>NC_060139.1:358920509-361546759 GCF_021461385.2 Schistocerca piceifrons | reverse complement strand
CGAAAGCTCATTTAAAAGGCTGCAAAATATTATTTCACGCAAGTGATCTTGTACCCCCACGCAAGAGGTAACTGAAGGCCAGCTCTGTGTGTTCTGCTGCTCTAGGCAACGAACATACCTGTCCACCCATCGCTCAGTCTCCCTTCCCGATTTATAATTTTTTTAGCAGTACTATGAAGTGGTGTAGTTTATTCCCACCAGTTATTTCTGTTGCTGTCATCGCCGCAGGAGTTTGATTTTGTATTGTGTCAGTCATGAAACAAATCTGCTTACAAACAGAAGCACAGTTAAACTAGTATGTTGATATGTTTTTGATGTGCTTCCCAAATCTGGATAATCCACATTTTGGGACTCTAGACTGCTGCCTGATTCATCTGTATGGCAGAGTCAGCCATGAACTGAGTCCTAAACAATCGCTGTCTTTCTACAAAATTAATAACCCGAGGCAGATGAAGTCTGCAGGGTTTCTCATTGTTGGGCACATTTCTACAGAGTGACAACTTACCCTATCTCGAAAGCCTTTTTGATACCCTTGTTCGCTGTTCTTGGAATACAGTTTTCGCTGATGCACGATGAACGATAATCTGCCGTGATGGGTGACAACTTGTTATGGTTATGATATAGTGTCGTTATACTACCCCGTAATGAACCTAAATGAGCCTAAAGATGCCCATCGACACGGACAAGCTCATATTGGGGAAAGATGAGAAATGAAATGGGCATGCCCGTTGAAAGGAACCATCCCAGAATTCGCCTTAAGCGATTTGGGGAAATCACGGAAAACCAAAATCTTGATCGTCAGATGGTGGTCTCAACTGCTGCCCACCTCGCACGTTTATAATGGCTTGAAGGATGAAGTTAATCATGTCGAAAGCTATAGAATATATAGGGTGTTCGTAAATTCCCGTTAAAAAACTTGTAGGACTTGTAGAGGAGAGTGAGTACCTAATACTTTGAACAGGAACCAATGTCCGGAAACGTACCGTTTCCTTGCTACAGACATGTTTGCTATGTAGGTACGCAATAGCGTAGTCATGGTGGGGGGGGTTTGCTTACTTGGGATTGACTGGCGTCATTTGATGTCTATCCTACCTCTCTGACCTGGTTTGAGCTTCATTCATGTGTCTGTGTGTTAGAGTAACATGACTGAGTACGCGTTTGCAGGATATATTGACATGATTCTTCTGTATGGCGAAGCTCACGGTAATAGAAGAGCTGCTCGTCTCCTTTGTCAACATTGTTACAACGTCTGACTCCATCGCATACTTTTTTCGCCACAATTTCGCAATGGCTTCGAAAAATGGGTACCTTCACCGTCAGCAGGCGTGACTGTAGTGCTCCAAGGAGTCGCTGCACACCCGAAATGGAAGACGCTGTACTGCATCACGTTGAAGAAAACTCGTCAACTAGTACGTGAGCAATATCTTTGGTTATTAATGTGTGGAATTGTAAAACAAGTGTTGTACTGGGTCACGCATAGTAAATTACGTGTAAAAGTGATAGTGTTACCAACGGTAGTTTCCGTAAATGGGTTCCTGTTCAAAATATTATGTACTCATTCCTTTCCAAAAGTCGTAAAAGTGTGTAACGGGAATATCCGTACACCCTGTGTTTCGTCACCCCAGTGATCACTGTCGCCACATAAAACCGATCGAAGTTATAAAATGCTAAGTCTGCTCTGTCGTAGGGAGGCCTCGTAGCCTACATTTTACACTGAGCCACCAGAGGGTAATTACTACGTAATAACACAACGCATGTAACAATTTACGTTCACCAAATCGATTAATGTAGGTAAACTATAATCAACATCAAGTCCAGTTTGTGAAGAGCGAGGTGACGCAGTGGTTAGCACACTGGACTCGCATTCGGGAGAACGGCGGTTCAAATCCTATAGAAGCCGTCCACACTCTTCTGAGCCGACCAGACGTCTCTCCTGCCGTCTTGGGCAGCAGCCCATTCAATTTCGGCGGCTTCTTTAGGCCTGCCTTTTATTTTTATGGTATTGAACATCCATGCATTTAAAATTTGTTTGATTTTTCACCTCAACGGGTGCCCACTGTTTTCCCTTCCTCGCCAATCCTGACACGTTAACAACATGCTTACGTACACCATCGACTGCTGTGCTAACTTCATTAAAATGTACTGCCTATTACTGTCTATATGGATCACCTTCAGGCACTATTTTAAAATTTATTACAGTGTTTTGCTTTCTGAGGTATTAAACACAGTTCATTTAATACAGACTTAAACAGGCAAATATCAGTACTCATATTACATGTCCCTAACAACCATTTTATCACTTAACGCGTCTATACTCTCGCTGAAAAAGTCGTACAAATGTGTATATGCCACCTTTTCAACGTGATTATAGATGTGCCCAGTTTTCAAATGTGTTAGTTATCTGTAATACAAATACCAATATTTGCTTACTTGATTCGTATTAAGTTAACTATGTGTAGTACATCAGAGAGCAAAATATAGTAACAAATTTTTGGCAGGTGTCAGAAGATGAGCCATACAGAATAAAACCAGTGGCACGTTTTAGTAAAGTTTATACAACTGATGGTGCACATAAAAAATGGCTATCATTAAACGTATTACTGCTGTGGAGCACCATCTTGCAAAAAACAAAAAGGCAAATATCTATTCATAACATTGTTCATTGCACCACCCCAGATTAATGACTTTTTTTGTACGTGTTTACTAATTTCGGCCATAACACCAACGTAAATATCTATTGAAAACATTTCATTTCAGAATAACATAAGTCCATGTATAGATTAGTAACGTGTTTCGTGATCATAACCCGACCCACATGAAAAGTGAAGTGCAACTCATCAAATATCAACATCTCACAAGGATTCAACAAGTTTACTGGAAACAGTGCACTATCAGCAAAAAAGTTAATGTACATGAAATTCTTCTATCTTGGAAACGATTCAAAGTAGAGCATAAGTTAATATGAACATTCTTGCTTCAAATGGCCATTTCCTTCACCTCTCTGAATACATTTCCTGTGGTTGCGAGTGAGACGATTCTAAAAACAGTCTATTTGTACAGCAAGGTATGTGAGTATGACGACGTTGTAAAATACTCTGTTAAATCTATAGCTGCACTAAATTGGAATTTAAGATAAGGAGACCGCAGTTCGTAACAAAAAAGTCAAATGACTTAAGTCGATAGGGACTTTTAGGAAAGAACGTTTTCGAGACTCAGTTAGAATCCAACTACACCACATAAGGTATTTCGCACATCAATGACGTGTACATAAAATGTCATGAGTAAATGCAATGCAATATTATCTAGTATTCGACTAAAAAGTATGACCAGTTTACGATACAGTCGTGTCATGGAGAAACAGCCATACTTCGGCCGTCATAATCAAGAGTGTGTATTGTTGTGCTCCAGAATAAATTCGATGTGCATTTTTAATTTTTTTTTAATTTTACCCAGTGAGCTTAGAGCTCAGAGCAGTTAGGTGTACCAATCGAAACGCCAACATGAGATGTCATGGGTGTAGCGGAAGACAGGGCTCCAAAAGAGCGACACTCAAACGTTGCAGGAAAACCTCAGCTCAACAACCCAGAATAATTATTGAACCACTCCACGAGGGCAAGGAGCATCTATGGCCACCATGTCATAGGCGTGGGGTCGAATTTTTCAATAATGGAGCCTTCGAGGCTTGAGGACACATTCAGTTGTGTAGCTATTCTGTCCATGTCACCATAATTGAGAGTTTCAGTGAAGCCATGACAATCTGATAGACAATGGTCTGCTTGCAACCTGGTTGTTGGCTTCAGCGCCAAGACACAGTCATCCTAATTCAAACTACAGCCGTGGTCTGCCATTTCTGGCTACTGGGACGCCACAGATGAGGAGAATGGTGTACTGCCAGCCATCCTCACATTGAGAGTCATTCACAGATGACCTGAGACCTGTTACATCCACACTGCCCAAGTTTACACAGCCCCTTGGCTGACTCGTGAATATCTGATGCAGTCTTGGTCGACTCATGGTGGATGACTAGGGCCAACCTTCACAAAAACCGACATCCTGGACCACCAGTCGGCTTTTCTCATCTCAGTGTGGCTGCCTACGAGAGTGCTGAGATGTAACGCCACACCGTACTGCAGAACGTCTAGAATGGGCGACCCTGCCCATCGCCATAGTGCCACCTGCACAACACACTGGCCATAGCACAGTGACCTGCGACACTGTCACGAATCGCTGACGAGGCATGTCAGCACTTCTTCACAGCATGCGCCTAGGCCCAGCAACTGCACAATGCACTGAGGCAGCTTTATGACTTTTTATACTCATCGTGGCGAGTAAATTTTATTACAGATATTGCTGCTTTTCTAACGCATCCAGGCGTTTCTCCATATCACTCTCTCACACCATGTGATCGGCCTCCTGCAGCTCCCTAGGTCGCAATATGGACGTCCGAACTGGCTATCACCTCAGGACATCGTTGACATTAGGATGATGTCTGCAGCATCGACCATCATCTGGCACGAAATAGTGTGGTAGGCGTAAATTTTCTTTGTTGTTGCCCTTTTGGTGCATTTGTGTATCTATAGCACTTCGAAAGCGTCATTTCTTAGACTGCAGCAGCCTGTGGACTTGTCGTTATTCAAAGGAAATGTCAGGGAAATGTACTTAACGTTAGTACGATGCAGTTTTGTAACCCGACAGTGTTTGAACTGTCATATACCAAGGCTGTGTCAGCCGCATGTAATACCTGTAGACGATTCGGACATTTGGCACAGGATTGTTCTGAATCCCAATGGCAAAAGGACGGGTGCATAATTTTTTTGCGTATTTTAAGTACAATTTTCCTTTTTGTACTTGTTTGTTGATGTAAACAGTAGTTGTAGGTTACGCAGAATGGCAGAGGCATGGGCCGCAGCCTCTGGGTGAAGATGTTGCTGCTTGCACAGAACGAATACAGGTATTGCTAGGCTTGAATTCTCATGAACAGCAGGAAGAGGAAGAGCTACGTCAGCACGTTGAAACTTTACAAGCTGTGGTGTAGCAATTTCAGTTGGAATCGGAGAAAGCTAAGGTAGTGTTGAGTGTATCTTCCTCTTGTCTCCAACCATTAGGAGCTACCTTGAGAATGCCTTTCTCTGGTAAGTCAACAGAGGACGTAGCTGTGTTCATTAACGAAGTTAGTGTTGCCACCGCAATGAGTGCGTGGTCAGAAAAGACTTCTCTCCGTGTGGCTAATTTATGACTGAAAGGTGAAACTAAAACGTATGTGCTCTATCACGAATTTCTTACTAAATTGGAGATTTTAGAACAGTTAGCTGATGGCTTAAGTTGTGCCATAAGAAAAATAGCACCAGATTCTTCTGAGAAAAACTGAGTACTTTAACGCTAAAGCACAACGAATCAGTGGAGGCCTTCTCAGGCAGGATCCGGAAGATCAATGTGCAAGCATATGAACTGCTACAAACCACCGAAGCTGATAGAGTCTTACTATATGAACCCCAAAAAGAGTTGTCTTTCTGGGTTGTATCCCTGCCGAGATGATACGTAGAGTTGGGACTGAAAGTCCTGGCGACTTGGCAGCAGCTCTTAAGGTCGCTACCACATTTAGAAGAAACTGGCGTTGTCACAAACGGACGTACAGACCACCGTGTTTTTGTTTCAGAAGTAAAAGTGCTATACATGTGGGCATAATGGTCATATACAGAAGGAGTAGCTGCAGCATGAATGGTATAGATGTGGAGTAGATGGACCCCGAGCACAGCATAATGGGAAGCATGGTCAGAGGGAGCAGCCGTTAAACGCAAACGGGAGTGCTTAAACTGTTGCAAAGCATTCTCAACAGGACATAACATTGCACAAATAGATGCACAGATAGATTGATGCTTGGCAGGTTTTGTTGACGGCAAGGAACATAATTTTCTGGTAGACAAGGATGTGCACTTGTCAGTCGTCAGTCTGGAGGAGATTAGGGTCTCTGCGTTACAAATTACGAAAAGTTGGTGGAAATAACGTACAGTCATTGGTACGCAACTGTTCACTTTTAGTATTGGAGCTAAGAATTTTCGTGAGTGTATGGAAGTGTCACCGTATGTAGGTGAAGGCTATTCAGCGACTATTAGGCCAGATTTTCTCGATAAACATCATGCTAAGTCGATCTTCTGCAGTACACAGAAGAACTCAGTGGAACATTATTTCTACTGGAGGTTACAGCTGTAAGTGAGGCAACATCACATGGCCACCCCTCACGAAGGTATTGCCAACTTAACAGCGAACACATACACAGAGGTTTGTTCCCATGATAAAGCATCAGCAGGTAAGGCAAATTCGGTGTGGGATTCTGTGTTTATACCGATTTACCAATTGAAGCGTTATTTGTAGTAGAGCTACTGGTGGATGATGAAGAGTTAGTCAAAATGCATTGTTCTGTGCGCAGAAGCATAGCGCGTATAAGTGGTGTTAATCGTGAATTTAAGGTTCCTGTAAGCTTGAATAACTATGACATGGACGTGATTAGGCTGTCAAAGACTAAGAAGCAAATATCACCAGATAGAAGCTGTGTCAGACGGTAGACCACAGACAGCTTTTAGGGTCCCCTGGGAACATTACCTCCATAGGAGGCTGCTGTTTGGGGTTAAAAACGTGACAGCCACATTTCAAAAGTTATTAAATGGGTTGATACAAGGTTTAAGGCCGGAAACGCGCATGGTACATTCGGACAACACCATCGTATTCTCGAAGGATGTGCGAGAGCATGCAAAATGTTTGAAAGACATTCAGCTGGATTTGATCAGCATGTCTGATGCTTCGCATAGGTAAGTGCCATTTTGCGGAGATGCAGTTGTACTACCTTGGACATGTGTTTAATGGAAAAGGTGTTCAAACTGATCCTGGCTCAACAAAGACGATCCGAAACTTCGTAACATCACAGATCATGAAACAGAGTCATTTCTGGTTTTATGCAATCTCGTCGTCTTGCGGTACTCGCTTAATGCGGACGGGGTCCCGGGTTCGATTCCCGGCGGGGTCGGGGATTTTTCCTGCCTAGAGATGACTGGGTGTTGTTGTGTCGTCTTCATCATCATTATTCATCACCATTACGGTCGGAGGAAGGCAACGGCAAACCACCTCCGCTAGGACCTTGCCTAGTACAGCGGTGCGGGTCTCCCGCATCGTTCCCTACGCTCTTCGGAGTATGGGACCTCATCATTATTAGTTGATAAAAACTTTCTAAAGCAAAGATCGCATAGATATTTATTTACAAACAGCCACTTTCGACAGACTTTGCTTTCATCTCTAGGTCTTCAGAAATTTATGTTATAAAATGCGTTCATTTGAGTTGGATCTCACGCCAAAAAGTCGTAAGGTCCAATTCAAAATTAGCACATTTTATAACACGGATTTTTGAAGATCTGAAGGTGACAATAAATTCTGTCGAAACCAGTTGTTTGTAAATAAAGAAATATTTTTGTGATCATGGTTCAAAATGCCTCTGAGCACTATGGGACTTAACTTCTGAGGTCATCAGTCCCCTAGAACTTAGAACTACTTAAACCTAACTAACCTTAGGACATCACACACATCCATGCCCGAGGCAGGATTCGAACCTGCGTCGTAGCGGTCGCGTGGTTCCAGACTGTAGCGCCTAGAACCACTCGGCCACTCCAGCCGGCTGTGATCATAGGTTTGGAAAGTTTTTACCAAGTAAAACAGATCGCTTCTTCTAATGTCTCAGCATGAGAAAGATCAGTTATTATAACATATCCGAAAAGAATTTTGCACATATCACACAACCATGGAATCGGTTAATAAGAGAGGATTGAAGTTCTAGTAATCAGTGGGATTTCAAACAGCATTTAACACACTGAATACAGTGTCATGTGCTAGCTTTTTCCCAAAACTGTCCCATAAACTGTTTAATAATCCAATATCCTTATTTAACTAGTAAATCTTATCAGATCACTAATGATACATGAAAGTGGCAAGCAATAACATCAACTGCCAATGATTGCTGTTCTGAATAGCGCTACCTCTGAGGAATCTTGTAATGTTCTGCAGCCTTCAGGCTTTTAGCCACCTGGAAAATGGCGAGGGTCTCTAGGGGAACTCTACAGGCGTAAAAATATATCTGTTGAAAGCCAAACTCTCGACAAGTAAATGCAGGACAGAGCACTCTGCAGATAGAACGTAGCTGGAGCAACTAACGAGTGCGACTCAGCTTGTTACAAAGTGTCGTTGTGCACAAAGAGAAAAGAATTCCTTTTAGCAAAGATAATATCTGAAAGACAGGAAAAAAAACAATAGTGCTAGCATAGAATCCAGTCGTCAGTCCTGGACTGTTTTCAAAATTTTGTTAGGTAGTCCCTAATCGGCTCATAGTAACTATTTTGGTAGTGAGGGAGAGTTTTCTAGCATGTGTTTGTGGATGCCCTCTTATTGGCAGCGATTAGAAATTTTTTACATGGGAAAGGGGGGGGGGGGTGGAGGGAATTTCTGGCCTTCTTCTATCCCACTCCAAGGCAAAAATATTATTAATTGACAAACCATGGCAGAATCCGTAATAGTAGACAATTTGTGAAGATGTTTATTAATTTATCATTGGTGGGAAATTGGTAGCTCTGTTTCAATTGGCTGATGAGATTCTGGTGTTGGCAGAGTCAGCAAAGTTCAGCAAAGGAGATTAAGAGAGCATTTCTTTTTAGGACATCATAGAGGTAGTACACTTCCTCTTAGAACTGCAGAGCGAGGTGCCTCCATCTTACAGCAGAACTCCGATGGTGGGGATGAACTTAGAATTCTCAGACGTTACTGCAGCCGTCTTTTGTTCTCATACATCATTAAGAGTTGCAAACATGGGGCGTATTCGGTATCACTGAGACAAGGTGAGTTCTAAGGCATTTCTTTTGCATTACAGTGCCATTCTGCTAATCTAATTTTCACATCCAGCAAGCTGTACGCACTACACACGTAGGCAAGAGTAATAATGTTTGTTCATGTTTTTACATTACTTTTCATTAACTCATTTGCTCATTCCGCAATCACTGGTCGTATTTGAAAACGAAGTTTTGTCATTTCTGTCATGCGTCCACTCACCTACGCCAAGGTTGTTGCACATATTTTCAATCTTTTGTTCACTCGATAATTGAGTGTATTCTTGCTTGAGTGGATAAAATAGTTTTTATCTCTTTTAGCAATAAATCAGATTTTTATAATGATCCTTAGCTTTTTTCGTATTTTGTTGGACCTTTTTATCAATGTATCTGTGTAAGGCTTGGTACCATCTTTAATTGGACCATCCCTGTCAATTTAATTATATACGCCGATATTTGTTGCACAATAAAGTTTTTTTTTTCATTCACACGATCTTTAGGGGAGTTATTAATCACTGTAGGTCACTGGAGATGGATTCAGTACCATCTCATGGGTATACTAAACTACTCAACTGACACCACACAGCAGTATTAGTTTCTGATCCAGTTGTGAGCTTTCCTGATTTTGAGATGGAATCAGCAATGGGGCGGTTGCTTGTATTCTCAGCCACAACATCGATGGGCAGGAACATCAACTAGCGTATGCTTCAATGCAAATGAAGAGTGCGAACGTTAGTACTCCACTACAGAATAGGAAATGCTAGCGGTTATACATTTTCTTTGTTATTTGTAGAGCCAGAAGTTTAAGGTTGTAATGGATCATCCATGACTGAAATGACTGTTGGAGCTGAAAGACACTTCGAATACCTTAACGAGGAGGGCACTCAAACTCAATGAGCTTGATTGTGAGGTGTTTCATAAACCATATAGAAAACACACAAATGTAGATACATTGAATAGAAAGAGTGCAGTGTTGAATGCGCTAGGCAATCATGGGATGCCAGAGAGCACAGACTGCTGACAAAGACTGACAGGCAATCGGGTCACAGTTGCAGTCCATGACAGATGAGGGCTTACTCCGCAGAATGATGAAATGTGGACGACATACAGTGGTTTCGGCAGCGTTGAAGAATGACAGAACTAAGTCTGACAGTTTTGTGGTGAATGTCAAAAATAAGTTTAACCTGTTGCTTCAGTTAGAAACTGATGAGCCTCAAGTAGAGGTAGGTGTAGACAGGACACAACAAACTTTCAATAGGAAATTGAAAAAGAATGTAGGAACGTCATCGAAAAGGAAGAAAGTTTTGTTGTTAGGCAGTTCTCATGCCAGAGGTGTAGGCCAACTTCTGCAGGAGGAATTAGGACCAGAATACCAGGTCACAAATTTTTTCAAACCAAGTGCTAGTCTGGATCAGGTGACAGAGGATTTAGGT
Source organism: Schistocerca piceifrons (assembly GCF_021461385.2). Lineage (NCBI taxonomy): Eukaryota > Metazoa > Arthropoda > Insecta > Orthoptera > Acrididae > Schistocerca > Schistocerca piceifrons. The sequence continues at coordinate 361,536,465 of NC_060139.1, read as the reverse complement.
TCACTCTGTAAAGGATTTACCAGGGAAGACACCGTGGTTATTGTGGGAGGGCCAGGGAACAGCATCGACAGAGATCCTGGGTACAGTATAGAGTGTGACCTGGTAAAGATTGCGTCGGCATCGAGACACACCAATGTTGAATTTGTATCTGTCCTGAGACGCCATGACCGGCCTCATTTGAACTCGTCCATTGGGAGTGTTAATTTGGAGTTGGAACGGCTGCTTGGGTCGGGTGCGGGGGCTCATATTGGTGTGGTTCCTGTTGATTAACTCAGTAGGTGGGACTATACCAGGCACGGCCTACATCTCAACAGGAAAGGGAAGGGGAAACTGGCTGGGGTAATAACAGGAAATTTAAGGGGGGGAGGCACTGCCATGAATGGTAAAATACCAGTGGTTACAGGTGTTGGAGCAGCACCTTTTTTAGGATAGGTAAGACAGAAAGATGTCAAGTTCTACGAGAGGTCAGGATTGAAACAAATCTTCAGTTTAGGAAAGAAATTAAACAGCACGATTCTAGCACATTGGATCACCAATCACAGCTGTCAATTATAAATTTTCACCAATCACCAGAAATTTTATCTCCACCGAGTTTTATCTCAGTCCTAGGTAATTGCATTGATGAATTAAAGTCACCCAGCCCAGTTGACATAATCTGCCTCTCTGAACACCATGTGACCACTGGTATAGGAACTAGGCCTAAGCACAATGAGAAACTCAGACAGGAGAGTACTGCAAATGTTAGAATAAGGAAAGGTTCTCATAAAAGTATAATTAAAAATAATGTAAGTATATTTCATCAAAATATTGGGAGTTTAAAGAATAAAATAGATGAGCTTCTGGTTTGTTTAGAAGATTTAGAAGTTGAGGATGAAATAGATATACTATGCCTGTCTGAGCATCACATTGTTACTGATATGGATAAGGTAAATGTAAGTGGATATAAGCTCTCTGCACATGTAATGAGAGAAAATATGGAGAAAGGAGGAGTTGCCATATATGTCAAAAGTTATCATTGTGCAAAAAGTATAGAAACAAAACAGTTTTGTGTAGAGAAACATATAGAAGCATATGCCTGTGAGATAAATTAAATGAAGGCACATTTATAATTGTAACTGTATATAGGTCCCCATCAGGAAATTTTCATCTATTTCTGAAAAATTTGGACTCCTTGTTGTGCTATCTGTCAGACAGGGGTAAGCAAATTATTATTTGTGGGGACTTCAACGTAGATTCTCTGAAAGAGGGTAATAGGAAAAATGACCTTGAAGTATTACTCGGTTCTTTCAATTTGACACCCGTTATTGATTTTCCTACTCGGGTGCTAAAGGATAGCAGCTCACTGATAGATAACTTCTTTATAGACCAAGATAAGTTTAACCAGATAAATGCTCAGCCTGTTGAGAATGGTCTTTCTGACCATGGTGCACAGCTAGTTACAATATATAACATAGCTCCATTCAGCAATACTAAACAGTCCTCCAAAGTAGTACGTTCAGTCAACGATTTAACAATTGCAAATTTCAGGGAAAGCCTACAGCAGTTAGACTGGGATGAGGTGTACCGTGAACCTGATGCCAATTTAAAATATAATTTATTTCATGACATTTTTGTAAATGCATTTGAAAACTGCTTCCCCAAGAAAATAGTTAAATATACTCGTAAGAAACCTTGTAACAAACCATGGCTTACTAAGGGTATAAAAATATCTTGTAACCGGAAAAGGGAAATGTATCTGGCAGCAAGAAAGAGTAGTGACCCAGAAACTATCAAAAATTATAAAAACTACTGTGTTATATTAAGAAAAGTTATTAAAAAATCCAGGAGTATGTGTATCATGTCTGAAATCAGCAACTCTGATAATAAAATTAAAACAATTTGGAATATTATTAAAACAGAAACAGGTCAACCAAGAGCAGAGGAAGACAGTATTACCATCAAATTGAATGAAAACTTTACGAACAAAAAGTCAGAAGTTGAAAATATTTTTAATAATCATTTTCTAAATGTTGTGGATATAGTAGGATCCAGGTGTTCATTAAAAGATGCTAGGCTGTTAATGGAAGAGGCCATACCTATGTAATTTGATACAATTGAAATCTCACCCACTTCTCCCTCTGAAATTAGGAAAATAATAAACTTGCTTAAAAGCAAAAACTCACATGGAATTGATGGCATTTCCAGCAAAATACTAAAAGCTTGTTCTCAACAGATAAGTAAGATTCTCAGCCACCTGTGTAATAGCTCTCTGGAACAGGGCATTTTCCCTAATAGACTGAAATATGCTATTGTTATACCTTTGCACAAAAAGGGGGATAGATCTGATGTCAACAATTACTGTCCAATCTCCCTTCTAACAGCTTTATCCAAAATTTTTGAGAAAGTAATGTATTCAAGAGTAGCTTCACATATCTGTAAAAATGAAGTACTAACAAAATGTCAGTTTGGTTTCCAGAAAGGTTTTTCAACAGAAAATGCCATATTTGCTTTCACCAGTCAAATTTTGAATGATATGACGAACACTACCCATTGGGATTTTTTGTGATCTCTCAAAGGCTTTTGATTGTGTAAATCATGAAATTCTGCTAGACAAGCTCAAGTATTGTGGCATGAGTGGGACAGTGCACAAATGGTTTAATTCGTACCTAACTGGAAGAGTGCAGAAAGTTGAAATAAGTAGTTCCCATAACATGCAAAGATCAGCACATTCCTCAAACTGGGGAACTATCAAGAATGGGGTTCCACAAGGGTCAGTCTTGGGTCCTTTGTTGTTCTTATTATATATTAATGACTTGCCATTCTATATTCATGAAGAGGCAAAGTTAGTTCTCTTTGCTGATGATACAAGTATAGTAATCACACCTGACAAACAAGAATTAACTGATGAAATTGTCAATACTGTCTTTCAGAAAATTACTAAGTGGTTCCTCGTAAACGGACTCTCACTGAATTTTGATAAGACACAGTACATACAGTTCCGTACAGTGAATGGTATGACGCCATTAATAAATATAGACCTTAATCAGAAGCATATAGCTAAGGTAGAATATTCCAAATTTTTAGGTGTGTCCATTGATGAGAGATTAAATTGGAAGAAACACATTGATGATCTGCTGAAACGTTTGAGTTCAGCTACTTATGCAATAAGGGTCATTGCAAATTTTGGTGATAAACATCTTAGTAAATTAGCTTACTATTCCTATTTTCACTCATTGCTTTCATATGGCATCATATTTTGGGGTAATTCATCACTGGGGAATAAAGTATTTATTGCACAAAAGCGTGTAATCAGAATAATAGCTGGAGTCCACCCAAGATCATCCTGCAGACATTTATTTAAGGATCTAGGGATATTCACAGTATCTTCTCAGTATATATACTATCTTATGAAATTTGTTATTAACAACCAAACCCAATTCAAAAGTAATAGCAGTGTGCATAACTACAATACTAGGAGAAATGATGATCTTCACTATTCAAGATTAAATCTAACTTTGGCACAGAAAGGGGTGAATTATACTGGCACTAAAGTCTTTGGTCACTTACCAAATAGTATGAAAAGTCTGACAGATAACCAACAAGTATTTAAGAAGAAATTAAAAGAATTTCTGCATGACAACTCCTTCTACTCCATAGAGGAATTTTTAGATATAAATTAAGAAAAAAATTAAAAAAAAATAAAAATAAAAAAATAAAGAAAAACAAAAAACAAAAAACAAAAAAAAATAAAGTTGTTATATTAACTTAAGTATGTTGTTAAATTAACCTAATTATGTCATGTATTCGAAAATTTGACTCGTTCCACATCATTACGAAATATCGTATTCATGATCCATGGAACTAGTATTAATCTAATCTAATCTCTAATCTACATGCTGCAGTAGGCACGAAACCATCTGTTGTCAGGACATGGAGGATGCATATTGATGAACAGAAGAGTCACGGAATGGTTCTGGTGGAGAACAGAAAACAGGATGCTGAGCAATACGTAAAGGACTGTGTACCTTGTGCAGAAGGGACTCACCTTAGTGATCAAAAAATCTCTTTTCAAAGTCTACCCGAGATACCTATACCTTTTCAGACGATATGTTATTGATATCTTGGGGCCATTCAATAGAAGACCTGCCAGAAATAGATATATACTAACAATTACAGATCATGATATAAATTAGTAGGCTTCAACAGCCAGTGTCAATTTGAATAACATAATTTTGGGTGTTAGGCCAATCATTATGAAATATGAAAGCGACTTAACTGCCGGTGTTTTGTCAACATGTTGCGGTACTCTTCAGGTTAACTGCTGGATACCGCTGAATGTCTTCCCCTATATATTTTCTATTTCGCTCATCTGATCGCTACTGACTCACAGATCTTGGATGTCACTAGACAATGTGAAGAGGGATTGCTATGGAGGGGGATGGCTGTACAGTAGGCTATTGCCTGTGGTACTCTGGTGGTTAACAGAAAGGGAACTCTAGCAGGCGACTGGTGGGAGATAGTGTATTGGCAGGCTGCTGTCTTTGGTAACCTAGTACTTGATTGGTAGGCAGCTCTCGTTGGCGATTGGTAGGCAATAGCAAATCGGCAGCATGTATCCAATGAGTAGTGTTTTCCCGCAGCGAGCTTTAAGTCCACACGGCTGTTCTATTGTGGCCGCTGTTTACGCTGTCAGACCTGGGCCAAATGGCGCTGCTGGCTGGCAAACGCACGTGGTTCGCTGTACTTGAATCTCCGGCAGCCATGCCGCAGTTAACTTTTAGCCATACTACCTGTTCATGATGCCAGGGTGTTTGATTACGTCAATAGTTTCTCTTATTTTTCGCTGCTGCTTGGCCACCTGCAGAGCAAGCATACGATAATCTACAAAACTAATAGAACGGCCACATTCCTGTTGATGTTTCGCTACCGCTGCTGTGTCTTTCTATTCCAGTCTTACATAATGTTCATGCTCCGAGACACGAGTGTTAATGGCTCTTCCAGTTTCACAGTTCCGTCGAAACAGACTTCGCCACATTCACACCGAATTTCGTAGACGCTTGCAGTGTGGAGAGCATCCAGAGGATCCTTACTGGGCCTCAACATATCTCAGTTCTTATGGCATCTCTGGAGCATGGGTCTGATTCCTTCATGATGCAGAATCTGGCCGATACGGTCACTTACGTACTGTGTGTGATCAACAGTATCCAGATACCTGACTGAAAATGACAAGTTAGAGGCAGCCTCCATCGGTAATGCTGGAATTCAATATGATGTTGGCCCACCCTTAGCTTTGATGAAAGCTTCCACTCTCGCAGGCATACTTTCAATGGCAACCCATTCTTCACGGAGTGCTGCACTGAGGAAAGTTATCGATGTCGGTCGGTGAGGCTTGGCACGAAGTTAGCGTTTCAAAACATCCCAAAGGTGTTCTATAGGATTCAGGTCAGGACTCTTTGCAAGTCCAGTCCATTACAGGGTGCCACACGTCGTGCATTATGCTCGATCGTGTTGAAAGATGCAATCGCCATCCCCGAATTGCTCTTCAACAGTGGGAAGCAAGAAGGTGCTTAAAACATCAATGTAGGCCTGTGCTGTGATAGAGCCACACAAAATGACAAGGGGTGCAAGTCCCCTCCATGAAAAACACGACCACACCATAACACCACCGCCTCCAGATTTTACTGTAGGCAGTACACATGCTGGCAGATGCTGTTACCAAGGAATTTGCCACACCCACACCCTGCCATCGGATCACAACATTGTGTAGTGTGATCCGTCACTCCACACAACGTTTTTCCACTGATCAATCGTGCAGTGTCTACGTTACACCGAGCGAGCCGTCGTTTGGCATTTAGCGGCGTGGTGTATGGCTTATGAGCAGCCGCTCGACCATGAAATCCAAGTTTTCCCCCCCTTCCGCCTATCTGTCATAGTACTTGCAATAGATCCTGATGCAGTTTGGAATACCTGTGTGATGGTCTGGATAGATATCTGCCTATTACACATTATGACCCTCTTCAACTATTTGTATATCACATCGGAAACAGTGGACCAAGGGATTAGAAGTGTGGGAATCTGGCATACGGACGTATGATACAAGTGACACCCAATCACCTAATCATGTTCGAAGTCCGCGAGTTCCATGGAGTGCCCCATTCGGCTCTCTCACGATGTCTAATGACTACTGACGTCGCTGATATGGAGTACCTGGCAGGAGGTGGCAGCACAATGCGCCTAATAGGAAAAACTTATGTTTTTAGGGGTGTCCGGATACTTTTGATTACATAGTGTATCTCACGTAAGGTATGCGAACAACAGAAATAGTTTCTTTTGCATTTTTGTCTGTTTTACCTTTGCTGTTCCTCACAGCTCATTGTATGTCTCTGTTGTTGTATCCATTTGTATGGAACGTTGTCTTAAGCTCGTTCAGTTCATGTTGTGCGTGGTTAGCATCCGGTGGATCTGGGCTGTCAGTATATGTAGTAAATCGTTCTTTTGTCCTGGGTGGTGGTGTGAATCCTCATACAAGTACGTTTCAGTGCGCCTTAGTTTCCTGTGAGCTTTATGTCCTAGTTTCCTACAAGATGTTCAATAAATCTCCATATCCGGGAGAGGAAGCACTTTGTTGTTTTCTATTTCTAGCATGAACTTTATGTTCTTTATAGGCTGTTGATATGCTCATGAAATCTGTCTAGTTCTGCTTCCACGTGAAGCCATATGAGGCTCGTGTCTGCCACATACCCTTAGCCAGTAGGGTGGATGCAGTGACACAAAAGTTAGCACGGTCTGCTCGAAAACTTCCATGAATATGTCAGCTGCTGCCGATAAAAGGGGGGAGCCCATTGTCATTTTCTCTTTCTTCTCATAAAATTTGCCCTGGCAACTAAAATGAGTTGAAGACAAGCACTATTGAACCAGCTCGCAGATGTCCGTCGGTTTCTGTTCTTGCAGGATGCTGATGGTTTCAACTATGGGCACGTTGGTAAATAAAGATGTTATGTTCGAGCTAACCATAAGATCCATAGCCAGTAGTTACCGTTCCCGTATGAGCTGAATAAAATGCATAGAAACCTTAACATAAGACTCCATGTGGCTAACGGGGCTGCGTACCTTGTGGTCCAGGTGTTTTGCCACATGATATGTGGGTTATTTGATTCCCTTGACAACCGGCTTCAAAAGACAGCCTTCCTCGTGAAGCTTTAGTACTCCTTATATGCTTGATGGCACTGGAACCCGAGGGAGAGAAGTTGCCGATTTGTTACTGCGTACCAATCACCAACAGGAGATACCTGTCAATCACTTACTAGAGTGGCTTAGCAAATAGTCTGCCGATACACTATTTCCTACCAATCACCTACTGAAGTTGCCTTCCAGTCAACCACTAGAGCAGCACAGGTAATACCATACAGTAAAGCCATTCCCCTCCAAAGCAACATCTCTTCAAATTGTCCAGTGACACCCCAGATATGTGACGTCGGCAGCCAACATACAGCCGGAACAGAAGACATTCACCAGTAGCCATCGGTTAACCATCGCGAAGAGGACCTTAATGAATCAGACGAAGCATCGGCAATTTCGTCGCTTTAGTTTTTTATAATGACTCAGCCTAATAGCCAAAATTATTCAAAATTATAAATCTTTTTCAATATTCCTGGCAATGATGACGATTCCTTATCAGCAGGCTGGTACAGTAGCTCAGGCTATAGTTAATGGCTGGATATTTAAATTTGGTGTACCTTATACGTCAGATACAGATCAGAGTACGCCTTTTATATCAGACTTGATGAAGCATTTATGTAATGTACTTGGTATTTGGAAGTTACTAATAAGTCCGTTCCATCCATAAACTGTCATAACGGAGTGAGTTCATTGAACCGTCTCTAAACTGTTAAGCTGTTACGTTAATAGCCAGCACAGCAACTGGGATAAGCAGTCAGGGTGTGCAACCCCTCCAGTCTCAATTCCTTGCAATCCGTGACCTGCCTGTTCCTCGCAATGTGTCAGAACTGCAGTCAGTTCAAATGTTCAAATGTATGTGAAATCTTATGGGACTTAACTGCTAAGGTCATCAGTCCCTAAGCTTACACACTACTTAACCTAAATTATCCTAAGGACAAACACACACACCCACGCCCGAGGGAGGACTCGAACCTCCGCCGGGACCAGCCGCACAGTGCAGTCAGTACCAGGCGAGATGGCATACTGCATTCGGTTCATACCGAATGCCGCTCAGATCGCAGCTCCATTGTATCGCCTGCGTCGGAATTGTGCCATTCGTGTGGGCCAGAGACTGTCAAGACGCATTTCAGGAACTCAAAAATGCTTTGCTTGGTGACAGATGTTTAGTGCATTTTGACCCTGCCAAGCCGGTAGTTTTGCAAGTAGACGCTTCTTCCTACGCAATAGGCGCTGCGCTTTCGCATAAATTTGGTGCAGAAGACAGACCTATTGCTTTTGCCTCAAAGTTGTTAACTCAGTGCAATTATTCACAAATTCAAAAAGAAGCTCTCACTATTGTGTATGGAGTGACCAACTTCCATCACTATTTATATGGTCGCAAGTTCTTTTTAGTGACAGATCACAAGCCTTTGCAGTCCTTGTTCCATCCATTAAAGCCGGTTCATACACGCACTGCTCAAAAATTGCAACATTGGGCTTTGCTGCTCTTGTACTATCAGTATGAAATTGTGTACAGACCTACAGCAAAGTATAGCAGTGCAGACACCCTGTCTCGCCTTCCGATTGGCTCAGACTCTGATTTTGATTCATCTGACGCATCTTGCTGCCAAATCGATACGTAGTACTCTGAAATGCTAGAATCTTTTCCCTTTCCCTACAGAAAAGTTGGACAGGCCACGGAAGCAGACCCATATCTCAAGATTTTGTTGCATTATATTCGCACGTCTTAGCTTTGATCATTGAACAGTATCCAGAACTCAGTTGTGCGCCGATACTTTGCACGTCGGCATAACCGGCAGTTCATCAGGGTGTGATTCTAGTTCAAAATGACAGTGACAATCGCGTGTTGCAAAAGGATGTGTTGCGACTGCTCCACCAAAGACATTGGGAAACTGTTTGCACTAAACGGTTAGCGCAGCGCCAGTACTTGACAGGGCATGGGTGCCCACATTCAACAGGGGCCGTCATAGTGTTGCGCATGAGCGGAAAACCAATCCACTTCATCAGACATTCTCAACTTGGCCTAAGACTCAATCCCCATGGCAACGAGTGCACGCAGACTTTTCAGGATCATTTTGGAACACTCGTTGGCTCATAGTGGTAGACTCTTTTAGCAAGTTCCAATTTGCTGTGCTCATTGCTTCTACCATGTCACGTAGCACCATTCAAGCGTTGTCCTCCATATTTTGCATAGGAGGCTTGGCAGAAGTTCTTTCGTCAGACAACGGACAACAGTTCACTTCATGTGATTTTGAACAGTTTTGTGAACGAAATGGAATTTTTCATCTAACAAGTACTCTGTTTCAACCCCAGTCCAACGGAGAAGCAGAACGCTTCTTACACACCTTTAAACAACAGATGGCCAAGCTTGGCACCACCCACACAGGGGAACAGGCGCTGTAACTCTTTCTCGCCTGCTATCGCTCCCACCCACGAGACGAACCATCACCGGCGGAACTTCTGCATGGCCGCCGCCATCGGACGCTGCTACACGTGTTACACCCACAGCAGCATCGGCGCCGCAAATGGTCCGCAATTATCGCTTTGCGCCGCGCAATCTTGTTCTTTTCAGGGCTTATGGCAACCTTGGGCGCTGGAAAATAGGTCTGCAGCGCCGCCACCAGAACCACATTCGTGTGCGTCATTTGCCCCGTTATTCTGCTGCTTTTCTTCCCCCCGATACACACCCTCCACAGTCACGACTGCCAGCTCATCTGTGCATCTAGCGTCCTGCCTCCCCCCCCCCCCCCCTCGATCCGTTGTAACCTCCCTACACGACAACAGTGCTGCATTTCAGGGGGGGGGGGGGATGTGCTGGATCAAGCGCTCCTACCATGAGAGAGGCCAGAGACACGTCGACAAGCAACAAGCCGCCAGCGCCCTCTTGACAGCATGTATTTATGCTGCTGCCGCTGACCAGAGGGCCTCACTCAGTCGCTCGGACTCGCTGATTCCAGTCTGGTGTCTGTCTGTACATTCGCAGAGCAGACTGAGTTCATGTCACAGGCTATGACAGTACACAGCGACCAGATTAGCGACTAGAGAGGGACTAGCGGTGAGACCGAAGTTTGTAATAGTAAGATTACCGATATTGTTTGCAAGAGGACTATTACTGATGAGCTTGTACCACAACACATGGACTCTATTCCAGTTAATTAAATACTTCCAGTACAAGTAATAAAGAAATGTAAATAATCCACGTGTGCGTTTGTGTTGCAGAAAGAGGATATTGGCTACCTATAACAACATCCTCTCCCTTGCTTGCTTGCGGTATATGACTCTACAGTGGCGACGAGCATGTTGCATATTGTATCTCGTCATGAAGACAGAGCCAAAGCTTAAATTTTTTTATCAGTTTTGTGTACTGTCTTGACTGTTCCTTTAGCATATGAGGGAGTTGTGTTTTTTCTGAAACAAGTACTGTTTCTCACCTCAAAAATCCTCGTAGATGCTTGGCACATCAGGATTCTGGTACTGATTCTCAATAGACGTGACACTTGATGATTCCTTATCGTTTAAACAAAGACATTAAAAGTATACTTTTCTTGGTACAAATAAGATGGCTGTTCTCAATTCGACATACGAAGTGTGTCCAAAGCAACCAGACATCCGTCAAGAAGAGTGTTGTAGGCACCTGATGCCACTTAGCTCACCGAGTATATAAAAGACACCCTCTCAAAAATTCATGGCGAAGCATGAGAGAGTGCCTTGGCTCCTTGGGAAGGTGAATGGAGTTGCGTATCTTCAAGTAAAATCACAATAATCTGTTGGCGATCTTATAGTTATACAGGAAACTTGCATCTCAACGATGCGAGAAAAGTAACTGGACAGAAAACGCATTGTATGGTTGCCACCGACTGCACCACAATGAAGAAGACTTAGGCAGAGGAAGTAAGTGTGTGGTGTGTCTAAAAGAAAGTGTACTGTTAGGAATTCGTCAACTACCACAAAAAAATTAATCATTAACTTTTCAGATTCAAGTAATGTGTTCGCGTGTATGGTTGCCACCGACTGCACCACAATGAAGAAGACTTAGGCAGAGGAAGTAAGTGTGTGGTGTGTCTAAAAGAAAGTGTACTGTTAGGAATTCGTCAACTACCACAAAAAATTAATCATTAACTTTTCAGATTCAAGTAATGTGTTCGTTAAACCTCATCGAAAAGATAAAATGCATTATTAATTACATTCCACAGCATTAATCGTGACTGCTGTAAAATAACCCCGCAGGTATGGGATTAATGTAATTACTTATTTACATAAAAAACGCAACGTCAACTGTTTTATAATCTAAAAATAACACGTATCAAAATAAAACTGTATCATTCTGGATCCCACAAAAGATGTCTAAGAGCTAAAAAAAAAGGCTAAACGCGTCTTGGAGAAATAAATTACAAGGCAGTAAGAAAAGGTGGTTTTGTGGTTTTTATTTACAAAACAAATAACGACTGCACCCTTACCTCAATAAATTCACTCCGACCTGAAACACCAAAACAGCGACAGGCAATTGCGCAGACTGGCGCTCACATGTACATAATCGGTTGTTGCCTGCAGATGCCTTTATCGGGAGGAGCGCCTTATCACCGTCAGATGTTGCAGAGATATCTGCGCCGGAGAACAACGTGCACGGCATAAATACCCGGTGAAACTACGCAAGATTAGACAGCAATAACGCAACTCTGTTATCGGTCAGCCGATTCCCAGGTTATTTTCAAATTTAAGACATCGCGAGTCTGGTAGCTATAATAATCTATATCTACACTCCGCGTGTCATTTACCGGTGTGTGTGTGTGTGTGTGTGTGGCAGAGGGTTCGTCGGTTACAAGCTAAATTTTCCCTTTTCTCTCTTCCATTCGCGAACGCGGCTGTTGCAGTCCGTGCCACCGGCGGTGCAGTGGTGGCTGAACAACACCTTGCCGGCGCTGCGGCACAGGCGAAGCGATACAGACATCACCGCGAGGTCAGGTGGAGAGAAGAGGAAGCGGACGAGGAGTCTGGTGGTGGAGAGCGAGCGGGCAACAAGCAGCGGGCAGAAGCCAGTGGAGGAAACGGTCGTTGGATCTGATTGCTTGCCGTGACTACCATGGTGGGACAGCTGCAACAGGAAGGAGCGAACTGGCCGAATACCTACTGTACGGCGTGGCTGGACGCAGTTTGCTTCGCGGCTAGCTGGCCGATCTTTTTCCGTAACAGAACCTGAAGGCAGGGTATTGCCTGTGTGAGTGTGTTGTAAGACGTTGCTGGTCTCTACTGGTTGGTTGTCTACGAATGTTATAATAAGTCAATTGTCGGCTGTTGTATGCACTGAGTGTAATTCAGCTTGATCAGTGTACACAAATTGACAGCATTCGTTGTTTGATTTGAGTCTACATCTCTGAACTGTCCAGGTGCAATATCCAAGTATGTCACTCGCCGGTCCGTTAGGCTCTCTTTCAGTTTAATGTCATTTGAAGTTTCAAAAATGGTTCAAATGGCTCTAAGCACTATGGGACTTAACTTCTGAGGTCATCAGTCCCCTAGAACTTAGAACTACTTAAACCTAACTAACCTAAGGACATCACACACATCCATGCCCGAAGCAGGATTCGAACCTGCGACCGTAGCGGTAGCGCGGTTCCAGAGTGTAGCGCCTAGAACCGCTCGGCCATCCCGGCCGGCATATGAAGTTTCACTCATGTTTTTGTAGCCAACCCGCTCCATATTTAACTTCCAGGCTTCACCTAAATTTTGTGAAAAATTTTCTAGCGCAGTGGCTGTACAGATAAACGTTTTGACCGCTTGTGCTTTTCTCTCAGGGTTCCATTTGGTATGTTCATGCGTGGTCAGATGTTCTTTATACAGATTAGTTTGTATTTCCTTTTAATACTATTGTGTATTTCGTTGTAAAAGTCTAAGTAGTATTTGCTCCTTCTACAATTGTTTTCGTGTCTGATGTACATTACTCACACATTTGTGAGTAAATTATTACAGAATATTTAAACATTCCGTGTTTGTTTAGGTTCTTGCTGTTGTGTTAGTACCCTATTGTCAATCCCTTGTACAGACAGATTCAGTTGCTGCTGCTGAATTATCTTTCAGAAGTTATTTTGTCAGGTTTGAAATGAATTACTGAGGTGTTCGTTACTACGGATTTAATTTTAATTGACGTTAATAGCGAAGGGCAATTGGTGCTTAATGGATCGTCTATTGTAAAGGTTTTAAATTATTTCTCCGGTAGATTGGTAGATTTTTCTATTATTCTGCTACAGAGTGACTTGTTATGTAATGGTGAACTAGTTCTCTTTCTGTAAAGTGTAACTCCCCTAAAATGTACTTAAATTTACTGTATGTATGGGTAAATAATGGTTTAAAGCTTGTTTGAATAAAATAAAAATTATTTTAGCAAGAGAAAAATACCCCTGAAGGCTAACCCACTTCTACTATTCTCTCTAGCGGCATAGCTTGGTAGCAGAGCATGGTTATGGGTATTTGGTGTAAAAGAGTATTTAGCTAGTGTCTTACGGACTTTGTGTTAGTTCCTTGCTGTGGTCAATAGTATTCTTTTACTGATCTGTTTGAGAATGGCCACAAGGGCTGTACGGCAAGGCTGGGAGCAGTTTGTTTCACGGCTAGCTAGCCTGTCTTTTCCGCAAACAGAACCTGGAGACAGGGAAATTGCCTGTCAGAGTGTGTTGTAAGACGTGGCTGGTCTCTACTAGATAGGTATCTATCGATGTTATTATAAATGAGTTGTCGGCTGTTGTATGTAGTGAGTGTAATTCAGCTTGCTCAGCCCACACTATATTCACAGCATTCGCTGTCTGATTTGTATCCGCGTGCCTGAACCGTTCACGAAGTGGTGAAGCTGGCGGCTTGACTGTATACAGTACTGTCACTGTTTGCCCAAGCCCTGCATATGCCACACATTTCACGAGACATATGTTAAATGAAGTACCTAATACCTTGTCCGCTTCATCTTGGATAGTACGCTTTCCGAATTTCGGTTGTATACAGGGTGGTCCACTGATCGTGACCGGGCCAAATATCTCACGAAATAAGCGTCGAACGAAAAAACTACAAAGAACGAAACTTGTCTAGCTTGAAGGGGGAAACCAGATGGCGCTATGGTTTGCCCGCTAGATGGCGCTGCCATAGGTCAAACGGATATCGACTGCGTTTTTTTAAAAATAAGAACCCCCATTTTTATTACCTATTTGTGTAGTACGTAAAGAAATATGAATGTTTTAGTTGGACCACTTTTTTCGCTTTGTGATAGATGGCGCTGTAATAGTCACAAACGTATAAGTACGTGGTATCACGTAACACTCCGCCAGTGCGGACGGTATTTGCTTCATGATACATTACCCGTGTTAAAATGGACCGTTTACCAATAGCGGAAAAAGTCGATATCGTGTTGATGTATGGCTATTGTGATCAAAATGCCCAACGGGCGTGTGCTGTGTATGCTGCTCGGTATCCTGGACGACATCATCCAAGTGTCCGGACCGTTCGCCGGATAGTTACGTTATTTAAGGAAACAGGAAGTGTTCATCCGCATGTGAAACGTCAACCACGACCTGCAACAAATGACGGTACCCATGTAGGTGTTTTAGCTGCTGTCGTGGCTAATCCGCACATCAGTAGCAGACAAACTGCGCGAGAATCGGGAATCTCAAAAACCTCGGTGTTGAGAATGCTACATCAACATCGATTGCACCCGTACCATATTTCTCTGCACCAGGAATTGCATGACGACGACTTTGAACCTCGTGTACTGTTCTGCCACTGGGCACGAGAGAAATTACGGGACGATGACAGATGTTTTGCACGCGTTCTATTTAGCGACGAAGCGTCATTCACCAACAGCGGTAACGTAATTATGCACTATTGGGCAACGGAAAATCCACGATGGCTGCGACAAGTGGAACATCAGCGACCTTGGCGGGTTAATGTATGGTGCGGCATTGTGGGAGGAAGGATAACTGGCCCCCATTTTATCGATGGCAGTATAAATGCGCAGAGTATGCTGATTTCCTACGTAATGTTCTACCGATGTTGCTACAAGATGTTTCACTGCATGACAGAATGGCGATGTACTTCCAACATGATGGATGTCCGGCGCATAGCTCGCGTACGGTTGAAGCGGTATTGAATAGCGTATTTCATGACAGGTGGATTGGTCGTCGAAGTACCATCCCATGGCCCGCACGTTCACCATATCTGACGTCCCCGTATTTCTTTCTGTGGGGAAAGTTGAAGTATATTTGCTATCGTGATCCACCGACAACGCCTGACAACATGCGTCAGCGCATTGTCAATGCATGTGCGAACATTACGGAAGGCGAACTACTCGCTGTTGAGAGGAATGTCATTACACGTATTGCAAAATGCATTGAGGTTGACGCACATCATTTTGTGCATTTATTGCATTAATGTGGTATTTACAGGTAATCACGCTGTAACAGCATACGTACTCAGAAATGATAAGTTCACAAAGGTACGTGTATCACATTGGAACACCTGAAATAAAATGTTCAAACGTACCTACGTTCTGTATTTTAATTTAAAAAACCTACCTGTTACCAAGTGTTCGTCTAAAATTGTCAGCCGTATGTTTGTGACTATTACAGCGCCATCTATCACAAAGCGAAAAAAGTGGTCCAACTAAAACATTCATATTTCTTTACGTACTACACGAATATGTAATAAAAAATGGGGGTTCCTATTTTAAAAAAACGCAGTTGATATCCGTTTGACCTATGGCAGCGCCATCTGGCGGGTCAACCATAGCTAGCGCCATCTGTTTTCCCCTGTATACCTCTCCGTGATACACAACGCATCTCTTGTATCATCTGCCACTGGAGTTTGTTGAGTATTTTCGTAAGGCACACGTACTTGCAAAAAGGTTCCGTGACGAAACTTGCCACTCTGTCTCTTCTATTAATCCAACCTGATGCCAGATGGACGAGAAATACTCAAGAATCACTTGAACAAATAAATGTTAGTAAGCCTTTCCTCTCGTGGATGGATTACACATTTCAAATGCATCTCAGCCTTTCATCTGCTTTTTGTGTGGTAATTTAGAGAGCCCCGGACGATTACTTCTAGGTGTTTTAAGGATGTTATGGTTTTCGCAGATTTTTTACAAACAGCGTAAACAAACAGACAGGAATCACTTCGGCAATTTACGCATAGTAAGTTACATTTATTTGTATGCGCGGTCAGCTGACAGCCCTTGTACCTATCGACAGGCTTCTGAAAGTCCTCCGCATTTAGCAGCATTTCTTCTGGCGCTGTAACGTTGCTATATAGAGCGGCTTCACGGAGCTTACAATGTTATCCACCTGAATGTTTATCAATTCTGTAAACAGTTTGGACCCTATAGCACTTTCTCGGAATAATGACTAAGATACTTTTACATTCACTTGTTGCGTCCCATTGTGAACGATGTGTTCCGTTCTACCTGAGAGGAAGACATGCATTCAGTCACAAATTTGGTTCAATGCTCGGTGAGTTCGTATTTTGTTTACTATATGACAGAGTGGAGCTGAATCGAATGCCTTCGGAAAGCAAAAGAACATGGCAGCAACATAGTAAATATTATGTACCGCTCTCTGAATCTCATGGAAGAACAGAACGAATTAAGTTCAACAAGATCTTCGTTTGCGAAATTCATGTTGATTTTGGTTAAAGACATCTTCATTCTTCAAAAAGATCGCAACGAGTTAGTATAAATCCAGCCCATAGTACCATTACAGATTCACGTAACCGATATAGATCTCAAATTATGTGCTTCTGTTGAGCGACCCATATAACCTGCAGCATCCTACGATAAATTGTTGCTAGTAGCAAATTATTTTGCATTATTTCTGTAGAACATTATAGATATCTCATCTCGTATAGATGCAAAACTGTTTGCGACACATGAAAATTTGTGACAGACCGGGACTCGAGAGGTCGCCTTAACCACTTCGGCTATCCGAGCACGCCTCCAGCAGCCATACATGCATGCATGTATGTCTGAAAGACATTGTAATGTGAAGATACGGGAACTGTATAAACATAGACATCGTAACAATCAGTCATCATCGTACTCAAGCTTTCCCAGCGTTGAAAGATTTTCGTTGATTTTCTGTTCCGCGATATCTGCCATTTCTTTCTTCGAGCAGTGATTCAAAAGATCTTCCGCACTCAAGCAATTTCAGAAGACCGAATTCAGAAAACTTTTTTGTCGTATCTCTGGCATTGTTCGTTAAATATACAATTTAGATCCGCTTTCCTACTTTACATACGGCAAAAAATTCCTTAGGACCTCATAACAGATTGGTGGAATTTTGGTTTCCAACTGATTCAACGCATGTCTCACATGGGGCTCCTTACGCTCATTATGGTTTCGTTCAGCTTTTGTTGGGAATAAGGCTTTGACTTTGCAACTGTGGCCTTACCACGGGTCTTCTACGCTTTAATAATTCCATATTAGTATTTTTCTCTCCCTGCTCTTTAG
The DNA here is from genome assembly GCF_021461385.2 of Schistocerca piceifrons. Classification (NCBI taxonomy): domain Eukaryota; kingdom Metazoa; phylum Arthropoda; class Insecta; order Orthoptera; family Acrididae; genus Schistocerca; species Schistocerca piceifrons. The sequence continues at coordinate 361,518,827 of NC_060139.1, read as the reverse complement.
TAAGGAAGAATAACGTGACTGATGTACTTTGACGCAAGAAACCGCAGCACCAAGAAGAAATTGGGCGACATAAGCGAATGTTGGTAGGTGTGTTTCTACATCTGAAAGGTGATGTATATTCAGATTTCGCGCCAGTCGCATAAGAATGGCACTAGTAGCGTCACTATGAGGATGCAAATCAGGTTTGGCTTAAATACACTTTGTAACTGTCGTGAGCGTTGGTTGCCTTTGAGATTCGGCGTGGTGAGGTGATGTTAGTCAAGAATGCCTTTAAGACGAAAAGACCCCATTGTCAACACCTCATTGAGTGTGATCGAGGCTGTGCAATAGGGCTTCGAGAAGCCGGATCTTCCATTTGCTATATTGCAGAAAGACTTGATAGGAATGTAGTCACTGTATATAATTGCTGGGAGCTGAGATTACGAGAATGTACGATCGCAAGAAGACTGTGATCTGGAGGGCTAGGTGGTATTACCGAGGGAGAAGAACATCGTGTTCAGTTTATGGCTCTGGAGCATCGTCCTGAATCTGCAGCAGCAATCTGAGCAGCAATTGGAACCACAGTGGCACTACAAACTGCTGCAGATCGGTTACTTCAAGGACAGCTCCGACCCAGACACGCTGTAGCGTCGCTTTCACTGACCCAAACCATTGCCATTTGCGACGTCAATGGCGTCAAGCGAGAGCTCATTGGAGGACAGGGTTTTCTGATGAAAGCTGACCTGTCTGCATGCGAGACACGCTGGACCTACACCTGGAAGTATGGTCTGGGGTGCGAGCAGGAGCACTTTCGTGGTTATCCCACGCACTCTGACCTTGTACGTCAATCTTTTGATTCGACCTTTGTCCTGCCATTCATGTACAGCATTCAAGGGGGTGTTTTCCAACAGAATAACGCTCACCCACATACCACTTTTGTAAATCCGCATCCGATATCGTCGCACAATCGTCTAATCCTGTGATTTAGATCTTCTATTCGGCTCCAAACCAAAGAATAATAGTGATCGTGGTTCCATTCAGCATGAAAAACTAACTGCCTTCTCCAGTTCAACTACCGTCTGAAGAAGCCAGTTATAGCCTCAAAATCCTGGCGGAAAGAATTATCCGTGCCGATATTAACTAAGATTTTCTGCCGGTTGGTCCTAGTTCGTCCAATAGACAGCGGCGAGCTTCTATGACACCGCAGACAAGATCTCTTGGACAACATGCTGAATGCTCATGGCCTTCTTTATCGAAATGCCTGCTATTTGTCTGAGTACCTCCATCACCCATCTAACGTCGTGGCTGCTAAAGGTCAACTGACACACCCTCTGAACTTGTCCAGATTTGGTAGGAAAATCACACACTGACCATACAGACGGCAGATGGTGTGCTGCCTCAGGTGTTACCAACATTGGGCAGTGTCGCACTCATGCTACACACAGTCGTGTGGCCAGTACCCAAATTTGCCTTCACCCAGAGATCACAGTATTATCGACAACATACTTGAGATGAGGAGGAACTAGGCAGATACTATTCATGCGCCAGTGCAGCGTGGTCGAGGTTTCCAGGGCTTTCCAGGAGCATCAGAAGTGTCACAGCTTTCGCCTCAGGTGTCCCAATGTCGCCGCAGTTTAGATCTGCAACTTTAACTCTGTCGACCGTACACAGTGCAATTCGCAGTTACTTGCAGGCAGTTTCTAATTGGTTCAAAGGGCTCTGAGCACTATGGGACTCAACATCTGAGGTTATCAGTCCCCTAGAACCTAGAACTACTTAAAGCTAACTAACCTAAAGACATCACACACATCCATGCCCGAGGCAGGATTCGAACCTGCGACCGTAGCAGTCACGCTGTTCCGGACTGAAGCGCCTAGAACCGCACGGCCACCGCGGCCGGCTCAGTTGCCACGAAAAGCACAATTCCTACCCATTTCTTATTATGGAAATTTTATATCACCAAAGCAAGTCCTAACCAGTGCAGTTATAAATCAAATGCGAAACGACAAGAAGACCGCCGAAACAAGAGCTCGAACTACCCGAATACGGAGTCGTGGACAGAATAAATCAATGTTACTACAGTTTTAGATAATTAAATTAAATAAATAAGAAGGTTAAAAGCTAACTCCAGTATTTTAGGCGAAGCAAAACACAGTCACAAAAATCAAAAGCACAAAATAAGTACCCATTCACTGAGCAAAAATGCTTAGCACAGTTAGACAACAGAATAAACATCTGTTACACTTGAACTTCCGTGTACGAAGGCACAGTAACTTCTGCTTACTGCGCGAACATCAAGAGAATGTGTTAACTTTATTCAAGCTTACAGCGTGAGTTGTCGTTATAAACTAGTCCAGGGCAGTACTCGGAGCAGTGTCGTGAGAATGCGATAACTGTAATTGCTTCTTGCACCCTAACTGATCAGGAAGGGGTCTGCTCATCGCACGAAGCAGAAAGCAATCAGAGTCTGTTCTGGTCTGTTGTGGAAGCTCATCGCGAGGTAGTGCAGGAGTTCTGCAGTTGTTTCGTTCCAGTCTCATACCATCACGCCACGAACGATCCGAGGTGGTGACGCACTTGCACAGTGATTCTGCCGAGAGTCTACCACGCACACACTACAGGACTTAGGTCTCGAGAACGTGCAGACTAGCAAAAGTATCCTGACACCGATCAGTGGACAACGATAGGGGGTATGTCCACCTTCAGCTTCTATGACGGCTTGATCTCTGCCGGGAACACTTTCAGTGAGGTATCTGAATGTCTGTGGCAAAATGGCGGCCCATTCTTCCTCAAGAATCGAATCAGAGAATAAAGTCTGGAGCGAACTCGACATATAACTCATCCGAAAGTCGAGTTCAGGATGAGACTCTGGACAGAGCAGTACATTTCAGTGATGTAACTGTCCACAGATAATTGCATCATAGGCGCTGCTTTATGACATGTTGCACTGTCATGGTGATACAAGCAGTCATCGCCTCCGAATTCTTCCTCTACTGTACGCAGTGCACAGTCCTATAAAATGAGTCCATATCGTTCCATATTTGGTGTTTCCTTAAGTGGAATAACGGGACCAAACGCTAACCACAAGAATCACCCCCATACAGCAACAACACCTCCGCTGTACTTCCCTGTTGGCACCAGACATGATGATACGTAATGTTCTCCAAGCATTCGTTGATCCCAAATTCTTCCATCGGATTGCCACAGGGTGTAGCGTGATTCATTACTCCAAATCACTCACTTGCGTTCACCCATTGTCCAGTGGCGACGCTCTTTACACCATCTCAAGCGTCACTTAGCACTGACTACATGAGGAGCTGCTCGACTATTGTCCTCCAGTCTTCTTAAGTTCGTACCCACAGTCACAGTACTAGCTGGACTGCTGGTATCCCTCTGTAACGCACGAGAGATTCCTTCTGCTGATTTCACGTGAGTTCCTACTATCACCTTCCGCAGTGCTCCACAGTCCCCGTCCACCAGTCCGTGAGACCTGCCTGCCCTTAGGTTATCTGTGGTTCATCCCTTCGCATTTCCACTTCACAATCACACCATGAACAGTGGACTGGGCCACTTCAAAATGGTTGAAATGTCCCTTATGGATTTATTACTCAAGTGACTTTCACTGAATAATCCGCTTTCGAGGTCATTGATCTCTCCTGTCCGACATATTCCGCTGTTACTGCTTCTCTACTGACAACACAATATTCCCCGCCACGTTTTATACTGGAGGAGGGGGCTATCTGCCTCTCGTGGCATCTAATGATCAATTCCACATTACACAGTGTTCTTTAGATATCTTTTATCAGACGATGTTTATTTAATTTCGCGATATATTCGCTATCCAGTCCCATCAGTTAAGCAAAGGGGGTATTTCTTTGCGGACAGTACAATGTTAGCTTGTTAGTGCTGATTACTCCCTGATGAGACCAATCAATATCGATGTCTCTTGTATGACTGCCAGTGAGCAAGCTCACAACCATTTCACACATTTAGTGGCTCGACGACTGCTATAGTGGCTGGTTGTACGCCATTGCGTTGTGCCCTGTACGAATTCAGTAAAAATAATCCTGCCTATCGAACTGCAATGAACAGTTCAAAGCACAATTAAGTACGAAACATCAAATAAGAAACTGGGGGACGATCTATTTTAGATTGATGTATTCTGACATAGGTTTTGACACAGCTTTAGATTTTATACAGTCAACAAACACTTTCCCTCAGTTAGTGGCTTTACAGAACTGATGTTCACAATAACTAAACATGAATTCAATATAGCAGTGCAAGCAAACAATTAGTTCCTATCCAGGTAATGTTTTAGTTGCCCAGTGACATGGTCGAGCACTCTAATTCACTAAGTCGATTAATTCCCTATATTTATCTAGCTCACACAGTCTACTGAATATTTACAAAACCTAACAGGGTGTACAGTTGAGAAACCGTTAAGTAAAAGTGTGAGGTTGCTCAACCTGCTATCTATGGAGCACTTCAGAGAAAGTTTAAGAAATGTTAATTGGGGAGATGTATATAATGAGCCAAATGTTAATTATAAATGCAATATATTTCTTGATAAATTTATATCCCTTTTTGAACATTGTTTCCCAAAGAAAATTACTAAATGTAACACCTCACACTTTTCAAAGAAACCTTGGATTACTACAGCTATTCAAGTGTCTTAAGAAAGAAAAAGAAAACTGTATGAGACAGGAAGAACTAGAAAAGATCCAGAAGTAGTTTTACACTACAAAAATTATTGTAACACACTCAGAAAAGTTGCAAGGAAATCAAGAAATATGTATGTTAGAGAAGACATTAACAACTCAGACAATAAAATGAAATCAATATGGAATTTTGTTAGAAGGGAGACAGGAAAAGTAACCCCTGGAGTAGGTACTATTACTATCGAAGAAAATGCTACCATCAGTAGACAAGTAGCTAACGTATTTAACAACTTAAGTGTAGGAGAAAAAATTGGTGGGAATAGTCAAAAGAAAAAACCAGGCAGTACATAGAAGAGTCAGTTTTAAAAAATTTTAGTCAGATTAAGTTTCACCTAACAACCTATTGTGAAATAAGTAAAATTATTAAATCTTTGAAAAATAAATGTTCTGTTGGAGTAGATAACATTTCTAATAAGACATAAAAACAATGTGGAGCAATTACAGCTGATGTTCTGAGTCACACATGAAATCGTCACTAACTCAAGGTATTTTCCCAGACAGATCAAAATATGTCATTGTCAGGCCTCTCTACAAAAGGGGGGACACCACAGATGTCAATAATTATCGGCCCGTATCCTTGCTTACAGCATTTTCAAAAATCTGCGAGAACGTAATGTACTCAAGAGTGGTTAGCCATCTCAACAGTAATGGGATACGTAGTAAATGACAGTTCGGATTTCAAAAGCTATGTTCCACTTAGACAGCAATATACAATTTCACTGTCCACATAATAGAGTCTTTAAATAGTAAAATGTCACCAATAGGAATTTTCTGTGACTTGTCCAAAGCATTTGATTGTGTGAGCCATGACATTATGTTACAGAAATTACAATTCTTTGGCATAAATGGAATAGCATATGAGTGGTTTAAGTCATACCTACAAAATAGGAAACAAAAAGGTTTCTTTATATGGGTCAAGTGATTTAAATAAATTTTCCACTTCATCTAACTGGGATGAAATTACATTAGTTGTTCCACAACATTCAATCACAGGGCCCCTTCTGTTCTTGATATACGTGAACGACCTCCCTTCTTATCTGAAACTAGAAGCTGAACCGACACTGTTCACTGATGATACAAGCATCATTATTAATCTAGTAAAAGCAACTCCATTTGAAAATAATATGGTCTTTGAAAAAGTCATTAATTGGTGTTCTGCAATTGGGCTTGCTTTAAACTTTGAGAAAATACAGTACATCCAATTTTCTGCTACAAAAAGTACAGTTCCTTCAATAAATATAACACATCAACAGAAGTCAGTAGAGATGGTAGAGCATACTAACTTTTTGGGTGTCCATATAGATGAGATTCTTAATTGGAAAATTCATATTTTGGATCTTCTAAAGCGACTAGGTTCAGTATATTTTACAATCAGAATAATTGCCAATTTTGAGGATATAGAAATTAGTAAGCTAACATACTTTGCATACTTTCACTCTCTGATGTCATACGGAATAATATTTTGGGGTAACTCAACACTTAGACAAAAAGTATTCACTGCTCAAAAGAAAGTGGTTAGAATAATGTGTAGGGTTCATAGTCACACATCTTGTAGGCATCTTTTTAAAAGATTGGGGAATCTTACAACAGCTTCACAGTACATTTACTCACTAATAAAATTTGTTGTCAACAACATGGACCAGTTTAAAAACAACAGCGACTTTCATGATTGTAATACCTGAAAAAAAGAAAGACTTACGCTATCCTTTACTCAACCTATCTTTGGCACGGAAAGGGGTAAAATATGCTACTATAAAACCTTTTGAAAAATTACGATACGAAATAAAATGTCTTACAGACAGCAGTAATAGCTTCAAAAATAAATTGAAATCATATTTCCTTGACAACTCCTTGTATACCATAGATGTATTCTTGAATAATAATAAATAAATCCATAAATATAGTATATTCATGTTGTGCCATTTAAGGGAATGGGGTAAATAGTAGAAATATTAATCCTTAACCTTGTACTGTAATATATATATATATATATATATATTTTCATAAGTGCATTTCTTGTGCAGTTGATACGTTCCACATCATAACGGATACCTTACCATGTGACTTATCAATGGAACATGCAACCAATTAGCTAACTAATTAGAGTCCCATATAAAGGTCAATACGGCTGTTCATGGTAGCTCACAATGTAAACAACGTGTCTCCACAATTGCAAACTATTTTACCAAAAATGAATAAGTTCAGACTCTCTACAATGTTACCACAAGCTAACACCAGCAGATCTAACGTTGCACAGTTCATACCCCGACCAAAAACACAAACAAAATATCCTTAAATCTGCTCTGTCTGTTCCTCCTCAACATGATTACGTGACCACCACTTAAGTCATGCTAGCTCTAAGACAACTCTTCGAAATTATTTGCAATTTTTGAACATATTAAACAAATGAGATATATCTGAGCACGATATTTTCATTCTATACTATGCAGATTAATTGCATATACAGCTGAAATTATGTCTTTTAGATACGTATCTTACAATGTGAATCAGAACTGCAGGAACCTTTTCAACTTCACTGCTTAATTCTTCATGCCCTGCGTTACTGCTCTAGTCAAATGACACTGTTGCAACACTGTATTACCAAAATTTCTTACTAATACATCTAAATAAAAGACACTAATATAAATAATTATGCAGAGAGTAATCTTTATGTGTATAATTGTGTAATTTATGTAATTGACACACAACCATTTTAGTAAAATGCTTTTTGTTTATTAAAAATTCATGTTTTGTCTAATAGTCTGTCACATTGGTCCATTCTACAGCTGTTTTCATTTTTTTACATGGCGTGGCATTTTTATGGAAAATGTGTGTAGTCGTGATTATTTCTACTATAAATAACATACACACTCAAATATATATATATTCCCATGATGTGGCATTTGTTTATGAAAAAATGTGTAGTCGTGATTATTTCTACTATAAATAACATACACACACACACACACACACACACACATACACACACACACATATATATATATATATATATATATATATATATACATATATATTCCCAAACCAGAAACGTTATTGAAAAGGTATGTATTGTATGTATATACATACTTTTTAATATGATTCGTGATATGGGTAATATGTGATTGGTTTCGACTTTATTGAACTCGACACTTTACTGCGAATTTTTAGCCCTTTTTGGTGAATATATAACTGAGTTATTAGATACACTCAGAACCTTGCTGTATTATCGTAATGCCTGCGAGCACTTAACTGTGTGGTCTAATTAAGGACTTGAGGATTTCCTGGAAGAAGTCGCATAATCCCCCGTGGCTCAGCAGTTCCAAACCATTATACGACACTCTATACCTCGCCTACCTTCTAAATCATTTTGCTGCAATTCGCCAGTTATATGTCAATCAACTCGATCTTCATTCTTCTTGATGAATTTATACACATAAAAACTATAGCTTGTACCATTACAATAGGCAGAATCACTCATTACTGGACATCATTCCTCGGAAAGATAGAACACATCCCTTCGCTATCTCCGTACAATACGCTGTGTATCTGTCTCAAGACGAATTCATTAGGCCACTCATTTAATGGTAAGACCATGCCCTCATAATTGACAGTGTTAAGTCTGACAAGGATCTTCCAACTTTGAAGACTTGACAACCAAACATTTAGCTTAAAATGACACAACATTTGTCTGGGGCATCGGAACTTGAAGTAGGAGGCCGCGACTGGCATTATTTGAATGAAGAAAACACGACACGAAATTAAATTTTACAGAAAATAAAGGAGACGCCTCAGGCCTCGTGGCTTCAGGAGTACTTTGGTTGAGATGCTCATACTCCAATAGAATCTGTTTGTACTAGGAAAACCAACGTAAAACTTGCAGCCATTGAAGTCATTCAGCATGTGGACCTTGTGGGTGATCAGTCATGTGACGGGATCTGACATTCAGGACACCGTACATTGCAGGCCACGCAACGACTCCAGGCGTGACGCTGGCACCGTTCCCAGATGATGCAGTGATGTTTACACTCAGTATAGAGGTCCACATCATGCAGCTTCACATTCGGGTATTCTTGGAAAGTTTTACAAAATTAGCGGCTTACCGCCGATTACCAGATGCAATCTCACGTCGATTCGTTGTGACAATCATGCCAGATATCTGGGCATAGAACACGAACAAGTAGCTCATGTGATGTCAGTATGAGTAAAACCTGTAGGTGACAGATAGGATGGGGCAAATCTATCCTCTAGTCACCTTGGCATCCACGGTGCCACTGCAGCTTGGTAATGTAGACATGGAGTTGTTAATCCCAGCCCTAAAATACGTAGCACTCAACAGAGTAAACAAGTATTATATGCTATTTGTAACGGGCGTAAATCCAAGAATCTGAGGCATACGATACTACTGCCACGCATTCCCAGCTTCCTGTCTTATTCAGGTGGCAGAGATAAGAACCCTCCAAGAGAGGGGTTAGCCTTGGAGAAGTGTTTTATACGGCACTTCTTTTGCATGAGATGGTTATTCGTATTTTTCCTCCACTTTGGCCTGTCTACACATAGTTGCAAACCTTTCTTTATAAAAATTCAGCCTGCGTATGGTTGTGTTTGCAAACCTCCAAAAGGAGTTGGACGATTGACATGAAATTTTGACACAACGTTGCATTCCAACATGTGCGTGTTTTTATATACCTATTGGAAAGCCATGTAATATATAAATATAGGTATAAGAAGATAAGTTGTTAGCAATAATCTCATGTTCGTTTGTTCAAAATCTTCAATCTCTGAAAGTTCTTCCCCGACTGCTTTGAAATTTAGATACAACTCTGCTTGTGTATACACGCGTCTTTTTATATCCCTATAATTTCATATAAATAATGTACAAATAAATATGTAAAATAAAAAGGGAAAGTGTTGTTACCAAAAATCTCAAAAAGTAGTTGACCGACTTACTTCAAATTTGTACATGGCATTCTAATAGTTGTGTGTGTGTGTGTGTGTGTGTGTGTGTGTGTGTGTGTGTGTGTGTATGTTTGTGTGTGTAAGCGTGGAACGTTGTTCGCAAACAACTCGAAAAATTCTTCAGCGGTTTACTTCCAGTTTTAAACCATACCCTGCTATATATTCAGGCGTACATAGACAATATATTATTTAAACAACGATGTACAGATTTTCTGTTAAAACCGACAGCAAGAAAGAAAATGCTCTTCTGTGTTGTGCTGTAAAAATGAGCAGTTTTATTTCCTTTTTTGCAGGGAGGTTTAACTACGATAGAGGGGTATTTAAACCATTATACAAACTGTTCCTCCCATATATATTTTTTCTCATTACACATATTTTTAAACACGAATTGTCTTCGCAACAGTCTACTGTTGTGTGTTCTTTCTCACCGACGGTTTTCACAGACTACAGGGAAGGTGTATTTCTGCATTATCAACTTATAATTAGGGGCTACTACAGAATCTGAATTTGGAATATCAGGAACAACGCTCAAGGTCAGAGAGGTTGGGGGGGGGGGTTACAGGAAATGGACGGGGGCGTTCGAGGAAATGGACGTAGCGGAAAGGAGGTAATGAGCAAAGAGAGGGGGCCGAAGGAGATGGTGAGGAAGGCTGAGAGAGAGGGGGGGGGGAATGATGTGATAATTGGAGAGAAGAGGGGAAGGAGTAGATGAAGACAGTGGGGAGATTCGGACGTACATCCAATATACATCCATATTAGAAACCCGTGCTTTTTCTTGTTCCATGTAACCAGACTATGCCACAACAAAGCCTGGTCGTGTACAGCTACTTACAGTGATGAGATGCAGCGAATGACAGTAATGGAAAATGTCCTTAATAACACTTGCTTTGTATAACATATAACATATCAAGTATTAATGTAACAACGTCCGAAAACCACAGAGATATGGAGCGCTTGCATCACGCAACCAAACTGTTGGCGATGATAGTGCAGGAAACACGGTAGAAACTGTTAGCATGGATGAAGTGAACGCAAAAGTAGTTAATGTGTCGAGAATTACACAATCCGATTAGAATGTTCAGTAGAAAGTTTTTCGTAGCAATTGCAACGCAAGCGACTGGAGATATTCATTTGGTATTTATCTGAGTCCCTCTTTCTATCCATTCATATAATTCTCCCCATCCTCCCTAAACAACTGTTCACAATGCAAAAATGATGCACTGACAGAAATGAAACGCCTGTTGTAGAGTTATTAGCTGTCTGCGAGCCATCGGCGCAATCTTAACGGTCAGAACTAATTTAGCTCGCTTTAAATAGATTAAATCTTGATCATCATCATGATCATATGTTCATGTATACTTTGATGCGTGTCATATTTTCGTTCCATACCTACTTAGTATTTTTTTTAATTATTCTTCATTTATTTCCTTTCTATGTTTTGCGGGAGCTTTTCTGAAATTCTACACCTCTTCTTTGCACTTTATGCAGTAACGTGCCTCCACAACATTTATTGCACCCTGAGAGTGTCTGAGAACGGCACCGCTTGCTTCAGCTGTTGCACGTGAGCAGGTATTCTTGTAAAACATGGTTAACAGTTTGACTTAAACTAAATCACAGTCATTCAATTAAATCTACGCCGATTCAAACAATTCAGAATTCTGTCAAGATATAAAATAACAAGTTAAGTGTTGCTTTTCCCTGCTTATGCAAAATCTGAGTTATGCTATTCAATATCCTTTTGAATCTTCGAGGCACTTTTTATGGTGCTGTATCATGGTCATTAAGCTCAACCTCAATATGAGAATTCTTCACTACGTCTGATATTTTAATACCAACAATTTTGTGAAGTAGCAAATTGTTATACAAAGACTGGTAGAAAACTTTTCGTATACAACTTCTTTAATTACAGTTTCCCATGGTTATTCCCACCGCACTGGATAAATGCCTGCTTCATTCAAAATCAAACCATGTATTTCCAAGTGTAGTCCGCCTGTCGGGTAAAATCAATGTCCCATATCGCATCAGGTCATTCTTAAATGATAAACACTTTTCATGTCACCCAACTCTTCACTTTAAAAAAAATGCACATCGAAGTTGCACGGGGAAAGGTTCTCAAGATCTTTCACCCATATAGCATATAAACAACCTTTCCGGACTAAATATTAGTCAACTTCTTACAAGAGCACCCTGGTCCGTTTGGAGTGCTGGAGAGGGGGCGATTTGGTACCAGGCGGTTATGTGACCGCCACCGCTGACGTACATCATGACAGTGAAGTGGTGTGCGAGTGTGCAAGTCGGCTGTATGCAATCAACCAGTAAGATGGGTCGACGTCGAAACGTGGCAGAAAGAAAAAATGGAGCTATCGTGTATGGACGTGCCACGGTCACACTCCAAATGAAGCTCTATTTGTTGATGAACGTGGACTCTTCAGTGTGTCTACTAGGAACTGGTAACTTTTCTCTGAACTGGCTCCATCAGTGTTTTTTTAAGTTTGTCAGGAAATATACGTGACAATCCATATCCAGTGGAAAAGTTCAGAGCAAAGGAGGCCGCTATGATGTGCTGGTTTTACCCAATACTTACATGAAATCATTTACCTTGTCATTCGTTTCCCGCCACTCAAGTTTTAGACAGATGTTGTGTGATAAGTCATTAGCAAAACTGATAATGGGACAAAAATATTATTGTTTACTTATGGGCAGTATTCAAATTCCTGTTAAGTCAAAAAACTAATTAATTGCGGGGATAATAAAGTGAGTTCTCTAACTTCATTCTTAATTAAAAATGATCCTTTGAAACCAAGTGATAATTTCGTTCGACACACTATTTGAACTCTTCTCATATTCTCTAACAAGCACTCGACAGGGTGTAGAATCTGTGGTTGTATCTCATGGATCACTATGTGAGTGCTCAAAATCGCAGGGACACCACTGAGTTTCTACTGGTATATTACCACAAATGATATTTCGTATGTAAAGTCAAAGAGTTCGTTAACCTCGAACCATTGCATATATGGATCATCACAAGATTATTCTCGGCTTCTGTCTATTAACATATTGTACATGTTGATCTAGTGCGAAGATGAACTTCAGAAAACTTGTGGGGCTCGTCGGTTGGAGGTTGACGTTTGGAAAGTTGATGAGTAAGACCATGTGGAAATGTGAGTGGAACTGAATAGAATATTGGAGGAGCAGAATGTGGTTCCGATGGGGAGAGAAATACCTGACGTGAACTAGGAATATGTCAGTCTTGAATACTAGCATAATGATGTTACTGTAATTTGAATAAAAATAAATAAATGTTAGGCGGAACCATTTTCAAACACTGAAACAACTATGGAATCGTACAACATATCGTGCAGTTTGCCAGCTTGTGAGACAGAGAGCGAGCCAGACCTCGTTCGAATCCACGTAGCGCACTCACAACCACAGGCAGGTACACCGACATGTGCCCTAATGTCGTTTTGTGGCAGTTTCCCTTGCTCGTTTAGGTGAATGCTGGGCTGCTCCCTGAATTCGACCTCAATAAATACGATGCACAAATATTTTAACTACGAACTCATGCAGGACAATTTTCACACGATTCATAGCAAATGGCGCACTTGACTTTCCTACCTCAGGTTACCTGGACACTGTGATGCCAGGAAGGGCACATGCCTCCAGAGAAATAATAAAAAAAAGAAAATTCACATTCAGGGCTAATGGCTAGCTATGTCTCCTATATATACACTAATGAGCCAAAATATCAGGACCATCTGCTTAATAGCCTGTTTGTCCATCTTTGGAACGAAATACCTCACTGATTCTGCGTATCAGGTATCCGACAGTTTTTTGGTATGCCTGCATGAACAGCTCACTTAATTTGAGTAAATAATGGGCCCCTGATCTGTGTACGCGGTAATGGCGCCCAACACTGACGCAGACAGGTTCCACATGATTCACACCAGGCAAATTTGGTCGCACAACGTGAGTTCACAATAATGCTCCTCAAACCACTGTACCACTGTACCACGGTTCTGGCTCCGAGACACGGACAATTATACTCCTGAAAGACGACATTGCCATTGGGGAAGATATAAGGCATGAAGGAATGCAGGTGTTTCGCAGCTGTCAGCATATCTTTGATTACTACCCCAGGTTCCATACAAGTGCAGGAGAACGTTTCCCATCGCATACTACTGCTCCCACCAGCCTGCGTCCGTGGCGTGCTGCACTTTTCAATCCGCCGTTCACCTCGACAACGGCGCTTGTGGAGACGACCATCGACCTAGTGTAGCAAAAATATGATTCACCCGCAGAGCCGACACGTTTCCATTGACCGACGGTCAAATCCCGATGGTGCTGTGCCCACTCCAATCGTAATGGATGATGTCGTTGGGACAACATGTGCACACGTAGCGGTGGGCTGGTGTGGAACTCCATGTTCAACAATGTACGATGAACAGTGTGCTCTGAAACTCTCGTGCGCACACCAGTATTTTGCTCTTAGAGCAGAGATGCCACAGATCACTATCTTACTTTACAGAGCAGGCAAGCTTCTGAACCCCATGTTCTAGGAAGAGTCGTGGAAGTCCAACCTTTTAGTGCCTGGTGGTAGTTTCACTGTCCTACCTCTTTCCATAGAAGCTGATGACAGTAGCATGTGAACATTCTACCAGATTCGCCATTTTCGAGATACTTGTTCACAGGCTGTGCATAATAATAATCTGTCTTTTGTCAAAGTCGCTTATTTCAATGGATTTCCCCATTTTCAGCACTTATCTCCGCCAGGGCAATCCTCCATCTGTGTCTGCTCTGCTTACATATGTGTCAAATAAATAAGTGTGATATACACACATCAAAAAAAGTTTTGCATCACCCTGGTTCTCAGCACTCCTGAAGACAGACGTTGACTGTGGATATTGTATCACAGACACAGTCTCTTTGGCTGTTCAGAGATGTCACTAAACCCGCCCAAAGAAGTAAACAACCATGCATGAGCAGCGCCTATAAGATGGAGGGGGTCCGACAGCCGATCAGTTCCAGTCATTCCACCAGGATGGAGGTACACAGCTCGTGTCTATAGTCCAAGCATGCCTATACAGTCAATACCGCGGTTCGATCGCGTCCACGATGTTACTTTGTGTCAGGAAGGGCTCTCAACAAAGGAAGTGTCCAGGCGTCTCAGAGTAATACAAAGTGATGGTGTTCGGACACGGAGGAGATACAGAGAGACAGGAACTGTCGATGACATGCCTCGCTCAGCTGCTCAAGGGTTACTACTGCAGTGGATGACAGCTGCCTCCCGATTATGGCTGGGAGGAACCCTGACAGTAAGGCCACGATGTTGAATAATGCTTTTTGTGCAGCCACAGGACGTCGTGTTATGACTCCAACTGTACGCAGTAGGCTGCATGATGCACAGCTTCACTCCCGACGTCCACTGCGAGGTCCATCATTGCAACCAGGACACCATGAAGCCCGGTACGGATGGGTCCAACAACATGCCGAGTGGGCCACTCAGGACTGGCATCACGTTCTCTTCACCGATGAGTGTCGCATATGCCTTCAACCAGACAATTGTCGTGGACGTGTTTGTAGGCAACCTGGTCAGGATGAACGCCTTAGACACAATGTCCAGCGAGTGCAGCAAGGTGAAGGTTCACTGCTGTTTTGGAGTGGCATTTTGTGTGGAAGGCGCCTTAACGGCTGTAAGATACAAGAATGCCTTCCTCCGACCGATAGCGCAACCATATCGGCAGCATATTGACGAGGCATTCGTCTTCATGGACGACAATTGGCGCCCCCATCGTGCACATCTTGTGAATGACTTCGTTCAGGATAATGACATCACTCGATTAGAGTGGCCAGCATATTCTCCAGACATGAACCCTATCGAACATGCCTGGAATAGAACGAAAAGGGATGTTTATGGACGATGTCACCCACCAACCACTCTGAGGGATCTATGTCGAATCGCCGCTGAGCAGTGGGACAATCTGGACCAACTGTGCCTTGATGAACTTGTGGATAGTATGCCACGACGAATACAGGCATGCATCAATGCAAGAGGACGTGCTACTGGATATAAAAGGTACCGGTGTGTACAGCAATCTGGACCACCTACTCTGAAGGTCTCGCTGTATGGTGGTACAACATGCAATGTGTGGTTTTCATGAGCAATAAAAAAGGCGGAAATGGTGTTTATGTTGATCTCTACTCCAATTTTCTGTACAGGTTCCGGAACTCTCGGAGCAGAGGTGATGCAAAACTTTTTTATCAATATTTTACCATACAGTACGTAATTTTGCTAACTTTGCTATGTCATGAAGTCAGACCTTAATAACGAAAATCTAAGATTTTAATTTTTGCTAACATATAGGTACACGTGAACCAATACACTAATTTCTGTTAACGGTAACGATTCCATTACAGGGGGTTTAGTGGAACCAACATTGAGATCATAGTCTGATTGCATCACTCTCCATACTGCAGCACTCTTCTGAACTCTGCGTGCATGAGGTGGTGCCTTCCTACCTTGTAGGCCGTACGTTCAACACCTAAATTCTAAAACACTCACAGAGCGTCCTTGCGCAACTGTGATAGGAAGATAGATCAGAACCAGTCTCTCACATGTTGGACATACTTCTATTACCGTGTCACCATGCCACTGGGCGGCACCCAACGTCATGGTGGGCAGTGTTCATAATGTTATGGCTGATCAGTGTATTGTTTCAGAAGCTGTAGAGCTGCGCTTTAACACTAAGCAAGCGGGGTCAGAGGGCTCGTCAAAAAACTGCGAAAGACCTCCCTAGCTGTGCACAAAGTGTTGCTTGATTCGTTAAGTGTCTATGATTAACTATTCGTTAAAGACCAATGAAGTAGACTTAGATGCAATCCAAACTATTCGCCCCTGTACACCCAGCAATGGACAAATACACATCTACATCGACATTATATCTACAAGCCAACTAATGGTGTGTGGCGGAGGGTACTCTTTGTGCCACTAACTGAGCCCTCCAACCCTGTTCCCCTAGCGAATAGTGCCTACCAAGAATGGTTGTCGGTTAGCCTCCGTATTAGCTCTAATTTCTCGAATTTTCTTCTCATGGTCATTAAGCGAGATGTTTGTGGAGGAGAATGTTCTCCGACTCTTCTCGAAAAGCGCTCTCTCGAAATTTCAATAGTAAATATATCTGTGATGCACGACACCTCTCATGTAACGTTCTCCAATGCAGAACGTTAACGCTCTCGCGCCAGCTAAACGATCCCGAAACGAAACGTGCCGGTCTTAGTTGGATCTTCTCTAAGTCCTACATGGTATGGAACCCAGATAGATGAACAGTACTCAAGAAGCGGTCGAACAAGCACCTTATAAGCCACTCTGTTCGTGGATGAGTTACATTTCCTTAAGATTCTTCCTATGAACCTGCGTCAGGTATCTGCTTTTCCCACTATTTGTTTTATGTGGTCATTCCAGTTAAAGTCGCCCTGGGCAGTTACTCCTAGATATTTTTCGGTAGGTACAGTTTCCAGCGGTTTGTCATAAATAGTGTAGCTGTACAGCAGTGTATTACTTTTCCGATGTATGCTCAATATGTTAAATTTATTTACGTTCATGGTAAATGTCAGAGCCTGCACCATTCATCAATTCTCTGGAGGTTATGCTGCAAATCGTTACTATCTTCAGGCCTTGCTATTTTGTCATTGACACCCGCATCATCTGCGAACAGTCTTAAAGAGCATCCGGTCTTTCTGCTAGATCATGTATATACATTCTAAGCAGTAACTGTCCTATCACACTACCTTGGAGTACTCCGGAAGTCATCTCTTCATTTGTCGATTTGGTTCCGTTAAGAGCAACGTTGTGAGTTCTATCTGCAAGGAAATCTTAAATCCAGTAGCAATTCTGCTCCGATACTCGATAAGTTCGTTCCTTCCTGAAGTAAAGGAACACGGCATCAACCTGAGCGCCATTGTTTAGTTGATTTTTATAGAGGAGATTTTCATTCTCAAGAAACGTCATAATTCTTGAGCATAAAACATTTTCCATAAGTACATAACTGATTGACGTCATCGATATAGGTCTATAATTGTGTGCATCTGTCCCACGGCCTTTCTTACAAACGGGAGTGACCTGCGCATTGCTCCAGTCACTATATACTCATCGTTGCTCAAGCGATCTACGATAAATTACTTCTAGAAGGGAGTAAGTTCCTTCGCATAATCTTTTCAGAATCTTATAGGAATCTCATCTAGTCCTGATGCGTTTCCACTACTATGCGATTGTAGTTTTTTCCGTTTTGCGATCGGTTTTCTCAATATCTGCCGTTTCGACGTTCGTACGACGACTGGAGGGTGGGACCGTGTTACGACCTTCCCTGTGAAGCAATTTCGGAAGACTGAATGCAGTATTTCGGCCTTCTCTCCATTATCTTCCGTTTCGGTGCCAGTACGGTCACTAAGTGCATTAATAGACGTTTCTGATCCACTTACTGGTTTTGCATACAACCAAAACCTCTTAGGATTTTTATTCAGATCGACTGACAAATATTTACTTTCAAAGTCATTGAGCGCTTCTCTCATTGCTCTCCTTAGGTTCATTTTCGGTTCATTGAGCTTTTGTTTGTCAGCAAGGTAGTAAGAACCTTACTTCTCTTGAATTTGAGATGAAGTTCTCTTTGTTTACGTAGCAGTTTTGTAACATGCCTATTAAACTATTAAACCAAGGTGGGTCTTTCCCATCTCTTAAGACCTTACTCGGAACATGCTTGTGTAGGGAATATTGCGTGATGCTTTTGAATGGCTTCCATTTATTCTCCGTATCTTCGTCCTCATCACAGAATATTTAATGCTGACTACGCAGATACCCTTAGAAACTCGCTAAGCAAAAAATCTTCCTGCCTTTCTTAACATTCTTTGTAGGACCCGTTGTCATAGATGCTGTCACAGTCTTATGATCTCTGATACTTTCCTCTACGTTAACTGATTCGATAACTTCAGGTCTGGCTGGCCGCTGCGGCCGAGCAGTTCTAGGCGCTTCAGTCTGGAACCGCGCGACCGCTACGGTCTCAGATTCGAATCCTGCCTCGGGCATGGATGTGTGTGATGTCCTTAGGTCAGTTAGGTTTACGTAGTTCTAAGCTCTATGGGACTGATGACCTCCGATGTTAAGTCCCATAGTGCTCAGAGCCATTTGAACCATTTAAACTTGAGCTCTGTTTGTTGCCTGGAGGTCTAAGACGTTACTCTCACGAGTTGGTTCTCTAACTACTTGCTCAAACCAATTTTCGGACGAAACTTCGAGAAAATGTCACACGAATCCCTGTCTGGCAACAGTTTTGATAGCATGGCACTCCCAGTCTATACCTGCCCATATGAAGTAACCCTCTGTTATAACGACATGATCAGGAAAATGACTAACGATAATCTGCAAGCGCTATCTGCAGCGCTCTACCACTAGAGCTCCTAACTCAGATGGTCTACAAAAGCATCCGATTACCATTGCTGACTGATCTTTCATGCTTAACTTCACCCAGATTAATTCATAATCGGAATCCTTGATAACCTCGCTAGACTTTATCGAATGCCTTATTGCAACAAACACGCCGCCACCATTGCCAATTAACCTATCCATACGATAAATATTCCAAACTCAAATTAGGATTTCTTTGTCATTAACGTCCGGTTTCAACCAACTTTCTGTCCCTAATGCTGTTTGTGCATTAAAAGCTTCAATAAGCGATACTAACTCTGGAACCTTTCCTTGGATGCTCCTGCAATTTACTAAAATCACGTTAACCTTTTCTATCTCTGATGTGCGACGGCGAACGTTCTATGAGGACATTGTGGGTAATTTATGAGGCAAATGGTATTTGATCCCAAGGGAGGGATTGTCTAACCTAAAAAGGCCACATGTGCATGCCACATATACTCCGCTGTCCTATTAGTTGCTTCCTGTGTGTAGTACACACGTGACCTATTAAGGGGAACCGTACAATTCTGCACCCTATAGCGGAAATCGAGAAAGTCGCATCCGATGCCATCGCAGAATCGTCTGAGCCTCTGAGACTCTCCACCCTCCTCGAAACTTGAGGACTGCAATCAGCCGTGGGTACAATGCCACTAATAGACAGCTTAACCTGCACCCCACATGCGATACTAGTTGCCTTTACCGAATCAGCATCCGTCTAAAGGAGCCGAGGATGCCCTCAGAACTCAAGCGGCAGGCAGCCTTTTGCACTCAGCGAGTTCGATAGGCGCCGGCAGGGACCCTCCACATCACGGACAAGACCCCCGGCAAACATATCGCTTGCGTACTGGCATTCTTTTCTGCCTTGCCTGCTATTTCCCTGAGAGACTCCAACACTCGCCTAACACTGGAGCTCCCAATGACAAGCATACCCACCCACTGCAGGAAAATCGGTAGCTGGCCCAGCAGGAGAGGCATCCCGTACTGGCTCTGAGCTATAATCAACATTGGCTAGCACCTTGTACCCATTTCTAAGGCGTAGGGAGCCAGCCGCACGATCTGCTCCCTCTTTCTCCTTCTGTCCAGTGTCACATAAACCCACCACTATCCGCCACCCACATTAAGGTGAGGGCGGACCGGCCAAACGTTGCGTATCAGTAGATGCAGCGACACTCGGGTCATCAGGGGATTCCAATGGCACCAAAGGTGTCGCAAGACTCGTCACCAGCACCCCGATCTCGCCGCGACTTTGAACATTAACCAGAAGCATGTCGACGGTAGCCAGCGCAGCTTTCAGCTGTTTACAGACAGCATCTAATTCTCCTTGTGCCCGCTCACAACAGGCACATTCCTAGCCGAATCGTGGTGTGTAAAGAATAGATATAAGATCTCAAATGGCGCTACTGAGTTTGAAATGTACGCAAAGTATAACGAGGAAATTAAAGATACACTAAAAACTGCTCTCACTTTACCCTGAGACAGCTAGCTCTTATAGGAAAATATTTTTTTTTTTTTTTTTTTTTTTTTTTTACTGAAGTGGATGTATCCTGTTACTAGAAAGTCTGCGTACCCAAAAGCTACTGCACGAGATAAGTATGGCACTATGAGCTGGGCAGTGGCATTCGAGGGTTGGATTCCCTCACTTCCTCATCGAGGACTCGCACTACCTGGGCTACTCTCAGGGTGTATCTTCGACGTGGAAGAGCCCCAACCGTGCCTGTCGTGTTGTTGCCCGTCTGCACGCCGTCACTGCTGCCCGCCGCCGCCGCCGCCGCCGCCGTCTGGTCGCCGCCTCCCGTTGCTTGCCGCCGCCGCCGTCTCTTGCTGCTCGCCACTTCTTCTGCCGCCGCCGCTGCCGCCGTCTCTCGGTGTTCGCTGCCGCCTGCAATCATGGACGCCCCAACTACCACCATCATCTGCACCTCCCCTTCACCTGCCCTCACTGTAACGTCATTGAGTGCTTCCTCTGGGATTAACCCGTCTCATCCACCTCCCCTACTCACAGTCTCCTCCCTATCTATCTCCTCTCCATCACGGTATCCCCACCTGTATGTCACTCCTGCTCCTACCCCTGCTACTGCACTTGCTGCTGCTCCTGCTCCTGCCTCTGCCCCTGCTCCCTCCCCCTCCCGCTCCTGTCGCCAGCCAAGACGACTTTCCCCCTCTCCCTCCTGCAACTACCACTGCTTTCCCTGCCAGAGTCAAAGCCCGCCGCGCCACAGTCGCCGCCACAGAGCGCCCTACCCTCTCATCCGGTGCTACTGCCTCACAGGAGGGCCCTGCCTCCCACCACCTCCCTATCCACCCAGTCCCTCATCCCTCCTCCCAGGCAACACCCGCCAAAAAATCTTCCTGACAGCCCAGTGGCGACCTCTCCTCTACTCCCTCATCCGAAAAGCCACTGCCCACCCCACCTCCCGCTGACCCTGCTATGGATACCACCCCACCTCCCTCCTCTCCAGCCCCCTCCCTGTATACCTTCGTCCTAGCCAACCCTGATCCGAAATTCCTGGATGCCCACACCCTCACCCTTGAAATCCGGAAGTACATTCCCAGTGCACCCATCACCCAACTTATCCCTCGCAGAGACTCTGTTCTCATCAAGTCTCCATCTCCATCCTTCTATACTGATCTCCTCCGGCGCCTTCCCCGCATCACCTTTGGGCCCCGTGCATCCCTCACCCCATTCCTTACATCCTCCTCTACTCGTCAGCCCCAACCGCCTTGTCGTCCGCCAACCCTCACCGCTGTCATCACAAAACTCAGCCCTGTGGTCAAGGAGGCTGAGGTATTGGTGGAACTGAATGCCCACCCCACCCTGGAAGTCCGCTCCGCCCGCCATATTTACAACTCCTCTGGCCCTACTTTCCTCATGTGTATATTTACAGAGTCCGCCTCCTCCATCGACCACCTCCTCACGCAGGGAGCCCTGATTTTCAACCGCCGCCACCCTGTTGGCCCGTCCCGTTCCCATTTCAATCCTACCACTGCCAGTGTTGTCTTCTGTACAATGACCACCTCACCCAAAACTGCAAGAACCCACCCACCTGCCCCCATTGTAAAGCCTCCCACTTCCTTAAACAGTGTCCCAACCTCACATCCCCCCCGTCCTGCAACACCTGCAATAAACCTCACCCCACCTATTCCTCCAAATGCAAAGCCAAGCCCCCTCCCACCAACTCTGAACTCACTGTCCCCATTCGCCCCATTGACCCACCCATCCACCCTAATAATTCCCTCCGCCCTCCCCCTACAGCAGAGGACATCATCTGGTTCCTCACCATCATCCTGCAGAACATATACCTCTTCCAGTGCCCCCACAAACTCCAGCAGATTTCCCTTGCCACCCGCTCTGTTTTCCACTTTAACACCTACGCCACCTACTCCCACAACCAGGCCCACTTTACCTTCACCCGCCTAGACACCCTCATTTAAGCCCCTCTCTCCCCTTCCTACACCCTTCCTACCTCCTAACCTCCTGGCGCGTCAACAGTATTGTCTCCTCTACCTCAACATTCGCTCCCTCCCTGCAAACAAATACCTCTTCATGCATACCCTCTCCCAGCACCAGGTTGACTCCTTCATCCTTAATGAAACCTTCCTCCAACCCCACCGTGTTGTCCACACCTCCCCTTATCTCCTTCACCGCACTGACAATCCCCTTCCCCTAGCCCGAGGCGGGGTCGCTATAGGCCGCCTCAGGCATCTCCCTGTTCGGCCACAACCCCTCCTCAATGACCCAACCGAACACCTTCTCCTCAGCCTATTTTTTCCCTCCCTCACTATCACCTGTGCCACTATCTATACCCGCCCTGCAGCTCCTCTCCCCTTTGACTTCGTTTCCCATGTTGACTGTATGTTCTCCACCTATGTGATCGCCGCTGACCTCAACATCCACAGCCATTACCCTGCCACCCTTCGGCGGTGGCATCAGTTCCTTGTCACCCTCCATGGTGACCTTGTTCCTCTCCCACAGCACACCCGTCCTGAAAGTAGCTCCACCCCCGATGTTATCCTCACTTCCCCCAACCTCCTTGGTCACATCGCTGTTGATGTCCTCGATCCCGTCAGTAGTGACCATCTCCCTGTCCTTCTCACCATCTTCTCTACCCATCCCACCACTGCAGCCACCCACCCAGCTGCCCCTCCAAAGGCTGCACATGACTACCACCATGCCAATTGGGATGCCTACCAGGAATCCATTGCCTTACAGGTCGAAAGCTACCCCCTCACCTATCACCACCCTGATGACATCACCCATGCCTCTTCCTTCCTTCAGAAGACAATCACTGACGCTGTGGAGGCTCATGTCCCTACCAAATTCATCCACCCTCACCACCCTACGCTTCCTCCACAGGCCGTCCTTCTTCTGCGTGAATCCCACAATCTCTACCGCTCCTTCCTCTGCACTCGTGACCAGGATACTCTCACCCACCACCGGCAATTACAGCGACATATCCGGAACCTCCTTACAGCAAAGAAACGCCAGGACTGGCGCCAGACATGCACACGCCACAACTCCACCCTCCATGTCAGCTCCTCAAAGTACTGGTCAGCATTCGACCGCCTTACTGGTAGCCATCCCAACCCATATTACCCCATCCTCCATGACGATCGACCCTTTCCTGACAACCTCAGTAAGGCTAACCATTTTGCTTCCCACCTATCCGAGGTCTTCTTCATTCCTGATGATCCCCATTTTGATTACTCCCTCTTCCCCACCGTCCTTGACTGCACTGACACCTCTGTCCCCCCGCTCCCCCCTAGCTTCCAGTACTTGGATCGGTTACCCCCCTCAGACATCAACACTCCCATCACCACACAAGACATCACATTCGTCCTCCACTCCAAACGCAACACTGCCCCTGGTCATGATGGCGTCACCTACCGTCACCTCAAGGAATCCCCTCCATCCTTCCTGTCTGTTCTTGCTACCCTGTACAATGTCCTCCTCTCCACTGGATTTTACCCCAACCTGTGGAAGACTTCCTGTGTCCTGCTGTTCCCTAAACCTAACAAACCCCCATCTGATGCCTCTTCCTATCGTCCAGTCTGCCTCACCTCCATGTTCACTAAGGTCTTCAAGGCCATCCTATCTCGCCGTATTCACCACCACCTTAACCAGCACTGCCTCCTTCCTCTTACCCAATGTAGCTTCAGGCCTTCCTTTTCCGCCGACGACCAGCTCCTTAACCTTACCAATCTTCTTTCCCTCCAACTTAACTCCAGTCACTCTGCTATCTTTATTTCCCTTGATCTCCAGAACGCCTATGACCGAGTCTGGCGCCGGCCATGGTGGCCAAGCAGTTAAAGGCGCTACAGTCTGGAACCGCGTGGCCGCTACGGTCGCAGGTTCTAATCCTGCCTCGGGCATGGATGTGTGTGATGTCCTTATGTTAGTTAGGTTTAAGTAGTTCTAAGTTCTAGGGGACTGATGACCTTAGAAGTTAAGTCCCATAGTGCTCAGAGCCATTTGAACCATTTGAACTGAGTCTGGCATCCCGGGCTCCTCTTCAAACTCCAGACCTATGCTCTCCCCATCAACTTCGTCCATCTCGTTGCTTCCTTCCTCTCCCATCGTCCCTCCTATGTAACTACCCACAATTCCAACTCTCGTACTTTCTATCCCTCTGCCGGCGTGCCCCAAGGTTCTGTACTTTCCCCTGTCCTCTATCTCCTGTACACTGCTGATATGCCCAAACCTCCCGCTCCTGTTCATCTTCTCCAGTTCGCTGATGACACTGCCTTTCTAGCCCTTTATCCTATCCTTCAACGGTCCCAATGTACCCTCCAAACACACCTTGACCAATTCACCACGTGGAGCAACCAGTGGTTTCTCCGTGTTAATCCCTCCAAGACCCAGGCGATCATCATAGGCCGCACCACCTGCTCCTTCCGCCTCCATGATTTCTACCTCACCATTTATGGCCATCCTATCCACCTCACTCCTACCCTCAAATATCTTGGCCTCACCCTCGACCGCCACCTCACCTGGACTCCCCATCTCCTTACCACCCAAAACAAAGCTCACAACTGCCTCCGCCTCCTGAAACTCCTGTCCGGCCGGACGTGGGGTCTGCATCCTTCCACCATCCTTCACACCTACAAATCCTTGATCTGCCCCATCCTCTGTTACGCCAGCGTCGCTTGGATTTCCGCCCCTCCCCGGTTCTATAAAGCGCTCCAAATCCTCGAACGCCATGCGCTCTGCCTCGCCTTCCGCATCCGCCTTCCGTCTCCCACGCGCATCCTCTACGACCTCGTCCCCTTCCCCCACCTTCTCCTTTTCCTTGAACACATCCGCACACTATATATTCTCCACTGCCTTGATCCCCCTCACCCCCTTCCTCTCCACCCCCAACCAGTTGCTGCGCCTTTACCGTTGTGTCCCACCCTCTCTCCATCTCCACACCCTCCATCTCCTTTCCCAACACAGCTTCCACCATCTACCCCTCCCAGATGATGAGCTTCGCCCTGACATGTACCCTTCCTACCAACTCTAACCCCATCTTCCTGCCTCCTACTCAGGACTCCCTCTCCTCCCCCTCTCTCCTCCTGAGTGGCTTCCCCCTCCTACTCCCCCTCCATCTCTTGTGCCTCCTTTGAGTGTCTCTGCGCTCCCTCCTGCCCTGTCTTCCCTCTTCCTCTCCCATCCCACATGTCTCCTGCCTCTTCGTGAACCCACTGATGCCCCTTCTCTCTTCATTCCACCGCTTCCCCTGCTGCCCCATGCTCTCCCCTCCTTTTCCATCCTCTCTGCCCTTTCTCTCGGGAGTTTTATTCTTCGTCATGTGTGCTCCAAGTGGGTTTTAAGTGTGTTGTTCCGGAGTGTTTTTACTACTGTGGCCGGCTTTTAACGTGTGCATGTCCATTCAGTGTCTTCTCTGAGTTTTGAAGACTTGCCAACTGTGTTTTTTAACTTTCTGGTGACTTTTAACTGTCCTCCATGAACGTCTCCATGTTAGTCTATTTTTTACCTCCAGTTTCTTCCATTATTCTGTTTTAAGTTCCCCTTTCTCGCCTTATGTATGTAACATTTTATTCTAATTTTAAGTTGTTATGTCACTCGGCTGAAGAGCGGCGGATTGTGCCGCTGACAGCCCTCCCCTGGCCATATGGGGCAGGGGAATGAAATGACAATAAAGAAAAAAAACTGGGCAGTGGGTCAGTCGGTCGGTTTCGGTGAGTCTGTCAATCTGGGCGAGTCTGGTCAGTTAGTCAGCCAAGTGAGTCTGGTTGTGTCTCTCGTCCGCATTGGTGAGGCGGTTACTGTCTGTCGGTCGTCCGGAGTGTTAGCATGTGTTAGGCCGCCAGTCTGCTTGAGTTGGCTCAGGCAATGGGCATTCGCGGTTCGATCGATCGGTTGGTCGGTCTCGCACTGGGACACAAGATGACTTGTCCGCCTAAAGCGTCGGCGCATGTGAGGTCGCCACGTGAGTCCAGTGGCCGCGCCGTATAGCGAGGCGTAGTGGCTTCGCGGCTAACAGGAGAGGAACAGGAGTCAACCCACGACATCGGTCTGGCTGGCGCGAGCTGCGACGCGGTGAGACGGGAGATGGGCGCGCCTTCCTGCGTCCGTTGAAGCGGCTGGCAGCGGACGGTTCGGGAGAGCATTTTGTTTGGGGATGCTGCGCCAGGTCTTTCCCAGAAATCGCAGTTATTAGAAGTTGAGTGATTAGTGATATGTTGTTTCAGTTACTTGTTAAATTCTACTTGTGTTCTTGGTCGGTCTCTCGTCGCCAGCTTGCTCGTCTGTCTCTCGTCCGCATTTGTCAGGCAGTTATTGTCTGTCTGTCTGTCTGTCGGTCTGCCGTACGTTAATAGCAGCCTCTGTCATGTTTGTCGGATTCGGTGTTAACGAATTTATTGCTTAAAGACCGAATTCTTGAAATATGTTTTTATATTGCCTATCATCTTGCGAGGTGGTATATGTGTAATGTAGAGCATGTTGTACATTTTATGTAAGTCTGCATTTTATGGGTTTTATTTAAATAGTCATTTTAGTTTATAAGGTTGCCACCTTTCCACCGTAAGAGTCCTTTAAAAAAATTGCACTTTCGGTGGCAAATAATTTGAGTATTGTGCCATTTCCATCCCTCTTACGGGGTGCATAGTTTACGTATTTGTGTGAGTTGTAAAAGTTTTTTAATTTAAAGTAATCTGATGTGTTGCAGATTTGCACCAGTGTACTCTTTCAGAGGTTGTTGTGAGCGGTCAAGACTACAGCCGTGTTGAAAGGGAGCAGGCAAGCTTCTCAGCCCGAAGGCTCATACTGTTAATATTGTTCTTATGCCTCTAAATAAAATTGTAACTTGATATTTCGAGGGTGCTGTTCTGCTTATAATTTTAAATCCGTTTTTGAAAAAGCTTTTAGGAATAAAATTCACATTTGCTAAAAGTAATTTCATTTTCCATCAGTTACTTCCTGGCAACTACTTCCACGCTCACCTAGTGTGATTAAATGTGTTAATGTTCTTGATGAATCGCTAGTAAATAAAGTAAATTCTTTAAGAAAACATTTTGAAAGTAAAATCACGGTTCATATACGAACTAGAATCTAAACTGATCTAAACTGTATGCACGAGATTTAAACTTAGTGGCGTGACTTGGAGCTTCTATTAGCGGTAAAAGTACACTAGGAAGCCGCCTTGCACAAGGGTGTGCACCAAGATTTATGAAAAAAAACTTAATTTGCTAACCACTAGTCTACAGAGTAAAATATCCACGTATAGTTCACTTCGTTGCAGAGAAATTTCTGTGTGTCAGATAACCGCTGCAGCTGCTACCGCTGCTGGCGAGTCAGTTCGGCTCGGTGTCTGCTGGTACACTCGTAAAATCTAACTCCGTTTTTATTAAAAGCTTTGCTCCTGGAGACGAGTAGAACTACGATCGTATGAAAACTAGAAACGGCGATATAATGTTAACTTTTTCTGTTAAGAAAATAACTGCAGGGTTACTCGTTGCCGTCGTCAGCTTTCGTGACCTGGAACCGCAACTCTTCGAGCAAGTAGCTCCTCAGTTGGGGTCACGAGGCTGACTGCACCCCCTTCCAGTCCTCCCACCAATGAAGTATCCTCAGCAGCCGCACGACGGTCAATGCGCTGACCACTCAGCTACGGAGGCGAACTGTAGGAAAATACGCTCTTGCAATTTTAAACCACACCAGGATGCATAGAGCGTCACTTGCAGCAGTTGCCACTTAGAAACCCCGGGACACTTTCGCGCTTACTAAATGAACCTGTAACGAAACGCACTGCTCTTCTTTGGATCTTCTCTATTTGCTCTATCAATCCTACCTGGTACGGATCAAGTTTTGGTCGAACGGCTCTCCTTTTTGAGGGAATGCATTTGATGGCATCTGCGTTACCTGCGATTATTTTCATGTGCTCGTTCTAATTGGTGACTGCTTCCAGTGGCAATCCTGTAATAGTACAATAATGGGTATTTGTTCCTACTTATGCGGAATATGTTACATTTGTTTACGTTGAGGGTCAACTGCTCATCCCCGTACCAATCGTTGATAATCTGCAAGTGTTTTTCTGTGTGTGTGTGTGTGTGTGTGTGTGTGTGTGTGTGTGTGTGTGTGTGTGTGCATATTTTTCCCCACTGTGTGAAGCCAGCTGGAACAGACCTATTACTTACTTTCTGCAGCAGGCTAATTTAGTAAATCCTCTTATATGTACATATTCGGAAGGAAACCCCGCACTTTTAGTTTACCAAATAACATCTCATGGTTGTGGTCTTTAGCTCTAAGAAATAAAGTTATTCCACAAGAACGACGGTTTGTTTGTACTTTTTTCCATGACTGTATGCGATAAACTGTAACCATTTGACCACCGAACGGCATCTGCAATCCACTGTATTGCTTGCTCTAATTCAAAGCAACAAAAATCGCAGAAGTGGCTATTACTGCCTTTTCGCTTGAACGCTATCAGTTCGCTCACTGGCCATCCCTATGTAATATTGTTACTGGTGATGAGTTATGACGCATTTCTGTTAACATCTTAAGATGAAATTAATGGCTGAGCCCTGTCAGAAGATGTCTACAAGAGCAGAGGGCAGTGCGAACATAATATTTTGCATCTGATTGCTCAGAAAGGGTCTTGTGCGCTACCAACTCCTCCCCAGGGTTGTGTCCTTCGCAGGTGGTATCTGTTACCAATAAGTGAGATACCTTTCGGTCGCAGTGTAAGAAAACTCACCAACAAAACTTCATCACTGGTTGCTACTACACAATAATGCACTCTGCTGATTTCACAAATAAAACCATCGAGGTTTTGTTTGAGAAGTCATCCGTCATGCATATACCCTTAGTCTTATGCCCTCAAATATTTACCTTTCCTTATCGAACAGCAGTCAAGAAAATTACTTTCCGAATAAAATTGCTCTTTGAACCTGGTTTGGTGACATCTTTAACTCAGAACCAATAGATTTCTACAGGCGTGAAGTCGGTTAACTACGCGAGCATTGGCGGACAGCTATTGAAATATGCACTGCGCTTATACAAATGAAATACAACTTACTACCATAGCCTTACAGCGAAAGACTATTTTAGTCAAACGTAAAGTACCACTAAGTCGAGTGTGTATATACCGGCACGACTTATTATGATATTACTCATTCTGGACTTCGAAATGGTCTGTGTTTACTTGCTGTCCTGTGTCACACTTAAGTGTTAAGGACATGGAGCATTCCAAAATACATCTCACGCACTGTGTGTTGAATGTCATATTTTGCACGGGTAATAATGGACATTTTGACAAATATGCCATTGTTGTATTTTGGAACTGACTGGAACAATTATTTAAACGCGAAAGTGAAGCTTAATTCGTTACTTCTTCTTTTCATTATCTTGTGGTGTTGCAGTTCTTCTTCTTACGTCCGTGCTTGTTACGAAAATAGGATGAGGAATTCCGTCTTATGAAAGACACCTTTTCAGTTTTGTTTTACCCAGATATGTTTCAGCCCTTTTTGTGCTGTCTTCAGTGGGAATTTTTTTTATTTTCTTACTGTAAAATTGTTACATATTGGCATTTAGCGAAACTTTTGGTACATAATATTTACAATTGTGAATGAATAATTGTTGTAAAATACTGAAAAGGTGTCTTGCATAAGGCGGTATTCCTCGTCCTATTTTCTTCTTTTCAAGCACCGCATTATACAGTGTTCAAGATAAACATCAGGACAGATATACACACACACACACACACACACACACACACACACACACACACACACTTATGCGGTAAAAGCTGACTAACCTCATTTTTTACCCTCTGCAACGATCTGTCGGGACGAACTTTTATGAGACAATAAGTTACATTAAGATAAACCTCCCACCTAGTGGTCAACTCCTCAATCGATAGCAGTCAATTTAAAACTTGTCTGGTGTAACATTGCTTTTGCTTCTAGGTTTTTCTTTCCTCTCTCTCTCTCATAATGTATCAGTCTGTAGAAGCTGTGGAACACCTTGTTACTGTCAAATGAATACTTCCCAAAACACTTGGTGAACCTGTTTTTATTTCAAGTTCTCTCTGTCTCAAGCGTACTGCACATTGAAAAGCATTTCAACATATGTGCTTTTCTCTGTGACTGACAAATCATAAGCAGCGGATACTTTGTAGTCAAAACAAACTGATGATACTTGTCGTTCTATCATTATTCATACACTCCTGGAAATTGAAATAAGAACACCGTGAATTCATTGTCCCACGAAGGGGAAACTTTATTGACACATTCCTGGGGTCAGATACATCACATGATCACACTGACAGAACCACAGGCACATAGACACAGGCAACAGAGCATGCACAATGTCGGCACTAGTACAGTGTATATCCACCTTTCGCAGCAATGCAGGCTGCTATTCTCCCATGGAGACGATCGTAGAGATGCTGGATGTAGTCCTGTGGAACGGCTTGCCATGCCATTTCCACCTGGCGCCTCAGTTGGACCAGCGTTCGTGCTGGACGTGCAGACCGCGTGAGACGACGCTTCATCCAGTCCCAAACATGCTCAATGGGGGACAGATCCGGAGATCTTGCTGGCCAGGGTAGTTGACTTACACCTTCTAGAGCACGTTGGGTGGCACGGGATACATGCGGACGTGCATTGTCCTGTTGGAACAGCAAGTTCCCTTGCCGGTCTAGGAATGGTAGAACGATGGGTTCGATGACGGTTTGGATGTACCGTGCACTATTCAGTGTCCCCTCGACGATCACCAGTGGTGTACGGCCAGTGTAGGAGATCGCTCCCCACACCATGATGCCGGATGTTGGCCCTGTGTGCCTCGGTCGTATGCAGTCCTGATTGTGGCGCTCACCTGCACGGCGCCAAACACGCGTACGACCATCATTGGCACCAAGGCAGAAGCGACTCTCATCTCTGAAGACGACACGTCTCCATTCGTCCCTCCATTCACGCCTGTCGCGACACCACTGGAGGCGGGCTGCACGATGTTGGGGCGTGAGCGGAAGACGGCCTAACGGTGTGCGGGACCGTAGCCCAGCTTCATGGAGACGGTTGCGAATGGTCCTCGCCGATACCCCAGGAGCAACAGTGTCCCTAATTTGCTGGGAAGTGGCGGTGCGGTCCCCTACGGCACTGCGTAGGATCCTACGGTCTTGGCGTGCATCCGTGCGTCGCTGCGGTCCGGTCCCAGGTCGACGGGCACGTACACCTTCCGCCGACCTCTGGCGACAACATCGATGTACTGTGGAGACCTCACGCCCCACGTGTTGAGCAATTCGGCGGTACGTCCACCCGGCCTCCCGCATGCCCACTATACGCCCTCGCTCAAAGTCCGTCAACTGCACATACGGTTCACGTCCACGCTGTCGCGGCATGCTACCAGTGTTAAAGACTGCGATGGAGCTCCGTATGCCACGGCAAACTGGCTGACACTGACGGCGGCGGTGCACAAATGCTGCGCAGCTAGCGCCATTCGACGGCCAACACCGCGGTTCCTGGTGTGTCCGCTGTGCCATGCGTGTGATCATTGCTATGTACAGCCCTCTCGCAGTGTCCGGAGCAAGTATGGTGGGTCTGACACACCGGTGTCAATGTGTTCTTTTTTCCATTTCCAGGAGTGTAGATTGAGTAACAGTTTTACTTAAGGATGACTTATTCTAAACATTACTGTTCGCGATTGGAGTTTTTTGTTCGACATTCTGGTAACAGTTACTTCTTTCATGTTAGAGGAAGCTGGAACTGAACTAGCACTGCATATATTCCCTGGTTTCATTTTCAATATCTTTTTGAGCCCGTATTTTCTATTACTGTGTATGGTTTGCTGCAGATTAGACCTTCTTCATTTGGAACTTTCGTTCGTAGCTTACGAAGTCTCCCTGTGCACGTTCGTGTTTTGCAATTGATGTTGTGTTGTCGCCTCTTCTTTTGTGTGCCTCTCTTTTGTGGACAGTGCCAATGGCATCGATATCAAGAAAATATTTTCTGTGTCTATGATTATTAAAAAGATGCGGTGCCTACTCGTAATGTTTGCAGTATAACCACCGGAGGTGCTAAAAAAATGTGAATTCTGTCTGGTTAATGAGCTTCTTAGTTTTCAATACGTTTAAGATAGAAAAATGCTACCAAATTTGACAGTTACTTTTATGATGTCTAGTTCATAGTTGGTGCATCTGGGTATTATAAGTAACTACGCTCTAGTCAAGACCAACATATTTCTTCAAGAATAATATTCCTAATAACAAAAGCATAAGGGCTTCATCCACAATTAAACTGCAACAATTCACGCCATCCATAAGGCGAGAGATACTGTTTTATTTGTTTTATAGTCAAAACAAATGTAAACGAGAGTACTCTGATGACATTGGGTAGGCGTACATTAGAAAGATTTGTGTAGAAGGCTCTTGGTCATATATAGCGGGCAGGTGCACTGGTTGATGTTGCCGGAAGTATTAGGAAGTACAAAGTGAGCGGCAAAGTAAAAAAGTTTCTAGAAGCTTCTAGAACAAATCCACCGTAGGGATACTTATCTGGTAGCAAGAGAGCGCTGGGAATTTATATTTCTGCGGGGAACCCCCATACGACTTTGATGTACGCAAGTGCGAATTATCGTCATCGAGAGAAATTATTCTTAGTCCATCAGGTTAAGACAAATATAACTGACTAATTATCTGAAGAACTGAGGTGATTGAGAAAACGATTTACTCTCTTACATTTCATATTCTTTCATTTAGTTTCTAAATTGAGTGACTACTTGATTACTATTCGGCGCGGGGATATAGGAAGATGGAGGAAGTACTAGCTTGGGCGTTGACGCTTTCGATCCAGAGTCGCTTTTGGCCTTCACTGAGGCCAGACCCGTATCTGACAGCCCGCTGAAATGTTCAGTTTATGCGGATACTAGTACTTTCAAGGTACAAAAGCTTTCCAGACATTCCTCCGAGTGTCTGGAACAGCAGATGAGTAGAGACACGTTATTCCGTTTTATCTACGCGCCAGTAAACTTGTAGATGAGGAACTAACTTTGATTGTGTGGTACAAAGTTTCATTAAATTGTTACAAACCTTAGAACAAAGATAAAACTGCGTATCGCAATCAACATGCTGTCTCATCGTCATGGGTGAGTGATTTCATGCACGGGTCGGCGTTAGTGCGACTTTCCAATATGTCTTCAGAAGTATAGCGCATAAGATGGCCTACTGGTCGAGTGCGTATTACAGAATCCCAGTTTACTGTTTCATGTTTGAATTGTAGGCGAGCGAGAGCAATTGTAGTTTCATTATTAAAAGACCCGCCTGGCTTTGAAAAATTAACTATTAACGATTACTCTGAGTATCCAAATTCTGTGTGCTTCCAGCGTAGACGTATTGTTCTAGAAGTTGCTAACGTATATCAAATTTATCTAAGTAGCAGGGCCTGATTCATTGTGAAGAATAATATGAACATGAATGACGGATGTATCATCATATGGCGCGGAAGGGAAGACGTTAGCCTGATACTCTGTCACTCGTGTGCTGTCGGATTCAGCAACAGGTACCAACCACTACTGTAACAGCAATCCCTAGCAGATGTGACATGTGCTTTCTTAGTCATGTACTTCCCAATTACATTTCAGTTCTCATGGTAATTTTTTTTTTTTTTACAACGAACCTTTTCATTTCCAGAATAGCTTTATTTATTTGTTTCTTCCCACAAGAGATTACAGTGAGTACGTCGAGAGAGAAAGAGCAGAACTATCTTTGAGGGCATCATATCTTAGTGAAGCATAAAGGTCGTGGTCTGGGGTGCTCACGACATTTAACAAACGTTAGGTGTCCGTTAGCCCGCTCCGCGCCCTAATTAATGTAATTTGTTTGGGACCCCTGCTCTCAAGTGATTAACCACTGGCACCGATACATAGCCACAACAATCAAAATCATTTTCAGCCATATTACAGCATTTGGTTTAGTCGCATGATAGCCAGCTGAAATAAATCTCAGAGTAACATCTCCACCGAGCCTGCTAACTTCCAGAGTATATGTCTTTTGATAGAGCTCAGCCATTAATTTTTTCTTAAGACATTAACATAAAGGCATAAAATTCATCACCAGTAACAATATTACATAATAATGCTCAATGAGTGAACTGATGACTTTCAAGCAAAAATGTGGCAATAGTCACTTCTTTCATTTTTGTTTCTTTGAATTGGAGCATGCAGTAGTATTAATCGCAAATGTCTCTCGATGGTCAAATGGTTGCTGTTTATCACATACAGTACGTCAGTTATCGAGACTTTCTGAATGTGGAAAATCATTATTGCCAGAACGATCTTTCTTTAAACGAGAAAATTCTTTTCTGACGTGCTTTGCCCCACACAATATAAAGGTTTCGAGCTAACTCCACTGCTTTCACTGCTCTATTAAACCCAAAGCGGACAATATATCAGAAATGGTAGACTTTATTCCACTTGTGACTCTATTTTATAATGCTTGATGAATGTTCGTTAAGTTTAAAGTATGCACATGCAAAACACAATACGTAACTGCAAAATAAATATTAGAACTTCAAATCAGCAAAGGGTGGTTGATAAATGCCCTTATAGCGCACCGCCACATTCATCTGGTCGGACGGTAACTGACGTAGGTGGGAATGGCGTGTGGCCGGTACCCAGTAGCTGGTAGTCCATGTCCGCAATAGGGCAAGGAAATTCTCGAGCATTAACTTTTTGGATCTCGACGTAGTCTCGAGCTGTTTTGCCATATTGTTCCTAATAGTTTATGCTATTACTGGTGGGTTAGAAGTTGAAGCGAATCATCTTTGAGATTCAACCTGACTGATAACTTAACTGATATCTCAGGCACTAACCAGTTCAGAACCATGCAGCGTGCTACTTGCTGCTTGGTATGTCAACTTTTATACGGGAACCTATGTTCTCTCGCCGTAATATGCAATGCTCGACATTTAAATAGCAACACCCTGAATGCCGCAAATTGGCATGAAGCGTAGAGCATGGTTGCGGTTTATTGCTCTGCGACATTGCCGCTGACGTTGGTTCAGGATGGCCATACTCGACGTCTTGCAGGATTTCAACGACCCCGACGACTAACGTATCAGGGGACAGACATACTGATCATACGGTCATGCAGGATCGTACAGCCAAGTTACATGCATTGTGTCAGGAAATGACCTTTGTAGCAAGATAAGTATCATATGGACAGTAAGGCGACATCTGAAGCAAAGCGACCATTGTTGCATCTGCCCTTGATGCAGCAGCAGGTAGATGAACGTTAACAGTGGTTCGCCAAAGTAAACACAGGAAACATGAGTAGCATCTTTCCAAACGAGTCCTGGTTCGGTTTGAGGCCTCAGGTTGGATGTATCTCCGCCTCTACACTCTGAGGTGAGCGAACATTGCCAGATAGCATTCGTCATCGTTAGGCTGACGCAGCACTTGACGTTACTGTTCGAGGTTCCATTCGGAACACAAGACTACCTGCTCTGGTTCTCATAGCCAGTAATTTGGACAGGTCACCTTATACTTCCGATGCTTTAAGGCCAATGGCTGTCCCATACCTTCCATGTCTCCGTTTCCGTTATTTTTGAAAAAGAAAACGCAAGAACACTTTACACACAGCATGTGAAATTTCTTTACTTGCTATTTTTCATGTGTTGCAATTTCAGTAAGCAGGGGCATAGTCTACATCTCTTCCCTACCGATCCTTTTTGTGACAGGTTGCCCACACTGAGTGCTTTAGTGATGCGATCACCTTATTTGATATATGCCCTCTGTTTACTAGTTGCATCGCCATTTCGATCACCCACAGCCACTCATTCACAAACAACAGTAGCAATGGACTCCGGTTGGTATACCTGAAGCATGTGGCGAAGGGCAATGGAACATGACATAATCTCAACGCCCATACCAACAATATCTTCCGCTTCGCGTGAAGCCATCACGCACGATTATTGCCAAAGTAGACCAACGGCTGCGGAAAAGAGGATCTGTCAACATGAGAGACTGTGATACTCCAAGGAATCATAGACTTTTTCAGAGCAAGAATAAGAGTATTCAAGAGCAGCTGTAAATTAGTTGAATATGCAACATTGCGTTCTGTGACATCTCCAGACGCCACTCGCTATGAAACCAAATGATCTATGGTTGATTCCTGAACTGCGTTCCTGCAGATTTATGTGAGCATTCCCCAGTTACCAATGCTAATTATCTTTACAGATAAGGAGAATTCTTCACGGAAGCTGTCCTCAACAATCGAAACCACCATGTTTGCGATGAAGTAAAGCCACTTGTCAAACATAGCAGTGGACTGCCACATACCTTCGGCGTCAGCTTATAGGCAGCCATCACAGATGCTTCATAACGTGCTATGCAGATGCGGTTTGTTCAAGGAACACTGAGGTCATCTCATCGATCAGTTTTTGTAGTTAACTACACATGAAACATGATCGAGAGAGTAAATAATTTGAGCCAATTTAGACTCCCTGGTATCATGGAGATGGTCCCCTCCACAAACTCAGAAGTCGACAACACTTACTGAGTGTCTCCTTGTACAATGATGGAAACATAAATCGTTACGCCATGAACACCTTGGCCAAATGCTACCAAATCGATACTCCAGTATTACTATGCCTGTGGGATATGTTGATTAAAATTTCAACTTCATGCGAGCTTATTTTTGGTGTTTTCAGTATAGTGTGAAGCTATTCGTGGAGACGAAGGCTTGTGTGAATATGTGATTGCTTTTGTGTCTGGCTAACGGTACTGTAACTTTTCAGGTGGACATCGCAACGTAGCTTTCCCGGAGTACGTGCGAATGCGACTTGTAGCCATTTTTCGGATCTTGAGGAAGATCAATTCACTCAGATGAGAGGCATGGGGCCATCGTACCGACAGATCACACACACAGTTGGCTGTGGCGCAGTGACTGCAGAACGAGTGGTGACCAGATGAACTCAGGGAACAGTGAGGCGAGGAGAGTAGACAAGGGTCCTGCAACACGAGAAGATCGTAGGGCTTTCAGAGTGCTATCAAGAAAAGTCGTAAAAAGATTACTGGGAGCTGTATTGAGATATGGAATTTCCAACATAGACTTTCATGATGTAGAGCCAATGCTTATTGGGACATTGAATAGCATTCTGCTAGAGCATTTGGGATCCGTGCCAGATCGGACATCAATTCAGAGTCGGGCTGATAGATTTATTACCGGTAGGTTCGAACAACACGTAAGTGTTACGGATATGTTTCAGGAAATCAAATGGGAATCCATGGAGGGAAGATGACATTATTTTCGAAGAACGCTATTTAGAAAAGTCATTTGAAGCTGACTGCCGAATGATTAATGCTACCAACATACATTACACGTAAGGGCCATGAAAATAAGATACAAGAAATGCGGATGCATATAGGCAGTCGTTTATCTCTCGCTCTATTTGCGAGTGGAATAGGAGAGGAAATGACAAGCAGTGGTACGGGTAGCATCCGCCACGCATCGGCCGATGGACTGCGGAGTATCTGTGGAGCTGTAGATGTGGATGTGGATGTGTTCGCGCTACAATCTGTGGCGGTCAGATATTTATCACAGCTTTAACTTAACAAAAAATTATAAATAAATAACGAACTGTCTAGTTGAATCCTGTAGGACTAATGATTTTGGCGAAACCAGAGTTTATATTTTAAAACAAATAACTGTCTATTAACTCAAATTCACACATTTGAGAATAGTGGCCTCTCACGAATAGCGGATTCAATTGAGAACTCTTAATCAATCATGATGTGGTTTATGCGGTATGTAGAGATAGCAGAGCGTTGAATATAGAAACACGTACGAGTAAAGTTCATTTAATTGCACAGTAATCCACGAAAATCAACAGAAAAGACTCAAAGTCCGAACATGCAGTTTCTCACTACCAGCTTCGACGTAAAGTTCTTTATTTTGAATAAGCACTGCGGAAAATATATAACAAGTCCACTATACACGAATATAAATATGAAAAGGTGCAAATAATTGCTGTTCATAGCTGACTCAAATCTTGTAAACCAAATTAAAGTTTAGGTAGCCCCGAAAAAATCAATAACCAAAAATCTAAGTGCTGCGAAATGTTAGAGTCCATAACATCACACTTACTAAATTAAACTAAGTTCACTAAAATAATAGAGTATTCACTTCACATTTGCTTAGCTGCACAGCCCCTCGACGAAAGCACCAACATCAACAAAAGCCTGCCAACTAAAGATCTTTTACGCCCTACGGCCCGCGCTTAAATGGCATAAATGTACCAATTCACAGTACTAACTAATGATCGCCATTCAAATTTAAAGCTAATTATACCTACACATAATGTACCCATTGTAATGCATCTTATCCGATTGTGGAAATGCTATTTATTTTATGCTACCTTAGCGCACCGTGCTCTGTCATTATAATCTTTGCCAAGTACATGGGATATTCATGGAATATAAAATTTGATCTTCGTGTTAACTATCTTCTGTTGCTGAAATTGTGTGATATATATTATCACGATAGATATGAAATTAGTCACTTCTATTCTGCTTCTCCACAAATTGAGACGTACGGAATACCACAGTACACGTCCTGTTCGCAAAATAAGTAGTGGTTCACTTTATTATTATAAAACAGAATACATTCTTGTGACCACTGGGAAGCCACTCATTAAAATATCAACACATTATTAACAAAATTACTAATGTAGCTCATGTAACATGTCTACAACTTCGTTTGCAAAATGATAATACTTTGCAAGAAATTATAAGTGTGGTGTCACCGCCAGACACCACACTTGCTAGGTGGTAGCTTAAATTGGCCGCGGTCCATTTAGTACATGCCGGACCCGCGTGTCGCCACTGTGTGATCGCAGACCGAGCGCCACCACAAGGCAGGTCTCGAGATACGGGATAGGACTCGCCCAGTTGTACGACGACATTGCTAGCGACTATACGGACGAAGCCTTTCTCTCATTTGCCGAGAGACCGTTAGAATAGCCTTCCACTAAGTCCATGGCTACGACCTAGCAAGGCGCCATTAGCCTTACCTAGTTTGAGAGTTATCGTATAAATGTCTCAAGAAGAACGTTGTAAACCAACAAAGAATAAAGTTAAGTATATTCCGAAGCTACGTATTTTCTTTATAGCAGTCATAACGTATCCTATTCCAGACTTGACGCCAGTCGGCGTGTGTACGCGTGCCTTCGGCTCCCTTCTCAGTGTGGCGTAACTAGCTTGTTACGCCACAACAGATTGGCGACGAGAGAAGTGTTCTTTCTGATTGCTTACATTTACTTGTGTCATGGCTTCGCCAGATGCACTGTCCGAATTTTATTGCTTGCAGAATCAGCAGACGCAGGCGTTATTGGATGCCCTTGGACAGCTCGTCCAGGGTCAACGTGCCATTCAAACCGATGCGGCAGCCGCCGCTTCACCGCTACCGCAGCCACAACATGCAGTTGCACCGCCGTTTAGCAGTTTTAATGCGGCGCACGAATCGTGGACTTAGTGGTCCTGACAGTTAGGTTTTCATCTAGCCACCTACAGAATTCAAGGTAATGAGCGGCAGCCGTTTTTGCTTTCTTGTGTCGGTGTGTCCACCTACCGTGTGATAGTGAAATTGTTTCCCCGACGCGACGTAGCAACTCTGTCCTACGAAGAAATTTTGTCTGCTTTAGATGCCTATTTCAAAGAAACAGTTAATGTAGTTGCAAAAAGGTATACTTTCTTTCGTACAAAACGTACGGCCGGTCAAATTAATAGGGAGTGGGTAGCAACATTGCAAGGACTTACTAGGGACTGTGCCTTTGACTGTGACTGTGGCCTTTCTTATTCAGATACAATGGTTCATGATGCAATTGCACAGAACGTTTCTGATGTTCACATACGGGAGCAAATTTTGAAACTAGTTAATCCCTCCCTTCAACAAGTGATAGACATATTGGATAGACAAGACACACTTGACTGTGCTCAGGAATCTTTTGAAACTTCGCCAGACGTGTGTAACATTAACCGGCCCGCTGGACGCGCTGCGCGGCCCGGTAACCTGCCCTCGCGCACTTCGACGCAGCTGCCGCCGCGCTCTAAACCAGGTGTGCCGCGCCAGCACACAAATGCAGTGAAATCATGCCCGCGGTGTGCTACTAGACATTCGCGTGAACATTGCCCGTCACGCCACGCTATTTGCTTTTTCTGCAATAGGAAAGGACATGTTGAAAGTGTTTGCCAGAAAAAGCTCAGATCAGACAATCACAACCATTCCAGGCCCTTTGCTTCACGCCGGAATCGAACCAGGGACACTCAGGATCGTGGACCTTCGCCCATGGACATTCATGTCGTTACTTCCACCCCGTCCAGTGCCACTTTCTCTAACAGTGACTGTGTTCGTCCCACACAACGTGTGCGTCGACGTCGCCGGAAATCACGTCAATTAGCAAGTGATGCTGTACCTGTATCAGTTCAATTTGCACGAGACAGTCGCTCTTGTCGTCAGCAGGACAATAAACTTTTTGTAGATTTGGACTTTCATGGCAAGGTCATATCATTCCAGCTCGATACCGGAGCTGCAGTTTCATTGCTCAATCACGACATGTACAAACAACTGGGCACACCTCTGTTGCGTGCCGCAAATGTTAAGTTACATAGTTATTCAGGACAGAATATACCTGTGTTAGGACAGTGCAGCCTTCTTGCCACATACAAGGGACAAACAAAACTTGTGTCATTTTACGTTCTTCGTTCTTCTTCTGCAGTGAACGTGTTTGGTTTAGATTTATTTCAGTTGTTTAACATGTCTATTGTAAATCAGGTCCTATCAGTGAATCAGACTGTGCCTTCAGACAGTGTTTCTCGTCTGTGTGAAGAATTTGCAGACATTTTTGCACCGGGCTTAGGTTGCGCTAAAAACTATGAAGCACATTTGGAACTGAAAGTCAACACGCAACCGAAATTTTTCAGAGCGCGCAATGTTCCCCACGCATTGCGTGATGAGGTCGCAAGAACATTAAACGATTTAGAATCACAGGGTATAATTGAACGTGTGCAAGCTTCTCTCTGGGCCTCACCCTTAGTAATTTTGCCAAAACCTTCCGGAAAATTGAGACTTTGCGTGGACTTCAAGGCCACAGTGAATCCACAACTAGTGACTGCTACTTTTCCTTTGCCCCGCCCGGAAGATCTTTTTGCTAAACTGTGCCCGGGAAAATATTTTTCAAAGTTGGACCTAGCTGATGCGGACTTGCAAATACCGGTGGACGACAACTCCCAGCGCGTATTGGTGGTTAACACGCATCTTGGATTGTACAGGTTCAAAAGACTGCCGTTCGGGTGTGCATCCACCCCTGCATTGTTTCAGCAATATTTACAAACTATTTGTGCGTCGGTCCCTACTGCAGCAACCTATCTGGACGATATAGTGATCTCCGGACAGACAGAAGAAGATCATCTTGCGAACCTACGAACATTATTTCAGGTCTTGCGACAAAATGGTCTTTGCTTGCGGAAGGACAAATGTGTGTTTTTTGCTCGTGACTTACCATACCTGGGACATGTCATTAATGCCCAAGGCATACATCCGAGTCCAGAGCACCTCCGTGCCATACAAGAATTGCCTTCGCCACAAAATATGAAGCAGCTACAGAGTGTGTTGGGTAAAATTAACTATTATCATAAATTTGTGCCGCGTGCTTCTTCCATTTCAGCTCCGCTTCATCGCTTACGCCGTAAAGGTGTTCCGTTCGTCTGGACGACGGAATGCGAACGCGCCTTTCGCCAGTTGAAATCGGCGTTGCTTTCTAATACTTGCCTTACGCCATTCAATCCCCAGAAACCCCTTTTGTTCATGGTAGATGCATCGGATTTCGGGATCGGTGCTGTGCTTGCGCACAAAGTTGGCTCGCATGATCGCCCTATTGCCTTTGCGTCCAAATTGCTCTCATCTGCGCAAGGAAATTATTCCCAGATAGAGAAAGAAGCTTTGGCTCTCATGTTTGGTGTTACTAAGTTCCATAATTTCTTGTATGGTCGTCACTTTACCATCATCACAGACCACAAACCTTTGACATCGCTTTTTCATCCAAACAAGCCTGTACCTCCGCGTACAGTGCAGAAATTCATTCGCTGGTCTATTTTCCTCTCGCAGTACCGCTACGATATCTTGTATCGGTCCACTGCTAAGCACGGCAACGCTGATGCGTTGTCCCGTTTGCCTGTTGCTGAGGATAAAGCATTCGATTCTTCTGAACTTGCTTGCATGTTCATTGATTCGGATACCGATGCAGTGGTCGAATCGTTTCCGATTGATTTTCGTCGTGTAGCTACAGCCACAGCTGCTGACCCTGTCCTTGCTACCGTTTTGCGTTTTGTTGCTACGCAATGGCCTTTGTCAAAGTCTCGGATCGAGGATCCGTTGGTTCGCCGATTTTTTGCTCACAAGGAGAGACTTTTTGTTCGACATGGTGTTTTGTTGTTGCGTTCTGATAATGATCAGTCCAGAGTCCTCTGTTTTACAGCTTCTTCACCAAGGACATTGGGGTATAGTGCGAACGAAACAACTTGCTCGTCAGCACTGTACTTCGTTCGGAATCGATGCTGCGATTACGAATATGTGTTCTTCTTGCATGGCGTGTGCCGAACACCAATCCGCACCGCCGCGGAAAGTCTTTGCATGGCCAAAAGCCACTTCCCCTTGGCAACGCTTGCACATTGATTATGCTGGTCCATTCTGGAATGCTAGATGGTTGGTTGTGGTAGATGCCTTCAGTAATTTTCCTTTTGTTGTCCGGATGTCTTCCACGACGTCATCTGCCACCATCCAAGCGTTGTCTGCTATCTTTTGCATTGAAGGTCTTCCGCAGACTATTGTTTCCGACAATGGCCCACAATTCATGCCTGCAGAATTTCAGTCATTCTGCCAGGCCAATGGTATTCAACATCTGACGTCCGCGCCGTTTTCGCCTCAGTCAAACGGTGCCGCTGAACGATTGGTCCGGACTTTCAAGTCCCAGTTGTTGAAGTTGAAAGAGTCGCATTCTCGGGAGGACGCGTTGTTGTTCTTTTTGTCTTCGTATCGCTCTCAGCCCCGAGATAGTCGCTCGCCGGCTGAGTTGCTCCACGGTCGTCCTCATCGAACCTTGATGTCTTTGCTGCATCCACCGCATCAGGTTCCAGTGCAGCGGCAGACTTCTGCTTTTGCTCCAGGCGACGTTGTATTTTATCGCAAATATCGAGGTTCACGGCGTTGGCTCGCAGGGCGCATTCTTCGCTGCCTCGGCCGCGCGATGTATTTGGTTTTGGGGGCCTCTGGTGAGGTGCGTCGGCATCTCAATCAGCTGCGCCTCTGTCGTCGCACGGGTTCTGCCGCTCCCCGTCTGCTTTCAGCGACGGTGCCGTCCGGTCAGTGCCCTGGGGACCCATCTACTGGCTCGCCTCATCCCCAGGTGTTACCGACGATGCCTTCCATTGTGCCCCATGGCGACGCGCCGCCGCAGCCACCGCCGCCGCCGCCTGTTCTCCAGCCGGCGCCGCCCGCAGTGGACGCTTCGCTGCAGCCGCCAAGCGCCGCCCTGGGTCATGCGCCGCCGATCGCTTCCCGGGACCAGCTGTCCTCCGCCATGGAACTCTTGCCCGCTCCGGACCACATGACGTCATCGCGCGTCGGGTACCCCGACGCAATGGAGGTCGACCCTTCGGCCCCTCCTGTCTGTTTAAGGGCGCATACACCGCATGTTGACGTGCAACCTGGACTAGGTTTTCAGGCGTTTCCTAGATCCCCTCGGACCGAATGGCCGGTTGCGGGTGGCACGGCCTCGCCTGTTGTTAGGCTCCCCACCTCATCGCATACGTCAACATGGGGTCCTCCCCACGGCGGGCGGAAGCCTTATAACACGACCGTTCGCCGATTTGCGGGGGAGGAATGTGGTGTCACCGCCAGACACCACACTTGCTAGGTGGTAGCTTAAATCGGCCGCGGTCCATTTAGTACATGCCGGACCCGCGTGTCGCCACTGTGTGATCGCAGACCGAGCGCCACCACAAGGCAGGTCTCGAGATACGGGATAGGACTCGCCCAGTTGTACGACGACATTGCTAGCGACTATACGGACGAAGCCTTTCTCTCATTTGCCGAGGACCGTTAGAATAGCCTTCCGCTAAGTCCATGGCTACGACCTAGCAAGGCGCCATTAGCCTTACCTAGTTTGAGAGTTATCGTATAAATGTCTCAAGAAGAACGTTGTAAACCAACAAAGAATAAAGTTAAGTATATTCCAAAGCTACGTATTTTCTTTATAGCAGTCATAACGTATCCTGTTCC
The DNA here is from genome assembly GCF_021461385.2 of Schistocerca piceifrons. Lineage (NCBI taxonomy): Eukaryota > Metazoa > Arthropoda > Insecta > Orthoptera > Acrididae > Schistocerca > Schistocerca piceifrons. Next base: position 361,473,948 of record NC_060139.1, on the reverse strand, counting down.
AGACTTGACGCCAGTCGGCGTGTGTGTACGCGTGCCTTCGGCTCCCTTCTCAGTGTGGCGTAACTAGCTTGTTACGCCACAACAATAAGTATATATTAAATTGTGGTTACTCACCCACTGGGAGTATAAGGTAAGAGTCTCAGAGAGTCGTAATGGTTTCGTACTGCGTACAGTAGTGGAGAATTTATAGAACTGGTACACTTACATATAAACTTTCCTTAAATCAGCGGTAATTATGCATTATTGTGATGTTTACTTAAATTATCAGCTTTCATGCGTCGCATCATATGGTCGGAATGCTTTAGAGGGTTATTTGTTACTAATTCTATAACAATCACTCTACAGTCATTCTAGAAGATCCAATGCGCTAGTCTCATTTCCGTAATTTTTTTGATGGACTTTGGTTTTCTGTATCATGTGTATAGGATTTGTAATGTAATTTCGTTGAAAATATATAGTTGTCATCTTTCCTTTCGCCCGTCTTAGCTGCCACTGTGTCGTCTCTACCGTCCCAGCCAGCGTACATGCACTGGCCCTCGAGAAAACGCACTTCTGGCTGCTCAGTCATCAGCTCAACTGACATTCCCCACATGCATTATTTTCTTAGTCCACCATGCATTCTGGCTGCTGCAAGCCGTCAATTATTCACCACCAACTGTCGCATTGTGACCCACCTCTCTGTAACGTCACATCATTAAATACTCCTTATATTAACATAAAACAGAAAATATTTGTTATTTATGAATTGCTTTAATATTTTCTTATCATCGCAAATAAATGAACGGGACAAATGTGCTTGTGTGATGGCTGCTTATACCTTTGATTTTTTCAAAAAGAGGAAAATCAAAGTGACTACAGAAAACAGTGTTGGTTTTTGCTGTTATACTTCTCATAAATTTCAGTCAGCTTGCCGGTTCAGTGTCACATATGTAGCAGAATACCTTTCGTGCATACCTTGTATGTGTTTGAAGAGTTGTAGTTAGTAAACCCAATTGTTATAACCCGCTGTATAACATATTTTCAAAATCGCCTGTCCAGTAAGCTGTAATAACTTGAACCGAAAATAATAAAGAAACCAAACAGTGGGATCTTATGAAAGAGGGATATATTCCTCGATGGTTTAGTATTCAGCGATGAGACAAGCTTTCCCTAGAGTACGGAAAATCAGCGACAGTACTATATATTTATGGTGAACGGATAATCACCCATTATACGACTGTAAATTCTGAATATTTACCACAAGTGAACATATTTTATACAGCGAGATGCAAAGGGTACTATCATTTGTTTTTGTCGATCTCTCTGTATTCGATTAGTCCCTCTTGACTACTTTAGAATAATTTTGTCTCTCAGGAAGAGAAAGCTCCACATCAATCCGTCTAGAAACAACTGTTGCCTTGCCATGTCGCTAATCACACATTCGTCAACATGCATAGGGCAATCTTCCAGTAAGGTGCACCAGTAGTGCTGCACATCAAATCTACTGAATGGTTCGCTCACACAGGCGACCACCAGATTTAACATCTCAACATTTATTTTGTGAGAACATATACAGAAGGCTAAAAGCATCTTCCCCCTTCTTCGTAACAACTGAACGAAATGATCAATTACCTAGGCTAGCCAACATGAGAAGAAATGGATTACTGTTCAGATACACCATGTGATCAAAAGTGTCCGGTCACCTGGCTGAAAATGACTTACAAGTTCGTGGCGCTCTCCACCGGTAATGCTGGAATTCAGTATGGTGTTGGCCCACCCTTAGCCTTGATGACAGCTTGCACTCTCGCAGGCATACGTTCAATCAGGTGCTGGAAGGTTTCTTGCGAAACGACAGCCCATCCTTCATGGAGTACTGCACGGAGGAGAGGTATCGATGTCGGTCGGTGAGGCCCGGCACGAAGTCGGCGTTCCAAAACATCCCAAAGGTGTTCTATAGGACTCTGTCAGGACTCTGTGCAGGCCAGTCCATTACAGGGATGTTATTGTCGTGTAACCACTCCGCCACAGGCCGTGCATTGTGGACAGGTGCTAGATCGTGTTGAAAGATGCAATCGGCATCCCCGAAATGCTCTTAAACAGTGGGAAGCAAGTAGGTGCTTAAAACATCAATGTAGGCCTGTGCTGTGATAGTGTCACGCAAAACAAGGGGTGCAAGCCCCCTCCATGAAAAACACGACCACCTCGTAACACCACCGCCTCCGAATTTTACTGTTGGCACTACACATTCTGGCTGGTGAGGTTCACCGGGCATTCGCTATACCCGCACCATGCCATCGGATCACCACATTGTATACCGTGATTCGTCACCCCACACAACGTTTTTCCACTATTCAATGTTTACGCTCCTTACACCAAGCGAGGCGTCATTTGACATTTAACGGCTTGATGCGTGGCTTATGAGCAGCCGCTCGACCATGAAATCCAAGTTTTCACACCTCCCGCCTAACTGTCATAGCACTTGCAGTGGATCCTGATGCAGTTTGGAAACCCTGTGTGATTGTCTGGATAGATGTTTGCCTATTACACATTACGACACTCTTCAACTCACGGCGATCTGTGTCAGTCAACAGACGAAGTCGGCCTGTACGCTTTTGTGCTGTACGTGTCCCTTCATGTTTCCACTTTACTATCACATCGGAAACTAGAGTTCAGCAGAGCGCCCCATTCTGCTATCTCACGAGTTCTGATGACTACTGAGGTCCCTGATATGGAGTATCTGGCAGTAGTATGCTTTTGGGGCTGTGCGGATACTTCTGATCACATAGTTTATTTGCCATAATGCCCATATGTTTCCCTCGAGCATTTTTAATGATAGTTACCTATTTCAGTACGAAATTAATCAATTTTATTATTTCACAGCTGTTTTGAATGATGGTTTAATACAAAAATGCGTAGATCTAAAAAGTTCCTTGAAGTACATCACTGCACCATCAACTAACCGATCCCTCTTCACGAAAATGTACCTGTCCACAATATTAATCTTGCTCCTGTAGGATACCTGTGAAGAATGTCATTAACGATGCAGAAATATTATCCTTATACAACACTGACAGTAATTCCCTTGACAATCCCCTTTTCTGTACAGACAGGTAAGTGCAATTTTCAGTGATATGAACCATGTTAAAGTAGCCTTCAACGAATCTTGCTAGCAGATAATTACGAGGATGCCTGGTAGCTAGAACTTACCTGAAAAATGAGCAATGACTTTGCCTAGTTTAACTTAGAGCTTCTATTGTCGATACAGTTAAATAGTAAACGCGAACAGGCCAAGATAAATGAGGCTCTTAACGCAGAAAACATGCGAGGTCAATAATAAAGGCTACCATGTAAGACAGTGGTGCAGGGAATCTGCGGACGAATCCTCAGCGAGAAGTGTCATTGCTGTTCACAGTGATCATCAAACCGCAAAACACGTGTAATTACAACCTGTGAATCCTCATGAAATAGGCATAAGTAAATACGAGGTTGAGGAAAAGGAACAATGAAGAAAAAGACGAGTTTCGCCTTAAAGTTTACTACTCGTGCGTTTCATAGCACGTGCGTTTGTGTGTGTGTGTGTGTGTGTGTGTGTGTGTGTGTGTGTGCGCGCGCGCGCGCGCCGGTGTATGTGTCTGTGTGTTGTTTACAAGCCTTTCTGTCCAGTTTGTGAGCTTTGAGATGAGCGACATGTCCGGTTACGAAGTCCTCACCAGACGAATTGTGGGAAGCCAACACTGCTACTATATCTGACAATGTCACCAGTATGTAGAGCGATGCCTGCGTGTTCAGTGTTGTGGCGCTCCCTAGGCGCCCAGGGCGTAGCGACAAGGCGGGAAATCCGCTGCCCCGACACCGGCGGCCTCCATGTTACCCCGTTTATTATCTGTGATATCCCGCGGGTCAACCACCGCCTGATCGCCGGCCTTAAGCAAGGAGGTTCCGGGAGAGCTAGCATGGATTTCGGTGCCACTGAATGCTGCCCTCGCTTCGCGACCATCGGTACATCACTTACGACGACTTTGACAGTGCTTGTGGACGTTTGTTTGGACTCTTTTTGGTTAGTTACATGTTTAGCTGTGTATGGTGAATTGCCAGAATATTGTATTTGTTTGCTCAGCATAGAAATATAGTTATTTGTTCCTGAGGAATTCACAGTTCATAACAGTCGCATATAACAACAGTGCCCTCACACTGAGCAACTCACAGTTTTTATGATATATGTTGAAGGATCTTTCTTTATATTCAGTTTCATGTGCAAAACATTAACTGGTTCAGCTACATCACTTACATATGAAACTTTTGCACTGCAGTAGTATACGCCCAGGAAAGATTCACGGTGCTTAATCAGATTTCAATGTACTCTTTTAAATTCGCTCAGGTGTTATGCACTGAGTCTTCATTGCTAATGGCTGGAAATTATATCAGTGGCAGATTAGTGCCTAGAAAACACTATGTGGGGACACATAAGACTTTGAGTGAAAGATACGAGGGTTGGAACTTAAATAGTGGCAACTATTTATTCACAACCGATAGAAAAGAGTTATATGTTTGCACCTGTTACTGTCCTTCAGAGTAGTCACCAGCGATGTGTAGAACCCGTTACCAGCGATGTGGAAGGCGTAGTACACCGTTAGCAGAGTCTGTTCTGTTGATGATGCGAATGGAGCGGTCTAATGCCTGTCGAATCTCTAAAACAGTTCTGAAGCGAATGCCACGAAGTGGTTCCTTCATCTTCGGAATCAATTCAAAGTCACAATGACTTAAGTCCAGGGAATATGGTGGATGGTACAGTACTTCCCAGTCCCATCGACCGAACAGAGGAGCGACAGCTTGCGCTGTATGCGCCCGCGCATTGTGGTGCAAAATGATGGGTGGGTTGCGCTGAAAGTGTCGCCGCTTCTTTAGAAAACCTGGTCGCAGGTAATGGTGACTTTGATTCGACAGGCAGTAGAGTGCTCCATTCACATCATCAACGGAACAGGCTCTGCTAACGGTATACTACACATTTCACATCGCTGGCAACGGGTTCTACACAAGGGTGGTGACTACTTTGAAGGACAGTAACAGGTGCAAACGTGTAACTCTTTTGTATCGGTTGTGAATAAATAGTTGCCACTATTTAAGTTCAACCCTCGTATTTTTCGAACAATACACCTCTTTATATTCATTTCAGCCATCAGTTTGTCAAATATCCAACGCGATGTAGAATTATTTAGTTGGTTGCTGATCAGCATCCTCCGCAGAAATAAGACTGCCACATGATCTTGAGTAACATCTGGCAAACAGCTACTGAGAATGAGATACAATTCGTCAATCCACTGCAGCACTGCTAATAAAGACCGTCACCTTAAAGGAAAATCCCAGAAAATGAGATGTGTCCTGTCTTTAGTAGTGCCAATCAAGCATGACATCTGCTAAAATTTTTTTCATAATACGTCACAAAGTGTACACAGCTTAACAATGAAATTTCCCACTATTTCCTGAAATTTATGTGAAAGCGTAATGAACACACCACAACAGGATTCCAATCAGAGGGTTGGTAAATTTAACAAGTGAACAAATACTGTGAAAACAATCACTCTCGACGAGCTATAAAAAACAGATTTCCTTCAAATATTTTAGCTGTAATTGGGTCCACATCCAAAACACTTTTTGATGATACAAAATAGGTTCCACTGGAGGCTATTGTGTGGAGTAAATATGCTTTTATTTTGAGTTCACTACTACTGTGCAGTTTTGGCTGTGTAACCTAAAAAATGGTTCAAATGGCTCTGAGCACTATGGAACTTAACATCTGAGGTCATCAGTCCCCTAGAACTTAGAATTACTTAAACCTAACTAACCTACGGACATCACACACATCCATGCCCAAGGCGGGGATTCGAACCTGCGACCGTTGCAGTCGCCCGGTTCCGGGCTGAAGCGCCTAGAAGCGCTCGGCCACCGCGGCCAGCTGTGTAACCTATTTCAAGTGTATGTATAGTATGAACCATCAAATGTACACGCTTCCGTTGCAGTGGAAATATTCGTGAAGTCATACATTGGTAAAAATGTAGATTATTAGTCAGAATTTACAACTACAGACATGACACCAAGTCAATCAGCTGCGATGTAACATACCATTTAGAAGCGCAAGAACATTATTTACTAGGATTACACTGTACTACCACTTGAAAACGGATTCATACCCAACATTGCACAGTAATGGTGAATGTGAAATAAAAGAATGTTTTAATACAATTAGCGGCGAACAACAGGACGGTTATCATAATTTAGGGGAAAAAAACCACTTCCTCCAGTGAGAAGGTAAACTGAGAAATTACACTTTGCGGTTGAAGGTCAGTTTAACAATTAGCTCATTCTGCATGGGTTGCAGACAACAAAGTGGTATGCCAAGTTTTGGCTCATGACAGTACCACACTGTATAGTCAGCGTCTTTCACAGGAGCCCCTTACTCTCGAAGCGACGTATGACGTACTGCACGTAGGGCCCGGAGTACTCGTTGTCATACATGCCGTAGAATGCGTCTGGCTGAAAATTAAGGTCCCGCATAGCTTGCGAGAACTTGTCCCCGACGCGATGTGAGGAGAGTGTGAAACCACTGCAGGAGGAGTTGTACAGGGCGAAGTAGTTCAGGTCCTCCATGTCCTTGAGCAGTTCGTCCAGCGGGTAGGCGTCTGCCGCAGCTGCCATTCCCAGAGCACGCAGCGACGCCTGCAGCTGTGAGTGGTAGGTCTCCAGCAGTGAAGGTAGGCGCTCGTGCACATCCACGACAGCGTTCGCGTACAGGAAGTACACCAGGTCGCGTGCAGGGCTGGACACGTGCGTTAGCTGCGGACGTGGGAAGGTTGTCGAGTAAGCAGAACAAATCAATTTCATTTCATAGTGGAAGGGTGGTTTAAAATGTATACCTGAATAAAGCGTGACACGAAGCTCACCAGACAGTATATTAAAGGGGTAGACCAGGGTGACGCTCGATTTTTGAAACCGATATTCATGAACTTTTTCAATAAACTAACAAACAAATTATAAAACTGACTCTATACTTTTATTGTACACTCTTAAGATTGTATTGTGCATTTTTTAAGTGAAAGACTTGCACCCAGAGGATGCTACACGACATCGACGAAAGGCCTTCATGGAGTGCGAGGGCGATTGGTGGGAAATCAGAATGCTACAATTTTCAACGTAGAATAAAATTTCAAAAACTGCTCTGGAGCTGATAATATTGCCAAACGCAGTGCAGAGGGATATTTAAAAAATGGTTTTTAACAAACTGGCGGGACTCCGAACTAAAAGTCAGTGTCTTAGACAAAAAATTTCGTTGTAAAAACGTGCAACCAAAAATAGAGAAAAATATTTCGCAAAAATCTTACTCACTAAAGGAGAAAAAATGCCGACTGGCAAATTGCAAAATTGTATGGTGTAATTACGGGTATCCTTGCCCCAGTGGATACACCGGTTCCCGTGAGATCACCGAAGTTAAGCGCTGTCGGGCGTGGTCGACACTTGGATGGATTACCATCCATGCCGCCATGCGCTGTTGCCATTTTTCGGGGTGCACTCAGCCTCGTGATGCCAATTAAGGAGCTCCTCGACCGAATAGTAGCGGCGTCGGTCAAGAATACCATCTTACGACCGAGAGAGCGGTGTGCTGACCTCCACCCCTCCTATCCGCATCCTCAACCGAGGATGACACGGCGGTCGGATGGTCCCGGTAGGCCACTCGTGGCCTGAAGACGGAGTGAGTAATTGCGGGTATATTACATGAGCAATAGTTCCCGCCAATTTGAAAAATGTTGTTTCGAAGGAACAAGAATTTGAGGTTTGAACTTGTGATTTTTAATATTAAAATGAAACAAACTTTTAATTTTCAATGCCAGCACCGTACAGTTTGTCTTTTCTTCCCCGATGTCGGTTCGACGAAATTATATCGATCAACTGGCTTCCGCTTATCAGTCGAAGCGTTGTTAGGCACGATAGGGATTATCTTTTGAAACATTTTATCCACATAAATGCCTCTGTTTGTCATTTTCATGCACTCACGTTTTACTACATACAATACACAAGCGATATGGCAAGTTAAGCAGACGTGAGACAAGCCCCTGATTTTAGACTGTTTCCCATAAACGAATGTTGTTACGAAGAGAAATCTTGTTGATATTCGAAACTAACAGGACCCCTATTCTGTCGTTAACTGTTACAGGATTACATAGGTTGCATTCGAGCGCTCGGATGCGCTATACACCATGCAGTATATCGCGGTTTTAACATATTTTGACGTTTATAGCACACTTTATATGTATGAATCTTAAAAATAGACTCTCAAAGGAGCATTTTAAGTCAATAAAAAATTGGGCTAAAAAAATTTCCACTCTGGTCCACCCCCTTGATTCACTTATTTAAAAGAATACACAGGTCGTTTCTGATTACTGTAGATCGGTGTGGAACTGATACCAACTGCAGATGCGATTCACCACTGCTGAAGCCTGTCATTGTAACGAAGTGATGTGTATGTGCTCGTCTATTGTATGGAATCACTGCAGTAAGGTATGATTTCTTCACGATGTAACAGAATGACAGAAAGGATCTTACATTTTTCGATGTGCCCACGACTACACTGTGGATCAAATTGCTCGATATGCTGTTGTATCAAAGCGGAATGTTCGATTTGTCTACAAGGAATGGTGTCCCACTTGTGGCGATGTCAAATGCCGCTATATCAGTTGTCTTACAAAGATCACCGATAGGAACCGAAGACGGTTGTAAAGTCTTGTCAACGACAATTGCTTTGAATGACTATAGGTCCATCCCAACCAGTTTCTTAGCAAACTTTCCGAAGGTAGCTCCATGCAATGTACATTTGGAACGAGGAGCCTTGCAAGAGACCCTTGATCACACCACCACATACAGCTGTATGTGCTCACTGGGCCAAACAACACAGAAACGGGACAGTTATCGACAGCAGAAGTCTAATGTGGCATACGAGTCGCGATTTGTCTCATTTCAGATGATATAAGGCGTCTAGTGAACTGAAGGTCCAATGAGTCGTTTAACCTGGAGTGTGTGGAACATGCTACTCATGCTGGAGGTAGTTCTGCGGTGTTTTGTGGGTGGTTTACGTACCAGGACTTGGGCTTACTGAACATAAGCCATGGTGTTCAAAGGGTAGTTATAATTAAACTTTCGCTGCTTGAGTATGTTTAGACGAAAGACTATATAACATATGGGTACTCAGCTTTACAGAAATGATGTTCACACTGTGCACTGCAGGATTTGCGTTGTTAGTAGTGTTAGCATCATGACTTGCCGTTAGGCGCCGCTACTGCTACGGCGACGTTGAGTTGAAACACAAACATCACTGCCCATTACAACTGCAAACAGTCTATGTTGGTCTGGGCAGCAGAGCTTTATTGGTAAAGCTGTTTTATCAAAACAACAGCAATAGTGCTACTGCTCTTCGTGAGTATCGACGCGTTAAAGGAATACGCTGAGGTCCTCTTTCCGCACCGGGATTGGAGAACATAAATCGGAAGTTGGAATTAGCCAGAGGCTTATGGATGGCTCGTAGGAGAAGTTGACGGTCAATTGCACCACCAATTGTCGGAGATGCTAGTGTACCCATGGCTGAGAATACTGGATGCAACGTGTGTTTGTCAAGATGTGCACGAGGTGTGTCGCGACTACTGAACATCCCAGGGTCCGCCGTTCGAAAAGTGCTACGAACAATTGTGCAATGGTATCACTGATGCGGTTCCAGGCAGTCGTGGATGAAGATGGTTGTCACACAGAGCAACGTTTGTAACCTGGAACGTGAGCATGGTACGCTAATAAATGTTACCCCCTCAAATTGAAATTAAAATGTGTTTCTTTGAATGGTTTATTCGTTGTTTCTCTTCCGCATGTCCTTAAAAATCTTTCCACGAAGTTTTACTGTCTTGCGATCACTGGTTTTTCATGGGAGCCTTCTCAAGTAGCGACAGTTTAAGTGTAACTATCCTGTGTTTTAACACTCTCGGTGACCAAGTACTACTCTTCCTTCGACATCTTCATGAAGAGTTTTCTTTGTACACGCCGGTTCTCCCAGATTAGAACACCCGTGTTCGCTGGACTGCAAACACATGTTCCTGGCTCGGATAACTTTCCGGCATGCTATCAAATTTGGACTGGCTTGTTAAATCACCCAATCTTCATCTTATTCATATTGGTGCAATTACTTTGAGTTGTGAGTGAAAAATAGCATTTCTTTTATTGTTATTTCATCCCCCCACGCCCCATATGGGCAAGACGTAGCCTTCCAGCGCTATAAGTAACCCGCTCTTCGGCCAACTGACATTAAAACTTAAATGAGATGAAAAAGAAACAAACAGGGGAGATATGTACATTGAATTTAATACTCTTTCGAAACGAAAAATAAAATGGAAGTTTTTAGATGTACGAGAGATATGAGCTCTTCCACTAGTAGTTGAAAACAATAATAATAAAAAGTAGAACGAAATGCAATAAGCGCAGATTCAAAAACATTTACAACTTGATGCCAAAACATTGATACCTAAAAGATGCACTTTTCTATCACTAAGAACAGGAAGGACCTGCTCTGGGATAGGAAGTCTGTTGATGAAGGGGGGAGATTGGCCGGTGGGGAAGATAGGATTGTGGTGGTATAAGGATGGGGGATGCTGCGTTGGGGTAGGAGTGAGAAGGGGCGTAGAAGTGGCAGGAACTGGTGACACTGGCAATTGTTGGAAAAAGGGGAATGGTGAGAGAAAGGCAGATGGGGAAAAAGTGGGCTAAGGAAATGTGGGGGGAGGGGGGAGAGGAAGCCTTCACGAGTTGCAATTGGTGACGTGGACTTATAGGTGGTAGGATAGGTAAACGTCAGGCTGGAGTTCATGATCTGTGAGGGGGAGATGGTTGAAATTTCTTTGGGAGAATATGTAGAGGGTGTGTAGGTGTACAGTTGGTAGAATGTGTTGGTAGAAGTGCAGTATATGAGGATTGGAAAGCAGAGGCGAAAACGATGGGACTATTGCAGTCGAGTTTGATGATGGTAGAACGCAGCAATCAGCGTCCCCACAGTTTAGTATGTGTTTGGGATTAAATCACCAATGAGTGGCTGCAGCTGAGTATGGCACACTTGAATAATATATGTGGTGTCTGTTCTTTTGGACATGTCTGAAAGAACATGTTCAAAAGAACAGACACCACGCATTCATTAAACTGATTCACCGTGATGGGCAATGATTCCACCACCTTCATTGCGGAAGCACATTTACGTTGGATCTCCCTTGAGAATTTCAAAATTGCTAGCATGGAGGACACGGACACGGACAGGGATAGTGGGTAAGTGGTGCTGGGTGGAAATGTCAGTTAGCCACGGAGCGTGCCGAGTCTGCGCATTTGCGATAAACAATAAGTCTGGATGGCGCAATGGTTAACGCAACTGCCTAGAAAGCAGAATATCTTGGGTTCGCATGCTAGCACACATTTTCTTTCGTAGCTGTTGATTCCACATAAAGACATGATGCAGCCGACATCCATAGTTCCCTCCCTTTCCTTTCAAAATGGTTCAAATGGCTCTGAGCACTATGGGACTTAACTTCTGTGGTCATCAGTCCCCTAGAACTTAGAACTACTTAAACCAAACTAACCTAAGGACATCACACACATCCATGCCCGAGGAAGGATTCGAACCTGCGACCGTAGCGGTCGCGCGGTTCCAGACTGTAGCGCCTAGAACTGCTCGGCCACTCTGGCCGGCCTCCTTTCCTTTCGCCCTCTGTCTCCCAATTTACATAACCTGAGATATACTGATAGTAGCCAAAAAGCCTCTTTGTACTTCAAAATACTTCCACTACATATAGTAGTGTGTAAGTTCCTATCTTCGGGACATTAGGAAAGCTGAATATCCCGAGCTTGTGTAAGCACGGTGGTAAATATGTTATAACCTATGTATCGCTCACTTTCCTACAAGCAACAAGTCATCTCAGTAAGTTTCGTTGTGAATCTTTCGTGCCAAATTAGAAGAAGAAAGAAGATTAAGAGTTTAACGTCCCGTCGACATCAATGCCATTACAGACGGAGCACAAGCTCTGATTGTTTGAGGAATGGGGAAGCGAACCGGCGGCGCCCTTTCAAAGGAAACAAGCATGTGCCTGCATCGATTTAGAGAAATCACGGAAAACATAAATGTAGAGGGCTTAACGTGGGTTCAAACCGTCATCCTTCCTTTGCAGATGACATGCTGTCAGGCTACAAAGGCACATCTTCACTACTACTGTACAGGTGAGCTATAAAAGAAGCAAGCATTATAGTTTTACGCCTAAAGTATGATATCAACTACGACATTAGTATAATATTTTTACAGAAATAAATTCTAACCTGCTGAAGAGGACACAATGGTGTTGAAACATGTTTTCATAGAGAACAGAAAAAATAAATATAGTTTTATCGCAGAAGGCAGAGTTTTAAAAACTCAAAATCAAAAATAGCGTTTGCCTGATAAATTTTCCATATTCCATCCCCCGTCTCGTAGTTCACAAATTGTGTAGTATACCTGTCATCCTGCTACTGCCATGGTATGCAAATACACAGCAGCACGTGGATTGGTGCTGAAGTCGGGAATAATTGTTCGGCATAGTGGTACTCTAAGAAATTATTATCAGTTTAATTCAGGCAATAAGTAAAGGGTATATGACTGTAGTTCCTGACAGATGACGCGCAGTTGTCTTGGGCTACATTCTAGACTTCTCTAGAAGGCCAAGGTCATGAGGCACATCTGATTGTGAACACTTCGCCACACAAGTGCGTAAAACTTGACCATCCCTCTGGTTTCGCTTAACAAGAGAAGTACGCGCTATGCTACTGAGCGTCCTCTCTCTAGTCTCTCGCCAGCGATGGTAACACAATACTACGCTACAGAGTCACTGTTTGCAAACATTTACACTGAAGAGTTACCCTGGATATAAAATTCATACCTCAAGGAAAAAAGATGTTAGTATGGTTAACAGAGAAAACTTTTTGCAGTGTGTGGCTAGGCCAATCTTTGGAATCTCTCAGCCAATTGCACTACGTAGTGTTACTTTCTAAGACAAGTATTTCCATGAGACATCACATGGTGAAGAGTTATCTGGCGACAGCCTAAAGCAAATTTCAAAACTGTCTGTTTCACACTGTAATGCAGCCAGTAATGGCTTGACAGACTGCAGATTTGCTTCAGACTTGGTGAGCTCTCTTCGAACTGCTCTGCTGGAAGTCGAAAGTATGGTACAACAAGAGAGACATAATATTTCAATGCAGGTTTAAAAACTGAAAACTCCTGCTAATAACCATTCTTTTGTTTTGCAGATTTATTCTGCCTAAATTTGTGTAAAATAAAAGAAAAAAATTTCATCACTTTATTCTCTAAGAACACAATATTCGCATTCACTTTAACACACAACCATGCACAGTTTATCTAAGTGTTAAGGATTTCACCAGACTTTACCAGGAAGTCGTTAGTCCTAAATATGGACCAACCCGACAGTCATGTGAAACAATTTATAGGATCTGTTTTGCGCAGCTAGACGTAAGTTTAAGCTAAGTGAATAAAGTCATATGTTTACGAGTATGTAGACAGATTTATATAATGACCAAAGCATTTGTAATACAAGGGTCACCCCAAAAGAAATGCACACTATTTTTTTTAGAAATACAGTTTTCATTCTGCATGTGTGAAAGATTTACAGTGTGTAGATACATTCTTCCCGCTTGTTTTCAAACTTAGTTCAACCTGTTCCCGTGAGTGGCGCCGTCACAGCATGTCTTCAAGATGGCTGCTCCACTTGACGTTCGTCAGAAGTAACGTGCTGCCATAGAACTCCTCTGCTGTGAAAATGAGACAGTGGGAAACATCCACAAGAAGTTGAAAAAGGTGTATGGAGATGCTGTTGTCGATCGCACTACAGTTAGTCGGTGGGCACGCAGGTTATGTGATGAAAGCGAGCATGGCAATATTGAGGATTGTCCTCGCAGCGGCAGGCCTCATACGGCACACTCTCCAGACAATGTGCAGAAAGTTAACGAATTGGTGACTTCTGACAGATGCATTGTAGTGAACGAATTGTCACGCTACGTTGGGATAGGGGAAGGAAGTGTTTGCAGAATACTGAATGTGTTGGCGTTAAAAAAGGTTTGTGCCCGATGGGTTCCCAGGATGTTGACAGTGGCTCACGAAGAAACGAGAAAAACGGTATGCAGCGAACTTTTGGAACGGTGCGAGAATGGTGGAGACGAATTTCTTGGAAGAATTATGACAGGTGATGAAACATAGCTCCATCATTTTTCACCAGATACGAAGAGGCAATCAATGGAGTGGCATCATGCAAATTCACCCAAGAAAAAATTCAAAACCACACCTTCTGCTGGAAACGTTATGGCTACGCTGTTTTTTGTTTCCAAAGAACTCTTGCTTGTGGACATCATGCCAAGTGGAACCACTATAATTTCTGATGCATATGTGACGACACTGAAGAAACTTCAAGCTCAACTGAGTCATGTTCGACCACATTGGCAAAAGCAGGGGACATCAAGCCAAGTGCAGCCACCATAAATTCTGATGCATATGTGACGACACTGAAGAAACTTCAGGCTCGACTGAGTCGTGTTCGACCACATCGGCAAAAGCAGGATGTTTTGCTTTTGCACGACAATTCACGGCCACATGTCAGTCAAAAAACCATGGAAGCAATCACAAAACTCAGATGGACAACACTGAAACACCTGCCTTACAGTCCGGACCTGGCTCCATGTGTCTATCATCTCTTTGGGAAACTGAAAGACTCTCTTCGTGAAACAAAGTTTGAAGATGATGACTCCCTTGTGTACACTGCCAAACAGTGGCTCCAACAGGTTGCTCCAGAATTTTACCATGCGCATATACAGGTGCTGGTTCCAAGATGGTTTAAGGCAGTGGAGAGGGATGGAAATTATATGGAGAAATGAAAATATTGTTCCTAAAGGATGTGTCTACACACTGTAAATCTTTCAAACATGTAGAATAAAAGATGGATTAAAAAAAAACATTGTACATTTCTTTAGGAGTGACCCTCGTAACAATAATATAGGTATTTATTTGAAGGTTTAGTGTAATCAAAATGTTGTATTCATTCATAATATCTATTGCATGAGAATCTTACTAATTTTGTAGCACAATTTAGCTTAACTGCATTAAAAATGAACTGTAAGTAGACCCAAATTACATTAAAGTCATGTGTAAATCACAAAAATAAGAACTAGTAGTTGTTGCAAAGTTTTTGAAATATGTTAACCTTTTCTATTACATGAAAAGAGGAAAGAAGAGTTTGGTGTAATGTGCCAGCAAAAATGATGTTATTACAAATGGAGCAAGGACCAGGGCATCTAATGGACATGAAATCAGCCGTATATTCTTCAAAGGAATCATTCCAGCATTCACCTTAACCAGTCTAGAGAAATCACAGAAAACGTAAACCGTGACTTCAAGATGAATATGTAAAACCTCCTTCTCCTAAAAGAGAGTCCAGTGAGCTTGGCGAGAGACTTTTCAACTATTTTAATGTAGTGGACATAATTATGTGAAAAACCTTATCATGATTGAAACTTATCTTATCATGATTATTTAACGACTTATAAATAATTGAACAACAGTGAAGTTGAACCTAGCATCTGAGAAATAGCGTGTCTGACGTTGATCATGTGTGACAAGTTCAACTGTGTCCCAGGCTTGGATCGAACAAGACTGTGTGCCTTAAGCATGTAGACACCACCAATTACGAAAGAAATCTTTCGCAGCAGCAATCCTGATGTTGTTGATAAGATAGAGTTCCGAAGCGCATTCTTACTCTTAGGTTATAGTCCCACTGCACCATGGGGAACCTCTGTAATATGCATATTTATTTAATAACAGGTAGACTATAAAAATAGTTCATTAATGTTAACACAAATCATGTATACATATCCTGTAAACTGACACGCTCCACACCATTTCGATAAAAGAATCGTTCAAATGATCTATAGAACATTAGAACATATAACTAACTAACTAATATTTGCATTGCTGAACGTAATCGAGAAACAGATGCAGTATCTTTTATCAAGTGTGATATACACACATCAAAAAAAGTTTTGTATCGCCCCTGTTCCCAGAACTACTGAAGACAGACGTTGACTGTGGATATTGTATCACAGGCACAGTCCCTTTGACTGTTCAGAGATGTCACTAAACCCGCCCAAAGATATAAACAACCATGCATGAGCAGCATCTTTTAGACGGAGGGGGTCCAACAGCCGATCGGTTCCAGTCATTCCACCAGGAAAGAGGTACATGGCTTGTGTTGTCTGCAGTTCAATCATGCCTAGACGGTCAATACCGCGGTTCGATCGCATCCGTATTGTTACTTTGTGCCAGGAAGGGCTCTCAACAAGAGAAGTGTCCAGGCGTCTCGGACTGAACGAAAGCAATAATGTTAGGAAATGGAAGAGATACAGAGAGGCAGGAACTGCCTATGACATGCCTCGCTTAGGCCGCCCAATGGCTACTATTGCAGTGGATGACCGCTACCTACGGATTATGGCTCGGAGGAACCCTGACAGCAACGTCACCATGTTGAATTATGCTTTTCGTGCAGCCATAGGACGTTGTGTTACGACTGAGACAGTGCGCAATAGGCTGCATGATGCGCAACTTCACTCCTGACGTCCATGACGAGCTCCATCTTTCCAACCACGAAACCACGCAGCGCGGTACAGATGGGCCCAACAACATGCCGAGTGGACTGCTCAGGATTGGCATCACGTTCTCTTCACCGATGAGTGTCGCATATGCCTTCAACCAGACAATGGCCGGAGACGTGTTTGGAGGCAACCCGGTCAGGCTTAGACACACTGTCCAGCGAGTGCAGCAAGGTGGACGTTCCCTGCGGTTTTGGGGTGACATTATGTGGGTACGCTCCTGGTGGTCATGGAAGACGCCGTAACCGCTGAACGATACGTGAATGCCATCCTCCGACCGACAGTACAACCATATCGGCAGCATGTTGGCGAGGCATTCGTCTTCATGGACGACAATTCGCGCCTCCCCCCCCCCCTCCATCGTGCACGTCTTGTGAATGACTTCCTTCAGGATAACGACATCGCTCGACTAGAGTGGACAGCATGTTCTACAAACATGAACCCTATCGACGCATGCCTGGGATGAAAATGGATGTTTATGGACGACGTGATCCACCAACCACTCTGAGGGATCTACGCCGAATCGCCGTTGAGGAGTGGGACAATCTGGACCAACAGTGCCTTGATGAATTTGTGTATAGTATGCGACAACAGAGGTACCGGTGTGTACAGCAGTCTGGACCACCGCCTCTGAAACTCTCGCTGTATGGTGGTACAACATGCAATGTGTGGTTTTCATGAGCAATAAAATGAGCGGAACCACCGCCTCTGAAACTCTCGCTGTGTGGTGGTACAACATGCAATGTGTGGTTTTCATCAGCAATAAAATGAGCGGAAATGATGTTTATGTTGATCTCTATTCCAGTTTTCTGTAGAGGTTCCGGAACTCTCGGAACCGAGGTGATGCAAAACTTCTTTAAGTGTGTATATGGGCACTTACAGCATTTCGTAACTACAGTTAAGATACGGCCACAAGTAGGAAAGAAGAACCAATAATGCAATCACGGACCAATCAGTGGGTCCACTCAAATGTGTAAAGTGACTATTGTTGTTCGTCTGGACAGATATCAAGCATGAAAATTATATATCAGTAAATATAGCTGTAGGAAGGGCAAGTAACAGACGGAGATACATTGGGATATTACCAAGGTAGTGTAATTCATTCATTAAGGATGTTCCTTATCAGAACTTTCATTCAACCAGTTGTGTCTAGAATCCTTACTACGTAAAATTCGAACTAATAAGAGGTATACAAACTGCAAAGAAGAGTTTTCTAATGTGGTATAGGTGTTTAGTCACCACAAAAACACAGATTTGTTCAGTAATCATCAATGAAATATGCTGGAATGAGTGTGTTGCACTTCATGTAAAGTTTTTTTCATGAAATTTCAAAAAATGGTTCAAATGGCTCTGAGCACTATGGGACTCAACATCTGACGTCATCAGTCCCCTAGAACTTAGAACTACTTAAACGTAACTAACCTAAGGACATTACACACATCCATGCACGAGGAAGGATTCGAACCAGCGATCGTAGCGGTCGCGCGGTTCCAGACGGAAGAAATTTCAGAAATGTGCTTTCCAAGTTATGTTAAGAAACGTAATACTTTTTACCATACTCAGTTCTACAAGTTGACTTTTTGATGAGTATGCAAACGTTGCCTACAGAATGTACAGTTAATTTCCAGACGAAAAAATACTGTTCCTTTTTCTTTTTAAGTTCAGACATTAATTAACGTCAGAGTTTTTTTCTTAGCAGGAATGACCTTCAAAGGCCACCAGTACTGCAAGAGGCAACCATAGGCAGATTTTGGAACAAACAAGTGTGTGGCAGATATCTTGGTTCATTACTCATCTGACATTACTTTCTCAGGAGGCTGCAGTTACTGTGTAACTGCTATGGATCTGAAGAAGTTCCACATTTGAATAAAACCGGGAACCATTACAAAATGCGAAACAGACTGCAATGGAAGATATAGAGTAATAATCAGCTGTCACAGATATATCCCTACTTGACAGGAGAGTGTTTGACGTTCTGGTGGAACACTTGGGGACCACATTCTGGCTCTGGGGTACCCAGAGGGCACTGGCCTGGGTCTCGATTAGCAGCCATATTCTCTGGATCTGAACACACGCGACTCCATTTTATGGGGCTATATTAAAGACAAGATGTACAGAAATGCCCCAAAACCATTGCTGAGTTGAAAACAGCCATTCAAGAGGTCATCGACAGCATCAATGTCAGCAGGTCATGCAGAATTTCGCTATTCGTCTGCACCACATCATCGACAAGGATGGCAGGCATATCGAACATGCCATAACCTAAATCCGAATATCTGAAGTGTCGTTTACATGTTGTATGTACACGTCGTACTTTTATGTTTTTTTGCATGGAGTTCAATAATTGTCACCCTGTACAAACAAAATTGTGCCACATTTTGACCAGTACCTGTACCAAGTATCGTTGCTGGCCAAACTCTGAAGAAGTATAATTTTTCCAAAGTTATGACCATCCTCCATTTTGTTCTCTACTGGAAATTTTCATGCATTTTTGTGACCAATCTACTTCATTTAAACGGATAAATCCAATGAAATCTTTATAATATCATGACTTTGTGTATGAATCAGTTAGTTTTGTAACTGATAGTCATTTTTGGAAGGACTTTACTCCAAAATCTTAAGTTGTCCGAAACGAAGGAAAACATTCTTTGGGTGACTGTATGAAATGTAACAGGACTGACTTTCAAATGTTTAAAGAACAGAATAAAATGGCGAGTTTGCCATTGCTGGAGTTGCTAAGTCTAAAAACTTGGAAGAAGGTCCTTTTCTTGAGAAAATAATTCACATGCATAGCCAAGCTAAGATTTTAGTTGTGTTTTAAGTTGTTTCTTTCTTAACTCTAATCAAAATACATACAATATGGTTTCATTGATCACCATCTGCAGCAGCAGTGTTACATACAGGCCATTTCATCAAATTATCATATAAATTCCTATATCCGTGCTGGGTATAACCAAATAAACGTTGCAGATTTCGCATTTTGTTGCTATTAATAGCCACTGGTCCAGTGTAAGCCTTTCAACTTAAAAACAACAGGAAACTTCCAGAAATGAAAGGTCGAATTATGCCATAACACAATGCTGTAAATGAGTATCTTTCTGGCATTTTGGAACATGCCTATGTTTGGATTCGTTGGACAACATTCCTTTTTATAGTATGGTGACCACCACTTACAGAAGTTGTATGCATTTTTAGTATCTGTTAGCTTTATGGAGAGCTTACGATGTTTGGATGCCCTTGCAATGATTTCCCAATATTATTTCACCATGTTCATTTTATGAGCTCTTCTAGTTACCCATTTCACCATGGAACATTTCCCATCACATATGTTATATGAATGTCGACGAATGGGAAAACACTATTTCACTTCACTTTAGCTTTCGCCAAAGATGGACATATTAGAATCTTACAATGATTCTTATTTTTCCCAACGCAATCGTCGGAAAACAAACCTAGTTCTTCGACATTTTCTGGTGCACGTTCTTTTATGTAATCAAATCAGAAGGAGTACGCTTCATTTGCTCCTTTCTTTGCAATGCCTTCATGGTATACATGCATTACAGGCTCATCATTTTTCATGTTATGCATACAATTCAGCGATATCGTTCTACATATGACTTGAACTACGAAAAGCGAAACGTACCGCATAGTGAATCAGGTTCTCAATTAGACGGTACGCAAAGATGATCACCATTGAACGAGTATTACTCCAGGAGAAAAGTCCTTTCAAAACTGACATCGCTGTAATGAAGTCGCAAAAACACATTTACAATATCTGGAATAAAGCCCTTTTCATGGAGAAAGCTTTATGTATGTCTATAGAATCTGGTAGTGTTCTTAACATATTTTCTTAATATTTTGATTAAGACTCATTCAAAAAATACTATTAATTGCCTGGAAAAGGCAAAGTAGTGATAGCTTCGTAAGTGTTAGATTTCATTTTATTCAATTCCTTTGAACATTATCTGTACACTTCTAAATTTCAATGCACAGCTGCATAATTATCATACTGGTAATATTAGAGGAATTTGGGATTTTGTATCAAGAACTATTTTCCATGCACAGCATCTGTGAATGGAGTAGAGAAGTCATAAGTCGTCAGATGTATGTCGTTGTTGTGGTCTTCAACCCTCCATGCTACTCTATCCTGTGCAAGCTTCTTCATCTCCGAGCAACTACTGCAACCTACATCCTTCTGAATCTACTTAGTGTATTCATCTCTTGGTCTCCCTCTACGATTTTTACCCTCCACTATTCCCTCCAGTACTAAAGTGGTGATCCCTTGATGCCTTAGAATGTGTCCTACCAACCGATCCCATTTTTTAGTCAAGTTGCGCCACAAATTCCTCTTCTCCCCAGTACTGTTCAGTACCTCCTGATTAGTTATGTGATCTACCCATCTAATCTTCAGCATTCTTCTGTAGCACCAAATTTCGAAAGCTTCTATTCTCTTCTTGTCTAAACTATTTATCGTCCATGTTTCACTTCCATACATGGCTACACTCCATACAAATACTTTCAGAAACGACCTCCTGACACTTAAATCTATACTCGATGTTAACAAATTCCTCTTCTTCAGAAACGCTTTCCTTGCCATAGCCAGTCTACATTTTATATCCTCTCTTCCTCGATCATCATCAGTTATTTTGCTCTCTAAATGGCAAAACTCCTTTACTACTTTAAGTGTCTCATTTCCTAATATAATTCCCTCAGCATCACCTGATTTAATCTGACTACATTCCAACTAACTTGTTTTGCCTTTGTTGATATTCATCTTGTATCCTCCATTAAAGACACTGTCTGTTCCATTCAACTGCTCTTCCAGATCCTTTCCTGTCTCTGACAGAATTACAATGTCATCGGCAACCTCAAAGTTTTTATTTCTTCACCATGGATTTTAATTCCTACTCCAAATCTTTTGTTTCCTTTACTGCTTGCTCAGTTCATTGACTGAATAACATTGGGGACAGGCTACAACCCTGTCTCACTTCCTTCTCAACCACTGCTTCCCTTTAATGTCCCTCAACTCTTATAACTGCCATATGGTTTCTGTACAAATTTTAAAAAGCCTTTCTTTTCCTGTATTCTACCTCTGCCTCCCATAGAATTTGAAATAGAGTATTCCAGTCAAAAGCTTTCTCTAAGTCTAAAAATGCTAGAAACGTTGGTTTGCCTTTCCTTAATCTATCTTCTAAGATAAGTCGTAGGGCCAGTGTTGCCCCACATGTTCCAACATTTCTATGGAATCCAAACCGATCTTCCTCAAGGTCGGCTTCTACCAGTTTTTCCATTCGTCTGAAAGGAATTCGTGTTAGTATTTTGCAGCCGTGACTTATTAAACTGATAGTTCGGTAATTTTCGCATTTGTCAACACCTGCTTTCTTTGGGATTGGATTTATTATATTCTTCTTGAAGTCCGAGGGTATTTCGCCTGTCTCATACATCTTGCTCACCAGATGGTAGAGTTTTGTCAGGACTGGCTCTCCCAAGGTTATCAGCAGTCCTAATGGAATTTTGTCTACTCCTGTGGCCTTGTTTCGACTTAGGTCTTTCAGTGCTCTGTCAAACTCTTCAAGCAGTAGGCCTATCATATTTCCATTTCATCTTCATCCTCTTCCATTTCCATAATATTGCCCTCATGGACATACCTCTTATATACACCCCCTATTTATTCCTTCCAGCTTTCTGCTTCCCCTTCTTTGCTTAGAACTAGTTTTCCATCTGAGCTCTTGATATTCATACAGGTGGTTCTCTTTTCTCCAAAGGTCTCTTTTCCTGTAGGCTCTATCTATCTTACACCTAGTGATATATGCCTTTACATCCTGGCATTTGTCCTGTAGCCATCCCTGCTTAGCCATTTTGCACTTCCTGTCGATCTCATTTTTGAGACATTTGTATTCCTTCTCGCCTGCTTCGTTTACTGCGTTTTTATATTTTCTCCTTTCATCAATTAAATTCAAGCTGTATATGAAGATCTAAACAGAATACATAATATGCATGTGTCACGTAAGTAATTGTTAACTTATGCAAAGAAAATTTTATGTATGTCTCGCATCTGGCATAGGTGAACAAGACATAAGGGAGACAATGAGCACACAGAATGAACATGTTACTGAATAGTCAACACACATACCTGAAAATCTACGAAGCGTACATCAACAACCTCCCCTGATGAGTACTTGAACATCATGTTGTTCTTCCAGCAGTCACCATGAACCAGCACCTTGAGTTTAGTATCTTGAACTTTCTTCTTCAATGCCTTTCTCATTAGTGGCAACAAGGTATCTGCGAGTCCCAAATACTTGGCGGCGTAGTGTTCATAGTTGGGAACTCTCGTCACGAAATCAGCGAGAGCAGAAAACATACACTGCGTAATCGACCGCAGCATAAACTCCGCGTTGTCAGCGGTGAAGTAATCCATGTCGAGTTGGACGCCGTAGTCGGGGCGCTTGCTGAGCGCGTAGGCAGTGCCGGCGTGGAGGCGCGCGTACGCTCGCATCACCACCTCGCAGTGCTGGTAGTCGAGAGGTCGATCGGAGTCCGCCAATCGATAGCCGGCAGCTACGAGGTCGTCCAGCACGAGGAAGGCCCTGGGTGTGGCGCCGTGGTGCAGGCACATGGCCGTCAGTGGCCGGAAAGACGCGCCTTCCACCCGTTTCAGAGCCTCGTGCGCTGTGGGCATCACCTCGGCCAGCACCAGCGCCTCCGTCTTGAACACGTACCACTGTGCAACAATATTATTTTTGAATCTGTAGGAACTGTCTGAGGCTTTCGTATATATACTCTACTCAAGTTAGTAGTATGACAGCTCAAGGACTGGTGCATTTTTTCTAATTTACGATCTTGATTCTTGACCCCAATAAGAAGTAGGACTTTTTTTAATAGTGTTCTTCTGTAACTGGGTTCTTACGTAATTGCTCTCTCTGTCTCAGCCCTTTCTGTAACTCCCTGTCTCCCTACCTCCTCAAATGCTTGTTGCTCACTGCGCTCTTCGGTTCATGGGTGCTTGAGTTTAGTACTCCAACGTCGCCAAGTGCAGTGCCTGATCCTACTATCAATTGGGTGATCAGTATCAGCGCCAGTTGTCCTCCAGCATCAGCAACACTAGCACAATACGAGCAAAAACGGACATTTTGAGCAGCGGCAGGCAGCCAGTATGTATTTTCAAACGTTACCCTTTGTCACATGCCAATGGCCTTGCAACAGTGGTAACACTGGTTCCCATCAGATCACCAGAGTTAGCCACTATCAGGCTTGGCTAGCACTTGGATGGGTCACTGTCCAGTCCGCCGAGTGCTGCTGGCAAGCTGGGTGCACTCAGCCCTTGTGACACCAATTGAGGAGGTACTTGACTGAGAAGTAGCGGCACCGGTCATGCAAACTGACAACGGCAGGGAGAGTGGTAGGTTGACCACATGCCCCTCTGTATCCACTTCCGGTAACGCCTAACGGCTGAGGACGACACGGAGGCCGGTCGGTACCGTTGGGCCTTCAAGGTCTGTTCGGACAGAGAGAGGTTTTTTTTTCTTTTTTTCAGTTTGTCGAATACTGATATTGGCAAGCATACAGTAAGTATTTGTCAAATATGTTTGTGATATTATTCCAATTATAATTGTTCTTAATCAATGAAACACTGATAGTGTTGTTTTTAGACTTGTTTATAATTGCTTTTCAGCACCCACTTGCAATGTTGTTTCCAGTAGCGCAACATTAGAGTGTGAAGCAGCGGCAATATAACCGAGCTAGTAATGAGCAACATTGCCTGCTCACCAGGATATATCTGATGTCTGTCAACTAACTTTTGTGCCAGCACGCAGTGGTATGGATAGGTATTTGAAAGTCTTAATTAATACCTCCATATGTCAGTCTACATCTTGTGATGTGGTGAGAGCAGCATAACCGTCAATACAAAATGGTGTGCACCTGTCGTGATGCAACGTTAACAGCAGCAGTGTCAATATGGTGTGGGTAGTTGAGAAAACAATTCTAAGTCTGTGGTGAGGTAAAGGATTGATAACGAAACGCAACTGCAGTGGCAGCAGCATTATTACTCGTATTTGGTCTGCTCCACTGGAACTATGTCAGGTTGCATACTAGCCACGAATTAACAAGTGTTATTGTGTGGGGAGATATGGGCATTTCTTTAAGAACCTCAAATACCTCCTCCTCCATTCTTAGAAAGATCGATTAACCAGTACTGCAGCTCATTATTGTACCGAAATATGCCAATAAACAAGAGCCATAACGTCACAAAACAGTATATAAGCAATGTACCAAATATGCACTTGCTCTGTTCCCCCTGGACTATTAGGGAGTAACATCATGACAGCGGGTCACAGAATCATCTACAGATACTGGCTACCCCTAGCTGCCCCACAGCACTGCTCTGGCTACCGCCACACCGGAGCGTGGCTGCAAGCCCTGCTGTACTCGTCAGCACACCACTGCCTCTCCTCGCCATACTATAGAGTAGGAAATGCACTTAACTTATCTAAAAAATACATGTGTCACAGTCCCCAGCGTCTGCACACGACCGACTGGCAGGCTAGTTCGGTCGAGAATCCCCCACTCTCCGCAACCCCAACAGTGGAACGATAAGCAGGCGGACGGTTTCCTGAAGCAACGCGCATGCGTACTAATTTCTTTTTACAAAAAAAGTCCCCATTTATTAAGCATGTTTATACAAAATGAAACAATAATAACACTTTACTGCTGATAGCAAAGCCGTCCCATATTGTAAAGTAATGAAATTCGAAGGCATCCGCTGAAGCGTATCACAGAATATGCATCAACCTTCTTGATTTGGAAACGTAAATTGCTAATCATAATAGGCACACTTGTGTCAGGCCAGAAATTTGATGTGTGATTTCTAATTACAGACCACAGAAGCTTCTTGTTGACCGTCCCGTAATCCTTATGACGAATCAAGGGCATCTCTCTCGTTAATATGCAAGGACCTCAGGATAGCGGATAAGTACTCGTAAAGAATGATCTATCTAATAAATGTTTCGTAAGCCACTTCTCTCCTCTATAACGAACTGCATTTCTCCAAGTGAATCTGAATCTGTAAGATGCATCATACAAACCACATCACAGTAGAAATAAAACATATAGAGGTAAGTGGACACAGCACATGTCAGAGAGTTATTATTATTCCCCGTAAACCCCCATGTTCAGAAGTGGCAGTGTAGCCAGCGACTGGTTGTCCACCAGCATAGGTCCCCATAGTTATTTATGCCTGGGAACAGAATACGCTGTGAGTTCGACCCTGTCCGAGACTGTTCAAATGAATTAGACACTGAAAGTACTATTTACAACGTACGGAACAGCTGCTGTGCGTTGGGAACTAGTCAGAGTGCTACTATATCAGTTGTTTAGAGTATAAAAGGAGGCTAGACAGCCACAACTGAACAGTCTTTTGCGGTAGTGGAAAGTGTCAACACGGATTCCTCAAAAATACTGAACATCCCTCAGCTATTTGGAGGAAGACAAGACCAATGGACGAACGCTTTGGTTTGTAATTATTACTGAAGAACCTGGACAATCTCGTTGCTAACATTAAGGACGTAAAATGTTGGGATTTTAATCAAAATGGAGATGTGTGACTACGTTACATCAAACAACGGCTTCTGGGTGGAAGGAATTAGTCAGGCACATATCAGTGGGACTATGGACAATGATAAAATAGTTGAGCCTGATAGTTTAATGGGGTTGAGCCCCAACTATAGAGGTAAGATACAACAGATACATAGGTCTTTTTGGCAGTTGCATCCATGTCATGTCAGTTAACGAATATCTTGCAGGAAAGCTGCTGCATGGTGTTTAACAACGTCCTGCAGTACAAGTGGGATAAAAAGAATGCACGAAAACTGACTGGCATGCAAACAAGTCTACCAGACAATCAAGCC
The DNA here is from genome assembly GCF_021461385.2 of Schistocerca piceifrons. Lineage (NCBI taxonomy): Eukaryota > Metazoa > Arthropoda > Insecta > Orthoptera > Acrididae > Schistocerca > Schistocerca piceifrons. The sequence goes on along the minus strand of NC_060139.1, from coordinate 361,447,312 downwards.
ACAGAGAAGTTTATAAACTATGTTCTGTCTTCATACAGTTTTAATAATATATCTGTAAACTATTTGGAGATACTTCACACCTCCTCCAACAAAGACGATATATGTTTTACACGGAAGTGCTATATTAAAGTGGGGGGGGGGGGGGGGCGGGCCCTTAGAGATATGGCAGCAAGAGAGGGGAAGAAAACCAATGTGCACTCCGTGTGCATACCGGGGGGGAGTCATTCCAGATGTGGAAAGGGTCCTTCCGGATGCCATGAAGGGTACAGGGTGCACCCATCTGCAGGTGGTCGCTCATGTCGGCACCAATGATGTGTGTCGCTATGAATCGGAGGAAATCCTCTCTGGCTTCCGGCGGCTACCTGATTTGGTGAAGACTGCCAATCTCGCTAGCGGGATGAAAGCAGAGCTCACCATCTGCAGCATCGTCGACAGGACTGACTGTGGACCTTTGGTACAGAGCCGAGTGGAGGGGCTGAATCAGAGGCTCAGACGGTTCTGCGACCGTGTGGGCTGCAGATTCCTCGACTTGCGCCATAGGGTGGTGGGGTTTCTAGTTCCGCTGGATAGGTTAGGAGTCCACTACACACAACAAGCGGCTACACGGGTAGCAGGGGTTGTGTGGCGTGGGCTGGGCGGTTTTATAGGTTAGATGGCCTTGGGCAAGTACAGGAAGGGCAACAGCCTCAAAGGGTGCGGGGCAAAGTCAGGACATGCGGGGACCAAGCAGCAATCGGTATTGTAATTGTAAACTATCGAAGCTGCGTTGGTAAAGTACCGAAACTTCAAGCGCTGATAGAAAGCATCGAAGCTGAAATCGTTATAGGTACAGAAAGCTGGCTGAAGCCAGAGATAAATTCTGCCGAAATTTTTACAAAGGTACAGACGGTGTTTAGAAAGGATAGATTGCATGCAACCGGTGGTGGAGCGTTCGTCGCTGTTAGTAGTAGTTTATCCTGTAGTGAAGTAGAAGTGGATAGTTCCTGTGAATTATTATGGGTGGAGGTTACACTCAACAACCGAGCTAGGTTAATAGTTGGTTCCTTTTACCGACCTCCCGACTCAGTAGCATTAGTGGCAGAACAACTGAGAGAAAATTTGGAATATATTTCACATAAATTTTCTCAGTATGTTATAGTCTTAGGTGGAGATTTCAATTTACCAGATATAGACTGGGACGCTCAGATGTTTAGGACGGGTGGTATGGACAGAGCATCGAGTAACATTATACTGAGTGCACTATCCGAAAATTACCTCGAGCAATTAAACAGAGAACCGACTCGTGAAGATAACATTTGGACCTACTGATAACAAACAGACCCGAACTTTTCGACTCTGTATGTGCAGAACAGGGAATCAGTGATCATAAGACCGTTGCAGCACCCCTGAATATGGAAGTTAATAGGAATATAAAAAAAGGGAGGAAGGTTTATCTGTTTAGCAAGAGTAACAGAAGGCAGATTTCAGACTACCTAACAGATCAAAGCGAAAATTTCTGTTCCGACACTGACAATGTTGAGTGTTTATGGAAAAAGTTCAAGGCAATCGTAAAATGCGTTTTAGACAGGTACGTGCCGAGTGAAACTGTGAGGGACGGGAAAAACCCACCGTGGTACAACAACAAAGTTAGGAAACTACTGCGAAAGCAAAGAGAGCTTTACTCCAAGTTTAAACGCAACCAAAACCTCTCAGACAAACAGAAGCTACACGATGTCAAAGTTAGCGTAAGGAGGGCTATGCGTGAAGCGTTCAGTGAATTCGAAAGTAAAACTCTATGTACCGACTTGACAGAAAATCCTAGGAAGTTCTGGTCTTACGTTAAATCAGTAAGTGGCTCGAAACAGCATATCCAGACACTCCGGGATGATGATGGCATTGAAACAGAGGATGACACGCGTAAAGCTGAAATACTAAACACCTTTTTCCAAAGCTGTTTCACAGAGGAAGACCGCACTGCAGTTCCTTCTCTAAATCCTCGCACAAACGAAAAAATGGCTGACATCGAAATAAGTGTCCAAGGAATAGAAAAGCAACTGGAATCACTCAACAGAGGAAAGTCCACTGGACCTGACGGGATACCAATTCGATTCTACACAGAGTACGCGAAAGAACTTGCCCCCCTTCTAACAGCCGTGTACCGCAAGTCTCTAGAGGAACGGAAGGTTCCAAATGATTGGAAAAGAGCACAGGTAGTCCCAGTCTTCAAGAAGGGTCGTCGAACAGATGCGCAAAACTATAGACCTATATCTGTGACTTCGATCTGTTGTAGAATTTTAGAACATGTTTTTTGCTCGAGTATCATGTCGTTTTTGGAAACCCAGGATCTACTATGTAGGAATCAACATGGATTCCGGAAACAGCGATCGTGTGAGACCCAACTCGCTTTATTTGTTCATGAGACCCAGAAAATATTAGATACAGGCTTCCAGGTAGATGCTATTTTTCTTGACTTCCGGAAGGCGCTCGATACAGTTCTGCACTGTCGCCTGATAAACAAAGTTAGAGCCTACGGAATATCAGACCAGCTGTGTGGCTGGATTGAAGAGTTTTTAGCAAACAGAACACAGCATGTTGTTATCAATGGGGAGACGTCTACAGACGTTAAAGTAACCTCTGGCGTGCCACAGGGGAGTGTTATGGGACCATTGCTTTTCACAATATATATAAATGACCTAGTAGATAGTGTCGGAAGTTACATGCGGCTTTTCGCGGATGATGCTGTAGTATACAGAGAAGTTGCAGCATTAGAAAATTGTAGCGAAATGCAGGAAGATCTGCAGCGGATAGACACTTGGTGCAGGGAGTTGCAACTGACCCTTAACATAGACAAATGTTATGTATTGCGAATACATAGAAAGAAGGATCCTTTATTGTATGATTATATGATAGCGGAACAAACACTGGTAGCAGTTACTTCTGTAAAATATCTGAGAGTATGCGTGCGGAACGATTTGAAGTGGAATGATCATATAAAATTAATTGTTGGTAAGGCGGGTACCAGGTTGAGATTCATTGGGAGAGTCCTTAGAAAATGTAGTCCATCAACAAAGGAGGTGGCTTACAAAACACTCGTTCGACCTATACTTGAGTATTGCTCATCAGTGTGGGATCCGTACCAGATCGAGTTGACTGAGGAGATAGAGAAGATCGAAAGAAGAGCGGCGCGTTTCGTCACAGGGTTATTTGGTAAGCGTGATAGCGTTACGGAGATGTTTAACAAACTCAAGTGGTAGACTCTGCAAGAGAGGCGCTCTGCATCCCGGTGTAGCTTGCTCGCCAGGTTTCGAGAGGGTGCGTTTCTGGATGAGGTGTTGAATATATTGCTTCCCCCTACTTATACCTCCCGAGGAGATCACGAATGTAAAATTAGAGAGATTAGAGCGCGCACGGAGGCTTTCAGACAGTCGTTCTTCCCGCGAACCATACGCGACTGGAACAGGAAAGGGAGGTAATGACAGTGGCGGCACGTAAAGTGCTCTCCGCCACACACCGTTGGGTGGCTTGCGGAGTATAAATGTAGATGTAGATGTAGATGTAGATCTCTTTCAATCCAGGACGTAATACCATAAATATAAACATTGGCAGATTAGGCCTGGTCCCCACAAACAGTGTTATTCTACAACTACTAAGAAAAAGAACCAGTATGACGAACAAACTTAAGCCATTCCCCATTAAAGGTATTAGCATGAACTGTAGATAGCAATGGAAAGTGACTGTATGTTGGCGTCCGGGCCGTAAATGAGGGTTGGAGCATGTTTACAGTGTTAAAGCACACATTCTTTATAAAACTCCATTCCCAACCTGTGTCTGCTTGAAAAGGATATTATATTATACAGAAATGCGATGGAGTTAATGTCGTACATCTCACGAGAGAACAACCATTTGCAGAGCTTAAAAGCAGCGTAATAAGAATCTTTAATGGTAATTTGTATCCAAAAATTCTAAACTTAAAGTTGTATACGGAATTTGCGCAAGAATTTGCAGTAGAATAGTTGTTAGCTTACATCCAGGAAGATGTGGAGTGTTATAACAATATCGCTATGCAGGAAATAAGGGGAAACATTACACTCCCAGAATGCTCTTGGCTAGAAGATTTGTGACAGGGAACGGGACTAATTGTTAAAGCCATAACACAGGTAGTTTACATGGAAAAAATTACATACGTCTTGGATTCGAGAATACACCATCTTTGTACTTGTCAACTACTAGCTCAAGAAAGAATTGGAAGGTTCCAATGTGGATTTAAATTATTAGTTAAAAATTAAACTGGATGTTATTAAAACTACACAGAGTACAAATAGAGAAAATGTGTACATTGAATTTAATAAACATCTTCTGTTAGCTTATATATTTTTCGTAATCTCCAGCCCTGCCAAAAATACTAAAAAGATATCCTATTCATGTTCATGACGATCTACATGTATGAGAAGGACGGAGCTACAGAATAAAACTGCACAGGCAAAGTTTAAATATTGCTTTGAACAGAGGGAGGTATTGACATTTGTACTGTAAATAGCAATCAGTGGTTGGTAGCCATACGATGGAGCACTAGTGGTAAATGTTAGAACTGAGACTCTTTACCACATTAATGGAATTATAATGCCCCAGTCACATCTGGACGTGCTTAGATGTTGTACACCTAACAACAAACAAGTTTTTTAGAGTTTAAAACCTATTCCGAATTCTGTCGTGATCTTTAGACAGATACTCTTTGCATTCCTCGAACTATTTATTTGTCCTCAGTCTTAACACTAGCCGTACGGTCTAGGGCGTCTTGTCACGGTCCGCGCGGTTCCCCCCCGTCGGATGTTCGAGTCCTCCCTCGGGCATATGTGTGTGTGTGTGTGTGTGTGTGTGTGTGTGTGTGTGTTGTCCCTAGCGTAAGTTTGTTTAAGTTAGATTAAGTAGTGCGTAAGCTTAGGGACCGATGACCTCAGCAGTTTGGTCCCATAAGACCTTACCACAAATTTCGAATTTTTCTTCTTAACACTAACGAAGAAATCTGCTGTTTAGGTGATGCCATTGTCAACCTTAGTAACCTCAAACAGCTGTACATCGGAGTACTGGTCAAAAATTTTGGAATCGACGTTCTTACTGGATTAAGATAACACGAAAAAAAAGGTTTTATAAAGTTCCATTCACAAATTTATCTGCTTTAAAAAGTCATGGTCACATTGGGTCTAAGATGTGGCGCACTAGGTGTTGTCTTACACGCCTAGGCCTATGTATAGATGTAGTGGTTTTACCAAACGAATGGATCCATACCAGCTTACGCCAAAATAGAATCTTATAGCTGGGAAGAGAATGGATCGTGTGTTTGACCATGTAAAAAGATCAGCAACCAGTATTTACAACTGTACTCTAGATTTTGTCCCTATTCTTAACACTGGTAAAGGAAACCCTCTGAGAAGATGGTGCTTTTGCGTCTTCTTAACAGCAAATAGCCGTGCATTGGAGCCCTGTTCGGAAAAATATCGGAATAGAGATCGTTTACTGCATTAAGGGATACGCTGGTAAAAATGACTATGCATCTAAATGTGACGATCATCTTATAGCGGGAAGCAGAATCGATCGAGTGTTTGGCCCGTATGCAAAGACCAACAACCAGTATTTATAACTGTACTGTTTGGTAGTCACTTCCACGCCGGGAAGCAGAATCGATCGAGTGTTTGGCCCGTATGCAAAGACCAACAACCAGTATTTATAACTGTACTGTTTGGTAGTCACTTCCACGCCCGAGGAGCGTTCAGTAAGTAGTGCAACATATTTTTTTTCTGAAATCAAGTTGGTTTTATTCTGGAATTCCAGTACACCATACTATTCCGCACTCTTTGGCTAAAAAACGCTATTTTTGTACATAGTCTCTGTTCAAAGCGACGGCCTTACGCCATCTTACTGGGAGGGCCTGTATTCGCACATGGTACTACTCTACAGGTCGACATCGGAGCCAGCTTCTTGCTGCATCAGTAACGCCTCCATCATCCACGTACTGCGTCCCGCAATATGAATCCTTCGTTGAGCCAAACAGATGGAAGTAAGAAGGAGCTTGATTCGGGCTGTACGGTGGTTGAGGAAGAAATGTGTAACGAAGCTTTGTGAGCTCTTCTCGGGTGCTCTGATTTGGGTGAGGCCGTGTGAGCTCTTGGAAAAGGAGAAGTTCGTTTGCGACAGCTTGCACAAGTCGTCTGCAAACTTCAGCACTGCAGGAGTCACATTTCATTGCAGACGCCGCTTTGAAGGCTACGAATAGCGCCGCCACCTATCGGAACTCCATGAAACTATGGGGTCTGAACAGGGAATATTTCACGACATCCCTACATCAAATTCCGCACTTTTTTTTTTTTACGAAAATTAGCCGAAAACGTGTTGCATTTCTTATTGAACGCCCCTCGTCGTATTGATTAAAGAATAACTTGCGGAACTGCTACTACGTGGTGTTTAACAGTGTTCTGCAGTGTATCCACTGAGGTAATAAGCTCGTATTACGCAAAAAGTATTCCAGTTGAGAACAAAGTGGATCTTGTGATCGACCCTTTGGTAAGACCAACAAAGGCCGTTTACTGCCTTAAGGGATACACGTGAAAAAAATTTGTGCATCTAAATGTGACGAAAATCTTATAGCTGGGAGCGGGTTGCTACCCCTGTTTAAAGACCAACAAACAGTAGTTATAACTGTACTCCGTGCCAGTCACTTCCACGCGGTATCAGTTATGGAATAACAGCACAGCTATTGTGTGGTGTTTTAACAATGCTCTGCACTTTGTCTACTGAGGTAATAAGCCCTAAGCACGGTTAATGTGTCATATATACGAACAGAAAGTTAAAGAAAACTGGCAAAGGAGGACATCGAAGTTAAGAAATTAATAAACTAGGGTCTATGCTTTAGACAGCTGCCATAAAGGAAGAATATAAAAACTACAATTGGACGGAAAAGAAGAAGCTGCTGCAAAATATGTGCAAGCAAGGTTTACATACTGCTTTAAGCACAGGGAGATTTAGAGTAAAATAGCAATAGCATGCAGACATACATCGGTATACTGGCAGAAAATATGAAGGAATCGAGACGTCGCACACCTAGCAAGGTAACGACTTAACTAAGTAGGCTCCTGCGGCCGGTGTCATGATGACGCACCGCATCATTGTATAAAATACTTTAATTGTAAACTTAAAAACAACGTTCCGACCGTATTACAATGGCCAATTTGAGAGCAAAACTGGTTTTGCTGGAGGAAAGATGGCTCTATTTATTGTAGACGATATGTGTTAATATATCTTGTTTTTTTTTAAACTTTGTTCGCCCCAGTATACGCGGGTTGGGACTTAAATAGCGGAAACTACACTCCTGGAAATGGAAAAAAGAACACATTGACACCGGTGTGTCAGACCCACCATACTTGCTCCGGACACTGCGAGAGGGCTGTACAAGCAATGATCACACGCACGGCACAGCGGACACACCAGGAACCGCGGTGTTGGCCGTCGAATGGCGCTAGCTGCGCAGCATTTGTGCACCGCCGCCGTCAGTGTCAGCCAGTTTGCCGTGGCATACGGAGCTCCATCGCAGTCTTTAACACTGGTAGCATGCCGCGACAGCGTGGACGTGAACCGTATGTGCAGTTGACGGACTTTGAGCGAGGGCGTATAGTGGGCATGCGGGAGGCCGGGTGGACGTACCGCCAAATTGCTCAACACGTGGGGCGTGAGGTCTCCACAGTACATCGATGTTGTCGCCAGTGGTCGGCGGAAGGTGCACGTGCCCGTCGACCTGGGACCGGACCGCAGCGACGCACGGATGCACGCCAAGACCGTAGGATCCTACGCAGTGCCGTAGGGGACCGCACCGCCACTTCCCAGCAAATTAGGGACACTGTTGCTCCTGGGGTATCGGCGAGGACCATTCGCAACCGTCTCCATGAATCTGGGCTACGGTCCCGCACACCGTTAGGCCGTCTTCCGCTCACGCCCCAACATCGTGCAGCCCGCCTCCAGTGGTGTCGCGACAGGCGTGAATGGAGGGACGAATGGAGACGTGTCGTCTTCAGCGATGAGAGTCGCTTCTGCCTTGGTGCCAATGATGGTCGTATGCGTGTTTGGCGCCGTGCAGGTGAGCGCCACAATCAGGACTGCATACGACCGAGGCACACAGGGCCAACACCCGGCACCATGGTGTGGGGAGCGATCTCCTACACTGGCCGTACACCACTGGTGATCGTCGAGGGGACACTGAATAGTGCACGGTACATCCAAACCGTCATCGAACCCATCGTTCTACCATTCCTAGACCGGCAAGGGAACTTGCTGTTCCAACAGGACAATGCACGTCCGCATGTATCCCGTGCCACCCAACGTGCTCTAGAAGGTGTAAGTCAACTACCCTGGCCAGCAAGATCTCCGGATCTGTCCCCCATTGAGCATGTTTGGGACTGGATGAAGCGTCGTCTCACGCGGTCTGCACGTCCAGCACGAACGCTGGTCCAACTGAGGCGCCAGGTGGAAATGGCATGGCAAGCCGTTCCACAGGACTACATCCAGCATCTCTACGATCGTCTCCATGGGAGAATAGCAGCCTGCATTGCTGCGAAAGGTGGATATACACTGTACTAGTGCCGACATTGTGCATGCTCTGTTGCCTGTGTCTATGTGATTGTGGTTCTGTCAGTGTGATCATGTGATGTAACTGACCCCAGGAATGTGTCAATAAAGTTTCCCCTTCCTGGGACAATGAATTCACGGTGTTCTTATTTCAATTTCCAGGAGTGTACTTATTTACAACCGATACAAAAGAGTTACATGTTTGCATCTGTTACTGACCTTCAGAGTAGTCACCAGCGTTGTGTAGAACCCGTTGCCAGCGATGTGGAAGGCGTAGTATACCGTTAGCAGAGCATGTTCTGTTGATGGTGCAAATGGAGCGGTCTACTGCCTGTCGAATCTCTGGAACAGTTCTGAAGCGAGTGCCACGAAGTGGTTCCTTCATCTTCGGAATCAAATCAAAGTCACAATGACTTAAGTCCAGGGAATATGGTGGATGCTACAGTACTTCCCAGTCCCATCGACCGAACAGAGCAGCCACAGCTTGCGAATTGTCGTGCAAAATGATGGGTGGGTTGCTCACAAAATGTCGCCGCTTCTTTCGCAAAGCTGGTCGGAGGTGGTGCTACAAAAACGAACAGTAATACGACGTAAGTCCTTGTGACTTTGATTTGAATCCGAAGATGACGGAACCACTTCGTGGCATTCGCTTCAGAACTGTTCCAGAGATTCGACAGGAGTAGACCGCTCCATTCGCACCATCAAGAGAACAGGCTCTGTTAAAGGTATACTACGCCTTCCACATCACTGACAACGGGTTCTATACAATGCTGGTGACTACTTTGAAGGACAGTAACAGGTGCAAACATTTAACTCTTTTGTTTCGGTTATGAATAAATAGTTGCCACTATTTAAGTTCTAACCCTCGTATAACAAGCTAGTAATGACGGACGGGGGAGAGTAGGAAAGACGCTACGGACGCGACAGCCTAAACAAACCACTGTAGGGAAACTGCCATTGCATTTCAGCGCACACCAGGATGAAAACGTGTCCACCAGAAGCCAAGATCTCATTTACAGACTGTCGTCAGTAACTGACAATCCGGCTAGCCCACGAATAGCTTCCTTCGTATCCTCCCCCGTCCGTCATGAATAGTCTATTACATTCTAGTGACAAAGTTTCAAAAATACGACGTATTGACACTGATCGTCTGCAATAAATAGAGCCAACTTTCCTCCAAGAAAACCAGTCTTGTCCTGAGGAAGGCCGTTATCATACGGTCGAAAAATTGGTTTGAAGTTTAAAATTAAAGTATTTTATACAATGAGGCACTATAACACCCAGAAGAATTTTAATCATCAAGACAACGTTCGTTTTGCAGAGTATAAAGCAGCTCTTAAAGGTAATGCGTTTGTAATAATTGTTAACTTAAAGTTCTACAAGCAGGCTCTTTACGACGTGAGTGAGCAGGGCAGTCAACTGTGTACACTCATATTGATGTCTATATAGTTTTGAGCACAGCGCAGAATATATGAAAGTTAATTATGAGCTCTGTACGGAAAGAGATTGTCGAATGACTGTCAGCGCTGGTGTAAAGCATTGCGGCAGCCCTGACCGACTGCCGGATGACAGTTGCAGAGTCGTCTGCGTACATTAAGTAACGGAGACATTAATTGATACTTGAGAACTTTTAAAATTGCAGCGCGTCAGCAATCGTTAATAATTTAATGATTATAAAGAATCCGCCTCGATTGCAAATAGAAACCGGATGTTGACCTAGGTTTCAGCGCGGATAACCACGCCTTCTTCGGAACACACTAAAACTACAAACTGCCTAAAGAGGCATGGTCCAGCATTAATACAGAACGCCCAAAAGGGCAAAAGACTCGCATAAAATGTAAAATAAACGGTACGTGTGTACCATGTCAATAGTAGTACTTAGCTCAAACGTCAGAAGCGTGCTACCACACTCCAGCCAACGTTCAGCGGGCCGCGGGCTCTCAGGTAAACTTAGGGGCGCCAGCAGCTAGGTTGTGATCATGTCGTAAAGGAAGGCGCAGAAATCGTCTTCTTCCATGTGATTGGCATAAAATGTGTTACGGAATTGATCCGATGACCGGGTAGGAGGCTCAGGAAGTTAATGCGTGTATATGTATAATGAATGTCCTACCTCGAGGACGATTTTATAGAACTATAGAACGTGGATAGGCTGAACTATATATGTGGGATAGCAAATTCCACGGATGGTCAAAACGCATGCACGCAGGCCATACAAAATACCATCAGCTAGAAGCAGGCTAAAAATATGGAGGATGAATAACCCATTTTTCAATTACTTGGGGTCGGCGACAGAATTTCATGACTACGCTTGGATAAGCGTGTAAAGTTACTATATTAAATTCTAAGCGCTATTGACCAGAAAAAGGGGTCAAATTAAGAAATGGAGATTTTTAAACATCTATGGTATGAAAAAGAGTGCTGAAGATTAGGTGGTTAGATCAAGTAACTAATAAAGAGGTACTGAACATAGTTAGGGAGAGAAGAAATTTTTTGCACAGCCTGACTGGAAGAAGAGTCTAGGTGGTTAGATCAAGTAACTAATAAAGAGGTACTGAACGGAGTTAGGGAGTAAAGAAATTTTTTGTGCAACCTGACTGGAAGAAGAGTCGGTTGCTAGGACACATTCTGAGACATCGAGGGATCACCGTTTATTATTGGAGGGAAGTATGAGGAGCAAATATCGTAGAGGGAGACCAAGAGATGAATACAGTAAGCAGATACAGAAGGATGTAGGTTGCAGTAGTTATTCGAAAGTCAAAAGGCTTGCACAGGATGGAGCAGCATTGAGACCTGCATCAAAATAGTCTGCAGACTGAAGACTAGAACAACAGCAACAGCATTAGAGAAACATCTAATGCAAATCGAAAACATCACGAAACAACCATGCACGACGTACAGCTTTTTTAATCCATAGTGTCAATATGTATTCCAATTTCTTTTTAGGAGTTATAAGCTGAAGTGACGTCATGATCACGTGACGAAACTAATATATACATACCGGTTTGTAAGGCTACATATAGAGTTATAAGCACCAATCTATAATCTTCCAACTGAGTCGTCATCTTGTCCGTAAACTGTTTGAACTCTCTCTCCCTATTGATTTTTTCACCATACAAGAGACTCACGAAATCCTTCCCTTCCCTCCTTAGAGTAATTACACTTTTAATTGGTAAATGATTATATGTTGCACGTTCTTGATCAAAGCACTTGAAAATTCTAATTATTTCTCGAACCGTTGCGTGCAAATGAAAAGTAATTAGGGATTAGATCGACAAAGATAGGTAACAAAAAAAATGGTTCAAATGGTTCTGAGCACTATGTGACTTAACTTCTGAGGTCATCAGTCGCCTAGAACTTAGAACTAATGAAACCTAACTAACCTAAGGACGTCACACACATCCATGCCAGAGGCAGGACTCGAACCTGTGACCGTAGCGGTCGCTCGGCTCCAGACTGTAGATAGGTAAAATATTCTTATGGTGGTTTATTATCAATAGTAGTGTAGTGGGATTGGAGCACATACTGTTATGTGTTATCAGGTAAGCAATTTGTAACAATAAGTCAACTGTCTAGATATGTAGCTTTGCTCGTCTTCGCATTCCACGTCCTTTCCCTGTACTACAATAAAATTATCAGGTTTAATGTGCCGGACAGCAACATTTACAGTGTATCCTCTTTTCCTGTTTCTCGTGTTTCTTGTTGGCATCGTTAGAGCAGTAACAATACTGACGTACGTATTAAGGATGTCACCACGAACCAACCAGCCAATTATGTAACGTGTTTTTCTGTCGGTAGTGCAATATATATATTAACTTTAGGAGTCACGAAAGGAAGCGGTGTCATGATCAAGTGATCAACTTACAAGAATGTATTTCTTCCCAATAGACAAATTGCGAACTACATACATATGATTTAACAGGCAGTAATGTAAGTCTTCTCGACAGATTGGTTCCCTTAGATATGAGGAAGACAAAATTAGTTCCATATTTTTGCCAGCATGACTGTCGGGGCTCCTCTTTATTACAGATAATCTCCTATTTACTAGCATGAAGACAATGACTCTCACTAACTTTTTTTCAAATTCTTAGCATTAGCAGAAATCGCTGGGAAGGTGGAGCTTTTGCAGACATATTTGTGAGTGCTTAACCGCAAATAATAAACATGTTTCCCAGTATCATCATCTTACCCGATCTTGATTCTATAGCAAATATCCGAACCCAGTAACTAGGCTGACGAATGGATTTCAATGGAGACAAATAGCCAGTTATCCACTCCCTCTAGCCATTAATGAATGTCCTATTAAATCTAAATTCTTGCAATGCCTACGCGTCCCTTACTGATTTTGAAATGGAATTTGATTACGACGAATAGACGCTTATCCACATATACAACACAGAATTCCACCAACATACAGTCTACAACACAAGTGTCAGGATCGTTATTTGACAGTTTGTGTAATCGAGTTCTACGTTACATAGCTAAGACTATAGATACACGGAGCATATTTTTATAACCCATCATCGCTGCTGATTACGTGGAGCTTTGTACTTCCACACAAATCATCTTCAACCTGTAAGTGTTTGCTTTAATTCTCCAAAAGGTACTGGTTCCCACGCCTGTCTTAGTGAAAGTGTATGTGTAGGACAAACACTGGAATGCGTTTTAGATACCAATATGATCAACCTTTGCTAACATCAAATGATTTTTGTTGATGATGATTCTTCATATCAGGAGCAAAAACCTGTGCATAAAGACTAAGATGACAACACTTCATGTCACGTGACCTTCCGGTCACAACTTCTAAATCCACTTGTATACTCCTAGCCCAATTACACTATTTTGTGTGGGCTGTAACGTGGATACCTCATGGGTAAGGTGCTGGAGTGGATTTATGGAAGAATACTTAGCCGTAAGGGAGCAGGCCACTTACTAGGAAGGCTGACTACCAGGAATGACTAGAAAGAAGCACCAGTATAATCTTTTATCGAAAGTAACAGCAGCGAGAAACATAGAAAATAACTAAGGTACAATGTTTATCCAGGTAATGCAGATCTGTTGCTTAATGAAATACAAAGAGCAATTTATGTTGTGTTAAGGGGTTGTACATGGAATAAGAGGTACTGATGATGATCTCTACTCAACGTCAAAGACATATGGTAACTGTAGAATCACCCTATGGTAATAAGGAAAGTCATGTACAGCATTGTGTATCGTAAGTGGATTAAATTTCGAGGGGTAAGTAGCAAACTCTGTGTAAAGGCGTGGTATATTTATGAGATTTAATTTTGGTAGCAAAGAATGTAAGGAAGGTTGGTTATTAAATATTGTTTACACTGAAGGACTGTTTAGGATAAAATGATTCATGGTCATAAGTGGCCGAAGTTAGGGAAAGTATTATCCGAGAAATATGTCCTCAGCAAGCATTTTTATCTAACATTACTATCGACTGAGATGCATGCAAGGACGGCTAATGCTGACCGACCAACTTCAGAGTGTAGTACTTTTTAGAGGTGATGTAGCAGCACTGTTGTAATGTAAAAGGCACAAGAATATACTGCTTGCGAATAATTATGTATCTTAACTGTAAAAAACCTTGAGTTCTAGGTTATAATGAGCACACGTCAGAATTATAGCCGACGAAAGCAGATGGTCTCGAAATTTGTTTAACCGTGATTAGGTTTCTTCCTGGACGTTAGTAGAGGCTGTTTTAGTGCCGACCTACTTTAATGTGTAAGTGGAGGACACAAGTTCTGTTTATTGTACTATCTGTAATACTAGATCGCTTGTATAAGAAACAGAGGGAACGACCTCAATGTTACACTGGTTGAGGCCATGGGTCCTCTTCCTATGTAAGTAACAGTACGAGAATTATAAGGGAAAAATAATGATCTAATCGCAATGTTCGTTGAAAACATGAGTGCTGTTTCTATCCAAAGACTATAATATAAAAAAATGCAAAATTATGAGCTTTTGCTCATCAGTGTTGGTAATCAATCAAATACTGTTGCTGCTACTAACTAGTGGATAATCAAAAGCTAGTTAAGTAACATGGGCAAGTGAGTAGTGCAACATGTAATGGTGATAACTGTAAGGTTGTTATGAAAAAACATAGTGATTTTCAATTTAAAGAATATGCCATATAACAACTGACACACTTATGTTGAGTCGGTTAAGTTCAGAGACAGAACTTGATGAGTGAATATATTGGTGATACCACTTGGATGGTGTCCAGGGGCGATTTACTTAGAAGAAAGGTAATGACTAATAGCAAGCATAAAATTGTGCCACAACCATATATCGAACCGCTGGAGGGGGAAGGAGATTATGTGTTGATATTCATGAGGAAATATAGCACATCCTGGTTGTCATCACTATCGTCCTTCAGTGTCGCAGTTCCATGAACAGTCTGTAACAAGTAAACTGCGTATATAGTACCTACATTAAAGATAGTATAGTTAAGTTATGTTGGTCTTGAATAAACAAACGCCTGTTTGTAATGTGTATGGTATGTTAAAAATTGTTTATACTGTGCGCTGTTGTTCATTGTGTTACACTGATTCGGGGACGCTGGAGCAATGGTGACGGACTTGCTACAGTAAGGTATGTCGTCGTTAGAAGCTGGTTACCGTACTCGTCAAACTGATGGTCATGCCAAGTTGGAAGATGTCGTCGGTGATACACTGGCCTTTCATCATCATTAAAAAGATGTTGATGTGTACTGTAAAAAAACGGAAACGTTTTGTACTATTTCAAATCTGTATCAGTTAGTTGCCTGATTGTCACCATTGCATTAATTTGAAACTAATACTGTAAGAGGTCCATGACGAATTTATTGCTAGCACACTCGAGCAGATGTAATTTCGATGCATTGCTCACGCGCTGCCTGCGATATGTAAGCTATAAGAGAATCTCAAACCAGAGAGCAGTAGTAGTTGTAGTTCCATCAGTAGGAGTAAGTAGTACCTAGCAGTTGGGTGTATGGAGTTGGCGCGGCCGGTCGTGGGGAGAGATGGCGGTGCATGAGCAATGTATTGATAGGTTGTATGTGAGCCACAATTTTATTGAGAGATTAGTCACATTGTATTACTCGTAGGTTACGGAATTTATCTGTGGGGAGGTTACACTAAAATGTGAATGTTATAACTATTTTTACTGTTGGGAGGTTACACTTGGCGACCCTGCTAGGATTGTATTTGTTTTTATGAATTTCTGAGAAGTAGTCAGTCATATATCTGCTCTTATTTACCTAATAATAAACGTAGTTTGTATCTGGCGCAATGCCTTTACTAATTTGTCGCTCTTTCATTCGCATATCATCGGCAATTTATTGTGTTGTGTTTGGAATCTTATGGGACTTAACTGCTAAGGTCACCAGTCCCTAAGCTTACACACTACTTAATCTAAATTATCCTAAGGACAAACACACATACCCACGCCTGAGGGAGGTCTCGAACCTCTGCCAGGACCAGCCACACAGTCCATGACTGTAGCGCCTTAGACCGCTTGGCTAATCCCGTGCAGCTGGCAATTTATTGCTCTTTGTTGTTATTGTGTTTGTTCCATTTTTGCTTTGTCTTTGATTTTTTGCCAACCTTTGATTTGTGAAAATGCCGCGAAAAACTGCCAACAGTACATCTTGATGCATAATCAGTGAAAAAGCCGACTTGAATAACTTGACTGATAATACTAGCGACACTCAGTTTCGTAATGATAATCCTCCAATTACAGATAATAAGTGTGGGCCAACCACCAGTAATGATTCTAATCTACATGATGAGAAAACAAATTTATTTATGTCCACAGTAAATTTAACGACAATTGATGACGTGGCACGTTGCGTTACAATGAACGCTGCCCAACTTGACACACCTGACTTGCAAAATTTACACAGTGAACAGATAAATGTTACTAACGAAGATGAACAATGTAGTCAAAATATGTCAGATTTATTTGATTCCGATGTAGTGACCAACAGTGCACATCAAATTAGCAAACCTTTTCGTGAATCAGGCAATGATTACACAAAACGTGACAAATGCAGATATACCATCACACAGCATAGAAAATTAGAGTCGCTCATTTTGGCCTGGATCAAGTTGTTGCTGTATTGCTACAACTTAATGAAAATCTCAAACAGTAGAATGAAAAACAAGACCACAATTATAAACAACTTAATGAAAATCTCAAACAGCCGAATGAAAAACAATACAACAATTACAAACAACTTAATGAAAATCTCAAACAGTTGAATAAAAAATACGACAACCTTAATGAATCGAACAAACAACTTAATGAAAGTTTCAAACAGTTGAATGAAAAACACGACAGGTCGTTCAAAGAAATTAATGAAAAACTTCACACCTCTATTGAATAGCTTACTGGGCAGATTACAGCCGTTGCGGAGCAATGTAATGAAACTAAAAAACAATTGCGTGAGAAAATAAAGGCCAGTGCCAGAAATAGTAGTGAAGAGATACATAATACACATGCAGCCACAACAAAATTACTTAGAGATGAAATTAGTGCAGTTGCTAAACTATGTTCAGAAAAGGCAACAAAGTTACGCGACGAGTTTAAATTAATGTCAGGAGACCTTTCACGCAGTCTGGATGCGAAAGTCGACAGGAAATTTGAACAACAAAACAGCCAAATTGACGAACGTTTTAATCACCACCTACAAAACAGTGAAATGCGTTACCGTAAATTCATACAGGAACAGAACAAAGTAAAGAAACAAGTCATGGAAACAATTACTGCACAGAGAGAGGAAGACAAGTGTAAGTTGTTTACGAAAGCAAAAACATACGTAGACAACAACATGGCTACAGTATCAGACGAAATCAATACTATGAAACAGTTGAACACTGAATTGCACGATAAAATCTCCGATCTTAAAACAAATATACACTTTTAGACAGTGACCAGCAGACTTGAACAACTGGAATTAATACAGGATCCCGATGTCATTAAAGCAGACGTTAAGAAATTAAACAAAACCACAAGTAGAATGCATAAACAAATTAATGCTTGTGACACTAAAAATGACGATCAGATAAAAGCACTGACTGAAAAAATGATGAATTGGCCAGTCGTATTGACGTTATCGAAAATAACAATGACACCAAATCAGACGATACGTCACTAATTTAGTTCAATCAAACACCTTAATTCCAAAATTTACAGCAGACAATCAGTGAGATAGGTTCGTCCAACAATACACTGCGTAGAAAATTGTCATCTTTACAGCAAGAAGTGACAGAAATGAAAAATGTTTCAGCCTCTAACACGTCACAGCATATGCCACATCCTGAACATTTGTCACACTCACACAGCCAGTATAATTTAGGTAATTTACAGAGAGAACGCGACTTAGATTCCAAACAGACTCAGACAAATAGATTCTCATGCGATCATGAATCTGCTCAGACATTCAGAGACGATAATTTTGATTACAAGCACTTTCTATCACTTAGAAAATTTAAGGTATTTAAGAATGACAGAACACAGATTCACCCTTTGGACTGTATGCAACAATTTAGCTTTGCTTTTCCACCAACTTGGCCCGTAACACACAAACTTGAATTTATTTGCAGTTTTTTGGAAGGCGAACCGGCAACTCGTATGAGACCGATCGCGAGGCAATGTTATTCGGTAGAAGAATTTCAGAATGCTTTTCTGTCAGCGTATTGGTCGAAGATGACACAGCACGGAATCATGGATCAGTTAATTAGCTTACCGAATTACGAGAGCTCAAATTTTCCCATGGACCACAATTTCGATCTGCGGTATGGACACGTATGTTACGAGCTAGAAACATGTCTCTGATCTATATATCCAGGTATCATGCTTCTTCGAACCCTTCTGAACGACTGATGAAAGAAATTGGTAAACTATGTAGAGTATACTGCCGTAAAAGACATATTGATTGGGACACACACATACTCTCATTCCAGGACGTAATTAACTCCATACCAAATGAATCTACTATGCTATCTCCGACTGTTATATTGAAAAATGTTGAACTACTCAACAAAATTAAAGAATTAGTATCTTTTCCTACATCTCGTCGACTACGCCACCATGAAATAATTGACATTGCGCTCAACAACATCAAACGTGCCGCAGAGCGCCGGAGAAGACAGCAAAAACAGGTTTGTGCACGCCGTGACTTTCACATAGGACAGAAAATATTAGTACGCACACATAATTTATCCAACAGAGGAAAGAGTAGAGCTTCTATATGCAGGTCCATATAGAATTCGCAGCATTCAGCACCCCAGTGTAGTACATGTCGAAACTTTGAGAACCAGAAAATGCAAGGGAAATCACCATATTTCCAATATTAAACCCTTTATTGAATGAACATACTTTATGATTTATCACACTGTAATGCCATTTCCTAATATTTATATGACCACTTATACAATTATATCTATGTGACTACTTATGATGATCTTAGTTCTTCTTGGCAAGAGCCCGGCAAGGTAAGGTTAGCAGGTCGCTTTTCTTGTCGTTATATATTAGACCGTGCACGTTTTCCATTTTTTATCTATATATGATGGTTTTCCTAACGAAAGTAGAATTTTCTCTGTATGCACTATGAAATCTTTAAGATACAACAAACACCAGTCGACTTTGACAATTTGCCTTATGATATCCCAATATCTTGACTATTCTACATTTTTTACTACTACATTATGATATTGTGTGTACATTTTCGCACTTGAAAACTGTCTATGTTTTGGTCTAATACGTGTTCTGTCATGCTATGCTTTATGCTTAGCCATATCACTAGAAACAAGTTTTCATTTAATGGGTATATGATTTAAGTGCAAGATATTAATCCATATTCATCATTTTCAGAAAGCAGTACCTTGTAAAAGAAATAAATTACACAACCACAGTGATTTAATATGAAATGGAAATTTTACCATCGGAATGTACGAAAGAAAACGCAATACCTTGTCATGAAAAGTAAATGGATCAGTATTAACAAGCATTAACAAGAATATACTATACACATTGTATGATAGCAGTCTTGACTTATTATTTTTCTTTCAGAATACGAGGCGATTATTGCAGGATGTCAGACAGATCGACACATGTTAATTTTAGTGATGAAATATGCTAGAAGTAATAAACTCTATAAAATATGAAATAATGTATTAATAATGAATAGTTGTATGAGGAAAATGGTAATATGAATATGAATAATGAATAATGAAGTGTGTATTTTTTGCAGATGATAATAAATGATGATGAACAGTTGTATGAAGAATATGGTAATATGAATAATGAAGTTTTTCTCAGCAGATGATGATAATGATGAAGTTTATATATTTTCTATTAGTTAAGAAATGCTATGTAGTTATTTAAGCATTTGTTGCAGTTCTTTTTGACAGTATGTCATATGTCGCATAATATAATGACTGAATGTTTTGGGAAAGACAGTTAGAGTACATACATATTAAGCACACGTTTCTTACCTGTTAATTCGAAGTTTACTACTCTTCAGCATAATATGAATACATTTCTTCTTTCAGCTCAATAATCCACTTCGTATTTTTTCCAGGAGAATCTTTTCATGATATTAATATGCTACAAGCACTTAGTTATTAAACCTGTTCTAGACTTGCATTTTCTTTTTGCCAGCTGTGTGTATCATTCATGAATGCGATCACATATACTCTACTTGTTTCATAACCTTGCTACAGCTCACTCCTGATGAATCACGATATTAATCCTTATTTCCAGCAATAAGTCAAAAGCAAATATTTTCATGCCCCAGCAATTGACTATCGACCCCAATGCAATGCACTGTTAGCAAAAAAAAAATTATTAGCATTCCCGACTATTACCAGTATACAACTAAATAATGCTACCAGTTTAAGATATATTTCTAGTCCTAAATATAATGCAAATTTTTCTGATGTATTGATTACATTATGTCAATGTATTATTGGACTACAGACCTTGAGTACTAGTTACAATGTCTTACATTTTAAATATGTCTTAAGTCACTTGCATGATACCATATATAAACACTAGCAGCTTGATGCTACACGCAATAACTCCTGTTTTGAATGATGACTTCTGAATAATGCATAATAAATACTTTGTAACTGGCCAATGAGTGCCAATAATTACTGTAATGAGATGACTTATGATGCCAATGATTACTGCAATGAGATGACTTATGAATGATGTTATGTAATACTTCATACATACTACATAAATGCTTTGTAAATAGCCAATGAGTGCCAATAATTATTGTAATGAGATGATTTATGAATAATGTTCTGTAATACTCCATACGTACTATACAAATGCTTTGTAACTGGCCAGTGAGTGCCAATAATTACTGCAATGACATGACTTCTTAATAATATTTTGTTATATTCTATAAATGCTATGCCAATGATTATTGCAATGAGATGACTTATGAATGAAGTTATGTAATACTCCATACATACTACATAAATGCTTTGTAACTAGCCAATGAGTACTAATAATTATTCAAATCAGTTGCTACACTAGTGTAATTCTGAATGATGACTAACATAAGACTTAATTTATCCTTCACCTTCTGACCTAATTACCACCAATTACTGCAATATCCGTATGTCCTGTCCATCATCATGATCATGAAGCACTCTATTTGGTTTTTGCAATAATTCTACGTTGATGTAAGTGTATGGATTCTACCAGAATGTGGTGTTGACATCAAGCTGTCCACCTCTAGATTTTTTAGATTAGATTAGATTTACTTTCATTCCAATTGATCCGTAGTGAGGAGGTCCTCCAGGATGTGGAACATGTCAGAAAAACAACAATACATGACAAATATTTAAACTAAAACAAATAAGCTAATGTACCATTCCACAGGTCCCAAGTGGAATGATCGTCATTTTTTAATGAACACTAAGAGTCATTTTACAAATACTATTGCACTGAATTTAAAATAAAAAGTTTTATATTTATTTATAAGGTAAGAAACATGTAATACAACTACTGTAATACTTATTTACAATGAACACATTACTGCACTGAAATGGTGCAGAAGTTAGATTATACTTACACACACACACACACACACACACACACACACACACATACACACACACACACAAATTTTCAGTGAACACATTACTGCACTGAAATTGTGCAGAAGTTATGTTGTACTTATATACAAATCAGTTGGTTTTCCTCAGAAATTCATCAATGGAGTAGAAGGAGTTGGCCACCAATAAATCCTTTAGGCTTCTCTTAAACTGAATTTCATTGGTTGTTAAGCTTTTTATGGCTGCTGGCAAGTTATTGAAAATGTGTGTTCCTGAATAATGCACACCTTTTTGTACAAGACTAAGTGACTTTAAATCCTTGTGAAGATTATTCTTATTTCTAGTATTGATTCCATGAATTGAGCTGTTGGTTTGAAAAAGTGATATATTTTTAATGACAAATTTCATTAAGGAATAAATATATTGGGAAGCTGTAGTTAGTATCCCTAGTTCCCTAAACAGGCTTCTGCAGGATGTTCTTGAGTTCTCTTACCAAAGGAGATGTCATTATGGTTCTGCTGTTTGGTGTACCTAATGTACTATCAAAATGATAACATACATTATTAATACAACATTTCAGTGTCTTGGCTACACTGATAAATACTTCAAGGAAGAGAACTTCAGATTGTCTCACTTGGTGTTGTGCTTCTGTAGAAAGATATGGACTTTTAGTGCAGCTATGTGCAACTCACTGTGCTACCACCATGATGCTATCCGTCCCATTCCTTTCCTAGTTCTTATAAAACGCTAAAGACTGTTACAGTTTGTATGCACTTTATCTCATCTCTTAATGTGATCAGTTCATGTAAAGATGCTGAAGACTTCTACAGTGGGTATGCACTTTATTTCATTTCCCAATACGTTTAAATTCTTGGAAAATGGCAAAGACTTATACAGTGCTTGTACACTTTGTCATTTCTTAATATGTTCTGTACTTATATTATTTATCAATAACGTTACATGTATGTATATACTCTGTGACTGAAGACTCAGTAAACTAAATAGATCATAGAAAAATTTGTTGCTCATGGCAAGTCCAATTGACTCACCATCGCTGCCAAATTTTAACTCCCCCCCCCCCCCTTCCCCCAAAGGAAGGTTGGAGCGTTATGTAAGAGGTTCATGACAAGGAATTTATTGCTAGTGCACTCGAGCAGATGTAATTTCGATGGATTACTCAAGTGCTGCCTGCAGTATGTAAGCTATAAGAGAATCTCAGACCAGAGAGCAGTGTTGGCTGCAGTAAGAGCAGTGTCAGTAGGAGTGAGTAGTAGCCAGCAGTCGGGTGTATGGAATTGGGGGGGGGGGGGGGCGGTCGTGGGGAGAGATGGAGGTGCCTGAGCGATGTAGTATAAGGTAAAAGCAGCCACGTGCGTATGTAGTTTGTTACAACTGAGTTTGTACTATTGTTATATCAAGTCCCATGTAAATATTTTTAAAAATCTTTTAATAATAATATATCTTATAAAATTAACTTTTGACAATCATTCATCTGAATTTAAAGATTTTACTAATTTCTCCTATCCATGGTCATCCCGATTATCGTAAAAACAAATCAGTTGTTCCTTTATATACATGACAAATCTAGCGGCCAGAATTACACTGGGCTGTGCCAGAAAAATTTCTTATAGGAGCAGATATATACGCGTTATCCGGCGACTTCATTGAGGTAAGAATTTTCAATTTATTCAGAATGATCTTTCAGGGCCATGACGCAGCACTGCTGACGTCCAAATTTACCAGTTTAGATTCACAGTCAGTTAATTATTGAAAGGTTTTATGTGAGCCACAGCTTTATTGAGAGATTAGTCACATTGTATTATTAGGTTACGGAATTTATCTGTGGGGAGGTTACACTAAAATGTGAATGTTATAACTATTTTTACTGTTGGGAGGTTACAATATGTTCGAGCAATCAGAGTTACTGTTACTAGGTTAATGATGTGAAAATGTAGCTATTATGAAGGCAAATAAAACTGCACAGAATATATTATTTATGAAAATTTAAAATCTGTGTTGAGAAATTCTTTGCTTCAAGAGTGTTTGTGTTTGATAAGTCATGACAAATGCAGTGAAGATAATTGTACTGAAAAGGAGGAGAGCTGTTAGCTGAGTGAGTCTGAGTAAAAGGAAGTGGAATATCTTTTTAAAAGGCAGTTAAATTCTCTCTAAGTGTTCTCGTGTTTTCAAAAGTAGAAAGATGGATTTTTTTTACATTTTCTTGGCGCTAGTTCAGAGATGTGAGGTGTGTAATTGCTCTTATGATTGATTATATGCGCTCATATCGCTGGTTGTCTTGGCAAAGGACGATAACAACAGCATATTGAGGTACGAAAAATCTAGTAATGCTTGAAATTCCGATGAGATTTATTTACTATGGTGACGTAATTAGTGCCTGCTAGTCTTGTTAAACAAGAACCTGCTGGGATAAATTATTTCTTCGGAAGTGGCGACGGTGATATCGACAAATTCAGTCCTAGCAGATGATCTCATGAGTCAGTTTAAAGATTAACTAGATCATAAGGAGATTGGTACAGCACCAGAACTGTGAAAATCGTCGCAAATCTAGTCCTAACTAATTACAAGGTCGTGGCGATCGACGAACGCGGTGAATTGTATAGTAAGAACTCGCGTCACGTTGGAACCTCACGTCAAAATTGTTTAAATTCGGCCTCCAGGTACATGAAGCAATAACAGCGTTGAGATTCCGTCATTGCAGTGACAGGAGGGTGACATGGGAAAAGAAACAGAGGTACCCATGGATGACCTCGGAGCCACTGGAGCAAAAATGATTTAATGGAATTACTGTTAGAATAGAAGGAGAGCACCAGTAGACGAATATTATATTCGGTAATTACCGTTTTGACAGGGAAAATAAAACTAGAAGTAATTCTGAACAGTGGTGGAATTAAATGGAGGAAGTGTTACGGTGTGCATCACCTCAGTAACATTAAATTTTTTATTGATTGGAGCTTTTGAGAGAGTGCCACAACGAATACGAAATTTTAAAATGAGAAATGTTTGGTTTTGTTATTTAGAGCTTCTTCCTTTTTCCGAAAATTTTTCTTTGTAATCAGTTTGTGACTGTAAGGATCTCTGTGACAAGTAATATGAAATAGTATTAAGTGTGGTGTTTGATAACTGAAGGATGGATTTTTGTTTGCTGCATTTTCTGTCCTGTGAATCTTCGTGGTGTTCTCTAGTAAATTTATGTCGTCTGTTTACGTAAACTGGCACGGCACGATGTTTGAATGTTTTAATATTTTTCCTCTTATCTCGGTAAGGCTGGAAGGCGAATCAATCGTCAAGAGACGAGAAGTAGAGTGGACGATGTGCAACATGTTTATTTGTGGCGGATTTGGTGTCAAGTGGATAATTTATTGACGGACTTCACGAGAGAAGCAAATATCCGCTGTGATTTTGCAGAAACAGCCTGGTGGAGAGGAGGGACTGTTCGATCAAGTCACCGCGGACGTGGTGTAGGTTTCCTTCAATAGTTTAGAGAATACCAATATTTTTAATGATGTCCTTAGATGGAAACGACAGTCGCTGTTACGGCATCACTGTTGTGTTATACTAATATCCACACCTAATGCGCGTTTAGAATCTACAGTCGGATGTGTCAACTTTGGGAGAATTTTGATTTACACTGTGCAACACAGTTAAACGATCACTTTTTCAAAACCCCATAATTGTCTGCCATTACAATGTAGAAGCTTGAAATTTGTCTCAAAGATGCATACAATTTCCCTCTGAACTGGAGAAAAAGCGTAGCGCCCTGAGACGTCACTTTCGACCTCGATAGCGCTTCAAACAGCGAAGGTCGACACGTGCGAAGAAAAGGCCACAGCTCATAAGTTGATTTCTAATGTGGCTAATGAAGTCACGTTGGTGCCAGATTTCACCACAATTCGACCGAAAGCCACCGTGGAAGTGCCACACGATGGGAAGGTTGTCACATCCCCTCTTACCCACATTTCAACCCCTTCTTTTGATGCCTCTGCGATGGGGGTCAGAACACCGACACACTGCGTTGAATTCAGGTCATTTTCTTGTGGATAGCCGAGGAAGACAGTTCACACACACCGACGCTCAGTATTGACACGCAAAGGCTTAGAGGTTCCCATAAAGTGCGTCAATGAAACCACCCCTTCCCTTGGTGCGTTGACTCCCACACACTTCGTCGCAAACGACAGTTCGCAACGCGATCAGCAACAGGACGACGTTCTTGACATCCTTTGACGCTGCTGACACCCCTGGACGTTTCAATTTCTCTCTGACGATACTGTGTGGCTGCATCCCCATTTAACAAATAGGTTGGAACTACTAGGGACTGCTCAAACCCATTCGACGAAATTTGAACGTGCACCGAAGCATCGAAGGGTGCTCATGATTTATCAGCTCTCCAGTGACGTGATCACAGGCGAGGGCGACTTTGAGACACGCGTGAATAAAACGGCAAAGGGTCCCTCTAAAAACCCCAGCTCGGCAACACCCACGGTTGCATCTGCCCACTTTAACTGAGAATTTTTTTAAAATGTATTTTTACAGAGACAAACTCTAAGTAGTACTAGGCGCGTGAAAGCAGAAATCTGGAACCAGAGCGGTGTCAAGGGGTTGCCTCCGGTTAATAATCCTTAATGTCTCGTAACATCCGACACCCAGAATTCAGTTACGAGGGCCTTTCCTTTCTTGTTATGCAGTTCGCTGCCCGATAATTTTTACTACGTAAATGACTTCATGGTAAGAAATCCGTCCCAGTCGGTCCAGCCGGAACAGATCACAAAAGCCGGCCGCGACGGCCGTGCGGTTCTAGACGCTGCAGTCCGGAACCGAGGGACTGCTACGGTCGCAGGTTCGAATCCTGCCTCGGGCATGGATGTGTGTGATGTCCTTAGGTTAGTTAAGTTTAAGTAGTTCTAATTTCTAGGGGACTGATGACCTAAGATGTTAAGTCCCATAGTGCTAAGAGCCATTTGAACCAAGATCACAAAAACGACCGAAACGTTCGTCAGGTCGCCTCTTGCGAAGTGATCTGTTTATTGTTCCATATATTCCATGAAATTAAGAGATACAGATTTTCGTCTATATCATTATCACAAACATAACTCGGTTCACAACCCAGATATTTAAAATGTGACTCCCGTTCAAGTAATTTGTACTTAATTGTTGTTTTCGACTTCATTAACTTATGTCTTATTTAATAAAACTTTAAGATTGTATTCTATGAATATTTAATTCAGTCGAGATACTCCTAACTGGAAGTCATCTTTTTTCTTGTATTATTACTCTCTGCACTTATGTTAGTGTATTTGTCCACTTTAACTCCTGGATAATTATCTGATTTACTATTGTGGAGGACACTGTAAATGTAAATACTGAAAGAAACAGCTCAAAAAGACCACTCCTGTCTCTCTCCTTCATTGATTTTTATCTCATGTGTCATTTCTCCCTTGTATTTATTACTATTTTGTTTCACGATATATACTTTTGATGCCTTTTATGAGGTGTGGCGAGTAGCCATTGTCATTAATTATTTTCCATAATTGCTAGATGAATAGATAAATTTTTTGTAATTAGTTCTATTTGCCTCCATAACTCGCAGAATGTGCTAATTATTAACGGTTGTTCAAAGTAGATTGTCACAGCTTCAATGACGTGATATTGTCACAAAGTTTTCCATTGTACCCGTTAGCGGAACTTCCTGTCAAAATGCAAACCTGAAAGTTGATTCGGTTTACCTACCCCCAAATATTTAACAACTACAAGCGCAATAAGTCAATTTTTACGTTTTATAGATAGAATTATTCGTTGGCATGTTTGGCTACGTAACTTTCGGGACAATCGTTTCTAGACCATGTTTCCTTATCTCAAATTGATTCCTCCGTAATACCTGGCCGTTTATATTATCAACAACATGCTAACACCCCGTGTAGCATCTATACTTCTCCACTGGTTTTATACAAGAGCAAAATGATATTCGAACCTAAAAATAATACAAACTTTATAAAAATTTCTCTTTCTACAATAGTCAGAATGTGCATCAGGATAAATTAGGTGACCCTGCCCTTTGGCATCACCGCTATATTTCTGTTTTGTCCGTCCATGGAATCAACGCATCATTCACAACGAAATATGTGCACTAATCTAATCTGACAAGCAGGAACTGGAATTGTTCCTGTGATCAAATACTGCCTTGTTGCATACAGCACCGTCGGACTCTGGTTGGGCTTAATTCTTGCCACACAGTAAATGGGAGGATCCATTATTCGACTAAAATTCATCTTAATTTTACTAGGTTGTGAGAGTTACCTCCAACTGGTGCCGTAATATTTCTCTGAGCTAACCATTTAGTGATGAAATAAAAGTATGATCAGACTTATAAGTTTGTCTGTAGTGTCATAAACTTTTAGTTATAACGTGAAAAAGATAAGTTACGCGATTAATTTTTTCTTTATTTGCAGGTGTGGTACATGACTGGAGTATGTACTGAAATCCCCACGCCACAGTGGCGTAGAACGCCGCTAGAAGAACCAAAACAAAACGGCGTTACACATTGTTAGATTGTAGTATCGTGCGGTAATTTGCTTTCTGCATTTGAATGGGATCCAGGCACAAATAATCCATGCCTAGTTGGATTAGGTGTGCAACAACCCTGCACCATCATGTGACACAGTGGTTAGCTGCCTCAGAGGCTTACAATGTGGTTAAAGAAAATCTGCATGACGAACAACAAAGTGGCAGGCCAACTCTCTGTGAAAAACGGGGATTGTAAAAGAAGTGGAGGCCCTGGTGCACCCAACGCCGACGTATTACAATCGGAGTGATAGTGGAAAAAGTTAAAGCAGTCATAGATCAGTTTCCAATATCTTGCGCGGCAGTTTAAACATACAGTCGCTGCCGGCTAGCCGGCGCGGCTGCTCAC
The DNA here is from genome assembly GCF_021461385.2 of Schistocerca piceifrons. Classification (NCBI taxonomy): domain Eukaryota; kingdom Metazoa; phylum Arthropoda; class Insecta; order Orthoptera; family Acrididae; genus Schistocerca; species Schistocerca piceifrons. Next base: position 361,418,734 of record NC_060139.1, on the reverse strand, counting down.
ATCCCTTGAAAAAGCTCGCCGAACCGAGACAACAACAGAAATATTGCAGCTGTGTTTGGCCAGCCCAGATGACTGCTTTGGCCACCTGACCACCATGGATGAGGCCCCGAGATAAAGGAGCAAGGTAAACAGGGAAAACATGAACATTCACCGCAGCCGAAAAAGGCGGAGGTGTTGGAAAAGTGGTGTTCAGTTTGCTAGGAACTGCCACGATGTGGCGCTAACAGATTATGCTCGTAAGGAGCAAACCGTCACTGGAACATGCTACCATAATATGTTGGTGAGATTACTGAAGGCCGATGACAGAAAGTATTACAGGAAGCTGTCGAAGCGAGTGTCTGTTCTGCAGGCTAACATCCTAGCTAATACTGCTTAGAACATTGACACACATGCTGCTTTTCACTCACCCCTCCCCTTCATGAGACGACACGCAGTGACTTCTTCTTGTTTCCTCGTATGAAGAAACTCTTGCATAGCATACACTTTCAGAAGATAATGAGATGATTCTAAAGTAAAACTCTTTTCTGGGCTGACTAAACGCAGACTTCAACAGAAAGGTCTTTGCCAAGCCGTTCATTGCTCAGAAAAATACATTGAATTGAAGATTTAATATGTACAAACAAGACGAACGCCATCTCTTCTTACGTGGTTTGCTCCCTGACCATCACCAGCTTGACGCTGCTTCTCACCTGCCCCATATGCTCCCACTCCGCCGCGCTAAGTGTGGCCTTCACGATCAAAGGCAGCTGCTGAGCCGCCTCTCCTTCACCCTTCCTGAAGGCGACCCTCACCCTGGACATCTGGCTGCCGTAGCCGGCTCCAGCCTTGTTCGCCGGTTCCACCACGATGGACTCCACCGTGATGGTGTCACACGACAAATACCTCTTCAGGGCCGCCTCCATCATGGAGTGGTCGATATAGTCAGTCACTTCCGGACCTTTGTTTCCTTGTGCATCCATAATACTGTGAACATGTAGAGAAGCCACAAAGTATCAGTATAGTTTTGCTCGTGCGAGGGTCACTACAAATGTGCTAAGAAACACGGAAAGGAAATAACTTTTACGGTTACAGTTTCTAAAAGTATTCAGCACAAAACTCAGTTTAACTTTCCAGTCTTGTGAACTACTTTTAAACACAGTAGGTATTAAGAGATTCATCATACTTAGTGAATGTCTTCCGCAAAAGCTATTTTTACCTGTACCGTTTTTTTATTTATTGTTATTTCATCTCTCTTGCTCCATAAGGGCGCGAGATGGGTCGCCAGCGCGCCAATACCTCGCTCTTCAGCCTAGAGCATTTACAGAAAATAAACGAAGACATGAAAAATCTTGAAACTTCCTGGCAGATTAAAGCTGTATGCCGGACCGAGACTCGAACTCGGGACCTTTGCCTTTCGCGGGCAAGTGCTCTACCACACAGGAGAGCTTCTGTAAAGTTTGGAAGGTAGGAGACGAGGTACTGGCAGAATAAAACTGTGAGGACGGGGCGTGAGTCGTGCTTGGGTAGCTCAGTTGGTAGAGCACTTGCCCGCGAAAGGCAAAGGTGCCGGGTTCGCGTCTCGGTCCGGTACACAGTTTTAATCTGCCAGGAAGTTTCATATCAGCGCACACTCCGCTGCAGAGTGAAAATCTCATTACGAAAAATCTTATTTACGAATGCAAGCCGATCGGTTTTATCTGTGGAAAGAGGGAAAGTGCAAGTGTGGACACTGGCAAAGACGAAAAGAAGAGGCTGTGGAATCAAGAGAGGAAGAAATGGAATGAAATGGAGAGGGAGGACATAAGTGGAGCTCTGATGTGGAGTGTAAATAGGTGGGAAAGCAGAAGCTGGTAGAAAGGATAAATATTGTAACTGATTGGGAGAGATAATCTGTTGGAATTGCTTTTGGATAGGACATGGAGTGTGTGTAGATGTAGGGATTGTGGAATGTGTTTATAAAGGCGTGACAGCATATCTGCATTGGCGATCACAGGGAAAACAATGAAGTTACTGGACCAGCAACCTGTATCGCCTTAAGCCACTAGCTGCCGTTCGACTGCAGATTAGCAGAATCCTGGGAGTGGAGCATCCTGAGTCCCCTTTCTGGTGAGAGACGCCAGAGGATGTTGTTGCTTTCCATCTAGGGTTTGGGGACCGATGTGGGAATTCAGTGCTCCGAAGGGGAAGCGGTAGGAGGGGGGCCACAAACCTTCAGTGGAGCCAGTGTAGTCGAGGAGCCCTGAGGGCCTGACTTAGAAGGCACAAAGGGCGAGGGTACTTTTGCTAGAGAGAATGACATTGTTGTAACCTTCGAATCGTGTATTCTTGGATTTTCTTTTCTCTTTGGAAGTGGTGCAGCCCAGTCAACAGGAGGAAAGGTGCTCCCTGCAGTTGACACAGATGGGGGAGAGGGACAATCCTCACAGATGGGGCTTGCATTACATTCCGAAGACATACTTCAAATCTCATGCATTTGAAGCACTGCAAGGGACGGGGAACATACAGCGTCAAATTGCATCGATACACCATCACGTTGACCTTTTTGCACAATGGGTCGCCTTCACAGGCCAAGATGAAGACCCCAGTATGAACCCTATTGACCTTTGTACTCTACTGGATATGACAGACAAAACGTGCATCCTGTCATTCCGAACTGGCATGTAACTCGTCGTTGGTCTGCGAAAGGAGGTCGCGATAGAAGATGATACCCTGACCATGCTGAGAATGTTATGGAGGGTGATGATTACAAGAATGTCACCTAGCTCGTCACAAGCGACCGATCAGGGGATGTCGTTTTAATCAGAACTGAACTACTTTTCATTTTCGAAATGTGTTCAGTTAAGAATAATAGCTTTGCGGCTAAAAACGAATCCCTAAAGGTCCTAGAGCAAACTAAGTACTGTGGAGAATCTCTCCCCTTGCCTCTGAATCCTACGATCCTTCCATGGTGCAACCAGGAAACAAAATATTTTGGAGTCATATCTCTCTGCATTGCAGTAATTCTTCCCTTCAGAAGAGACTGCAGGGGCTGTGCAAGCACCAGCGGAATAAAGTTTGTACCACATTTTTTATAGTCATCCCCCATGTTGGCGTCCATTCCGAACAGGGACTCTCCCTACAGCAGCCACCCAGCGACAGCAAAGGCAACCTGACAAGTTAACCCTTGTCTGGAGTCCCGATCCTCCAGCCATGACGAGCACATACTCCTTGGCATATATGGAGATTTTCCAGCTCAGGCGCCAGTAGTGTAATCCCTGCATGGTCAGGGGGCTATCACGGTGCAGTGGGGAAGGCGCAAAGATACAAACTCACAAAAGGTGGAATGTACTTCTGTAAACTTTGGAAGAGGAATGGTAGGTTACCCAACAATGCGAACAATGTAGTGAAGGATGAAAAGTTGCATGAAGAGCCAGAAAAGAAAAAAAAGGTGTCCAAAATCATAAACTAAATCCAACCATGATCGGTACAAAGAAGACTACCCGGTCGAAAGGCAGATAGGAAAAAAGAATAGTAGGATGGACTTGACTTCCAGCACGAAAAGGAAAGTGGCGGTGCAAGTGTCGGAGACCTGTTGTGGTCAAGCAGTTCTCTCGAAAGAGAGATTCATGATACAAAGTAAAAACTAGTTTGTGATAATTTTTTCGAGTTGTGACTTCTTTTTGTACCATTGTGTGCAATGGAGAGCAAAAGTGTCGCAATGGCAGCGTCTGGGTCGCAAGGTTTGCTGGATTCGGAGGCAGTACAGACATTGTTAGAAAAGTTACCGCAGCTGTAAATGGATAATACGCACTTGCATGAGCAGGATGTGGCCCGCCACAAATTACTCTTTTGCGCTAATCTCTTTATCTCAGTGAAACACGTATGCTCAGTTATCTGTTAGATGTATTCAAATCCCTGTCATCCCCTTACAGTTTTTATCCTCTACAGTTCCCCCCAGTACATGCACGTTATTCCCTGATGCCTTAAAACATGCCCTATCGTTCTGTCCGTTCTCCTCGTCAGCATTTTCTTTATGTTCCTTCCTTTGCCGATTCTGGTAATTTTGTTTCGAGGTAGTAGAATTCCTCAACTTCGTCTATTTCGTGACCCTCATTTTGATAAGTTTGTTACTATTTTCATTTCTGCTACATCTCATTACTTTTGTCTTTTTCCGGTTTACTCTATATCCATATTCTGCACTCATTAGACTGTTATGCCATCCAGTAGATCCTGTAATTCTTCTTCATATTCATTGAGGACAGCAACGTCATCAGTGAATTTCATCATTGATGTCCTTTCCTCTAAATTTTAATCCCACTCTTGAACCTTTTTTTTTATTACCGATGTTGCTTCTTTGTCGTACAGATTCAATAGTAGGGACGAAAGAGTGTATCCCTGTCTTAAACTATTTTTAATTTGAGTACTTCGTTCTTTGTCTTAGAGTCTTGTTGTTCCCTCTTGGGTCGTGTAAATATTGTATACTACCCGAATTTCCCAATGCTTACTCCTACTTTTCTCAGACCTTCGAACATCTTGCACCATTTTAGATTGTCGAACCCTTTTCTAGGTCGACGAATGCTATGAGCGTCTCTTCGTTTTTCTTTAACCTTGCTTCCACTATCAACAGCAAAGTGAGAACTGCGTCTCTGCTGCCTTTACCTTACCTAAAGACAAACTGATAGTCATTTAACAGATCCTCTTTTCCCTTTTCCATTCTTCTGTTCATTGTTCTTGGCAGCAACTTGCATGCATGAACTGTTAAGGTGACTGTGGTATAGTTTTCCCACTTATCTGCCCTTGCTATCGTCCAGATTGTGTGGATGATATTTTTCAGAAAGTTGATGGTACGTCACCAGTCTCATAGGCTGTACACAACCACCTTGAACAGTCGTTTGGTTGTCACTTCTTCCAGCGATCTTAGAAACTCTGAAGGAATGCTATCTATCCCTTCTGCCTTTTTTGATCCCGAGTCTTCCAGAGCTATTTTAAATTCTGACTCCAATACTGTATCCTCTATGTCATTCCTATCGACTCCAGTTTCTTTTAACACGTTAGCAGGAAAGTTCACTCCCTCGTACAGGCCTTCGGGATTCAGAAGACAATGAAAACCACGGCATTAAACACACATAATGTGTTTCCAAAGGACATGTGGCCTGTAACTGAAAAGTGTTGTTATGGTCTCTCCATTGGCAAAAGATTTCGAAACAGTCCCCATTCGGATCTTCGGGACAGGACTGCGAAGGGGAAGGTGACTATGAGAAAGAGATGGAATACCCAACAAAAGAATACCATCCTACTAGTCGTAGCGTGGAATGTCAGAAGATTGAACTTGGTAGGAAAGCTAGGAAATCTGAAAACGAAAATTCTAAGACTCAGTCTAGATATCGCGGGGGTCAGTGAATTGAAATGGAAAGTAGACAAGGATTTCTGGTCAGATGACTATAGGGCAATATCAGCAGCAGCAGAAAATGATAAAACGGGAATAGGATTCGTTATGAATAGGAAAGTATGGCAGAGAGTGAGTTGCTGTGAACATTTCAGTGACAGGGTTGTTCTCATCAGAATCTACAGTAAATCAACACCGACTAAAGAAAGTATATAAGGATATTGAACGGGTAGTTCAGTACGAAAAGGGAGATCTAATAGTCGTGGGGAGTGGAAGGCTGTTGCAGGGGAACGGTTGGAAGAAATGGTTAGGGGAGAGTACGGGCTTGGTCGTAGGTATGAGACAGGAGAAAGTCTAATTGAGTTCTGCAATAAATTTCAGCTAGTAATAACGAATACTCTGTTCAGGAATCACAAGAGGAGGAGGTACTTGGAAAAGGCCGGGGGATATGGGAATATTTCAGTTGGGTTACATCACGGTTAGGCAGAGATTCCGGAAGCAGACACTGGATTGGACAGGAGTAGATATACGTTCAGATCACAAGTTAGTAGTGTTAAAGAGAAGGCTGAAGTTTAATAGACTAGTCAGGACGAATCAATACGCAAAGAAGTGGAATAAAGAAGCACTAAGGAATGAAGAGATACTATTGGAGTTATCTAAGATTATAGATACTGCGATATGGAATAGACCGTATCTGAAGAGGAATGGATATCTCTAAAAAAAGGTAACCACAGAAGTTTTTAAGAAAAACATAGGTACAAAAGCTGACCGACGAGAGAAGGAAGTACAAAAACATTGAGGGAAATTCAGGAATACAGATGTACAAGTCGTTTAACAATGAAATAAATGGGAAGTGCAGGGAAGACAAGGCGAAATGGCTACATGAAAAACGTGAAGAAATGGAAAAAGAAATGATTGTCGGAAAGACTGACTCAGCATATAGAAAAGTCAAGAGAGTCTACGCTGAAATTCAAAGCAAATGTGATAACTTTAAGAATGCAATGGGAATTCCGCTGATAGATGCAGATGAGAGAGCGGATAGGTTAAAAGACTACCTTGAAGGCCTTAATAAGGGGAAAGACTTGTCTGATGTAATAGAAGGAGAAACATCTCATGCATCCAAGCTGCTGACAAGAATAACGTAGAGAAGAATGGAAAACGGAATTGAGGATCTGTTAGATGACGGTCACTTTGGATTTAGTAAAGGTAAAGGCAAAAGAGAGGCAGTTCTCACGTCGCTTCTGACTAAAGAAAAATCAAGACACCTGCATAGGATTTTTGACCTCGAAAAAGCGATAGACAATGTCAGTTGGTGCAAAATATTCGAAATTCTGAGGAAAGTAGGGGTAAGCTATCGGGAGAGACGGGTAGTACACAACATGTACAAGAGCGAAGAGAGAAAAACAAGAGTGCTCGGATAAAAAAGGGTGTAAGACAGGGATGTAGTCCTTCTCCCCTATTGTTCGGCCTATCCATCGAAGAACCAATGACGGAAATAAAAGAAAAGGTTCAAGGCTGGAAATAAAACTCAAGGTGAAAGGATGTTAATAATATTATTTGCTGATGACATTACTATCCTCAGTGAAAGTGAAGAAGGACCACAGGATCTGCTGAGTGAAATGAGCACATAATATGGACTGAGAGTAAATGGAAGAACGACGAAAGTAATGAGAAGTAGGAGGAATGAGAACTGCGAGAAACGTAACATCAGGACTGAAGGCCATAAAGTAAATGAAGTAGAGAAATTGTGCTAGCTAGGTAGCAAAACAATCCATGACGGACACAACAAGGAGGATTTCAAAAGCGACTAGTATTGGCAAAAATGGCATTCCTGGCCAAGAGAAGTCTACTAGTATCGAACACAGGTCTTAATTTGAGGGAGAAATTTCTGAGATTTTATGATAGTGAAACACGGACTGTGCGAAAACCAGAACAGAAGAGAATCAAAGCATGCTACAGGCGAATGTAAAAAATCTGGTGGGCTGATAAGGTTAGGAATACATGGCAAACACTGACAAGAAGAAAGGACAGGAAGCTATAGACGGTAAAAACTATAGAGGAAGACAGAGATTGGAATACATCCTGCTAATACACTCCTGGAAATGGAAAAAAGAACACATTGACACCGGTGTGTCAGACCCACCATACTTGCTCCGGACACTGCGAGAGGGCTGTACAAGCAATGATCACACGCACGGCACAGCGGACACACCAGGAACCGCGGTGTTGGCCGTCGAATGGCGCTAGCTGCGCAGCATTTGTGCACCGCCGCCGTCAGTGTTAGCCAGTTTGCCGTGGCACACGGAGCTCCATCGCAGTCTTTAACACTGGTAGCATGCCGCGACAGCGTGGACGTGAACCGTATGTGCAGTTGACGGACTTTGAGCGAGGGCGTATAGTGGGCATGCGGGAGGCCGGGTGGACGTACCGCCGAATTGCTCAACACGTGGGGCGTGAGGTCTCCACAGTACATCGATGTTGTCGCCAGTGGTCGGCGGAAGGTGCACGTGCCCGTCGACCTGGGACCGGACCGCAGCGATGCACGGATGCACGCCAAGACCGTAGGATCCTACGCAGTGCCGTAGGGGACCGCACCGCCACTTCCCAGCAAATTAGGGACACTGTTGCTCCTGGGGTATCGGCGAGGACCATTCGCAACCGTCTCCATGAATCTGGGCTACGGTCCCGCACACCGTTAGGCCGTCTTCCGCTCACGCCCCAACATCGTGCAGCCCGCCTCCAGTGGTGTCGCGACAGGCGTGAATGGAGGGACGAATGGAGACGTGTCGTCTTCAGCGATGAGAGTCGCTTCTGCCTTGGTGCCAATGATGGTCGTATGCGTGTTTGGCGCCGTGCAGGTGAGCGCCACAATCAGGACTGCATACGACCGAGGCACACAGGGCCAACACCCGGCATCATGGTGTGGGGAGCGATCTCCTACACTGGCCGTACACCACTGGTGATCGTCGAGGGGACACTGAATAGTGCACGGTACATCCAAACCGTCATCGAACCCATCGTTCTACCATTCCTAGACCGGCAAGGGAACTTGCTGTTCCAACAGGACAATGCACGTCCGCATGTATCCCGTGCCACCCAACGTGCTCTAGAAGGTGTAAGTCAACTACCCTGGCCAGCAAGATCTCCGGATCTGTCCCCCATTGAGCATGTTTGGGACTGGATGAAGCGTCGTCTCACGCGGTCTGCACGTCCAGCACGAACGCTGGTCCAACTGAGGCGCCAGGTGGAAATGGCATGGCAAGCCGTTCCACAGGACTACATCCAGCATCTCTACGATCGTCTCCATGGGAGAATCGCAGCCTGCATTGCTGCGAAAGGTGGATATACACTGTACTAGTGCCGACATTGTGCATGCTCTGTTGCCTGTGTCTATGTGCCTGTGGTTCTGTCAGTGTGATCATGTGATGTATCTGACCCCAGGAATGTGTCAATAAAGTTTCCCCTTCCTGGGACAATGAATTCACGGTGTTCTTATTTCAATTTCCAGGAGTGTAATAAAGGACATAGGTCGCGAGCGAGGTGGCGCAGTGGTCAGCACTTGCATTCGGGAGGACGACGGTTGAAGCCAGCATCCGGCCACCCTGATTTGGGTTTTCCGTGAGTTCGCTGAATCACTACAGGCAAATGCCGAGATGGTTCCTTTGAAAGGGCAAGGCCGTTTCCCTTCCTCATCCTTCTCTAATCCGATGGGACAGAAGACCTCTCTGTTTGGTCCCCTTCCTGAAACCAACCAACTCAAATCATTGTTTTCCACTCGTGGTAGATGGCGCGGTAATCGATAAATATCACGTGAGCCTGTTTTTGATTTTAAAACCAACGCATTTGATTCCTTACTTCATTTATGATGTAAATGTAAATCTTTATGTTCTAACTGTTGATATTTATGTTTCAGATTTACTCAGTGTTGCAAATTTGACTGTACGGTACAACATGGTAAGCCACTTCAGTGCCTGGCTAGGAGCTACGTTTCGCGTGATCCAGAAACAACGACGTTAATGTGATAGTTTTCTTTTCCCATCGGGATGCTTGATATGGATAAGTCCCATCGCCTTTCACCATTAGGGTGTTCGATTTCGATGAGTGCCCTTTCATGTCACCATGAGGGTGTTTGATTTCGGTGAGTTGCCATGGGCAGATGCTCCTATCACTATCACTTCGCGGACATTTTACCTTCTTACAATGGGTAGGGTTCGCATTCCACCGGTAGCAGTGTAGCGGCTAGCGCGAGAGTTACGGAGGCTGGATGCAAACGCACATCGAAATCAGCGTCCATGATGGCGACGTTCGAGGGCGGCCACCAAAATCAAGAATTTCGATGGTCTAGGGATTCATCACAATCAACCTCGTGTCGAACAGAAAACTACATTGCTATACAAGTAGCTTATTTGGCGGAAATGTCAATGTCCAGCCATCTTATTTGTACTGTACAATTACTTGCAGTATTCACGTAACATTTGAACATCGATATCAACTGTTAGAACACAAATGTTTACATTACATCGTAAATGAAAATGTAGAATCAAATGCGTCGGTTCTTAATTTAAAAAACAGCCACACTTGGTATTTATCAATTACACCGCCACTTACAACGAATGGGTAACAATGGTTTGAGTAACCCGCACGTGTTTTTTGAATACGCAGCAAAACTAGGGGTGGTTCCAGTTTGAAAATACTAAGTTGGCCCCGCCCACACAAGTGGGGTGATTAGGAGGTGAACAAATGTAGCATACACAGATGTACCTTTTACTAAGACTAACTTTTCACCTAGAATACGTTTTTCGTACGATGCGTTGTTATCGAGACAAATGTGTCAAGTCAAAATAAACATCCAGTATTTACATATATACGCAAATATATATGGTGCCGACAGACTGCGCGCGATAATGCTGTTTCCATGGAGTCATATCACAAAGATAAGGATTGAAGTACAATATTGCAGTGCCTGCGTTATTCTGAATTACGATGCAAAGTTCCTTTGGACATGCATGCATGCATGTATATACATATACACTATTGGCCATTAAAAATGCTACATCACGAAGATGACGTGCTACAGACGCGAAATTTAACCGACAGGAAGGAGATGCTGTGATATGAAAATGATTAGCTTTTCAGAGCATTCACACAAGGATGGCGCCGGTGGCGACACCTACAACGTGCTGACATGAGGAAAATTTCTCATACACAAACAGCAGTTGACCGGCGTAGCCTGGTGAAACGTTGTTGTGATGCCTCGTGTAAGGAGGACAAATGCGTACCATCACGTTTCTGACTTTGATAAAGGTCGGATTGTAGCCTATCGCGATTGCGGTTTATCGTATCGCGACATTGCTGCTCACGTTGGTCGAGATGTAATGACTGTTAGCAGAATATGGAATCGGTGGGTTCAGGAGGGTAAAACGGAACGTCGTGCTGGATCGCAACGGCCTCGTATCACTAGCGGTCGAGATGACAGGCATCTTATCCACATGGCTGTAACGGATCGTGCAGACACGTCTCGGTCCCTGAGTCAACAGATGGGGACGTTTGCTAGACAATAACCATCTGCACGAACAGTTCGACGACGTTTACAGCAGTATGGACTATCAGCTCGCAGACCATGGCTGCGGTTACCCTTGACACTGCATCACAGACAGGAGCACCTGCGATGAAGTACTCAACGACGAACCTGTGTGCACGAATGGCAAAACGTCATTTTTTCGGATGAATCCAGGTTCTGTTTACAGCATCATGATGATCGCACCCGCGTTTGGCGACCTCGGGGTAAACGCACATTGGAAGCGTGTATTCGTCATCGCCATACTGGCGTATCACCCGGCGTGATGGTATGGGGTGCCATTGGTTACACGTCTCGGTCACCTCTTGTTCGCATTGACGGCACTTTGAACAGTGGACGTTACATTTCAGATGTGTTACGAACGGTGGCTCTACCCTTCATTCGATCCCTGCGAAATCCTACATTTCAGCAGTATAATGCACGACCGCATGTTGCAGGTCCTTTAGGGGCCTTTCTGGATACAGAAAATGTTCAACTGCTGCCCTGGCCAGCACATTCTCCAGATCTCTCACCAATCGAAAACGTCTGGTCAATGGTGGCTGAGCAACTGGCTCGTCACAATACGCCAGTCATTACTCTTGATGAACTGTGGTATCGTGTTGAAGCTGCATGGGCAGCTGTATCTGTACACGCCATCCAAGCTCTGTCTGACTCAACGCCCAGGTGTATCAAGGCCAGAGGTAGTTGTTCTGGGTACTGATTTCTCAGGATATATGCACCCAAATTGCGTGAAAATGTAATCATATGTCAGTTGTAGTATAATATATTTGTCCAGTGAATACCCGTTTATCATCTGCATTTCTTCTTGATGTAGCAATTTTAATGGCAAGTAGTGTGCATATATACGCAAATACCTATGTTGCCGACAGACCGCGCGCGAAAATTCTATTTCCATTGTGTCATATTTCGGGTTCTACTTATCACAAAGATAAGGATTGAAGTACAATACTGCAATGCCTGTGTTAATTTCCCTTTGGACACGCATACATGTCCATTATACAGCTGATGGTTGTCCATATTCGCAATTGCGACTACATTTAACATAATTCATAACGGCTATAGTCGCCGCAGTGCCTGTTCCGTTTGGCATGCATGCACGTCCAAAGGAAGGTCGCATCGTAATGCAGAGTAACACAGGCACTGCTATATCATATTTATCTATCGACATCGGGCTAACTTCTTTCAAGTAAAATATCTCGCCTGTACAGAACTACACATAACGGACGTACTAGCCGCGCGGAGTGGCCGCATGGTTTGAGGCGTTTATCATGGGCTGGGCGGCCACTCCTGCCGGAGGTTCGAGTTCTCCCTCGGGCTTGGGTGTATGTGTGTTGTTCTTAGCATAACTTAGTTTAAATAATGTGTAAGTCTAGGGACCGATGACCTATGCAGTTTGGTCCCTCCGGAATTCACACACATTTGAACATTTTGGACGTACGAATACAGGTTTAAACATATGTTTGACGACTTACGGAAGTTTGGGTCTGGCCGTGAGTTGCGGCCGGAGAGCCTAGTACTAAGGTCACCGCTCGTAGGAAGCGAGAAATTCACATTCGAGTCCCAGTACAGCACAAATTTTCAGTGTCGTCATTCAATTATACAGCTGATGGTTATCCATATTCGCAACTGCGAATGCGTTTAACGTATTTGCTTACCTATCGGAAGAAGTGGACTAATGCAGCTACCCTGCGGTATAAGATCCAAACAGGAGACAAGCTGTCGCTCTTCAACTGGCGCTTAACGGCTCTGCCGATATGCCAAAAGTGATCACAAATGGGCTAGAAAAGGCCTTAAGGTCTTAACATGCCTGATAAGAACTTGAAATGACTTCCAAAAATTATGTCAAGACTTAAAGACTGCAAAATGTTTCTACCAACATTTTTACTGTTTTAAAATACGAATCAGAAACTGGGCCTTTTCTATGGATTGTGATCGATGAGCAAAATATCCAGAGAAAATGTAAAGCAAACTATTCTGCGCTAACCTTAGAGTATACGTACATAATTGTTGTTTGTATATGTCAAAGTATATAAATGTGTCGAAGTATACAAATAAACCGTCAAAACTGTAATGGCGTATAGAATTCATTCTATATAAGCAGCACACCCTGGCTGTAGAAGGAAAAAGAAGGGAACCTGCGGAAAAATACTCCAGTCGGAGTACAAGAAAGGCGAATATATCCCTCTTTAAAACACTCTGAGAGAAAAGTGGGGTACCAGCTGCTTCAACCCTCATTCTACCTTCCTCACCACGCATGCAAACATATTCGTGTTTTTTGTGCTCAAAAGGAGTAGCACAGAGGCTGTGAAGGCGTAACTGAGAGGAAACAGCACCAATGGGAGAGAAAGAGAGTGGGGAAAGTGGTGGTGGGAGAGAGAAAGTGGCATGGAAAGAGAGAGAGATGGATGAAGTCAATAGCAGTGGGACACAAAGAGAGAGCAAGTGGTGATGGTCACTGAGAGACAGTAACAGTGAAAGAGAGGTGGCTGGAGACAGAAGTGGTGGTAGCTAAAGAGAGAGGGGACAGTGGAAATGAAAAATACATATGAGTGGAAACCTTACATAAGCTTGAGGTGTCTGGGCCTTCCAAGACCAGCGAGCTTCAACACGTAGGCGCAGGCGAGGGCGCATTTTGCATCGAAATTTTAAACGTGTGAGTATAGAGGAAAACCCTCCCATAATTTTTGAGTTGCAAAGGTATGATGGAGATAGTGACGGTTGGAAGGAAAGACAGAAGGTGACAATATAAGCGACAGAAGACACAGTGGGAGAAAAGAGACCGTGGGAGAGAGACATGGGGGTATCTGCACAGTGGCAGTGAGAGGAGGATGCTCAGTTTGAAGGCTTACCACAAAGAAAGACCGGGTAAGGGGGTGTAGAATGGTCTGTGTTAAAGGAGGGCGAATATGTTCATGTGGCAAAATTTTTTTCTGAGGAAGGCAGAATGAGGATTAAGGCAGCTGGTTTCCCACTTTTCTGTCAGGGTCTTTTCTGCTCCGACAGGAACATTTTTCCGCTGGTTACAATACATTCCATAACAGTCATTTAAAATTACACAAGATACAAAATCGTGAATTGTGTATAAATAAATATGAAACAGTGGAACGATGCTAACGAGCATGATGGAAACCAAAAGGCAGTTTATTGCTGTAACAAGATTTAATGAAGCCTTGCTTATCAGATGGTCATGCACGTGAGCCGGAACTGTGAGAGAAGATACTGTTAGGGACAGATTAACTCAACTCAGTCTCATAAACACTTAGAGAAATTACATCGTAGATTGTAAAATTGTTTTACCGGTGATTATCGACAGATAACTGTTGCTGGCACACATCCTGGTTACGTAGCCTGCGATGTAATTTGTTTGGTATCAGACTGAGAATAAAGATAATCGGCCACAATCTGCAGGCATTTTTAGATTCTGTGAAAGAGAGATATACGACGGATGCTGACATTTCTATGAGACACATTTGTGTATTCTCTGACATTTCTCGACTGTTGGAAAATGTCTCCCTAATCCAGGGAAGGACTGTCCTCATTCTCAGCACAGCTTTGCAAACATATAATAAATACTGATGTAAGGCATCTCCTATTGGTGCATTAGAGTGACCAGTAAAGGGAAAATGTTAAACAGCATCGAGATGTGCTTATCTTCATTTTCTTTAATATATACAGCTACAAGCTCCATTCCCAAAGCGAAGGGAAGCATTTGTGAAGATGCAAGAAATAAGAGAATGGAAAGTGTAATTGTGACTTGTCTATCATCATTTTTCTGCATAGCCCTAATTTCCTCTCGTTGTTGTTATGGTCCTCAGTCCGAAGCCTGATTTGATGCAACGCGCTATGTTACTCTATCCTGTGCAAGCCTCTTCATCTCCGAATAACTACTGCAACCTACATCCTTTTTTAACCTGCTTACTGCATTGATATCTTGGTTTCCTTCTACTATTTTAGCCACCACACTTCTCTTCAGTACTAAACTGGTGATACCTTGATGTCTCAAAACGTGTCCTACTAACCAGTCCCTTCTTTAATGAAATTGTGCCACAAATTTTTCTCCCCAATTCTATTCGGTATCTCCTCATCAGTACTTGATCTACTCATCTAATCTTCAGCATTTTTCCGTAGCACATTTCAAAAGCTGCTACTCTCTTCTTGTATATTCGATGTTAACAAATTTCTCTTCTGCAGAAAAGCTATTCTTACCACTGCCAGCCTGCATTTTATATCCTTTGTACATCGGCCATAATCAGTTATTTTACTGCACAAATAGCAAAACTAATCTACTACTTTTAGTTTATCGTTTCCTAATTTAATTCCCTTAGATATCGCCTGATGTAATTCGACTACATGCTAGTATCATTGTCTTGCTTTTGTTGATATTCGTCTTATATCCTCCTTTCAAGACATTGTCCATTCCGCTCAACTGCTCTTGCAAACCCTTTACAGTTTTTTGGCAAACCTTAAAGCTTTTGTTTCCTCTCCCTGAACTTTATTCCTTCACCACATTTTTCTTTGGTTTCCTTTACCGGTTGCTCAATGTACAGATTGGATGACATCGGGGATAGGCTGCAAACCTGTCGCTCTCCCTTTTCAATCACTGGTTACCTCTCATGCCCTCTACGCTTATAACTGCCGTCTCCTTTCTGGAGCCGGCTGCGGTGGCCGTGCGGTTCTAGGCGCTCCAGTCCGGAGCCGCGCTGCTACTACGGTCACAGGTTCGAATCCTGCCTCGGGCATGGGTGTGTGTGATGTCCTTAGGTTAGTTAGGTTTAAGTAGTTCTAAGTTCTAGGGGACTGATGACCACAGCAGTTGAGTCCCATAGTGCTCAGAGCCATTTGAACCATTTTTTCCTTTCTGGACAAGTTGTAAATAGTCCCTCGCTCCTGTATTTTACATCTGCTGCCTTCAGAATTTCTGGCAATGCATTGCAGTCAACAGTGTCAAACGCTTTCTTTAAGTCTACAAATGCTGAAGCGGGATGCACAAAAATGTGGAATCACCAAAAATACAACACATTACCATGCCCAATACGGTGTAGGAAGTCTGTTGGCATTCAAAACAGCTTCCAGCCGTCTCGAAGAGATAAACACAGGTCCAGTATAGTCGTCAAGGAAATCTTCGCGCATTCTTCCTGCAAAATATTGGCGGGTTAATATAAAGATGCTGCAGGTGGATAGCGATCACGCATCCTTCTCTCCAAAGTAGACCACAAAGGCTTAATAATAAAGAGGTCTGCTGGCTTTGGTGGTAAAGGGAGATGCGAGACAATTCACTTCGTACTCACAAAACCAGTCCTGGACTATCCTACCTGTGAGAACAGGGGCCCTGTCGTCTTGGCACATAGCATCATCAGTGGGCAACATACACTGTTCCGTCGGATGGACCTGATCACTCAAAATGATCACATAATCGTTGGCAGTAATAGAAACAGTGGGAGCCACGGAATACCACGACATGGCTGCACAGATCATAACCGAATCCCAGCTATGTTTCTCTCTCGGGATGTAAACTCTGCCAGAAATTGGAAGCTGTGAACTACAAGACTCATCCGACAAAATGATGTTCTTCCGTTGCTCCATATTCCAGGTTGTGTGGTTTCGTCATACGTTTTCCTGTTACAGGCATTTCAGGCATTTGCATCACTGATGAGTGGTTTTGGTATTCCAACACGCTGTGCAATTCCCTGCTGATAGGTTTCCCTTGGTATTGTTTGGGTGCTAATACGTGTTGCAAAAAAAAAAAAAAAAAAAAAAAAAGAACATCTGAGGTCATCAGTCCCCTAGAACTTAGAACTACTTAAACCTAATTAACCTAAGGACATCACACACATTCATGACCGATGCAGGATTCGAACCTGCGGCCATAGTGGTCGCGCGGTTCCAGACTGAAGCGCCTAAAACCGCTCGGCCACTCCGGCCCGCTGAAACGTGTTGCTAAAGCGACATTCAGTTCTGCACTGACTTTTGTAACTGTCATCCTCTTATTTTTCATCACAGTCCTCTTCAATGATTGGTATAAACCTCCGACAAGGTGTCTCTTGAAACGTTAGACGTTTCAACTCCCTTACTCACGGAAGCACCCACCATACGAGCATCAAAAATTTGCCCACGTTAGAAGACATTTAGCTCCAGCATAACGCACTCACAACTACACCTAATACTATTTTGACGACGACTGACACATGCAACGTTTGAAGAGATTGCACTGGTGCCGTACATAGTCATTTACAACAGCGCAACGTGCAGGCTGGGATAGTATCTGCATTTCTGTTCAAGCATGCATTTCTCGCCGTGTTTCCATATTTTTTGACCAAGCTCTGTATAAAGTTAGGTTTGCTTTTCCTTAACCTATCCTCTAAGATAAGTCGTAGGGTCGATACTGACTCCCGTTTTTCAACGTACACAATGTGATCAAAAGTACCCGGACACCTGGCTGAAAATGACTTACAAGTTCGTGGCATCCTCCATCGATAATGTTGGAATTCAGTATGGTATTGGTCCATTCTTAGCCTTGATGACAGTCTCCACTCGCGCAGGCATACGTTCAGTCAGGTGCTGGAAGGTTTCTTGGGGAATGACAGCCCATTTTTCACGGAGTGCTGCACTGAGGAGAGGTATCGATATCGGTCGGTGAGATCTGACACGAAATCGGCGTTCCAAAACATCCCAGAGGTGTTCTATAGGATTCAGGTCAGGACTCTGTGGAGGCCAGTCCATTAAAGGGATGTTATTGTCGCGTAATCACTCCGCCACAGGCCGTGCATTATGAACAGGTGCTCGATCGTGTTCAAAGATGCAATCGCAATCCCCGAAATGCTCTTCCACAATGGGAAGCAAGAAGATGCTTAAATCATCTGTGCTGTGATAGTGGCACGCAAAACAACAAGGGGTGCAAGTCCCCACCACGAAAGACACGACCACACCATAATACAACCGCTTCCGTGTTTTACTGTTGGCACTACACACCTGGCAGATGACGTTCACCAGGTATTCGCCATACCCACACCCTGCCGTCGGATCGCCACATTGTGTACTGTGATTCGCCACTCCACACAACGTTTTTCCACTGTTCAACCGCTCCTTACACCAAGCGAGGCATCGTTTGGTATTTACTGGCATGCTGTGCGGCTTTTGAACAGCCGCTCGACCATGAAATCCAAGTTTTCTCACCTCCCGCCTAACTGTCACAGTGACTGCAGTGGAAAATGATGTAGTTTGGAATTCCTGCGTGATGGTCTGGATAGATGTGCGCCTATTACACATTACGATTCTCTTCAACTGTCGGCGGTCTCTGTCAGTCAACAGACGAGGTCCGCCTGTACGCTTTTGTGTTGTAAATGTCCCTTCACGGTTCCACTTGCCGGCCGGAGTGACCGAGCGGTTCTAGGCGCTACAGTCTGGAAACGCGCGGCCGCTACGGTCGCAGGTTCGAATCCTGCCTCGGGCATGGACGTGCGTGGTGTCCTTAGGTTAGTTAGGTTTAAGTAGCTCTAAGTTCTAGGGGACTGATGACCTCAGAAGTTAAGTCCCATAGTGCTTAGAGCCATTTTTGGTTCCACTTGACTATCACATCGGAAACAGTGGACCTAGAGATGTTTAGGAGTGTGGAAATCTTGTGTACAGACGTTGACACAAGTGACACCCAATCACCTGACCACGTTCGAATTCCGTGAGTTCCGCGGAGAGCCCCTTTCTGCTCTCTCACAATGTCTAATGACTGCTGAGGTCGCTGATATGGAGTACCTGGCAGTAGGTGGCAGTACCACACACCTACATCGGGGTGTCTGGATACCTTTGATCACTATGTGTGTCTCCGGAACCCAAACTGATCCCCCCTAAGGTCGGCTTCTACCAGTTTCTCCATTCTTCTGTTAATAATTCGTGTTATTACTCGTATTTCGCAACCATGACATACTGAGCTGCTAGTTCGGTAGAATTCACACCTGTCAGCACTGCTTTCTTTGGAATTGGAGTTATTTCGGGGGTGGTGCGGAAAAGTAATGGTCCCAAATTTTTTATTATGTTCTCAATTCCGACCGAGGTATTACATGTCGTGCAAATTACTCGACGACTTTCCCACTTCTCTGGCGCAAGTTGAAACCCCCTGCCGCTAGAAGGCTCCGAATTGTAGCATGTAACATGGCGGTGTGTGAAGTAACTACTATGTCGCTGCGTGAGAACCTAAAAGTACGAATTCGAAGAGCTCATCCACACATGGAACACCCTACATCTACATCTGCATACATACTCCGCAATCCACCATACTGTGCGTGGCGGAGGGTACCTCGTACCACAACAAGCATCTTCTCTCCCTGTTCCACTCCCAAACAGAACGAGGGAAAAATGACTGCCTATATGCCTCTGTACGAGCCCTAATTTCATCTAGAGGGTAGGATCCCCTCCTTCGAAAGCGTCAGATTGCAAAGCCTGGACTACTCTCAGGGTGGAATCTCCGTCTTCGAAGATTGTGTCTGTCTGTCTGTCGGTCTGTCTGTCTGCCCGCCCGCCGCTTGCTGCTGTAGCTGTTCGTCCGTCCGCCTGCCTGCTCGCTGTTCGCCGCCGCCGCCACCGCCGTAGCCGCCGCCGCCGCCGCTGCCTACTGTCCGTCCGTCTGTTCGTCGCCGTCCATCGCCGCCGCCGCCGCTGCCTGCTGCCCGGCCGTCTGTCCGTCGCCGTTCGTCTGCTATGAGTACTCCCACCTCCACTGTCACCTACACCTCCCCCTCCCCCTCTCCCACAGTCACTTCCTGGAGTGCCGCCCCCCGCCTCCCTCCTTACACCTCCCCTCCCCTTCCCCCACTCACCCATCCCCCTATCTCCTCCCCTGCTGTATACCCACACCTCTACACCCTTCCTCCAGCCTCCACACCCTCAACAGCTCCCTCTACTACCCCCACCCACATACGCCTCTGTCACCGCCTCTGCTGCCACCCCTCAGGTGGTCGGCTTCCCCTCTCTCACCCACCCCGTCACTTCGTCATCTGCATCTCCTGCACGTATCACGTCGCGCCGAGCCACAGTCGCCACCACTGAATTGGCTGCTTCTCCCGGCACCTCCACTACGCCACAGGGATCTGCCACACGCCACCTCCCTCTCCTCCCCGTCCCTCTCCCCTCCTCCCAGCCTCCAATCTCCAAAAAACCCCAAAAGCGCGTCATTACCGACTCTGCTCCCGCCACTTCCCACAAAAGTCAACACCTCCTCCCCCTCCTCCTGTTGTCTCCATGGACACCACCCCTCCTCCAGCCACCCATACTCCAGCCCCCACCCTCCGCACCTTTGTCCTGTCAACTCCCAATCCTAAGTTCCTCGATGCTCGTACCTTCACCATGGAGATACGAAAGTACTTACATGGTGCTCACATCTCCCAACTCATTCCCCACAGGGACTCAGTCCTTATCGAGTCCCTGTCCCCATCTTTTCACACAGACCTCCTTCGAATACTCCCATGAGTTATGTTTGGCCCCCGCACCTCTCTGACACCCTTCCTTTCCGCTTCTACTCCTCGTCAGCCCCTGCCTCCCCGTGGCCCCCCCATCTACACCGCTGTGATCACCGAGCTCAGCCCGGTGATCACGGAGGATGAAGTGTTGGCAGAACTGAACTCCCACCCGGACTTGGAAATCCGCTCTGCCCGCCATATCCACAATGCCTCTGGTCCCACCTACCTCATGTGGGTCTTCTCTGACTCTGCCCCAACCATTGACCATCTCCTCGCCCAGGGTGCCCTGATATACCACCGTCGCCACCCTGTTGAATCCTCCAAATCCCCTCCCCAATCCTACCATTGCTAGTGGTGCCTGATGTACAATGACCCCACAGGTAGCGATCACCTCCCTGTCCTTCTCACCATAACGTCTGCTCACCACCCCCCTCCGGCTCCGCACCCTGCACCCCCTCCCAAGGTCGTCCATGACTATCACCGTGCCAACTGGGATGCCTACCGGGACTCCATCTCCACCCAGGTCGAAAGCCACCCTTTTACCTATCACCATCCTGACGACATCATCCATGCCTCGTCCTTCCTTCAGAAGGTACTTACTGTCGCTGTGGAGGCCCATGTTCCTACCAAAACCATCCACCCACACCATCCCACTCTCCCTCCGTGGGCTGTCCTCCTCCTCCGTGAATCCCGCCGCCTCTATCGCTCCTTCCTGTGCACTCCTGACAGGGATACACTCCAGCGCCACCGGCAAATACAGCGACACGTACGGAACCTTATTACAGCAACGAAACGCCGGGACTGGCGCCAGACCTGCACACGACTCAATGCCACCCTCCCTATCAACTCCTCCAAGTACTGGTCGGCCTTCCATCGCCTTGCTGGTTCCCTTTCCGCTCCCCACTACCCTCTTCTCCATACCGATCGCCCCCTTCCTGACAACCTCAGTAAGGCCAACCACTTCGCTTCCCACCTTTCCCAGGTCTTCTCCATCCCAGATGATCCCCACTCTGATTATTCTCTTTTCCCCACTGTCGTGGAACGTGCCGATACCTCGGTCACTCCACTTGCTCCTAGTCTCCAGTACTTGGGGCAGCTACCCCCCTCTGACATAAAAACTCCCATCAGAGCACAAGACATTAAACTTATCCTCTGGTCCAAACGCAACACGGCCCCTGGTCACGACTGTGTCACCTACCGCCACCTTCGAGAAAGCCCCTATTCCTTCCTGGCTGTCCTTGCACATCTCTATAATGTCATTCTCTCTACTGGCTTCTACCCTGACCTATGGAAGACCTCCCGCGTCCTCTTATTCCTCAAACCCAACAAACCCTCTTCTGCTGCCTCTTCCTATCTTCCCATCTGTCTCACCTCCGTCTTCAGTAAGGTCTTTGAATTCATCCTCTCCCGCCGTATCCATCAGCTCCTTGCTCAACACCACCTCCTCCCCCTTACCCAGTGTGGCTTTCGACCCTCCATCTCTGCTGAAGACCAACTCTTCAACCTCGTTCACCTTCTGTCCCTCCAGCTCAACTCCCGTCGCTCCGCCATTTTTGTTTCCCTTGACCTCCAAAATGCCTATGAGCGTGTATGGCATCTTGGTCTCCTCTTGAAACTCCAAACCTACGCCCTGCCTATCAATTTTGTCCATCTGGTCGCTTCCTTCATCTCGCACCGTCCTTCCTATGTCACCCTCCACAACACCAACTCCCGTACATTTTATCCCACAGCTGGCGTCCCCCAGGGTTCTGTCCTCTCCCCTCTCCTTTATCTCTTGTATACGGCTGATATGCCCTAGCCACCCCCACCAGTCCACCTTCTCCAGTATGCTAATGACACCGACTTCCTGGCTCTCTATCCTAGCCTTCAACGGTCCCAACGTACCCTCCAAACCCACCTTAACCAGTTCACCACTTGGTGTAACCAGTGGTTCCTCCATCTCAACCCCTCCAGAACCCAGGCAATCATCATAGGCCGCACCACTCGCTCCTTTCACTTCCATGATTTCTACCTCACCCTTTATGGTCGTCCCATCCAGCTCAGCCCCACCCTTGGATACCTTGGCCTCACCCTCGACTGACACCTCACCTGGACCCCTCATCTCCAGACCGTCCAGCAGAAAGCCCATTCCTGCCTCCGCCTTCTGAAACTCCTGTCTGGCCGGACATGGGGATTGCATCCTTCTGCCATCATCCACACCTACAAATCCCTCATCCGTCCTATCCTCTGTTATGTGAGCATTGCCTGGAGCTCCGCCCTGTGATGTTACAAAATAGAAGTGATGTTGCTATTCAATGGAAAGTTGGAAATTGAGATTTAACTAACTGTTTTATCAATCACAATTGGCGTAAGAATCATGGATTGACCATTGTCATAAAATATTGCATTATGAGATGTGAATAGTTTTTACTTGCAGTTTCGCGTGGCTTGAGGCAGTCACAACTAGCGTGCTGTTGAATAAGAAATTGCGTTATCGTCTTTCTAATTACTTCATGATCGTAGATACGATCATACCCGGTTGTGAAGTTATTGTTATGACAAAACAATTTCCTAAGGGACCAGAAAGTTCTTAAGGGCACAAAAACAACTGTAACATCACACAAAAGAGAAATTCAATATTAAAGCTGATGCAAGAAGACGATAAAACAGTTTTCTTTTTATCAATGTAACACGCACATTGGACTGCTGATCTTGGAGTCTGTAATATTAGCAAAATGCATAATTAAAATGAAAATAATACTGAGGAGATAATCGAAATGAGCACTGCTAAATGATTCAGTATTCCCAGAACAAATATTTATTATAACTAAAACATATATCGTACCTTAAGCTTAATACTACAATGACGGTAGATTTTTTATGTCCGTATCATGTCCATTGAGCGCTCTTTTATATAGCCATTGTCCTCTTGAGTCGCTCGTGCTTCGTCACGGTAAGTTACAACAGTTCTTCTTCCTACACTTCACTCAACTCAGACATACACGTTTTTATACATTTAGTAAAAATTAGATCAGACTGCCACAAATCTGCGTCCGTCTTACTTCAGAAAAACAGTAAAAGTCTTCTTAGCGCTCCAGGCTTCATTTGTTCTCCAGCGAACAAAGTAGTGAAGGATCGTATATTTTTCTGTCTTTATTGCCGCCCAAAGACGACAAATTACATCATTAGAAAATTCCACCGTCGCTATACGACGCCTCATTATACATTAATCATTATTTACAAACAAGTATTTGCCTTCTGGCTGAAAGTATTAACTACTCGTATTTGCTGTTTTAATTAAGTCAAAAATAGCGAATATCACATTGCCTCCCATGAGGAGAGAGGGAATGCCGAAGGATTACCTCGATCCTCATGTCCTCATGAGATATTCGTGATTTTTGGTGTGACATTTACATAACGTTACTGGCGTACAAAGTACATAAATTGAAATCACATTTATAAACATATATCAGATATTTATCATTCTTCAAAATAAAGTTTTTCATTCTTTGTTCATCAGTCACTTCATTCCATAATACCAAGATTAACATTTATGTGCATATTTAAGTTTGGTCCATATTTGCTTATAACAATAAGTGAACGTTCATTTCGCACTTCAGGGGATAGAATTCAGGAATTACTTTCTCTTGAGCTTAACAACTAATACATAAGTACAGTGAGTGCTTATTTTCACTAAACTAGAGTGGACAATGTTCGAGCATCTGTTGACTCCTTGTGGTTCAATTACAGTTTAATAACGTAGCACTACACTTCGTGATGCTTTCACTTTCTGTGTTAGCTGTCTACGGCGTTCATTATGCAGTACATCTGTCCTTTCCACTGTGGTGCCAGGAATTCAAGTGGCTTCCCGGGTTTTTATTTTTCAGTTTCCACACGGGAACCTACCGTTTGCGATCGTAAAGGGTATGGAATACTATTAACGTCTTCACTCCCGTCTCCTGTTGTCACCTGTCTCTGTTTACTATCTGCCATTTTCGTTAGTAAATCACGTGCTACGTAAGGCTTTCGTCGTTGGTCAGTGACGTGGTGAGTCCGCTAAGAGCACCACTCTCGCGTGAGCAACAAATGAAATTCTATCTGGCAAGAAGACAAGATGGAACCTAACCGTTTCAGACAAATGAATGAAGATGCTCTTCACTGCAAATTGCGCACACTATCCACCATGTTGAAAATGCAATACAGGTATACTAACAATGGGGAGAAATAATTTCTATTATCAGACTACGAAGAATTTTACTTTGAAAGATAAAATAAAGCAGATTTTCTATAGCGGGAAGGAGATAGAAAGGATGTGGATCGACTTGGAAAAGCAACGTTGCTACTGAAGCACTACACTGCGTATGCAAAATTCTGACTTACTTTTTGATGGCTTGAATACCGCTATGTTGTCTCAGCAAATTCACGTCTCTTTTCTTTTCTTTTCTCTCGGTAATTAAACTGCATTATTGACCGTTATTCTCACAGAGATACGATGTGTACATGAAACGAGAGAACATTTATTAACACAAGCACATAGAAAATTTTCCAAGAATTTGAACTAATTTTTGGTCAAGTCCCTGTTCGGGCGCCAAGTGTGATGTTACAAAATAGAAGTGATGTTGCTATTCAATGGAAAGTTGGAAATTGAGATTTAACTAACTGTTTTATCAATCACAATTGGCGTAAGAATCATGGATTGACCATTGTCATAAAATATTGCATTATGAGATGTGAATAGTTTTTACTTGCAGTTTCGCGTGGCTTGAGGCAGTCACAACTAGCGTGCTGTTGAATAAGAAATTGCGTTATCGTCTTTCTAATTACTTCATGATCGTAGATACGATCATACCCGGTTGTGAAGTTATTGTTATGACAAAACAATTTCCTAAGGGACCAGAAAGTTCTTAAGGGCACAAAAACAACTGTAACATCACACAAAAGAGAAATTCAATATTAAAGCTGATGCAAGAAGACGATAAAACAGTTTTCTTTTTATCAATGTAACACGCACATTGGACTGCTGATCTTGGAGTCTGTAATATTAGCAAAATGCATAATTAAAATGAAAATAATACTGAGGAGATAATCGAAATGAGCACTGCTAAATGATTCAGTATTCCCAGAACAAATATTTATTATAACTAAAACGTATATCGTACCTTAAGCTTAATACTACAATGACGGTAGATTTTTTATGTCCGTATCATGTCCATTGAGCGCTCTTTTATATAGCCATTGTCCTCTTGAGTCGCTCGTGCTTCGTCACGGTAAGTTACAACAGTTCTTCTTCCTACACTTCACTCAACTCAGACATACACGTTTTTATACATTTAGTAAAAATTAGATCAGACTGCCACAAATCTGCGTCCGTCTTACTTCAGAAAAACAGTAAAAGTCTTCTTAGCGCTCCAGGCTTCATTTGTTCTCCAGCGAACAAAGTAGTGAAGGATCGTATATTTTTCTGTCTTTATTGCCGCCCAAAGACGACAAATTACATCATTAGAAAATTCCACCGTCGCTATACGACGCCTCATTATACATTAATCATTATTTACAAACAAGTATTTGCCTTCTGGCTGAAAGTATTAACTACTCGTATTTGCTGTTTTAATTAAGTCAAAAATAGCGAATATCACAGCCCCCACCTGCTTTTACAAGGTCCTCCAAATCCTTGAACTCCATGCGCTCCGCCTTGCCTTCCATATCTGCCTTCCTTCCCCCACACGGCTCCTGTATGAACTGATCCCCTTCCCCCACCTACTCCTGTTCCTCCAACATCTCCGCATCCTTTACATTGTCCGCTGGCTTGATCCCTCCACCCTCTGGTTTCCTCCTTCCTCTCTGCCCCCTGCCCGTTGCCGCGCCTCTATCGCTGTATCCCTCCCTCTCTCCATCTCCATACCCTCCATTTCCTTCATCAGGGCAATTTCTAGCGCCTCCCCCTCCCGGATGACGAACTTCGCCATGACATCTACCCTTCCTACCAACCATAACCTGGCCTTGTTCCCCCCCCCCCTCCCCAGGGCCTCCTTTTTTCCCAGAGCGGATTTTCCTCCTTCCTCCCCCTCCCCCTGAGACCCTGCACCCCATCCTTGCCTCTTTCCTTCCCACATCCCTCCCTACCTGGCCCTCCCCAGCGCGCCCTCCACCCATCTCCCCCCTCTCTTCCCCTCCCTCCCTCCCGCCCTTCTTCCAGTCTCCCTCATCTCCTTGCGCCTGGCAGATCCTCTGTTTTGATCATCATCAGCGTGCCACATCAGTGTTGTGTTTAGTGCTGTTTCTCCTGTGCGTCAAGAGGTGTGATTTTAATTGTGTACTGCCTTGAGGTTCGCCATCAGTGTTTGTTGTGTGCTACGCCATCCGTCGATACTTTTTATGCTCCAGTCATACTGTGCCTTGTGTTCTTTTAACTGTTGCAGTGTGTGGCTTTTTGTGTGCGCTACTTTTAAACATTTTTTATCTCCATTTTACAGTCACCCCTTTTTTAGTCTATTGCCTTCCATGATGTTCCCCTTTTTTATATCTATGTTCACCATATTCTCTCCTTTGTTATTTTTAAATGTCTTCTATTTGTTTGTTCTATGTCTTGCGGCTGGAGAGCAGCGCATATGCTGCTGCCAGCCCACCCCGATGGGGAATTGAAATACAATAAAGGAAAAAAAGAAAAAACCCTAATCTCTCTTATCTTTGTGGTCTTTCCGCGAAATGTAAGTTGGCAGCAGTAAAATTGTACTGCAGTCAGCCTCAAATGCTGGTTCTCTAAATTTCCTCAGTAGCGATTCACGAAAAGAACGCCTCCTTTCCTCTAGAGACTCCCACCTGAGTTCCTGAAGCATTTCCGTAAAACTCGTGTGATGATCAAACCTACCAGTAACAAATCTAGCAGCCCGCCTCTGAATTGCTTCTATGTCTTCCTTCAATCCGACCTCATAGGGATCCCAAACGCTCGAGTAGTACTCAAGAACAGGTCGTATTAGTGTTTTATAAGCGGTCTCCTTTTCAGATGAACCACATCTTCCCAAAATTCTACCAATGAACCGAAGACGACTATCCGCCTTCCCCACAACTGCCATTACATGCTTGTCCCACTTCATATCACTGCAATGTTACGCCCAAATATTTAATCGACGTGACTGTGTCAAGCGCTACACTACTAATGGAGTATTCACACATTACAGGATTCTTTTTCCTATTCATCTGCATTAATTTACATTTACCTATATTTAGAGTTAGCTGCCATTCTTTACACCAATCACAAATCCTGTCCAAGTCATCTTGTATCCTCCTACAGTCACTCAACAACGATACCTTCCCGTACACAACAGCATCATCAGCAAACAGCCGCACATTGCTATCCGCCCTATCCAAAAGATCATTTATGTAGATAGAAAACAACAGCGAACCTACCACACTTCCCTGGGGCACTCCAGATGATACCCTCACCTCCGATGAACACTCACCATCGAGGACAACGTACTTGGTTCTATTACTTAAGAAGTCTTCGAACCACTCACATACTTGGGAACCACTCCCATATGCTCGTACTTTAGTTAGGAGTCTGCAGTGGGGCACCGAGTCAAACGCTTTCCGGAAGTCAAGAAATATGGCATCCGTCTGATACCCTTCATCCATGGTTCGCAAGATATCATGTGAAAAAAGGACGAGTTGCGTTTCGCAGAAGCGATGCTTTCTAAAGCCGTGCTGATGCATGGACAGCAACTTCTCTGTCTCAAGGAAATTCATTATATTCGAACTGAGAATATGTTCGAGAATCCTGCAACAAACCGATGTTAAGGATATTGGTCTGTAATTTTGAGGATCCGTCCTTCTATCCTGCTTATATACAGGCGTCACCTGCGCTTTTTTACAGTCTCTCGGGACTTTACGTTGGGCAAGAGATTCGCGATAAATGCAAGCTAAGTAAGGAGCCAATGCAGTAGAGTACTCTCTGTAAAACCGAATTGGAATCCCATCAGGAGCTGGCGATTTATTTATTTTCAACCCATTCAGCTGCTTCACAACCCCAGGGATGTCTACCACTATGTCCTCCATGACAAAACCATTCCGCCTGGTACGCAAGACGCAGTCAGTATTACATCACGACATGTAATATCTCGGTTGGAATTGAGAACATAATAAAAAATTTGGGGCCATTACTTTTCGGCACCCCCCTCGAAATAACTCCAATTCCACTATGTCATCTCCCTCAACATGACAGTGCCAGACAGCACACGATCGCTGAGACATCTGCATCGACCCGACGCCTCGGTTTCAGTGTCATCGATCATCCTCCACACAGTTACGTTTTGGCCGTATCCAATTTTCAGAACATCTTAGAGGGATTCACTTTGATAGTGATGAAGCGGTGCAAGCAGAGGCGAGATGGTGGCTTCTTCATCGAAGTCAAACATTTTACCGTGATGGTATCAATAATAAACTGGTCTTCCGTTGGGAGAAATATATGTTCGTCGCTAGAGTGACTTCGTTGAGAAATAAATATACAGACTGGAAGAATACACAGATTTAGAATGTCAATAAACTTTGTTTTATTTAAAAAAACTTTAAGAGATTTTACATAAACAATTCGGAGGCATTACTTTCCAGCAAGCTCTCGGACTTTCATCTTTAAATCTGAGGAAATTTTGCCTTTCTCAATACGTCTTTTTTCAAAGAATACTGTTCCTCACCTCAAAAATCCCCCTAGATACTTCCAATGGCACATCAGATATATGGTAGGCTATTGATTCACAATAAACACGGTAATTGGTGATACTTTCTGGTACAAGACCGACGCAAAAAGTACACTCCCCATGACACCAAGGTGTGACCACGGCATCGAGACGCATGCATAGAAGAGTGCTGCGGGAACCTGACACCACTTATCAATGGACCGTGTGAGTGTCTCAAAACAGCGAAGGAGTTACGTATCAAGTAACACAAAAATCAGCTGTTGGTAATTTCATAGTGATGCAGGAAATTAGCATCTCAACTGTATGTCGAAAGTAAGCTGACTAAAACACATTCTTTTTTTCAGATGTAACATCTCGTTCATTACGGAAGAAGTCTGCCGTTGTGTGGTTGCCACTGATTTCTCCACAATGAGAGAGAGAGGAGGCATGTGTTTGTGTGGTATGACTGAAAGTCCAAATTCAGATAAGGTGGTTATTAAATTCATCGTAAAAGACGTATTTAGGCATTAAACGTATAATTAGATACATTCCGCGGCATTCATCATGATTTCTGACCAGTAACACCAAAAACATGTGTGTGAAATCTTATGGGACTTAACTGCTAAGGTCATCAGTCCCTAAGCTAACACACTACTTAACCTAAATTATCCTAAGGACAAACACACACACCCATGCCCGAGGGAGGACTCGAACCTCCGCCGGGACCAGCCGCACAGTCCATGGCAGCAGCGCCTCAAATCGCGCGTCTACTCCCGCGCGACCCAGTAACACCGCAGTTTTGGAATTCCTGACATCTCCCTTACCTCAGTTCACTCCTAGCGTAAACACCTCCAACCGGCAGCAGGCAATTGTGCAGACTGACGTGCAGGTGGTTCGTAATCGGCTGCTGCCTGCCGATGTATATATCGGCGGAAAGAGCCTTGTCGCGCCGGTCAGAGATTGCAGAGACATCCGTGCCGGAGAACAGCACACAGGACGTTGCACAATGCATAGTAATGACTCATTTCCCTTACAAGTCTACAGTGTCCCAGGCTCTTTTGATACTTGAGACGTCACAAGTCTCATTCTACGTCTACATCTACACTCCGCAAGACATCTACCGGTGTGTGCTAGAGGGTATGTAGGTGCAACTATCGTTACCCTCTCTTCTTGTTGCATTCGCGAAAAGTATGTGGGACGCACGTTCGTTAGTAAGGTTCCGATTGAACTCTAGTTTCTCTGATTTATTCGTCGAGGTCATTTCGCGAAACGTATGTGATAAGATGAATATACTATGTTTTCCGATTCGTCTTGGAAAGTACGATCTCCGAATTTCGATAGTGTACATCTCTCCATGATGCACAACGCTCCTCTATCGTCTGCCACTGGGGTTTGTTGAGCATCCTAGCAAGGGTCTATATAAATATACAGGGTGGTCCATCGATCGTGACCGGGCCAAATATCTCACGAAATAAGCGTCAAACGAAAAAACTACAAAGAACGAAACTTGTCTAGCTTGAAGGGGGAAACCAGATGGCGCTATGGTTGGCCCGCTAGATGGTGTTGCCATAGGTCAAACGGATATCAACTGCGTTTTTTTTAAATAGGAACCCCCATTTTTTATCACATATTCGTGAAGTACGTACAGAAATATGAATGTTTTAGTTGGACCATTTTTTTTCGCTTTGTGATAGATGGCGCTGCAATAGTCACAAACATATGGCTCACAATTTTAGACAAACAGTTGGTAACAGGTAAGTTTTTTAAATTAAAATACAGAATGTAGGTACGTTTGAACATTTTATTTCGGTTGTACCAATGTGATACATGTACCTTTGTGAACTTATCATTTCTGAGAACGCATGCTGTTACAGCGTAATCTAACTTTAACTAAATTACGCTAAGGGCAACACACACAAACACACACCCATGCCCGAGGGAGGACCGAACCTCAGACGGGGAGAGTCGCGCGAACCGTGGCAAGGCGCCGTAGACCAAGGGCTTATGAATGTTGGGTCGGGGGCAGAGCAGCTAGAAACAGTACCTATATGTTCTCCAATTCCTGACCCATTTGTTAAATTGTTAAAGACGTTAGAGGCACGTGATAGGGTCAAAGCAGGAGGCTCTTGATAAAGAACTTATCATACAGTTAGAACAGAAAAAAAAGAATGTGATAAGGAATTCTTCACACAGATAGACATAAAAACTAGATACTAAAATCAAAGAGAACGCGAAATTTTGGGGATGAAAGGTTGCAAGGAAATACCAGATTTGGTATTATCCATGTTTCAGATGTACAGAATGTACAATCACCATAAACGACAAGAAAAGATAGCACACAGACATTAACCACAGAACCAGAAAAATTAGACATCAGGCTTAAGGAACATATGCACAAGCGCTTTGCATCAAAACGATGGAAGAGGATTTTAATACCTGGATAGAAACAAAAGATTTGGAGATAAGCGGTCTAGTTAATTCTGAACTGAAAACTGCTATCCAACTGTCCAACACGCTAGCATAGAAGCATCTTTTGGCAGCTGTGAGTCCACAGGAGCGCTTAATATTAGATGATACAGCTCTTCGGGTAACGGGGACTGTAGAGAGCTGTTACGATGCGGTAGAAGAGCAACAAGAAGTAAAGACTATAAAATTGGATTTAGGAGAAGAAGAGGACGTTTTACTTTCAAACAACTGATAGGACGCAGGACATTGTAGAACGAAAAGACGGAACCTTCGTGGACTTCACGAAGGCCTGTGACTCCAACAACAGGAATGCTCTTGGAACGATCCTGAGAAACTGAGGACTAGGCAACCGTACTCGAGAACTAATAACGGAAATTCTGACAGACGCTAAGACGAAGGTGAGCTCCAGAGGAGCACTATGGGGAGAGTTTTGAGATCAAGACCTGTGTCAGACAGGGACTGGATAATCACATTTTATTTTTTTTCAGTGGAGCTCTGGACGAGGTAATCAAACAGTGGTGGGCAATAAACGCGGTATATCAAAGATGCACGTGGGGCAAAGAAAGGAAAATAGGTCCCAAATGGACTGCCTAGCCTTTGTTGATGACGTAGCGATAATAACTGAGAAAGAAGAAGACGCAAAGACACAACTGGACACCCTAGATAAGGTAACCGGAAGGATGGGACTTAGCATAGCCTACGATAAGACAAAGGTACCATATTGAAGACCCATGTGGATTGCAAAACACCAAAAGACACCAAACAAAACGTAGACTAATTTAAGTATTTGGGAAAAAATAAAACAACAAGAAACAAGATAAATGAGGGAATAATAGAGAGGATGAAGAAGATGAGGTCAGACTTCTGTATGACCAGAAATATATGCTGTAAAAAGAACATACACTGTTCAACATTATTAAAGGATCACTTTTTGAAACCCTGTAATTGCCTCCCACTGTGGCGCAGAAGTTTGAAATTTGGTTGAAAGGTGCCCACAACCTTCTTTTGTAATGGTGCACACTGCGCCATCGCGCCGTCACTCTAGGGCTAAGCGACGCTTCAGACAGCAAGGTTCCGACACATGCGGAGGAAAGTCCAGAGCTCAGAAGTGAGCTTTAAGGTGGTTCAGTGCTACAAAATTTCGCTAAAATTCTACTCAATGCCGCAGGGGACGTGTAATTTGATGGGAAGGTCATTCCACATCCTCTTACCCACATTTCACCCCATCATTTAACGCCTCTGCGATGGCGACGGCATTTAACGTTGAAATCACGCGTGTTTTTTTGTGGGTGGCCAACAAGAACATTTCAGATGACCGCCGCTCATAATCGACGCGAAAAGGCCTCAAGAGGTGACATAAATGGAGTCAATGAAACCTCCCCTTCCCTAGGGACGTTAATTTTTACACATTTCACGCTCGAAGACGACAATTTGTAGGGCGATGTACAACAGGATAATGTCCTTGACAAATTTTGCCACTGCTGACACCCTCGCACCTCTTTCTTCCCGGACGATTTAACCACTTTCTAAGGACATCGTGGGTCTGTAATCCCAATGAATCTGATATCGCCCCCCTCGCTGATCCGAAGTCTTGATCTGATATGCAGGGTGGAAATACTAAGGCCAATCCAGAACCATTCGATGTAATTTGAACGTGATCAGGAGCAGAAAATCGTGTTTATGCTTTTTCATCCCCATCCTGTGGCGTGTGCACAGAAGGGAGCGACATTGACATGTGTGTCAACGAAAAAGCAACGGACCCCTCGAAGAACCCCAGTTCAGCAGTACCCGTGGTGCCATATGACAGTTTTATTGGGCTCTTTAAAAATGTCCTCGTACAGAGATACTCATTCAGTGATCCCTACCCGCAGGCAGGACAGGAAACCCATTCCACACTAGCACCTGCCGGTTATCTACGAAACCAGAAGGCTGTCGGAAGGATTGCCTATCTGGCCTGCGGGTAGAGGTAGGTGGATGGATGTCTTGTCATGGCACATTTTTGAAGTGTCCAATAAAGGTGTGTTGGTGGCACTGATGACTGATAAGGTTGCCAAACAGAAGGTCTTAGAGGTATCCTTTTCCGTTTTATTCAAGTTTGTTTCTATGTAGCATCCCTCCCCCCCCCTCCCCCCCCTCTACACACTCCTCAGGAGGAATTGGAAAGCATAAACATCATTTTAGGCTTCGGATCACGTTCAGATCTCAATGATTTTGAAAAGTCCCTGGTGGTTCCACCCTGCATACGAAAACGAAACTTGCAACACTTCAAAGAGGTGAGACCACTTTCAGTGGGGCTGCAGCCCCGCGATATCCTTTAAAAAAGTGGTTTTATCATGCAGGGAGTGTTAACAGCAGCAAATTTTGTCAAGAACATGGTCCTGTTGTACACTGCTCTGCAAAATGTCGTTTTCGAGCGTTAAAAGTGTGAAAATGAATGCCACTAGGGAAGCAGTGGTTTTATCGCCACATTGTGACTTCTTTCCGTGTCGGTTATAAGCGGCAGTGTGTCTGAAACGTTTTCCTCAAATGTTCAAATGTGTGTGAAATCTTATGGGACTTAACTGCTAAGGTCATCAGTCCCTAAGCTTACACACTACTTAACCTAATTTATCCTAAGGACAAACACACACACCCATGCCTGAGGGAGGACTCGAACATCCGCCGGGACCAGCCGCACAGTCCATGACTGAAGCGCCTCAGACCGCTCGGCTAATCCCGCGCGGCGAAATGTTTTCCTCGGTCACCGTAAGAAACGCAAATGTTTTTAACGTTAGGCGTCGCGGTTCTGACCTCCGTCGCAGAGGCGTCAAACGAAGGGGTGAAATGTGGCTAAAAGTGTGTGTCACGACCTTCCCATCGTGCGACATGTCTATGATGACGTTGGGCAGAATTGTGGTGAAACTTGGTGTCAATGAAAGACCATCAACCAACTTTACAGCCCAGTTCTGAGTTCTCACCTTTTCCTTGGATGTGTTGACACCTTGCTGTTTGACGCGTATCGGAGCCCAGGGATGATGTCGCTGGGCGCCACCATTTTCTACATTACAGATGAAGGTTAAGGTACATCTGAGTCAAATTTGAAAGTTCTGTTTCGTAATGGGAGATAATCATGGGGTTTCGAAAAAGTGGTTCTTAAATTGTGTTGCGCAGTTTATGTATGAGGCCTATTCGTATATTAAGGTCCGATCGGTCGCGGAATGGCAACCACAATGAAAATGCGATGGCACTTCGCACAGATGTGTTGGGTAGTGTATCTAGTACGCCCGTCGTCCGCGTCACGCCGCTCTTTTCATTTCTGAGCGCACAGTCAACACTTAAAGATGCCTAGAAAATAGTTCCTCCTACCCAGTATGAACACCTGCTGAGAGATTTCGCCTGATTTCATACAGCCCACATAACGTAACTGTCAGACGTTTCCTTCTCAATGACAATTCTCGTCCGTATACTGCAGGGGCCATAAAGAAGCTCCTGCAGCGTTTCTGATGGCATGTGTTTCATCACCCACCATACAGGCTGGACTTGGCTTCGTCTGAGTTTCATCTCTGTTCACAGTTACCGTTGGCTATGAAGAGAACATTTTGTCACAACAACGAGCTGCAGACCAGCATAGATAATTGACAGGAAGCACAGGCGGCTGCTATCTATAACGAGGGTATTGGGAGGGTGGTAAAACACTAAGACAAATTTCTAAGTCGGATCCGCTACTATGTAGAGAAGTAGCTGAAAGGTGTAGCTAACTGTTGCAAATAAAACATTTTTTATTTTCACAGTGGTTTCCATTTCACGACCGCTCAGGCGTTAATAAACGAACAGCTCTCATACAAAAGCAAAAATAAAACACTACAAGGCTACGCAGTGCAGTGCGGTGCTATTTGCGGCTGAGACGATAACGCTAGGAAGAAATGGTGCAGAACAGTTACAAAAAGAAAGGAGAAAAAACTGAGGAAAATAAATATTAGGTGGGG
Organism: Schistocerca piceifrons; assembly: GCF_021461385.2. NCBI lineage: Eukaryota > Metazoa > Arthropoda > Insecta > Orthoptera > Acrididae > Schistocerca > Schistocerca piceifrons. The sequence continues at coordinate 361,383,287 of NC_060139.1, read as the reverse complement.
AGAGACGGGTGCGAAGATCTAGGGCGAAACTGTACGGGGGTATCAGGATAATATCTAGAAAAATCAGATTGAAAAGGGTAGGCTTTGCAAGATACGTGATCAGGATGAAAATGGCGAGGATGATGAAAAGAGTATGGAAAACAACGGGAAGGACAAGGGGAAAGAAGGAGCAAAGTGGACTGTTCAACTTCGGAAGGATTGTTAGGATTTCGGAATCAAGGTGTAAGGAAAGGAAAATCGGAGATCTAAGTACACATCGACCAATATGCCAGAATTCCAATGCAGTTAAGGATACAGAAAAAGGATACAAGACACCACTGTAGCGGGCAAGAAATGGTTATACTGAAGATCTCGGAAGAAGAGAAGGAGAGAGGAAGAGAAAGGATGTAGAAGAGTGGTGGAGGGGGGGGGGGGGGCGATGGGAGGAAAATACAATACATAAAGGGGTTATCCACGATCCTCTACAGCTACAGAGGCCGTAAGTATGCACGAAGAATATAACGGATTGAAAAGTGTACCGGGCCTTGTTTTTGCTGATATCTCTCTATTTGGCGATTCCCTGATGAGTGTATTAGAATAACTTGTGTGTCTGGAATAGAAAGCTCTACATGAATCCATCTAACAGCAACAGTTGCATCATAATGTTTCTAATCACATTTTCTCTAACGCCTGAAGGGCATTCTCGCAGTAAGGCATATCAATAGCGCTTATACCTGAAATCACCTAAGGATGTGTCGTTGATCTTAAATTTTCTTCTAATACATCTTCCAACATCTCTCCTCACGGAAAAATATTACCACAAATACTATTTCTGGTTTAATCCTGCTCCAGTAGAATACCTGTAGTGAATATTGTTAACGTTGCAGGAATAATATAGTACTGATAGAAATTCTCTATAAATCCCACTTTTCTCTACTAGCAGGCAGGTAAGCACATTTTTTGATGATAAAATATATGCGCGTGTTATGACAGACTTTGACGAAACTCCGTAGCAAACTGTTAGTGACAAGGGGAGCATGTGGTAACTGAAACTTATCACATAAATGAGCAGTGGCTTCGCACAGTTTAATCTGAAGGTTCCCGATATCGATGTTGTTAAACAGGAAACGCAGGTAACTCAAGATGAATGAGGCTGTTGACGGCAGGAAATCATGTGACGAGGGTAATGAAGCCTATCATGTGAGATAGTGGTGCTGGGAAACTTTGCAGAAACCGTCAGCGATAAGTGATAAAATTACGTAAAGTCTGCTTACTTTCTGTAAGATTTCGCAAAAGAGATGCAACTATAATATGAAGCGGGCGTAAGGACATACTTTGCGTGAGGTCCTTTGGGTCCCGATGGTGAGAGCCCCTGACTCCCGAATTAAATAAATGAAGAAAAACCACGGGAAAGTTAAAAGCGCTCACTCAGGTGAAATCTTTCGCTATACGCACATAAGCAAAGCTGGTCTTCGAAATCATTTTGATATAAAAAATGCGAATAGTTTAGTCAACGTTAACTGAGAGATGACGCTGTGTTCAGTGATTCTAAGAAGTCATAAACGAAAACAGACTAACACGTGGGTTAAAGGTCACATAAATATAATACGTAATTGGATTTGAAATGGTTTAAATTTATTGATGCGTACAATGAATATACTCTTTACATACAATATTGAAAGCTAAGGTTGGTAGTGACTGGAAACAAGCGAACATCAGTCCGAAGTCATGTGCCAGTACAGCTTCTCATGTCAGCCAACACTCCGAGAGTCTTCTCAGATTGAACGACTAATACTTGTATCATATCAAGGGGTACACAATGACGTAAGAGTTCATGTAAAAACGATACTCATTGTTAAAAATCTGTATCATCGAAATGAAACACAGCATTAAACAATGACGACTATAGTGTCAGGCCTATTGTGCACAGAATCATTTGGTCGCAAAGCTCGCAGCGAGAAGAACCAACATAATTACGAGCAAAAGTAAAAACTACTTACGTGTTTGGGGTAAACCGTTCTTATTTTTCGACATAGTCTCCTTTTAGACTTATACAATTCGTCCAATGCTGTTATAATTTGTTGATCCCTTCCGAATAATAGGAATTGTCCAAGACTGCAAAATAGCTATTAGTTGCTGCAATCGCCTCCTCGTTTGAATAAAATCTTTGTCCAGCCAGCCATTTCTTCAAATTGGGGAGTAGTCTGAGGGAGCCACGTCTGAAGAATAGGGGGATGTGAAACGCGTTGGAATCCTATTTCCATTAATTTTACGACCACAGCTGCTGAGGTGTGTTCTGGTGCAATGTCGTGATGAAAAAGGCCTTTTTTGCGGTCCAATCGCCAGCGTTTTTCTTGCAGCTCGGTTTCCAAACGGTCCAATAACGATGAATAATATGCACCTGCAATAGTTTTCCAGATAGTCGATGAGGATTATCCCTTGTGAATTCCAAAGACAGTCGCAATAACCTAACTCCAAGAAAACGTTGTGGTACTATTTACGAGGAAGCATATCTAGCACATTTACTGCAATCTTAAATTTCTCGATGAAACTCTACGTGTAGAGAGGATAGTGAAGTATTTAGGGGTAATCTTGGATGCGAAACTATCATGTATCCCTCACAGAGAGGATATTCGTTCCGAGGCGAAAGGTACTCTTATGAGCACCAGAAGAGACTGTGGAGAAGAAATGGCGACTAAAACGAAAGTATATGTATCGGATACACGCCACAGTGATAACACCAATGATGATTTAAGGGGCTACAGTATGATGGAAAAAGTAGAGTAGAAGGTGGCAACTAAGGAGCTTGGCGATATGCAGAGACTGGCCTGCTTAGCCATAACAGGCGGAATTAGCAGCACACCCACTGCTGAGATGGAGACCATGCTGAACTTGTGCCCATTACACATGTGGGTCAAAATGGAGGCAGCGTCAGGAGCATACAGGATAAATCTCGAAATAACTGGGTATCTTTAGGATATCCAGGACCCCATGCCAAACTCCTGAATGTGGTAAATATACGAATGGCCAGGGAAATGCTGCCTGAGTATACAATAGCATCCACCTGTTTCAATAAACCTTTCAACATAACAACTGGAAGCAGGGAGCAGTGGAACTATGAATCATGATACCGTACAGGAGACATCTCGTTTACTGATGGGTCGAAAACAGACGAAGGCGCTGCGGTCGTGGCATACGGGTTACAGCCTAAACTAAAGAGCACAGTCTCGCTGGGGAAACTGGCTACGGTGTTCCAGGGGGGAATATCCGCTATCAAACTGTGTCCGGAGGAAAATTTGCGTTAACGCTACAAAGATGGCCGCATTTACCTTTATTCAGAGAGTCAAGGGTCTCTGAAATCTCTATCAGTCCCTTCAATGTGATCAAAGATCATTGCACACTACCGCAAAGCCCTTGTGAGACTAGGGGAAAGTAATATGGTGGACCTGCTGTAGGTCTCTTGTCACTTAGGTATCAGTGGCAATGAACAAGCTGATAGGTTGGCCAGGGCAGGTGCATCGACTCATTTTCTTGGACTAGAACCCGTCCTAATCATCACTAAGGCGATAGTTAAGCCAAACCACTAAACTGGATCAAATGGTTCAAATGGCTCTGTGCACAATGGGACTTAACTTCTGAGGTCATCAGTCCCCTAGAACTTAGAACTATTTAAACCTAACTAACCTAAGGACATCACACACATCCATGTCCGAGGCAGGATTCGAACATGCGACCGTAGTGGCCACGCGGCTCCAGACTGTAGCGCCTAGAACCGCGCGGCCACTTCGGCCGCCAAACTGGATCAGACGGCAACATGTAGAATATTGGACTATGATCCAAAAATAAAAACATGGGACGCTGATGACGCCAAAGGCTTGCTTTAAGAGAATTTCTGTAATCATGGGCTCGAACAGGAGACAGACTAATTTCATGGGACTCCAATAAAGCGCCATAGGAACTTTAAGAAACACTTACGCATGATAGGTATAGATAAAGAACACCTTATGTGTAAGCTGTGTGGTAAGAGTGATGAAACAGCACTTCAGCTAATTTTCTAATGCGTAGCGTTTGAGATCAAAAGACACAATATTTGGGTTATCAAATCCTAAAGAAGTTGTGTCTAACAAAGAACTAGTAAAGTGCTTGCTACCACTCCTTAAGAATACTGATTGGCGTAACTAGAATCACAAGGAATGAAACCGCACAACAAACCCCGTTTTGGTGTAGGGAATAGTGGGCTAGGTCCGCTGTTGTTTTTATCTCGCTGTTCAGTTCAAGTCAAGATCATAATTGTGCTGACAAATGGACGATCAGTAGATTCAAATTGTTGACTGTGAAAGTAACTCAAATACACGTGTAAAAGCAAGTTGTGAATAGCGCGTCCCTGAGAAGGAGCCATTTAAGACTATAGTGAAACCTTCACTAGAATTACCTTAATTGATATTATAGCAGCCATTCATTCCCTCCATGTCGAATCTTATAGTATATGAACACTTTGGCATAGCTGCACGGAGGAGGAGAATTCTGCGCTAGAGCAGCAGGTAAGGGGGAAAGGAACACAGTCGTAAGACATAAAATAAAATCCATCTCCCACACAATACTGCTGTACATTGCAGCTGGGCCTTCACACACATTGGCATACACGACTTTTCAGACAGTGTCCATGCGAGCGAATAAAGAAATCGCTTGGTACGGAAACTTAGTAGAATGAATGATTTGTAGCGTTCCGACTGCTCTGTAATTACAAGATACAAAAAGTTCATGCTTCTCCTACACAAACTGTCTCAAACGCTTCTTGATGGTTCAAATGGCTCTAAGCACTATGGGACTTAACGTTTGAGGTCATCAGTCCCCTATACTTAGAACTACTTAAATTTAACTAACCTAAGGACATCACACACATCCATGCCCGCGGCAGAATTCGCACCTGCGACCGTAGTAGCAGCGCGGTTCCGGGCTGAAGAGCCTAGAAGCGCTCGACCACAGCGGCCGGCAAACCCATCTTGATAAACGACGTGGATGATAGATTTACAAACTCAAATTACCCTGACTTTGTCTATAACGTTAAAGATCTTTATATTAATTAAATATACACACCTACGATAATTTATGTTGGTTGTCCCAGAAAGGTGCAGGTGAAATGACGAATGTGTTTTTGGTGTCACGGCTTGAAGGACCTCAGGTGTTTGTCAATAACTTACCTACTGACTGCTACCGTCATCCCATGCTCTTACTGCATTTCACGAAGATTATACTGACTGGAGAAGATACATACCGTGTAGTTATATTTAAGGTTGAATAACAAGTACCCTCTTTTCCTAATAATTTTCGGGTGTGCAGCCGGATCCCGGAACCCGTCGACATTCTGACACGGCCTACAGACGTGCAGCCACTTCAGGTGAGTAGACAACTACTGAAGATCCCAGGCGCATTCACGGTATTTATGTCGAATCTCGCGCATGCGAAATTTGCTGGCGTCTTTCGTCTCATGCGTCAGGAGATGACATCCGTGGTCATGTCAGCACCCCAACCTACTTCTTATTTAATAACGAATTCTTTGAACAAACAGACGGCGTCGCCTCGGGGAGCCCTTTATTCCCTGTGGTGGCTAATCTTTTTATAGAGGACTTTGAGGAGAAAAAACACTTGAGTCTGCTGTTTCAAGGCCCACGGTGTTCTGGTGTTATGTAGATGCACTTGTGTTGTATGGCCTCATGGCAACAATAACTAGAGAAATTCCTTTGTCACTTAACTCATTACGTGAGAACATCAAGTTTAGATGAAGATTGAGATGGATGGGACTTTATGCTCCCTAGACGTGCTAGTATGCCGATGAATTATGGGTCATTGGGACACAGATATATATCTCCAGGCGTCTACCTATCATCACCCCGCACAAAACGATGGTATTCTTAGTACCTTAATTCATCTAGTACCTTAATTCATCAAGTGCACGCGATATCGGCTGAGGGAAACGCCTACGTAGAATTGGGACATTTGGAGAAAGTTTTTAAAGAGAACGGCTACACCTCACGCCCAATAAGGAAGGCGAATTGACAACACTTTACACAAAAACAAAGAACGAAAATGCTGCCCTATGTGTATGGCCCCTCTGCAGCAACAGTCATATCTAAAACAAACTGGTGTACCATCCTATATCTATGAAGGAAGACTGCTTAGGAAAAATAAAATCAAGGTTATCTTCCGTCCACCATCGAAGAACTTGGCCCCGGTTGAATCCATTAAAGCGAACTTACAACTGAAAAAAGCGGGCATTCATGCCGAATCTCTTGCATGTGAAATATGCTGGCATCTTTCCGCACATTCGTCTGGTGATGCCATGCGCTGGACAACCGAGTTGTGTGTGCTGCTCTCGGTGGTGGAAGTGAGAGATTATCCAGTCACAGTGGAATCGATGGGGTCATTCGATACCCAATGATTAGATCATCTGAACACATTCCCACTTTTAAGCTTCCCACTATGCATTCAACAAACCAACCACATCCGCACAAACCGTCTCTATGACACATACTGCTACACATAATTAGAACACAATAGAATTTATTATTACTTAACCCACAAACTTCAACAATATAGGTTGTAATGCTTTAATATTGAGTATTTCAACCATGTAGTGTGTTTAATATTGTATAAAAATGTCATTTGAATGTAAAGCGTGTTTGTTGCCCAACATAAATGAAGAAAGCTCATTTTAACAGTTTCACAAGACCTCATAAAAATTTAGCGCTATAACCATATAACCTGTAATATTGTGTAGTTTAATTATATATTATGCTTACCATTATCTATTGTGTAAACGTTAAGAAACAAGTTAGTCGGACAACACATTTGCAAATCAATGTATTTTTTCTTATAAGATGGCATAATAACGCGAAAACTAGTTTGAAATAAACAACAGTCAGTAGAACAAAGACAGTGTCCTTGCTGTAACTTCTGAAATTTTCCCAGCATATTTCTTCTTCTAATAACTTTCGGGTGTGTTGCCGGATCCCATCGACATTCTGCTACGATGTTTCGGCCCAGAGACATCTGGCCATCTTCAGGTGAGTAGACAACTACTGAAGAGCTCACGTGTGTTCACAGTATTTATTCACTCCTCATCCGGTTAACCCCCCCCCCCTCACCATCCCCCACCCCCCATATGAATCTTTTACCAATTCATCACATTCCTGCCTGCCTTTACTCTCCACTCCTTGTAAGCTGCCACGGCTCTACCAACACATCCCACCAACACTACACCTACGCACCCTCCAAATACTCTCCCAGATCATGAACTCCATCCTAACATTCACCCATCCTACCAGCTCTATATTTACCCCACTGATTTGCACCTCATCAGGGCTCCCTCTTTTTCCCCTCCCCATATTTTCTTATCCCCTTCTCTTCTCATCTGGCTTTCTTTCTCAGCCCCCTTTCACCATCAAATTTTAGCCTCACGAATTACCTCCTCTACTGCACCACCTCCTCAACCCCAACAGCCACTCTTACCCCCTCAGTACTATGCACCAGTCCTCCATCCTTATACCATCCCATTCCTACCCTCGTCACTAACCAACCTTTTCCTCTTCGACAACACACTGTGTCTCCCAGGACAGGTCCTTCTAGTTTTAGTGCCAGGAAAGTACTTCTTTAAAATATCAGTGTTTGGTATATTGTTTTAAATACTAGGGCTACTTGGAAAGTAAGTTCTGATCGGTCGCGAAATGGAAATTACTGTGAAAATAAAAAATGTTTTATTTTCAACAGTTAGCTACACCTTCCAGCTATTGCTCTACATAGTCGCCGCTCTGACTTAGACATCTGTCGTAGTGTTGTACTAACTTTACAATACTCTCGTCATAGAAGGCAACTGCCTGTGCTTTCCGCCAATTCTCTACACTGGTCTACAGCTCGTTGTCTGCGCCAAAATGTTGTCTTCATAGCCAGCGGTTCATGTGGGCAGAGATTAAACTCAGGATAAGCCAATTACAGGCTCTGTTGTGGATGACCAAACACTTCCCATCGAAAATGCTGCAGGAGCATTATCATTGCCCCTGCAGAGTGCGGCCGAGAATTATCATGAAGGAAACACATGACGGTTATGTTATGCAGGCTGCATGACATCAGGCGAAATTTGTCACCAAGCCCTGATACTTGGCGGGAGATACTTTAAGTTCTCACTGTGCGTTCAGAATTGGAAAGAGGAAAGTGCCGCGTTCGATGGGCGTACTAGTGACACTACGCAACACATCTGCGCAAAGTTTCATCGGATTTTCACAGTGGTTTGCACTTCACTGCCGATTGGAACTTACTTTTCGTACAACCCTCGTATTTTAAAATGTGCTCTTATTGTTTTGTTTAACTTTCTATTATTACTGTTTTTAAATGTAAGTTCAGGAAGTCACACCCCTTATACACGGGCCGCATCAGACCAGTCAGAAGACTTACGACCCCTCAAAAAAAGTAGATAAGCCGAACATAGTATCTTAGATCAGTCTCTCTGTAGACTGTGCTTAGAAATGGCCTGTAAGATCGAAATTGGCCAATCGTGCAAGATGTAATAAAGCGAATACTTGTCGGAAACAGTTAACGTCCAATACTTCAGTATGCCTATACTTCCAATAAATTAAAAAACAATTGGAAGAGAAATTGCAATGCCTGCCGGCTTTAGCTAGCTGTTAAAATTATTTATGCAAAAATAGGCAAGTAAACTTCCTTTGCTATGACTCACGAATGGAGTCTACGACATTTCGGAGGTTCACGACGCTCTCGGAAATCAGTCACGCGGAATTGGCCGACTGTCCCCGTCTGATGACAAGGTGGAGGAGAGAGATCTCAACCCACATAGCGCCATTTTCTGACCGCACAGTTCCCTCAGCATCAGACATACACTTGCTGAGTGTTCAGATGTCTCTCCTTCACCTCGACGATTGACTTCCGATCATTCATACAAAACTTTGTATTTTCGCGTCTCGTCTCTCCGTAGTCAGGACCTCAATTTTGTGCAGTCCTTCTGCATCGCATCTGTACTTCATATATAGTTGTTTACGCTCAAAGATAGAAAATACATAGCTACTGAACTTGAGTGATGTTTTCTTGAGATTTCTCTTTTTTCCAAAGACTTCCTCAACTAACCGAGTCCGCCTAAAGGTGAGGCACAGACATTCCGGTATGTTGCAATACAACCTGTCTTCATACCTACCACCTATAACGAAGACTTTAAGAATAAGGTACTTAAGTTTTTCAGAACCATTTCCTAGTGACATTTCTCTTCTATTTCCAAAACAGTTAATGTTGATATGAACTTCATTTAATGAACGAATATCAAAAATTTCTGGAATACATGAGAGAGTTGGCGCCGCGATATCCTGACATATGCATTGCAGCCTCGATGTATAGGGTAAGAGCTACTGCTACTGCAAAAACTGAGCTTGCTGGGCAATTTGCAAATGTTCTCTGACTCTTAATAGCCTCTGAGGGAATCCTCGAGCATTATGAGAGACAACGTTAGGCTCTATAACATGTCTTGGACCACGGCCTATGGCCATGAAACAATTACCAAGGACACAAATACCGGCCGTGAAAACCAGCTCTGTGTGATCACGTAAGATGAGAATATCAGCTAGCAGAGCGATTTTTATTTTACATTTATTTTCAAGCTTATGTACTTCATTCAAATTTTCCGTCATCTGTTCGTTCTTGTTTTGTTTCGCACTACAGTTTCAGATAGTACTTCAATTGAGACATATCCACTGTTATAATTAATTATTTTTTAATATTTTCTGTTCTGAATCTAAAATAATCGTCTTTTAGATCAATACACATTCTTATAAGGAAGACTGTTGTAGTTAATTATTTTTTAATATTTTCTACTCTGAATTTAAAAAGATAACCTTTTAGATCAACACAGATTCTTATAAGGAACCTTTTGGTTTTGTGTTTAGTTACAATGTAGTTTGGGAAGTGTACAGTATTTGTTATAAGCAATAATGTAGGGACGAACATCTATTTCATATGTGAATCGAGAAAATTTATATGACTGAAATTCGCTTCAACAAAAATTAAGAAGACTGTTTCTTTCGTTTATATTACTTACTTTACTTCTTTTAACAATTACAGTGGAAGGAGAGTAGTTGAGTAGTGGTGTAATATACTTTGTATACTTCAAGGGAGAGAAAGGCGGTGACTGGCTATCAGAGGTTATGTGTGGCTGACGTTTTGCAGAGCTGGGAGTAGGGCAGAGGGGGAGGGGGGTAGGGGTGCGGCAGGGAAAGGATCCGCGCTTAACGTCAATGAGAAACAAATGCCAAGGAATTATGAAATTGGGGACATGTGACACAGTGAGTAACAATTATTTTTCCAATACTACATCTCTTTATTATATGTTAAAACTTAGTCTGTACAATATCCAGTGTTATATAATACTTTTTAGCTGGTTGTTGAGCTGAACCCTTAGCATAAATGAAAGGCTACAACGCGATCTTGAATAACATCTGGCAAATTTGTACTGAGGATGAGAGGCAATTCGTCAATCTACAGCGGCGCTACTAACAAATAACGTCACCTCAGCCGTAATTCCCAGAAAATAAGACCAGCCATTCCTTTAGTGCTATCAATCAAGTATAAAATCTGCTTAAATTGTTTCATGATTTGTCATACATCACATAGTGTACACAGCTCAATAACCCATTTTTCCACTACTTCCTGAAATTTACGCTATCTACAGACTTAATGAACACATTAGTACATAATTCGATAGGGAGAGTTGATAAAGTTAATAAGTGAATAAATATTGTGAAAACAGCCACTCTCAACATGGTGCACCAAACACAGTTTCTTCGAATACTTTAGTTGCAATGAGGTCCACGGCCAACACTGATCTTCATAAAGATAGAAGTACTGTACTGACGGTTATTGGCCGGATTAAAATATTCTTTTGTTTTTGAGTCACCACTACTACTATTACCACTTCCGTGTAGCCTATTTCAAGTGGTTATGTAGTATAACATGTATAACTTGTATAATGGTAAAAACGTAGAGGGTTGGTCATAATTTACAGTTACAAACATAACACCAAGTTGACCAGCTGTGACATAACATATCTTTAATCATTAAGAAGCATAACAGTGTACTAAATGTGCTTTCATTTTAAAATGGCTAAAAAACCAAAAATTGCACAACATTGGTGAATCCATAATACAGGGATGTTTTAGTCCAATTAATGATGCCAAGAGGAGTAGATTGTTATCATTTAGAAAAAAAAAATACTTCATACGGCGACACTATGATCTGAACAAATTACACTTGCGGTTGAAGGCCACATTAAGATTTATTTCATTCTTCATGGATTTCAGACACTATAGTGCCGAGTTTTGGGTCAGGACAGTCTGGAAGAAACCACTCGTATGTCGATTCTAAAGTGCTAGCGCACCGTATGGTCGGCATCATTCACAGGAGCCCCTTACTCTCAAAGTGGCGGATGATGTATTCCATGTATGGCCGGGAACACTCGTTGTCATAGATACCGTAAAACGTGTCTGCTTGAAAAATGGAGTCCCACAGAGCTCTCGAGAACTTGTCTCCGACGCGCCCCGAGGAGAGTGTGAAACCACTGCAGCTCGAGGCGTACAGAGCGAAGTGCTTCAGGTCCTCCATGTCCCTGAGCAGTTCGTCCAGCGGGTAGGCGGCCGCTGAAGCTGGCATCCCCAGCGCGCGCAGCGACGCCTGCAGCTGTGAGTGGTAGGTCTCCAGCAGTGAAGGCAGGCGCTCGTGCACGTCCAGGTCCGTGTTCGCGTACAGTAAGTATGCCAGGTCGCGCGCAGGGCTGGACACGTGCGCCAGCTGTGGGCGTGAGAAGATTATCAAGGAAACAGAACAAAGTAATTTCATTTCATAGTGTAGGGATGGCTTAAAATGTCCTACGTCTCTAAAACTGATGCCTGATCAAACTCTGACACCAAGCTTACCAGATAGAGTATTAAGTCACTGCTTTAATGGAGTCGCTTTGAATCGCTGTGATTCGGTGTAAAACTGATACCAGCCAGCCGTGTGACGCTGCACTGCTGACGTCAGTCAAGGGTGTGAAGTTATGTACGAGGCGTGTTTTTTAAGTAAGTACCGTTCTGAAATTAAAAAAAGACGTGCTAAGATATCTCAATAATTTTATTTCTACATGAAAGCCTATACCTTAATCTACGCACTGACGCCATTATAAAACTTCCTGGCAGATTAAATCTGTGTGCCGGACCGAGACTCGAACTCAGGACCTTTGCCTTTCGCGGGCAAGTGCTCTACCAACTGAGCTACCCAAGCACGACTCACGCCCCGGCCTCACAGCTTTACTTCTCCCAGTATCTCATCTCTTACCTTCCAAGCTTGGCAGGAAGTTTCATATCAGCGCACACTCCGCTGCAGAGTGAAAATCTCATTCTGGAAACATCCCCCAGGCTGTGGCTAAGCCATGTCTCCGCAATATCCTTTCTTTCAGGAGTGCTAGATCTCCAAGGTTCGCAGGAGAGCTTCTGTTAAGTTTGGAAGCTAGGAGACGAGATAGTGGCAGAAGTAAAGCTGTGAGGACGGGGCGTAAGTCGTGCTTGGGTAGCTCAGTTGGTAGAGCACTTGCCCGCGAAAGGCAAAGGTCGCGAGTTCGAGTCTCGGTCTGGCACACAGTTTTAATCTGCCAGGAAGTTTCATATCCGCGCACACTCCGCTGCAGAATGAAAATCTCATTCTGACGCCATTATATTCTGATTCTTCCTTGTTTACGTTGTGTACTGAGTGTTTATGCCTCCGATAATCGTGAGTCCCGCCGACTGTGAAGCACGGGCTGTTATTAGCTTTCTTAATGCTAAAGGCCTAAAAGCGGTCGATATTCATCTTGAGATCTGTGCAGTTTACGGAGAAAACATTATGAATGATGGAATGGTAAGAAAGTGGGTGAGAGCATTTAAAGATTGCCGCACAAATGTGCATGATGAACAACGGAGTGGGCGTCCTTCGGTCGTTAATGACAGTTTGGTGCAGGGAGTGGACAATAAGGTGAGAGAAAACAGACGCTTTACTATTTCCTCCTTGCGGGATGACTTTCCTAATGTTTCTCGTAGTGTCTTGCATGGCATTGTGACCGAGCACTTTAATTACCGAAAATTGTGCGCACGTTGGGTATCGAAAATGTTGACGGATGTGCACAAAACCAAACGTTTAGACAGTGCATTGACTTTCCTTGGGCGGTACCACAACGACGGTGATGATTTCATTAGCCAAATTGTTACTGGCGATGAAACATGGGTGACCTACGTCACAACAGAATCAAAGCAACAGTCCATGGAAGTTGAGCAAGTGCATCGTTTTGCTGCACGACAATGCTCGTCTGCATGTGGCGAACAGATCATAGACCTCATCACATCTTTCCGATGGGAAACTCTAGATCATCCTCTGTACAGCCCTGATCTTGCGCCCAGTGACTACCATCTGTTCCTGCTCTTGAAGAAACACCTGGGCGGTCAGCGTCTTCAAGACGATGACGAAGACAAAACAGTGGTTAACAAGTCAGGTATTCAAAAACTGGTACAACGTTATGACAAGTGCCTCAATATTGACGGAAATTATGTAGAAAAGTAGATTAAGGTACAGGCTTTTATGTAAAAATAAAATTATTGAGATATCTTAGCAAGTCTTTTCTTGTTTTCAAAGCGGTACTTACTTAAAAAACACGCCTCGTGTTCATGCTTGTCTGTTGTAAGGCATCAGTGCAGTAAGATGGATTGATATGAGGAAGTTACGAGTGGTGTGTCCCGTGACTGCACTGTTCTTTCAAATTGCTCTCTTTGTAGTTGTATGAACACGGACTGTCCAACATGTCTACTAGGAAAGATGTGCCACTTGTGATGCTGTCGGAAGGCACAAGAACAGTAGCCATAAAAAGATCGCAAAAGACAGTGAGTAAAGATGTTTGTCACGGCTTTTCAGTAACAATCGGTCTCAAACCTGACAGGAATTGCTGTATGAATGAAGTCAGGTCCGTCTTAACTAGTTTCTGAAGGAACGTTAACTGCCTGTAATTGACATTTGGAGTAAGGAATCTCGCCATTGTTCACAGCGGCCAAACAACATAAAAACTGAGCAGTAACTGGTAACGTATAGCGTGGACCGACGCACTGCGATTTTGGTTCCTTTCAAATGATACCAGGCACCTGGTGAACATGCACTTTGTGGATGGTGCTGGTCACTCATGAGGTGGTTCTGTGATGTCTTGGTTGTATTCACATAACGCGACCTGGCTCGCACATTCAGATTACTGTGAAAATGAGCGAGGATGTTCATTTGAACACTCTCCGTGGCCAAGTGTTCACCTTCCTTCGACATCTTCAAGAGAAGTTTCCAGTTGAGACATCCGTCTAGCAAGATTGGAAAAGCCCTGTTCACTGAGCTGCAAACATCTTTTTTCTGGCTTGATGAGCTCTCAAGCAACCTATCACATTTCGACTGTCCCGCTGAATGAATCCCATTAATATTTCTGGGACTGTTTGGTACAGGGGATGAAATACTGCAATCAACAACTCTGCAGTGCAGTAGCTCTGTGGTATCTAATAATTAATGACTGGCATCAGTTGGACGTTGAAGAAACCTGTGGGTTCCTTTCATTTCCGAACTGAGACCATCGTCAAAAGCAGAGCTCATCTTACACGGAATTAGCGTCACATCTCCTCAGGATGACTAATTGGACGTCCAATATATTTTTTTTTTTTTGTTTCGATGTTATCTTTGTGAAGTTGGAAGTTCCATTTACGCCTTTTACTTCGTGTTTTTTCATTAAATTTGAATTTTTAAAACTCTGCCTCCCTGCAACGAAAACTTATAAAAGAAGAGTATTTCCACATAAAGAATATAGTAACACGAATGAGTAAAGTTTTGAACGAAAACACAGCTCTATGCATCAAAACTCTATTTGCAACACTTATTGAATTATACATAGTCACTTCTTCAAACAAAATCTAGTGTTCAAACAGCGTCTGCTATCCATAAACGCTTGCTTCTCCCGAACCTCTCTCTCTCTCTCTCTCTCTCTCTCTCTCACACACACACACACACACACACACACACACACACACACACAAATACAGATTTGCGGTAGTCAAATAAGTTCCACTTGCAGATATGCGACATAAACAAGCACCATACATTTTCATACATAACACGAAGCATGGAGATAACATCCTTAATGAAACAACCGAATTCAAAAACTCAAAATTCTTGAACAGTCTTAAGCCAGTTCTAACTCAATAGATTCAAGATATGTCAATGTAAATAATTGACTACAAATCCGTCAGTACCAAGAATATCAATACAAAAGCTCGATAATCGATAAAGACTCACATGCTACAGTCCGCCATCTTGTGTTGTGTGTATAACATCAAAGCAATTTGTGGAGTGAATTACGTTGGCAATCAGTGGCAAAAATAATGTGCAATAGTGTAATGTCAATCAACAGCTCCGCCATTACACCATTCATGCAAGTGAAGCAGCAAGATGATGAAATTGTAGGTGATCAATGTCATATAAAAGCCATTCACACTATTTTCGTAACACAAAACTGATGCAGATCTGTCTGCATCCTATACAGGCTGTGATATACATAGTCAACCACAAAGAAGAAAACCAGCAGAAGACATCACTGATTTCGATTTCTAGCCACACCCTGCCCCCCTCCTTCCCCCCCAAATGCCACACCAGCAGCTACAGTAAAAAACAATGGACAAAGAGTTCTACATTAATTCAGTTTAAAACTGTTTATTTTTAAGTACCATTTCTCTATGTATGTATGTATAAACGCCTGAAGATGAACGGAACATGTTCGAAACGCATTGCATTATGTTAGATTAAGCATAAAATAAAAAAGTGAGTGGTAGCAGAAACTTGAAATAAATAATACATTTGCTGGTTGTGAATGACGCTGGAGTTGGCATCTGATGATGTCCCATATGTACTCGATCAGAGATAGACCTGTTAATCGAGCAAGCCATTGCAATATGTCGACACTCGGTAGAGTGTGTTGGGTTACAACAGCGCAATGTGGGCAAGCGTTATCTATCTGGAAAACACCCCGTGGAATGTTGTTCATGAATGGCAGCACAACAAGTCGAATCACTCCAACACTAGTGCCTTCTGTTGACATACTGCCCCTACCAGCATGGGAAACGTGGGTTTCCTCTGCTCTCTTGTTTCAGTGTGTCCATCTCCTCGACCGTTTATTCTCCTGCTTTCCAGGTTCATTTGATGTGCATGTGGCTCTACACTGCACTTTACCTGGCAGCTACGACTATTTCAAGGTAATTTCCATAACTTTATTTGCCTGTGTCGCCCCTCCTCCCTCCGTCCCTTTTTTTATTTTTGCCGTCATAAATTTTTCGCCTGTCCTTATCCTTGTAAGTCTTTACACACGTTTTGTACCAGTGTATCTTGTTTGACAGTCCATCCTTTAGATGGTTGTTTCCATCATTCTGACTAACACTACTACCAGCCGGTGACATGCATTGCTTAGATAGCCTTTGTGGTGTCACAAGGCTTAGGCCTGACCCCCCCCCCCCCCCCCCTCATTAATTCGACCAAGACTTATACGAATAATTGTAAGAACCGTTATTAATATTATGTTCTTTAAGTTTGTTTTTAGGTTTTCAGAAATACTGTGGGAAGAAAGTCTATTTATGTTGCAGATAACGTGGGAGACGTTGCCCAACGATCACCACGAAAGTTCGACGTAGCAGCAAGTGGGCAAGGAATAAAACGAATGCTGCAAACTACCGCGAGCCATGGAAGAGCCAGGGCCGCGAGGTCTTCGAGCTTCCTAGGTCGTTGTTGGACAACGTCAAAGGAAGAGATATTCTGCTTTCTTTTTGTAAACAGATCGATGGAGTCTTGAAAGGTTCATGTAAAACGTATAGGCTGGTTACACATTTAGGTGGGACCCGATGCCTGTAATACTTCCACAGTTATTAAAAAGTTGTTAAACGGCAAGCCAATATTTCATCATTTATATAGATAAAAAGTAGTAAATATATAGGAAAGGAACAGTTGCGGCGTCAGAACGAAAAGTGATACATCGCTCAGTAACGAAGAAGGACGTAGACAGCGGGCGTTACGTGGTGAAAACAAATCAACTGATAAAATAGTAAGTCTGTAATTAAGCATAAAGCCACGTAACACTGCACCTTTTGTGTGTGCTAATTCGATTTTCAATTTTTTAAAATATTTTTTTAAAATTTAGCACAGCTCAGAACCATGCTCCTTAATTGTATTTTAATTAATTACATCCTTGCTTTCCTTGTCTTTTAGAAAAATCTGAGGACGCCTTGTTGTTGTTGGGGTCTTCAGTCCTGAGACTGGTTTGATGCAGCTCTCCATGCTACCCTATCCTGTGCAAGCTTCTTCACTTCCCAGTGCTTACTGCAACCTACATCCTTCTGAATCTGCTTGGTGTATTCATCTCTTGGTCTCCCTCTACGATTTTTACCCTCCACGCTGCCCTCCAATACTAAATTGGTGATCCCTTGATGCCTCAGAACATGTCCTACCAACCGATCCCTTCTTCTAGTCAAGTTGTGCCACAAACTTCTCTTCTCCCCAATCCTATTCAACACCTCCTCATTAGTTGTGTGATCTACCCATTTAATCTTTAGCATTCTTCTGTAGCACCACATTTAGAAAGCTTCTATTCTCTTCTTGTCTAAACTATTTATCGTCCATGTTTCACTTCCATACATGGCTACACTCCATACTAATACTTTCAGAAACGTCTTCCTGACACTTAAATCTATACTCGATGTTAACAAATTTCTCTTCATCAGAAACGCTTTCCTTCCAATTGCCAGCCTACATTTTATATCCACTCTACTTCGACCATCATCAGTCATTTTACTCCCCAAATAGCAAAACTCCTTTACTACTTTAAGTGTCTCATACCCTAATCTAATACCCTCAGCATCACCCGACTTAATTCGACTACATTCCATTATCCTCGTTTTGCTTTTGTTGATGTTCATCTTATATCCTCCTTTCAAGACACTATCCATTCCATTCAACTGCTCTTCCAAGACCTTTACTGTCTCTGACAGAATTACAATGTCATCGGCGAACCTCAAAGTTTTTATTTCCTCTCCATGGATTTTAATAGCTACTCCGAACTTTTCTTTTGTTTCCTTCACTGCTTGCTCAATATACAGATTGAATAACATCGGGGAGAGGCTACAACCCTGTCTCACTCCCTTCCGAACCACTGCTTCCCTTTCATGCCCCTCAACTCTTATAACTGCCATTTGGTTTCTGTACAAATTGTAGCCTTTCGCTCCCTATATTTTACCCCTGCCACCTTCAGAATTTGAAAGAGAGCGTTCCAGTCAACATTGTCAAAAGCTTTCTCTAAGTCTACAAATGCTAGAATCGTAGGTTTGCCTTTCCTTAATCTAGCTTCTAAGATAAGCCGTAGGGTTAGCATTGCCTCAAGTGTTCCAATATTTCTACGGAATCCAAACTGATCTTCCCCAAGGTCGGCTTCTACAAGTTTTTCCATTCGTCTGTAAAGAATTCGCGTTAGCATTTTGCAGCCGTGACCTATTAAACTGATAGTTCGGTAATTTTCACATCTGTCAACGCCTGCTTTCTTTGGGATTGGAATTATTATATTCTTCTTGAAGTCTGAGGCTATTTCGCCTGTCTCATACATCTTGCTCACCAGATGGTAGTGTTTTGTCAGGACTGGCTCTACCAAGGCCGTCAGTAGTTCTAATGGAATGTTGTCTACTCCCGGGGCCTTGTTTCGACTCAGGTCTTTCAGTGCTCTGTCAAACTCTTCACGCAGTATCATATCTCCCATTTCATCTTCATCTACATCCTCTTCCATTTCCATAATATTGTCCTCAAGTACATCGCCCTTGTATAGACTCTCTATATACTCCTTCCACCTTTCTGCTTTCCCTTCTTTGCTTAGAACTGGGTTTCCACCTGAGCTCTTGATATTCATACAAGTGGTTCTCTTTTCTCTAAAGGTCTCTTTAATTTTCCTGTAGGCAGTATCTACCTTACCCCTAGTGAGATAAGCCTCTATATCCTTAGATTTATCCTCTAGCCATCTGCCCCTGGAAATGTCTTACAATTCAGAACCTGGTTCCTAAATCTCTGTCTTACCATTATATAATCTATCTGAAATCTGTCAGTATCTCCAAGCTTCTTCCATGTATATAACCTTCTTTTATGATTCTTGAACCAAGTGTTAGCTATGATTAATTTATGCTCTGTGCAAAATTCTACCAGGCGGCTTCCTCTTTCATTTCTTAGCCCCAATCCATATTCACCTACTACGTTTCCCTCTCTTCCTTTTCCTACTACCGAATTCCAGTCACCCATGGCTATTAAATTTTCGTCTCCCTTCACTATCTGAATAATTTCTTTTATTTCATCATACATTTCTTCAATTTCTTCGTCATCTGCAGAACTAGCTGGCATATAAACTTGTACTACTGTAGTAGGCGTAGGCTTCGTGTCTATCTTGGCCACAGTAATGCGTTCACTATGCTGTTTGTAGTAGCTTACCCGCATTCCTATTTTTTATTCATTATTAAACCTACTCCTGCATTACCCCTACTTGACTTTGTATTTATAGCCCTGTATTCGCCTGACCAAAAGTCTTGTTCCTCCTGCCACCGAACTTCATTAATTCCCACTATATCTAACTTTAACCTATCCATTTCCCTTTTTAAATTTTCTAACCTACCTGCCCGATTAAGGGATCTGACATTCCACGCTCCGATCCGTAGAACGCCAATTTTCTTTCTCCTGATAACGATGTCCTCTTGAGTAGTCTCCACCCGGAGATCCGAATGGGGGACTATTTTACCTCCGGAATATTTTACACAAGAGGACGCCATCATCATTAACCATACAGTAAAGCTGCATGCCCTCGGGAAAAATTACGGCTTAGTTTCCCCTTGCTTTCAGCCGTACGCAGTACCAGCACAGCAAGGCCATTTTGGTTAGTGTTACAAGGCCAGATCAGTCAATCATCCAGACTGTTGCCCCTGCAACTACTGAAAAGGCTGCTGCCCCTCTTCAGGAACCACACGTTTGTCTGGCCTCTCAACAGATACCCCTCCGTTGTGGTTGCACATACGGTACGGCTATCTGTATCGCTGAGGCACGCAAGCCTCCCCACCAACGGCAAGGCAAGGTCCATGGTTCATTGGAGGGGACGGGGGGGGGGGGGGGGAGGACGCCTTAACTAGGCGAAATGCGTTATTTGTAATAAAAATAACTTATCAACTGAGACTGTCTCTTTATATAATTATGAAATCGGTTTCTGCATCAGTCAGCCTATCATTAAATGGAATAAGCTTTCTTTTGCAGAAACGTATTCCAGTCGCTGAGTTGGCTATTAACGTCATAACTTAACGTGTTAGAGAAGGGCTTATGAACTCATTCCATTCTGCCGTTAGTCTGTGGATGGGACGAGATTGTAACGTCCGGATACAAAGTACATGAAATGACTGCATCATCAAGCTTATACAAAATTCGTACCCTGATCCATGACTAAGGTATCAGGCACACCATATTTAAGTATCCAGCTGTTAACTGTAGCCTGAGCTACGGTACTGACGTGGTGATCAGGAATCACCACCATTGTTGGGAAGCTTGAAAAATGATATATTACTGTCCATACATATTCATTTCCGGTAGGTGCTCCAGACATATCAAGTCAGTTATCTGAAGTAGTTTAGACGATTCTGGTACTCTCTGCAAAGGTATTTTTAGTTACTAATATATGCTCGACATCATACACTTTTTTTCTCTACCAGAACCTTTCTGCTGTTTGTCTATCCAGCATTCCGCATTCTCTATGACCTGACAACACATGTCCATAATATTGATGCCTGAATGCCACCAGAACCACTATATGTGGCCCACATTTTGTTGTTCTGTAGAGTAAGCCTTCATGTGTCATGAGCTGTGGTTGTGACCTGAATGCCTGGCTGTCTTTATTGGCCGTTTGTGCTCTCTGCCAATTGGTTACATTATTCCCTAGTGCATTCAACAGTGCAATCTCCCTACTCAATGAATCTGCATTTGTTTGTTTCCTATCCGGTTTTTAGGCCACCTCATCATCAACTGAGTTTGAGTGCCTATATCGTTAACCTGCTTGAAGGATCTTTCAATTCCAACAGCCATTTTAATGATGCATGCTCTGTTACAACCCTAAACTTCCAGCCATGTAAATAACAAAGAAAGTATGTGATCCCATACACAACTGCTAGCATTTCCTTTTCTGTTCAGTTGCCTTGAAGCGTACACTAGAGGATGTTCCTGCCTGTTGATATTCTGACTCAGATTATAGGTAACTTCCCCATTGTTGGCATCACAGGAGATGATAAAGTCCTTCTCAGAATCATGGAAGACCAGTACTGTTTTAGAAACTAATGCTGTATTCAGTGTGCCAAACGGTGTTTACCATTCTGCTGACCACTGTGATTTCACAATCTTTATTAAGAATTGATTCAAAGATTTTACAATCTGTGCATAAATCTTTTCGAAATTTTGATAATAACTCCATAAACCCAGGAATGACTGCAGTTGTTTCATGGTCTGTGGCATTGCAAAGCTTCAGATTGCCTCTGTTAGTCAAGGATCAGCTTGAACACCTTTCCCGTTTATCACATGTCCAAAGTAGTTTGCCCGCATCTGCACAAAATGGCACTTGTCAAAAATGTGCTGATCGTAGCTTGCTGAAACATCTTCCAAGCGTTTCACGTGCTCTGGCACATTCTTCAAGAATACTGTGATATCTTCCAGACATACCACGCAAGTTTTTTGCTTTAAACCACGTAGGACTCCATCTAATAACCTTTGGAATGTGGCTGAGGCGTTTTCAAACCTTAACAGTATCCTCTTATACTAATAATGCCCATTGCGACCGTGAAAGCAGTCTTTCTATCTTCCAGGACTACTTCTAATTGATGATATCTGCTTCTTAGATCCAATGTTGTAAAGTACTAGCACTGTCCTACATTGTTCAGTGTTTCTGTGATATTGAGGCTGAGATACGCAACAGTGACAGTTTTCACATTCAGGTAGCAGTACTCACTAAATAATCTGTACTTCTTAGTAGCATCTGGCGACTTTTTTTTTTTTTTTTTTTACTCTGTCACACCCTCCGATAACTGTTGATCTATAAACTCCTCTACTACATTGTTTTCGCATTTGCACTATGGCTTTCTGAAAAATGGCACACTACTAAATGTAGGTGTACGGTGATGATTAAGAAGAGTTGCTGGAAAAGGACCCCTCATGTTAAACAAATCTACACACATCAAAACAGTTTTGCATCACCTCGATTCCGAGAGTATCGGAACCTGTACAGAAAATTGGAATAGATATCAACATAAACATCATTTACGCCCATTTTATTGCTCATAAAAACCGCACATTGCATGTTGTATCACCATACAGCGAGACCTTCAGAGGTGGTGGTCCAGATTGCTGTACACACCGGTACTTTAACGAAATCGGTCGTAATGAATGGGATTGATTTGAAATTTCGTTAAAGAAGAATAATAAAATTTATCTGTTGTTTTTAAGTTAATTTTCTTTCGTGCGAACTTTGTTGTAGAACCACTCTCTTATTTTCGTGTGGTAATAAAAAAATTTTTACTTACTTAAATATTACGTACATTTAAAGAAAAAATAATATTTACGTGAACTCATATGAACTGGTTAAGAATATTAGGTTGAGAATTGGGTCCTTTAAATCATTCGGCCTTGGCATACACTTTCCTGATGCAGTGGATTTTTTGTTAAATATTTTTACTGAATTTTATCCCGGCACTAGCCATAGAACACAAGATTACCTCTATTAGCAGAAAATGTTTTAATTATTGCCAAGCCGACATTTATCACTGATCAAACCTACTTCATTACACATTTAAGATATTTTGAAAGAACCAAACTGTTTAAATTTCAATGTTAACTAACATTAGCTATCCGCCTACGAATGCACAAACGTATAATTAATTCAAATTTTATCAGCCACAGGATCACTGAAAAAGAAGAACAATTTCTTAATTCACCATTGATTTTTATGCATCTGTTCCCGATTTACGGGTTTGCTATTGTTGGTCGCGGCACAGCCCAGCAACACCGCTAAAAAATGCTGAAAAATTCTTAAAGAAATTTTATAGATGACGTGGGCAAGCTAATTTACATAAATAATTCACACTTTTGATAAACTCTAATATATTTAGATCAAACAACAATACAACTCACATTAATTCGTAACGCATCGTCTAATGGTGGCTAAGTCCAGACAGAGACAAAAGAAGTCTACCCATTCGTAAAAAACTCTTTCACAGTGTCCTACCGCAATGACTTCTGAACAGAGAAGACCAAAGAATACATAATGCATTGTGCTTAAATAGTATTGCTGACTATTAACATTTCTTTGCAAATTGACGATATTATTCTCTTCTGGCAACATATCTCTGCTATCGCAAATACTGACACATTTTACAATCACATAATAAATACAGAAAAAATTCCTATCCTAAATACAGACAAATATTACAACAAAAAATATAAGGAGAATAACAAATGTCTTTTACACCACATTCAGTAATATTTTTGTTCAATAATTACGATATATACAACTTGCCCAGAGCGGCGTATATGGTACAAATAAACTCTTTTTTTTTTTTTTAATAACGTGAGTTTGCCAGGGAACGTTACATTGCCCCCTGGCAGCATTTGGCAAAGAGTTTTTACACTTTGACACAATGGTGCCAGTAACGTTCTTTACACTTGTATATTTTACGGAATGGCTCTTTTATTTTGTCCCAGGGTTATATAAGTTCATGGCTCCCCCATTTGAGCGTAGGCAAACAGGAAACCTGGGCAAAACTGTGCCGGAGCCCAGCCATCCCAGTTGGTTCATGGTCATTTGAATTAAATGCAGTTCGTCACAAACGGTTACACAATTACACAATATCACAGTCACATACAGTTCGACTGAAGTTTTTTGTGTGTGATACTATTATTCTTGTGATACACTACAAGGTCACTTGTCCTACGTAGTAAATGTTCAATGTTTATCGAAATGAAGTCATTGACATGTTATTCAGTTTATGTGAACATAAAAAAAATCAATAATGCTGTATTTGGTGAGCGGTGCGGAGTGATTGTTGAGCGGCGCTCGGCGCGGCGCGCTGACTCCGTGTAGGTCACCGCCCCCGGCGTTGACAGCTACGGCGCGGAGGGGCGTGGCTGTCTGTCTGGTCTGCTACGGGCTGCTGCGGCCGCTGCATAGCTGATGTAGCCGGATGCGCGTTGGATATCCGCTCGCCCGTGCGACGTTTTCTTGCAGTGCTCCAGGAAACATGCAACAAGTTCAGAAACAGTGTACTATCCTTATAGGCATTTTTCCTGCTGTGGGAAAGAACGCACACAGTTAGTGGCAGTTATTACTCAGTAGGCCTTCACTAGTCTGGTTTGCACAATATTTCGTTGTCACAATAACACGTTTTATGGGCACACAATATTTTTCACCATGTCATGACTTGCCATTAGTCACACGCAAGTTTTCACCTTAGGACAAAATGTATCTTCGTAGTCAATGCGCTTTCCTAGCGTCCCTTGACACACAAAGAGTTAAAGTTTGACACTAGCTTGATCCACCGTCCGTTATCGGTTCACTGTTCGTGTCGTGCTAGTTCCTTGTCCACTTGCACACACGGCGATGATACAGTTTTTTATTGCTTATACTCAACTACTCCGTGACGTATTGCTGCAGGTTTAACAGTCACTGTCTGTCTCTGCCGCACTATACTGCACTTTTGTTTAAGTTCCTTTATTTTTATTTACAATGTCGGCTGTGCAATTTTTTTTTTATAATAGCACATTCGTAACTCTTTACCAAGGTGTGATATTTGCGTACATGGTAACAAAATATTAAAATTTGGTATTAGTTTGCCCAAAAGTCATCTATATTCGTGTTCGAGTAGATTTTATTTGTGCATTCCAGCCGGATTCAGGCATATTGTTCAATAACTCCTTTGAACTCATGTCACACTTTACTATCAACGTCCTACGTAACTACAGTGTAGTCTCTGTAGGCAAAAATTGACTTGGACTGTATCTGGCTAGCTCTTTTTTACTGTTTGAATCTGCACATGCTTCAATTGAAGCTTCTTTGTGCGTAACTTTGCATTACATAAATTTGCAACAAGTTTGCCTCCCGTGGTGCCCTCGGGTCACTACTGGGTGCATTATTTTCTCTAATAACATTGGTTAGATAATAAAGTTCTCAGGGCCTCATATTATTGATATTATTCTGGGTTCGAATCTGTCAATCTGACAGCTACACATATATACATACATACACATAATAGAGAAGATTGTGCCAAGAAATATTTCAAATTTGGGCACATAGAAAATTATGTAGTACACTAACTAATCATTACTAAAATGTTCTTTTTGATTGAACTCTGTCACAGCTTAACACTACAAATAATTGCACTAATCAGATTATCTGTGCAAACATTTAGAGCATGTTCTAGATAACACAAATTAAAAGAGTACATAACACAAATATCCATACACATGAGAAAGTCAATCATATTCTTATAACTAAACACTTCTACACTAGTACATTATCTCTAAAGATCACACATCATTAATGTTCATTATTTACAAAAGAATGGTGTCCACATAGGACTATTAGTCTTTTACTGTAGGAATGCTTTTACATCCTTACGCGGATACAGTCCCCGTACTCTCCCTGAGTGGGGATCTGCTAAGAGGTAGCTACACTCATGTGGCACACTTACTACTCTAAAAGGTCCATTGTACACCAATTGCCACTTGCTATTCTGTTTCAAGGATGCCGAGGACTTAGGATGATTGCGTAAGAGTACCAAGTCCCCAACACTAAATTTTTGGTTATTCGTCACATGTCGAATATATTTTTCTTTCCTTTTCTGAGCGCACCTGGTAAGGTTGCACCCTGCTTTTCTTATCTTCTCTTCCTTAGGCTCAGGAATGACTGGGACCTTAGGCAAAGGTGCCAGCCACTCATTCAAAACTCTATTATTATTCATTATAATCTCGTTTGGTGGATACCCCGTAGAAGCATGCGGGGTTGCGTTGTGAACTTCTACAAACTTAGGTATCAGATCTGGCCATCTTGTGTGTTTATATGCAATGTATAACCTGAAAAATTTATTTAACTCTCCAAATGTTCTCTCTACTAAACTTGCTTGTGGGTGAAAACGGGAAATTAGTATATGCTTTATATCTTGCTCATGTAAATAGTTTTTCCAGGTATGGCCTGTAAAATAGGAAGCATTATCCGATATTATCGCTTCAGGCTTACCCACTTGTGTAAAATATTCCTTCCCTAACCATTTAACTATGCCACGAGCAGTGGCTGATTTAAGGCAGTATATTTTTAAATATTTAGAGAAAAGGTCATACACCGCTAAAATGTACTTCAATCCACCCCTGGCTCGTGGGTAGGGTCCTGCTATGTCTATAGATACTAACTGAAGTGGTCGATGAGGCACTATAGGATGCAGTTCAAACCTTGTGGACTTATTTTGAAACTTAGCTTTTTGGCACAGAGGACAAGTCCTGATAATGGTGCGAGTCTGCTGGCTTATCCCCTTAAAATAACAGAATTTGGACAAAATCCTTATTGTCTTGCCTATCCCAGCGTGACCCCATGCTAAATGCGTGTGCCACACTACAGCTGGGATAGCCTGTTGTGGTGTACACACGACTCCATGGTCATTTGACACACCTGTTTTATAATAAAGAATATTATCTACTATTTTGAAATTCTGAACACTTTTAAGATTGGTTCCTTCTTTAATTTTACTAATGATATCTCGCCAAATCGGATCAGTTTCCTGCAATATGGACATATTTTTACACATATGTAAAAAGTCCCTCCTATGTACCTTATCTTGTACTAATAGTATTCGATATTCCTCCGATTGTCCCAAAATATTTGACATTGAGGATTGCCCTAGTGGAAGCCTCGACAAGGCGTCTGCTACAACATTATCTTGTCCTTTAAGGTACATGATTTTAATTTTATATTCCTGTAATGCTAACCTCCATCTTAGCAAGCGGGTATGGCATAATTCGCAAGTCATTAAATAGCTCAAAGCCTGGTGGTCACTGAATACTTTGACTTCTTTACCATAGATGTAATAGTTAAATTTCTTTACCGCCCAAACCACTGCAAGAGCCTCTAATTCGGTAGCGGAATATGCTCTCTCGCAGCTGTTTAGTGTGCGGCTGGCAAATCCGATTACATTGATTGTTGTGGGGTCGTTGCTCCTGTCCCACTGAAATAAACACGCGCCCAGACCGTATGAACACGAATCTGTCGCTATACAAAAATCTTTTGTCATGTCTGGGTGTCGCAGTATGTTGGCGTTCACCAAGGCATATTTGATAGCGTCAAATGCGCGTTGACATTCTTCTGTCCACACCCAGTGCGCATTTTTACGCAACAGGCTCAATAAAGATTCGTTATTCATTAATTGGTTTGGAACAAACCGTCTAAAAAAAGATGCTAGACCTATAAATGCTTTGAGCTGTTTCTTAGTTCTCGGACTAGGAAACCCACGAATTACATCAAGTTTTTTGCTGTCAGGCTTGATGCCTTGTGGTGTTATTATGTGACCTAGAAATTTAATCTGATTACGTCCAAATTTGGATTTATCAAGATTCGCTGTTACTCCCGCTTGCTTAAACCTTTCTAAGACTTTACTCAGTAGTTCTACGTGCTCCTCCCAGGTGGCAGTGGCAATCACTAGATCGTCTACATACACTGTTACCCTTTGCAGCAAATCCGGACCTAAAACCGCGTCGAGGGCTGTTATAAAAACTCCTGCACTTACATTTAGGCCGAAAGGTAGTACCCTAAATTGGTAGCTCCTTCCCCCAAATATAAATGCAGTATATTTCCTCGACTCGGGTGTGAGCAGGATTTGCCAGAAAGAACTTCTCATATCAATAGATGTCAAATATTGCACTCCATGAAATTTTTGAATTTGCTCATCAAGATTTTCCGGATGAGTCCTAACAGGTACAATAATTTCATTTATGTCTCTCGCATCTAGTACTAACCGTACCTGTCCGTCTGCTTTTGCTACCGCCACCAAAGGACTACTATAAGGGGACAAAGACGGTTCTATTATTCCCCACTCGATCAGTTTTCTTATTTCTTTAGCTACTATTTCCTTCTTGGACCAAGGAATGGAGTATGAGGCTCGACAGTAAGTTTTGTGAGGCTTTACCTCGATATTGTACTGATATCCCTTAACAATTCCTGGTCGTTCTGAAAATACATCTGCATAATTAGATAATAACTGTACCAAATCCTGCTGTTGCATAGAGTTCAAATTTTCGGACTGTGATACTTTGTTCACAAGTGCGTCCACATTTGCTTTTAATTGATCATCTTGTACGTCAGGATAATAGAGATTCTGACCTAGACAATGATTGTCTAAATGTAGTATCCACTGATTCCTACACCTTATGTTAATAGCGTTACAATTAGGTACAGGTACCTCTTCAGATCTGAGCATGGACAATTCTATTCTCCTACCAGCATTTATCAAGCTTAATTTTCCCCGAGAAAGGTCGATTATTGCGTCCCTTTCTCTTAAAAAATCTACCCCCAAAATGCAGGCTACCTTTAAACCCTTTACTACCAGGAATGAGCACGCTATGGCTTCATCCCCTACATACATCTCTACCCGCACTTGGAGTTTAATTATTTGTCGCTGTGCACTTATGGCTCCAGTGACTTTACAATTATTCACGGGAAAAGTCAGCATACGCCTTTCCTTCCCCAGTACTTTGAATAAGTCCATACTCATAACACTGACAGTAGCACCTGTATCTACGACCGCTTGCACATCAATATTGTTAATTTTGATCTCTATTATCGCTTGTACTTTGTCTTTGTGCTCCTTTATGCACGTGGATGGTTCAGTTATTAATTCATCTCCCATCTGTACCCCGTCATTATACCTAAGGATACAGATTTTGTTCGGTGTTTTGTTCTGTGTCGGGCTGCTCTCACTCCAAACCTCAGCCGACGATGGAGAGCGTATCTCGGCTGCATCTAGTTTGTTTTATTATTGCTAGTGGATGGGCGTGGCTGCTCTGTGTCACTGACCTCCACTATGTGCACGTTGTGTTGCGTCGGCCGCCACGGTTGCGCAATTGGCGCATTTTGTGGTGGCGGTCGGTTATTGTCATATCTATCACTGTTTTGCCGGTCCGGACTGGGCCTCTGGTTCTGCGGCCAAGTTCGGTTTGCATCATTATAAGTATTAGTGTTGCTCGGCCCCCTGGCATTTTTCCATCTATTATTGCTTGGTGGGCCTGTCTCATACCGGTCATCGAACCTCCTTTTCCGGTCATTATTCACCGGCGGACTATTGCCGTTCCGGTCTCTACCTCTATTTCCGTTTTGTGCATACTCCTGTCTCCTATTATTACCTCCGCCGTTTCCATTACTTGGTGGAGGCGTGTTATTTCTACCATTTCTATAACCATTTCCGTTACTTCTAGCCTGTTCAGAGGCTGCCTTAACGTCCTCCTGAATCAGGTCAATTGAGTCCAGAACAGACAAGAAATGTTCCATATCATTTTCAGGCACGTGTATAAGTTTTTCCTTTACATGTATCGGCAAGTGTGATTTCAAAAGCCTGATCAAATCCCGGGATGAAATCTGTTCGTCCCAGTAACGGGTCTTATTAATGTGCTTCTCGAAATATTTTCGCAAATTGCCTAGTCGTGGAGAATACGGCTCTGGATTATATACCTCCTTCCGTAATCTCTCCTGGATACATGTTGACCAATATTTGGCCAAGAATGCTTTTTCAAATTGCTCATATGTATCACAACTGTCAGCTGCTTCGGTTGCCCATAATGCAGCATCTCCTTGTATGTAAGACATAACGAACTGTATTTTCTGGGTATGACTCCAAACGCTAGGCAAAATGTTTCTAAATCCCTTGATAAACACTACAGGGTGAACAGATTTCTTCTCCGTTGTAAAGATCTGAAACTGTCGGTTCCTAATCAAGCTTTCTTCAATCACTACTTTGGAATGACATTTATTTGTTTCGCTTACATTGGTTGCCTGTTCTGTCTCGCAGTCGCAATTTTTTACTGCAGTATTTATATGCCTATCATTCTTGGACCTGGCTGGCGTGACATACGCCCGTGCCTCGTCATGCCGCAAGCTAAGCTCCATCTCGGCAAGGCGACGGTCCACACTCCGCTGCCACAGCGGAATGTCTTTGTGCACTATCCTTTTTAGATCTTGCACATCCGCACTTGAGCCCACATCTCTGGCCTCAATTGCGGCGTGCACTTTCTGATCTATTTCTTTTATGACTTCATTTTCTACTTTGTGCACTTGTTCGATCACTTTGTTCTCAATTACTTGAGTTGTGTCAATTTCTAGTTGTTCGACCCTATTAGTCAGGACACTGATTTCCTCTACTATGGCGTGCACTTTCTGATCTATTTCTTTTATGACTTCATTTTCTACTTTGTGCACTTGTTCGATCACTTTGTTCTCAATTACTTGAGTTGTGTCAATTTCTAGTTGTTCGACCCTATTAGTCAGGACACTGATTTCCTCTACTATATTGGCGTTAGCCACTTGAACACTATCTACTCTTTCGCTTAATTCTTGCACCGTTTTGGGTATGGTTTCATATTTTTGTTTCAAA
Source organism: Schistocerca piceifrons (assembly GCF_021461385.2). Classification (NCBI taxonomy): domain Eukaryota; kingdom Metazoa; phylum Arthropoda; class Insecta; order Orthoptera; family Acrididae; genus Schistocerca; species Schistocerca piceifrons. The sequence continues at coordinate 361,352,511 of NC_060139.1, read as the reverse complement.
CTAACAATCTCACTTTGCATAACTTCTAAAGTTTGCATCAACTGCAAGTCCCTCTCATGCAGGCGTCGGTCACGCTCTGCTTGTTTAGCATCACGTTCTCTATCGCGCTCTGCTTGTTTGGCAAATTCAGCTACCAATCTCTGGTCACGCTCTGCTTGTTCAGCATCACGTTCTCTATCGCGTTCTGCTTGCATACATGCAAATTCAGCTACCAATCTCTGGTCACGCTCTGCTTGTTCAGCATCACGTTCTCTATCGCGTTCTGCTTGTTTAGCATCACGTTCTCTATCGCGTTCTGCTTGTTTAGCATCACGTTCTCTATCACGCTCTGCTTGCACACGTACAAATTCAGCTTGGAAATTGAGCATGCGCTCGAACATAACTCTTAATGATTGCACTTCTGACACCTCACCACTCTCTGGTCCGTGTCCAGTGCTTGCGGATGGCACAGTATTTCCGCTATCAACTGAATCACTGGGTGGCAATGGCAACATTTCTTGTCCTTCTGCCCCCAGATTCTCACATTGTACTTCCTGAACTACGTCACTAACATTACTTTGTGTCCCACTTTCCAACTCGGTATCACTACTTACTGACTGTTGCTCATTATCCATGTTGATATCTTTCTGACTACGCAATCTAACCATAGTAAACAAAAGAAATAAAATCTGAACTAAATATCCTAACACTCAGGTTTCACTGACATAATCACACAAGAAATGGACATTAACTAATACACACTTACTATATACTACAATGACTAACTACCTAAATGTCCTGTTATTTTAAAACAATTTACTAACAACAAGCACACCACTAATGATCCGAGAACACTGCACTGAGGCTACTTTACTACCCACAGGACAACTGCACTGTAGCTTTACCTTTTGGTGATCTATCTTGGGTGCAGCTGCCCCCTGATATTGTGGTAGGTAATTAATTTTTCGAAATATTGAGCTCTCTTCTTCAGCTTGCCTCTGGGTACATAGTGTTCTCATGCAAAAAATCATACACAGGTATTACCACACAATATTGGTTATGCAATACATACAATACATAGAAAAATTATTAAATGTTCTGCAACAAAGTTCGACTATATTAATTCCCTAGTTATCTCACGGGTATTTAGTGGCCACTGCATATTCGAGCCCCACGTTGGGCGCCAATTTAACGAAATCGGTCGTAATGAATGGGATTGATTTGAAATTTCGTTAAAGAAGAATAATAAAATTTATCTGTTGTTTTTAAGTTAATTTTCTTTCGTGCGAACTTTGTTGTAGAACCACTCTCTTATTTTCGTGTGGTAATAAAAAAATTTTTACTTACTTAAATATTACGTACATTTAAAGAAAAAATAATATTTACGTGAACTCATATGAACTGGTTAAGAATATTAGGTTGAGAATTGAGTCCTTTAAATCATTCGGCCTTGGCATACACTTTCCTGATGCAGTGGATTTTTTGTTAAATATTTTTACTGAATTTTATCCCGGCACTAGCCATAGAACACAAGATTACCTCTATTAGCAGAAAATGTTTTAATTATTGCCAAGCCGACATTTATCACTGATCAAACCTACTTCATTACACATTTAAGATATTTTGAAAGAACCAAACTGTTTAAATTTCAATGTTAACTAACATTAGCTATCCGCCTACGAATGCACAAACGTATAATTAATTCAAATTTTATCAGCCACAGGATCACTGAAAAAGAAGAACAATTTCTTAATTCACCATTGATTTTTATGCATCTGTTCCCGATTTACGGGTTTGCTATTGTTGGTCGCGGCACAGCCCAGCAACACCGCTAAAAAATGCTGAAAAATTCTTAAAGAAATTTTATAGATGACGTGGGCAAGCTAATTTACATAAATAATTCACACTTTTGATAAACTCTAATATATTTAGATCAAACAACAATACAACTCACATTAATTCGTAACGCATCGTCTAATGGTGGCTAAGTCCAGACAGAGACAAAAGAAGTCTACCCATTCGTAAAAAACTCTTTCACAGTGTCCTACCGCAATGACTTCTGAACAGAGAAGACCAAAGAATACATAATGCATTGTGCTTAAATAGTATTGCTGACTATTAACATTTCTTTGCAAATTGACGATATTATTCTCTTCTGGCAACATATCTCTGCTATCGCAAATACTGACACATTTTACAATCACATAATAAATACAGAAAAAATTCCTATCCTAAATACAGACAAATATTACAACAAAAAATATAAGGAGAATAACAAATGTCTTTTACACCACATTCAGTAATATTTTTGTTCAATAATTACGATATATACAACTTGCCCAGAGCGGCGTATATGGTACAAATAAACTCTTTTTTTTTTTTTAATAACGTGAGTTTGCCAGGGAACGTTACAGTACCTTGTTGACATTCCGACTGGAACGCCGACCCTGACCTAGCTTCCTCGGCTCTGAGCTCGCCGGGTAAAATTTTAAAAAAGATTAGGCATGTACACCAAAATTATTTGGCGGCGTAATGGTATTATACTAGCCAAAGCGAGAGTGGCAGCGTGTGCAGTAGACCGCAAGCAGTCGCTGCAACTCGCAGGGGACATCTGTATGGCTAGAGGTACAATGGCCCATAGCCAGCGCCCGCAGTTACTATGAGGGCAGACTCTGGAGCACAGATGCGTTCATAAATGGACATCGTCCTAAAACTCTGAAGCAAAAATATTTTTGCATTAGACTGCCATTAGTGGCGTGCCAAAATGTGAAATTTTGACTGACAAACACCACACTGCACGCCTCTAGCACATGCAGACAATTCCTATACCAACTTCCACATCCTACGGCGTGGCCAGTTTGTGCATATTGCCAGAAAAAAGGGCTCCGAGAATGACCATGTTTCTTGGCTCTTAACGAATCGTCTCTTTGCTATCCGCTGCAGAGGCTACCAGAGAGCTTGGTGTTTTTTAAAAGACTACTATTTACAGTGCCTTCGCAATGGCGCACTTTAAAGTAAATTTAGACTGAAGTGGTAGTACAGGCTCTTTTTCTCCGACTATTGTATGTGTTTGACAAAAGATGTGTCTTCACGCTACATCACACCATTCAATTAGAGAAGAATACATTAGTACTTGATTTATGTAATGGTGAAAGCAGTAAATTTGTAGCCTGTAGGTATTAGGATAGATTGCTGTCCCTTCCATAAAATTCAATTGTTTGTAACGTCTATTAATTGAGGACAACGATAGCTGTAGTATCTGAAGCATTCGTAATTATTTAACTGAGGAAGGAGGCCAATCAAATTTTTGACTTTGCGCCTACAACGGAGGCTGTTCTCTACTTTTTCCTTTTAAAATATTCTGCTTTCCGCTTAGCATTAAAAGTAAAGGATATCTCTTTCGTGCTTTCGTCTGTATTGCCGTCCTGCCTGCATGTAAATAAAGAGAACAGATATGAACATTATGTGTTATTTTTGCGTGAAAAAACTAAATGGTGTCTCCTCCATGCCTTCTTTGGCGTGGATATAATGAATCATGTGAAAACAAAAACTATTTTCTTTTAGGTCTTGGTCTTCTTGATCAATAGCTGTAAAATAATTGAAAATCAACTGAATGAATGAAAAGAATAAGACAGAATGATACTGATTTATATGTGCATCTTGCTCCTCTTCTTTAAAAAGAATTTCCTAGCCATTTTCGCACAAAAATTAGTGATTTAGTTACGTTATAGTATTATTAATAAAAGATTAAGACAAGGCAATTTTTCTTTTTTTCTTAGTATCGTGAATGCTGAAGAAAAGTAATTGAAGGGAAAACAAAACTTTCATTTGTCTTAATAACATTCCTCCCTACAGCTGCATTTAACGATCGCCTGACAGGCTACAAGCTTCCAAGTGAGTCTGTTATTCTGCGACATAAACTGCATCGAACAGCGGGGACTTGGTTGTTGTGGCAGGTCTTCTAATAATTTTCTTCATCTCTGCTCATTCGTGCTCTATAGGGCTGAGGTCAACACCTCTGGGTGGCCAGTCTCGTTGACCAACGTCTCTGTTCATTTGAAACAAGTGTTTCACACATTTCATTGTATGAAGTCGGGAACGGTCATGTTGGAAGATTATACTGCCTCCAGAAAATCTCTGACCAACAGAAGAATGCATTATGTTCTCCAGTATTTGTCAATAGAAATCACTAGAAAGCGGATGGACCTATACCCATAAAACGCCGCAGTTTTTGATGTCCATCCCCAAACTGTGACACATGTTCGACCTGACCTTTACCTCTGTGACTTGGTCCCAGTATGAATGCAGTTTCCTTCCGTTCGCCAGTGCAAAGGTTAATCTGGCAGCCTTATGTTGCCCTTTCAGCATTTCCTTAAACACCGATTTACGGCCGGCCGCGGTGGTCTAGCGGTTCTAGGCGCTCAGACCGGAACCGCGCGACTGCTACGGTCGCAGGTTCGAATCCTGCCTCGGGCATGGATGTGTGTGATGTCCTTAGGTTAGTTAGGTTTAAGTAGTTCTAATTTCTAGTGGACTGATGACCACAGATTTTAAGTCTCATAGTGCTCAGAGCCATTTGAACCTATTTACGTCCATACCATCCTTCCTCGTGCAGACGACGACGTATGTTCGACCTGCTCACCCTTCACTGAAGTGTATTGTTAATTTCTTTGCTGCTCTTGAAAGGGTCTTCATCACCGCAGTGGAATATACGCTTGTCTTGATCCTCCATGATAGTCCGTAGGCGTCCAGATCGGCCTTCATCCGCTATCCTCTTAACCCAGAGATGAATCGTATCTTTGCTGTATCCTAGAATATCGTACGTAGTAATAATATCAGCGTTTTTAGACAAAACTAAAATTCAGGTTCACACACTGACTCAAGTCGTGTTGCTCGAGCTATAGTATGTTTGTGAGCAAATGTGTACATAACACATTACACGATACAAATTGGTAATAGCAAGGTACAAAAGTGGAGGGATATCAGAGTGGTTAAAACGTTAAGTTTGTAAGCAGTAGATATGGGTTTTGAGTTCTGTAGCTTCCACAAATTTTAATCCTTTGCAGACAAAGAATTATTAGTTTAGGGTGATAACATCAAATGTAGCATTGTGCATATGGCTTCCAGTGCTCTCTGGAGTGAGCAAGGATAAACAGTCTCCACTAACTTCCCTATTATGAATGCGCCTCAGTTTGAGGCTGATCTCAACAATCGGTCGATAATTGTTTTCTACATCTACATATACATCTACATAGATAGTCCGCAAGCCACCGTACAGTGCGTGGCGGAGGGTATCCTGTATAGCTACTTGTCTTTTCCCCTCCTGTTCCAGTAGCAAATAGAGCGAGGGAAAAACGACTATCTGTACGCCTCCGTATGTGCCCTAATTTCTCGTATCTTATCTTCGTGGGCCTTACGAGCAATGGCGGTACGAGCAATGTATGTTGGCGGCAGTGGAATCGTTTGGCAGTCAGCTTCAAATACCGGCTCTCTAAAGTTTCTCTATAATTTTTCTCGAAAAGAACATCGCCTTCCCTCCTTGGATTCCCCCTCTGGATTCCCGAAGCGTCTCCATAACACTTACGTGTTGTTCGAACCTACCGGTAACGAATCTAGCAGCCCGCTTCTGAATTGCTTCGATGTCTTTCTTCAATCTGACCTGGTACGGATCCCAAACATTCGAGCAGTACTCAAGAATAGGTCGCCCCAGCGTCCTATAAGCGGTCTCCTTTGTGGGTGAACAACTCTTTCCTAAAATTCTACCAATAAACCGAAGCCGATGACTCGCCTTCTCTACCACAGTTCTCACGCGCTTATTCCACCTCACATCGCTCTGCAACGTTACGCCCAGATATTTAAACGACATGACTGTGTCAATCAGGGCACTAGTAATACTATTACTGCATCCGAACATTACAGGTGTGATCTTCTGACTCATCCACATTAAGTCGCCTTGTATCTTCCTACAGTCACTCAACTTCGACACCTTACGGTACGCCACGGCATCAGCAGCCAACAACCACAGATTATGTGTATAGACAACTTCAGCGGTCCTGTCACACTTCCCTGGGGCACTCCTGGCGATACCCCTGTCTCTAAAGAACACTCGCCGTCGAAGACAACATACTGGGTTCTATTATTTAAGATGTCGTGGAGCCATTCACATGTCTGTGAACTTGTTCCACATGTTCGTACCTTCGTTAACTGTCTGCAGTGGGGCACCGTGTCAAATGCATTACGGAAATTTCGAAATATGGTATCTGCCTGTTGCCATTCATCCATATTTCTCAGTATCTCATGTGAGAGAAGGGCAAGCTGAGTTTCGCATGAGCGATGCTTTCTAAAACTATGCTGGTTCGTGGGCATAAGGTTCTCAGTCTCAAGAAAATTTATTATATTAGAACTGAGAATATGTTCAAGGACTGCCGCGCGTGATTAGCCGAGCGGTCTGAGGCGCTGCAGTCATGGACTGTGCGGCTGGTCCCGGCGGAGGTTCGAGTCCTCCCTCGGGCATGGGTGTGTGTGTTCGTCCTTAGGATAATTTAGGTTAAGTAGTGTGTAAGCTTAGGGACTGATGACCTTAGCAGTTAAGTCCCATACGATTTCACACACATTTGAACGACATTTTTTGTTCAAGGATTCTGCAGCAGATAGAAGTATTAGTCTGTAAGTTTGCGGGTCCGTTCTTTTACCTTCCTTATATACTGGAGTCACCTGCTCTTTCTTCCAGAGGCTCGGGACTTTGTGCTGGCGAGAGATGCACGATAACTGCAAGATAGGTAAGGGGCCAACGCCGTAGAGCTATTTTTGTTTTGCGTTTGTAGCAGTATTGTACGCTTAGGTGATAAACAGCCTTCAACTAATGATTGCCATGGCTACAAAAACAAAATTTGTCATTTCGCTTATGGTCAAATAACTGTTTAGTGTTATCAGACGAAAAGATCGACCGGCCTTAGACTCTTCCTTTCTGGACAAAGAGCTTTTCTTCTTCGGAAAATTTTTGAACGTTGTTGCTTGAGACGTTTGTAGAGGAATTTATACTGCGCAACACAATCAAAGGATCACTTTTACGAATTTCTTTAACTCATTCCCATTGCGACATATAAGTTTGTAATTCTGTTCAAAGGTGCCCACAACCTTCTTCTGTAGCGTGGCGCCCTGCGATGTCACGCTCGGGATAGACGGCGCTCCAAAGTGCAAGGTGTCGACACAAAACGATGAAAAGGTCAGAGCTCGAAGTTCATGTGACGTGAAAGGTAGGTTAATGATAACACATTGGCACCAAATTTCACCACAGTTCTACCCAACGCCACCATGGACGTTTCACACAATGGGAAGGCCGTCACACCCACTCTTACACACATTTCACTCCTTCTTTTGACACCTATATGATGTAATGTAAACGGCGATACCCGGTTTTGAAATCACACGTTTTTTTATGAGTGACCGGGGAAAAGATTTCAGACACATCGTCGCTCAGAATCGACACAAAAAGGCCTAATAGGGTGGCAAAAAGGGCGCAATGAAATCACCCCTTTTCCCCGGAAAGGGAGTGTATTACTTTTCGCCGGCCGCTGTGGCCTAGAGGTTCTAGGCGCTTCAGTCTGGAACCACGCAGCTGCTACGGTCGCAGGGCATGGATGTGTGTGATGTCCTTAGGTTAGTTAGGTTTAAGTAGTTCTAAGTTATAGGGGACTGATGATCTCAGATGTTAAGTCCCATAGTGCTCAGAGCCATTTGAACCATTTATTACTTTTCCTGTACCTGATTTCACATACAGAGTCCATCTCAAAGTAAACAATCTGACAACAGAAGTGGAAAAACTGGAGAAGTTATTGGAGCAGGTTTCTGCCAGAAGAAACGAATCATTCTCCTTACATACATTGTACAAGCGCTTTGTGATGTCGCATGGTCGTATAGCGCTGTGTTACAGGCGAGTAGGGCTAGATTGTCGAATATATATACCCATCAGCTCCAATGACGTTAAGGACAGGACAGCTTAATTCCATGAGGAGTGTCAGTGTATTATATGAGGCTAGAAGAGTGGCTGAACAGTTGTAGACGGATGTATTCTGTCTCCAAGAACCGTATACGACGGCAGAAAAGATCCCCAGTATGTCAATAACTCCCGAAATAGTCACACAACGGCAGCGTCCTATGACATCAATAATAGTATCTAACGAGGCCATAACAATGTCAAAAATATCACAGTTAAGTTCATAACACGTAATCTGTGTGGAAAAGTTAACCGGAAAGGGGAGTTGCATCCTGGTCTCCATGTATTTTCAATTTAGTGATGTAGCCGACGAGAGTCTGCCAGTTGCTTAGGACGAACTAAGCCTCTTGTGCGGTCATGGATGCAAATGCGAAGCCAGTGTTGAGGCATAACCGGCTGACTGATGACCGTGAAAAACAACTAGAAGAAGCCACTATGGAGCTCAACCTACAGATACTGGATGCACGTCACAATCCATCAACCTACGAAGGGCAGGGTAGGAGCGACGCCAAATACTGACGTCACTTTAGCAAACATGGCAGCGGCGCGCCATGTGTAAGGCTGGAAGTTTGAGAGTGGATAGTTCAAATGGCTCTGAGCACTATGGGACTTAACATCTGAGGTCATCCGTCCCCTAGAACTGACAACTACTTAAACCTAACCAACCGAAGGACAACACACACATCCACGCCCGAGGCAGGATTCGAACCTGAGACCGTAGCAGCAGCGCAGTTCCAGACTGAAGCGCCTAGAGCCGCTCGGCCACAACGGCCGGCAAAGTGCAAGAACTGACAGACGCTGTACATAGAGCAATGGAGGCATCGATACCTGTCAGCAGATGTCATTCGAAAAGAGTACCTTGCACCTTGACCAAGGCGCGCAGAAATTAAGATGTGAAACAGGAAGAGCCAGGAAGCTATACGAGAGCAGCATGACCCAAGAAGAAAGAGTCGGAAGGTTGAATACATAGAGGTATGTTAAACAACGTTTTATGGAAGAGTTATGGAAAACAAAAATGGAACGACAGAAGCAATTCGTGGAGGCTAACTTAGAAATCGCTCTCTGGTGTGTACCTCATAAAACAGTCTGCGAGAAAATACGACCACCAATAGTCTTTGCCTCGTTTAAAAGGAATGATGGAACGGTAATAGAAAGTTGGGTACAGTCAGCTTCCCTGTTAATGTAAACACTACTTCCTGGCGGTGGAGAAGAAGGCGAGATATCTGACCAGCGTAGATTACAAAAAATGTTATGAGGAGACTATACAAACAATTACTAATTCGCTCAAGAAGAAATTAGGCAAATAATTTTAAGAATGAAAAAGGAAAATATTTCCAGGACCGGACGGGATGCCGGCCGGTTTGGCCGAGCGGTTCTAGGCGCTACAGTCTGGAACCGCGCGACCGCTACGGTCGCAGGTTCGAATCCTGCCTCGGGCATGGATGTGTGTGATGTCCTTAGGTTAGTTAGGTTTAAGTAGTTCTAAGCTCCAGGGGACTGATGACCTCAGATGTTAAGTCTCATAGTGCTCAGAGCCATTTGAACCGGACGGGATCCCTGATGAAGTAACACAAGCCCTATCTGACCAATTAGATTATCACTTGGGCGAACTGTACAGCGAGTGTCTCTTGCAAGAGACGTTCCCTGCATTATGGAAGAACGCTGAAGTGGTAATAATTAGTGAAGGGCAAGATAAGGATGCAATGATACCCAAATCCTACAGATCAGTTTGTCTTTTGTACGTCCTCGGGAAAACCTATCATGAAAGATTACAAGATCATATGCTGCTCAGGGGATGAGCCCTCACCATTTCAGGTTTAGAAGAGACAAGTCAACTGAAGACACAATTAATAAGGCGATTTCGCTAGTGACAGATACTCATTGTATGTACGCTCTAACGTTGATGATCAGTATTATTGGCGCTGTCGATAACTTATCGTCCAGAAGCGCTGTACAACTACCTGAAATATTATTGCCACGGGCGACATGTTTGTATGCAAGGATCAGTGTGTGGTCCAGAGTGTTGGAGTGTTGCATTGGAGCCCATACTACAGAAGTTACACGACAGCTGTAACATAAGCGGACTGCAGATGATGTGCTGTTCGTTGTAAGTGGTGAAGAATAATAGAAGAGAAATGTAATGCGGCGCTCCACGAACCTGAGAGTTGGTGTCGATGTGCTAAATTGTCACTAGCACCTCGCAAAACAACGTAATCTGAAAGGCAGTCTAGTAAGAAACCCTAAAATAAAATAAAATGCTGTAACGATGAGGAGAAGCGCGTTAACGATATGTCTAAGGGTATTTCTGGACGAACGTCGTAGCTTTGCACATCTTATACAGGAAGCAGGTAGAAAAGGCACACATGTGATGAATAAAACTATATCGATTGCAAATATGCGGTTTCGGCTTCCCTTGAAAACAATCAGGTTAAAAACAAACAGGAAAACATCAGTCGTAGGACATGGTGCGAGCGTTTGGGCTCATGGATTGCAGGTAGTGAAGGCAGCCTCATTAGTGAGAAGCCTACTGCACGACCCCGAATGGTGATTGTTAGTAATGCTAGGAATATGCCCACTGAACTTCGAAATTAGGAAAAGGGGGGGCAGCTTTTCACTGGTTAAAGAAAGACAATAAAATGGAAGTATGAAGCGTGCTTGGAACTGAAGCCAATTCGAAAAACGTAATAAAAGACTGCATATTACAACTGTGGCAAAATGAATGGTACACTTCGGGCACAGTCAGGAGAACATAAGAAATTCCGCCTAAAATCAGGGAGAGGTTAAACATGAGATTTTTTAACCCGCCAAGTGGACTGATCCATTACCTGACTGGCCATGGAACTTACGCTACGTATCTATGCAAATGAAAAGACAAATGAATGATAGCTGCGTCTGCGGCTGTGTGACAACACCAGAACATACATTGTGGGACTGCGAACTCTACGAAGATGCGGCGGGCAAAGGAAGTCAGATATTAAGCATGTTAGATCCCAAAGCAGCACTAAGGAGCGAGTCAACCTGGTGCATCTTGGATGTCATTGCAGCCACAGTATCGAGAAAGGTTAAGGAAGACTTCACGAGGCATTCAACCATAAGTCAGCATCCTGCCATCCAGGCTAGAAAACATACTCTTCAGACAGAAGATAACTGAAGTTGGCGACCACCAAATGATGGTTCAAATGGCTCTGAGCACTATGGGACTTAACTTCTAAGGTCATCAGTCCCCTAGAACTTAGAACTACTTAAACCTAACTAACCTAAGGACATCACATATATCCATGCCCGAGGCAGGATTCGAACCTGCGACCGTAGCGGTCACGCCGTTCCAGACTGTAGCGCCTAGAACCGCTCGACCACCCCAGCCGGCTCACCAAATGAAATAGTTTCCCAAGAATCTACACTGCACTGGTGCAAGTGATCATGAAAGAGTGGACTTCAAGTCGTAACAGTGTCGGGTGGGATTGCTTGCTTTAGTGGAAACGCTGCTGACGTCTTGCCCGACGCCCAAGGAATCCAGCAGATAATGGCTGCTGACAAGGCTAGTACGACAGCGGATCCAGTAGCGGAAACAACCACCTACAAGTTAAATACACCAAAATAAATGAACAAACGGAGAACAGATTCTGTAGGGCTTATATTGGTATTAGAAGTTGGTTAACTGCTTAAGGGTTTTATTGCAATTTTGTAGAAGCAAAAGAAGTAGTCATATTAAAAAAATTAAGTGACAGAAATAAACAGTTAATATATAGATTAATTACTATCCAAGGAAATTTGATTCGTGTGGCGTATTTCAGCTGTTCAGATAAGAGACTGTAATTATAAAGAAAAAAGAGATAAAACCCCTTTCCTTGTGGCGTCAATTCCCGCACACTCCCCGGTAGAAAACGACCCTTCTCAGTGCAGTGACCAACAGGACGACGCCTTTGACGCTACTGACACCCCCGGACATTTCAGTCCCTCTCTAAGGATATTGCGCACCGAACGTGATCTTACCCCTTTGGAGCGCAGTGCGACTGTAATTTTTGCTCTTGTGTACAGGTTGAAACCACTAGAGCCCGTTCAAAATCATTCGACGAAATTTCAATCTGAGCCGAAGCAACTGACCAGCCGAAGCAGCTGTAGGCACACAGCTAGCATCGGAGGGGTACCCAATGGCACGGTCCAGACTGGGGTCCCTTGTTGGAATTTACGAAACGGCAGCACTTGAAATGGCCGGAGGACTGGCATCAACAGGAGCAGCAGAGTGCGCGACTGTCGACCACGTAACAGTTCTGTTGGGCTCTTCTCTCCACTAGGCGTGGCCCTGTAAGTGCTAAGAAAGACCGTTAGTGCATCCTAAGCTGGAGTATCTCCTATGTATGTTCTCATTTCATTTATGGACATTAGAATTAGGCGTGTTGTCTCTCCTTTTATTTAGGGTGAAAAGGTGGAGCTTTGATATTCTGGATGCCATTCTTAGCACAAAAATCGTTTAAGGTTTGAGATATAAACTGTGGCCCCATAGTGCCATTAGAGTGTGGGGAAGACCTTCGATCGAAAAGATCTTCGTGACTGCTCATACTGTATTCTGTGCTGCAGTGGAACGGCAGCTGATAATGTCAGGATAACATGGATATGCGTCAATATCTATCAGTCAATTGGCGTCGTGAAAGGGGCCTCCGATAGCCAGATGGACGCGTTCCCATGGCTGTGTGAGCACAGGCCACGGTAAAAACGTTGCCAAGAAGCTGCTTTTTACCCCGTGCACTTGTTACATGCGTGAATTAATCGCTCGATTTGACAATCTCCGGCCAGTAAACGTAGCACTAGGCAAGTATTTTAGTTCTTTATGTACCCCAGTGTCCTTTATGCATATTCTGGGATTACCACTAGGGGGAAGTACATTCTGTCGTCAACAGCAGCATGCCGTCCACGAGAACTAATCTGTGTTGCAGCTTAAAATATCACATGTACAGCGTCTGACATCTGTCTCGGTGGTCGTTCGGGGAAACCTCGTAGGATGTGATGCCGCACCTGTTGTAAAACAGGGTCGCGCCGATAGCGTCGGCGAGGCGCGAAATACGAGGGTGAGTCAAATGAAAACCTTAAATATCTTTTAAATATTATTTATTGTGCAGAAGTGGTACAAAGCTGCATCACTTTTCAACATAATCTCCCCCACGCTCAATGAAAGTCCTCCAGCGCTTACAAAGTGCATAAATTCCTTTAGAAAAAAATTCTTTTGGTAGTCCGCGCAACCCCTCATGCACTGTGTGGCGTACCTCTTCATTGCGTCATTGAGTGCTCCAAACATATGGAAATCATTTGGGGCAAGGTCTTGTGAGTATGGTGGATGAGGAAGACACTCAAAATGCAGGTCTATGATTGTTGCAACTGTTGTACAGGCAGTGTCAGGCCTTGCATTGTCATGTAGCAAAAGGACACCTCCTGACAGCAATCCACGTCGCTTTGATTTGATTGCAGGCCGCAGATGATTTTTTAGGAGATCTGTGTATGATGCACTGGTGACAGTGGTCCCTCTAGGCATGTAATGCTCCAAAATGAAGCCCTTTTGTCCCAAAAGAGAGTCAGCATAACCTTCCCTGTTGATGGTTCTGTTCGAAACTTCTTTGGTTTTGGTGATGAGGAATGGCGCCATTCCTTGCTCACTCTCTTCGTTTCCCCAGTAACGATTCTTTCAAGGAAGCCATCACCTTCTCGTTCAAAGCGCCGAAGATGTTCTTCACAGGCATCAACACGTCGTTCTCTCATTTCAGGAGTCAGCTGCCGTGGCGCCCATCTTACAGACACTTTGTGAAACTGGAGCACACCATGCACAATGTGGTGTGGTGACCCATGACTAATCTGTAAACATGCTGCGATGTCATTCAGTGTCACTCTGCGGTTTTCCTTCACTATGGTTTCAACTGCTACAGTGTTCTGTGGAGTCACAACTTGTTGTGCCTGACCTGGACGAGGAGCATCTTCCACTGAAGTCACACCATTTGCGAACTTCCTACTCCATTCGTAGACTTGTTGCTGTGACAAACATGGATCACCGTACTGAACCTTCATTCGTTGATGAATTTCAATAGGTTTCACACCTTCACTACGCAAAAGCCGAATAACAGAACGCTGTTCTTACCTGGTGCAATCGCAAGTGGGGCGGCCATCTTTATACTGATACTGGGACGGTATGTGTGCATCTGCACTCTACTGCCACCTACAGGCCATTCTGCACGGTGTTTGTAGCACGCTTACAAACTCACATGATAACAGCGCGAAATTTCGATCTGGTATTACAAATTTAAGGTTTTCGTTTGACTCACCCTCGTAGTAAATGGGGTATTATTAACTGTCTGTTGAGCCTCACCATCGAGGTAAAAACAGAGAATTTCTTCTTCGTTGAAGCTTGGATAGGGACCCATCGTCAGACAAGAGAGGAAGTCAGCATTGGCGTGATTTGCTGCTAGACGAAATTGAATTTCGTAATTGTATTGGCCGTTGTGACCGAGCAGCTCTAGGCGGTTCAGTCCAGAATAGCGCTGCTGCTACGGTCGCAGGTTCGAATTCTGCCTTGGGCATGGATGTGTGTGATGTCCTTAGGTTAGTTAGGTTTAAGTAGTTCTAAGACTAGGGGACTGATGACCTCAGATGTTAAGTCTCATAGTGTTCAATTAGAACCATTTTTGAACCTCTTTTCCTGTTTGCAGATAGTTTTTCTCTGTTCAGTGTTTGAGAAGTGGACGCTATTGGTTGCTCGGACCGTCTGAATTTCGATAAGTGAGAACTCCCCTGAGCTCAAATTTCGATGCTTCAGTGCCAACTATCAGCTGTTTTCATTGCTGAAATGTGGCCAGGCACGAAGACTGTTCTTCAGTGTTTGGAATGTGTATTCACACTCAGTTTACCAGACAAATGGAGTACATTGTTTTCGTAAGTAATTTAACGGACATACAATTTCATTTGCCATCGGAGTGAGTTTATCATAATGAGTAATTTTGCCCATAAAGGACTGTCATGTTAGAGCAGTAATAGCTGCAGTTTGGCTATCCGTTGGGTGATTCCTCATTGTGAAATGACGTGCCCTAAGTACTCAATAGAGGGGTCAACAATTTTTTTTGTTATATCTAAGCTGAACTTTAGACCCACACGCTGGACGGTCTGAAAAAGGTGTGTAAGGTTGTGTAGATGTTCTGGTGTGCCTGACCTCATGACAACAGTGTTATCCAGATAGTAAATTCAACATGGATATGTGGCGTGAGCTGCTCTAAAAAAAATGACGCTGGAAGAGTGTTCGTGCTCTTGCAGTGCCGAAAACTAATCGTTGAATTTATACACCCTGGGTGGGGTGGGGTGGGGTGGGGTGGGGTGGGTTGGGGGGGGGGGGGGGGGGGGGGAACGTTGTTGACCAATAGCAGCTGTTGAGATGCTTCGGTGAGAGGAAGTTGCAAATATGAGTCAGAAAGGTCTACTTTAGAGGAATACTGACCCCCTGCCAATTTTGCTATTAAGGGTAAGTGTTGATCATGCATTGAGCCTTTACTCACTTCAAAATCACCACAAAGGCAGAGTTTCCGGGATGACTTTTTATCATCACTAGTGGCGTCGTCCTTTGGCTAGACATAATTGGTTCTATCACATTCAGCTCCGTTAACCTATCAAGTTTCTGCCTGGCTTGTTGTTCGCGTAGTGCTAACAGCACAGGTCGCACCTGAAAGAAACATGGCTGTGCAGGTTGGTTTTAGGGTAATATGGACAGCGGTATCTTTTGCTTTGCCGAGCTCTAGTGAAAAATGTCAGAAAATCCGTAGCATATTTCTTGTAGCTTCTGGGATGCCACTTGTTCTGAAACCAGGTTTACTGAGTATGAAATACTAAATCCGACAAATATGAACATATCCAATCCAAGTAAATTCTCAGGCACTGTTCGCCACTAGAAACGTTAATTGACGTACCAAGTTTTTGTAAGCAATGTTCGTACTGATGTGAATCTGCTGCTTATAGTAGCTCGAATGTCTACAAGTATCGGGTGTCAATGTTGGAGCATCAAGGTGGAGGTACTTTTGAGCGTTAATGAGAGATGTTGCAGCGCCAGGATCGACTTGCATTTGTATGGGATTGCTGTTAATGTTCACGTTTAGAAATAATTTATTTGGTACTGTTACCTTGGTCTCGCCCACTAAGCTGATAATGCTTATGTCCTTCGGATGTGCACTTTGCATTGCAGCATGAACTGACATAGACTACCGCAATGTGCCCTTACTTTTTACAGTTATTGCAATAAGGCCAATGGTTTGGACATTCAATATGGTCAAGATTAATGAAACAGGCGGAGCAAGACGGAAGTGCGCGGCAGATTTCACTTGAGTCCGCTGCTGACGTGGTTTTTTGAGGCATGGTTACAGGTTTGCAGCTCTCAGGGCCAGTTTAAGGTCCAAGCGACACCAACAGCCGTTTGGGGCGCCAACTCCTATACAGGACGTATCACAATTAGTGGCGACAACTTGGGGTGGCAAGTTGAGAGGGTTGCCAGGGGCGTCCAAGTGCAAGATTTGTTATAGCGTGTGTGTGTGTGTCACAATTAGTAGTGAAAACTCACACGGGTGGAAGTGTACAAAGGAAAAGGAGGGGAGGAGGGAGGGAAGGGCACCAAATGATAAGTCTTTTGTGTTGAATACGTTCTTGAACCGGTTACGGCTGCACTACAGCGATTTCTGCCTCGTTTGATCTGATGGTGCCCGAGCGATTTCTGCAGTCGCTGTTAACTACGGTTACATCCTTCCATTACTCTAACTGCCGGCCAACCACTCGCGAAACTTCAAGTGACTGAGAGAGCGTTGGACCTCTTCTAAAGTGGGGTCATCAGATTGTAATGCCAATTGAAGGACCTCATGGTCTGACGTCAAAAGGATTACTGCATCCCCGGCTGTAGTATCAGCACATGACTCTTCATACTTGGTAGTGAGAAATTAGCACTTCCTACTAAGGCCTTATAATTCTAAGCACGGTATGTATGGTTAGATTGCTTCTTACAATTATAGAACACTACCCTCGAAGATATAACATGGGAATTGCGGTGACTATAACTCGTTCGTTCGTGACACGTTTCCTTGAATGATAGTAATGTGGGTTCCGTGAGAGGAACTAACTTGCATAATAAGCAATACATGTGATGCTTAATCTGTCACCTTAAATACTGTCCAACGTCTGTGCCAGGTGGATACACCAGTTCCCGTCAGATCACTGAAGTGCCGTCAGGTATGACCAGTACTTGGATAGGTGACTGTCCATGGACGCCATGTGCTGTTGGCATTTTTTCCTTAGCCTTTATGGCAGAGGGGAAAGGAGAGGTGATGGCGGAAAGATCCTATCACCAGTCCTTGCGCCAGAGTCCTGGATAAAATTCCAAACCTCTTTACATTGTTTCATGGTGAGGGCATGTGAAGCTACTGACTGTGATCTGTACATCGGATGGGAACATTACGCTTGGCTGCCCCTTGGTGCTGTTCTAGGTGAGTAGTCTGTGTGCTGGCACCATGTTTCACCCTCTCCCTTATTTCATTGTCATCCAACATGTAGATGACACCAAATTTCATACACACTTGTTACAGTCACTTACACTTTCCAGTAACACTTCAGCAAGACACAACGCTCTGGGTTTGTAAAGGAGAGATGCATACGGGTGTGAAGGATAGAAAACACCTTTTCAATTGAGGTGGCTGAACCTGCCCCTCAATTATGCCATATGACTTCATCTTACTTTAGCTTGAACGCTGTGAAGTGTTGCCATAACCTCTTTTCACACACCTCCCAACCCTCGTCATACACTGGCAATGGTGACAGATAAACTGGCTTTGGTGCTGTTTGGCAGATAGTCCTGCCAGCAACATTTTCAACATTACTATGGTTTCTTGCTGGTGTTTTCCAGGCTACTGGCTCTTCAGTTGCTTTTGTAGTAGGCTTTGGAGTACAAATGCCAACGAAGCACTCACTGCCATCGTCACACTTGTCACATACACACATGATAGTCTGAACGTCTGTGTCGCCACTTGTGTGATGACTAAGCATACAAGAAGAGTTCACACAACAGTAAACAGTTTAATAACGACAGAAAATTTCATGGTACAGCACAGATCTTACAACATAAGATCAAACTAGCACAGCAAGAAACAGAGTCCAAGACTGCACCCAAGTTCAGTTCACGAGGGAAGTGCTCGTATAAGTGTAAGTGAGACAATGACACAGGTGGTCTCTGCCCTGGGTTACAAATCGACTGTTGGTGCCACGGTCAACCATGGCGCAGCTGGTTGGCACCGGTGCCTGCAGGCCTAGGTGAGGTCCCGCCCTCGGGGCAGTTCAAAAATGGCTCAAATGGTTCTGAGCATTATGGGACTTAACATCTGAGGTCATCAGTCCCCTAGAACTTAGAACTACTTAAACCTAACTAACCTAGGGATATCACATACATCCATGCCCTAGGCAGGATTCGAACCTGCGACCGTAGAGGTCGCGCAGTTCCTAACTGAAGCGCCTAGAACCACTGGTCCACAAAGGCCGGCCTCCGGGTTAGTGATGCCGCCGTCAAGCAACGATGTGGCTGAGTCAATACCAGTAACTCAACGTGCTTGCTCCATGGAAGAGAGGTGGCATCCAGTGCTGGTCTGGCGACTCCTCTACCAGCGATGACAATGCGATTGGTACGAGAGGGAAAAAACGACGCTTTAGTGGGTGTCTTACCATAGTTACCATTACAGCATGAGCAAAAGCTTTTTGCCTCTCCTTATGCAATTTTAAAAGTGTGACCTTGCTTTAGGCAAAGAAAAGAGCAGTTACATAACTTAAGTACTTGATACCTTCCCGTACCTGCAGTACAGTTTGGCAGTCCTGAGTCCACAGACCTCTTCATTGTGTTTAGAGCGAATTTGTTCAGAGAGTAGTGCATCTGAATTTGGTTATACTTCTCCACATATCTTCTGCGGAATGGGTATTCCATCTACTTCTTCCGCTAGAAACTCCAGTGACTTTAAAACGTGCTTCGTAGAAGTATCTTTTTACGTGGATTAGTCCTCGCAAAACAAAAGGGGAGGGGGGGGGGGGGGGCAGGGGAAGGAGGTACTTTACCCCCGCCTTTTGAAAATATTGTAACCTAGTTATGTACTTTATATTTAATCATATTGAATATTTTTTTAATGATTTCTTACTCCAGATTCTATAACTGCTCTGAAATTTTCTCAGGAATGTTAACCCAAGACTTAAATCTTGGTAGTGAATGTGATTTTTCACAACAAATGTCATATTCATATTTCCAACTCCAGGACCCCTCCTACCTGTGTATATATCTTTAAAAACTATGTTGTGAATAAAACTCATGACAATATTAACGAAATCTGTAATTTTTATTTTTATTTTTTACATTTATAATGATGGTTGTCTCTGGCTACAAATTACGGAAAATGCGTTGGTATTGCTAAGATTGTGGTGAAAGATATTTTCAAGTACCTACTGAACAAAGACTTTGTTGATAAAAGTTAACAAAAGTAACAAAATTCGTTTGTTTTTTGTAATCTTTTTTGTGGTGGGCACAAAGTATCTCCTTCCCCCCTCCCCCTCTTTGTAGTATGCATTATGGAAGAGGCATTGGTATTGCTAGGGTTACCTAGCGATGACAGATTTCTTCTGGGAAGATGCACAATATCTGCAAAACTAAGACTGTGCCATAGGCATTGACGTTTTCCACCAGTGATTTTAATGCCTGTATTCTTCAGTTACATTCTATGGACACTCAATTGCAGTTTTCTGCAGATATGAACTGTAGAGGCACAATCGCTTCTAAACAGTCTAGGTGCACCTGAATGATTCTATTACTATCACCATACATTCGTGAAGAATTTTCTTTGTATTCTCGTAACCGTAGTAGTTATGGTGATGCCGTCAATGAGCATCTGAAGCTCACCTCTGAGATAGGCTTGAAGGAAGACGTCTTTTCTAACAGTGGCCAAAGAGGATTTGCTATCCACTGAGCTTTAAATTGTTCTCAGAATCTAGGCCAGCTCTCTGCATCTCCTGAGAAGGACTCTAATTTAGTGAACGGTAATTTGACTGTCTTAGTAACTGCATTTGCAGGAGGGACTACATTAACACTTCAAGAATGCATGGATTCAGAGACCCTTCGACACTGCCGAACGACACAAAAAGAGCGTGTTTCGCTTTATCATTATAATCCTTATATACAATTATATCAGTATCATAATACTCCTCTTATAAAAGGTTGTATACTTGGTCGTCTAGCCGGAGAGCAGTGTCTCATTTGAGAATTCGCAGATCAATTCTAGAGTGCGATTCCAATTCTCGGGTTTCAGACACAACGTCGCTATGAAACAAGACAGCAGTCTGACCTACATATGATTCAGTCCAGAACAATTTGTTACCAAAAAAGTGTGCTACATGCTAGGATACAGATGGATAATAACTCACCAGCTGAAATAAAATAAAAAGAAAAAGAGAAATACCAAGAGTTCTCACATATAAATTTAAAAAATTTCTTTTGGAGTAACACTTTTACACAGTAAATGATTTTTTTTTTTTTTTTTTTTTTTTTGAGAAAGGTAGTAAATGTTAGCTAATTTATTAACAATTGATCACTTAGGCCTGATTGTTGTGCACATTCTCTTCAAGTATGCAATATACTGGTTTGTATTTATTCCCATTTTTCTCTCACCATATTCCATTGCATTTCACCTCATAGTAAAAAGAAGTTAAAACCCACCCAACAAGTGAAAGTACAATGTGATGTCTATTACCTTCTTATAATATTGAATAAACTTTCATGAAACAATTAAAATTGTAACAATAAAATTGTAAAAATTACTTAAAAATGTATGCTGATTTGTCCATTATTATATCTGCATATTGTACAATATTATAATTACTTGGATCAACAAAATACAATGCAATACATCATGCGTTTGTGATGCGGAGGATGTAAGTGGCCTGTTATTAAAGGTTGTCTTGGTAACTGGCATAAACTATGCTGTTTCTTCCAAATGTGTTTCGATTTCCTAGGGTATGGTTAGGCAGGAACCCAAGAGCACAGCTCAAATTGCTGCGAGTGAAACGAGTAGCTACCATATTTATAATCTTAGTTCTCACAAACGTTTGGCGTTTCTTTTCTGAATGTGGCATGATTTCCTATCTGAGTGAGTTTAGTCAGGACCCTAAAACTACAGTTCACATTATTGTGAGTTCAACGACCAGCAGTCATATTTATAGTCTTGTTGTTCACGAATATTTGGCTGTTTTTCTTCCAAATGTGGCTCATTTTCCTTGAGGATTTTTTTTCTAGTGCTCTATCTACTTCAGCTATACAGCTCAATTCTTTTTGTTAATTTTGGAACACAACCTACGACCAGCTTAGAGACAGAAGTGATGACACTTTCTGAAGGACCTGACCATCATTTTGCAGGAAAATGTTCAAGCACAGACCTGACCATCATTTTGCAGGACATTGTTCAAGCACGTACAGTGCAAGCTGTTACTGATTTATTTGACTGATAGGGCTGCTAAGTGTTATACCACCTACTGCACTCCCCTGACTTAAGCCATCATTAGTTCAACTCGATTTCTAAACTGAAGGAAACACTTCATGGCATTCGCTTCAGAACTGTTACAGATTCGTTGGGCTATATTGTTGTTGAAATGTTTCCTGACAAATCCTACATCACAAATGTGATCATTGGGATGATAATAAATAAATAAATAAATAAACAATAGACCGCGCCGCTGGAACTGTTAACACAACTGGGCCGCTGGAACTGTTAACACAACTGGCACTTCTAAGAGTATTCTATGGCTTCCACATCAGTGGCAACAGGTTATACACAATGCTGGTGACTACTTTGTAGGTCAGTAAAACTTTGAAACAGGTATCTATTTTGTACGAGCTGTAAATAAATAGCTGCCACTATTAAAGTTCCAACCCTCGTACATATGGCATCTTTGTTTAGAACTATACATTAGTACATCATTTAAAAGTCTTCATTTATAATCCTATAATGGCAAAACAGGTCATGTCTCTGCAAATAAGGCACTGGAAAACATTTCTGTAAAGATAGAAGGAAAGGAATGAGATTAGAGCTTAATGCCCTCTCAGTGATGATGTCATTAGTTATAGAGCAGTAGCTCAATTAGGGAATGATGTGCTACAAAGTTAGCAATGTCCTTTTCTGTGAAACCATTGTAGGATCTAAGCAAGGGAGATTTGAATCAATGGCCTTCTGAATATGACTTCAGTATCTTACCCATGTGACACATAGTTCAGTTAAACAAATGAAGGTTATCAAATTGTCTCTATTTACATGTACATTTCACTTTCAGCCCCATTACTACTGCTTCAAATACTTTTGCATCTACATACAGTATGGCCTTTTACACTAAATTTGAAAAACAAAATTGCTTATTTCAGATGTACATTCCATTGAAGAAAGAGGAAGTATTGCGCATGAAGTTTCTTGACAAAATTTGCATTATGGATATTGTTTTGGAATAAAGAATAGCATGAATAGCATAGGATGCTCTTGTTTATGAGAAAATTTTATTCTTGTGCCATAGTCATCATAAATGGTAATAGAGAAATACATTTTCTGACATACTGATATCATCTATCAAGATGTCTGATGTTTCAACATATTTTCTTCAACAAATATTACTGTTTTTACCATACTGGAATTAATAGCTTGCATAGTATTTCTACTGCTTGTGTATAGTATAGACAAAACTGTAACTGCCACAAAACAGTAGTGAAAAGTGGATCAGTTACATTAGCGAGCAAGGAAACCTCCATCCACAGGCAAAGTGATTCCATTTACCATCGCTGCTTTGTCACTTAACAGAAACAGAACAGCATTGACAATGTCTTCAACCTCTGAAAACAGAATAAAACATTTTATTAATTAAAATTTACAGAGTCCATTGACTATTTAAATATCATCATAATCAAACAAAATAAATCAGTTCATTGGTAATTTAACATAATTCACTTGCATAGGTGCATGCAGAACATTTACAGGTGATTATCTACAATAGTGAAAAATAAAAGTGGACATACTATGCTTTTGTCATGTAAATACTACAGATTTATTAATAAATGTTTATTTATAGACTAGAAATTGTCAAGAAACTCAATAATGAATTTCCTTTTTATTTAACCTTCTTATTTGACCTGGTCTTTGTACCATTAGACTAGTAACTCAAATTGGCTGTCACTGCATAATTTACCTCTTTACTGTAGTATCCTTTGAGAGTTCCTCCGACCAAATGCCATTTGTTCCTTGTGTGTTGCAGGTTGGGTATTTGATGCAGCATAATGCAAGCAGCAGAATGTCTGGTATTTATGTCGGGGAAAAGCCAATATGGTGTTTCTATACGGCCAAGCAGATGGAAATGGTCGAGAGGTAGCACAGCCATACCAAAACAAATATCCTCGCAGAAACTGACCACACCACACAAAATTTCAAGCCAATTTTGGTGTTTATGCGATCATGGGTCCTTTCAGACAGATGAATGTGCAGGGAGGCAGTGAATTGTGCATACACTAGATCTGGAAGACCACTTTCTACAATATATTGAGACAAACCCAAGTACAAGCTGCACGCAAGTATTCCACCAATATAGTGTAAGCCAAAGTGTGGTAATCCATGATGCGATATGTGAATGAATGCATTTCATCTCATGAAGTCCACTTTGGACATCTGTTGTGACATGATATGATACATCTCTGTACTATGTTCCAGGACAATTTTTTGTCATTGCATGCACACTGCCCATTTCCAGACACATGTTCATAGCACCTTTTTTCCTCCAATTTCAGTCAGGAAGCTGTCCTTGCAGTTTGTCAGTATTAATTAACGTTCACCCTCTAGAATGAGCCTTTGCAATTCCCTGTCCAGTTTTTCTACCATTCCCACCATGTTTAAACTTTTGACATTCCACACTCTTGATTTTTTCATTATTTTCTCATGGTAACCTTCAAGTTGACAGTCGCTTCCTGGAGATCCAAAAGGGGGATGAATACAGAACTTTTTCAGTAAAAGGCCACATTTTATTTATTTATTTATTTGTCCATATAAATCTCTTTTTCACTACATATATCGTACAAGTATACTGGACAGAAAATCTTTCTAGCTATTGGTTTTGTAACATCAAATATACATCATTTAAATTTTTATAACAAATTGGAATCTATACTGTTAATAACTATAAATTTGATTAAATACTGTATATTTATAACTTATTTCTACAATTAAAGATACAAATTACACTTTTTCTTGCATAAGATACTGTGAGATTGAATAGTAGCAGTTTTGTAGCAGGTAGGCTGCCACAGACTTTTTGAAGTTTCGTAGTTCAGAAAGAGATTTTATATATCTTGGTAATCTATTGTATAGTTTTGTACCTGCATGATATGCACCTTTTTGGTATAATGTGGTGTTACAATGACAAACATGTATGTCACTGTCTGTTCTTGTACTGTAACTGTAGGCACTTTTGTTTTGAGGAAAAAGGTTTTCTTTTCTCAGTATACTTTTTTTGACATGCATGAGTACTTCCAGTATATAAATGCAGGGAAGGGGTAAGATCTTTAGATCTTTAAAGAAAGGTTTGCATGCCAAAGTATACAGCCCTAACTGTTTCTGCACTAGTATTGTTGCAAAGAATTCTTGCTATATAGCTCACTTATGCTAGTTTTGAATTTAGAGATGTGATATGAGAGCTCCATTTAAGATTTTACTGGAATGAATCCCAAGAAATTTAGTTTCAGTGACAGCACTAATGTTTTGGTTATCTACATATATTACTGGTTGTGCTGCATTTTCATTTTGATCTGTGTGGAAATTCATAAGTACTTTTTTGGGGGGGATTGACTGTTAGCCTGTTTCTGGTAAAGCATTCAGACACTTCTTTCATAATGTCTTTTGCAGGTGCAGTAAGATTTTCTTCTTTATTCTTTCAATCAATAGACTGGTGTCATCTGCAAACAGTACTGGCTGTGAATCCCTAACAGGTAATGTAAATCATTAATATATACCAAAAACAGAAATTGATCAAGAATTGAGTCCTGTGGAACACCATGACTTAGTCCGCATGGTTCTGAAAGCTGTACCTGGAGTTCATTTCCTTCCATGTGCTTAATTTCAGTTACCTTAGAGTGATATTCTAAATATGATTTAATCAGCTGATTCGCCACACCTCTTATACCATACTGTTCGAGCTTTCTCAGGAGCACACAATGATCAATAACCTCAAAAGATTTTGCTAGGTGCAAGAATAAACCTGAGATTTTTCTGTGGTTGTCCACTGCATTTAAAAGAATAGTTTATCAGGTTAAAAGTCACTGTTTCAGTTGTCTACTGTGGTGAAGCCATGTTCACATCCAGATATAAATTATTCTTGTTGAAAACTTTAGTTTGTTCTAAAAGGAACACTTTTTCAATAATTTTTGAAAACCCTTACAGTGGTGACATCCATACATTACAGGTCACCTTTTTTATATAGGGTATTACTTGTGCCATTTTCAATTGCTGTGGGAAGACACCACTTGATAAGGATGAACTGCATATGTCTAATAAAGGAGAGAATAAGTGTCTTGCTATAATTTTTATAATATAATCTGGAATATCATCAATACCAGCTGAGTAAGTACTCTTCAGTAAATTAACAGTATTTAGTTCAGCTGGGCCTATTTGACTGAGGAACATGGATATATTATTTATTTCAATAGATGAAAGTTCTTTCCATGCTGTATTAGATGGATTACCAAATTTTTCCTTCGCTAATTTTCCAACAATAGTTGCATAATAAGAACTGAAGTTGTTTGCAACTGCTCTAGGATCAGTGACATTCTTGCCATCATGCGATATCAAAATATTTTTGTGAGCTGTCTTCTTCCCTAAGATCCTGCACAGATTTCCACATGGACTTAGTTTTATTGGATGAATTCATACTATATTTGTCATTTTCATTAATTTTTGCCTCTTTTTATAACACATTTCAAAACCAACTTGTATTTTTTGAAATAACTAAGAAATTCTGAACTGCTGTCAGTTTTTGAATGCAGAAAAAATTCTCACTTTCTTTTACAAGATACTCTAATGCCTGATGTATTCCAGTTTTTGAATCTGTCTGTGCCTCTGGAAATCACTTTCCTTTGTGGAAAAGCTATGTCAAGTTTATGCTTGAAAATGTTCAAAAAATTTCCATCTTTTCATTGGTAATAGAGGTATAATATACTTCACTCCAAGATTGTTCTCTGATTAGATACTGGAAGAGTTCAGTACTTCTCTAACTATAACTCCTTTTATGGATAATATTTTGTTCACTAGATGAAATCTGATTGACAGGTATAGTTAGTAATTATGAAAGGTGGTCACTATGGCCAGTATCAAAGTTTTCTGATGTACACTTGTCATGTTTACACCTACCTGATCAAGGAGAGTGACACTAGTTTTTGTTACATGTGTTGGAGAGCTAACAGTCAGATGTAAACTGTAGGCTTTTATAATATTTAAGAACTTTTCTCTGTGAGAACTATGGCGCAGAACATCAATATTAAAATCTACATGCAGTGCCATTGTTTTCCCAGTTGTCTTGAGTTTGCCTAAAGCAAGGTCCAGCTTTTTGAAAAAACACTCATATTGCTAACAGGAAATCTATTCACACATAAAATAATAGTTTTTTTCAGACATTAACTCAACAGATGAGGTTTCAAAATCTCTTTCACAACTTAGTTTGCATACAGAGGCTATACTCTTATAATCTACATTTTCTTTTACATATATACAAGTCCCCCATGTTTTGAGTCCATTCTATGAAAGCAGTTTGCAAGTGTAATATGCAATGTTTTTACGTGATGAAAATATTCATTTTGTAACTGTGTTCACAAAAACATAAAACAAAAACATCTTTCCATTCTCTATTGAGGAGTATATTTATTTCATCAACTTTTTTTGTTAATGACTGTTCATTCTGGTGTACAATCTTTACTTTGTATTTGCAGTTCAGTTCTGTGTCACATTTTTCTGTGCTGCAGTCTACTTCCCTAGAAAAGTCTTTCACACTTTTCATAAGCCACCACATCTTTCTTTACGACCCATTTGTCCAAAGTACTTTGAACTGCTTCTATACTATGCCTCTTGTGCTTCAAGTTTACTAAAAGACAGATTTCTTCAACCAAAAATTGCTTCCCAATGTGACTGAAATGAAGGCCATGGCTGTTATGCATGAATCTGCGTAACTTGCCTACATTTATGAAGTTAACATATGCAGATTTATGCATACTTTATCTACCTCTTTGTTTACCTTACTCTTCCTATTACTTTATTTACACATGGCCAAGGAGGTAGGTCATATCTGTGTGGTTGATTTACAACAGCTACATTTGTGTTGCCTAATTTGAATAGCACACTTTCAGTAACTGTGATGAGTTCACTACCGTTATCTCTGGCAAATTCATTTCCTGCTGGACAAATTACAACAAAATTCTTTTGGGCCAAGGTTTTCACATGATTTCACCACTGTTTTTGTAATTTCTTCAAAGCCTGCTCCTGGCTGAAAGGCTTAGACACACATTAGTTTCTGTATGTGACACCTTTTCTGATATCTGATGACCATGATTATCAGCAAAAATTTAGACTTTTCATTCTTTTTAGCACACCTGAGGCCAGTCAACAGATTTTTTAATCACATTTCATTGTTTATTATGCAACATGAGTGAAAAATTTTACAGTGCATTGCTGCTGTTGTTTGTAATTATTTTCTGGTCTCATATGTTTCTGAGTGACAATTTGTAAAATCGCTTTTGTCATAATAGCTATTTTATGCACTTACTTTTAAGTTTCCTAGTTTTGTGCTGGTTCCCACTGTGATTCTTGCTCAGATTACATCACTGGTAAGTAGCTGATTTTCTTTGATGTTGAGTCGATGCGCTGTTTGCTGAGTTCTACAACCAGTGTTTTGCAGCTGATTCTCCAATAAGGCTACAATTCTTTTAAGTTCATCAATTTCACTGTTTTTGTAGTTAAAACAAGACAAGAGTCATCACAATGTTTACATATGGATGTCACTGCCACAGTTTTTCACTCAATTTTGATCTTGTAATGATATTTGGTTTTTTCTTTAACTTCACAGGAGTGACATTCTCCAGGTCAAGTCATGACACCTTTTTTTGCATTGAATATATAAAGACTCATTCTTTTTTACATTTTTCATGGAACTTGATCTTCATATACCTATTGTCATCGCCATCTTAACTGAAGTTTGTACATACACATAATGTATCTCTACTGTAGTTTTTCCTGTTGCCTTCTGCATCCTCACGCCATTGCACATTTCATATTCTTCCACCTTTAGCTCATTTTCCCACACAAAGGGCAAGAGGATACCCTGAAACTCCACCTCCTTCTTCACTCACTTCAGCAAGGATGTTGGCAATATGGGGGTTGGGGTAACTTTTTGGTAAACAGGTAGTAACTTCAGTAGTTTGCTGAATCCCAAGACATAAGAAAAAAACTGAATGTCTTTATATGGCTTTAGAAAAATGTGTAAAATAAACTTGAATAGAGACAGGTGAAGATCATGATGAATGTATAAGGGAGGAGACATTTTTCGAACAAGTGATTTCCAGTTGCTGATGGTGGTGATAATGAATTAAAGCTGAAGTACATTTTACAATTTATAAATGAAATGAAGAAAAAATTTCTGCTTCCACGTAGTTATTTAAGGAAACTATAGACTCTTTGTTTTGATAATTGAGTTGGAACTTAGAACACAAGTTTCCATGTGAAAGTTAATGCTCGGAAGACTTTTGTGATGAAAGTCCTTTACAGTGTAATGCATAAAGTTCTAATCAGAAAGACGGACACAGTAAAATCAATTTATACTAAGACCATATTGTGTCTATTGGAAATGGTCAAGACAGTGTGACCAGACACTGTCTTCTGACAGTAAATATTAAAATAGGATCAAATACTTTATTGTCATAAATTATTTTTGTTGCTTTTTGCATATTTATATTGCCTGTGCACAAATAAATTGTGGATAGTGAACCAAATTTAAGTAATCAATTACCATCTGTTCTGTAAGATTTCACTTACTATTTATCTGTGTAGTACAAAAATAGAGGCTGCCCTTTGACTATTTTGACTTGTGTTAATCAAAAGTGGGAACCACCTGTTCTCCTATTTAATAACATATATCAAAGGTGAATTTAATTTCATTGAATTATAACATGTATTTAGACAGAATGGTATCAAAGTGTGTTTAGCAGTTTTATTACATACCTGCAAACTTGCCAAGTGGTATCTCGGACAGCATCTTTGATGCCTTTTCTGGATCTCTCCAGGCAAATCTACCCATTTCTGTTAAAACTACTGTGGGATTTACAGTATTCACTCGAATGTTATGTGGGCCTAATTCCACAGCCATTACTTTCGTGATCTGATCAACTGCTGCTTTTGAGGCACAGTAAACTGTATGATTTAGAAGAGCGGCCTGAAAAATGCATGTTTGATAATAAATATTGAAATGTTTATAACTTTCACAATTTTATTTACATTAATATCATATTTCAGTCACCTGTGAAGCTTGTGAAGAGATGTTTACAATGCTCCCTCCAGTCTTCCTCTTTACCATACCTTCAACAACGACCTGGCTGACATTAATTATGGGCTTCACATTGACTGCAAATGTACTGAGAAATCAGAATGACTAAATTAGCAAATCACTATTGAACTATTTTATAGTCAATGAGTTTCATGATATTATGAAGAAAAGTATAAAATAAAACCTTTGTAATGGTACTACAACAAAAATAAAGTTTTATTCAAGAATTATCATTATTTTAAGTCTGTTTACAATGAAAAAAAATGAAATGAGTGTTTGGCAACATTGGCTGGGAGGCCCCTTGCGGGGCAGGTCCGGCCGTCTTGGTGCAGGTCTTATTACATTCAATGCCACATTGGGCGACCTGCGTGCCAGGTGGGGATGAAATTATGATTAAGACAGTACAACACCCAGTCCCTGAGTGGAGAAAATCCCCAACCCAGCCGAGAATCAAACCTGGGCCCATAGGACAGCAATCCGTCACACTGACCGCTCAGCTATTGGGGCAGACTGTTTATAATAAGAAATATGAGGACACAAAAGATCAGATGAGTGATATCTACATCTATAACAGGTATTATTTTTTTTTTTGTAAATAGTAAAGACCACTTTTTATTGTATCATGTACTAAGACTTCTGCTTACTAAACAAACAAATTTTCTATTCATTGCTAATTTACATTACATTACAATTTCACTGTTTGTGGAAATTCCACTAACCGCAATTGAAATTACAAATAGGCGTGCAAGATAAATCAGTCTGTGAAAACATACCACTTTTAAACATAAAGAATGAAACAAAGATTCATATTTGCAGTGTTTGGTACAGCAAGTTTCATGATTGTTTTCTGTAGTCCTTGTTGCCTATGTGCAGGATTTATGGTGTCAGTAGCTAAAACATATACAGAATGCTCATTTTTTTTTAAAAAATTGTATGACAGTTTTAGACATTTATGTCATCTATCTTTCTATAATTCTCATTTTCTTCACTCTCACCTAAAATACTCATGCTGACTAACAGCACCAGCTAGAGCATAGGCTATATGGAATGTGAAATCTGTGGCTAGCTTGAGGATTTTTTGGTAGGGATGATGCAGGATTACCTTCAGTAGAGAGTCATTGACAGAAGTAGAAATAACTTTGGATGTGCCCCAAGAAAGTGTGTTGGGTCTCTTCCTATTCATGCTATATATTGATGACCTTGTGAACAACATTAATCATAACAGAATGAAAAAATTTAGTATCCTACAATATCACTCCCATAGGAATCATGAGGACAAGATTAGATTATTTCCAACACACACAGAGGCATTTAACAGTCATTCTTCCACAGTCCATACTTGGAAGTATCATGAAAAAACTGTAATAACTGGCACAATGGGAGGTAGCCTCTGCCATGTGTTTTGTAGAATGTGAGTGTAGACTTATTCAACCATTTTTTATGTGAGTGTCTGTCTTTCTATAATACTCAAATTTCCTGACAATCTACACACTCATAATGAATAACAGTACCAGTGTCTAGCCTCTAACCAATATGCATGTGAATCACAAACACAGGATTATTACTTAAGAAAAGAGTTCAGAAGAGTCTTGCACACTGCCACCTTTATATGCACACTAGATATCCCCAGAATTTCTGAAGTAAGTTTTTGTATTTCATTTGGTATTTGCTTGATTATCAGTTCAGAATTCACTGTATAAGGCAGAAATGTTGTCCAAGTTTGTCTGAATTTCCTCACTTTTATTTAATGATTATACTTCCTTTATAGAACAGCAATGTCTGTGAAACATTGGAAAATGCTGTTCTTTCCATTTTGTAAATCATTTATGTGTATGTTACCAGAATTGTGTGATGTCCTGGTATTCTATAAAGTACCTAGGTAAAGTGTAGAATGCCTGATGGTTTTAGGCAAACTATTAAATATAAGTTTTTTGTGAAAATGTTACATACTTTTCCTAGGTATTCTATACCATTCCTATGCATTATACAGAATGACCCTTACCATTTACACAAAATGTTAAAGGGGCACAAGATGAAAATCCTTTATTAGCTATGAGGGTAAGTCAGTTATTATCTGCAATTTAGTTATATTTTTCAAAATGTTCAAATGTGTGTGAAATCTTGTGGGACTTAACTGCTAAGGTTATCAGTCCCTAAGCTTACACTCTACTTAACCTAAATTATCCTAAGGACAAACACACACACCCATGCCCGAGGGAGGACTCGAACCTCCGCCAGGTCAGTTTCGTTATCACTGCCATGCTGTTAATCATGGCTGCTCTGCTGTCTGTTTGCACCAAAGGAGAGCAATGTTCAGTGATACATTTTTGTGGTCAGAAGACGTATCAGGGGCCGAAATACATCGAAGACTTTTAGTACAGTACGGGAACAGTGTTTTGCCACAATGGAGTGTCTACAAATGGATTGAAAAATTCAGAAATGGTCACTCAAGTGCTACACACAATGAAGGAGCCGGATGACCACTTACTTCCACAAATGAAGAAACCATTGAGCATTCACGTGAAATGATTCTCTTAGGTAGACAATTAACTATTGATGAAGTGGCACATCATCTGCAAATTAATCCTGGTTCTACCTGTGAAATCATCCACAACAGACTTGGATTTCATAAAGTTTGTACAAGATGGGTCCCAAAACAACTCACACAGTTGCATTAACAAACGTGCTTGGAGATCTGCAAAAATCATTTGGATTGCTATGGTAATGAAGGGGACAACTTTTAGACAGGATCATTGCTGGTGATGAAATATGGATCCATCATTATGAACCAGAGAGTAAATGGCAGAGTATGGAATGGAAATGTCCAAATTCACCATGCAAGAAAAAGTTCAAGACCCAACCACCCACAGGAAAACTGATGCTTACAGTTTTTTGGGACATACAAGGTCCAGTACTGGAACATTATGGGGAAAGAGGCACAACAATAAACAGCGTACATTACAGTGAGATGCTTACTGCCAGGCTAAAGACTGCAATTCGAAGCAAATGCCGAGGATTGCTGTCAAAAGGTGTTGTATCGTTGCACAACAATGCCTGTTCACATACTGCTGCCTACACTGCTGAAACGCTCCAGAAACTCAAATCTGAAGTACTGAATCATCCTCTATATAGTCCCAATCTTGTCCGTTCTGACTATTGACAATTTGATCTTGTACTTGGCTTAAAGAAGAATGTTAACAGAATATCGTTACTCTGATCTTGTGTAGGGCTGTTTCAAGAGTCTTCTGCAGTTCCAAGTCAGTGAAAGCCATCTTCTGTCACATTCATAAAAACTGTCAAAAGACTCCGTGAGTCACCCTGCCTTTGTCAACATTGGGAATTGGAACTCGCACAGTGGCACCCAAAGGCACAGGAGGAATTTTTTTGTCAGAATCTCTTTTCATTTCTTTGTCCTGAATGTAAAGGTTCAATTTTGATTTCATTTTACTTTGGACAGCTTTCTCAATTCTTAAGCAAACACTGCACAAAATGACAACAGTTGTCAAACTTTTGCTTGCATGTAGGACGATTAGGTCAGGATTTGTTTTGAGGTTGGGTGTAGGTACTCTTTCTTCTATTGGAAAGTTGGTGGTCTGAGGAAGGGACCTGGGGAAGCGTGTTGAAGCTAAGTTGGAGGTAAGGAATTCCTTTGGAATCAGGGTGGTTTTGGTTGGAAGGATTGGTAGAAAAGAAGGGATTGAGAGAAGGAGAGAAGGCCTTTGATAAGTCCAGTGTGGTTAAATTTGGGTGTAGGACTAAAGGCGAGGGTTTGGATACCACTAAAACTGTGGATTGGTAGGTTTGGTGGAAAGGTTAACAGCAGTGTTGCAGGAATCTTTTGGCTCTGGATTTGGTGGAGAGTTGGTAGGGAGTTTTGAGGATGTGGCAAGCTGAAAAGGTCAGCTAGGCAGTGTTTAGTTGTTATGAGGGGTGGTCAAGGAGGAGCATTGTGGATATTATAGAGTCTGGATAGTGGTGTCCCAAGGCTGCAATAGTTTGTTAGTAGGTTGGATAACTTATGGAGGTAGTGTCTATAATGTTCCTCTAGTTACTGGAGAGCAAAGGATTCAATTTCAGAGACATGATGTAAGGAGTAGGGATTGCACAGTAGTAGTATCTTGTGGAGGGAGCAGAGGTGATTCTGGGATGTCGTGCCATGGAGATGTGTTTTTGCAATACCAGCCTCATGAGAGCCATGGATTGGTGGAATCTGAGAAGGTGTAGGTCACTGTGAAAAGAGGGGTGGGCTCCATAGAAAGGAATCTTTGTGGTTAAGCCACTTGGGGAGTTCCATGGTTTACGCAGCATTTGATAAACAGGGTTTTACCCAGGGATACTTTTCTGAACTGGTGTAGAAAGATGGAGCAATGGTTCATTGTGGCAGGAATGGTGTAAAGGAAGTAGGAATGACTCAGAAATGGGCAAAATAGGTGCCGATGGTTGTGAGGGGAGCTAAATGAGCAAAAAGATGCGTAAAAATATGTTAAGACATGAAAAACATGTACAGATACACAAAATATGCACAGATAAGTAAAAATATGCACAGATACATAAAAATACACACAAACATATAAAAATACACACAGATACGTAAAGATATGCACAAATACGTTAAAAACATACATAAACATGGGAGAAAAGGAACGATGGGGGGTTTTTGTGTGTGTGTGTGTGTGTGTGTGTGTGTGTGTGTGTGTGTGTGTGTGTGTGTGTGTGCGCGCGCGCACGCGTGAAGAGAGAGGGAAGGGAAATGGGTTAGGTTGTGTTTCAGAAGTTCCTATGGCATGAAAAATGAAATGCTAACGTATGTCAGGATGAGAGATGAAGTGGGATCAGTGGGAATAAATATAACTATTGGAGCAAAGACACTGAGAACTGTCATTCCATAGAGAACAGTAATAGAGCAAAACTTCACAGGTTTGTAGGATAGATGAAAAGCTCTTTGGCAAAATCAAACAATAGGAATGCCAGGTATGAGTATAAACAGTGTAGGAAAAGACAGATTGCTACTTACCATAAAGCAGAAATGTTAAGTTGCAGACTGTCACAATGTTTTCAGCTGCAGCCTTCATCAGGAAAAGAGAAACACACACCATTCATACACACAAGTAAGCACAACTCATGCTCACATGACCACCAAATCCACCATATTGGGCCAGATTGCAGCTATCGCATGGGATGCAAGCAGCAATTTGGAGGGGCAGGAAAGTGGAAGGGATAGTAGTGTACAAGTGGAAAGAGAGATGAATGCTGTCTGGCGAAGTGTGCAGGGACTAGAATCTTGGCAGGTGCAGCATCAGGAGGTGGTGAAAAAAGGAGCGAAAAAAGAGAGGAGTAGGGAAATATGGGCAAGTACACTGTCAGAGGGTGGCAAATAAACAGTTGGGAAATGAGAATGGGGAGGAAATGATAGGACAGAGGTAGTGGAAACTGTTTGGTGCAGGGTGTGGGGACAGTGTGTTACCACAGGTTGAGGCTGGGATAATTATGGGAGCAGAGAACATTTTGTAACGATTAAACATATCTTCACTGTTCAGAAAAGTTGGTGGTGGAGGAAAGGATGCAGATGGCTCAGGTACCAGTAGTGACGCAGCCACTGAAATCAAGTATGTCATGTTCAGCTGTATGTTGCTCCAGGGGGGAGTCAACTTTGCTCTTGGTCACAGTTTAGCAGCGGCCATTCATCCCGGTGGAAAGCTGGTTTGGTAGTCATACCAATATAAAAAGCTGTGCAATGATTGCACTACAGCTGGTAAACGAATGGCTACTTTCACAGGTGACCCAGATCCTGATGGGATAGGATAAACCTGCGACAGGAAAGAAATAGGAAGTGC
This sequence comes from Schistocerca piceifrons, assembly GCF_021461385.2. Taxonomy (NCBI): domain Eukaryota; kingdom Metazoa; phylum Arthropoda; class Insecta; order Orthoptera; family Acrididae; genus Schistocerca; species Schistocerca piceifrons. The sequence continues at coordinate 361,317,066 of NC_060139.1, read as the reverse complement.
TAGTTGTGTGGCTCAGCAGGTTTTGCTCCTGAGTCTCTCACTGGAATATGTTCTCTGTGGCAGGAGGCAGAAATTGGAAGTGGCATGGGAATGGAGTGGTATTTTATGGAGGTTGGGTGGGTGATGGAACACCACTTTAGGAATGGTGGGAAGCATCTTGGATCTCTCATTTCAGCGTATGATGACAGGAAATCAAAGCCCTTGCAAAGGATGTGGTTCAGTTGTTACAGTCCAATGTGGTACTTGGTGATGAAGTGTGTATGAGAGATCTGTTTGTGGACTATATCTGTGGGTTAGTGCCTGTCTGTGAAGGCCTTGGTGAGACCTTCAGCATACTGGGCAAGGCAGTTCTGTCACTGCAAATACACTTTTCCTTTGGTATATAAACAAATCCATGGCACAGTCATGGGCACCCACATGACACCATCCTATGCCAACCTTTTTATGGGCCATCTAGAGGAGACTTTCCTAGCCACGCCAAACCCCTTGTCTGGTCCAGGTTCATTGATGATATCTTCATGATCTGGAATCATGGCTAAGACATCCCAACTGTGTTCCTTCATAACCTCGACACCTCCTCTCCCATCCATTTCACATGGTCCTCCTCAACCCAGTGTGCCACTGTCCTAGATGTTGACCTCCTCCTCTCTTATGGCTCCATCCACACCTCTGTCCACATTAAACCCACCAACCACCAACATTTCATGCATTTTGACAGCTGTCATCCTTTTCACAACAACAAATTCCTCCCATAAACTCTCGTCACTCAGGGACAGCGTACCTGCAGTGACAAGAACTCCCTTGCTTGGTTTGCTGAGGGTCTCACCAAGGCCCTCACAGACAGGCACTATCCCTAGTCTACAACCAGATCCCCCACACCATTTCTCCTCACACACTTAACATGTCCTTTTTATGGTGAGTACCAATCTGTCTTTTCGTACATCGTTTATATTCCTACCTGGAGTTTGCTTTATTCAATCAGTTCATAAACCCTAAATCATTGGTGTTCCTTTAGTGGCTCTAAAAGAGATGTCACAATGATTTATCATTCATTTACATCTACATCTGTGTGGATACTCTGCAAATCACATTTAAGTGCCTGGCAGAGGGTTCATCAAACCACCTTCACAACAATTCTCTCATATTCCAATCTTGTACAGCACATGGAAAAAATGAACACCTATGTATTTCCGCATCAACTAAATACTTTCTCCTTCGGAGGAGAAACTTGTTGATTGGAATTTGCTGAAAAGATTCCTCCACAGCAAAAAATGCCTTTGTTTTAATGATGTCCACTCCAAATCCTGTATCATTTCAGGGACACTCTCTCCCATATTTTGCAATAATACAAAATGTGCTGCCCGTCTTTGAATGTCCTCCTTTTCACAATGCAAGTAGTATCATTAAGCCCAAGGGAGTAATTTCAACATATGAAAATATAAATAATATAATCTTCAAAATTAACTTCTGGTTCTCTGCAAATGGACTGTCACTGAATTTAGATAAAACAGAATATACCATGTTTTATGAACTGTAAGGTACTTTTTTCTTCAAAAAATTTCCTCCAAAATTCAGGTGGATCTTATACTCAAAACTAACATAAAAATGTCCTGTGATTGATTTAAAATTCATGGCAATCTTAAAAAAGGCCACGTATTTGATGCTGCAGAAACTTATCTCTATTTGGCAACAATGGTTTCAACTGGTGGCAGCAGCAGTACACCACTGTGACAAACAGGAGTTGCAGCTTGCTAACACTGTCTCCTTCCTGCCCCACCATCACAAACCAGAACAGTGTCTAGCCTATTGTGCCAGTGAACCTGAATTGAAAGAGATTTGTGTTATCAGTAACAGTACAATATTTTTGTTAATGGCTAGTTTTGTAATGGAAAAAAATAAACGGTATTCATATGATGCAGGCTATAAACTGAAAGCAATAGCTTAAGCAGAAGAACATGGAAATAGAGCAGCTGAGTGACGTTTTGGCCATCCACCAACAGAAAAAACCATTTGTGATTGGCAGGCTAGTAAAGAAAAAAGGAGGACAACTAAATGTTCAAATAGAGGACTGAATGTGGTTCATGGTGTGGGTTCCTGTTGTCATGTCCTAGTTCATGAACCACGGGCAACGTATGAGTGGCCAAGTAAGTGGTCCTGACAGTTGGGATACCAGTTACTTTGAAATAAGGCTGGGCGTCTCAGACATATTCTTAGTCGTGGTCACCTTTGTGCTCAGACGGCAAAGACTACCAAATCCAGCAGTTAGTCCCTCAACCGTTAGGGGTAAAACTCAATGGGACCCTGGGCAAGTACGGCTAGCAACCTACTTTAAATGTGATGCTGGCAACAATCAGAGCAAAATGCCTTGGACCTTTGGAGGTGACAGGGTCCCACCTCTAATTGACAAACCAAGGATTCCTAACACACAACTCGGCAGACAAATGGTAACGAGATGGGGAGCTATTAATATCAATGGGGGCTACTCTTTGAAGAAGGCAGAGCTGGCAGAGGCTGCAAGTAAGATGAGGGTGGACGTTTGAGCTGTTAGCAACATTCGGGTAAGGGGTGAGAAAGAAGAGAAAGTGGGAGAATACAAGGTCTACCTGTCAAGAGTCAAAGCAGGAATAGCACAATGGGGTGTAGGGCTTTACATCTGGAAATAAATGGAACCCAATGTAGTTGCAATAAGGTATGTAAATGAACAACTGATGTGGATAGATTTGACAGTGTCTAGCAAGGAAATTAGGATTGTGTCAGTATATTCGCATTGTGAAGGGACAGATCTAAATAAGATGGGTAGTTTTTATGACACACGCAGTGATGTAGTTGTTAGAGTAAAGTACAAGGACAGTGTTCTGCTCATGGGTGATTTTAATGCAAGGATTGGAAATCGAACAGAAGGGTATGAAAAGGTTATGGATAAATTTGGAGAGGATATGGAGGCCAACAGGAATGGGAAACAACTCTTGGATTTCTGTGCCAGTATGGGCTTAGTAATCACACACTCATTTTTTAAACATAAGAACATTCACCGGTATACTTGGGAAGGCAGGGGAACCAGATCTGTCATTGACTATATAATAACAGATCAGGAATTCAGGAAGCCTGTGAGGGACACACGTGTATTCATGGGATTCTTTGATGACACTGATCACTATTTAATCTGCAGTGAAATTGGTATTGTGAGGCCAAAAGCACAGGAGGTCAGGTCCATATGTAGGAGGATAAGAGTGGAGAAACTTCAGGATAAGGAAATCAGGCACAAGTACATAACAGTGATCTCAGAAAGGTACCAGTTAGTTGAATGTAGTCAAGTACAGTCATTGGAAAAGGAATGGTCAAGGTACAGGGACACAGTACTAGAAGTGGCTAAAGAATGTCTTGGAACAGTAGTGTGTAAAGGTAGGATGAAGCAAACAGCTTGGTGGAATGACACAGTCAAGGCAGCCTGTAAAAGGAAAAAGAAGGCGTATCAAAAATAGCTACATATTAGAACTCAGGTAGAAAGAGAAAGTTATGTTGAAGAAAGAAAGAAAGCCAAACAGATAATTGCAGCATCCAAGAAGAAATCTTGGGAAGACTTTGGAAACAGGTTGGAGACCTTGGGTCAAGCTGCTGGAAAACAATTCTCAAGTGTAATTAGCAGTCTTTGAAAGGGAGCTAAGAAGGAAATGACAAGTATTTTGGACAGGTCAAGAAAACTGCTGGTGAATCCTGTTGATGACTTGGGCAGATGGAGGGAATATTTTGAAGAGTTGCTCAATGTAGGTGAAAATGCAATCAGTAATGTTTCAGATTTTGATGTACAATGGGATAGGAATGCTGATGGAAATAAGAAAGTGGAGAAAATGGTCAATAGATTGCAGTGCAATAAAGCGGCTGGGGTGGATGAAATTAAGTCAGAACTCATCAATACAGTGGAATGTCAGGTCTTAAATGGCTATACAGGATAATTGAAATGGTGCGGGAGTCGAGACAGGTTCCATCAGACTGGACGAAAGCAGTAATCACACCAATCTTTAAACATGGAAACAGAAAAGATCATAGCAACTGCAGAGGTATCTCTTTAATCAGCGTTGTGGGTAAAATCTTCTCAGGTATTGTTGAAAGGGAAGTGCGAGTATTAGTTGAGGACAAATTGGATGAAAATCAGTGTGGGTTTAGGCCTCTTAGAGGTTGTCAGGACCAGATCTTTAGCTTAAGGCAAATAATGGGGAAGTGTTACGAGTGGAACAGGGAATTGTATCTATGCTTTATAGATCTAGAAAAGGCATATGACCAGGTTCCTAGGAGGAAGTTATTGTCTGTTCTATGAGAGTATGGAATAGGAGGCAAACTTTTGCAAGCAATTAAATGTCTTTACATAGATAGTCAGGCAGCAGTTAGAGTTGACGGTAAATTGAGTTCATGGTTCAGAGTAGTTTCAGGGGTAAGACAAGGCTGCAACCTATCTCCACTGTTGTTCATATTATTTATGGATCATATGTTGAAAACAATAGACTGGCTGGGTGAGATTAAGATATGTGTACACAAAATAAGCAGTCTTGCATATGCGGATGACTTAGTTGTGATGGCATATTCGATTGAAAGTTTGAAAAGTAATATTCCAGAGCTAGATCAGAAATGTAAGGACTATGGTATGAAGATTAGCATCTTCAAAACGAAAGTAATGTCAGTGGGAAAGAGATATAAACGGATTGAATGCCAAATAGGAGGAACAAAGTTAGAATAGGTGGATGGTTTCAAGTACTTAGGATGCATACTCTCACAGGATGGCAACATAGTGAAAGAACTGGAAGCGAGATGCAGCAAAGCTAATGCAGTGAGTGCTCAGCTACGATCTACTCTCTTCTGCAAGAAGGAAGTCAGTACCAAGACTAAGGTATCTGTGCACGGTTCAATCTTTCGACCAACTTGGTTGTATGTGAGCGAAAGTTGGGTGGATTCAGGTTACCTTATCAATAAGGTTGAAGTTACGGATATGAAAATAGCTAGGATTATTGCAGGTACTAGTAGATGGGAACAATGGCAGGAGGGTGTCCACAATGAGGAAATCAGAGAAAAACTGGGACTGAACTCTATAGATGTAGCAGTCGGGGCGAACAGGCTTAGATGGTGGGGTCATGTTACACACATGGGAAAAACAAGGTTACCCAAGAGACTCATGTGTTCAGCAGTAGAGGGTAGGAGGAGTCAGGGTAGACCAAGGAGAAGGTACCTGGATTCGTTTAAGAATGATTTTGAAGTAATAGGCTTAACATCAGAAGAGGCACCAATGTTAGCACTGAATAGGGGATCATGGAGAAATTTTATAAGGGGGACTATGCTCCAGAGTGAGTGCTGAAAGGAATAATCAGTCTTAAATGATGATGATGATGATGATGATGATGATGATGAGAGGACTGAATGCAAACTGGCCAAAGCTATAAGATGACATATTGAAATGGATTCAAGGACACTGTCAAAATGACATTAGAATTAATGCAAAAATGATTCAAATACAAGCTCATAAGCTAGCACTACAGTGAAACTTAACAGACTTCAAGGGTGGATCTGGTTGGTGCTACAGGTTTATGAAGCATTATGGACTTCGCATGCAAACCGAAACCAAAATATCTCAGAAAATGACACAAGAGTATAAAGAGAAAATGTTTTCTTTCCATTGCTTTATTATTCAACATCAAAATAAAACCAGTGTGGAACTAAGTCCAGCAACAATGGATGAAAGTCCTCTGACATCGGATGTGCTGAGTAACAGAACTGTTGCCATGAAAGGTGCTAAAACTATAACTATAAAAAGGTGCGGACTTGAAAAAATGCACTACACTGTTGTCCTTTCTTGTTGTGCTGACAGTATTAAACTTCATCCAATAATCATTTTCAAGTGCAAAACAATGCAAAAACCTTCTGAAATTTAGCCAGGTGTTGTTGTTCACATACATGACAAGAGCTGCATGGACAAGGCTGGTATGAAATCATGGACTAACAGAGTGTGGGAGAAAAGGAAAAGTGCTTTATTGAAGAAGAGTTCTCTTCTAGTGCTGGATCAGTTTAGTAGTCATTTGAAAGATTCTATGAAAGGGAAATTGAGACAGGGAAATACCGAGTTTGCGGTTATTCTGGGAGTACTTACTTCACAATTGCAACCTCTTGATGTCTCGATAAATAAACCATTTAAAGTGTATATGAGAGTGGAATGGAACAAAAGGATGATGGATGAAACCCAACATGAATTCATGCCAAAGGGCTCGTGACCTACAATCAAACATGTGTGTCAGTGGATAAAACAATCATGGTCTAGAATGAGAGAAGACATTATTGTTAAATCTTTCAATAAATATGGCATAAGTAATGCTGTTGATGACAGTGAAGACTATCTTATATATGAAGAGGACAATGATGATGACAAAGAGGAAGAAGAAGAAGAAGAAGAAGAAAGATAAGAAGAAAGTTCAGTAAAAAAAATTGCTTAGAACTAAGGTGTATCTTATTGTCCGTAGCATCTTATAGTCTGTAAAATATGGTATAAAATTCTACACTGCAAAGGCCTGACTATACAATTGGAAAAAAATTCATGAGGGTACAACAAAAAATAAAAGAGAATATTCAAAACTATTGGGTGTTTATATTCATAAGAATCTGAATTGAAAGCCACATGTTACAGATCTTCTTAAACATCTAAGCGCTGCAACTTTTGTAGTGCTGATATCAGGTTTTGGGGGGAAGGGGGGGGAGGTGAAAATGTCAAAAAGTTTACTTATATGTCTCATTTTAATTCAATAATATCTTCTCCCACCATTGAAGCAAAATGTGATTGCTACACAGTAGCTTGTAATAAGGATAATGTGTGGTGCCCACTCTGAAGCCTCTTCCAGACAGCTCTTGAAACATTTGAGCGCATAGACAAGAGCCTTAAGGTATATTTACCTGCTTATGAAGTATAATGTCAACAGTTAATCACAGTTTGAAAATAAAAAAAAAAAAAAACAGTATCACCCATAAATATAATACCTGGAGGAGAAATAATCTACACATTGCATACTAAGTCTAAGTATGGCACACAAAGGAGTGAAGTATTCAGCCAAACAAATCTTTGATCACTTACCCAATCATTTAATGTATTTTTGGATGATAAAACTGAGGTTGAAAGAGAGAGAGAGAGAGATCAAACAACATTAAGTGTAAATTAATGTATGCATGAAAAAAAGCATAAACTCATGTAAATTATTAGTATTTTGCCATATTTTCCACTAAAAAGATGTACTACAATTATAAATCAAACTCTTTCTGTATCATAGTGAATGTCACGATTATGATCAGTGCAATATGCAAATAACTAACAAAAAGCAGAATCCAGTTTAAAACTTCCTTATCTTAAAAGTGGACTGTTATTCTTGAAAACAATTTTTTTTTAATTTAGAGAAGAAAGTTGTGTCTGTAAATAGTTGTTATTTCCTAATCTTCACTTTTATGGATTAATAATTTATTATATACCTTATTCTTTCAGAAAATTCACACTGAGTTATTGAATGATGAAAATGTAGCAAAGGGATGGACTATCAAATTAATACAAGATCTCATTATTATGGTTACAAGTCCACTTGAGTGGCACACACACACACACACACACACACACACACACACACACACACACACACACACACACACACAAAACAGTTGCAGCATTCTGACAGTGTTAGTTAGTTACTTGTTCCACAGATCAAATGCACAATACAAAATAATATGAATATAATAGAGGGAAACATTCCACATTGGAAAAATATATCTAAAAACAAAGATGATGTAACTTACCAAATGAAAGCATTGGTATGTTGACAAACATACAAACAAACACAAACACACACACAAAATTCAAGCTTTTGCAACCCATGGTTGCTTCATCAGGAAAGAGAGAAGGAGAGGGAAAGACGAAAGGATGTGGGTTTTAAGGGAGAGGGTAAGGAGTCATTCCAATCCTGGGAGCAGAAAGACTTACCTTAGGGGGCAAAAAGGACAGGTATACACTTGCACACACACACATATCCATCCGTACATATACAGACGCAAGCAGATATTTGTCAAAATAATGTTTATACAAATGTCTGCTTGTGTCTGTATATGTGCGGATAGATATGTGTGTGTATACGAGTGTATACCTGTCCTTTTTTCCCCCTAAGGTAAGTCTTTCCACTCCCGGGATTGGAATGACTCCTTACCCTCTCCCTTAAAACCCACATCCTTTTGTCTTTCCCTCCCCTTCCCTCTTTCCTGATGAAGTAACTGCGGGTTGTGAAAGCTTGAATTTTGTGTGTGTGTTTGTGTGTCTATCAATATACTAGTGCTTTTGTTTGGTAAGTTACATCATCTTTGTTACAAAATAATGTTTATACAAATGCATGCTGACCATATACTATTTCTTTTTAATGTGACTAATATGTCTACTCAAGAATTCCTCCAGGGTGTAGAAGGCACTGTTAAGGAGAAATTTTTTTAATGTGGATGAAAAGCTATAGGATTTTCATCTGAATGGCATGTTTTAAAGTACCATGATGGTTCAAAGAGGATCGTGCTCATCTTCTTCTGCCAAAGTATAGAGATATTTTGAATGGCATAAGATTTATACTAGTGGTGTACCCCAATCCACCTGGCAGTTGGTGGATGGGTACCACCTGGTCAAGGGGTGGGCAGAGTGAAGTTACTGTGGTGGTGGTATCAGGTGCAAGTTTGTATCCCTATACAGGCAATCCAGCTGCATCTTGTCAGATGGATGGTGCTGGGTGTACTTTCATTGTATTCCCACTAATGCAGAATTCCTTGCTGCTCTCATTTGGTATCCTGCATCCCTATTGACCAGATTGTCATTAATCTGTATTTCTGTGGATTAGTTTATGATGCAGTCCCAATAGCTGATTGCTTGACATAGCACCTTGATGTTCTGTAAGTCAAAGGTGTAGTCTTTCTAGATGCTATACTCTGCTATTGTTGCTCCCTCTGCATGTCCCAGTTGCACATGTCTGATATGCTCCTCAGAGCATTTTGAAATACAGGCCTGCATTTGCCCCATTGTGTTGTCGGCCACATTCTCAGGCAGTGCTGTAAATTCTGGGTACATTTAGTTTAAATGGTTTTTTTGTAGAATCAAGCAACTCTTTTTTCTTTGGCAGTGATTTGGTGGTTTTTAAGCCACATTTTCTAAGTAGTCCCACAGTTTTGGCCGAGAGCAGTCCAAGTACAGAAGGAAAGTGAGTTTCTTATCTTCTGCTTCCCTTCCCGGTTCATGCCATCTTATCTCTTCTTTAATCCTCTACTAATCTGTGCTTCATTGTCCCTGTTCTTGTTGAGCACTTCCTTCAGATGTTGTACTTTGGCTGGGAGGCTTTCTTTGTTGCACATGACGTACATCCTATGTACCAGGCTAGTCAACAGTGTCTGCTGTTGTGATGAATGGTGGCAGCTCATTGCATACAGGTAAAGATCTGTGTGAGTCTTCTTCCTACATAGTGAAGACCCAGTATATTATCTGCTTTCTTCTTTATTAGCATATCCAAGGAAGAGAGACAGCCATTCTCCTCTATAAAGCAATGTTTAATTGACGCTGTTAATGTCATCCAGAAACTTATCAAGTGCCTTTCTACCATTCTCCCATACCATGAAAGTATAGTCAGCATAGCAGAAGAAATACTTGGTTCCTGCCAAGCAGTTTGACAGGAAAGCTCCTCAAAAATCCAGTGGGGATCCCATAGCCACCCAATGTATCTGTTCATAAAATTCTGTGTGCCACTTGAAGTAGAGGGGCATTGGTGCATGTTCAGAAAGTTTCACTATTTTCAGCTCAAAAAGTTAAGACAGTATCATCAAGAAGTCTCGCAGAGGTGCCTTCATGAATAGTGATGTAACATCAAAACTCATGAGCAGGTCATCTGTTTGTAGTCACATGTGCTTAAGCTATCTCACGTAATCAGCTGAGTTGTTAATGCGATGACTACAGTGTTCCACAAGAAGTTTTAGAAGTGTCACCAGATATTTGGTTAGTCCGTAATTGTATGAATTAATGGTGTCTAGTATTGGCTGCAGAGGCACTCGTCCTTGTGTATTTTGGGCATTCCACATAGATATGGTGTTGCCTGCATCCTGGGGTACAGACACTTCTTTACTACCTCTGGTAGATCTGAACTCTTCAACAGAGCCATCCTTTTCCTGGTCATTACTGAGACTGGATCCATCTTGAGCTTCCTGTAGACCAGGTCCTGTAGCAGTGAGACAATTTTATGATGGTCGTCATCATACCACATCAACACCATTACATTTCCTTTGTCACTGCAAGAACTATAGTGTCAGCATCATCTCTCCATGTTCAGATTTCCTTCCAGTTCACTAAAGCCATATTCAGTTTTAGGAGTTGGGATTTGTTGACAACCCTGCATGTTTGCTTCCTGATCTCCTCTGCTTCTTCCTTTAGCACATCACTAATAAGGTCCTGTTTCAGTATGGTCCACAGCATGTGTGTTAAGTTCAGCCCTTCTGTGAGGACTGACATTGTAGCTGAACCCAGTACTTTCTCTGTCAAATTTACGTTAGCTCTGGAGTTATCTGCCTGCTTCTTAGTCATCTGAGCTTCTAACAGTCTGTCAAATTTGCCAAGCTGATTTTAAACAGTCCTTCATTTTGGTACCACACAGTGAGCATAATAGCTTCTCTCCACATACTGGTAGTGCCTTTATGGTAAGCAGATGGCATGTGAGCAGGGTGTAAGCATTCTTTTCCACCTCTTTCTGTGAAAAGTGAATGCACTCCTTCACTATGGCCAAGCCAGCTTGTTGTAAAACCTGGGCTGTCTTCTTGGATTTTGTGACTGTCTTAACCATGGTAAATTCCTCACTTCAGCATCACTGTAGAAAGCAAAGGTACTAAGAAGGTTTGCTTTCCTGGTGCTTTCATTCAGCAGGTGTTTGAAACTCCAGATCATCTCCTCTCCACAAATATGCTGTATGTGTGAATGCAGTATATTGCCAATGAAAAGCTCTCGGGTTTCCAGCCAAGTGGCAAGAATAAAGTACCATGACATTTTGAAAAGAGTCATACTTATCATCCTCTGGTAAAGAGATATTGTGGATGCAATAATATTATACTAGTGGTGTAGCCCCCTACATCTGGCAACAGGATGCTGGGTACTGCCCATCAGAGGGTAGAGTGTGGGGGGTCATTGAGGTTGCAGAGGTGATGGTAGTGATCATGCATCTCTATCTGTGCATTCTGGCTGCATGTTGCAAATTGGATGCTGCTGGGGACCTTCTCCTGAGTTTCAACAGTATATCACTAATCATAAAAGTCCTCTAGAAGACTCCATGACACTGCTGTCTCAACTTTTCAAGCTGTAAAAAGTGAAACATTTTGAACATGGACCAATGACCACACTTACAATACAATGGAGCATTTTATGAACAGCTGAATGGAATGGCAATGAGATCCCCACTGACTCCATGATCACAACTCTCTACAGAGAACACTTTGAGGAGGTGTTCCTTCAAACCATTTGCCAGAAATGCAAGCACTTTTTCCACTATGGTGATGATACATTTGTTGTATGAGAGCGTGGTAGACAGACACTCTATGATTTTCTGAACCATCTGAAGAGCATCCATCAAAACAATGATTTCACTATGGAAGTAGAGGAAAATGGTTATTTCCTTTTCCTGGGCATACTACTAAAGAAAAAGTCAAATGGTAGACTGGGACATTCAGTATGTAGGAAGAAAACATAGAGCTTTACTAGTATGCAACAAGCTGCCACCATCCAGCTCAACAGCAGATGCTGCTGACCATCCTGGTACATAAGATGTGTGTCATGTGCAATAAAGAAAACCTTCCAGCCAAAGTACAATATTTAGAGGAAGTGTTCACAAGGATGGGCACAGATCAGTGGTGCATTTGAGAACAGAAAAGACTGAACCAGGAAGGGAAAGCAGAAGACAACTCAGTCTGCTCTCAACCAAAATTGTGTAGCTACTTGGAAAATCCAAGTTAAAAACCAATTTCTGACCACTGCTGAAGATGAAAGATTAGCTTGGTTCTACAGAAGTCCCTTTTAAACTAAATGTATCTGGGTTTTACAGCACTGCCTGAGAATGTGGCTAACAATACATTGTGAAAATGCAGCAATGTATTTCAAAATGCTGCAAGGACCACACCAGGTATGTGGAACTGGGACATACAGAGCATAACATCAGAACATCAAGATGCTACGTTGAGCAACTGGATGTTGGGTCGGCATCATAAAAAAATCCATTAAAATACAGATACATGAAATTTGGGTCAACAGGGATTAAGTATACCAATGTTGAATCCTGTGTTAGTGACAAAATGATGAGAGCACACCCAGCCCCAGTCGTCTTGCAAGCTGCAGCAAGAATGCCCAGACACAAGCATGAATGTGTATCTGCTATCACGACCACCACAGCAATCTAACACCACCCTTCCTGCCCACTGGCCGGACAGTACCTAGCCCCCACAACCAGGTGGAGGGCACCCACCACTAGTGTAGCTATTATGACATTCACAATATCTTGACACATTGTCAGAGGGTGATGAGTATGACATTCTTCGAAACATCATTGTACTTTAACACTCAACACCCAACTGGAGACCCAAGAACTTCTCATCTATAGTATACACTGGGAAAGTCTACATTCACACCATGTAATTTACTTTTGAAAAAACTTCTATTATCTGTCAGACATTTTATTTCCATGGATAGATGTTCACGGATTTTTTTCACTGCATATTTCACCTCTGTTTGTGCCAAAGTTAGGTTCATTAAAGGGTAATGCTGGTCATTTTTTGTTCTAGTGATGTACTTATGAATATCTCTGTTACTCTCAAACTGAAATGGATTGTTGATAACAGATTTCTTAAGTGAATAAGAGTACTGTGAGGCTATGGTAAATGTTTCCAGCTGTTTAAAGACATACTTGCAAAATATAAATGTGTGACCTCCACAAATAATTCAAATTACTTTCTTTCATGCAATGGATAGTTTTTGCTTAAGTTACCCCAGAACAGAAGACATCAATGAATGAAAAATTGCAAACTGTTTTAACTTACTGACTTCTATATCCCCAAGGTTGGCAATTATCCTTATGGCAAAAATAGTCAAACCTAAAAGTTTCAGCTACTTTACTGCACAAGGTGAATCAAAAAGAAAGAAAAGATATAAATTGCTTATTAAAGACAAACTGTGAAAGATAGAAACACATTGTGCATTTCACTGGATAAAGGACGTTTAAAAGTTTTGTGTTTTTATTTATTTATTTATTTATTTATTTACATCCTGAATCTTTGAGGTACACATACCATACCTTAGATGTTGTTCACATAGACGCTTGCCATACAGTCAACATGAGCACCATGCAACACTCAGAAAACATTGACATGGTAGGCCCTTTTATTCCACACAAGAATCAACAGGCCTCTGTTTATTGAATCAACAGCATCAACAGTTTAATTTCTCAGATCTTGAAGAGAAGTTGCCATAGGCGGAAGAAAAACTCTGTGTTTTATGTAGCCCAACAGAAAAGAACTGCCAAGTGTGAGGTCTGGTGACAGGATAGATGAAATATTAATTGCTATGAAAAGATGAGTCATTTGCAAAAATTGTCTCCTAGCATATCCTGGAGAACTGAAATTTAAAATTCATACCTTCTGCTATGGTCATTGTGACGCAGTTGCTGCAGTAACTGAAACTTGTAAGGCTTCAGATGCAGGTGTCATTTCAGAACCCACCACACCATCATTTGAGGAAACTGAAGTTCCTGGCCAGCGCATCTTGTGGACTTCTGAGGGCTCCATGTGAACATGTCTCAGATATGCTTCATATTTTCATCAGAAGTGTGTGGACAGCCAGGGCTCTTCCCTTTGCACATGCAACCGGTCATAAATTTGCTTGTGCAGAGGTGGCTTCTTGCTGAATTGACAGCAGAAAGCATGTTGCACTTCAACAGTAACTTGACTTTGTGCAAATTCCAACACAAAAAATGATTTCTCTTGTGGTGTAGTTGCCATATTGCTACAAACAAATAACAGTGCAGCTGTGCCAAAACTTTGAACCGTCTTCTATGCAATAACATGCACAGTGTGTTTCCATCTTTTATACTTTGTCTGTTATAAACAACTGCAATCAGTTTCTCCAGTTTATGTTTTCAGTAACATGCACACTTAAGAAATTATAATTTTCTATCCTGTTTATTATTTATTGTTGCTATACTAGATTAATTGGGGTGGCATATTTTTGACATGTAAAGACTATGTGAACTGTGTTGTTGTTCACAATAATGCTTCAATTTTTGAATCGTCTGCAGACAGGACTAATTCTGCCCCCTGATTCAAATGAAAAGGTAAGTCGTTAAAATAAAGCAAGAATAGTAGTGGACCAATAATTGAATCCTGTGAGGCTCAGATTGTACTTTTTCCCATGCATGTAGTGTGGCATCTTTGTACTACTCAAACACCATATGGTAACTTTCTGGACTCTGTTTCTTAACTAAGGACTAAACCAGGCATTTGCTTAACTATGTATTCCATAAAAACTTAATGTCTCTAACAGAATATTATGATTGACACAATCTAATAACTTCAGTAACTCACCAGAGATCCCAATTGGTCATATTTAATCATTTAAAGGTTTTATTATTTGCTCAGCGCATGTAAAAATATTGATTCAGTAGAATGGCCATTTTGAAATTTAAACTGTAATTAGCCAAGTATCCCATTACTATGCAGGTGAACAACAATCCTGGAGTACATTTCCTACTCAAAAATCACAGAAAAGGATATAAGGAGGGATGCTGAGCAATAGTTATTGACATCTGTGGACTCACCCTTTTTGTGGAGAGGCCTAGTAGTGGCATATTTCAATCTTTCTTGGAAAACACCCTGAGTTAATGACACATTACTTAAGGACTAAGGACATTACATATTACGGGGAACTTCGTAGAGAAATTAGCCACCCCACATGAATTTTTACTTTCTAGAGCCATGATGATATTTCTTATTTGAGATGAGCATGTAAGATTAATTTTTATCCACTAAATGTTCTCTGTATTGCTTTTTCAGTGTACTCTTTTGCTTTCTTTTCTGCACTATTTGCTCCCATTGTCTCACCTATTCTTAAAAAGTAACTATTAAAAATAACTGGTGCATATGACTTTATTTTGCAATGCTCCCATTCCCTTTAAAAGAAGTAATGCCATCTTCTGTGGCCTCCTAACCTTTTTCTCTTTTAACAAATTTCATTATTTGATCTGTCAGTTTCAGACATGATGTGAAGACTACTAGATTTTTTTTTTACAGTTTTTCTGACTATGTTACAGTACTGTTTATAATAAGACAGTAGTCATAGTGATTACTTGTTCTGGCTATTTTGTGCAAGTCCTTTTTTCATTGTCACGAGACTCTGATACCAGTAGTTATCCAGAATTTCTTTACGACTTCTCATAATTAAATTTAATTTTCTTTTTAGGAAAAACCTCTCTCACAGTTCCTCCTTGCTCTCTCTTGCATCTTCTCCTCCCCTTCTCTCTGTCAGTCCCCTATTCCTGCTCCATATGTCCATCTCCTCCTCTCCCACCCTAAGTTCATCTCCCTCTCCCTGTCTCTCTGTCCATCACCTTTTCTTCCCTTTCTCTGTCCACCACTTCCTCCCCCCACCCCCTCTCTGTCTGTTTACTCCTTCCACTCTCTCTGAATGTCCCCTCTCCCCTTTCTCTGAAAATCTCCTTTTTCCCCTTACTTTGTCCATCTCCTTTTCCTCTCTTTCTCAGTCCATGTCTTTCTCATCCCTTTCTCTGTCTATCTCCTCCTCACCTCACTCTGTCCTTCCTCTTCTCTCCATTCTCTCTGGCCACTGCCACATTCTCCATCACTATGTCCATCTCCTGCTCCTCCTTGTCCATCTCCACCTACCCTTCCCTATGTCCATCTTTTACTCCCACCTCCCTAAGTCCATCTCTACTCCCCCCTCCCTCTGTCCATCTCCTACGTCACCATACCCCAATGCATCTTATCCCTGCAGTACTTCTTCACACACACACACACACACACACACACACACACACACACACACACACACACACACTTTTAGTGAATTGAAACATTATCAGTCCTGCTGTTTACATTTTATGAAAGCTAAACTATCTGGACAACAATATTACCTACAAGAAATGAATCAAAACCATGACAGAAAACGTTTTGATTGTGATGGTAATAACAATAGTGCACATATATATTCATTGTTGTGTGTTTAGACCTGTTTTTTTTTAGTTTCATATTTGTCCTTATGCTGTGCCAACTTTTGTAAGATCAACAACAGTGGCATTGGATGAATCATTTACTAAAGATCATGCGCTCTTTTGGAATGTATAATTGTGGACTCGCTGCATAACATCATGGAAAATTACTTGCAGAAATGTTTTCAGCAGTGTAAGAAATGAATGCTGACATATGTGGACTCAAATTTGTCTTACTCTGAAGGCAACCACTATTGATTCATCATATTATGTAACACTTCTATAGTAAACTGCTCAACCACTGCTATTAAACTGATTGGTTTTAATGAAGCTTGCTGCAACATATGAACACAATTAAAGGTGTAAGAGACAAGTGTGCACCAATATTTCAAAACAGATAGTTTCTGCAAAACACTGTGTACCATCAGATCACATGGAATAAATAAATGTAAGCAGTCTCTTTTACTTTTTGGTGTACCTTTATTACCTGTCAAATTCTTCTGGTTTAATGTCTAGAAAAGGATTGAGGCTCACTACTCCTGCATTATTGACCAAGAGATCTATAGGTCCAGCTGATTTCACAGCTTCTCTTGTTTTATCCCAATCACTTAGGTCTACTGCAATTGCAGTAACATTCACTTCACGGGCCAATTGTTCTAATGGTTCCTTGTTGAGTGAAAGTGCAACAACTTCAGCGCCACACTTCACAAGCTGCTTTGCAATTTCTTTCCCAATACCTGAAACAACAGTTACTGAAATGTACTAAAGAAATATTTTATGTCCTCCAAACAATGACAAAGAATAACTCTCTGAATAAATTATCTTGAAGCTTCATTTCTGCATTTAAATACATGACTGTTTTTAGTGGAACTGAAGGACATATGTGACACTGCAGTAGAAATATATATTTATTATCTCTGAAGGAAATGCTGAATTTCACACATGATTTCATAGTGACTGTATGTGTGAACTATTATGGCACCCTTAAAAAGTGACAAATTTACTTATTTTATTTTATTGCCTTCATTGAACCATTTCAGTCCATTCTGTTTTTTATTTTATTTTTTAATTTAATTTAATTTTATTTATTTTTATTTTTTTCTGTTGGTCAAAGTACTTCATATTTTTCATGCATCTCAACTTTCTTGTTTCATCTGAAATCATCTTTCCTATTGTCCGTTTACTGAATTTAGTTTTTAGCCTTTTTTGCCATAAGCTTATTGATTTTGTCTTTTTTGATTTTTAAATCTTCATTTGTGATATGTAGTTCTCTTACACTACATAAAAGAAAATGTATATGCATCTGTGTTAATGTCCACTTAACTTTATTACACAGCATAACAGAACAACAAATTACATCAAGTGGGAAACAAAATAAATTTCTCAAATTTAGTCCAAAGAAATCAGCCCCAAAGATAATGCATGCAGTGTCCTGTGAACTATGAATAGTTACTATGACCCCTCCCCCCTCCCTCCCTCCTCACCACCCCCTCTTTCACTCCCTAAAGTGAAGAGCACCAGGTATGACAGGGTACTTTAACTTCACCTCCAGGCCTACATGAATATACACTGTAGGGGGTGGGTGCTGTTGGATGGTTCTGCTGATGCATCTGGTCCCAGGCTGTGAAAGTCAGGCCAGTCACAGCTGTCTGGCTCTGGTGGGATTGCTGACTCAATATGAGGCATGTTTGAAGTTGACTGTGGGGTGGTGGGTGATGATGGCAGCATCCAAGCAGATATTACCCACTCTATGGGGATTTTGATTAGCTTTCTCTTGAGGAGGACATCCACTGTGTGTGTGTTGCTGCAGTACTTGGTACAGGCCAGTGTACAGTAGCTGCAGAGAATGACGTACCAGGTTTGTTCTAAGGATGACGTGAACAACTATCGAGAGCTTTGTGTATGAAAGCAGGGTGTGTGCCATGCTATGATACTGGAGTTGCACAAAGGGTCTCCATTGGCTTTCTGATTTGTTGCAAGAGATGGGATAGCTGCACCTCATTCAGGAATGGCGTGGGTGTGAGAAATTCCCCTCAGGCTGCTTAATGGTTCCCCATACACTAACTCTGCTGAGCAACAGCCCACATCATTTTTAAGGCTGTCTGTAAATCCAAGAAAATCAGCAACAATTCTTGAGTTCAAAAGTCTTCATAACACATCAGGGTGACCTTTAAGATGTGGTGTCACCTTTCTACCAAGCCACAAAGTCTTGATAACTGCTGGAACTGTGTGGACTGAAAATAGCACCCCTGGTAAGTGGTAACAAAAAATGGACATCCAAAATGGACCACCCAAGTTTCCATGAAGGCTCATGGGATGGTCTCCACAGAAATGTCTCTGATCAGAATGGCCTCTGCCCAACAATGATCCACTGTTGTAAGCAAATACCTATAACTGAAGTTAAAATCTTCTGGGTTACTAGGCTGCATCATATTTCTTCTAAAATGATCGACGTTTCAACCCCTCTTCTGGGATCTTCCTCAGGATCTTCTGGTGTCCACTACTACTAGAACACTGATGCAGCCTAATAACCCAGAAGATTTTTATTTCAGTGACAACGGCCATGAAAGCCTGCAGACTTACATGAATATCTATAACCTTTGGAATGGGGAAGGGTCCCAGCAAATCAATGTGGACATGCCCGAAATACACAGTAGAAGTCAGGAATTGGGTTGCTGGAGCATGCACATGGCTTCCTATATTGCTGCATTGGTGCTGAAAGCAGATGCAAGCCAACTCCCGTGTATCTTTCTTCATTGATGGCCTCACAAAAAGGTCCATCACTAACCTCACCGGCGTATTAGTTCCTTAGTGCTGCAGGTTGTGGATGCCATTGAATACTTTTTGTCAGAATTGGGGAGTAATGTATGGGTATGGTCTGGTATTAGAAATGTTGACCTTCTCTTAGAAGAGCAGCAGGGTGCATCCATAAGTTTGAAACACAGGCCATTAGAAGAGTCTGTCAACAAAGACTGTAGCTGTGCATCTGAATTTTGAGGCCTTGCAAAGTTCAGAATAATCCAGCATTGGATTTATCCTGTTGATGTGTGAAAAAACAGACTGCCACAATATTGTCAGCTCCATGAATATGGTGCACATCTACAGAAAATTGGCATATGTACTCGATTTTATGAGCCTGATGAGAAGAACATGAATCACCAATTTTGTGGAAACCTGACATTATGGGTTTGTGGTTGGTGAATACTGTGGCAGGTCTGCCCTCAATGAAGGGGCAGAAATGCTTGACACCCTTGTACATCATGAGGAGTTCCCTGTCATATGCACTCCAGTGAGTTTGGTCATGGTAACTTTTGAGAGAAAAAATCTAGTAGTTGCCAATGTCCGTTCACATTCTGATGGAGTGCCACACCTACTTCAAACTGGCTTGTATCAGCTACTAAGGCTAGATGAGCTCCTGATGTGGAGTGTGTGAGAGCCACTGCATAATGCAGGCTATTTTGTGGCAGCATGAAGGACAACTCCATCTCAGTCATCCATGGAGCAGGCATTTGCCATTTTTGTTATGTCTATCCAAAGTGTTGTTTAGCGGTGTCTGAATGGTGACCATTGTGGGGAGGTGGCATTGATAAAACTTTTATCATTCCTAGGAATTGCATGAGTTCCAAATCATTTTGAGGCCAAAGGAGGGTACGCAAAAATTCACATCTCCCTGAGGGTGGGAAAATGCTCTGAGCTGACACAATGTAACTTAGATAAGTCACCACTGGTTCCCCCAGACATAAACTTGTCCTCATTAAGTGTTATTCTGTGATCACAGAGGCTGTTTCAGATCTCCTTCACATGCTTATCATGGTCCTCAGCATTTTCAAAGAATACCAAAATATTGTCTAGGTAGGAAAAAATAAGGTAAACCTCTTAGTACATTGTGCAAAAACCTCTGCCTTGTTTGGGCAGCATTTTTTGCCCAAATGGCATTACCAAGAATACAAATAGCCAGGATGGGGTTTTCACTGCCATTTTAGGTATGTCTGGATTTGCCCTGGGAATCTGGTTGTAAGCCTTACGGCAATCCAACACACTGAATGTGGTCGGCCCAGCCAATGAATGAGTAAAGTCTTGTATGTGTGGCTTGAGGTATCTATCCATCACAGTTCGGGCCTTCAGTGCTCGATACTCACTAAGTCACCACACGGCTGCCACAAACCGTCTTTGTTACCATTGAGATATAGCAGAGAGGACCATGGACTGTCAGATGGTTAGATGATTTCTTCTTGTAACATCTCATTAAAACATTGAACACGGCCTTCATTTCACGTAAGCGATAAGCTGGAAGTCTGCTAACATGGGAAGAGACCAATGAGCTGGTGTTGTCCAAAGGTGGTGTGCAGTCTTGTTCTGTGACATGGCGGCTCAGGTGCTGCCACTTCAGGGAAAGTGGTGATGGGCTGTTGCTGCACCAGCACAGTAGTCTTTATCCTGCCATTTTCTGAATGTAATGTGCTGGACATGATATTTTTGCACCACTATCCATCACCAAACTATGTTTGGTCGCTTGCAAATTGTGGTGATATTGCTCCCACCTGCTTCTGTCATCCTTGAATGTAGGCTTACTAAGGTTAGCCACCCACATGCAGGTGTGAGGTATCAGCTGTCCCTGTATTCCACGGATAATGTGGGCAATGTAAGAATGGATGAGGTATGTGTTTTGTGATTCCGCAGTCATTGTGTGTTTTGTCAAGAAATCAATGCCCAGTATAGGTCAATCAATATCGACCAGCACAAAGATGCAGTTGCACTTCTCTGCAAGTCCAATGTCAACCACCAGTGTTTTCTGTCCATATGTTTGAATGGTGAATTCATTGGCCATTTTCACATGAATCTCATCTATGTGTCTGTCTGCAGGGAAGAAATTAACTGATAGGTTGCTGACATCTGACCTGATGTCAACCAAAAACATGTGCCCCATAGAGTGATCAGTGATGAACGACCTTTGTGAAGCTGTGTATCTGACAGCTTTTGAAGTCGATCTGCATGATATAGGCTTGCACTGGAATGGGAGTGTCTTGGTGTGCTGTGAGTTTAGATGCAGGTGGCGGTCGGCACGGTTATCTGCACCTAAGGTATGTGGTGATGGACATTCGGTTATGAAAATGGTGCCCTGCACTTCATAGCTTTCAAACCAAAATGCTTTTGGAACCACCAACAACCAGTTTCATTATTTACGAGTCATGCATCCAAAATTGTATGGCACAATTGTGTGTGTGTGTGTGTGTGCATCCTCTATCCCAAAGTCACATTGTTCTAAGCACTGCAGCTGAGCCATCAGCTGATTGTGACAGTGTGGAGGGATTGGAGATCTTTGTTCACATCTGGTGGTTGTCAGGCAGCCATGGTAGGGCAGCTGCATCAGCCAATTTTGGCCTTGCTGCAGGGGATTCATTAGCCATGGTGGTTGCAGCAGTGGCATTTGAGTTGAACAGGGTGCCCGCTGACACAGCTCTCTAAATGGCCAACTCTTGTGTGCTAATCTAAACGCACCTGTGGAGGTAACTATTGTTGCCAAATGTGTGAAAGTAAGGTGTCTGAACACAGGCAAAGGGGCACCATAGCACATAAGTGCCTCCTGAAATCTGAAGGCAACCTGCCACCACACTTTTCAAGGGTACAGTCTTAGTCGCTGATATATAGGTTCTGTGCAGCAAAAGATTAATGCCATCTTGAGTTTGGAGGCAGGTGTAAAATGATGTCCGACACCACCTATGAAGCACATTGGTCATGGTTGCATGTCAACGAGATGAACTGTTCAAAATTATCTACTATTTGTTGCTGCATAAAAATGTTCTCCATAATCACAAACCACATGTCTGGGTGTTTGGGCACAAACAGCCAGGCCCAAATTTGCAATTTTGACATGGGTGGGCCATGAGCACTGGTGAGAGAAAAGTGGGTAGCTTGTGGAAGCAGCACCAGTGAAATGGCAGAAAAGAGAACATGTTCCCATTGGACTTGATTCCACTGTGTGTTGTAGGTTTGTTGTGTGAGGCAATATCTTGTGACAGTGTCATGGGAAATGAAGGCATTACCAGCACAATAGAAACTGTAATGTCTTGGATGGATTTGATTTGAGACATAGGATCTCATGATGCCATGAACGGGGGAGTCTGTTGTATCATGTTGAGTTCCTTCTTGATGTTTTGGAAGTCACTATCAATTTTGTGGAGGAAGTTTTGCTGGTACAGGATGATGTTGAATATATGTAAAGAAAATTTTGTCCACTGCAATGCCGCTGTAGTTTTGGGGTCATCGCTTATGTAGGAGAACTCACACTACATAAAAGACTGTGTACACATATTTGTGCTAATATCAACTTAACTTTATTACACAGCATAATAGGACAACGAATTACATCAAGTGGGAAACAAAACAACTTTTCAAAATTAGTCCAAAGAAACTGGCCCCAAAGACAATCCACATGGTGTCCTGTCGACTAATGACAGTCACTCCCACCTATATACTGCATCAAATGTTACTCTTACTATTTCACAACTTATTGATTACTACCCAAAGGTCTCTGTGTTCTGATGTACTGATGAGATATCTAAAAAATTAAATACGTTTATTGCTGATTGTGCTCATTACCAGTTCAATTAGCGTGTATACTGTTTTCTTAGAAACTAGTCTCCATTGTCTGTTTTCTTGGTATTTTTTGTTTGTGCACATCCTTACTCTTCTTTTTTCCACCTTGAGTATTATGTCTACTTTTGCAGTGTTAGTTGTTTTGAAAATGCTTTCACTTCCATATATTACATGGTCAGAAATGGAAATTGTTGCACCATGAAATCCTGTTGGTTAAAATTTCATCCTTAAGTGAGCTTAATTTTGGTGTAGGAAAGGGCCATCCCAAGTAGAACAGTGTGAGAACATGATGGCTATTTGATGTGTCTAACATTACTGGAACTTTTCTGATGTAGATCACAACAGAAAACACCCAGAGGATGTCTACTTTCAGCTTATTGCCATATTTCATACTTTGAGAAAGGTTGAATCACTGACATGGAAGATATTGGCACATGCTACTAACACATTGCACAGACTGTTGACTGTAGTGCAGTGAGTGCAGGACTGATGATGATGAGGTGGAACCAAGACAGCAATGTGACAAAAGGAATAGGCAAGGGTCCTTCCAAGAAGACTACACCATGAGAAGATCTTAGGATTGTTCAGTGTAATGTCACATGTCATGAATAGACAGATGACAACAGCTGAAATCCAGGCTCAAGTTACAGGTAGTGTGTTATAATTATGTAGGATGTCGTTATGTCGTAGAACTGTCCGACTGAGTTTGACTAATAGATGGATGACAGCTGCTGAATTACGGGCTGAGGTTACAGGCTGAGTGGTATCACAAACCATCGGAAGCAGATTGCTGGATGATGCCATGCATTATTTACCACTGCCACCACACCACAAACAACAGACTTGAATGCTGTAGATGTAGAGTGAACTGAGACAGTGAGTGGCATTGTGTGGTTTTCAGTGATGAGTCTTGCTTCTGTTTGTGTTGTCAGATTAGTAAAAATGTGTCACTGATTTACCTGGTGAAAGGTTGCAGAAGGCATCTGTTCTCAAGACCCACACATTTACAACTTACAGAATCATGGTATGAGGAGCTTTTGCGTATGGCAACAGGGCTGGTTTGATGGGTTATATAGCGTGAATAGTAAATCCTGTTGCTGTGTCCATCGTGGTCAGCATATTCCAGTAATATAATGCAGGACCTCACACTGGAGTTCACAACACAAATACCTTGAGTAACATACAGATCTTTGACTGGTCTGCCTAATGATCAGGGATTTTTTTTCTGTTATCCACATTTTTCACAGAGCCATGTGTTGGGAGATCTGATGAGTATCACTGTTATATTTCCATATTTCTGCAAAAAACTTGGCCTCATTCACAGGCAATGTGATTTTTCAACTCCTAAGTGGTGGTTCAACCTCTTAAGTTGTTGGAAAGTTTACTTCTTGTTGTTTGGTCTTTATTGGAGTGTTCACATTAATATTCAAAAGTATTCTGAGTTCTTCATTGTTCAAAAGTTTATTTAACACTTTTGCCATGATTTTGGCATTTTTCTTGTTGTTATGTGTGTAATTTTCATCCTCACTTTTCAGCATTAATATAGAGAAGTTTCATTTTAGTACTTCGCTTCCTAAGGTTTTATAATAGTATCTGGCACTGACTTTGAGATAGTGCTCTTCCATTTAGTTGATCAGACCATTTTGGTATTCCCTCTTGACTCAACTGGTAATTTGGGTGAATTGTTTCTGATGTTTTTTGAGGTTGACTACTATTTCTTTTGTTTTGTGGTTTTGAAATTTTCACCATGCTTGATGTCTTTGTTCATGATTTTTTCATATTATGTAGTCTAACGATGACATACAGGTTGTCCATAATCAAAGTTCCATTTTAAAACCCCCATAGGAAGAGAATTGTGCTTATAATGAGGTCAACTTTGAACAGCATATTATTGCAGCAAGAGGAAACATTATGGAACAAACAAATTTAATGAAAATTTTACCAGTAGATGGCACTGTAAGCCCATTAACATAAATGGGGTTTGCTTCAAATGACAGATGAATCGCAGTACAATGCCTGTGGTTTGAGTTCAGCAGTGACACTGTTAGTTAGGTAAGCCCATCCCTCACAGCAAGGTCATACCACAATGGATGGAAAAAATCAGTTTTCAATTGTACAGAGGCCAAAAACCATATAAAAGCAAAATTACATTGCTTTTTAATTAGCCTGGAGCCAAAAACTGCATGGAAAGCAAAATGACATAAGTTTCTATGACATAAGTTTTTAACTGTCCTGGGGCCAAAAACTGGATAAGAAGCAAAATGACATTGGTTCTAATTATCATGAGAGGTAATCCCACACCCAGAAGTCACACAGATTAAGATCAGGTGATATGGATGGCCAGGCTGTAGTCTGATAATTCTAGCATTTCCAAAGTACCTCTGCAGCAGCCATGTCACTGGCTCTGCAATGTGTGAAAGAGAGCAATCCTGCATAAAAACGTTTCTACCCACACGTCCACAGTACCGGAGGTTTGGAATGATATTAGTGTGCGAAAGACTTTTATAGTGTTTACCAGTGTCAGTATGAGTAATAGGACTCATCTCTTCAAAGGGTATTTTGAAAAAAAGATGCCATTAGCCCACATCACACAGTCATCTTTGCAAAATGAAATGGTACTGATTGATGTGTCTGTGGATTTTCTGTTGCCTTGTTCTGCAATTCTGCATACTGACATGTCCTTGGGGATGGAAATGGGCTTCATCTATACACAGAATGTTCCATGTCCATTCGTTGTCCACTTCCATGCAAGCAAGAAATTCCAGAGTGACCATTTATCTTGCAGGCAGGTCAGAAGGAAGCACCTCCCAAACATGGGTGACTTTGTATGGATAGCATTGCATGATGTTTTATAGGATTTTATGCACCGTACTAACTGACTTGTCCAACATTTGGGCAATTTCTTGTGCACTGGATGTTTCCACACCACAACTCAACCTGTCTTGCAATGCTGTGACAACATATTTACAGACTTTGGATCAACGGCTTTCCTCCTTCTGCCACAATTCGCTTCAAAAGAACCTGTCTTTTATAACCATTTTCTCCAGACACCTAATGGATATCAAATCAGTGCCTTATTTCATACTCTGAAGTGTCCAGGACTTCTGCAGGGCTATTGGTGCATAGTCACTGTTTTGTAAAAGAGCTTTACCAACAGCACTTGATCCTTCATAGAAAGAGTCATGTTGGAAATCTTAGACACAAACTGAGGAATAGCCATGTGCTGCGCATCTGTTGTGTTCCATGACATTTCCCCCTGGGTCAGTATCATAATGCTCAAATTTGACGTCATTCTGAGCAGTGGTTCTCTTTTTACAGCATTTTAAACTTGGAACTTTAATTGTGAACACTGTGTGGTGTATTACTTTATGATCCCACAAATAGGATAACAACTATTCCAGATTGTAGTTTCTTACAGCTATTTGTGAGCTGAAACTGATTTAATCAACAAAAATATAAGACACTCAGTAGTTTGAACTAATTTGTCTCATTTTAACACAATGCACTTTCACAAGGATATTCTGCCCAGTATGGCACCTAGAAAGACAATATTAAACTGACAACTAACAACAAAAGGAAGATCATTAGATATATCAGGTGAAATTTGTAATTGGTTGCAGATTTCTTGGTAGTGAGAACACAGCCTGTTATCTTAGACAGAGAGACATGGACACACATAGAAATAACTTCAGGTGTGCTGACATATGCTCAGACCTTTGCTGCTCATGTTGTATGCTGATGGTTTGGCAGACAATATTAACAATAACCTGAAGTTTTTTGTAGATGATGCCATTATCTTTAATGAGCTACTGTTTGGAAAAAACTGTACCAATATTCAGACAGATCTTTATAACATTTCAAAGTGCCACAAGATTCGAAACTTGCTATAAATACTCAGAAATGCAAAATTGTGCACTTAACAAAATGAAACGAAAAATATATAGTGTCCTGTGAATATAATATGAGTGTGTCACCACTGGAATCAATCATCTCTTATGTGCATATAAGAAATTGTAGGGACCTGAAATGGGATGATCACATAGGCTCAGTTGTAGGTAGAGCAGGAGCAGACTTGAGTTCATTGAACGGACACTGGCAAAATAGTAGTAGTCAATTAACAAGATTGATTACAAAACAGTCATTGAATCTATACTGCAATATTAATGAAGTGTGTGGAACCCATACCAAATAAACTAATAAATAAAATAAATGTCGTGTGACTAGGGCCTCCTGTCAGGTAGACCATTCACCAGGTACAAGTCTTTCAATTTGATGCTACTTCGGCAACTTGCACATCGATGGGGATGAAGAGATGATGATTAGGTCAACACAACACCCAGTCCCTAAGCAGAGAAAATCTCCGACCCAGCCGGGAATAGAACCCAGGCCCAGGCCCAGGTTGACCACTCAGCTACTGGGGGCGGATGATAAACTAACAGGAGAAATTGAAAGTATAGAAAGAAAGGCAGCACGAAAGATCACAGGTTTTTTTTTTTTTTGGCAAATAGGAGGGCTTCATGGAAGTGTTGAAAACCTTCAATTGGAAGATGTGTGACGATAGATGCAAACTATTCCATGCAAGCCTACAATACAAAGATTCAAAAACCAGCTTTAAGTGAGAAACATAGGAACATAGTGCAATCCCCTATATGTTGCTTGGATATCAATCACAAATAACAGAACAGACTAATTACAGAGTGCATAGAAGCATTTAAGCATTCTTTCCACACTCTACACATGTTGTCTGGAAGAAGTCGTAAGTAATATAATGGGAAGTATTCTCTTTCACGCACTTTATAGTGGTTTATTGAGTGAAGATGTTAACATAAATATTTTATTCTGTCAGAATATACTTAAACTAATTGGAAGTGAAGAAACAATGTGCAAAAATGTGTCTCAGTTTCTCTGTGATATAAGGAAATTAATGGAGCACTTAAAAATAATGAAAAGGCATTATTTTCAGAATATAGCCTGAGAAGACAAACACAGCACACATGGAGTAAATGAAAAGTATAATATTTTTTGCTGTGAGGTGACAGGTTATTACAAAACAGTTGTCCTAAGAAATTATAGATTAGTTATTTCCAAAGACTGGTTACAAACAGCATCAGAAAATAATATAAAATAGAGAAGAGACTACACTTAACATACAGAAACACTAAATGTTATGCGTTAAATGTCAATACAAATTCTGCTCTAAAATTTTAAGCAAAGTAAACAAAATATCAAAGTGTGTAGCATTTAAAGAGAAATTAAAAAAAAATATATATGTTGGGTATAGTAAAAATGAGGCTTCCATAGCAAATTATGAAAATAAGGATACTGCTTCTATTAGTGTGAACAGTTCATCAGAGGAACATTTTATTAAAAGCATTAACTCACCCTCTGCCCCCCCTCCTCTCTCCACCCTCCCTCCATCCCTGCCCTCCCCCCCCCCCCCCCCCCAAAAAAAAAAAAAAAATGTGTCCAAGTAGTTTTAAAATGGACTTATTCATAGTAATAATTTCCCAGGCTAATTTAAATATCTATTGTTAATACTTTCCCAAAAATGTGACCAATTAATATTGTTCACAAGGTCACTAATATACAACATGAATAGTAAGGGTTGAAACACACTTCCCTGGGGCACACCTAAAACTACTTCACACCTGACGATGCCTCTCCATCAAAGGTAACGTGCTTCCTCCCTACCAAAACATCCTTAATCCAGTCACAAAATTCACTTGATACCCCACATGATTGTACTTTCAGCAGTAAGTGTAGATGTGGTACTAAGTCAAATGATTTTCAGAACTCAAGAAATACTGCATCTACCTGACTGCCTTGATCCAAAGCTTTCATTGTGTCATTTGAGAAAACTGTGAGTTTGGTCTTGCATGATCGATGTTTTCGGAATCCTTGATGGTTGGCACAGAAGGGGTCATTCTGTTTGACAGACCTCATTATATTTGAACTCAGAATATGATGCAAGATTCTATAACAAATCAGTGTCAAGGATGCTGGACCTTCAGTGGTATACAGTCTCCATAAAGAAATTTCTAATGAAACGGAGAGTACTGCATGATTGGTGTAAAACAAAGCATAGTACTATAGATAGAGAGAGATGCTGAATGAAATGCTGTTGGCTTTCAAGAGATCAATACCTGAAGCCTTCAATTTGTAGTTTTGTGGTTGATTTCTACTATCCTTCTTGTACACAAGGGTGACCTGTGCTTTCTTCCAACTACTGGGAACAGTTTTTTGTTCGCTGATCTGCAATAGACTGTTTATATAGTCAAAAGAGGGGCTAATTCAGTGACAAATTCAGTATATAATCTTATATGGATTTCAGAACTTTGCAGTTTTGTTGAGTTTTAATGATTTCAGCTGTTTCTCAACACCACTGACACTTACAGCTATTTCACCTATCTTTTCAGTGGTGTGAGTGTTAAATTGGGGAAATTCACATGTGTTTTCCTTTGTGAAGGTATATTTGTAAATGAAGTTGCTTTTCTACACTCAGTTTCAGTCCTGTCACATTCACGACTGACTGGACACTAATTATGGTGCCACTAACAGTCTGCAAATACGTCCAGAATTACTTTGGGTTTTGTGAAAGATCATTGAAGGCTTCACGTATTGCTCTCTTGAGAGCCAACTGCATTTCATTCAGCATCTCTCTCTATCTATAGTACTATGCTTTGTTTTACACCAATCATGCAGTACACTCCATTTCATTAGAAATTTATTTACAGAGACTGTATACCACTGAAGGTCCCTCCCACTATGAACAGTTCTTTTGGGTGCATGGTCAACTGTTCTTTTTAAATTGAGCCATAGTTTCTCTACATGCTCCTGCCATGTCCCAAGTTTCTCACTGGGATATGACACTACTGGTTTTTTTTTTATCTAGTTTGCTGAACATACATATTTTTCTACTTGTTTTACTTATCCTTTTCACTTGGATAATCATTGTTGCACAACCGTGTCATGGTCACTGATATCAGTTTCAATGGAACATGCTCAGATCTATTTGTAGATCCAATATACACTGAAACACCACAGAAACTGGTATAGGCATGCATATTCAAAAACAGAAATACGTAAATAGGCAGAGCCATCTGCTGCAATCAGCAACTCTTATATAAGACAAAGGTGTCTGGCATGGTTGTTAGATTGGTTACTGCTGCTACAAAGGCATGTTATCGAGATGTAAGTGAGTTTGAATGTGGTATTATGTTGGCGCATGAGTGATGGGACACAGCGTCTCCGAGGTAACGATGAAGTGGGGATTTTCCCATATGACCATTTCACATGTGTACCACGAATATCAATAATCTGGTAAAACATCAAATCACCGACATTGCTATGGTCAGAAAAAGATCCTGCAAGAATGGGATTGACAATGACTGAAGAGAATCATTCAATGTGACAGAAGAGCAACCCTTCCACAAATTGCTGCAGATTTCATTGCTGGACCAACAACAAGTATCAGCATGCCAACCATTCAACGAAACATCATCGTTATGGGCTTTCAAAGCCAAAGGCCCACTCATGTACCCTTTATGTCTGCATGACACAAAGCTTTACACTTTGCCTGGGCCCTTCAACACCAATGTTGGACTGTTGATGCTGGAAATATGTTGCCTGGTCGGATGAGTGTTGTTTCATATTGTATCAAGTGGATGGATGTGTATGGTGTGGAGACAGCCATAAGAATCCATGGACCCTGCATGTCAGCAGGGGACTGTTCAAGCTGATGGATGCTATGTAATTGTGTGGGGCATGTGCAGTTGGAGTGATATGGGACCTCTGATATGTCTAGATACTAATCTGGCAGGTTGCGTGTACATAAGCAAAATTTGCAATGACCCTAATAGCATAAGTAGCTGAACTCAAACGTTTCAGCAGATCTTCAGTGTGTTTTTTCCAGTTCAACCCCTCATCAATGCACACACCTAGAAATTTTGAATATTCTACCTTAGCCACTGATTTCTGATTGAAGTCTATATTTATTAAAGGTGTCATTCCATTTACTGTGCAGAACTGTATATACTGTGTTTTGTCAAAGTTTAATTAGAGCCTATTTGCAGAGAACCACTTAATTATTTTCTGAAAAACATCGTTTACAATTTCATCAGTTAATTCTTGTCTGTTGAGTGTGATAGCTATACATGTATCATCAGCAAAAAGTACCAGCTTTGCATCTTCGTGAACATAGAATGGCAAATCATTAATATATATTAAGAACAGCAGAGGACCAAAGACTGAACCTTGCAGCACCCTGTTCTTGATTGTTCCCCAGTTTGAGAAATCACCAGTTTTTTTTTCATATTATGTGAACTGCTTGTTTCAACTTTCTACACTCTTTCAGTTAAGTATGATTTAAACCATTTGAGCACTGTCCCATTCATATCATAGTACTTGAGCTTATCTAGAAGTATTCAATGATTTACACAATCAAAAGCCTTTGAGAGATCACAAAAAATCCTAATGGGTGACTTCCAGTTACTCAGAGCATTTAATATTTCATTAGTGAAAGTATATATATCATTTTCCGTTGAGAAACCTTTCTGGAAACCAAACTGACATTTTGTTAAAACTTTATTTTTGCAAAGGTGTGAAGCTACTGTACAATGCATTACTTTTTCAAGAATTTTGGATAAAGCAGTCAGAAGAGAGATTGGATGGTAGTTGTTGACATCAGATGTATCCCCTTTTTATGCAGTGGTTTAATAATGGTATACTTCAGTCTATCTGGGAAAATACCCTGCTTCAGAGAGCTATTGCATATGTGGCTAAGAATCCCACTTATCTCTTGGGAACAAGCTTTTATTATCCTGCTGGAAATGCCATCAATTCCATGTGAGCTTTTATTATTGAGCGAGTTTGTTATCTTCCTAATTTCAGAAGGAGAGGTGGGTGGAATTTCAATTGTATCAAATTGTGTGGGTAAGGCCTCTTCCATTAACTGCCTTGCGTCTTCTAATGAACATTTAGATCCTATTTTCTCTACAACATTTAAAAAATGATTATTCAAAATATTTTTGACTTCCGCCAAGTTCCCATTCGCTTTGATGGTTATACTGTCATCCTGTACTCTTGGTTGCTCTGTCTCCCTTGTAATAATATTCCAAATTGTTTTGATTTTGTTATCAGAGGTATTAATCTCAGACATGATGCACATGCTTCTGGACTTTTTAATAACCTTTCTTAATGTAGCACAGTAGTTTTTATAATATTTGGCTGTTTCTGTGTCATTACTGTTTCTTGTTGTTAGATACAGTTCCATTTTGTGGTTACAAGATATTTTTATTCCTTTAGTAAGACAAGATTTTTTGCATGGTTTCTTATAATTAGATTTAACTTCCTTCTTGGGGAAACAGTTTTCAAATTCTGTTACAAACATATCATGAAATAAGTTATATTTTAAATTAGCATCGGGTTCCTTGTAAACCTCATCCCAGTCTAACTGCTGAAGATTTTCCCTGAAATTTCTAATTGTTGAGTCATTAATTGAATGCACAACTTTGGAAGTAGTAGTTAGAATACCAAGTTTCTTAAAGAGGTCTCTGCATGATAATTTAGGACTGACACCATGTATAATTCTAACCACTCGTTTCTGAATTTTGAAAATGTTCTCTTTGTGAGAGGAGTTTCCCCAAAAGATGATTCCATAACTCATTAGTGAATGGAAGTAGGCCAAATAAACTAAATTCTTCATTTTTAAATCACCTGTTTCTGCTGTCATGCATACTGAAAAGTAGCTGAACTAAGGTGTTTCATAAAGTCTAGAGTCTGAGTTTTCCAATTTAGGTTGTGGTCAATTTGTAGCTCTAAAAATTTGACACTGTCTACAGCTTTAACTTCATTGTTTGAATACATTATAATTATAGGGTCAGGTATTCTTTGTGAGGTACTAAACTGTGTGTACTGGGTCTTGTCAAAATTCAGTGACAATCCATTTGTTGTGAACCACACATTGATATTTCGTTAGCTGATTGCTCAGTGAGATTAAGGGTACTGTTTTTTATACCAATACTTGTATCACCTGCAAATAAGACAAAATTTGTATTTTGTGACACTGCATATAGAAGGCCATTAATATATAATAGGAACAACAAGGGGCCTAAAATGGAGCCCTGGGGCACCCCTAGTCTGATGGTTTCATATTTTAAATGACTATTGTTATGTGGTAAGCCTGATACAGACACACACTGTTTTCTATTAAAAAGATGGGATATAGGATATTTTTTGTGTAAGGATCTCATGCTAAACACAATCAAAATCTTTAGCCAGATCTCAGAATATTCCAAGTGGTAATAACTTTTGATTTATTGATTCTAATATATCATCTCTAAAAGTGAATATAGCTTGATCAGTTGACAATCCTTTCTGAAATCCAAACTGATTGTGAATGAGAATATTTTTCTGTACTAGGTGTTTATAAAGTCTATTGTACATAACCCTTTCAAAGACTTTTGAAAATATTGCCAATAATGAAATGGGCCGGAAGTTTTCCACTGATGATTAGTCTCCATTTTTGTATAATTGTTTGACAATAGCATATTTAAGTCTATCTGGAAAAGTACCACTGTGGAGGGATTCATTACATAAAACTTAGTATATCACAAAGTTCTGAGGAGCAACATTTAATTATGGTCGTGCTGATTTCATCATAATCACTGGAACATTTGTTTTTAAGAGAGATAATAATTTTAGAAATGTATTTCGGTGAGGCAGGATATAGTTGAATTATGTCAAACTTCTGCGGAAACGCATTTTTTAAATATTTTAAGCTGTCTTCTGAGGAACTATGCAAACCAAAGTTGCCTGCTCCTGAAAGGAAACAGTGGTTGAAACTGTCTGCAATTTTGGAGGTATCTCTAACCAACTCATTATTTACATTTAACGTAATTTCTTCATTTGCCTGATTAGTTTTTCCTGTTTCACTTTTTACTATGTACCATATAGTTTTTATCTTGTTATTAGAGGCATTTATTTTTCTTGAAAATAAATACATTTTGAGGTTCTGATTACTTTGTTTAGAATCTTATAATATAATTTGTAATGTGATTTAGCTCTGTAGTCATTGTTCTTCCTTGACATTAAGTACAGTCTTCTTTTTGTTTTATAAGATACTTTTATTCCATTTGTAATCCGAGGTTATGAAACATTTAATCTACCGGTATTTGCTTTGATTACTCTCTTAGGGCAGCAGTTTTTAATGTGACCTATTACTGTATTAGAGAAATAGCTATATTTTTCATTCATCCCGGCTGATTTATGTACATCTTTCCAGTCTGTATTCCTCAAACAGCCTTTTTTTCTTCAATTCCTGTTTCATTTATTATTCGTATAGTTTCCCACTTCCTGTTATTAGTTGAATGAGATCCCACTATATTAAATGTAAAGAACTGGGATTCATGATCTGAAAGTCCATTAAATATTGGTATTATACTATGATTTGCTAATGTGGTAGTATCTATGAAAATGTTATCAATAGCAGTGCTGCTGGTACCCATAACCCTAGCTGGAAAGTGTACTAAGGGAATGAGATTATAAGAAGTGGTAAGAGACTCTAGTATGGATCTTGAGTGACTATTCTCCAAAAAAATTAAATTAAAATCTCCATTTAGTATGAGTTCATTATTTTTAGAAGCTAAGAAATTGAATACTGCATCAAGCTGTTTAGCAAAGAGCTTGAAATTACCATCTGGAGACCTGTATATTGTGACTATAATTATTTTTCTTTTGTGTGTGTCCACTTGTGTGTCACATGCTTCAAAGTACTAATCACTACAGTATTTAAGAATGTCAATGTTTTTATAATTGTGACACTTTCTAATGTAAGTGGCAACTCCTCCTTTCTCCATCTCTTTTCTACAATAATTTGAAGCTAAGGTATGCCCTTCCATGTTAAGCATTTCAATTTCACTACTTAAATGATGTTCAGGAATACCAATAATATCAACAGGATTTATACACTGTAGCTCGTCCAAACAGATCTGAAATTCATTAATTTTGTTTTTTAAACGTCTGATATTTTGATGTAGCAAATTTACTGTTACTTTTTTTTTGTCTTCACAAGTATTATGCTTAACATTTTCAGATACATCTTGTTTCAATATTCAATGTGTAGATAATGACCTATACTTAATATTATGTGTGTTCACTGCTTTTCAGGAGTGCTTCAAACTTTGACATTTTGCTGCAAATGCTTCTGCTGTTAACTACTAGGACTTTAATACTCTCACCTGTGGGGGTCACTCTTTTGGATCTTACACTTATATCTCCTACAACTGTAATTTTCTGTACTGGATGGAGAGACACTTATCTGAAAAAAGCCTTGTATGAACCCCACACACAGTCAGCTACTTGGATAACTGCCTCTGATGTGCAGTGGATGTCTGACCCATTTAGGGGGACCCTACAGTTCTCAATAATCTGATGCAAGTCCAGGAAGTCACAGCCTTGCTTGTCACAGAAGCTTTGATGTCTCTCAGTCCTTCCACTTGATCCAGAACCAGGGTGCCACAATCAGTTCTGGGAACAATGCTTCAAATGTAAGCTTCATTGAAACTCTGCAAGGCTGGTCTTCTCAGCCTTCTCTGCAAGTCACTGGAATGATCCAAACATGGCCTCAAAGCCCAGATGCCAGGCACTGTTCATTCTAGTGTGCACTACCACCTGCATTTGGTTGCACCCTCTGCCCTCAGTGGCTGCCAGAGCAGCCTCTTCAACATGAGGCTCCCAGGTATACACACTGAGTGCATCTGGTGTTCTTTCCTGCCCCTTGCTTCCAATTCCCTAAAGGGTACTATCATTCACTGTACATTTGAAATGTCAACAATTAATAGCCCCTACCCTTTTGTGTTTGCTTCCTCATGATTTTTTCCCTGTAGCAGGTGAAGTGAGTGCCACTGGCTCAGTTTCAGTTTCAGTGAATGACAGAACATTGATCTCATTAGTTTGGGGGTTGATATAACACCCTGAGTCCCATCTGGTCCCTGTCTACACTGTACAGGATGTCCAGGTTTCCCGTTGACACCCTACTCACAGTCAAGTGGATGAGTAACGACAGATCCTGTACTTCCAGTAGAAGAGACGGGATCCATACAAGAGGATAGTACTAGAGGTACCTTTGTCACCATGACCTCTACAGCACATCAACTCACAACCAATTCCAATTGTTTTACAGTAGTCAGGGCAATTTCCATCTGCTTATAGATGCTGGCCAACTCATTCCTTGTTGAAGAACAGCATTCACAGTAGGGTTGTGTTGTGGCTGGTGCAGTGTATTAGAGGATAGTGAACAAAGAACTGCAAACTGAACTTGCTAACTATCTTTTAATCTGTTGAGCTAAAAAATTACTAATTCTCTGTAGGAATTGAAGCAGATACATGAAATGAGATTTTTATTAATCCAACAGAGAAATCTTTGGTAAGAATCACTACTTTCTTAAAACATTTTAGGCTTAGTTGTAGTCCTTGATAAACTCAAGAAAAGAGTTAATATGGAATAAATGTAGATAATACACTGAAAAGCCAAAGAAACACTTATACCTGCCAAATATAATGTATGGCTCCCGCAAGCACGCAGAAGTACCATAACACAATGTAGCATGGACTCAACTAATGTCTGAAGTAGTACTGAAGGGAACTGACACCATGAATCCTGCAGGACTGCCCATAAATCCTGTAAGAGTATCATGGGGTGGGGATCTCTTGTAAACAGCACGTTGCAGGGCACCCCAGATATGCTAAATAATGTTCATGTCTGGGTAGTTTGGCGGCCAGTGGAAGTGTTTAAATTCAAAAGAGTGTTCCTGGAGCCACTCTGTAGCAATTCTGGATGTGTGGGTGTTGCATTGTCCAGCCGGGATGTTGCAATGCTGCATGTCTGTTGGAATGCACAATGGACATGAAAGGATGCAGGTGATCAGACAGGACGCTTATGTGCATATCACCTGTCAGATTAATATCTAGACATATCAGGGGTCCTATATCACTGCAACTGCACATGCCCCACACCATTACAGAGTCTCCACCCACTTGAGCAGTCCCTTGCTGACATGCAGAGTCCATGGATTCTTGAGGCTGTCTCCATACCTTACATGTCCATCCACATGATAAAATTCGAAATGAGACACGTCTGACTGGGCAACTTGTTTCCAGTGTCAACACTCCAATGTCCATGTTGAAGGCTCCAGGTGAGGCATAAAGCTTTGTGTCATGCAGTCATCAATGGTACATGAGTGGGCCTTCAGCTCTGAAAAACCATATTGATGATGTTTCATTGAATGTTTTGCATGCTGAAACTTGCTGGTGGCCCAGAATTGAAATCTGCAGCAATTTGTGGAAGGATTGCAAGTCTGTCACACTGAACAATTATCTTCAGTTGTCATTGATCCCTTTCTTGCAGGATCTTTTTCTGGCCACAGTGATGTCAGAGATTTGATGTTTTACCAGATTCCTGATATTCACAGTACACTCGTGAAAATCCCCACTTCAACACTACCTTGTATGTGTCTCATCACTCATGTATCGACTATAACACCATGTTCAAACTCACTTAAATCTTGATAACCTGCCATTGTAGCAGCAGTAACGAATCTAACAACTGCGCCAGATACTTGTTGTCTTATGTAGGCGTTGCCAGCTGCAACACCATATTCTGCCTGTTGCCATACCTCTGTATTTGAATACACATGCCTATACCAGTTTCTTTCACACTTCAGTGTGTATACTCCTCCTGAAGTGAAAACTAAGTGTAACACAATTTTTTTTAGTTACAGTATCTGCTGCAGTAACTAAATCACATACACACATTTGCTGCAAATTAGATTACATGTCGGACAAGAGTAACATCCAAAAATTCTCAAAAAATTGCATTTATTTGCTTGTATATAGACCAAAATTTGGGGTAATCTTTTTGTTGACAGTAACTGTGAATCAAAACTGGTGATTTGCTGCAAAACAAGTTATTCACAATATTCATACCAGTAACTTATATAAATTTTATAAAATATAGTTTTGCAAGCATCCAAAAATTCTAAAAAAAGTGTGGCTCATGTAATTATGTAGAGAAATTAGATAATGGTTGTTTAGAACAAGGAGAGACCTGATGTTCTCAAAAATTTTAAAAGTTCGCAAATAAGTTCTAGTCTAAAATTGATGATAACAGTACAAGTTTTTCATGGGACTTGCAAATGTTCAAAATTTCATAATATATCACTATATAAATGAGTATTGAGAAAATCAGTGAAAGTTTATGGAGAAGCAATGTGAATAGTAAAATATGTGAATCTAGAATTTCAAATTGGCACAAATATTTGTCACATGTGGTCTCCCACAAAGGAAAATTCCGAAGGCGACTTTTACATATAAATAAACATGCCAATTGCACAGTTTATTTTATTTATCTTGTTCTGTGACAACCTCCACAACACTGGCCAAAGATGAATTCTACAGTGTTAGTTTATCGCAGTTAAAGTTGTGAAAATGTATAGCAACAGCAGAGCACATCTTCTGCCTGGAGCAACTAACAATTCAAGAGAATTTGTGGTCTCCTGTCATGATGTTTCCCTAATGTGAAGAAATTGTAGGCTTTATCCAATGAAAGTGTAACAGTTTTCAGACACATTATAAAGGCAGTCAATGACTGTGTGGAAGGAACTGCAACCAATATTATAATTAAAAGCAATCAACTTTGAATAAGTGGGTTCACAAGACACAAACTATAACCTCTGCGGGAAACACCAAGGTGTGCAACACAAGAAGATGTCCACGTTAACAACATTGGTTCCACACCTGTCAAGTATGTACACATCGTGGATACATCAGCTTTGAGGAGCTCCACTTTTATGGGCACTATCATGATCTGAGGATAGGATTCACAACATTGGTGAACTGGACAAAGTGGCAGCATGCATGGGTGTACCCAGTGACGGGCAGGGGGGGGGGGGGGGGGGAAGGGGGGGGTGGAGGGGGGGGGCAGCTGCCCCCCCTTCCCCCCAGTAGATATTTGCAGTTTTTTACTAGTTTACTATTTTATTTAATAAGAAATGCTGCATGTTTTCTCGGATTGTACAAGTGCATTCTTCTATTTAAAATCTTTATTAAAAGCAGTTTTTCACTGGTTTACTGTTTTATTTAATAAGAAGTGCTGTATGTTGTCTCGAGTCCTTGTTTCCTGAGACTAGTATGACCTGCCCTGCCCCCCCCCCCCCCCCCCCCCCAGTTCAGACCCTGGGTATGCCCTTGGCAACATGTAATAGATAGTTTTAGGTAGAAGTTTTAGGTAGATATGGAATCAGATGTCAAGTGTGTTACCTATAGGATTGTTCCAACCAGACAGCACAACCACTCCTCTACATTTAACATCAGCAAATAAGTCAGCAGTCAAAGCATGTGAAAACAAATGATTAATGGTAGATCTTGACTTTCAAGATCATATGACATGGAATCTCCTGATAGCTGATGGCACTGAGCCAATTCTAGGCACCAATTTTTTGCATGACTTTGACCTCCAGTGAACATTATGAGAGGATTACTGCAAAAAGCAACAGTTGCAGCTGCAGACAAACACCATAAATGGCACAGCATAGTACAAGAATTTCCAGGTATCCTATGAAGAGCCAAAGCACAGGTGAAGACTTGACACAATACCCAACATTTCATTCTCACCATGCAGGGGCAGCCAGTAGTATCTCATGTCTGAAAGAATTACATTGGCTAGGCAAGACATAGAGAGACAAAAGTGCAATAATGTAACAAGACTACAAATAGGTAGTGGGTGTCACCTCTAGATATGGTCAAGAAATGAGACAGCACATGTAGGCTGTGTGGAGACAATCGAGTGTTAAATTCCAAGACTATCTTAGATAGGTACCCCATTCCACATATCATGGATGTGAACAGTTCAATGACAGCCATGCCTTTTTTCAATGTATTCGATTGCACTCAGGTGTCTTTGCAAATTGCTGTGGCCATATTGGACACTGACAAGACAGCAGTCACCATGCCTCTTTGGTTTACTTGAGTAATGCTGGATGCACTTTGGGCTGATAAATGCAGAACAAAGTTAAGTTCCTCAGTTCTGAGGTTTTGGCAGATGGGTTACCTCTGCTAACGGAGTGTGTGTCAGCCATACAACTTGTTGCAATCCCCACAACATTCAAAGACTTAAGGTGGTTTTTTGGAATGCTTAATTATTACTGCCACACCTTCTCCATGCAGTGACACTGTTGGAACTGTTAATAAAACTACTCAAGGGCAAACATATGGATGGTGCAAAAACAGTTCCTTGGAGCAATGAGCAGGCGGAGGCGTTCAACAGAGTAAAGGAATATACTGCAAGAACAGTACTTCTCATACAACATCAGATTAATGCATCTCTAGCCATCATAGGGGATACCAGCCAAACAGCTGTGGGGTAGCACGTCAGAAACTTGTTGGTGGTGCTTGGCAGCCTCTTGCCTTCTTTCCTCTTGCTCACACTCATGCAAAAGGCTTGAGCTACTATAGACAGGAAACTTTTTGTGGCATGTGCACCTGTCCATCACTTCAGAGATTCAATTGAAGGCCACACTTTCACTGTTTACCTGGATCATGCAGCAGTAACATCATTCTTCAGCAAGGGAACTCCAAAGGCCTTGCTGAGATTCCTCAGATGTGTCCATTTTATTTCACAGTTCACCACGGATGTCCACTACATTAGAGGTAGCAAGAACGTTGTGGTGAATTGCTTATCGCGATGTTGCGCAAGAGTAAAAGCAGTAAACCACACTGCCCAAGTACAAACTCTTGACCCTGAATTACATGAATTATGAGTGTAAGCCATCAAGTCTGACTCTCAAGTATGTAAAAACACGAGTATGACATTTAACATTATAGTGCAAAGGTGCAAAGATGTTCCACAGTCTTCCACACCCAGGAGTAAGAACTATGGTGTGATTGCTGATGAGGAGGGTGGTATGGCCAGAAATGAATAAAGATGGCCGCAAGTGGCCACAACAATGTGAGAAATGTCAAAAATGCATGGTTAGAAGACCCATTGCCAGCTCCACAGGAAACATCATCACACATTCATAAAGATTTAGTCACATTCATGTGGATCTGGTAGGGCCATTAGCTTACTCAAACAGCTACTGATTTAGTAACCATAGTGTATCATTTTAAGGGATGGCTAGAAGCGTTTCTGGTTGCAGACATCACTGCCACAACAGTGGCCAAGACAGTACTCTGTGGATGGATATCCGACCTCTGCGAACTGTTACAACTAACAGGGGCAGACAGTTCAAGGCAGCATTATCCCAAGAACTTCATCTCTGCAGGTACAACCATATCCACACAACTAGTTATCACCCTCCCAGCAATGGATTAGAGGAAAGATACCACCACACTCTACAGGTGACACTGATTCTTGCAAATGGATGAGACAAACACAACTACCAGTGCATACCCTCATTGCACTCAAATTCTTCCAGTCATCTGTGCATGGCCAACAATGACAAGAGGAGCCCAAGCTGTGGGTGCCAGCTTCAGCTGCCAGAAGTACCAATGCTGAGAAGACACATAGGAAGATTGGTGTCTGAGGCTCCAGTTTTTTAAAAAAAGGTGGAGAGGGAATGGGGCGGCAGATTGCTGGTGTGGCAACCTAACAATCAACTGTAACAAATGATTCATCTTGGGAAGTGCGTCATCTCTTTTTTAAACTTTTCATCTCTGATATTCTTCTGTGTGTTAGCACCTCTTTCTGTTCATGTTCTGATTCTGTGATGTTGTAATTGTGATTGTAATAAAGGTGTACAAAAATACCTAGGGTGTTTGCGTCAAGCTTGCCACTGCTCCAAGCATTCCAATAAGTCTTCTACCTGCTGTCTGGGTTCTGTATAAGATGTATATAACCTTTTGGTCCTTTTACTTTATACCTGCTTCCTTCATAATATCAAACAAGGCTTTCCAGTTAAGACTGTCAAAAGCTTTCAGTAAATCTACAAAGGCTATAAATGTAGCTCTGTCTTTGATTAGTCTATCTTCTAAAATAAATTGTATGGTCAGTATTGCCTCATATATTCCTACATTTCTCTTGAACCCAAACTGATTTTCAACAAGGTTGGCGTCTAACAGTGTTCCTCATCCTTGTTGGAAAATAACTACTAGCAATATAATATAAAAATGAACACAACAAGCATAAAAAAAAACAGCTTTCATCCCTATGTCACTGTGTTAAATTTGTTTCAAGAAATCGCAAATATTTCGGAGTAGCTTAGCTACTGTTCATCATTAATAAAGTTTCTGCCAACTGGTTCAATTTTTAGTGTACATTTTTACTCAGTCTACATCCTTAAAAGTTTTCCTTCATGAAGGAATTAGCAGAGGATGATGTATGAATGATGGCTAGATCACACTGCCATAAAGTGGTTTTAGAATGTTTCACTGTGTCTCTGCTGCCACAGAAACAGCAGCAAAGAAATAATTTCCTGTGGTTGTCTGTTAATTAATGGTAGAAACAGAGAGCCAATAAGTAAAATAAAGAGATCCAGGGGTTTGTATGTGATCTTAGTAGTATCACTTCCATGTTGTGCATTTTGTAGAGTCAATTAATGTTCTGTAGATCTTTATGTAAGTTTTCATCTTTAGCTCTGTGCCTTTGTGTGGAAAAATGTATTCACTTTTTAAGTAATTGAAGGTTAAATTATGCATAACTATTGTCGCTGCAACTGGTATATACATTCTGCAACATTCCTTCTGGTACTCTGTTGTGTGTATGACTTTTACTTTCACACATCCAGTGATAGTGTGAAAATGTGTTCACTGGGAAATAAGATTCTGAATAAATGTTTTAGAATATAGCTACTTGTGATGGCTACTATCAAAACTAGACAATTGTAAAGCAAAATATATCCTTTCTGCTAATGTAACAAGGAA
This sequence comes from Schistocerca piceifrons, assembly GCF_021461385.2. Taxonomy (NCBI): domain Eukaryota; kingdom Metazoa; phylum Arthropoda; class Insecta; order Orthoptera; family Acrididae; genus Schistocerca; species Schistocerca piceifrons. The sequence continues at coordinate 361,274,275 of NC_060139.1, read as the reverse complement.
AATTGTAAGGGATTGGTCTCACATAAAGCAATAAAAAAATAATATTTAAATGATGGTCACAATGGTAGTAATATTCTCATATAACATAGTCTTAACTACACCATCTATCTAAATTGTTTAAAAAATTGACAAAATATATACATATACCACAGAAAAAGTAATTGCTGTGTAATGCTGAGAAGATATAAAAAGCAATGCGCCAGTGAATTACCTCTTTCTGCCCCAGTGACCAGAGCTCTTTTTGACTTGAAACTTATTTCCATATTTGTCAGTTTTTGGTTTCAGGATATCAATAAATGTAACAGACTTATATGTGAAATTTGTTAATAAATCTCTGTGGAGGTTATCTTATCTTCAAACATAGATTAGATAACAGAAGCCAAGAAATTATTGTGAGGCACTCTTAAGTTATCAGAGCTTTTTACGCTAACATTATCTCTCTAATGGATTTGATAATAAAGATTTAAAAGGTCAATAACTTGTCTATTGATTGCACTGATGTTTTTAATGATATACACTTCCAAGACAAAACAAAAACATGTACTCTACTTGGCCTGGCAACAACACTAGACATGAGCAACACTAATGTGCCCTGGTGGTTGTTCTGTCACAGACAATTGCAACTCTAACCATTTACATACCTGTCAATGGTGTGTACATGTGCAAACGTACATCAAAATCTGACACTGTCTTCTGGGTGTTTTACTTTTTTATCATGCAGTATGTATCCTCTCTACTTCTGCCATCATCAGCTTCTCTGATACCCAAATAGCAAAACTCAACTACTACTTATAGCATCTCGGTGTCATCTGATTTCATTCAACTACATTCCATTACCCTTGTTTAAATTTTCCTTTCAAGATGTTATAAGTTCTTTTCAACTGATTTCCCAAGTCATTTGCCATATATTGAAGAATTACAAAATCACAGCAAACCTTACTGTTTGTTCTCTATGAGATTTAATTACTTTTTGTAACTTCTCTTTGGTTTCCTTTATTGCTTGCTCTGTGTACAAATTGAATAACACGGAGGATAGGCTGTAACCCTTTCTCCAACCCTTCTCAATTACTGCCTCCTTTTCATGTCTTTCATCTCTTTTATCTGCAGTCTGCTTTCAGTACAAGTTACAGATAATATTTTGGCTCCTGTATTTTATCCTTGCTGCCTTCTGAACTTCAAAGAGTGTACTGCAGTCAACACTGTCAAAAACTGCCTCTAAATCTTCAAGTGCTATAAATGTAGATTTGCCTGAATTTGTCCTATCTTCTAAGATAAGTTGTAGAGTCAGTATTGCCTTATGTGTTCCTTCTATAAGTAATTCGCATTATTATTTTGTAACCATGGCTTATTTAAATTGATATTTCAGTAATATTCACACTTGCCAGCGCTTTCTCCCCCCCCCCCCCCCCCCCTCCTCCCCCACCCCCCACCCCCCTCTCTTTGTTTTTCGGGGAGAAAGATTGGAATTGTTACATTCTTCTTGAAGTCCGAGAGTTATTTCATGTCTCGTATACATTGCACTTCAGGAGGCATGGTTTTGTCTCCCAAGGGTCTCTATAATTGTTAGGCAATGTCATCTACTCTAGGTGCCTTGTTGTGATTACACTATTCAATGCTCTGTCGAATTCTTCTCACAGCATTACATCAACTCCCATCTCATCTTCATCTGCTTCCTCTTCCCTTTCTATAATATTGTCTGCAAGTTTGTATTACTAGTTTATGAAGATTGTGCAATCAAAATCAGTTATGAACAGAAACTATGATGAAATTTCCAAATGTAGGACCATTTTCAATATACTGTGCCCAAGATACCCTTGATTCAGAAGAGTTATGTTGTTTCACACTCTAAAGTGGTGAGTAAATTTAATTATAAATGTGTGGGTTTCTTCCACTGAACAACGTTCATAGAATATTTTCAGGAGCTGTACACACAAATGGTAATTTATTTTAAATTTCTGAGATGGTTGTTTGAAAGACATTTTCTAGATGAGTTTTTCATCTCTTGGACAGGTTACAATATTGGCTTCCTTGTTTTGCTTAAATTTTTCAATAGAATTTTATGTTAAAAATTGTGTCCTTTAACATCACTGACAGTTTCCATTACAATCCTCAGTGGACACAACATGACCATAGTGGTTATTTTATTATTATTTTATTGTTATTATTTCACTTTCAAATCATAAATAATTAGTACATGAAATACACAAATAAAAGGGATTAAATGAACAATAAGGTCCAATACTCTGCAATACTAATAGTTCAGCTGTAAGTTATTTTTAATGGAATAAACTAGGTATTCTGTTTCATCAATTTATAAGGGCAGTTGAATTTTACAATATGTACATGTTACAATAAAGATCAAGGCATTGCTGAAAAGACTGTATGGAAGGTGCATCAAATACTTCTATTACTTTATTGATTGGTGACTCCATGGAGTGTCCTGTGCACCATGACCAGATAATGTATATACTTGGAAGAAGAGACAGCATTGGTCATATTTTTTTTGTTTTATTAACCGCAAAATCGATTTTTGGTCACTTAGTGACCATCCTCAGTGCTGTAATATACAATTTAAATTGGTAGGCACTGGTGTCAACAAGCTTAGAGCGATCACATAAACGGTCACATTTTTTTGTTTTATTAACCGCAAAATCGATTTTTGGTCACTTAGTGACCATCCTCAGTGCTGTAATATACATTTAAATTGGTAGGCACTGGTATCAACAAGCTTAGAGCGATCACATAAACTCAGTTTACATAACTCACATAAACTCAGTTTACATAACTCAGTTTATGTGATCGCTCTAAGCTTGTTGACACCAGTGCCTACCAATTTAAATTGTATATTACAGCACTGAGGATGGTCACTAAGTGACCAAAAATCGATTTTGCGGTTAATAAAACAAAAAAAATACGACCAATGCTGTCTCTCCTTCCAAGTATATACTTCTATTACTTCTGCAAATATATTAATTTTAAGGGTGGTATGAAGCATGCAGCAAAAATAGACATTTTTTGACATATTGATATATAACATTGTTAAAACTAAAATTGACTCATGTGACAGGATCAGGCTGTGAATTTATAATCATTTCATTTCTGCATACACAGTTTTATCAAGTCAGTTAGAAGCAGAATCCGTGTTTGTCTGTAACTTATCTTGTTGTTGTTGTTGTTGTTGTGGTCTTCAGTCCTGAGACTGGTTTGATGCAGCTCTCGATGCTACTCTATTCTGTGCAAGCTTCTTCATCTCCCAGTACCTACTGCAACCTACATCCTTCTGAATCTGCTTAATGTATTCATCTCTTGGTCTCCCTCTACGATTTTTACCCTCCACGCTGCCCTCCAATACTAAATTGGTGATCCGTTGATGTCTCAGAACATGTCCTACCAACCGATCCCTTCTTCCGGTCAAGTTGTGCCACAAACTTCTCTTCTCCCCAATCCTATTCAATACTTCCTTATATACTTATATACTTACGTGATCTACCCATCTAATCTTCAGCATTCTTCTGTAGCACCACATTTCGAAAGCTTCTATTCTCTTCTTGCCCAAACTATTTATTGTCCATGTTTCACTTCCATACATGGCTACACTCCATACAAATACTTTCAGAAATGACTTCCTGACACTTAAATCTATACTCGATGTTAACAAATTTCTCTTCTTCAGAAACGATTTCCTTGCCATTGCCAGTCTACATTTTATATCCTCTCTACTTCGACCATAATCAGTTATTTTGCTCCCCAAATAGCAAAACTCCTTTACTACTTTAAGTGTCTCATTTCCTAATCTAATTCCCTCAGCATCACCCGACTTAATTTGACTACAGTCCATTATCCTCATTTTGCTTTTGTTGATGTTCATCTTATATCCTCCTTTCAAGACGCTATCCATTCCGTTCAACTGCTCTTCCAAGTCCTATGCTGTCTCTGACAGAATTACAGTGTCATCGGCGAACCTCAAAGTTTTTATTTCTTCTCCATGGATTTTAATACCTACTCCGAATTTTTCTTTTGCTTCCTTTACTGCTTGCTCAATATACAGATTGAATAACGTCGGGGAGAGGCTACAACCCTGTATTACTCCCTTCCCAACAACTGCTTCCCTTTCATGCCCTCAACTCTTATAACTGCCATCTGGTTTCTGTACAAATTGTAAATAGCCTTTCGCTCCCTGTATTTTATCCCTGCCATCTTCAGAATCTGAAAGAGAGTATTCCAGTCACCACTGTCAAAAGCTTTCCCTAAGTCTACAAATGCTAGAAACATAGGTTTGCCTTTCCTTAATCTTTCTTCTAAGATAAGTCATAAGGTCAGTATTGCCTCACGTGTTCCAGTGTTTCTACGGAATCCAAACTGATCTTCCCCGAGGTCGGCTTCTACTAGTTTTTCCATTCATCTGTAAAGAATTTGTGTTAGTATTTTGCAGCTGTGGCTTATTAAACTGACTGTTTGGTAATTTTCACATCTGTCAACACCTGCTTTCTTTGGGATTGGAATTGTTATATTCTTCTTGAAGTCTGAGGGTATTTCGCCTGTTTCATACATCTTGTTCCTGTAGGCAGTATCTATCTTACCCCTAGTGAGATAAGCCTCTACATCCTTACGTTTGTCCTCTAGCCATCCCTGCTTAGCCATTTTGCACTTCCTGTCGATCTCATTTTTGAGACGTTTGTATTCCTTTTTGCCTGTTTCATTTACTGCATTTTTATATTTTCTCCTTTCATCAATTAAATTCAATATTTCTTCTGTTACCCAAGGATTTCTACTAGCCCTCGTCTTTTTACCTACTTTATCCTCTGCTGCCTTCACTACTTCATCCCCTCAAAGCTACCCATTCTTCTTCTACTGTATTTCTTTCGCCCATTCCTGTCAATTGTTCCCTTATGCTATCCTTGAAACTCTGTACAACCTCTGGTTCTTTCAGTTTATCCAGGTCCCATCTTCTTAAGTTCCCACCTTTTTGCAGTTTCTTCAGTTTTAATCTACAGGTCATAACCAATAGATTGTGGTCAGAGTCCACATCTGCCCCTGGAAATGTCCTACAATTTAAAACCTGGTTCCTAAATCTCTGTCTTACCATTATATAATCTATCTGATACCTTTTAGTATCTCCAGGGTTCTTACATGTATACAACCTTCTTTCATGATTCTTAAACCAAGTGTTAGCTATGATTAAGTTATGCTCTGTGCAAAATTCTACCAGGCCGCTTCCTCTTTCATTTCTCTCCCCCAATCCATATTCACCCACTACGTTTCCTTCTCTCCCTTTTCCTACTCTCGAATTCCAGTCGCCCATGACTATTAAATTTTCGTCACCCTTCACTATCTGAATAATTTCTTTTATCTCATCATACATTTCTTCAATTTCTTCGTCATCTGCAGAGCTAGTTGGCATATAAACTTGTACTACTGTAGTAGATGTGGGCTTTGTCTCTATCTTGGCCACAATAATGCGTTCACTATGCTGTTTGTAGTACTTACCCGCATTCCTATTTTTGTGGCGGTGTTCGTAGCGACAAACACTTGGCTGTGGAAATGGCTTACGAAGTCACCGCCACACTTTTAATAGCGGGCCGACCGGTCCGCTGGAACAGTAAACAGAAAGATGAAAGCCCAAACACTCAGATTAAATAAAAGTCGGTACTTATCTTTTATATATGAAGATACAATAACACAATAGTGAACTCTGTGTCTACAGAAATCTGTCCGAGTCGGAGCGGCTAGGTCAGCGTCGGCTGACGACAAACAACAACTCTGCCGCGATGAACACACAACTGACTAGTCAGTACACAATTCGGTGGCGAGTATACAACTGAGCGGCGAATACAGAACTGTCCTAGCGCTCGCGACTCCAGCGCTTAAGAAGCCAGAAGCCAGCGGTGGCGCGCGCAGACTTGCGGCGATTTCCTGTATCGCTGGCGCTGCTTATACGGACGGCGTCCGAACTTTGATGCTGCCAACCTTTTGGCAGCGGGCTCAGTTGGCATTACTGGCTAGGACATAACACCTATTTTCCTGTTCATTATTAAACCTACTTCTGCATTACCCCTATTTGATTTTGTGTTTATAACCCTGTAGTCACCTGACCAGAAGTCTTGTTCCTCCTGCCACCGAACTTCACTAATTCCCACTATATATAACTTTAACCTATCCATTTCCCTTTTTACATTTTCTAACCTACCTGCCCGATTAAGTGATCTGACATTCCACGCTCCGATCCGTAGAACGCCAGTTTTCTTTCTCCTGATAACGACATCCTCTTGAGTAGTCCCACCCGGAGATCCAAATGGGGGACTATTTTACCTCTGGAATATTTTACCCAAGATGACACCATCATTTAATCATACAGTAAAGCTGCATGCCCTCGGGAAAAATTATGGCCGTAGCTTCCCCTTGCTTTCAGCCATTCGCAGTACCAGCACAGCAAGGCCGTTTTGGTTATTGTTACAAGGCCAGATCAGTCAATCATCCAGACTGTTGCCCTTACAACTACTGAAAAGGCTGCTGCCCCTCTTCAGGAACCACACGTTTGTCTGGCCTCTCAACAGATACCCCTCCATTGTGGTTGCACCTACGGTACAGCTATCTGTATCGCTGAGGCACGCAAGCCTCCCCACCAACGGCAAGGTCCATGGTTCATGGGGGGGAGGGTAACTTATGTAGATTTCTTATGTAGATTTCTGTATTGGGCAGAAAGAGTTTTCTTGGTACCTGCATATTTCTTATAAAAAGTAATAGACTTTAACTTTTGACTGAATTCAGAATGGAGACTTGTGATTGCATATTCTTGTTTGTACATATTATGTATAGTTAGTTGTGTAGTAAAGATAATGACTCTGGACATTTGTTCTGTTCCATCAGATTTTCATTACCATTATCACTGTTTGATTCAGTTAAAGGATAGAGAGAAAGAATTCAGAAATATTCCAAAACAGTTGAGCCTTATAACACCATTAGACCATCATTGATATAATCATGATATATTTGCCTTTTCTTGACTGTAGTTCCTTCTTGCATCCTGTGAGCTTTATTTATTTTGTGCAGTTTTAATATGTGATATTTGTTGCATATGTCTGCTGCACAGTATGTATTAGGTGTATTAGATGTCTTGTAAAGATATGTGACCTACACTGGAGACAGCAAGCTAATTTTTTCTACAGTATGAACTAGCATTACTGACAGTAATAGTTGGTGGCTGCTGCTACAACCTTCCTCAACCATATGGCATCCTCATTGGAGCTGATGGCAGTACACACAATGATACATCTGATAACTACTGGTTTTAATACTGTGAATTTGTATTCCTTTTCAGAGCCTCTGTAAGCAATGGTTCGTGAAATTTAACATTTGCTATATGTGTATGGCTCATAACATGAAAGTACTGAGAACACTTCCAAGTCAGAAAGAGATATTGAAGCAGAGAATGCATTATAATACCCATTAGTTCTATGGAGATATATGCTAGCATGATAGGGGCACTAGGTAAGAAAAATGAACAATGGTTAGTAAAATGGAGAACAAAAATTGAGGTATTTTTGGTGAGGTATTTTTCGTGAGGCAGGACTACTCTGGCACCTTTCATTAGTAACTAAATACCTCCTTATAGACAAGCAGAAGTCAATGGGCATCCCACACTTTTTGACGATTTCTAATAAGAAGAGTGTTACTTATATACCAATAAATTTAGTCCCTAATGGAATTTGCAGTAAACAACAAGAATAGATTTTTGATTAACTCACCAATTCCGAACCACAATACTAGAAGTAAAAATAATTCCCATGTAGCCTACGTATTCCTGTCTAGCACCACAGTGTAGTTTTATACTCTGTTGCAGGTTGCAGTAGACTCCATACAGAAAACTGAAACTCCCCAGTTATTCAAAAACCTCATTAGCCATTCCTTCTACAATTTATCAGTACATATAGACTTGGATGTTGTAAGTTCCAAATAACACTAATGTTTGTATTCACAGATCTTAACTTTGTCAGAATATAGACAGCTGATAGCAGACATCGCAAGGCAAATGCTTTTCTTGAAGCTTTTAATAGGAACAGCAGCCAAGTAGTATAAGTGTATGAGCAGTGTTTTGTTTTATTTTCCCAAAGTAGCTGTTTTTGTCCTAATTTGCATATATAAAGTATTCTAGAACTAGAGTGAGTATATTTGCACTAGTCATAAGTTGTTCATAGCATGTTTTACAGAAGTCACCAGAAGTGGCTGCTGTTGCCGGTTAAAGTAGGTAGCTTGACTTATTCCACATCCCTGAAGACTCTTATTCATGATCAGATTTACAGAACATGATGTGTGAATGAGTGAATGAATACTATCCTTCAGTGTTGGCTCTGGAGTGTGAGGGATAACATATAACTTTGGAGAAACTTATGTGTTTTCCCCTTTGTCTCCTTAACCTAAGAAGGCTAGTCTGACCTCGTAGCCGCAAGTGCAAGGCAAGGGTGATAGGTAGCTAGATTCCTGCACATGACGACACCTCCTGGTTGGGACAGTTATTCCATGAAAACACCATTGCACCTTGGAGGTTCACTGTGGACTGCAGAATGTCACCATGCAAGAGAAGGGCCATGGCATCACTTGTCAGGGAAGACTCAGAGTGAATGTATAGAGTGAAAATGACAACGCTAATATGTATTGTGAACTTAGTTAAAGTCATAGGCTGTAACATGGAATGTATATAAAGGAGGTAAAATACATGCATGATAAAGAAGTACCACATGAATTTATTTTGTAGTGACTGCCGTTTGAGATTTCAAGCCAGTGTGGACCTGGCATCTTTGGGAAAGGAGTCTGCTGCTTCAGGATAGAGCAACATGGTTCATACAGACATTTCATACAGATAAGTAATGGCAACCACAAAAACATGTACATGGTCCACTGCCATACGAAGCCTGAACAACAGTTGGTGTCTAACATTCCAAGTAACATCTCAGGACTACATATTATGGAGGTGAGCACTGTCCCAATTCACTACTAGGTTCCTAGTCAGTCCGGCTGGTCATACTCAATGAGGTTTCCATGTTTAACCACACTCATCTGTGCACTAGTTGGGTTAAAATGCAAATAAACAATCGAGGAAGAAAAGTTTCATTGGAATACAATGTTGTTATCCCTAGCAATTAAGGCAACAAGGTTTTGCAACATTATACAACACATTCTACAAAAAGTAAGTACGTTGAAGGCAAATTGCTGAATCCCTTGACAGAGACCCCTTTAAAGTAGCAAATAAGTCCATGAGTGAGATGGACAACAAGTGAGTTCACTGTAAGCTGCTATCATCTTCTCAGCACCATATCAATGCATCTGCAGTGGACTACAGTTGCATCGGCAGTGCAGTTTATACCAGCGTCAGCTGTAGTCGGCTAATTGTTGGTAATGCTTACCACCTTGTCTTGTGAATCAACTTCTCACCAATATCTCGAGGTGATGAGTGCTGTTCTCAGTCATTAGTGAGCTGTATCTGAAACAATTTTTTTTGTTGGTGCTAGTTTTGATATGTGTGCTAGTGGAATCACCATAGTTTTAAGTTATCGTAGTTTTCTTTTGTTGGGTATGTACTGAGCCTTCATATTGCTGTGGAAATAGACATCAAATTAGAATCCTCTGATAGTGTGCTGATTTTGTCAGTACATGCCAGTAATTACCACAGCTTTGGCAACAAATGTGCCTGAATGATTAAAGGACTTGATTAACAGTATAGCTGATTTAAAGTGCAAAATGTTAACTGTCCAAACTCAGACTTCTTGTAATGTCATCTTAGGCCTAATTCACACAGAAATGGCATGGTGCACCCTCTTGGTGGAGGTGAGGCAGAGACATGGCATGAGCAAGACATGAGTGGTTGCCACTGAAGTGGTAGCCGAGAGACACGAGATGGTCATGCTAAAGAGAGCTGCAGGACGGTCATCCTACGAATGTATCAAAATATGTCATTGTCATGAGATGAAGTTAATAGTGCACTGGATCTTTTTCAAGCCATAGCTATTAAACAGTGAAAAAGTTATTGGGTACACCAACCGTAGCTGAGAAAAAGGGAGAAAGTACAGTATACTCAACATGATGAAGAACTGAATGTGTATCCTGATTGTTTCTGGAATTTTTACAGAACATTTCAAAACTGTTTTTGAAATTTGTTAGACAAAATGAAGGACAGCATTTAATGAAAAGCATCAAATTGGAGACAGCCTATTTGTCTAGAAGAGAGATTATTAATAACCTTCAGGTAATCTGAATAGTAGTCAGTCTAAGTTTCTTAACCAACCACTCATTGAAAACATTTTCTAAAAACATGAATAAATAACACAGGGGAGCAAAAAAAATTTTTTTCTCCATCATAAGTTTATGGAATCTACTTAGGTATATATGATGAATAAGTACTTAGCCTGTAAATTATTTTGTTTGAATAGACCCTGGTTATCATGATGAACCATTCTATAAAAAATATGTGTTTTTTACTAATCTACCCTCATTAATGTGTCCTTTTTGAAGTAAGGTAATTATACTCAGTATGGCCTGTGACTGAATATGGCCTAGTGCCTTTGTCTTGGTGACTATGATGGGATAAGATAAGGTAAGATAAGATAAGATAAGATAAGATAAGATACTTTATTGTCATATAACATGTTTTTATACAATCATTCAATTGAGAACATTGGTGACTCGTCAGTCTTTAACCTAAGTTGTTACAGTATTTTATATACTACAGGAAATACATAATACATACATTGCTTATTATAATAAAGATACAACATTATATTTTAAATCTTTTCATAATTCATTGAATCATTACCATAGACCTCACACACCTATATAAAGTATGGATGTACTGAACGGAATACAAACCGCCATTCAAACTATAATTCTATATATAAACATGAATATACAGTGAACGTGCATACTTTTTATCTATATGGCTTCGAAAGTATACCATTTGTACTTGTATCCTTACTCCATATTCCTAATTTTAAATTCTTCTTAACTATAACATTTGCTTCTTATTCATTTAAAAATTCTTCTAGGCTATAATAAAATTTGCTTTTTAGGTATGTGCCAATGGTCTCCAATGTGGGTTCCCCAAATATTGACCTTATCTTATTTCTGATCTTCAGAGCCATGTAATATGGAGTATTTTCATATAGTGTGAGTCTGTGACAAGGTAGCATGTATTTCAATTTATGTCTAGTTTCATAGGCACGTGTGAATGTATTTCCTTCAAACAGATGCGAGTTTTTCTGTTCAAAAAGGAGTATTTCATATATGAAGATAGAAGGGATTGCCATGAAGTACAGGCATTCGAATAGTGGTTTGCATGAATGTCTACTATTAGTTCCTGTTATAACGTCAAGTTTAACAAATATATTTCAGAATGACACAACACATATAAGTCACAGAGTAAGTTGACAAGCAAGACATGTGTACACATTAGCATTCGAATGAGCACTGAGTCCCAGTCTAGCGGCCGCTGCTTGGCTGGCCGCTTAGGTGGCGCAGCTGCTGCATGGCTGGCAGACAGCGCCGCACGTAGAGGACGCGCATAATTGCGCGGCGGCACTTTGAATGATCTGCGAGTCACAACACTTTTCCCCCTTTTGAAATTGTTGCACTAGTCTTGATGGAGGTGTCCCGGAGATGGCTAACATCCATAGGCATTGTTTGACTCGCCGTAAAGTCTCGAGGAGGAGCCTTCCCATACGGATGGAAGTGTCCACGATGATAACGGGTCGAGATGACAGGAGACGTAGGGGTCGAATCTGCTGGGGCCCCCTGCAGCAATCTGCCTGTTGCAGCAAGTCCAGTTGTTATAACAGGAGACATGGGGGATGTGTCGGCGTCCGTTGGAGGAGGAGGCGAGTAGATTTGCTCTGACAGAGGATGGTCATCCGGTTCCTGCATGGACACATCTCCTGGTGACGTCCATTCTTGTGCTGACATCGTGATGATGGTGAGAGGGCTGCATTGTGAGTACTGAGAGATGATGCCAAGATCCCGAGCGTCAGGTAGGGCCAAAAATGGTGTAGCGGCATTCGGAACAGGCGTTTCTGGCACACTAGGCCGAAGCTGGTCCGAATGAAGCACTGCAACACCCGTGTCTGTCTGGATTTCATACAGGCGTCTGCCACGGTGTCCTAAGATGTGGCCCGGGCTCCATTTTGGCCACCTGCCATATCCCCGTACCCAGACGAGGTCGTCGGCGGTGAACCGGCCAAGGGAAGGCACCCGCGGCCGTGAGGTGGAAGGCCGCAGAAGATGAAGTAGCACGCAGGGCTGTCGGCCATGTAACAGCTCAGCCGGGCTGTGGTCGCCCATGGGGGTGAATGGTAAGATGCCAGAAACTGGAGAAGCGCATCATCAGCAGCAGAAGAAGTCAGAAGTTTCCACATCTGAGCCTTAAATGTGTGGACCAGTCGTTCAGCCTCACCGTTGGATTGTGGATGGAACGGCGGGGCCGTGACATGCATAACACCGTGACGAGCACAAAAATCCGCAAATTTGGAAGGGGCAAATTGCGGACCATTATCAGTAATGAGAGTAGAGGGGAGGCCTTCCAAAGAAAAAATGCGGGCGAGAGCACTGGTGGTTGCCGCGGTGGTAGGCGACGTGCAACGGACAATGAAAGGAAAGTTAGAGTAGGCATCAATTACGAGGAGCCAATAAGTACCTAAAAAGGGTCCCGCAAAGTCAGCATGAATGCGCTCCCAGTAGCTTCTCAGGCGAAGGCCACGGTGACAAAGATGACTTCGGGGCAGCGGCCTGTGATGCACAAGGGCCGCAGGCAGCGACCATGTGTGCTATTTCAGAGTCGATGCCAGTCTAGTACACATGACGGCACACCAGAGATTTCGTGCGAGACACACCCCAGTGCCCTTGGTGAAGGAGGCACAAGACCGAAGCACGCAAAGTTGCAGGTGCCACAACACGCGGCGAAGCATTGTCAGTGGAGAGGAGGATAACACCATCCCTAGCCGTGAGGCGGTAGCGCAAAGCGTAGTAGTTCTGCAACGGATCAGAAGTCTTAGCGGACGGGCGATCTTGCCAACCCTTCTGAATACAGTGTAAAACCCAGGAGAGGGTAGGGTCAGAACCTGTAGCAGCCGCCAGCCTGTCCCCAGTGATGAATCTCATAATTGAAACGAGACAAGTAAAGAGCCCAACGCTGGAGGCGGTGTGCAGCCTTGCTGGGAAGTGACGTTGATGGATGAAACAAGGAAACAAGGGGTTTGTGATGCGTAACAAGATGAAATTTTGAGCCGTGGAGAAAAACACCAAACTTACAAAGAGTATAAATAATGGCCAAAGCTTCTTTCTCAATTTGAGGATACGTTTGTTGGGCATCCGTGAGCGTTTTGGAGGCATAAGCAATGGGTTGTTCCGAACCGTCAGAAAAACGGTGTGCAAGGACTGCACCAACCCCATATTGAGAGGCGTTTGTGGCAAGAACAAGATGTTGGCCAGGTTGATAAGTAGCCAGGCATGGGGCCTGATTCAGCATAGTCTTCAATTTCTGGAAAGCCGCTTCGCATGATGCGGACCTGTGAAAAGGCACATTTTTATGCAACAGGCGATGCAACGGCTGAGCCACCGAAGCCGCAGACGGTAAAAACTTGTGATAGTATGCTATTTTCCCCAAGAAGGCCTGCAGTTCCTTAACAGATGTAGGGCGAGGAAGGGCATCGATCACAGCAACAGTTTGCTGAAGTGGACGAATACCATCCTGAGAGAGTTGAAACCCCAAGTACGTGATAGATGCCTGAAAAAATTGTGATTTCTGAAGATTACACTTAAGACCGGCAGTCTGTAAGACATGAAAAAGTGTGTGGAGATTTTGAAGATGTTCTTCAGTGGTGGAGCCAGTGACAACAATGTCATCCATGTAATTGATACACCCAGGGACAGGGAGCAATAATTGTTCCAAGAATCGCTGAAAGAGAGCAGGGGTGCTAGCAACCCTGAATGGCAAGTGTTGGTACTGATAGAGGCCGAAAGGCATGTTAAGGACCAGAAACTGCCAGTAAGCAGTGTTGAGAGGAAATTGATGATAAGCCTCTGACAGATCAATTTTAGAAAAATACTGTCCTCCAGCAAATTTAGTGAACAGTTCTTCAGGACGTGGCATAGGGTAAGTGTCGATGAGGCATTGAGCATTTACAGTGGCTTTGAAATCGCCACAGAGACGAATATCACGATTTGGCTTAGCAACGACAACAACAGGAGAGGACCACTCACTGGAAGTGACAGGAAGCAAGATCCCTGAAGTAGTGAGACGATCCAACGCCTGTTTTACCCGATCACGAAGGGCCACAGGAATGGGCCGAGCCCGAAAACACTTAGGCCGAGCAGTGTGTTTGAGCGTGATATGAGCTTCAAAGTCGTTTGCATGGCCTAACCCAGGAGAAAAAAGGGACTAAAATGTCATCGACAAGGAATCCAGTTGAGCATAAGGAATAGCATCAGAGACAATATTGACAGAGTCATCTATGGAGAACCCAAAAACGCGAAAGTCATCGAAACCAAAAAGATTTTCTGCGTTGCTCTGGTCGACCACACATATGGGAACAGTGCAAACTACGGATTTTTAAGATACCTCAGCATTAAACTGTCCCAAGAGAGAAATTTTCTGTTTATTGTACGTCCGTAATTACCGAGTGACAGGTGACAGGAGTGGAGAACCCAACTGAAGATATGTCTGAGAATTAATTATAGTGGCAGTAGAACCGGTGTCCACTTGCATGCGAACATCTCAACCAAGGATTTGGACAGTGAGGAATAACTTCCCTGAAAGGGAAGAAGTGCAATTGACAGACAACACAGAATCAGAATCACCGTCATGTTCATGAACATCATGTATGCGGTCGGATTTGCAAACGGAAGACACATGACCTTTCTTTTTGCAATTGTGACACACAGCCCAACATTGGGGACAAGCCTCGCATGAATGTTTCGTAAAACACCGCGGACATGAAGGAAGTTGCCGGGAGTTTTGCTGCAGTTTTTTAGCGGGTTGTTTACGGCTAGGCCGAGGCTGCGCATGGGAGCGCACTGCGGCGACGTCGGCCGGCGGGGACGCACCGCACGCGTCGTCAACAGCGCACAGAGGTTGTATTTCCCCGATATCACCCTATGCCCCTATTTGCACCCCAGCGGCGCGAGAAATTTCAAAAGACAGCGCAATGGAGAGAACTTCATCTAGAGTTGGATTCGCCAACTGAAGGGCACGTTGCCGAACTTCTTTGTCGGGCGCCGACTGGATAATAGCATCCCATACCATGGAATCGGCATAGGATTCTTTGTGAATGTCAGTAACAAATTGACACTTTCAACTGAGGCCGTGAAGTTCAGCAGCCCAAGCACGATAGGATCGATGTGGCTGTTTTTGACAACAATAAAAGGCAACACGAGAGGCTACCACATGCGTTTGCTTTTGAAAATAGACAGACAGAAGTGAGCACATTTCAGCAAAGGACAAAGATGCAGGATCCTTTAAAGGAGCCAATTGCGACAACAACCAATACATTTGAGGTGAAATCCACGAAAGGAACAGAGACTTACATGGTTATTCGTCCGTGACATGAAATGCCAAGAAGTGCTGTCGAAAACGTTTTTCATAGTCAGACCAGTCTTCCGCCATCTCGTCGTAAGGAGGAAAAGGAGGTACAGCCAACGACGAGAAACGCCCCGCATTTGACGCGCGATGAAATCGCGAATCGCCGCCGTGAGAAGTGTTTGCTGTTCAAGGAGATTTTGCAATAGTTGCTCGACAGTAGCCATGGAACCCTGTGGGTCAACGGTGAAAAGGAAAAATCCACTACCTCGTCACCAATTGTTATAATGTCAAGTTTAACAAATATATTTCAGAACGACACAACACATATAAGTCACAGAGTAAGTTGACAAGCAAAACATGTGTACACGTTAGCATTTGAATGAGCACTGAGTCCCAGTCTAGCGGCCGTTGCTTGGCTGGCCGCTTAGGTGTCGCAGCTGCTGCATGGCTGGCAGACAGTGCCGCACATAGAGGACGTGCGTAATTGCGCAGCAGCGCTTTGAATGATTGGTGAGTCACAACAATTCAGCACCCCAAAAAATTATTCCATATCTTATAACTGTTATGAAATAAACATGGTATACAATTTTCTACACCATTAAACCCGTTACTTTGTGTAGCATCCTCATTGCATAAACTAAACTATTTAATCTCTTCAGTAAGCTGTCCACATGGTCAGCCCATTGCAAGTTTTTATTTAAAGTTATCCGAAGAAATTTTACAGAATCAATTGTGGACAGTTCTTTACCTAAATATTCTATTTACAATATACAGTCAGTAGTTTGTTTGGTCCAGAAGTGTATGATTTGGGTTTTTTCAAGATTTAATTTCATAGCATTATTTTTTATCCATTGTTCAAGTTCTTGTGGAGTTTGTTTCGTGGTCCATACTAATTCTTCAGTGTTTTTGCAGCAGACTACAGCAGTTGAGTGATCTGCGTGAAGTATTGTATCTGTATTTACTTTGCTAGGCAGATCATTTATCTACTATACGAACAGAAGTGGTCCTAATATCAAGCCCTGGAGCACACCTGCTTGTACTTCTTTCCAGCTAGAGCAAGTTTTCCCTCCCTTTTGATGTACCACCACCCTCTGGTGTCTGTTTTTGAGATAAGATGAAAACCATCTTACAGATTTTCCATGGAAGCCATAGGTACCCAATTTTTGGAGCAGTAGCTTATGGTTTACTGTGTCAAATGCCTTTGAGAGGTCAGGAATCCAACAGATGGCACCTTGTGCCCGTTTGGCAATCTGCATTAACTATCTCTGCTTCTCACAGATAGCACTGTATCAACCATTTCAAAAGTGAGCTTTTGTGGTTTGCCTTATTATTTTTTGCAGGTAAGCTTCTTGAATTACTCATTCATTACAATTTTTGTACAAATGTGATACTGTGTTTCTTACTTCATGCAACTGTCCTGTTTGGACGTTTTTGTTACAGAAGGTATGAGTTTTTCATGGAAGTCTTATGTTAATAATGCCGACCATTTCTGCTACATAAACTTTTGTGCTGTGAATGTAAAAAGTATGAATTGATACAAAAATTATTCTTGTGTTTATCCAAACGTACAATCCGCTAAGCCACCAATATGGCACAGTGAAGATTTGTCATTACCAATATTTACTTCCTTATCATATGGTTACTGTGATGTTGTCAAAATGTTAGACAGTCAAAGTAAAAGCAATAGTGAAAGTGAATTCGAATAATGTAGTCCTACATTGCAAGATTTTTCTCAGGGTGAGCTAAATGGCTTGATGCAAGATTTAAATTTGTCTAAGAAATCAGCTGAGCTTCCTGCATCAAGACTGAAGGAAAGATGTTATCTTCAGCCTGACGTATCAATAACATCCCATCACCCTGGGGAACACAACAGTCTTCCATATTTTAATGAGATGAATGATGTACATTGTAGTGATAATTCTGGGCTTTTAAATTTAATGTTCTTCCAGTATACCAACCAAAAGATTGGCGAGTTTTCCTAGTCAGCTCAAAGCAAAGTTTTAAATGTGTGTTACTGCATAATGCAAATACATAAGCTTTGATCTGGATAGCTCACACAACTAGTCTTAAATAAGAATATCAAAATGTTAAACTTGTATTAGAGACAATTTCATTTCATCAACATCAATTTTTGATGTGTGTAGATTTAAGAATTGTGAATTTCTTGCTGGATCAGCAAAGTGGATACACTAAATATCCCTGTTTTCTTCATCTGTGGTACAGTCATAAAAAAAATGAACAGTGGAGCTGGAAAGACTGGCCACTGAGAATGAACCTGACTATAGGAAAAGATAACATCATTCATGAACTGTCGGTCAGTTGGGAAAAAATCATTTTTCCGCCACTATTGTTAAACTTGGCCTTATAAAACAGTTTGTTAGAACTTTAGATAGGAATGGTGATTGCTTCAAATGTATTTGTCAATCATTTCATCACAAATCTGTACTTTTATAAACAACAATAATTTCACAAAGCACATGGCTGAAGTTGAATGGAAAACATGGACAAGCTTTGTATCAATTGTGAAAAAATTTTCGGGGAATCACAAAGCTGAAGAATATTCTGAAATAGTAGACAAAACTCTCCAGAATTTCCAAAAACTAGGAACTAATATGCGTGGGAAATTGCATTTTTTGCAGTCATTTAGATAAATTTCCTGACAACTTGGAAGATTGCAGTGAAAAACAATGGGAATGGTTCTACGAGGCCATCAACATTACGGGGAAAGGTATCAAGGTCACCAGGATCACCATATGACAGCAGACTACTGCTAAAACTTGCAGAGAGACTGTCTGGACCAAAAACACCAAATAAAATCCCATACAAAATGTTTTTCTTAATTTTTATTATTATGGTTTTGTTGTTATGATTAATTTTATAATTCTTTGTATCATTTACAGCACTTTGCTTGTTTGAAATCATCTGATAACTTTAAAATAAATGTTTTAAAAAGCATTCTACTCTTTTTTATAATTTAATTTCCAGCTTAAATGGATTGCCTTTATTTCAAAAAGTAGAGTCAATTCAACAAAAATATTATTATTTTCATATTCATCAGACCAAAATTACCTGAAATTGATTAATAAATCCCACGCTGCCAGATCAATGTTATCCTTTGTAATCATTATTTGTTACTGTGCATATGAAATAGAAAATAAAATGAATGCAATTTTGTTTTTGCAGGTAGTATGGTACTGGAAGTTCATTCAAAGTCCTTTCATTTCTATTTTCTGTAAGGCCATTCCACAGTTCAGTCAACTACACATGAAACATCACACGTTGTATGGCAAAACCTACAACCTTCTGCAGCCAAGTGGGAAAAGATAACACACTGTTTTAATGAACTGTGGAAGAGGCAATAAATGCAAGGCATTGAGGATAGTGGATTCCATTTATATTAGGAGAAATGGTCCTGTTCCTGGGAAATTATCACCTGATGGAGTGTGTGGAATAACGTTGTAACTGAAACTCGTAATTAGAAAAACATTCCTCATGATATGTGTAGTCAAAAGGACTATATGTTAAACATATGCAGAGTTCTAATGTAGTAGTGCACCATCTAGCTGAAACTGGAATGTTTTGGTCATAATTCCTATTTCTCATATATTTTCTTTTGACGGTAAGCCTAAATATCACAGATGTTGTGACATATCTTCTAATTATTAGGAAACTTCTCCAAAATCTGATTGTCCTTAAATATTTCATGCTGTAGGCCAGAAATTATTTGTTATAGAGCATAGTTTCCTATCATGTCATAGAAATTGTACTCTTATAGAGAAGAACAAAAGAGTTTTTCACGTAAGCTACATCACCCACATAACTGAACTCCAGTCACTGCCAATGGCAAGGACAATGGATTCTTTGTCTGCAAGGAGTAACTAGAGGATTTCATGGACCTTAGTGCATTAGACTAAGGGAAACATAGAGACTCTTTGAGAACAAAATATGTCTGGCTACAAATTTTATCTGGTGACTCTAATACACTAATGGGGAAGAAAAACTCATAACATCCTGCAATCATAGGTTTGTCAAGGCATTGCACAGTAATGGAGAGGTACTGGAAAAAGAAATCTGCCACCAGATAACATGTCTGTTTCACCTATTTTGTATGATCAATTTCTACCAATAAAAACTGCAAATAGCGACATATGACAGTATATATCAAATGAAAAACTATTTCTATAAGCAACTACAAAGTGAACAGAGGATACGCATGTCTATCTGGCAGAACCCATTGGCTGAGAACAGAAAATGTGATGCTGATTGTACATCTTTAGTAAAACTGCAACATGAATAGTGTTAAATTTATATGTTTTGATCTGTGCTCTCTTATTTTCTCAAAATAAGCTTCCTGTTCTGCAATAAGTAACATAAAAAATCCAGTTTTTTTAAATATAATAAACTGTATAGATTAAAAATCTACTCACCAAGTGGTGGCAGGAGAACACACAAATAATAAGTATTAGAGTTTGCAAGCTTTCAGAGCCAGTAGCTCCATCATCTGGCAGAAAGATTGAATGGGAAGGAAGAAGAGTGTTGAGGTTTAGAAACGGACAGGATGAGGGGGAAGACTGATTGTTGGGGTTTGCATCATACGAGATTGGAAGACCTGGTAGCTTAAAGATGGAAGATAGGGTAATATCCAATGTGAATGTGAATTGGGCTGTAAGAACTGAATTGTCTACTAGCATAAGAGAAATAAAAACAAGTTGAGAGACACATATTTGGGAACCTCAAAAAGAGAGAAAAAATAATAAATACTAAAAATACAGAGTTTCAAACTGCAATAAAGACTTTAATTGGAGAGTCACACAAAGAGGTGTATAAACAGCATGACTAGTAAGAAAAGAGGTTAATCAACAGTTTCATGAGGTAAATAATGATGTAAAGAAAATGCAAGAATTTAAAGAAGAGCAATTTAAGACAATAAAGCAACAAAGCTCAGACACACAGTAAGGCTGACTGTATTAGAACAAAAGAAAATCAAACTGACTGTCAGTACAACACACAGTCTCAGATAGGCAGCAGGAGGAACTCCAGTAAATCTGAGATGAGTGCATGAAAATGAAAGGGGAGGTAAATAAACAGCAAATAATCGGCAATCCCAGTGGTGGACATGTTATATCATGCTGAGCTTACTGGAGTTCATTAAAGATGCAGTATGGTTCATGTTGCCAGTCTGAGGGCTGGAGAGTCTTTCATTTACCATATATTAAGCATTGATTAGCAGCTATTACACCATTATAGTGCTTTGAATTTATTTACTTACCTAAGGATAGGATCTACATTTATATAGTCATTTGTTTATTGCACAAGGGGAATATTATTCAGAGAAATGAAACTTCCTGGCAGATTAAAACTGTGTGCCCGACCGAGACTCGAACTCGGGACCCTTGCCTTTCGCCGGCAAGTGCTCTACCAAGTTTAGAAGGTAGGAGACGAGGTACTGGCAGAAGTAAAGCTGTGAGTACCGGGTGTGAGTCGTGCTTCGGTAGCTCAGTTGGTAGAGCACTTGCCCGCGAAAGGCAAAGGTCCCGAGTTCGAGTCTCGGTCGGGCACACAGTTTTAATCTGCCAGGAAGTTTCATATCAGCGCACACTCCACTGCAGAGTGAAAATCTCATTCTGGAAACATCCCCCAGATGGTGGCTAAGCCATGTCTCCGCAATATCCTTTCTTTCAGGAGTGCTAGTTCTGAGGGGTTCGCAGGAGAGCTTCTGTAAAGTTTGGAAGGTAGGAGACGAGGTACTGGCAGAAGTAAAGCTGTGAGTACCGGGCGTGAGTCGTGCTTTGGTAGCTCAGTTGGTAGAGCACTTGCCCGCAAAAGGCAAAGGTCCCGAGTTCGAGTCTCGGTCGGGCACACAGTTTTAATCTGCCAGGAAGTTTCATATCAGCGCACACTCCACTGCAGAGTGAAAATCTCATTCTGGAAACATCCCCCAGGCTGTGGCTAAGCCATGTCTCCACAATATCCTTCTTTCAGGAGTGCTAGTTCTGCAAGGTTCGCAGGAGAGCTTCTGTGAAGTTTGGAAGGTAGGAGACGAGGTACTGGCAGAAGTAAAGCTGTGAGTACCGGGCGTGAGTCGTGCTTCAGTAGCTCAGTTTGGTAGAGCACTTGCCCACGAAAGGCAAAGGTCCCGAGTTCGAGTCTCGGTCGGGCACACAGTTTTAATCTGCCAGGAAGTTTCATATCAGCGCACACTCCGCTGCAGAGTGAAAATCTCATTCCGGAATATTGAGAGAAGTGTTTGTCCGTGCATACTGAAAGTAAATTTGTTTGCTCTGCTACTGCAGAAAATTTAAATATTAGTAGGATATAGGCAGATATTGGCAGAGACAGAGTTTAAGTTCAGTATTAAATTAATTCTTCACAGGTGATAAAGTGTTACTGCATGTTAAATCATGTATTAGATGGTTGGGATTTAATACTGAATGAGTAGAATAAAGTGATGTTATCAATGTTCAGTTTTGTCAGCTGTTGCTGAAGACTATAAAATTAGTGATTACACAATATCTGGTCAGTTACAACCATGTGTAAGTGTTAGCAAACAATATTGTCACAGGTACTTTTGGCATGATTGATTAATATATTCAGGATTTAATATGATTTAGTAGCCCGACCGCAGAAGTATTAGGGAGCTGTGTGATCCAATTATTTGATCACTTAGCAATTAGAATAAGAAGAAGATAAATTACTTACCAATAATGAGCTTGACCCTCAATCAAAGTGAACCAACTCTATGAATAAGTTTCCTTAAGAAGGTATGTGATATAAAAGCTTAAATATTAGCAATGAAAAATATAATCCAGCCAATGTACCCCAGATGTATTGTTAAAATAAGAAATAAATGTACATTTCTGGCTGCATGTTCATAGAGAAATGGAAAAACCTGAATGTTGCTGATGTCATATGAAACAGGAGAAGGGTTAGTCAGGCCCAAATAATCAAGTACAGTATCATAGCTAATGATGAGGTGACATCCAGGCTATACCCTGGTGAAGATCGTGTATGAATATCCCAGCTTACAGTGTCTCAACACTTGGAAGAGCACTCTTCAGCAGCTGCAGTGGATGTGTAAGTTCAAAATGTAGAAGTGAGTTCTAGATGCCATAGGAATGAGGGCTAGGTAACATAAAATGGAAGATAGGTAGATGCTTCACATGCCACAGGATAATGTGCTCCATGTTTGTGTCAGAGAAAGGTGAGGTGAACTAAAAGGATAAGTGAGATAAGAAATAAGGGGAGACTATCTCAGTAGAGAATTGTAAGTATGTAGAGAGTGTCTTTCTGCAATAAGTGATGTATTTAACAGTGTTGCAAGTGTAGTACACCAATGTACAATTTTTTGGCTGACTCCAAGCTAACAAAGTAAACTAACTCAGTGGTATTCTGTAACCTTAAAAAAAATAAATGAAAAAGGGGACAGACATCTAAGCTTTGTTATCCAATTGTGGCATAAAGAGCATAAGTGAATTAGTAGCAGTAAAAGTAAAAGAAATTTGCAAATACCCTTAAGCGTGTGGCAACTCTGAGCTGTGAATAGCATGATAAAAATTTTTATGATACACACATAAGTACACAACAAAGTAAACAATCAATTATTGATAAAATTATTTAATTGGATAGATAAAAAATCTACTCACCAAGCAGTGGCAGAACACACACATAAAAGACTGTTATGATCGGCAAGCTTTCAGTGCCAATGGCTCCTTCTTCAGGCAGAAGGGTTGAAGGGTAAGGAAGAAGGGTGATGGAAAAGGGTTGGAGAGGTCTAGGGAAGGGGGTATACTTTGGGAAAGTCACCCAGAACTGCAGGCAGGGGAGATCTATCATACAGGATGAGAAGGAAAGACTTTCCTTCTCATGCCATAGGTAAGTCTCCCCTGACCCGCAGTTCTGGGTGACTTTCCCAAAATCTACCCCTTTTCCTAGAGCTCTCCAGTCCTTCTCTTTCACCCTTCTTCCTTCCCCTTCAACACTTCTACCTGAAGAACGAACCACTGGCTCTAAAAGCTTGCCATTCACAACAGTCTGTTATGTGTGTGTTCTGCCACTACTTGGTGAGTAGATTTTTTATCTATGCAATAAAATACTTGAGTCTATTGCAGAAAAAAATTCCAAGAATCATCTGGGGACAAACCTACCTCAATAATAAAAGACAATCAAGTTTTACTTTATGCATTATGGAGAATAGCCTTTACGTGTTTGAGTTGGTAGGCCATCTGTTATAAGGGGATTAATTGTTTGTACCTGGAATTTTTTATAGTTTTATGGAATATAAGAAGTATCTGGTGGAGTTTATAAGTACTTTTCCCAAGGGAGGTTACTTTTAACTTCGGATAAGTTATCTAGATATTTTCTTAAGTAAACTACATGACAAAATGAGCACAGTAATAAGAGAATGACTGGTAGATATACAATACTTGCCAGTTTCTTGAGTGAAATGGATGGATTCTGAAGATGGACCAGAAGTTGGAAAGCTAGTGATGACTAACTGAAAATTATAAATAATGAAACAGTTGTTTTGGGTGACTAGCCCACACAGATTATGTTAAAATTGTTGAAGGTACTGTTAATAAAATTACTTTCTAAAAGAGATTGACATATAAATGGAAAGACAGGTAAATACCCAATAACTAGCAAGACTTGCAACATCCAGTGACTGAAATACATATATAAGGGTACAGGAATTACTTTAAGCTATATTTTCTTTTGAAATGAGATGTAAAACGCCATAAAGTGATATACTGCAACTTTTAGAAAGTAGTTGTAAGTAATGCACAAGAAAGAATTATTGTCTATTGTTGCTGAGTTAAGTGCAAAGTCACCTTGTGGCATTTGCCTGCTTTGTTTTGTCATTGATTGTCCTCAATGTCGATGTACTGCATTGTTATACTGGCTGAAAAATAAGGAGGTAGGAGGTGGAAGTTCAACACTGACTACTGTAAATGATGTAGCCAACAGTTGCACAGTTGTGTTTCACAGTTCTTTACTTTCACTGGTCACAACCTTCCAATATTACACAGTTATATGGCCAGTTCACTGTCGGTAAATTCAGATAAGCCTCACTAATAGCCTGCAGGCAAATATCAGCATACTGCTACAATAGTTTGCTGTTGAACATCTATGAACAGTAAATACCTAACAACACAGTTCACTATTTCTCAAATAAATTGAACAGACACTGTTATTGTTTTTACACATGGCCTATTTATGTAACACTAATTCCACTGTTCAGTTGACGCATTACTCTAATTGATACAGACCTCCTGTCTGAAAATCAGCTGTGGACCGACTGTTTCTGAACCAAAAATCAGGCCTTTATATATCCTCACAATAATAGTCACTGAAACTACACATTGTTCAATGTTCAAGTTACAGAAATTACAATTAAAACATAACTCATTCAATTAACTGAATATATAGAAAAAATTCTCCTTTTAAACAGTTACTTCTACCACAAAGGTTAGGCCAAATTATTTGTTTAAATAATGAAATTAACAGATCTAGTTATACAAACAATACTTTTGACAAACCTGGTAATTATTATGGAATTAAATTAAGGGCTGGCTTTGCTAATATGTTTTTGAAAAGAGCCAGATAAATACTTTTAAGAATCTTAGTAGTTCTTCCAAATGTTTATAATTAGTCCAGAATTTATATTTGTTTATAAGTCAACAATGGCATTTGAGTCATGAAACAATTAATGATTTTACACTATAACAAAAGATATTAACTAAGAATAGTCAAAATAAATTAGGAAAATAATTACATACACGAAACTAAGCACAAAATTAGATCTGGTGCTATATTTCTTAAGACTGAGGGCCAACTTTTCTCTTTTATGAAAATGCAGATTATATTCATGTATGTTAATGGTAATTAGTAAAAAAATGAAAAAAATGAGGCAGCCGCTGTGGCTGAGCGGTTCTAGGCGCTTCAGTCTGGAATGGCGCAACCGCTACAGTCACAGGTTCGAATCCTGCCTCAGACATGGATGTGTGTGATGTCCTTAGATTAGTTAGGTTGAAGTAGTTATAAGTTCTAGGGGACTGATGACCTCAGATATTGAGTCCCATAGTGCTCCGAGCCATTCTGAAAAAATGGATTTAACGAGGCAGATGGCAAAACTAGAGAGGAAGTAGAAAGATCCCACCCTGCTTTGTCACAACCTGTAAAATAGTTGAATATATTTTTATTTGCTTAGCTAAGTGAGCTGTCAAGACATCCTTCATCTAATTAGCAGGATATGAGAGGTAATATCAATTTGGAGAAAGAAATGTGTTATTCTCTCTGTCTCCCTAACCAACAAAGAATAGTCATGGCCTTCAGCAAGTATTTTTTTATTTTAGTAAGTGTTTGTTTGGGACCACATATTGTGTGGGATATTTTTGTAATTAGCAGGATATGAGAGGTAATATCACTTTGGAAAAAGAAATGTGTTATTCTCTCCATCTCCCTAACCAACAAAGGATAGTCATGGCCTTCAGCAAGTATTTTGTTATTTTAGTAAGTGTGTGTTTGGGACCACATATTGTATGGGATATTTTTGTTTCTTTTTCACATGTCATGTGATGGGTACCTGGATTCCTGCACATGGCAACACCTGCTAACCAGGGCACATATTCAATGGAAACACTGTCCCACCTTGGAGATTCACTGTGGACCACAGAACTCCACTGTGCAAAACAATGGTCATGATGTCACTTGTCAAGAGAAACTCAGAGACAATGTACAGGACAAAAATGACAAGAGTAATATGTATTGTGAGCTTAGTTCAAGTTGTATGCTGTAGCATGGAAAGTGTATAATGGAGGTAAAATACATGCACAGTTAAGATGCAGCACAAGAATTTATTTTGTAGTGACTGGTGTTTAATATTTCAACTAGCAAGGACTTGGCATCTTTGAGAAAGGAATCTGCTGCTTCAAGATGGAGCAACACAGTCCAGTGAAACAGTTAATACAGATGACTGACGGCTACCACAAAAGCTTGTGTGTAGTCCACCTCCATATGACACCTGAACCACAGTAGTGCGTAACATTTAAAGTAATGAGTTAACATTCAAATTGCGAAGGTTAGTGCTGTCCAAATTTGATATTAGGTTCCTAGTCAGTCCTGTTAGCCACATTCAATGAGGTTTCCAGACATTTACACACATTCATCTAGGTACTAGTGTGCTGGATATCATTTCTGTTTCAGTTATGCTTTACAAAAACAGGAAGAATTTCTAATAAACATGTCTACATTAGAGCATGAATATGCACACAGATTTAAACATTCATTGTTTCATGGCTGCACTGTAGAACAAACACCCCCTGTTTGGCAGGAGACAGCAAAATGCCACTTATGTTCTTATGTGCACCAGTTTTCAAACTAGAAGGATTTCATGCTAGAGTGTATCATCATTATATCCAAAGACTTGAACAGAAAATATTCATAAAATTTACCACACCGTAATGTGCATCTGATGCAGTGTTAGTAGAGCCATCCTGGTTTCTAACATAAGACAAGCAGTTATACTGGAACTTTATGCTTTTTATGTAATGGTGCTAGCAGCTGCACACAAATCACTTACTAATCTTTCCAAGACTGTTACTAAGGTTAACACAAATAATTCCACATACTTTGCTACACACACCTATGTGATTAATCAGCATTATTTACAATACACACCCGTACCAGACTTCAGTTTGGTTCTGACAATGTGTTGACAAAATATAGCAAGCAAACACACTTTGGTTTCTTTTGAGATGTCCATTTTCTTTAGCAACTTGTGTACAGTACACATCAGAGACAGATGGTTGTTGTAGCACTATTCTGGTCATTACTTTGTTCTTAATTCTTTCAAATTATGAAAAAGGAAATTCATCATTGTAATTAGCAACAATAAGAGTGAGAAAAATCTTCAGTACAATTTATGCTTAAAAAACCCAGAAGTCAAATGAACTGTGTACTGTGTGTCGATAAAACCTTGCTTTGTATATGTCATCATGAAATTCAGAAATAGTTTTATCTACGTCAGTTTTGAAAACTTTGTTGAATTAGATCTGTTCCTATTCAAAACTATTTTCAGTATCTCTGGGACAGTTTTGAAATGAACAGTTCTGAATTGATTTAGTTGCACCAGTTATGATTTCATACAGTGTAAGTGTTATTAAATGTTGAATGAGTCCAAATGAAGCTTGCAACTTCAAGAATTATCTCTGTCTTCTTGATCAAGTGGCAATCTAACTGTCAGAAAACACTAAAAAGAAAAGAAAAAATGTAATTCTGAACTTTTCAAGTGGCCACAGACTTTTTGTAATATTTTCAATTACACTAATCTCTTTAGAATTTTCACGCTTTGGACTTCATTGGTTCTGTTGTGAAATTTTCTTACGATAGTGATGGTAGTTTTTCCCCTTCTTCTCATTGAAATGAAATACTGGTGGTCTGAAACTTTGCAATATTTTATCCTACAGTAGTACCACTATTTCCATTTCCAACATTTTATGCATTTCAAAAGACCTTTAGCCTCTTGTCTAAGTTGCCACTTTTCCAGTATCAACAAAAATATTTACCCAACATCATTTGAAAGCATATCTCTTGTTAAGGCTGAAGACACTTCTGTTTGAGCACTTCATCTAAAAGAGCCACATTCATCTAAAACAGACACCCCAAATACACCCAAGCACAGTTTTTGCTAAGTAACAGCAGACGGTGTGGCAAACTGCCCAACATATGTAAGCAATTTTTAATGTTTATGATTGCTGAATTATGACATCAATTTAATTTCTTATGGATCTAAGTGATTTCTATGTGGCACTTGGAAGTCCTTTTAAAGAGCATGTTGACAAGTTAATGTGTGGAAAATGGTCATATAGCAATAAAACACAATTACAATGAACCACTGCCCTGTCATTATGAGAAGAGATACCACATACATTGGCCCTAATGTAAACAAATGCAAGGGTTAGGTACAGTTTGTGTCTTTATTATTATGACTTCATTCACTACAGGAACATAAAAAATTATTTCCTCTCAAATTTAAAAGTAAAGTCATAGAATGTCATTAACACTCCACATTCTTGATTATGGTGATCTTTTTCTCCGACGGATTTGATATGATAACTCACAATGGCTAGAACTTGCAATGAATGCTTGTGTTTGATACATTTGTGATGTGTGCTATTTCGACCATATCATTCCTGCATATGAGCAATTACCATTGCTGTGTAGCAATGAGTGTAGAGATTACCATAGCCTGTGTTTGTTTTATGGTCTTCTGAAACATTGCACTCTCTCTTATTCATCTTCAACCATCACCCTACTGTCTGAACAGTGCAGCAGTATTATTCATTCTCAACTAAATAAAATCTTCTCTGTACCACTACCTTAAGATTTTGATTATGGCTGCACTTCATCAACTGTGCATGCCAGAGCTTCAGTGGACTGGAAATAACAGCCAACCAGTTGCAAAATAGAGGTCGATTAAACCTTGATTATGGTTTCAACATTTTTTTAAACTGTCTTCTTCAGAAGGTATTGTATGAAGAATTGTGTTTCCAATGTTGGAGGTTTTGACTCTGTCTAGTACATGTGCTTGTAGTCCACTTAATAACCATTTAAAATACATGTTCACTTATAATGGAAATGGTACATAAGCTTACTCTGTTTTAAGATCTTTATAAGAAATTTGATGATCTTATGATTCAAAATGCCTAGTGACAAATGCATTATGAATACAATTATTGTACTGCATGGCTTTTACTTTCATGCAAGTTTCACATATTTCAGACAAGAGGTGGTCTCCTGTTTGTATTTTTCACCATTGTTCCTCTGATAAGATCTTTGTGAAATGCATTTTGTGCTATTAATTGGTAGAGACTCAGTCTGTCTATACCAATCTCTGTAATGTTGCCCAGCTAGTTTGTAAAGTCCCCATGGAGTCAATATTAGTTTGCCTGTTTTTTGATTATCAAGAATACTCTTCAAATTTTTTGTATTTTATGTATTACTGTATTACAATTTCTTTGTCACTGAAGAGAATGTACCAAGTTTGTTTTGCCAATCTACATGTTTGAAATCTGCTACTTATCTGTAAGTAGTATCAAACGAAGCGAACTTGTTGTAATACATAATTATGCTTGCCAGATGAACAGAATTACTGAGTGTTGAGTTTTGCTTCTAAGTATAGGATGTGGAACCCCCCTTTCCATAGAATGTATTTTGTTAGACTATGTTGCTATACATCAGTACTTACCAGAAATTTCAGCGCTGCTAAGCAGCAGCCGCAACAGAACATTTCCAAGCCTAGGACTCAGTCACGGATTTCTTCTTTCTCTGCTGATTTGCTACAACATGTAAAGTGTTGTGACTCGCCAATCTTTCAAAGCACCGCCACGCAGTTACGCATGTCCTCTACATGCAGCACTGTCCACCAGCCATGTAGCAGCAGCGCCACCTAAGTGGCCAGCCAGCCAGCAGCCACTAGACTCAGACCCAGTTCTGATTTGACTGTCAAAGTGTACATACGGCTTACTTTGTTTACTTGATCTGTGCCTTACATATATTGTGATGTCCTTGAAACATATTTGTTCAACTTGAAGTTATAACAATTGGCAATGAGGTAGTGAATTTTTCTTTTTCATCGTTGACCCACAGCTTTCCATTGCTGCTTTAGAGCAACTATTGCAAGGTCTCATAGAACAGCAAATGCTTCTCACAATTGCGATTCGTGATTTCGTCACGGCATCCAATGCGGGGCATCTCTCCTCATTGTCTCTCCCTCCTTTTCCTCCTTAGGACGAGACGGCGGTAGACTGGTCTGATTACGAAAAACGTCTTTGACAGCACTTCTTGGCATTTCATGTCGCGGACGACCAAACGTGTAAGTTTCTGTTCCTTTCATGGATTTCACCTCAAATGTATCGGTTGTTGTCACAATTGGCTCCTTTGAAAGATCCTGCGTCTTTGTCCTTTGCTAAAATGTGCTCACTTCTGTCCGTATATTTTCAAAAGCATACGCATGAGGTAGCCTCTCATGTTGCCTTTTATCGTTGTCAAAAACAACCAAATCAATCCTATCGCGCTTGGGCTACTGAACTTCACGGCCTCAGTCAAGAGTGTCAATTTGTTACTGACGTTCACAAAGAATCCTACGCCGATTCCATGGTACAGGATGTTAGTATCTGGTTGGCGCCCAACAAAGAAGTTAGGCAACATGCTCTTCACCAAGGGCACTGGGGGGTGTCTCGCACAAAATCTCTGGTGAGCTGTCATGTGTACTGGCCTGGCATCGACTCTGAAATCGCACACATGGTAGCTGCCTGCAGCCCTTGTGCATCACAGGCCACCGCCCCGAAGTCATCTTTGTCACCGTGGCCTTCGCCTGAGAAGCCCTGGGAGCGTATTCATGCTGACTTCGCGGGACCTTTTTTAGGTACTTATTGGATTCTCGTTATTGACACCTACTCTAACTTTCCTTTCATTGTCCGTTGCATGTCGCCTACCACCGCGGCAACCACAAATGCTCTAGCTCGCATTTTCTCTTTGGAGGGCCTTCCCTCTACTCTTTTTACTGATAATGGTCCGCAATTTGCCTCTTCCGATTTTGCAGATTTTTGTGCCCATCACAGCATCATGCATGTCACAGCCCCTCTGTTCCATCCACAGTCAAACGGTGAGGCTGAACACCTGGTCTGCACATTTAAGGCTCAGACAAGGAAACTCCTGACTTCTTCTGCTGCTGATGATGCGCTTCTCCAATTTTCTGGCTTCTTACCGTTTCACACCCCACCCATGGGCGACCACAGCCCAGCTGAGCTCTTACATGGCCGACAGTCCCGCATGCTACTTCATCTTCTGCGGCTGTCCACCTCACGGCCACGCGTGCCTTCGCTTGGCTGGTTCATCGCTGGCAACCTTGTATGGGTACGGGGATATGGCAGGCAGCCAAAATGGAGTCCTGGCCACACCTTACGACACCGTGGCCAACGCCTGTACGAAATCCAGACGGACACAGGTGTTGCAATGCATCATTCGGACCAGCTTCGGCCTCATGTGTCGGCAACGCCTGTTCCGGATGCCGCTACACTGCCTTCGGCTCTACCTGCCACTCAGGATCCTGGAATCTCTCATTACTCACAGCGCAGTCCTCTCACCATCATATCGGTGCCAGCACAAGAACTGACGCCAACAGGAGACATGCCCATGCAGGAACCAGATGACCACCATCTGTCGGAGCACCTCTACTCACCTACTTCTTCTACGGATGCGGACACATCGCCCATGTCTCCTGTTATAACAACCGGACTTGCCGCAACAGGCAGATTGGTGAATGGGGCCCCAGCAGATTCGACTGCCATGTCTCCTGTCATCTTGACCCGTTATCATCGGGGACACTTCCGTCCATACGGGAAGCCTCCTCCTCAAGACTTTACGGCGAGTCAAATAACACCTATGGACATTAACAATCTACTGGCCACTTCCATCAAGACCTGTGCAAAAACTTCAAAGGGGGGAAAAGTGTTGTGAGTCGCCGATCTCTCAAAGTGCCGCTGCGCAGTTACGCGCATCCTCTACGTGCGGCGCTGTCCGCCAGCCATGCAGCAGCAACGCCACCTAAGTGGCCAACCAGCCAGCGGCCGCTAGACTCAGACCCAGTTCTGATTTGACCGTCAAAGTGTACATACGTCTTACTTTGTTTACTTGATCTGTGACTTACATGTATTGGGTTGTCCTTGAAATATATTTGTTCAACTTGAAGTTAAAACATGAAGAACATGTAATACCTTGCAGCCTCCTATAAAAAGTACTTTATGTGAGAAATGTATAGTATGCTTACAGATGATTTAATTGTAAGTTCGTATATTTCTTCACTTCTGCAGTGGATCCCAGACTAATGGGACACAATTAATTTCATGACTATGGTTTGTTATGCTGCTATGTTTGGAGAGACTCACATTTGATCATTCTGGTGCTGTACATTTAATAAATGTTGGACAACTCTGTGGTCTAACTCCAGCTAGCTTTTATATCCCCCCCCCCCCCCCCCCCTCTATTTTTGTGCCTTCCTGTCATACCATTGGTGGTATCCTATTTTCTTCTTTTTTTATCTCAAGAAGGATGCACCTATCATGTTTGTTCTTGTTCCATATTGAAGGATTGTGCTCCCCTTAATTCATTGTTTACCCACTGCTAGTCTACTTGGCTTTGCTGCTGGTGGCAGTCCACTTACTCCCTCTCTTAATACACGACCACTGACATCAATCTCAAAACATCATTGATCATCTCCCTGTTGCCATAGACTTTTGATGTTTGTTTTAAATGGTTGTCTTATCCCTCATGCATTTCATAAGAGAAAACACAATATTGCTGTTTCCTGATCCTAGCTGCCACTGTTGGCCTCTGTGTGACTGCATTTCCTGCTGTGCACCTTTCATTTTGTGCATGGGTTCTGTTAATATGATTACGTTATTCATCAATCTTAGTGTCATGACACCTTGTTCAGTTAAATTAATATACACTCTGTCCTTGCCTACTTGTTAACTAGTACAATTTTACTTGAAATCCAAGTTACAACGCTCTTTAGCATATCTCAGTACTTTTTTGTTTTGAAATCTTTGTCAGTTTTGTGCATCTCTGTTGTGTATTCATTGCAGATAATGAGTTCTGAAGATGGTAGCAATTTTGAATCTTGTATTTGCTGCAACATCAACCAGGAACTCATGAAATCCCTGAGAAAAGCTTATATTGTTCACAGTGAATAGTTTTCAGTGGATATACAAAATATATGTTGCAAAATACTTTTAACAGTGAATTATAGTTGTGCTGGTGCTCACCCATGGAAAGATAGTTGTTTGTCTCTGAAAAATGATGCACAATGTATTTCACTGTACCAAGTGTGGACTGTCCCCTGTGCCCTGCTGCCACACGTGTTGCAGGCAGAACATCTCAAAGTATGCAATCTGGAAGATCGTATACATAAGGCATGCAAGCCAGATGTCATGTCACAAAAACTGCAAGGATGCATGCTCCCTCCTCTGGACCTACAGAACTGCCTGGCCCTCACCACCTTCAGAGCCCATAACTCATTGCTATTAAAAGCTTCCCTTATTTCTCTTTGGCAGTCATTAAAATTTAGTGAAGTATTGTAAGCTCATCCCTACTCTCTGGCTCCATGTGGTTTTCTGTTGACATGTTTTTAAATGGCATTTGATATCATCAAGCTGTATTCCTGCGAAGTCTCATGTCAGAGTTTGAACATGCTGTAGCAATTTAATATTTTTTGGACTGCCTGTAGATTGGATACGTTCTTTTCTTTCCTCTACATGATCTTTATGGTGCTTTTTTGTCACTTTTTCTATATGATTTTAAGTAAGGAATATTTGTCTATGATTTACTTTCCACTGATGTTTGAGTTGGCACTTAAGTCCACCTGCTGTAACCTTTGCTTGATTAATGTGTATTTCAAATTACTTTGATTTCTTGACTGAAGAAGAAAAATTCCTTGCAGTCTGTTCACTAACTGAACTCTCAATGGATCCATAGCAAGGATTCTTAAGTGAGTTATGAGAGATTAACTTGTTTTTGAGGCAATATTGAAAGTGACAGTTCAATTTTTTGTCGTTTACTGTGTGGTAAATGAATGATTACTGCAGTAACTATCTTTGCAGTACACACTATTTGCTTCACACATTTATTGGATATGATCATTTGAAGGTGTGCAAATATGATTAAGGGAGATAAGATGCTCACAGATTTTTGAGGAAATTTAAGCAATATGGTTTTTTCATCTGCTTAAAGTAGTAGCAATATCATTTACTTAATACTTGAGCTAATATCATTTTGATTATTGGGTTTTATATAATGGGTTTTTAAGAAATGACCCCAATGGGTCTCAATTCTTTTTCTGAAAATTCTATGAGATGCCCCACTCTTAACATTATCATTTTTGGGTGTGTTCAAGCTAAATGTACTAATACGTAAATTTTTATTCAGTTTTGTGTGATCTTAAATACTTAAAATCATCATTAATGTTAAAATTGCTTGAAATTTTTAGCCACAGTATCCAAAGCCCATATTAATTTGTAACATTTTCCCCAAAACACTCTTCAATGTAAGTTATACAAGTGTTCCAGATCACCAGCTGTGTTTGTTGATTGTGCTTAGTCAACTGTGTGGAGGCCAATCCTATGATTTCATGCATTCAGCCACAAGCACAGCACCATCTGGTCATTGTTCAGGCCAATAAAAAAAATGAAAAGTTGTAATTCCATCTAGCAAATTTTGTCACTCAGGCTTTTGTTACTGAAGTCACAAGGGGTATTCAATAAGTAATGCAACACATTTCTTTTTTTTCTGAAAGCAGGTTAGTTTTATTCAGGATTCCAGTACACCATATTATTCCCCATTCTTCTGGTTCCAAAACCCTATTTATCAACATAATCTCCATTCAATGTGATGGCCTCATGCTACCTCATTGGAAGGACCAGTATGCCAACATAGTAGCGCACTATTGGTCAACACTGGAGCCAATGTACAGCTGCATTACTACCCTCTCCAGCATCCACATCTTGCTTCCCGTGGAGAGCAGCCTTCATTGGGACAAACAGATAGGAGTTGGAAGGTGTGAGGCTCACTCTGTAGGGTGGATGAGAAAGAACAGTCCAGTGACGTTTTGTGAGCTTATTTTGGGTGTGCAGACTTGGGGAAGGCCTGGCATTGTCATGGAGAAAGAGAAGATCATTTGCATTTTTGTGGTGATGAACAAATTGTAGGAGTCACAGCTGTGTGCTGCTGGCACGCAGGAGACAGACAGATTTGCATGATCTCATTGTGATGACGACACATGCCTCGCCTAATGTCCCACTGTGATTTTGTTCACTGCCAGATCTCCATGGACATTCTGAAAGCACCTATGAATATCTACAGTGATCTGTTTTTCAGCCAAAAGAAACCCAATGTCAGGTATCCACTTGGAGGGCACCTCCATTACAGACACCACTGGAAGGCTACATGCAGCACCATCACATGTTGGAACTTCATGAAACCATAGGGGCTGATGCAGAAATATTCTACAATGCCCCACAACAAATTCCGCATTTTTTCAACTGAAATTGGCTGAGAAAAAAAGTGTTGCTTTACTTATTGAACAACCCTCGCATAAGCCTCTCAATGCAGATCCTCCCACCCCCTCCCACTGTATGTCTAAAAATGAAAGTGGGAGCAATTGTGCAGATCACCTAGTCAATTTAGTTGGTGTATCAAATTTTTCACTTTAATATTTTCATGCAATATTAAAGTATAAATCATTGTGACCTACATGCTGAGTAGAAGCATCACTTCAGCAAAGGTTGTTTGTTCTTGTAGAATGTGACTGCTCTGACTGCTCACTGTTAATCCATTCTTGGTAACCAGTACAAAGCATGGGGGAGAAATCACATGATGATTGCTGATTACCACCGAAAGGGTGTTGGCTCCAAGCACAGGCTCTCTGTATATCGACTTGTACAGCTACATCTATACTCTGCAAACCACAATGAAATGCATGGCGGAGGGAACTGTAACTTGCAATAAGCCATTTGGACCATATATATTCTCAAATTTACAATCTTATCATTTTTTTGATCTTATTTGAAATGTTTTAAACTCTAACTACATAATATGTCATGCTAACACAATTAACCCCTGTGATTTAAAAAAAATTCATAAAATTACTGTAATGAAAAAAGATATATTTTTGTTTATGTGAACCTATGTAAGACGACACAACAACACCCAGTCATCTCGAGGCAGGAAAAATCCCTGACCCCGCCGGGAATCGAGCCCGGGACCCCGTGCTCGGGTTCGATTCCCGGCGGGGTCAGGGATTTTTCCTGCCTCGAGATGACTGGGTGTTGTTGTGTCGTCTTCATCATCATCATTCATCCCCATTACGGTCGGAGGAAGGCAATGGAAAACCACCTCCATTAGGACCTTGCCTAGTAAGGTGGTGCGGGTCTCCCGCATTGTTCCCCTATGCTCTGTAAAGAAGCATGGGACTTCATTTCCATTTCATGTTGACATAATTGTTCTGTTGTGCTGTTGAGTAAATTTCATTTTCTGTAAATTATTTTTGATTTAATGTTCTATATTTCGATCTTAGTATGTCTATATCTTTACTGATGTACTTTGGAATGATGTTAACTGGGTAGGGTTTGCTTGTATGTTGTCTGGCGGCAAGGAAGGAGGGTGAGAAATGTAAAGTTTTTCTGGAGTTGCATGCAAATGGAATGTATTCCACTGAGTGAACATTGTAAATTTGATGGCAGCAAGGCACACAGGACTATTCAAAATAAAAATTACATAGAAATCAGTTAGTTGACCCATATTTCAAGAAACACATCAACCTTTAGGGTTTCCAGACCTACAAGAGAACCTGGCTTCCAAACAGAAGAAATTCAAGCAACGGATTGAGGGAGATCCTCAAAAAACAAGATCAATGTTTTTTCCTTAAAACTACCACTATAACCGGCCAACAATGTGTGAACTCCAAGAACATTTATTGCAATTAACGGTCTTCCAACTGTGTGTAACAAAGATAAAGTGGTGCCATTGTGACCAGGAAACTTGTACATTTGGATTCTTGACAGTGTTTATGTTTCAGGTGACCAAGAAAGTATATAATTGTGTGGAAAAATGGAATGATTTTAAACCAAGTATAGTTTGACATAGTACATGTGGAACGACACAACACTATGGACATACATTGTTGTAAAAGGCTGAAGCATTGTTACCAAAGTTGATGCCACCTACCCAATCCAGGATAATAATAAGCTAAGTTACAATTAAAACATTTATTTTTGTATTTTGTCAGTGCAGTGTTGTGTGAACACTTTGACCAGATTTTTCTTGCATTGATAATTTCTGTTGTAGTTGTTGTTGTTGTTCTGGTCCTCAATCCAGAGACTGGTTTGATGCAGCTCTACATGCTACTCTATAATGTGCAAGCTTCTTCATCTCCGAGTAACTATTGCAACTCACATCCTTCTGAATCTGCTTAGTGTATTCGTCCCTTGGTCTCCCTCTATGATTTTTACCCTCCATGCATCCCTCATATACTAAATTGGTGATCCCTTGATGCCTCTGAATGTATCTTAACAACCGATCCCTTTTTCTAGCCAAGTTGTGCCACAAATTCCTCTTATCCCCAATTCTATTCAGTACCTCTTCATTAGTTACATGATCATCCCATCTAATCATCAGCATATGTCTGTATCACCACATTTCGAAAGCTTCAATTCTCTTCTTGTCTCAACTATTCATCGTCCATGTTTCACTTCAGTACATGGTTACACTCCATACAAATACTTTCAGAAAAGACTTCTTGATACCCAAATTTATACTCGATGTTAACAAATTTATCTTCCTCAGAAACACTTTCCTTGCCATAGCCAATCTACATTTTACATCCACTCTACTTCAACCATCATCAGTTATTTTGTACCACAAATAGCAAAACTCATTTACTACTTTAAGTGTCTCATTTCCAAATCCAATTCCTTCAGCATTACCTGATGTAATTCGATGACATTCCATTATCCTTGTTTTACTTTTGCTGATGTTCATCTTATATACTCCTTTCAAGACACTGTCCATTCTGTTTAGCTGCTCTTCCAGGTCCTTTGCTGTCTCATAAACAATTACAATGTCATCAGCAAACCTCAAAGTTTTTATTTATTCTACATGAATTTTAATTCCTACTCCAAATTTTTCTTCTGTTTCCTTTACTGCATCCTCAATATACAGACTGAATAACATTGGGGACAGGATATCACCCCTTCTCAACCACTGCTTCCCTTTCATGCCCCTCTACCCTTATAACTGCAATCTGGGTTCTGTACAAACTGTAAATAGCTTTTCACTCCCTATATTTGATCCCTGCCACCTTTAGAATTTAAAAGAGAGTATTCCAGTCAACATTATCAAAAGCTTTCTCTAAGTCTACAAATGCTATAAATGTAGGTTTGCCTTTCTTTAATCTATCTTCTAAGATAAGTCGTAGGGTCAGTATAGCCTCGCGTGTTCCAACATTTCTACGGAATCCAAACTGATCTTTCCCGAGGTCGGCTTCTACCAGTTTTTCCATTTGTCTGTAAAGAATTCACGTTAGTATTTTGCAGCTGTGACTTATTAAACTGATAGTTTGGTAATTTTCACACCTATCAACACCTGCTTTCTTTGGGATTGGGATTATTATATTCTTCTTGAAGTCTGATGGTATTTCGCCTGCCTCATACATCTTGCTAACCAGATGGTAGAGCTTTGTCGTGGCTGGCTCTCTCAAGGCTATCAGTAGTTCTAATAGAATCTTTCCTACTCCAGGGGCTTTCTTTCGACTTAGGTCTTTCATTGTTCTGTGAAATTCTTCACTCAGTATTATATCTCTCATTTCATCTTCATCTACGTCCTTTTCTACTTCCATAATATTGCCCTCAAGTACATCACCATTGTATAGACCCCCTATACACTCCTTCCAGCTTTCTGCGTTTCCTTCTTTGCTTAGGACTGGTTTCCCCCCAACGATATATGTTTCTACAGCCTTACATTTGTTCCCTAGCCATCCCTGCTTAGCCATTTTGCACTTCCTGTTGATCTCATTTTCTAGATGTTTGTATTCCTTTTTGCCTGCTTCATTTACTGCATTTTAATATTTTCTCATTTCATTGATTAAATTCAATATCTCTTCTGTTACCCAAGGATTTCTACTAGCCCTCGTCTTTTTACTTAGTTGATTGTCTGCTACCTTCACTATTTCATCTCTCAACGCTACCCCTTCTTCTTCTACTGTGTTTCTTTCCCCCAATCTTGTCAATCATTCCCTAATGCTCTCTCTGAAACTCTCTACAATCTCTGGTTCTTTCAGTATATCCAGGTCCCATCTTCTTAAATTTCCATCTTTTTGCAGTTTCTACGGTTTTAATGCTCATTTCCAATCTACAGTTCATAACCAATAAATTGCGGTCAGAGTCCACATCTGCCCCTGGAAATGTCTTACAACTTAAAATCTGGTTCCTATACCTCTGACTTACCATTATATAATCTACCTGAAACCTTCCAGTGTCTCCAGACCTCTTCCAAGTATACAACCTCGTTTTATAATTCTTAAACCGAGAATTAGCTATGATTAAGTTATGCTCTGTGCAAAATTCTACCAGGTGGCTTCCTCTTTCATTCCTTACCCCATTCCATATTCACCTACCACTTTTACTTCTCTTCCTTTTCCTACTACTGAATTCCAGTCCCCCATGACTATTAAATTTTCTTCTGCCTTCACTAACAGAATAATTTATTTTATCACATCATACATTTCTTCAATCTATTCTTCATCTGAGGAACTAGTTGGCATATAAACTTGTACTACTATGGCAGGTGTGGGTTTCGTGGCTGTCTTGGCTACAATAATAAAGTCACTATCCTGTTTGTAGTGTGCTCCTATTTTTTATTCATTATTGAAACTACTCCTACATTATACCTATTTGATTTTGTAATTATAATCCTGTATTCACCTGACCAGAAGTCTTGATAATTTATGAACAAATTTACAAAAAAATAGATAGTGACGAGAACAATAAAATAAATATGCCGAACCTACCAGCTTCAACTGTTGACTTTAAACAGGACACAGCCAATAAAGACACATTTCATGATGTATTAGACAATAGTCAATCAAAACAGTTAAATGAAATCAGTGCAGACTCGTGATTTTTAGACAGCAGCGTGTTAGATTCGTGTCCTGGTGTGAGAAACAAGTACAGTCGCACGTAAGTGAAACAGTGGTGAGTGAAAAAACCAGACAGTTAATTTTACAGGACATGTTTACTGCATTAATGTCAACAGTGGAAAAAAATAGTGAAAAACTTGAAAAGTCAGTAGACTCAGAATGTAATCTCATTAGAGCAGAGCTTAATCTGCAAATTTATAATGTTATAAAAGACTTAGTTGGTGCATTTTCTCAAGTGAAATCTATAGATGAACATGTGAAAAAAGTAGAGGGGAGGGTAGAGGCTTCAGAGTTCAAAATACAATCTTTAGAGACAAAAATAGGAAAAGAAGACAAGGATCTCAGATCTGAGATAGGTGCTGTTGAAGTTAGCTGTAAAAATGCTGTTAGAGACACTAGTAAACAAGCTGTAACCACTATAAATAAGCTAAATGAAAAAAGAGACAGTGTTGCCTCAGGTGTAGATGATAATGTTCAGCAGATAGTTGAGGTAACAGACTCAAGTGTGTCAGACTTACATACTGATGCCACTATTCTCAAAAAACAACCACGACAATTACAAGATGGGACTTTATCCTAATACATTCTGTAAAGTAGAACACCAAAGCTATCCTACTATGCCACTAAAGTCTTTCCCTGGTGACAAGAAATTTCATCCAGTTGACTTATACAACATTTCCATGATAGTTTGCTCCCTGGTATGAGTGATGAATTAAAAATTAAGTTCATTAAAAGATCATCAGAAGGGGAAGCCTTGTCATGGGACAACCAACTTGACTGTAGAAATTTATCGATAGATGAATATGAAACGTGTTTTTTGAGAAAGTTTTGGTCTGACACTGAATAGGCAAGGATAAAGAGTGAGCTTTTAAATGGACCTATCTACAGGGAGCAGAGAGAGGGTATGAAAGAGTTGTGCAATGACCAGATCATGAAACTTGCACACTTAGACCAATCTTTTTATGAATTAACTCAAATAGATGCAATTAAGAGAAGGGTTAGTTTATGGACCAGATGATTCTGTGGTTCCTAAAATATGTAGAAAAGTTGGACAGGGCGTATAAAAGGTTTGGCCAACACAGTACTGATTTCAGTAGGCCAAACTGGAGTAATCACAATCATAATAGAAATACAAATAATAATGACAATTTTAATCGAGGACATAACAACAACCACCTAGGGAGGAATGACAGGAATCCAAATCATTTTAGAAATCATCAGGATGTAGGACAAACTGCGAGGACCAACAGCTTTATGAAAATAGAAATTCTGGTAACAGAAATGGTGATAGGAATGTTGAAAATAGAGGTGGACAGTGGACAAATAATAACCAGTGCCCCCACATGTGAGAGATAATGATAGTAAAGGTGACAGGTTAAACTAAAAACCTTTCGGTTGGCGGAAACATTGGCGAACAATCATTTTTTGACAATAAACAAGTTGTTTTTGACTTGAAGCAACAGATTTTTATTTATTTATTTATTTATGATGCAAGGTTGGCATCTTTTGTAATTCGGCAACATGTCAGTAATCTGTACACTGAAAAGTGATTAAGCATCTTGTTGGTAATTAATGTGAAGAACATGACACTTGAAAATGGAAGTAAACTGGAGAATGTTTTTCATGAATTAATAACTACATCTATATACCACTACATACTTGTACACTGTTGAAAGGTAATGAGAAGTGAAAACTGTTTATTTCTGAATTTATGAAATTTTTTTATACTTTCACTGAATCATATAAAGTAAGTCAGTATGACAAATCTGAACACTTGATGCTTGATGTATTCAGTACTCAAAAGGCTTTATAAATTGAACTACTTATGGTATCAGACTATATACTTGAAACAGATAACTGTTGCGTTACTGTTCCTGAAAATCTAATCAGAGGTTGGAGTTATTGTGTTACTTTTCTTAA
This sequence comes from Schistocerca piceifrons, assembly GCF_021461385.2. Lineage (NCBI taxonomy): Eukaryota > Metazoa > Arthropoda > Insecta > Orthoptera > Acrididae > Schistocerca > Schistocerca piceifrons. The sequence goes on along the minus strand of NC_060139.1, from coordinate 361,232,048 downwards.
GACTTTATACTGAATTTGTCTTGTGCTTGACATGCACCAAATGTTACAACCATACAGTGACTTATTGAAACATGCAATTATCAACATTTATCTGTACAGAAATTCTAATTTTTAAGTGTTTCAACACAACTATATCCCACACAATGACTTGTAAATATCTTAGTGCTGTTACATATTTTCTTTTATGTTTTGTTATTTATGTAACCAACTATGAGTATGAGGGTCATTCTTGAAAGATACTAACAGGTACAAAGACTACATTGCCATTGAATACTATACTCACACCCCATAAGCACTGCATAACATTTTATCATTTTGCGAATGCCTTGAAGATACTGTCTGATAATTAGTAATATATGTATACTATTCTTTGCGTTTGAAGTACTTGTAAACAGTGTAGAATGCACCATGCAATTTTATCTCGACATCTATGATACAGAACTCCAAAGAAAAACAAAGCCTATTTTCACCGAAGTGTGTAAAAGGTATAAGGAGAGTTATTGACATCTGTGGGCACTTGGCTCCCAAAATTTGATACATAATATCATCTGTGTACAGTATATAATTTTGTATATTACCTAAGTGGACATTTTCCAATTCTATCTAGCTTTACGTGAATTTTCAACCAGAAATGGTATGTAAATTTCAGACAACTCCATGATCTGGGGAGAAAATTTCCATTTTTTGTGCTTTAAGTGTTAGTTACACGACATGTTCTATGGACACTCACCAAAGTGCTTATAAATATAAGTTATTTCATTGATGTTGTATAGTATCCTCAATCATGAGTTGAACCAAATGGTAGTGAACTTGTGTTTAAACACACTACATGGTAACCCCAACTAGACTTGAACTTAAATTATCATACAGAACTTTTAGTTATGTGATAGATTTTACCATATGGTATCCCAAATTGAAGTTGCGCCATGTTAGCAAACTTCATCAAATGCTTTGATGTTTTAGTAGTGGCTATGCTGCACACAGTATTTCATGAACTATTGACAATATAAAATGGTATTGTAAGCCAGGATAGTGCCAAAAAGGCACAGAGGACTTGCTTCTGAGGTACAGTATTGCATTTTTTGGTAGTGAAACTGCTATCATAACCTGCAATGTTGAAAGTGGTATTGCATTACACAGTTATGATGAAAGTAACAGAAAAGGCTATTTTCAAAATAGTATTAACTTTTCAAAAATTGAGTAACTTTAGGAAGTCAAGTGTATAAGAGAACAAATCATGTATCGTATTATTTTCTGCATCCAGGTTAAAATTTATAGATTGTTGAATGTTAGTTCTAGTCTTGTTACCCCTATTACATTAATATTTGCTTTACAATTTTGTCTTAGTATAAGTATTTTTTTAATATTGCTAATTAGTATTAGTACAAAATTCAACAGCATAATTATGGATGACAAAATCTATTTTTTAATTTATTTTTTATTTTTTATTTTTTTGTGAGAAGTAACCTTTTTAGCAACGTTTTACAAATTTTTTTTCAAGTTGAGTTAGTATTTGCTTTTGTCTAAGGGTTTGCCAAATATTCTTTTCACTTAACTTCAAATCAGTTAAGAAGCCATTTTGGCATTTCCCTGGTTTTTTTGAAATTCAAATTCTGTGAGCCTTGTTTATCTCACAATTTTCTTGTGAAATATTTCATATATGTGTTTGGGAACTTTGTGTTCTGAAGCTGATACACTGCAAAATGCTGTAGGAAATATCCCGAGACCTGTGTCCATTCGTAAAAAAAATCATCAAGACCTTCAGCTGTATGAAGAACCATTGGACACCACCCTCCAATTCAGTGCACACCAGATGCCTCTTTTTACCGTCCTTCAGCTATTCAGACCACAGAAACCTACAATTTCATTAAAACTTGTGTTTCTGGATGTTCTACTTTTCAAATCTGTAAACATTGTGCACACCTGCAAGACTTTCCCTTGCAGTGGAATGTGAGCGAAAACTCCCGGAGCTTGTGTAATGTGCAATAAGCCATTTGGAACATGTAGATTCTGAAATTAACAATCTTATCCTTTTATTGATCTTATTTAAAATGTTTTAAACTCTGACTGTATAACATGTCACGCCAACACAATTAACACCTGTGATTAAAAAAGAAAAACAAATTTCATAAAATTGCTTTAATGCAATGAGATATATTTTTGTTTATGTGAATATATGTTGTCATAATTGTTCTGTTGTGCTGTTGAGTAAATTTCATTTTCTGTAAATTATTTTCAGTTTAATGTTCTGTGTTTCAATCTTAGTATGACTATATTTTCTGTAAATTATTTTCAATTTAATGTTCTGTGTTTCAATCTTAGTATGACTATATCTTTACTGATGTACTTTGGAATGATGTTAACTGTGTATGGTTTGCTTGTATGTTTTCTGGTGGGAAGAAAGGAAGATGAGAAATGTAAGGTTTTTCTGGAGTTGCGTACAAATGGAATGTATTTCACTGAGTGAACATTATAAATTTAATGGCAGCAAGGCATCTAGGACTATTAAAAATGAAAACTACATATGAATCAGTTTGTGGTCTATATATTTCAAGAAACACGTCAACTGTAGGGTTTCCAGACCTACAAGAGAACCTGGCTTCCAGACAGAAGAAATTCAAACAATGGATTGAAGCAGATCCTCCAAAAATAAGATCAGTATTTTTTCTTTAAAACTACCACTAGACCTGGTCAACAATATTTTAACTCCATGAACATTTATTACAATTAACGGTCTTCCAGTTGTGTGTAACAAAGGAGGTCATTAAAGTACGTTCCACTGTACCAGTTGTTAGGGTTTCTTCCCATTCTATTCATGTATGGAATGCAGGAAGCATGATTGTTTGAATGCCTCTGTTGTGCAGTAATTATTGTGAGATTATGTTCATGATCACTATGTGAGCGATACATAGGGGATTGTAGTATATACCTAGAGTCAGCATTTGAGGCCGGTTCTTGAAACTTCATTAATAGACTTTTTTCAGGCTAGTTTATGTCTATGATCAAGAGTCTTCCAGTTCACTTCCTTCAGTATCTCTATGACACTCTTTCATGGATCAAACAAACCTGTGACCATTCATGCTGCCCTTCTCTGTAAATGTTTGCCCTTCCCCAGTATTCTGCCAACAAACTGAAGCATGCCACCTGCTTTACCTACAACTGAGCCTATGTGATCATCCTATTCCATATATCTGCAAAGGGTTACATCCAGGTATTTTTATGAGTTGGCCAATTCCAACAGTTACTCGATATTATAGTCATAGGATACTATATTTTTCCTTTTGTGAAGTGTACAATTTATCATTTCTGAACATTAAAAGCAAGTTGCCAGTTTTTGCACCACTTTGAAATCTTATCAAGAGCTGGCTGAATATTTATACAGCTTCTTTCAGATAGTACTTCATCATTGATAACTGCATCGTCTGCAAAAAGTCTGCGGTTATGATAAATATTGTCTGTGACATCATTAATATAAAACATGAACAGCAAGGGTCATAACACACTTCCCTGTGGCACCCCTGAAGTTACTTCTCCATTTGATGTTGATTCTCCATCCAAGATAACATGCTGCATCCTCTCTACCAAGAAGTCCGCAATTCAGTCACAATTTTCACTTGATACCCCATATGGTCATATTTTTGACAACAATTGAAGGTACAGTACTGAGTGAAATGCTTTTCGGAAATCAAGAAATACTGCATCTACCCGACTGCCTTGATCCAAAGCTTTCAGTATGTCATGTGAGAAAAGTGCAAGTTGGGTTTTACATGAACGATGTTTTTGGAATCCATGCTGGGTGGCATTGAGGACAACATACTGTTCAAGATACCTCATTATGCTTGAGCTGAGAATACACTCCTGGAAATGGAAAAAAGAACACATTGACACCGGTGTGTCAGACCCACCATACTTGCTCCAGACACTGCGAGAGGGCTGTACAAGCAATGATCACACGCACGGCACAGCGGACACACCAGGAACCGCGGTGTTGGCCGTCGAATGGCGCTAGCTGCGCAGCATTTGTGCACCGCGGCCGTCAGTGTCAGCCAGTTTGCCGTGGCATACGGAGCTCCATCGCAGTCTTTAACACTGGTAGCATGCCGCGACAGCGTGGACGTGATCCGTATGTGCAGTTGACGGACTTTGAGCGAGGGCGTATAGTGGGCATGTGGGAGGCCGGGTGGACGTACCGCCGAATTGCTCAACACGTGGGGCGTGAGGTCTCCACAATACATCGATGTTGTCGCCAGTGGTCGGCGGAAGGTGCACGTGCCCGTCGACCTGGGACCGGACCGCAGCGACGCACGGATGCACGCCAAGACCGTAGGATCCTACGCAGTGCGGTAGGGGACCGCACCGCCACTTCCAAGCAAATTAGGGACACTGTTGCTCCTGGGGTATCGGCGTGGACCATTCGCAACCGTCTCCATGAAGCTGGACTACGGTCCCGCACACCGTTAGGCCGTCTTCCGCTCACGCCCCAACATCGTGCAGCCCGCCTCCAGTGGTGTCGCGACAGGCGTGAATGGAGGGACGAATGGAGACGTGTCGTCTTCAGCGATGAGAGTCGCTTCTGCCTTGGTGCCAATGATGGTCGCATGCGTGTTTGGCGCCGTGCAGGTGAGCGCCACACTCAGGACTGCATACGACCGAGGCACACAGGGCCAACACCCGGCATCATGGTGTGGGGAGCGATCTCCTACACTGGCTGTACACCACTGGTGATCGTCGAGGGAACACTGAATAGTGCACGGTACATCCAAACCGTCATCGAACCCATCGTTCTACCATTCCTAGACCGGCAAGGGAACTTGCTGTTCCAACAGGACAATGCACGTCCGCATGTATCCCGTGCCACCCAACGTGGTCTAGAAGGTGTAAGTCAACTACCCCTACCAGCAAGATCTCCGGATCTGTCCCCCATTGAGCATGTTTGGGACAGGATGAAGCGTCGTCTCACACGGTCTGCACGTCCAGCACGAACGCTGGTCCAACTGAGGCGCCAGGTGGAAATGGCATGGCAAGCCGTTACACAGGACTACATCCAGCATCTCTACGATCGTCTCCATGGGAGAATAGCAGCCTGCATTGCTGCGAAAGGTGGATATACACTGTACTAGTGCCGACATTGTGCATGCTCTGTTGCCTGTGTCTATGTGCCTGTGGTTCTGTCAGTGTGATCATGTGATGTATCTGACCCCAGGAATGTGTCAATAAAGTTTCCCCTTCCTGGGACAATGAATTCACGGTGTTCTTATTTCAATTTCCAGGAGTGTATGTTCTAAGATTCTACAAAAATTGATGTCGAGGATTTTGGACAGTAGTTTTGTGGATCACTTCTACTACTCTTCTTGTAGACAGGTATGACCTGTGGTTTTTTCCAAGAACTGGGCATGATTTTTTGTTTGAGCAATCTGTGATAGATTATAATTAGAAGAGGGGGTAATTCAGCTGCAAATTCAACATAGAATCTTAAAGTGATCCCATCGGGTCCTGGAGCTTTGTTCAATTTTAATGATTTCAGCTGTTTCTCAAGAACCACTGACACTAATACTTATTTCATTCATCTTTTCAGTGGCAAGGGGATTAAATTGAGGCAATCCTCCTCAGTTTTCTTTTGTAAAGGAACATTTGAAACTGCTCTGCACAACTGTGTCATGGTCAATGATACCAGTTTCGATGTGGACATCCTCAAAGAGGTCAGGTCCATTTTGTTGCCATTAGACACAATATATTTCCATCATGAGTGGGGTTCATAACTATCTGTTTTATGTAGTTTCAGAGAAAGAATTTAGTAATGTTTCACAGGATGTCTTATGATGCCCACAACTAACAAAACTGTAATTTTCCGAATTAAGTGTCTGATGATTAAAGTCTCCATCAATGATTACAGTATGACTGGGGCACTTACGTACAAGTGAACTGAAGTTTTCTCTAAGTTTTCAGTTACATCAGAAGATGACTCTGCTGGGCAATAGAAGGACCCCCTTAACATTTTATGCCCAAACCTCATACTGAGTCTTTCCCAAACAACATCACTTAAAGCTTGAATTTCTATCTCTGTGGATTTTAATTTCTTGTCTACTGTGAAAAATACAACACCACCAGTTCCCATTTGCCCAGCCTTTCGATTTACACTTAAATTTTCCCTAAAGGCTCACTGCTATCAATTTCAGGTTTCAACCAGCTTTCTGTATCTAGTATTATGTGTGCTTCACTGCTTTTAATGAGCTCTTCAGACACTGACACTTTGTTGCAAATGCTTCAGCAGTTAACCATTAGGACTTCAATACTCTCGCCTATGGGAGGCATTTCTTTTGATCACACACTGATACTTATGGGTTTCCTACAGCTATCATTATCTGGATTGGGTGGACAGTCAACTAATTTAAGAAAAAAAAACCTTTTGTGCACCACACAGACAGTCAGCTACCTTAGTAGCAGCCTCTGATGTGTAGGGCAAACCTGACTCATTTAGAGGGATTCTACAGTTCGTAACCCTGTTGGACAAGTCCAGGAAGTCACAGCCTAACTTGTCACAGAACCAACACGAGCCACATTTTATATTTGGTTGCACGCTGTTCTTTCAGTGGCTGCTGGAATAGCCTCTTCGACATGCTGATTCCCAGGCATACACACTGAGTTCACCTGGTGTCCTTTTCTGCCCCTTGCTGGCATTTCCCTAAGGGGTACCATCGTCCACCACATGTTTCAGCTGCCGATGATAAATAGACCCCTACCCCTTTGCATTTGCCTCCACTTGACACCAGACAAAACAGGTTCCTCCAAAACAAGTGAAGTGAGTCCCGAATCCCAGTTTCAGTTGCAGTGAAAGACACCACCTCAGACTTGTTGGTTAGGGGGATCAGTAGAACAACCTGAGCCCTCCCTCTTTTAAGGAGAAACTAGACGTAATACAATATGTTAGTTAGAATATCTGCTGCAATAACTAAATCAGAAACGCTTGGTTTACTACAAATTGCTCATAGATTATGAAAAGGACAATGGTTGCTTCTGAAAATTCTCAAAAATGCATGGCTATTTGCATACACATACAATTAAATTCAGGGGTGATGTATTCTTTGGCAGTAACTGTGAACCACAGACGCTGATTTGTTATGAATAAGTTGCATATCCAAAACTCTCGTACCGGTAATTTACGAAAATATAATTCTGTAAGCATCTGAAAATTCTTAGAAATAACCTATTTCTCATGTAAATTACTTACATGGATTTATAACAGGAAAGAACCTATAACACTTCTTTGGGGAACCCCAGATATCACTTTAGTTTCACTACATGACTACACATCAGTTACTTTGAATGATGATCTGTTTCTCCCAGTGAATCACGAATCCACTCTCACAAATGAAACGATATTCCATAGCCACACAATATGATTAGAATTCACTTGGAAGAAATGGTGTTGAAAGACTCTTGGTAATCTAGAAATATGGAATCAACTGCAGATTCCCTGTTAATAGTATTAATTATTTCATGTGAATAAATAGCTAGTTATGTTTCAAAAGAATTATATTTTCTGAATCTGTGTTCATTCTGTGCCAATAGAAAATTTTCTTTTAAATTTCATAATATTTGAAAACAGCGTCTGTTACAAAATCCTGACACAAATCAGTGTCAATAATGTGAGTCTATAATTCCATGGGTAACTTGTATTTCTTTTGATATGTATTGGTGTAACGTGTACAACTTTCCAGTCTTTAGGTATGGATCATTTGTCTAACAAACAGTTCTATATTATTGCTAAAAATGGAGCTATTTCACCACCATACTTTGATAGGAATCTAACTAGTACATGGTCAGGACTGGAAGACTTTTCTTTGTTGTGTGACTTAAGTTGCTCTGGTAACCTTAGGGTATCTACTTCCAAACTGCTCACATCGGCAGTTATTGTTGATCCATATTCTAAAATATTTACTGTGTCTTCTTTAGTAAAGCAATTTTAGAAAACTGTTTTTAGTAGTTTTTAGTAACTCCACATTATTGGCACTGTTTGCAGTAACACTATTATTGCTATTGCATAGAGAAGGTACTGAGTGAATCTTGCTGTTGGTATACTTTACATATGACCAGAATTGCTTTGGATTTCCTTTCAACTTTCAAGTCAGATTTTTTATTGTACAAACTATTAAAAACATATCATATTAATGTCTGTGTTAAGTTTTGAGCATATGTAAACTGCCAGCAATCTTGTATTATTTTATAACTGGCATGGATTTTTCATTGCTTCTGCAATGATGTCCTGACCTACTTTGTGTACCAGGGAGGTCTGTTCTGTATCTTATTAATTTGCTTGTTATAAAACTCTCAATTAGCATAAACACTGTGTCTTTGAATGTAAGCTATGTTTAGTCAAAAGTTACATAGTTAGTATGGAAAGAATACAGACTGCCTCTTCTTACCAGCTTTTTAAACGGATACATTTTCTTGTCTCCCATGATCTTCTTTATTTTTGGTGGCCTCTGCCAATCCACCTGCCCATCTTTCCATGCTCCTCTGCTATTTTGCTCCTTTTTTTCCCCACCTCTGTGACCCACCACCTCCTAACGCTGTGCCCGTTGGGATTCTAATGCCTGCACACTCTGTCATACAGCGCTCGTCTCTTCCCTCACCCATACAGTTCTACCCCTTTCCCTTCGCTACCCCCTACAGATGCTTGCTTGCACCCCAAGTGATAGTTGCATTTTGGCTGGAGGTGCCGGAGTTGTCAATAAAATGTGTTTGCTTGCTTGTGTGAATGAATGGTGTGTATTTCTCGTTTGTTGATGAAGGGTGTGGCTGAAAGCTTTATATAAATGTCTTTTAATTGTGCCTTCCTGCAACTTGACACATCTTCTTTTCAGTAAGCAGCAATCTGTCTTTTCCTATATTATTATATTCCTATATACATACACATCCTATTATATTCCTATCATTTTAACCAAACATATAACATAAGAAATAAAAAATAATTTTATGCTACCCACACATGGGTTGAAATTACATCACTGACTCCACAATATATGGGAATGGCAATATCCAACAAGTTAATGGGCAAAAACATACTTAATATGACGCCAGAAATTTTGAAAAAGAAGCTACAGCACATTGTGTGGGAAAAATGTTACTATTCAGTAGAAGAATTCATAGAGGATGAAATGATAATTTGAGCAAGGGGTAATTAAGTGGTAGATTTTATTGTATGTATGCATAACAAAATTGTCTTGTTATTATTATGCTGTTTGTTAACATCAGCTGTTCTTTGCTTTAGGGTGAATTTTACCACAATTTGACATGTCTCCTGACCTGAATCAGATGATTTATATTATGTATGTTATGAGATAAATAAACCACAGTTCACAATTTCCTTTGTTTAGGTATCACACTTTTTCATATATGAAGTCAGTCAGTCACTCAATCAGTCAGTAATGGAATCCTACATGAAAAAAGGCACACACTGTAAGCAGGTAATATATTTTCAACTCTCTTACAATGATTCAAGTTCTCTTTGTATGATTACCCTTCAGTCCTCAATGGTTTCTCTGCGTTTCCATGTGACAAATGTGACCAAGTTTGTCCTCTCAAATTAATATATTTGCCTTCTCCACAATCTCTGACAGTTGGTACCTTGTGTCAGAAACACTCTGTAGATATAAATTCACAATTTTGTATTACAACAGCACCAAGGACTATATTCAAATACATGTTTCTTATCCATAAGTGATGATGTCCTGAATGTAGTTCTAAGCAGATATCATTAAACTTTATGTCATTTTTATTTCAGTATAATGAATTGATTGTTTTTGTAGAGATTAAATGGTGTAAGACACTCCCAATGGCAAAAATATAGTTCTTGAGTTGTTCATCTTTCAGACAAAAAATTAGAAGACAGAATTCTACATTTGGTTTTCCAAGCCAGATAACTGCACTTGATATGAAATAAAATATTTTAAATATGCCAAACTGGTTTATTTATTTATTAGGATGTGGATCCTTACATGCTTTAACCACAACTGTGCTTCTATGATATACCCGACAACATAACTTATTGCAACTTAAACTAAGAATGTATAGACCACAGTTTACTAACAGCTGATCAAAGATAATATATCAGCAACACAACACACAAGATTACTTTAAATTCTTTTCATATTCCATAAATGTTCTATGGATGATTACATTTTAACTTTCATGATAAAAATTTGATATCTGTGTGCATTTCATATATGACACTCAGTAGTCCTATTCAAAATTATTAAACTTTGAACTGTTTATAGTTGGTTAAACTGTGCTTAAGTATCACATCTGGCGTAGCAGGCATATCTGAAACATTCATGCAATTTTTTCAATGAATTTATTATTTGAAAATAGTGTTTGAAAAATTTATCATTCACAACAAAAATACATTTAACAGACAACTTTTTCTGTGAATATGACATGTCTAACTAGATAAAAATGGAAGGCAAGTTTTTCTCTTCGCATGCTGCAATAGGCTATGGTCAAGCAAATTCTCCACAATATCCTTTCTGTTAGCAATGCTCGTCCCACAAGGTAACAGGAGAACTTCTGTGAAGTTTGGAAAGTAGCAGAGAGATACTGGTGGATTCAGGAGAGCTGGTCCCACAAGGTATACAGGAAAACTTCTGTGAAGTTTGGAAAGTAGCAAAGAGATACCGGTGGAAGTAAAGACATACACTCCTGGAAATTGAAATAAGAACACCGTGAATTCATTGTCCCTGGAAGGGGAAACTTTATTGACACATTCCTGGGGTCAGATACATCACATGATCACACTGACAGAACCACAGGCACATAGACACAGGCAACAGAGCATGCACAATGTCGGCACTAGTACAGTGTATATCCACCTTTCGCAGCAATGCAGGCTGCTATTCTCCCATGGAGACGATCGTAGAGATGCTGGATGTAGTCCTGTGGAACGGCTTGCCATGCCATTTCCACCTGGCGCCTCAGTTGGACCAGCGTTCGTGCTGGACGTGCAGACCGCGTGAGACGACGCTTCATCCAGTCCCAAACATGCTCAATGGGGGACAGATCCGGAGATCTTGCTGGCCAGGGTAGTTGACTTACACCTTCTAGAGCACGTTGGGTGGCACGGGATACATGCGGACGTGCATTGTCCTGTTGGAACAGCAAGTTCCCTTGCCGGTCTAGGAATGGTAGAATGATGGGTTCGATGACGGTTTGGATGTACCGTGCACTATTCAGTGTCCCCTCGACGATCACCAGTGGTGTACGGCCAGTGTAGGAGATCGCTCCCCACACCATGATGCCGGGTGTTGGCCCTGTGTGCCTCGGTCGTATGCAGTCCTGATTGTGGCGCTCACCTGCACGGCGCCAAACACGCATACGACCATCATTGGCACCAAGGCAGAAGCGACTCTCATCGCTGAAGATGACATGTCTCCATTCGTCCCTCCATTCACGCCTGTCGCGACACCACTGGAGGCGGGCTGCACGATGTTGGGGCGTGAGCGGAAGACGGCCTAACGGTGTGCGGGACCGTAGCCCAGCTTCATGGAGACGGTTGCGAATGGTCCTCGCCGATACCCCACGAGCAACAGTGTCCCTAATTTGCTGGGAAGTGGCGGTGCGGTCCCCCACAGCACTGCGTAGGATCCTACGGTCTTGGCGTGCATCCGTGCGTTGCTGCGGTCCGGTCCCAGGTCGACGGGCATGTGCACCTTCCGCCGACCACTGGCGACAACATCGATGTACTGTGGAGACCTCACGCCCCACGTGTTGAGCAATTCGGCGGTACGTCCACCCGGCCTCCCGCATGCCCACTATATGCCCTCGCTCAAAGTCCGTCACCTGCACATACGGTTCACGTCCACACTGTCGCGGCATGCTACCAGTGTTAAAGACTGCGATGGAGCTCCGTATGCCACGGCAAACTGGCTGACACTGACGGCGGCGGTGCACAAATGCTGCGCAGCTAGCGCCATTCGACGGCCAACACCGCGGTTCCTGGTGTGTCCGCTGTGCCATGCGTGTGATCATTGCTTGTACAGCCCTCTCGCAGTGTCCGGAGCAAGTATGGTGGGTCTGACACACCGGTGTCAATGTGTTCTTTTTTCCATTTCCAGGAGTGTATAATCTGTTGTAAAAGCCATTTCAATCATAGAAATATTGATGTGAACTTAAATTGTCAAAAGAAATTACAGTAATTTGTGCTATTAGTATTAGTGATGAACGCTACTGTGTTTCACTGTCCAAAATTTTGATAAGTAGGTTTGGAAAAATTTAAGTACCTGGAACTTAGGATTTATCTGTTATATGTATAGAACTAAATGCTATCTTATGCAGAGGTTCATGATTTCCTACACAAATATAGAAAAATGTTACATTTAAGTCTTTCTTAAACCAAGGGAAAAAATAAATTATGAGAAGGATAGCTGCTACTCACCATATAGCAGAGATGCTCAGCTGCAGATAGGTATGGCAAAAAGACTGTCACAAAATGATCTTTCGGCCAACAAGGCCTTTGTCAAAAATAGACAACAGGCACACACACGCACACGCACACGCGCGCGCACACACACACACACACACACACACACACACACACACACACACACAACTGACACACACATGATGACATGGCCATGTGTGTGTGTGTGAGTTCATTTGAGTGAGAGTGTGTGTGTGTGTGTCTGTTGTCTGTTTTTGACAAAGGCGTTGTTAGCCAAAAGCTCATTTTCTGATGGTCTTTTTGTTCTGCCTATCTGTGACTCAGCATCTCTGCTATATGGTGAGTAGCAACTATCCTTTCCATAATACTGTTACATTCTATCCTGTATTTTCCACTGTTAGAAATTGTAATACTTTACAGGGAATGAAGAAGGGATACAAAGAGGGTAGTAAGATACACTCTAGTCAGTGTCCAGCGAGAATGATGATTCAACGGATTTGCAGTAAATTGTTATTGGAAGGGCACTGAAATGTTATGCAGATGGTAAGTGGCACGCCTGCAACAAGCCAAGCATAAAAAATAAATTTCTAATTTTTAAGTCTAGATGGATGGGTGAGACTAAAAATATGTGGTCATTAATGTTAATACTAATCATGTATACACAACCTACAAATAAAGAAAAGGACAAACCAATATGAGAAAAAAAGAAGCAGTCCTGTGTGTGTCATACACATCAAACCAAAACACAACAAGATTATAACATTGCTGCAAAATGACAGAGGCGTTAAAAACTGAATCATTAAGTACAAAGAAGGAAAATGATACACTAATTCAAGAAAAACAGCTCAATGAATCTTAAATCCATCAAACAGAAATAAGGACCGCAAAAATACATGTGAGCATACAAACTACAAAAACAATGACAAATCCAGTATCTCCAATTATGTCACAATAAACCAAACAAGTCAAAAATCTGCAGGTAAATATAAATGCAAATTGGTCATGTACAGTAAAAGAAAGGAAAGACTACGACCATGCAAGAGAATGAAAATAAGTTTCTAATAATTGACAACTCCCTGTAGAAAAATATTGGTGCCCCAACTGCAAAAACAGTGTGTGACCTGAAATTAGAAGGCAACAACTCAGAGAACTTTTTAAAAATATGGCAAATTCAAAACATGCACCTACAGAACCAGATCCAAACAAAAATGGATTACAAAGGTGTTTTTGAACATGTTGGAACATACTCATTAAGAAGCAGCATGTGAGAGACAAATATATCTCAAAACTAAGCTGCGCTACCAATGAGCAATATGATCCTCTTGAGGCTATCTTCACAGTCCAAAACAAATTTCTGTGTGAATACAGCCTAGTAAAGGACAGAATAAATTTAAACAGACTGGAGTTTGTAATGCTCAGTAGAATGTTTACAGATATATGTAAAATCATTAGAAATAAGGGAAACTAATATGGGATGATGGGGATGAAAAGACTAGTAAACCTGACCCCTACAATTAAGAGAAACAATGAAATAGAACATAAGAAAACCACAAAGAAAGAATCAGGGCATTCAAATATAAAAATAATCCACCAGAACATACAATACATCAAAAATGAGGAACCTTAATCAGAAACAAAGATGAGTGAACTCCAGATATTCTATAAGGTGTACGACTTTGCTTCTGCCATTTTTTTCCCCAGCATTTGAGGCGTTAATGAAACAAATTGGTTACACATGTATCATTCAAAGTATTTTCCATTGCTGGCCACTACTTTCTCTCATCTTTTGGGCAGTGTGTGAATACTGCATTAAAAAAATTGGTCATCTTTTGAAGCAATCCATGAATCAATCCAATTTGTGACTTCTTCATGATATTGGAAGTGTTGGTCAGCCAAGCCATGAGACATTGATCTAAACAGGTGATACTCAGAGGGATCAATATCTGGAGAATATGGTGGGTGGGGTAGGACTTCCATTTTAATGTTTCCAAGTGCGTTTTGACCTCTTTTGCAACATGGGGGTCAAGCGTTGCCGTGCTGCAAAATCACTTTATCATGCCTCTCGCTGCATTGTGGCCATTTGTCCTTTAATACTCTGTTCAAATGCATTAATTGCATTTGATAATGAGCAACTGGGATCATTTCACTTGGTTTTAACACCTCATAGTACATGACACTGAGCTGGTCCCACCAAATGCAGAGCATGATCTTGGAGCCGTGAATATTCGGTTTGGCCATCAACGTGGAAGCATGGCCAGGATATCCCCATTGTATTTAGGGTTATCGTAATGAACCCATTTTTTGTCCCCAATCACAATGAAATGCAGAAATCCCTTCCGTTTTTGCCTCTGAAGCAACTGTTCACAAACACACAAACACCGTTCAACGTCTCTTGGTTTCAGCTCACACGGGACCCAAGTTCCTTCTTTCTGAATCATGCCCATAGCCTTGAGACATTTTGAAATGGCTTGCTGTGTCACTCCCACTAATCATGCCAATTCTTCTTGAGATTGGTGTGAGTCTTCACTCAGCAATGTCTCCAATTGTGCATCTTCGAAAACATTCTCTCTTCCATAACTATGCCGGCCTTCGACATTGAAATCACCATTTTTGAAGTGTTGAAACCACTCAAGACATGTTATTTTACTAATAGCATCCTTACCATATGTACTTGAGAGCATTTGATGAGACTCGGCCGCTGTTTTCTTCATATTGGAACAAAACAGTAACACCTCCCGCAATTGATGATAATTAGGCTTTCAATCAAGAACAACTCTATGATGCAGACACAAATTGACTAATGTCTGAATGAGGTTATGTTGACCGAGGTCCAAGCTAATTGCCTGACATCTGTGATATGTTTGTTTCAACCGCTACATACCGTTGTCGCCACTTATTGGCAAAGGCAAAAAGCAAAGTTGTACACCTTGTAGCTCTGACAGAACATGGAATTTCAATGAGCATGAAATTTTAAATTTTACAGTAGCAAATTATAATGTAATTTCTAGCTCATGTAAATAGAATAGCAAGTGTGCAGAAGCTGCAATAGTAACTCATAACAACATCAAGAGAAACTACATAAACAGTCTTGCCGGCCGGTGTGGCCGAGCGGTTCTAAGCGCTACAGTCTGGAACTGCGCAACTGCTACGGTCACAGGTTCGAATCCTGCCTCGGACATGGATGTGTGTGATGTCCTTAGGTTAGTTAGGCTTAAGTAGTTCTAAGTTTTAGGGGACTGATGACCTCAGAAGTTAAGTCCCATAGTGCTCAGAGCCAAACAGTCTTGACTTAAATAAAAAATATAATACTGAAAATGTGGTAGAAGTAAGATGCCAAAACATTAATTTAAGTAGTTCCTCACTGTAGATCCTAAACATCTACAGAACACCAAATGAATGTATGGACACTCATCAAAAGCTGTGGAGAACTCTTACAAGGAAAAGCCGTGCACTTATACTACCATGTGACCTAAACATAATAACAGTACGGAACTTCTTAACACAATGAAAATGTATGGCTTAAACAGTGCAAAATCAAATCCAGCACAAATAACTGCAAACACCTGTACACAAATACATCACATATTCACAAATCCATATGACTTTCAGTGCAAAAGTGAAGTCATAGAAACAGCTCTGCCAGACCATGATACAAGCCAAATATGCTTAAATCATATCACCGCACAACAAATGTATCAGAAAATGGGAAAAATGAAGCCTTAGTGAACAAACTTAAAAAAGAATCATGGGAAACACTGGGAACAGAGTCTCCACTGGATTATAAAAAGAGACATTTTATAAATACATTTTCCCACTATCTGAATATAATATACTCACTAAAAACGACTAATACCAAAACCACAAATAAACATAAAAATGGATAGCAAAAGGTATTTTAGTCTCTAGAGGCCAGAAAAAAGGCATAGGATACACAAAATTGGCAATGATGAGAACTTTAAAGAATATTACAAAAAATATTAAAAAATATACATTCCAAAGTACTGCAGCCAGACAAGAAGCTGCAAAAACTTATATCAGTAGTGCTGACAATAAAAGCAAGGACTGTTGGTCCTTTATACAAGGGTTGTCCAGAAAGTAACGCACCACATTTTCTTCTTCAACAATTCTTTATAGCACACAATGAGAATTACACACATGAAAGAATGGTATTTTATCTACACATCCTATTTTTCCATGTAATCTCCATCCTACACTATAGCCTTCGTCTAGTGCAAAACAAGATTGTGTACATCCTGCCATTACCAATCCTTCTCTGTGAGAACCACCTCCTCATCATCCTCAAAATGTCTCCCACGATTGGCATCCTTTAAAGGCTCAAACAAGTGGAAATATGAGGGGGCTAGGCCAGGGCTGTAGGATGGATGGGGTAACACTGTCCAACCCTGCTTTTCAATATGTTCAGCAGTCCTCAGGCTTGTGTGGGGCCGAGTGCTATCAAGTTGTACCAAAACATCTTATGGGTTGTGACGCCGAAGTCACCAGAAGAGTGTCTTGAGTCTTGTTAATGTGCTGACATACACTTCTGAATTAATGGTACCACCTCTTGGCACCACATCAATGAGAATCATACCTTCACAGCCCTGTGGTCATCATCTTACTGACAGAAGTAGTTGCTTTGAATTTTTTCTTTTGTTCGGAGTGCGAATGGTGCCATTCCATCAACTGTCGTTATATTTTGGGCCAAAAATGGTGCCAAAATGGTGAACCCAGGTTTCATCACCAGTCACAATCCGGGACAAGAAGCCCTCCCCCTCAGATTCAAAATGTTTTTTCTGTGCAATTTGTGATCTACCGTTAGACACCACGGGACCTATCTTGCACACACTTTCGAATAACAAAGAACGCAGATAACTGTGTCCACACTTCCTATACTGATTGGCAGATGCAGCACCAACTCCCATGCCATAATGCATCTGTCCCTGCAAATGACAACATCAGCTCGCTGCAACATGTCAGGTGTGACAACCATGGATGGTCTCACCGACCGCTGCAAATTGTGGAGCAATTAACTGTACTTCTCTCAACAGCAGACGATCCACAGACTTTGCACAAGTGTTTGTGAATATTCTCCAATGAGAAATTCTGCAATGAGAAATTCGATTACGGCACATTGCTTGTAACGTACATCACCTACAGAAGCCAGTTTGAAATTGTCCTGTAGCTACACTATCTGTTGGGAGTGACGGAAACTTGTCACGCTCACTCAGGAGATGTCAAATAATATACAATTTTCGGCATTCATAGCGTTGTTTTTTCCTGAGAAAAAGAAAATGACATGCATTACTTTCTGGGCAACTCTCGTAAACACAAATCATACACCATCAAACTCACAGGAACAAAGCAAAATGCAGTTTATGATCAGCAAAAAAGAGCTAAAGAAGAACAGAATAATATCATAAATCTCTTCAACATCCATTTGGCAAAAGTGGACTAAAAACTAAAAGAAAAAAAAAACAAATACTAAATACAATAACACATAGGAAAACATTTATTAGCCACCATGAAAAACTGTGGTGCTGCTTCCAGTGACAGAAGAAGAAACAATATCGATAATATAAATCGTAAAACAAACTAAATGTTGTAGAACTGATGAAATATCATCTATAGAAATTAAATACCGTATGCAGAAACTCAAGAAACCTCTTACACTATTAATTAACACATCACTCCTGGGAGGAATTTTTTCCGACTGCCTAAAGGCCGCATTGATAAGACCAATATACAAAAATGAAAATGAAGATGAACCAGAAAATTATAGACCTATAGCTCTTATATCAGTTATATTACCAAAAATATTTGAATGAGCTTATACACAGAGATACATTGTATTTCTGATGCAGTTTGGCTTCCTTAAGGATAAATGCACCAAAGATGTGGTCATAAGTCTCATTGAGAATGTCACTATCAACTTGAACTCTATAAGTAAATGTGTAGGAGCATTTGTATATCTATCAAAGGTATTTGACTAGGTAGACCACATAACTTTAACAGAAATATTAGGAGGGGAGAAGGAGACTCGATCCTATCATATCTGACAAACAGGAGACAATATACAGAAACAACAGGCGAGAAAATATGATCTCAAGTGACAACTCTCCTCTCCTCTGTGTCACAGGGATCAATTCTTGGTCCATTGATTTTCATTTTATAGAACAATCACATCCCAAACATCATTAAGCATGGCAAGATAGTTACTTACACAGATGACACAACTCTGCTGTTCATGGACAAAGACACAGAAAATCTAGAAATAAAAGACAACTTGGAAGCAAATAATGCAATTCAAAGATTTACTGAATTAAATTTGCATAACAACATTATAAAAACACTCTACGTAAATTTCAAACTAAAGAACCTTCACAGTGATGATATCAACATTTGCATAGATGAGTGCATAGCTGAAAACTCCAAGTATATTAAATTCCTTGGAATAATAATGGATGAAAATGAACACTGTTGAATGCATAAGTGGTAAAATCAACACAAACCTATATATACTGCATCAACTCAGCTACCTAAAACAAACAAATATTATGACAATGATATACTATGCCACATGGGATTAGCCGAGCGGTCTAAGGCGCTGCAGTCATGGACTGTGCGGCTAATCCCGGTGGAGGTTCGAGTCCTCCCTTGGGCATGGGTGTGTGTGTTTGTCCTTAGGATAATTTAGGTTAAGTAGTGTATCAGCTTAGGGACTGATGACCTTAGCAGTTAAGTCCCATAAGATTTCACACACATCTGAGCATTTTTTTGATATACTATGCACTAGTCCATTCAACATTTAAGTTGTGGTATAATTTATGGTTGGTTGGTTGGTTTGGGGAAGACCAGACAGCGTGGTCATTGGTCTCATCGGATTAGGGAAGGATGGGGAAGGAAGTCGGCCGTGCCCTTTCAGAGGAACCATCCCGGCATTTGCCTGGAGTGATTTAGGGAAATCACGGAAAACCTAAATCAGGGTGGCCGGACGCGGGATTGAACCATCGTCCTTCCAAATGCGAGTCCAGTGTCTAACCATTGTGCCACCTCGCTCGGTCATAATTTATGGCAAGGTGCCTCACAAACAAACAGTAATAGAATATTCAAACTGTAAGAAAGAGCAATAAGAATGATAGCCAACCTTGAGTGGAGAGAATCATGTAGGCCAGAATTTAAAGCTCCTCAGATCCTAACACTACCCAACATAATCCTATACAAGTTCCTGTGTTGGACAAAATTCAAATACACTCCCAATAAACATGATAACAAGACACAGCACAACCAGAAAACACAGAAACCTGACCTCTTCTGTGAACCCATACACAACACCATAAAATACAAAACACTGCCATCGTAAACAGGACCAAACATCCAAGAAAAACTACCTTCATGCTTGAGAGATATATAGTAACACTGTTTTCGAAAAATATTTCAAAACTTATTTGACAGAAAACTGTTATTGTCATATTAATGCATTCACTACTTTTAAATTGTAAGACAAACTGCAATGCAAATAGTGTATCAAAAATAAATGTTAATTATATATATAAGTAGCATAAAAACATTAAAAAATTGTAATTTACCATGAAATAGGACTAGAATATTGTTGTAAAAAACTCTTAATTTACTAGATGCTTAGTAAATGATGTATATTCATCACTGCATATAATATAGGCAACATAAATAAATAAAAAGAACTGTGTGTCAGTCCCACCACATGTAGCCAAGTGCAATTAGCATCAATTTTAAATTAAACCATATATTGTTCTACATTGTGATCAGATTCTCTTAGCTGCATTAAACTGGAGAACATCGTCGAACAAACATGACAGTTCCATATGAAAACACAAACTTCCACATATGACAACAGATAACTCCTAAATTCTGAATATTGTAGCTTCTCTGAAATTACATATCATATTTTTGCGAGTAAAATGTGGTTAAATTTGACTTTTTACCTATGATACTAACAGCAAAATTATGATACTCCTATTTCAGAAAGCAAAGTTGACACTCACATCTCTGTAATGCAGCTATAACAACACATCATATGTCACTGAGTGAAGACATTCCCACAGTTCATCTGAGTGAAAACAGATATTTGAGGTGAATGGCTTGGCTGTTTACTATGTAAATAAATGGATTGGTAGATAACAATAGAAGCTACATGAAGCCATTCACTGATGATGCTGCATATAGGTAGCTTAGCTGTCAAGCTAGAAAACTGCACTGGAATGCAGGAAGATCTGAAGAGGATGGATTAACAGTTGACCTTTGACATAAAAAAATGTAACATACCATGCATAAAAAACAACATGAAACCCATTATTTTTTGACTGCACAATTCATGATCAAGCAAATAGTAATAAACGTTAAATGTCTATGAATATGGATCCAGAGCACTACCTACAGTGAAGACAAATGCTAAAATGTAATTCACTGGAATAATCCTGCGAAAATACACTGCCGGAAAAAATTGGTACTCCTGGTACTGATTCGACGACAGCATGTGGCACCTGGGGGATAGTAAATGTACTGATAATGGTTTCAACATCATCCAACAACAGATGGCATAGTGGCATAGCTACCTGAGTGTCATCTGTGTCTAGCATTTAATAGGGAATGCTCACAGCCAGAAGGCTCAGAGTGGCACAAACGTATGAAGCAAGCAGGCAACCATGCACTCTTGCTCCTGGCAGCCAGCTAAGGGGTCAAATTGTAGCCAACCAAGGGACAGGATGGTCCTTTCAAAGAATTGCCTTGTCAGCTGGTGTCAGTGGTCACATGAACATTCTCACACCAGTAGACGAGGTTCTGGATGTCCACGTAGCACTAGATCCCCACCAGGATCATTATATTGTCAGAGCAGTAGGGGCAGAACATACAGCTATCACAGCACAGACAAGAGGGTCTGTGAGCCCAGACACGTCAACATGAAGTGGTGCAAACCGGTTATTAGTAGTGGGACTATGAGCAAGAACACCTCTAGCCCGCTGTTGACTCGTGCCACAGCGTAGACATGCATGACTTGATTGGTGCCATCATAGCATCAATTGGAAGATGGAATGGTATGCCATGGTCTTCAGTGATGAAAGCAGATTCTGCCTGCGTGCAACTGATGGTTGTTTGCGCATATGACATGCACCTGGTGGGTGCAGTTTCGTAGATTGCATTCATCCAGGACACACTGGTCCCACCCTAGGCCTTATGATCCAGTGTGCAATAAGCTACAACTCTCATCACTTTTGGTGTTTCTGCATGGGACAGTAACCAGCACTTGGCACATGCAGAATGTTGTTAGACTGGTTCGTTTGCCGTTCTTGCAACAGGATATTGCTCACCCACACACTGCCAGTGAAACTCAATGTGCTCTACAAGACATGCAGCAACTTTCCTGGCCAGCATGACCTATAGACTTGTCTCCAGCCAACTACATGTGGGATATGATGGGACGAAAAGTGACTTATCAACCAACAGCTCTTACAGAACTACATGAACAGGTCAAGCAGGCATGGTATAAGATATCCCAGGATGGTATTCACCATCTGTATGATCAACTGGATGACAGAGTCAACACCTGCATTTCCGCCCGTGGAGGCTACACCATGTACTAATATAGATGTTTCAGCATGGGTCAATAACAAGATAGAACCGCAGAATCGCTTGTGCTACTGGTCTGTAAATGTAATCATTTCATGTACTCCACATGCACTGTTGCAGCAATAAATCCTGAGTGAATTGGGAACCTCTAAATGGTTAACTAATTTTTTATGGCACTGTATAATTCATCCATGAATCAGATTGTTCACAAAACTACTATTTAACTGATTCTTGAGGATTCCTAATCAGTATAATAAAGGAGAAAGAGAAGACCCAAAGAAGAGCAAGACTTTTCATCAGGAGCTTATTTTGTAAGAAAATGAGCATTATGTAGGTGCTTACACAAATCGAGTGACAGAGGCTACAGAAAAGATTTGCGTACCATTGACAGGTTTCTGATTAACATTCTAAGAGTGTAATTTCAAATAAGAGTCTAGCAACATATTATTTTCTTCTACAAATATCTTGCAAAGTGACTATTGGAAAAATTTAATAAATTTAACTAATATACAGTATGTGGACAGTTGCACTTTCTGTACACAGTTTGTGACAGGAGTAGAAAATGGGAGAAATGATACACAAATATAATGTAAATCCCACACACCAAAATGTCGCTAGTGGAGTGAAGACAATATATGTAGAAACACAATGCGTATGAACTGTTGCTCTTTCTATGCATGATTTGTGACAGGAACAGGAAAGTGGAGAAATGATAGTGATATTTAATGTACCATTCACAATTTACCATCATGTGGCTTGTGGAGGGTAGACAAAAGATGTAAAAATGAAGTTAATCTGTTTAATGGTGTGCTTCTGAATGTACAGTCAAGTTGTTGTTTTCATTTGATGCACAATATTTTCATGACAGACCGAGTCAGCTTCTTTGGGTGCTGCAAGTTTTGCTGATAATTTGACTTGCTGCATGGACTCTAGCCAAATTGTGTACTATTGTTGGTCCCGCACAGCTGAATTATACTTCCAGTGCCCACTATGCCCTTTGATACTCTTGTTTATCAGGGACCATACTAACATTTCCTGAAACACAAATTCTCTTAACATTCGCCAGCTCTGGTGGATGTGATGGCTGGTGAGATCTTAACAAATTGAGTGCCAGGCTCAAAGCCTTGTTTAAATTGAAAATCAAACCCCATTTATTATAGTTTTCTAATATCTTTATTATGCTGCCCAAAAATTTGGTAATTACAGCATAATAGTGGTCTTTCATGCCTTATTTCATGATTATATTCGAGGCAGTGTTTGGTTGTTTTAGTCTGGTGTGTTTTAACAAGGGAAACTCCCCATTGCACCCCCCTCAGATTTCGTGCTAAGTTGGCGTATTGGATAGCTGATCAAAAACTGAACACAGATCAAACATGAAAACGGGAAGAAGGTATACTTCCTGTTGAAAAAAATAAGCAAAATAGAAATAGTGAACAGTCCAAATTTAATGTGTGCAAGATTGAGCACAATTAAAGACATGGTGTATGGTCACAGAGTTGGACTGTGAAGGGGAGATGCAGGTTCAAATCTCCCTCCATTCTCCCTCCTTTTTTTGCCCCCACAAAATTATGACTTTTCTATCCAGTCATTGACGTGTCTGTTCACTGTGTTCTAATTGGTGTATGTGCCATGATGTAATGTCCATTTGCAACAGTGACATGTAATGAAGGAACCTCATATTAGCTATACACAGGTATCACATGTTATGCCTCTTGCATTTCATTTTGTAGTTCTGACTCTTGAAGTCCTCTGTTGTAACATAGTTCTCACCCATTTATTTGTGGTACTTATTTCTGTGAGAGGTCTATGTGACATCTCACCTGATGTCATAATTCATCACAGAATACAAGTCACATGGTAGGAATATATTACAGTCACAAGTAAATGTGATGAATAGTGAAACAAATAAATGAGTGTGAACTATGTTACAACAAAGGAATTCAAGAGACAAGCCGTCCAAAACATAGCACAAGATGCATAATATGAGGTACCCATGTACAACAAATAGAAGGTATGTGCATCTGGAGATCCCTTCGTTACATATCGCTGTTGCAAACTGACATTGCACCAAACACATACACAAATTTCAATACAGCGAATGGACACATCAGTGACAGGACTGAAAGTTCACAATTTTGTAAAAAAAAGAAGTGGGGCTGAGTGAGATTTGAACCTGGCTCTCCCACCCCCCCCCCCCCCCTTCATAGTCCAACACCATGACCATATAACCACAACACAACAGTCATGCAACATATTGGTTCAGAGCAAATGGTTTCCTGCTAAATGAAAATAAAACTCAGCAGATAATCTTCACTCTAAGAGACAAGCCACTATCTGAAGACCCTAGTTCTGTTAAATTCCTGGAAGTTTATTTAGACGAAAAGTTATCCTGGGGGCCAACATGTAAACTATATTAGTAGTAAGCTATCTAGAGTAATTTATTTATTAAGACAACTCAGAAATTGTGTACCTGAAACGTACATCAGATCATCTTATTTTGCATTTTTCCAAAGTATAATATCCTATGGCATTATCCTGTGGGGTAACTGTAGTCATATACATGACATCCTATTATTGCAGAAGAAAGCTGTTAGGATAATTACAAATTCTTCACATAAGGCTCACTGCAAACCCTCATTTACTAAACAAAAAATTATGACAGTAATAAACCTCTATATATACAATGTCTTAATCTTTACGAAGAAGAACTTACAATATGTGAAACATAGAGAAAATGTACATTGTTACAACACAAGAAGCATCGAACACATATACATGCCTTACCACAGATTATCAAAATCAATAAATAGCTATGAAGTCACAGGGCACAAACTATTTAATAAGCTGCCACATGCTATACAGGATCTTCCTGAACATACATTCAAAGAAAGACTGCATGAATGGTTTATTGCCCACCCGTTCTATGATATCAATGAATTCTTCAACTGTAAAATGCAGTAATCAAACAGATGACCCACTGTACATTTATTGTAATATGAGCTAAAATATTTCAATAGTCAATACCTTATCACACTGTATTATAAATTGTATCTTCATTTGACATTGTCAATTGCTGTAATGGCCTAAAGACAATAAAATCTTTATTATTATTATTAATGTTGCTCGATATTGCACACACTAAATTTGGGTTCTTCACTGTTTTTATTTTGCTTCTTTTTTCTACAGTTCAGTACACCTTCTTCCCGTTTCCAAGCTCAATCTGTGCTCAGTTTTTGATGGCCTGTCCAATGGGTCAACGTATCACTAAATCTGAAGGAGGGAGGGGGGGGGGGGGGGTGGGGGAGGGGGGGTGATGAGGAGTTTCCCTCGTAAGGCCCTTAATGACATAACATGACAAGCCTAACTCATTGTTAAGAATCATTGTCCTCCTCTTGATTTTATTCATAAGACTGACACCTATCTGTCTGTAGACAACATCATTCACAAGTTTAGAAATCTTCTTATTGCAGTCCACACATGCCATTATGACCATAGTATTTCCCTTGTCAGCTGGCACAATCAGTTTTTTTCCCAATAGATATCTCAGTGCTACTCATTCTTTCTCTGAGAATTTGGGTCCTGGTATTGGTGCCTCAATAAGTGGTCTATGGGTTTTGCAGTGAACCACTTCTGATACTTCCAGTGGGACTGAAGTTACAACATGCTCCACAGAGATGATGTAAGCCACTTTTGACAGCATTTTGGACTTAGTCCCATAGCAAAAATCTTCACTTTATCCTCATCAAGATGCTTGTCAGTGAGATTAATTATTGTATGGCTCCTACATCTTGTCTCAGTTTTTGTGCAACCAATAGAATTTTGCTTTCTTGTATGCAGACATTTTCAACTACATTTATTCTGCTTGTGACCATGTCATATTGTCAACCCATTCCCAAGTATCTACAGAGAGTGTATCTGACATGTGAAAATAGAGGCGGACAAGCTCTTTTGTAGTGACATCTATAAGTTGTCAGGTGTCACAAATTCTCTGTGTATACAATGGAAAAAATACCTTGACTGTACACCCTGAAGCACACCATAAATCATTTACACCAAGAAGTCTCAGAGATCAAATCAGAGTTAATCTAAACTGCAAAACTCTTAATTTCAAAATTTTTGGAAAGATAATTACAGTTTACATTTTTAGTATGATTCATAACACATAAAACATCCTCAAAATCTTTACTGAAAATTTTACTTTAATTAATAAAGGGTAACAGTGAATTTGAATAAACTTACCCATTTGGAACCATTCAGTGGTGTTTTCAGCATCTTGTCGTGCTGAATTCAAAGCATGTCTTATAGCGATAGGCAGTGCTATGCTCATACATATTGGTGGCTCACCAGTTGCTAAAAACAAATTTATTGTAATACTTTATTTTTCAGAGAGTAATGTGAAAAAATAAGTTGTGTGTGTTTCAAACATTAACACCTAATTTATAACATTACAAGAAGTGAACAGTCAAGACATTTCAAATTTATGTGGAAGATGAAATCAAACAATGGAGAGTCCATGATAGAAAAATAACAATATCGAAAGGACAGATTGCTACTCACCACATGAAAAAGGTACTGAATCACAGATGGGCACAATAATAAGAGTGCTAGAAATATTTCAGCTTTTGGACAAAATCCATCTGCAGAAGTACAAAACACACACACATTCACAACTCACGAGCACAGGCTACTGCCTCCAGAAACTAAAGTGTAACTGACTACATTTGGTGTGAGCAGCAATAACGGGTGCAAGGAAGAGGTGTGGTGTGGCTAGAGAGGTGGACTCCGGGTAGGGTTGGGGGAAGGTACTACTGCTGCCTGTGGGAGCAAACATGGATATGGTGGGGACAGGATAGTGCTGCTAGGAGCAACACCAGGACGCTGTGCTTGGGGAGAAGGAAAGGGAGAAGAAATATGTAGAGAAAGGGAAGGACTATGTAGGTTTGTTGACAGAATAAATGTGAGTAGTACTGGAGTGGGAGCAAGAGAGGGGATAGGCATGTGAGAGACAGACCAGCAAAGGATGAGGTCAGGGGGTTACAAGAATGAAGGATATGTTGTGGGGAGAGTTCCTACAAAGCAGTCTGTGAAGCACATCATGTTGGGAACTGTTCAGAAACTGGGTGCTACAACTGTCCCTTGGCCACAGTTTAGCAGTGGCCATTCATGAAGACAGACAGCTTGTTATTTGTCATACCCATACAGAACGTGGCACAGTGGTTGCAGCTAAGTTGGTTTTCATAAGTGGCCCTGCCTTTGATGGGGTAGGAGATGCCCCTGCCAAGACTAGACGGGACATGTCTTGCATCTAGGTCTATTGCAGCAATATGAACCATGCGGCAAGGGGTTTCAAGGAAGAAGGGTGGAGTATGGATGTACAGGGATATTGCATAGGTTGGGTGGACAGTGGAATACCACTGTGGGAGGGGTGGGGAGGATATCTCTCATTTCAGGGCATAGAGAGGTCATCAAAACCCTGGTGGAAAATGAGTTTCAGTTGCTCCAAGCCTGGGGATTACTGAGTCACAAGATGAGAGCGCTTTTGTGGTCAAACAATGGGTATCTGGGGGATGGAAGGTGATTCATGAGATGAGACACAGGACATTTGTTTCTGGACAACAATGGGAGGATAATTTCATTCTGTGAAGGCTTCAGTAAGACCCTTGGCATATTAAGAAAGGGTTGTCATTACAGATGTGAGAGTCACTAGCGTATGGAATTGATTTCTTGGTGTGGAATGGATGGAAGCTTTCAATGTGGAGGTGTTATTAATTGTTGGTAGATTTGATGTGGACAGAGGTACTGATGTAACCATTCTTGAGGAGGAGGCTGACATCAAGAAAGATGACTTGTTGTGGAAGCAGCATCAAACTGCAGTCCATGGGCTGCATGCAGCCCTCACAAGTATTCATGTGGCCAACAGTTCTCTGCTGTATTTTATTATAATATAAAGGTAGCAATTAATAGCCCAATCCAGAAATGCCAACTAATGTTAAGAGCTTCTTAAGAGTGTAGTTTTTCTGATCAGTAACAAACAAAAATACCTACAGAGACAGTAATATTTTAAGATGAGCTTAATTTTAACTGATGCTGGTGTGTTCGATCATGAGATAAATAAAGTAAGAGAGGTGCAAGCAGTGTGACCACTATGGTCACTTCCGTGTCAAAGTTAATACCTTATCAGCTGATCATTATGTGTTGTATACACTCTTGAGTTGTCAGTATAGGCAGGCAAACAACAAACTATTCCCTCTTTCACATCCTCTAACCCTGTAGTGATCACACTACTTACACCTCTCTTACTTTACTTATCTCATGTTCAAATACACTAGCATCAATTAAAATTAAGCTCATCTTAAAATATTACTGTCTCTGTATTTTTGTTTGTTACTGATAAAGAAAACCACAACTCTTAACATTAGTTGACATTTCTGGATTGGGCTGTTAGTTGCTACAAGCTTATTATTATAAAATACAGCTGAGAATCATGGGCCACATAATACTTATTAGGGCTGCATGCAGCCCGTGGACTGCAGTTCGATGACAACTGATCTAGATGCCCCAGGTTAGAGTGTGATGGCACCATGCAGATACCAATTGCTATACCATGAATTTGTTTGCAGGTGATACCCTCAAAGAAGAAGTAATTGTGAGTGAGGATATACGAGGGTGGCTTGAAAAGTTCTTGGAACAGAATAGAGAAAAGTACATACATCACTGAAACTTTTTTTATTTTTCAATGTAGTCTCTTTGTAGATTAATGCCTTGATCCCATCTCAAAAATCAGTTTCCTTCAGGCCTGCAAAATAGTTGTCAGCTCCGCCCATCAATTCTTTGTTTGAACTGAATCTTCATCCACCAAGAAAAATTTTAATTTTTGGCAAGAGATAGAAGTCTGATGGAGCCATAGCAGGTGAATAAGGTGGCTGTGGCAACAATTCATACCTTAGTTCATGTAATTTTGCCATGGTGACGGTACATGTGTGCAGACGCACACTGTTTTGTCGCAGTGCCCGTCTTGCAGATAATTTTTTCATTTCTAATTCTTCAGTTAAAACGTGATATACCCTTTTAGAGGACATCTAGCAAGCATGAGAAATTTCATGCACTTTCAATCAGCAATACTCCATAACCATTTTGTGCATTTCTGCAATGATTTCTGGAGTAGTGACACATCTTCGCCGACCACTGCATGGGTCATTATCTAAGCTCTCCTGACCAAATTTAAATTCATTTGTCCACTTGGCAACAGTTGAATATGAGGGAGCAGAGGCCTCCAGTGTATTCAGGAAATCAGCATGAATGTCCTCTGCCTTTCATACCTTTCTTTATGAAGTACTTAATCACTGCTTGAATCTCAATTTTTTCCATCTTCACAAATCACTACTCGGGAACAACAACAGAACCATGTCTCCACCACAGCTCTCTTCCAAGAGCACCAATGTGGCACGTGTTTACAGGAAATAGTCCAATGAATATCACGTGAACAACTCATTGCACTAGTGCTGACCTCTCGTGGTGATTCTGAAAACTTTTCAAACCACCATCACAATTAGCATGGTGACCACATAGGAGGTAGTAAGTTTGGAGTCAGTTAGTGGTGGGGAAAGGTAGTGATCAGTAGTGGCAGCAAGCCCATGGGCATTGGTGGATGTTAGTATAGAGGGAAGTGGCATTGACATTGATTAGTAGAGTGTTGGGCAGTAAAGGAATAGGAACTGCAGAGAGTCACTGGGTGGAAGGGTTGGTGTCTTTTATATGGGAGGGTAGGTTATGTGTGTTAGGCTGAAGGTGTTGGTCTGCAAGAGCAGGGATTCTCTCTGTGAGGGCACAGTAACCAGCCACAATGGGGCATCATGTGTGGTTGCATTATGAACTTTAGGAAGTTTGTAGAAGTTGGGAATGTGGAGAATGGTAGGGGTGAGGAGAAAGACAGACTCAGGGGAGGGGTTCTGGGTTGGACCAAAGGGTTTGTGGAGTGAATGGAGATCCTACTATATTTCTGGAATGGGGTCACATTGGCAGGGCTTGTAGATGGAAGTATCTGACATCTGGTGAAGTCCCTTCATCAGGTAATATCTGTGGTTAATTACCAAAATGGGGCATCATTTGTCAGCAGGTTGGATTATAAGGTCAAGATCAGTTTTTACGTGGTGGATTGCAGTTCTTTCTGTGGATGTGAGGTTGGTTTCCATGTGGAGGGATTTGGGCAATAGTGGCGAGGCAATGTTTGAGGTTAGGAAATTCTGGAAAGTTAACAGGGTGTGTTTTGGAGGCAGTGGAGGTGGCTCAGGGCTGGATGGAGGAATGAACTGAATCAGAAAGGGTTCACTACTGGTTTTGGACTGAGGCTGCTCTAGTTCCTAGGACAAGAGCTTCAGTCTGGGAACTGGAACCCAGGAATTTGGGATCGCAGAGCAGGAGAATTTTATGGATGGAGAGGCGGTTGTGCTAGAATGTTTGGTCCTGAGATGTATAATTGATGGTCAGACGATCCGGGAATTCCATGAGCTAGGCAACAATTCAAATACAGAATGCAGGACTGGTTTCTGGCTAGTGATAAGAAACTTTTTCGCGTAGGTGCAGATGGAATGAGCAAGGATCCACAGTGGAGGATAAAAAATGAGTAAAAATGTATAAAATTATGTAAAAATATGTGAATATGTCACAAAAAGATGAAACAGATGAAGCATAGTGAGAAAGATGAAACCTGAGTGAGTAAGACCTATGGTGACAAACAATAATGAACCAGAATTCAAGTGAAAACAGAACAGCATCAATGTGAAAAAATAAACAAAAGATGATAATAGAGTGAGGTGCTGGTCAGTGGATGGACGTGTGTGTACAGAGAGGGAAGCACATGTAACTGAATTATATGATGTCAGTTAGGTACATGTTTGAATGAGAGATGACAGTTGTAAGGTAATGGATGCAGTGATGTACATGTGTTGTAGGAAGATACATGAAAACGTGAGGGTGAAGGAAGATAGTATGATAAATTTGAAGATCCTGGGATAATTTATTGGTACGAAGAATGTGAAACTCTTGATGCTGCACCAACAATACGCATGACCATGTAGACATATGATGCATATTTTGCATGTCTTTCTGTATCTTTCTGTGCCACACTTAGATCTCATTACATTTTCTCTTCAATTTTAGCCTTTCTTAATTTTATTACAGGCCCTACTCAGTCAAGTTTAGCCTTTTTCACTGTACTTCATGTATTTAATCTTTTTTGTGATTCTTTTCATGTCTTTACTTTTTTTTATCTTTGATTATGGATCCTTGCTCCTTTGATCGGATCCAATACAGAAAACTTTCCCTGTGCTTAGCCTGTTCCTGCATTGTTGCCTAGCTCATGGGATCCCTCCAGATGGTCTGACCATCAAATTACCCCTCTCTGTGTGCATCCCCTTCTTCCACAATGATCTCTATCTGTTTAGATTCCATCAGTCCACAGCCCTCATCAACCTAGTCCTCCTGAACCATATAAATCAGGCCCAAACATCCTTGCACTACTGCCTCTTCTTCCATAAAATTCTCCTGCTCTGCACTCCCAAATTTCTGCATACCATCTCCCAGACTAAAGCCTTTGCCCTCCAGAACAGAAACTAGAGTAGCATCTACAACCCAACCTCAAAGAACTGTCCAATTTGTTCATCTCATACTCCCACCTTACACTACCACTATCTACCACCCACACATCCTCAAAAACTCCCTCCTGCCACAGTACAGAAGCCAGGGACTTAACAGACCCACAACACAGTCATGAACATGTCCTCCAAAAGCCTCACTCACACAGAAATATCAATCCTATCCAAAGGCCACATGCCCAAATTCAACCATGCTGGGCCTCTTAAAGGACTTCTCCCAGTCCCTACACTGGATAAACTTCTTCATCTTTAATGCTACCAGTCAGACTCAATCCTGAATTAACAATGAACCCTTTCTGACACAGGTCATTCTTCCATCCAAACACGATCCACCCCATTGGTCCCAAATCATCCATTAACTTACCAAAATTTCCTAATCTCAAACCTTGCCTCACCATTATTCCATAATAACATCGAAACCAATCCACCGCCTAAAAACTGATTCTCAACTTATAATACTATCAGCCAACAAAGTCCCCATCACTGTAGTTATAAGCTGCATGTGGAAGGACTCTGCCAGCTCATATATATGTCCAACTACATGCCCAGCCAACTTGACCCATTCCAGAAATCCAGCACGATCTCCACTTGCTCCTCAAATCTTTAGGTCAATCCCATAACCTCTTTCTGACTTTATCTCTCTCATCACTCCTACCACTTCCAGCAGGCCTATTTCCAACAAGCTTCGTAAAGTTCATATACCCAACCAGCCAGGACACTACAGTGTGGCTGGTTACTGTGCTCCCACAGAGAGAATCCCTGCTCTTGTGGACCAATACCTTCAGCCTGTTGCTTGTAACCTACTCTCCCATATAAAATACAGCAAGCATTTCCTCCGCTGACTCTCTAGGGTTCCTGTTCCTTTGCCACTCGGCACTCTACCCATCAGTGTTGATGTCACCTCCCCTAGACTAACATCCCCAATGTGCATGGCCTTGCTGCTACTGAGTGCTACCTTTTCCAACCCCTGACTAGTGCTACCTTTTCCGAGCCCTGACTGGCTCCAAACCTACAACCTCCTTTCTGATCACTATGACCAACGATATCCTCACCCACAACTACTTTTCCTTTGAATTCATCACCTACAAATAAATTCATGGTACAGCAATTGGCATTCACATGGTACAATCCAATTCTAACGTATTCCAGAGAATTTCTTCCTAACCACCTAGAATCCCTAAACCTTCACCTGGTTCAGATTCAATGATGACACCTTTGTGATATGGTCTGGGGGTAAGTACATCCTATCCTCTTTCCACCAGAACCTCAACTTCTTCTCTACCCACTCACATCACTTGTCCTCTTCAGCCCAACAAGCCAAGGGTGGCTACATCAGTACCTATGTCAGCATCAAACCTACCAACTATAAACAATACCTCCACATCAACAGCTGCCGCCAATTCCACAGCAATAAATCACTACCATACAAACTAGTTACCTGTGGTCCTCACATATGAACTGGCAACTAGTCTGTTTCTAAATATGTCAAGGGTCTCACTGAAGCCTTTACAGGTCAAAATTATCCCACAGCCTTGTCCAGAGTCTCAAACCTTGCCTCACCATCATTCCTAAAATTCCTCAACATGAAAAACACCTCACATCTGCATGAAAGAACAGTCCAACACCTTAAAACTGATCATACCTGCCAACAAATGATACACTACTGTGGTTATGAACTGAAGGGATTACCTGGTGAAGGGACTTTACCAGATGTTACATACTTTTACCTACAAGCCCTGCCAAAGTGACCCAGTTCCAGAAATGTAGGAGGGATCTCCATTCATACCACAAATCTTTCACTCATTCCACAAATCTTTAGGTGCATCTATCTCTCTGCTCACACCTACCACTCCCTGCACTCCCAACTTCCATAAGCTTCCTAAAGTTCATAACCCAACCACCCAGGATGTCTCATTGTGACTGGTTACTGTGCCACCACACAGAGAATCACTGCTCTTGTGGTGACTTCAATATTAATTGTATAAGTGATTGTGCAAGGAAAAGGATGCTGGTAGACCTCCTTAATTCATATAATCTTATGCAAACCGTATTCTTTCCAACGAGAGTGCAAGGGAACAGTAGAACAACCATAGACAATATTTTTGTTCATTCGTCATTATTAGAAGGGCATTCTGTTAGCAAAAAGGTGAATGGCCTTTCAGATCATGATGCACAAATTTTAAGTCTAAAAGATTTTTGTGCTTCAACACATGTCAAATATAGTTACCAACTTTTTAGGAAAGCTGATCCAGTTGCTGTACAGACTTTTGTAAACCTTATCAAGGAACAAGATTGGCAAGATGTTTATAGTGCTGATACAGTAGACGATAAATATAATGCTTTCCTCAAGACTTTTCTCGTGCTCTTTGAAAGTTGCTTTCCGTTAGAACGTTTAAAACAGGGTACTAGCACAAACAGGCAGCCTGGGTGGCTGACTAAAGGGATAAGAATATCTTGTAGAACAAAGTGGCAATTATATCAAAACGTTAGAAACAGTCAAAATCTAAATGCAGCAGCCCATTACAAACAGTATTGTAGGGTGCTTAAAAAAGTTATTAGGAAGGCAAAAAGTATGTGGTATGCAGATAGAATAGCTAAGTCTCAGGATAAAATTAAAACCATATGGTCAGTCGTAAAGGAAGTGGCTGGTCTGCAGAGACAGGTTGAGGATATAGAATCAGTGCGTAGTGGGGATGTCCGTGTTGCTGATAAGTCGCATATATGTACAGTACTTAATAATCACTTTCTGAATATAGCAGGTTAACTAAATAGAAACCTAGTCCCAACAGGGAATCATATAGCGCTCTTAGAAAAAAGTGTTCCGAGACTGTTACCTGAAATGCTCCTCCATGATACTGACAAGAGGGAGATTGAGTTAATAATTAAATCACTAAAGACCAAGAACTCTCATGGATATGACGGGGTATCTAGCAGAATACTGAAGTATTGTTCCACGTATATTAGCTCAGTACTTAGCCATATCTGTAACTTTTCCTTTAGCAGTGGTCGGTTTCCTGACCGATTAAAGTACTCGGTAGTGAAGCGACTTTATAAAAAGGGAGACAGGGATAATGTTGACAATTATAGACCTATTTCTATGCCATCGGTGTTTGCTAAAGTTATCGAGAGGCTTGTATATACAAGGTTACTGCAGCATTTAAATTCACATAATTTGCTGTCAAATGTACAGTTTGGTTTTAGAAGTGGCTTAACAACTGAAAATGCTATATTCTCTTTTCTCTGTGAGGTTTTGGACGGATTAAATAAAAGGTTGAGAACGTTAGGTGTTTTCTTTGATTTAACGAAGGCTTTTGACTGTGTTGACCACAAAATATTACTGCAGAAGTTGGAACATTATGGAGTAAGGGGAGTAGCTTACAATTGGTTCGCCTCCTACTTTAAGAACAGAAAGCAGAAGGTAATCCTCCGCAATATTGAGAGTGGTAATGATGTTCAGTCCCAATGGGGCACTGTTAAATGGGGCGTTCCCCAAGGGTCGGTGCTGGGGCCACTGCTGTTCCTTATTTATGTAAATGATATGCCTTCTAGTATTACAGGTGATTCAAAAATATTTCTGTTTGCTGATGACACCACCTTGGTAGTGAAGGATCTTGTGTGTAATATTGAAACATTATCAAATAATGTAGTTCATGAAGTAAGTTCGTGGCTTGTGGAAAATAATTTGATGCTAAATCACAGTAAGACTCAGTTTTTACAGTTTCTAACCCACAATTCAACAAGAACTGACATTTTAATCAGACAGAATGGGCATGTTATAAGCGAGACGGAACAGTTCAAGTTCCTAGGCGTACGGATAGATAGTAAGCTGTTGTGGAAAGCCCATGTTCAGGATCTTGTTCAGAAACTAAATGCCGCTTTATTTACCATTAGAACAGTATCTGAAATAAGTGACATTTCAACACGAAAAGTAGTATACTTCGCATACTTTCATACGCTTATGTCATACGGTATTATTTTTTGGGGTAATTCTTCTGATTCAAAAAGGGTATTTTTGGCTCAAAAACGGGCTGTTCGAGCTATGTATGGTGTAAGTTCGAAAACCTCTTGTCGACCCCTATTCAATAGTCTGGGAATTTTGACATTGCCCTCACAGTATGTATTTTCTTTAATGTCGTTTGTTGTTAGCAATATTAGCTTATTCCCAAGAGTTAGCAGCTTTCACTCAGTTAATACTAGGCAGAAATCAAATCTGCATGTGGAATGCACTTCCTTGACTCTTGTGCAGAAAGGAGTGCAGTATTCTGCTGCATCCATTTTCAATAAGCTACCACAAGAACTCAAAAATCTTAGCAGTAGCCCAAACACTTTTAAGTCTAAACTGAAGAGTTTCCTCATGGCTCACTCCTTCTATTCTGTCGAGGAGCTCCTGGAAGAGATAAAAAATTAAGCAAATTCCAGTGTTACATTCTTGATTTTCTTTATTTAAACTAACGACTTGTTTCATTTTATGTGTTTCTACAATCGTGTTATAATTTCATGTATTGACTCGTTCCATGACCATGGAGACTTCTCCTAAATGTGGTCCCACGGAACAATAAATAAATA
Source organism: Schistocerca piceifrons (assembly GCF_021461385.2). Classification (NCBI taxonomy): domain Eukaryota; kingdom Metazoa; phylum Arthropoda; class Insecta; order Orthoptera; family Acrididae; genus Schistocerca; species Schistocerca piceifrons. The sequence goes on along the minus strand of NC_060139.1, from coordinate 361,195,790 downwards.
AATAAATAAATAAAATAAAACCAACACCTTCAGCCTATTACCTGTAACCTAACACTCCTACATAAAAGACACCAACGCTTCCCTCCATCGACTGTCCACAGTTCCTGCTCCTTTGCAACCCAACACTCTGCTTATCGGTGTTGATGCCACTTCCCTATATGAGGTGTGTTCAAAAAGTAAGGTGATTTTATATTCTTATTAAAAAATATTTATTTACTCATCAAGATTCATGTTGTCCCTTTCAAAGTAATCCCCCTCAGATACAACACACTTGTGCCAATGCTTCTTCCAATCCTCAAATCACTTCTCACGACCACTTTTTCATACTTGATTACTTCCAGAGACGCAGTTTTTATTTCCTCAATCAATGAAAATCTTCATCTTCTCATAGGTGTATTCAGTTTTGGGAACCAAAAAAAAAGTTGCAAGGGGCCAAATCCTGTGAATGTGGTGGCTGAGGCATGATTGTTGTGTTGTTTCTGGCCAAAAAATCTCTCACAAGCAACGATGAATGAGCAGGTGCATTGTCGTGATGCAAAAGTCATGATTTGTTTTTCCACAATTCCGAACATTTTTTGCATATTGCTTCTCGAAAATGGTGTATAACATCAAGGTAATACTTGTTATTGACTGTATGACATTGAGGAAAAAATTCATGATGCACACTATGCCACAGTAATTGAAACAAAACAGTGGGTAAAACTTTGACATCTGATCGAATGTGGCGAGCTTGTTTTGGTGTTGGCTCTCTGGGATTGGGCTTTGATTTCAATGTCATAATTGTAAACCCATGTTTTGTTACCAGTTATGGCCTTTTTGAGCAAATCAGAATCATCACTGATATTCAAGAGCTCCTGAGTGGTGCTCATGTGACAGTTCTTCTGATCAAAACTGAGAAACTTTGGAACATGCTGACACACATCTCATGCCCAAAACATCAAAAAACAACTGCATGATATGAGCCGATTGATACGCCAACATCCTCAGCAACTTCTCTTATGGTAATCTGGTGATTTTCCAAAACAATTTTCTTCACAGTTTTGATGTTATCATCTGTTGTTGATGTGCTGGGGCGTCCAGAGCAAGGTTCATCATTGGCATCTTCTCGGTTATCTTGGAAGAACTTGCATCAATTGTAAACATCTTTCTTACTTAGAGCACACTCACCATATGCCACTGTCAACATTTCAAATGTTTTTGAGCACTTGATTCCCTTTTCCACAAAAAATTTGATGGGAATTCCTTGCTCCAAACCTACCGTATTTACTCGAATCTAAGCCGCACTTTTTTTCTGGTTTTTGTAATCCAAAAAGCCGCCTCCAGCTTAGAATCGACTGCAAAGCAAGCAGAAGTTCTGAAAAATGTTGGTAGGTGCTGCCACAATTAACTTCTGCCGTTGAATATATGTAGCGACACAGGCATGCTTTGTAGGCACGAAGATAAATACTGGCGCCAAAACCTCTGCGTCAGTAAATAAATTTAAAAAAAAAAGGCGGAAGACGAGCCTTTTTTCTCCGCCCCGAGTTTCAACCACTGCATTTTTATACATTATCCAACAAAGTAAATACAAATTCCGTATTGTTCATCATTGAATGTAGCAGAATTTCAATGTACTACAAAAATCTGACTGGCAAGACTGTTTGGGATGTTTGTCAATATGGCCAACTCTACTTTCTGAATTTTTTCCTACCTGTGAGAAGAGATGGTTGCTAATAGGAACCTGATGAAATGTGAATCACATGCAGTATTCTCTTCACCATGAAAATAATACGAATATCAACATTTTGCCATGTATTCTTTCGTGTTTGCTGCTATCTCATTTAAATCCTGTGTGCCTAATAAACTACAAAACTAGAGTGAGACAAACTACAAAACTAGAGTGAGACAATAGCAAACGTGGAAGAATATACGTATCGTGTCATGTTTATATTCGTATTATACTTATGCCTAATAGTGATACAGTCAGAAATGAAGCATGGCAACTGACTAGATTTTTAATTCTAAGATGACTCTAATTTCTGTGCAGAATTTGATGTACTAAAAAAGCGGCCGCAAAGATGTTCAAACGGAGAAACATTTTCGCCTAACTCTCATTCAGAATATGTTCTATCATATGCAGTTTATTATTTGGTTCTTGTTGTTCATTATCAAAGAAAGCAGCAGTGTAAGTAACAACAAATAGCAGTCTCTTGCCATTGTTTTGCTAATGAGACGATTCCTCTCTTTTTTTTAATTGTAAGCAGCAGTAGCGCGCACAAAATCAAGCCATGCTGCGAGCGGCGACAGGCCATAAACACTCACTATCAGAATGCGACAAACAATGCATGACACAGTACAGTAATGCATTTTCTGCTTAGAGTGACGTAAACAACTATAACAAAGAAAACGGCACTTATCAGATCAAAGCAAAATAAGCAATCGATTCAAACGAGACGAAGCACGCGAAAAAGGAAGGGTACCCATATAAATACAGACGGAGCGCCTCTCACCATGAATCTTGAGCCCACTCCTGAACCTTTCTTTTGTTTCCATCATTGCTTCTGTGATGTACAGATTGAACAGTAGGGGTGAAAGACTGCATACATATCTTCCACCTTTTCTAATCTGAGCACTTCATTCTTGTTCTTCCATTCTTATTGTTCCCTCATGGTTCTTGAACATTGTGTATGATACCCATTTTTCCCTGTAGCTTATTTCTATTTTTATCAGAATTTCAAACATCTTGCATTATTTTACACTATCAAATGATTTTCCAGGTTGACAGCTCCTATAACATGCCTTGTTTGTTCTTAAATCTTGCTTCCATTATCAATCACAATGTCAGAATTCCTGGTGCCCTTCCCTTTTCAAAAGCCAAACTGATCGTCATCTAAGAGATCCTCAATTTTCTTTTTCATTCTTCTGTATACTATAATTGTCAGTAACTTGGATGCATGAGCCATTAAACTGATTGTGTGATAGTTCTCAAACTTATCTGCTCTTGCAATCTTCAAGATTAATAGTTCTCCAAAACTCTGATAGTATGCCTCCAGAGTCATGGGTTCTACACACGAGCTTGAATGTTACTTTGCTGCCACTACCTCGAAAGATGTCAGAAATTCTGAAGGAATGATATCCATCCTTCCTGTCTTATTCGATCACAAGTCTTCCAAAGCTCTATCAAACATTAACTCTAATACTGCCCCCCCCCCTCCCCCCACCCGAAGTCTCCCATATCAACACCTATTTCTTCCACAATCATGTCATTAGATAAGTCTTTCCACCTGTAGAGTCCTTTAGTGTACTCATTCCATATACACAGTCTACCCTCTGCACTTAGAGGTGAATTCCCATCCTTGTTGATTTCATTCCTAGGTGATTTATATTTATGTAGTCCTGAATTTCCCTGAATATTTTTGTGCTTCCTTCAACTGCCAGTTAGTTAAAGTATTTCTTCTGTTACCCAATGTTTATTTGCAGCCTTCTTCCTTGTACCTATGTTAATCTCTCCAACTTCTGTAATCACCCTTTTTAGAGATGTCGATTCTTTTTCAACTGAACTGCCTACAATGGCATTCTTTATTGCACTTTCTATAGCCTCAGAGAACTTCAAAAGCATCTCACCATTCCTCAGTACTTCAGTATCCCACTTCTTTACACATTTGTTCCCCAAGGTCATGCTCATGTCTAAAAAGGAGAAAGAGTGGCATGAATGTACATTCATTGAGATTAAACTGCTCAATATAAATTGTCTCATCCATGTATTATATAATAGACCTAAATTTGGGCCTCTCAAACCTTGAATCTCTGTATGAACATGTAATTGTAACTGGAGATATCAAACACAAATTTTCTAAACAGCTCTTCATTTGTGTCAAAATATGAGGACATACTTTCCCACTCAAATCTTACACTGATTCCACTTTGGCCTATTCGTCATACAGTAGACATTTGTACATTTATCAATATATTCGCAACCAGAGCTCCAACTACAGTAATTCGCAGCAATCATATTTCTGCGCTGGCTTGTCTGTTCCTGATGTACTAATCATGACTTATTCATTACAATGCCCAAAGATCAAACTGCAAGTGGTGACTTTTAGAGATTTTATGCACATGAATATGTCTGAGGTTACAGCTGACGCCTGTGACATTTCTTGGCAGATAATGGCAGGAAATAACTTTGACATGAATAATAAAGTATCCAACTTCACTAAGAGGCTAAATAATTTCCATGGCAAACATGCTCCTCTAAAAATAGTAAGGGTAAGGAGAAAACCTGCACCATGCCTTGCAGACCACCTCAAACACCTTATGTGTGTCAGAGATGCAGCACACAGAACATACAAATGGGTTCTGATAATCATCTCATCTACAAGTAACTACTCAGTCAAGTTAATCAATCAGTGAGAAATTCCAAGCTCAGGTAAGCCTTCTCACTAACTGTGCACTTTCATAGACTTGCTATCCTGTGGCAGAAACTATGAGATCTAGGAATAGGCAGACTCAAAACTGCAGCTGAACCTCCAGTTCCTACTGAGGATATAAATGAGTATTTCACCAAGCCAATATCTTTACTTGACCAATGCACAAGTGCACAGACCAACCATACTCTTAAAGCATCAATGTTTGGTACAGTAAGCCCAAACACAGTGCAGAAGTCAATTTCACAAATTTGTTTGGCAGTTGCAGGGAACAATAATATAACAGTACAATTGATCAATCTTCTCATCAATCCTCTACTGGCCAAAATAACGGATATTTTCAAACATTCTCTGACCTCCAGCTTCTTTCCAACAGCCTGGAAGCAGAGACTCATAAAACTACTATCCAAGAAGAAACTACTATCCAAGAAGAAACTACCAAACAGCCCTTTGACTACAGACTTATTTGCAATCTACTAGCTTTACCCAAGGCTCTAGAGAACATAATTCATGAACAGTTTATTTATTAATTATTTAACATCAAATACCAGTCTGGTTTTCAACAAAACTGCAGCATGACGATGACTGCTCTTATAAAAGTGACTGATGAACTGAAACTAGCTACGGATAAACAACAGGTGACTATTATGCACTTTTTGAGAATAACTCTTAACATTGTACTTGCTAAACTCACAAGTCAAAATATTTTTCATTATTCAAATTGTTGTTATTCTAGCTTGCATTTTCCATTGTTTGAAACCAAGAAGAAACTGAGAAAAGAAATTAAATTTCAAGTTTGCTGATAATATTGCAATTCTGACAGAGGTGGCAAAAGAATTGTAAGATCATCTGAAACTGAGAGAGACCTACTAAAAGTAACATATGAGTTTTACTATGAATGTAACATAAAAAAAGGATGATGCCAGAAGTAAAGAGAATATGAAATTTAGACTAGTAAAAGGATGAAAATCTTTCCTGTCTTTCCTGAAAAAGATAAACTTCATATGTTGAATATAAATTAATCATTAGGGAATTGTTTCTGAAAATATCTATCTGTATTGCAACCTAATATTGCAGTGAAACATTGATGATGAATAGTGTATGGAAATGGAGGATAGAAAAATGTGATGCTACAGAAGAAAGCTGAAGATCAGATCCTTGGATTGAGCAACTAAGGAAGAGATACTACATGAAATTGTCAAGAAAAGAACTTTATGGATGACAGGAAACTTCCTGAGGCATCAGAGAATAGTTAATTTGGAAATGGAGGGAAGTACAGAATGTAAGAATTACAGAGCAAGACCACACCTAGACAGTAAGCAGACTCAAATGTATGTAGGGTGCAGTAGCAGATATGAAAGCACTTGCCCAAGATATATTAGCATGGATAGTTTTTGGGATGAACACAACAACAACAACAACAACATTTATGTGTTCTCAGATTTATACATTTGAATTTCAGGAAGGCAATTTGATATCACTATCTGGTCAGGCAGGTTAAGGGCATCAAACAAAAATCCATTTTGTAAAATGACTGACACCTATGCTTCATATAATATCTTCTCTGTGGTTCAGTTGTTGAAAAAACTATGATTGTAAAATTTTAAATAAATGAGTTGAGAGCGTCCATATTCAAAATAAAATCAATGTACATTTATTTTTACACTGATAACCATATTAACCTGCTTTCAGTTTACATTTTTCATTAATCTTCACAAAATTAGATCAGCAACCTGTGTAAACCCCAGGGAATCTAAACAATTAACAATCATTTTTCCAACAGTATTGTGGTGATTTGGCAACATCTGGTTGAATATGATTACGTCTTGACTGAGTGTGAAGTTTGATGCTGAATGACTACCGTATTTACTCGAATCTAAGCCGCACTTTTTTTCCTGTTTTTGTAATCCAAAAAACCGCCTGCGGCTTAGAATCGAGTGCAAAGCAAGCGGAAGTTCTGAAAAATGTTAGTAGGTGCTGCCAAAAGTAACTTCTGCCGTCGAATATATGTAGCGCTACACAGGCATGCTTTGTAGACACAAAGATAAATACTGGCGCCAAAACCTCTGCGTCAATAAATAAATTTTAAAAAGGTGGAAGACGAGCTTTTTTTCTCCGTCCCGAGTTTCGACCATTTTCATACATTATCCAACGAAGTAAATACAAATTCTGTATTGTTCATCTTCGAATGTAGCAGAATTTCAATGTACTACGAAAATACGACTGGCAAGACTGTTTGGGATGTTTGTCAGGATGGCCAACTCTACGTTCTGAATTTTTTCCTACCTGTGAGGTTGCTAATAGGAACCTGATGAAATGTGAATCACATGCACTATTCTCTTCACCATAAGAATAATACGAATATAAACATTTTGCCATGTATTCTTTCGTGTTTGCTGCTATCTCATTTAAATCCTGTCTGCCTAATAAACTACGAAACTAGAGCGGGACAACAGAAAACGCGGAAGAATATACGTATCGTGTCATGTTTATATTCGTATTATTTTTATGCCTAATAGTGATACAGTCAGAAATGAAGCAGGGCAACTGACTAGATTTTTAAATCTAAGATGACTAATTTCTGTGCAGAATTTGATGCACTAAAGAAGCGGCTGCAAAGATTTTCAAACGGAGAAAACTTTTCGCCTAACTATCATTCAGAACATGTTCTATCATATGCAGTCTATTATTTGGTTCTTGTTGATCATTATCAAAGAAAGCAGCAGTGTAAGTAACAACAAATAGCAGTCTCTTGCCATTGTTTCACTAATAAGACGATTCCTCTCTCTCTCTCTCTCTCTCTCTCTCTCTCTCTCTCTCTCTCTCTCTCTCTCTCTCTTTTTTTTTTTTTTTTTTCAGATTGTAAGCGGCGGTAGCGCGCACAAAAGCAAGCCATGCCGCGAGCGGCGACAGGCCGTAAACACGCACTATCAGAATCCGACAAACAGTGCATGACACAGTACAGTAATGCATTTTCAGCTTAGAGTGGCGTAAACACCTATAACAAAGAAAATGGCACATATCAGATCAAAGCAAAATAAGCAATCGATTCAAACCAGACGAAGCACGTGAAAAAGGAATGGTACCCATATAAATACTGACGGAGCGCCTGCCGCATAGCAATGGCTACCTGGTAAAGCTTAACTGTTAAGCTTACGACTCAAACCAAATCACAAATTGTGTCTCATATTACAATGGACCAACTTTGTTTCGATATGGAGGTGCGGCCTAAAACTTTTCTCTCTCCTTGAATTTCGAGTCTCAAATTTCAGGTGCGGCTTAGATTCGGGAAATTTTTTTTTCCCTTTATTTCGAGTCTCATTTTTCAGGTGCGGCTTAGATTCGAGTGCGGCTTAGATTCGAGTAAATACGGTATATACAAACAGGGTGGTCCACTGATCATGACTGGGCCAAATATCTCACGAAATAAGCGTCAAACGAAAAAACTACAAAGAACAAAACTTGTCTAGCTTGAAGGGGGAAACCAGATGGCGCTATGGTTGGCCCGATAGACGGCACTGCCATAGGTCAAACAGATAGCAACTGCATTTTTTTTAAGATAGGAAACCCCATTTTTTATTACATATTCGTGTAGTACATAAACAAATCCCTTTGTGATAGATGGCGCTGTAATAGTCATAAACATATGGCTCACAATTTTAGACGAACAGTTGGTAACAGGTAGGTTTTTTTAAATTAAAATACAGACCATAGGTACGTTTTAACATTTTATTTCGGTTGTTCCAATTTGATACATCTACGTTTGTGAACTTATCCTTTCTGAGAATGCATGCTGTTACAGCGTGATTATCTGTAAATACCATATTAATGCAATAAATGCTCAAAATGATGTCCGTCAACCTCAATGCATTTGGCAATACGTGTAACGACATTCCACTCAACAGAGAGTAGTTCGCCTTGCGTAATGTTTGCACATGCATTGACAATGAGCTGACGCATGTTGTCAGGCATTGTCAGTGGATCACGATAGCAAATATCCTTCAACTTTCCCCACAGGAAGAAATCCAGGGACGTCAGATCTGGTGAACATGAGGGCCATGGTACAGTGCTTCGATGACCAATCCACCTGTCTTGAAATATGCTATTCAATACCGCTTCAACCGCATGCGAGCTATGTACCGGACATCCATCATGTTGGAACTACATCGCCATTCTGTCATGCAGTGAAAAATCTTGTAGTAACATCGGTAGAACGTTATGTAGGAAATCAGCATACATTGCACATTTAGATTGCTATCGATAAAATGGGGGCCAATTATCGTTCCTCCCATAATGCCGCACCATACATTAACCCACTAAGATCGCTGATGTTCCACTTGTTGCAGCCATCGTGGATTTTCTGTTTCCCCAATAGTGTATATTATGCTGGTTTACGTTACCACTGTTGGTGAATGACACTTCCTCGCTAAATAGAATGCATGCAAAAAATCTGTCATCGTCCCGTAATTTGTCTTGTGCCAAGTGGCAGAGTTGTACACAACATTCAACGTCATTGCCATGCAATTCCTGGTGCATAGAAATATGGTATGGTTGCAATTGATGTTGATGTAGCATTCTCAACACCGACGTTTTTGAGATTCCCGATTCTCGCGCAGTTTGTCTGCTATTGATGTGCGGATTAGCCGTGACAGCAGCTAAAACACCTACTTGGGCATCGTCATTTGTTGCAGGTCGTGGTTGACATTTCACATGTGGTTGAACACTTCCTGTTTCCTTAAATAACATAACTATCTGGCGAACGGTCTGGACACTTGGATGATATCATCTAGGATACCGAGCAGCATACATAGCACACACCCGTTGGGCATTTTGATCACCATAGCCATACATCAACACTATATCGACCTTTTCCACAATTGGTAAACGGTCCATTTTAAAACAGGTAATGTATCACAAAGCAAATTCCGTCCGCACTGGCGGAATGTTACATGATACCACATATTTATACGTTTGTGACTATTACAGCACCATCTATCATAAAACGAAAAAAGTAGTTCAACTAAAACATTCATATTTCTTTACGTACTACATGAATATGTAATTAAAAATGGGGGTTCCTATTTTTAAAAATGCAGTTGATATCTGTTTGACCTATGGCAGTGCCATCTAACGGGCCAACCATAGCGCCATCTGGTTTCCCCCTTCAAGCTAGACGAGATTTGTTCTTTGTAGTTTTTCCATTTGATGCTTATTTCATGAGATATTTGGCCTGGTCAGTATCAATGGACCACCCTGTATATACACTGAAGCACTAAAGAAACAGTTATAGGCATTCATATTCAAATACAGAGATATGTAAATAGGCAGAATATGGCACTGCAGTCGGCAACACCTATAGAAGACAACAAGTGTCTGGTGCAGTTGTTACATTAGCTACTGCTGCTACAATGGCAGGTCATCAAGATTTAAATGAGTTTGAATGTGGTGTTACAGCCAGCGCAAGAGCGATGGGACACAGCAACTCTGAGGTAACGATGAAGTGGGGATTTTCCCATAATACCATTTCACAAGTGTACTGTGAATATGAGGAATCCAGTAAAACATCAAATCTCTGATGTCACTGCAGCCAGAAAAAGGTCCTGCAAGAATGGGACCAATGACAACTGAAGAGAACTGTTCAACATGACAGAAGTGTAACCCTTTGGCAAATTGCTGCGTATTTCAATGCTGGGCCATCAACAAGTGTCAGCCTGCAAACCATTCAATGAAACATCATTGATACCAGCTTTCGGAGCTGAAGGCCCACTCATGTACCCTCGATGACTGCATGATACCAAGCTTTACGTCTTTCCTGGGGCCGTCAACACCAAAATTGGATGGTTGATAACTGGAAACATGTTGCCTGGTCGGACGAGTCTTGTTTCAAATTGTATCGAGCAGCTGGACGTGTATGAGTATGGAGACATCATGAATCCATGGACCCTGTATATCAATAGGGGACTGTTCAAGTTGGTGGAGGCTCTGTAATGGTGTGTGGGGTGCTTAGTTGGAGTGATAAGGGATCCCTGGTACATCTAGATATGACTCTGACAGGTGACACGTATGCAAGCATCCTTTCTGATCACCTGCATCCATTCATGTACATTGTGCATTCCAACAGACTTGAGCAATTCCAACAGGACCATGCAACACCCCACATGTCCAGAATTGCTACAGAGTGGCTCTAGGAACACTCTTCTGAGTTTAAATGTTTCCATTGGCTATCAAACTCCCCAGATATGAACATTATTGAGCATTTTTGGACATGCCTTGCAACATGCTGTTCAGAAGAGATTTCCACACCCTTGTACTCTTACAGATTTATGGACAAGCTTGCAGGATTAATGGTGTCAGTTCCCTCCAGCACTACTTCAGAATTAGTTGAGTCCATGCCACGTCATGTTGTGGCACTTCTGCGTGCTCGTGGGGGCCCTACACGATATTAGGCAGGTGTACCAGTGTCTTTGTCTCTTCAGTGTATATCCTCAAAAGATGAACTAAGAGTCTTCAATTTCATTCGTTGTACTATTGTCTGTCTGAATTTTACCCAAAACCAGTGTCTCACCTGACCACAGTAACCACAGGGATTTGTCACCGTGTGCTGGTGAACCATCTTACATTTCTGCTAACAGATTTTCTAACTTGTCCTTATGCCTCCTATTCATGCATAGGACATGAAAAGTATATCATCTTCTTCTTACTGCTACTACTGGAATAGAACTAATACTATAATTTGCATCCACGCCTCGTGTTTACTCCCTTGACTTGAAATATAGTTTTCTCAAAATATTCGGTTCACAGTTACTTTCTAAAATGCCTTCATCAATAAACATAAAAAAGTGGATATATTATTTTTACATTACCTTTAGAACGAAGAACTCCTGCTGGATTGGGTGCATTTTTTCTAAGCTTAATTCGAAAGTCAACAGGAATATCCTTTGCTCCAGGTGGCTTATAATTCTGAAAATGTGGTGTGTTAGATCATAAGAAACATGTAACGGATGTCACAAAAGTTTGTAAATATATACAGTATTGAGCTAATAAATTAAACTCTACAAGTTACAGTAGAATACAAAACACTGGGTAGGTTCTAGATACCATTATGTGTCTCCATTTTTCATGCTCCACTTAGAAATGGAGTGAGAGATGACAATCTGTATGGCTCCATATACAATACTTCTTATCACCTTATTCTTATCAGTCTTTCACAAGACATACAGTTCTGCAGAAAAGTCTTACTGTTTTGTTCTACATACCACATTTTGGTAATGTTTTCATTTTGTTTTGTAGTTAGTACATTAACAACATTTTACCTGACTTCTGTAACATTTTAGGCCAAGTATTGGTTACTTAAATAGAGAATCTGATCAGATATCGAATAGTGTATTAACTGTCATCGTGGAACAGGTTCTTTACTATCATTTCCACACTCATTTGTCAGCATATAACACTTGTGATACCTATGTCTACATAATATCATAATATTTGGCTTATATTCTTATGATTAGCCATGATTACAACCACTTTTGAAAAAATGCAAATATTCAAAAGTAATAGGTTATGAAGCAATTTCAATATGAGTTGTGCTAAACTCATTTGATTTGCAAAACTGCTGATACTACATTTCCATTTGGGTTTTTATGCTTCTAAAGTAATACCCAAAACTTCGAAAGTCACTTGCAGAGAAATACAAACATACAAACGTAACTTTGTTTAAAGAATTCTCACTACTGCTACTAGAGCCATTTTCATTGTACTGTTAAACACAGGATCTATAATTCATACTTTTGTAATTAATTAACATCAATTCAATCTAGAATTAGTTCTTGAAAAGCATCAGTGTCTGTTCAGTTTTTATCATTGATATTGTCTTCCATTTCACCTGCATAAGGAGATTGAAATGTAATTGCTTATTTAAGTTCAGAATAAGTCCACTTTGTTTCACACTCAGAAGCTAAAAAGCAGAAGTTGTTTGGGTGTTAAAGATGGAAGATGTACTTTGGTAGTACACTTTTATGTCAAAGTGTTGCCTCTTGTGAAATTTTTTATCACCTAAAGCTGACATGAACTCGCTGACTGAATAAACAAAAGTCTTCATGGGAATTAGACAATCAGTGTTTTTCTCTAGGAAATGACAGACCCATTTTATATAGAAACTACACATTGGAAAGTCAGAACCTGGAGCAGACAACTACACATTTTCCATGCCAACCAGCTCAAGTCTCAAGATAAGTATACGCTAATGCTCAGTTTTCTCACAATACATGGCTATGACAGAGCTACAATCACATCATGAGTAAAATGTGCAGACCAACTTCCAGTTGAGAAACAGGGAGATGTTTGATCTTGCAAACATAAAAAATCTTTTGCCATAATCAAGTTTTTATTTATTTATTTAGAAAACATTACCATTACAATAACACTGTTTCCACTAATCTCATTTCCATTTTTAAGCGTGCTTGCAAGATAAAAAATATTTTTTGCCAGAAGATCCAACCTATGCTGCTGCATTTGAATTGTCACTCTAGTTGTTTGAGAATATTATGAGACAATACTGTTGGTACTATTTTGGAAACCTGTTTGCACTGTGTAGCTGTCTCAGAGAATATTTGGCATATTAAAGCCATGTGACCCAGTGTCTCAAAAACAATCAATCAAAAAGTTAGGGTCATGGGAAAAAGTACAAAAAACATAAAACAGATGGAAAAAAAGGACTGGCTCAGAACTGTGGAGACAATAACAATATAATTACTAAAGTAGCAGTTTATTCCCTTATGATGTATTGTGTCTCTTGTCCTATGTTCCCACTGCTCATTTTCTGTGGCAGACATGAGAATTTAGAAACTACAGTAGTCTTCAATTTTCCCCAGTGTATGCTTTTATTAATGGTTTCTTAATTTAGTTATGGCAAGTTTCTTCGCAGTTCTATCATTCCCAGTTGCACAAATTTACAGATTGCTCTGTCTTGCTGCAGAATATACACACCTACAATAACTCACTAGTTTGTCTATATTTTTTCCAAACTCTATAGCACTTACAGGTGTGCATCATAATGAAATCAAACCACATACACTCATGGTTAAATAGAATGATGTACTTCTTATTACCACTACTATTTGTCTGTGGCGGTCTTGGAAACTGACATAGAGTCGGGAGAGCGGTGTGCTGACCAGAGGCCCCTCCATATCAGCATCCAGTGTCGCCTATGGGCTGAGGATGACACGGCGGCTGGTCAGTACCATTGGGCCTTCATGGCCTGTTCAGGAGGAGTTTAGTTTAGTATTTGTCTGTAGGCTGCTAAATGTCTACAATGAGACTGGACGTTGCAGGGGTATGAACTGACAATACAGGTTTGGAGAGTCGAATGATTGGTTTCATCAGAGGAGAGGTATCTGTTAATTAAATTTATAAGGTATTGTTGTCATACAGGTCAGTAAAAGCACGAGTTTTATGTAAAGACTGACTTTTGATGACTATTTATACTTTTGGCTTGATGAGTACCCATCATTGCCCTGGAATATATTTATTTCAGTTCTATTAATCCATCTCCTCCTTCCACTTCTCTCTGCCTTCTTTGCCTCCCCCCCCTCCCCCCGCCCCCCTTTTCTACGCATCTCCTCATCTTTCCTTTCTATGTCCATCTCCTCTTCCCCCACTACCTATCCATCTCCTCCTCCCCTTCCCTCATATCTTCAGAACTATATGTCTTAGAATGATATAAGGTTGTAGGTATATTCAGCAGCATGTGTGGATATTGTGTTCTAAATGTGTTTCATATATAGTTAATAGCAAAGAAGCAATAAATGTAAACATCATGACGTCATGTCTTTCATGACAGTTTTATTGCATGAACAGCATAAATGTAGTAAGTAATAAACTTTTTTCTTTCATTGTTTTGTGAGGTTTATCAGTGAAAAAAGTTTGTATAGGTTTGAAATTATGTGTAAAATTTTTTGCAGGCCACTAAGTGCTCTCATTCTGAAATACTGGATAGTGCACATAGCAGCTATAAATAGTATGGAAATGTGGTTTAAAGACAATGACAATTGTATAAGCACTGTATTAATTACTTTGAATCATATCATGTAGTACATACAAACCAAGGAAAGCATTTTCACAAATACAATAAAGTTCAAAAGTCTAAGAGTAAATAGCTTTTTTAAAGCATAAATATTTTTTGATAATTCACATAATATTCATCAAATCAATAAGTATCTTGTGTTAAACACTTTGTGAAGTAGCCTAAGTTATTCCCCAGGATCCAAGGATCCCAGGATCCTTGCCAAATTTTATCAAAATTGGTTCAGTAGGTTAGTAATAATAAATTTAAACGTCATGCAAGATGCACCAGTTTTTCAAGCACCTCAGTGTTTATGACGTCATATATCCTTAACTAAGAGTCATATATAGATAATTTTGCAGGTGAATTCAGTGGTATATGTGAACACAGAGCAAATTGTATCACAGTACACTTAGTAATAAAGAAGTAATAAATTAAAATGCCATGTCTGATGCGAAACTATAGTAAGTGACGAACTTTCACCCTTTCATCATCATGTGAGTGGGAGAAAAAGTTTCTTAAAGGTTTGAAAATACATGTAAAGTTTGTTGCAACTCACTACATGCTCTTTTCTCAAATACTGGATTAATAAAATCTGAGTTATTGGGGTGTTGTGGCCTACACTTCTTTTTCACCCCCACCCCCACCTCTTTGATAGGTAGGTGGTTCTTATCCCCACAGTGATACTTTCCCAACAGTAAGTGATATGTATACCAAGTTTTTACATTTTTATAACATGTACGTCTTTTTTTCCTGTGACGTTATTTTGATTAAATATAGCCTATGTGGTGTCCCCACCTACGGCGAAGTTACCAGTGAAAACCCCATAAAAATCTCTCTTGTAGTTTTGGAGAGTAGTATATTCAGATGGAGACACAAGAAAGTTAAAACTTTCAATCATGGTATCTTTTTTTTCCTGTGATCTGATTTTCATGAACTAAAAAGCCTATATGGTACACCAAACTATGCTCAAGTGATTTGCAGTGGCTAGCACAATGGACTCACATTTGGGAGGATATGGTTCAAACCTGTGTTTTGCCATCTAGATTTAGGTTTTCCAAGACTTCCCTAAATCACTCCTGGCAAATGCTGGGATGGTTCCTTTGAGAGGGCATGGCCGGTTTCATCCCCAATCCTTGAAACAATTTGAGCTTGTGCTCCATCTCTAATGACATTGATGTCAATGGGACGTAAAACCCAATCTTCTTTCCTTTAAGTGACCTGTGAAAACCCCTTGAAAATTCATCCAGTAACGTGGTTTTTGATAGTAGCGTGTTCAAACACAGGTAGACAGACACAATGGTTATAAGGATTTATTATTAGTATAGATGGCATAATCTATATTAGAGTTTGAGGAATCACAAATTATTATGGTCAGATTGAATTTGTCAGGTTTAATTAATATTTTCACTGTGGCGTGCTTCAGTAATGACAATAAAAGTTATTGTCAAGAAATCTTAGGAGGTTTACTACAGAGTTTCACAAGTGCAAATGATTTATTCATACTTTCAGTCAATTAATTTGAAATGACTAATACGCTCATTTCTCTGCACAAAGGGCAGGATTGTCCTTCCTGAAGTGAATGTGTGCGAGTTTGAGCTGAAAGGAATTAGTGTTTTCAAAAGAAATTGAAAAAAAATAGTGTAGCTTAACTACAGAACTATTCTTATTTCAGATTTTCCCCTTTCACACAATATATAATTTTGGTCAATGTATTTTTGCTTAGGCACAAAGACATTATTATGGCAAATGCTGTATACAGATGTGAGCCTTGTCACAAGTTTATGAATCCAATGACCATTTGATAAACTGCAATAGTGAATGCTGGTAGGGAGTTTACAGCGTCCTGGAAATAATGCAACAGACCTCATATGCGGCACACAGTATATATGTTAACTTTAATTACTGCTCCTTATATTAGAAGATTGACATGTTTAAGAGTGTTTCCATCAGTTATTATGTCTTCATATAAAAAATACATAATAACTCAAAGAAAAAAATGTTTGTTATTTAACACTGGTAATAAACACATGTGGCATTTTTGTGTCTTACAGAAGAATTTTATGCCACCAATCTACTCAGGATGTATAGGCATTTTGGTGTGGCAGATTTCCCTGTTAACAGAACATACAATTACAATTATGCTGTGAGTCCTAGTCACCAAAATAGGAAGGAGGTCTGAGAAAAGTTTAATTACTTACCCATGTTCTGTTTGTCAAAGCTTTTCCTGTCTCAGGATCATACACCATTTTCTCTGTTAACCAGTAACCAAGTCCCATAACAAAAGCTCCCTCTACTTGACCAATGTCAATCTCAGGACTCAAACTTTCACCTGCATCCTCTGTCAAATCAACTCGAAGTATCTGGAAGTTCCATAAAATAATATTAGAACTTAACCACTCTTCTCTAAGCAACCTTAAATCAGCACTCATTTCAAAAATAAATTTGGAGAAAAATTAGATGAAAAAGATAACAAAGAATTCAAACAAACCAGAGTCAAAATCAGTGTAAATACAATTTGCATCAGCAAGACACTTGACAGTCTTGCAAAATATCAGAAGTTTGCACAATGGTATTAAATTCTCAAACTTTTATTAATGTATCCATTATATGTCATGCATGCAGCCACACAAACCCCATTACTTCAACTGATTTTTCAATAGTAAACTTTTCAGCCATCTATTTTGTGAGCTGACAGACTGATGCGTGACATATGAGAGCTGTGGTTGTGGCCACAGAATACACAAGGGCCACAGATGTTGTTCAGCGACAAAGATGTTTGCATGAACTGAATCTATGGCTAGACACTTAATCCATGTGGGATATTAACGCATCAATAGAAGCTGCACGGTAGCAACATCTTTCCAAGATAATCCAAGATAGGGACAGATTCCATGTTTTGTCAAGATGTTTTCCACAGTTCATCTCATTGACACCCAAGCAAGGATGCAGTGTCTAATCACACATCCAGTCCACAGAAGAATCATTGCTACTGATACAAAGATTGTTGCTAGTGAGTAACACATCTCGCCGTTGTGTATTCTGTGAATTCAAACGGAGCAACACAGCTTTTGTCTTTAAAATCCCAGATACAGTGACTGTAGTTTCAGTCTGTCAGGTCAGTCAGAAGACGGCTGAAAAGTTTACAGCAGAAATATCATTTTATGAAACGGAGCTTCTGCGACTGCATGTCCAAACAGATCACTCTTACACTGCAAAAATGTGAAGATGAACATTTCATGAATGTAGTTCCCCAAAAATGCACACATAATACCACTGTTTGAAGATTTGAGCAAACAAACTCAAATGTATTATTTCAATAGAAAGAAGGCATGAGATAAAACGCTGGTTTAAAGAAGCCTAGCATTAAGAGTAGTAATGATCGATTACACAGGCCAACAAAAATTTTTTTTAAAAACTTTTTTTACTTTGATAACTGATCTTTATAGATTTTTATGAGCTGAATCCAAATGTAGCCTTAGTTTTTTGTATCACCGATAGTTTTTGTTCAATATGCTTTTTATTATATAGTATAAAAATCCTATGCTATACGGTAAACGGGAAAATTAAGGAAACGCTTTGTTACAGGATAAGCATGGCTTGTATTTACAGTAAGCTACTGAAATCAATGATATGTGTTAGTAGAGGTTTCACTTGTCAGCTGGAATTGGTTTGTATTTTCTTTCTCTTTTTTCTTTGAAGCTTCTTGTGTAGCTTTTTCTGTGATGAGTCCTTTGCTGAACTTCTCAGTGAAGTGACCAACAGTAGTCTCCCATCATGTTGGTGTTCCAGCAGCCTTGGTAGCATTTTTCCATCACTTTAATGTCCTGGTGAAAACGCTCTCCTTGCTCCTCACTAACATCTCCCATATTATCAAGGTGATTGTTCAAAAAGTGAACTTCCAGGCTCATTAAACATCCTAAAGTTTTAAACATCTTTAACATTGTAGCTATAATAGAAACACATTCTGCACCTTTTTCATGTCCTAAGAACTTTGTAATGACTTGCTTGAATGATACCCATGCTTCTTTCTCATTTAAAGTCATTGTGGATTCAAAGTTAAGAAGCTTAGCTTCTGAAAGGTGTGGAAACTTTTGGCAGAGATACTTAAAACATGGTCCATCTTTAGGTAAAGCCTTTACAAACTGTTACATCAGGCCTAACTTTATATGATGAGGTAGTAGAAGTATGTTTTTAGGATCTACAAGGTTTTTGCTTAGAATATTCTTCTTACCGGGTCTTAAAAATTCCCTCACAGGCCAGTTCTTTCTGCATCAATGTTGATCCCTAGCCCTACTGCCCCATTCACACAAGAAACATGGAAATTTGGTAAAGCCACCTTGCTGACCAAGGAGCATGCATGTTACTTTTAGATCACCACATATCATCCAACCATGAGCAGAATAGCCTATTTTATTTAGCACTATTTCTAGGTTTTCATATCTTTCTTTCATATGTACAGAATGTCCAACAGGTATAGATGCATACATGTTACCATTGTGTAATAAAACAGCCTTTAAATTAGTTTTGAGTGAATCAATAAACAGCCTCCAGTCTTCCTTTTTATATTCAATACCAAACCATTCATCAGACCGGGAATGTCTGAGTAGTACACTAAATCACCTTCTTGATGAAAACACTTGGAAAATTGCTGCTCTCTCTTTCTATACATGTATACACTGGTTCCAACTGCCAATACGTTCTTTTCTTTTAATCTAGAGCCAAGCAATTAAGCTTTTTCTTTCATTAAGCCCAGATCCCTAACCAAATCGTTAAGCTTGGTCTGAGTAAACAATTTGGGCTACAATATGGGCTCTAGACTTTCTGTATTACAATGGAATTCATCATCAGCTGGTTCACCTAAATCACATTGTACATCAGAAAATACTTCTGTGGGAATAGAATTTAAATCATCTGGTGGTTTAGGAACCAGCAAATCTACACCATGCCCTACCGGTTGGATGGTGGATGGAAGGTTACGGTACCTTATTACCTTCTTGTTTTTCGAATAATGACCAGTAATATCAGCACTGCAAAAGTAGCAACCATCTGAATGATTTCTTGGCTCCCACCATATCAAAGGAACAGCAAATCTAATGGCTTTCTTCTTCTTTTTGGACCATTTCCTCAGATCTCCAACACACACATAACATACCTTATGCGGCACCCGAGATTTATCTTGATCACCAAGTTTAGATACATGATATGATAGATAAACCTTTTTCACAAAGCTGTACAGGGCTATTACAAATGATTGAAGCGATTTCATAAATTCACTGTAGCTCCATTCATTGACATATGGTCACGACACACTACAGATACGTAGAAAAACTCATAAAGTTTTGTTCGGCTGAAGCCGCACTTCAGGTTTCTGCCGCCAGAGCGCTCGAGAGCGCAGTGAGACAAAATGGCGACAGGAGCCGAGAAAGTGTATGTCGTGCTTGAAATGCACTCACATCAGTTAGTCATAACAGTGCAACGACACTTCAGGATGAAGTTCAACAAAGATCCACCAACTGTTAACTCCATTCGGCAATAGTATGCACAGTTTAAAGCTTCTGGATGCCTCTGTAAGGGGAAATCAACGGGTCAGCCTGCTGTGAGTGAAGAAACGGTTGAACGCATGCGGGCAAGTTTCATGCGTAGCCCGCGGAAGTCGACGAATAAAGCAAGCAGGGAGCTAAACGTATCACAGCCGACGGTTTGGAAAATCTTACGGAAAAGGCTAAAGCAGAAGCCTTACCGTTTACAATTGCTACAAGCCCTGACACCCGATGACAAAGTCAAATGCTTTGAATTTTCGGCCGGTTGCAACAGCTCATGGAAGAGGATGCGTTCAGTGCGAAACTTGTTTTCAGTGATGAAGCAACATTTTTTCTTAATGGTGAAGTGAACAAACACATTGTGCGAATCTGGGCAGTAGAGAATCCTCACGCATTTGTGCAGCAAATTTGCAATTCACCAAAAGTTAATGTGTTTTGTGCAATCTCACGGTTTAAAGTTTACGGCCCCTTTTTCTTCTGCGAAAAAAACTTTACAGGACACGTGTATCTGGACATGCTGGAAAATTGGCTCATGCCACAACTGGAGACCGACAGTGCCGACTTCATCTTTCAACAGGATGGTGCTCCACCGCACTTCCATCATGATGTTCCGCATTTCTTAAACAGGAGATTGGAAAACCGATGGATCGGTCGTGGTGGAGATCATGATCAGCAATTCATGTCATGGCCTCCACGCTCTCCCAACTTAACCCCATGTGATTTCTTTCTGTGGGGTTATGTGAAAGATTCAGTGTTTAAACCTCCTCTACCAAGAAACGTGCCAGAACTGCGAGCTCGCATCAACGATGCTTTCGAACTCATTGATGGGGACATGCTGCACCGAGTGTGGGAGGAACTTGATTATCGGCTTGATGTCTGCCGAATCACTAAAGGGGCACATATCGAACATTTGTGAATGCCTAAAAAAACTTTTTGAGTTTTTGTATGTGTGTGCAAAGCATTGTGAAAATATCTCAAATAATAAAGTTATTGTAGAGCTGTGAAATCGCTTCAATCATTTGTAATAACCCTGTAATGTTTCTTTGGTGTTTTTTAATCACTAATTCAGCACAAATATAACAAAAACTGTCAGCAGAGTATTTACAACCACGATTAGACATTGTACAGAAAAAGGGAAAGTGAGGTTAGGTTGACAGTAAAAAAACACCATCTGTTAACACAAAAATAGAATCAACCTTTTTTTTTGCTAGCAAATGTTTGCAGCTGTGCTACCAACATCACCTACATTCATTACACCTCCTTTTTAAATTATTTTAACTGTTTAAAAGCCGTTAAATTCTTTAAAAATCGCTTAATTTAATAAATTTAACTGTAAAATGTGAAGAAATGGTGGGTGGTACAGTTCGGGATTTCCCACCCCAAAAAACATAAGAATAAGCTATTTTCAGCAAAAAAGTTTTTCCATCGTTGGCCTGTGTTATCGGACCATTGTGACCAAACAAATATTTCATTGTCAGGCAGCCACTTGTAACTGAGGCAAAACAAGTCATTGCTATCATTTTTATTCAATGGTCCATGATGATGATGTGGAACATAGCCTCAAATAGAATTCCCTGCATGTACAGTAATATAACTAATGAAATCTCTGGTGCCTTCTTCAGATAAGTAGGAGCCAATGTTTGGTACCTGGTATAATTATATAACCTGTAAATCTCATTATATGTATAACATTAGCACATAAGGTAATATAGAATGTGTGATGAATGATCCAAGGAAATTAGTGACACTCACATTGATTTCCTATGATCATATGGATGGTTGAATTAGAAATTAAGACTTTTTTATCCACAAAAGACCATGTATCACTTATGTGTTCAGCACACAAGTAGAGGTAGTGTGATCAATAAGTGTTTCTTGAGGTTTCTAGCAGTATTGCTGAATTCCTAATGAGTGTGAGACCATACTGACAAGATCAGAATATATGAGAGCATACCAAATTTGAAGAATTCTCCCAAACACAAAGCACCCTCGGCTTCAGCATTACAATGCCACCAGATCACACACAACTGATACAATGTCTGCAAAATCCTACTCCTTGGATTCACTGTCTTCAATCATCCTCCATTCAGTCCCAACTTGGTCCCATACAATTTTCATCTGTTTCCAAAACTTAAAGGTGGTAGCACTTCAGTGCTGCAAGGACTTAGATTCGTTTTTTTGCTATATGAATGAGATATTAGTATTTTATGATACATGGCTGTATCATAATGATAACATATGATCACTATTTGAATGCTTAGAGAGTTTTGGCACTGTTATCAACAGTGATAAGTGTCTTATTGCTAGAAAGAAAGTGTATTCTCTACGTATGCTTTCTCTCATGCAAGTGTTTGCCCCCTGCCTAATAAGGTGAAAGTTACTCGGCAGATGCCATTACCAACTGCACTCAAAGGTCTCTGCAAATTAATTAGGATGGTAAACTACTGCAGGAGACATTTACGTAATTTGGCTGTGATACAGGAACTGCTCAACAGAGTGCTCACTGGAAACAGCATGCCTGGCAGTAGAAAAGTTCCATGGGCAAGGAAAGCAGAGCTTGTGTTTCATGCTTTAAAGATGGCACTACCTAAGCTACTTTTTGGGACATGTGGCAGAACTGAACATGATTAACAGGGCTGATATTGCAAATGATCAAGAAACAATGCTTTCTTTCATCATATTATTGCTAACTGCGAATCAATGGCATTGCAGTTGAAACATGTGCCTATGTAGGGCACACATAAAGGAATTTGGTGCAGTACAGTTGGTGGGAGGCAATGGCTATCATTCCTATGCAATGGAGGCACAAGTTTTTCAATATCTACCATAACCATCTTTTGACTGGAATACTCTCTTTCAAATTCTAAAGGTGGCAGGGGTAAAATACAGGGAGCAAAAGCCTATTTACAATTTGTACAGAAACCAGATGGCAGTTATAACAGTCGAGGGACATGAAAAGGAAGCAGTGGTTGGGAAGGGAGTAAGACAGGGTTGTAGCCTCTCCCCGATGTTGTTCAATCTGTATATTGAGCAAGCAGTAAAGGAAACAAAAGAAAAATTCAGAGTAGGTATTAAAATTCATGGAGAAGAAATAAAAACTTTGAGGTTCGCTGATGACATTGTAATTCTGTCAGAGACAGCAGAGGACTTGGAAGAGCAGTTGAATGGAATGGACAGTGTCTTGAAAGGAGGATATAAGAGAACATCAACAAAAGCAAAACAAGGATAATGGAATGTAGTCTAATTAAGTCGGGTGATGCTGAGGGAATTAGATTAGGAAATGAGACACTTAAAGTAGTAAAGGAGTTTTGCTATTTGGGGAGCAAAATAACTGATGATGGTCGAAGTAGAGAGGATATAAAATGTAGGCTGGCAATGGCAAGGAAAGCGTTTCTGAAGAAGAGAAATTTGTTAACATCGAGTATTGATTTAAGTGTCAGGAAGTCATTTCTGAAAGTATTCGTATGGAGTGTAGCCATGTATGGAAGTGAAACATGGACGATAAATAGTTTGGACAAGAAGAGAATAGAAGCTTTCAAAATGTGGTGCTACAGAAGAATGCTGAAGATTAGATGGGTAGATCACATAACTAATGAGGAAGTATTGAATAGGATTGGGGAGAAGAGAAGTTTGTGGCACAACTTGACCAGAAGAAGGGATCGGTTGGTAGGACATGTTCTGAGGCATCAAGGGATCACCAATTTAGTATTGGAGGGCAGCGTGGAGGGTAAAAATCGTAGAGGGAGACCAAGAGATGAATACACTAAGCAGATTCAGAAGGATGTAGGTTGCAGTAGGTACTGGGAGATGAAAAAGCTTGCACAGGATAGAGTAGCATGGAGAGCTGCATCAAACCAGTCTCAGGACTGAAGACCACAACAACAACAACCATAACCTTGCACATCCTGCCATCAGAACTCCTGGCAAGCTTGTTGCTGCAAAAGTCATTTTGCCTGGTATACAGAAGAATTGTTGCACCTGGGCATGTGACTGCAAGAGTTTCCAATGCAGCAAAATAGCTAGACATGTTTTCGTGCTGGTGCATTGCTTCCCGACACATATAGTAAGGTTCACTCACATTCACATTGACATCGCTGTGTCTCTGCCACGCTCATGGGTGTACCGATATTTAATTATGATGATTGCTCATTTCACTAGGTGGCTAGAAGCAGTACCTGTTCCCAACACAGCAGCAGAGTCGGTGGCCTGAGCCATGGTGCAATCTTGGTTCACGAGGTTCAGCATCCTACAATCACGACTGACAGACAACAACAATTTGGAAAACAGCTTTTCAAGGAATTACACCAACTCTGTGGAAGCAGACACATTCACACTACTAATCACCATCCTGCAAGCAATCGGATGGCAGAGAGCATTCATCGCCACTGAAAGGCCCATTGCACCTTAAAGGCAGCATTAACATAACATGTGGAGACCTAATTTGATGCATTATCCTCAGAGCTGTTGGGACTTCGCACTACAGTTGATGAGGATATACACTGTTCATCTGCACAGATGATATATGGCTAGCAGTTACGGGTGCTGGGCGATTTCTTCTCACCTGCACTATTTTCTCCACTGACTCAGGAAGATTCTACACCCTTCATCATGTGTCAACTGTGTTCACATGTGTGCCACCTCATGCCACTTAACGTGGTCAGGCATGGCAACAGAAGGAGTATCATTCATAAAGATTTATAAAATTGTGCATTTTTCTGGCTCTGGGATGATGTCATCTGACCTCTCTGACCTCCATTCTCTCCGTCCTATTTGGGTCCATTTCAAGGTGTGATGAGAGGAGGAATCATGTTCATCATTGAGAAAAATGGCAGGCAAGACAGCATATCAATTGAACCCTTAAAACCAGCATATATAGATGATACAGCACCCATAACCATTAGCGTTCCACTTCTGCCTGCATTTCATTCGCAGGAACTGACAACAGATGCCTCAATACCACTGTAGGATTTACAGGATCCAATCCCAAAGGTCCTGTCACATTGCAGGTCACCTCTAATCTTCACACATTCCATCAGGCAAGTAAGATTCAAATTTCTGCTCATTAGACGGCTCCTGGTTTCACAACAAGAGAGCTCGGTCAGAGAACTGACCATATCAGATGAATCAAACATTCTACCTGATTCCATGTGTCAGCCCTGCCACATGTGTACAAATGACTCTGAGTGGTGTCATACAGATTTCGTCTCTACTCACTATTTGCTCCATGGTGTGTAGCAATGAGAAAAGGGCCAGCCACAGCCACTACACAGTCCCCCAAAATTTCTCACCGGAGATAAGAAGCAACTTTAGGTATGCACCCATTCATGTTATCACTTCTTCACACCCAGACCTGCGGATCTGTCATACAGGAGGATGACTCTAATAAACACCAAATCGACACCAGTACGAGGATGAACATTTTATGATTGACTCATCTTTGATATCTGGAATATATCACTATCTTCGTTTCCTTGTTATTTGGTCTTGCTCTTGAGTATATTGAAAGTGAGTGATGTGATTAGTTTCCATTTTGTGACGTTGTATTTAAAGGAAATAAATTTGTATTATACTTTACTCACTGTTTAAATTGGGGACAGGTGCAAACTACCCTGTAAGAGTGTCACAGTGAAGATAAGCTATAGGCTTGAATTTTGATATGCATTGCAGTTATAAAATTTGGCAGGAAGGAATCCAAGCCAACACATATCCTTACTGTGAATATACAAATCTCCAATAATAATAATAATAACCTCTGTGAAACTTTACACCGAAGTGAAGACATACATAGGAACACTAAACAACAGCATACTAATTGGAGCAGGAAAACTACATGAATTAAAAAGATGCTAACTGAACAATAAGTCCTGATTTTGGCAATACAAGAGACTAAAATAACAGAAGACAATACTATAGACTTCGGTAACACCAGAATGTGCAATACCAAAACAGGCAGTAAAATAGGCAAAGGAGCTCTGCTTTTAGAAATGGCCTTTTCAGTCAATAAGAGGATCCTCCAATCAGTAAGACAACTGAAACCAGAAAGCACTGGTGACAATGCTGAGGCTGACAATGATGAGGCTCAAATGTGCTAATATGTCTTACATGGCAATCAACATACATGCAGCAGTAAACCAAGATAACAAGAGAGACAAAGAAGGAATTGATATGTACTGTGATTAAATACAGAAAACTAAACTAAACTACAGCCAAACAGACCTTGTAAGAGCCACTGGTACCAACTGACCACTGTGTTATCCTCAGCCCATAAGCACCACTGGTTGCAGATATGTAGAGGCATGTGGTTGACACACTGCACCCTGGCCATTGTCAGTTTAAAGACTAGAGCCACTACTCCTCAATCAAATAGCTCTTCAATGAGCCTCACAATGGCTGAGTGCAACTTGCTTACCAACAGCACTCAGAAGAATGGACAGTCATCCACCTGAGTGCTAATCAAGCTTGACGGTACTTAACTTCCACAATGTGATGGAAATTGGTGTTACCACTGTGGCAAGGCCATTGACGAGCTAAAGATCATGAGAAATGTCACTGAAAATAGATTCAGAGGAATGATATGACAATACCTAGCACACAGATTTGCTAACAAAAGTGGCCAGAGATTGGTTGAGCTCTGCTAGCAACACAATATGATGATAATGCCAACTCACTTCAAGAAAGATATCAAGAAAACCAAGACGTAGAAGTCACCTGCCAAATCCTTAGGAGAATACCAAGTCAACCATGTAGCATTTACACAAGAATCACAGAGAAATCATGAATGCACAAATCAGAAGAGGGGCTAACTTAGACTCCGATCTTACCTCACAAGAATCACAGACACCAGATAGAATGAACAGGGAGACTATGCTGATACCAAAGTTTAATATGATGAAATTAAGGTTCTCAAGGATCAAAGATAAATGGGAGGAAGAACAGCCACAACATGTGAAGAATTCAAAGCAAAGATAATCAGTAAAATGAAAGAGAAAATTCCTCTAATCAGAAAGAAGAGACATCTATGATTGAATGACACATGCAATAAGCCACTGAGAACAGGAAAATAGCATACAACAAATGTAACAGTGACAAAACAGAAGTTAAACTGACAAACTACATAGAGGCAAGAAAGCAAATGACAAGACATCAGAAGAATCAAAAGAGAATTTGAAAAGGACCAGTTAAAAGAAAAAGAGAACACAGGAGACTTTTATAAAATATTTAAGACCAGAATCATCAGATACCAACCACAAAATCTTTGTGTCAGAAAAATGTATGGAGAACTGGCACTGAATAACAAAGAGAACTGTGAGACACTGGCAAAGTACAGCAATGAATTATTGAATTGTCCTGAAACGGTTGAGAGATTCTCAAGGAGCCAAGATATCAAGAGAAGTGATAAGTCAAAAGCACCAGGCAAGCTAAAGATCAAGAGACAAATCATAAAATTGAAGAATAGCAGAATAACAGGGGAAGATGACATCGTAGCTGAACTGCTGAAGAACGCTGCGTCGAATAACCAAATAACAGTTATAATACAAAACAGGAGACAGGTTAGGACCAATGCTAAAAATTACTGTAGGATACCTTTATTGCCCATCACATACAAAATTATTTCACAGTGGGTGCTATGTAGGACACAGTTTGTAACAGAACTGATCAGTGCTGCTCTCTCTGTCATATATTGTAGAATTTGATACACTCGTTAAATTCATGAAATTATCCACTGGAATCATAGATCTAAAAATCTAATTCAATTCTTATGTTTTTCATGAACAGAACTAAAATATGAAATTGACACAAAATTTATTTTCAGTTTAATTTGAAATTTTAATTATAAATTAAAACCACTGTCATTATTCCTATTTGTATAATTTATCCTGGAAACATTTCAACAAGAACTATTTAACTGTGAAAGAAACACCTACAGCATGCACAGAATCAACCTTAATGGACACAACAACAAAAAAATAGAAATTCATAAGTTAAGTAATTAGAGACAATCAATATTCTTACATAATTCATTTTAGATTCAACCTGTCCTTGAATCCAGCTGTTATTGAAACAGTTAATTCTGCAAACGCAAGTGGAGATACAATCTAAAATGTTTGCAATAATAATGAGCTTTTCTGATGAACTGTGAGATTTTTGAGGGAGGTTAGATGTCTCAACTGGAAAATTTGATAGGAGAATACCAGGCAGGAGTCATATTGCCAAGATGCTGTGCTGAACAGATAGTTTGAGACAGTCCTGAGATGCCAAGCAGTGAGAAGTAGATAGACGATGTACACCTCTGTAGACGTCAAAAAGGCATACAACTGTATAGATAGACCATCATTGATCCAAGAACTGGAAGAGAGGCACCTCAACAAAAAGAAAGTGAACATTGTGAAACAGGCCCTGACCAACACCAAATCTAAAATTAAATTCATGGGAGAGTTATCAGAGTGCTTTGAGGTTAGGACGGAAGTGAGACAGAGTGGGGGTATTTCACCATTATTATTCATTATACTATTAGACAAAGTTTTGAGAGAGAAAGAATTGTGGATACAATGACTATAAGCCAATCCATGAAGGAATGAAAGAATAGACATGGGATGTCTGGCATTTGCTGATGATGTGGCAATGCTCACAGATAACACAGAATCTTCATTAAAACAAGAAAAAGAAGAACCTGAAAGAGGTGGCTGAAAAGGTAAGACTACAGATCTCCTTAAAGAAAACAGAATAGATGTCAAACCAGATGCACCAAAAACATCACAAGAAAATATGGTGACATCAAGAGAGTTTACAAATTCAGTAATCTTGGGGGGGGGGGGGGGGGGGGGGGTAAAGTAGAAAAATGGGATAGAGAAAGGACTGCATGAAAAGAGAAATCAAAAGATGAGTAAAGTATTTTGGAAGACTGGGAAGATCTACAACAAATCATGCCTATCAAGTAACGTAAAAGTGAGGCATTACAAGGCTGTTATCAAGCCAGAAACCTTATGTCAATTTTTTTCAACCTTTCTGAGTTTGTGGCTCCTCCCCCAGATTGTGGTGTTTCCATGGCTCCCCTGTGGGATACCTTGAAAAAACTGAAATAACTAATTAAAAAAACAAGTCATGAATAAAATACTACTCACTTCAATGCGTTGCTTGAGCTTGCTTCTTGTTACACACCTTGTCAAATATTGGCACAAAGTGAGATACAGCAAGCCTCATTTCCTTCTCCACACAAAGCCTTGATCTCTTCCTCTTCTGCAGTACTGAACTCAGAAGAAGAATCACTACTGAAGGGATTTTGAAGCCACTGAAACCTATCATGGTTTTTGCGAAAGTATTTTTCAAAATGAACTTGATGATCAGATAAATATCCTCCAGGTATAGAAATATCTGCAGTATGGCCCAGCTCCTTGTCATTATTAAAATGCTGCAAACGTGGATAGCAGTCCATTTCTCCCCAATTGTTTATTTTTCTATTCCATAGAATAAGCTTCTTTTTGAAGGCCGAAGCTTTGTCAAAAAACTGAATGGAATGAGTTTCACTTCCGTGCAGAGACTTATACAGTGAGTTTAACTTCTCAAATGTATAACATAAGAATGCAAGTTTTAACAGAAAACACTTAGACAAGATGTGACTTTCTTCTTACAGGTAAGAACAGACTTCTCACATATGTTCAAAAATGTGCAATAATACATTTCATCTGGATAGCCAATGAGTGTTGCTATTAAGCCTCCATACAACGTCACATCTGTCTAAAAATTGTATCTTTCTGAGGACAAGTTTTAATGAAATTCACCACATTTCTGAAAGGTTCCAAATCCCTCCAAAATCCCTCCCTCTAATTTTTTCTATAATTTGTTCGTGAAGATGCGCTCCTAAATCTTGAATTCAATGTAGTATTAGACAAAGGAATGTGCAAAAGCTACCTTGCCATGGACTCTCCAAGTCTAATGGACATTTTGTCAATAGCAGATGGTAGAATTAGCTCTTCAGAAATCATACGGGATTTCTTACATTTTGCTACTCGGTAAGCTACACTGTAGTATGCTAGAGGTGCTTTAACTGAGATTTTTGCCTGCTTTGAAAATGGTGATTTTTGTTCTTTCATTTGACTCAAGTTTTTCAGAAAAATATTTTCCGGTTTGACCACACCATGCTTATTAACACTTTCTAAATGGCGCTTTATTTTGCTATGTTGCATACATTCAACAGAAAGTACTTTCAAACACAAAATACACTGTGAATGCTTTTCATTGTTCATAACAGTGCATGTGAAACCAAAATCTAAGCAGCTACCATCAAATTTTCTACACTTGCATTTTCTATCTTCATTACCACTTTGTTGTTGTCCTTAGCAGCAAGTTCTAGCTTTTTACTTTCACTTGACAAATTTAAAAACTTTTCAGTAAATCTTCAGGCTTTCCCGGCGATCTAATGACATCTTGGGGTGCGACCTGATGAAGGTTACGAGCTACGTGACCGAAATGTTGTGCAAGTACGACACTGATATCCGGCAGAACACTCGACAACCCAAGATGTAACTTTTCAGTAGTTTATTGCCTTTATCAGCTTTATAGCACAATATAATAAAAACTGGTTGACAACACAACAATCACAGCTGGTACTGCAAGTGATGCTTCGATGTTAAGACTGCTTACATAATCTGGCCATCATCCTTTGAGGCTACTCAGGTTGACACCAGATACGAAATTTCTCACAATTGTCTTCTTCATTACTAACTACAAAACAAATCCATGGCACCCCAGACAGTCATTCACAGGGCACCACAGCACACAGGTTGAATTCCAATGCTTCAAGTGTGTTAGAAATACTGGTCATGGATTGGCAAGGTTAATTAGAGAAAAGAATCATCAAAAAAAAATGCAATGGCCCATTAAGACATTCTACAAATTGTAGAATAGACAAGAGACTGAACAGATATCTAATGTAGTGCATAACATGGGAAATATCTACTGAAATTTTACAGGCATATCAAGATAATCCTGGACTCCCAACTAAATAAACAGAGCTTGCTGTACAAAGAAAACATTAATAACATGAAGTCTGAAAAGACCTGAAGGATGCTGGTATAACAGAATCAGATTTAAATCACACAAGACAGACAGAGATCCAAGCACAAAGTACTCAAGCAAAAAGTGAGCCAACAGATCAAGAATTTCAAGACAGAAACAACTTGATTGGATGAAAGGAATAAATTGCATAGTGAGAAGATGAAAGAAGTGTGGCACCTCAGAAACTCTCACCTTCAGTAAATGCTTCACATGGTCCTCTAGAGGCCTATATGTTATAATACTGGTAACAGTAATAAATATTGACTTATCAATTAACACTCTATAGTCACACATATAGTTGTAAGATTCCATTCCATGCTATCTTTCAGTTTGTTACTGTTAATGTACACATTATGAGTCATATTGTAAACTTAGTTTTTATACCTTCATTATATGGTTTGTTCGTTTACTGAATCAGAGTGATAGGTTTTAGTTATAATCCTTGCTGCCACTGCTGTACTGAGGCCACTCTAAAATTACAAAGTCAGCACATGTCATTGCTCCATCTAAGCATTCACACCGCACATGAGCAATAAGCATATGTATAAATTTCTGTTACTGTAATTATGTCAGAGGAAGGCAAGGGTATACTCCCTCCCAGCAGTGAACTGCAGTGCAAAGCAACCTTGAGAACAACTATATTGTTTCTTAATTACTGTAATTACATTTTGTACAAATTTGATTAATTCCATATTATGGTAATTCATTTACTGTCTGGGTCAACAGAACATGAATAGACACAAGAGAAGATAATTGTAAAGTACATCAGTCCATTGTTCCTGGTACTTCTACGAATTTAAAAGAATTCAAGATAACTGAATTTCACATGAACTTTCTAGAGAATCAGAAACATGTTGGACCAAAGGGCGCCTTCCCTTTTCTCTTGGAACAAAATGTTCTGCTTTGGCTCTGAGTGGAATTAGGGTTACAAACATTTAAACTTTTCACAGTCTCACCAATCTGTGCAATGTTGACTTACACCAGTACTGCTTATTGCAGGTGATCCTGCCTCAAATAGGTTAGGATATACCTGTGACAGAACTGGAATAAGGAGTGCTAGTTAGGTGTGCGGGAAAACTCTCGCACATGGATCATCCATAGACATATGACCCTGGGACATAACACACCGAGCGAGGTAGCGCAGTGGTTAGCACACTGGACTCGCATTCGGGAGGACGACGGCTCAATCCCGTCTCCAGCCATCCTGATTTAGGTTTTCCGTGATTTCCTTAAATCGTTTCAGGCAAATGCCGGGATGGTTCCTTTGAAAGGGCACAGCCGATTTCTTTTCCAATCCTTCCCAAACCCGAGCTTGCGCTCCATCTCTAATGACCTTGTTGTCGACGGGACGTTAAACACTAACCACCACCACCACATTACAAGTTGGAACTCCTCCATCTGTTATGTCTTCTACTCCCATCAATAAACAAATTTTTTCCAATTTAAAATTCAGTTGGTTGTACTGACCATGCCGATTTCAGCGATACAATTAGTTTTACTAGGAGCATGAGTAATTAAAAGTTATAGCTAACTGAAAGTTCTACTACAATACATCAAATGAGAAAACATTGTGAGCTACTCAGCATATTTGGATAAAATGACGTATACCAATATAAAGACAGGTATCCAAAGTTTACAGTAATATATTTTATTTTGCATGAAACTAATTAAAAGATAATTAACACTGATGTTTATTAGTAACTACATCTTCCATGCCATATTTTGCACTAATGTTTGCTAGATTCTGAACTTTTACACTGTACTTTTGTTGCCATATTTTTTTCCAAATCAGATGGCAACAGCTAATAATTAATTAAGCCATTAATTAAGACTTTGCATAATTTAACACAATGAAAAAGAAATTTCAAGATGGAAGCCATGCTTGTACTTAGGGTACTCCCAGTGCAGTAGCGTAAGATAGTTGTGTATACTTTTCTAATTTAATAACCTTCCACATATTCCACAAACCAAACAACTGTTGAGTTTACAATTCATTCAAAACAGCAAAATCTAATATAGCCAGTTTTCAGAACATTATACAGATCCCGAGATCAACAAATATCTGTACACCAATCTTCAAATAGCCCACCCATGCCAAAACTGCCAGTCTCAGGTCAGCTAATAACAGTTAAAACCTCCATGACAACCCCATAACAACCATGTCAAAAGCGTTTGTGGGACCCAATCATAATAACTTCTCATGTCAAAGGAAGCAACTGGCACATAACTATGTAACATACTTACAGTTTGGAGCCATGTGTCAAAAGCTCACATGTAAAAACTAAGTCGAGTGCAGATAACATCTATGAAAGTTAAAGTTCTACGTATATTTTTAACCATGTAACACTGTTGTAGCTAAAAGTTCAGAGTGAACTAATGTTGTGGCGAAGCAAGCTGGGATAATTTTTACTTCCCCTCTTATTTTGCCATTTGCCTCCTTAAAATTCATTTTTTCATGTCTGACTAATTACCATTAACATAAGTGAGTATAATCTGCATTTTCATAAAAGAGAAAGGTTGGCCCTCAGTTTTAAAGAGTATAACACAAGATCTAATTTTGTGCTTAGTTTTATGAATGTAATTGATTTTTAAATTTATTTTGACTATTCCTAGTTAGTATCTTTCATTATGGGGCGAAATCAGTAATTGTCTCGTAACTTAAATTCTATTGTTGACTAATAAACAAATATAAATTCTATAATAATTATAAATGTTTGGAAGATGAAACACTAGCATTCTTTAAGTACCTATTTGGCTCTATTCAAAAACATGTTAGCAAAGCCAGCCCTTAATTAATTCCAAAGTAATTAACAGTTTTGTCAAAAGTATTGTTTGCCTAATGATATCTGTTAATTTCATCATATAAACAAATAATTCAGCCTAACTCTTGTAGTAGAAGAAACTGTTAAAAAGGCAGAATTTGTTTATGTATTCAGTTTACTTAATGAGTTAAGCTTTAATTGTTATTCTTGTAAATTTAACATCAAACAATGTGTAGTTTCAGTACCTAATATTGTGATAATACAGAAGGGCCCAATTTTTGGTCCTGAGTCAGTCAGCGCATGTCCGAGTTTCAGACGTGGAAGTTAGATCAACAATGATACATCAGCTTAACTGTGAAACAAGTGTTACACCAATAGGCCATGTGTTAAAGCAATGACAGTGTATGTTCAATTTATCTGAAAGACTGTGAAATGTATGGTCGGGTTTTTACTGCTCGTAGATGTTCAACAGTAATCTATTGTAGCAATACAAGAGGTGTTTGAAAAGTCCGAGCAAAGTCCAAGAGATGGCATAACCGGGGTGTATTGAGGTCATGTTTAGTTAGTATCATCTTTGGAAAGAGTGCACACCAAGTTTCAGCCATATTGGTCAGGTTTTTACTGCTCGTAGATGTTCAACAATAATCTATTGTAGCAGTACAAGAGGTGTTTGAAAAGTCCGTGCAAAGTCCGAGAGATGGCATAACCGGCGTGTATCGAGGTCATGTTTAGTTAGTAGCATCTTTGGAAAGAATGCACACCAAGTTTCAGCCATATTGGTCTATTTCTTTGTGGTTCAAATGTCTCTAAGCATTATGGGACTTAACTTCTGAGGTCATCAGTCCCCTAGAACTTAGAACTACTTAAACCTAACTAACCTAAGGACATCACACACATCCATGCCTGAGGCAGGATTCAAACCTGTGACCGTAGCAGTCGTGTGGTTCCATTTCTTTGTGTTTGGCATTTGTGTGAATCAAGGAAGTTAAGTGATTGTCAAAAAATGGATGAAAAAGAATTTTGTGCAGTGATTAAACATTACTTTACGAAATACCAAATGCCTCAGGAGACTAAAGAGAAGCTTGATGAACATTACGGTGACTCTACACCTTCGATTACAATAGTGGTTTCAAAATTTTCAGAGTGACCATATGGGCACAAGTGATGCTGAACGTTCTGGACGCCCTGTGGAGGTTACGACTCTAGAAATCATTGATAAAATCCATGATATGGTGATGGATGAGAGAAGAGTTAAGGTGTGTGAGATTGCTAGTGCTGTGGGCATCTCAAATGAACGGTTACATAGTATTTTGCATAAACATTTGGACATGAGAAAGCTATCCGCAAGACGGGTTCCGCGATTGCTCATACTTGACCAAAAACGGAATCGTGTGAAGTGTTGCAAGGATTGTTTGCAGCTGTTCAGGAAGAATCCGCAGGACTTAAGCATCATTTTGTCACTGTGGATGAAACAATGATACATTACTATACTCCTGAGACCAAACAACAATCTAAACAATGGGTTACCAAGGGAGAATCTGCACCAAAAAAGGCAAAGACCATTCTTTCAGCCAGAAAGGTTATGGCAACTGCCTTTTGGGATTAGTAAGGGATAATCCTAATTGACTATCTGGAAAAGGGTAAAACTATTACAGGTGCATATTATTCACTGTTAATGGACCGTTTGAAAACCGAGCTGCAAGAAAAATGCCGACAACTGGACTGCAGAAAAGTCCTTTTCCATTATGACAATGCACCAGCACACACCTCTGGAGTTGTGGTCGCAAAATTAATGGGAATAGGATTCCAAATTGTTTCACATACCCCCTATTCTCCAGACTTGGCTCCCTTGGACTATTATTTGTTCTCCAATTTGATGAAATGGCTGGCAGGACAAAGATTTTATTCAAATGAGGAGGTGATTGCAGCAACTAATAGCTATTTTGCAGACTTGGACATTCCTATTATTCAGAAAGGATCAACAAATTAGAACAGTGTTGGATGAAGTGTATAAGTCTAAAAGGAGACTATGTCAAAAAATAAAAAAGGTTTACCCCAAAC
The DNA here is from genome assembly GCF_021461385.2 of Schistocerca piceifrons. Lineage (NCBI taxonomy): Eukaryota > Metazoa > Arthropoda > Insecta > Orthoptera > Acrididae > Schistocerca > Schistocerca piceifrons. The sequence goes on along the minus strand of NC_060139.1, from coordinate 361,159,906 downwards.
ACATAAGTAGTTTTTATTTTTGCAAGGAATTTTCAAACACCCCTCATATGTGGAAGTTTGCCTGCAAATTAATAATAAGGCTTATCGTATGTTAAACAACAGTGCACTGGCCATTAAATGTGTATATTAGGGAATTGTGAACAGTGAAAGTACAGAACTGTGAAATGCAAATGTGTACCTGTCAGCTACATCATTTAAATAAGTCAGTGTTGAACTTCCACTCCCATTTTTCAGCCAATATAGCAACGCAGTACGTCGACACTGAGGACAATCAACGAGGAAAGAAAGAAGGAAAATGTCACAATAGGAGAAAAAATGTTCAGCCTATTGAGGAATGAGGATCCTGTGTCTTGGCTATGGGCCAGATCATGAGGATATCATCAGCGAACCTACAACATAAAGTAGGACAAGAATCATGGGTGGCTAATAAAATGTGTTCAAGATGGCAAAAATATGAGGGTGCCATACAGGTACCCAAGGCTGCATCATGAATTCGTTTGTACATCTTCCCCTCCAAGTAGAAACAGTAAAGGGGTGGCAGACTTGGAATCAGTAGGATGTAGGAGGATATGTGGGATATTGGTGTAGAAGGAGGTGGTGTCAACACTGATGAGCAGGGATACAGACGATAATGAAGTAGGGATGTTGGGACATGACAACTCCTCAGATATGGCAAGTTATGGCGCAAGCAATTGATTAGAGATGACAGCTAACAGATATGATTCACAGTGGCCAGCTTCAGCAAACATTGTGATTGTGTTTATGTATTTTGTGAGGCATGCAGAATATGGTTGTACGGAGGTAGTAGGTGTAAGGAGGAAGCTGATTCAGGAGGAGATGTTCTTGAATGGGCCTTGGGTTATGTTGACTTTAACAGGATTCTTTATGAAGGAGTGAGTCAGTTATCAGATAACCCCTGTCAGTTAACCACTGTGGTTCACAATCACATATGGAACCTTTTCCTGATGGAAGGATTACCAAATCAGGGTCTATTTTAAAGTTGTGAATAGGTGATATATCCTCCACCAAGAGATCTGTGTTCTTGGCAAGGGTCATAGGAAAAGAGGGTGAGGCTAGGATTGCAGTAACTCCTGGAAGGTGACCATGTGCTGTTTGGATGGAGGTATGAACTGGGAGAGGCATGGTGCAATGCCAGCTTTTGGTTAGTTTTGCTCAGAGGGGTTAGCAGCAAAACAATTTTTCCACTGAGACTGAGTGAAAGGAGAGTATATCTTTGAGCACCATCAGCTGCAATGGATGTGAACACTAGGACAATGAGCCAAACTGAGGCATGAAGATGGAATATGGAACTTAGTGTTCATATCCATGATTTTGTCTTAACAGCTGAGGCAACATTGCTGTTTGGAGTCAAGAGTGTCAGGTAATCAGCTTCTCAATGTGGTCACACCACCAAAAATAAGAAATATGCTGTTGAATATAATCAGCTTACAATAATATTGCACTCAGTAGCAGTGACAATGACCATTATGTCCACTAAAGTAAATCTATTAACTCCTTAAATGTATTAGGGGATTAAAGACTGGGCATATGTTTACAGGTATATTTAGTAGAATAAAGTCTGTGCCAAACTGTAGCAGGTCCATGATATTTCATGAATCATATTCTCTCCACTCATCTTCCCGTAATGTCATTAACACCTACAGAGCGTTGCAGTTAGAACCGAAAAGAACATTTTGTTGCACTGACACATCTTGAAAACCTCCACCTATAAATCTACAACATTTAGTTCATTTTATTTTAAATAGTACAGATTAATATGAGCTGTGTGTACCTGTTGCTGACCTGTTAGTACATCAACTTCAACTTCAGCTGCTGTTGCTCCATATATGAAATAAGGTTTCAGATCTTTAGGGGTGTACCTGAGAGTAAATGAGATTTTGTTAGTATCAATTCATATTCCAAATAAATAGAGGTTTCATTTATTTACTTGAACCAAGTCATCGCAACAGTCATCCACAAAAAAATACAATGTAGGTAGTTTGATTGTATCTACCTATATAGCTGAGATCATTAAATTACATCATACGACAGAAGTAGCTGTTCAGCTCCTGCTAATGGAATAATTTTAGTGACCAAAATTTTGTCAGCAAGGGGCACATAAGCAAATAAAGCCAACCCAGCATTTTCTTGGTGTGATTTAGGGAAATTATGGAAACCCTAAATCAGAATGGCCGCATGCAGATTTGAATCATCATCCTCCTGAATGTGAGTCCAATGTGCCACATTTCCCAGTGAGCATGCACCATTACTGCTCAGTAGAATTTGAACCAACGTCCTGGCTTGGATTCCAAACCACTCTTTCTGCCCTACCAAAAATCTACCAGATGAGGAAGTTAAGTAAAGCTATAGTTTTCCAAAGTAATAGGCCATGCCCCAGTAATGCATTCCTTCATCACCTTTCCTTTCATTTCCTACTTGTTATAGTCATGTAAACAAAACACTGTGACACACAATCATTTGGTACAGCCACCCATGTCACACACTTATGTATTTGACACAATATCCACTAGTCAGATGAAGGTTGTGGTGAAACATCTCCACTGATAACTTTCCAAGAAAACAAAATGAAATTCCCATGCTGGAATGCACTAATGAGTAAACAACTTCAACTTTTCCCTTTACAGCACTGAAATAAATTGGCTGTTGACACATAACACACATATATATGTATTTTATTCATCTCATAACATACAGATCATCCAATCATGCTGTACAGGAGACACATCAATTTTAGCCTTATGATATACATATTTACGTAATTCTCTAATACTACTTTTTACCAGTACAGGTTGATATTAGACATAATAATATTATTAAACTGTTTTTCTTGTGATGTAACAGTACATTATCTTTATATACGTGCACAATATTATACACAATGCTATAATCTTAAACAGTTGCACTATTCAAATGATGATTTCATCATTCATAAATTCCTCAGTTGAATAGTAGCATTTTTCCACCAGGAGATCATATAGTTTTCTCTTCAGTGAACCTATCTCCATGCTCAATAAATCTCTACCCTTGAGTTAATCGTAACTTTTCATTCCCACGTACAGGGTGTCTGTTGGTAGAGTTTTAAGTGATGTTGTGGAAGCAGGAAATTTTCTTTGTGTCTAGTGTTGTATTTATGTTTGAAATAGTTTTCTTCCATTACCTCAGGGATACTATACAATAAGATGATAATTTCAAATATATACAATGTAAGGATAGGTAATACTTTTAGGTTCTTTAATAATGGGCGGCAGGATGTTCTTGGAGGGGCAGCACACATTTTTCTAACAATTGCTGTTTAAAGTAGCAGAATTCGTGACATGTAGCTTGAATTTCCCCAAAATTTAAACCACATCTAATTTTGGATTCAAAGTAACAGTGGTACACCACTTTTCTGCAGCTTATATCTGTTATACCAGATAGTATATCCATTGCAAAGGTAAGGCTGTTTAGTTCTGTAGTTAAATAATAGATATGTGCTTGCCAGCTTAGATTTTTGTCCAATTTTAGTCCCACAAATTTCATGGACTGAGCTTTGTCCACGACTTGATTTTTATGTACAATACAGACATCACTGATTTTTGATTGTCTGGTTATAAATTGTGTAAACAAGGTATTTGAAACGTTAAATTTAAGGCCATTTTTTTGAAACCTTTTACCTAGGTTGTTTAGCGTGTTTATAACATCATCCAGAATTTCTCCCACATTTTGTTTTTCAAGGAGCACTGAAGTATCATCAGAAAACATGACTGGTACATCATTCATGTAAAAGAGAAACAACAGTGGCCCTAAGATTGAGCCTTGAGGGACTGTTTGTGATATTGTATCCCACTGAGATGCATAATTTATGGTATTAGATGCTATGATTACCCTTTGCTTCTTGTTTGTCAGATAAGACCTGAGGCACTTCAGAGCATTTTGTCTGATGCCATATCTGCCTAGTTTATGAAGCAGCATGGAGTGATTCACAGAAACAAATGCCTTTGTAAGGTTGCGGAAGATACCTGCTACTTTATTGCTTTTGTCTAGTAATGAGCAGATTTTTTCAATGATTTCATTGATAGCACTCAAGGTGCTTTTCCTTTTTGGAACCCATACTTGTTTTTAAGAATGACACCATGTTTCACAATAAAATTTGTGATCTGGACTGCAGCTGTTTTTTCAAATACTTTGGATAGCACTGGGAGGATAGAGATGGGCGGTAATTTCCCTATCCTCTCCTTATCCTTTTTTGTGCAGTGGTTTTACCTCTGCATACTCAAGCACATCAGGGAAGCTGGCTTCCTCAAATGACTGACTGATTATTAATGACAGAGGTGTGCTATTTTATAATATACAAATTTAATTATTTTGGTGGGTATTTAATCCCACCCTGCAGCATTTTTATTTTCTAAGGACAAAGTAGCATTTTTTACATCTTTGGCTGAGAACTCACAAGGGGGTCACTATTCTGGTCCAGGCCAAAAATATTCACACTGTTTTGATAAGTAGTCACATTTACATAACATTTTGTTACATTTATGAGAAACTTATTAAAACATGACCTATTTGAGACGGGCTAGAAATAGTATCATTGTTTTGCTTGATTTTTGAATTCCCGGTGGTTAACTGTTGTACCTAAATCTGATTTCATAAGAGACCACACTACTTTAGATATATTCTTATGTCCTAAAGTGAACTTATCATTTGACATTCATTTGGCAGCTTTAACAGTACTTTTAAATACAACTTTATAATGTCACACAGTTAACAAATTCAGGGTTTTATTGTGTTTCATTTCTTTATGTACCACTCGTTTCGAACACTAGATACTTTTAAGCCTGGAGTACTTTTAACTTTTATGTGCCAGATCTCTGGTGGGAATGATTCATTGGATACCTCTAGAAAACTTCTTAGAAAACCAAAAAAAAATATGATGTGACTTGATTAACTAAACATGTGACAGCTATCCAGTGTTGCCACTGAAAACGTACAATGTGATAAATTCTCAAGTGTGTCAAGAAATAAGATTTATGCTGTTTAATCTAAATTGAATCTCTCAATTCTACTTTTCTTTTGAATATTTTGATGCCACTTTGGTCTAGAATAGTGCAGTAATAAATTTTGTTTAATTACTCAGGACAATGATGTACTTTGTGGCTGTTGCTGTTTCTTAATTCATTTAAAATCAACAATAACATTTTCTGTATCCAAATTGAAGGGCTAGAATATCGTGGAAAAGTAATTATCCTTATGTTATACATCATATACAAACAAAAATAAATAAAAACATAATTTTGACCACTATGTAAAATTGCATTTTACAGTAATACCTGAGTTTCTATTTTGATCACATTCAATGTAAATCACAGATTAAGTTCCTATCTTGTGAAACCACTCTGATGTAACACTGTCTTTGGTCAAGAGTGCGCACCAAAAAGAGATGTGTTGTACACAGTAGTAGGAGGCTTTATGCTGTAGCAGTTGTTAGCAAACGTTAGTTGTTGGTACATACTGCCATGTTGAGCACTTTGTATTTCATAATTTTATGTCTGGAAGTTGCTTCAAATGAGTCTGTCTCATGAAAACTGAAAGTATAATTATGTGTTGATGTAACAATTTGCTTACAAAATCTTTTTGAAGTGAAGTTTAAGTTTGCTTTATTGAACTATGGCAAGCCATTATTACTGTGATTGCCAATAATGAAAAATAGGTATCAATTAAGTGATATGAAGGCAATAAATCAACAGATGTCTCTTAACCACGCAGTATTCTTATTTGAAATTAAAACTGGGACATGCTGCTTAACCTAAATATAGATTGACAAAAAAGTGTACGCAACATTACTATCACTATTGCTAATTTGATGCTTCATATTGTAATATCTAGGCTAAGACAAGAGGGTAAAAAGTGGACACAGAAGAATATGGTGTTTGAGGTTTGCAGATGACATGGTCTTATTACAACAGACGACAAACCATTACACGATACAGTGGTATTGCATTGAAGATTAAGGAAATGTTTATGGAATGAAAACAAAAATAATAACTCTAGAAAGAAATTAAAAAGTAAAGATAATGCTGAATACAGAAATATTAGAATGTATCCAAAGCTTTAAATACCTCCAGAAGCAGGATAGAAACCACTGGAAGATCAGCACAGAAATTAAAACCGGGATAGCCAAGACAAAAGAGGCATTTTGTAAGAGACGGTAAATATTTTGCAGCAATAAGGACAAAGATTTGAAAGAAAGACTAACATAATACTTTGTATGGAGTGCCCCCCTGTATGGCACTGAAATATAGACACTGGAAAAGAAAGGTAGAGCAAGGCTGGAGGCTTTTGAGATGTGGAGATAGTGGAGGATGGGAAGAATAAATTGGATGGGCAGAGTGAAAAATGAGGAGGTACTGAGAGAAGTGGGAGAGCATATCAATAACTGAATGTAATGAAATGAAGGAAACAAAACTGGATTGGACATATATTAAGAAAGGAGGAAGAGCTTACACGAACAACCTGAAAGGAGCATGTAGGAAGGAGGAGAAGGTGAGGGAGGAAGAGATTTCAGATTCCAGACAATGTATATATGACAGCATGTACAGCCACATTAAGAAGGATGTAATGGATGACAGGAAATAGAGATTTAAAGGACTTGCTAATACAGCTGAAAAGTTATGATGATGATGTAGGCTAAATATTTTAAGATGTTAAATTAAGTTGACTTGTTCTTTATTACAAGTACGTGCTCTGTACATGAGGTAATCAAGTAAAAATCAATCAACATCTAAAATGGGGTAAACAAGATACTAGGAAATTTACTTGATCTTCTATTCTTGCTATTAAAAAAAAAACACTGACCATGTTTCCATGACATCCAGTCAGTCTAGCAACAACAAAAAATGAAGTTAAGCACTGTGACAGTTGTTTTTGTCCTGCACAGTAAGTTAAGATAAAATATCATAGCCAACAGGATGCAACATGATAACTGGTAACATATCATCTTAATACTCTTGACTGAAGCTTCACTTAAATTTGATTCCTAAAACTATAGTTTAGACCTTATCAAGTCCCATGGTTATGATCTAGTACCAAGTTTCTCAACCTTCTTTCCTTTGGAACACACCAAAGTATGTTTCAAATGTCTGCAACTTCCCTATGTGTGATGTTTTTCCTAGATGCAAAAAAGCAAACACACCAAGTCCAAACATTTTTTTACAATTATGGAAGAACTATGAGACATAAATTTTAAAAATTTATTACATAAGACTCTTCAATAGGAATATATGAACTTAAACATAATGTACGCACCTCACACTTATTTGTGACACACCTGCCATGTATTCATGACTCACCTGAACATATATTCATGACACACCAATGTGTCACAACACAGGATTTGTGAAATGCTGGTCTAGTATTCCACACAAAGTTCAACACATTACACCCATTTTTGTTTTTGTTAGTGCTGGCTGGATGTCATGGAAACCTGGCCAATGTTTTTGTTGAATTAAAAGAACAGAAGAACAAAGCAGAGAGAATAATAGGCAAATCAAGTACTTGCCTTCAGGAGGTAAAAATTTTAGTACTACCAAGAGGCATATATAAAAGTATAGAAGAGTATTCTACCTTTTTGAAACTATTAGTTCCTACCTTGATAAGGAAAGGCAGACAGGTTAAAAAGGAAGAAATCTACTTCTTTACCAACAACAAGAAACACCCAGTCTGAACAAATCAGTAGACATCCCACACCTGAGATTTCCAGGTGGATGAGACTAACAATTCCAAAAGCTCAGATACTTTTGTGTACTTTTATATGTGTCTGTTTGGAATACTAAAAGTTTTGTCTCTTCAACGAAAGTATGAATCATCAATTCTGTCTCATAATTTTATTGTTTTCTCAAGTGAATTTTTCTTTTGTTATCAAGTTCTAATGCATTAATATACTTTTTTGTATGATACTTAGTTCTCAGAATAGCTATGTGGTGTCCGGTGAGCTTTCATCATGCTTAAAATACCGATGGAAGTAACATGATCAGCTGCAGGTCACCACCAACACTAAATTATCAGGGTGATAATGAAAACAAAACCATACATGTCAACAAATTAAGAGAAGTTTGACAAAATGCTCAGGTGAGAGGGAGATTCATGCATGGATGTGACTGATGCAGTGGCCCTCATTTAGTCTCATCACATGCATCACGATTTTCATCTCCATGGTGATGGTAGGTGGCTACTTGTGCAACCAAGAATAAGAAACATGCAGACTGCATAAACTATTACACATCTCACCCCAGGGATTTCCAGTATTTTCACAAAATATTTTAGAGTAATTTTTCTAAAGATGGAGCAGCAGAGTACAAACAGTTTCAAACCTAAGCACCTAAAAGAACATCCATTTAGTATCTTCCATGAAAACATATAAGCTTTATAAATAAAATGATAAACTTATAAAATACAGGACAATGAAAGAGCAGGTGGTATAACACCAGATGTGTTATCAAAAATCACTTGGAAATCACTGAAATTCAACAGATACATAAAACACTGAGATGATATTTTTCTTCTGTTTAGTTATGATCAACATTTATGACAAGAAAAGGTTAGTGCCATACTGGGGCCCAAACATGGCTCCCCAATTTTCATCAGTAATACACTAGCAAGAGTGTTATTTATGCACAGTTCTTTTCTCACAATGACAACAATCATTGCACGTGCTAGTAAACAATGTAATACAGATGCATTAGATTTACTCTAGCAAACACTGTTTACTCCATCAACAGAAATTAGTTTAAATACAACAACCTCCAAGGAGATAACAAACTCATTAGTAAACTAGAAACTGTTTTTCTATCATAGCGTTTCTAACAAGGTACCCCTTGAGCGCGAGGTCACAAAACCTCTATGACGTTTACAGCATTTGGTACCCAACATATTGTCTATCATGCAACAACAATATTGGCTACTAATGGCAACAGGGGGCAGGTAGTTGAAATACTTAGTCAACAAGTAACTCACAACAATGCTACAGTACTAGTGGTGTTGATACAAAGCAGAGAAATAGCAATGATAAAAAAAGCAAACATTGCATTTCATCTTCAGCAACAGTTCCCACAGTTGTCACTTCATCAGAAAGGAATGCAAGGAATTTCACAGAGTATTTCATCTACAACAACAGTTGCCAAAGCTGAGACTTTGTCAGAAAGGAACACAAGGAATTTCACAGAGTGAGAAAGAAGTGACAGATGAAATGTTAGTGTCAGTGGAATGTGTGGTGTCATATACACTCGACTGTGTGGACAATGGACTTGGTGTGGACAATTTACTTGAGGAGTACAGTGCCGACAATACATGCTTAACAAGTGAAAGTGATATGGAAACAGATGTTGAGCCATGTTATTCACCATCCTTGTCAGACAGGGACTCACAAATCCCATCTCCAGTGAAATACAGTAAAGAACAGTTGTTGTCCAAAGAGCAGGTACTAAACATAATTATGTACATGGTTGATCATCCACAGCATAGTAAAAAAAATTATGAATAGATTTTGAATAAGTCTGCAGCAATATCACCACATAGTGCATAAGAAAAACTGGTGTCTGAGTGTTTCAAGGATGCTTGATACAATTCACAGGATGTGCATGATAGTGACTTATTACATTTGTACATCAAATTGTGCACAACATAGGTTACAGTGATTTTAAGGCTAGCAGTAGATGACTGCATACCTCTAAACAGTGCTACAGAACTGGAAGCATAAGATAATGAAATTTCAAATGAATTGTCAACTTGATGATGCACAGCAAACTGTGGATTCAGCTTGAAAATTTGTTGATGAGAGAAACAAACTTATTCCATCATTCAGTAAGGAATTTGTTTTCAACTCTAACCAATCAGGATTTAAAGAGGAAATGCTCATGAAATGAACCCTAGAAATTAGAGGTACCAAGAGAGTTGCATCACGATCAACAAACATCAATGCCTTAATGCATTTGTATATAATTATACTGATCGTTAATCTGGATGGTAAATTGGTAGGAAAGTTATTTATTGTGCTGTGAGAAGTTGGAGGTGATCTGTCCCCTACGATTCTTTCTCATGAACATGATCTTGCAAGGGCATAGGGAATATTTACATCACAGCAAGCAAGAGAACTACAGCTACAATATGAGCGCTGTTTTTTGCATATATCTGGTCAAAATAACTTGCTTTTACTTGATTCCTGGTCTGAATGTTTGTTTTTTCTGTGCCTAAAACACATCTTATTGCACTATCTTCAGCTATGACTTAAAGGATAGCCAGTTTCACAATAAGCTCCCCAATGGACTGTTTTGTATTCGGCTGCACGCCATCACATTTCATCAATTTTCATCGCCCTGTTACACAAATATGATTCTATATGCATTCTTTAAGAGTGGATACCTAGCTGAACATCCTGCATGGTTTGTAAATCCCAAAGAGTTCATCTTCAATCTTGATGTTGCATACCTTTCTGATCACTGTGGCACATCATTTTTCATTCAGTGTATGTGATGCAAGTTAATGGGTTGTTTTGGATATTTCTTGAATGCCAATGAAGTCCATTTTGTGAAGTGTAACACACACATCTCATAGAAGGTTGATCACTGCAAACTCCCAACACTCATTTTCTGTTGCCCTCCTGATGCACATGGTGAGTCATTAGCAGCCAATACTTTTCCTGTCATAGTTCTTGACACAACACTTTCAAATGAGCCTTACTAAGGACTGAACTTGTGACCTCACACTCAAGGGGTTCCTTGTAAGACGGTTATTAGAAACACTGCTGACTTTGTAAAATAAACATTCAGCTGTATCTGTAATCAGTCAAAAACTCAATGTAAAAATCCTTAGAAGCTTGAATACATAGTGGTGACACCCACCTGTAAAAATGGGTGTATACAAATCGTCGCAAAATATTGTCATGATAATTAGAATTTTGTGTCAGGTCTAGACTCAAACCTGGATTTCTTGCTTATTTTCAGCCATTCACCTTCACTATTAGGCTGTTGGAGCCACTGTCCAGACCTAACCTTGAACTGCCATTATCACTGTTGTTTCCAACTATGACTTCCAAACCCTACTACCAGATGCTCTCCCACAGAAAGTGTAGAAACAGATCCACTGGGAGAATGGAGTCAGTGGTAGATCATGGCTGATGCCAACACAAGGAAATGAATTAAATGTACTGAAATGAAATTAACTGACTGATGAGGTTGAAAAACATGAAAATGCAATGTCATGAAATGATATCCGTGGAAATTGGCCTGATATGCTGAATCTGCATTGTAATGAATATGCAGTCACATGTCTGAACATGAAAGTGAAATGTCTGAGCATGAAAATCACATTGAATGTGGTTTGCACAGTACAGATATTGGGTTTTCCTGGTGTATAAAATAAACAATGAGTGCCAGTGTGGTACTGTGTTCGAAAAACTTACTACACTGCTATGAACTTTCAGGTGCTCAGTTCTGTGACAGAACACAGAACACTGTAACTCAGCATATAGCTCTACTACTATGTTACACAACTTAGTAGGTGATTTAATGAATGAGAATACTCATAAATGAAATCACTTTATATGTATCAGGATAATTAATGGTTACTACATTGCTGAAAAAACAATGCAGCACCCTTAAAGACTGTGTTCTGTGGCACCAGGGTATAATATACATATATTGAGGAGATGTAGTGTTAGTGATTCATCTGTCACAGTCATCTGTGATCAGATGGTACTAAGGAGGCCTGCCTGTGCACCCTCCATTTTGAATCTGCTGGTAATAATTGTGCTGAGTTTAGAGATGAACATTATTTGCAACATTTATTTGAGCGTACAACCATGCCCCAATGACAAGTACATACTCTTGTACAACACTATATTCATTTGAAAGGGGTCACCATTGTGGGCCTGCAAGAAGCAGGATGCTGAACATGTTGGGCACAATATGTCGGTGATGTGTCACTGCTTTTAACAGTGGTCTGTGAAACATTTACACACCTGTAGACCAGATTTTAACGTCTGCATAGTACACACACATGTCAAGATTGACACTGCATGAGCGGTTGTAATTGACTAAACATCCAGGGACAAAATCCCAGCACATGTTGCACCACCTTTGTTATTGGGGACTACAGAGAACCATGTGTTTGAAGTAGGATTAAGATCATGTGTGCCTCTAGCTAGGCTGCCACTGTCACCACAACATCTCCATGCATAGCACTCTGATGTCATGAAAAACTTTAGAGTGGTATGGTTCTCTATTGTCTTGAGTGAAGAGAATAAGTTCTGTCTGTATGCAAGTGATGGTTGTCCATATGTCTGGCATAGATCTGGTGAGCTGCATATTACAGAGTGCATTTGTGCATGACATGCAGGTCCCATGCATGACATGCAGGCCCCATCATATACTCATGGAGTGGTGGGGCCATAAGTTACATCTTGTGGTCACATTTGGTGTTCCTGTATATAAGGTAACAAGTGCTGCTACATTGCAGACACTGTTATCCTTGTGCTACTGAAGTTTCTTCAACAGAAAGGTAATGTACTTTTTCAGCACAACACTGCACATCCACATATGGCTGCTGTGATACAATCTGCTTTTCATGCTGTACAACAACTGGCCAGCAAGATCTCCACATCTCTCACCAAATGAGCATGTACAGGACATGATTAAGTGGGAACTTACTCATTCTCCAGTGCCTGCAAGACACATTGCTGAATTCAAACAAAAGGCATATGACACTTTGGACAATCTATCACAGTATGCCATTCAGTACCTTTATGATCATTTGCATGCAAGAATACACATCTCCATTGCTGCCAGAGGTGGAGCACACTGTGCACTGAAGCAACTGTTTGGGTACTCTTAATTATGACACATGTTTCATTTGGTCTGAATTTGTTATCATATACTTCTACAATGATGAACTATCTGTCACCTTAGCTGTCAATTAAATGACCTTGTCCTCAAGAGTGTATTTCTTTCCAGCAGTGTATTGCCACTCAAACATCTCTAATATGCCGATAAAATAATAATCTTGCCATTGCAAGTTTATATGCTGATAATACGAATATGATTTTAAAGCAGAGAAAATACAGATATCAGTTTACTTCCAGCCTTAGAACTGGGTGTATATGTGGACAAGAAAGAAAAAATTTCTGGATTTCTCAGTTAAAAGTATATTTCTCCTTGGTGAAAATACACTAAACCCTGGGTGAAAGCATATTTTTTCCCCTGTTAAGTGACAATATACTTTCCCTTGGAGTTGTAACACTTACAAGTCTTTGGAATTGCAGAGGTTTTACAGCAGCACAGAACCTCCTGACACTTTAGGAAAAAAATCCATTAAAAAAAAACTCTTTTTTTTTTTTTTTCAGCCAATCATAGCTCGTGTCATGTGATCTTGCCAGCCAGTTGCAGCAGATATCGAAAGCAAGGGCACATGATGTAGTCAGTCAACTGCAAACCCAATCAGGAAACGTTAATGGTTTAAATTGAGATACATACAGTGTAATTACTATTAAAAGCAGTCTTGATCACGATTTATTTAACAAGGTGACCGGTTTCGACCACTACTGTGGTCATCTTCAGACCATTGAGTAGGAACCTCTTTCTGTTGGAGAAAGAGGTTCCTACTCAATGGTCTGAAGATGACCACAGTAGTGGTCAAAACCGGTCACCTTGTTAAATAAATCGTGATCAAGACTGTTTTTAATAGTAATTATTTATAAGACATTGATCACTGCTGTTCCCGTAATGCATTCAAAAGTAATACATACAGTGTAGCTACAAGAAAAGCTAAGCTTTCACATGTAATATTGGTTGTTAAAAATTTTTTGCTGTTTTTTCCCCAAAGGGTGGGGTTAGACAGGATCCTAAGAGCACAGCTTAAATTGCAGCAGCTGAATATTTCTGGCAAGCAAGACTATAAATTTCAGTGCTGTTCACCAGATATTGTGTGGGTTACCTTGCTGAATACATGTTCTGTTGAGCACTTCAACTTTTGCATAGAGAAACAAATTACATGCAAAATTGCTCAAGAACTTACCTCACACTTTTTTTTGAAGGATAATTACACTTTTGCCACTGTTATTGCATAATTTGTAATGTTTGAAAGAACTAAAGTAAATATGAAAATCTACACTTGGAGCTTCATCTTTTTAGCATGTGTTACTCTTCAAGATATATCAAACACAAATGTGCCAGTAAAATTTTAAGTAATGGTATAAATAGCTGGTCCTCAGGGCCCCAAATTTTTCTGAGTGGATGGTCCTCAGTGTTAAGTTCTGAATGAGAGTCAAATGCCCATGATTTAAGAAATTTATCACACATTCCCACACATAATATGATTCATCTTGCATACACAGGAATTTACTTTGAAAGTAATGCTTCTCAAACCACGATTTCCAATACTTCCCCATGCTCTGTTAGAAATGTAAACAGTTGAGATGTCATGCTCATCATAAGCAGTTTGTTGTTATGACATAATGCATAGTTTTCGTCCTAAGGCCTTTTGACATATTTTGATGTCAGCAGATGCTTGAGCGTGCACTGTATTTTGGTGTTGTAAACAGCAAATTTTCTTTGCAACTCAAGTTTTATTTTGGTGTTATTCTCTCGTTAATGTTTTATTGCTGCAGTATTATTCGGCACTTGGGGGTAAAGTACAATTCTTTGTCAGAGTATCAGTTCTTACTAGCTAAAATTACAAAAATTTAACTGAGAACTGGAACAATCAAAGATTCCCAGAAATCTAAAAAAAAATCTAGGTTTTTCCTGTATTTTTCCCAGATGAAAAAATTCTCATGTTTTTGGTGAAATTCCTGGTTGACCTGGGGGATACTATCAAGTGTCAATGTAATGCTGTACATGTACACACCTGTCAGCAGGAATGTAAATGATTAGTGTTGCAATTTCCTGTGACTGGCAGAATGGCCAACAGAGTGCATTATTATTGTTTTCATTTAGTGCTGTTACAAGGCCTGGTGGGTACATAAGGGGTATGAACAGCTTCAGATGTTGAGTGGTGACTATGAGGAACATAGAGATGCTGCGTACTTTTGTCAGACAGAATTAACAGTAGCTGAGAAGGTTTGATAGGGCCCTCATAGTGGGTTTCCATTAGGCTGGCTGGACAAATTGTGCAATATTCAGTGTGGACTACATGGAAACATGAGGGCAGGGATACCTGTTGTCAATGTTCTGGTTGACCACGTATGACCACCACAAAGGAGCATCACCATATTGCATACTAAGCACAGTGCAACTCCTTCACCACTGTGCTTGCCATCTGAGAACAAGTTATTGACTCTTTGTAACATCCTGTCATCCCAAACCATTGGTCAAAGACTAGCAACAGCCAGAACAGAGAATTACCATAACATGTGTAGTCTGCCATTAACACTATGACACAAACAGCTGCATGAATTGCTGATTTATTGTGTCACATGGTGTTCAGCAAAAGAGTATGGTTCTGCACTACCCCAGATTACTATCATAGGTGAATACGGTGGCAACCTGTGGAGAGATACCATTTTCTTCCAATGTTTTGGTGAGACATCCTGGTGTTACTCCTGGTCTTAGGGTGTGGAGAGACACTAGGTATGATTTCAGGCCATGGCTGGTAATGTGTGAGAGAGCTGCAAAAGCACACCAGTGAACCTTTGACATTCTTCATTCTCATGTGTTACCCCTCTTGCAACAGTATTGTGTTGCCAGTTTTCTATATTATAAAGCTCATTCACACATGGAATGTGTCTCTATGAACTTTCTATGTGATACTGAGTTACTACTGTGGCCACCAAGATCCCTGTTTGTATCCCCAATAAAAAATGTGTAGGACCAGCTTGGACTTCAACCAGTCCCAGTGCCAGTATCCAGGATGTCAAGAACCAGTTACAGCAGTTGTGGGCCAGCTTGCCTCAGGAGTTGATACAATGGTTTTATGACACCTTACCCAACTGAATCAGTGCATCCACCCAGGCAAGAGTGGGTGCAGTCCTTCGTAAATTTGATTCAGTTTTGTAATTACTGAAATAACATTAATTACCATCTCCACCACTGGTGTCTCATTTCATTTCCTCTTCCCCTTCTGTGTGCTTCACTTCTTACAGTGTAGTTTAATGTGACTTTATTGACCATACCTATCAGCCTAACTTAAAACAGTTTGATGTGTAAGTCGCCAAAGTGGTATCAAATCGAATGACTTGCACCAAGCGAATGGTCTACCCAACGGGAGGCCCTAGTCACACGACATTTACATTTACCTCCAACAGTAAACTTACCTTTCCTAAACCCATGCTTTGTTGTTTGTTACAGTTTATAATAATTTTATCTCTATAAATATCTATGCATGTGTTCAACAAATTCACTCCAAGCAGTATGGAAAAGTCTATTTGTTTTAGCACTAGGATGCTTGGATTAAAATAACTTTGTGATTGACATTTCAGCAAGATGAGTGATAGGGGCCAGCTGCCCGCCAACTGTAGTTCTTTCATGAGTGCCACATGCTTGTTTGTTGTCTTTGTTGCAGTTACATCTAAAGCATAGTGAGATGTGGCTGACTGCATGAAAGCAACACTCTCCTCTTACCAGTGCAATGTGTCAGTCGCTAAGTAAATTTATTCAAGCTATAGTTGAAAAAGTTATGGAAAAAACATTACTACACTTACATGTAACTGGCAGAAAGGTCAACACCTTCCAGAAATGCTTGAGCAATAAGTTCCTTCCAAGAGGGCTTCCCCATTTTGTCTCGCACTGGAGCCAGACGACTAAGAAGTTCATTGCAACTTCTCATTGTTGCCTATGAGATAACTATTATTAATGTCAGTTATTATATTTGTTAATGTGTAGACACACACACACACACACACACACACACACACACATATACCAAGTGGCAATAGGAGAACATACATATATAAGGTATTGAGGCATGCAAGCTTTTAGAGCCAGTTCAGAAAAGTTGCCCAGAACACCGAGATCAGAGCAGACTTCCAAAGATGGTCTTTTGGGCAAAAGCTTAAATGTTTAGTAGTCTTTTTATTGTGCCTGTCTGTGTCTCAATTCCTCCCCTATCTGGTGAGTAGCAATCCATATCAATGAAAATAATTAATTTTTGAAAATATAATATAATTGGATGAATAAAAAAATCTATTCACCAAACAATGGTAGGAGAACACACATATAAGAGGTATTAAAGTTAGCAAGGTTCTGGAGCCAATGGCTCCTTCTCACAAAAGGACTGAAGAGGAAGCAAGAGCAGTGAAGGAAAAGGACTGGTGAGGTTTAGGAATGAACGTTGCCCATGATTTTGCAGTTTTCTTTTTATTTCTATTTTTAATGCAAAATACTGACTTGTTATGATAAAAATTTAGGCATAAATAATTATATGAAACAGTAGATCCATGCCTTAATCAAATGTCAGATGATAATACCGATTTGTACTAGCACTGCACCATCTGACGTGCTTATGCATCACTAAGAATGTTTACACTGGGATCTGTCAGTTGTAAATTCTTGATGGATGTGAGCACTTGCAATCAGCACAATAACATGTG
Source organism: Schistocerca piceifrons (assembly GCF_021461385.2). NCBI lineage: Eukaryota > Metazoa > Arthropoda > Insecta > Orthoptera > Acrididae > Schistocerca > Schistocerca piceifrons. Next base: position 361,142,334 of record NC_060139.1, on the reverse strand, counting down.
TTTACATAGCTGCTACTTTAAAACTGATATGCTGACTTCTAGTATACCTCGCGATACCAACACGGACATCCAGATGGTACAGGCTGTGAAGCAGTCACTGAAGTTAAGCACATTGTGCTGGGCAGCATGTTCAACAACTGGGTGGCCCAGCTGTCTCTTGGTAACAGTTTTGCGATGTCCAGTCATGAAGACAGACACCTTGTAAGTTATCATCCCTACATAGGAAACAGCACAGTGGTTGCAGCTTAGCTTTGCAGGTCACATGCCTGCTTTCACACAAGTATCCCTGCCTTTGATGAGACAGGAATGCCTGTGGCAGCACTGAAGTAGGTGGTAGTAGGAAGGTCTTGCTTCTAGGTCTATTGCAGGATTATGAGTCATGAGCTGAAGGGTTGGGAGACAGAGTGTACCAGGGATGGATGAGCACATTGTGTAGGTTCTGTGGGCAGTGGAATAGCACTGTGGGAGAGGTGGTGAGTACTAAGGGTAGGATATCCTTATTTCAGAGCATGACAAGCCTTAACTGAAACCTGGGTGGAAAATGTGATTCAGTTGCCTCAGTTCTCAATGGTACTGAGTCACATGTACTGATAAGGCATGGGAGATCTGTTTCTAAAATGGTTGGGAGGGTAATTTTGGTCTGTGGAGGCCTCAGTGAGACCCTTGACATATTTGTAGAGGGACTGCTTCTCACTACAGATGTGATGACCACAGTTGGCTTGGCTGTGTGGAAGGAACTTCTTGGTATGTTATGAGGGGCAGCTGTTGAAGTGAAGGTTTGATGTGGACAGTGGTAGTGATGTAGTCATCCTTGATGTCGAGGTCAACATTGAGGAAGGTGGCTTGGTGTGTTGAGGAGGACCAGGTGAAGTGAATGGGGAATAAAGTGTTGAGGTTCTGTGGGAACATGGTTAGGGCGTCCTCACTCTTAGTCCAGATCACAAAGATGTTAATGAATCTGAACCACTTGAGGGATTTAGGAATCTGTGTGGTTAGGAAGGGTTTCTCTTGATGACCCATGAGTAGGTTGGCATAGGATGGTGCCAAGTAGGTGCCCATAGGTGTCCCACAGATCTGGTTGTAGGTGATATCTTCAATTGAGAAGTAAGACACCCCCGGTACTCCTATTTTTAAGTGGGGTTGGGAATGTGGTGACATGAATGTTTAACTCCAAACTTGGTATGTAAATAACTTACTATCTGGAAAACATGCAAATTGGTTGGAGGGGATAGAAAGGAAATACATTTTAAAATAATCAGAAATGATCAACATTACAGTATTGGTATTGCTAGGCTGACTTGCGACAATTACAATGCCATTCCTTTCCTAGGAATCTTGTGGGGATTATGGTGGGAAAGTGGTAACGTAAAAGAGGTAGCAAACACTGAATAATAATGTCATATTAATGAGCTTCAGGGCTGTTATGCTGAATGATACAGTCTTGATGATATGTGAGTGCATGCGGCAAGGAGGAGAGGGATGACACGTAAAGCACAAATGTGGCGTCTGTGGTGGCACAAATTCAATCAAACTTGCTACGCATGTCACTTACTATCTGAAAAGACACAAGGCTAAGACTTATTTGCCACCACTGCATAATGTAGGTGGGACTAGAAAGTAGATGACATACATAACAATAAAAAATGTGTACAGGTTAGATGTACTGCCTTAGGGAAAGAGAGTGACTGTCTTGTAAATAAAATTCTTTTATTGTAATATTTGTTTTGTAAATAAAAAATACCTTCTCTTGCTGCACTGTATTTGTATTTATAAGTGATAACTTAACATAGAAAACAAGACATGACATGTTTTATAATCTACAGATAACACTTAGTAAAATAAAACTGTATCATTCTAGATCTCATTGATGATGCCTTAAAGTGAAAAAAGGGGAAATGTGTCTCAGAGAAATAAAATACACTGCAGCAAGAAAAGGTGTTTCTTGTTTACAAAACAATTATGTGCTTGCAGCAGAGGATGGATACGCAAACAAACTCAATCTTTTATTGTATTTTTGAACTTGGGCACAGAAATGGTATATAAACCTTTTCACTTTATAGTAAGTTATCATCAAATGATTTAAATATGGCACATAGTAACACATCGAAGTACATGAGAACAGTCATAATTTATGTGACATGGAACTAAAAAGTGTAATAAAAATATTTATAATAAAAATGACTAATATGAGTCTCATATCCAAAGCATTTGAAGTCATTGGCTAATTTGCAAACTGTCCCAAACACTAATAATCACCATGTCAGAGTAGGAGTAGGAGTGGAGTGACAAAAAATAGTAACTGGGTAACACAGGAAAATCATCTAATATGTTAATAAAGTAATTTTACTGTTAGCTTTCTTGTGATATAATTGTCTGTTATATTAGAGATGGGCACAAAACATGCAAACCATAAACTCTTTCTAAAAAAAATATTACCCAGACACAATAATTAAATTGCACGTTGTGATCACTTCATATGCCTTATGCTGTTTTACACTTATGTGGCAATACACATCGCCCTTAACAACACTGAAAGCATGGGACAAAAAACGTTTTTTGATGTAGTATGAGTATATTGATGTAGATTTCTGACAGAATTTTGCTACAGTATGGTATCTGCTTTTCACACTTTTAAATCAGGCCACTTACATAAGAACAGCATTCACTTGCTAAGCTCCCTCCAGTAACCAATCCATTTGGGGCTGTCCAGTTGTTAGAGGGCTTCACACTCACAAAATCGAGAGGAATACCTAATGTATGAGCACAGACCTGTGCCACCTGAAATAATAACAATTTTACAGAAAGCTGATATTATGTCATGAAGTTTATAGTGATATTGTTCTATAACTTTAGCAAAAAACAATCTAAATAAAAATTATTTCATTTAACAATAATTACAGTTAAATAAAAGACCATTCTCTAAACTGCTTTATTCATAAAACAACAATTTTGTTTCATCAGCAGAAAATTAGGAATGTAGAGATAAAATATTTGCTGGTACTTATTGAGTCAGCATCCACAGGGATAACAAGGAAGGTTAAGGTTTAAATTTTGATGTAAGTTTAGGTCACTAGAGGCATAGCACAAGTTTAGAATGGGCAAGGTGCCATACTTATTTCCTTGGTGGAGTTGAAAGAATCCAAACCTTTGAAAAATGAGGATACATTTTCTTGACCCGGCAGATGGGAGAAAACAGTGAATACTCATAATATATCATTATACAAACCTTGTACTAGAAATGTACCTGAAAATATAATGTAGCTACATAATCAGTGGGTGATATATTTTCAGAATCATTTTTGCATTGGGTAAACAGATTCACCCCAAACAACTGCTACTCATGACTTACTCAGTGTGACACCCTGTATTGCTGGAAAACAGTATAGATAAAACGTTTTAGTTTACTTGTAGCTATAGTTAAATAAAAGCCATGTTCTAGGCTGTTTTGTTCACCAAACAACAATTTTCTGTAGTATAAAGGAAATTAGTAATGCACAGGAAAAAATGGTTGCTAGTACGTATTGAGCCAGCATTGCCAGCAAAAGCAAGTAAGGTTTTAAAGTTCAAAATTCAATCTAAATTATGGTCATTAGAAGAGGTATGATACAAGTTTAAAATGGACAAGGTATCATTATTAGTAGGTTCTTACAATGCATCATGCAATGAGAGGTTATTTTTCTCTCAGAACACCATTTGTATTCAATCCAGGATCATCCATTATTGTATTAAATCCATTAACACTTCTAGGATATTATTACCCTACTGTCTCACTTCACAAATGTGAACACACACACAGAGAGAGAGAGAGAGATATTCATACTACTTCACTACTGTCTCTCACTTCAGAAGATTAGTATGCCTATGTTGACACAGATGATCTCAAAAAAAGCTTTTTTCCCTCAATTTAATCCTTGGTGCACTAAAACTACAGGCTATGAAGCTGTGACCCTAGATAAAAGTGAAACATATTGGATTGGTGCAGAAGCAACATGACAGAGTTAATAGAATACAAACCTTTGAAAAGTAAGGATAAGCACTGTTGGCCTTGGAGAGAGGAGGCAAAATAGTGGTAAAAAGGTATGATATGTAGGTGTAGGTATGTGTGTGTGCATACAGGAGGTGGTGTTGGGGGTGGGGGCGGAAAGGGGAGGGGGTGTTGGTCAGGGGGGAGGAAGATCCGACAGTTCAAAAAAACTTCAGTGTGCTCACAACATATGATTCATAATCTTTAAACTTGCAATGTAATTGAACATTTATATAAATACATCTGCATCTATGTACATGTTGTCTCAGGAAGAATGGTCGATATTCAGGGATATGACAGGAATGCTCATTAAAAACAAAAACCTTCTTTTGGGCATATGCCCTATTCCAAATGGTTTCCAAGATAGACTACATTTAATGTACATTTGTTTCTGGGCTAGTGAAAGCCCTTATATGTCTTACTCACCAAACCTCTTTGATATTTTACTAGTATTGTAGCCTGACCTATATTACTGCTTTCAACCCCTTTCCTTGGGATGTATTCCTATGATTAAACTATCCTGTTGTACGCACAGTTGTTCATCGTGTGTTTTGAGTGAAGTAGTGCAAGAGATTGAGAGGGTATCAGAGAGACATCAGTTAACTGTGTTTGTTCACATGCTGGCTAAAATGTCACACATCTACACTAATGAAGAATATGCAGATATGGTTTATGTTTATCCCTTCTGCAATGGTAGTGTTCCTGCTGCTCTCAAAGAATACCACCAGTCCTTTCCGACATGTTGAATTCCTGACTGTAGAGTGCTTACCAGAGTTTTCAGCAAGTTTCTTCCAAATTTAGTTCAACAACCTGCGCAGGATCAGCAAGTTTAAGTGGGGTTGTGTATTGCTGCTACCAGCACACGGTGACTTTCTGCATGTATTAGTGTCCCACAAACAAGTGTATGGCAAACATTACAAGTGGAAAACTTTTGACCATTTCGCATACAGCATGTCCATAATCTTCATATTGACAACAATGCCATGTGACTTGAATTTTATCACTTGTCAAATGGTAATCGTCATTTTTTCCCATTAATACTATTCACTTATGAAAACATGTTCAATGCCACATGTAAAAATCACCAATGATTACAGGAGAATCTACATTCTACAGTGGACACGAACTTCTATGTTCATTTTTTGATCAACCTTTGGTGTGGCATGATCAGTAACATGCTGGTATGTCCAAGCCATTTAGAAGAGCAAAGGATGGGACAGAAACATGTGCATTTTTTTTTGGAACATTCATCTGCTGAACACCCTGGGAACATTTCTTTGGGCACATGGACTGCAATGTACTTCTAGTATGACACAGTTCCTCCACATTTTACCAGATGTATGAGGGAACATCTCAACAACACTTATCCTAATCTCTGCATTGGTCATGGTAGTATAATTAACAAGATTGCTAGACCTTATGCCATTTAATTTTTGTTTATGAGGTTTGAAGAAGTTTGAGATGTACAAACAAAAGGTGAATACATCAGATGAACTGCTTGGTCGCATTATAGATGCTGCTGCCCTGTTTAGGGAACATGCAGAAGCACTCAGACAAGCAACACAACATGATTTCCCAATAGAGGACAAATGTACTGAAGTTGAGAGTAGGATATTTGAATATTTATTGTGAACTGTATGATAGCTGTAATGTGATGTCTATGGTAACACTTAGAGACGAATCTGCTACAAATATGTAATTTTCAATAGACATTTTGTTGTAATGTTTACTAACTATTGTTCATGTTTAAAACTGACAAAGTACTGAATAATGCATAAAACAAATAGTAAATTGTGTTCTAGCTCAGAAGCCTTTTGGAATAAGGCATATGTCCAGATGACATTTTTTGTTTCATATAGCTATTTCTGTCATACTACCAAATATTGCCCATTCCTCCTGGGACACCCGGTGTATACTTTGCAAATCACTGTCATGTGATACGCCTCACTGTACCAGTCATTATGGCTTTTCCCATTGCGTACATGAATGAAATGAGGGAAGAGTGATTGCTTAAACACGTCTGTACATGCTGAAATTAGTCTAATCTTGTCTTTGTGATCCCTGTAGGAGTGATACAGGCAAGGATGTAATATATTCTTACATTCATCACTCAAATTTGGTTCTAGAAAATTTCTAAGTAGGTCTTCTTGGGATAGTTTGCGTGTATCTTCAAGTGTCTGCCAGTTCAGTTCTTTCTGTGAGAAAGTCCCACTGGTCGAACAGACCTGGGACATTCATGCTGCCCCTCTCTGTACACGTTCAATATCCCCTGTTAGTCCCATCTGGTATGGGTACCACACACTTGAGACATATTTCAGGATGGGTCACATGAGTCTTTTGTATGCAATCCCTGTGTAGACTGATTGGATTTCCCTAGTATACTACCAATGAACCACTGTCTGCCACCTGTTTTACCTATGGCTGAGGCTATGAGATCATTCCATTTCATATCCCTATATTACAGTCATATGATACTATGTTTTTGTTTTGTAAAGTGCACATTTCCGTACACTTGAAGTAAGTTGCCAATCTTTATACCAGTTTCAAATCTTATCAAGAAAGAATATTTGTGCAGCTTTTTTCAGACAGTACTTCATTATTGATAGCTGCATAATCTGTGACAACTCTGAGGTTACTATTCACATTATCTCATTAATGACAAGAATAGCAATGGTCCCAACATATTTCCTTGGGGCACATCTGAAGATAATATGTTGCGTCCTTCCTACACAAAACCTCAATTCAGTCACCAATCCCTATTATGATACTTATTATAATAAATGCATGTGTGGTACTGAGTCAAATGCTGTTTAAAGGTAAGAAACACAGCATCTACCTGACTGCATAAATCCATGGTATTCAGGATGTCATGTGAGAAAAGGTTGAGTTAGGTATCACATGACTGATGTTTTCAGACACCATGCTGGTTGGCATGGATGAGGTCTACATTTACATCTACATCTACATGATTACTCTGCAATTCACATTTAAGTGCTTGGCAGAGGGTTCATCGAACCACAATCATACTATCTCTCTACCATTCCACTCCCGAACAGTGCGCGGGAAAAACAAACACCTAAACCTTTCTGTTCGAGCTCTGACTTGGGTTGGGCTCAACAAAATATTTTCGCATTCGGAAGAGAAAGTTTGTGACTGAAATTTCCTAAGTAGATCGCACCGCGACGAAAAACGTCTTTGCTTTAATGACTTCCATCCCAACTCGCGTATCATATCTGCCATGCTCTCTCCCCTATTACGTGATAATACAAAATGAGCTGCCCTTTTTTGCACCCTTTCGATGTCCTCTGTCAATCCCACCTGGTAAGGATCCCACACCGCACAGCAATATTCTAACAGAGGATGAACTAGTGTAGTGTAAGCTGTCTCTTTAGTGGACTTATTGCATCTTCTAAGTGTCCTGCCAATGAAATGCAACCTTTGGCTCACCTTCCCCACAATATTGTCTATGTGGTCTTTCCAACTGAAGTTGTTTGTAATTTTAACACCCAGGTACTTAGTTGAATTGACAGCCTTGAGAACTGTACTATTTATCGAGTAATCGAATTCCAACGGATTTCTTTTGGAACTCATGTGGATCACCTCACACTTTTCGTTATTTAGCGTCAACTGCCACCTGCCACACCATACAGCAATCTTTTCCAAATCGCTTTGCAACTGATACTGGTCTTCGGATGACCTTACTAGACGGTAAATTACAGCATCATCTGTGAACAACCTAAGAGAACTGCTCAGATTGTCACCCAGATCATTTATATAGATCAGGAACAGCAGAGGTCCCAGGACGCTTCCCTGGGGAACACCTGATATCACTTCAGTTTTACTCAATGATTTGCCGTCTATTACTACAAACTGCAACCTTCCTGACAGGAAATCACGAATCCAGTCGCACAACTGAGACGATACCCCATAGGCCCGCAGCTTGATTAGAAGTTGCTTGTGAGGAACGGTGTCAAAAGCTTTCCGGAAATCTAGAAATACGGAATCCACTTGAGATCCCCTGTTGATGGCGGCCATTACTTCGTGTGGATAAAGAGCTAGCTGCGTTGCACAAGAACGATGTTTTCTGAAACCATGCTGATTACGTATCAATGCATTGTTCTCTTCGAGGTGATTCATAATGCTTGAATACAATATATGCTCCAAAACCCTACTGCAAACCGACGTCAATGATATAGGTCTGTAGTTCGATGGATTACTCCTACTACCCTTCTTAAACACTGGTGCGACCTGCACCATTTTCCAATCTGTAGGTAAAGATCTATCGGTGAGTGAGCAGTTATATATGATTGCTAAGTGGGGAGCTATTGTATCAGCGTAATCTGAAAAGAACCTAATCGGTATACAATCTGGACCTGAAGACTTGCCCGTATCAAGCGATTTGAGATGCTTCGCAACCCCTAAGGTATCTACTTCTAAAAAACTCATGCTAGCAGCTGTTTGTGTTTCAAATTCTGGAATATTCCATTCGTCTTCCCTGGTGAAGGAATTTCGGAAAACTGCGTTCAATAACTCCGCTTTAGCGGCACAGTTGTCGGTAACAGTACCATCGTCACTGCGCAGCGAAGGTATTGACTGCGTTTTGCCACTTGTGTACTTTACATACAACCAGAATTTCTTTGGATTTTCTACCAAATTTCGAGACAATGTTTTGTTGCGGAACCTATTAAAGGCATCTCACATTGTAGTCCATGCCAAATTTCGCGTGTCTGTAAATTTTAGCCAATCTTCGGGATTTCGCATTCTTCTGAACTTTGTATGCTTTTTCCGTTGCCTCTGCAACAGCGTTTGGACCTGTTTTGAGTACCATGGGGGATCAGTTCCATCTCTTACCAGTTTATGAGGTATGAATCTCTCAATTGCTGTTGCTACTATATCTTTGAATTTGAGCCACATCTCGTCTGCATTCGCATAGTCAGTTCGGAAGGAATGGAGATTGTCTCTTAGAAAGGCTTCTAGTGACACTTTATCCGCTTTTTTAAATAAAATTATTTTGCATTTGTTTCTGGTGGATTTGGAAGAAACAGTATTGAGCCTAGCTACAACGACCTTGTGATCACTAATCCCTGTATCAGTCATGATGCTCTCTATTAGCTCTGGATTGTTTGTGGCTAAGAGGTCAAGTGTGTTTTCACAACCATTTATAATTCGCGTGGGTTCGTGGACTAACTGCTCGAAATAATTTTCGGAGAAAGCATTTAGGACAATCTCGGAAGATGTTTTCTGCCTACCACCGGTTCTGAACAAGTATTTTTGCCAACATATCGAGGGAAGGTTGAAGTCTCCACCAACTATAACCGTATGAGTGGGGTATTTATTTGTTACGAGACTCAAATTTTCTCTGAACTGTTCAGCAACTATATCATTGGAGTCTGGGGGTCAGTAGAAGGAGCCAATTATTAACTTATTTCGGCTGTTAAGTATAACCTCCACCCATACCAATTCGCACGGAGTATCTACTTCGACTTCACTACAAGATAAACCACTACTGACAGACACAAACTCTCCACCACCAATTCTGCCTAATCTGAGACTGAGACTTCGTAAAAATTTCTACAGAACTTATTTCAGGCTTTAGCCAGCTTTCTGTACCTATAATGATTTCAGCTTCTGTGCTTTCTATTAGTGCTTGAAGCTCAGGGACTTTCCCAGCACAACTACAACAATTTACAACGAAAATTCCGACTGTTCCTTGATCCAAGCACGTCCTGTATTTGCCATGCACCCTTTGAGATTGCAGCCCACCCCGTACTTTCCTGAGGCCTTCTAACCTAAAAAACCATCCAGTCCACGCCACACAGCCTCCGCTACCCATGTAGCCACCAGCTGAGTGTAGTGAACTCTTGACCTATTCAGCGGAAGACGAAACACCACCACCTTATGGCGCAAGTCAAGGAATCTGCAGCCAACACGGTCACAAAACCGACTGAGCCTCTGATTCAGACCCTCCACCCGGCTCTGCAGCAAAGGTCTGCAGTTGGTTCAGTCAATGATTTTGTTTGAGATATTGTTCAGTCTGTTGTCATGTTGTATAAACATAGTCAGCACCAACGAATTAATGTGACATCCAACATCAATGGAAAACATTAGATTGTTTCTTGCTAAACGCAATTTTTTTAAATGGGATTTTATGTGCTCAACTGATCGACTGACCTAAAATTAGTCTAGTATGATATTTGATTCAACAAATTACAAGGGGACAGAACTGTTGAGCAAATTTATCTTCAGGAGATGAAATTCCAAGTACCGCCAACAGGCATACTTAAAAGTAGAAAGAAAAAAGCTCTCTCCATAGCAGAGTTGGTGAAAGAATGTCTTTGGTAGTGCTGTTGCCAGGCTTTCAACTAAGAAGTGCAAATGGCTTCAGGTGAAAACAATAACTGTCTATACAGCTGCAACAACTCTGGGCTGTTGCCACAGAAACATACACAAAATTGTGTTACATGTGTGTTTGGGTTAGACACACATAGCAGCCCTGCCAAACTGTCAGGAATTTTCTTTTGGCAATTCTACTTCAATTCTTTTCAAACTATCAGCTCTTATCCCAGGGATGAAAGAGTGATAAGTTAGGGAAGATTGAAGAAGGGGCAGAATCTATGACTGAACATTTTCCAATACACTTTGTAATTTTTCTGCAGGAAAATCTTTCAAGCTTATGTAAGCTACTTTAACGACTAAGAATGACTTCCTTCATTCTTTTGATTAAATTAGAAATAAATCAATCATGGCTCAAACCAAGAGTTATGGGAAAATTAACTTAGCTAAAATAATCTTAAGGGAAATTTCATGACTGAAATAATTAACAAAAATAACCAAAGTTGAAAACTCATGTGCAGTTGATTGATGCACAATGCAAAGATGAAAGTAGCAGCACAAAAAATACCTATTGTGCTGTGCTGTAACCAAAATGACATAGTGAGTTATGTGATTGAAACCATACAATTTCAACACTGCAATCTTTGCTGAAGAGAATTCATTCTTATCTGTTGTTACAAATTTGTGTCTCAACTATGCATGAAGTTTCCTTCTTGTCTGCTTAACTTTGATTTGATAAGAACTTCTAACTTTTCTGTTCTGAGATCTTGTGTAACATTTTATTTCATGGATCTCCTGTTTTTCGCTTCATTCAGAATACTGTGTGATATTGCTATTTTATCTGTCAATTTCTAACACTTTTCTCCTTTCTGTTAACAGAAGTTAACGTCTAATTCACATTTTGAATGATTCTGTATATATTGTTGGCTGGTAAGAAGATTTTATACTGAAATGTAATGGCTATTTCAACATTGAGGTCCCTTACTTTTTAGAGAAACTAGTAAAATAAATGACATTATGGGGTTGCGTCTAGTGTTCCGTTAATTGGCAATGAATGGTGTTCTCATAAAAGGAAAAAGAAAATTATACATATGTTAAAACAGTTTCACAATTGGATTTGTTACAAATGATGACCAGCCCATATAGTACAACATTCTGTGGACTATCCTGTGAATCATGAAGGTTTGCTAAACCCAGATAAAATCTACACAGTAGATTAATGACATGGATTGGTACAAGGCAAGCCTGTGTGTGGTTTTAGGCAGTTCCCCATGCTCACTTAAGCAAATGATGTGCTGTTCCCTAAACTCCACCTCAGCAAATACTGTACACCAACAGTTAAAATATGGTACACGATTCACAGCCAAATGGTGCTCACAACTTTCCTCCCTTCGGTTACATTGATGAGTAAGGAAGAACATCCGGCCACAAAGTTAAATTATAAAATAAAATTTTCCAAAACCTTAAAAACATGGTTCAAATGGCTCTGAGCACTATGGGACTTAACATCTGTGGTCATCAGTCCCCTAGAACTTAGAACTACTTAAACCTAACTAACCTAAGGACATCACACACATCCATGCCCGAGGCAGGATTCGAACCTGCGACCGTAGCAGTCGCGCGGTTTATTTTCACTACTGAATTTTGAATAATGACATTCTCTTTTCATGTGAATACATGCCACATTGGGTCACATGTTCAATATGAGACAATACGTATAAAAGTACCTAAATACTCATTCCACAAGTAGTTGAATAATGGCATCCAGCTGCTTATAGCATGAGCCCTCAATTACTTGTATGCATTTTCCTCCCAAAAGCTTGGCACAAGTTTGATGCAATGCATTAATAAAAAATTGAATGAGGAAATTTTGATACTGACATTAAAAAATTAAGATTACCAACTGTGGAAGAAGCAGTTCTTTCTCATTCATAATCCCAATAATGATTTTTATATCACTGATACTGTAGTGTTTGTTTTTGTACAAGGTACATTCAAATTATCATCAAACAGCAAAATATTACAGTTTTTATGTTTATACACAGGGCATTTCTCCTAAAAATTGTCATTAGGATTTTCTCTAGAGTTTTAGCAGATATCTGCAAAATCAATAGGTGGAGTCATCCCAAACAAATAGTGCTCATCACATCTTTCAAGCAACACCCAATGTCAACAGAAAGCACTTATGGGAAACGGGAATACAGATAACTGTATATGCAACAAACTGTTCCCATAAATGATTATACATGCATATATTTCAGCACAAAGAAAGATACATGTGTTCACTGTACAAGGTACAAATGCTGACTGGAACATTAACATGGCGGCTTGTCAGAGCAGTTAGAGTTCAAAGATCATTCTTTACATGGTGCTATCAATGCCACAGAGACTCCACCCCCACCGCAGTACGGAGTATGGCCTGTGGGAGCCTGAGGGGAGGTCGTGGTCATGTGGGTGTCGGCATCGGAGTGAATAGTGCGAGGCAGCAGGCGCACGACTGGAAGCTCCATCTCAGTCAGGGCAGTATGCAAAAGCGCAGCAACAGGCTGCAGGTCCACATCATAATCTGCCAGCGGGGACGCGCGATGTGTCGGCTGGCCCAGGAGTAAAGGTGTGGGAAGGGGTGCGGCGTGCGAGCGTGCCTGCCCCTAAAGCAGATCGAGCCGTCTGAGGAGATGAATGCACGAACTCTTGATGGATTGCACTCTCAGGGGAGGGACAGGCTATGCACTATCTTGACATCTAGTTCCTTGTTGAGTGTCTGTAAAGAGCATGAGCACATGATCATCAAAAGTGACAATCGACACATTGTCAACGCGGGTAGGTGGTACAGTGCAGCGCAAGTTGAAAATCGGGGAGCAAGTCTCTTCAGTAGATGAAACGTCATCAAAACCTGTGCATGGGGCTGATGACGACATGCTTGGGAAACCTGGGAACTGCAGTGACGAATCATCAGGAGGAGAAGACCCTACCATGGAATGAGCTAACTCATTATCGGGTTCGGCAATGGAAAATTCCTCTGGATGGTCTGACTGGGACAGCAGAGTGGTATCGGAGTCCACGAAAGAAGCTTGAGCCTGTGTAGCAAAACGGCCTACTTTAACCATAATGTTGAACATCGTCTCACCCCTCTGGAGCACTTCAAAGTGGCCGTGGTACGGGGTTGCATGGTTTGTCTTACTGAATCATCCCTGAGCATAACGTGGGAGCATATGTTGAGTGCAGTTGGCACATAAGTGTCCAGCGGGGTATGATTGACAGGTGGGTGTAGCCGTGCGTGTCTAAAGTGGGTGCGCATTCTACTAATACAGTCTGGAAAGGTGGGGAAATCCTTGGGTGCTTAAGGAAGGATAAGTTCCCCAGGTAGAACCTGGCTCTCGCCTAAAATGAATTCAGAGATGGTTCCCTGTAAGTCAGGTTTAAAGGTCGAACAGAGACCAAGTAACACCAAAGGAAGCGCCTCAGACCAGAGGCAGTCATTGCATCTGAGTGCTGTTTTAAGGGTGCGGTGCCATCGTTCCACTAAACCGTTGCTTTGTGGGTGGTAGGCTGTTGTATGAATTTTTTTAATGCCGCGAAGGTTACATAGAATCATGAAAAGTGCAGACTCGAACTGTCAACCCTGGTCGGTGATGATGGTGGATGGGCAACAGAATCTAGCGATCCATGATGAGACGAATCCCTTGGCCACGATTTCTGCCATGATGTTGGGTACAGGAGCAGCTTCCACCCAATGAAACATGCGGTCGATTGTGGAAAGGATATATCTGTGGCCCTCTGACAGTGGCAGAGGGCCAGTAAGGTTGATATGTACATGACAGAAACGTCCTTGCAGAATGTCAAACTTGCTAAGGGGGGAGGGGGGGGGGGCAGGGGGGGGGGGGGAGGTGTGGCATCCAATTTAAATTGCGTTGGGAAATGCAGCTGCGTGCCCGGGTTTGACAGTCCTGCTTAACATTTTTCCAAACAAAATGCTCAGTGATGAGGCCTGTGGTGGTGCAGATGCCAGGGTGGGTGAGGTTATGAAAGGCGTCAAAGGTTTGTCGGCACAATGTGGGAGGGAGCAACAGCCACAGAGTGCCGGTAGAAGAATCGCACCACCCTTCATCCGAAATGCCGGGGAACTTGGCTTTGGTAAAAACAAGCGATGTCTGAGGATCCGTGAGGGGAGCTTGAGATTCCACATTAGAGGCCTGGAGAGTGGTGAGGTCAGATGAATCGATGATGCATGAGACAGTATTGACCCGTCAAAAGAAATCAGCAGGGGTGTTTTCTGTGCCTTTGATGTAGCGTACATCTGTAGTAAATTGAGAGACCAGGTCAAAGTAGCGGAAATGCCATGGGGGTGGGTCCTCGGGAGGGTTGCAGAAGGCATCCGCCACTGGTTTGTGGTCAGTAAGGATGAAGAAAGAATGGCCTTCGATGTCAGGGCGAAAGTGTTTGACGGCTTCACAGACCGCTAGAAGCTACCTATCATAAGCAGAATATTTCATCTGTGCTGTAGACAGTTTTTTAGAGAAGAAATGAAGGGGTGAAACCGTGTTGCCTTTCTGTGTTGCTGTAATACTGTCCCGACCACAATGTCGCTGGCATCCGTAGTGATGAACAACTCGGCAGACGGATCGGGGTGGGCGAGTACAACGGCGTGAGCTAATTCTGTCTTTAGAGCCCTTAAGGCCTCTAGCATAGGTTCAGTCCAACGGACTGGCTTAAGGCCCAAAGTCTGTTTGCAGGACAGTGAGTCCATCAGCAGGGCCCGCACAGCAGCAGCAGCAGTAGTTAGATGTCGGCAGTAGTAATTTTTAGTACCCAGGAAATGTCGGAGTTCTTTGTTTGTAGCCGGGAGTGGCAATGATGTGATAGCCTGCATGCGGGAATTGGGAGGCTGTGCTCCGTCTGCAGAGACAGTGTAACCCAAAAATGTCACAGAAGACCGACGCAATTGGAATTTATCTTTGTTGACCTCGACACTGTTGGAGTTCAAGGTCCGGAGGACCTTGGATAAATGATCTTAGTGGTCCTTACTCGACTTGCTGAAAATGAGGATGTCATCCGGGTATGCAAAGCAGAACTCGAATTGTCATAAGATTGAGTCAATGAAATGTTGCCACATTTGTGTCGCATTCTTTAAGCCGAATGGCATGAAGTTGTATTGGAACAAACCGAGCGGCAAGATGATAGCAGTCTTTGTAATGTCTTCCAGCACTACGGGAATCTGGTGATAGGCATGTTTACAGTCAATCACACTGAAGATTATGGCACCCGATAACATATGGGTGAAATCGTTTATGTTCAGTACAGGGTAATTGTCCATAATGGTACAAGCGTTTAAGCATCTGTAATCACCACACATATGAAAAGTACCGTCGTGTTTGGTGATGAGGTGAATCAGTGAAGACCAATTGCTGTCCAATGGCTGTAGAATGCCTGCCTCCAGAAGTTCGTTAATTTGCTGCTGGGCCACGTGCAACTTAATGGGGTTGAGATGTCTACCTTTATGCCTAATAGGAAGGCCGGTAGTGATAATTATCTTGTGTGTTGGAAGTAGTAATTATCTTGTGAGTCGTTCCGTCAGTGACGGAAGAGACTGAGAAATGCACACGAGGCTGAGTAACGTCCTGACGTGAAGTTCTGGGACGACTGGGGTACGATGAGGCGTAGCTGTTAGCGCGAGTGGTAAAAGGCAGTGTGAAGGACACATGCCTGTTACGTGAGCACGGCGTGCACTTGTTTGGAGAGATCGACTGCGTGTGCAGCACGGAGTGGATTGGTGCGCGCAGCGACTGTCTGTTGTTAGCTTCGCCTTGAGTAACCGACACAGGCAAGAGAGGCGTTGGCATCATGCGGGGAACGGGGATGGCCGCCGAATAATGTGGTTGGCGCGCGAGAGAGGGGGGATGTTTACCAACAAGCGGCCGGCTGTCTGCGCGGTGGACGTGTTCGCATTGTGCACACAACTGTCATTAGAAGCACTGTTTGAAACACATGGCACTGCATGTAGTGTGTGTGTGGCGGGTGCAGAGATCACTGAACGCGAATTGTCACACACAATGAATGTTTCTGGACTAACCTCATGAGTGTCCATGCTGGTGTCTGCTGAAGAGGGTCGATCAGGTGAAGGAACTGTGGACTGCAGTTGCAGCAGTGAGGTACGAGCTGCGGTGAGCTCATCAGAAGTGTGAGCAATGCATTGTTTCAACTCATTGTTTTGCCGATGGAGTTGTGCTGCTGCATTGTACTCTGACAGTAGATTAGTGATGCAGGTCACAATTTTGTCCGCGAGGGTGGAGCACTCACGAACCAAATCACATGTAGCGACGTAAACAGAACAACGAGCATAAGTGCCTGAGCACGGTATCTGAGTGTCAGAAGGGTGGTGTAGCACTGAACCTTGAACTACGTTCAGGGAGAGTTTGTAATGGGAGAAGAAATCCATACCGAGAATTGGTTCATCAATATTGACGATGTAAAAAGTCCATGGGAAATGTAGAGAAGGAGATAGATGCACCATAACTTTAGCAGAGCCGACGGTTTGTAATGTTGATTCCGTGACAAAGCGTAGAAGCGACTTTGTCAGTGAAAAAACAGGAGGAGCCACCGGTGTAGGTATGACGGACACGTCAGCACCGGTGTTGACTAGGATAACAAGCCGTGACGAAATGTTGGTCACGTATAAATGACCGCTCGGCCAAGAGGACGAGTGAACAGAGTGCAATGTTTGAGGACGCCTGTGAAGTTCCCCGCAGGACTAGGCATCTTTTAGATCCTGCGGTCGGCATTTGGGTGCTGGCAAGGTAATCTGTACTTCTTGGCCTCATCCCCGAAAATCTTGTGGTATCAGCAGTATGGATGAGCTGGATGTGGCAGTGGCGATGATTGTGACAGCGGAGGAGGTTTGTCCTCATTGATCTGTTCCAGAATGTAAACCAGGATGTATGGTGCATGTGCAATTCTTGAGTGCTTGGGAAGAGGAGAGAGCGAATGAGTACCGCCCGGTGATATAGATGGAATGGAGGTGGAACGAGCCCTGCCT
This sequence comes from Schistocerca piceifrons, assembly GCF_021461385.2. NCBI lineage: Eukaryota > Metazoa > Arthropoda > Insecta > Orthoptera > Acrididae > Schistocerca > Schistocerca piceifrons. The sequence goes on along the minus strand of NC_060139.1, from coordinate 361,124,944 downwards.
CTGCCCGCAGATGGCCGGTAAACAGGCGGTGTAGTGCAAATGAGCGGTGAGAGGTGTGCTGGTTGTTTTTGTTGCAGTAGTGCATACAGCTGATCTGTGATGTAAAGGCGAGAGCTGATAGACTCAAAGGAATGCGGTAGTACGTGTATCTGCGGGTTGGTAGGTAACTTGACAGACCATACTGCCCAGAGGGTAATGTCCAGCATCGTGTGTTCACTCACAAATAGCCGAAGGCAGCACCAGAGTTGTGATGGAGTGTGGTCCTCCAGGTGTTCCTCGTACAAGATTTGATTATTAATTCCTGTGGTGAGCAGGTGAGTTGGTCCAATAATGTATTCCTGGCAAACTCGTATTTTGATGGCGGCGGTGGCGAAAGGAGGTGGTCACTTATTAAATCTGAGTGGTCATGGAGTTGTGTGATGAGACATAGAAATTTAGAGTTGTCATCGGTCACCTGATGTAACTCGAAAAGGTGCTCCACAAGTGCAAACCCTGAAATGGGGTTGTCCTCGTATAAAGGAGGTAGCTTCGGCAGACAGCCAGGGGTGGGGCGAGGGTGGCTTCGGCGTATCTTGGAAGGCCTACTATCCCATGGTAGGATAGGCTGTCCTATAATCCTGCACTACTGGCGTGGACATGTTACTAGCAAACATGTCCCAAACAACAGCCGGTTGCAATGTCCCTGGTGAGTCACGTAAGCACTACATGGCAGGCATGGCTGGAACCATGGGAATGAACGGATGAGCAGCATGTGAGGTAGGCCTGTAAACTGGACCAGAGGTTAAAGGCACAGTACTTAAATTTTCCACCTTGGAAATGATGCAGAAGACCGGTGCGGCAGGCACATACGGTACTGCGGAAGGAGATAGCGATTTGTTGGTCGGAATCGGGACCCCAATGAGTGAGAGGGGGCAGGGGGGGGGGGGGGGGGTGGTACTTGGTGTGGAAACAGCGAGAGTTTTCTGTGCACATCGGAAACGCACCCCATGTGGTAGGACCATAAATCACTGGTGAAACCTCTTGGTAGTCACATTGTCATGGTACAATGTTCCTGGATGGTGAAGGGCCGTCGGGTGTGCTCGAACCCACATGGTCGAGAAACTGGGCAACAGATCTGGTGGTTGAGCCTGGCGAACTTGATGTATAAAAATGTCCATTATTCAAATGTGAGGAGGGCAAAACTGCATGTGCATTTTGCACAAATGGCAGCATTGTACACAGCATTACTGTATCCGATGTTGCGGCACGTAGAGGATCGAAGCACGTGTGCGAATTTGGGTCCCTTTGAACACTACATGAGTGATTGATCATTACACAATTCTGGAAATCGTCCACTTCACCTTTCACATGCCAGCATGCACAGTCCAGCAACATGAAACCTGAGTCCATTGTCTGAGGTAATGGCGTAACACTCGGCCATTGTAGAGCTGCAAAGTTTGAGGTTAACTTTGTTGGAGATCAGAATCACTGTCTGACGAAACAACCATTGGCAGGGGATTGGAGTGGCCTGGTAGTAGTAGCTGAACCTCCAAATCCTCATATAAAATGTTGGGTGAGCAACCATGGCATCGAACGTAAAAACTGTTGATTCCACATAGCCGGCACAGAAGTCGTGGAAGACATAGAAACATCGGGGTCACCAATATGGGAAACGGGAATACGCATAACTGTATACCCAACAAACTGTTCGCATAAATGTTTATACATGCATATATTTCAGCACAAAGAAAGATACACGTGTACACTGTACAAGGTACAATGGCTGACTGGAACATTAACATGGCGGCTCGTCAGAGCATTTAGAGTTCAAAGATCATGCTTTATGTGGTCGATGTGATCTATCAACGCCACACACTGATTAGTTTCCTGTTACAGACAAAATTATTTTTAAAGTGGAATTTTACATGCCAGTTCAGTATAGCAATCCAGGTTAGTCTAGCATAATATTTATTTTATTGATTTTCACTAACAATGACACGAAGACTCAAAGAACAATCAGTACTCAAGCAGCAATAGCACTGCCCCGGCTCACACTGATTGATACAGCACAGCATGCAGTGCTACTGAGTCCCTTGTGGATTGCTGCTTATTCTTCGTGTTTTACTGTCCCTGTTAATAAATATCGATAAAACAAATATCGAACTGGACTAAAGTTGGGAATGCTCCATTGAATGGGGACATAAACTTCTAATTTAAAAATAATTTTCTTTGTAACTGGAAAGAAACTGATGTCTTCTGTTGGCGCTGGGCACCACATGAAAGACATGATGAGAAGTAATTGTTTGGGCTGGCTCCAGCTACACATTGAAAAAATGAAATTACAAATACCTGCTGAAACAAGAGAAAAAATGTGGCCTAACAGCTCTAAGGAGTCAGCATAGATAATGCATAATCAGATGTGTACTTGTTTCCTAATAGATGACATTATGAATGTGGAGCAATGTGACTAAAATGTTATAAGTACTTGTATTCATACCTTTGTGTTGATTCCCTGCCCACACTCAACTCCTCCATGAATCACAGCAACTGTACCATCATCAGCATAAATAGATACAACTGAATGATAATTACCCAGATATATAAAAGGATATCTCATAATTACCATTGCCATTCCCCTTTTTCGCCATCGGTTTTCCTGTAACAAATAAATCTCATATTAGGTGTCACTGGAACTTGATATTATTTGAAATACAAGATCATTTGAAATTTAATTAATCTTCAGATTTGAGGATTAGACTCTCACTCATCAACCTACCTTGTTGAAGGTTTCCACTGCCTTTTTCCTTTCATCATATTGTGCAGACGACTTCAAATCATTGATAATACCAACCAGTGCATTATCATCTTTTGTTAAGTTTGCAAGTCTGATTTCCAATGGATCCATTTTAAGATCATTTGCTATATGTTCCATTATAGTTTCTACCATTGCATTTCCTTCTAAGGAACCTGGTACAAAGCGTCAATTATTAAGAAAGAAAGGGTGACATTTACAAAGGATGTCAATAACTTTTATAATTTTGGCATAAACCATCAGTTAGTTCATTCACAACCAGCACAATAATTATGAAATGAGATAAAAATGAAATATCAACAGTTATTCCAATCCTAAATCAATTATCTGTTCTCTGACTGCACATACAATGTGGTCTGGATATTTGTAATGTTATCAGTCCACTTTAGAAATTCTGAATCAACTACAAGACACTGAACTAGTGCTTGAGGAAACTGCAGTATCCGGAAAGAAAGGACAGAGTGAATGTAAATTGTAGCTTATATAGAGCATTATATGTGTAATATGTGATGAAGATTGCAGAGGCGTGACACTCACATTCAGAGGCAACCTCTTTTGTATGACCAGAAACATTAGGGTTATACAAAGCTTAATCATTAAAGGACTGTCAGTAATATGAAAGCAAGTATTGGTATGCTTTCACAACATCAAACAATTGAGTATCATCAAACAATGGAAAATCCAGCATGGAATGTAACAATACCAGAGAAGGAAATTGCTACTCACCATATAGTGGAGATGCTGAGTCGCGACAGGCACAATAAAAAATTCACACAATTAAAGCTTTCAGCCATTAAGGCATTTGTCAGCAGTAGACACACATATACACATGCACACACTCACGCTCACATAAACACAACTTGCACACACATCTGCAGTCTCAGAGAGCTGAGACCACACTGCGAACAGCAGCACCAATGCATGATGGGAGTGGCGACTGGGTGGGGGTAAGGAGGAGGCTGGGGTGGCGAGGGGGAGGGATAGTATGGTGGGAGTGGCGGACAGCAGGATAAAAGGTGCAGTAGCGGAAACGAGAGAAATAATTTTTGCATTTTTTGCACCACCATGGATCCATGCTCCTTTCATCTGCGCCAATACGGAAAAGTTTCCTTATTCCTAGCCAGATCCCAGTCCCACATACTGTTCCTGCGTTGTTGCTTGGCACTTGAAATCCTCGCTAATGGACTTACCATCAAATTACCCGTCTCTGGTTGCCACCCCTCCTTTCACAGTGACCTCCACCTGTTCAGATTCCGCCAATCCTTAGCCCTCACCAACATAGTCCTGCAAAACCATCCTTGCAGTACCTTCTCTCCATCCGCAAAATTCTCCTGCTATGCAATCCCAAATTCCTGGAACCCATAACACACACTGAAACCCTTGCCCTGCAGGAACTTGAGCAACATGCACAATGCCACCTCAAAAAACTCTCCATCCTACTCACTTCCTATGCCCGCCTCGGAGTAACGTTGTCCACCACTTCTACAACCACCTCCAAACCTCCCCCATGCCCCCTCATAGCTGACATAGCCTGTCTTGCAGACCTACTACATTTACCCCATCCCCCAAAACACCTCCCACCACCACAAAGAACTCAGAACCTAAACAGACCCGCAACACAGTAATGAACCTTTTCTCCAGAAGGCTTAGTCCCACAGAACTATCAGTCCTTTCCAAAGACCTCACCTTTTTCCCCACTCCCAAATTCAACCATGCTGGACTAATTAAAGACCTTCTCTCCTTCTCCCAGTCCCTACAGTGGAAACACTTTTTCGCTACCAACCCAACCAATCAGACTCAAACAAAGACCAATATTGAACCTTGCCAAATTCAGTTCACTCCTCTATCCAACCATGATACACCCCCACTGCCTCCAAACCACCTCCTGTTAACTTTCCACAATTTCTTAACCTTGAACCTTCCCTCAACATCATTCCCAAATCCCTCAACATGCAAACTAACCTTACATCCACAGAAAGAACCACAGTCCACCATCTAAAAACTGATCCCAACCTTATAATCCTACCTGCTGACAAAGGCTCCACCACCGCTGTTTTGAACTGCATCCATTATGTGGCAGAAGGACTCCATCAGCTGTCAGATACTTCCACCTACAAACGATGCCACAGTGATCCCATTCCAGTAATCCAGCAGGATCTCCAGTCACTACTCAAACCCTTAGGCCCATCCCAGAACCTCTCCCCAGAGTCCATCTCCCTACTTACCCCTACCACTCCCCACACTCCCACCTTCTACATGCTTCGTAAAGTCCATAAACCCAACCACCCAGGACACCCCATTGTGGCCAGTTACTGTGCCCACGCTGAGAGAATCTCTGCTCTCGTAGACCAACGCCTTCAACCTATTATCCAGAACCTATCCTCCTACATAAAAGATACCAACCATTTCCTCGACCAACTCTCCACAGTTCCTGTCCCTTTACCACACGGTGCCCTGCTCGTCACTATTGATGCCACCTCTCTGTACACTAATGTTCCTAATGCCCATGGCCTTACTGCTGTCGAACACTACCTTTCCAGATGCCCTATTGTTTCCAAACCAACAACCTCCTTCCTAGTTTCCATGACCAACTATATCCTCACCCACAATTACTTCTCTTTTGAAGGCATTACCTGCAAACAAATCCACAGTATGGCTATGGGCACCTGCATGGCACCATCCTATGCTAAACTATTCATGGGCCATCTAGAGGAATCCTTCCCAAAAACCCAGAACCCTAAACCCCTCACCTGATTCAGATTCACTGATGACATCTTTGCTATCTGGATTGAAGGTGAGGACACCTTATTCACATTCCTCCAGAATCTCAACAACTTCTCCCCCATTTGCTTCACCTGGTCCTGCTCAACCCAACAAGCCACCTTCCTAGATGTTGACCTTCACCTCTGAGACGGCTACATCAGTACCTCTGTCCATATCAAACCTACTAACCACCAGCAATACCTTCGACCGTGGTATTCCACTGTCCACCGAACCTACACAATACAGGGTTATTACAAATGATTGAAGCTATTTCACAGCTCTACAATAACTTCATTATTTGAGATATTTTCACAATGCTTTGCACACAGATACAAAAACTCAAAAAGTTTTTTTAGGCATTCACAAATGTTCGATATGTGCCCCTTTAGTGATTCGGCAGACATCAAGCCGATAATCAAGTTCCTCTCACACTCAGCGCAGCATGTCCCCATCAATGAGTTCGAAAGCATCATTGATGCGAGCTCGCAGTTTTGGCACGTTTCTTGGTAGAGGAGGTTTAAACACTGAATCTGTCACATAACCCCACAGAAAGAAATCACATGGGGTTAAATCGGGAGAGCGTGGAGGCCATGACATGAATTGCTGATCATGATCTCCACCACGACCGATCCATCGGTTTTCCAATCTCCTGTTTAAGAAATCCCGAAGATCATGATGGAAGTGTGGTGGAGCACCAACCTGTTGAAAGATGAAGTCGGCGCTGTCGGTCTCCAGTTGTGGCATGAGCCAATTTTCCAGCATGTCCAGATACACGTGTCCTGTAACGTTTTTTTCGCAGAAGAAAAAGGGGCCGTAAACTATAAAGCGTGAGATCGCACAAAACACGTTAACTTTTGGTGAATTGCGAATCTGCTGCACGAATGCGTGAGGATTCTCTACCGCCCAGATTCGCACATTGTGTCTGTTCACTTCACCATTAAGAAAAAATGTTGCTTCATCACTGAAAACAAGTTTCGCACTGAACGCATCCTCTTCCATGAGCTGTTGCAACCGCACCGAAAATTCAAAGCGTTTGACTTTGCCATCGGGTTCAGGGCTTGTAGCAATTGTAAACGGTAAGGCTTCTGCTTTAGCCTTTTCCGTAAGATTTTCCAAACTGTCGGCTGTGGTACATTTAGCTCCCTGCTTGCTTTATTCGTCAACTTCCGTGGGCTACGCGTGAGACTTGTCCGCACGCGTTCAACCGTTTCTTCGCTCACTGCAGGCCGACCCATTGATTTCCCCTTACAGAGGCATCCAGAAGCTTTAAACTGCGCATACCATCGCCAAATGGAGTTAGCAGTTGGTGGATCTTTGTTGAACTTCGTCCTGAAGTGTCGTTGCACTGTTATGACTGACTGATGTGAGTGCATTTCAAGCACGACATACGCTTTCTCGGCTCCTGTCGCAATTTTGTCTCACTGCGCTCTCGAGCGCTCTGGCGGCAGAAACCTGAAGTGCAGTTTCAGCCGAACAAAACTTTATGAGTTTTTCTACGTATCTGTAGTGTGTCGTGACCTTATGTCAATGAATGGAGCTACAGTGAATTTATGAAATCACTTCAATCATTTGTAATAGCCCTGTATACTCGTCCATCCTTACACAACACCTGCTCCCAATCCCTTACCTCAAGGCTCATACCCCTGTAATAGACCTAGATGCAAGACCTGTCCCATACATCCTCCTACCACCACATACTCCAGTCCGGTCACTGACATCACCTGCCCCATCAAAGGCAGGCCTACCTGTGAAACCAGTCATGTAATTTACAAGCTAAGCTGCAACCTCTGTGCTGCATTATATGTAGGCATGACAACCAACAAGCTGTCTGTCTGCATGAATGGCCAAACCTTTGTTAGTCACTGTTCTCACCCACCCAGGGCCCTCCCTGTTCCCATTCCAGCACTACATAGCCGTCATTTCACTGCCACACCCAGTCTTTTAATTTCTTTTATTTATCTCCTTTCCGCTACTTACCCCCTCCCCCTCTGCACCTTCTCTCCTGCCCTCCATCTAAACTGCAACACTTCACTGTCCACCATACTATCCCTCCCCCTCCCTGCTCCAGCCTCCTCCTTACCCCCATCCTGTCACCAGTCCCATCATTCAATGGTGCTGCTATTCGCAGTATGGTCTCAGCTCTCTGAGACTGCAGATGTGTGTGCATGTGCCGTTTATGTGAGTGTGTGTGTGTGTGTGTGTGTGTGTGTGTGTGTGTGTGTGTGTGTGTGTGTGTGTGTGTACTGCTGACAAAGGCCTTAATTATGTGAATCTTTTTATTGTGCCTATCGCAACTCAGCATATCCGCTAATTGAGTATCATCATGAGACAAAAGACTGGTCTCCAGGAACTGGGTTTGTCATACTGTGCCATTTCAACTTGCACAGGGCAATGGTGCCACCTAACATCACTATGGAAACTGAGTAGCTGCAGCAATATTACTGTCAACTGTTATGGTGGTATTACCCCCAGTGTCCTTTGATGAATCCCACATATAAGCTGGATCGGGGGCTGATCTAAGCTAGTTGTCATTCAACAAGTAATGTTTTAATACAGTGGACATGCATGCCAATTTACAATTATTTACTTTTGGGACTCTTACTAACAAGTGGAACTCTGATCTTACACGAACTAGATTTAGGTTGGATTGTTTACTTATAGACAGCTTACAGCATTCCAAGGAGCACTACTTTTGAGTGTAGATTGGTAGTGGCAACAACCCAGTACCTGCGATGCATACAAATTAGACTTTAAACATCTTTGAGGTTAAGTGAAAATGTGGATTTGGAAGAACTACGCCAACCACTAATCCAAATCATCTGGGGTTCTAAAGAGCTAATGGTGCCAACATTACAGGCAGTGCAAGTGTTAGCAAATGTAACAGGAACATGTATATATCACCCTGTTCATGGCTTTTCCACCATTTAACAAACAAAGAGAAGAATGGGATGCTTACTGCCAACAACTTAAATTTTATGGTTTGCTAAATTTATGACACAGAAAGACAATAGGCCATGTTACTGAACTGTACCATCTAATACAGAAACTAAATCACTAATGAATTAAGTAAATCTTGAGTTGCCTATAATGTTTTCTTTATTACTAGAAAATTTTTCAACAAAGAAACTTGTTACTGCAACAAGGCTGGAATTTTGGCAGTGGAAAAATCCCTCCAACCCCCTGTCACTTTTATGCAGACTGGAGCACCATCATATATGAATTAAGTGGGAATTGCAATTTTGAATGTTTGGCCAAGCAAAAGTAGACTGACTCTCTAATCAGGGATGTTAAAGTGAACCTTACCCTCGAGTTGGAAGTGAGAAACACACACAGATAAAATCAGATCTTTCTCTGATGGAAGTAAGCTAAATAACTCAAACTTATGAAACTGCCTGTGCAGCTCAGAATTTGTTTACATAGGAAGAAAGCATTGTGACAGTTCACTGGCACTGGTTGTGCAGGACATCATGCCACCTCTGGTGAGGCTCCAGCTTTTCCCATGGTCTAGATAAACCTCCTAAACAACTGCATCAACAGCTATGTCAGCAGCAGTGCCACTGCTCAGCTGTAAACATTGCTTTATTCAGAACACATGATCCCGTTGGCATGCAACACGCCACAGGTGTGGAAAAAAATGGAACACTTCCAAGAGGTACGTTTTACCAGTTCTGCAGCAAATATTCCACAATCTTTGCAAATGAACCCAGTGAATGATAAATTTACTAAAGTACAAACATTTCGGACTGCAGCCCAACAAATGATCTTTGATGCATTTGTAGGCTAACACTCAATGAAGTTATTCCTTGACACTGGTGCTTCTGTGCCCTTGCTAAATCTATCCACTTAATTTTAGGGTCACTGACCTTATAAGCAGATAAGACAAACCTTTGGGGCTGTAGATGCCATAATGTGGCTCTACTAGGGAAACTTTCCATTTAACTCGTTTAGAAACAAGATACTCATCCACTAAATTTACTTGTGGTAGCTGACCACAGGGAGAAAAATGTTTTTGCGGTAGAGTTTTTCAATTTATTTGGCTTTACAGTTTGTGAAATAGTAGACACCATGCAATCCAAATGACCTAGTGCCACCCTAAAAGCTCTCTGATAGGTATGCTCAAATCTTCTCAACTAGAGTGGGGAAGGAGATTGATTTCAAAGCTAATGTCACACTTAAGGTGGCAGCTATCCTGTGCTTCTTCAAAACTCATCAAGCCTCCAGCTCTAAAGGATGCTCTCAAAACAGAACTGGACAGACTCACTCATGAAAATGTGTTAGCACCTGTTTCCCACGGTCAATGGTAACAGTATGCAAGTGCAAAGATATTCTGAGACTTTGTAATAACTTTAAGGTGAAAATTAACAACATCTATAGTGGAAATTTACTCCCTACCTACCTTGGATGAAGTTCACAAAAATTACCACAGTGAAATCCACTGCACCTAAACCAAGAGGTTCTGTTGTGGGTCTCAGATGAAGACTACTGCTGCACCCTGACTTCTCGCTTTCTCTGAGCTCAACTGCTGTGCCTCCTGCACATTGCCCATATGTACGTATCAGATGCAATGTTTGGTGTGGCAACATGTGTTCTGGCCCAATACTGGCTCTGACACTGTGAACCTTCTCTACAAATGTTTCACCTGTCAGGCCCTTCAAGACACACTGTCCAGTGATTCTCTCTATGATACAACTCTGCAGAACTTTGGAAATATGTTCACCTAGATTTCACTGATCTGACTTTGAGCTTTCGTGGTTGGCTGTGACTGATTCTTTTTCTTATTTCCATTTTGTGTTCCACAAATCCCGGGTCATTTCTGCTGCTACTCAAGTGGTCTTGGAAGAAAGCTTTTTCCTTAAAGGTATCTCGTGTATGTTGATCTCAAGTAAGATGGTACTTACATCACATGACTTACAACAGTTTTGCACTCATAACAGGATTCACCACCTTCAAAGGATGCCTTTTCACTCGTCCTAACACATATGCAGAAAACTTTACCTGCACCTTCAAGACTCAGCTCCACAGGGAAATGGTGTACAACACAGTATCTAACACTCTCTAATTTTCTAGCATTTTACAGGACCACCCCAATCAAATGCCATAAACTGAAGGAATAGCTTCATGACTGGCCTCATCGAATCTTCGTAGATTGCTGCGTCCACCACCACAGTTCATTGCTGCAGCCTCTCCCTTTTGTGCGGACACCCTGGTTTGGGCCTATGAGTTCAGACAAAACCCAACCTAGATCTGTGGGATGATCTTCACCCAAGCTTTTCGCGGATGATGCTGTAGTATACAGAGAAGTTGCAGCATTAGAAAATTGTAGTGAAATGCAGGAAGATCTGCAGCGGATAGGCACTTGGTGCAGGGAGTGGCAACTGACCCTTAACATAGACAAATGTAATGTATTGCGAATACATGGAAAGAAGGATCCTTTATTGTATGATTATATGATAGCGGAACAAACACTGGTAGCAGTTACTTCTGTAAAATATCTGGGAGTATGCGTGCGGAACGATTTGAAGTGGAATGAACATATAAAATTAATTGTTGGTAAGGCGGGTACCAGGTTGAGATTCACTGGGAGAGTGCTTAGAAAATGTAGTCCATCAACAAAGGAGGTGGTTTACAAAACACTCGTTCGACCTATACTTGAGTATTGCTCATCAGTGTGGGATCCGTACCAGATCGGTCTGACGGAGGAGATAGAGAAGATCCAAAGAAGAGCGGCGCGTTTCGTCACAGGGTTATTTGGTAACCGTGATAGCGTTACGGAGATGTTTAATAAACTCAAGTGGCAGACTCTGCAAGAGAGGCGCTCTGCATCGCGGTGTAGCTTGCTCGGCAGGTTTCGAGAGGGTGCGTTTCTGGATGAGGTATCAAATATATTGCTTCCCCCTACTTACACCTACCGAGGAGATCACGAATGTAAAATTAGAGAGATTAGAGCGCGCACGGAGGCTTTCAGACAGTCGTTCTTCCCGCGAACCATACGTGACTGGAACAGGAAAGGGAGGTAATGACAGTGGAACGTAAAGTGCCCTCCGCCACACACTGTTGGGTGGCTTGCGGAGTATCAATGTAGGTGTAGATGTAGAACATGGTTACGTGATGTATACCATGGCCTACACCCACAGATTTCTGTGGCACCATCAGAATCAACTTTGTCTTCACCAATTTTGTCAGCAGTTTCCAGATCCATCACCCTCTACTACAGACTGTCTGGTTTCATGGTGGCTTATGCTATTCCCTTTAAGCCACATCCTGCCCTGTTTCCCTGCCATGCTGTCCCTGGCATCTATCTGCTGCCCTTCCTGGAAGTGGCTCCATCGCACAACTCATGGCCTGCTTCTTCCCTCCAAACCATTTCCATTGGCATGGGAAGAACTGCAATGGCACCACCTGATGTTACTATGAGGAACAAGTAATATATGCAACTTTACTGTCAACTGTAATAGTGCCACTATGCAGAGGTCACATGTCACCAAGAATGCCCTCTGAAAAATTCCACCTATAGGTCAGCCCAGAGCCAGAATGAGTTAGTTCGGATTCAACAAGTAAAGTGTTGATACAATGAATATATGTGCCAGTTTATGGTTATTTACTTTTGGGACGCTGTTACTAACAGGTGGAACTCTGACACTGTGTCAACTGGACTTTGGTTGGGTCTTTTACTTAAAAATAGCTTGCCCTGCTCTGAGGAGCATTGTGTAGTCTCTACTAACTTGTTTTATTTACATTTAACATCAATCCCTTTGCACTGAACCACAGAGTGGACATACTTTAGGACTTGATCAGTATTATACATAGTCTTCACGAGTTTGCCGCCGGATCACACTGTGCAAATTCCACAATATTTCCTCGGAGCAACTGCCCAACATCTTCAGGTGGTTCAACCTTGCTCATGGCTGGGTACAACTGGTGGTATCCGCATACTGGTGCCCCATTTTTAGAACACGCGCACGAAGAATGCGCAGCAGGGGAAATCGCGCATGCGCAGTGATTTGCCATATTCAAATTCCCGCTGCCAAAAATCATAGAGTGGCTCTCCCGCACATGCGCTGTATGCTACGTTTGTCAAGTGGGGCCAGACATTACTCACCAGTGGCGGTACTAGGCCAGTGTTATGATGGGCCCATTAGCGAAGAATCTTGATTTTCACGGTGTGATTTAACAGTAGCCAATGCAGGGTTCCAGGCTGTGCTCAGTTATAATCCGGTATCCTTGTTGATCAGATTACTGGCTGTATGGATATGTATTGCTTCCTTAATGATCAGTATTGTCAGTCTCTGTTCATCCATTGTGGGCATGGAACAGTGGCTGGTCAAGTATTTAGCAGTGAAATTTGCCAACAGATGTGCAATTGAGATTTTTTTTTTTTATTTTAACTACCAGTTTTGGTATTCCATTATGCCATCTTTGTGCCCCTGCATAAGAAAAAAGAGTATACTTCTACTGTATATCAAAGTGTACTACAGTGAGCTTTATGGAAAGTGACAGGTAACAATAAAAGCACTTAAAACTACAAGATAAAAGTAGCAGCATTAAGATTCTGGATGTACGCAGAGATTTATCTTAATGCTGCTACTGTCATCTTATAGTTTTAAATGTTTTAATTATTACCTGTCACTTTCTGTAAAGCTTGCTGTAGTACATCTTGATACACACAACAGTATTATTATGCAGGCCACAGAAGATGGCACAATGGAATGCTAAAACTGGTAGTTAAAATAAAATAACATCTCAATTGCATAGCTGTTGGTGAATTTCACTGTTAAATAATTGATCTGTATATGTTAGCAGCAGTTGCTTTTTGCACACATTTTATCACACTAGTACATAAATAAAGACAACTGTAAGCATTAATCATGTGATGTCCATCTTGTTCTGTCCATTCATGAGATCGAGAAATAAACTGTCTAGTCAAGATTAGTAGCATGTTTATTAACTTTTGAAAATAATTTGATGTCGTAACAATATGTACTTATAAAACATCAGAACAATTACACAGTTAAGTTGAAGATTTCTTAGCAAAGACAACTTAGTATACCATTCTTAATGGGGAAACATAGCATGAAAAGTTCTGACAGAATGTAAATAATTTAGGAATAAAGGTAACAACTGACTGCCTAGTAGAGGTGTTGATTTGTTGTCAGACACTTAATAAGGACTGAAAACTTCACTAGCTTTCAGATACTATCTAGGAGTGGGAAGGATTGTCGATAGGTAGTTTCTCATTTCCAAGTAAGATGATAGACAGATGAACTCTTGTTGGGTGGGTGGGGGCTGGAATGTTTATCAGCTCTGGGCACAGTGATATTTGGAGCCCAGGGCTTCACATTGTATTGAAAGTGGTATTCCACTGTGAATTTAATCTACACAATATCCTGGTCCACCCCTAGGCCACATCCACTACCAATACCTTGCCACATGGACCATACACTCATATTCCTGTGGAAGATCCAGGTGCAAGGCCTGTACAACTCAGCACACCCTACTTTAGTGCCATCACAAATTTGTCCTGTCTCATCAGAGGCAGGGCGGGGGGCACTGCAGGAGCCTCCACGAAGATTGCGTTCACCACACGAACAACAAGCAATCGGGCATCCCCTGGAAATGACCTAGTCGGCCAATCCTGCAAACACCGGAGCACCAAAACCAAAGATGCCAAAACAGCTCCCGAAGAGCCCCAAAGAAGGCCTTTATCAATACCATCACTAGTGACAACTTCCTGCAATATTGAAGGCTTGTCTGTAAATAAAGAAATTTTATTATCTGACATGTGCAAACGAAACAACAGTGATGTTTTAGTGTTACAAGAAACACACAGAGCACCAACTAGCCATAGATCAAAAATACAGGGCATGAAATTAGTTCTTGAGAGACCACACGAAAGGTACGGAAGTGCTATATTTCTGAAACCTAACTTAGACGTATGCTCCAGTGCTTTGACCTGTGAAGAAAATAAAGAAATTTTAACTATTGAGCAACATTTATGTACTGTAACATCCGTGTACAAACCACCCAGTGCGAGGTTCAAATTTACAGAGCATGGAAACTTCCATTCAAAAAACATTAAAGTTGTACTAGGAGATTTTAACTGTCACGGTCTCGCATGGGGCTATAAAGAGACAAATGACGATGGCGAAATGCTGGAGATCTGGGCAGACAAGGCTAAACTGAAATTGATACATGACCCAAAGTTGCCTGCATCATTTAACAGCGGAAGATGGAAACAAGGATATAATCTAGATAACATCTTTGTCCCCGAGAAGGTATCCCTGCAAACTGTAAAGCAAATAGAGGACCCAATTCCAAGATCGCAACACAGAGCAATAACTTGCTGCATTACTGCAGTAATCAAATCAGATGTAATGCCCTTCAAGAGACGCTTCACAGAGAACCTTGATAAGGAGATCTTGGAAATTAAACCAGAAGTACAATCATATGAAACTTTTATAGACCTCGTCAAGAAAATCTCTCGACGAGGCTCAACTAGAGGGTGCCGCACTCAGTATGTTGCTGGACTCAATGGTAACAGCAAGGAAGCTCTGAAAAAGTATGAAGAACTTTACAATAAGGACCCTTTCTCACAGGAAATGATCCAGGCAGGTGAGGTACTGATGTCTGGTATCTCCGAAGCAAGAAATGAAAAGTGGTGCAACCTCCTACAAGAGACGGACATGAAGCACAGCAGTAGGAAGGCATGGAAACTGCTCAAAAGTCTCAGCAATGACCCAACATAACCACAACCAAATTACGGTGAAGTTACACCTGATCAGCTAGCTCACCAACTGCTCGTGAATGGAAAAGCTAAAAGGAAGGTCAGGAATGGCAAAATCAAAAGAAAATTGAACGAGGAGATTAGCTTCCTAGCTCGCCCCTTCTTCATTCAGGAGCTACAAGACGCCATCAATGATTTGAAAAACAATAAGGCCGCTGGCCTCGATGATCTGAGATCTGAGCAAATTAAACATTTTGGACCAAGAGTACAAGCATGGATCCTAGAGCTAATGAATAAATGTATTATAACAATGCAAATTCCTAAATTGTGGAGGAAAGCTCGGCTTGTTGTGCTACTAAAACCAGGGAAAGACCCAGCTGAAGCTAAAAATTTCCAGCCTGTCTCACTGCTTTGTCATCTATTTAAAGTGCTGGAGCAAATGATCCTCAAACGCATAGCTGATTATGTGGACAAAGCCCTCATTAACGAACAAGCTGGATTTTGACCAGGAAAATCATGCTGTGGCCAAACCCTTAATCTCACACAGTACACTGAAGACGGCTATCAGAGAGGAGAAGTAACTGGGGTCGCATTCCTGGATCTCAGTGCCCCATATGACACAGTTAACCATAAGTTGCTTACCCAGAAAGTGTATAATGTCACTAAAGACTAAACCCTTTCTCTACACCCTTTCTATGTTTGTGCAATGCATGCTACAGAACAGACGCTACAATGTAACCTTACAGTCTAAAAACAGCCGATGGAGGACACAGAGAAATGGACTTGCACAGGGTAGTGTCTTGGCTCCAATACTATTTAACATCTATACAAATGACCTTCCCATCAGCCACTAGACACGAATGTTCATTTATGATGCAGCAGTGGTCACACAGGACAAAACCTTTGAACAAGTGGAGGAGAATCTCACAGGAGCCTTAACAGAACTTGCTACCTATTACGAAGGCAATAACCTCAAACCAAACCCTAGTAAATCTCAAGTATCTGCCTTCAATCTTAGGAACAAACAAGCCAAACGGAAACTGTGAGTCATGTGGCAAGGGGAAGAGCTGAAGCATACAAACAGCTCAAAATATATGGGAGTAACATTGGACAGAACACTTACTTTTAAACAGCACAGTCACAACACCAAAAAGAAGGTCTGTGCCAGGAACAACATACTGCGGAAGCTAACAGGTTCATCATGGGGAGCTCAACCACACGTTTTGCTCACCACAGGTCTGACACTGAGTATCTCAGCAACAGAATACGCGGTGCCAGTTTGGAGGAACTCTGCTCACACTAAGCAAGTTGACGTCACCGTAAACGAAATTGTACGTTGCCACAGGATGCCTCAAACCAACTCCCAAAGACAAAATTTATCCCATCATAGGCATAGCACCACCCACTATCCGCAGACAAGTAGCCGTTGAGATCGAAAGATCAAAACAAAAGAATGATCCTCGACACCCGATGCATATGCACCGAAAACAACGTGTCCGGCTGAAATCCCACAGGAGTTTCATTGAAACTACTGAAGAGCTCGCCACCAAGCCTGTCGCAAGGCGGCTATCTCTTTGGGAAGAAATGGTGCCACACTCCAGAATGGAACTACTTGAGGAGGGATCTGCAGGATTTCAACTACCTTTTACAACTTGGAGGTCATTAAACTGGCTGCGCACTGGAGTAACTGGGTGCAAATCAAACCTATTTAAATGGGGCTACAGTGATAGCAATAGGTGTGAATGTGAAGCAATACAGGACTTGGACCACCTATTGGTTTGCCCAGATATGTCTATAACATGCACTAAAGACAATATTTTGAAAGTCAATGACAAAGCAACCTACATTGCTAATTACTGGGAAGGGAAGATATAATCGGTGCAACTGGATACGGAAGAAGAAGAGAAGAGGCAGGACAACCTGTGAAAGTAACCTTGTCATATATCAACTCTGCTGCTATTTCTGTACTGCATTTTATGTGTACTTGACCACTCAATGAATTGCCACCACCAAATTGTAGCCAACAGCAGGGGTGACAACTCAGTGCTCTAATACCCTACTGAGCACAACATGTTCGATTTCAATGGTTGCTTCACAAACAGTCATATCTAGATCTTTACCTTCAACACCAGCTTTTCCAAACTAAGTAGATGGGAGTTATCATTTCAACAAACCCTTTGTTCCTGTAATTCCCTAGCCTCAATCTCCACCAACCCCCTGCCCCAAACACAGAGGATGTAGAACAAACACATGCTTTCCCTGTGGTAAATGGATCATCTGACCATGACTTACAAAACCTAACAGGGCATACACTTCAGAAACCATCAAGTAGAAGTGTGAGGGTGCTCAACCCATTATCTATAAATCACTTCAGAGAAAGTTTAGGAAATGTAAACTGGAAAGATGTATATAATGAGCCAAATGCTAATGATAAATGCAGCATATTTCTTGATAAATTTATATCCCTTTTTCAACATTGTTTTGCAAAGAAAAATTACTAAATGTAACACCACAAACTTTTCAAAGAAACCTTTGATTACTACAGGTATTAAAGGGTCTTCAGAAAGAAAAAGAAAACTGTGTGAGACAGCAATAACCAGTAAAGATCCAGAAGTAGTTTTACAGTATAAAAGTTATTGTAATATACTGAGAAAAGTTGTAAGGAAATCAAGAAATATGAATGTTAGAGAAGAAATTAACAGCTCCAGCAATAAAATCAAATCAATATGGAACGTTGTTAGAAGGGAGACAGGAAAAGTAACCACTGGGGTAGATAGTATTACTGTTAAAGAGAATGAGACCATCTTAACCAGCAGTACACAGGTAGCCAATATATTTAACAATCACTTATTAAGTGTAGGAGAAAAAATTGGTGAGAATAGTTCGAAAGAAAAAGCCAGGCAATACATGGAAGAGTCAGTATCAAAAAGTTTAGTCAGATTAAGCTTCATCTAACAACTTCCTGTCAAATAAAATTATTAAATCTTTGAAAAATAAATGTTCTGTTGGGGTAGATGACATCTCTAACAAGTTATTAAAACAATGTGCAGCAATTACAGCTGATGTTTTAAGTCACATATGTAATGCATCACTGACTCAGCGTATTTTTCCAGACAGGTTAAAATATGCCATTGTCAGGCCTCTCTACAAAAAGGGGGAAACCACAGATGTCAATAATTACTGACCCGTATCATGGCTTAGAGCATTTTCAAAAAACTTTTTGAGGAACTAATGTACTCAAGAGGGGTTAGCCATCTCAACACTTATGGGATACTTAGTAAATCACAGTTCGGATTTCAGAAATGCTGTTCCACTGAGACAGCAATATGCAAATTTCACTGTCCACATAATGGAGTCTTTAAATAGTAAAATCTCACCAGTAGGAATATTCAGTGACTTATCCAAAGCATGCTCCCCATGAACCATGGACCTTGCCGCTGGTGTGGAGGCTTGCGTGCCTCGGCAATACAGATAGCCGTACCGTAGGTGCAACTACAATGGAGGGGTATCTGTTGAGAGGCCAGACAAACGTGAGGTTCCTGAAGAGGGGCAGCAGCCTTTTCAGTAGTTACAGGGGCAACAGTCTGGATGATTGACTGATCTGGCCTTGTAACACTAACCAAAATGGCCTTGCTGTGCTGGTACTGTGAACAGCTGAAAGCAAGGGAAAACTACAGCCGTAATTTTTCCCAAGGGCATGCAGCTTTACTGTATGGTTAAATGATGAAGGTGTCCTCTTGTGTAAAATATTCCGGAGGTAAAATAGTCACCCATTTGGATCTCTGGGTGGGGCTACTCAAGAGGACGTTGTTATCAGGAGAAAGAAAACTGGCATTCTACGGATCGGAGTGTGGAATGCCCTTGATCGGGCAGGTAGGTTAGAAAATTTAAAAAGGGAAATGGATAGGTTAAAGTTAGATATAGTGGGAATTAGCGAAGTTCGGTGGCAGGAGGAACAAGACTTTTGGTCAGGTGAATACAGGGTTATAAATAGAAAATCTAATAGGGGTAATGCAGGAGTAGGTTTAATAGTGAATAGGAAAATAGGAATGCGGATAAGCTACTACAAACAGCATAGTGAACGCATTATTGTGGCCAAGATAGATACGAAGCCCACACCTAACACGGTATTACAAGTTTATATGCCAACTAGCTCCGCAGATGACGAAGAGATTGATGAAATTTATGATGAGATAAAAGAAATTATTCAGATAGTGAAGGTAGATGAAAATTTAATAGTCATGGGTGACTGTAATTCGATAGTGGGAAAAGGGAGAGAAGGAAACGTAGTAGGTGAATATGGATTGGGGGGAAGAAATGAAAGAGGAAGCCGATTGGTAGAATTCTGCACAGAGCATAACTTATTCGTAGCTAACACTTGCTTCAAGAATCATAAAAGAAGGTTGTATACATGGAAGAAGCCTGGAGATACTGACAGGTTTCAGACAGATTATATAGTGGTAAGACAGAAATTTAGGAACCAGGTTTTAAATTGTAAGACTTCTCCAGGGGCAGATGTGCACTCTGACCACAATCTATTGGTTACGAAGTGTAGATTAAAACTGAAGAAAGTGCAAACAGGTGGGAATTTAAGGAGATGGGACCTGGATAAACTGAAAGAACCAGAAGTTGTAGAGAGCTTCAGGAAGAGCATTACGGATCGATTGTCAAGAATGGGGGGGAAAGAAATACAGTAGAAGAAGAATGGGTAACCTTGAGAGACGAAATAGTGAAGGTAGCAGAGGATCAAGTAGGTAAAAAGACGAGGGCTAATAGAAATCCTTGGGTAACAGAAGAAATATTGAATTTAATTGATGAAAGAACAAAATATAAAAATGCAGTAAATGAAGCAGGCAAAAACGAATACAAACGTCTCAAAAATGAGATCAACAGAAAGTGCAAAATGGCTAAGCAGGGATGGCTAGAGGACAAATGTAAGGATGTAGAGGCTTGTCTCACTAGGGGTAAGATAGATACTGCCTAAAGGAAAATTAAAGAGACCTTTGGAGAAAAGAGAACCACTTGCATGAATATCAAGAGCTCAGATGGAAACCCAGTTCTAAGCAAAGAAGGGAAAGCAGAAAGGTGGAAGGAGTATATAGATGGTCTACACAAGGGCGATGTTCTTGAGGACAAAATTATAGAAATGGAAGAGAATGTAGATGAAGTTGAAATGGGAGATATGATACTGCGAGAAGAGTCTGACAGAGCACTGAAAGTCCTAAGATGAAACAAGGCCCCGGGAATAGACAACATTTCATTAGAACTACTGACAGCCTTGGGAGAGCCAGGTCTAACAAAACTCTACCATCTGGTGAGCAAGATGTATGAGATAGGCGAAATACCCCCAGACTTAAAGAAGAATATAACAACTCCAATCGCAAAGAAAGCAGGTGTTGACAGATGTGAAAATTAATGAACTATTAGTTTAATAAGTCACTGCTGCAAAATACTAACACAAATTCTTTACAGACGAATGGAAAAACTGGTAGAAGCCGGCCTCGGGGAAGATCAGTTTGGATTCCATAGAAATGTTGGAACACGTGAGGTAATACTGACCCTACAACTTATCTTAGAAGATAGATTAAGGAAAGGAAAACCTACGTTTCTGGCATTTGTAGACTTAGAGAAAGCTTTTGACAATGTTGACTGAAATACTCTCTTTCACATTCTGAAGGTGGTAGGGGTAAAATACAGGGAGCAAAAGGCTATTTACAATTTGTACAGAAACCAGATGGCAGTTATAAGAGTCGAGGGGCATGAAAGGGAAGCAGTGGTTGGGAAGGGAGTGAGACAGGGTTGTAGCCTATCCCCGATGTTATTCAATCTGTATACTGAGCAGGCAGTAAAGGAAACAAAAGAAAATTTTGGAGCAGGAATTAAAATCCATGAAAAAGAAATAAAAACTTTAAGGTTCATCGATGACATTGTAATTCTGTCAGAGACAGCAAAGAACCTGGAAGAGCAGCTGAACAGAATGGACATAGTCTTGAAAGGAGGATATAGGATGAACATCAACAAAAGCAAAACGAGAATAATGGAATGTAGTTGAATTAAATTGGGTGATGCTGCAGGAATTAGATTAGGAAATGAGACATTTAAAGTAATAAATGAGTTCTGCTATTTGGGGAGCAAAATAAATGATGATGGTCGAAGTAGAGAGGATGTAAAATGTAGACTGGTAATGGCAAAAAAAGCGTTTCTGAAGAAGAGAAATTTGTTAATTTGTTAACATCGAGTATAGATTTAAGTGTCAGGAAGTCGCTTCTGAAAGTATTTGTATGGAGTGTAGCCATGTATGGAAGTGAAACATGGACGATAAATACTTTAGACAAGAAGAGAATAGAAGTGTTCGAAATGTGGTGCTACAGAAGAATGCTGAAGATTAGATGGGTAGATCACATAACTAATGAGGAGGTACTGAATAGAATTGGGGAGAAGAGGAGTTTGTGGCACAACTCGACTAGAAGAAGGGATCAGTTAGTAGGGCATATTCTGAGGCATCAAAGGATCACCAATTTAGTATTGGAGGGCAGTGTAGAGGGTAAAAATTGCAGAGGGAGACCAAGAGATGAATACACTAAACAGATTCAGAAGGATGTAGGTTGCAGTAGGTACTGGGAGATGAAGAAGCTTGCACGGGATAGAGTAGCATGGAGAGCAGCATCAAACCAGTCTCTGGACTGAATACCACAATAACAACATCCAAAGCATTTTATTGTGTGAACCATGACATTATGTTAGAGAAATTACAATTCTATGGTATAAATGGAACAGCATACGAGTGGATTAAGTAATATCTACACAACAGGAAACAAAAAGTGTCTTTATATGCTTGAAGTGATTCAAAGAAGTTTGCCACTTCATCTAACTGGGATGAAATAACATTAGGAGTTCCACAAGGTTCGGTCATGGGTCTCCTCCTGTTCTTGATATATGTGAATGACCTCCCTTCTTATGTTAAACAAGATGCTGAACTGACACTGTTTGCTAATGATACAAGCATAATTATTAATCCAGTAAAAGAAAGTCCGATATAAAAGATACAAATAAGGTTTTTGGAAAAGTTATTAACTGATTTTCTGCGAATGGGCTTGCTCTGAACTTTGAAAAAAACACAGTACATCTAATTTTCTGCTGCAAAAAGTATAATTCTTTCAATAAACATAACACATCAAAGAAGTCAGTAGCCAGAGTAGAGCATACTAAGTTTTTGGGTGTACATATAGATAAGAATCTTAATTGGAAAAGTCATATTTTGGATCTCCTAAAGCGACTAGGTTCAGCAACTTTTGCAATCTGCATAACTGTCAATTTTGAGGATGTAGAAATTAGTAAGCTAATATACTTTGCATACTTCCACTCTCTGATGTCATACAGAATAATATTCTGGGGCAACTCAACACTTAGGCAAAAGGTATTCACTGCTCAAAAAAATAATTAGAATAATGTTTGGGGTTCATAATCACACATCTTGTAGGCATCTGTTTAAAAGGTTAGGAATTCTTACAACTGCTTTGCAGTACATTTACTCAATAATGAAATTTTTTCTCAACAACATGGACCAGTTTAAAATCAACAGCAACATTCATGATTACAATACCAGAAAAAAGAAAGACCTACACTACCCTTTACTTAACCTATCTTTGGCACAGAAAGGGGTAAAATATGCTGCTATACTTTTTGATAAATTACCAGATGAAATAAAATGTCTGACAGACAGCAGTAATCGTTTCAAAAACAATTGAAATCATACCTCCTTGACAACTTCTTCTATACCATAGATGAATTCTTGAATAAGAGTAAATAAATCTGGAGATATAATATATGCATTTTGTGCCATTTAAGGGAATGGGATAGATAATAGAAATATTTAGGTATAAGGCTATAATAATAATAATAATTATTATAAAAACACTTGTTTCCTATGCGCATTTCTTGTGCATTTGACACGTTCCACATCATAACGGTTTTTCCGTGCTATTAATCAATGGAACACGTAACTAACTAACTAACTAACCACATCTATCCTGTCACATGACGCTAATGTCACACAACCTGGACCAACATCCTCTTCTCCGTTCTCACCTTCTTCTGTTCTACCACCTTCACAAAATCCACTCCTCTTTGTCATTGTCATCTTGCACTGCACAAACTCACCAGTGACTGTGTGTAATATTCCTATCCCATGCAACTGCTGTCTCTCTCTTCCACACTGGTATTACATACACCTACTTCCTCCCTCCAAGCTGTCAGCCAACTTTCCTCAATTTTCCCTCCCACTCTCCACCTCTTTTCTCCTCTTGGCCACTCTGTCTGATACAACCCTTCACCCTAGTCTACCAGCAGTACTGCAATTCTTGCACTGGCTTGCGCACACACTCTAGTTCAAAAAAGGATTCATCCAAAAGCTAGCATAGAACTTCACACTTGTTTTTGTATCTGTTGATGACTCAAGACCCCTATTATTCAATGGGGTAACATTTTTAGAAGAGATAATGGTGTTTGGCACATTTCAAGAAAGTGGCATAGGAAGATAACTGTTCACAATACACATGAACAACTGCTTGGACAACGCTTTTAACTCTCTTAGGATATTATTAGACAACAGTTGTGTAAAAATATGTCAGATCTTTAAAACAATGTTACAAAATGTAAGAAGATTTACAGATGATCAGCACTAGATGTTTAGATTGGCAGCTGATGTTAAAGAAGTATATATGGAATGTAGTGTATACAAATAGACAGAATACATTGTATCATCTGACTATATGATTAGTGATTAATAGTTAAAATCAGTCACAACGGTGAAGTACAGGGTGATTGAAAGGTCTGTTAACACTTGAAAATGCACTAGTTCATGGAATAAGATAGGTAGAGAGGAAGAAATTGACATACATGCATAAAATAATGTGGGGTGCTACTGAAACCATAAACAAGTGCAAAAACTGACTGACAGGTTGTGCTGGACAGGTTGTGCTGGACAGCAACATATCAGTGACACCAGCTGAGAATCATGTACAAAATCAGCTTTAGTGAGAAAGGCTGATAAACAGCTGCTGGAAGGTATGACCTTTATGCAGAATAGTGCTCCACCCCATATTGTTACATGTGAGAAAGACCTCTTGCACACATCATTTGGTAAATTGGTGATGATCATGTGCTGAGCTGCCACATCTGCCATGCTTGGCCTCCCATGTTCCCAGACCTCAATCTGTTTTATTATTGGTTGTGGGGTTACCTAATGTCTCATGTCTACTTCAATCATCCAACCTCATTATGGATGCTAAACAACAACATTCAATGGCAGTTTCTCACCACAACTACTGATATGCTGTACAGAGCTGTTCACAACATTGTTCCATGACTACAGGTACTGTTGATGAATGACAGCCGACATGCTGAGCATTTGTTATAAGAACATCGTCTTTGCTAAAAATCAATTGTTATCCTGACTATTGCTTTTATATCATACAAAGTGCCATCTGTTAGTTATTTTGTGCACTTTTTCTATTTCAATCAAACTCCATGTCATGTCAAGCATGTGTGTCAGTTTTTACTTCTCTACCTACATAATTCCATGAACTGTTTAATTTTCTAATGTTAACACATTTTTGGTTCAATGTGAATTTAGAAGTAACTGTGCAAAATGATTTAAGGTAGAATGGCCATATAAATCTAGTTGTGGGGATGACATATCCCAGAGGGAAAAGGCAGTCACTTAGGGAGTAAGTTAAAAAATATTTATTTCACATGTTCTTCACCATTATATCTTGATGTGGGGCCCTAAAAGATTTAATTAATGAAAGAGACAGAATTGATAGAAAGAAAAGCTGTAAAACTTATCATCAATTTCTTTAATCAGTGTAAGTGCATTACAAGAATAATCAATAACCTCCAGTTGAGTACTCTACAAGAAAAGCATTGCGCCTGAAGCAGACCATTACTTTCTAAAACCTGGGAGCCCACATTGCAATACATAATATTTCCATCACAAGTGGGCTCATCAGTTATATGTTCTATGTTCCAGAGGAAGGCTTTAGCATTTCTTCACATGATATCTTGTCATTTCCATCACTTATAACACTGTGACTATCCTAATACTTTGCTAGATAACTGAAGTCCCCTCCAATGATGACAGTATGATTTGGCAACTTAAGTATTAGCAGGTTGATGATTGTTGACTTTCAGATGCTTTTTGACACAATTCTCTCCTACTAAATGATCAACACGGTATGTGCTCACAGAAATTCCTGTCAGACAGGTTACTGTATGGAGAACTTCTTGTACATTAGACCTCAATAAGTAGTTTTGAAATAAAGTAACAGGATAATGTAGTTCATTCCAGCATCTCTCTTAGATGAGACCTCTCAGATTTACCTGATGTGAATGATTAATGAAGTGTTCCAGGTGTTCTTCTGAGTTGTTATTTCCATTTTACAACAATATTCAAATGCCAAACCCAGCTGTTTCCTTCAGGGCCGACTACACGTAACAGCAAAACTCATGGTAGCTGAAGAAAATGGCCTGGCTGGTCACCGAAATAATGTAGAAAAACTTTCTTCCTGCAGACAATTTTCCTTGGATTTGATTTTATTGTCTATTGATTTTAGTAATGCCATATTCAGTTTTCACGTTGGTAACATGTGCAAAAGTCACAATATGGGATATGCCATTTGCTTTCTGTCCATTTGACTATTGTCAAGTCATTGTCAGTTGTAAAACTGTTCGTCTGAGACAACAAAGGTGTTTTACGTATTCTTATCCTCTGTTTAAGAGTTCATTTTTAGATAAAAGGACAGAAGAATGCTCTGAATGTGTAACAGAAGTTGAAAGGGATAGGAAAAGAAGAGTGTCATTTAAAAGAACCAGTGGAAGATACCATGAACAAAGTGTGGGGCTGTTAGATGCCAGATGTGCACCTTTGAGGCAAATATATATCCATAAGAGAGCCCAGGAGCTGTTATACTGCTGATGTAACCTATGATGAAATGGATGGTACAATGTAACAATACTTCTGATTAATATTTTATCCACCAGTATCACGATATCCTGAGAAACCATGTTGACATCAAAGGTATTGCAAGATGACTGGAATGTGTGTAATCTCAAACAGAAATCTTGATAATTATCAGGAGGATTCTAAGGTTGTGCAGTTGCTTTACAAAAGGTTCATTCATTCCTGTCTTGCGTGGTGCAGTTCTGATATGCATCCATATAAGGTAGTATTGTCAAAAGAGATAGAAAAAAATGAAATAAAAGTTTTGCATTTTGTGGGAGGATTATTTGCTCAGTATGAGACTGTTACTGACAAACACAGAGAAAAACTATATTTGCAGCATATTCCATAAATTACAAGTTTCTAATATTAGTAGTGTTGGAAAAAAGTGGAAAAGGTGTTAAGGCTTGTTCAGTAATCCAGCATATCATTCACCTTAATATTAAGAAGTAAATATTGATAGGTTGTCTTGTGTCTGTGGTGATTTTACTTACAGTTGAGAGGTTCTGTGGAAATGAGTGGCACTGGACTCAAACTAATGTGATAAACAAACTATGTAACAATTTAAACTCAGTTTTAAGATATGTTGAAATATTGGAAACATGAAGCTGATCCTGTTGAAGCCATAAGATTTAAACCAGGAAATTTGTGCATCTACATCTGTTATATATACAAAGTGTAGTATATGTAGGTGTGTTTGTTCAGGATCTCTTTCCAAACATGTGGATCAATTTGCACTAATTTGGCACAGCAACAGCAGGCCTCAGGAATATCAATAACGCAGTTTATATCCTCCTTGCTCCAATAGGTATGAAGATACAGGGAAAAACATGTTTCCTTCCAGTCCCTGGTATGTAGGCTGCCTTGCAGGATAGGTATGTTGTGTAGGAACAACATTACAAAGTCAACCTGCTTTGCAGGGCAGCCTACACGTCAGGCTCAAGAAACAATTTTCCGGGCACTATCAAGTAGGCTGCCCTCCACGACAGGTATGTTGGGGTAAATTAGCCTGCTTTATCAACCTGCTTTCCATGGTGGTCTGTACATCAGGGAAAAAGAAATGATTTTCAGCTGACTATGATGCCAAAATTCAGTTGATTCTTGAAGAGGATACATACCAGAAACTGCCATGGGACCCGACATCAAAAATAATGAGAAAGACATCAGAGTTTCTAAAACAGTCAATACTGGAAGAGGGTGTTATTAAGAATCTCCTCTTTCAGGGGCAGAGACCATCTACACTTTATGGACTACCAAAAATCCACAAACCGGATTCTCCTCTTTGTCCCATTGTGAACACCATTGTGTCACCCACTTATAGATTGGCAAAACACCTGGCCAGCCTCCTTGCGCCACATGTGGGTCATTGTGTGCAGCACATCAAGAACACCGATGACTTTATCAACAGAATTAAACTACTGCATCTTAGTCAAGGAGATATAATGGTTTGTTTTGATGTGGTCTCCCTGTTTACACGTGTTTCGGTCAAAGACTGCATAGATCTCCTCTCCCAGTTATTTGATAGCACAATTGTGGGACTGCTTAAGCACACGTTGACATCATCGTACTTCCTACATGGCGGCCAGTATTTCGACCAGTTGGACTGCATGGCTGTGGGAAACCCATTAGCTCCATCCATAGCCAAACTTTTTATGGAAAAATTTGAAGACATCGCTCTTTACATGGCTCCAGCTAAACAAAGTTGCTTTTATCATTACGTTGATGACACTTTTATCATCCGGCCCCATAGTCGTGAAAAACTGGAAAAATTTTTAGAACACCTGAACAGCATTCACAACCACATCAAGTTTATGATGGAAGTCAAGACAGATGGTGCATTGCCCTTCCATGACATCCTCGTTCAACGGAAAACCAATGGGCACCTCAGCCACAGTGTCTACAGGAAACCGACACACCGATCCGTATCTGCACACTCTCAATCACCACCATCCGGCACACAAACGTGGCGTTCTGAATACCCTCGTTCATCATGCTAAAGTCATCTCAGATGCAGAAAGTCTGCCACTAGAACTGAGCCACCTCCGAAAAGTCGTCTGGGAAAATGGGTACAGCCACGGACAGGTGTCACAGGCTATATCTGGTGTGACACGCAAGAAACACACCAACAGAGGAGAGAACACCACCGAAGAAGAAAGCAAGAAACTTGTGTTTTTGACTTTCTGTGGTACAGTGTCGGGAAAGATTAACCGGCTCCTGAAGCAATATAACATTTCATCGGTGTTCAGGCCCCCAGCAAAAATTCATCAGCTCATGAGGCCTGTGAAGGACAATCTAGGGCTTAGAATGCCTCGAGTGTACAAGATACCATGTCAGTGTGGCTGTTACTACATCAGCTAAATAGTACGCACTGTGGAGCAATGCTGGACGGAACACAAGAGGTGCTTACGCCTACGCTATCCAGAAAAATCAGCCGTGGCAGAACACGCCTTAGAAAATGGACACCGAATTGTATTCAACAAAACACCTGTCATTATGAAGACGAAGGGATTTTGGGATAGCATCATAAAAGAAGCTACTGAAACAAAAACCTCTGAAAACACCATCAACAAGGACAACGGTTTGCAACTCAGCACTGCTGGGACCCAGCTATCGCGATGTTAAAATGGGCACAATGGACGCGAGATGAACACATTACCTACCATATATGGCAAGAAAGAGAGCACCAGCGATGTCACAGCCAGCAGTGTGGCTATATAACGACACAGCCACGGCAGCACAGCAGTCAGTCTTACCACTTGACAATGACCGGGGAGAGCTTGGTCGAAAGCTCATGGGATTTTAACCAGCTGAGGCGGCTGGAAGCCTGAGAAAATTTTATTATTTCATATTGCCGTGAAACCATGCATTCAAAAGCTAACAGATTGTTTCGGAAGGTCTGAGAAATGTATCCAGATACAAGTTTTCTCAAAAAAGACTTTCGTCAGAGACATGGTAACACAAAACACAGCAGGCAACTGAATAGAGACTTTATAACACTTTTGATAAAAATAATCTCTGAAGTGTTGGAGGCACTCAGCAAACATAATGATAATATATCTTTATCAGAGATTCCAGTGGACTGTACTTCCAAAGGTAATCATACAACAAATGAACCTGTCATGGAAGTAACAATATTAGATGCAAATCCAGAAAACAACTGTATGAAGGAAAACAAACTATGAGGACAAACTTATCAGTTACAGATACACATCAAACATCTGTAGTACCAACAGCAGCAGCAGCATCAAGAACAGCAGAAGAAAATGAGCAGCAGCAGCAGAGTAATCCCATTAATGCTGGGTGTCATGAAATCGCATCGTACCAGTGCAGTTCTAAATCATGTAAGATTACCTATTTTTGAGCACCATTGCTGGTAGGTGCATATTCTACACAAAGCTACCAATGCCTCTGACATGTGCTGTCATGTCCTGAGTGTTTTGGGTACTTCTAGAGCAACATAATTTATGATTTTTTTCTTCCAAGAGGAAATTTATTTAGGTATTAAGGGTTTACATCAGTGCAAGCTGCAAAACCGCCATCAGAAGCAGCAGAACTCTCATGGAGCTGATAGCGTCTCAACTAAATTACAAAAGCATTGTCCTTCAAATATATGCAACATATTCAGTCACAATATGCTTTAAGGAACTCATTTACAATATGATGCTATTGCACAATAGTTTATAAACCAAAATTCATTGCTATCAAATAACTGGCATGTTTTTGGCCAATTAAGATCCACAGCCACAAATAACATGAGTACCTATATGCTCAACCTAAAAGCTATAGATGGAAATTAAATAGCTATCACAATAGTTTTAGACCTGCCCAAATCATTTGGCATTGTAAATAATAATACTCTAGTAAATAAGTCAGAATGTGAGCGAATGACAGGTATTTCTAAAAATGGATTAGATCATATCTTACTGCCAACATACAGTTGTTTGTAATTTGGGAAAAAGCCATATTCTTGACTTCCACATATCCCACCAGAAGCAATAAAACAATCACTCTTCCCAAAAAGTTTAAAATCATGTTGTGTAATCCTTAGATATATATTTGCAGAGTGATCTCAAGTGCAGCACATGTGTTCAAATTCTCACAGGTAAACTTTCACCTGTCTCCTATATGCCATGGCCACTGAATAGAAGCTGCAGCAGAGAAACAGTACTAGAGTTGCATCTGCATATTTCCAGTCTTTGATCACTCACAGAATAATATTCTGGGAGAAAGCACCCCATTGGTGAGTTATATTTAAAACCCAAAAAGATGTCAACACAATCATTTACAATATAAAGAGACAACATTTGTGCCAATCTGTTTTCCTTGCACTAAAGAACCTGAAACATCCATGTTTGTAAATATTTGAAACAATAGTCTTTTTAACAGAAAATTAGGAATATCAACACACAAATGAGCCAAAACATTATGACCAACTGTTTAATACAGCGTTGTTCCACTTTTCAAACACAGTACAACAGACATTTTGCTTGGCATGGCTTCTGCAAGTCCTTGAAAGGATTCCATATCTATGTGGCACCAGATGTCTAGGTACAGGTCAAGCAAGTTCCTCAAATTACAGGATGGTGGTTTACGGGTACACAACATCCTTGAAAGGATTCCAGATCTATGTGGCACCAGATGTCTAGGTACAGGTCAAGCAAGTTCCTCAAATTACAGGATGGTGGTTTACGGGTACACACATGTGTTCTGATGGGTACAGATCAGGCACATCTGCTGGCCATGAGATCAATGTGAGTTCACCATAATTCCCCTCAAACCACTGTAGCACAATGCTGACCTTGCAACATGACAATTATTCTGCTGGAAAATGTCATCACACTAGGGAGAGACTGCAAACATGAAGTGATGCAGGTGGTTCGTAGTAACATGCTGTCATGATGCCCTCGATGACCACCACAGGTCCCATGAGAGACCAACTCAGTGCATCCCATGGCATAATTCTGCTCCCACCACCCTGCATCTGTGGCATGGTGCATGTTTCGTGCAGCAATTCAGCTGGCTGAAAGTATGTTGACACCCAACCATGGTACAACATGAAATGTGATTAATTTGACGGGTGACACATTTCTATTGATCCACAATGAAAATGCAGTGATGCCGAGCCTACTGCAATTGTAACTGATAATGATGTTGGGTCAACACAGGAACATGTATGGGTTGTGTGATGTGAAGCTCAATATTCAACAATGGCCTCCAAATGGTGTGCTCTGACACACTTGTGCCTGTACAAGCATTGTACTGTGTTATCAGATCTGCCACCGATCACTGTCATCCTGAATTACACAGAGGAGGGTCCTCCAACCTCCACATTTTGTGATGGGACATGGTCGTCCAATACTTACTCATTATTTCACCATCCTTCAACTGTTTTCCATAGGTGCTCGACACACAAGTATGCTAACAGGTGATCAGCTGCACCATTTCAGAGATTTTGGTTTCCAGCCGCAGTACCACAACAGTGCGCCCTTTGTCAAAACTGATTATATCAAAGGATTTTTGCATTTGTGTCCCATATATTTGCTATAATGATTGCCCCACTTCCACTTACATTCTTTCCTTACTGCATCGTGTGCCCGCAACATCGCCAGCAGGCATTCAACCTCGCGACGGGCAGTGGTCATAATGTTTTGGCTCATCAGTGTATATCAGCTGAGTATGTAATATTAAGAAATATCTTATTTTATTTTTAAATCTAACAATGGAAAATCCAGGATGGAATGTAACAATATTACGAGAAGGAAAGTTGCCACTCACCATATAGTGGGGAGACTGTTACATATAAAACATTTGGCCTGTAAGGCCTTCATCAAAAATAGGCATCGGATACACACACAACACATATGCGCACACACACACTCCATGACGGAAGTGGCAACTGGGTGGGAGTAAGGAGGAGGCTGTGGCAGAGAGGGGGAGGTATAGTAGGATAGGTGTGGCAGACAGCGCAGTGCTGCTAGGGAGTGCGCAGGAACAAGGTGTGGAGTTGGGAGGTTAGACAGAGGGCAGTGGAGACGTGGGGAGAGGAGGTAGCAGAAAAAGAGAGAAGTAAAAACAATGGGTGCGCTGGTGGAATAAGGGCTTTATGGAGCTGGAATGGGAATAGGGAAGCTGGATGATGAGGAAAATTCACCTTTGTTAGTCATTGTCCCCACCCATCCAGCCTCCCTGTTCCCATTTCAGCACTATACAGCCCTCACTCCACCACCACAACCAGTCTTTTTTACTTCTCTCCTTTTCTGCTACCCCCTCTCTTCACCTCTGTCTAACCTCCCAACTGCACATATCTGCCCTACCCTCTCCACCTCATCCCTGTGCGCTTCCAAGCAGCACTGCACTGTCCGACACCCCTATCCTACTATCTCTACCCCTCACTGTGCCAGCCTCATCCTTACCTCCACCCAGTTGCCGCTCCCATAATGAACTGGTGCTGCTGCTCGCAGTGTGCCTACAGATGCCTTAGACTGCAGTCATGTGTGTGTGAGATGCATTTGTGTGTGTGTGTGTGTGTGTGTGTGTGTGTGTGTGTGTGTGTGTGTGTGTGTGTGAGTCATCTATTTTTGACAAAGGTCTTAAAGGCTGAAAGTTTTATTTGTAACAATCTTTCTGTTGTGCCTATCTGCGAATCAGCATCTCCGTTATATGGTGGGTGGCAACTTTGCTTTTCATAAACTTATGTTATTTTTTATGGACTGCAGTTTTTACTCTGTAAAAGAATCCATCCTGAAATGAAACGGAATTTTCTGTGCAAATTTCCCTGTTTTATGACCTGACCTTGTATTTTTTATAAAAATTAATGTTGATCTTTTTTTCTTTTGCAATGTACCGGGTGATCAAAAAGTCAGTATAAATTTGAAAACTGAATAAATCACGGACTAATGTAGATAGAGAGGTACAAATTGACACTTATTCTTGGAATGACATGGGGTTTTATTAGAACCAAAAAAATACAAAAGTTCACAAATGTCCGAAAGATGGCGCTTCATCTGATCAGAATAGCAATAAATAACATGCCAAAGTAAGACAAAGCAAAGATGATGTTCTTTACAGGAAATGCTCAATATGTCCACCATCATTCCTCAACAATAGCTGTAGTCGAGGTATAATGTTGTGAACAGCACTGTAAAGCATGTCCGGAGTTATGGTGAGGCATTGGTGTCGGATGTTGTCTTTCAGCATCCCTAGAGATGTCGGTCGATCACGATACACTTGCGACTTCAGGTAACCCCACAGCCAATAATCGCACAGACTGAGGTCTGGGGACCTGGAAGGCCAAGCCTGACAAAAGTGGCGGCTGAGCACACTCTCATCACCAAACGACGCGCGCATGAGATCTTTCACACATCTAGCGGGGTGGAGCACCATCCTGCATAAACATCATACGTTCCAGCAGGTGTTTATCAGCCAGGCTGGGAATGATGCGATTCTGTAACATATCGGCGTACCTCTCACCCATCACGGTAGCAGTTACTGATGTTTTGCTGTCCAGCGCCATCTGCTGGACATTTTGTGAACTTTGTTTTCTTTTTGGTTCTAATAAAACCCCATGTCATTCCAAGCATGTGTGTCAATTTTTACCTCTGTATCTACATTATTCCGTGGTTTATCAAGTTTTCACATTTATACTGACTTTTTGATCACCCTGTACATTTTAATTATTTGCTCTTAGATAAGCACACACACTTAATTAACTATTGTGAAATGCCTAAAATAGCAAATGTGTGTAATAATTAACATTGGTGTTGTCATAGATATGGAATGTCCCTGTTTTGTCCATGGCAACCACCTCTATTATAAATTGGTTTACTGTTCGCATACATATGTCAAACTCTCTAATGTCCATTGAAATAATATATCATAAATTGTGTTAAGTTGTTATTTTGATATAACTGTTAATTCTGTGTTGTCTTTTGACTTTTTCTATATTTGCAAGGTGTCACAGGTCTAAAATGAAATTAATAATATGAAAATAGATTTTAAGACCCCTCCCACTCTTTATATACTGCACAGATGGAATTGTGATAAAATTTGAATGAGTACAAAAGCACACATGCAGTCATTTTTCATGCATATTATCACTGAACAGATCAAAGAGGAACAAATAATACCATTGTGAGATACCCTATGTCAACTACAATATGACTGGTCGCAGAAGAAAGTGTAGAAACAGATTCGGGTGCGGATATACAAAGATAGTACTGGTTTCCACACACCATAGGAACTGAGTCATGACAGCAGAAATAATTATATTTGTTATCAAAACTGTTTGCTAATCTGCAGTATTTCTTCTCTTTACAGTGAAAGGATACTGATTTTTGGTACGAAAGAGTTTCTTACACCCATTATATTCTTCATTATCTTTTATGTCTCTTTTATGAATGAAAGATTTGTTTGAGAACCAAGAAGTTGTTATCAATATATTACTTTCCTTCCTTGTATAACATAGTGCACTTTTATTTTATGTGTTCCATATTATTAAAGAAAAAAAGCCTTGTGGCTTCCATATTATTAAAGCAGTAAAACACCCAGAGCAAAGAAATATTTTCATAAAGAAAATATTAAATAGAAAAGATTTTGTCACATCTTACCTGGTGCTCTACAGTAAGTATTGGCTGGAAGATCAGTTTTCACACAATAACCACTTATTGTCCATCTACTTTTATCATAGGCATTCTGAAGATGACCCATGGCCCACGTAACAACATTTTCATTACTACAATATCCTTTGTTGTGATGTATTTTTGCATCCATGTATGTTATAACCCCAGAGTCATCAACACCAGCCTAAAAATATATGCAATATTGCCAAATAAAGACCTTCCATTAAATGGAACACATAAGTCACAGCTCTGATAAATCACTCATTGAAAATATGAGGTAATAGTGAAGCATCAAAAGTATTTTGCAGTAACTTCTTAATGTAATTCAAGTCAGTATTTGTTGTTGCAAACATACAACAGAACTCAACATCAACATATAAAAAAGATGCTCTGACTAATGTATCTGAGAAGTATGAGGTGTCATTCAGTAGCAAGAATGCACAAGTGTAATTATGTACGTAAACTGTGTAGAGATATACACCAGATTACCTACCACGTGGTAATGTTTAGAAAATTCATTATTTTGTGAGTTTATATTTCCACCAATACTAAATTTAAACACAAGACATTCCCATTATTTCAAACATAGTTTCAGGTTTTGATGCAAGAATTTGAATGTATGTGTCACCTAGGAGGGAACATGTACATAAACATTGCTAGAAAACTTTGTGTCTTTACTGAGTGACTGCGGCCAGCACATGCTTAAACAGGCATGAGGAGATAATGTTGTTACTGTCTGATGTGGTTGCTGGTTGAATGACACTTATATAACAATGTAAAAGCCATGCTCTACTGAAGATCCAATCTGAATTAACATACAAAAATAGAAAAACAACACATCCGTCACTAATGAACATAACATGCAAGGAGACAGAGGGTAAGTAAAAATACATTATACAGCCTGCATGAAAGTTTCATACAAAAACTGCAAAGAAGCAGCCAACAGCTGCAGTTACCAACTGGAAATTTGCGTGGGAGAGATTGCAGAAGCTCACATGCTAACTCAACTAGTATATTTAGTGTGAGTCATGTGAGAAAAACTAGAGTCAGACTTATAATACGTGAATTATAGTCTAAGTGCAGAATTTCTTTGGTGTAGGCCTCACTCTGGCAAGAACGCTACTTCATGATGAGAGACATATGTAACTGATAACTGCTGTGAGGGTGAGCCAAATGCTCTATGGATGGGTAAATAGCTAAAGGAAATAAGATTGTAATCCTGGCCTCTGAGGATAGTAACAAGACTGGCTGTGTACTCACGTAGTATACTGTCCAGTCACATTAATGTGACCACCTGTCAAAACCCCGAAGAACTATGTTTTGCAGCTTGAGATGTGCAAGAAAAGAGGCAGTGAGGTTCTGGAAGGTACTGACAGACATGTAGAACTGTGTTGACTTCAGTGCCGTGGCCACTTGCACTAGGGTTCTTGGCAGGATCCGTTGACTGAACAGCCCAATTGAGGTGGTCCCACAGGGTCTCAACTGGGTTTAAATCTGGGGATTTTGGTGGCCAAGGAAAGTAAACTGGATGCAAGGGTGGACATGATCTCCAAGAACAGATGTGTACTTGGGCTGACCCACTGTGCCTTCCAGAATGACGAGATTACCCGATGAATGCCATGAAACTATTCCCCAGCCCATAACGCTTCTTCCTGGTTGCATGATGTTTGTTTTGAATGTTTCACACTGTGCATGCCAAGGGCCATCTGTTCAATGGAGCATACCATGATCCAGATGACACTAGCTTGTTAGTAAAGGATGTTGTGTGATAATTAGCACCGTTTCAAAGAGTATAGTTCAATACATAAGTTCATGGCTTGTAGAAAAGAAACAAATGCTTAAGCGCAGAAAAACTCAGTTTTCACTGTTTCTATCACACATTTCAACAAAACCTGACGTTTTAATTACACAGAATCAGTATATGATTAGTGATACTGATCTTTTCAAATTTCTAGGTGTTCAAGATGGTAAACTGTCATGGAAACCCCATGTTCAGGATCTAGTATCTTGTTCAAACACTTAATGCTGCCATTTTTACTATTAGAACAGTATCTGAAGTAAGTGATAGTTTGACATGAAAAGTACTATACTTTGCTTAATTTCATACACTTAAAACATATGGTACTATATTTTGGGATAACTATTCCCATTCTCAAGGGGAATTTCTGATTCAGGAATGAGCAATAAGTGGTGTAAGTTAGTGAACCTCTTGTCGACCCCTGTTCATTAGTCTAGGTTTTCTGCCAATGTAGGTGTATACACTTTAATGTTGTTCCTTGTTAACAATATCATCTTATTCCCAAGAATTAGCCGCTTTCACTCAGTTAATACTAAGCAGAAATCCAATCTGCATTTGGATCCCACCTCTTTGACTCTTGTACAGAAAGGCATGCAGTATTCTGCTGCATCCATTTTCAATAAGAATTCCAAAATTTTAGCAGTAATCCATGAACTTTCAAATCTAATCTGAAGAGTTTCCTCATGGGTCACTTCTTCTATTTTGTCAAAGATTTCCTTGAAAACTTAAGCTGATTCCTGTGTTATATTGCCAACTGCATTTATATAATCTTCTAGCTTGATACCTTTTTAGGATTCATAAATACTTCATTCTATCTACTATTACTTTTCTGTTGCAAT
The DNA here is from genome assembly GCF_021461385.2 of Schistocerca piceifrons. NCBI lineage: Eukaryota > Metazoa > Arthropoda > Insecta > Orthoptera > Acrididae > Schistocerca > Schistocerca piceifrons. Next base: position 361,087,415 of record NC_060139.1, on the reverse strand, counting down.
ATCATGTATGGACATGGCCCATGACCAAGGAGATTTGCTCCTCAATTTGGTACTACAGAACTAGATATGTAAAATAAATAATAAAAAAAGGCTACTTGTTGTCACTCAGTGGGTGTCCAGCTGTGGTAATGGCACACAAATTCCAATTTTTGTCAGCGATGAACAGCAGTCAGCTTGGGTACATAAATCAGGCAGGCTCATATGCAGCAACGTTTGCTGAACAGTTGTTGAGGAGGCACTACTGGTAGCCCCTAGATTCATCTGGATGTTCAGTTGCTCAGCAGTTGCATATCTTTTCACCTGTCATCTATGGCTTGTGTTGCATCACAGCTGCCTCATCCCTGGTTTTCAAAATCACCATTTGGCCATAGGTGTTATACTTTAACTACAGTGGTACATGAACAGTTTACAAACTAAGCTATTTTGGAAATGCTTCCACCCTTGGCCTGAAAGCCAATGATCATGCCCTTTTGGACATCAAGTAAACTGCTTCTAAGTTCAGATTGGAAAGTTTATTGCAAGGATAAGTTAGTCGCCAATGGTGGTGGCATGTTTAATGCAGTAAAAATTTGATAAAATCTAGCAAAGTTATCACAGATTCTGAATGTGAATTAATCTGGGTGAAATTGAGTATCAAAGAATGCTCAAAAATGGTGATTGGATGCTTCTATAGACCACCTTGGTCAGTATCTGTAGTTTTAGAGCGGTCAGACAGAACTTGCAGAATATCATTAGTAATTTTCCTGATCATGCTGTTGTAATAGGGGTGACTTCAACTTACCAGGTATAGATTGGGAATGTTATGCCATCAAAACTGGTGCCACATACAAGGATTCGTGTGGCATTGTTCTGGACGTCTTGTCCAAAAATTACCTTGACCAAATAGCTAAAGAACCAACTCGCGAGGGTGACGTTTTAGATCTCCTGGTGACAAATAGACCTGAACTTATCAAATCAGTTAATTTAGAGGAAAGTATCAGTGATCATAAGGCTGTGACAGCATCTATGACAATGGGTCCTACAAGAAATGATAAGAAAGGTAGGAAGATATATCTGCTCAGCAAGGGTGACAGGATACAAATTTCAGAATACCTCAGCAGTCAGCATCAAATATTCAGTGATGAGGATGAAGATGTGGAGAACAAATTGAAAAAAATGCAAAGGCATTATTCAATATGCCCTAGACAAGTGTGTTCCGAGTAAGATTTTAAGGGATAGGGAAGATTCACCATGGTTTAATAGCCACATTAGAAAAGCAGTACATAAACAAAGAGCACTTCATCTCAAATTCAAGAGAAGTAAACACCTAGCTGACAAACAAAATCTGAACAAAGCAAAATTGTGCGTAAGGAGAGAGAATGAGAGAAGTGTTCAATGATTTTGAAACTAAGATATTGTCAATCAATCTGAGTAAAAACCCTAAGAGATTTTCATCATACGTAAAATCAGTAAGTGGGTCAAAATCATCTATTCATTCTCTCAGTGACCACACCAGCACCAAAGCAGAAGATAACAGAGAGAAGGCCGAAATATTGAATTCGGTCTTCCAAAACGAAATTCAGCCTTCCAAAGTTGATTCACCACAGAAGATCGTAACACTGTCCCTCCTTTCAATCATCGTGCAAACATTTAAATGGCAGATATTGAGATAACTGATTGCGGAATTGAAAAGCAGCTACAATCACATAGTATGGGAAAGGTGTCAGGACAAGATGAGATACCTATAAGATTCTACAAAGGTTATGTGAAAGAACTTGCTCCCCTTCTAACAGTAATTTATCATAGATCACTGGAGTAATGAAAGGTACCTAACAACTGGAAAAAAGTGTACATCATTCCCATTTTTAAGAAAGGCCATAAGACAGCTCCACACAATTATAGTCCTATATCGTTGACATCGATCTGTTGTAGATTTATGGAATATGTTCGAGTCTCGGTCCGGCACACAGTTTTAATCTGGCAGGAAGTTTCGTTTAATATGTTTTATGCTGAAGAACTATGATTTTTTGGGAAACAAACATCTCTGCTATAAAAATCAACAAGGATTCTACAAACAGACATCCTGCAAGACTCAGCTTGCTCTGTTCCTCCATGAGATCCACGGCATAGTGGACAACAGCGCTCAGGTTGATGCCATGTTCCTTGATTTCAGTAAGACATTTGACACCATCCTGTATTGCTGTTCAATGAAAAAAATACAAGCTTATGGAGTATCAGAGCAGACTTGCAAATTGAATTCAAGACTTTCTTGCAGATAAAACTCAACACATCGCTCTTAATGTAATAAAATCTACAGATATAAGGGTAATATCTATCTGATTATCTCTATGGAGACTTTAATGAACGAATTTATATCATTCCACCAGAAAAACTTTAAGAACAGTATGGAGACTGAATAAAGCCGTTTATGGAATCACAGTGTATGTGCACAGTTGGAGAGCACCAGCACGAATTTACCATAATCCCCTGGCCACCAAATAACCTGGGTGATCTCATCATTCTGGAAGGCATGAGGGATCAACACAACTATGCATCTATCCTTGAAGCCATGTCCATCCCCGCCTGTGGTTTGTTTTTCCTCAGTACAATGATATTTACTAGTGGCACAATGCAACATGTCACACAGCTCGCAGCGTACGTGCACAACTGGATAACACCAGCATGTGTTCACCATAATCCCCTGACCACTAAACAACCCAGGTTTAAACCCAATTGAGAATCTGTGAGACCATTTCAATTGGGCTGTTTGTGCAATGGATTCTCAACCAAGAAATGAAGCACACCAGGTCATAGCACATCCACATTGCTACCTTCCAGAAGCTCACTGACTCTCCTTACTGCACATCTTGCTGTGGTCCACACTGCAAAAGGTGCTTATTCAGCCTTTTAACAGATAGTCACATTAAAGTGACTCGACAGAGTATCATATGGAATCACCTTCTGGGATACATCATCTTTATGAATGAAAGGCTTCACCGCCAGAAAGTGTACCTTGAAGAGTACTGATGATGGAATTAGGTATAAAATATCTGATTACTAGAGAATTACAGCACTTCTTTTCTCTTGTGAAATTTATTGTAAACAATCCATTACAGCTCAGGAGTAACACAGACGTCTATGGTTATAATACTATAAGAAAAAAATGATCTTCATTACTCTTCATTAAGAATGAATTTAGTTCAGAAAAGGGGGTATAACATTGCTACCAAAATCTTTTATCATTTAGTCCATGATATCCTGATAGACAGCAAAGCTGAATTTGAAAGGAAGCTTAAAAAATTCCTACTGGGCAACTCATTTGATTCCATAGAAGGGTTTTATTTTAAAATTTACATCTTCACAAAGTTGCTTGTGTTATTAAAATAAATATTCAAAGACTTCATCTGTAAATGGTCAGCAAACATTATCACGTAAGTTAATATCCTGTAATCAGACTTGACCCATGTCATCATGATATATTGTGTCCAGTGACCCATGGATTATATAGCTAACTAGCTCCCAGAAAATGGCTGCAGCGGAAATCATGATAGGCTGACGTCATTAAACACTAATTGAAACAGTTCTTTCCTCACAGTGACAACAATCATTGCACGTGCTAGTAAACAATGTAATACAGATGCTTTAGATTTACTCTAGCAGACACTGTTTACTCCATCAACAGAAATTAGTTTAAAAACAACAACCTCCAAGGAGATAACAAACTCATCATGTAACTAGAAACTGTTTTTCTATTATAGTGTTTCTAACAAGGTACCGTTTGAATTTGAGGTCGCAAAAATATCAATGATGTTTACAGCACTTGGTGTCCCACATATTGTCTATCATGCAACAACAATATTGGCTACTAATGGCAACAGGGGCAGGACTGGAGGCATCCAACTGTAAGGTAGTTGAAATGCTTAGTCAACAAATAACTCACAAAAATGCTACAGTACTAGTGGTGTTGATGCACAGTAGATCAATAGCAATGATAAAAAAAAAGCAAGCATTGCATTTCATCTTCAACAACAGTTGCCAATGTTGTCACTTCATCATAAAGGAACGCAAGGAATTTTGCAGAGTATTTCATCTACAACAACAGTTGCCAAAGCTGAGACAGATAATTTGATACACTGAAGACAACACACTGTCTTAAGCAAACATTCTATTTAAGGAACATAAAAGTAACTACAGCTGTTCCCTCTACGATTCATTTTCACAGTAAGGGATGTTATTTTGAAAGGCTACAAGATTTTCTGCTATATTGTTGTTTTGATTCAAAAAAGAACAGCATCTGATTAATAGCAAAATCCTGTGCTAACATGATATACAAATGAGGAAGTGTACATAGTTGTATGTTTTGGTAAAGTTGAGTAGAAAAGTCATTTTGAGAGTCAGAACTATCTTTACTATGTATGACAGTTTAGTGTGGAGCATGGTCTGTTGTGCTTATTCTATTAATTTGCATGAGATATTCCTTACATACTTTGTGAGGTAACAAAAATTGTAGCACCAATGCTTGAAGAGACTGCTGCACTGTGCACTGTCCCAATGAATAGCAATGACTCGAACATAATATACAACAAGAATGATGTCAGTACAAGCTGTGCAGACTGTCATTTGACCATCAGACCTTGCATGTACTTGATATGATGGAACCAGACTACACAAAAACTCCCTCAAACAATTAAAGTAGCTTTATTGACCACAGACACAGAAGACAGCGAAAAATACACAGCTTGTTCAATTGGTCTGATCTGGCAATTCAGAATCAGTTAACATGCAGGGAACAAAACATCAGAGTTATCTCATAACTATGCCAAATCCTTATGTGCATGCGAGGTACAAAATATAAAAATCATAAACGGAGAATAATATCTCTAAAAGACAAGTATATAAAACACAGTGCATCTGTTGTGTGGCAAAAAATGTTGGATAGCACGGTGTTTGTAAATAAATGCACACGGCACACATGGTGCAACACTACATAACAGAGCACCACAAATGTCAACATATACTGAACCTTTTTGTAATAGCATTTTTTGTTTAATTGGTTGACTGTCATAATCTGAACTGGACCTCAGTTAACATAAAGGAGTACACTAATGTCTTGTCTGGTGTACAGTCAAATGCAATAAAATGCTATTGTAACTAAAAGCTGTCAGAATACTGTTTTAATAGATGCTGGTGTCAAATCAAGATTTAAGAAGATTTCTTCTAGTCAGGGCAGATGCGTAGTTCACTGGTAACACACACATCAACCAAACTCTTGCGAGTTCTAATCTCAGGAATTTCATGTAACATATAGTTAACTATGAGCAAATATTATCTGGTTCACATGCAGTAAGAGCCAGTCTGGTGATGATAAAATGATGAAATGTTAAATTGTAGACTTCATGAAACATTAAACCGCAAAAGCCTTCAGCTATAGAATAACCCTTCAACAGTGGAGGAATTCCACAGCAGCTGAAGCTCACCATGTCTTCTGTGGAGTTTACTCATGCAGCAGGTTGTGCCTGATATCCTTATTAAGTGATTAACTTGGGTAGAATTGTCTGAAGAGATTTCGGGATTGCATCCAGTCATCGTAAACTTCACTCCGAGATATTATGACTGGTCACTTCCAGTCATCTTCAGGTGACAAAGACATTCTCTGCTTCTTCCTATATAGTGTGCTGAGAGTATTCCCGCACATTCATGACAATACTCTCAGAGTGCTGTATACGGCAGAGTGGAGAACTTCTTCATCAGTCTTCGATGGCTCACCTGAAGATGACTGGCCTGTGTCCAGCTGAAATATCATGGAGTGAAGTTTATGACAACTGGCTGCAATGCCAATATCTCTTTGAACATTTAATTCACCTGGAAAAATGTTAAATTTCACACTGGGTAAAATTTTTGAAACTTTGCCTCTTTTACTGTCAGATCACTATACTGAATTTTCTGTCATATGTCAGTGCTACTAATGGAATGTCACCTCTTGACAGATAGCATTTGAATGTACAATATACAACATTGTTACTAATTGATTTACCTATATCAGTAGTCCTTTGTTATATTTCATAGTTTTCCACAAACTCAAAAATGAAGTTTCAAAAAAGCTGAGTTGCAAAGAATGAAACAGCTTTCATGTGCTTCATTACATAGCACAAGCATAAAATCTACAGCACTCTAGTTAGGGACTGCATATTGAGAATGTTTTAATGTATTGCATCTTTCAACTTTTTCATATGTCTATGCACCCAACACATGAATTTAATTAGTATATACATACTAAATAAATACTCTAACTCTTCTAGCACCTGAAAATAATTTTGAGACAAAAAAGATCATAAGGAACGTCAAGCATGTTGGAGAATTCAGCACCCTGACCAGAATGCAAGCACAAAAATGCAGCACCTGAGGCACTGGCACCGCATCTCATTGTTCCATGAAAATACGTAAGTGTACCAATGCACAGAGCTATGAATAAGAATGATCACAGCAGCCCAAATTGAGATACTAGTTTCACTGACAAGGTACAAATAAAACCTCAATTTTTCTATAAAAGATGTTGCTTATGACCTATATCAGAATTCTTTTAAGGCGCATAGAACTCATATCTGGCAGGAGTAACAGAGGATGTGAAGACACAAAAAAAGGAGAGAGTGAGGTGACAACCACTAATAAAAGCTTCGAAAGAGGTGTACAAGCACGCTCTATTGATGAACAGAACTGAATGAAATATTAACATACACTCTAAGGGGTGCACAAAAGAGTATCATGATACACTATGAAGAAATTACCTGAATGTGGAGTACATGCACTGACAAACAAATGATTACAATTTCAGAAAATGTGGGTGACTTAATCAAGAGAAAGAACTTCACATATGGTGCAAGTCAATAATCTGTTGGTCCATCTCTGGCCCTTATGAAAGCAGTTATTTGGCTTGGCACTGACTGACAAAGTTGTTGGATGACCTGCTGAGGGATATTGTGCCAAATTCTGTCTGATTGCCACATTAGAGCATCAAAATCCTGAGCTGGTAGAAGGACCATGACCACAATACTCCAAAAGCTCTCAACTGGAGAGAGATCTGACAACTTTGTTGGGCAAGGCAGGCTTTGTCAAAGACAAAGACATGCAGCAGAAACTCCCATCATGTGCAGGCAGGCATTATCTCACTGAAATGTAAGCCCAGGATGGCTTGGCGTGACAGGCAACAAAAAGGAGCATATATAATAGTTGATGTGCCACTGTGCTGTAAGGGCGCCATGGATGACAACCAACAGGCTCCTGCTACAAAATGAAAAGGCACTCCAGACCAACCCATTACTCCTGGTTGTCACACCATATGCCACACAACAGTCAGGTTGGTATCCCGTCTCTGACCAGGGCATCAGTTCAAAGTGGGACTCTACACTGAGGACAATTCTGCTCCAGTCATTGAGATCCCAGGCTTAATATGCCCAACACCACTTCAAACAGGTTTGTTGGTGTAAGGAGGTTAACAGCAGTTGGAGTGTGGAGTGCTGTGAGCTCAGTCCCCTTTCTGTGACCTACCTATTAATCATCCTTGTGGTCACTGAAGCACCAGTTGCATGTCAGATCGATGATAAAGAAGAATCTAGGGCTCCATGTGCCTCTCTTATGATTGCTCAGTCCTCAAACTTCGTTGTCCTTCTCTGTTGACCACTTCCTCCTTGACACTGTGTTCAGTCATGGTTCACCCATTCCTGCCAGAGTTGTTGAATAACAGCACTGCTCATATTCAAATGTCAAGCAATTTGCCGATTACTCCAACCAGATTCTTTGAGCCCAACTACACATCATGTACCAAGTGTGGACATTTGCATATATTGTTGATACACCTATCTGCGAGGCTCAGTTGCTGTTCAGCAATGTACATGGAATGAAATTCACAAAGAATTTATGCCCTGCTATCCACACTTCTTCACTCCACCCATTTGTCCCCTTCACTTTGCACATTTCTAGACCCGTCCCCCAAAATATCAATTAAAGGATCATGATTGTCTCTGACAATAACTTCCACACATTTATTTACACTCTATATTTCATTATCTCCCTGCATTGCAGCCAACCTCACATACTGCAGTTTTTATCTCCATAAAGCTTCCTAAAAATTTACTTTGTAGTTACACAGTGTATAAGACAGCAGTGCCAATACATAGCTTTCCTTTAAGTACCTTATTGTGCTGCCTTTTGTTTCTTGGAAGTTTCATTAATGTGTAACAACTCACATATGCAGGGTCATGCTATATAGTGTCACGTGTGTTTATTTACATCTTGGCCATCAAACATTTTTCGCACCAGCTGCCAGAGGAGCTGTCTTAGTAGTGTGCTTACTGTTAGTCTTGTGATTTAGTCATATTCCTGTCAAGTTACTTGGTTACGAACTATATACGGTATTGATTCATTTTTGTATCTCAGGGAAGACGCTACATGTTGTGAAACTTCTCAAAGCCACTGCATCTTAATAGTTTCCATTTCTGTTCAATGCAATAGTTTTGTTCATTCCTTACTTGAGAGTTTACGCACATATAATGTTCAGACTAGAGCTCAATACTACAAATTCAAAGGTCAGATGGTGGAAAAGCAGCCAGCCTGACATGATCTAGCCTGTACTACGGCATATGAAGAACTCAAGCTAGTAGTTAAGCCTTCTCCCATGACTGACATGCCCGAAGTGACAGAACTGTCAGCATCTAGACTTTCTGTGTGTTTCCTGCTCTTCTTGTCAAACAACCCCATGCTCCGGATTGTGCAAGTGGGGGCCAGTTTTCTTTATGCTGGAATCACCACAGATTCCACAAAGTCTGACCATCAGTATGCAGCAGCGATTGAAGGTGTAATAACAACATCATCACCTACAATAAATTCCTATAAGAAGCTGAAGACAGAATTAATTCATAGAGGCTCAGCATCTCAAGAAGACCTTAAGTTTCAACTCAGGAGGATATTGGCGACTGGAAGCCATTGCAGTATGTAAGGCACTTGAGAAACAAGGTCAACACTGCCACTGTACCTGAAAACTTGCTATATCCGTTATGGAGTGGTCACTAGTGCTCTTGCATACAGTGACTGACTTAGCTGACAAGATAATGAATGCAATGATACCTGCTCTGATAAGAGCAGTGACAACATCGTGTAGCACCATATCAACAATAATGATAACACATGTGGACTATGACAGTCTTGCAGGCAAGGTTGATGTGCTCAGCAAATAGATCTTAACAGTTATCTAGGCACTCTGCTTCCCCAGAAGGGGTTAATGTAGTGAATGAGCTTCAGTTCTCTTGCATTATAATGCAGTGCAGTGTTGAGTTGGGTCGTGTGCCCATGAATATAGATATATATGTATAAGTAACATTACAGTGCAGCTGTCAATCACCTTTCTGTGTCAGCCACCACGGGCGCTGGTGTCAGTGGTGCATTATTCCAAGCCCTCAGAGAATTTTTAATATCTTTACAAGTGTTCTTGTGTTGTTCTTTTCCTTAGCAACAAAAAACAGTTTTATTTCAAGTACATTGTATAAATACTGAGGTGGAGAGTTGTCAATCTACGAGCTTGTTACTTCCTTGTAAAGAGTTTAACTCCTTAGATGAATACAATTAAAAAAAAAACGGTTATTGTACATTGTGATAAGTCAATTCATGCACCTCCACGCTAGACACTAAATCTGTCAATGACAAATCTAGCAGTATGCTCACAAATATTTTCATTTTTCTTGAGAGAAATGATGACATATTTGGAAATTCCAATTCCATTCTTTCCTCTTAAGGAGCTCTATTGCTAATGTATATAATTGTATCATTTGTCTTTGTCATGATTCAGTGCCTCTACTCATGAAAAAAGATGTATGCCTCAGGGGAATCACAGAATTGTGACAAAAGAGAAACAGCTATTAGCCAACTGTCACAAAATTGGAACAAATAGAAAACACCACACAGACACAAAAGTGCATCCACTTTCAATAAGCTACCACAAGAATTCAAAAATCTTAGCAAAAATCCACGCACTTTCAAATTGAAACTGAATAATTTCCTCATAGGTCACTCCTCCTATTCTGTTGAGGAGTTCCTTGAAACATTAAGTTGATTCTTGTGTTATATTGTTGACTGTGTTTACACAAACTTATGACTTGTCTTTTTTTTGGGTTCATAAACATTTTATTTTATCTGTTATTACTTTTGTGTTGTAATTCCATATACTGACAAGTTCCATAACCTTGGAGACTTGCTCCTCAATTTGGTCCTAAGGAATTAAACGTGTAAAAAAATAAATAAATAAATAAAAAATAAAAAAAATCTGTTTAGTTGTTTCTGGCAGTACTGCTCAGGTGTTTCAGTTTTTGCGGCACCATTTTGTAAAAGAGTATCTTTGTTCTGTTTGTGTAAATGGCTAATAAACACTCACTGTTTGGAGACTGTGCTCATACTGTTTATCAGGAGTCCCTTGAGAGGAACATTGACAGTAAATTGACAGTAATACTCGAAATATTGAGTGTTGATTCACAACTGATTTACTTAGAATATGAAAGTATTTGATACAAATATAATTGTTGGTGTATCTGTATATGGGATATTTTGTGGTAACAATCACTTGAATACCTATAAATAATGAGGGGTGAGTTTTTATATTTTTAAACTGGTCAGAGGCTTTTAATCTGTGATGAAATCACATTTTTATAAGGAGGACTCAAGAGAACCAAAATATTTATAAAAACATTGAAAAAAGAAATATAGGGAAGGGAGAATATCATAAGGTACAGTGCCTAATAAAATGTCCACTGTTTACAAAAATATTTTTCACAAAGATGTTACCTGGTTTCTTATTTTTCCTTATGAGTGCAGTTTATTGAGTTCTGTTCCCACATGTACTTACCTCATAATCTAGAGCAACATCAAATCTTTTTCCCAGTGACTCCATGCATGTCTCTATGTTCAGAATTAATCTGACTGGTCTGTTCTGATGATAAGCCGCAACAGCACATGCAGCAGAAATTTGTACACTGCGTGAGATTTTACTTCCATAAGCCCCTCCAATTCTTCGAACTTGTATATTTATCCTAGTTAAATTAAGTAAAAGAAATGTGTGACTGAATGACAAATAACACTTTCAAATAAAATAAAGCAGATGCAAAACAAGTTCAAATGATAATAAATAATTTTTATATGAAATAGGTCTGTATTGAATACTGTGGTCATATTTTGAGACTACGTAAAAAAAGCAAAAATAAACTTGAAAGATATGGCATTGTTTCAGTCTCATAAAACATTGCTTGTTCTGATACTGATATAGCACCCAAACTGTGACTGGCTGCCAATCTTTCCAGTCACCAAAATCATCATTTGCATTACATTAATCATATTCCATGAATATGGAAGAGGGATCTCTAGGATGCAGAGAGAATTCCAAGCTGTACATTGTACTTAACATTCAGTACAACAAAATGACTTTATTTTAAGAAATGTTGTAGTGTTAGAGCATTAGAATTCCTTATATTGCAACTTAATACATAAATTTTGAGAGAGCCTGTAACAGTACCCATCAACAGAGTAAAAGGGGTTCCCCAGCAGAAAGTTCTTTAATTCAGTCTTAAACCCCACTACATTACCCACAAGGCATTAAATATACTCTGATAGGTAGCAGAACACATATGAATCCATCAGTCTGACAACTTGCTGTACTAATATGAAACTGTTGCAGTGTCTGTAAAGGTTGATTTTGGTTCTCGTATTTTATTCGAGTTTTGACCTAATTTTTGGGAGAAGAGAAATACTGATCATGACAAAGAACATCAATGGATACACACTGAGGTGATAAAAGTCATGAGATACCTCCTGGTATCATGTCAGACCTCCTTTCACACAGCATAGTGCAGCAACTCAACTCAACAAGTCGTTGGAAGTCCCCTGCATAAATATTGTGCCAAACTGCCTCTACAGCCATCTGTAATTGTGAATGTGTTGCCAGTTCAGGATGTTGTGCACGGTATGACATCTCAATTATGTCCCACAAATGTTCACTGGGACTGATGTTGGGTGATATGGACAGCCAAATCATTCACTTGAATTGTCCAGAATGTTCTGAGATGGTGCACTGTCATCCATAAAAATTCCATCATTGTTTGGGAGCATGAAGTCCATGAATGGCTGCAATGAAGTCCATGAATGGCTGCAAATGGCCTCCAAGTACTGCCCAAATAATACAGTCTTTAAATAGTTAAATGTCACCAGTAGGAATATTCTGTGCCTTATCCAAAGCATTTGACTCTGTGAATCATGGCATTATGTTACAGAAATTACAATTCTATGGTATAAATGGAAGAGCATATAGCTGGTTTAAGTCATATCTACAGAACAGGAAGCAAAAAGTTTCTTTATATGGTTTAAGTAATTTAAGGAAGTTACCCACTTCATCTAAATAGAATGAAATTACATTAGGTGTTCCACAGGGTTCAATCATGGGTCACCTTCTGCTTTTGATATATATGAATGACATCCCTTCTTATCTGAAACAAGAAGCTAAACTGACACTGTTTGCTGATGATATAAACATCATCATTAATCCAGTGTAAGAAAGTCCAATAGAAAATGATACAAATAATGTCTTTGGAAAAGTTATTAATTGATTTTCTGTGAATGGGCTTGCTCTGTGCTTTGAAAAAACACAATACATCCAATTTTCTACTGCAAGGAGTACAATTCCTTCAATAAATATAACACATCAACAGAAGTCAGTAGCCAGGGTAGAGGGTACTAAGTTTATGGGTGTACATATAGATGAGACTCTTAATTGGAAAATTCACATTTTGGATCTCCTAAAGCAACCAGGTTCAGCAACTTTTGCAATCAGAATAATTGCCAATTTTGAGGATATATAAATTAGTAAGCTAACATACATTGCATACTTTTACTCTCTGATGTCATACAGAATATTATTTTGGGGTAACTCAACACTTAGGTAAAAGCATTCACCGCTCAAAAGAAAGTGGTCAGAATAATGTGTGAGGCTCATAGTCATATATCTGGTATGCATCTGTTTAAAATGTTAGGAATTCTTACAACAGCTGCTCAGTACCTTTAATCAGCAATTAAATTTGTTCTCAACAATGTGGACCAGTTTAAAAACAACAGTGACATTAATGATTCTAATACCAGAAGAAAGAAAGACTTACACTATCCTCTCCTTAACCTATCCCTTAGGGGTTGCGAAGCAACTCATATCGCTTGATACGGGCAAGTCTTCAGGTCCAGATTGTATACCGATTAGGTTCCTTTCAGATTATGCTGATACAATAGCTCCCTACTTAGCAATCATATACAACCGCTCGCTCACCGATAGATCTGTACCTACAGATTGGAAAATTGCGCAGGTCGCACCAGTGCTTAAGAAGGGTAGTAGAAGTAATCCATCGAACTACAGACCTATATCATTGACGTTGGTTTGCAGTAGGGTTTTGGAGCATATACTGTATTCAAACATTATGAATCACCTCCCTGCCGCCGTTGGATAAGCAGCTGAGCAGCAAGTCGTATACTCCTAGCTCACTCATTTGTTACATAGTTTAATTCTTAATTTCTTAGCGTGTTTTTGGTACTTGCATTGTTTAATTCATAAATTTCGGGCATATTATAGTATTTGAGAGTTGTAGCATCGCGTTTTAGTACCTGAATAGTGTAAATTCGCGTAGTCGTTTGTCTTCTGTTTTTGTTTTGAACGGCCAGTGTCGGTTGGTCACAGTCAGTGTGCTCCCTGCCGCCGTTGGATAAGCAGCTGAGCAGCAAGTCGTATACTCCTAGCTCACTCATTTGTTACATAGTTTAATTCTTAATTTCTTAGCGTGTTTTTGGTACTTGCATTGTTTAATTCATAAATTTTGGGCGTATTATAGTATTTGAGAGTTGTAGCATCGCGTTTTAGTACCTGAATAGTGTAAATTCGCGTAGTCATTTGTCTTCTGTTTTTGTTTTGAACGGCCAGTGTCGGTTGGTCACAGTCAGTGTGCTCCCTGCCGCCGTTGGATAAGCAGCTGCAGCAGCAAGTCGTATACTCCTAGCTCACTCATTTGTTACATAGTTTAATTCTTAATTTCTTTGCGTGTTTTTGGTACTTGCATTGTTTAATTCATAAATTTCGGGCGTATTACAGTATTTGAGAGTGTAGCATCGCGTTTTAGTACCTGAATAGTGTAATTTCGCGTAGTCTCCTTCCGCCACCGAGCAGTGTCAGCAGTGCGCAAGTAGCAGCATTACTGCATTTACTAGGCAACCTTGTATTTTAATAACCGTTTAAATTTTGTTGATTTGTTTGCGCTCTCTGTAGATTAGTCCAGACATTCTTTGCAAAACAGTTTTTAGCATGGATAGGGACTGCAACTGCTGTGTTCGGATGCAGGCTGAGTTGGCATCCCTTCGCTCCCAGCTTCAGGCAGTGTTGGCTTCGGTCACACAGTTTGAGGCTGTTGCCAATGGGCATCACTGTGGGGGTCCGGATGGGGGTTTGTCGGGGACGGCCAGGTCGTCCCACGCATCCCCTGATCGGACTACGACTGTGGTTGCCCGGGATACTGCCCGCATTGATGCTGATCCCTCACCTGTGATAGAGTGGGAGGTTGTCTCAAGGTGTAGCAGGGGGCGAAAGACATTCCGGAGGGCTGAACGAAAAGCCTATCCAGTTTGTCTGACGAACCGGTTTCAGGCTCTGTCTCAGGCTGATACTGATCTTCGGCCTGACATGGCTGCTTGTCCTGTTCCAGAGGTTGCCCTTCAGTCTGAAAGATCCGGGCAGTCGCAGAGGGTGGGCTTACTGGTAGTTGGGAGCTCCAACGTCAGGCGCGTAATGGGGCCCCTTAGGGAAATGGCAGCAAGAGAGGGGAAGAAAACCAATGTGCACTCCGTGTGCATACCGGGGGGAGTCATTCCAGATGTGGAAAGGGTCCTTCAGGATGCCATGAAGGGTACAGGTTGCACCCATCTGCAGGTGGTCGCTCATGTCGGCACCAATGATGTGTGTCGCTATGGATCGGAGGAAATCCTCTCTGGCTTCCGGCGGCTATCTGATTTGGTGAGGACTGCCAGTCTCGCTAGCGGGATGAAAGCAGAGCTCACCATCTGCAGCATCGTCGACAGGACTGACTGCGGACCTTTGGTACAGAGCCGAGTGGAGGGTCTGAATCAGAGGCTGAGACGGTTCTGCGACCGTGTGGGCTGCAGATTCCTCGACTTGCGCCATAGGGTGGTGGAGTTTCGGGTTCCGCTGGATAGGTCAGGAGTCCACTACATGCAACAAGCGGCTACACGGGTAGCAGGGGTTGTGTGGCGTGGGCTGAGCGGTTGTTTGGGTTAGATGTCCTTGGGCAAGTACAGAAAGGGCAACAGCCTCAACGGGTGCGGGGCAAAGTCAAGACATGCGGGGACGAAGCAGCAATCGGTATTGTAATTGTCAACTGTCGAAGCTGCGTTGGTAAAGTACCAGAACTTCAAGCGCTGATAGAAAGCACCGAAGCTGAAATCGTTATAGGTACAGAAAGCTGGCTTAAGCCAGAGATAAATTATGCCAAAATTTTTACAAAGGTACAGACGGTGTTTAGAAAGGATAGATTGCATGCAACCGGTGGTGGAGTGTTCGTCGCTGTTAGTAGTAGTTTATCCTGTAGTGAAGTAGAAGTGGATAGTTCCTGTGAATTATTATGGGTGGAGGTTACACTCAACAACCGAACTAGGTTAATAATTGGCTCCTTTTACCGACCTCCCGACTCAGCAGCATTAGTGGCAGCACAACTGAGAGAAAATTTGGAATACATTTCACATAAATTTTCTCAGCATGTTATAGTCTTAGGTGGAGATTTCAATTTACCAGATATAGACTGGGACACTCAGATGTTTAGGACGGGTGGTAGGGACAGAGCATCGAGTGACATTATACTGAGTGCACTATCCGAAAATTACCTCGAGCAATTAAACAGAGAACCGACTCGTGGAGATAACATCTTGGACCTACTGATAACAAACAGATCCGAACTTTTCGACTCTGTATGTACAGAACAGGGAATCAGTGATCATAAGGCCATTGCAGCATCCCTGAATATGGAAGTTAATAGGAATATAAAAAAAGGGAGGAAGGTTTATCTGTTTAGCAAGAGTAATAGAAGGCAGATTTCAGACTACCTAACAGATCAAAATGAAAATTTCTGTTCCGACACTGACAATGTTGAATGTTTATGGAAAAAGTTCAAGGCAATCGTAAAATGCGTTTTAGACAGGTACGTGCCGAGTAAAACTGTGAGGGACGGGAAAAACCCACCGTGGTACAACAACAAAGTTAGGAAACTACTGCGAAAGCAAAGAGAGCTCCACTCCAAGTTTAAATGCAGCCAAAACCTCTCAGACAAACAGGAAGTTCTGGTCTTACGTTAAATCAGTAAGTGGCTCGAAACAGCATATCCAGACACTACGGGATGATGATGGTATTGAAACAGAGGATGACACGCGTAAAGCTGAAATACTAAACACCTTTTTCCAAAGCTGTTTCACAGAGGAAGACCGCACTGCAGTTCCTTCTCTAAATCCTCGCACAAACGAAAAAATGGCTGACATCAAAATAAGTGTCCAAGGAATAGAAAAGCAACTGGAATCACTCAATAGAGGAAAGTCCACTGGACCTGACGGGATACCAATTCGATTCTACACAGAGTACGCGAAAGAACTTGCCCCCCTTCTAACAGTCGTGTACCGCAAGTCTCTGGAGGAACGGAAGGTTCCAAATGATTGGAAAAGAGCACATATAGTCCCAGTCTTCAAGAAGGGTCGTCGAGCAGATGCGCAAAACTATAGACCTATATCTCTGACGTCGATCTGTTGTAGAATTTTAGAACATGTTTTTTGCTCGAGTATCATGTCGTTTTTGGAAACCCAGAATCTACTATGTAGGAATCAACATGGATTCCAGAAACAGTGATCGTATGAGACCCAACTCGCTTTATTTGTTCATGAGACCCAGAAAATATTAGATACAGGCTCCCAGGTAGATGCTATTTTTCTTGACTTCCAGAAGGCGTTCGTTACTGTTCCGCACTGTCGCCTGATAAACAAAGTAAGAGCCTACGAAATATCTGACCAGCTGTGTGGCTGGATTGAAGAGTTTTTAGCAAACAGAACACAGCATGTTGTTCTCAATGGAGAGACGTCTACAGACGTTAAAGTAACCTCTGGCGTGCCACAGGGGAGTGTTATGGGACCATTGCTTTTCACAATATATATAAATGACCTAATAGATAGTGTCGGAAGTTCCATGCGGCTTTTCGCGGATGATGCTGTAGTATACAGAGAAGTTGCAGCATTAGAAAATTGTAGCGAAATGCAGGAAGATCTGCAGCGGATAGGCACTTGGTGCAGGAAGTGGCAACTGACCATTATCATAGACAAATGTAATGTATTGCGAATACATAGAAAGAAGGATCCTTTATTGTATGATTATATGATAGCGGAACAAACACTGGTAGCAGTTACTTCTGTAAAATATCTGGGAGTATGCGTGCGGAACGATTTGAAGTGGAATGATCATATAAAATTAATTGTTGGTAAGGCGGGTACCAGGTTGAGATTCATTGGAAGAGTGCTTAGAAAATGTAGTCCATCAACAAAGGAGGTGGCTTACAAAACACTCGTTCGACCTATACTTGAGTATTGCTCATCAGTGTGGGATCCGTACCAGATCGGTCTGACGGAGGAGATAGAGAAGATCCAAAGAAGAGCGGCGCGTTTCGTCACAGGGTTATTTGGTAACCGTGATAGCGTTACGGAGATGTTTAATAAACTCAAGTGGCAGACTCTGCAAGAGAGGCGCTCTGCATCGCGGTGTAGCTTGCTCGCCAGGTTTCGAGAGGGTGCATTTCTGGATGAGGTATCGAATATATTGCTTCCCCCTACTTATACCTCCCGAGGAGATCACGAATGTAAAATTAGAGAGATTAGAGCGCGCACGGAGGCTTTCAGTCAGTCGTTCTTCCCGCGAACCATACGCGACTGGAACAAGAAAGGGAGGTAATGACAGTGGCACGTAAAGTGCCCTCCGCCACACACCGTTGGGTGGCTTGCGGAGTATAAATGTAGATGTAGATGTAGACCTTGAGGGGAACGATCTATTGATACATAATCAGCATGGTTTCAGAAAACATCATTCTTGTGCAACGCAGCTAGCTCTTTATTCGCACGAAGTAATGGCCGCTATCGACAGGGGATCTCAAGTTGATTCCGTATTTATAGATTTCCGGAAAGCTTTTGACACCGTTCCTCACAAGCGACTTCTAATCAAGCTGCGGGCCTATGGGGTATCATCTCAGTTGTGCGACTTGATTCATGATTTCCTGTCACGAAGGTTGCAGTTCGTAGTAATAGATGGCAAGTCATCGAGTAAAACTGAAGTGATATCAGGTGTTCCCCAGGGAAGTATCCTGGGACCTCTGCTGTTCCTGATCTATATAAATGACCTGGGTGACAATTTTAGCAGTTCTCTTAGGTTGTTCGCATATGATGCTGTAATTTACCGTCTAGTAAGGTCATCCGAAGACCAGTATCAGTTGCAAAGCGATTTAGAAAAGATTGCTGTATGGTGCGGCAGGTGGCAGTTGACGCTAAATAATGAAAAGTGTGAGGTGATCCACATGAGTTCCAAAAGAAATCCGTTGGAATTCGATTACTCGATAAATAATACAATTCTCATGGCTGTCAATTCAACTAAGTGCCTGGGTGTTAAAATTACGAACAACTTCCATTGGAAAGACCACATAGATAATATTGTGGGGAAGGCGAGCCAAAGGTTGCATTTCATTGGCAGGACACTTAGAAGATGCAACAAGTCCACTAAAGAGACAGCTTACACTACACTCGTTCGTCCTCTGTTAGAATATTGCTGCGTGGTGTGGGATCTTTACCAGGTGGGATTGACGTAGGACATCGAAAGGGTGCAAAAAAGGGCAGCTCGTTTTGCATTATCAAGTAATAGGGGAGAGAGTGTGGCAGATACGATACGCGAGTTGGGATGGAAGTCATTAAAGCAAAGATGTTTTTCGGCGCTGCGAGATCTATTTACGAAATTTCAGTCACCAATTTTCTCTTCCGAATGTGAAAATATTTTGTTGAGCCCAACCTACATAGGTAGGAATGATCATCAAAATAAAATAAGAGAAATCAGAGCTCGAACAGAAAGGTTTAGGTGTTCGTTTTTCCGGTGCGCTGTTCGGGAGTGGAATGGTAGATAGTTAGTATGATTGTGGTTCGATGAACCCTCTGCCAAGCAGTTAAAGGTGAATTGCAGAGCAGTGCTGTAGATGTAGATGTAGATGTATCTTTGGCACAGAATGGGGTAAAATGTGATGTTGTAAAACTTTTCAATAAATTACCAGATGAAATAAAAGACAGACAGCAGTAATAGTTTCAAAAGTAAATCAAAATCATATCTCGACTACTCCTTCTACACCATAGATGAATTCTTGAATAGGAATAAATAAATCTATAGGTATGTTATACACATTTTGTGCCATTTAAGGGAAGTGGTATGTAATAAAAATTTTAAGCTTAAAAAATAGATCTTGATTCATGTGTGTATTTCTTATGCACTTGACACAGTCCACATCATAATGGATAATGGTCACCATAAGACTGACCAATGGAACATGTAACTAACTAACATAACCCTTTCCAGTGAATGATCGGTTCAGTTGGACCAGAGGACCCTGTCCATTCCTTGTAAATACAGCTCACACCATTATGGAGCCACCACTAGCTTGCACAGTGCCTTGTTGAGAACTTGGGTCTATAACTCTGCGGGCTCAGCATCATACTTGAACTCTACCATCAGCTCTTAGCAAGTGAAATCGAGACTCATCTGACCAGGTCACAGTTTTCAGTCATCTAGGGTCCAACTGATATGGTCACAAGCCCAGGAGGGTGCTGCAGATGATGTCATGTTGTAAGAGAAGGTACTCACGTTGGTCGTCTGCTGCCATCGCCCATCAAAGCCAAATTTTGCTGCACTGTCCGAATGGACATGTCTGTCATGTGTCCCTCATTAATTTCTGCTATTATTTCACACAGTGTTGTTTGTCTGTTGGCACTGACAACTGTACATAAGCGCTGCTGCTCTCGGTCATTAAGTGAAGGCTATCAACCACTGCTGTGTCCCTCGTGAGAGGTATTGCATGAAAATTGGTGTTTGAGTACTTTTGACACTGTGGTTCTTGGAATAGTTAATTTCCTTGTGATTTCCAAAATGGAATGTCCCATGTGCCTAGCTCCAACAACCATTCCACATTCAAAGGCTGTTGATTCCCGTTGTGAGTCCATAATCATGTCAGAAACCTTTTCACGTGAATCACCTGACAATTCTGCCAATGTACTGCCCCTTTATACCTTGTGTACATGATAATATCACCATCTGTATATGTGGATATGGTTATCCCATGACCTTTGACACCTTATTATAAAGGTTGAGGAAAAGTTTGCATATAATTTTTGTAAGAGGGCTCTGCAAGATGTCCCAAAACAAATGACAGACCAGATTCCTCTAACTGTTGATGGATCACATACATATCATCTTACATATTTCATTTAATGTTGTTAACCTTTGTAATTCTAAGATTCAATCAGAATGTGACTAACATGTCCGTAAAACTGATAGCTTCACCCTGAAGACTTCATTTATTAGAATAGTGATTATTGTTACCAAATGCTTTCCTGCACCTTCTAACCTGGGTACACAGTTTAGGTAACAAAAGGCTCATATAGACATAAATACAAGATGTTCCAGAACCTAAGACTCAAACTTGCACATATGGAAAATGATATTAAACAGGGTACTTTGAGCTGAGGACTTAATCATAAGAAACAAATATTTAGTTATTTTATTAACATCATAAACTTAGGAATTACAACAGCTGTTGAAAGTGATGACTACCAGTCTCAATGTATGGCTTACAACATAAAGTGTTGACAAAACTGAATTTCAGGACAAACTGCTCTCACAATAATCTCCACACTGTATGCTTAGAAGTGTAAATTTCATAGACAAGTTGACAAGTGTTTATTGATAAATCTACCCCCACACAATTAAACAATGGAAAATCCAGGATGGAATAATGACATTATTACAAGTAGGATAGAATGCTACTCAGCATACAGTGGAAATGTTAAGTTGCAGCAGGTACAACAAAAAGACCACTAAATAAGTAAGCTTTTGGCCAAGAAGCTATCTTCTGAATTAGACAGAACACTTACACACACACACACACACACACACACACACATACACACACACTCACACACAGGGTGGTCCATCTGAAGTTTCAGACGACATTATCTCAAAAACTATACATCGGGTAAAAATAGTGGGTAAGACAAGTTCGTAAGCTCAAACAGGGACACCAAATGATAGTACACATGACCCGCATCCTCCGCCCCCTTGGGTGGAGCAGGGGGCAACTTTTAAATTGTAAATGGAAACCCCCTAATTTTTATTGCAGGTTTGGATTTTCCATAAAAAAAGTAATCAAGTTTTGTCTGACACATTTTTTAAAACCACTGACAAATGACTCTGAAATCAAGAAAAATTAAAATTGGGGAAGAACTCCGATTTATTTAGAATGATCTGAGAAGGACGTATCAAAACAATACAAAATGTGCACCAATTATTTCATTATGCCAAGTTAGCTATTTTTTTACAAAATCTATCCTACCTGCCACAGTTTTTGACAGAGGTAGGCGGAAAGGTATTAAAATCTGGCTGTGGCACTACCGTGGCCAAACTGCGAACTATGGCTTAGTATAAAGGTCGGTGCAATGCGATCAGATGTCACCTCACTTTCAGATTGTGAACTTCAAACATGAACTGACATAAGTATTTATTTTTATTTATTTATTTGGTCCTGTTGATTACATATTATACAGCCAGTGTACAAGTAATATAGGACAAGTCAATTGATGCAATTACAGTAGTACATGAACATTTATACATCACATTGCACAGACATTGATTTATTTTACAAGAACAATTACTTGCATGCAGTATTAAAGCCTGCATTATGCCAAAAACAGTATAAGTGATCGTTTAAAATAGCAGAATAAGTGACAGTGCATATTTTTAAGCTACTGTCATATATAAGGAAGTAATTATCTTCCTGGTCATGGTTTGAACTGAACACAAGTTTTAAGTGCATTCCTTAAGAAGAGGTTTAAGTGAATGCTCAAGAGAGTGGGATTCATGGGAGTTCACATTTTCTCATAATGAAACAGATAAATTTACATTTTATCACCACAATTTCAGTTAAAATACAAGTAACAGCATCACACTTTATCTTTAAGGGAGTGCTTTTCTTAGGCAGTTTCCCCCACTCTTATACCTTATAACTCTAAGTATTCATTCATTTTATAGAAAGTTTGTACAATGAGGAATAATTTTAGTTTCATTTTGAAAACCCATACATTATTTATTTCCTTTTTTTATATTGATGGGGAGCTTATTGAAGACCTTTATACCTGACTCAGTAACACCCCTATGTACTTTAGTGAGAGTTGCAGAGCCTTGATGAAAATTTTTGACCTATCTTGTGTCATGGTTGTGAATGTCACAATTTTTCTGAAACAGTTCCCTGTTGTTGGCTACAAATAACATCAGTGAGTATATATACTGACCTGTGATTGTAAGTATCTTGAGAGATTTGAAGAGACCTCTGCAAGATGTCCCATTAAGGACCACACATATTAGCCTCACTGCTCGTTTCTGTATTCTGAAGACTTTTTCAACCCCTGCAGCATTTCCCCAGAAGATTATGCCATAGGAGAGAAAAGAATGGAAATATGTAAAATATGACAACAACATTATTTCTCTGTCTACTAACTGATGGAGAGCTCTTAGTGCAAAGCACGATGAGCAAAGTTTCTCGACCAGCTGATCAATTTGTTCTTTCCATCTTAGGTGACTGTCTATCTGGATACCTAGGAATTTTGTATGTGTGGTTTCATTAATTTTGTGATTGTTAACATGTATTTCAAGAGCTTTATTTTTTTTTATTTTTTGTCAGAAACTGTATCATATTGGTTTTTGAAAGATTTAAGGTTAGGCTATTTGCAGTGAACTATTTGTGAACTTGAGTAGAGACTGTCATGGCTGTATCCTGCAGTGTGGAGTTGAGTCCTTTTATGAGGATACTTGTATCGTTGGCAAACATTACTATATTTGCTCTGTTGTTAATTGTGATTGGTAGATCATTAATGTAGATCAGGAAAATTAATGGCCCAAGAATTGAGCCCTGCAGGACTCCATACTTTATATTTCCCCAGTCTGATGTTAATGCTGTTCCTGTCCCCCTTAAGACAACCCTTTGCTTCCTGTTCTGTAAGTATGATTCTAACCAAGTCAAAGATTTGTCTTTAATGCCATAATGTGGAAGCTTTTTTAAGAGTGTGTTGTAATCTACACAGTAAATTATTCTTTAGTGAAACACGGCTCACTATCCTCCTACAGAGATTGTTGATATGATGTTAATTTTAGGTGAATGCCATAAGAATTACGCTGCAGCTGTGGTATTGTATGCGCATTGTTTCCCAAACAGACGACATCCAAACGAAAACATTATTTGAAATTGCACTCAGTGAGCTCGAAATGTATACATGCACCATCCACCTCATCATCCCGAATACAATGACAATGATCCTGAAATGAGTAGTTGTGTGATTCAGAGACAAACTGGAATACCAAAATCAACTATTTTGAGGGTTTTGAAGGCACATTAATATCATCCGTATCATATCACACTGTCACATTCACACAGGCATTAGCATTAAAAGATATGCAAATACATGTGCATTTCTGCCAGTTGGCCTTGGAAATGATAATAGGTGTCAATGATTTTTTTTTAAAATATGTTGTGTTCACCGATGAAGCCACATTCAAAAACAATGGCGAATTAAATCATCACGATTGTCATTATTGGTCTCCTGTCAGTCAACACTGGCACAGACCCATTAACAATGAACACAAATGGTCGTCAATGGTCTGGTCTGGCATTTTAAATGGTTACTTGATAGCACCATATTTTTTTGACCGAAATGTTACTGAGGAATCTTATCTACAGCTTCTCCGCAATGATTTGTTGGAGATTATGGAAGATGTTGATTTAGAAACTAGGCAACAAATGTGGTTCCAACAGGGCGGAGCAGCTCCCTATTATGCTAAAAATGTGCAGAACGTTTTAAATTTACAGTACCCTGATTGGTGGATAGGACGCAGTGGACCAATTCAGTGGCCTCAATGTTCCCATTCCTAACATCTCCTGATTTTTTTCTTGTGGGGTTATTTAAAAAATATTGTTTATGAAAGACAGCCCACAATCCAAAAAGATGTGGAACAACGCATTCGAAGAGTGTGTGCAGCCATATCACGGGATGTGCTGCTCAAAACTGTGGAAAACTTTCGCAGACGATTGACTTTATGCATTGAAGCAAATGGGGATAATTGTTAACAATTTATTCGTGGCTAATTTCATTAATTAAGCACCTCAAATTGTGAGAGGCAAGGGGACTCACACTAATGAAGCACCCCAACATGTGAGATGCATGGGGACTCCCACTAATGAAGCACCCCATGGGAACATCATTCTACTATGTCCATGTCATTGTTCCTGGGTAACGTTAAAAGTAGGATACAGTACATTTTGTACAGAAATAGCTTAATTTGCATAACAAAAGAAATGGGGCATATTTTTTATCAATTTGATGCACCTTTCTCCGATAATTCTAAATAAATCAGAGTTTTTCCCCAATTTTACTTTTTTCTCGATTTCAGTGCCATCTGTCAATGCTTTAAAAAATGTTTCAGACAAAACTTGATTACTTTTTATGCAGAATCCTTAATCTGTAATAAAAAATGGGTGTTTCCATTTTAAGATTTAAAAGTTGCCCCCCATCCCACCCAAGGGGGCGGGTGCTGGATATCACGTGTTGATGTCCCCCTTTGAGCTTATGAACTTGTCTTACCCACTATTTTAACCTAACCACAGTCTCTGGCTGCCCAGGCATGTTTGACAACCAGCTATAAACTGTGAACAGCAATAAACTCTGCCTTGAAAACTTGTCAAGTCAGTCATGTGCAACAATGTGTTTCCATGGGACTGGTTATCGTAAGGCTGTAACATGGCACTTTACTTGTTAATTGATATGTGACAATGAATAGGTTTCCTGCTGAGTTACTCCACTTGCCAGATTTCAGCATGCATATTAAGTAGACCAACACATAGAAAATCTACTCAGTGAGAAGAATAATTCCATACTTTACAGAAAACATGTGGTCACACATAATCTGAGATTACAATAATGCTAGGAGTGTGTTGAATGATGAACATCTACCACTTCTTTTAGACAGGGGATACTGCTGTAACTTCTACCATTTCATAACAGTAAAAATCATCAGGCGTCCCACACCATAATGTGTCTGCTAATGATTAATACTGCTACTCCAGAATTCATTTAAAAACTGGGTACATCACTCTACCATCTATCAGGTTATAGGAATACAAAATGCTACAAGTTATATAGGTCAAATACTGCCTTTCGTGAGTGTAATATAGTATAATTAAGACCAAATGCATTTCACATTATTTTAAAGACTCTCAGTGCTCAATGTAACAATATACTTTTTGTAGTTTTTTCTGGAGGTGGGGACCCAAGGTGGGGACTACTCAGGAGGACATTGTTATCAGGAGAAACAAAATGGTATTCTACGGATCAGAGCGTGGAATTTCAGATACCTAAACTTGGCAGGTAAGTTAGAAAATTTAAAAAGGGAAATGGATAGGTTAAAGTTAGACATGATGGAAATTAGTGAAGCTTAGTGGCAGGAGGAACAAGATTTCTGGTCAGGTGAATACAGGGAGATAAATACAGAAACAAATATGGGTAATGCAGGAGTGGGTTTAATAATGAATAAAATAGGAATGCAGATAAGTTACTGTGAACAGCATTATTGTAGCCAAGGTAGACACGAAGCCCAAGTCCACACAGTAGTATGAGTTTATATGCCAACTAGCACCGCAGATAATGAAGAGACTGAAGAAATATGCGACGTGATGAAAGAAATTATTCAGATAGTTAACGGAGGCAAAAATTTAATGGTCATGGGGGACTGGAATTCAATAGTAGGAAAAGGAAGAGAAGGAAAAGTAGCTGGTGAATATGGGCTGCAGGTAAGGAACAAAAGAGGAAGCTCCTGGTAGAATTCTGCACAGAGCATAACTTAATCATAGCTAACACTTGGTTTAAGAGTCATGAAAGAAGGTTGTATACGTCAAAGAGACCTGGAGATGCTGGAAGGTTTCAGATAGGTTATATAATTGCGAGGCAGAGATTTAGGAACCAGGTTTTAAGTTATAAGACATTTCCAGGGGCAGATGTGGACTCTGACCACAATTTATTTGTTCTGAACTGTAGGTCAAAACTCTTCAATGCAAAAAAGTAGGAATTTAAGGAGATGGGACCTGGAAAAAATGAAAGAACCAGAGGTTGTAGATAGTTTCAGAGGGAGCTTTAGGGAATCACTGACAAGAACAGAGGAAATGAATACAGTAGAAGAAGAGTGGGTAGCTTTGAGAGATGTAGTAATGAAGGTAGCAGAAGATCAAATAGGTAAAAAGACAAGAGCTAGTCAAAACCCTTGTGTAACAGAAGAGACATTGGATTTAATTGATGAAACAAGAAATATAAAAATCCAGTAAATGAAGCAGATAAAAGGAATACAAATGTCTCAAAAATGAAATCAACAGGAAGTGCAAAATGGCTAAGCGGGATGGCTTGAAGAGGAATGTAAGGATGTAGAAGCATGTAACACTAGGGGTAAGACAGATACTGCCCATAGGAAAATTAAACAGACCTTTGGAGAAAAGAGAACCACCTGTATGAATATTAGAAACTCAGATGGAAATCTAGTTGTAAGAAAAGAAGGGAAAGCAGAAAGGTGGAAGGAGTATATAGAGGGTCTATACAAGAGAGGTGCACTTGAGGGCAATATTATGGAAATGGTAGAGGGTGTGAGAAAGGAGATACAATACTGTGTGAAGAATTTGAGAAATCACTAAAAGACTTATATTGAAACAAGGCCCTGGGATAGACAACATTCCATTAGAACTACTGAGAGCCTTGGGAGAGCCAGCCATGACAAAACTCTTCCATCTCATGAGCAAGATGTATGAAACAGGCGAAATACCCTCAGCCTTCAAGAAGAACATAATAATTCCAATCCAAAAGAAATCAGGTGTTGACAGGTGTGAAAATTACCGAACTATCAGTTTAATAAGTCATGGTTGCAAAATACGATAGCTAAATAATTCTTTACAGACTAATGTGAAAACTGGTAAAAGCTGATCTCGGGGAAGATCAGTCTGGATTCCATAGAAATGTTGGAACATGCTAGGCAATACTGACCCTACAACTTACCTTAGAAGATAGATTAAAGAAAGGGAAACCTATGTTTCTATCATTTGTAGACTTAGAGAAAGCTAGTGACAATGTTGACTGGAATACTTTCTTTCAAATTCTGAAGATGGTAGGGGTAAAATAACCAGATGACAGTTATAAGACTCAATGGGCACAAAAGGGAAGCAGTGTATGAAAAGAGAGTCATATGGGGTTGTAGCCTATCCCCAATGTTATTCAATCTTTATATGGAGCAAGCAGTGCAGGAAACAAAAGAAAAATTTGGAATAGGAACTAAAATCTATCGAGAAAAAACAAAAACTTTGAGGTTTGCCAATGACATTGTAATTCTGTCAGAGACAGCAAAGGACCTGGAAGAGTAGTTGTACAGAATAGAGAGTGTCTTGAAAGGAGGATATAAAATGAACTTAAACAAAAGAAAAATGAGGATAACAGAATGTAGTTGAATTAAATCAGGTGATGCTGAGGGAATTAGATTAGGAAATGAGACACTTAAAGTATAAGACGAGTTTTACTATCTGGGAAGCAAAATAACTGGTAATAGTTGAAGTAGAAAAGATATAAAATGTACGAAGGCTACAGCAAAGAAAGAGTTTCTGAAGAAGAGGAATTTGTTAACACTGTGTATAGATTTAAGTGTCAGGAAGTCCTTCCTGAAAGTATTTGTATGGAATGCAGCCATGTATGGAAGAGAATCATGGATGATAAATAGTTTATGCAAGAAAAGAATAGAAGCATTCGAAATGTGGTGCTACAGATTAATGCTGAAGATTAGATGGGTAGATCATGTAACTAACGAGGAGGTAGTGAATAGAATTGGAGAGAAGAAGAATTTGTGGCAAAACTTGAGTAGAAAAAGGGATTGTGCCACAATCGGACTGCTGGCACAGGAAAACGAAGCCCAACTGACGGACATAAACAACATCGACAATGAGCAGATAGACCATTCCATCAGAATCGCCTGATGATGGCGGAAAGGTTATTTGCTGAAATATCGTGGGTCTTCAACGATCACATTTGGCTGAACACCCAAGAGCTCTGGAAACAACACATACACTGGGAAAGCCTCCAATCACATGCTCTTACCACGTTAGTAAAAAAAAACAGTAATCAGAGTAAAGGGTAAAGTGAAACTTAAGGAACATTGCTGGCCCTTCCTTATCAATTATCAAGCTCCACATTTCAGCTGTTGTTAAACTACACATGTACACAACATTGCTTTTATGTCAAAAGCAACTTAAATGAGTTCAGGACCAGATAGACCAGACACCCTAACAATACCGGAGGCAAATTGGACCTTGGTATACTATGACACACTCACAAAGACTGCAGACTCACACAAATTAACATGCTTAATACTTTTTAATAAACTTGTTTTATCTACTTGGATACTGCACTATAATATTTTCAAAGTTCAGTTACATGAATGGTTATTCAAACACCCATTTTATAAGACAGCAGAACTATTTGAAATACACATGACTGACATTAGTATTTAAGGACATTTCTACAAGATGTGGAATTAAGTTGCAAAAACTTCTCTGGAAAAATTATTGTTAATTGTATTGTTAATGTTAAAACCTATTCCACAGGAAGTGGTTAATGGTGAATAAACTGAATATATTTTATTATTATTAGTACTCCTTTTTTTTTTTTTTACTGGGAGATGATGTACCTCATTTGTGCATGAGCACGCTCTTCGTGTGTGTGTGTGTGTGTGTGTGTGTGTGTGTGTGTGTGTGTGTGTGTGTGTCTTTCATAAATTTTTGCTTCACAATGGCAAAGGATCTGGAAGAGCAGCTGAACGAAATGGACAGTATCTTGAAAGTGAAACGTAACAGTCTAATTGATACCAATATCTTACAGTATAAACTGTAAGAAACCAGGACTACAGCTGCGACAGATCATTTGCAACGATGAGTACATGATATTAAATCAAACTTATTCACAGAAACATTTTAAAAGCAGGATATAAAATGAACATCAACAGAAGAAAAATGATGATAATGGACTGTAGTTGAATTAAATCAGGTGATGTTGAGGGAATTAGATTAAGAAATGTGACACTTAAAGTAGAAGATGAGTTTTGCTATTTGAGAAGCAAAATAACTGGTGATTGTCGAAGTAGAGAGGACGTAAAATGTAGACTGGCTAAAGTAAGGTAAGAGTTTCTGAAGAAGAGAAATTTGTTAACATCGAGTATAGGTTTAGGTGACATGAAATCCTTTCTGAAAGTATTTAGATGGAGTGTAGCTACATATGGAAGTGAAACATGGATGATAAATAGTTTAGACAAGAAGAGAATAGAGGCTTTAGAAATGTGGTGCTACAGGAGAATGCTGAAGATTAGATGGGTAGATCACATAACTACATTTGTGTGTAACCTAGGATGAGGATATTACCTAGTTTATGTGATAGTATTCTGTGGTGTCTAGTTGGGTTGTTTTTATGCTCCGTATAGTTTATAAGTTTGAATTATATTCAGTGTCGATTTGGTCATTTATCATGTGTTTCTCTTCTATTACTATCTTTTCGATTTGGAAGTCCTCATGTAACATTTTTCTTACTACTGGATCTGACTATTTTCATGTCTGTTTTCACTGTAGCAGTTTTCTTGGCAGAGGTGTTCTGTGATGTTGAATGGCTGGTGCCATATTTCCAAGCTCTTTTATGTTCTTTACACCTTATTTTAAAAGTTCTACTGATATGCCCTAAGTATAGAGCATCACAACTGGAACTGGAGCTGGTTAATTCAGGATTTTTGGAATATGTCAGTGCCACTTTCTTCTTTTGACATTTCTGTATAGAGTTATTGCTTTAGTATGGTTTTTTCCCCCTAGTTTCTCGAGGATGTTTCCAACTCCGTATGTCAGTCTGTTTTCATATGTGAGTGTGAACCGGCTGTTCTGTTGAGTTTCTGTGTTGCACCCTTATTATTTAGTGGTGGTGTTGTTAGTGTGTGTGTTTGGCATTTGTATGGTCTTTTGTTTTTTTCTGTTTTTTCTGGATTTCCTTATTCAGTTTTGTAACTAGAGATTCTTATTTCCTTATTCAGTTTTGTAACTAGAGATTCTTGATAGCCATTATTTTTGCTGTATGGATTTTTATATCCAGTTCCTTTTTATAGTAGTGTTTCTCAAGTGGTACTGTGTTTATTTTGTGGAACATATATGTGACAGCTGATTCTTTCTGGGTCTTTGGGTGGTTAGACGATTGGTGTAGTGTTGTGTCTGTTGTGGTGTTCTTCCTGTAAATGCTGAATGAGTGTTGGTTATTTTTCTTTGTAATGGATATAGCTAGTAAATTTATGTAGCCTAACTGTTATTTCTCTAAAGTGAACTTTATGTTCTTGTGCAGAGTGTGTAACTCTGTATGTAGTTATCACATCTTATATTCTGGTTCATCTATCAAGCAGAGAATATCATCCATGTATCTCCACCAGTACAGTATATTGTCTTTTCCTGGTACTGTTTCTTTCTTCTGTTTTTACATGAAGATATTTGCTAACTTTTCTGTAATGGGAGATCCCTTTGGTAATCCTTCTTCTTGTAGGTAGAATTCTTTATTGAATTCAAAGTAGCTTCAGGCAGTAATGAGGTGTATAAGTGTGCATATCACTGTTGTGTGTTCCTCTGGTACTGGTAACTGATTTTGATTACCTAGATCTTTTTCTATTATCTTGATTGTTTCTTTGACTGGGATTATGATGTACATGTTTCCTACATCAAATGAGACTAACATAGCTTGTCTGGAATATTTCTTCTGTTTCTTTTTTTTTCAGTGTTCTGTCATTTTCTGTTTTATATAGGTGTGTGAATACATTTAACATATGTCTGGTGAGGATTAATGTGGATGCCTTTCTATAATTTATGACCAGTCTCATGGGAGCCTAACTTTATGAATCTTTAGGTGACTGTTGAGTTTTGAAACATTACGCTTCATATGAGTCATACAAGTATTTGCCTGTCATCAAGTTTGTGTTCTACAATCTTTAATACATTTTCCACTTTTCTGTGGCATCTCTTTGTTGGGTCTGACTTCAGTTTTATGATTTTATTCTGTGATATTAATTCTTATATCTTCTTACTGTATTCTCATTTGTCTGCAAGGAACACTGTGTTCCTGTTCTCTGCCTTGGTTATTGCTATATTTTCTCTGTGTTTCTGTAAGAATTTTCAGAGTTTTTGCATCTGTGGTTTTCTCTTGTTTTATTGTGTCCATGTTTTGTCTCTACGATGCTTTTAATTTCTTTGGGTATTAATTCTCTTGTTAGGCCTATGTTCATGGCACTTGCGGCTTTCTTCTGTTCTTGAAACAGTATGTTCTCAAAGTCTATGATCAAATTTTCTATGTAGTGCTCATTTACTTTTGTGTTGACAGTGTGTTTTAAACTTTTTTTAGTAGCTGTGTTTCTTCATCCTTAAGTTCATTGACTGTGAGGTTTATGAGGCATGGTTAGAAATGATGTGTGTGTCTCTGCCTGTTCTGTTTGGGTCTTTGACTGTATTTAGTATCTTATTCTGGCTTTAGTTTCTTATTGTGTCTTTTATTTAACTGTTCTATGGTATTATAGGTGTATTAATCAACTTTATCTAATATGTAGCCACATAAAAGGCTTGTATATTCCATACACAGCTACGTTGATCTCATTTGATGTAGAAAACACGTACTCCACAATCCTAGTCAAAGAAACAATCTACAATCAGATATTGGTACCACAGGAACAGATAACAGAGATAAGCACACTCCCATACCTTATTACCAACCAAGACTACTCTGAATTCAATAAAGAATTCTACCTACAATTCTTTCCCATTTTGGGAAAGTTAGCAAATATCTTTATGAGCAAAACAGATGAAGGAGTATTCCAGAGAATAGTACCAGGAAAATACAATGTATTGTACTAGTGGAGATACATGGATAATATTCTCTGCTTGGCAGATGAACCAGAACATAAGATGGGACAACTACACACAGAGTTAGTTATACACTCTACACAAGAACATAAAGAGCAATTCAAGAAAGGACACTCAGACCAAATGAACTTCCTATATATATCCAGCACAAAGAAAAATAACCAACATTCATTCAGGAAAAACACCGCAACATAGACAATACTATACCAATCATCTGACCTCCCACAGGCCCAAAAAGAATCAACTCCCACTTTATGCATGCTCTACAGATTAGGGCTTACAACCCAACAAACACGACTGTAACACGGAGTTGTGTGTAATAACTGAGACAGCAAAAAATAATAGATAACAAGAATCTTTCATTACAAAATTGAATAAGAAAATCCAGGAAAACAGAAAAAATCACTATACAGATCCAGAGACCCACACTACCCACAGTAAACACATGTGCAAATAGCACCACCATGACACAACAAGGACACAACAGAGAAACTCAACAGAAAAGCTGGTACACATTCACATATGGAAACAAACTGACACATAGAACTGGAATCATCCTCAAGAAACAAGGAAAAAAAGTCATACTAAAGCATAACTCTATACAGAAATGTCTAATGAAGAAAGACAACAGTGGCAGTATTATGAAAAGGGTAGTTTGCTAGTCACCATATTGAGGAGACATTGAATAACAGACTGGCACAAAAAAAGACTGTTAAACATCTACATCTACGTCCATACTCTGCAAAGCATTGTGAAGCACACGGCAGAGGGTACATGCCAGTGTACCATGTGAGCTTTCAACCACACTGCCTCGTTCTGAAATAGGCAACACACAGTTTTTCACAGTCTAGCCTCAGAGGCCAGAGACAGTAGTCATGTGTGTCAGTTGTGCTTGGATGAACGTGTCTGTGTTGTCTAGTTCAGAAGTAGGCCTTTCAGCTGTAAACTCACATGCTTAGCATTCTTTTTGTTGTGCCTGTCTACTACTCAACATCTTCTCTATATTGTAAGTAGCAATCTGTCCTTCCCATAATGCTGTCATTAGTCCATCCTGGATTTTTCAGGTTGTTTGAATATGACACTGACAGACCAAAAATCTGACAGTTATCAAATCAACTGTAACACTTGTGATGCTCTTTACTTAGGTCAGACCAGCAGAACTTTTGAAATAAGTTATAAAGAACACACAAAAGTATGTAAATATGGCACCAGCTACTAAACATTTGTGGAATACCTCTCACAAGAAAACCACCACCTTACGACAACAGAATCATACACAAAAATAGTCAGCTTCAGCAATAAGAAACAGCTTGTATGTATTTCACTGCCTGTGTGCTTCCTGAGGCATCAACTGTTAAGAGCCTTTTCAAAATGTTCAAATGTGTGTGAAATCTTATGGGACTTAACTGCTAAGGTCATCAGTCCCTAAGCTTACACACTACTTAACCTAAATTATCCTAAGGACAAACACACACACCCATGCCCAAGGGAGGACTCGAAC
Organism: Schistocerca piceifrons; assembly: GCF_021461385.2. NCBI lineage: Eukaryota > Metazoa > Arthropoda > Insecta > Orthoptera > Acrididae > Schistocerca > Schistocerca piceifrons. The sequence continues at coordinate 361,053,530 of NC_060139.1, read as the reverse complement.
CTCTGCCGGGATCAACCGCACAGTCCATGACTGCAGCGCCTTAGACTGCTCGGCTAATTCCGCGTGGCTCAGAGCCTTTTCCCAGTATGTATTTTGACATGTGAAAGAGCCAAAACAGAAGATAGTAAATGATTATTGAAGCAGACAGTAAAGCTGACAACTAAAAATTTACCAGTTTTCTGGAACCTCAAGTACTCTGGCAACAGCTATTTGAGTCAAGTCCATCCACTGTGTTGAAGGATAGATATCCATTCCATCCTCTATAGGAATACAGACACAGCTTTGTGTTTCCATTGTGAAATGATACTGACTTCCAATATCAAACTGACCTTTCACAACGTGTTTTGTTTTTGACTTTGCTGTAATAAAAATTTATGTACAAATTTAAAAGAAAACAACTTTTTGCCAAAAATAAATGATTAAACCATAATACCTGCTGCATAAGTAAGCTTTCTTGAAATGCTGATATTAAGTTCTAAGATAAATTAACCAAACAACAAATTACAATTAGTTTAATGCACTTTCTTTCATAGAAAGCATTGCCAAATTTAGAAACTTGGGTCATCAGTTACAAAATAATTTAGAAAATTAAATTAGGATAATTGTAAGTTTAGTAGTAAATTGTAGCCTGCTATATAATTATTACATGTAAACTATAGAATAATAGTACATGTTATGTATTGTGTGATGTACTCATATATTAGCTGTATTTGACATTGTCAGAAAGGAAGAAATGTAGATTTCTTGGGATTAAAATTTAAAAAAAGAAATCAATACAATTATCTAAATCCACACAGCATAAAACTTTAAAATGTGATGACTAGTTTCAGTTAACCAAGCACTCATCTTCAGATCTGAGAATGCCCAAAGAACATAAAACTGCTGCTCAGTCTGTCAATCAGATAATTTCTTTATACAGAGAATAAGAACAGTGCTATCACATTTTCCAGGGGCATTCCTAATGATAACATTGTCTCTGATGAATACTTGCTGTCAGGGACAACATACTGGGTTCTATTTTTTAAGAAGTCTTCACATTCTTGGTGCTCAGGTCTTGGCACGTCTGAGCTAAAACTTATATTTTCAAAGACTGGTCCTGGCTGTCTGTCAGCTCTTGACAAAGAAGATAGCAAAGTTTTAACTCTGACATGACATGGCGTGAACACCAAGTGAATTTTATATATGGATGCCATTGTGGAAAACTTCAAAGCCCTGTATGTTTAGGTTGGTGTTGTGGAAAATAAGAGCTCTCAAACATAATGATTAGACACTATATTAATTTCTAGTTTCTGAATTCTGACAGATGAATACTATCTTCTTCATATAACTAAACATATTTAATAAACTCAAACTTATTTAAATCATCAAAGCACTTTTTTCCATTCCTATAGTCTTAAAAGAATCAGAACTAACCATTGGTAGCTGAAGGAGGCAGTGTGGCGGCAGCACCGTCCAACGCACGAAGGACTGAACTACGGCACTGCCGACACAAGTAGGGGCAGCTGTACCGTTATGCGGAATTTCGGCAACGGTGCGTCGCACACCGGACCGCACGGGAACAAAGCTGCCACCAGGGCGAGCTAGTCGACGCGACGCGACACACGTCTCCCCAGTTCTTCCGCCGCGGACCACGTGCGTCGAGTCAACGTGACTCCGCCGTAAATGCGTACGCGCGGTCGTAAACGCAGTCGCCGTAAATTGTCTTTCGCTTCTTCGCGGACGTTACGGCGCCTCCGGTCGCGCCAAGGGCAGAACATTCTGTGACGCGGCCTTTTGTCTCGCTCGGTCCACGCGGTCGCGCCACGGCTCGTCACTGGAGTGTGTACCCTCCGGGATCGGTGACCGAGCCGTGCCACCAGTGCAACGCGCCTATATAGGCAGACATTAGCGAAGTATATTATTTGTCATTTATGGTAACGGCAGGAAAAATAAATGTGTCCTGTCCAGAAACCGCTTTAGTCATTTATTGCCACAAAGCCTCTCCCATGAGCACAGTGCGTGGGCGCGGTGATAAATGCCGGTTCACTGCACATGAGCGACTGTAAGCGGGGATACAACACGTTCCCGCTTCACTGGTGACCCCGACGTGATCTGAGGCTAAAAAAAACACGTGGTGACAAACGTTCGTCGGTACGAGAGACGTGGAACCACGAGTAGGCTTGCGCGCATACGCCCGCGCCGAACAGTGCTCCGTAGTAAATTTTTTTTTAACTAACTTTTTTTGTATTGTTTTTGTGTGCGTATATTTGGATCGCGGACTGCTTAGTGTTATTTTTTTTTCTTTTCGTGTGTTTCCCTTGTGTTATTTTCACTGTGTACTTTCCTCTTGTACGAGGATTCGACTCTGAACTAAGATGGCGACACTAGAGGAGTTGCAAAAGACCGTCGAGGAACTGCTCGCACGCAACACGAGGCTAGAGAGTGAGCTACAGGCACGGACTACATGCGCGGACGCCGTCGCTAACTTGGCCGACAGGGTGCACGACGCGCTGACAACGGCGCCTAGCACCGCGGCTGCGGCAGCTTACGACTCCGTCCCCCCACCTCCGTGGCGGCCAGCGCCTCCCGCACCCGCATCGGATGCCGACCTGCACCAGCTAGTGCACAACTTGACCGCGCAGGTGGCAGCTCTCTCGACGCAAGTCGACCGGTTGGCGCGCTCGCAGCAAGAGGGCAGCACGCGCCGCAGCGGCAGCAGACCGGGCGACAGGCGGCGTGGCTCGCGCAGCCGGCAACGCAGCAACAGCCGCTCCAGCGGTACCCCGCCGACGTCACAGCACGCACAAAGCGGCTACTGCTGGTACCACGCCCGCTTCGGCAACGAAGCAACCAGGTGCCGCGCTCCTTGCTCGCACCCAAACGCCAGCTGCGACCGGACCTAGGCGCACCCGGCTGCAATATGATATCGAAGCGTCTGTTTGTTGCGGAACGGGGGGCAGGCGTGAGGTACCTCGTCGACACGGGTTCGGACCTCTCGATCTTCCCCCGTTCTATGTTACGAGACCGCAGGCGGGCCGAGGCACTCTGCCTTACAGCGGCGAACAACTCCACGATTAAAACTTACGGCACACACAGCCGCAATATAGATCTGGGCCTACGGCGCACGTTCTCGTGGACTTTTACCGTGGCCGACGTCAATGAGCCGATCCTGGGCGCAGACTTTCTCGGCCACTACGGGCTACTAGCCGACATCGCAAACGGCCAGCTCATCGACGCCACAACTAAGTTAAAGATAGCGGGACAGCGCCGGCAGGCTGCATACTACAGCGTTAAACCCGTGAAGTGCCCCGGACCGTACGCTGACATTCTGGAACAATTCCCCGACCTCACCCGCCCAGCCGGTGCACCGAGAGACATCAAACATTCGACGGTGCACCACATAATAACCACACCCGGACCCCCCACATCGTGTCGCCCACGTCGACTCGCGCCGGACAGACTCGCAGCAGCAAAGGCAGAGTTCGAGGCCATGCTGCGGCAAGGCATCGTGCGACCATCGAGCAGCCCATGGTCATCGGCGTTGCATTTAGTGCCCAAGAAAGACAATTCATGGCGCCCGTGTGGGGACTATCGCGCCCTTAATTCGCGAACGGTGCCAGACCGATACCCAGTCCCACACCTTCAAGACTTCAGCTACGCCTTGGCGGGCTGCGCGGTGTTCAGCAAGATTGACTGCGCAAAGGCGTACACCCAAATTCCGGTGGCGCCCGAAGACATCGAAAAAACAGCCATCGTGACGCCCTTTGGGCTTTTCGAAAGCCTGTTTATGACTTTCGGTCTTCGGAATGCTGCCCAGACTTGGCAGCGGTTCCTGGACGGCGTCTTGCGAGGCTTGCCATTTTGCTTCGCCTACCTCGACGACATCTTGGTGTATTCCAAGTCGCCCGAACTCCACCGCCGCCACTTAACGACCGTCTTTCAGCGCCTGAGTGAAGCCGACATCGTCATTAACCCCGCTAAATGCGAGTTTGGCGTGACGGAAATTGAGTTCCTCGGCCATTTAATTACGCCCACCGGATCGACACCGCTACCGGAGAAAGTGAAGGCAATACAGAACATGCCGCGTCCGCAGACGCACAGAGAATTACGACGCTACCTCGGCATGTTGAACTTTTATCGTCGACACCTGCCCAACGCCGCAGCAGTGCAAGAGCCGCTGACTAAGGCGTTACAAGGTCCTACCTCAAAAGGAAAGACCGTCGTGAATTGGACAGACGCAATGGAGCAGAGCTTCACGGACTCAAAAAGGAGTCTCGTGGAAGCGACGCTGCTCGCGCACCCGGTACATGACGCGGACTTAGCTGTAGTCGTGGACGCCAGCCAGGCCGCCATCGGCGCGGCGTTACAACAGCGCGTCGGCGGGAGTTGGCAGCCTCTCGGTTTTTTCTCTAAAAAGCTTTCCGATTCACAACGTGCTTGGAGCGCTTATGACCGAGAGTTGCTTGCGGTGTACGCGGCGGTGAAATACTTCCGACCGTCCATAGAAGCCCGACAGTTCATCATTTTCACCGATCACAAACCCATCACCCACGCGTTCGAGAACAACCACACCAAGTGTTCACCGCGCCAACTCCAGCAGTTAGAGTACGTGTCACAATTCACGACTGACATTCGACACATTTCGGGGATAGACAATATCGTCGCCGATTGTTTGTCCCGAGCGTGTGCCGTTATTTCACCCCCTGTGAACTTTGAGGACGTGGCCCAAGTACAGGAGAGTGACGAAGAACTGCACCGCTTCCGTCACGACACTTCCAGCGGCCTGCAACTGGAGCTGGTGCCTGTCCCCGGCTCCGCACGGAAGATTTGGTGTGACACCTCAACCGGCACGCACCGACCGTTCCTCCCGGGGAAATTCCGGCGCAGTGCCTTCGACCGTGTCCACGGACTGTCACACCCCGGCACCAACACCACTGCGACGCTCGTGGCTGCGCGTTTCGTCTGGCCCGGGCTTCGGAAGGACTGTCGCGAATGGGCGCGCACTTGCACCGCATGTCAGCGCGCCAAAGTCGGGAGGCACACCCACGCACCCGTGGGCACCTTCCCGGACGCGACACGCCGATTTGCACACGTCCACGTGGACCTCGTCGGCCCGCTTCCTCTCTCACAAGGCAAGCGGTACCTCCTAACAATGGTGGACCGCTTCACTCGCTGGCCGGAAGCAACGCCCGTCGCGGACGTCACAGCCGAGACCGTCGCCACCGCATTCGTCGACACCTGGGTGGCACGCTTCGGATGTCCCAGTCACGTGACAACTGATCGTGGCCGCCAGTTTGACTGCGCGTTGTTCACGCACGTCGCCAGACTGTGTGGCACCCAGTTACACAGGACAACCAGCTACCATCCGGCGTCGAATGGCATGGTCGAACGGTTCCACAGGACTCTCAAAGCCGCTCTAACCTGCCACGACACCTCATGGCCAGAGGCGCTCCCACTGGTGCTGCTCGGCCTGCGAGTCACGCCGAAGGAGGAGATCGGCGCGTCACCTGCCGACCTCGTTTACGGGCAATCTCTGACAATCCCGGGCGATTTTGTCGAAGATGCAAGACTCCCACGCGACGCCGTGGCACCCACTCTGGCGGAACGTCTGCGCAGTCACATGGCCGGCCTCCGAGCGCACGCACCGACGCGGCACGGCACCGGGAAGATATTCGTCCACGCCGACCTGCAGCGGTGCACGCACGTCATGTTGCGTACCGATGCAGTACGGCCACCTCTCCGACCGCCCTACAGTGGACCGCACCGCGTGATCGCCCGAGGAGATAAAACGCTGGTCCTCGAGTGCAACGGAAATCCGTCGACAGTGTCAGTCGACCGCGTCAAACCAGCCTACGTCTTGCCCGCTCCATCAGCCACGCATTTCTTCGACCCGGCAGAAGATCTGTTCACGGACGACACGCCCTCTGCCAGCGGTCAGACGGAACCCGCACCCGGAGCCGCCGGTGACACACAGCTGCAGCCCGCTGTCATCGCGCCGCCACGTGCGCCTCCCTCCACCACGCCCAGACAGCTGGTACGGCCGCCCGGACCGCGCCCACCACAGGCGCACCGGTCGCCCCCACCACAGCCGCCAGCGGACTACGTCACGCGCGCCGGCCGCCGCGTCCGATTCAAACGGCCGTGCTGCGTCGCCAGCGCGCCACGACACCCAAACCAGCAATCACGCGTCTGAGCCGCCGAACGCCGTCAGAATTCGGCGCCCACGAGCCGCCGTCCGCTGTAGAGACCCGACCTCCAGCTGGAAGTGCCTTCGGCCGGTAACTCCAGTCGAGCGTTCGTCACAGCTCCTGGACCCGCGTTCGCGTCTTTTGCCTCCGCCGCGTCGGGCGTTGAGGCCGGATCGGCACCCGCGCCTGCTTACCTCATTCGCTTCTCCGTCGAGCTCCGGACATCGCGCACCACACCGCCCGGCTTGTCCGTAGTAGCTCCCGGACCCGCATTCGAGTTCCGACGGTAACGCACTCGCGCAAGCGCCTTCGAGACGTCACCACCAATGACCTGCAACGCGCGCCTTCACGCGCATCGCTACGGACAGTCGCAGCCAGTGCCTGCTGCCGCTGTCACTAGCCGCCAGCGCGAGGACACGCCCACCGCACGCTCGCCGGTCCGGCGCGCTGACGTCACGGGCCGCCGCCCTACCGACGCCGACCGACCCCCACCAAAGCTGCCGCACTGCCATCACGCAGCGCGCGAACTTTAAACACACGCGCGCCACCGAACGATCGCCGCGTTTTCGCAGCTACGGAGCTCCGCTCTCCAAGGGGGGATCTGTGTGGCGGCAGCACCGTCCAACGCACGAAGGACTGAACTACGGCACTGCCGACACAAGTAGGGGCAGCTGTACCGTTATGCGGAATTTCGGCAACGGTGCGTCGCACACCGGACCGCACGGGAACAAAGCTGCCACCAGGGCGAGCTAGTCGACGCGACGCGACACACGTCTCCCCAGTTCTTCCGCCGCGGACCACGTGCGTCGAGTCAACGTGACTCCGCCGTAAATGCGTACGCGCGGTCGTAAACGCAGTCGCCGTAAATTGTCTTTCGCTTCTTCGCGGACGTTACGGCGCCTCCGGTCGCGCCAAGGGCAGAACATTCTGTGACGCGGCCTTTTGTCTCGCTCGGTCCACGCGGTCGCGCCACGGCTCGTCACTGGAGTGTGTACCCTCCGGGATCGGTGACCGAGCCGTGCCGCCAGTGCAACGCGCCTATATAGGCAGACATTAGCGAAGTATATTATTTGTCATTTATGGTAACGGCAGGAAAAATAAATGTGTCCTGTCCAGAAACCGCTTTAGTCATTTATTGCCACAAAGCCTCTCCCATGAGCACAGTGCGTGGGCGCGGTGATAAATGCCGGTTCACTGCACATGAGCGACTGTAAGCGGGGATACAACACGTTCCCGCTTCAGCAGTATCAGGCAGATTAGTTGGCATTACCTACTATCGCTTAAAAATTGTTTGGGCAAACTTCATACTGAAAATACTGCAGGAAAGTGAAACTAATGCTGTATGTTGTTGTTCACTCTTCAATACAAACATTTTCAGCTTGTAACGTTCCCTGGCTGCACACACACTATTAATAAACTAAAATTTAATTGTACTATATACGCCGCTATGAAGCAATTTGTATATACTGTAATTATTTAACAAAAAATATTATTTAATTTTGTGTAAAGGACATTCATTATTATTGTAATATTTTCTGTAGTAATATTCTCGACGTATTTATGACTGTAATATTTCTATACTCATAATGTAATTACGAAATGTGTCAATATCTGCGATAACAAAAATGTAAAATACAGCCGCAGATTGCAAAGAGACATTAACGGTTGATAGTCGTATAAATAGGAATACATAGTGTACATTCTTTGTCGTCTTCCTCGAGAGCTGAGAGAGAGAGGAACCTGTGACGTAGCATTTTATGAATAGGTAGACTTCATTTGTCTGTATCTAGATTTAGCCGCCATTAGAGGAGAAATTACAAACTAATGTAAGTTGAATTATTGTTGTGGTCTAAATACATAATAATTTTTTCAAAAGTGTGTATTACTAATGTAAATTAGCTTGCCCATGTCATCTACAATATTTCTTTAAAGAATTTTCATCATTTTTAGCAGTGTTGCTGGGCTGTGCCACGACCGAACGATTTGCAGCGGCAGCACATTTAAAAAATTGTTCCGCTAAGAAAAATTAACCAAACCCGTAAATCGGGAGCAGATAAAAATTAGCAGTGAATTAAGAAAATGTTTTTCTTTTACAGCGATCCAGAGACTGACGGAATTTATTACTAGTATCACATTTGTGCATTCATAGGTGGATAGTTAACGTTGAAATTTAACAATTTGTTGGTTCTCTCAAATAACTTAAATGTATAGTGAAGTGTGTTGTGTGTTTTATCAATGATAACTAAACGTCGGCTTGGCAATATTTAACCATTTTCTGCTAATAGAGACAGTCTTGTGTTCCATAGCTAACGCCGGGAAGGAATCCAGTAAAAAAAAAAAAAAAAAAAAAAAAAAAAAAAAAAAAAAAAAAAAAAAAAAAAAAAAAAAAAAAAAAACACTGCATTTAGAAAATGTGTGCCAAGGCCGAATTATGTAAAAGATATAATTCTAAACTAAATATTCTTAATCAGTTAATATGAATTTATCAGCATATGTGGGTTGACTAAGTTCACGTAATTTTAAATGTACTTAATTCTGTCTAAATGGATTTTTATTACCACACGTAAATAAGAGGTTCTACAACAAAGTTCGTACTGACAGAAAGAAAGAAAGAAAAAATAACAAAAACAATTTAAAAAAGGTAATATTTGAAAACAAAATCATTTCATTAACTATTTAATTGTTTTTTTTTTTTTTTTTTAATTTCATTAAAAGCTATATGTACAATATCAAAATTTTGTGATCAATGAACTTGCCTTCTGTGTCTGTTGCAGGCCAAGTAGCAACCTCACCAACTCTTTTTTTATCTCCTGACTTGAGGGCATCTCGAAGTGTTACAACAGGTTTTTTTACTCTTTCATACAAAATTTCAACAATTTTGGCTGCTCTGTTGGCCAATTCATGTGATTCAGCAACAATAATACCAACTGGTTGGCCATTGAACTTTATTTCTCCTGAACAGAATACCTTTGACATAAAAAGGCAGTGAATTACATACCAAAATGTAAAAATGAAATATGATAATAAACGTACAATAAGAGCAGCTAATGACTTCACAAACTGACATTATTACATCAACAATTGATTCAGTTTTTTACCCAATATATATTACCTCTTCATCAATCGTAACAAGGCCACTTAATGGTAAAGAGAATGAGTTTTTCCCTGGTATGTCCTTCGAATCATAATATGCTACAACTCCTTGAAGTGCCTGAGAAAAAAACAATGTCAGTATAGTCTATTATTATCAAGAACTGTGGAAATTTTGCAATTCAACATACAAAATCGAATAAAAATTTTCAAGCTTCATTTCATCTTCAAACAATAATCATATTATTAATTAATGGGACAATTACAATATCTGAGTGGACTACAAATAATGGAATCAGTAAAGACTAATGCTCATCATGTAGAGAGGGCACTGAACAATGGATAGGTACCTAAACAAAAAATTGACACTGTAACTCAGCTTCTGAACTTTCATTCTCTCCAGAGTACAAATCCCCTCCCCCTCCACAAATGAACACACTCACATAAATATATACTTACACCTACAGTAACCCCTAGAAAAAGGTGAGCATAATCGAGGACAGGATATTTGCTGTGAAAACGGAAGAGCTGGGAAAAAAGAAAGTGTTAGGACTTGAGAGAGAGAAAAGAAGACAAGAGAAGAGAAGATGACTGTGGAGCAAACAATGTTCACAAAGGTGCACTCAAGTGTGTGTGCCTATTCCTGAGTCTTTTAGATTAGTGATTAGAATAGGACAAGATGACAGTGTAGATATGATTCTGGATCTATTATCTCAAATGAAACGAGGGCCAGAGAGAACTATGAACCTTCTGCATTGAAAAGCAGGAAATGGGGTTGGTAGAAGAGAGAAATTTGGTGGAGAAAAGGTGCCATCAGAAAACAGTGCATTGTGAGCTCAAGGCAATGAACTGCCAGCAGAATGCTTTGTAGATTAAACAGAGAATGAAATGTCACCTTGTGAAGAATAAGAAGATGTTTAAATAAAACAGTCATCGTTTCAGTGTACAATGAAAGGAAAATCCAGCCTTATATGCCACTTCTGTGCCCTTGCCCCTTTAGTACTCTCTCATCACTCATGTTAATCAGACCTACTGTACAACACTGTCAGGCCACAGTATCAAGAGAAAGAAAGATAGACAGAGAGAGATAGAGATAGAAAGAGAGAGAGAGAGAGTCTGTGTGTGTGTTTGTGTGTGTGCACATGGATGTGAGTGAATATCTATTTAAAAATTTGCCATGCAGATTGGATAGGATTGTCAGTCAAAATTGATTTCATTTTGTTTTTAAATTTGATTTTTTACTGTAGTCTAGTGTTGCCTTTACTTCATCAGGGATGAAATCAAATATTTTTATAACTGTATTTTGTCCCTTTATATGCCAGAACCAAGTAAAGTCATGAATCATGTTACAGTTATCAATGCTAGTTTCAGTTCCAAACTCTCAATGGTTGTTCAGGACAAAGGTTCTAAGGGAGACAATCCACTGTTAAACCACTGTTAGTAGATCCAGTTCTTCATCATGTTTTACAGGAGGTTTTAGGATGTATGAGACACATAAACAATGTAGTGTGGTTAAATTAGTACAATCTGATATCGTGAAGGATTATGTCTAAAAATAAGGCAGTCACTCTTTGAACGTACAAAAAATTTTGTATAGTACAGATTATTAAATAAAAAGAACATTGAAAATATGATAAGAGAACTAAACTCAATGGAATGGTCATGTAAATTGAACACTGCTTTGTTTCTAGACATTGTCCAAAGTATATCAAATAGCAACTGTTCAATCATTTTTATAAGAAAAATATTGATGACACTAAACGTGAATCACTAAACTTTGGTACACTCCAAGACTCAATAAAATATGAATACTGCTTCTTATACCTAAAGACAGATCTATTAAAAGTGGTGAAGTTAAGAAACATATGCAAAACTCAAACAAGTCTACTAAACTGAAATTAAAATAGCCATGTGTAAAGCAAATAATAGTTACATTTTGAAATCTAAAAAATAGTTGTCATGCAGCACGGAATGTCATTAAAAAAAACAAAAGAAAAAAGAAAAAAACAATACCATTCCCACGGATTTGAATGTATTAAATGAATACTGTGTAAACTGTACAGGCTGGAAGCATTCAAGCTGCAGCAACAAGGCACTTGCTTAGACACTTCTACCCAAAGAAGAAAACACAATCACCTTCTCGTGGTGTAAAATTACTCTCCACAAACCTTCTTATGGTCTAAAATTGCTCTCCACAACATTAGCAAAACAATCAACAAACTTGGAAATTCTTAAACAGAGGGCTATTATGGAAGGAGTAATTTTGTCATAAAGATTATATCAACTAATATTAAAATGTCATTGCTTTTTCTAGCCAACAGTATTTTGGCAGATGGTACTTTCCCTTAAGCTCTTAATTGAGCAACTCGGTGTCACACAAGACTGTTGTTGTTGATGTTGTGGTCTTCAGTCCTGAGATTGGTTTGATGCAGCTCTCCATGCTACTCTATCCTGTGCAAGTTTCTTCATCTCCCAGTATGTACTGCAGCCTACATCTTTCTGAATCTGCTTAGTGTATTCATCTCTTGGTCTCCCTCTACGATTTTTACCCTCCACGCTGCCCTCCAATACTAAATTGGTGATCCCTTGATGCCTCAGAACATGTCCTACCAACCGATCCCTTCTTCTAGTCAAGTTGTGCCAAAAACTCCTCTTCTCACCAATCCTATTCAATACCTCTTCATTAGTTATGGGATCTACCCATATAATCTTCAGCATTTTTCTGTAGCATCACATTTCCATAGCTTCTATTCTCTTATTGTCCAAACTATTTTTTATCCACGTTTCACTTCCATACATGGCTACACTCCATACAAATACTTTCAGAAACGACTTCCTGACATTTAAATCTATACTTGATATTAAAAAATTCTCTTCTTCAGAAACACTTTCCTCGCCATTGCCAGTCTACATTTTATATCTTCTCTACTTCAACCATCATCAGTTATTTTGCTCCCCAAATAGCAAAACTCCTTTACTACTTTAAGTGTCTCATTTCCTAATCTAATTCCTTCAGCATCACCCGACTTAATTCGACTACATTCCATTATCCTCGTTTTGCTTTTGTTGATGTTCATCTTATATCCTCCTTTCAAGACACTATCCATTCCGTTCAACTGCTCTTCCAAGTCCTTTGCTGTCTCTGACAGAATTACAATGTCATCGGCGAACCTTAAAGTTTTTATTTCCTCTCCATGGATTTTAATACCTACCCAAATTTTTCTTGTGTTTCCTTTACTGCTTGCTCAAGATACAGATTGAATAACATTGGGGAGAGGCTACAACCCTGTCTCACTCCCTTCCCAACCACTGCTTCCCTTTCATGCCCCTCGACACTTATAACTGACATTTGGTTTCTGTGCAAATTTTAAATAGCCTTTCGCTCTCTGTATTTTACCCCTGCCACTTTTAAAATTTGAAAGAGAGTATTCCAGTCAATATTGTCAAAAGCTTTCTCTAAGTCTACAAATGCTAGAAACGTAGGTTTGCCTTTTCTTAATCTAGCTTCTAAGATAAGTCATAGGATCAGTATTGCTTCATGTGTTTCCATACTTCTATGGAATCCGAACTGATCTTCCCCGAGGTCAGCCTCTACCAGTTTCCCCATTTGTCTGTAAAGAATTATTTAGCTATCGTATTTTGCAGCCGTGACTTATTAATCTGATAGTTCCATAATTTTCACATCTGTCAACACCTGCTTTCTTTGGGATTGGAATTATTGTATTCTTCTTGAAGTCTGAGGGTATTTTGCCTGTCTCATACATTTTGCTCACCAGATGGTAGAGTTTCGTCAGGACTGGCTCTCTCAAGGCTGTCAGTAGTTCTAATGGAATGTTGTCTACTCCCGGGGCCTTGTTTCAACTTAGGTCTTTCAGTGCTCTGTCAAACTCATCACGCAGTATCATATCTCCCATTTCGTCTTCATCTACATCCTCTTCCATTTCCCTAATATTGCCCTCAAGTACATCACCCTTGTATAGACCCTCCATATACTCCTTCCACCTTTCTGCTTTGCCATCTTTGCTTAGAACTGGGTTTCCTTCTGACACAAGACTAAATTAATAAAATTAGCTCACTATGACATTTGACATAAATCATTAAGTATATTTAGAACCTACCCATCCAACAGGCTGCAGTTAGTAGATCCAAATAATCAGGCATCACAGTTGTTGGAAATACACTCCTGGAAATTGAAATAAGAACACCGTGAATTCATTGTCCCAGGAAGGGGAAACTTTATTGACACATTCCTGGGGTCAGATACATCACATGATCACACTGACAGAACCACAGGCACATAGACACAGGCAACAGAGCATGCACAATGTCGGCACTAGTACAGTGTATATCCACCTTTCGCAGCAATGCAGGCTGCTATTCGCCCATGGAGACGATCGTAGAGATGCTGGATGTAGTCCTGTGGAACGGCTTGCCATGCCATTTCCACCTGGCGCCTCAGTTGGACCAGCATTCGTGCTGGACGTGCAGACCGCGTGAGACGACGCTTCATCCAGTCCCAAACATGCACAATGGGGGACAGATCCGAAGATCTTGCTGGCCAGGGTAGTTGACTTACACCTTCTAGAGCACGTTGAGTGGCACAGGATACATGCGGACGTGCATTGTCCTGTTGGAACAGCAAGTTCCCTTGCCGGTCCAGGAATGGTAGAACGATGGGTTCGATGACGGTTTGGATGTACCGTGCACTATTCAGTGTCCCCTCGACGATCAGCAGTGGTGTATGGCCAGTGTAGGAGATCGCTCCCCACACCATGATGCCGGGTGTTGGCCCTGTGTGCCTCGGTCGTATGCAGTCCTGATTGTGGCGCTCACCTGCACGGCGCCAAACACGCATACGACCATCATTGGCACCAAGGCAGAAGCGACTCTCATCGCTGAGACGACACGTCTCCATTCGTCCCTCCATTCACGCCTGTCGCGACACCACTGGAGGCGGGCTGCACGATGTTGGGGCGTGAGCGGAAGATGGCCTAACGGTGTGCGGGACCGTAGCCCAGCTTCATGGAGACAGTTGCGAATGGTCCTCGCCGATACCCCAGGAGCAACAGTGTCCCTAATTTACTGGGAAGCGGCGGTGCGGTCCCCTACGGCACTGCGTAGGATCCTACGGTCTTGGCGTGCATCCGTGCGTCGCTGCGGTCCGGTCCCAGGTCGACGGGCACGTGCACCTTCCGCCGACCACTGGCGACAACATCGATGTACTGTGGAGACCTCACGCCCCACGTGTTGAGCAATTCGGCGGTACGTCCACCCGGCCTGCCGCATGCCCACTATACGCCCTCGCTCAAAATCCGTCAACTGCACATACGGTTCACGTCCACGCTGTCGCGGCATGCTACCAGTGTTAAAGACTGCGATGGAGCTCCGTATGCCACGGCAAACTGGCTGACACTGACGGCGGCGGTGCACAAATGCTGCGCAGCTAGCGCCATTCGACGGCCAACACCGCGGTTCCTGGTGTGTCCGCTGTGCCGTGCGTGTGATCATTGCTTGTACAGCCCTCTCGCAGTGTCCGGAGCAAGTATGGTGGGTCTGACACACCGGTGTCAATGTGTTCTTTTTTCCATTTCCAGGAGTGTAAAACATGGAATACCACAGGGATTGGTTCTTGGGCCTTTTCTCTTCATTGAGTATGTAAATGATTTCTCAAGTCACATACCATATGGGAATGAAGTGGGAACGTGTTGTATCTCCGCTTACAGTCGCTCATGTGCAGTGAACCAGCATGTATCGACGCGTCCACGCACTATGCTCATGGGAGAGGCTTTGTGGCAATAAACGACTAAAGCGGTTTCTGGACAGGACACATTTATTTTTCCTGCCGTTACAATAAATGACAAATAATATACTTCGCTAATGTCCGTCTATATAGGCGCGTTGCACTGGCGGCACGGCTCGGTCACCGATCCCGGAGGGTGTACACTCCAGTGACGAGCCGTGGCGCGACCGCGTGGAGCGAGCGAGACAAAAGGCCGTGTCACAGAATGTTCTGCTCTTGGCGCGACCGGAGGCGCCGTAACGTCCGCGAAGAAGCGAAAGACAATTTAACGGCGACTGCATTTACGACCGCGCGTACGCATTTACGGCGGAGTCACGTTGACTCGAAGCACGTGGTCCGCGGCAGAAGAACTGGGGAGACGTGTGTCGCGTCGCGTCGGCTAGCTCGAACTGGTGGCAGCTTTGTTCCCATGCGGTCCGGTGTGCGACGCACCGTTGCCGAAATTTGCATAACGGTACAGCTGCCCCTACTTGTGTTGGCAGTGCCGTAGTTCAGCCCTTCGTGCGTTGGACGGTGCTGCCGCCACACAGATCCCCCCTTGGAGAGCGGAGCTCCGTAGCTGCGAAAACGCGGCGATCGTTCGGTGGCGCACGTGTGTTTAAAGTTCGCGCACTGCGTGATGGCAGTGCGGCAGCTTTGGTGGGGATCGGTCGGCGTCGGAAGGGCGGCGGCCAGTGACGTCAGCGCGCCAGGCTGGCGAGCGTGTGGTGGGCGTGTCCTCGCGCTGGCGGCTAGTGACAGCGGCAGCAGGCACTGGCTGCGACTGTCCGTAGCGATGCGCGTAAAGGCGCGCGTTGCAGGTCATTGGTGGTGACGTCTCGAAGGCGCTTGCGCGAGTGCGTTACCACCAATGACCTGCAACGCGCGCCTTCACGCGCATCGCTACGGACAGTCGCAGCCAGTGCCTGCTGCCGCTGTCACTAGCCGCCAGCGCGAGGACATGCCCACCGCACGCTCGCCGGCCCGGCGTGCTGACGTCACGGGCCGCCGCCCTTCCGACGCTGACCGACCCCCACCAAAGCTGCCGCACTGCCATTACGCAGTGCACGAACTTTAAACACACGCGCGCCACTGAACAATCGCCGCGTTTTCGCAGGTACGGAGCTCCGCTCTCCAAGGGGGGATCTGTGTGGCGGCAGCACCGTCCAACGCACGAAGGGCTGAACTACGGCACTGCCGACACAAGTAGGGGCAGCTGTACCGTTATGCGAATTTCAGCAACGGTGCGTCGCACACCGGACCGCACGGGAACAAAGCTGCCACCAGTTCGAGCTAGCCGACGTGACGCGACACACGTCTCCCTAGTTCTTCCGCCGCGGACCACGTGCGTCGAGTCAACGTGACTCCGCCGTAAATGCATACGCGCGGTCGTAAACGCAGTCGCCGTTAAATTGTCTTTCGCTTCTTCGCGGACGTTACGGGCGTAATTAAATGGCCGAGGAACTCAATTTCCGTCACGCCGAACTCGCATTTAGCAGGGTTAATGACGATGTCGGCTTCACTCAGGCGCTGAAAGATGGTCGTTAAGTGCCGGCGGTGGAGTTCGGGCGACTTGGAATACACCAAGATGTCGTCGAGGTACGCGAAGCAAAATGGCAAGCCTCGCAAGACGCCGTCCAGGAACCGCTGCCAAGTCTGGGCAGCATTCCGAAGACCGAAAGTCATAAACAGGCTTTCGAAAAGCCCAAAGGGCGTTACGATGGCTGTTTTTTCGATGTCTTCGGGCGCCACCGGAATTTGGGTGTACGCCTTTGCGCAGTCAATCTTGCTGAACACCGCGCAGCCCACCAAGGCGTAGCTGAAGTCTTGAAGGTGTGGGACTGGGTAGCGGTCCAGCACCGTTCGCGAATTAAGGGCGCGATAGTCCCCACACGGGCGCCATGAATTGTCTTTTTTGGGCACTAAATGCAATGCCGATGACCATGGGCTGCTCAATGGTCGCACGATGCCTTGCCGCAGCATGGCCTCGAACTCTGCCTTTGCTGCTGCGAGTCTGTCCGGCGCGAGTCGACGTGGGCGACACGATGTGGGGGGTCCGGGTGTGGTTATTATGTGGTGCACCGTCGAATGTTTGATGTCTCTCAGTGCACCGGCTGGGCGGGTGAGGTCAGGGAATTGTTCAAGAATGTTAGCGTACGGTCCGGGGCACTTCACGGGTTTAACGCTGTAGTATGAAGCCTGCCGGCGCTGTCCCGCTATCTTTAAATTAGTCGTGGCGTCGATGAGCTGGCCGTTTGCGATGTCGGCTAGTAGCCCATAGTGGCCGAGAAAGTCTGCGCCCAGGATCGGCTCATTGACGTCGGCCACGGTAAAAGTCCATGAGAACGTGCGCCGTAGGCCTAGATCTATATTGCGGCTGTGTGTGCCGTAAGTTTTAATAGCGGAATTGTTCACCGCTGTAAGGCAGAGTGCCTCGGCCCACCTGCGGTCTCGTAACATAGAACAGGGGAATATCGAGAGGTCCGAACCCGTGTCGATGAGGTACCTCACGCCTGCCCCCCGTTCCGTAACAAACAGACGCTTCGATATCATATTGCACCCGGGTGCGCCTAGGTCCGGTCACAGCTGGCGTTTGGGTGCGAGCAAGGAGCGCGGCACCTGGTTGCTTCGTTGCCGAAGCAGGCGTGGTACCAGCAGTAGCCGCTTTGTGTGTGCTGTGACGTCGGCGGAGTACCGTTGTGACAAATAATATACTTCGCTAATGTCCGTCTATATAGGCGCGTTGCACTGGCGGCACGGCTCGGTCACCGATCCCGGAGGGTGTACACTCCAGTGACGAGCCGTGGCGCGACCGCGTGGAGCGAGCGAGACAAAAGGCCGTGTCACAGAATGTTCTGCTCTTGGCGCGACCGGAGGCGCCGTAACGTCCGCGAAGAAGCGAAAGACAATTTAACGGCGACTGCGTTTACGACCGCGCGTACGCATTTACGGCGGAGTCACGTTGACTCGACGCACGTGGTCCGCGGCGGAAGAACTAGGGAGACGTGTGTCGCGTCGCGTCGGCTAGCTCAAACTGGTGGCAGCTTTGTTCCCGTGCGGTCCGGTGTGCGACGCACTGTTGCCGAAATTCGCATAATGGTACAGCTGCCCCTACTTGTGTCGACAGTGCCGTAGTTCAGCCCTTCGTGCGTTGGACGGTGCTGCCGCCACAGGAATGTGCTGTACACTGATGACAACACACTGATAACATCAGGTGGAAACTTACAACATGTTCAAAATTACAATGGAGAAATTATCAAGAAGACTTATCACTGATGTCTAGCTAACCAGCTGTACATTAACGAAACAAAAACAGAAGAAGTTCATTTCAATATCAGAGCAATGAAGTCTGAGAATAAGAGTGTGAAATTACTTGGACTTGTGACGGACAAAATACTATCACACAATGGACACATATATTACTTAAGCAGCAAACTGTCAAGAGTTTTATTTTTGTTACATAAATTAAGACAAAATATCAGTAAGAATATGCTACTTCACTCTTATTATGCCTTCTTCCACTCACGTATGCAATATGGAGTACTGTAGTGGGGAAATGCACCAGATTCAGTCAACATTCTTCAATGGCAGAAGAAAGCCGTTAGATGTATTCTAGGCCTGCCTCCCTGAGAGACTTGCAGAAGTCAGTTCAGGTCACTTACATAATGACAGTCATCAGCCTTAACATCCATTAAAATTCATGCTAAAGAAAATTTAAACAAACTTAGGCTAAGGAATAATGTTCATTTGCACAACACAAAAAATAGACATGACATATTTACTGTACTCAAGACTTTCTCACATACACAATAGCCATAAACACATGAGTCTTAAATCCTTCAACAAATTGCCCAAAGCAGCTCACTTGACTCCCTTACACAAGTACAAAAAAGTTTTAGAAAGTTTGCTAAAAGAGTGAGAATTTTATACAGCTGATGAATTCATGGAGAGTGATTTCCAAGAACTGTGCTTTGGGTAGCTGTAAGTGTCAGTAAAATTGCAAGTAATGACCATACAGTTAGAGCTCTGCATTTATATACATGTAATAAATATATAAGTATTGCTTCAACTAGTCATCAGTAGTCATAAACTGTAAACCTATGCAAATAATATGTATAAGTATGTAACTGATATACAACTGTAATTTAGCATTTATGTATATATGTGTGTTAATAAGTATTCCAGTAACTATATGTTGATGTTAATAAATATATTAGCAACTGACATTGAAATCTTATTGAGGTGTACTTTTATTTACTCATAACACTGATGTATTAATTGTATTAACTGTACTTAACACATTGACAAGACCAATTCTATCAAAATACACTGAATGGTTGATAATAAACATTCTACTGTAAATTTTGTGTAAAATCCACCATACAGATGAGCGCTCCCTGGAGTAAGTACCTCTCAGCTGACAAGTGTTTAGCACATCACAAACACGTTTTTGTTTCTTAACATGGAAGCAGTTACCTTTCCTCTTTCCAGATGGATACAATTACTGGATATTGTGAGGATATAGCACTTTTACAGAATTAAATTTGGTAATATTCCAATAATTGTTAAGAGTACCCACATTGCTGTACATAAATGGGTAAGTCTATCATTAATGTTATTAATGATTGTTACATAGTTTAAATAACACAGTGGTACATGATTTCAACATATGGGATATTCTGCATTAGTGCAAATATTTGTTATGTGTTGTATTATGTCTGAGGTACTTCTTGGGTGGCGTGTGGTGGTTGGAGATCATCAGCAGACATCCTTACATTACAGAAAGGACAGCGTAGAGCTACCAACACCACACAGACTGCTCAGCGATGCCCTCAAAATCTTACAAGACAAAAGTTGACAGCAAAGAAACAAACAATAATGGATCACATTCCTACTGAAAAGCTTTGTACAATACCACTCAGTGTGAATTAACTCACCACCCAATATTAATGTCTGAAGTCAGATATTTATTCACGGCTGTGTGATCCCATTGTGAAGATTTTTTACAATATTGCCACTTAGAACCTTCTCAATATCCCACTTTAATGGTAAAATTAGAGAGCAACAAAGAGTGTCCCTTGAACTTACTTCACAACCCATTTTCACAAACAGCACATAGCAAGCTGATGGAAGCAGAGATCCGAGATATTCTGGACAGAGATGATTAGCTTAAATTATATTTACTTTTCATTCCATGAATCCCTGGCATTCTAATGGATGTGTACCTTGTTAGAAGATGAGAATACATAATACATACTTAAATAGGACAAAATATATGCTATTTTACCTTCCATAGATCCCAAATGAAATTATCTGTATGGGTGTGGAATAAGTAAAAAAAATTAAACATATTTCCATATAAAAGGTAATAAAAAAACCTGTCACTAAACATGTAAGTGTACAGTATGCAATGTTGCATATGATAATACTTAGGCTATTGTTGGCACACATAATCAAAGTGAAAAATCAGTTTACAACAATTATTTACAGGGGTCACATACTATACTGAAGATGTATAAATGTCAGATTTTAAATAATACACAAAATATTTGAGATTGGTAGTAATGTATACACATCAGTTAACCCTACTAAGCAATTTGTGAATGGTGTGGAAGGAAGTGGTCATCATTAGGTTCTATAGGCTCCTCTAAAACTGAACCACACTGAAGCACCAAAGACACTAGTATAGGCATGCATATTCAAATACAGAGATATGGAAACAGGCAGAATATGGCCCTGTGGTTGGCAATGCCTATATAAGAAGAAAAATGTCTGACACAGTTGTTTGGTTGATTACTGCTGCTACAATGGCAGGTTATCAGGATTTAAGTAAGTCTGAACATGGTGTTATAGTTAGCGCATGAGTGATGGGACACAGCATCTCCGAGGTAGCGATGAAGTTGGGATTTTCCCATATGACCATTTCATGAGTGTACCATGAGTATCAGGAATATGGTAAAACTTCAAATCTCTGACATCGCTGAGGCTGGAAAAAGTTCCTGCAAGAACAGGACCAATGATGACTGAAGAGAATCATTCAACATGATAGAAGTACAACCCTTCCGCAAATTGCTGCAGATTTCAATGCTGAGCCATCAACAAGTGTCATTGTGCGAACCAGTCAATGAAACATCATCAATATGGCTTTCGGAGCTGAAGACCCACTCATGTACCCTTGATGACTGCCTGACAAGTAGCTTTATGCCTTGCCTTGGCCCATCAATACCAACAATGATGGAATGTTTATGACTGGAAACATGTTGCCTGGTTGGACAAGTCTCGTGTCAAGTTGTATCGAGTGGATAGATGTGTAGGGGTATGGAGACAAACTCATGAATCCATGGACCCTGCATTCAGCAGGGCACTGTTCAAGCTAGTAGAGGCTCTGTAATGGTGTGGGGTGTGTGTAGCTGGATTGATGTGGGACCCCTGATATGTCTAGGCATGACTCTGACAGGTGACACATATGTAAGCATCCTGTCTAAATACATGCATCCTTTCATGTCCATTGTGCATTCCAATGGACTTGGGCAATTCCAGCAGAACAGTGTGACACCCCTTATGTCCAGAATTGCTACAGAGTGGCTCCAGCAACGCTCTTCTGAGTTTAAACACTTCTGATGACCACCAAACTCCCCAGACATGAACATTATTGAACATATCTGGGATGCCTTGCAACATGCTGTTCAGGAGTGATTTTTAGCCCCTCATAATCTCACAGACTTATGGACAACCCTGCAGGATTCATGGTGTCAGTTCCCTTCTGCACTACTCCAGATATAAGTCGAGTCCATGCCATGTCATGTTGCGGCACTTCTGTGTGTTAACCAGGGCCCTACACAGTATTAGGCAGGTATACCAGTTTCTTTGGCCCTTCAGTGTACATTAGTCATTAAAAATTTTATGGTTCCTGGAAAGTTATTGAAAATCTGTGTTCCTGAATAATGGACACCTTTTGTACCAAGATAGATAACCTTATATCTTTGTGAAGATTATTCTTATTTCAAATACTAATTCCATGAACTGAGCTCTTGGCTTGAAAAAGACACATTTCATTAAGGATATGACAAATTTCATTAAGGATTAAATATATTTGAAAACGAAAGTTAGTATCCTGTAGGAACCATTTACTAATGTTCATGGAAATCTCATTAACCAGTCTTTCCAAGGATTTATATTGCAAGGATTTATATTTGCAATATTTGTAACATCTCCAAACAAAATACACTTAGAAATGGTAATGTTACTGATGAAAGGTCATTGAGCCCTAAGACATAAGTTCATGGAACACTAAATGTAGTCAGTTCACTGTTGGATAATGCCTGATAGCTTAATACAGTGCTCTTTTCTACTGACACCTTTCGCTTCCTATCAGAGATAAACTAAAATAGAAACAGGGAGGCATTGTTCAAACTTGCAAAATCTTATAATTTGCATAGTCTTCCACATGAACCCACCAAATAATACCTACATCCCAGACAGCCTTACATGGAATTCTTGTAAATAAGAAAAGACTTCGTACAACACTTCAAGTGTACAACACAGGATCGAGTGTTCACCTAAAACATTACGAAGGTATTAAGGACTGAAATTTTACCTATGCAATGGAGTATGGACTGATATGAAACTTCTTGGAAGATTAAAACTGTGTGCCTGACCAACTCTCAAACTCAGGCAAGTTCTCTACTGACTGAGCTACCCAAGCACAATTCATGATCCATCCTCACAGCTTTACTTCCGCCAGTGCCTCATCTTCTATCTTACAAGCTTTGCAGAAGCTCATGAGTGCAACTTGCAAGACTAGCACTTCTGGAAGAAAGGATAGCGTGAAGACATGGATTAACCATAGCCGGGGGATGTTTCCAGAATGAAATTCTCTCTCTGCAGTGGATTGAGCACTGATATGAAACTTCCCGGCAAATTATAACTGTGTTCCACACCAAGACTTCAACTTAGGGTCTTTTCCTTTCACAGGTAAAAACTCTACCACCTCTGGAAACATCCCCCACGCTGTGTCTAAGCCATGTCTCAACAATATCCTTTCATCCAGAAGTACTAGTCTTTACAAGTTTTAGGAGAGCTTCTGTGAAGTTTGGAATGTAAAAGATGAGGTACTGGTGGAAGGAAAGCTGTGAGGACAGTTCGTGAGTCATGCTTGGGTGACTCAGTTCAAAGAGCACTCGCCTGTGAAAGGCAGAGGTCCTCAGTTCGAGTCTTGATCTGATACACAGTTTTAATCTGCCAGGAAGTTTTACATCAGGCACACTACACTGCAAATTCTGGAAGCAGCCCTCAAGTTGTGGCTAAGCCATGTCTTTGCAATATCCTTTTTACCAGGAATGCTAGTACTGCAAGTTTTGCAGGAGAGCTTCTATGAAGCTTGGAAGGCAGGAGATGAGGTTCTGTCAGAAGTAAAGCTGTGAGGATGGGTCAAGAGTTGTGCTTTGGTAGCTCAGTTGGTAGAGCACTTACCCATGAAATTCTCAGTCTGGCACATAGGTTTAATCTGCCAGGAAGTTTCAGACCAACAGACACACCACTACAGAGTTAAAATTTCATACTGGAAACATTCCCCAGGCTGTGGCTAGGCCATGTCTCCACAATATATTTTTCCCAGAAGTGCTAGTCTTCCAAATTTTGCACGAGAGCTTCTGTGAAGTTTGCAATGTAGGGAGAGGAGGTACTAGTGGAACTACAGCTGTGAGGATGAGTCATGAGTAATGCTTGGGTAGCTCAGTCAGGAGAGCGCATGTTCACAAAAGGCAAAGGTCCTGAGTTCGTGTCTCAGTCCGGCACACAGTTTTAATTTGCCAGTAAGTTTCAAAGTTATAACACACAGTATAACTCAGACAAACTACAGAGCTTCCTAAGTAAAGAATTAAAAATGGACAGACAATATCCAGTCAATGATGTCAATGAAAAATGTATTGTATTTATTGTCATAATGGTCCATCATTTCAAAGAGGTATTTCCACAAAAAACAGCACAGTTAAATAACCACAATGGACACAAGAGTTGAATTACAACAGCTATAAAACCCTCCTACAAGAATAATAGAATATTATATAAGTTATGCAAACAAATAATGATTATTCCCATCTTCCCAAATAGTACACAAGTAACACATGTATCATAAGCAAAGAGATACAGACAATCTAAAAAGAGGTACAATGATGAGTACATTGACAAATTCAACAACAAACTGCAAGTCATGATGGAATATTATAAAAAGGGAAAGAGGGAAAAATAAAGTAATTCATACAAACATAGAAATTAAACACAACATCTAAATGATAAATAATCCTGAAGCTGTGGCGATCACTTTCAAGGAATTTTTTACAAACATAGCTCCGAATCAGTTAAAAATAGACCAAACACAAAATATTGGCCAATAAACCAGAAAAATCATATAAGCACAGTCAATATTTCTTACTCCACTCAATAAAGATGAAGTAAATGGCCTCTGGGGGAAAAATTTATTCAGTTTGCATTGATGGAATTCCATCAACTGTCATCAATAATTGTGCACATATTATTGCTGAACTACTAACTAACCTCTGTGACTGCTCTATCCAGGCAGGTATCTTCCCAGATTCATTGAAAATCTCAAAATTAATCCCTGTTTTAAAAAAAAGGTGGTAATAAAAGACATGAAAAACATAACAGGCTTATTACACTTTCATCCTGCTCCCCAAAAGTATTTGAAGAACTATGTACATAAAACTGATGGACTTCACTGACAAGAAAGGTATACTGAGTATATTTTAACATCGGTTTAGAAACAAATCTAGAAGGAAGGCTGTATATGACTGCAATTATATGATACTACATCTATTAGATAAAGAGCAACTCAGTTAAGACATATTTCTTGATCTGTCTAAGGTTTTTGATGCAGTGGATCATAAAATATTACTGATAAAAATTGTGCAGTATGTAATCAAAGGTCTTGCAAACAAATAGATTGCATCATTCTTAAGTAATCACAAACAGAAGGTCAGCATGAAGTATGCTGACAAACAACTCAGTCCAGTAACCAAAATCCTCTCTTGCAGTAAAAATGTTAGGCAAGGTGTGTGACTATGATGTCTGCTATTCCTCCTGTATATCAATGACTTGAGCCTGAATGTTAACATTCACAGAGCCATTATTTTTGGACACTGTACTCCTCAAAGGGAACAGCAAAGAGACAGTACAGCAAGCTGTGAACTTGGCTACTGAACAACTCAGCAACTGAGCTACAAATAACAAACTACCCACCAACACTAAAAAGACTGTTTCAATGAACTTCCACACCACACAAAATCTTCTCAGCCATTTTTAACAGCAATTACCCATACAATGAAACCTAACTCTGAATTCAAGTTCCTGAGTTTGTGGTTATGAGATAATCTGAAATGGAATAAACATACTGAACTGCTAAATGCTAGACTAAGTGCTGGCTGCTATGTATTGAGTGTACTGTAAGCATGCACTAACCAGGAAACAGTAATAAGTGCATACCATGCATACATACAGATTCACTTAAGATATGATATTTTGTTCTGGAGAAATTCTCCAGCTGCTGTTAGCTCTTTTAGAACTGTGAAGAGAGCCACGAGGATCATTAAAGGTAGCAAAACTAGAGTTGCAAACCCATTTGCAGGAAGCTGGAGATCCTAAAACTGCTTGAGACTGTAAGATTCTTAAAACAACCACATAGTTCCTACTGAATGCAGACTGCAGAAAAGCAGTGAAATTTACAAACATAACACCAGAACAAACTCAAACCTACATTTGTTATATATTAACACACAACTCTTACAAAAGGGTGCATTCCACATGGGCCTTCATTCATTCAATGCGATAAGCCCCCATCACATCTAAAATCTACAGAAGACAATACACAATCTTGTACAGCTTTGAAATCTTATTTAGTGTGCCATTATTTTTGCTCTACAAAAGAATATCTAGTACATTAAACTTACTAGTTATGTTTAAGTGTAACTCATGGGCTACTCAATGAAGCAAACCTGTTGCAATGTATTGTACGTTAACCATAACCTACCCATTGTAGATGTTAGTATATTTTGCCTGACATCTGTAGTATGCTATGTAATATCAGATCACATGGACCAAATAAAAAAATAAGATATGAACATTTTTGTAGCTTTACCTGTTATAATATAATACTCTAATTTAGTTAAAAAATACTGTGATCTACACCTTGACAGGTCACAAAATATACAGTAGCTTGTAATTTATTGTCTACTGTATTAAGTACATTCTCCCTGTACATGTAAATAGCCTTCTCAATATTGAAACTATTTAGAAATCCAAACTGGGGCTTTCGCAATACATTATTTGTAGTCAGGTGGTTAAGAAGCTAACTGTATGTTACCTTTTCTAAAAGTTATGAGATAAGGGATTAGAAATAGAAGATTCATACTTCTGAGGTGATAAAAATGTGATTATTCACTCTAAAAAACAAAATGAATTTTACATCTGGTAATATTACTGATGAAAAGTAATTGATATTCACAAGAAAAAGTAAGTGTAAAGATTATAATTGGTTCATGCTAAAAATGAAACTGTTCGAAAATCTGTTGTATGTAAGCCACAACCTACCCATAGTAAAAGTTAGTATATTTTATCCAAAATCCGTAGTACACTATGTAATATGTGATCACATGGAACAAATAAAAAATAAGATATGAACCTTTTTGGAGCTTTACTTGTCAGATACACTTGGATTAGTGTGAAAGATTTCAAAGTATCCTAGAAAACAAAGTACTATATCACATTCTTACAATAGTACATGGTATCTCTACTTGTCATCCGCCCCTGGTAGCTGAGTGGTCAGCGCGACAGACTGTCAATCCTAAGGGCCCAGGTTAAATTCCCGGCTGGGTCAGAGATTTTCTCCACTCAGGGACTGGGTGTTGTGTTGTCCTAATCATCATCATATCATCCCCATCGATGCGCAAGTCGCCGAAATGGTGTCAAATCGAAAGACTTGCACCAGGCGACCAGTCTACCTGACGGGAGGCCCTCGTCACATGACATTTCATTTCATTTTTTCTAATTGTTACATTGGCAGATCTCACCTTGCTTCTTTCTGTACAAACTTTACATCTCCCCTTAGGCCATTCTAATTTTTGTGATGCAAGAATCAATTTGGGAAAATATCTTCCACTGAGTCTATTTACAGGTGAACTGTTTTGGGTGGAAATTGATTCAACTAGCCCACCTTTGTCCACCAAAGCCTCTGCCAACTCAGCAATGAACTCAACAAAAAGTTTATTAGCAGGCCACAACATTTTATAAAAAAAAAAAAGTACAAATTTATGATCATCATCATTAAAAAGTGAAAAAAACTTTCTTCCACTAATTTACTTGTTTACTCTCAAAAGGATAGTCGGCCATTAGCTAGTAACTGTGGTCCCCAGCACCCTTGTTTTTATTGTCATCCTAAGTACAGTTAGATTTCATCTTCTCTACGATACCTATCTTCATTCTGACATTGACATTAACTGCTGTCATTTTGTGTTTTGTTCTCAAAGTAAGTCTTTCCATTTCACAAATAGCAAACGGTCTCATCTGCAAAAAAGAAGTTCATTTTTTTCAATCTCTTTGTTGTAAAATTTGAAATTTTCCCAGCAAATCAACTGTTCAAAAAGATTTCGGGCTTGCAGCCGGTTGTCGTAAACTTCATTGCACAATATTTCGGCTGGACAACTGCCAACCATCTTCAGGTGAGCCAAACAAGGACTGACGAAGACGTTCTCCGCTCCAGCTTTTATAGTGCGCTGATAGTACTGCTGTGCATGCGTTGCAATTGCATCGGAGACAGAAGGGCACACCGCCCAGCGGTAGTGCCCTCGCTGGTGGAACTGCAGTACTCAGCTGCCGTTGGTATTGTTGCTGGTCATAGCTATCAAAGTCTTCTGGTGTCTTCGTCTCAAGCAAATTTTGGAGATGACAAGAATCCATGCTTTGTTCAATTGGTAACCATTGTCACGGTTCATTAGAGTTCCCGCAATGCGTATTTCAACTGATTCTTTGATAATGGAGTCCCAAAAAGTTGTTGCAGTGGCCAAAATCGAAGTTTTGTCGTACTCCATTGAATGTCCGTTAGAAATAAAATGTTCCGCAACTGCAGACTTACTGGGTTGCAGTAGGTGAGTGCAACGTTGATGTTCTGTACAATGCTCTTCCACTGTACGCATTGTCTGTCCTATATAGGCCATACCACATTGACACAGTATTTTGTAATTTCCCGCCTTCCACAGAAACAAATTATCCTTCACCAATCCCAGCAAATCCGAAATCTTAGAAGGCAGATGTAAAACCACTTTCACATTAAAATGATTAAGAATCCTTGCTATCTTGAAGAAGATATTTCCGACAAAGGGAAGAAAAGCTAGGCACTTGGCTGGTGTGTCCTCCTCTTTATCCACTTCCCGGTTCCTGGCTCTAGTTGAGAAGGCCCTGTTAATTTGCCAGGTCGAGTACCCATTGTCTCTGAACACCGTCCTCAAATGTGCCAGTTCCTTAGGCAAATTCTCTGCGTACGACACTGTGTGTGCCCTGTGTACAAGGGTTTTAAGTACACTCATGGTCTGGGATGGGTGATGGCAACTTGAAGAATGCAAATACAAATCAGAGTGATTGGGCAATAGACAGAATGTCCCACAGTGCCGTCACTCTTCCATTTAACCAAAACATCCAGGAATGGAAGGCAGCCATCTTTCTCTAGTTCGATAGTAGATCAAATATTCTCATGGATGGAGTTAAAATGATGAAAAAACTCCATTAACTTTTCTTCTCCGTGGGGCCACACTATGAAAGTGTCATCGACGTATCTCCAAAAAACAGTTTGTTTACAGACCACTGATTCAAGTGCTCTCTCCTCAAAGTCCTCCATAAAGAGGTTAGCCACCAGAGGAGACAGAGGGCTGCCCATGGCGACACCGTCAGAGTGTTCAAAAATAAGTTGAGGGAAGAGTATGTCAAAACAAAGCAGTAATGTCCGATTCAAACTGTTGACCAATTAGAATCAAGGAATCCGCAAGAGGTACTTTTGTGAAAAGGATAACTACATCAAAACTCACTAGAAGATCCAAACTACTTAAGTGGAGAGCCCCCAGTCTGTTAATAAAATCAGCAGAGTTCCGTATATGGTGAGAACATTTACCAACAAATGGTCTCAACAAAGAAGCTAGATGTTTGTCTAAATCATATGTGGGTACATCAATACTACTCACTACAGGCCGTAAAGGCAGACCTTCTTTATGCACTTTAGGAAGACCATACATTCTCGGTGGTATGCTGCCATGTGGTCTTAACCGCTTGATGCACTCTGGAGCTAGCGAGGAAGAGTTCAAAAGTGCACACGTCTTCCATTGCACACATGCTGTTGGATCTTGATCAATTCTCCGATACATAGTATCACTAAGTAGACTATACATCTTCTCCAAATACAACCAATGAGGTAACAAAATGCTAGAGTTACTTTTATCAGCCTTAAGTACCATTATTTCCGGATCTTCTCAAGGTTCCGTAGTGCAGCCCTTTCTTCAGTGGTTATATTACTGTGTTGAGGAGGACCTTCCAGAAGAACCTGATCAGTTTCCCTTCTTATTTCTTCAGCAGTGTCCATAGGAGGGCGACGTACAGCTTGTTCAACACCACTTACAAAACTTATAAGAGGTACTGCACTTGGTGTAGGTGCAAAGTTAAGACCTTTGCCCAAAAGCGACAGCGTCACATCATCTAAAATCTTCTCCGTGAAATTAACCACAGAACGTCGTGCAGTTATTTCCTGTGGCATCGGCTGTTGTGGCACCAAATGATCAAATTTCGACATCTGCTGAGAACTAGCAGCCTTACATACCCAGTCAAACTTGACTGAAGTCACACCATCCACCCACTCCCATGATATAGGAGAGAAAAGTGCTGCAATTTTCAAGTGTACATGGAACAATTCTTCTGAGATGGCATCCAACCTTCATCTCGTATAACAAATTCCCTCCTTCACAATAGTGTGGCTCACCTTATCCATTATTTTCCGTGCAGTGGTCGTCTTAATAAAATGTGTCACTCTGGCAAATTTGGGTATTATGCCATGGTCCTGACATCTCATTAAAAAACTTAAAGAACTTAAAAGCTTTGCTATCTTAGCACGTAGCTTGTCAAACCTTCTTACATTTGAGGCCATCTCCTCCCCATAAAGGCGTTTGATGTAAAATTTGAAATTTTCCCAGAGAATCAACCGTTCAAAAAGATTTCGGGCTTGCAGCCGGTCATCGTAAACTTCATTGCACGATATTTCTGCTGGACAACTGCTAGCCATCTTTTTGGGACTCCATTATCAAAGAATCAGTTGAAATACGCATTGTGGAACATCTAATGAACCGTGAGAGTGGTTACCAACTGAATAAAGCATGGATTCTTGTCATCTCTGAAATTTGCTCGAGACGAAGACACCACAAGACTTTGATAGCTACGACCAGCAACAATACCGACGGCAGCTGAGTACTGCAGTTCCACCAGCAAGGGCGCTGCTGCTGGGCGGTGTGACCCTTCTGCCTCCGATGCAATTGCAATGCATGTGCAGCAGAACTATCAGCGCACTATATCAGCTGGAGCAGAGAACGTCTCCGTCAGTCCTCGTTCGGCTCACCTGAAGATGGCTGGCAGTTGTCCAGCCGAAATATCGTGCAATGAAGTTTACGATGACCGGCTGCAAGCCTGAAATCTTTTTGAACAATCTCTTTGTTACTAGATCTTTAGTTAACCCTTTTCTATTTTTCATTACTTTATCCATTGTGTTAGTTTTCTTTCTCCACAAAAGATCAAGTAAATCAAGGCTAGTGTAAAAACGATCCCTGTGTAGAGTTAGACCTTTACCACAGACACTTTCACACAGTCTATTTACTTCATGCAAAATGCTGTTATTAGCATCTGCCTGACTACCAGAATATATTTCATATTTCAAAATTTACCCACTTTCACATAAAGTAAAGAATCTACACATTCAAACTAAGGCTGCTTTTAAAAGAGCAAATTCCTTCATCTATAATGAGATTTTCTCCTTGTTTGTATGCTCTCTCATTTTTTCTCATGAATAGATCAAAGATGGGTCTCACCTTGATAACTGGATTGTGCCCTTCTTGATTTTTTTAAAATAAAATTTGCATTATTTATGACGTGAAACAATCACAGAATTGACAGAAAACCATCTCTTGGTGTACACTTTCTTGCAAAGTTGGTTTGAAGTACAGAATTTGTGACCAACAATTGGGCAGTTTCATTTTTCTAGCAAGGCACATTGATAAAACCACACCAGAAACTTATACAGTTCACTGAGTTTCACAATAGTCCCCTTATGCCAATCTAACTGCAGCTTTAAGATCTATATATCATTTATTTTGCCAATAGTTGTTCTACGATATAAGTTTGTCTCTCCTTTTGCCATCTTCGGAAATACAGAAGCGTCCGATCTTACCCGTCGGCTTTGACCCATGACGTCACAAATATGACAGAAACGACCATAAACAACAATTCCAATATGGCGGATATAAAAACATCGCATACGTATCATAAACACTGAAATACACAGGTTTCACAAAAAGCCTAATGACTCTAACGGGACAAGCGTGGGAAATTGGGGGTTTTTGGGTGGGGAGAAACTAAATATACACAAATGTAGCCACCGACCGCCATATAAAACCATGCAAAACGACGAACAAACACTTCCCTGAACCTACATACATCTACAGCAGCTCCCGATCCCATAAATTGGGATCGAACACTTCCCTTGACCTATATAGCTCAACAGCAACTCCCGATCCCATCTCCAATTACAAAAATCAACATACTCCACCAAACATTGAGATTAACACTTCCCTCCAGCTATATAGCTCAACACCAGTTACCAATCCCATATCGACCACTACCCATGACCTATGATCTCAAACACATCTTCCAATACAAATACCAATACCAACCTTCACAGCCACAAATCTCAATGAAACACTTCCCTATACCCAATACACAACACATACACCAAAAACAAAAAACAAAAATGGAACTCCACAACCCCAAAATAAAAAACCCACAAACATAAACCAAATACAACATAAAAAACATCTCAATCACACACTACAACTCAACAAAAACTTCAACAAAATAGATCCTCCACAACAAAAAGAAAACACACACACACTCCCCCTCCCCCCCCCCACCTTAACAAACACTATACAACAAAATAAACCACCCACCCCACCCTGAACCACAGCCACCCACCCACCTACCCAGCCCACCCTAACTAACCAATTTCGGCCTATACATTTTACCCACAGCCCTTAAAAAAACCCGAACAATGCAATAGCCCTCTGGGACACTCTTCCGCCAACAGTACTCATCTAAATGAGACTGAAGGTTGGAAGAGCGCCTCTTCCCCCTCCCAAGAACTGACTTAACCGCCCCCCACATCCCCTCAATTGTGTTAGTGCAAGCCCCTGTATCATAATTCTTAAACTCTAAACTGTGGTTCACTACTAA
Source organism: Schistocerca piceifrons (assembly GCF_021461385.2). NCBI lineage: Eukaryota > Metazoa > Arthropoda > Insecta > Orthoptera > Acrididae > Schistocerca > Schistocerca piceifrons. The sequence goes on along the minus strand of NC_060139.1, from coordinate 361,020,950 downwards.
ATGATTAAATCCCCTCTCACCCAACCCCCTATAAGAAGAAAAAGCATCGGAAACTACTGTGGACCCCGGCTCTACATACTCCTCAATTAACCCCACTAATTCAGCCTTCGACCTCCCCTCCACAACCCTAAAAACACATTCGGAACCCCCACCCCCCGGAACAACAGCCCCCCACACCCAAAGACCAGCCACAGACTTCCCCCTCCCATACTTCCTTTTCCCAAACTGCAACTCGTCCACCTCCACAACCACCCCATGCCCCCCCCAACTTACCCCTGTACTTAATAAATTCCGAACACACTTCACGACAAAAGGAATACCAGTCTAAAACAGTCCTCTCACTCACACCAGTCTCAAACACGCAAAAACTCTGTGGGGATCTATAACAAAAATAATACGTAACAAGCACAATCTCACGCATGCCCAATCTAGACTTCTCGAACCAGGTACCGCGCCTTATGGAACGCCATACGCCATCTTTCCTGCAGCACCACATGTACCCGTCCCTGGTCCGAGAGGCCGGAACTTAAACCAATTTCATCGCCTCACGGCAAAGAGAGCACTTTACAACTTCGGCAATTAATCCGAATAGCTGTAGAAACTTGATCAGGTCTAACGGTGTCTCGCCCATCATCGCCCTCAACCGAACACTATTCATGCGGTCTTTCATATCCATTCCTGAACAAAAAACCACAACCGAATACACTCAATAACAAACTCACCCGGCGTACAGCAATTACCATTACATTAACCATCACACAAAACCGTTAACTCACTAATACAAATTCCGCTTCAAAACCACAAACACAGCACTCACCACTGAGCAACAGCAAACTGACTCCAACAAACCAAACAAACGTAAACCATGAACACACCACCAGAGAGCACGACAAACACCCCCATGACATCTACAAACACGCCACAATCACAAACCAAACTCCGCGCCGTAATGACGTCACACACCACAACACGCTTACGTCACGGGTCAAAGCCGACGAGTAAGATCGGAGGTTTCTGTTGACCCCCATCTTCAGTAGTAAGTTGTCAGAAAAGTATGTGAAAAATAAACACAGAAGAGTTCTGGTTAATCTGAATTAGAATTCCACATGATTCTTCAAAAACTGGAAGCTGTGGAATGGTAGTGTCATTATCTGTTGACTGCCCAGTCAAAAGAGGCAGACTGACAGGTGGGCGCAGAGGGATCCCTGTTGCATCATCAACATCAGCAGCTTCACCCTAAGTCCTCGTTGACACTTCTTCATCAAAATGCCTTCTTCTTATATAGTACAAATCATAACAATTACCTTTCTGCTGTACAACACAGATAAAAATGCAACAAAACAAATATCTTGCCATCACTGCTTTCGAAACTAAAAATTTATTCATCGAGCTCAGAATCACTATTGTTCAACAAAAACTCTATCTCACCTTCACCTAAAGCCATCTTGAAGACAAACAGAAAGCATGAAGTCAACAACACAGACAACAATCAAGGTCTGGTTCCTGGCAGATTAAAACTGTGTGCAGGACTGAGACTCGAACTCGGGATCTTTGCCTTTCGTTGGCAAGTGCTCTACCAACTGAGCTACCCAAGCACAACTCACAAACCATACTCACAGCTTTACTTCCACCAGTACCTCATCTCCTACCTTCCATACTTCTCCTACCTTCCAAACTTCTCCTACCTTTCAAACCTCATTCTGGAAAAAATCAAGGTCCTTTGCTCCGCATGTGATGTGAGGTGCTGCATAGCAATGAGATGAAGCAAAATGCAACAAAGCAATTAACATTTGCTTCCCACCTATAAGAGTGACTGGTGGTGCCAACAGTATTTCTTTAATGATAGTACAAGAATCACAGAATATCTTCATAAAGATGACAGACAATAAAAAAGAGGGATACATTTACAAAGCCCAGAAATTTTTCAACATAGGTCCTATCTCAGTTGTTTTTTTTTTTTTGGAGTAAATCCACGTGACATAGGAGCTACATGGTTCATTTCCAAAGTGTTAACAGGCCTTGCTAAATTGCACTTATCCGAAGTCTGATGTTAGGCAGAACCATTTCACATTGACGAACAGATCCATGTACTGCTCCAGGCAAAGAATATCCTATACCTACAGCTTTAAATTTATTGTTATTTTTTTATATAAATGACAACACATTGATTCTGCACTAGCAAACTGCTTATTATAATATTATTTATTTATTGACTATATTGCTGAACTGACATTATGTTGCAACAAAATTTGTACACAATTTGATTTTTAATTCTATTGTTTATTTTAAAGAGCCAAATACCATCTATTTTGTTTCTCAATGCCATAACATTCTGTTGCATTTCACTAAACTGATTCCTCATTTTTGGCCTTCCTTACTGTTTGTGTAACTTCAATCATTTTAATCTCTTTCTATTCCATCTAGCATATATGCCAAGTGGTGATTGTAATAGCAGTACTATCAAACATTTAGAGTTAAAGCAAAATAATGCATTTACCAATGCAGCAGATGCATCTGTGCTTTTGATCCACCCACTTCCAACACTTGTAACCACAAAGGCACCAAACAATTCTCCTGGAATACTGGCTGTGTCATTGACATAACGTGCTTCACCTGCGAAATAAAAAAGATTTTGAAATGCACATTTAACAGATAAAATAGTTTGCAATATAATGTCAATGTGTATATATGTATACACAAGAGAACAAATTATAAGGGACGTCTGAGAAATAAGGAAATGAATTTAGAAAGGAGTATAATAAATAAAAACAGAGGTGAGCCATCAAACCAAGAAGAATACACATTTCCAGTGTCACAAGTGTATTTTCAATTATTTCTTCTACTTATTTTCTGCACGATCCTGAGCATTTGGTAACAATGTCACTCATTACCAAGTGCTCAAGGAAAGTAAGTAGAAGAAATAAGACATAAATGAAAACGCACTTGTGACAGTGCAAATGCGCATTCTTCTTGGCTTGATGGCTCATCTCTGTTTTTATTTATTGTATTAGTCTTATTCCTAAATAACTTTACTGTTACTTTTTATTTTTATTGCATGCGAGATCAAATATGTACAATTTACATACAAATCTGTTGAAAAACGCAACAATTTGGGAACAGATACTGAGCCTGTCAGAAGTCCCATTGCCGGAAAATGAATCATAGCAAATGGCAGGACAGTTGTTATCACTAAATCTGATAGTGCCACAAATTTTGCCCTATTACAAAGTAAAAACTGTTCACAGTATTTTCTTCAAATTTCAGAATCTGTCTTTGTGTAATGAGGCATGGTAGAAACGCTGGATTACATTATCTAGAATTCTATACATGGTGCACTAAACTTCTAAATAGATAATCACTATGACTAAATCTAGATAATTCAAAAATGTAGGTCACAAAGAGCTGCTGTAAACTTCAACACAGCTAGTCCATTTCTGTTATTGTTGGAATCTAACAGGAGTTTCCCATTTACCAGCAGTTAAACACTGGCCAAGTGATGCAACAAATGAAGATGAATATGCACCATTATGGGTTAATTTGATTGCAGGAAAGATGAAACACTGTAAACAATGGCTATAACCAATAAGAGATTACAGTTATTCATCTTTTACTGCACAACAAACAACATTAACACTACCATCTAAAGCGAATGATAAGATTAAACATTACCCAAGAGAGAGAGAGAGAGAGAGAGAACAGTTTTTACCAGATTATTATGTATTATTAAGTATATTATTACTATTATTATTATTTATTATGATCCCACAGGATGTCCATGAGCCCCATTTTGAGACTCTCTGGTCTGTCTGTCATATTCTGCAAACCCTCAGAAGGACATCTTGCCAAAGTTACAATATGAATTGCAATGATCTATGAGGCAAAGTGGGGCTAGTTGTTCACCACAATGGACTGAGTAGTGGAAGTACCAGCCATTTCTACAGAGAGTGGCACAGTGGAGATGGAACTGAAGTTTCAAGATGTCACAGGTACCATAACACAGCCAGCAGCCATCAAAGCCACACAAAGCATAAATTCAAGATGTGCTCTCAGTACAAATGTGGAACTAATCAAATGTGAATCACACAAGTTGAAACAGAGCCCTTATTACTTCAAGAGCATCTGTTAGCCAAATGGATATGTGACAGAAGAATGGAATGATCCCTGATGTACTCACTACATAACAAGAGATATAAGTTACTATGCTCAAAGTATTGAGGAATAAGTCTCCTAAATACCTGCTATAAAGTGTATGTTATAATAATTAACAAAATATTAGTTCCTTTCACATGCATGCACATTTTAGGTGCAAACAAGGCTTCACAAAAGGGAGACAACATTTAGACTGAATCTTTAGACTTCCATTAATGATTGCAAAAACAAAAGAATTTACCCACATACTGTATGTACATGGAGTATGTGAATGCATTTGACAAATTATGAAATGTTATTGTGGAAACACTGGAAAACATGGGAGTTCCATGACATCAGCAATAAGATACATGTGTATAATGAATTAAGAATTCAGATCTACATAAGTCAAACATCTCTTGTAGGTATCAAACCTACCCAAGAAGTCTATAATAGTGTCTTCTTCCACTATATGTTTTAATATTCATACTGTAGTGGTCAGGGCTTAGTGACAGTAGATATTGAGCATCAGTGACAGAGGGGAGCATTTATCACTTTGTGCGTGGTGGAGTGGGCTCTTTCCTTGGCTCACAGGGTGAGGTGTCAGTGAAACATTGGTGGTTCCACTAACAGTCATTTATTGAGACATAAAACCCTTTAAACAAACAGACTAATACATTGTGTTTTAACTCGCTCAATTCCTTGCAACAGCGGAGCAGCAGAGTCATAGTGTGCTGATTCCAGTGACGGCTGATGCGGCGACAGCTCATGTTGCAGCAGCACAACGATTACATATTCTTCCCTCGGTACCATGCCTGTGCCTCTCTTCGGTGGCCCAGCCTTCTCCTTGTGAATTTGCTCATTGTGTTATTAACAAGTGGCTACAGTGTGGTGTGAAGTGTCTGTCCCAGAATCGAACCACCAACACTCCAGTTTGGCGTCTTCTGGCAGAGTTCATCAGCCTCTCACTTCACAGGTGACCCATTTGGTGAGTCCGTAGTCACTTCGTCCTCACCAGTGACCCGGGTAAGTACCACATGAACTTTTTTCTGGTAATATTTGGGATGGCATCTTTTGCATTGACCTGTTGGTGTGGTACGGACATCTTCTTCTGTCTAGTAGCGTAGCGGCTAAGACACTGTAGCGAAGTATGACATCTGGTAACTAACTGTCAGTTCATCCATCCAGGGATGTTTGCTTGGGTATTCTTTCTCCCCTTAAAGGGCATCTCAAAGGACTGCCTAAAGCCTGTTTGTCGGAGGTATTTATTCAGTGTTTTTTCCAATGTTGTGAAGTTTCTAGGATGGCAACTGACTCTTTGGTCATTGATCTCTGCTTCACACATTGGGCAGAAATGTGACCAATGTCAGCACACATGTGGCTTTCCTTTGTTTTGCCTCTATGCTGGCATTGTCCTGTTGTCCACTGCATCACCAGATATGTCACGCACGTAGGTTCAGTATGCCGACAATTCCTGGAGCATTGACCGCTGATGTGTGAACTGCACTGGTCGTTGTTCTCCTTGGAAGCATTGCCCATCTGCTCAGTCATTGCTCTGTCGAAGTGCTGACTGCTGCTGCACACACTCAGCTGGTCATTGGCCTTCTTATGTTGGCAGAAACGTAACCAACTTTGATGCACATGCCACCTTTCCTTGTTCAACTGTTACTGCTTCTGAACATTGTGGCTTAACATCTCTAAAATGTTCACTTAACCTATAATAAGTCTTTACATAGTTTTCTGCTTTGAACAACCATAAATAACACATAATTATTATATATCTTACACTCCTCTGCCATCTGAAAAAAATTCATCCTCTAATTTTCTCCTATGTCCATCTACAATGACTAACAAACAAGAGACAAAAACACAGTGACAATCTTAGCCTGTAGTTATGTTAGAAATATGGTAGAATGACAATTAGTACCAATACAATGAAGTAGTAAGCAACAATTATCTCTACATACATTTTAGCAGTACATGTGTGTTATCTCTTGTTGGAATCCTGTGTTGTGTTAAGTTCATTGCTGGTAACAGTCCCTGTGAACTAAACAGATCCTGAAACTCGTCCAACACTGCTTCTGTCATATCCCATTCATTTCCTTTTAAGTGTGATCTTCTGGCACAATGCATTTTTATAGGCAGCTGGTTTATCACTATTTTTCACATCCAACCAATCAAAATCATTCTTTCTCTATGGCACTTACATTAGCTATCAACATTCCCTTTCATAACTCCTTGTCTTTTGTCCCAAAATTATCTGCATGCACCGGTATCTTCTATACTCCATCAGTTGTTGCGGCACAAACTATACTCCTGCACAGAAAACAATGTGCTGAGTCTAATTCATTATTTTTCACTATGCATAGTGTGTTTGTGGGTAAAGCAACATTAATGTCCAACCAAACTAGCTTTCCTGTACCAAATAGTATTTTATCCCGTGAATCTACCTTCAAGCACATTGCTTGCAGTTTAGTTGATTCCTCTTTCTGTGGAGAGGGCACTTGTGCAGACTGCCCTTGGCAGCTGTGTCACCTAATCGAAACAATGTTGCCTTCAGCTCCACTGTTTGCTGCCTGAGGTTGATTATGGCATGATGTTTATTCAGGAAATCTAACCCTAGGATAGCACTTACCCTTGATACAACTTCCACAACCTCCTGGAATCTTACACCCTCAATGTGAAAGGCCAGTGTCATACAGCTTACTGAACGTATGTCACCTCTGCCTGTACTGCTTAACTTATATGTTAGAGGGTCATATCTCCTGACCTCAGTGCATGGTTTACTTATGACTGACACATGAGATCCATTGTCGATTAATGGTCTATGTGTTTTACCATTAATAGTGCATGGTAACCAGCACTCCACCTTTGCATGTGCTCTAATAGCATGGAATTTTAATGGGAACGCCTGGCAGCAGTTCCTGGGTTCCTGTACCCGTTTAATGGGCCCCTGTTTGCAAATTTCACTGTACTGCTACACTCTTGATATGTATGGACCACACTTTGACAATTTGTACACTGTAATTCGTGACAGTTTTTCTTGATACATCCCTGCCGATCGCATCTGAAACAACAAACCCCTCTGGAAAATACAGTTTTTCTTTCCTTGTACCATGTTGCAGTGTCTATTTCTCTAATGCTGTAGCAATGTTCACTGCATCAGTTAAATTCTTTGGAAATTCTCCACTAACACAGTATGATGTTTTGGGTGGCAATCCTTGCAAAAGAGTATCTAAGGCCCTATTCTCTGCTTCTTGTAGAAAATACTTATTGGCTTTATTACTGGCTAACTATTGATAATACTATTAACTTTTTATATTCTATCCACAAAGCTGTCTATTGTTTCACTGTGTCTTTGGGACAAGGTGTTCAACTGCTCCCTATAAAAACAGGAACTATTCTGCTTTTTAAACCCTTTGAGCAAACCTTGTTTCAATTCTTCAAAAGTTAATGCATTTCGTAACTCCTCGTGGTATAGTATGTGAGTGTTAGGTTCCCCACTTAACTTTAACTGTCATTTGCAACATCTGTTCATCTGACCAAGAACCAAGTTTAGCGGCTGCTAAAAAATAAAAAATAAAATGCTTCTATATCCTCTCTTTGTTTGATAGAGAAGGGAATCACAAGGGCGGCTATTGACGAATCTAGTATGGGAGCGGTTGCACTAGATATTAATCTATACTCGGATAATCCATTCAACAATTTCATTGCTGCCTCTGGATCACGGGGTCCCAGGCTCGATTCCCGGACAGGTTGGGGATTTTCTCTGCATGGGCACTGGGTGTTTGTGTTGTCTTCATCATTTCATCATCATTATCATTCATGATAGTGGCTAGGTTGGACTGCGTAAAAAATTGGAGTGTGGAAAAATTGGGACTTTGTATGGGCACTGATGACTGAGCAGTTGAGCGCCACACAAACCAAACATCATCATCAACAACAATTCATTATTTTCAGACCTCAATTGGACTATCTGATTAAGCAGGCTCTGATTAGGAAACTCCTTGTGTCTTACTGTCTGTCATTGCAATGCTTTCCTGTTTAACATATGGTTATTCCTACAAATATATTTCCTATGGCCACAAGAACATAGACAAATCTACATAAGTAACATAAGAAATTTGATTACAATTTTGATCAAAACAATAAGAACATCTAACACAATCCAAAAAGAAATTCTCTAGTGTTAAATTTCTTTGAAAGAATGGGAGCTTTACATCATCTGTTTTTTACACAATGAAAGCATTACTTGAAAAGGAAAACCATCTGGAACCAATGTGCCTTCACCAATGTACTGAAATACTGTCCACTGGCTGCAGGTTGTCGTCATGAATTTCTTGTACCAAAATTTCCCTACCATGTACACCTCAATATAGAACCTAGCTTATCTGACATCAAATGAAGTGGGTCGGGTTTTAATGACAGTAGATATTGAGTGTCAGTGGCAGAGGGGAGCAAAGGTCATTATTTTGTCAGGGGTGACAGTAAGGATGCAACACTTCGTGGGCGTGAAGTGGGCTCTTTCCTCGGTTCAGAGGGTGGGGTGTGAGTGACGCATTGATGGTTCCACTAACAGTCGTTTACTGAGACATAAGACCCTTTAAACAAATAGACTAATACATTGTGTTTTAAGTCACTCAATACATTGCGGCAATGGAGCAGTGGAATCGTAGCGAGCAGATTCAAGTGACAGCTAATGCGGCAACAGCTTGTGTGGCACCAGAACGATGATGGCGTATTCTTCCCTTAGTAACATGCCCATGACTCTCTGTGGTGGCGTGGCCTTCTCCTTATGAATTCACTCATTGCGTTATCAACGAGCAGCTACAGCATGGCACAGAGCACTCTGTTCCAGAATTGAACCAGTGACCCTCTGGTTCAGCATCTTCTGGCAGAGTTCATCAACCTCTAGATTCACAGATGACCCACTTGGTGAGGCTGCAGTCCTTTTGTCATCAAGAACCACCTGGCTAAGTACCATGCAAACTTCTTACCGGTAACATCTGGGATGGCATCTTCTGCACGGATCTACTGGCACGGTTCTGACATATTCTTCTGCTGAGCAGCATAGCAGCTAAGTTGCTGTAACGAAGTATGATGTCTGCTGACTAACCATCAGTCCATCCATTCAAGGACGTTTCTCCATGTATTCTTTCTCCCCTTGAAGGACTTCTCAAAGGACCACTACACACCCCTTTGTCAGAGGTATTTATTTGGTGTTTTTGCCAATGTCATGATGTTTCTGGGGCTGTGACTGACACACATGCTGGGTTTCCATTGTTTTGCCTCTACGCTGGCCTGGTCAAGCATTTTTCTGTCATCCTCCACATCGCGAGATACGTCACACACATGAGTTCAATATGGTGACAGTCCCTGGTGCATTGACTGCTGCTGTACAAACTGCACTAGTCATTGTTCTGCTTGGAAGCATTGCCTGTCTGCTCGGTCACTGCTCTGTTGAAGTGCTGACTGCTGCTGCACAAACTCTCCTGGTCATCGGCCTTCTCACATTGGGCAGAAACGTGGCCAATGTTGATGCACGTGCCATCTGTCGCTGTTCGATTACTGCCACTTCCAAATATAGTAGCTTAACATGTCTAAAATGTTTACTTAACCTATAATAAGTCTTTACATATTTTTATGCTTTGAACAACCATTAATAACACATTATTACTGCACATAATTATTATATACCTTACAATACTGACAAAGTTATAAATAACTGCCTGAAAAGAGTAAACAATACATTTCCTGTTAAGGCCACATAGTTTACAAGTTTATTACTCTCCAATAATCAGATCATCATAGGAAAAGATGAAATAAGGCCTAGACAGTGGTATATTAATCAAGCCAGACTACTGCTGAAAGTGCAATTACAATTTCAATGAGTGAAACTTAAGTGGTGACAACTCATGGAGGGCACCTATAAATACTAAAATCATTACTGAACAAACAAATGAATCTACATACTTATTTATTTTATTTTATTTACACGTCAAGTTCTGTAGGACCAAATTGAGGAGCAACTCTCCAAGGTCATGGAACATGTCAGTACATGAAATTACAACATAAAAGTAATAACAGATAAAAATATATGTTCGTGCCGCCATTGGATAAGCAGCTGCCAGCAGAAAGTCGTATACTCCTAGCTCACTCATTTGTTACATAGCTTAATTCTTAATATCATTGCGTGTTTTTGGTACTTGCATTGTTTAATTCATAAATTTCGGGCGTATTGTAGTATTTGAGAGTTGTAGCATCACGTTTTAGTACCTGAATAGTGTAAATTTGCGTAGTCGTCTGTCTTCTGTTTTTGTTTTGAACGGCCAGTGTCGGTTGGCCACAACCACTGTGCTCCCTGCCGCCGTTGGATAAGCAGCTGCCAGCAGAAAGTCATATTCTCCTAGCTCACTTAATATCTTTGCGTGTTTTTGGTACTTGCATTGTTTAATTCATAAATTTCGGGTGTATTATAGTATTTGAGAGTTGTAGCATCGCGTTTTAGTACCTGAATAGTGTAAATATGCGTAGTCGTCTGTCTTCTGTTTTTGTTTTGAATGGCCAGTGTCGGTTGGTCAGAACCAGTGTGCTCCCTGCCGGCATTGGATAAGCAGCTGCCAGCAGAAAGTCGTATACTCCTAGCTCACTCATTTGTTACATAGTTTAATTCTTGATTTCTTTGCGTGTTTTTGGTACTTGCATTGTTTAATTCATAAATTTCGGGTGTATTATAGTATTTGAGAGTTGTAGCATCGCGTTTTAGTACCTGATAGTGTAAAATCGCGTAGTCTCCTTCCACCGCCGAGCAGTGTGTTAGCAGTGCGCAAGTAGCAGCATTACTGCATTTACTAGGCAATCTTGTATTTTAATAACCGTTTAAATTTTGTGTCAATTTGTTTGTGCTCTCTGTAGATTAATTCAGACATTCTTTGCGCAACAGTTTTTAGCATGGATAGGGACTGCAACTGCTGTGTTCGGATGCAGGCTGAGTTGGCATCCCTTCGCTCCCAGCTTCAGGCAATGTTGGCTTCGGTCACACAGCTTGAGGCTGTTGCCAATGGGCATCACTGTGGGGGTCCAGATGGCGGTTTCTCGGGGACGGCCAGCTCGTCCCACGCATCCCCTGATCGGACTACGACTGTGGCTGCCCGGGATACTACTCACATTGAGGCTGACCCCTCACCCGTGGTAGAGTGGGAGATCGTCTCGAGGTGTGGCAGTGGGTAAAAGACATACCGAAGGGCTGAACGGAAGGCCTCTCCAGTTTGTCTGACAAACCAGTTTCAGGCTCTGTCTCCGGCTGATACTGATCTTCGGCCGGAGATGGCTGCTTGTCCTGTTCCAGAGGCTGCTCGTCCGTCTGCAAGATCCGGGCAGTCGCAGAGGGTGGGCTTACTGGTAGTTGGGAGCTCCAACGTCAGGCGCGTAATGGGGCCCCTTAGGGATATGGCAGCAAGAGAGGGGAAGAAAACCAATGTGCACTCCGTGTGCATACTGGGGGGAGTCATTCCAGATGTGGAAAGGGTCCTTCCGGATGCCTTGAAGGGTACAGGGTGCACCCATCTGGAGGTGGTCGCTCATGTCGGCACCAATGATGTGTGTCGCTATGGATCGGAGGAAATCCTCTCTGGCTTCCGCCGGATATCTGATTTGGTGAAGACTGCCGGTCTCGCTAGCGGGATGAAAGCAGAGCTCACCATCTGCAGCGTCGTCGGCAGGACTGACATTTGGTACAGAGCCAGTGGAGGGTCTGAATCAGAGGCTGAGACGGTTCTGCGACCATGTGGGCTGCAGATTCCTCAACTTGCGCCATAGGGTGGTGGGGTTTCGGGCTCCGCTGGATAGTTCAGGAGTCCACTACACGCAGCAAGCGGCTACACGGGTAGCAGGGGTTGTGTGGCGTGGACTGGGCAGTTTTTTAGGTTAGATAGCCTCGGGCAACAGCCTCAAAGGGTGCAGGGCAAAGTCAGGACATACGGGGACCAAGCAGCAATCGGTATTGTAATTGTAAACTGTCGAAGCTTCATTGGTAAAGTACTGGAACTTCAAGCGCTGATAGAAAGGACCGAAGCTGAAATCATTATAGATACAGAAAGCTGGCTGAAGCCAGAGATAAATTCAGCCGAAATTTTTACAAAGGCACAGACGATGTTTAGAAAGGATAGATTGCATGCAACCGGTGGTGGTGTGTTTGTCGCTATTAGTAGTAGTTTATCCTGTAGTGAAGTAGAATTGGATAGTTCCTGTGAAATATTATGGGTGGAGGTTACACTCAACAGCCGAGCTAGGTTAATAATTGGCTCCTTTTACCGACCTCCCAACTCAGCAGCATTAGTGGCAGAACAACTGAGAGGAAATTTGGAATACATTTCACATAATGTTATCATCTTAGGTGGAGATTTCAATTTACCAGATATAGACTGGGACACTCAGATGTTTAGGACAGGTGGTAGGGACAGAGCATCGAGTGACATTATACTGAGTGCACTATCCGAAAATTACCTTGAGCAATTAAACAGAGAATCGACTCATGGAGATAACATCTTGGATCTACTGATAACAAACAGACTCAAACTTTTCAACTCTGTAAGTGCAGAACAGGGAGTCAGTGATCAGAAGGCCATTGCAGCATCCCTGAATATGGAAGTTAATAGGAATATAAAAAAAGGGAGGACGGTTTATCTGTTTAGCAAGAGTAATAGAAGGCAGATTTCAGACTACCTAACAGATCAAAACGAAAATTTCTGTTCCGACACTGACAATGTTGAGTGTTTACGGAAAAAGTTTAAGGCAATTGTAAAATGCGTTTTAGACAGGTATGTGCCGAGTAAAACTGTGAGGGGCAGGAAAAACCGACCGTGGTTCAACAACAAAGTTAGGAAACTACTGCGAAAACAAAGAGAGCTTCACTGCAAATTTAAATGCAGCCAAAACCTCTCAGACAAACAGAAGCTAAACGATCTCAAAGTTAGCGTAAGGAGGGCTATGCGTGAAGCGTTCAGTGAATTTGAAAGTAAAATTCTATGTACCGACTTGACAGAAAATCCTAGGAAGTTCTGGTCTTACGTTAAATCAGTAAGTGGCTGGAAACAGCATATCCAGACACTCCGGGATGATGATGGCATTGAAACAGAGGACGACACGCGTAAAGCTGAAATACTAAACACCTTTTTCCAAAGCTGTTTCACAGAGGAAGACCGCACTGCAGTTCCTTCTCTAAATACTCACACAAACGAAAAAATGGCTGACATCGAAATAAGTGTCCAAGGAATAGAAAAGCAACTGGAATCACTCAACAGAGGAAAGTCCACTGGACCTGACGGGATACCAATTCGATTCTATACAGAGTACGCGAAAGAACTTGCCCCCCTTCTAACAGTCGTGTACCGCAAGTCTCTAGAGGAACGGAAGGTTCCAAATGATTGGAAAAGAGCACAGGTAGTCCAAGTCTTCAAGAAGGGTCGTCGAGCAGATGCGCAAAACTATAGACCTATATCTCTGATGTCGATCTGTTGTAGAATTTTGGAACATGTTTTTTGCTCGAGTATCATGTCGTTTTTGGAAACCCAGAATCTACTCTGTAGAAATCAACATGGATTCCGGAAACAGCGATCGTGTGAGACCCAACTCGCTTTATTTGTTCATGAGACCCAGAAAATATTAGATACAGGTTACCAGGTAGATACTATTTTCCTTCACTTCCGGAAGGCGTTCGATACAGTTCCGCACTGTCACCTGATAAACAAAGTAAGAGCCTACGGAATATCTGACCAGCTGTGTGGCTGGATTGAAGAGTTTTTAGCAAACAGAACACAACATGTTGTTATCAATGGAGAGACGTCTACAGACGTTAAAGTAACCTCTGGCGTGCCACAGGGGAGTGTTATGGGACCATTGCTTTTCACAATATATATAAATGACCTAGTAGATAGTGTCGGAAGTTCCATGCGTCTTTTCGCGGACGATACTGTAGTATACAGAGAAGTTGCAGCATTAGAAAATTGTAGCGAAATGCAGGAAGATCTGCAGCGGATAGGCACTTGGTGCAGGGAGTGGCAACTGACCCTTAACATAGACAAATGTAATGTATTGCAAATACATAGAAAGAAGGATCCTTTATTGTATGATTATATGATAGCGGAACAAACAATGGTAGCAGTTACTTCTGTAAAATATCTGGGAGTATATGTGCGGAACAATTTGAAGAGGAATGATCATATAAAATTAATTGTTGGTAAGGCGGGTGCCAGGTTGAGATTCATTGGGAGAGTCCTCATAAAATGTAGTCCATCAACAAAGGAGGTGGCTTACAAAACACTCGTCCGACCTATACTTGAGTATTGCTCATCAGTGTGGAATCCGATCCAGATCGGGTTGACGGAGGAGATAGAGAAGATCCAAAGAAGAGCAGAGCGCTTCGTCACAGGGTTATTTGGTAACCGTGATAGCGTTACAGAGATGTTTAGTAAACTCAAGAGACAGACTCTGCAAGAGAGGCGCTCTGCATCGCGGTGTAGCTTGCTCGCCAGGTTTTGAGAGGGTGCGTTTCTGGATGAGGTATCGAATATATTGCTTCCCCCTACTTATACCTCCCGAGGACATCACGAATGTAAAATTAGAGAGATTCGAGTGCGCACGGAGGCTTTCAGACAGTCGTTCTTCCTGCGAACCATACACGTCTGGAACAGAAAAGGGAGGTAATGACAGTGGCACGTAAAGTGCCCTCCGCCACACACCGTTGGGTGGCCTGCGGAGTATAAATGTAGATATAGATGTAGAACCTGAAAAAAGTCAGTCCATAAGTTTAATTAAACCCTATCAGCAATACAATAAGAATGAGCTTAATTTTTCAAGGAATTCCTCGACAGAATAGAAGGAGTGACCCATGAGGAAACTCTTCAGTTTCGATTTGAAAGCTCGTGGATTACTGCTAAGATTTTTGATTTCAAGTGGCAGCTTATTGAAAATGGATGCAGCAGTATACTGCACACCTTTTTGCACAAGAGTTAAGGAAGTCTGATCCAAATGCAAGTTTGATTTCTGCTGAGTATTAGCCAAGTGAAAGCTGCTTATTCTTGGAAATAAATTAGTACTGGTACCAAGAAATGACAATAAGGAATATACATATTGAGAGGCCAATGTCAAAATACCCAGACTCGTGAACAGAGGTCGATAAAAGGTTCGTGAACTCACACTACTTATTGCCCGACCCACCTGTTTCTGAGCCAAAAATACCCTTGTAGAATGGGAAGAGCTACCCCAAAATATAAAACTATACAACATAAGCGAATGAAAATACGCAAAGTAGACTAATTTTCATGTCGAAGTATCACTCACTTCTGATACTGTTCGAATAGTAGAAATGGCAGTATTAAGTCTTTGAACAAGATCCTGAAAGTGGGCTTTCCATGACAGCTTACTATCTATCTGAACACCTAGAAATCTGAACTGTTCTGTTTCACTAACCATATGCCCGGTCTGTAAAATTAAAACGTCAGGTTTTGTTGAATTATGTGTTAGAAACTGTAAAAACTGAGTCTTACTGTTATTTAACGTTAGTTCATTTTCTACAAGCCATGAACTGAGATCATGTACTGCACTATTTGAAACCAAGCCAATGTTGCACACAACATTCTTTACTACCAAGCTATTTTAGAGTTACTCGTAATACTAGAGGGCATATCATTTATATAAATAAGGAACAGGAATGGCCCTGAAACTGATCCCTGGGGCACCCCCCGCTTGACAGTACCCTACTCAGATCCCACATCACAGCCGTTATCAACATTGTGAATAATGACCTTTTGCTGCCTGTTGCTAAAGTAAGAGGTGAACCAATTGCGAGCTACTCCCCGTATTCCGTATTGGTCTAACTTCTGGAGCAATATTTTGTGATCAACACAATCAAATGCTTTAGTTAAATCAAAAAATACGCCAAGCGTTCGAAAGTTTTTGTTTAGACCATCCAGTACCTCACAGAGAAAAGAGAATATAGCACTTTCAGTTGTTAAACGACTTCTAAAGCCAAACTACACATTTGATAGCAAATTGTATGATATAAAATGATCAATAACTTTTGCAAACACTGATGACATAGAAATAGGTGTCAAATTATCTACATTATCCCTTTCTCCCTTTTTATAAAACTGCTTTACTACCGAGTACTTTAATCGCTCAGGAAACTGACCATTCCTAAAGGAAAAATTACAAATATGGCTCAATACAGGGCTAACATGTGTAGCACAGTACTTTCATATTCTGCTAGCCACTCCATCATAACCTTGAGAGTCCTTAGTCTTTAGTGATTTAATTATTGACTCAATCTCCCTCTTGTCTGTATCACAGAGTAGTATTTCAGACATCAATCTCAGAAAGGCATTTGCCAAGAAAGTTATATGATTTCCTGTAGAAACTAAATTTTTATTCAGTTCAGCAATGCTCAGAAAATGATTGTTAAATACTGAACATATATCTGATTTATCAGTAACAGAAATATTTTTACTGCGAACTGACTTCATATCGTCGACATTGTGCAGTTGACCAGACACTTCCTTCACAACTGACCATATGGTTTTAATTTTATCCTGTGAATTAGTTATTCTATTTGCATTCCTAATAACATTTTAAGCACCTTACAATACTGTTTGTAATGGGCTACTGTAGCTTGATTGTGACTACTTGTAACATTTTGATATAATTCCTGCTTTGTTCTACATGATATCCTTATCCCACTAGTCAGCCACCCGGGCTACCCATTACTGCTAGTACCCCATTTAGAATGTTCTAATGGAAAGCAAGTCTCAAAGAGCATGAAAAATGTGTTATGGAAAGCATTGTATTTATCATATATGTTATCGGCACTATAAACATCCTGCCACTCTTATTCCTTGACAAGTTTTAAAAAACTCTCTACTGCCGTTGGATTAATTTTCCTACATATTTTGTAATTAAATATGACATTGGTTTGAGTACAATAGCCTTCTAGTGTTAAAATTTGTGCATCATGGTCTGAAAGGTCATTCACGCTTTTACTAACAGAATGCCCATCTAGTAATGAAGAATGAATAAAAATATTGTCTGTGACTGTGCTACTGTGCCCCTGCACCCTAGTTGGAAAAAACACAGTTTGCATCAGATCATATGAATTTAGGAGATCTACCAACATCCATTTTCTTGCACAATCATATACAAAATTAATACAACATATAACTAGTTTCTGGTACTTCCTACAAAGTGAATCAAGAACCCTCTCTAGCTTGAGCAGAAATGCTCTGAAGTTGGAGTTAGGGGACCTATAAACAACAACAATTAGAAGCTTAGTTTCACTAAATTCAACTAACGCTGCATGACTTTCAAATATCTGTTCAGTGGAGTGTCGTGATACATCTATGGACTTAAATGGGATACTGTTTTTTACGTACAGAGCCACTCCCCCACCCCGCAAGGAACTCCTTGAGAAACAGCCTCTGAACTGTTAAATTATTTAAGTGGTGCTCTGATATACCAATAATTTCAGAGTCAACATCTATTAGCAGTTCACTAACTTTATCTCTAATACCTCTTATATTTTGACATAATTTTAAACATATTACATCAGGAAAAATATTCCTTAAATCTGCTGATGGATATATATTCTGCTAATAATAGTAGAGAAAATAGGCAAGAAAACCTCCTAGGTATGTGTCTACAAATGTAGATGTGCTCAGATCCCTGTCATTTAAGAACTCCAAGTTTGTATAGGAGGGGTGTTTGATGTTTTTCCTTTTCCAGGAGAAAAACACAATGTATAATGACTCCAAAATAAAAAACATGGTTATTAGCAACTTTTCGCATCTTTGATAGATTAACAAGAAACTTAAGAACTACATAAAATTTGAAATAAAAATTAATAACCAGGTAAAAACTGATATACATATTTTTACTATTTTGCACCATATATGGTGTGATGAACATTTGTGAGAAGTTAAATCATTGTACTGGATGAGGATTTGAACCCTTTAGTGAACAGTGCACTACAAATGATGTTATCTTAGTGTGCCTAATGGACTGACTCAAGCTTCAACTTGTGACTGATATTACTCTTTACCTCACAAAATTCACAGGGTTCTCTCACAATTCTGTAGGATTAGCACCCCAAGAGAAACGATGTTGTGGAGAGTTATTCTTAACCGTGGCCTCAAAAACATTACCTAACTAACATATTTTTTAGTCTTTGAACCTCTGTGGAATTTGGAGTATGTGGAGAGGAATCAGTGGTGTGTATGTGACTCCTAGTCGTGCCCACGGAATTTGTCACAAGTGCTCATTGTAATATGCACTCTACTAAAGAGTGAAAACATTTCAGTAACATTGCTGACGCTGTATTGAATGTGAAGAGGTCACTAAAGATTTCTCCTATGGGTCCCAGTCCAACAATAACATTGAAGAGCCTCTGTGGAGTTTTGAAAGTGAACAGAAAAACTAGTGTCAAGTTGTACCTTTCAGTCAGTTTGTGGGATGTGGTCAGATACTGCAACTAGTAGCACACAGAAGGCAGGGATTTGGGTTTGAGTCCTGGTCCAACACACAGTTTGAACTTGCTACAAATAGTCATCAGAGATAAAAGATATATTATATGGGTGATGTATCCATGTGGAAACAGCAGTTATAAACTTTATCTGACCTTTATGAATAACCTTCACTCCTTTGGAAATTATCGCATAGTTGGCAGAAGCCACACAGCTATGTAAAAGAAATCACGGAATTTGATCTGCGAAACTATGGAGCAGCAAAGTGTGCAATTTTGATAACAGTCAAAGTAGCTATTGGGATCAGTCCCTTTTGAGATGTGTTACAAGCGATGTATAATGTTGCCATTTAAGTGTTTCATTCATATAGTAAGTCCCCAGCTGCAATGCTTCATATTGTACTATTACATAATAGTGTCGCACAAAAAGCTGAGTAGCACCGTGGTGTAGGGGTTCTGATACTAAACTGTTGCATGGTGGGTCGTCAGTTCAAAACTCACCTGGACTGTAAAATTATAATTTCTATATTCGGTTCGAGTACATTCTAGAAGTATCCACAAACGTCAATTGTACTGGAATGTTCTGTACCTGTATATATACTGTATATGTTCTGGCTGGAGGCAGTTCGCTCCACACTCTTGTATGTGCAAGTGCTGAATAAACGTTTTTCTACATGACATTATTCTGGTGGAGAGACTGGGTATTGTAACTTGTGATGGCGCACATTATCAACAACACAGTGGCTCCCATAAGGCCATGACAGAGCTGCTGTTTACATGGTGAGATACCTGAGTTCGAGCCATATTCAACAGATCACAATCTATTGGAGACAGAAGAAGAAGAGGACATTACGATGACAGCAACTATGTGCCACCACATGAGACATCCTCCTCGGTTCACTGGTGATGACGGGCAAGATCCAAACAAGTGGCTAAAGGTATACGAGCGTATAGCCAAATTTAATGAATGGGATGACACTGTGTGCTTGGCTAACGTATTTTTCTACTTGCACATCCACGAACTAATGGGTTTACTGAATACCTTAATAAGACCTTGGCCGACATGCTACCAATGTTCGTCAATGTTGAGCAGAGCAACTGGGATGAGATGCTACCTTTCGTGATGTTTGCCTACAACACTGCCAAACAAGACACCACAGGATTTATGCCATTTTTCCTGGTACATGGGCGTGAGGCTACTACAAAAATGGATACTGTGTTTCCGTTACATTCTGATGACATGGACGATGACTACATTGGCCAGGTGTTAACCAGAGGTGAGGAATCTCAGCACTTAGCTCGACTGGGCATGCTGCAGGCTCAAGAAAACGATCACCGAAGGTATGATGCACGCCACTGCCCTGTTGTCTACCAGCCTGGTGACCTCGTCTGGATCTTCACTCCTGTTCAGAAGGTTGGTCTCTCTGAGAAGCTCCTCAGGTGCTACTTTGGACCTTATAAGGTTGTACGACAGTTGTCTGATGTTACTTATGAAGTTGAAGATTTCGACCCCGACACAAGATGGTGAAAGATCAGAGATACGGCCCACATCCTTTGAATGAAGCCCTATAAGGATCCTGCAACCCAGGGAAAATTTGAGGCTCCAGCGACAGGCAACAAGCAGAAAGGTGACAGAGCGTAGTGGCAAAAGAAGTTCTAAGAAGAACACCTCCAGGGTGAGAATCAGTCATCGGAAGTCGGAGTAAGCAGGACTGATGACTTGTTCCTGGACTAGGAGGACGTAACACTGAGATGCTGTACTCTTAAGGAGGGAGCAATGTCAAAGAAGAAGTTGAGTAACACCGTGGTGTAGGGGTTTTGCTTCTAAACTGTTGCACGCAGGGTCGTCAGTTCAAAACTCACCTGGACTGTACAATTTTAATTTCTATATTCGGTTTGAGTACATTCTAAAAGTATCCACAAATGTCAAGAATCATTGTACTGGAATGTTCTGTACCTGTATATATACTGTGTATGTTCTGGCCCGAGGCAGTTCGCTCTGCATTCTTGTATGTGCAAGTGCTGAATAAATCATCTTCTACAGGACAATATACATTTATAGAATTTCTCTACAGTTTGTTTTCAGACTTACCAGAACATTGCATGAGGCCTTCAAGCTTTGGAATAGGCTCATTTAAAGGCCAGACCATTTTATTTGTATCGAAATCCTGCTTTCCAGCTGAAACTGGTCTCATGAGCATCTCACCACCACTCCTCATTGTTCTCTGGACATTTTCAGGAGATACGCTCAAAACAAACTATAGAAAGAAAGAATTATTTTTTCTCTACCATGCGTTAGTCAATTGTATATTTAAAGAAAACCAATCAAAAGCTACTAACCTTATAAAATAATGACTGTGCCAGAAGTTTTCGATACTCAGGTGATGGGTCTGGAAGAATGTGATCAAGCTTTAGCTCACTGTCAAGAACCTGTAGTGCTTCTTGTAATACTGACACATCATATAAGTTTTTACCATTCAGATATTCTTCTGTATTTTCAGCATGTACCTGTAAACAGACACACAGAACTGCAAATGGTCTATGACATTACCTGGGTAACACAACCTCACAAAAAACCCTGCAAAAGATTCATCGTTTTTCATAACATATTTTCATTAATAATAATAATAATAATAATAATAATAATAGCTTTATTCAACATCGAATGGTACACTGCACATGTACAAAGAAACAGTAATGATTAAAGTTATTTGTACAATACACAAAACACATTCTTCTGAATACGTCATTAATTTACAACAAAATTACAATAAGATGTTTACTGATTTCTATTCACATAATTTCACAAAGCATTTGTTGTTCTTCATATAAGTATGGTACTCTTCTAATGAGTATAAAGGGTGATTTACTAAAAATTTCTTAAGTTGATGTTTCAGTTTAATTGTAGGAAGAGCCATGACTGCACTAGGCAGTGCATTAGCTAATTTTATACCTGCGTACTGAGGCCCCCTTTTGTAAACTGCTGTTCTGTGGCTGCCAATGTAAAATCTTTCTTTATTTCTAGTATTGTACTGGTGGAAATCTGAATAAGTGTTTGGGTGCAGTCTTTTCTTTGGTTGTTGCCCCCCAAATTTCAATACTGTAGTTCAAGTGAGAGGAGAAAAGAGTATGGTATGCAGTCTTTAGGACTACAGTGTCTCTACAGAACTTGCTAATAGTACTGATTGCAAATATATTTTTTGACAACTTAGTTGCTAGGGAGTCAATATGTGTGTCCCATTTCAAGTTGCTTTGGATTGTTATGTCAAGGAATTTTACACTAGACTCTTTCTTTACCAATTCGTTACCCATGTATAATTTAATTTCATTATTCAAACTACTTTTGTTAAACTCCATCAAACATGTTTTACATTTGTTTAAGATAACTGAATCCAAAACACTGTTGTAGATTTACGACTTTATATGGGTAGCAGGGGAAACAACATCTGGAACAGATGGAAGAAACAAGAATTTCTCACAATACAAACTCAAAGGAAGGTGGGACTTTGGATGGTTAGTTAAAAGTTGGAACTGGGACCACAACGGGTTGATATGCATAATCTGTGAAAAGCAGAAGAAGAAGTAGCATTGATTATTTTTGATCATAGACTTCTTAGACCGCATAAATGTTGAGCAATGGTCACTAAGATCAACCCCCAACAAATGGCTGCCCATACTGAGCCACATTCCACACCAGGGCTTACCACAAAAAGCAGCTCTTCTCCATGAATTTAAATGCATGCAAGGCAATCTCATAACTCCCCATCAAGATTTAGCTATCCTAGCAGGAAACTAGCTTCAATCAAGAAAATCATCCAAGAAAACAGTAAGAGAACTGCGTGTGGCTCAGTTCATCTTACTGACTTATGTGAATGAGACTGGACAGAGGCTTGTGCTCAACATTACCAGAACCTGTGCTGCATAAGAAAGAAACCCTCTGCCTTTGATCAATTGTGCAGAATATGGACAATGATTAAGAGATTACACACCAACCATGGCAGAAGCACAGACACTTTTTATAGATGGGGTAAGAATCAATATCCAAGATGCGACTGTGGAGCAGACAGATAAACTGTTCACCACATTGTTACACAAAGTCCCAGCATGGCATACCACGATACTTTCAATGATTTCCTGGAGACAACAAATGATGCAATAGATTATATAAAAAATTTAAATTTCTTTTTGTAAAATACATGTGCTATTGTTTGTATTTTATTTAATATTGTCCTTAAAAATTATATGACAGATAAATGCTGAGAAAATAAAATAAGCTAGGAAAAGCTGTTCCTAGAAACCAAAAAGAAAATTTGAGATCATGAGCCATCTTTACATGGTGCAATGTGATTTTAAGCGCTTGCAAAAGCTTATTTGGTACTGCCAGGTCAGTCATTTTATGTAGGGTTAAAAGAAAAAGTCTTTGAAAAGTTATCTAGTAGACTGTCTTGTCAGTGTACAGGAATCGAGGATATGTTCAACAAAATTAAATGAATACATTGTAAGATAAATGTGGTTCATTGGCTGACAGAGAAATTCAGTGTTGACTTAATGTTATTGAATTTCAGTTGAGGATAACCCACCAGGTTAGCCAAGAGTGCTAATGCACTGCTTCCTGGACTCGGGTAGGCGCGCCAGCCCCAGATTGAATCCGCCCGGCAGATTAACAGCGTGGGCTGATGTGCCCGCCAGCCTGGAGGGGTGGTTTTCAGGCAGTTTTCCACATCCCACGAGATGAATACCAGACTGGTACCCACTTCCCGCCTCAGTTACACGACTCGCAGACATTTGAAACATGTTCGCACTATTTCATGGTTTACACTAGACACAGACAGCTGGGGTACACTGATTCCACCCAATGGGGTATGGGATGGTGGCAGGAAGGGCATCCGGCCACCCCTTTCAATTAACCATGCCAAATATGATTGTAACAATGCTGACCCTGTGAAAACTGTGGGACAAAGGCATAAGCGAAAGAAGAATTTCAGTTAATGAAAAGTTACAAGCTTTACAAGTCAAAATTATTACATAGTTTAATTTCATTTTAGATGTGGCTTTTACAAAAAATACATTTTATATTAAGCACATATAAAAATACACAACACTACCCTTTCTTTTGGAACTGTTAGTTCCTTCCTCAGGGAGGGTAGAGTGATAAATCATAGTATGTTAAAAAGGAAGGGCAGGTCACTCAGACTCCAGGAGGAAAGGGATCACCATGTTTCCTATGTTTCTATGAATTTTCTTTCTGATACATTACTTCAGATAAACGATTTTACACTGAACACCATCAGCTGTCTATAACTGGCAAACTCAAAATCTGTTTGATAAAAACATTAGAGTTTAAGAGAATTAACATCCCAGAACCCCAATATTACAATAAATTATTGAATGTGTGTGTAATAAGTCAATTTCTACTTTTACTTGCAAGTTTCAATTCACTGCCTCTTGTATACCAGCAAACTGTTACAGATGACTCCACAAGTACGTAAAACTCCAGTCTGAACTGGAGATAGAGATGCACTGTGCATATGTATAGGCTTGTACACTGAAACAGGGCAACCTGTAATCTTTCCATCTGCTCTTAATGTACTCCTACCAATAAATGTAATTTATTTTCCTTAATTTTCATCTAAATCTAATCATTCACATCGAGTTCGAGTCTCGGTCGGGCACACAGTTTTAATCTGCCAGGAAGTTTCATATCAGCGCACACTCCGCTGCAGAGTGAAAATCTCATTCTGGAAACATCCCCCAGGCTGTGGCTAAGCCATGTCTCCGCAATATCCTTTCTTTCAGGAGTGCTAGTTCTGCAAGGTTCGCTGGAGAGCTTCTGTAAAGTTTGGAAGGTAGGAGACGAGGTACTGGCAGAAGTAAAGCTGTGGGTACCGGGCGTGAGTCGTGCTTCGGTAGCTCAGTTGGTAGAGCACTTGCCCGCGAAAGGCAAAGGTCCCGAGTTCGAGTCTCGGTCGGGCACACAGTTTTAATCTGCCAGGAAGTTTCATATCAGCGCACACTCCGCTGCAGAGTGAAAATCTCATTCTGGAAACATCCCCCAGGCTGTGGCTAAGCCATGTCTCCGCAATATCCTTTCTTTCAGGAGTGCTAGTTCTGCAAGGTTCGCAGGAGAGCTTCTGTAAAGTTTGGAAGGTAGGAGACGAGGTACTGGCAGAAGTAAAGCTGTGGGTACCGGGCGTGAGTCGTGCTTCGGTAGCTCAGTTGGTAGAGCACTTGCCCGCGAAAGGCAAAGGTCCCGAGTTCGAGTCTCGGTCGGGCACACAGTTTTAATCTGCCAGGAAGTTTCTAATTAGATATTGTTCGGGTCCTATTTCATCCAAATCCAATATTCAGATAATTTTAAATGTAATGATTACAATGATGCATTTGGTTTCACTGGAAATCATATTAATTATGAATTTTTAAGGGAGGCAAAGAATATGGTATGACTACACTTTGTGATCAGTTTTTATATGCTTCTGTGTATGAGTAAGTCTGTAATTGGCTAAATTTACTATGCAATATCAATTTGTACTGGAAGTTTCTCTGTTTTGTATTTGTGTGAAGGTACCATAATTATTTGTGTAATATTTATATTGTGTAATATTTTTCTTGTTTTTGTAATTATTTGTGTAACATTTATACTGTGTAATATTGACTTTTGTAATCCCTCAGATGATCTCTGAGGTCTCTACAACAATAAAAATCAATCAATCAGTAATTAATAACTGAAATTATTATTACAGCAGATAATGGTAGATTTTGACTGAATTAATATGTAGTCTTGGAAAGACTAACACATGCCACTGGGAAAACCGAAATCCAGACTTAACCATAATGTGATCTAATTTCCCTAAAAGTATTAAGTTATCAGATAACCAGGACTGAAGTTCAGAAATACCCCATATTACTGTTGTCTTTTGTGCCATCAGATCTGTTTAATTCCCAAGTTTGAATCTATAATTTTGTTGCCAAATTTTTCTGTACCACATGACATCTTTCATTAAAAAATTAAGCCACTAATTAAGAATTTGCATTATTTATCATAATTTCAAATATATGGCAACTATACTTGTAAATAAGGAATTCCTAGCATAGACATACACAATAGTTCCACGACATTTATATTCTGTTAACTAACTACCTATTATGTAAACCAAATTACTACCTGAATGTATAACTCACACCCTATAGTAAATTTAAGCTTAGCAGTTTTATAAAAAAAATATGTTGTTCCCAAAATCCCAAAATAACTTTATGTCAGTTTATACATACCCCTCCTCTCTCAAAAATCTTCAGTCCACACTCCAAAAGCACACAAACAACATCTACGCGAAAGCCAGGGCAGGCTCATACATGGCTAACATCTCTCTAAGAATTTGCCACTTCTATTCATATGATCAACATCTTTGTAGTAACTAGTACTATCTCTGTCAATCAATGGATAAAATACATTCTAGTCATGTTCTATCCACATCTATACACTGGAAACTGCCGTGGAATGTGTGACACAGGGTACACCCGATTGCACTAATTATTAGGAGTATTTTTCCATTTCATTCATTTATGGAGTGCAGGAAGAACAATTGTTGAAGTAACTCTGTGCAAGCTTAATCTTGTCTTTTGGGTTCCTAGCATATTGCTTCAGAGATAATTTAAAGCCAGTTTTTTAAACTTTGTAAGTAGGCTTTCTTGGGACAGTTAATGTCTGACAGTTCAGTTTCTTCAGTATCTTTGTAACATACTCACATAGATCAAAGAAACCTATGAATATTCAAGCCATCCTTCTCTGTATACAGCCAATATCCCCTGGTTCACATTCCACAAACTTGAGTACTACCCTTAGATAGGTCACACCAGTGATTTTTAAGCAATCTCCTTTGTAAACTGATTACATTTTCCCATTATTCTACCAATAAACCACGGTCTACCGTGTTCCTTATCCACAACCAAGCCAATATGTTTATTACATTTCATATCCCTATGAAATGTTACAACCTGGCATTTGCATGAGTTAACAGATTCAAACTGTGACCCACTGATATTATAGCCACAGGATACTATGTTTTTTTTTCTTTTTTTTTTTTTCCTTCATTTTGTGAAGTCCACAATTTTACATTCCTTTACATTTAAAGCAAGTTGCCAATTTTTACACCATTTTGAAATCTTATTAAGATCTGACTGAATATTTGTGTAGATTCTTTCAAACAGTACTTCATTACAGATAACTGTATCATCTGCAAAATGTCTGAGATTACTATTAATATCGTCTGCAAGGCCATTAATATACATCATGGACAGAAATGGTCCCAAAACACTTCCCTGAGACCCACCTGAAATTAGTTCATCTGTCAACTGAAAACAAAGGGCAGTTATCACCTCAGACGCAGTCAGTTATTATTCTAACTGGAGTAAAGTATCACAAGATGTGCATCAACGCCCCATTTTGGGGTCAATCGCATTCCAATTCTAAGTAAATAACTTACCCCTAAATATAAATTCTGCAACAGTTCTGTTTGCAGAAAATACTTCTGTTTTAATTGAAGATGATAATGCCAAAAAAATTCTGAGCTCCATTGTAAGCATACTGGATACCCTAGAAAACTGGTTCCAGTTAAATGGGTTGAAAATAAACATTGCAAAAACCCATATGGTACATTTCAGAACCAAACATTCAAAATGTGTGGAACTTAAAATACAACATAATAATCAACCTATGAAAGAAGTTGACATGGTCAAATTTCTGGGACTAAATGTGGACAAGAACTTAAGCTGGAATACACATACTGACTTCCTATCAAAGAAACTAAGCAGTTTTGCATTTGCAATACAAATACTAGCAAATTCCACTGACTTGAGTACACAAAAAATTGCTTATCACAGTTATTTCGAATTTGTCATTAGATACGGGATAATTTTCTGTGGAAGTTCAAGTAGTGTACCTTGAATACTGAAACTGCAAAAGAAAATTGTCTGATACATGCGTACTGCACAACAAACACAGTCTTGTCATCCATTATTTCAGAAACCTGCAAATCCTAACTGTTCCCTTCATATACACTTATGAAATTATAATCTTCCTACACATCAGACAAAAATTATTTGAGGAGAACACATGTAACACAAGAAATAAAAATAATTTTATGCTACCCACACACCAGTTGAAATTATATGCATGGACTCCATAGTACATGGGGATGACAATATACACCAAGATAATGGACAAAATCATATTTAATATGAAGCCAGAAATTTTAAAAAAGAGGCTACAGCAGATTCTGTGGGAGAAATGCTACTAACCAATAGAAGAATTCATAGAGGATGAAATTATCATTTGAGCATGGGATAATTAAGTGTTAGATTTTATTGTATGTATGTATAACAAAATTGGATTATTATTATTATTATTATTATTATTATTATTATTATGCTGTCTGTTAACATCAACTGTTCTTTGTTTATGGCGAAATTTTACAATTTGATGTGTCACCAGTATCTGCATCAAATGATTTAGGTTATGTACATTACAAGACAAATAAACCACAATTCAATCCACAATTCACATTATTCATCCAAAATAAAATACTGCTTCCACCCAATCAGAAAATCCTCAGTCTAGCCACAAATTTGGATCAGTCAACATTTATATGCATAATCCACAAGCCAGTGTATGGTGCATGGCTTATGGTACCCTGTACCACTACTAGTCATCTCCTTTCCTGTTCCACTCGCAGATAGAACAAGGGAAAATCGACTATCTATTTGCCTTCATACGAGCCCTAATTTCTCATATCTTACCTTCATGGTCCTTACACGAAATGTTTGCTGGTGGCAGTAGGTTTTCTCTGGAGTCAGCTTCAAATGCTGGTTCTATAAATTCGACCTCAATAGAGACAACCTTTTTGTCAACTGCAATGAACACTCCCATCCTATGGCATCAAATATGTCCCTCCAATAATCCTTAATACCCCATACAATTGTACTTTTGATAATAAGTGTAAATGCGGTACTGAGTCAAATGTTTTTCAGAAATCAACAAATACTACATTTACCTGACTGCCTGAATAAAAAAATTTTCAATATATCATTTGAGAAAAGGGGACTTGGGTTTCACGTCATCAGTGTTTTTACAATCCATGCTGACTGGCATGGAGGAGGTCATTTTCTTCAAGATATCTCATTATGTTTGAGTTCACAATATTTTTTAATATTCTACAACAAATAGATACCAAGGATACTGGTTGGTAGTTTTGTGGATCCCTTCTTGCAAACTGGTGTGACCTGTGCTTTCTTCCAACTAGTGGCCACAGTTTTTTGTTTGAGGAATCTATGGTAGATTATAGTTAAAAGAGGGGCTAACTCAGCCACTAAATCAGTATACAATCTGATAGGCATCCCATTGGGCACTGGAGCTTTGTTCAATTTTAATGATTTCAGCTGTTTCCCACCACCACTAACACTAACACTTACTTCAGTGATCTTTTCAGTGGTACGAGGATTAAATTGAGGCAGTTCTCTTGAGTGGTACTGTAATCCATAGGAAGAATGTTAAGCAAATATAACTCATCCACAAAAGAAATGGCTTAAAAAGTGTTTGTTTGATTGCATCAGACATTGCTTTGTTGATCAATATGGGACTCTTACCTGGTAGGACTGATAGAAGAGAGAGGGCAGGTGATTGAAACCTGAAATCAATAGCAGTGAGAATTCTGGGAAAAATTTAAATGTGTCTTGAAAGGATAGGCAAATGCGAAATGGAGGAGTTGCATTTGTCACAGTAGACTAGAAACTCAAATCCAACATGATAGAAATTGAAGCTGCATGTGACGTTATTTGGGAAAGGCTCAGTATTGGGGGTGGCCATAAAATGATAATTAGGTCCTTCTATCACCCAGGCACACTCATTTGCTGATGTAACTGAAAACTTTAAAGAAAACCTCAGATCACTTGTATATAAGTTGCCTAATCATACTGTAATCATCAGTGGAGACTTTAATCATCCAATAATTAATTGGAAAAATTATAGTTTTGTTAATGATGAGCATGATAAGACATCCTGTGAAACATTACTAAATGCCCTCTCTGAAAACTATGTAGAAAATATAGTCAGGAACCCCACTCGTGGTGGAAATATATTGGATCTAATGGCAAGAAACAGACCTCACCCCTTTGAGGATGCCCACATTTAAACTGGTATCAGTGACCATGATGCAGTTGTGGCAACAATGATTACCAAAGTAATCTAGACTAGATAAAAAGTCAGTAGTGTCATATCTCAATGAGGAACTTGAAACTTTCAGCATAGGGCAGGAGCATTTAGAGGAACTATGGCTCAAGTTTAAAAGAATAGGTGACAATGCACTGGATAGCTATGTACTCAGTAGAACAGTTCATAATGAGAGGGAACCTCCATGGCATACACTCACTGTGTAATAGGTGTAAAACAAACTGAAGGACTACAGATAGAGAGATGATGAATGAAACATGTTTGGCTGTGAAGAGAGCTATGGATGATGCCTTCACAGACTACCATAGCAGACTATTTTCAAATGATATTTTGCAAAACCCTAAGAAATTCTGTTCATATGTAAAGGCTGTTAGAGGCCAGTCCCTAGTGAATGAGAAAGGGGCTGAAACTGATGATAGAAAAGTAAAAGCTACAAAGCTTAACTCCATTTTCAAATGTTCCTTTACAAAGGCAAACCAGGACAATTGTCTCAATTTAATCTTTGTACCACTGAAAAGATGAATGAAATAAGTATTAATGTCAGTGGTGTTGAGAAACAGCCAAAATCGTTAAAACTGAACGAACCTCCAGGGCCCAGTGGAATTCCTGTCAGGTTCTATATTGAATTTGTGGCTGAGTCAGCCCTCTTCTAACTACACTCTATCATAGATCCCTCAAACAAAAAACCATGCCCATTTCTTGGGAAAAAGCACAGGTCATACCTGTCTACATGAAGGGTAATAAGAGGGATCCACAAAACTACCATCCAATATCCTTGACATCAACTTATTGTAGAATCTTGGAACATATTCTGGGCTCAAACATAATGAGGTATCTTAAACAGAATGACCTCCTCAATGCCAACCAGCATGTATTCTAAATACATAGATCATGTGAAACCCAACTCATACTTTTCTCACATGACATAATGAAAGATTTGAATCAAGGCAGTTAGGTAGAAGCAGTGTTTCTTGATTTCTGAAAAGCATTTGACTCAGTACCACACCTACACTTATCGTCAAAAGTATGATCATATGGGTATTAAGTGAAGTTTGTGAATGGATTCAGGACTTTTTCGCAGGGAGGAAGCACCATTTTATCTTGGATGGAGAGTCACCTTGTATGTACAAGTAAATTCAGGTGTGCACCAGGGAAGTATGTTGGGACCCTTACTGTTCATGGTGTATATTAATGACCTTGCAGACGATATTAATAATAACCTCAGACTGTTTGCAGATGGTACAGTTATCACTTACAAAGTATTATCTAAAAAAAGTTGCATAAATATTCAGTCAGATCTTGATAAGATTTCAAAGTGGTGCAAAGATTGGCAGTTTGCTTTAAATGTTCAGAAATGTAAAACTGAGCACTTAACAAAGCAAAAAAATGTGGTATCCTATGACTATAATATCAATGACACAGTGTTGGAATCAGCCAACTCAAACAAATGCCTTGGGGTAACATTTTGTAGGGATATGAATTGGAATGATCACATAGGCTCAGTCATGGGTAAAGCAGGTGATAGACTTTAGTTTGTTGGTCAATAACTGGGGAAGTACAATCAGCCTGCAAAGGAGATTTCTCACAAACCACTCGTGCGACTAGTTCTAGAATATTGCTCATGTGTGTGGGACCTCTACTAAATAGGACTAACAGGCGATACTAAACGAATACAGAGAAGAGGAGAATGAATGATCACAGATTTGTTTGATCTGTGCAAGAGTATCACAGAGATACTGAAGGAACTGAACTGGAACATTCTTGAAGACCGATGCAATGTATCCCAAGAAAGTCTATTAACAAGTGTCAAGAATGGGCTTTAAATGATGACTCTAGGAATATATGTGAGTGGCTCGAAGACTTCTTAAGTAATAGAACCCAGTACGTTGTCCTTGATGGTGAGTGTTCATCGGAGGTGAGGGTATCACCTGGAGTGTCCCAGGGAAGTGTGGTAGGTCCGCTGTTGTTTTCTATGTACATAAATGATCTTTTGAATAGGGTGGACAGCAATGTGCGGCTGTTTGCTGATGATGCTGTGGTGTACGGGAAGGTGCCATCGTTGAGTGACTGTAGAAGGATACAAGATGACTTGGACAGGATTTGTGATTGGTGTAAAGAATGGCAGCTAACTCTAAATATAGATAAATGTAAATTAATGCAGATGAATAGGAAAAAGAATCCCATAATGTTTGAATACTCCATTAGTAGTGTAGTGCTTGACACAGTCACATTGATTAAATACTTGGGCGTAACATTGCAGAGCGATATGAAGTGGGACAAGCATGTAATGGCAGTTGTGGGGGAGGCAGATAGTCGTCTTCGGTTCATTGGTAGAATTTTGGGAAGATGTGGTTCATCTGTAAAGGAGACCGCTTATAAAACACTAATACGACCTATTCTTGAGTACTGCTTGAGTGTTTGGGATCCCTATCAGGTCGGATTGAGGGAGGACATAGAAGAAATTCAGAGGCAGGCTGCTAGATTTGTTACTGGTAGGTTTGATCATCACGCGAGTGTTACGGAAATGCTTCAGGAACTCGGGTGGGAGTCTCTAGAGGAAAGGAGGCATTCTTTTCGTGAACTGCTACTGTGGAAATTTAGAGAACCAGCATTTGAGGCTGACTGCGGTACAATTTTACTGCCACCAACTTACATTTCGCAGAAAGACCACAAAGATAAGATAAGAGAGATTAGGGCTCGTACAGAGGCATATAGGCAGTCATTTTTCCCTCGTTCTGTTTGGGAGTGGAACAGGGAGAGAAAATGCTAGTTGTGGTACGAGGTACCCTCCGCCATGCACCATATGGTGGATTGCGGAGTATGTATGTAGATGTAGATGTAGATACTATAATCCCCTATGTATCACTCATGTAGGGATAATGATGATAAGATTACAATAATTACTGCACACACAGAGACATTCAAACAATCATTCTTCCTGCACCCCATACATGAATGGAACAGGAAGAAACCCTAATAACCAGTGCAATGGAATGTACCCTCACAGTAGTTTGCAGTAGTGTGATGTGTAGATGAAGATCCAACAG
Organism: Schistocerca piceifrons; assembly: GCF_021461385.2. Lineage (NCBI taxonomy): Eukaryota > Metazoa > Arthropoda > Insecta > Orthoptera > Acrididae > Schistocerca > Schistocerca piceifrons. Next base: position 360,988,045 of record NC_060139.1, on the reverse strand, counting down.
AGTGGCATGTTTTAAATGATATAGTTCGGTCAGTGCAAGAGCTTTACACGGGTACTCAACAAACTCCTGTAACGGAAGATACAAGAGAGGTATTGTGGATCACAGAGAGTTTTACTATTGAAATTTCAAGAGGGTATTTCCCGGGAAGATTTGGACAACATATTACATCCTCCCACACACATTTTGTGAAATGACCATGATGAGACAATCTGAGAAATTAGAGCTAATACAGAGGCCTACCGACAATCATTTTTCTCATGTACCATTCACAAGTGGAACAGAGGAGGGGAAGTCAGTTAGTGAAGTATCCTCTGCAGCACACTGTGAGGTAGCTTGTGGAGTATTGATATAGATAATAAGGACACGCCCATTTGTAACTACGAGGTCTAAAATATTTCCATTGTATGTGGGATCTAGAACTAGCTGCTCGAGACAGTTTTGGAAAGTACTTCACAAGACTGCCTTTCTGTAACTACTACAATGAATAGATAGATGACTCACACTATATTCAATAGGTTAAAGTCACTTCCAACTAATTATATAAATTGAAGGTGGAGGGGGAAAAACAAAAGGAAATGGAAGGAATTATTGATGTCAGCTGCATTGGGACTTTAGGTGGAATCAGTACCATGAGTAAAAATGTGTACCAGACCAGGATCCAAACCTGGGATCTCCTGCCTACTAGGCAGTTGCATTAACTACTGTTCCACACAATTATGTGGACTACTTTGACACACCCCTGTTGGATGACCCTCACTACCACCTAGCACCACCTATACGTAGCCCTCTTCCATGTCCTATGTGTCACTACTTTGAGATTCCCCAGGGGGTTGAACGTATTGTGCATCCACACTGAAAGTGGTGGATTCATTGTCCATCAAAGCGAATCCATTATATGAATGTGTGGTGTCTGTTCTTTCAGACATGTCAAAAAGAGCAGACACTGCAAGGAATTTGCGGCTGTGATACATATTATGTAAATTGAAGGTGCAGAGGGGAAAGGGATGGAAAGGGAAGGAACTACTTATGTCAGCTGCATTGGGACTTTATGCAAAATAAACAGCAATGAGTGAAAATGTGTGCTTGACCAGAATTTGAACTTGGGATCTTCTGACACAGTGCTTATGACAATTGTGAGGACTATCTCAACATGCCTCTCAGCCGACCACTCTCCCACATTTTGCCAACTATCTGCAATCCCCATCCACTTCCTCCATGCTCACTACTCTGAGACTCCTGCAAGAGGTCAAATGTACTGTGCATCTGCACTGAAGGTGGTGAATTTTCATTTGTTGCCATTGAGTCTGCATAAAGTCCGAAAGCAGCTGACATCAGTAGTCCCTTCCTTTTCCTTTCTCCCCCCCCCCCCCCCCCCACCTTCAATTTACATAATATGTATCGCACCTGTGGATTCCACATGGGGTGTCTGTCCTTTCCAACATGTCCAAGAACACATACCATGTGTTCACATAAATGATTCACTTCAGTGGGCAATGAATTCAACACCTTCAGTGTGGATGCAAAATACATTTGACCACCTCCGAAAATCTCAAAATAGTGAGCATGGAGGACATGGATGGGGACTGTAGATAGGTAGCTCTACGTGGGAGTATTGGTTGACTGAGAGGCATACCAAGACAGTCCATGCAGTTGTGATAAACACTGTATTCAGGTGGCACAATGTTTAAAGCAACTGCCTAGTAAGTAGGAGGTCCAAGTTTGAATCCTGGTCCAGCACACATTTCCACTCATCGCTACTGATTCTACATAAAGTCCCAATGCAGCTGACATCAATATTTCCTTCCCTTTCCTTTCTCCCCTCCACCTCCAATTTTCATAATTACAGCTGCAGATTCCGTGTGGTGTCTGTTCTTTTAGACATGTCTGAAGGAACGGACGTCACGCTTTCATATAACCTCGAACTAATTGCATGATCTGTGTATTTCTGTGCAACAGTGTAGACTTTCTTTGAACAACTCTAAAACTGTCTCTGTTTCTTTAGAGGTTTCTTTACGGTGACTGTATACCATGGAGGGTCCCTCACATTATGAACTCTTCTACTTGGTACATATCTATCTAGTGCAAGGTCAACTATTTTTTAAAACTTGAGCCATAGTTCCTCTAAAATGTCTAGATGCTAATGTTCTGTGCAAAAAGTTTGAAGTTTCTCATTGAAATGTGACACTATTGTTTCTTTATCTAATTTACTGAACAAATAAATCTATCTACTTGTTTTAGTTGGCCTTTCTACTTTGGTACTCATTGTTGGCACAACTGTCTTATGGTCACTGATACCAGTTTTGATGTGGACTTCCTCAAAGAGAACAGGTCTGCGTGTTGCCATTAGATCTAATATATTTCTATAATGAGTGGAGTTCCAACCTATCTGTTTTAAGTAGTTTTCAGAGAATTCATTTAGTAATGTTTCACAGAATGTCCTGTAACAACTACCTCTGTCAACAATGTGAACATCCATGTATTACTATCACATATCTGGAAAATGTTGTCTTAACTGATTGTACTAACTAAAGCCACTGTGAAGTTATCGTTTTGTCAGAACTATATTGTGAAAGCTCCTGTATTTGCCACTGTTACTCTGATTAGTAGGATACTAAAAGTGCCTGGAAAAACATCTTATGTGAGAGCTGAAACTGGTCATCATATTTGCTAATAGTGACAATAAATGTGGAACAAGTCAAATTGATTAAAAGTTGTGTTGAGCACAATATTGGAGTACTTCCCACAAAGTCCATTTTACAGCAATCCTATGAACTTTATTCAATGAGATCCCATGTGCAGAACAGAATTGACAGATAGGTAACCTTTCAAAGAGTAACAAGTGTCCTTGCAGGAACTTCTATGAGATGTTTGGTTATCAACAATATTCTCTTTATTGTAGATACAATTAGTGGCACTGAAGTAATATATTCAAATGACATGCATGAAGCAGCAGTTTCACAGGTATCTCATTGTCTGTGACACCATATCTCCTGAACTATGATAGGTAAATGATTCTTTTCCCCACAGAGATTGTTGCCTGACAGTAAGAGATACACATACCAAATTTGGTTGAAATCAGGCTAGTGATTTAGGAGGAGATGTAAAATGCACACACACACACACACACACACACACACACACACACACACACACACACACATTTCATAATGTTCGTGGATTTCATTAACTAGGTAATCTTATTAATTGATTAGTGTTGTGTTTTATGATTCTTTTCTTGGAACACCATGTCGCAGGGTACAAGAGGGTCTCTGGCAGTTAAGATCCTTCAACCAAATCTCATCTATACAGCATTCTCATCTATACAGCCACGTCAGCAGAGGACACTGTTTGTTGATTCATCCATTTGGCTTCTTTCTCTATTTATTTTATCATTTTTATATTATTCTGTTAGCTGTATAAGCTTTTTCTTATGTATGCCATTACATTTTTATCTGAAATCGCCAGAACAGTGTTTCAGAATTAAATATTGTCACGTAGCCATTTCCTTTTTAACAGTCTAAATGATTTTAGTCTTGGTCTTAATTTAATGTATTTTATCACTGTAATAACTTACACTCCCAGTAGTCCCACTAAAGGCTTCATCTACTGTATTCTTCTTTTTACCACATTTTTTACAGTTTTATAATTAATGAATACGTGGAGGCTTACAATAGTGACATCTAACAGGTTTACAACATAAACATCTTGTGGCTACCATACTGTAGTCTATTATGAACAACACACCTGTTAGCAAGATGACTCCACTGACATTGTGGCCTAGTATACACCATATTTTAATTATTGGCTATGATAATAGACTGATTTTGTGTGTATCTTTTTAGGAGGCCAACACAGCTTCATTATTAGCACATGTTTCTAAAAAGATATGGCTCATCACATCTTTAAATGCATGTTTTCCATGGGTATGTAGCATTATGTTGCATTATGGCCTATATTATTGTTTAAAGATGTAGACAGTACACCACTTGCATTTGTTTTTTTTTCTCATGTTTTACTGCAGATTTTAAGATGGTCAACATGGACCAAAGCCAGTAGTATAGGGACATAACAGATTTGTGATCGTAGCTGCAAATAACTATTCGTAGCCATGCTGCAACTTGTGGGGAAAAAAAGCTTCATTCTTTTTCAAAAGGTCAAACAGTTGTGAGAAATTATATACTCCATTTGTTGTGGTGCCTATTTGGCATTTCATCTAGTTAATTCTTCATGTAAAATGCAGCATACTCATTTTTTAAAAACTCCTGTGGTATTATCTACTGCAGGCTTCATGCACCTTCATGTAATGATCATCCAACATTGCACTGTGTACTGTCTTAGCGTTTTCATATTTGGATGCAGTTCTGGAGTATCCATCACATGAAATATCTCATGAGATGTATAACCACTTTGGAACTCTGTCACCCATTTCTCAATAATTTAGAATGAAGCAGCACATCCTCCACAAGTTTTCAATAACTGTAGATTAATTTTCATTGGTAGTAACTTGTCCAGAACAAAACAAAATAGATTAAGATTTTCCATTTAAGTTGAGCACACACATGTCAGCTATAAAAAGTTGTAAACACAAAATTATTAGAAAGAGTTGTTACTTGATTGACACTAATGAGAAACATGCAGCAACTTAGCAACTTACAAAATGCAAATGTAATTCATCTCAACACAAACTCTGAGCCAGGTCAAGAAATTTTCTCCTTGCCCTAACGTATGCTTTGCAGAACCTCTGAAGAGCAATAAAAGTTCAATGACTATGTAGATATCACAGTTTCTTGACTGCTTATCCCTCAGTTCATAATCAATATTCCAATGAATTGTAGGTAGTACTAACAACATGGGAATAAAAAGTTCATTAAGTTAATTACTTACGAAATGGGGGCTAATTCCTCCAAATATTATTACTGGTTTAGACTTCAGTTTTCCAACAGTAGCCTGATCTACCTTCATACGAAAACCAGCATTTACATAAGCATGTGCATTTTGTGATCTTGGCATTACCTAAAATTAAATTGAAAATAAAAATTCAATTGATGAGAATAAAAATCTAGTTACTTACACAAAGTAATCAGATAGTAACATGAATTAGTCTTGAGAATGAAAATGTGTGCCAGATCAGGATTCAGATATGGATGTTCCAAAGCACTAACATTCACCAACTAGGCCATCTGAACATAGTTCCAAAATCACCCTAAACTTTCAGTGTCACTGCTTTTCCCTGCTATTATTTCCCAACACCATGCTAGGTGTTCCTTTGTGGGGTATGTAGCAATAGCAATACTGATGGTATGAATTTGGTGCAGGGACCATGCTGTACCACAGACACAGGAGAATATCCAGATTTAAATCCTTACTTGACACAAACATAACATAACAGTAACTTTCCACACAGAAGAGGCACTGAGTCATAAATAGGCACTATGAAAAAACGCTATAAATACACAGCCAAAAATTTGTAACACCAAAAAAATAATTAATTTTCCATTGTTTGATGTGTCTTGGTAACATATTGAAGTAATTAACACTGTAAGATCACAGGTTAATGTAAGTACGAAATAGGCCTCTGCAAATGTGAAATGATGGTACATTAATAACTGGTGTAACCACCACAATGCTGAATGCCAGCTTGCAAATGTGCATGTATTCTGTTGTACAGATGTTTGTGGGATGAAGTCCCATGCCTGTTGCACTTGGTTGGTCAATACGGGAAGGTTAATGCTGTTTGTGGGTGATGCTGGAGTTGTCATCCAATGAGGTCACGTATGTGCTCGATTGGAGACTGATCTGGTGATTAAGCAGACCAAGGCAACATGTCAAGACTCTGTATAGCATGCTGGGTTACAACATCAGTTTGTGTATGAACATTATCCAGCTGGAAAACGCCCCTGAAATGCTGTTCTCAAATGCTAGCACAACAAGTCGAATCACTAGACTGGAGAAAGAAATTTGCAGTCACGGTTCATGGGATAACCACAAGAGTGCTCCTGCTGTCATAGGAAATCACATCACACACCATAGCCCCAGGTGTAAGCCCAATGTGTCTAGCACACAGACAGATTGGTTGCAGGCCTTCAAACTGGCTTCCTTCTAATCAGCGCATGGCCATCACTGGCACTGAAGCAGAATCAGCGTTCATCAGAAAACACAACAGACCTCCACCCTGCCCTCCAAAGAACTCTTGCTTGACACCACTGAAGTCACAAATGGTGGTGTTTTGGGACAGTGGAACAAATGACACAGGGCGTTTGCTTTGTAGATGTCCTTGAAGTACCCAATTTGTAATAGTTCATTGTGTCACTGTGGTGCCAACTACTGCTCAAATTGCTGCTGCAGATGCAGTATGATGTGAGAGTGCCATATGCCAAACATGATGGTCTTCCCTCTTGATAGTGCCATTTGGAGCCTGGTCTTCCTGCAACCATACATTCTCAGCCAGCAATCATGTACAACGGCTACATTCATGTCGATTCTCTGTGTAATATCACAGAAGGAATATCCAACTTTTCATAGCCCTATTATATGAACTCATTGAACCTGGTGAGATGTTGATAATGATGTTGTTGTCACCTTAAAGGTATTCTTGACGAATTTCAACCCACCATGTCGAATCTCAAAGGCAACTAATGATCATGACCATTACAGCATGTATTTAAAGCAAACCTGATTTACATCCTCATAGTGGCACTACTATACAACTGGCACAAAATCTGAGCAGACATCATCTTTCAGGTGTAGAAACACACTTACCAACTTTTGCTTATGTCACACAACTGCTTCTTGGTTTTATAATTTTTTTCCGTCAGTGTATTTCACATTTCAGACTACATCCTTCTTCAGCAATAGAAAATTCTCACACATTCATACAACACCAAGTCACACAAATGTGGCCACTGCCTCTGTGCACAAAACCTTGACTTTCCATTGTTTGATTTTAGTAAGATTGTTAATAAACATTTTTCTTTGATATCAGTACTTCCATGGATGCTGACACCAATGGATATGTTTCACACATGCAATGAGTAATAACTTACTGTGACTACTAAAACTAAACTTAAGCAGTTTTTAATCTTGGAGTTACCACATTGTTATTGACTAAATCACTTTATTTGGCAGTCAAGGGGAAACAGTGTGATTATAATGAAATTAATTAAACAGAGATCAACAATGAAAGTCCAAATTATTTTAGGAGACATACAAACTGGATCGGGCTAGGAAAAGGAGTAAGACAAGGATGCTGTCTATCACCTACACTTTTCAACCTTTACTTGGAAAATATGATTGACCAATGCTCACTAGATGACAAAGGAGTAGAAATTGGAGGAAGAAGAGTAGGGTGTTTGAGTTTTGCTGATGACAAAGTCCTTCTAGCCACAGAGGAAAAAGAATTACAGGATTTGTTGGACACCATTGAAGCTAACGGAAAAAATTATGGAATGAAAATTAACACAAAGAAAACAAAAGTATTGGCACTAGGAGGAAATACAGAAATAAAAATTGTGCTGAATGGAGGAATACTAGAACAGGTGCAAAATTTTAGGTATCTTGGAAATAGGATAGACACTGACTGGAAGTGCACCACAGAAATTAAAACGAAGATAGCAATGGCAAAAGAGACATTTGATAAGACAAGGAGAATTTTCTGGAGTGGTCTCAACAGAGAACTCAGAAAGAGACTCATAAAATGTCTTGTATGGAGTGTTCTTCTAAATGGTGCTGAAACATGGATTTGAGGAAGAAGACAGAGAAAGACTGGGGGCTTTTGAGATGTGGACATGGATGATAAGAATAAGTTGGATGGGCAGAGTAAAAAATGAAGAGGTACTGAGACGAGTGGGAGAGAAGAGACAGTTACCAGATGTAATAAAAAGAAGAAAAAGAAACAGGATTAGGCATATATTAAGAAAGAATGACAGACTGATAAAATCAGTTTTAGAAGGTTATGTACAAGGGAAAAGGAAGCGAGAAAGGAAGAGATTTCAGATACTGGATGACGTGATGGACAGTACAACATACAACAGCCTTAAGAAAGAAGCAATGGATCGTAGAAAATGGAGAGGCAAAGGACCTGCTAATATAGCAGAAAACTGATGATGAAAATCATGTAGGTTATAGGACAATAATGGTAACACAGATACATCCCTAGGTAAGAGTTCACAGCTTCTACAAAGTAGGTATTTTACTTCAGATACTGTCAAATTAATGGGTGGGAGAAATGGAAATACACTACTGGCGATTAAAACTACAACATCATGAATACGGCATGCACTGAATGTCAAATTAGAGTGAAGGACAGCCTCTGTAGCTGAAAGGTTAGTGTAAAGGCATTCAGTATGAAAGGATGTAGAGTTTGATTCTAGGTACCTCTTCCAATTTTTCTGAGGTAGGGAGGTCTGGAACAGGGTCCCTTAGCCTCATGATGCCAAATGAGGGGCTGCTTGAATAAAAAAATCAGTGGTATCATCGCAATTCATCTACTGGCGATAATGGCTGGAGGGATGGATGAGATGCTTATCACGTCTCATGACCAGAGCTTGCTCATCATGCTGCCTTGTGGGCAGCAGCCCGCAAGTCAGAACTGGAGTAAGACCTAATCTGTGACTGGTGGTTAAGTTTACTAATATGAAGTATACTATATGGCTGGATTTGACATGTTGACTGGAATGCTCTCTTCCAAATTCTGAAGGTGACAGGGGTAAAATTTACAATTTGTACATAAATCAGATGGCTGTTATAAGAATCAAGGGGCACAAAAGGGAAGCAGTGATTGAGAAGGGAGGGAGACACAGTTGTAGCCTATCCCTGACATTATTCAATCTGTATGTTGAGCAAGCACTGAAGGAAACAAAAGAAAAATTTGGAGTAGGAATTAAAATTCGTGGAGAAGAGATAAAAGCTTTGAGGTTTGCTGGCAACATTGTAATTCTGTCTGAGACAGCAAAGGACCTGGAAGAGCAGTTGAACGGAATGGACAGTGTCTTGAAAGGCGGATATAAGATAAAAATCAACAGAAGCAAAATGAGGATAATGGAATGTAGTCAAATTAAATCAGGTGATGCTGAGAGAATTAGATTAGGGAATGAGATACTTAAAGTAGTAGAAGAGTTTTGCTATTCGGGGAGCAAAATAACTGATGATGGTCGACATAGAGAGGATATAAAATGTAGACTGGTATGGCAAGGAGAATGTTTCTGAAGAGGAGAAATTTGTTAGCATCGAGTATAGATTTAAGTGTCAGTAACTCATTTCTGAAAGTATTTGTATGGAGTGTAGCCATGTATGGAAGTGAAACATGGACAATAAATAGTTTAGACAAGAAGAGAACAGAAGCTTTCGAAATGTGGTGCTACAGAAGAATGCTGAAGATTAGATGAGCGGGGACAAGACGTATTTGTGGCTCATCTTGACTAGAAGAAGGGATCAGTTGGTAGGACACATTCTAAGGCACCGAGAGATCACCAATTTAGTATTGGAGGTAAGTGCGGAGGGTAAAAATTGTAGAGGGAGACCAAGAGATGAATAGACTAAGCAGGTTCAGAAGGGTGTAGGTTGCAGTAGTTACTCGGAGATGAAGAGGTAGAGTAGCATGGAAAGCTGCATCAAAACAGTCTCTGGACTGAAGACCACCATAACAACAACAACAACAGCAATGTGGAAATGATGAGCATTTTTGTGCAATCGTACATGGTAGGTATGAGTAATGCCATCTAACATTCTATACATAATGGAAGATGATACGGTGGGTTAGTCATTCATAAATTGTATCCTAATGTTGGTTGTAAGATAACTGTGTTACGCCTCAAGTAAAAAGGAGACATCAGCACATGTCGAAATTTGACAGAATAATGCCCAAATGAGACAGTGGTTTATCATTCCATAATACTGCTGCTTGTGATTCTATATCTATCATATGAATATGAAATTGATGGTTCAGGAGGACCATATTTAGTGCCCCTACTTATAACTTATTCTTATGAAATTACAGTTTGTATGGAGGAAACAATTAATGGTCTGCTACTCTCCTTGAAAATCTGTCAGAGAATTGGGAAAGTTTCTTTGTGAGAAACTTTATGAAATACCATTGAGATAATCCAAAATTTATATACACAGATTTCCAAGATTATTCAAGCTGTTTAGCATACCAATAGCAACCCCATTCTCTATCAAGTGGAATTTTGTATTGTTTTGTCCAATATTTACATTTTATTTTATCTGATTTAATTCAGTTTTAATTTTGGGACAGCTTAGTCAAATGTTTGACTCTCTTCTAAGTAGGTACCAAAAACTACAAATAACAGGGGAAAAAAATGGTTTGAATAAACTTTCATACAATGTATGCATAAGTAGGAGTCTTATAATATTGTATCAACAGTGTAATACAAGCAGGAGGAGATGGTGAAGGAGGGGGGAGGCGGAGAGGACCCAAATGACAGGAAACCTTAATGCCTTTGAAACTATTCGGGTATATTGGAAAATTGTGAAGAGAAATTAACTGACACATCCTGTTGATAATCTCAAAAGTATCAGGTTGGTGTATAGGTTTGTAGCATTTTTCCATGAGATTCATAAACACAACAGATACACATATCAGAGGCTTTAGTCAACAATAATATATTCTCCTTCACTATTTACAACAGTCTACCAACAGTGGGGTAACTTTTTGATATAACAACTGCAGACATCACATGGTTTTGAGACGAAGAGCTCATCAAGGCATGTTCAGAGCACATTTTCATCCAGAAAGGATATTCCTTGAAGGTTGTTTGAGAGAGAATGGAAAAGGTGAAAATCTGAGGGCACAAGATTAGGTGAATAAGGTGGGGTGTGGAATGACTTCCCAAGCCAACTCATGTATATTGTTTTTTGTCACTCTAGCAGAATGTGGGCAGGTATTATAATGGAGTAGCATCACTTCATGCAGTCTTCCTAGTCATTGTTCTTCTACAGCATTTGCAAGATGTCTTCAGTTGTTGGCAATAAATTTCACCAGTGATGGTTATATCTTGGGGAAGCCATTCATAGTACATCACACAGTCACTGTTCCATGAGATGCATAACATTATCTTTCGGGGATGTGTGCAGGTCTTTGTACGGGGAGTTGCTGCTTTGTTTGAGCTCAGTCACTCCTTTCTTTTCTTTATGTTAGCGTAAAGACACCATTTCTCGTAATCAGTAGGATACTGGATAGAAATTGCCAGTGTTGTTTACGAGCCAATTGATGACGAGCAAGCAGAGATACACATATGGCCACCCACCGATTTTTGTGATGGTGGCTTACAGCACGCAGTACCTATACACCCAATTTTTTAATGTCCCCCATTGCATGTAAATGTTGCATTATGATGGAGTGATGACAGCTCATCACATTTCCCAGTTCTTGAGAATACTGATGTGGATCATTGTGGATGAATGCACTTAAATAATATTCATCAAACGGAGAAGGTCTTCCCGAATGTGGAGAGTCACTAACGTCAAAACACTCCTCCTTACAACAAGAAAACCATTTTCTCGCCATGCTCTGTACAATGGCATTATCCTCTTGCATTGCAGAAATGTTTGTGACTGCCTCAACTGTTACCACCCCTCTATTGAACTCAAACAGAAGAATATGACAGAAATGTTCTGATTGCTTCACTCAGCACTCCATTTTCTAGCACCCACAGCTCCAATTACTATTTCCAAATTACAAGAATGAGAATATGTAAACTCAAACAGCAACAGTGAGCTAAAAAAATTAAAAAAAGACAATTGATAAATAAACCTATAGCAAGTGGCATGGTGACAAGTAAAACAAAAACACTATGAACTTATGAAGCAACCAAATATAAATAAGTTGTTGACACTCCTTTTTCTAGCATCCACAGCTCCACTCTACAGCTCCAAATGATAAAAATTACAATATGTACACTCAAACAGCAAAAGATAACTATAAATAAAAAATGATAATTGATAAATAAACCCTTAGCAACGAGAATAATAATTAGGAAAACCAAAACACTATGAGCTTATGCGCCAACCTAATATTAATAAGTTATTCTGACTTCATATAGGAATACTAATAACAGAAATACATCAATTACAAAATACACTGCCTGACCAAAAACGTGAAGCACTGAGAAGACATGGTCAGCTATCAACATAACTTTTCAAATGTACACATCATTGGCAGATATTGAAATGATCAGAGTTATAATTTTCTGTGACAGAAAGAATGGCCACAAGAGAACATTACTGTTGTTCATGTTTAATGTTGTTAGCAGGCTCGGTAGGGTATATAAGGGGCATTAACAGAGTCAGATGTTGAGGGATCACTCTTAACGACATGGAGACACCACACACTCATGTGACACAACATTATCAGAACCTGGTTGATTTTTAAAGAGAACTCATTTTGAGGCTCCATTTGGCCATCTGGCTGAAACATGCAATATTCATATTTGTGGGGCATCCAGAAGTGACAATGCGCCAATGCTGGAGTGCACAGGAATATGGGGACACGCATTTTCATTGTCAAGGTCATGTCTGACCACCACAAGCAAGGTGCACCAAACACATCACAAACCCTTCACATTTATGCCTGCCATCCAGGTACAAGTGATGGACTCCCCACAACATTGCATGTCATCCTAAGTTATCATGTGTTACCTTTTATGTGACAGTATCATGGTGCCATTTTTCAGCAGAACAAAGCTAGTTCACATAGGACACACGTCTCTATGAACTGCCTGCATGATGTTGAGTTATTACCTTAACCAACAAGATCCCCAGATCCACCCTCTGTAGAACATATTTGGGACCAGCTTGCATGTCAACTCGGACCTAGTACCAGTGTCCAGGATATCAAGGACCAGTTACAACAGGTGCGGGACAACGTGCCTCAGGAGAGGATACATCTGCTTTAAGATGTCCTTGACAACTGAATCAGTGTATGCACCAAGGCCAGATGGGATACAAAATTGTACTGATAAGTGGACTCATACTTCCAAGTTATTTATAAATTTGACTTGATACTGTAATCATTGAAACAACATCACATAACCTCTCACTCCATATGGTTTCATTTTGTTTCCATCTGCTCTGCTGGGTGCTTCACTTTTTTTCTCAGACATTTTATGTTAAATGTACAATCAGCCAATTTCACCTTGCTCTGTCTATAACAACAAGTAAATTATCAAACAAAATTAAAATAACAACTGTTAACTACAACGCAAGTTTTTGTTATTCATGTAATATGTGAGATCCCATAGAAAATTCCTAGTTCTAGAAGTTCAGTATTCAAAAAAAGGAAGAAAGTATACCGACCAGTTCCTCTAAAGTGTGTTCTTTTTATCTGATTCAGTATTTCTATAGGGAAAAAAGTTATTTAGCAGCTTGAAAGATGTTTAAACAAATATAATTACCTTGTATGTTCTAATATACGTGTCATCATCATATGGTATCAAACTAATGCTTCTGATTATTTTATGAGTCATATCAAACTTGAGAAACTCAGGAGGGTTCAAAACAGTCTCCACACCAGCTTTATCAACTGAAATGCAAAAATAATCATCTTGATTAGGCAAAATAATAATAATAATAATACTGATAATTTTGTGTGGCTCAATGGCCTCGTGCTAGTCTTTCAATTGGACGCCACTTCGGCAAATTGAGCGTCCCTAACTTACCCCAGTTATACAACTGAGAAAAGGGGATCTATAGTTTAGCATGGAACCTGAGCCAAATGTCATTTCTGGTGAATATCCACATCATTGAGGGGTGAATGCTAGGTTAAAACCCAGACTAAAAAGTCAGTTGTCTGACTGGGATTCGATCTCATGACCTTTCAGTTTCCTGGCAAGCACTTTACTGCTAAATCACCTGGCTCATCATTAGGCAAAAGAAGAAGTACATTATGAATCTTCCAATAGCACATATTCTTTAGTGCTGATGTTGCACTAGGGCTGTCAAAATTTCATATCCAAATCAGATGGTCTGAAATCTTGGAAAAATGAAGTAATTAAGAATCTTGTAACATGAAATTGAGCAGTTATTGCTAAAAAAGTAAAGTAGTTCTACTATCCCCAAGGTGGCATATGCCATCATTGAATAAAAATAAACAACATCTTTCCGGGTGTCCTATTTGTCAGTGTTGTATGTGCAACCTATCTGTGAAAACCTGTGCTTATTCACAGTATTGCTAATACCTCTTTCTAAAATGTTCATGTTAAAATCTGCACTCAGTAATCATTAGATTCATATGTGTATAGTTCTTATGCTGTTTGTTTCCAGTAAACACTTATGCAACATCATGTATTGAGTTCATAAAGTAAAGACTATGATTACATGTAAAATGTGTAACACCTTGTGTTAAAACTTACAGAAACAGCTATTTGACACTTAACATCTGAACTGGTGTTATGAACTGTTTGCTAAATGCGATTCCATTAACCTGATTGTATGGGAAATTTTTCCAAGTGCACTGTCTTTGTGTTCATGCCGCTGCTTATTATGATTACTGAGTTTAAGTGTTGTTCCATCATTAAAAATATAAAATTCAAGGAGTGAATTTATAAGAGAGTGGAAGTTCCCTACCCTTGTTACCAGAGCTATGTCCACCTGAACTGGTCATTGCAACATTTAAGGTGGTAATAAAATGAGGAAGAGACCACTTAAAAAAAATATTTGTCATGACCATCAATCAAACAACCTGTGAGAAATGTATTCAGATAGATCAATGCAACAAGATCCAGATGACCAAACCGGGTAGGGTAACGTCACAGCTGTGAACTATTTCTACTGTAATAACAGACTGTCAGTCGAGCATAGTCTTCACCATCAATTCCAAACGGTAAGCTCATAACAAAGCAAAAACTACTTTGCTTACTTATACACAGACTAGCACCCACAGTCTCCAGAATGATAAAGATATCTGATGGGAATTCATTGTGCTGGTGTTTAACACACAAATTTCCAGCAATGGTCCCTATCTGAAAGAAGAAATAAACACACGTCAGTCACTAGTTACAAACATAATTTCAATAATGAAACAACATACATTAAAGAAACTTTGTCCATGTTCAAAAATTTACACAACAACAATAAAAATCTACATATTTTACTTACATTTCTTACTGGTATATTAGCTACCAAGTCTATGTGCTCAGCAATCATTTTCAGGTATTTAAAACCTTTCTGAGTGTTTGCAAGATCATGAAACAGAGCCATAGCTTCATTAAGAGTCACATTACCACCAACTGTAACATTAGTTGTTACTGAATGTGACTTAAGTTCTTCAACATTTGAAATGTCGATAAATACTTCAATATCCTCTCTTCTGCGATACACACCTACAGAAGAATCAAAGATCCAAGGCAATTATTACTGATCTACATTGTACAGATATGCTTTCAGTCATTTGATCATTACATCAAGCACACAAATTATTCAATTGTAGAGAACATTCAGGGACATACGATGAGCCAAGTAATATAAAATGTCTGACTTACAGCAAGGTTAAATTTAGATACAAAATGAAAATGTCTCTCTTTGACCACTTCTTCTATACCACAGAAGAAATTCTAATTTTGTAATGTGTAGAATGTGATAGTTTGGTATTATTAACCACAACAGTAATTTGAAAAAAACTGTAAATGATCAGCGTTTAGACATATTTACATATGAATGGGTAATGTGAATGTAAACAATAATTTGGACTTTTCATTGTTTACTGTCTGCATAAAATAACTAATTCCACATAATTATAATTAACTGTAGAAATGATCCACAGAACATGTAACTAAGTAACTAACTTAAGAGATGTCATGTAATCATACAGTAAAGCTGCATGCCCTCGGGAAAAATTACGGCTGTAGTTTCCCCTTGCTTTCAGCCGTTCGCAGTACCAGCACAGCGAGGCCGTTTTGGTTATTGTTACAAGGCCAGATCAGTCAATCATCCAGACTGTTGCCCTTGCAACTACTGAAAAGGCTGCTGCCCCTCTTCAGGAACCACACGTTTGTCTGGCCTCTCAACAGATACCCCTTAAGAGATAAAATCAAATATTATGAACTGCTTTTGTATGCTATAACCTACAAACATGTTACTATGTGAAATTAAGTTGGAAGATTGTTTTACTATATTCATGCTTTAAATTGCAGGTTCTGAGGAAATCACATACACAGGTAGGGCCAATACTATAAACAAATACAAAGGAAGGAGAGACAAAGAAAAAATATGTCTAGAGATACTGAAAGATAAAAATTAAAACTGCCCTCAAATCAACGGTTGGTGTAAGCCCCCCAATTGAAGGGAATGTGCCACTGACATATTCTGACATTTTAATTGACTTATCCAGTCTGCTATAGGTGGACCTACACTTTAACATGAACTCCAAACGATGGTGCAATTAGAAAGCAGTGCTGAGTGACAGAAAGTATTCTAGGATTGACTGAGAACTGAACACCAATCCTTGGCACTTACTTACTTAACCAGAAGCTACACCATTAACAGCCATAGACCACTAAAGAAAACTGGAGAGACAAATAATAAAAGGTATACAAAAGACAAAAATAACATGACTTTAGAATGAAAATAAACAACAAAACTGGAAGATAAAGAGGACATTGAGGATGAGGGTATAAGACAAATACTGAAGACAAGGCTTGAGAACTGAAGATAAGTCTAGAGAATATAAGACAAATACTAAAGACAAAGCTAGAGAATTAAGAAGAAAGAAATATATGACAGAAGTGTGTAGCAGCAGGAGAGACTGATATACCATGAAATTCAGTTTCAATTGATGAGAGGTAGTTAAAGGTTCTTGTTTGTGAAGTTCTGAGATTTTGTATCTTACGAATGAGGTATAGATTAACTACACAATTTTTCAAGTAATGATACCCCTATTTTGTATTGCAGAGTGTGCTGTACTAAATAGCATTATCCCTTATTGGTAAATACTGAAAATTTGTAAGAAATAATTCTCAGTAGCAGTATTGTCCAATACTATTGATGTAGAATACCATCAATGGTTGAGATCCAGCATAAATGGTCCTTTCATGGATTGTCTTTAGCAGGCAATATATATAATCAGTAACCGAGTTGGAGTGAGTAACAACAGCAGGATGCATGTGACATGTCATTTTGTAGTATGGGTTGTGACATTTATACTATGAGGAAAACATTTTCTAGATGCAAATTGCACTAAAACACAGATGTGAACTAGTATACTCTTTGCTCAAATAGCTGTCTTGTGGCAATTTCTGCCAATCAATAAATGTGTTACTCTCTTTTCTTTGACTGCAATCAAACAAAAGAGTAGTACAGAGTATTTTTTTTCCATTATGGAAATCCGAATGACCCTCAGAATCACAAAGAAGGCACGCCATATTGTGCAACAACCAGTATAAATTATTATTTCTATTCATATCAAAAACATGCAGGTAACTTTCTATAGGGAAACATAATAACATTATTAACTACTATCTAATCAACATTGCAGCAATGATAACTATAGATTTCCACATAGTAGTGCAGCCATTGTATTTTGTGCCACAGGGCAGTGATATAGGCCTATCCAAAAAAAAACAGTTTTAGGGCAAAAGACAGTCAGTCAGTTTCCAGTCATCAGGGCAAGCACTTAATTTTTCAGCAACTGATATAAGCATTCACTGTGCAGGACAGTTATACCAAATCAGCTGGCTACTTTGAGTTTTATATTTTTTTTCTATTTCACTACTTTGATTATTTGCTGGTATTCAACATTCTTACCTACTGTCAAAGTACTACAGCAGGTCACTTTACATCATCCTCATATTATAAATTTTAACCAGCTGAGCATGTATTCCAGGCTCAAACAAGTTGAGGATAGTACCAACCTATGTTGATTTAGTATGTTACTACTACAAGTATTATGATAAAATATTAGTATGTTATTACATTATATCTAAGCTTAAATTATAATGTAAGCTGTATATTTTATTAGTATATTATAAATTGTCTATGCTCTGTTTGTTATATGTAGCTGCGACTTCTCAGTAATTGTATAATATTTATTCTCTACTGTTATTATATAAAATAACAATGTTGAAATCTTCTCTGTTGTATGTGAGGGACATCATGGAACAGCACACATATGTTTCTGTAACTAGCACTCAGTTTGATCCCCAACCCAGGGGATGAGGCCATCTAATGGGATTTGAACATCTGTAACAAAGCCAGACAGCTCCATTCACCCCTGTTCTCCCCATGGAACTCTGTTCCACTACCAGTTAAGAACTCTGTGTGGTCCGGACCTCCATCTTCTTGGACTTCAGGGACAGAATATCCAGAAACAACTTTAATAGATCTTCACGGATGTCAAAGGTCAATGCCCAAGACAATCTAAAACAGGCATATTTCACTTTGAGTTGTGTGATTCTATTTATATGAGAGCTGCATCACTGCTGTGTTCTGTGGCTCCTGGCTGCATAGCATTGATGCAGTGGTAAGCATTCGAGTTTATTTCCACCATTGCCCATTATTCTCCTCAGGGTGTCATGTCTACTTGCAGAGATTCACATGTTTTTGTGGGCTGCAGCATGTTAGAACTGGAAATTGCTCTGACAGAACTTCTGCAGTGTTTAGAACAGAATCTGTGACCATACAATGAACAATGATATGTTCCACAGCTTCAGTGTCACCACACACACACAATTATCCATTTTCCTCTTAATGAATAGAATAGAAGATAATAGAACAATGGTGGTGATGTCCAGAAATTTAGAGGACCAGACTTCTAGTGGGACCTAAGTACGTCATTCTGTTTTGCTCTTTAGCATCTGGTGTTGCCATCTTCTCCTTCATATCTGCAGGTCTGTGGGATATATTCCTAAGATTGCAGGTAGTGACTCCTGTCTTTGACCTCTGATTAAATAGTGATTTTAAAAGGCATACTAGATTTTATTTTTTGATAAACAACCACTGTCTGCTTCATTAGCAAAGAGTCGCTTCACCTGCACATCAAGAGCCATGGCAGGAAACTTGTCAGAACCAAAATGGGACAAATGAGGTGTCAGCAGTGGACTGATAAATGATGAATGTGGTTAACAACTCCCTGCTAATTCACATGTAAAATACATCTCTTGATTTCAAAATCAGCAAACTGTCCCTCGACATAACTTGTAGTGTTGCAGCCAATAATGTGAATTTTCATTACACATATTGCTGGATATTAACACTATAGAAAAAAATGAACTGCTTGAGGCCTCCCCAAGATGCCATAGTGTTTGTAACAGCTTCAAAAAGCAACTTCGTGCAGTCTGAGAAATGAGACACATTTCATGTAAAGATTTCAGAAAAACAAAGTCCTAACAATGCAGTATACTGGGATAGCATTTTGTCATAAGAAGACCACTGTTCTTGGGGGTTGAAATGACTATACAGTTTTTAATTGGTGAAAAGTGTAGAAGTCAAGATGGGACAGGAAATACACTTAAAAGACAGCGAGGTCAGATAACTGGAGAAGAGAAAGAAATATATGCTTTTGCAATTAATTACGTTAGCAGTTACACATTTGCCATGAATGTCAAAGTTTTATAGGAAAGTGACAACTCTGAAAATATAGGTCATGTTATTTGCTGGTACACTTATATAAAGTGAAATTTGAAGAAATCCATCAGTGAGGTGGAAAATGATTCGATGTAACTGAAACAATTTAATCCAATGAATAACATTATAATGAATTATTATGCATATAACTGAGGAAAAAGCAGCACATTATATTAATTTTTAACTTAAAGTTTGGTTGAATCCAGGTCTTCAAAATTTTACCAGTGATTTGGAACCATATGAGGAGTTGATGATCTCAACAATGTATGAATGAAAAGTGAGAAAGCACACTTGGGGAGATATAATTTTCTCATTTTTTACATAAAAAGAATGACACCTGGCAGATGTCTGTACTGTCATTCATTATTTTGTTTTCAAGTAGTGTAACAACGAGATGGCTGCCACTGAGGTAAATATTAGTATTAAGAAAAGCTCCGAACACAGTTCTATAAAACTCAGAAAAAAGACCATTTGTATTTTACTTGAGGACAACAATTAAACAGTTCAGAAATATTTAATATGCCAGATTACATACTAGTTCAGATGGTGAAAACATCACCTATGAATCAAAAACTGTTAAGGGGTAGACAGAGACTGTACGCAAGGAAATCCGTTTGTAAGAGAGAAATTTAAAAAGATGAAACAAGAGGGAACTAACCCAGGTCCACCACTGCAATCTGAATCTCTTTTTGTATCTACTTCATAACGATAAAATAGTTATTATTTATTATACAAATAAACTTATTGGTTGATCCCATGTTCTGAGATTCAGAGGCACTCAGGTCTAGGTTGAGATGGCTTTAACCATGACTGTGCCAAGATTCAGTGCTATTCACTTGTCATCCCAACCTAACTCCTCAGTTCCTGTCACATAAGTGTACCATGGGCCCTGGTGCCAACATTTAAGTCTGGATGAAACAACACTGGTAGCGGTAGAGTGAGGAAACTCGTACGTAAGTTGTGGTAGAGCAGTCTACTTTGGCACCTACGTTTTCCAACATGATGTTTAGCAAACAGACAATAACAAAGACCTTAGAAGTACAGGTACTTCTATTATTTTTTACGCAAGACAAAAATTTCAGAACTTACTATTGTAAGGCAGGTTAGTGGAGCTGAAAGAGGACTTAAATCTCATCAGATGAGATATATTAGTGTTAATAGAAGTGAAAAAAAACAACAAAGACTTAACAGTATTAAGATCAGGTCATATTTTTGTTATGTAGCAACAGAGACAGAGGAAATTCAGGTGTACATTTTACTGGACACAACAAACTAAAACTAAAAACAATATTACAGATATTGAAGGTATCTGGAAATTGTTCAAGTGCATGCATCAAATTACTCATCTTCTTAACATGAGGAGTAAAACCTCTACAAAGAAGTACAGGAAGTGCTAAATTACGGCACATTCAACTGAAATATAACTGCAGATCCCAATGCAAAGCCATTATAAAACCTAAATAATGATTCTTCGGTGGGAAACTTTTGATATGGAGGCACAAATGACAGAGGTCACATACTAGTAGAATTATCTGAGAAGAACAACGTTTTTGAATCTTGTGTTCTATAGCAGAATGTGTACCATTCAGAAAATTCATGGCATATTAAAACAATGTGCCACACTGGGCTTCATACTCAGAACCTTTTGTGGGCAGTACTCTTACCGAGTGAGCTATCCAGGTATTGCTCACAACCTGCCCCCACAGCTTCACTTTTGTCAGTACCTCACTTCTACATTCTGAACTTCACAGAAGCTCTTCTGTATACCTTGTGAGATAGCATTCATGGAAGAAATGATGTAGCAGAGAAGTAATTTATCGACAGCCTAGGGGACTATTTCCCAAATGACTCTTTCACTCTGCAGTACAGAGCACAGTGGTTTAAAACCTTCTGCACTGCATATGAAAGACAAGGTTCTGGGTTCGAGTCCCAATCTGGTGCACAGTTTTATCTACTATGAAGTCTCAAAACAGCACACACTCCACTGGAAAGGGATTCATTCTGGAAACAATATCACAGACTATGGGTAGGCCACTTATTTCTTTTTTCATTTGATTTATTTGGTCGATTTTGATTCATTACATACCACATTTTATGGATGGTAAGACACTACGGATTATAAGATGCATCTTAATTTAAAAATAACCTTTTTACCATTTTTAATTATTAAATAGTGAAGCCAGACTAAAAAAAAGTCTTAGTTTATAAAACCAAACTGACCTATGAAATCCCTGATTATCTTCACTTGAACTATATTCTTCTTTTTCTTCTTCGTCTTTGTCATCAACATTGTCCTCTTCATATATAAGATAGTTTTCACTGCCATCAAGAGCATTACTTATGCCGCACTTCTTGTAAGACTTAATAATAATGTCTTCTCTCACTGTAAAGCACTATTGCTTTATCCATTGACACACTTGTCTGATTGTAGGTCATTTTAAAGCTTCCTTTGGTGTGTATTCATGTTGGGTTTCATCGCTCATCCATTTGTTCCATTCCTATATCGTATATACTTTAAATAGTTCACTTATCAAGACATCAAGAAGTTGCAATTGTCAAATCAGCCCTCTTGGAATAATAGCAAGCTCTGTATTTCCCTGTCTCAATTTCTCTTCCACAGAATTTTTCAAATGGCTATTAAACTGATCTAATACAAGAACAGAACTCTTCTTCAATAAAGCACCTTTCCTCTCTCCCACATTCCGTTAATCCATAATTTCATACCAGCCTAGTCCATCCAATCCTTGTCGTGTATGTGAACAACACCTGGCAGTACTTCTAAAGGTTTTGGCATTATTTTGTGCTTGAAAATAATTATTGGACTATGTTTTATACTGTCATCATAACATGAAAGGACAAAATTTTTCATGTCCACTTTGTTTTAAAGTTAACAGTTTTACCACCTTTAATGCCTAAAGTTCTGTTACTCGGCACATAAAATGTCAGAGGAGTTTTCTCCATATTCACTATTCAGCTCAGTCCCATGCTAGCTTTCATTTCATGTTGAATAATAATGCAATGGAAAGATAACATTTTCTCTTCATACTCTTGTGGCATTTTCTGAGATATTTTGGTTTCATTGCACTTGCTAAGTCCATGACTTGCTAAGTCCATGACATAGCACCAGCCAACTCTACCCTTAAAGTCTGTTAAGTTGCACTGTAGCGATAGCTTACAAGTGTGTATTCGAATCATATATATATATATTTTTAATACAATGTCATTTGTATATTTGTATATTTAGTCTTCCTGATTGTTTTCATTTCTTCTTTACTTGTGCGCCAATCACAAACAGTTATTTTCTGTCGGTGTAGGTTGAAACGCCGCTCAGCTGCTCTGTTTCCATGTTCTTCTGCATATGCTATTACTTTCAATTTATAGCCTGCATCATATGAATACCTTTTATTTTTCTCCATAATGAAACTAGCTACTAACAAAAATTTTGTATTGTTACCAGTAAGTAACACAAATCACTTTGAATTCAAGTTCACTGGTACCATAGATTGCAATGATGTGTCATAGGCTAGACACTGTTCTGGATTTGTGATGGCAGGGCAGGAGGGATACATTGTTAGCAAGCTTATGAATCCCTGCAACTCATGTTTGTTGCATCAGTGCCCTGCTGCTGCCAGTTGAATCCAATGTTGCCAATAGTGATATGTTTCCCACAGCATCAAATATTTTGCAATTTTTAAGACTGGTGGGAATTTTAAATCAAATACTGGACATTTTTGTATTAATTTCAAGTGTAAGATGTTCCTGAATTTTGGAGGCGATTTTTTGAAGAAGGAAGTGTGTCTTATAGTCCATAAAATATGGTACTTAAATAGTATACCAAATATAGAAAAAAATTAAATCTGAGAAAGAAGAAGACAGAGAGAGAGAGAGAGAGAGAGAGGCCAAGACAAAATTCAGTTTACAAATAAGTCATAAATTACAATTAACAAAAGCACTCATTTAAATTACATACATAGAATACTGTTCTACACCAAGACATGTGGATGTCACTGATGTTTCTTGTGTTGTTGCTATGCATATGCTTATTCTGTCATAAATATCCAGTACAGTTTAAAAGATACTCATTTGCAAACAGGATATGCTCATATACATAAAGAAACACTTGGCAGGCTCATTTTTTCAGCTGCATGAAATGTGGTCTACATGTTTCCAGTTTCTTTAGCTTGTAGATATCTCTGACTACTCTTTTCTGAATCCTATATTTTTATATTGGTGGCTGTGTTTCCCCAGAAGACTAGCCCATAGTGGAGTAACGTATGTATAATATGCCTGAATGACTGTTGACCTACTTGCACTCTGACTTACTACATGAAGAGCATAACAAGCTTTTGAAAGCTTTTTCCTGAGTTCTTTAACACAACAGTTCAATCATTTTCACCATTTTAAAGTGTCTTGTGCCCATACCCCTAGAACTCCAGTTTCAGTAACTGATTTCAGTAATGTATTGTCAAGATACAGTATTGTATCAAGTTCTTGTACCAGTGGAGAAGAGAGGAACTTTTTAAAAAGAAATCAGCCATCAGCAGTCAGCAAATAATATTTATTTTTGCACTTTTATGAAGTCATTTAAAACATCAATGTAAAGGAGGAACAATAACAATAGAGGTCCTATGGCAAAGCCTTGTAGCACTCCCTCCATACTTCAATGACAAAGTAAGATAATTGGATAAATAAAAAAACCACTCACCAAGCAGTGGTAGAACACACACATAAAAGATTATAATTAGGCAAGGTTTTGGAGCCATTAATTCGTTATTTGGGCAGAAGGGCTGAAGGGGAAGGAAGAGGGATGAAGGAAAAGGACTGGAGAGGTCTAGGAAAACAGATAAATTTTGCGAAAGTCACCCAGAACTGTGGGTCAGGGGAGACTTAGCGAGCAGGATGAGAAGGGAAGGCCGGCCGCTGTGGCCAAGTGGTTCTAGACACTTCAGTCCAGAACTGCACTGCTACTACGGTCGGAGGTTCGAACCCTGCCTCAGGCATGGATGTATGTGATTTCCTTAAGTTAGTTAGGTTTAAGTAGTTCTTAGTCTAGGGGACTGATGACCTCATTATGTTAAGTCCCATAGTACTTAGAGCCATTTGAACCATTTTTGAGAAGGGAAGACCGACTGTAGGGGACTGCACCATATGAGATTTGAAAATCTGAGAGTTTAAAGGTGGAAGAAAGAGATTAGTGCTTAAACACATGCATGAGTTAATAAGAGTGAAAAGCTAAGTGCATTGTATGTAACAGAAGAGGGAGGGGGCCCCAAAAAATAGACAGCTAAGAAAATGAAAAATGTAGAAAACTAAAACTGAGTAAGGAAAGGAGTAGTTACTGTGAAGAAATGCTGAGGTGGAAGAAATTAACGTAAATTAAGGTGGGTGTTAGGAACCAAGGACATATAATGATAGTTCCCACCTGCGCAGTTCTGAGAAACTGGTGTCTGGGGGAAGAATCCAGATGTGCATGTGGTGAAACAGGCACTGAGGTCACAATTGTCATGTTGCAGAGCATGCCCTGCAACAGGATATTGTGTGTTGCCAGTATACACCCTCTGCTTACGCCCGTTCATTTTAACTGAAAATTTGGAAAAGCTACTATATGTATGGTGGGCAGAATCTCAGACAGAATGGATCTCATTTCAGGTCATGTGTAGAAAGTTATGGCCTTATCAAAGTAGCTGATTAATGCATTCCAGACCAGGATAATACTGAATGAGCAGTGGTGTGCTTCCAAAGTTGTTTTTTGGAGATATCAGCAGTACCAGGATAGGATGTGATGGCCTAGGAAATCTGCTTTTAAACTAGGCTGGTGGGGTAATTACATCCAGGGAAGGCTGAGGTGTGAATGGTGGTGTATTGCTGTAAGGAGTCTGCAACCGAACACACATGTTTGTCTTGAATGCCAAGGCTGTGTGGGAGGGAACATTTGACATGGAAAGGACGGCAACTGTTGAAATGTAAGTGCTGCTGGTTGTTAGGAGGTTTTATCTGGATCTGGTGATTTATTGGATTCATGTTTCTTTAATGCTATCATGACTTAAAATCGTCATTTGCTACCTGTCTTCAAGGTGAGATCTAATCCACTGATTTGTATCCCTCTGACACCTTTTTGTGCTAATCTGTGAAAAAAGGCACAGTTAATTATGTCAAATGCTTTTTGAGATATTTAGGAAAATATCAACAGCATGTTCTGCAATTGCAAATAATAGTAACATATTCTGCAAGTGAAGGTTTGTGCTCCTTAATGGTTCTGATATAAAGAAGACTTTTTAAATGTACAGTGAGAATGTACTTAATTCATTAGATAACAAATTAGAGGTCACTGGCATTTTCTGTGAGCTGTCAAAAGCCTTTGACTGTGCGAATCACAGGATTCTCTTATGTAAACCAGAATATTATGGTGACATTGGCAATGCTGCGAAATGGTTTGAGTCTTACCTAACTAACAGGAAACAAAGGATGTTGTTGTTAAATACCTGTGGAGTAAGCAATCAGTCTTCTTCTGACTGGTAATTAATTACATGTGGTGTTCCTCAAGGTTCTATCTTCTGTCTGCTGCTTTTCTTGTGTACATTAATGACCTCTCATCTGTTACACTGCCAGATGCGAAGTTCATTTTGTTTGCAGATGATACAAGTATTGAAATTATTGTAATAAATAGCAAATCAAGTACAGATTTAGAAATGGCTGCTACTCATATTATCACTGACATTAATA
This sequence comes from Schistocerca piceifrons, assembly GCF_021461385.2. Classification (NCBI taxonomy): domain Eukaryota; kingdom Metazoa; phylum Arthropoda; class Insecta; order Orthoptera; family Acrididae; genus Schistocerca; species Schistocerca piceifrons. The sequence goes on along the minus strand of NC_060139.1, from coordinate 360,961,750 downwards.
AATGGTTTAAAGCTAATTCACTGTCATTAAACTTTGGAAAGACCCACTGTATGCAATTCAGGGACTTATAAGAGATTTCCTTCCAGCATATGTATAACATCTGAAGACATGAAGATCGAAGAGGTTGATCTTGTAAATTTTCTGGGCTTAAACTCAATAATAAATTCAGTTGGTAAGGACACATCACAAATTTGCTGAAGTGCCTAAACTAGTCCATATTTGCAGTGCAAATGATGCCAGATGTAAGAGATATAAATATAACAATACTTGCATACTTTGGTAACTTTCATTCTATTATGTCATATGGGATTGTTTTCTGGGGTAACTCATCAAACAGAGAAAAAGTTTTTGGAGGGCAAAAGCATGTGATAATGCTCATTTGTGCTGTAAATTCAAGAACACCATGTAAAAACCTGTTTAAGAAACTGGGTATTCTAACCAATGCTTCTCAGTGTATTTATTCCTTAAAGAAATTTGTTGCAAATAATATATCTCTGTTTCCAACAAATAGCTCAATACATAGTATTAATACTAGGAATAAGAAAATACACATAAAAAACTAACATACTTACCTTGGTCCAACAAGGGATCCAATATTCAGGAACAAACATTTTCAATAAATTGCTAGCAACCATTAAAAGCTTATTTTCAGATAATGCACAGTTTTACCAGATTTTGAAAGACTTTTGGATAAGTAAGTCCTTCTATTCTTTAGATGAATATCTTAATGGGGAGTGTTAGACCAGCTAAAGTAAAAATGTCTGTTAGATTTCTGTTTAGATAGCGCTTGGTCACAACAGTCAAGGTTAGGTATTTTGTGTATGATAAATTTATTAAAAGTGCATAACTTTGTTTCATTCTGACAGTGTATTAATTCTGTAAATATTAGCAGTTACAGTTTACTGTAATGTATTCAACTATTTTGACAATCTCCTGACAAATGATGATGGAAGTTATATTGTATTCAGATGTTTTATGCTTTTTATGTTATATTTTCTGATTTGTTCCACACTCATGAAAATCATCTCATTAAACTAAACCTAATCTCTAAGCCCTAATGTGTCATCCCAGTGCTTTATCAAGTTTGGAAGCTCTGGCCAAAGTGGAAGTGAAGCTGTGAGAGATGGTCATGAATCACACTTGAATAGCACAGTCAGTAAGAGCATTGCCTACAAAAGGCAAGGTTTCAAGTTCGAGTCTCAGTCTGGCACACAGTTTTAAACTGCTAGAAATTTTATTTTTGTACTTATTATGCTCTTCCAAAAGATAATAGATAGAAAATACACTTAGTAATGACCAAATTAATCTAAAAAAATAATAATAACTATATTGTGCAAACAAAAAATGATACTACAGGATGTGAGGGTATTCAAGCAATTTAGAATTGCAAGTGATCATATACTAATAAGATCCACAATAAACATATGCATAAAGTTATAACAACAAAAACAATTAACTTTTGACAAAATAATTTAATTGGATAGATAAAAAGTCTACTCACCAAGTGGTGGCAGACCACACACTTAAAAGAGGGTTGTAATTAGGCAATGTTTTGGAACCAATGGGTCCTTTTTCACGCAGAAGGGTTGGAGCTCTAGGAAGAGGGTTGGATGTCGGGAAAGTCACCCAGAGCCATGGGTCAGGGGAGACTTACCACAAGGGATCAGAAGGAAAGACTGATTGTTGAGAACTGGATTGGATGAGATTTGAAAACCTGAGAGCTTAAAGGTGGAAGACAGGGTAATGTGCAAGACAGAGATAACTGCTTAAACATCATGCATGAGTTAGTAGGAGTGAAAAGCTAAGTGCAGTGTACATAACAGAGGTGGGAAGGTAGCAGTGAAAAATAGATGGGTAAGACAATGAAAGATGAGAAAACTAAAACAGAGTGAAGGAAAGAATAGTTACTGTGAAGAAATGCTGAGACGGAAGAATTTAACATAAATTAAGGCTACATGCATGGCGAGAGCCAAGGACATGTTGTAGCACTAGTTCCCACCTACAGAGTTCTGAGAAACGTTTGTCTGGGGGAAGAATCCAGATGCCGCAAGTGGTGAAACCAGCACTGAGGTCACAATTGTCATGTTGTAGAGCATGATCTACAACAGGATATTGTGTGTAGCCAGTAACACCCTCTGCCTATGCCTATTCATCCTAATTGATGATTTTGGAGGTAGTCACACCAATGTAAACAGCCGAACAGTGTTTACATAACAGCTGGCACTCAACATGTGTCATTTCACAGGTGGCTCATCCATTGATAGTACATGTTTTGCCAGTTACAGAGCTGCTATAGTTGGTGGTAGGAGGGTGCATATGGCTAGTCTAGGAGGGTGCATAGGGCAAGTCTTGCAGTGGGAACGGTCACAGAGGTAGGAACCACAGGGTAGGGAGATGAGTGCAGAAGAAGCATAAGGTCTGACAAGAATATTGCAGAAATTGGGACGGCAACGAACAGCTATTCTAGGTGTAATGGGCAAGATTTCAGACAGAATGGATTTCATTTCAGGGCACGATTTCATCTACTTTGACAGGGCCATGACTTTCTACAATCATGCCCTGAAATGAGATCCATTCTGTCTGAAATCTTGCCAACCACACCTAGAATAGGTTTTCGGCACCTTTCCAATCTCCGCAATATTCTTGTCAGACACTAAGCTCCTTCTGCCTCCATCTCCCTACCCTATGGCTCCTACCCCTTTGACCATGCCTGCTGCAAGACTTTCCCTATGCACCCCTCTACCACCAACTATAGCAGCCCTGTAACTGGCAAAACATATGCTATTGAAGAGAGAGCCACCTGTGAAATGACGCATGTCGTATACCAGCTGTTATGTAAAGACTGTTTGGTATTTTACATCGGCATCACTACCTCCAAATTACCAATTAGGATGATTGGGCATAGGCAGAGGGTGTATACTGGCAACATGCAATATCCTGTTGCATAACATGTTCTACAAAATGACAATTGAGACCTCAGTGCCTGTTTCTCTACACGTGCTATCTGGATTCTTCCCCCAGACACCAGTTTCTCAGAACTCCACAGTTGGGAACTAGCACTACATGGATTATGAAGCTTTAGAAGCAGTTATAAGATGGCTTTTGAGTGGAGAAGTAGGGAAAGGGCCTGTGAGAGAAAAAGGTGGGGGGGGGGGGGGTGGAGAGGTTTGCCAGCGAGAGATGAGAGAGTTCAGTATTTGGATGGGATTAATGTTTTACGGATCTGCTGGAGGTCACGTTTGACTTCTGGTATGGAATCATAGTCATACTGTTTGTACACAGTGATCTTGAAAGGTTCTAGAGACTGTCAGCCACATAATCACTGTTAGTTATATTCTACAGAAAGAATATGATTAGGACCAGTTTTTAGGTAATGTGAAGCTCTTTGTTCCATAGTGGACTAGCTGAGAAATGGTCTAGGGCAGGAAGGTGAAGTCAGACTGCAAGTGAAGAACTCCTGGATGATTACAAGGGCAAGGCTGAAAGGAAACAGAATAGAATCAGAGCTGGAGTGAAATTGGAACTGTCCTGGCACAATTTTATGTATGATTTGCCAGGCTTCAGTTAGTGGTATGGGTAGAGAAAAAGATTTAACATTTTGATGCTTTTAAGACTTTTGTCAGGATTTTGGCATATAGACTGATATTAGTAATGGGAGTCTATTGAGCGTGCCTGGAAGCAATGTGTGTTAGCAATGAAAGAAAGTTCTCGGGTTAAGGGAGGCAGAGTAAGTCAATGATGTATGTTAGAATTATTGTTATTGTTGAATTATTTGAAAGGTAGAGTGAATGCACCCACTTGCCTTAATAACACAATCTAACAGTTAAACAAAGCAGGATGACGGATATAGTCACAGAAGGAATGAAACAGGGAATAGAAATGAAGTTGTTAAATGACCAACAACAGTCACATCACCTTAGCTTCCACAACATGTTGAAACTTCTCTTTAAAGAATGAATCTTTCATTCTGCAAATGAGTCTGCATAGTTTTGAAATTTCGTGGGAGATCAAACTGTGTGCCAGAGGGGAACTTGAACTCAGAACATGTCTTTTGAGGGCATTGCTCTAACTGACTGAGCTATAAAGGCATGTATTATAACCCTGCTTCAGAACTTTACTTCTACATCTACATCTACATCTTCATCGATACTCTGAAAACCGCCGTCAGGTGCAAGGCAGAAGGTACAACCCATTGTACCAGTTATTAGGGTTTCTTCCTGTTCCATTCACTTACGGAGTGAGGGAAGAATGATTGTTTAAATGCCTTTGTGTGTACAGTAATTATTCTAATCTTATAATCACAATCTATATGTGAGTGATACGTAGGGGGTTGTAGTAGATCTCTAGAGTAATCATTTACTTCTGCTAATACTTCTAAAAACAGGAGAAAGAGAAAGGCAAAACTACAGCAGCAGGTTATGGAATATAGTGAGACACTGGTTTGTACACATCTCATATAAAGAAAATTGAAAACTGAACAGTGCCTTTTGGGTTGTTAGAATAATGTTGGAATTCACCTACAACAGTGGCATCATTTATCTTCATGACTAAATAATACTGTTTGTTCAGAAGACTGTGTAATAGTATTCCTCTGGGAACAATCCTCTTGACTTTGAACTATCACAATTGTGAAAGTATACTCGTATGTTTGATGATTCATATTAAAAGTTATAATTCAACAGGTGATGGATGTTTGAAGAAACCAAAGACCATACTAAGTGAAGCACAAAAATATTGCATTGTTCTTATTCTTTACACATTTCTTAACGCTACTGTTAGTTATGTAGTGCACATTTTTCTTTTTGTATATAATTGACTCTTCACAATGCTTTAAATTGCATAAATATACTCTTCACTGTAACATTTTCTCTGGTGAGAGACTCAGAATATCATGAAGTAACTTATTTTACCACAAGTAAAATTTTTGGGTTTGTTTAATCAGATCTTATTGCAGTAATTGGGATTCAGTTATTTGATGAATTTGATAATATACTTACCATGGGCTGTGTTACCAGCAACCAACATGTAAGGCCTGTCCCCCAAATTTTCAAAAATTTTTAATATATCTGCAATTGTATCCACTTTAAACCAATCTGTCTTTTCAAATTTCACATGAACTGGTGAAATTATTGCTAATGTTTCTATAGAACATTCTCCATTCTGACCACAGTTCTGTGTACATGTACCTCCACTTCTTACACAGAGCTTCTTTTCCCAATCCTGAGAAGATAAAAATAGAATATGATACATACACCAAGAAAATATAGTTTTCTGAAAACTAAAGTCAGTTGCAACATGAGACAATGTTAAGATGTATGATATTACATGAAAAACATTGACATCTAAATCTAAATGATTACTCTGCAATTCACACTTAAGTGCCTGGCAGAGGGTTCTTGAAACCACCATCAGAGTATTTCCCTACTGCTCCACTCCCTAATACCTCATAGGAAAAATGAAGACTTAAATCTTTCTGTATGAGCTCTGATTTATTTTATTGTGATGATAATTTTGCCCTATGTAGGTTGGCAACAATAAAATATTTTCAAGCTTAGAGGAGAAAGTTGGTGATTGAAATTTTATTAAATGGTCATGCCACAATGAAAACTCCTTTGTTTTAATGGTTTAACACCCCGCCATGTTCGTGATTCTCTCTGCCCTATTTCGTGACAGTACAAAATGAGTTGCCCTTCTTTAGACTTTTTTTATGTTCTCTATCAATCCTACCTCATGAGGAGGATCCCACACCACACACCAATACTCCAGAAGAGGATAGACAAGTGCAGTGAAGGTAGTCTCTTCAGCAAACTTAATTCATCTTGTAAGTATTCTGCCAATAAATCGCAGTCTTTGGTTAGCTTGCTCCACAACATTAAGTATATGATCGCTCCAATTTAAGTTATTCATAATTTGTGTCACTAAGTATTTAGTTGAATTCACAACCATTAAATTTGTGTGATTTATAGTTTAACTGAAATTCAGCTGATTCCTTTTAGTACTCATGTGGAGGACTTCACACTTTTCTTCATTTAAAGTCAATTGCCACTTTTTGCACCATACAGTTAACTTGTCTAAATCATTTTGCTTTTATGATGTGTTGACTTTATGAAATGGTAGGTGATACCATCATCTGTAAAAAATCTAAGAGGGCTGCTCAGATTACCGACTAAATCATTTATATAACTTAGGAACAACAGAGAGCCTATAACACTTCCTTGGGGATGCCAGGAATCACTTCTGTTTGACTCTATTATTTTCTATAAATTACTACAAATTGTGACCTTTCTGACAGGAAATCATTAATGTAGTCACACAACTGAGACGATACTCTGTAGGTATGCAATTTGATTAGAAGTCAGTTGAGAGGAATGGTGCCAAAAGCTTTCTGGAAATCTAGAAATATGGAATCAATTTGAGATCACTGTCAGCAGCACTCATTACTTCATGTGAATGAAGAGCTTGTTGTATTTCACAAGAATGATATTTTCTGAATGCATGTTACTTGCCAATAAATAATTTTCTTCAACATAAATAATAATATTCAAATACAGTGTATGCTCCAAAATTCTACAGCAAATCGACGTTAGTGATATGGCTCTGTAATTTAGTAAATTATTCCTAGTTCCTTTTTTGAGTACTGATGTGTTCTGTGTGACTTTCCAGTCTTTTAGTACAAACCTTTCATTGAGTGAGTGGCTGTCTATGATTGCTAATTATGGGGTTGCTGTATCAGCATAATGTGAAAGGAACCTAAATGGTGTAATATCTGACTTGGAAGACTTGCCTTTATTTAGTGATTTACACTGCTTCACTACTCCCATGGTATCTACTTCTAAGTTACTCATGATGGCAGCTGTTCTTGATTCAAATTCTGGATTATTTTCTTTGTCTTCTTTGCTGAACGAATTTCAGAAAACTAAAGCCCCTGCTTTAAAGATGCTGTCATCAGCAATATTATCAGTGGTGTAGCGGCATGACTGTTTAGGATAGGGAAATTTAGTTTTGTGCAATATTCTGAGCACAAGTTACAGCCAGGTGCGGGCCGGATTGCAGTGAGTTACGCATAACAACAGTTGCGAAGTAGGATAGAGAATAACTCAAAACTGTGTACTCCTAGAACAAAATTAAACTACATCAAATTTCCCACAGAAAATATTCTACTCATTTTTTCTCTAGACCTAATAGTCTACATGAAGAGAGAGAGAGAGAGAGAGAATATTGAAATACCATGTGATTCACATGCACTACAGTTTAGTTGGTTTTTGTAAGCCAATTTAATGTAGCTTCCCAACTTGATAGACCATATGTGTCCTATACCAAAGTGGTAGTTAGTTAATTACATTCGTGTTCCATGGATCATTTTGCATGATAAATCATCATGATGTGGAATGAGTCATTTCACATTCATATTGCAAATTAATTTGTACATTTATTTGTACTCTGAATATCACAGTATTATTATTATTATTATTTCCACCACAACTTCCTCCACATCACTGTGGTGTGTTGTATATAGTCACTGTTTACATCCTGTATGTGTAGATGAACACGTTGTAGATCAAGAGTGGCAATGTTTGTTTAAAAAATTTAGTTATGTCTTTAAAAATCCCTGAAAACAAAATGGAAATAAATGTCCAACCAAATAGGGCCCCACATGCTTTGGTATGATTTATAAAATCTGGGTTGCCTCATGTGCCCTGAGCTTACCTGCCAATGACAGTCATCAGCACCACCAGCACATAGTACGCCCTGACGTTGCATGTGCTTTTTTTGATAGAGGCTTGTAGTAACCTTGCAATCCAGGCAGTTAAGCCAGGATCCCCACGGTCAAATCCTCTACTAAAAATATGACCATTTATTGTGAAGGTAAACTGTGTAAAAGTTTTACATCTGAATAATACTTCATAGATGTGTGACAATTGTTCATCTATCATTTTCCACAAGCATAACATGAAAAATTCTCACATTCTTGTGTAAAAACGGCTATGTTACTCATTAAGAGTTTTATAACAACAAAAGTAATCGATTATTGACAATATAAGGAAATTGGATAAATGCAGAGTTTCACCAAGTAGTGGCAGTAGAACCCACGTACAAAAAGGTTTAATTTTTACAAGCTTTCGAGGTTTTTTCCTTCTCATCACGTCCAGTAAGTCTCCCCTGACCTGGGCTTCTGGATGACTTTTCTGAACTGTACCCCTTTTCCTAAGCCTCTCCAGTCCTTTTCCTTTACCCCTCTTCCTTCCCCTTCAACTCTTCTGCCAGAAGAAGGAGCCACTGGCTCCAAATGCTTGTAAAAGTTAAACCTTTTTGAGTGTGCATGTGTTCTCCTGCTGCTGCCTGCTGAGTAGATTTTTTATCTATCCATTTACATTATATTGTCGTTAAGAGTTTTGTATGTCTTATTTTTTCAATGTGAAACATATTTGAGAAGATATAAGCCTGGCTGAAGTTCCAAAGGGCAATGTGAACGGTTTTACCCCAGCAATGAAAAACTGGTTTTTACTCAAAAATGCACTAAATTTGATAGTAGACTGTTTTTTACATAAAATCATTTTGGACAACATTTCATCAGTGAGTGAACTCTTTAAGGCTTTCTGGGACAAGAGACAGTGCTGTGTTAAGTTGAACGACTCACATGTCTCTTCCAGTTGACTCATATGTTGTGCATGCAGCTGATCCTCTTCTTTGGGTCATCAGCTACGTCACTCTCACCGTTTAATTCTTCTCTGAAGATGGTATCAGGTTAAAGGGAAAAATATTAACCAACTCTCTATTCTTGAAATAAATCATGTACTCATACAATCTTTTCAGTTCAACGACAATATATTTTCAGCTCTCATCCCCAAAGCAACAATTATTCTGTACAGGTTCCAGCAAGCCAACTGGTGACAAGATAATTGTCAGAATCGACAAAACACCCATACAATTACATACATGCTGCCTCATACAGAGCCAAGACATGAAGTAAGACTATTCAATGCACACTTCATCTGTCTCTGTAACAATCCTCATGCCACCACAAAACATGGAACATTATACAAACACTCTTTGACTTTTTGATATAAATTCCAAGGCACTTATCGGGGCCGCTCGTCTGATGCAGCTCCTGGCTTCTCATGACAGCTGTTCCTCCTGCACACACAGGTATTTGTGGCACAGTAAACAGGCTTTCTCATCCTCGTCATTAAACTATTGGGTATTCGAGATGGTGGAGAGCCACGTGTTTCTAGAACTTACCCCGAAACTCTCAAAGCACTACATATCACTCCCCTTAGCTCGAACACACGATATTTTACACATATTCATGATGTATATTAATATCTACCACAACACTAATTTTTATTTCAATCAATATACAATATATCTTGTTTACTCCTTGTGTACTTAATACCTAGATCTTCCTTTTCTTGTTTTTGTTCATTTCAACAATAACTATCTGAGAATTTCACCCATGTTGGAGTTAGTACTTTTACACCCAGGAATTGTGGGGACAACATTCCAATCACAAACTCCAGGTGGCACAGACTCTTGATTTCCTCATTCCTTAGTATAATTCTCTAAACTATCTTTTCTTTGGACTTAACAGTCTCATTTCCTACAGTAACTTGTAGTCTGGAGGAAACTCTGGAGAAAAACAACGAACGTGTTCTTTCCAACACTCATAACTCCTAATAACGCTGTAAATGCAAAGAATCCAAACTTACCAAAATAATCTCTATAAAACTATGTGACTTCTATCACGATACTGTCCTTCCCTTTAGGCACAGTTCCTATATTTTGCCTCCGGGTTGATCCTATGGATGCATTACCTCCTTGCATTTTGGTAGGTATGTCTCTTTCTTTTTCCTATATTCTATGGTACAGGTCAATTCTCTCCTTGGTGCCCCTGCCTGCACAGTATAGATCAGTCTCTCTTCGGTCTGCCTGTCTCCCCTTTTCTTTACTCAATAAAAGCTTGGTGCACCCCCCTTATTCTTTGTGAGTAGGCCACATGGTTCGTTACCCTAGTATGTATATCTACTGTACTGTATACTGTCACTAAATATTCCCTGGCGAAATTCAATTCTACTTCACACTTCACTCTTACGTCTGGGTACCTATTTGATTCCCTGGAGTCCTCCACTACTTTTCAATGTTCACACTTTCAGCTGACCTCATATTTATATATAATTCAATATATCATACCTTTCTTTATTCTATATTTGTCCCACTGTGATACAAATCATCAGAACAAATATTCAACTAGTATTCCTAAATAATTATTACCATTAGTTCCTCCCTGGCTTATGCTCGTTAGTTCTTCCTTAGTTTCTACTCTCCTTCATTTCTCACACTTCCTTGTGCAATATATAACCATCTCTGTTCTTATACCTATGTATAAATATATAAGAAGCGACAAAAGAAAAAAAACAGGAACAATGCAGATCTGTCATGTATCAACCATACAATATGTGCATCTACCCAGATGTACATATGTCTTTATTCCCCTCCATCCCTTGGCGGTTCTGACTTCGCTTTAGGTTTCTAGCCTGTAATTTTCATGTTTGTGTCTAAGTGTAATTTTGTGTGTATGTCGATGTGTGTTCGTGCAGCCTGATTCTACGGCCTATTTATTTGAAATAAGTTGGAGGTTATAGGAAACTACGGAGAATGAGAAGGACTTTAGCGATAGAAGTATACGTATATGGAAAGAGGGAAAGATAGACTGGTACTCAGATGAGAAGTAAGAAAGGAAAAAATAGGGATGGTTGCTAAGATCAAAGGAAAAAAAGAAGATAGCCCCAAAGACAGGAAAACCCTTCCCACCCCCCTTCCTTAGGATCACTACTTTGTCGGTACTTGAGTGAGGAGCCAGAGAAGGTATGATGTTAAACATCTCCAGCAGAACGGACATTCTCACCTTCACCTTTGAAGTCCCTGAAGAAAAATCTTAGCAACACCTATGGAACAGCAAATCAGCAAATGGTGAAGAATCAGTCACACTTGTTTGCAAGGGTTGTCTGAAAGGTGTGGTGTGTGTGTAGTGTTAGTCATATCTTTATCTACACTACCCACCCCTTTCAAGATCGATACAAACCCTCCCATCTACATCACATCTAATAAAAGGTATAAATGTTCTATAAAAATAGAAAATTATACACTACGATAAGATAGTTATTTCATTAGTCACTTCATATTATATTATCCTTAAATATAATATTCTGTTCTGTTCATTCCATCTTAAAGTCACTCTGTTAGTACCATCATATTATACCTTCTACCAGAATATTATTCTGCTTGTTTCGTTTTATGTTTAGAGATCACTGTTTATCTGTGATTCTCTTAAATTAGTCACAATCTTGTAGTCATATTCGGTCACTTAAATACTAACATGATAGGATAGTTTAAGAGGTTATGAAGAAATTACAGAATAGTTGAAGATTTGAAGGGAATTCTGGTAGGAAAATTAATGTGGAAGTAACACCGAAAACAACTCAGGAACCAACAGTTGTCACTCCGCCCATTAACACAGAATGTTAATGCCCATGGGAAATATACAACTTTAGGTCCTTTATGTTGTGTTTTCCCTTTTCCAATCCAGTTATAGGATCTACTAAAAATAGTGTCTTGGTATGGATTACTGTTTGTACCCGGAAAGGTCTGTCATATTTCCGAAAAAAATTATGTGTCTCTTTCTTCAAGGCTGAGCTCTGAAGATGCTGCTTTACAAGAACTAGATCATCAACTTTATATTGAGGTTCAACAGCCTTCTTGTTATATTTGCTCACTTGTTGTTGTGCTCTGTTAAGTATGTTCTTACAGACTATTTCCTGTTGAAGTTGGAAATTGTCTACAGGTTGCTACGGCCACACGAAACATTTAATAAGGGGTTCCCCTACAAAGAGTTTACCTATTACCCTATTACCTCCAAAGGCATTAGTCCAGTTGATAGATGTGGTAATTCATTTAAAATAAGTTCAAAGTCTTTAACTTTTGTCGCTCATGATGTATGTTTTTCGTGGCAGTAGGTGTGGCATAGTGTTCCAATTTCTTTCATAACCATTTCACACGGATTCGAAAATGGGTTATAGTTGGATATTAATATTTGACGGATATCTTCCCAAACTAAAAATTCCTTAAACTCATTACTAATAAACTGAGGACCCTTATTGGTGAGAAACCACCTTGGTTATCCTACCTTCACAAAATACTGTTGCACACAGTGAATTACAATTGGTGTATTTGCTTTCTTAATAGGGTATAACTTAACATACTTAGACCAACGCTCTACGAGGACAAAAATAGAGGCCATTCCTCCTTTTCCTTTTGGAATTGGTCCAAAGAAATCTGCAGCTGTTAGATTGTGTAACGCTTTAGGAATAATTGGATACATTTTGTATTTTACGTGAGTGTTACTCACTTTCAGTTTTTGACAAATTTCACAAGTTTTAATGGCAAATGCTATTCTATGTCCTAGCTTTTTAAAATAATAGAACTTATTCATATGAGCAATACATTTCTTTATATCGAAGTGTCCATACCCCTTATGAATGTACCACACTAACTCATCTTTTACTAAATTCGGTATGCATAAACGCCAATGTTGGGTTGTCTTACTGTCTCTCCAGAACAAATTATGTCCTACAATCTTCCACTTTCCATCTTGATTATGAGGCAACAACTTCCTAACACACATAACAAATATATCTGTAAACTAAGGCTCACACTGGATGTCATATGTTATTTTCTGAGCCAATTCTTGCACCTTTTTAAGGGATATTCCAGTGTTAAAAAATTAATCACAAAAATTACGCCAGGTCCTTCTGTACACTTTAGTTCTTTCATGCCTACTGGTAGCCAAGACAAAGCATTGGGTACAATATTCTCCAAACCCTTTATATACTGGATTTTAATGTCATATTCTTGAAGAAACAACATCCACTGCATCCATCTTCTGTGTAGTAATCAACTATTCATTAAAAATGACAGAGCTTGGTGATTTGTAGAGACATATATTTCAGACCCCATATCAGTGTTTGGAATTTCTGTATACTCCATATTATGGCCAATAATTCTTTTTCTGTGGCTGCATAATTCAGTTCATGCAGTTCATGTTTGTTGAGACTTTGGCTAGCAAACGCTATTGACCTATGGTCTATACTTTCCAAACCCCATTCGCCTTGGAAAAGTTCTGCGGCTACACCATAGTCTGATGCAGCGGTTGAAATCTTGAATGGTTCACCCATCTCCGGATGGTGCAATATCGGTGATTCTGATAGTGCCCGCTTTACACTTTCAAATGTGTTATGAGCCCTTGGTCCCAACTCCATGGTATTCCATCCATAATAAATGCAAAAGTCAAGGGTAGTTTAACTCTTGACTTTGTATATAGTGTCTGTAATACCCTGCCATTTCAAGAAATCCCTTCAATTGTCTTATGTTTCTAGGTGGTGGACAATCCTTAATGGCCTCTATATGTTCTGGATCGGGGTTATTCCTTGTACACCTATGATATGTCCCAAGAATTTTAGCTCTTGCCTCGCAAAGTGCGATTTAGACAATTTGACTGTAATACCTTTTTCTTTAAATCTTTTTAGGTTCTTCCACAAGATCAAGCAATGCTCGTCCCAGGTGGGTGAGATTATCAGTATATCGTCTACATAAATGATTAAATCCTTTAATAATTCTCTTCCTAACGCTTCGTCCAGCACACTTACAAATACTGATAAATTCTCTTCCTAACGCTTCGTCCAGCACACTTACAAATACTGATATCGAGATATTTAATCCAAATGGTAACACATTAAAATGACAGGATTTCCCATCAAATAGAAATGCGGTATATTTCTTTGAATCTGGATGTAACCATATTTTCCAATACCAGCAGTCAGGTCCATCAAGCTAAAATACTGTTCTTTCTCAAATTTGACAATACCTCGTCAATGTTAATAGGTCTATCTCTTTCAGTTTCTATATGTTTATTTAGGGTGCGTGCATCCAGTACTAACCTCATACCTCCTGTAGCCCTTTTCACTACTACTAAAAGATTATTTATTACACTCGTACTGCGTTCTATTATTTTATTGTCTATCATTTTATCTGTCTCCTCCTTAACCACTTCCTTGAAGTTTACTGGGACTGGGTAAGGTTTACAAAAGAACATAGTAATATCTTTGATCTTAAATTTACGTACAAAATCACTAATACTACCCGGACTATCAGAAAACACCATTTCATATTCTAGTAGAATCCTGCCTAAATCTAACTTTTGGTCATTTGTTAATATTTGGTATTTGTATACTTTGTTTTGTATGTCCAACCAGTGCAAAGTATGACTCATGTTTTCAATCTCTGGTGACAATTGTGTGGTAGCTGTTAATTTCAAACATTGAGCCTCTGTTGTTCGTTTACCCATATTGTTGTCTGTCACAAATGGTACACAGCACTTATAGTCTCCTTTTCCACAATAAAGCAAATTTTCCTCAAAATTTAACACGAAATTAAATTCTGACAGCAAGTCTAGGCCAAAGAACACATCCCTGTTAATATTTTCTACTACTAGATGTGTTTGATGGAATGTAATACTGTCGATGTTACAAGTTACTTGGGTTTCATATTTGATAACCTTACTTTTAGTTCCAGTTATACCGACTATATATACTCCTGTTATTGGTAGTATAGGTAAGTCATGCTTAGTTCTTAATGTGTTAAAGAAACCCTGAGAAATAAGTGACACTTCACTAGCCGAATCTATAAAGATGTTAACTTCAAGATCTTTTATTCTTTCAATTATAATTGTTCGTGGATTAATGTTGGTATCGGTATTCTTTGATGGGTACTTCATGCGTAAAAGTAACATATTTATTATAATTTAGGCCTTCTAATGTATTTCTATGACCTGGTCCCTGGCCCAGGTCCAGATTGCACTATGTTTTCCTCGCTATTTGTACACACAGGCTGGTTACCAAATCGAGGTATGACGTTACTACTTTGGACTCTATCATTACTCAGTACAAATTCCTGCAATGAAGCTGGGACTTTATTTGAAGGTGGGTGTTTCTTCTGAAAATTTTTGTTACCATCATTCTGCCTATGCTGATGTACTCTCGCTAAATTTGCCTCTGTCTCTTAAAGTTACCACTACTATTATTATTTCTCCAGTAATTTTGACTTTCATTTTGATGTATGCTTTCATTTTGGTCCCTATTTATGGCATCAAGTGCATCTACAAAGGACAATAATTCTTCTACCATTTTCCAACCACTACACAATACATCCTTTCTGGCATAAGTGGGTAAACATCTTATAAGAATCCTAACCAACCCTTCTTCTTCCATGGGTGTATCTACGCACTTCGCCCTCATTAAAAGCCAATCACAATATCTTCTCATTGTACCCCAGGAACTATTGCAATATTTTGGGTCCCACAAATCCGATAGTAGTTCCTCCAAGGCACTGGCTGACCAATAATTTTCTTTGTACTTTTTCTGAAAGTCTGCCCAAGAAGAAAATTCAATGTTTATGGTACCCCACTCTGAGGCTTCTCCCAAAAGATAACCCACTGCAAATTCAATCTTTTTCGTGTCTTCTCAAGACATGGGTAATGCCTGGTTAAATCGCTTCAGGAAGTGAGTTGGGTGTACCTCCCCATTCAGCTTAAACTTAGGGAATTGGCTTGATAACCCGGAATTCGCTCCCCATTGTAAATCGTTCTCGACTTCACTGGTTAACACTACACTAGTAGAAGTCCCTCTGTTCCTACTCGGTCCTGCATAAGTTTGAATTCTTTCCATAACTCAACATTTCTCTTAGTGTCATCAGGTTCATAGGATAGCTTTGTAGACATGTTGTCAGATTACCTATATTTATTAAATCTGACGTGTCTAGTTTTTCTTTAACATTTCTTTCTAAGTTATCCATGCGAGTGTTGATCCCTGAAATTTGCAACTGGACAAAAGGAATTAGCTTAACCTGTTTCTCAACACTCTCTTTCAGGGTGTGCAACATCTGCTTTACAGCATCAAATGTAAAATGGCATACACTCTGAAATGATCCTAATTTTTCAACAAGTTCTGTTTCTACATTATTACATTTATCTTCAATGTCCAATTCTAATTTTTTAGTTAAATCCTGAAATTGCTGATCCTGGCTTTGGTTAAACTCAGTAAATAATTGTTCAATGTGGGTATTCAAAGAACTGGTGAGTTCACTCTTTAAATCTAATTTCAGATTTTCTACCTTATTATTTAAAGAGTCAAATTTGGTC
The DNA here is from genome assembly GCF_021461385.2 of Schistocerca piceifrons. Taxonomy (NCBI): domain Eukaryota; kingdom Metazoa; phylum Arthropoda; class Insecta; order Orthoptera; family Acrididae; genus Schistocerca; species Schistocerca piceifrons. The sequence goes on along the minus strand of NC_060139.1, from coordinate 360,945,501 downwards.
TTTAACAAAACTATATTAGCTGCTTGACTGTTCACGGTTTCGCTTTGGCTACTAAAACCTCACTCTGAGCATCTAATTTGATGTTTAGTTGTGTATTTACTGAATCTAACTTAAGACTTTCATCACTTAGTTCTTGTCTTAAAGAAGCATTTTGAGCATTTAAATCTGCTCTTTGAGTATCTAACTTAGCATTTAGTTCTTTTCTAAAAGAAGCATTTTTTTCACTTAGTTCTTTTCTTAAAGCCACTGAATCTGCTCTCTGTGTTTTAAGTAAATTCACTACCTCAGACCAGTTTGGCACCTCCTTACTCACTGTCATAGCCATGGCTGGTTCTGAAGTTTCCCCTGTTTTTTAAATGCTATCCATATTCCTATGGATTTTTGACCTAGTGATCATCTAAAACAACTTCCTCTCTAAATGTACTAGCTACAGTACTATAATATTTGAACAGTTTCTTCTTCCTTTTTTTATTTATTTATTTTTTTTTTTATTTTCTACCTGAACAATTATTGTTGTTCACTCTCCCAGCGTAGAGTTTTATGCTGCATTGGCAAATAGGTGTAGAATCAGCACCGGTGAATAACACAGGCATCGGCAGTGTCAAACGTTGGTTGTAGTGTTGGCATCAGCTAGCAGACATGAAGTCAGCAACGGTGAATGGCAGCCGTTGCAGTCAGCAATGGTGGCGGGTTACTGCGTCACCATCGTTTGGTTACTGCGTCGACGTTAGCGGCTGGTTGCTGCATCAGCATTGGCTGGTTACTGCGTCAACATCAGTGGCTGGTAGCGGCATGTGTGAGAACTTCTTCCTCCCTGCACCCAAATCTTCTTAATCGAAAAGTTAAGATCTTCCCTCCGTTCTTTTGACATTATTACCTTCTCTCATCTTATATTGTGTTGCATTTGCAACTTTCTCCCTTTGGTTCAGTAGACACAATGCAATTACTCGAAACAGTTTCTCAGTCTTGTTATGCCTGGTTGCTATGGCAATTCAAATATCTTCTTCCTGTTCTTGCCTTACAATTTCCCTTTTTCTTTGAGCCCTGTCACTTGGTCGCCACGTTCTAACACTTTCTTGGATGACAAGAGACAGTGCTGTGTTAGGTTGCACGACTCACATGTCTCTTCCCGTTGACTCATACGTTGTCCATGCAGCCGATCCTCTCCTTTGGGTCATCAGCTACATCGCTCTCACCATTTAATTCTTCTCCGAAGATGGTATCAGGTTAAAGGGAATAATATTAACCAACTTGCTGTTCTTGAAATAGATCATTTACTCGTACAATCTTTTCAGTTCAACAACAATATATTTTCAACTCTCATCCCCAAAGCAACAATTATTCTGTAGAAGCTCCAGCAAGCCAACTGGTTCCAAGATAATTGTCAGAATCGACAAAACACGCATACAATTACACACATGCTGCCTCATGCAGAGCCAACACATGAAGTAAGAGTCTCTATACAATACACATTTCATCTGTCTCTGTAACAATCCTCATGACAGCACAAAACATGGAACATTATACAAACATTCTTTGACTTTTTGATATAAATTCCAAGGCACTGCTGGTAACCACTTGTTGGGGTCGCTCATCTGATGCAGCTCCTGGCTTCTCATGACAGCTGTCCCTCCTGCACACACAGATAAGTGTGGCACAGTAAAAAGGCTCTCTCACCCTTCTCATTAAAATATCAGGTGTTCGAGACGTTGGAGAGCCAAGTGTTTCTAGAACTTAACCCAAAACTCTCGAAGCACTACAACTCCATTCACACAATGTAATTCTAGAAGGTCTATAAAATACCCATCTATGGCTGCCATAACATCTTTGTCAGACTCAAAACAATTTCCAGCCACACCAACTGTCCATGTGGTGGCATATCAGCTGAACAGGGTAGATGTTTCAAAATTTTGCACTTAAACTCCACCAATTTTCCAAGAACCACAGCAGCTTCCTGAACAGTGGAAATGCCCACATTAAATACACTCCTGGAAATGGAAAAAAGAACACATTGACACCAGTGTGTCAGACCCACCATACTTGCTCCGGACACTGCGAGAGGGCTGTACAAGCAATGATCACACGCACGGCACAGCGGACACACCAGAAACCGCGGTGTTGGCTGTCGAATGGCACTAGCTGCGCAGCATTTGTGCACCGCCGCCGTCAGTGTCAGCCAGTTTGCCGTGGCATACGGAGCTCCATCGCAGTCTTTAACACTGGTAGCATGCCGCGACAGCATGGACGTGAACCGTATGTGCAGTTGATGGACTTTGAGCGAGGGCGTATAGTGGGCATGCGGGAGGCCCGGTGGATGTACCGCCGAATTGCTCAACACGTGGGGTGTGAGGTCTCCACAGTACATCAATGTTGTCGCCAGTGGTCGGCGGAAGGTGCACGTGCCCGTCGACCTGGGACCGGGCCGCAGCGACGCACGGATGCACGCCAAGACCGTAGGATCCTACGCAGTGCCGTAGGGGACCGCACCGCCACTTCCCAGCAAATTAGGGACACTGTTGCTCCTGGGGTATCGGCGAGGACCATTCGCAACCGTCTCCATGAAGCTGGGCTACGGTCCCGCACACCGTTAGGCCGTCTTCCGCTCACGCCCCAACATCGTGCAGCCCGCCTCCAGTGGTGTCACGACAGGCATGAATGGAGGGACGAATGGAGACGTGTCGTCTTCAGCGATGAGAGTCGCTTCTGCCTTGGTGCCAATGATGGTCGTATGCATGTTTGGCGCCGTGCAGGTGAGCGCCACAATCAGGACTGCATACGACCGAGGCACACAGGGCCAACACCCGGCATCATGGTGTGGGGAGCGATCTCCTACACTGGCCGTACACCACTGGTGATCGTCGAGGGGACACTGAATAGTGCACGGTACATCCAAACCGTCATCGAACCCATCGTTCTACCATTCCTAGACCGGCAAGGGAACTTGCTGTTCCAACAGGACAATGCACATCCGCATGTATCCCGTGCCACCCAACGTGCTCTAGAAGGTGTAAGTCAACTACCCTGGCCAGCAAGATCTCCGGATCTGTCCCCCATTGAGCATGTTTGGGACTGGATGAAGCGTCGTCTCACGCGGTCTGCACGTCCAGCACGAACGCTGGTCCAACTGAGGCGCCAGGTGGAAATGGCATGGCAAGTCGTTCCACAGGAATACATCCAGCATCTCTACGATCGTCTCCATGGGAGAATAGCAGCCTGCATTGCTGCGAAAGGTGGATATACACTGTACTAGTGCCGACATTGTGCATGCTCTGTTGCCTGTGTCTATGTGCCTGTGGTTCTGTCAGTGTGATCATGTGATGTATCTGACCCCAGGAATGTGTCAATAAAGTTTCCCCTTCCTGGGACAATGAATTCACGGTGTTCTTATTTCAATTTCCAGGAGTGTATGACTTTTGATACTGTTTTGCAATATATGCCTCTTCTAAAGCAGTTTTTCATCCAGTTGGAGCAAAATAGTTCAATGTTATTTGCCAATAATTGTTGCAACTTTATGGCCCATCAGAGATGATGTCACCAAATAAGTCCTCCGTTTGGTTTACCAAAACTGAACAAGAGAGTGACACAAGAATTGGACATGGGATGGTTGTAAGGATCAAACCTGAGCCAAAGGCTCAGCATTCTCATGCGCTATCATCTATGCTATGAGAACAACTGACACTAATTATATATGATGGGCTGCTTAAATTTGCATATGAACTGGCCTGATTGGCTACTTCAATGCTAATTACCTCTGAAATGGTGCAAAAAACTGAATTTTGTTGTTAACCGTTATTCCCAGTACAATCTACCCAGCAACACCGTTACTAGCTTTTCATAGTCTTTCTGATCACCCAGTGTGTGAGAGTGTGTGTGTGTGTGTGTGTGTGTGTGTGTGTGTGTGTGTGTGTGTGTGTGTGTTTAAATCAGAAGTGCACATTAAATCGCATAATCAAAACTTGACCTTAGGATGGTAAAATGAGTGTGCAACTTACTTCTGATGACATCATAAAAGAAAGACAAAGAGAGACAAAGAGTATGACTACTGGAAATATAAATTGTTATCAGAGGGGTACAGGCATGTATGTAAGTTCAATCACTCTGTGTCTTGTAACAAGAATTCTTTTTTTGTGCAGTGGAAAAGTTTGTTTTAAACTGCAGTCTATAGTCACATCAGACAAATTTTTCACAACAACAGGAAATAGAAAATACCATTAGCTACAAATCGTTATCTGAAAAGTTAACTATCAATTACATCCTCTGTAAGAATTCCACAATGCAACTGTTTATTCAGAATGACCAATATGATTTGTTAACAGGTATCCATAAGCAGACAGTGGCAGGTACAACACTGGTATCACTGCATCTTGCCTAGATGGTTCATACGATAAAACATTACCAATACAAACAAGAGTGTAGCATTAGTTTTTTGCTTCTGTGTATCTTATTAAATCATAACTATAACAGCACAGAAAAAGTTACATGTTTTTACGTGTAAATGCAGAACAAAACCAATGGAATATGGCTTCACATTTACCTCAATGTCTTGGCACTTCTTTTTGAGTTCATCTGTAGCATCAATGGACAATGATTTGAAGGCATCTAGTATTGGACGATATCCAGTGCATCTACATATGTTTCCTCCAAATGAATTTTCAATTTCTTTCATGGTCATATCTTTTCCAGTCTGTAACAAACTGTTTATGAATTTCATTATAGTTTGGTTCTGGTGAAATAATGAAAAGTTGAATTCTTTTTAATAATCCCAGCTGTACTCATAGCACAAAATTATTGGAACAGTTGCCTGCCATCATGTTCAACTCCCAAAAATACAGTAATGTCAGTCATTCAACAGAATTCCTTTGGACAAATACTGAGCCATACTACCTATATAAATACCAATGGTTGCCTGTTATTACGGTCAACTCCTTGAACCTCAGAAGTGCACAAACTGCAGTCATTCAAAGGAATTCCTTTGAAGGAATACTGAGCCATACTATTTCAATAGCTACCAACAGCTTCCTGACATTTTCTGGTGGAGAATCTCAGTCTGAAAGCAAAGATGTACCTCCAAACTTCAGTCTAATACCCCATAAATGTTTTGCAGTGTTCATACCAGGTATACATGGCATGATTTTTTGCAAATGTTTCAAGACTCCTAGTATTACAATGGAAAACAATTAGGAATATGCATGCTGACAAACAACAGGAGTCCTGTCAACAACTGTTAAAAAATTTCAAATACTACTCATTCCCTCCCTTTACACATTTGAGGCACTGATTTTCTTATACAAAAAACAATATATCGAGTTACCTTTCATTAGAAATGTGGAATGCATTCAACTACTGTGATATGACTTTCAAAATGATGGAGTACAGCAATGAGTCACCCTTTCCTTTCAGGCTTTACTAAAGCAAATCTAGATTTCAGCTAGTAACTAGCCATTATCAATGCAGTATTTCAGAGTTTCTGTAATGGAGGTAAACTTTGAGTAGAACACATCAGTTTGCTGTATGGTGCTCTCTATCAAACAAAGGGTGCCATACAGCCAACCAATGTGTACTCTGCAAAGCTTACCTTCTTTATACAGTAGTCTTGAATGAACTATGACAGGAGCCTGAACAACAGGGGACTGACATACTGGAACATGTATTTGAAGACATTCTGGAACTTGGTTACATTTGGATATGAGATATGAAGTGTGGTAGACCTGTGGGTCATTTATGCTTCATATTAAGGTAATCAGGTTAGATGTAGGTATTTTTGCTATCGCTTGGGAACAGCTTTTTTTTTTTCAATAAAGCTGGTTCTACTAGATATATTGGTAGCTTCATCTACTGAAAACCTACTCAAAGTTTATGTTAAAAGTAATGCTGCAAAAATTGTTTAATACATGCGCAGTTATCACACAGTAGAAGAGTTTATAAATCCTCACCTAAAATAACCAAGTAAAATATTTCCAATATATATTTAGTTTAAACAGTTATAAAGTTTAGTTCATTATACAGAAGTCACTATTGCTTTTCTTATTATCAGTTAGTTATAATATTTAATACAAACTGTAATTCTGACTTGTCCCATATCCATGAGTAACAATGCACAAAAGGAATTCTGGTGCCGATAAAAATAAAATGAAATAAAAACAATGACTGAAACTAAATAAAAAGTGTAAAATACAAATTCAGTTAACATTACAACCACTCTCTCTCATTTTCACTGGTATTCACATTATCATACAAACCAAACTGGACTAACTGTGTAGTGTAGAGTGTGTGTGTGTGTGTGTGTCTGTGTGTGTGTGTGTGTGTGTGTGTGTGTGTGTGTGTGTGTGTGTGCGCGCGCGCGCGCGCGCACGCACATATCCATATATGTGAACTCTAACTTGAAAAAGGATTTGTCCATAAGATGCAGTTTTCAGTTGTGTTTGTGTGGCTGTCAACGGCTCAGTGCCTTCACTAAGTGAGTTCTGACCTAAAAACAATACTCTCTGGTTAGGTCTCAGCCTGTTTTTACTGCTGCCTCTGAGACAGTACGAGGACTGATCCATGATTGTGGAGCTTCTGATCAGCATGTCATCAGTGCCTCCAGCCATAATGGCCAGTAGATGAATCCTAATGGCCACACTGCTTCTCTGCTCAAGCAGATCCTCATTTGGCCTCAGAACCCTGTGTGAACCCCATTCCAGACCTTCCTACCTCTGAAAAAAAAATCTGAGGAGGCACTGGTAATTCTGCACTTTTGTTTGAGCACAAAAAATAATCTTTTAACAAGTGGCTTACGGAAACGTGTTCACCATGAGTGCTGCACTTCGGAGGTAGCTACCCACAGAGTAAGAAATCCCACATCATCAGATTATGCTGTAATGGCAGTTGAGCAAAAAAGACTTAATCTCACCCTAGTAGCCAGAAGAAGGTGGGTCACAGATGAGTTGATAACATAACCAACTGCATTTAACTATTCATCTTTTATAACCACTGATCTTCCCACTGATGCATGATGTTGTATTTCAAAGTGATGCATTAGCATACAGGGGGATATAACATTAAGCTGTACTTTCAGTGAATTGCCATGTGCCCTGGCACTTCTTTAGATAACACCTCCTTCCCCAGCCTTTGAACACAAAGAGTGACACCCTGGGTAAACTGGACTTGTGTAGCTGCCAGGTATGTATTTTGTATAAATTGGAGAGTACTTAGGGGGCCAAAGCAGATGAGAAATTTTGGAACAATAGTACATCTCTACTATTGCAGTGCCATTATGATTGCATTTAACTTTCCATCAAATAATGTTAGTTCATTTGGTTAGTGACTCTTGAGAACATATTCATGGAAAACCAATGTGCATCTAATAGAGATCCCTCAATAACTTGACTGCAAATGTAGCCTTTAGTTATGTTCATCACTTAAAATTTGAGTAATGTATAGCTAACGATGTAACCACGTGTACTACCTATTCCGCAACTCATTAAATCTAAAATAATATCAGGTCTCTTCAGTAACTAGGGCAATAGTAGGTGTCAACTTTTAGTTAAGGTGCACTTAGATGGACCATATTTTATGGCAATATTTGGCAACAATAGCATTGCCATCAATATTGCTGTAATGTGGCTGCAACAGACAGCAATTTTGTGTATGGCTGGATGATATTGCTGATGTGGCAGGCTGTTGCATGTAGTTGCTGACTTATTGCCTAGGGATTGATGGAGTTACCCATAAAGGATGGAGAATATTTCTTATTGCAGGGAAATATCTATCTCTGTCCATGTCTGTAAATGCTTCCCTCTCATTCTCATCTTTGTTTCCTTCTTCTCTCATCGAAAGGGCAGCAATCATGTGTTCAAATGACAAAAATATCATTTCGCTTCTGCTCGAACTTTTGCTCATACACATACAGCAACATGTGGTTGTTTGTTGTCATGAATTAGTTATGTACAGCAATGTGGAAATGGACAAATTTTATAAATTCAATTCATTTACAACACGGTTATGGGATGATGAAAGTAATCTATACACAAACTGCAATCTGAGAAAAGTTAGTTGGCAAGCTTTAGCTTATGAGCTTGGAATCATGCTTGATGAACTGTACAAAATATTCCAAACTCTTAGAACCTATGCCAAATGCGAGGCAAAAAAATTGCAGAGGAAAAGTGGAAGCGCATCTTTTTCTGTGTGGTTTGCATTTGATATGATGAGTTTCATACTATCAAAAGATGTACCTGAAGCGGGAATTTATATTGTAAACAGTAGTGTGTGCTTCTCCCCAAGGATAAAATGAAGACTGTATTCTTATGTCAAACTAAATGAAATCTTGCAGCCCTACCAAAGCATTGCATACTTCTGGTACCATCAAGCTTACTAAGTTTAAAAAGGTACATCTAACTTCTATATGAATTACGAGCAGTTAATAAATTGAAGGGTGACTGACAGTTAAGTTGTAACTGGTTTACACTCTCACATGTTTCTATTGGTTTAAGGATACAGGATACTTTCCCGGCTCAATATTATGTAAAAATCAACACTTATTTCTTTCAGGCACTGTTTATAATGTATATGTTCTACAGATTTTTTGTTGATATCAAGTAATGAAGAACACTTTATAAACAAATTAGAAGTATTTTGAATATCTTTGAACCTGCTTAGGGTTATTAAAAAAATTACAAAGAAATTGATGCAATTTTTTCCCAAAATGCTTCCTCAAATTGAGGTACCATTTAATTCAATGTTATACATTTGAAGGAGACAAAACTTTTACCAGGAACCATCCCGGCATTTGCCTGAAGTGATCTAGGGAAATCACGGAAAACCTAAATCAGGATGGCCGGACGCGGGATTGAACCGTCGTCCTCCCGAATGCGAGTCCAGTGTGCTAACCACTGTGCCACCTCGCTCGGTCTTTTACCAGATATGTATGACATGATGGCTGAGGTACTAGGCCTATTTAATTCCACCTATTATGTAAATTACAAGGATAAAAAAATATAGCATCTTACATTTTAATTTTTATAATTTTTTCTTAATAAATATGTTATTTTTTCTATAATTTAGTTGATTCTGCAATAAAGCTTGGGTCTACTACATAAGTATGGACAATTGCAAGTTACATAAAAAAATTAGAGCACTGCTTTATAAACTGTAGGAAATATTTGTACCTGAATTCTGAAAAATGCAACTTGCAGGAAATTGCGAATGATGATATGAATCCAATTAAACGGTGCTTTATCACATTCCTGAAGCATAGTCTTCATCCTGCAGCATTTCTTCACCTTCAAGCTTCCTCTTGGCATTCCTTTTGGCACTTCTTGTTTCTTTGGTAACTTGAAGAGTGAATCTTTCAGCTTCATACACCCATTGTCTGTCACACGCAAGCAATTATCTTCCATATTACAGCCACAATTTATGCCTAAATTTCTCAAGACTTCCAACCTTCCTATCACTCCATCATTGAAACACATCACTGCATCTAGTACACCAACATTTAATGCATTTAGTCCTACAAAAACATTCTTGGGTTATCTTTCCCATATGCAATGGTTGAAACTTTCATTTGTATTCTGAGTGTCCCCATGAAGACATTTACTAAGCAAAACAGGGTCACTCAGCTCTCTAAAAACTGGTTTTATTTCATTCACCACAGGCTAAGGAAGAAAATTCTTATGATGGTATACTTGACTACTTTCTTTTGCTTTTTGGTAACCGCACCAAGAATTTGCTCCTTTAGGGCAAAGTCTGTAAACAGGGTGGTCATCTGTGAACAACTTATGAAAGTAGGTGGCCCATACAGCTTTTCTCATTGCTGTAACATCATTCAGAGGTGCACTTCATCTAATGGCCAGTCCATAATAACGCTGAAGAAGGTCTATTTCAGTTTCTGTCAATCTGCCTCGGCCAGACAGAGATTTTCCATCAGATAGCAAGTTTCCTTTCATTTCTATTTGTAGCTTCCTCAATCTAGCTCCCATCCTCTTTTGCACATGTCCACAACACTCCAGTTTTGTTACAAAGGTATCACCACAAACATTGAACTCATTAATTTTATTGAAAGCTTTAGTGTTCCCATGTTATAAACAGGCTCCATCCTCTGAAATATTTTTAGAGCTCCATCATACTCATTACCTCCACTGTAACCATCATAATTCTTAGATATCAATATGTCCTTCAGTTTTTCCATGGCAGGTGTGGCAGTACTTAGATAAGCACTCAACATCAACAACTTTTCCATTCTCCAGTGAAATAGTACTTACACCACCATTCATGGAATGATGTCCTCGAAGTTGCCATGTCCCATCAAGTGGAACAGCAATGTCCCTGGTTCCACTAATATTTACAGTTTCTTCTACTGCATGTTTCATAGATGCTTTAGACACAACTGTCAAGGCAACTAAAAGTATTTTTATGTACTTGCTGAACCTACTAGGAGGAGGAGGAAGGTCCATCAAACCACAAAACGTTTGAGCAGCCTTTTTTCCTTTTCCTATTGCATGCATTGCATACAATAACTTCAAATTCACATCATATGAATTATGCACAATGTTCGAAGTCATTTTTGGGGTAGATTTATTGCAGGATCTGCACAGAACAACTAATTTTGATGCTAAACCCTTCCTGCTATTTGTTGTTCAGTTATTTCCAGACAGCCTATACCATCACATTGTTTACATTTTGCCACTTCCTTTATCAAAGAAGATAAAATGCCCACATCAACAACAACAAATCCATTACATACAGCACCATTGTTAACACAAAAATTTGAATCACTAAGAGGCATCCCCTGTGGGAGTTTCTTCCCTGAAGAATTGATACACTGGTTACTTTCAACAGTGTGGCTTTCTTTGTTTGTGAACTGGTTATCCTGAATTTCCTTTTATTGGATTTCTTGATGCATGGCATAGTTTGTATTTATTGCACACTAAAGGATATGTACTTCCACAAATATACGTAGCACTTGGGCAACCAACATTCAGTAACACGTGAACAAACTGCTCCAGTGAAACAAAAGTAAATACTAACAAGGATAATCATTTACAGACATTGTAATCCTGCACTGTTATCACCATATACAATGTATAATCGACGGAAACAGAAAGTTCACAGTTCTTTTCGAAATAATACTAGTTTCGTAACATAAATAAAGGGGGCGTGGTGGCATACATGACCGTAACTTTTTTCATTTGAAACCCTATAATGTATATATCAATGTAATCAGGAAAAACTGTATCTGTTGTTGTTATGGTCTTCAGTCCAGAGACTGGTTTGATGCAGCTCTCCATGCTACCCTATCCTCTGCAAGGTTCTTCATCTCTGAGTTGCTACTGCAACCTACATCCTTCTGAATCTGCTTAGTATATTCATCCCTTGGTGTCCCTCTATGATTTTTATCCTCCACACTTCCCTGCAATACTAAATTGGTGATCCCTTGATGCCTCAGAATGTGTCCTATCAACTGATCCCTTCTTCTAGACAAGTTGTGCCACAAATTCCTCTTCCCCCCAAGTCTGTTCAGTACCTCCTCATTAGTTACATGATCTACCCATTAAATCTTCAGCAATCTTCTCTGGCATCACATTTTGAAAGCTTCTATTCTCTTCTTGTCTAAACCATTTATCGTCCATGTTTCACTTCCATACATGGCTACACTCCGCACAAATACAAGGGTTGGAACTAAAATAGTGGCAACTATATATCCATAGCTGATAAAAAAAAGGGTTACGTGTTTGCACCTGTTACTGTCCTTCAAAGTAGTCACTAGCATTGGGTAGAACCTGTGCCAGCGATGTGGAAGGCGTAGTATACCATTAGCAGAGCCTGTACTGTTGATGGTGCGAATGGAGCGGTCTAAAGTTATGGTGATTCTTGTGTACCACTGTGATGGTCTTATCCTAATGCATTACATTCCTCAATGGCAGACCATCAATGCACAGAATTACTGATCATTTTTGGAGCACCACATGCGACCAGCTTTGCGAAAGAAGCAGGGACACTTTCCGCGCAACCCATCCATCATTTTGCACGACAATGCGTGGACGCATACAGCGCAAGCTGTGGCTGCTCTGTTCAGTCATTGGGACTGGGAAGTATTGTACCATCCACCATACTCCCGGACTTAAGTCCTTGTGACTTTGATTTGATTCCGAAGATGAAGGAACCACTTCGTGGCATTCGCTTCAGAACTATTCCAGAGATTCGACAGGCAGTAGACTGCTCCATTCGCATCATCAACAGAATAGACTCTGCTAACAGTATACTACGCCTTCCAGATTGCTGGCAATGGCTTCTACACAATGCTGGTGACTACTATGAAGGATAGTAACAGGTGCAAACATGTAACTCTTTTGTATTGGTTGTGAATAAATAGTTGTCACTATTTAAATTCCAACCCTGATACTTTCAGAAAGGACTTCCTGGCACTTAAATCTATACTTGATTTTAACCAATTTCTCTTCTTCAGAAATGCCTTCCCTACCATTGCCAGTCTACATTTTATATCCTCTCTACTTCGACCATCATCAGTTATTTTGCTCCCCAAATACCAAAACTCATCAACTACTTTAAGTGTCTCATTTCCTAATCTAATTCCCTCGGCATCACCTGATTTAATGCAACTACATTCCATTATCCTTGTTTTACTTTTGTTGATGTTCATCTTATAGCATCCTTTCAAGACACTGTCCATTCCATTCAACTGCTCTTCCACGTCCTTTGTTGCCTCTGACAGAATTACAATGTCATCGGCAAACCTCAAAGTTTCCATTTCTTCTCTATGGATTTCCATTCCTACTCTGAATGTTCCTTTTGTTTCCTTCACTGCTTGCTCATTATACAGATTGAATAATATCAAGGATAGGCTACAACCTTGTCTCACTCCCTTCCCAGCCACTGCTTCCCTTTCATGCCCCTCGACTCTTATAACTGCCACCTGGTTTCTGTACAGGTTGTAAATAGCCTTTTGCTCCCTGTATTTGACCCCTGCCACCTTCAGAATTTAATAAATTCATAAAAAAATTTCGATTTTTCCACCATTTATAAGTACCCTGTATCCTTAAGCAATTCTTGGACAAATCGCTTGTCAGAGATTGTAAGAGATACTCGAAATCGTGTTTCAACATTTTAAAAAAATTCTGGAACAGGTATGTTTTCAGCATCAGTTCACAGTCTTTTTTTCTGATTACTTAAGAACAAACCCACCAACACAGCCACATTTCTCTTGCTCTTTTCAACTTTATTCCTTGTGTGATGTAAAAGCAGGAGGGCTGCACTCACTTCCAATAGCTTGTGTTCCTCCATTTTGTGGCAATAGTGTGGCCCCATATAAAAACTTCTGTCTTGTAAATATATTGTCACAAACATTGCTGGACAACAGTGGACAGTAATGTTGTAGTATATGTGGTTGAAATTCATATGGTAGCAATATTGCAAGACAACTATGTCAGGATATATTGTCAGCAATAAGTAATTTTTATGGCCCATGTAAATGTACCTTTAGGTTTGGAGCAGAGAACATGAATATGGGGCTGGTCCTGTAGGCATATGTGACCATCTTAATCTCCCCATAGGGTACATTGTCAAATATTTAGAGACACTTATGTTTCACTGACCCATGCAAATGTTTTGGTTTCAGCTTTATATCAAAAGTCACACAATCTATTCCACGCACCCACACACCCAAAAAAGGGATCAGTCCAAAATGTGCCTCATCTGACCCAACATGAGCCATTATCTATTCTTTAATATTTAATGAGTAGTTCCAAATGCCTGATAAAGTGCACTGTGACTACACCTTATGCTTCCAAATACATTGGTGGCTAATGGCTGGTAAACTATACTGTCAAGTCATTGTCTTGAAGCCCATCAATAAGTGGCAATATATATCAGTCAGTACAGTTCCTTATATGCTCTGTACAGTTTCTTCTAATTGCATATGATAATTATTTGAGCCTCCCCCCCATGAACCATGGACCTTGCCGTTGGTGGGGAGGCTTGTGTGCCTCAGCGATACAGATAGCCGTACCGTAGGTGCAACCACAACGGAGGGGTATCTGTTGAGAGGCCAGACAAACGTGTGGTTCCTGAAGAGGGGCAGCAGCCTTTTCAGTAGTTGCAAGGGCAACAGTCTGGATGATTGACTGATCTGGCCTTGTAACAATAACCAAAACGGCCTTGCTGTGCTGGTACTGCGAACGGCTGAAAGCAAGGGGAAACTACAGCCGTAATTTTTCCCGAGGGCATGCAGCTTTACTGTATGATTAAATGATGATGGCATCCTCTTGGGTAAAATATTCCGGAGGTAAAATAGTCCCCCATTCGGATCTCCGGGCGGGGACTACTCAAGAGGATGTCGTTATCAGGAGAAAGAAAACTGGCATTCTACGGATCGGAGCGTGGAATGTCAGATCCCTTAATCGAGCAGGTAGGTTAGAAAATTTAAAAAGGGAAATGGATAGGTTGAAGTTAGATATAGTGGGAATTAGTGAAGTTCGGTGGTAGGAGGAACAAGACTTCTGGTCAGGTGACTACAGGGTTATAAACACAAAATCAAATAGGGGTCATGCAGGAGTAGGTTTAATAATGAATAGGAAAATAGGAATGCGGGTAAGCTACTACAAACAGCATAGTGAACGCATTATTGTGGCCAAGATAGATACGAAGCCCACACCTACTACAGTAGTACAAGTTTATATGCCAACTAGCTCTGCAGATGATGAAGAAATTGAAGAAATGTATGATGAAATAAAAGAAATTATTCAGATTGTGAAGGGAGACGAAAATTTAATAGTCATGGGTGACTGGAATTCGAGTGTAGGAAAAGGGAGAGAAGGAAACATAGTAGGTGAATATGGATTGGGGCTAAGAAATGAAAGAGGAAGCCGCCTGGTAGAATTTTGCACAGAGCACAACATAATCATAACTAACACTTGGTTTAAGAATCATGAAAGAAGGTTGTATACATGGAAGAACCCTGGAGATACTAAAAGGTATCAGATAGATTATATAATGGTAAGACAGAGATTTAGGAACCAGGTTTTAAATTGTAAGACATTTCCAGGGGCAGATGTGGACTCTGACCACAATCTATTGGTTATGACCTGTAGATTAAAACTGAAGAAACTGCAAAAAGGTGGGAATTTAAGGAGATGGGACCTGGATAAACTGAAAGAACCAGAGGTTGTACAGAGTTTCAGGGAGAGCATAAGGGAACAATCGATAGGAATGGGGGAAAGAAATACAGTAGAAGAAGAATGGGTAGCTTTGAGGGACGAAGTAGCGAAGGTAGCAGAGGATCAAGTAGGTAAAAAGACGAGGGCTAGTAGAAATCCTTGGGTAACAGAAGAAATATTGAATTTAATTGATGAAAGGAGAAAATATAAAAATGCAGTAAATGAAGCGGGCAAAAAGGAATACAAACGTCTCAAAAATGAGATCGACAGGAAGTGCACAATGGCTAAGCAGGGATGGCTAGAGGACAAATGTAAGGATGTAGAGGCCTATCTCACTAGGGGTAAGATAGATACTGCCTACAGGAAAATTAAAGAGACCTTTGGAGATAAGAGAACAACTTGTATGAATATCAAGAGCTCAGATGGAAACCCAGTTCTAAGCAAAGAAGGGAAAGCAGAAAGGTGGAAGGAGTATATAGAGGGTCTCTACAAGGGCGATGTACTTGAGGACAATATTATGGAAATGGAAGAGGATGTAGATGAAGATGAAATGGGAGATATGATACTGCGTGAAGAGTTTGACAGAGCACTGAAAGACCTGAGTCGAAACAAGGCCCCCGGAGTTGACAACATTCCATTGGAACTACTGACGGCCTCGGGAGAGCCAGTCCTGACAAAACTCTACCATCTGGTGAGCAAGATGTATGAAACAGGCGAAATACCCTCAGACTTCAAGAAGAACATAATAATTCCAATCCCAAAGAAAGCAGGTGTTGACAGATGTGAAAATTACCGAACTATCAGTTTAATAAGTCACAGCTGCAAAATACTAACACGAATCATTTACAGACGAATGGAAAAACTAGTAGAAGCCAACCTCGGGGAAGATCAGTTTGGATTCCGTAGAAACACTGGAACACGTGAGGCAATACTGACCTTACGACTTATCTTAGAAGAAAGATTAAGGAAAGGCAAACCTACGTTTCTAGCATTTGTAGACTTAGAGAAAGCTTTTGACAATGTTGACTGGAATACTCTCTTTCAAATTCTGAAGGTGGCAGGGGTAAAATACAGGGAGCGAAAGGCTATTTACAATTTGTACAGAAACCAGATGGCAGTTATAAGAGTCGAGGGACATGAAAGGGAAACAGTGGTTGGGAAGGGAGTAAGACAGGGCTGTAGCCTCTCCCCGATGTTGTTCAATCTGTATATTGAGCAAGCAGTAAAGGAAACAAAAGAAAAATTCAGAGTAGGTATTAAAATCCATGGAGAAGAAATAAAAACTTTGAGGTTCGCCGATGACATTGTAATTCTGTCAGAGACAGCAAAGGACTTGGAAGAGCAGTTGAATGGAATGGACAGTGTCTTGAAAGGAGGATATAAGATGAACATCAACAAAAGCAAAACAAGGATAATGGAATGTAGTCTAATTAAGTTGGGTGATGCTGAGGGAATTAGATTAGGAAATGAGGCACTTAAAGTAGTAAAGGAGTTTTGCTATTTGGGGAGCAAAATAACTGATGATGGTCGAAGTAGAGAGGATATAACATGTAGGCTGGCAATGGCAAGGAAAGCGTTTCTGAAGAAGAGAAATTTGTTAACATCCAGTATTGATTTAAGTGTCAGGAAGTCATTTCTGAAAGTATTCGTATGGAGTGTAGCCATGTATGGAAGTGAAACATGGACGATAAATAGTTTGGACAATAAGAGAATGGAAGCTTTTGAAATGTGGTGCTACAGAAGAATGCTGAAGATTAGATGGGTAGATCACATAACTAATGAAGAAGTATTGAATAGGATTGGGGAGAAGAGAAGTTTGTGGCACAACTTGACCAGAAGAAGGGATCGGTTGGTAGGACATGTTCTGAGGCATCAAGGGATCACCAATTTAGTATTGGAGGGCAGTGTGGAGGGTAAAAATCGTAGAGGGAGACCAAGAGATGAATACACTAAACAGATTCAGAAGGATGTAGGTTGCAGTAGGTACTGGGAGATGAAAAAGCTTGCACAGGATAGAGTAGCATGGAGAGCTGCATCAAACCAGGCTCAGGACTGTAGACCACAACAACAACAACAATTATTTGAGTGCAAAGTTCACACAGATACAGGGCTTCTAGAACATCAAAATTAATTTTTATGTTTAATGTTCCATATATCAAACACTATCACACCTGATTCAGATTAAATAAATTTATGAAGTCTTTTAACTGGTTGCCTAGACTATCTTCACAGGATGAGTACAAATGCATAGGTCTTTGAATTCAGAAAAAAATCTAATTATTAAATAGATATTTAATCTCAAGATAAAATGTTATATGACTGGTAGCTAACAAAGAAATAACCTGGTGTAGAAAGGTGACAGGTGTACAGTAGAGGAGACAAGTCACTGGAATATGTGCTAATAAACAGGCACAAGTAATGTGTACATTATAACAATAGAAAATAACAGTGAACTCAAACAGTGAAGAGCTGGCATTCTTTACAAAAGGAAATTACTATTTGTTAACATTATCTGATCATCTACTGACCTCGTCTCATATTTCTAGTATTAATATTTCATAAATACACTGCCGGAAAAAAAAAATAGTACACCCTTTTAGCGGATTCCAATTCACTGAAGATTTATCATTGCAACAGTGCATGAAATGATTACATTTACAGGTTAATAGCACAAATAGACAGAATGGACAGTGTCTTGAAAGGAGAATATAAGATGAACATCAACAAAAGCAAAACAAGGATAATGGAATGTAGTCAAATTAAGTTGGGTGATGCTGAGGAAATCAGATTAGGAAATGAGACACTTAAAGTAGTAAAGGAGTTTTGCTATTGGGGGAGCAAAATAACTAATTATGGTCGAAGTAGAGAGGATATAAAATGTAGACTGGCAATGGCAAGGAAAGCATTTCTGAAGAAGAGGAATTTGTTAACATCGAGTATAGATTTAAGTGTCAGGAAGTCATTTCTGAAAGTATTTGTATGGAGTATAGCCATGTATGGAAGTGAAACATGGATGATAAATAGTTTGGACAAGAAGAGAATAGAAGCTTTTGAAATGTGGTGCTACAGAAGAATGCTGAAGATTAGATGGGTAGATCACATAACTAATGAGGTGGTATTGAATAGGATTGGGGAGAAGAGGAGTTTGTGGCACAACTTGACTAGAAGAAGTGATCGGTTGGTAGGACATGTTCTGACGCATCAAGGGATCACCAATTTAGTATTGGAGGGCAGCGTGGAGGGTAAAAATTGTAGAGGGAGACCAAGAGATGAATACACTAAGCAGATTCAGAAGGATGTAGGTTGCAGTACGTACTGGGAGATGAAGAAGCTTGCACAGGATAGAGTAGCATGGAGAGCTGCATCAAACCAGTCTCAGGACTGAAGACCACAACAACAACAATAGTTCTGGGATACCAGGTATTGATCCATGCTGAAAAACCCGTATCAGTGTGTGGTACAGCTTCCACATGCAGCAATGCAGGTGCTGACTCTGGCATCCAGTCGATTGTACAGTTGGCAAATACTGTCCAGGGATATGTTATGTTATTCCATGCCTGCTCAACCTATTTACATAGTTCTGTAGGAGTTCTTGGTTGGCGAGTTGCACTAGTTACATCTTGTCCCATCATATCCCACACATGTTCAATTGGAGACAAGTCTGGAGTTTGTGCTGGCCTGGGAAGTTGCTGCACATCTTACAGAGCATGGTAAGTTTCATGGGCAGTGCGTGGGCTAGCAGTATCCTGTTGAGCAACACATCACCTTCCTTGGTCTAACAACATTCTACACATACCAAGCGCTGGTTAGCGTCTCCTCCAGAAACCCATAAGGTGAACGAGATTTGTAGCTTATCACACCCCAGACCTTAATAACTGAAGTGGGGCTGGTGTGACTTGGATTAATGCACTCCACAAAACAACAGTCACTGGGTTTATATCATATTCACAAACAACCATCACTTGCATGCAGGCAGAAATTGTTTTCATTGCTAAAGACCACTGCACACCTCTCCATCTTCCATGTCGTCCTCTCATGACACTAACTGAGCCTTGTATGTCAATGCTGTGGCATGAGTGGCAGACAGGCTAGAGGTGTGCATGCCCGCAGTCTCACTGCTAATAACAGTTCACAACAGTGTGGGTTAACACGTCTGGGCTCACAAGCTCTCTTATCTGTGCTGTGGTGGCTGTACGATCTGCCACTGCTACCCGTACAATACAATGATCCTGTGTAGATATCCAGAACCTCATTTACAGGTATGAACATCTTCACACGACCACTGATACAAGCATCATTGCACACCTGATGCAGCACATCCAACTTCCATGGCAATTCTCTGAAAGAACCATCCTGCCACTCAGAAAGTAACGATTTTCCCCCTTTCACACCCTCTCTGTTGGCTGTGGGAAGCACAAGTGCACCTCCATGGCATGGTTGCCTGCTTGTTTCACACGTTTGCTATGCCAATATGCTATCTGTTGGCAGATGACATTGAAATCATTATCATTACACCTAGAATCCCTCAGGTGAAAAATGTTGCCACTGGATCAAAATTGATGTCGTTTTCCAGGTGTAATTTTTTTCTGGCAGTGTAACATTACTGATCTCTTCTACAGTATTTCATCTTCCTTGATAAATCTAAGCCATATCTGAATGAGATTTGCACCCTTTGTGTACACTTAATTGATTCATACTATATGGAAGCAAATTGGCTGTGTTTTCCATTAGGTTTTTGAATGAAACAGATAATAAAATGTTGACTATGCATAACTCATCCTCTGTACCCTTCTGTCAATACTTTTTCCAGGTTTGTCAACATCAGGAGGAATAGCCTCTTGTCTCTTGCACAAGCAACTATATATGTAGCAACACATTTTAAAGCAATTTTTCTAATTTTTGCTTAAAAATTGCTAGGAAAACATCTTTCATAGCAAAATGTATAGGTGAAGAAAGATATAGAAGTAGGCAATATAGGAGCTAAGAGCATTTATTTCAGTTTTCAAATATTTTCAGGTTCACTCATGTTGCTGTAGTTTACTACCTTGCAAAAGAATTAAAAACCTAGTTCATACTTAGCTCACTTGTCCCTTAGTTCTAGTTATTAAAGCCCTTTTCTGTAATCTATATTTTCTGCTCTATGCACTGTATAGTTTTGTTTTCTGTTCTGATTTCATTTCTACTATATTACTTCACAATTAGCTTTTCTTATATTTTTGATCTTCCTTTTTTGCTCATCTGTTTTATTTTATTTTTTAATCCATTTATAGTTACAGTTGGTCCTAATCCAATACTGAAATACTAAAAGTAAAAATATCACAGCACTATAAATAAAATTAATTTCCATGCACAAATTTAGAATGAAGAATTTTATTCTGGTCAAAGAGTGTCAGTGATTGCTGATAGTTATCTGATACGAAACTGAAAATCCACAGATATTCAAAAACAAAGTAAAAGATTGCCTTACTCCTTCAATAATTTATCAGATATTTGTTTAATGTCATCATTTGTATCGATAGGTTCTATTTTGCTAGTATATAGACAGGTGATAGTGTCCTGTATAAAGTTACATAAATGTTGAAGTTTTACATAAAAACAGCAGCTGTAAGAGAAGCAGTGGCTTTTTACATAGTAGTTACTTTTTTCATATACAGGGAATAATACATCTACATCTACATCTACATGATTACTCTGCAATTCACATTTAAGCGCTTGGCAGTTCATACAAGAATACTGAAAAACTTTCAGGGTCTGTAGAGGGAATATTGAGGAACAAATTGAGGTTAGGAACCCATGTGCAGAAAAAGCATGCAACAACGCTACATAGTATCTAAGTTATGGAGGCAAACATTTGTCGCTAAGCCATCCCACTGGCATCAAATCTGTTTTTGTAATCTGGTGGCCTGAAAGAACAAATTCTTGCAATGAGCTTAACAGCATTCAGTTCATTAAATAATGTCAAATACATCCACATAAATCATGACTCTGTTAGCAGAGTAGTTGCAGTGGCAGCAGAATAGAATGCAAATGAACTCAACTTTGATTGTAAAAGGATAACATGGCAGCAAACATTGATCCCTACAACTCTAACAGCACATAGAAATCCTATCCTTTGTTCCTTAAGACACCCTCTACACTCCCTCAGAGATTATTGTGAATTACTAATTCCCACCTTCCACCTTTTACAAATTAAAAAAAAAAAAGGTATATAAATTCTTCTACAGAGTTTTCAAGGAAAAACTCTTTCACTTCGTTTTCAAATTTTGCTTTGCTGACTGTCAGTTACAGCACTGTGCAACTCTTTTTCTGCAACACAACCTTAATGTGTAATAACAAATCTCCTATCCTCTTCTGGTATTGTTATTATGGACATCATTGTTCCTTTTGAACTGTAGTGGGTTATTTACAACAAACTGTATGAAGGAACAAACACACAGTGAATCAGTACTCAAATTGCCTGCCTCCTTAAACAGATGTCTGTAAGACGATCAAAGGTGAGTACCACATATTGTTCTTACAGCATGTTTTGGAGCAATTAAGACTATTTTTTCTTAAAGATGATTTACCCAAGAACATCATTCCATATGACTTTACTGGTACTGAATGAAAATACACAAAATATGTTAACTTACTGATTTGTCTCTTTCCAACATTTGTAAATAATTCCAAGTGCAACCACATTATAGAGAGCTTCAGAAAGGAAAGCATAGGGCAGTTCCTTTGATCTGTATGAAGTCAGCATTGCCCCTGACCCCATATTGAAACCGAGTAAACACAAAATGACAGCAGTTACTACAACCGGGCATTCTTAGAAAACAGAACTAATCTAACTGGCTAAATGAAAATATATCTAAAAACAAAGATGATGTGACTTACCAAACGAAAGTGCTGGCAGGTTGATAGACACACAAACAAACACAAATATACACATAAAATTCAAGCTTTCGCAACCAACAGTTGCTTCATCAGGAAAGAGGGAAGAAGAGGGAAAGACAAAAGGATGTGGGTTTTAAGGGAGAGGGTAAGGAGTCATTCCAATCCCGGGAGCGGAAAGACTTACCTTAGGGGGAAAAAAGGAAAGGTATACACTCGCATACACACACATATCCACCCGCACATATACAGACACAAGCAGACATTTGTAAAGGCAAAGAGTTTGGGCAGAGATGTCAGTCGAGGCGGAAGTACAAAGGCAAAGATGTTGTTGAATGACAGGTGAGGTATGAGCGGCGGCAACTTGAAATTAGCAGAGGTTGAGCCCTGGCGGATAATGAGAAGAGAGGATACACTGAAGGGCAAGTTCCCATCTCCGGAGTTCTGACAGGTTGGTGTTAGTGGGAAGTATCCAGATAACCCGGACGGTGTAACACTGTGCCAAGATGTGCTGGCTGTGCACCAAGGCATGTTTAGCCACAGGGTGATCCTCATTACCAACAAACACTGTCTGCCTGTGTCCATTCATGCGAATGGACAGTTTGTTGCTGGTCATTCCCACATAGAAAGCTTCACAGTGTAGGCAGGTCAGTTGGTAAATCACGTGGGTGCTTTCACACGTGGCTCTGCCTTTGATTGTGTACACCTTCCGGGTTACAGGACTGGAGTAGGTGGTGGTGGGAGGGTGCATGGGACAGGTTTTACACCGGGGGCGGTTACAAGGGCAGGAGCCAGAGGGTAGGGAAGGTGGTTTGGGGATTTCATAGGGATGAACTAACAGGTTACGAAGGTTAGGTGGACGGCGGAAAGACACTCTTGGTGGAGTGGGGAGGATTTCATGAAGGATGGATCTCATTTCAGGGCAGGATTTGAGGAAGTCGTATCCCTGCTGGAGAGCCACATTCAGAGTCTGATCCAGTCCCGGAAAGTATTTCATGAAGGATGGATGACTAAATGAAAACTTTCACAAAAGGAAATTATAATGAAACAAGGTGTGATAAATCTTCAGTTAAACACTTATCACATGAGTCTTTGAATTAATTACTGTTCACATGTGCAAGCTGTGAACTGCCACCACTTTTAGGTTCAGATGACAATGAAGCTACTTTATTTTGTAAATACCAGTTTTTCCTAGCAGCAATTTTATTTTACTCTTTAATTTTTTCTTTTCTGGGACTCTGAGCTGATTAATCAAATTTACTTCCTTTAGAAACAGCTGTTATTGAAAACACTGCAGGAGTTTCAGTGTTTGTATCAGTGCTGGAATTTTCATTTATAACTTCAACCAGAAAGTAATGTATAGGTATTATTTCAGATGAAGCCAGTAGACTAACAAATGTTTCGAATTAGGCCCAGGCCTGTAAGTTCACTCTAGCATATTAAGTAATATGAATCATATTTGTTTAGTAAATGATGACTGATAAGATAATGACTGACTCGGTATACAAAAAAAATCAAAACAATACAAGGGCAGTAACATTATACATGCAATGAGAATTCCACTGCTAAAATCAGAGGAGAGAGCATATAGGTGGAAAGAGTACACTGAGGCCCTTTATGGGTGGGAGGACATACCAGATGACATGAAAGAAGAAGAAACAAATGTTGATAGGGAAGAGATCAGGGAATTCAGTATTAGAATCAGAATTTAGAAGAGTTCCGGAAGACCTGAAATCAAATAAGGGAGAAGGGACAGATTACATTCCATTGGAATTCATAAAATCACTGGGGGAAGTGGCTGCTAACATTGCCTTTTTTTATAGAAATAACCGAGACCATGTATAGTATTGATCCTTGCATACATTAAACTTATCTCAGCTGTTTCATTAAAAGAATTCATATGATCTGTATGTGATGTATTATATTTCAGGCTACAATGTATAAAAAAGAAATTAATGAGTTACAATCAATAGGAATTAACAGTTAAAATTACTCTTCAGTTAAGAATAATTGAAATTACAACATTTCTGGCATACTTAAAATTCACATTATTAATTGCACAATCAAACACTAATTATTATTAAATTTATTTCTGTATTAATTTATAAAATAATGATATATTTAGGCAATGGATCATCTTTTGTTTTGTAAACACTTTTTCTTTGTACACTCTTTGGAAATTGTGAGTATCGCAGAATGTAAGTAGTGGTGGGCATGCCTCTGCTGGAAACTCACATATTTTTTGCTAAACTTGTCAACAACAATGTAATTTGTGGTGTGAATGAATTGAAAATTGTAAAGTTGATGTGATTTAGAAAAATAGGATAAAATAAAATTCAAGAATAATTCACACAAATCTTCAACAGTTATTTAGTATCAAGAACCTAAGAAATCAATATTTCAGCTGGAAGAATGCACCCATAGACAAGCCTTTGAGCCATCGACAACAACAACGAGATAATGAAGATAAGTAAAAAGTTAATATTTTGCATTTCTTACACCTCTTGAAGCTTTTGAAAACAATGAAGATATTAAGACAGTGAATTTAATAGTGATGTGTGGGAGGGTAAGATTACAGCTGGCTATGTACCATCAGACTTTCAGAAAAACGTCGTCTGTACAATTCTCATTTTGGCTTTAGGAAAGGTAAAGGTACAAGAGAGGCTTTTCTGATGTTGCAGCTGATAATGGGAGCAAGACAGAAGAAAAATCAAGACACATTAATAAGATTTGCCAATTTGAAGGAAGTGTTTGACAATGTACAGTGGTGAAAGATGTTCAAAATCCTGAGAAGAATAGGGGTAAGCTATAGGGAAAGACAGGTAGTATACAATATGCACAAGATCCCAGAGAGAACAATAAGACTGGAAGATCAATAACAAAATGCTCGGATTAGAAAGGGTGTAAAGCAAAGATGTCTTGCACTGCTACTGTTCAATCTATACATCGAAGAAGTAATGAAGAAAATGCAGTCTAATGAGTATAGAATGTCGATTGAGAGTAAACTGAAGGAAGAAGAAAGTAATGAGAAGTAGAAGAAATGAGAACAGCAAGAAACTTAACAAAAGAATTGGGGATCACAAAGTAGATGAAGTTAAGGAAGTCTGCTACCTCTGCACCAAAATAACCCATGATGGACATAAAAAGCAAACTAGCACTGGCCAAAAGGGCATTCCTGGCCAAGAGACATCTGTTAGTATCAAACACAGGCCTTAACATGAAGAAGAAATTTCTGTGAATACATGTTTGGAACGCAGCATAGTATGATAGTGAAACATGGACTGTGAGAAAGCTGGAACAGAACAGAATCAAAGCCTTTGAAATATTGAAAATTAGGCACACTGATAAGGTAAGTAATGAGGAGGTTCTTCAGAGAAATGGTGAGGAAAGAAATGATGGAAAACACTGAAAAGAAGAAGGGACAGTATGATAGGACATCTGTTAAAACATTACAGAATAACTTCCATTGTATCAGAGGAAGCTGTAGAAGGTAAAAACAGTAGAGGAAGACAAAGATTGGAGTACAGCCAGCAGATAATTGAGGATGTAGGCTGCAATTTCTAGTCTGAGATGAAAAAGTTGCCACAGGATAGGAATTTGATTTGTAGTGGGTAGCATCAAACCAGTCAGAGAGCTGATGACTAAAAAAAAAAAAAAAAAAAAAAAAAAAACTCTCGTCAGACTTTGTCCGAAATATGAGATTTGTTCAGCTTTTCCATTATACCATCAAAAGGCACTGCAGTAAATCACAATCACTACTTTGAGAAGTGTGCATTTACTTCCACCCAACTGTTCATGACTGACAAGGGGACATCGCCCACTCATCTTCACTGATTCCCTCCAAATTATGCAGGGGTTGGTCAGAAATGAAAGTGACAGAAGTGGGAGATCCAGATGCCCAAGTATTTACAAAAAAATAGCAGTTTTGGCATGGATCAGGCAAGGTATGAGCCATTTATGTTTCCGTAGTTTCTAGGTGCATTTGGCACAGCAGAAAGCATATGGAATGGTAGCCTGATGGTTGCAGGGCCAAGATGCTATGTGAAAACTGTGTTATCTTTTTTTCTTCATTTCACTTTTTACATTACTTACACTGAAAATAAACTGACCTAATGCTCGATATATTGTATTTATCTATATTTCCATAACAGGCATAAAAAGAAAAGGTGAAATCAAAATATAGGTTGTCATCGTTACTTCATTAAACTCTGGGAAACTTATAATGGCCCTACACAAAAACTTTTATTGATATGTTGAAGCCTTATGTACATGACAACAAAGTTCTTCTGTTACTTGACTCATAGGACAAACAAATTCATAATTATACAATGATATTTTTCAAGATGAAGGATTGCCATCATGCAGTGTTTTAAAGTGATTCTCCCAAATGCATTATGCTATTGCAAACTTATGATGTCTGTTTTTATTGCCAGGTAAAGCATTTTATCAAAGCCCTTCAAAACTGCTCTTATCTCATTGAGAGAAAATAGGAAATTGCATCCTGAGAAGCTGCGTCAAATTGCAATATTTGGTGACATGATGTGCTATGTGTGATTTGATGCCAACTGCGTGACTAGAGATAACCTTTCATGAATGTAAGCCAAGTTTGTTTTTCTACAGAAACTTTAAAACAACCATGTAACTGTGAAAATGGAACACTTATAATGTGTGCTACACACAAAGAAAATAACTGCTTTCCCTTTTTTACCATAAATATCACCCCAGAAATTGTAAATCATCAACTGAAAAATAATGAAAGCAGCTAATTTTATTTATGAAGTTCTTGTCTACAGCTCACAATCATTTCCTGAAAAATTATATGCAAACCAAATTTTTCTATGACTTTCCTTTCCATGCCTTTTATGAAAGTATTAATAAATACAATACATTTAACATTAATTCTGTTTACTTGGCAGTGTACGTAGTGTAAAAATTGAAAATACCATAGATAAAATAGTTTCCATGGATGTACTTCAACCCGCAGCCCTTGGCTTACCATTTTGCACTCTTTCTGCTTTGCCACCTGCTGCTTATAAACTGTGCCATCATGAATGGCTCCACCAAATGAATGCTATTTTCATTTAAACACCTGGCCACCTAGACTCCTAATTCTGTCACTTTCATTTCTGACCAAGTCCTGCATGTGCTATAAATTTGGACGAGTAGGCACAGTCCATTGTGAGCTACAGACTACATGTACATGGCACGTTCAGGCAATGCCCTCAGATAAAATATTTCTCCATACTGAAGTGAGAAATGGCTTTCCTTCCAACTTTAAAGACAATTATGATATGTTAGCTACATTTAATACACAGCAACATGCCACCTAAAATGAATCAAATGCATAGCAGCCAGTGAACACATTTTTCACTGCAAACTCTTCAAATTTTATGTTGCAGAGAAGCTGGTAATTAAGTATGACAATAGCTATAACCCATATCAAAAAATACACACTTCATCATCAAGCTGTGATATGAAACTATAAGACACAAAAAAATCAATTTTATATGCCGGTTATTTTCCTCAGAATCAGATGAAAGAAATTATATACAGTAGTGAAGAATATGTGCAAATGCAAAACATATAATCTTTCATAATTAAGGGAAAAGGAGAACCTCTATTGAAAAACTAACTACAGTAGTCAATATAGCTTTGCTTCATTTGCATACAGTATTTTGTATGGTTTAGTGGTTCTTATTGTTTACAGCAAGAAAATTGGTAAACTCATTTTTCTCATCTACTGCTATCAGTAGCTATGAGACTGGCTCATTACTTTCATCCACAGTGTTTTTTCTTACTGCTGCTCATTAAATGTTTCTACCTTTTACTGTACATCAAACAACTGTTTACTTGTCGGTAAGCCCAGCAACTAAAATGCACGATTAACAAAACAAACAAAATGCATCCGCTCACGTTTGGCTTCAAACACAGCTGTTTACTCAGCTGCAGTATGACAAACTTCATACATGCACATTAAATTTTGGCATATAGATTTAAGCTATATTTCCATTTTGTGTACTCTGTATTCCATGGTGCAACTGTGCCTGAACTAAGTTGTTTTAGGAGTTCCAAAATGTGTTTTTTCCTGTTTAAATTCTCATCAATATGGGCACCCAAAAATTTTGAAATTTCCACCCTCATTATTATTTCCTCACCTTGTGTCACATCTATCATTTATGTAGTACTCCAAATGTGCAGAATTAAGTAAGGCATACCTTTTTGAAATTGAGGGTGAGACGATTTGTAGAAAACCACTCAATAATACTTTAAGAATATTATTTACAATTTCTTCTGAAATTGTGTGTATGTTTGAACTCATTACAATACTATCATCATATGCAAAAAGAATTAATCCTGCTTGTTGTATATTAGACCTATAGCCATTTGAATGTACAAGACAGAATGGTGGACCTAAGACTGAGCCTTGTGGAACCCCATATGTGAGTTGTCCCCCTTCAGAAGAATGTCCCTGCTTACAATGACTGAATTATTAAGTAGAAATTTCTGCATTTCATTAAAGAAAATATTATCAATAAGAGTCCTACTGTCTTAATCAGGCTGTGCTGGAAACTTAATTACTAAGATTAAATTGTAGGATCCAAATAAGGCCTCCAGGTCATGTTTCCTAGCATAATCCTTTAGAAAATCTACACTGAAATCATCAAAGATTATTACAGGTTTCTGAAACCTGAATATAACCTAACAAGGGTACTCCTCTGATAGCAGTAACCATAGGGATCTTGCTTTTTGTGATGGTTATCCCCCATATGACTTCTGCAAGAAGCTCAGCCAACTTATCTTTCCCTCTTGTATTCCAGTGCAGTCATAATTTGTTGTCAGCGTACTTGACAGAAGTAGCTTGCAGTGGATGCCTCTGTCATTTGTGTATAACATGACATATTCTACATCCCTTATTTATTTATTTATTTATTTATTTTATTTATTTCATTTATCCATCCGTTGACAATAAATATTGTATGGATGTTGTCAAGCCATTTCAAAGAAATGGACACAAACAATATATACGTAAAAAAGTACAAAACAAAATAATACAATGAGGTTAATAATAATACAATGTAAGTAATATAGCCTATATACATCCCTGCTTGTTATTTTAAATGCATTGTCTGTTTTTCATAAGGCTTTAGTTTTGTCCTCCATAAACGGCAAGTCCTAATATACACCACACTGCTTAAGTATATATTTACATCACACAACAGCTGTCCTTTAAGTATGTAATGTAAGTCTCTCCTTCATGACAAAACATAGTGTGTGAATGATTGAGTGAAAGAGCCATCACCCACTCAGCAACCATTCACAATCTCTGAACACTGAAATGTTGTTGTTGTTGTGGTCTTCAGTCCTGAGACTGCTTTGATGCAGCTCTCCATACTACTCTATCCTGTGCAAGCTTCTTCACCTCCCAGTACTTACTGCATCCTACATCCTTCTGAATCTGCATAGTGTATTAATCTCTTGGTCTCCCTCTACGATTTTTACCCTCCACGCTGCCCTCCAATGCTATATTTGTGATCCCTTGATGCCTCAGAACATGTCCTACCAACTGATCCCTTCTTCTTGTCAAGTTGTGCCACAAACTTCTTTTCTCCCCAATTCCATTCAATACCTCCTCATTAGTTATGTGGTCTACCCATCTAATCTTCAGCATTCTTCTGCAGCACAACATTTTGAAAGCTTCTATTCTCTTCTTGTCCAAACTATTTATCGTCCATGTTTCACTTCCATACATGGCTACACTCCATACAAATACTTTCAGAAATGAATTCCTGACACTTAAATCTATACTCGATGTTAACAAATTTGTCTTCTTCAGAAACACTTTCCTCGCCATTGCCAGTCTACATTTTATATCTTCTCTACTTCGACCATCATCAGTTATTTTGCTCCCCAAATACCAAAAATCCTTTACTACTTTAAGTGTCTCATTTCCTAATCTAATTCCCTCAGCATCACCCGACTTAATTCGACTATATTCCATTATCCTCATTTTGCTTTTGTTGGTGTTCATATTATATCCTCTTTTCAGGACACTGTCCATTCCATTCAACTGCTCTTCCAAGTCCTTTGCTGTCTCTCATAGAATTACAATGTCATCGGCGAACCTCAAAGTTTTTATTTCTTCTCCACGGATTTTAATACCTACTCCAAATTTTTCTTTTGTTTCCTTTACTGCTTGCTCAATATACAGATTGAATAACATCGGGGAGAGGCTACAACCCTGTCTCACTCCCTTCCCAACCACTGCTTCCCTTTCATGCCTCTTGATTCTTATAACTGCCATCTGGTTTCTGTACAAATTGTAAATAGCCTTTCGCTCCCTATATTTTACCCCTGCCACCTTTAAAATTTGAAAGAGAGTATTCCAGTCAACATTGGCAAAAGCAATGCTAGAAACGTAGTTTGCCTTTCCTTTCTTCTAAGATAAGTCGTAAGGTCAGTATTGCCTCACGTGTTCCAACATTTCTACGGAATCCAAACTGATCTTCCCCAAGTTCGGCTTCCACCAGTTTTTCCATTCATCTGTAAAGAATTTGTGTTAGTATTTTGCAGATGTGACTTATTAAACTGATAGTTCGGTAATTTTCACATCTGTCAACACCTGTTTTCTTTGGGATTGGAATTATTATATTCTTCTTGAAGTCTGAGGGTATTTCACCCGTATCATACATCTTGCTCACCAGATGGTAGAATTTTGTCAGGACTGGCTCTCCCAAGGCTGTCAGTAGTTCTAATGGAATGTTGTCTACTCCAGGGGCTTTGTTTCGACTCAGGTCTTTCAGTGCTCTGTCAAACTCTTCACGAAGTATCATATCTCCCATTTCATCTTCATCTACACCCTCTTCCATTTCCATAATATTGTCCTCAAGTAAATCACCCTTGCATAGACCCTCTATATACTCCTTCCACCTTTCTGCTTTCCCTTCTTTGCTTAGAACTGGGTTTCCATCTGAGCTCTTGATATTCATACAAGTGGTTCTCTTCTCTCCAAAGGTCTCTTTAATTCTCCTGTAGGCAGTATCTATTTTACCCCTAGTGAGATAAGCCTCTATGTCCTTACATTTGTCCTCTAGCCGTCCCCTTTAGCCATTTTGCACTTCCTGAAATATACACTTCATTCTACTGTCTGAGCTACATCCTTGCTATACCAGGTGGTCCACAGATGTGGAACCATCTTCTAAAACAAAAACAATTGGATAAACAGAAATTTAAAGTCAATCAGTATTAGATGGGCGGGGGGGGGGGGGGGGGGGGGGGGAGCCTGTAAGACTATATTACCACCATGGTGGCCATTTTGGATGTAACTTGTAATTTTCAAAGAGATAGAGAATTTAACAAGAAAAACAATGGTGTCTTTCATTTGAGCATAATTTACTCATTTTTAAGTTGTGTCACATTTTGTATAGAACAAGGCAAACGCTGATGATAATGTATAAAGACTACAGGATGTGCTTGACATGCATCCAGGATGTTCTTAAGTTGCTGTTACTTGCCTCGTCCATTTCACATACACTTCAACCAACACATGTACCAGAATGCAAGAAAAACCATCAATAACCTGAGGTGTTCAAGGTTTCTGACCTTCACCACATACACAAGTGCCTTCACATGTCCCCACAGATAGAAAACTGATGGGCTTAAATCCAAGAAATATGGTGGCTGCTCTGCTGGATTACTAAGACTTACGTATATCAAGTAAAACTGGATATCCAGGGATGTCCTGACAACTGTCTCATAATAAGGTTGGATACCATCATGCTGAAAGAAAGTTGGAAATTTCCACCTTCAGACAGCAGTGATGGCAGCACATCTTCACATGGGCTGCTCTAAGTGTATCCTGAATGAAGAAGGGACCAAAAATATGAGAATCCCATATCCCACACCAAACCATCACACCCGAGGCACCAAAAACCTTCGAGGGATCCTGTGAGAGTTGATATCTGAACAGTATTTTTGATTCTGTTTTTATACCTCTTCATTCACACAGAAGTCAGCTTCAACAATATAAGAAAAAAGACAGATTGCTACTCACTGCAAAGATGACACTTTGAGTAGCAGACAGGCACAATGAAAATATAGTTAAACATTTAACTTTCAGCCAAACCAATCTTCAGAAAAGGAAACACACATTAATTCACACAAGCAAACTTCATTTTATAAACAGCATGTCATAGGGGAAACAATAGCTTTTGTACAGCTTGCATGTTACCCATTCTGCAAACAGAAGCTGATGATCTGAATTGTCCTTGGTGATATTTGTAACATTTGGATTTTGTAAGGGATGATATTTATGTGTGGCCAAAATTTTGATTACCGATTAACAGCTGACCCCTGTTCCCAGTGCACTGTGGACTCTTACTGAATGATGCCGGAACAGAGGTTGATGTTGTTTCATCTGTTTTTGATCATCCTGCTTCTGACTGTCTGTAACAGAGCTAGTTTTACTGAATTTCATTATAAGTTTCACTACTACAATAGGAGCAATGGGTGGTCAGTCTATAAGGTGTTCCTCTCTTCTGATATCAGAACGATCTCAATGTGTTCAGCTTCTTTTAATATCATCAACTTTCATGCCAACAGGCCAACAGTAAGGATCAATCATAACTCAGCAAAGAATAAAGCTCTGTTCAAATGAAAGCTATCATTATGTTTCCCATTTAATTCTCTGTTTGTTTGATACATCATATACCCCATGTACATTTGAAAATCACAAACTGCATCCAAATTGGATGGTTCCAAATGGCCTCAAAGTCAGGAACATAGACACCTCCCCCCCCCCCCCCTCCCCCCCAGTGCACACTTTGACTTTAAATTTATGTTTATCCAACTTTTGTTTTAGAAGTGTGGTTCTACATCTATGAACCACCCTGTGGTTTGTGACTATATCTTAACTTGTAGTTCTAATAAATGCATTATATTCTTTATAGATTTTGTCAGTTATCTACACTTTCATCCATCTCAGAAAAAAAAGTAACTGGTCTCACGAAGACACACAATGCATTTGTTATTTATTTTCCTATTAGCCTTTTCAAAGCATAATTTTAATTAATACATCATTCTAACTGGCTTTTATATAAGTGAAAATATCTAATGATTACTCAGGCTTCTGTGGTGATGGTACTCACAACTCGAGAGAGTACCGCACCACTATCGATAAACTGCACTCAAAACACTCATAGTGCAGCAGCTGTATAGGTTCACAGTACAAACTACGCAGAGGGTTGCCAGGGGTCACAGGTACCAACCCATGGGCATCACGTGTGCGGATAACAATTAGTCGATACACTGAGGTATGGCGGACAGTTCTCTTCAGGGTGCTGAAGTGTGTACAGTCTCCTGTTACCGTCAAATGTACAAGCTGTAGTTTTTGTCCATCATCTCCAAGACTTGGGCTCTCTGGACCAGCTCTGGATTCTATGTAGGCATCACTTAGAGGCACAGTGACAGGACTTAAAAATTTTAGAGGACTTGTGATAATTGTGCTAGACATTCCACAAGAAGAATCCTTTACGTTGAGTAGCTCTTCATATTTAATAAATATCATTTTATTGCTAATTGTTGGGATTTAATAAATATCATTTTATTGCTAATTGTTGGGAATCTTTCTGATTTATGGTAACGTATGTCATCCCCCTGCATTCTCAACAAAATGGTGCAGCTGGTACGATTTTTGTTTGATACACAGTTTTCTCTACAGTGAGCAGTAGATAGCACGAAAAAAAAGTGTAGTGCTTGAGCGTAATAATTTACTGTAAATGTGGGCAAATTTATGTTTCAGAAAGGCAGTCAGCAGAATTTAATTTAACAGTATTTCTTATTTATCATATATATTTGTCTGAGTCATTATTTACCATGATGCCTAATGATAGCGTGAACTTACATGTGTTACTTTGTGTCCGTCACA
Source organism: Schistocerca piceifrons (assembly GCF_021461385.2). Taxonomy (NCBI): domain Eukaryota; kingdom Metazoa; phylum Arthropoda; class Insecta; order Orthoptera; family Acrididae; genus Schistocerca; species Schistocerca piceifrons. Next base: position 360,911,556 of record NC_060139.1, on the reverse strand, counting down.
GCAGATGACGCAGCTCATGGCTGCTCTTCAAATATTGATGCTTAGACCTTCAGTCTCCATGTCAAATTTTTCCCAGTGAACTCACGAGCAGCCCATTACATCTATGACTGATTACTCATCATCATCATCAGCCAATTCAATCATTAAATGATGTGGCCTCTTCGAGTCATGGATTCAGGTAGGCTTTCAGCAGTCTTCTCCAAGTGGGACCATCTCGGGCAGTTCTCTGCCAGGTGTTACCAGTGATCTTCTTGATGTCTTTATCCCATCTGCCTGGTGGTCTTCCTCTAGGCCTTCGGTGCTCTCTTGGACTCCACTCCAGTACTAGCTTCGTCCATCTGTTGTCTTTTCTTCTTGCGACGTGGCCAGCCCACTGCCATTTCAAGGAACCCACTGTCTCTAAGATGTCATTAACCTTCGTCACAGACCGGACGTCATCTGCCCTTTTCCTATCCTTTCTTGTATAGCCCAGCAATGATCTCTCCATGGCTCTCTGTGCTGTCCTAAGTTTCCCTTTTGTAAATGAGTTCAATGTCCATGTCTTGCATCCATACGTCATCACAGGAAGAATGCATTGATCAAATACTGCTTTCTTCAGATTTACTGGCATTTTTGATCTGAATACTGTTGAATTCTTCCCAAATGCTTGCCAGCCAAGCTTGATGCATTGATAGATTTCTGGCCTTATGTCTCCCTTCATATTTATAATCTGGCCAAGGTAGACATATTCACTGACCTCTTCTAATAGACTGTCCTTGACTTTCACATCTCCAGCATTTGGACATTACTTTTGTTTTGGAAAGGTTCATGTATAAGCCAACCAGCTGACATTCCGATGCAAGATCTGTAACTACGTTTTGGAGCTCTGCGAAGTCTTTGGCCAGGAAGGCAATATCATCACCAAATCTTAAGTTGGTAAGCCTTCTTCCATTAATTCTAATTCCCTTACCTTCCCAGTTCAGCTTTGACATAGCCATTTCCAATACAGCAGAGAACAGTTTTGGGGAGATGGGATCGCGTTGCTTGACACCCCACATGATGCGGAACTCCTGAGTTGATTCGCCGATGTTAACATAAGCTGAAGAATTCTCGTAGATTTTCCTGAGCACTCCAATGTATACGGTTCCCACTCCTTGCTCACTCAAAGCTCCAGGTTCGCAGGAGAGCTTCTGTAAAGTTTGGAAGGTAGGAGACAAGGTATTGGCAGAAGTAAAGCTGTGAGGACGGGGCGTGAGTCGTTCTTGGGTAGCTCAATTGGTAGAGCACTTGCCCGTGAAAGGCAAAGGTCTCGAGTTCGAGTCTCAGTCCGGCACATAGTTTTAATCTGCCAGGAAGTTTCATATCAGCGCACACTCCGCTGCAGAGTGAAAATCTCATTCTGGAAACATCCCCCAGGCTGTGGCTAAACCATGTCTCCGCAATATCCTTTCTTTCAGGAGTGCTAGTTCTGCTAGGTTCACAGGAGAGCTTCTGTAAAGTTTGGAAGGTAGGAGACGAGGTACTGGCAGAAGTAAAGCTGTGAGGACGGGGCATGAGTCGTGCTTGGGTAGCTGAGTTGGTAGAGCACTTGCCCGCGAAAGGCAAAGGTCCCGAGTTCGAGTCTCGGTCTGGCACACAGTTTTAATCTGCTAGGAAGTTTCATATCAGTGCACACTCTGCTGCAGAGTGAAAATCTTATTCTGGAAACATCCCCCAGGGTGTGGCTAAGCCATGTGCTAGTTCTGCTAGGTTCGCAGGAGAGCTTCTGTAAAGTTTGGAAGGTAGGAGACGAGGTACTGGCAAAGTAAATCTGTGAGGATAGGGCATGAGTCGTGCTTGGGTAGCTGAGTTGGTAGAGCACTTGCCCGCGAAAGGCAAAGGTCCCGAGTTTGAGTCTCAGTCCGGCACACAGTTTTAATCTGCTAGGAAGTTTCATATCAGTGCACACTCTGCTGCAGAGTGAAAGTCTCATTTTGGAAACATCCCCCAGGCTGTGGCTAAGACATGTGCTAGTTCTGCTAGGTTCGCAGCAGAGCTTCTTTAAAGTTTGGAAGGTAGGAGACAAGGTATTGGCAGAAGTAAAGCTGTGAGGACGGGGCGTGAGTCGTGCTTGGGTAGCTCAGTTGGTAGAGCACTTGCCTGCGAAAGGCAAAGGTCCCGAGTTCGAGTCTCGGTCCGGCACACAGTTTTAATCTGCCAGGAACTTTCATATCAGCGCACACTCTGCTGTAGAGTGAAAATCTCATTCTGGAAACATCCCCCAGGCTGTGGCTAAGCCATGTCTCCGCAATATCCTTTCTTTCAGGAGTGCTAGTTCTGCTAGATTTTCAGGAGAGCTTCTGTAAAGTTTGGAAGGTAGCAGACGAGGTACTGGCAGAAGTAAAGCTGTGAGGATGGGGTGTGAGTCATGCTTGGGTAGCTCAGTTGGTAGTGCACTTGCCCAGGAAAGGCAAAGGTCCCGAGTTCGAGTTTCGGTCCGGCACACAGTTTTAATCTGCCAGGAAGTTTCATATCAGCACACACTCCACTGCAAAGTGAAAATCTCATTCCAGACCAAGAGCTGTTCTTTGTCTTGGTGTTCTCCACATTCACAGACTGCATCTCCAGTAACATATACAAGACCGTCAAGTTTTCACTGTGTCGCATAATTCCAGTTTGCACCTTATTCAATGTCTTTCATTTCTGGTAATATAGCTGGAAATCAGCATCACGCTCTTTGTTTAGGTTACGGATATGTCCCCTGGATGGCTTCATTTCACAACAGTTAGATTCAACAAGTGGACGAAGACGAAGCAATTGCTTCAGTTGTTAGGAGAAAACTCATTCTTGTCTTCAGTCCAGGAAGTTGTGGTTCACTTCTGACCATGGGATTCTGGGGTAATCTACCTTTTTTTCTGAACCTCTGAAGATGATCTTTCACTGACATCTGGGGGTGCTATGCCTACAAGATGGCATATCTTGTCAAATGGAATTGTTCATAGGCAAACAATTGCACAAGTGGTATTTGAAAGTGAGTGTGCAGTCTAGATTATTCTGAAGATACTTAGAGGTTTTACAATGTTGCAGTTGTGTTCCTATCCAGGCTACACCCAGCTTTCTCATAGGTGAAACATACATATCTGCATTTTGATTGGATTTGGTTTTAGATGATTATTCTAATAGTAGTCTGTCAGGTCTTCTAGGTCTGTAGTCAGTTTCACTTCCACCTCCTCAAACATTCTTCCTAGAGCTGCAGATGCTGTGTCGTCATCAAAAATGAAACCTTTTGTGTTTGTTCTGACAGGATGGTAATTGGTGAAGATACTGTCAAGCAGGAGAACTAACACACTTATCTGAAGAAGACCGTTCTTCTGGACTCTCCACTGAATTTTCGTGCTGTTCATGGTTACAAAGAATCATCTGTTACGTAGTAAACATGTTTTTTAGTAAACATCTGTTTTTTAGTAAACATTACATTAATTGCATTAAGTGATAATGCTTGGTGATGGTACCAACCACTCTTACAAGTTTACCATGGCTGACTGTGTCAACACTGCTATTGAACAACAAATGGGGTACAAGGGGAAGGTGCTTCCTTGAAGATCATTTCTTGGATAACAAGATACTGTACAGAATCAGGTGTAACATGGGCAATATTATGAGTTGGTGCTATTACGCACTTTATTTTTTTCATTAGTGTAGAATATTTCTGGTAAATGATCAAAGCCCATTTCAACAGAACTTACTGCCTTAGCTCCTACACATTCTCCACGTACCTGTACATATTCATGACCATACCGGGGGAGCAGTAACCACACTGTGTCCCATTAAAAGCTGCAAGTCGCTGTTGTACAGGATGATAGCCTGTTTTTCGATTTCCAATTCCTTCTATTGTTGTAATTTCCCATCCATGGCATGAAAACACTGGTACCAGACACTGAAAAATACATTAAGTCATCAGATACATGAATATGCATCATTATTTACTTGTATTCCAACATATCATATTCAACAGTAAAAAACATAGTCTGCACCAACAGCTATCATCTTAATCTTGTCAGCAAAATTGTGGTTCTATGTTAGATTAAGTGGTTGGTATCCTTTAGCACCAATTTAGGAAAGTAACACTGATGTTATGAATGGGTGGATGGTTACATGCAGTCACTTCTCTTTTGCCGCACCTTTAGTAAAATGAAGAAAATTTAGGTGCTTCTGAATGAAAGTAAATACTGCTACTGAATATTGATTACCACTACAGAATTTTCCCTTTCTCTATGGATACACAAGAGCTTCCAAAATTCTTTACAACTAAGAACTTTATTACATATCTAGCTGTTGAATTGCAAACATAATGATGTGACCAATTATAAGAACATTTGTAAATTGTTTACACAGAACATATCTTTGTTGTAAATAATCTAACATAATTCAAAAGGTTGATTTTTATAAAACAAGACTAAAATTAAACTTCATTAATTTACACAAAAAATACTTGTAACACAAAATGTGGGAATTAGGTTGCAAAAAACCTTCAAATGAACTCATTCCAAGTTGTTACCACATGTCATGCATGTGATGTATGAAATATGTAGTTAACTAATGTTAAAAGAAAAGAAAAAATTCCTTGACGTCTATATTTATGTGCTGCTCCATGACTCTGCTGTCAATATCTTTATTCTTGGCTTGTGTGTAACTTCTGTGTTTTTTATTACAGTAAATGTGGTTTTTTTTCGTATCCAGGGTGTAATTACAAAGCCAATAAAATGTTTTCTTGCCTTTAAATAATATTTTTCATCAGGTTATGGGCCCAGTACACGAGTAAAGGCAAACAACACAGTTTCATTAAAACAATATTTGAAATGAGCGTATGTCTGTAAAGAAACATGACTGCTAGCGGCGATTATAAGGTCAGCATTGATAAGCTTGAAGGACCTGACGACTGGGCGAAATGGAAATGGCATATTTCTATGGTGCTACGTTCATATGGACTAGAAGATATTATTAACGGTACACGTGAACGTGTAGAGTTGCCGCAAGATGCGACAAGTGAACAAAAAGAAGCGTATGTGGAATGGCTCAAGGACGACGCAAAGGTAGCAAGTCTTATAGCAAGTGCGCTAAGTAAACCTGTTGCAGAACTCGTCTTAACGTGCAAGAATGCTAAAGAAATCTGGGACAAATTACGCGCCCGATTTGAACGTAGCAGTACTCAGCGTTTGAATATGTTGATTGAAACATTTTTCCGTGTTAAACGTGATGAATCGGAAGATATTAGTGCACATGTGGCCAAACTGCAAAAGTTATTTGTGGACCTGAACGATGAATTATCAAAACATGAAGAAAATACTCTGTCTGAAAGAATCTTAAATGGTCGAATTTTGTCTACACTGGGAAAAGACTACAACAATTTTAAGGATCTCTGGGATACGATACCGACAGAAAAGCAAAGCTTGAATTTATTGATTGAAAAACTCTGTACTATTGAACTGCGTGAACAAGACGTTAATGGAAGTGCAGCTTTTGTCGTTTCTAAAACAAGAAAACGGCAAACAAGTAATCAGCAAGTAAAGATGACGAAGTCACAATTAAAACAGAAGTTTCCGTGTAATAAATGCAAACAATTAGGTCACTGGGCAGCAGAGTGTCCACAGAACACTCGTGACAGCAATAAAAGAAAAGAGAAGAAGCGAGACAGTGAACACGTTGCATTTACTTCATACGCTATGGGTGTGTGTACCAGTAATCACAGTGACCCAAATAAATGGTATTGCGACAGTGGCGCTACAAATCATATCACTCCCAACAAACAGTATTTTGTTTCGTATAGTGAATTTGATGTTCCTCAAGTAATTTCATTGGGAAAACAAAATGTGAAAATGTGTGCGTACGGTCAAGGAACAGTTTACATCCAAATCCGACGAAACAATAAATGGTACAATGCTAGAATGGACAATGTTTTATACGTCCCTGATGCAAGTGCTAATCTGTTTTCTGTGAGAGCCATTGCCTGCAGAGGCTACAGTACTAATTTTAATTATAATAATGTCTGTGTTCGAAAAAAAGTCAGTGGCAATATTGTTATGACAGGTTATGTGAAAAATGGACTTTATGTGTTGAACATGCGTGTTGTTAGAAATGCAAAAATGAATCGTATGAGCTTGATGATTTCATCCGAAATATTGCAAGTGTACCATGAAAGGTTTGGTCATCAGAATAAACAACATGTGAAGAATATTTTAAAAGGAATGAACATTAATGTGGAAGATGCCAAGAGTGAATTTTGTGACGGCTGTGCGGTTGGAAAGATGCATAGGCTGCCATTCAAAACACGAACAATATGCGCTACCAGTACTGGTGAATTAATCCACGCGGATGTAAATGGACCAATGAGCACGAAATCTTTTGGAGGCAAGCATTATTATGTATGTTTCAAAGACGATTTTAGTAAGTTTCGTCGAATTTTCTTTTTAAGACACAAAAGTGAAGTGTGCACTGTGCTTAAGCAGTTTTTAAATGAAGCATGAACTAATGGACATGTTGTCAAACAATTTAGATGTGATGGTGGCAAAGAATTTAACAATAAGAATGTCAGTGAACTGCTTGCAGACAGGGGAATAGAGCTACTGATTCCTCCTCCTTACACTCCTGAACAAAATGGTGTGGCTGAACGGGAAAATAGGACCATTGTTGAAGCTGCCCGGTCAATGCTAAATCCGAGTAAATTACCTAAAGGGTTGTGGGCAGAGGCATGTAACACAGCAGTCTACCTAATAAATCGTACTGGAAAATCTTCAGTTGAAAATAAAACCCCTTATGAACTATGGTTTAATCGACCAGTAGGACGACTTGATCATCTCAGAATTTTTGGTACAGGCTGCTATGTTCACATTAACAAACAATTCCGTTCCAAGTTTGATGATAAGGCAGTTTTTGGACGACTTGTTGGATATGTTAATGACAAAGATGGGTTCAGAGTTTGGATTCCATCTAAAAGAAAAGTGGTGTTGAGTCACGATGTAAAATTTAAGCCAGAAATTGTTTGTGATTTACATAGTGATCATGTTGAATTTGAAGTCCCTCGGGAAGAATTTAATGATCCGAATTCATCTAAAGATGACCAATGTAAATCTCCTAGGCTGTACACTTCTGGAGGAAGCCAAACTCAAGAAAAAATTGGCACTCTCGATTCTAGAGAAAGTCAAGAGTCGAGTGAATCTGAAGAAAATAAAGAATTAACAGAATTTCTAAAAGCAGAAGCTGCTGAATCTTCTAATGAAGAGAAACAGAAGAATAAAAGACAATGAAGAAAACCAACCTGGATGGAAAGTGGTGAATTTTGTATGGCAACAAAAGTTGATGCACTTGGATACAAAGATCCAAACTGTTTTTCAGAAATATTGCAGTCAAACGAGAAGGAAGAATGGATGCAAGCTATTAGTGAAGAACTTCAATCACTTAAGGAAAACAATACCTGGGTGCTGGTTGGCCGTCCGAAGAATGCCAAAGTATTGCAAAACCGCTGGGTTCTACGGCGAAAGGTCGCAGTCAATGGAGGTACTCGCTTTAAAGCCAGATTGGTTGCAAAAGGCTGTATTCAGAAAGCAGGAATTGATTATGATGACGCCTTTAGCCCTGTGGCACGTTATGACACCATACGAACTCTGTTGGCTGTAGCTGCTTCAAAGAAAATGCTGCTAGAACAATTCGATGTAAAGACAGCTTTTTTGAATGGAATACTTGAAGATGAAGTATATATGGAACAACCAGAAGGTTTCGAAGATGGTACAGGCCGAGTATGTTTCTTAAAAAAAGGTCTTTATGGGTTGAAGCAAGCGCCACGTTGCTGGAACAAACGTTTTGTTGAGTTCATGAAGAAAGCTGGTTTTTCAAACAGTGAGATGCAGACCCATGCCTATTTTATCGTAGACAAAATGGAAATAGCCTTTATGTGGTAATCTACATTGATGATGGCCTGATTGTCGGCAGTAACAAGAAAGAAATTGCTGTTTTTATGGATGTTTTACAACATGAATTCGAAATAACAACTGGCAGTCTTGACAATTTTCTTGGCATAAAAATAAAGCAATATGAAGATGGAGCAATAATGATAAGTCAAGAGAAATACACAGAAGAAATTCTGTAAAGATTTCGAATGGCAGAATGCAATACAATCTCAACTCCTATTGGACGTGAGGACAATAATCAAAACGAAGAAGTTTCGTCATCTGTACCCTACCATGAAGCAATTGGTTGTCTCATGTACCTTTCAACAGTAACTCGTCCAGACATCACTTTTGCAGTCAATAAAGCTGCTCGAGCTATGGAGAAACCAACCACTGAAGACTGGAATAGAGTAAAGCGCATTTTCCGGTATTTGAAAGGGACCTTAAATTTTGGAATTGTATATAATAAAAAAGAAGAGTTAAAGATTTACGCTGATGCAGATTTCGCAGGTGATAACCGGACAAGGCGCTCAACAACTGGAATTCTTGCAAAGTACTCAGGTGGTGCAGTGTCATGGACAACTCAGTTGCAGAAAGTAGTGGCCACATCCACAACCGAGGCGGAAATAATTGCAACTAGTGAAGGAGCAAAAGAGTTAGTTTGGTTACGTCGTCTGCTATCAGAATTAGTGGAAATGTCGGGGCAGCCTCCAGTTCTTTACATTGACAATGCTAGTGCATTGAAGTTGGCAAAAAATCCAGAATATCATCGACGTTCTAAACATATAGAGGTCCGACATTTCTATGTTTGTGAAAGATATCTGAACGGTGAGATTTTCTTGGAACACATTGATGGACACAACCAGTTGGCAGATATTTTGACGAAACCTCTTGAACAAGTTCGATTTAATTTTCTATGTTCAGAAATTGGCATGCAAGAGACAAAGCAATAATTTCATGATTTTTTCTTTTGGAGGAAGTGTTAAAAGAAAAGAAAAAAATTCCTTGACGTCTATATTTATGTGCTGCTCCATGACTCTGCTGTCAATATCTTTATTCTTGGCTTGTGTGTAACTTCTGTGTTTTTTCTTACAGTAAATGTGGTTTTTTTCGTATCCAGGGTGTAATTACAAAGCTAATAAAATGTTTTCTTGCCTTTAAATAATATTTTTCATCAACTAACAAATTCTGTATCACCAGAAGAGCCTTTGCATCATTTTAAAAATAAAATCTGTGACAATCAGATGATTTATAACAATATCCACAATGCATATCCAGAATGTGCACCATCATCTTCAGATCAATAATCTCCATGATTGGTAATTAGTACAATAATGACGTGTGTATTGGCCAGGACGAGTAAATTGGCCACCACCTTTTAACCTCTTTGGCACTGTCAGTTTTGTGGCAACAGATGTGTATACTTGTCTGCAGTGAAATGTTTTTTAATTTCTCTACTTCTGATATAATGTACATGACAAATTGATTTGTGCATAAAAAAAGAAGGAAAAGAATTGAATTGTGACAGTTAATTGCTACAATGCTGGTAAAATGTCAAGTTTCAGCCTTCAAAACTATGTGCTTATGAATCGCCCCTGTTGTGAAATTTTGTATTCAGACAATATTTAGTATGATGGCGCCCTGTTGGGCATAGTGTATTATGTGTATGGAACAAGTGAAATGTATGGAAGAAGCACTACAAATATGTTTTGCCTGAAGGAATTTTAAATGGTTGAATTTTATCCATGCTGTGAAACATGATAATTTAAAGACCTGCAGGACACTATTTCATTTAAAAATCTAAGTTTGAACTTTCTGGTTAAAAAATTGTGCCTGACTGGATTGCGTGGTTAAAGTATGGTTGAATCAGCTGTGTTTGTTGCATGCAGAGGTCCTAAAAAGAAAATTCAGTTAAATAAAAGTGAGAACAGTGGAAAATTGACAAAAGAATCTTGGATCTGCAAAACATAGATTTCTTTACAATAAATGTGGGCAGGTGGGCCATTGGGCAGCAGAGTGTCCCATGACAAAAACAGATAATTGGATCTGCATCGTTCAGTCTCACAAGAATGTTGCATTCTGTCACCTATTTTCAGTGGTTCAGTTCAAAACTGTGTTGAAGTCGAAAGTTGGTACTGCATCAGCGATTCCACAAATCACTTCACTGTGAACAAACAATATTTTGTATCATACACAAAATCTGCCATTCCTCAAAAGATTTCAATTGGGAATACAGGTGTAAGGAAGTAGGCTCATGGACATGGAATGGTCAAAATTCAAATGCAGTAGAATAATGCCAAAAATGCTGAATTGAAAGACATACCTTTATGTTCCTGAAGCAAATGCTTACTTGTTATCCATAAAAGCAGCTGTATGAAAATGTTTTTGCATGAGACTTGATAATGGGAGTGCAAAAACTGAAGACAAAGTGACTGGGGAAATAATGATGAAGTCTTTATGTTCTTGACACATGTGTTATTAAACCTGCACAACCAGTTCAAGTGAATTTGTGCCATTGTCAGATATGCTGCAAGTTTATCATGAGAGATTCAACACAAACAACAAGTGACAAGTGTTTTGAAGCAGATGAACATCAGTGTGGATGGATGCAAAGAAGAATTCTGCAGTGTATGTAAATTGGGAAAAATATATCAATTGCCATTCTGGAATCAAAGGAACTGACTAGTGGTTACTGATGAACAAATCCATGACAACACAAATGGACACATGTCTATAGAGTCCCCTGAAAAAGCACACTACTAGTATGTTTCAAAGAAAATTTAGCCAGTTTCATAAACTTTTCTTCCTGAAGCAGAAGAGTGAAGTCGGCACTGCCCGAGTAGAGTTCTGGAATGAAGGTAGGACAAGTGATCACACTATCAAACAGTTCAGGGCAGCCAGAGGAAAAGAGTTCAATAACAGGAAAATCTGGGAATTGTCAACAGAGGCCTAGAGCATTGCATTAATCCACATTACACACACAAAAAAATGCTGTTGCAGAAAGAGAAAACCACCCTACAGTGGTGTGTGCATATTCTGTGTTGAACACTAATAAATTGCCAAAAGAACTGTGGCCAGAAGCATGCAATACTGCTACATACATTTTGTATCACACTGGTCAAGTCCTTTATTGAAAACAAATCTCCTTATGAACTGTGGTGTGGATGAGCAATAGGGAACCTGAATCACCTGAGAAACTTTGGGACAGAATGTTATGGACATATGAACAAGAATTTTTGTTCTAACCTTGAGGAGAAGGCAGTACTTGGACATGAGGTTGGAAATGTGAATGACAGAGATGGCTTTATGATCTGGATTCCATCTCAGCAGAAGGTCGTACTAAGTCACAATGTAAAATTCAAAGTTGAAGCTGTATGCAGTCTGTGCACCAGTGTTATTAAATTTCAAGCTGCTCATGATTAAACCATTTGATGGAGTCAACTTAATCAAACTTCAATGAAGAAAAGGAATCAGAAAATGTCAGCCATGACAAGACAACAGAAAGTTTAAGAGAAGAGGGAGAAGTTTAGGATACAACATAAAGTTCCAGAGCAAGTCAAGTATTAAGTGTGAAATAAAGAAGCAAATGCAAAAAGAAGAAACCAGAATGGATGACCACTGGAGATTATGTGTAAGGCCAGTACTCCAATTAGGGACAAGGATCCAAGCTCTTATACTGAAGCTTTGCAGTCTAGCAATAAAAATCAGTGGTTGGGGACCATTCATGAAGAACTGAAGTCCCTGAAAGAGGATGATATTGGGCGATTAGTTGAGCATCCAAATGGTGCACAGATTTTGCAGAATTGATAAGTCTTACACAAGAAAATTGTAGAAAATGGAGAAGTTCTCTCCAAGGGTCAACTTGTGGCCAAGGGACATGTACAAAGGAAGGGAATTTACTATGAATAAACTTTAAGCCCTGTTGCACATTATTATATACTCGTAACCTTTTGGCAGCGGCTGCTGCAGAGAAAATGACTGTTACCCATTTTGACATCAAAACAGTTTTTCTAAATGGTGTACTAAGGTAGATATGTACATGGAACAACCTGAAGATTTTGAAGATGATACTGGAAGTGTATGTTTGATGAAGGAAAGTCTGTATAGTCTCAAATAGAGACTGCATTGTTGGAACAGATGTTTCACAGACTTTGTGATGAAATCTGGGCTTTAAAACGGTATTGCCTGTATGTGTATCTTCTACCATGAGAGCAACAATAACTGTTTGTATATCATAATCTATCTTGATGACGGTTTTATCATGAGAACCAACAGAACAGATATTGATTTGTTCACGAACATGTTAACACAAGAGTTTCACACAATAAGAGGATTTCTCAACAATTTTTTGGGTATGAAGATACAGCGAAATGGCGACAACTTGAGATGCTATGTAAAAGAAATGAAGTGCAGAAGATTAAATCCATGTGAAACTCAGTACTCACTTTTATATTTTTCTTTGGAGGAAGTGTTAACATTGAAAAGAAAAATGTGAACTGTATTGTCACATCTGTGTAATGTGCATTTTCATATCTTTGTTATGAGAGTGCAATGGCATCTGTAAACTGGTAAAACTGAAAGTGTTTTGGTACCAGGTTATCATGTTATGTCTCTGAGGTATCAAGCTTTGTAAATCTTTTGTATTCTGTTTGCAGTATACATCATTAACAAAGGAAATATTCATAAATGATCGTTCAAAATGCACATTATCACAGTTCCAGATGGCAGAAGGCCACAAGAGTGAATATCATTCCATCTAATGACTATCTAGCTCCTGCAGAAGCATATATTAACCGTAATCCAGTGCATATGTGAGAAAAGAAATTACAATTATTTGTGGAAATGTTCTCATTAAGTTCTACATGAAACATTTATCTGATAATAAAAATAACATTTACCATCTTACAAATACTGGCAGAATATATTTTCATAACAATAATGATGTGATTAAGGTATACTCACTGAATTGACAGCTAAAGAAGTCTTCTTTTTTGTGAATGGGTGAACATATGCTGCATTTACTACACATGCACCACATCCTCCTTCACGACACATAACTTTTGTTCCTCTCAAATTTGCATGATCTCGAATATAAGTATTAAGAGATGTGTCAACAGGTACTTTTGAATCAACTAAAAAAAGAAAAGTAATTTTAAACAGAATATATTGTTTATTTTTTATGAAACAGTTCATCAACAGACAGATCATTGTTAGCTAATAATTCATTTGGTTTTGATCAGTATGGGGCAAGGCATGTTGTATCCTTAATGAAAGAAATTTTGAAAACTTGAAAAAGTATCTACAGGTCAGTATTTAACCCCAGCTTTCTCTGCTCAAAACCTAATATTCCGATTTCTGTGGTATATATACATACACTGTAATAATCAACCAAACTACATGCACATCTCACTCTTGTATCTATGTGACAGAAGACTAATGGAGGTGAAACTAATGGAGGTGAGGTAACACAATGTTAACTAATCTTATGAGCAATGTTATTATGTGGATCAAACTCTGGGTAGCTACCAATAAAGCTAGATGTTCTGTATCAAGACTGTCAGGCAAGAAATCAACATAAAGGTTCTTACAGATTTTGAGTTTGTATCATCACTCTCTTCAATACTGTTACAACTTAATACACCCATTGTTGTTACTTTCTAGATCATCATGATTACAAGTTATTTTATTTACAAATCTACTACATTACTACAGTATTCAAAGAGCTATGCAGTGTAATAGTTGTTAATATGTGTAGCTTGGAACTTCACTCTGGTACTGTGGAATGTAGCACTCTTATTTTCTTTAAGTTAATTGTAAAATTAGCCTGAAACTTCCATAGCATACAATGATCAAACAATTTTTTGGCACCAGGAAACACACATACCAAAGGTATTTGCAAGCTTTCAGAGCCAGTGGCTCCTTCTTCTAACAGAAGGGTTGAAGGGGAAGTAAGAGGGTTGAAGAAAAAGGACTGATGAGGTTTCAGAAATGGAGAGAGTTTGGAAAAGTCACGCAGAACCCCAGGTCAAGAGAGACTTACCAGATGGGATGAGAAGGAATGACTTTTTCTTTCCTTCTCATCCTGTCTGGTAAGTCTTCCCTCAGTCAGGGTTCTGGACTTCTTTCCTTTTCATCCATCTGGTAAGTCTCCCCTGACCTGGGGTTCTGAGTGACTTTTCTCAATTCTCCCCATTTTCTAAACCTCACCAGTCCTTTTTATTCACCTCTCTTCCTTCCCCTTCAATCCTTGTACCAGAAGAAGGAGCTCCTCGCTCCAAAAGCTTGTAAATTTCAATACCTTTCACATGTGTTCTCCTGCCACTACTTGCTGAGTGGAGTTTTTATCTATCCAATTGCATTAAATATTTTCACGTCAATTATTTCGTTGGAATAATTTCACCATTTAGTACATCCAATCCATAACAGTGTGTATAGAATTTACCTCTTTTCTGTATGATTTTAAGAATTTCAGTGTAATATGGATCAAGGACGTTGCTGAGATGGAGTGGCTTGTATGCTTCAGTGATGCATATAGCCTTACCATAGGGGCAACTACAATGGAAGGGTATCTGTAGAGATGCCAGATTAACCTTCTTTCAGTAGCTGCAGGGGCATAGTTTGGATAATTGACTGATCTGGCCTTGTAATATTAGCCAACATGCCATTCTATGTTGGTCCTGCACACTGCTAAAGCAATGGGAACCTACAGACATTATTGTTTTCTAAGGATGTGTAGCTCTGCCATATGGTTTGATGATGGACTCCTCTTAGGTAATAGGTTCCAGAGATAAAACTGTCCCTTTTTCAGATCTCTGGCAGGGACTGCACAGGAGCAAGTCATAAAAATAAAAAAAAAGTGTCTGTGATTGAGTAAACACCCTAAGAAATCAAAAAGAATTCAGTAATTCCTGTTCCAAAGAATGTAGGTGCTGACAGGCATGAATATTACCTAACTGCCAGTTTCATAAGTCATGGTTGCAAAATACTTACATGAATTAGTTACAGAAGATTGGAAAAACTGATAAAAGCCAACCTCAGGGAAGATCAGTTGGGGTCTGGAGAAATATAGAAACATGTGAAACAATACTGACTGTACAACTCATCTTAATGGATAGGTTGAAGAGAGGCCAACTTACATTTATAGCATTTGAAGATGTGGAGTAAAGCTTTTGACAGTTTGGCTACAATATGGTTCTTGAAATTCTTAAGGTGGCAGTGGTAAAATACATGGAGTGAGAGGTTATCTACAATTGTTACAGAAACTTTGTCAAAGGACATGAAAGAGAAGTGAGGTTCACTGATAACACTGTAATTGTGCTAAAGACAGCAAAGGACTTGGAAGAGCAGCTAAGTGGAATGGATAGCACCTTGACATGGTTATAAGAAGAACATTCACAGAAGTAACGCAAGGGTAATTAAATGTACCACAAGTAAATAAGGTGATGCTGAGGAAATTAGATCTGGAAATGAGTCATTAAAAGTAGTAGACAGTTTCTGCTATTTGGGTCAGCAAAATATCTGATGATGGCAGAAGTAAGAGACGAAATAAAACGTAGACAGGCAATAGTAAGAAAAGTATTTCTGAAAAAAAGAGACTACTAACACTGATTAGTGTCAGGAAGTCTATTCTGAAGGTATTTGTCTGGAGAGTAGTCTTTCATAGAACTGAAATATGGATAATAAACAATCCACAAAAAAAGTGTATAGAAGCTTCTGAAATGTGGCGCTACAGAATAATGTTGAAGATGTGATGGGTAGACTGGGTAACAAAGGAAAAGGTTATAAAATGAGCCTAGAACAAAAGAAAGTTACGGCACAATTTGATTAAAAGAAGGAGCTAGTTGAGGAGATACATACTATGGCATCAAGGAATATTCAATTTTGTGATGGAGGGGAGTGCTGTGGGTAAAAATTGTAGAGAGAGACTAAGGTTTGGAAACAGTAAGAACATTGAAATGGATATATGCTGCTGCAGTTATGCAGGGATGAAGAGGCTTGTGCAGGATAGAGAGTTGCATCAGCCTGTCTTCAGACTGAAGACCACAATAACAACATTCTAAATAATTGTTAATTTACTTTGGTGATTTCAACCAACTTACAGTTTTTTTTTTTTTTTTCTTTTTTTTTTTGCGTTATAATCAATTTTGCTGATTCCCAATTATATTGATGGATTAACTTTTGATATAATTATCCTAGAAAATGGAAAAGTTCTAATTAATTCCTTGTAAGGCCTACAATGGAATACAAAAGCAAAATTGTTGTAATAATGACTTAAAAATAATTATTTTCTTTTGTCACTCATGTGTTTATAAACAGTGCTTCATCAAAATACCGCCAGAAAAAGGAAATCACTATTCAGGAGATTATAAACAGAGATTTATCAAAGTGCCGCCAGAAAAAGGAAATCACTAGTCACACAACACAGGCCATATAATACCCATTTGCTTGATTGTGACAGGCTTGGATGCTGGAAACAGAGAGTTGCTGCTGTTATTGAGTAACAAAAGTAGCAAATAAAATTAGAACCAACAGTAGCCAAATAAACTGTGATAGGGGCATGAGATGATATTTTTATCACAATAAAATGTGAGACATACAGCTGGGGACAGGCACAACCTGAGAAAAACTGCCACAACATGAACAGACTCTCCTTCCTCCAACCATTATATTTCTGATATTGGGAAATGAGAAGTATGGGCTACAATCTCTCAATATTCATAAGTGGAGTGTAGCCACATCTTCTAATCATTTCACTAACAGATGAGACCAGGATCACAAATATTTATACATTTGTACTCCATTCCAACCTGGACCATGATCAACAAAAACCTAGATGGCTAAACATCGAGTAGAATTATTCAGTGATTCAATAGGATCCATCTTCTATACAGTGCAATTTTTGACTGGAAGATAATCTATCCTGAACAAATATTTTCTGTCAAATGATACTACAAGTTTTTCAAATTAAAAAAAAAAAAGAAAAGAAAAAAGCCAGATATCAGCATGCAATAGAGCAGGCCATACACAAGGTCTTGCAAAATCTACACATTTTTATCAAGTGTTTATTCAATAAATTTATGGAAGTTAGGCAGATATGTGAAGCTCACCATCAAGTATAATCCACATATATACCTCGGTAAAAACCTAAGAATGGAAGTAACTTTTGCATGAAGTGTCTCTGCCAAGTAACGTAGTTTGAAGAAACTATGCTACAGCATAATACAGAAAGCACCCAAAAGAAAAGCACAATAAGACATACAGAAATGAGACTTTCATTCAAAGACTATAATTACACTGAAGTCAGTGCAATTTATGGTAGTTCCCTGGACATTACAAAAGGCGGCACACAAATCCTAATAGGACATGTGATAGCCACAGATGGCAGTGCAAGCTCTGCAATGTGCTCCCATGCTGTCCACAAGGCTAGACAGGTGTTCTTGAGGGAGACTGTTCCATTCCTCCATGAGTGCAGTCAGTAACTGATGGATGATTATTGGTGCTTGTGGACTAGCTGCAGACATCTCCCAAAGGCATCCCACATTTGTTTTTATTTTATTTTATTTTTATTTTAGATGTCTAGTTCCATATGACCAAACTGACAATCAAATCTCTATGGTCATGGAATGTATCAGCAAGTGTAATTACAACAGAAAAATAATAATAGATAATATAAAATGTTTGTGAATCCTAAAAAGATGATAAGGCATAAGTTCATACAAACGAAATCAACAATGTAACACAGGAATTAGCTTAATTTTTCAAAGAGCTCCTTGACATACTAGAAGGAATGACACATGAGATAACTCCTCAGTTTCAATTTGAAGGTGTGTGGATTACTGCTAAGATTTTTGGATTCTTGTGGTACATTACTGAAAATACACTCCTGGAAATTGAAATAAGAACACCGTGAATTCATTGTCCCAGGAAGGGGAAACTTTATTGACACATTCCTGGGGTCAGATACATCACATGATCACACTGACAGAACCACAGGCACATAGACACAGGCAACAGAGCATGCACAGTGTCGGCACTAGTACAGTGTATATCCACCTTTCACAGCAATGCAGGCTGCTATTCTCCCATGGAGACGATCGTAGAGATGCTGGATGTAGTCCTGTGGAACGACTTGCCATGCCATTTCCACCTGGCGCCTCAGTTGGACCAGCGTTCGTGCTGGACGTGCAGACCGCGTGAGACGACGCTTCATCCAGTCCCAAACATGCTCAATGGGGGACAGATCCGGAGATCTTGCTGGCCAGGGTAGTTGACTTACACCTTCTAGAGCATGTTGGGTGGCACGGGATACATGCGGACGTGCATTGTCCTGTTGGAACAGCAAGTTCCCTTGCCGGTCTAGGAATGGTAGAACGATGGGTTCAATGACGGTTTGGATGTACCGTGCACTATTCAGTGTCCCCTCGACGATTACCAGTGGTGTACGGCCAGTGTAGGAGATCGCTCCCCACACCATGATGCCGGGTGTTGGCCCTGTGTGCCTCGGTCGTATGCAGTCCTGATTGTGGCGCTCACCTGCACGGCGCCAAACATGCATACGACCATCATTGGCACCAAGGCAGAAGCGACTCTCATTGCTGAAGACGACACGTCTCCATTCGTCCCTCCATTCATGCCTGTCGCGACACCACTGGAGGCGGGCTGCACGATGTTGGGGCGTGAGCGGAAGATGGCCTAACGGTGTGCGGGACCGTAGCCCAGCTTCATGGAGATGGTTGCGAATGGTCCTCGCCGATACCCCAGGAGCAACAGTGTCCCTAATTTGCTGGGAAGTGGCGGTGCGGTCCCCTACGGCACTGCGTAGGATCCTACGGTCTTGGCGTGCATCCGTGCGTCGCTGCGGTCCGGTCCCAGGTCGACGGGCACGTGCACCTTCCGCCGACCAATGGCGACAACATCGATGTACTGTGGAGACCTCACGCCCCACGTGTTGAGCAATTCGGCGGTACATCCACCCGGCCTTCCGCATGCCCACTATACGCCCTCGCTCAAAGTCCGTCAACTGCACGTACGGTTCACGTCCACGCTGTCGCGGCATGCTACCAGTGTTAAAGACTGCGATGGAGCTCCGTATGCCACGGCAAACTGGCTGACACTGACGGAAGCGGTGCACAAATGCTGCGCAGCTAGCGCCATTCGACGGCCAACACCGCGGTTCCTGGTGTGTCCGCTGTGCTGTGTGTGTGATCATTGCTTGTACAGCCCTCTCGCAGTGTCCGGAGCAAGTATGGTGGGTCTGACACACAGGTGTCAATGTGTTCTTTTTTCCATTTCCAGGAGTGTAGATGCAGCAGAATAAGCACACCTTTCAGCACAAGAGTGAACGAGGTGCATTCCAAATGCAGATTGAATTTCTGTTTAGTATCAAATGTGTGAAAGCCACTAATTCTAGGGAATAAGCTGATATTGTTAACAAGAAACAACATTAAGGAATATAGAACATTAAAGAATATATAACGTCAAAATATCCAGACTAACGAACAGGGACCAAAAAAAAGGTTCATGAACTTAAACTGCTTATTGCCTGAACTGTCCACTCCTGAGCCAAAAACACTAATTGAGATTGGGAAGAGTTATCCCAAAATGTGATATCATACATCATAAGCAAATGAAAACATTGTCAAGCTATCACTTACTTCGGATACTGTTCTAGTAGTAAAAATGGCAGCATTACATCTTTGAACAATATCTTGAACATGGGCATTCCATGACAGTTTGCTATCTATCTGAACATTGATAAATTTGGACTGTTCAGCCTCACTAATCATATGCCCAGTCTGTGTAATTACAATGTCGTGTTTTGCTGAATTGTGTGTTAGAAACTTTAAAAACTGAGTCTTGCAGTGATTTAGTATTAGTTATTTTCTTTTCTACAAACCATGAACTTATGTCTTGAACTGCACTATTTGAAACAGTGCCAGTGTTTCACAACGTCCTTTACTACCAAGCTAGTGTCATAAGCAAACAGAAATATTTGAGAATCATACTAGAAGCCATATCGTTTATATACAATACTGGCCATTAAAATTGCTACACCAAGAAGAAATGCAGATGATAAACGGGTATTCATTGGACAAATATATTATACTAGAACTGACATTTGATTACATTTTCACGCAATTTGGGTGCATAGATCCTGAGAAATCAGTACCCAGAACAACCACCTCTGGCCATAATAACGGCCTTGATATGACTGGGCATTCAGTCAAACAGAGCTTGGATGGCGAGTACAGGTACAGCTGCCCATGCAGCTTCAACACGATACCACAGTTCTTCAAGAATAGTGACTGGCATATTGTGACGAGCCAGTTGCTCGACCATCATTGACCAGACGTTTTCAATTGGTGAGAGATTTGGAGAAAGTGCTGGCTATGGCAGCAGTCAAATATTTTCTGTATGCAGAAAGGCCCGTACAGGACCTGCAACATGCAGTCATGCATTATCCTGCTGAAATGTAGGGTTCTGCAGGGATCGAATGAAGGGTAGAGCCACGGGTCGTAACACATCTGAAATGTAACGTCCACTGTTCAAAGTGCCGCCAATGTGAACAAGAGGTGACCGAGACGCGTAACCAATGGCACCCCATACCATCATGCCGGGTGATACGCCAGTATGGCGATGACGAATACACGCTTCCAATGTGCGTTCACCGCGGTGTCGCCAAACACGGATGCAACCATCATGATGCTGTAAACAGAACCTGGATTCGTCCGAAAAAATGAGATTTTGCCATTTGTGCACCCAGGTTCATTGTTGAGTACACCATCGCAGGCGCTCCTGTCTGTGATCAGCATCAAGGGTAACCGCAGCCATGGTTTCTGAGCTGATAGTCCATGCTGCTGAAAACATCGTTGAACTGTTCATGCAGATGGTTGTTGTCTTGCAAACGTCCCCATCTGTTGACTCAGGGATCGAGACATGGCTGCACGATCCGTTACGGCCATGCGGATAAGATGCCAGTCATCCCGACGGCTAGTGAAACGAGGCCGTTGGAATTCAGCACGGTGTTCCGTATTACCCTCCTGAACCCACTGATTCCATATTCTGCTAACAGTCATTGGATCTCGACCAACGCAAAAAGCAATGTCGCAATACGATAAACCACAATCGTGATAGGCTACAATCCGACCTTTATCAAAGTCAGAAACGTGATGGTACACATTCCTCCTCCTTACACAAGGCATCACAACAATGTTTCACCAGGCAACGCTGGTCAACTGCTGTTTGTGTATGAGAAATCAGTTGGAAATTTTCCTCATGTCAGCACATTGTAGGTGTCGCCACCGGCGCCAACCTTGTGTGAATGCTCTGAAAAGCTAATCATTTGCATATCACAGCATCTTCTTCCTGTTGGTTAAATTTCGCGTCTGTAGCACGTCATCTTTGTGGTGTAGCAATTTTAATGGCCAGTAGTGTAAATAAGGAATAGGAGTGGCCCCAGCACTGATCCCTGGGGCACCCCCCATTTAACTGTGCCCCACTCAGATCTCACATCACAGTAATTCTCAGTACTGTGGAGAATGACCTTTTGTGATCTGTTCTTAAAGTAACAGGTTAACCAATTGTGAGCTACTCCCCGTATTCCATAATAGTCAAATTTCTAGAGCAATATTATGTGATCAACACAATGAAATGCCTTAGTTAGATCAAAAAAGATGCCTAGCATTCGAAACCTTTTGTGTAATCCAACCGCTATCTCACAGAGAGAAGAGAACATAGCATTTTCAGTTGTTACACCACTTTTAAAACCAAACTGTACATTTGACAGCAATTATGTGAAGTGAAATTATCAATTAGCCTTACATATACAACTTTTTCAGTAAGTTTGACATATACTGATGGCAAAGAAATAAGTCTAAAATAGTCTACATTATCCCTTTCTCCCTTTTTTAAAGGGGCTTAATTGCTGAGTACTTAATTGTTTGGGAAACTAACCATTCCTAAAGGAAATTACGCATGTGGCTAAGTACAGGGCTAACACGTGCAGCACAGTAGTATTCTGCTAGATACTGCATCATATCCATGAGAGCCCTTAGTCTTCAGTGATTTAATTACTGACTCAATCTCCCCCATAGTCAGCATCGTGGAGGAGTATTTCAGATCTCAGTCTCAGAAAGCCGTTTTCCAAGAGAGTTATATGATTCCCTGCAAAAACTAAGTTTTTATTTAATTGACCAGCTATGTTCAGAAAGTGATTGTTATATGCTGTACATATATCTCACTTGTACATTTATACTATGTACTGACTTAATATCCTGCACCCTGATTGGGAAAAATACGTCTGCATCAGGTCATATGAATTTAGGAGACCTTCCAACATACTTTTTCTTGCACAATCACATAAAAATTAATACTGAAGTCACCACTTCAACTATTTTTTGGTAATTCCCTTAAAGTGAACCAAGAACCCTCTCTAACTTAAAGAAAAATGCTCTGAAGTCAGAGTGAGGGGACCTATAAATACCTATAATTAAAGTTCAGTTTACTAAATTCAATTGCCCCTACACAAAATTCAAATACCTGTTCAGTGCAGTGCTTTGATACATCTATGGACTCACATTGAATACTGTTTTTAAATACATGGTTGCTCCCCTACTCTGCAAAGAACTCCTTGAAAAACAGCCAGGTAATCTGTATCATGGTAAAGGAAGCCTCTAAACTGTCACATTATTTAAGTGGTTCTCTGATACAACAATAGTGTCAGAGTCAACATCTATAAGCAGTTCACTAACTTTACCTATGTACCTGTTATATTCTGATGAAATATGTTAAATTCTTCATGACTTGGATATCTGACTTCTTTGAAGGTCTTTCCTTAGTTAGGGATACTTCCTTTAAACAGGGATGCTGTCAGTTGACTTCTACCTAAAAAAGTTGCAGCTCTAACAGCAACTACTACAGGAATTTTCTCATGAGAGATCCCACCACCACCAACTACACTGTCACCTATAAGCTTTACCAACCACACCTTCCCATACCTATCAAGATGCAAGCCATGCCTAATGGAAAATGATCTATTGAGAGACTCAACTGGCACCACTACATTGTGAGCCATGCCCTCTGCCATCTGGCAGGCCAGTCATGATGCTGAAATAGTTGCATGGAGTGGACATTAGTGCCACCAATTTGATTAGATAACTTTACCAGGTCACCATCTACATCATACCCCCCACCTGTATCAAGATTATTCCCTGCTCCACCCACTACCTGATCCTCTGTGTTCCATGGGTATACTGACCTCCAGAACTCTGAACATGCTACACTCTCCAGTCAACTTTATTGTGACATAGTACTCCTTCCTCATGTGCATCAGTTGGGGTGCATTTGGTCCTGACTTTATTTTTATGGGTGACAATGTGCGACCACATCAATCTGCACAGATGGAGGAACTCTTGGAATGAGAGGGTATTCGGCAAATGAACTGGCCTGCCCATTCTCCCAACTTAAATCCCATCGAGCATGTGTGGGATACATTGTGGAGATGTTTTGCAGCATGTACACAAGCACCATGACTATCCAACAGTTGTCAACCACAATGATGCAGGTATGGAATGCCCTGCCACAAGAAGTCCTTAGCAACCTTGTGACCAGCATCAGAGTATGTTGCAGAGCATGCACTGCCTAATGACCATGGGACTATCATAAATATTGGTGACTTGAGTGTAATTACTGTCTTTGAATAGATGTGTAATTTCTGTTCATCTCATAAATTGTTCCTTTCAGTTACCTTTTGTACTATACTGTGGCAGTTCTTTCCATACATGTTCCAAGTTTTATCAAGCAATATTACTTGGCAGTGACACATCATGCAAAAGTTATTTTCATCCTTAAGTTCTGCACACCAGTGTAGTTTAATTTTAAGTACTACTCTTTATTTTTAAACAATTATTGCATAGTGGTCTTTAAACTGCTGGAAAAGAAATACACAGATGATCAAAGAGTTCCCTTCTCATTGACACACAGATGATAAATTGGGTGATGTCAAAACAAATAAATAAAACGTGAATTTTTTGATTGTTCCGGAAGTTTAAGGTACCTTTTACGCAGAGTCTGACTGTCATGCAGAAGAGTGGGAATCACTTCCAGGGCTTTCCAATAGGTGGGAGGAATGGAATAGAACACACTAAACCTTGTGAGGCCATTTGAAGAGCTACTTGTGAGACAAATAACAGCTCTGAGGTCTGGAAACCTGACAGCTGCTACGAGAGTAATGTGCTGACACCATACCCCCCTATGCTGCATCCAAATGGTGCTATGGTGCTATATGGCAGAGACTGGCACACTGGCCACCATCAGGACTTGGCTGCAGAGTTACTAAGCACAATAGTTGACTCTTGGATGAAAATCACTATTCATGGAATACAAGTTAGTATCACATTACAGCAGGTATAATATGGTAATATACACAAAAGGAAAATAAATATATATCCAAGGAGCTTAATGAGTACTGCACTGAACAGCTCTTTCAGTGCTATAATTCAGTAACAGACTTGTAAACATACACGTCAGCAGTCCTGACAGTCTACAACCCCCAACAGAAAAGGTTTTAAACTTCTATAGTAATTAGAGCAGTGCTAATAATACTTTGCAAAAATAACTGGGAAGTGATTGTATGTGGAAATTTCAATTTTGATTTAATCTTTGGTAGTTCTGATCAAGCACTCCTGGTGTTACTCACATCCAACTTTGCCTTGATTCATAAGTATCAATCCCAATAAGAGTAGGACACAGTGCAACAGCAATTGATAATGTATTTCTAAACTTGACTGTTTTTCTTGAAATAAATGGGAGCCCCATAATAAATGCCTTAACTGGCCATGATGGTCAAATGGCAGCAATGAAGCATCCCCATCGATTATGTTCAACTAAGAAGGGCAAAGTATAATTTCATAGAATTATAAATGCTGGTCCAGTTAGGCAACTCAGATTTCACAGAATGTAAAATAGTAAGAATTTTATGAAGGACACAAAGTACAGGAATAAATTTAATTGATTCATAAAAATATTCTTGTAACATTAAGTATCCAATTTTCCATTACAGAAGATCAAGGAAAATTATGGTGAATGCCAAGAATGAGGATGGCTCACATAAAATTTTTCTAAAGCATTACATGCAATACTGCAAAATTACATAAAACATGTAACATGTACAAAAAAAATTCCAAATTCCAAGAACAAGGCAAGGACTATTTGGAGCATTATTAGGCATGAAATGCATAAACTTGGTATGGCAAATGATATTTAGCTCCTTAATCACTTACAACTTAGTGGACAAAAAATTGTCTGTCAAAGGCTGACATATTAGATTTATTTAGACAATGGATGGGCCCATGACTGACTTCAGTTCAGCCCATGGACAAATCTGAATATCTGTAGTGACATTTATATGTTGAATAAAGTGTGCTCACTGTAGTTTGTATCTAATTTTCGTTTATTTTTCACGTAGTTCAATAATGGCCACCCTGTATTTAGTCGCTTCTGATGCTCCATGTGTTGAAAAATGTGTTATATCATTATCATTGTCACCATAAAACGGCAGAGGTGTCATCAACATAAGTAACTTTATGAGAATTTAAAAATTGTACATCATTCATACACACGAGAAAAAGAAGTGGACACTGTAGTGACCTCTGTGGCACATCCCACATTACTGTTGATTTTTCTGGTTATTCTGTTGTAATCTACCTCCTAAAACTTTTCAGAAAACATGGGAAGGAAGGAAATGGGTTTATAATTAGCTGCTTCTCTGCCCTTTTATAAATGGGCATCACTACTGGGTATTTCAGTCATTCAGGAAAAACAAGTGGATTCATTGTGTGATACTAAGATAACTCAAAGGCTGTGCTACCAAGTCAGCACAAGATTTTAATGCCTTGGCTAAATTACCATCATAGATAAAGGACTTACTGCTTTTTAATGACCAAGTGGTTTTGGTGATCTCTCTGGCAGGTGACTGGGCAAAACCAATGTCTGGTAGGAGAGTATGTAGTGTCTGTCTAAATCAGGCATGGGCAAGATATATTGACCCACTGGCCTGATTCATATACTTACTGAAGCTTGTAGGCCAGGTTATCATATCACATGATGTGACAGCAACACTCCTACCACATAAATGCAATACTATATCGTTTAAGTGGTAATGCACTGATATGAATGACACCCCATTTCCCCTCATGCCATGTCAACCAATTATGCCTCAAAACACATGATTTTGAGAATACATTCATTTTACATTCACCCTTTTCTTAGATGTTTACATTTATTTCCACATTGTGATCATTGTTTCTTTACTTATGATGTTTTACAATATTTGCCTTAAAACTTTCCTTGCAAAATCCTGCAATGCCATTAGTAAAGAAATGATGTTCACGACACTTAGATCAAAATAAACATCTGAAAATTGGATGCCAGGTATCTTGAAATGTGATAATGGAAAAATAAAAGCCTATTACAGCATCTCATAGAGCTGAATCATTATATGTTATCCTTAATTTCAAGAGTTGCAGTGTTCTAATATGTCCACACTGGGAAAGAATTATTTATTAATGTTTATTCAGGAAACAGTAGAAAAATAAACTATGGCATTAGACAGGCATTCCCAGTCAAAAAGCAATTAGGAGTAACTTTGTGATTTCTGGTCACATGCAGGCCATTATAGTGTTTGAAATTTAGTGTGTTAATATCCACAAACACTGTTGATAATTGATAACATATGCATGGGTTGTTTGAGTAACACTAAATGAATAACGCTGTCATTTCTTTGTTCATTTTAAAAAAGTTTAAAAGTCTTAATTGCTTGAACTTAGCATATATTGGTTGTATTATACAGAAGCCAAACTGGAAGAATGCAAACAGTTGAATGGCAAATACATGAAAATGTACCCTGAGCAAATGCTTTGCACTCTCTGCCACCCGTTCCTTGCCAACAAGACCCTTCCATACAGCCTAGCCACCCACGGCCATCACATCTGCAGTGATGAACAGTCCATTTCCAAACATACTTAGGCCTCCACAGATGAAATTACTCTTCCAGTCTTGTATAGAAACAGATCTCCTGTGCCTTGCCTCTCCAGTCACCTACCACCTCCCACACACACACACACACACACACACACACACACACACACACACACACACACCATACAACTATAAAGGACACTCCCCTCATGACACAGTACTATCCAGAACTCAAGCAACTGGATCACATTCTTCTTCAGGGTTTTGATTACCTCTCGTCATGCCCTGAAATGAGGAATATCCCACCCATTATCATTCCCACCCCTCCCACAGTGGTACTGCACCGCTCACCGTACCTATGCAATAGCCTTCTCCATCCCTACACAGGTCCTGCTCCCAACCCCTTGCCTCATGGCTACACAGCTCCTGCTCACAATCCCTTGCCTCATGGCTCATATCCCTGTAACAGACCTGGATGCAAGACCTGTCCCATACATTCTCCCACCAGCATCTACTGCAGGTGTAACATCACCTACCTGATCACAGGCAAGGCTACCTGTGAAACCAGAAATGTGATCTACAGGCTAAGCTGCAACCACTGTACTGCGGTCTATGTGGGCAAGACAACTAACAAGCTGTCTGTCCACATGAACAGCCATCGACAAATTGTTGCCAAGAGACAGGGGGACCATGACCATCCAGTTACTGAACATGCTGCCCAACACAACATGCTTTACTTTAACAACTGCTTCACAGTATGCTTCACCTAGATCCTTGCTAACAACATCAGGTTTTCTGAAAGGTGCAGATGGGAACTCTGGCTGCAATATATCCTACATTCCCGTAACCCCCCCTGGCTCAATCTTTGCCAGTGCCTGCCCTTCACTTTTCTATCCCCATCACTGCTCACTCCAGTATAACAATGCCTTCTATTCCATTAACACATCCACTAGTATTTTTCCCCAGAATTTTCACCCCCCTCCCCCCATCCCCTCCCCCGCTCTAGCCTCCCAACTGCACCTAGAAACCCTACCCTATCATCACAATGACCCTCCACACTTCCACAAGCAGCACTACACCTTCCCACACCCCTAACCTGCTATCCCTTCCCCCACCATCCCAGCCTCCTCCTTACATCCACCACACACACCTTCCTCCATCAGGTGCAATTACTGTACATGGTCCAGCCTCAGCAGCCAGAGACAGTGGTCACATGTGTGTAAGTTGTGCTTGTGTGAATATGATTGTATTTTCTACTTTAGAAGAAGGCCTTTGGGCCAAATGCTTAAATGTATAGCAGTTTTTTGTCATTACTCCATCCTGGATTTTCCCTTGTTTGATTTTGCCTAGTGGTTTTTCTTCCAGATCACAACCCAATGCTGTTTTCCTTTTTTACTATTCGCTAATGCATCTTCCAAACTGCACAAACTGTGACTTATGAGCAACACTGTATCAACTGTCTTGTCCATGCCCAGAACATGGCTACATGACTGCACTGATTGTTGGTTCAGCATCTCATGTCCCACAATATTCCCACCACCATTATTAATTCTAGACCTTCTGTCCTGCATTATGGATCCAAGCTCCTTTCATCTGTACCAATAAAGAATTTAACAGTGGAATTCCCATTGCACTCTTAATATTACCACCCTTGCTTCTAATTTCATCAATGCCTTTTTTGACTGAGTCAATCCTTCCGACAATCGTTTCTTTTTCGATTTCTTCACATTTTTCAAGCAGCCATTTCATCTTAGCTACCCTGCACTTCCTATTTATTTCGCTCCTCAGTGACTTGTATTTTTGTATTCCTGGATTTTCCTGAAAATTTTTGTACTTTCTTCCTGACTAATCTCTTAAACTTCAGCCTGCTCTTCATCCTACTACATTGTGATCTGAGTCTATATTTGCTCATGGGTATGCCTTACAATCCAGTATCTGATTTCAGAATCTCTGTCTGACTATGATGTAATCTAACTGAAATCTTCTCGCATCACCTTGTCTTTTCCAAGTATACCTCCTCCTCTTGCGATTCTTGAACAGAGTATTTGCGATTACTAGCTGAAATTTAATACAGAATTCAGTTAGTCTTTCTCCTCTCTCTTTCCTTCTCCCAAACCCATATTCCCCTGTAACCTTTTCTTCTACTCCTTCCTCTACAACCACAGTCCATTCCCCCATTACTATTAGATTTTCATCTTCCTTTATGTACTATATTACCCTTTTACTATCTTCATATACTTTCGCTATCTCTTCGTCTTCAGCCTGCAATGTACCATGTACCCTGAACTATCATTGTCGGTGTTGGTTTGCTGCTGATTCTGATTAGAACAACCTTATCACTAAACTGTTCACAGTAACATAATTCCTCGGGCATGGATATGTGTGTGATGTCCTTAGGTTAGTTAGGTTTAAGTAGTTCTTAGGGGACTGATGATCTCACAAGTTAAGTCCCATACTACTCAGAACCAACCAGTAACATAATCTCTGCCCTTCCCTCCTTTTCATAACAAATCCTATTCCTGTTATACCATTTCTGCTGCTGTTGATACTACCCTGTACTTATCTGATCAGAAATCCTTGTCTTCTTTCCATTTCACTTCACTGACCCTTGCTATATCTTGACTGAGCCTTTGCATTTCCCTTTTCAGATTTTCTAGCTTCCCTACTACATTGAAGCTTCTGATATACCATGCCCTGACTTGTAGGATGTTATCCTTTCATTGGTTATTCAATCTTTTTCTCATGGTAGAACCCGGCCTTACTCAGTTCACTTCTTCATTCCACCACTGCTACAAATCCCCCCCTTTTCCCATCAATATTCCAGAATTTCTTAACCTCAAGCTTTGCCTAACCATCATTCCCCAAATCCCTCAATGTGGAAACTAACATTACATCCACAGAAAGAACTGCAATGCAGCACCTAAAAACTGATCCCAATCTTATAATCCTACCTACTGACAAAGGCTCTACCACTGTGGTTTTGAACTGCAAGGTTTACCTGGTGGAGGAACTCTGCCAGCTGTCAGATTTTTCCACCAACAAACACTGCCAGAGTGACCCCATTCCAGAAGTCCAACAGTATCTCCAATCTCTCCTCACCCATACCATTTCTACCTTCTACATGTCTCCTGCAGTGCATCAACCCAACCACCCAGGATGCCCCATTGTGGCCAGTTACTGTGCTCCCACTGAGGCAATCTCTGCTCTCAAGGACCAACACCTTCAGCCTATTACCTGTAACCTACCCTTCGATATAAAAAATGCAAAAATCATTTCCTCTACTGACTCTTGACAGTTCCTGTGCCTTTACTACATGGTGCCCTGCTCACCACTATTGATGCAACCTCCTTTTAAATAACATCCTTAATGCCCATGGTCTGGCCACTACTGACCACTACCTTTTCCAAAGCTCGACTGACCGCAAGCCTAGAACCTCCTTCCTGCTCACCATGACCAGCTGTATCCTCATCGACAATTACTTCTCTTTTGAAGGCATCAGCTACAAACACATCCATGGTACAGAAAAGGACACCAACATGGTATTATCCTATGCCAACCTATTCATGGGCCATCTCTCTTGAAGGCACCAACTACAAACACATCTATGGTACAGAAAAGGACACCAATATGGTACTATCCCATGCCAACCTATTCAAGGGCCATCTAGAGGAATACTTTCTAACCATCCACAATCCCAAACCCCTCACCTGACTCAGATTCATTGACAACACCTACATGATCTGGACCAAGGGTGAGAACACCTTATCCACACTCCTCCAGAACCTCAACAGCTAATCCCCCATTAACTTCACCTAGTCCTCCTCATTGCAACAAGCCACCTTCCTCAATGTTGACCTACACCTCAAGGATGGCTACAGCAGAAACTCCATCAATATTAAACCTACAAACCACTACCAAAACCTCGATTTTGACAGCTGCCAACCATTTCATACCAAGAAGTCCCTTCCATATAGCCTAGCCATCCTTGGCTGCCACATCTGTAGTGACTCTACAAGTATAGGAAGGTCTTACTGAGGCCTTCACAGACTGAAATTACCTGACAGAGGTACCAACCTTGCACACAAACAGATCTCTGGTGTCTTGTCTCTCTAGTCACCTACTGTCTCTCCCAACACCGACCATGTGGCCACAAAGGAGAGCTCCCCTTGTGACTCAGTACCACCTAGTTCTGGAGAATTTGAATCACATTCTCTACCAGAATTTTGACTACCTCGTGTCTTGCTCTGAAATTAGGATTATCCTACCCACTCTTTTCCACACTTGCAGTCTGTTGCCCATGGAATCTTTTTTTATCCTCTTCTGTTTGCTTTTCCACTACCCCCCCCCCCCCCCCCGCCCCCAACCACCCACCTGCACCTAGCAGCCCCACCCTGTCCCTACCACAAGCCTGCATACTTCCACAATCAAAACTACACCTTCCCACACTCCTACCCTGCTATCCCTCCCCCTCCCCACCCCAGCCTCTTCCTTACCCCCACCAGCCACAGATTGCTTCTCCCACAAGGCGCAGTTGCTGTACACAGTCCAGCCTCAGCAGCTAGAGACTGTGGTCATGTGTGTGCGAGTAATGCTTGTGTGAATATGTGTGTGTTCTTTACTTTAGAAGAAGGCCTTTTTGACAAATGCTTAAACGTATAGCTGTCTTTTAGTTTTGCCTGTTTGTGGCTTATTGACACCTCTCTTTTTCATAATGTTATCATTATCCATTGCTTGATTTATTCGACATCCCTGAGGGCACTCCTTCTTGACATGAATTACAAACATGATGTGTGGATGAATAATTTTACACTTGTATTGTCTATGGAAGTGATCAATGAACATAGAATATGTACAGTAAGATCACAGAATATCTACGCACTATGTGGTAACAGAAGGCTACCTGTAGAAGAACACAATCTTGCTAATGATCAAAAACATGAATTCTTTCTTCCCCCACAAGTGAAGAAATGTTTGGAGGAAAATAGACTAGTATGGTTTAATGACACAGAAAAATTGATAGAAAAAAATCACCCAGGATCTGAAGTAAATAGAGAAAACAACGAAATTTTTAGTACCAATTTTTCCTCTCATTTGTAGGTTTCTGTACCTCAATTGGTAAAAACGGAATACTTATATGATCACTTTGTTGTCTCTCTGTCTGTCTCACTTGTAAGACCTCTTTTTCTCAGTGACGGATCCATATTAAGGTCTATGGTTTGTTTGCTGTGTGAAAAATTAAGTTTCTGAGTCAATGCAATTGAAAGATATGGCCATTTATGTCACATATTGTGATGCACCTTCACTCGTCAAAACCTATGGGGTATTTCCCATTGAACTAGAATCATGAAATTTGACAGGAAGCAAGATACCACAGCACAAGTAAAGAGAAAAATCCGAGTATTGTTTATTTGTATTTATATAAAAAAAAAATATTTTTTTGCTGTTTGCTGTTTTCTCCTGAATACATTAGCCAAATGAATAAACAACTGTAGAAAAAAGGGCCTTTTCCTAGGATGAAAAGCCTAGTTTGCACTCTGTCTACCAGTTAAGGTCCTTTTTGTTGGGAACAAGTATAGGATTTATCGAGTTGAAATATGTGTCAGGCACTGAGGTCTACAGTCCCTCACTGGCGAAAAACAGTTCAGTTAAGCTTCTAATTCAATGCAATGAAAAGTCATGGCCATTTATGTTACATGTTTCCATACTTGAAAACCTATGGCATACTTCTTGTTAATTTAGAATCATGAAATTTGACAAGAAGCAAGGTTTCGCAGAACACATAAAGCAAAAAATCTGAAAATTGTTAATTTGTAATTACTTCATATAAAAATATTTGTTCTGCCATTTGTTGTTCATTTGTTTGTCTGTCCATCTATTAACACTTTTTTTCTCAGGAACAGGTAGAGTTACCACTTTGAAATTTATGACAAGTACTAAGGTCTACAGTCTCTTGGCAATGTAAATAACTTAAGAGCTTCTGAGTCAATGTAATCAAAAGATATGGCCATATATGTCATATATTTTGATAGTCACAGACTCAGTCATCAAAATCCATAGATGAACTGCCTATATATACATGTTGGACATGATGGTCTGGCAGTATGACAAATGCCTGGAAATGGAGAGATCATGGGATCAAATCTCAGTTGGACCTCAGATTTATAAGTCTTCATTTGAATCTAGCCATCACCTCACACCACCGTGAGGTGTCATCAGAAAGAACACATGGTTCAGATTCCACATAAAACTCTAGGTCCCCTTTACTCTGTTGGATAACTGGGTTAGGTTAGGGACACACTTGTCACCAAAGTAGTGTCCAATAGAAAAACTTGCACACAAAAGTACTATTATTATTATTATTATTTCTTTCCTTCCTCAGACGTTATGTCTGGTTAAAAATGGAAAGTGACGCGGACCTCGATCAAGCGTGACTTCCTTTTAACTGTACGGTATATGTTACATTGCATTTAGAAACTTTCAGATAATTGAACATGTATCAATAATTACAGATTTCTGAAGTTGTATATATATACGTTTGGATGAAGCTGTATTGCGTTGATGTACTGGTGGATATTGTGTGGTATGACTCCTGTAGTTGATAATATAATTGGTATAATGTCAACTTTATTCTGATGCCACATGTCCTTGACTTCCTCAGCCAGTTGGATGTATTTTTCAATTTTTTCTCCTGTTTTCTTCTGTATATTTGTTGTATTGGGTATGGATATTTCGATTAATTGTGTTAATTTCTTCTTTTTATTGGTGAGTACGATGTCAGGTTTGTTATGTGGTGTTGTTTTATCTGTTATAATGGTTCAGTTCCAGTATAATTTGTATTCATCATTCTCCAGTACATTTTGTGGTGCATACTTGTATGTAGGAACGTGTTGTTTTATTAGTTTATGTTGTGTGGCAACTTGCTGATGTATTATTTTTGCTACATTGTCATGTCTTCTGGTGTATTCTGTATTTGCTAGTATTGTACATCCACTTGTGATGTGATCTACTGTTTCTATTTGTTGTTTGCAAAGTCTGCATTTATCTGTTGTGGTATTGGGATCTTTAATAATATGCTTGCTGTAAAATCTGGTGTTTATTGTTTGATCCTATATTGCAATCATGAATCCTTCCATCTCACTGTATATATTGCCTTTTCTTAGCCATGTGTTGGATGTGTCTTGATCGATGTGTGGCTGTGTTAGATGATGCAGGTGCTTGCCATGCCGTGTTTTCTTTTTCCAATTTCCTTTCTTCGTATCTGTTGATGTTATGTGATCTAAAGGGTTGTAGAAGTGGTTATGAAATTGCAATGGTGTAGCTGATGTATTCGTATGAATGATTGCTTTGTGTATTTTGCTAGTTTCTGCTTGTTCTATAAAGAATTTTCTTAAATTGTCTACCTGTCCATAATGTAGGTTATTTATGTCGATAAATCCCCTTCCTCCTTCCTTTCTGCTTAATGTGAATCTTTCTGTTGCAGAATGTATGTGAAGTATTCTATATTTGTGGCATTGTGATCGTGTAAGTGTATTGAGTGCTTCTAAATCTGTGTTACTCCATTTCACTACTCCAAATGAGTAGGTCAATATTGGTATAGCATAAGTATTTATAGCTTTTGTCTTGTTTCTTGCTGTCAATTCTGTTTTCAGTATTTTTGTTAGTCTTTGTCTACATTTTTCTTTTAGTTCTTCTTTAATATTTGTATTATCTATTCCTATTTTTTGTCTGTATCCTAGATATTTATAGGCATCTGTTTTTTCCATTGCTTCTATGCAGTCACTGTGGTTAATCAATATGTAATCTTCTTGTTTAGTGTGTTTTCCCTTGACTATGCTATTTTTCTTACATTTGCCTGTTCCAAAAGCCATATTTATATCATTGCTGAATACTTCTGTTATCTTTAGTAATTGGTTGAGTTGTTGATTTGTTGCTGCCAGTAGTTTTAGATCATCCATGTACAGCAAAGGTGTGATTTTGTGTTGGTATGTTCCAGTAATATTATATCCATAATTTGTATTATATAGCATGTTGGATAGTGAGTTCAGAGCAAGGCAGAACCAGAAAAGACTTAATGAGTCTCCTTGGTATATTCCACGCTTAATCTGTATTGGCTGTGATGTGATATTATTTGAATATGTTTGGATATTAAGTGTGGTTTTCCATTTTTTCATTACTATGTTTAGAAACTGTATCAATTTAGGATCTACTTTGTATATTTCCAATATTTGTAGTAGTAACCATGAGTGGGATACACTATCAACAGCTTATTGGTAATCAATGTATGTGAAGTGTAGCGACCTTTGTTTGGTTTTAGCTTGATGTGTCACCTCTGCATCTATTATCAGTTGCTCTTCACATCCTCGTGCTCCTTTGCAGCGGCCTTTTTGTTCTTAATTTATAATTTTGTTCTTTGTTGTGTGTGTCATTAATTTCTGTGTAATGACTGTAGTTAATATTTTGTATATTGTTGGTAGGCATGTTATGGGGCGATATTTTGCTGGGTTTGCTGTGTCTGCTTGATTTTTAGGTTTCATATAAGTTATTCCTTGTGTAAGTGTATCAGGGACTGTGTATTGGTCTGCAATGTAACTGTTCAATAATTTAGTTAGATGTGAATGTGTGGAGGTGAACTTCTTTAGCCAGAAATTTGCTATTTTATCTTTTCCAGGGGCTTTCCATTTGTGTGTAGAATTAATTGCTCGAGCGACTTCATGTTGCAAAATTATCACTTCAGGCATTTGTAGTATCATCTTGTATGTGTCTGTTTCTGCTTGTATCCACCGTGCACGTCTGTTATGTTGTACTGGATTTGACCATATGTTGCTCCAGAAGTGTTCCATGTCTGTTACGTTTGGTGGATTGTCTATTTTAATGTGTGTGTTATCTATTGTCTGGTAAAATTTCTTTTGGTCTGTGTTGAATGTTTGGTTTTGTTTCCTTTTATTTTCACTTTTTTTGTATCTTCTAAGTCGTTTGGCCAATGCTTGTAATTTCTGCTTCTTTTCATCTAATTGCTCTATCTCTTCTTGTTGTGAGATTTTACCTAACCTTTTTCGTTTTTTATCTGATATTTCATTTCTTATAAATTGTGTTAGCTGTCTGATGTCTTTTCTCAGTTTTTCTATTCTGATCTGTAGCCTGTGTTGCCATGCTGGTTTTGTGGGTTTCTTCTGTGTGTTGGTTGGTTCTGTTCTCTGCCTAGTGTGTATATTTAGTGTAGTGAGTGCTCCTATATAAACCAGTAGTTGTAACTCTTCCATAGTTGTATTTTCATTTATTTTGTTGTGTATGATTTTGTTGACAGTTGTTATTGTTGTTTCGACTTGTGGGTTATTTGGTGGTCTATACAAGAATGGTCTAATGTCTGTATTTGTGTCTTTGTATTCTATATAGGTCAGCTGAAATTTTTCTTCTATATCTAACATGTGTGTCACTTCGTGTTCAATTTGTGCTCGTTCTGGAGGCTGTCTTAAGATTTTGTTTTCCTCTGATTGTGTAATTGATGTGTGTTGTTCTTTGTTTGTTTGCTCTGGGATGTTTGAGTCCATTACTGTATTTTCTTCTTCTTCTGATTGCACATTATTTTGTTCCAGTATTTGTTGTACTTGTTGTTTGATGTTTTATAATTCTGACTGGGGTATCCTGTTATTTTTTATTATTACACGGATCTGATCAGCTAGTCGTTGGTCTGTTAAAAATTTTAATTCCGGGTATCTGGTAATAAATGTTGTGTATACTTGTGATCTGTATCCAGTTGTGTTGGTTCTGAAGTTTGTTGCTTGTTAATAACAGAACATGAGGTGTTGGTTAACTTCATCTGACCATCTCATCCTCTGTCTTTGTTTTCCTTCTAGAGTGGTTGCAGAAGCATATCCTGCAAAACACCTCTATTTGGATTTAAAACATTTACCATATGGCTAGCAGTGTCGTTACCATTGTGGGCGCGCATAGGGTTCAAGCGTCATCCTCAACCATGACAGCGCTTGTCCGAGGCTTCATTAGTTCTGTCCTGAACCAACTAATCACACTAAAAGCGGGGTTAGCCCTATTAGTGGTTTGTTCTTTTCGTCACCTTTTACGACTGGCAGAACATTATTATTATCTACATACATAATTAGATTTGTGAGGGACCCTCAGAGGTTGAGTCCTACTCGCACTTGCCCCCTTTTTTTTAATTTGGTCAATATGATTTGGGAAAATAATTTGCTGTCACAGAACTCCACAAATCAATATTTGTTATATATGCATCTCCTGCTACTGTTTGCATGCTCTTGGCAACATTGGGTACAATCCTACACTCAAATTTTAACTATAATTTTTGTTGCACTCACTGGTATAGCTGTGGGTTAATTGTCTGTAAGATACTCACTGGGGAGGCAGTCCACATGCAGTCATGTTAGTTATGCTGTATGACACACTGTGAGTTCATAGCAAACCTGTGAATGATATGGTATGGAATCTGCCAGAGGCTAAAGTGCCCGTACTCTTATGTGAGAGCTTCCATTTAAAATTGCTGAAAGACTTGAGACTTCATGAAGAAGTAATTATAAAATGGCTGATGGTGAACTGACAGAATAATAAAGAATGATAATTTATTTTATATCTGTGTGTGGCTACTGACACTCTTTGGCCTCAGTCATAACTACACATTTTGTTAATAAATAGGAGTTTTGAAACTAAGAGTTCTGTTAAACGATAAATCAGAATCTACATCCATTTCCAATTTCCAAAGAATGTAAGGGGCTCTTATTACCATGAGAGACTCATAAAGCAAACACTTTACACGAACACCTGCTGCTTTGATTGATTAGAGCCAGTTTTCTAGTAACATGTATGACTATGTTTGCCCTTATAATGAGGGAAATGCATTGTGGCATAGTGATATTCCTTCACTCATACACAAGGGTCAATCCATACCAAGTGGACCAGCACTGGTTGCTTGACCATCTCAGAAAACTTTTTATCTTTGCTGGGTGAATTCCCCAATGTTTAGTAGTCACAAAAATATTTTTTAAAAAAATTTATTGTTTATTAATTTGAAAAATGTAAGGATGTAGAGGCCTATCTCACTAGGGGTAAGATAGATACCGCCTACAGGAAAATTAAAGAGACCTTTGGAGATAAGAGAACGACTTGTATGAATATCAAGAGCTCAGATGGAAACCCAGTTCTAAGCAAAGAAGGGAAAACAGAAAGGTGGAAGGAGTATATAGAGGGTCTATACAAGGGCGATGTACTTGAGGACAATATTATGGAAATGGAAGAGGATGTAGATGAAGATGAAATGGGAGATATGATACTGCGTGAAGAGTTTGACAGAGCACTGAAAGACCTGAGTCGAAACAAGGCCCCCGGAGTAGACAATATTCCATTGGAACTACTGACGGCAGTGGGAGAGCCAGTCCTGACAAAACTCTACCATCTGGTGAGCAAGATGTATGAAACAGGCGAAATACCCTCAGACTTCAAGAAGAATATAATAATTCCAATCCCAAAGAAAGCAGGTGTTGACAGATGTGAAAATTACCGAACTATCAGCTTAATATGTCACAGCTGCAAAATACTAACACGAATTCTTTACAGACGAATGGAAAAACTAGTAGAAGCCAACCTCAGGGAAGATCAGTTTGGATTCCGTAGAAACACTGGAACACGTGAGGCAATACTGACCTTACGACTTATCTTAGAAGAAAGATTAAGGAAAGGCAAACCTACGTTTCTAGCATTTGTAGACTTAGAGAAAGCTTTTGACAATGTTGACTGGAATACTCTCTTTCAAATTCTAAAGGTGGCAGGGATAAAATACAGGGAGCGAAAGGCTATTTACAATTTGTACAGAAACCAGATGGCAGTTATAAGAGTTGAGGGACATGAAAGGGAAGCAGTGGTTGGGAAGGGAGTAAGACAGGGTTGTAGCCTCTCCCCGATGTTGTTCAATCTGTATATTGAGCAAGCAGTAACGGAAACAAAAGAAAAATTCGGAGTAGGTATTAAAATTCATGGAGAAGAAATAAAAACTTTGAGGTTCGCCGATGACATTGTAATTCTGTCAGAGACAGCAAAGGACTTGGAAGAGCAGTTGAATGGAATGGACAGTGTCTTGAAAGGAGGATATAAGATGAACATCAACAAAAGCAAAACAAGGATAATGGAATGTAGTAGAATTAAATCGGGTGATGTTGAGGGTATTAGATTAGGAAATGAGACACTTAAAGTAGTAAAGGAGTTTTGCTATTTGGGG
This sequence comes from Schistocerca piceifrons, assembly GCF_021461385.2. Classification (NCBI taxonomy): domain Eukaryota; kingdom Metazoa; phylum Arthropoda; class Insecta; order Orthoptera; family Acrididae; genus Schistocerca; species Schistocerca piceifrons. The sequence goes on along the minus strand of NC_060139.1, from coordinate 360,872,439 downwards.
AGCAAAATAACTGATGATGGTTGAAGTAGAGAGGATATAAAATGTAGGCTGGCAATGGCAAGGAAAGCGTTTCTGAAGAAGAGGAATTTGTTAACATCCAGTATTGATTTAAGTGTCAGGAAGTCATTTCTGAAAGTATTCGTATGGAGTGTAGCCACGTATGGAAGTGAAACATGGACGATAAATAGTTTGGACAAGAAGAGAATAGAAGCTTTCGAAATGTGGTGCTACAGAAGAATGCTGAAGATTAGATGGGTAGATCACATAACTAATGAGGAAGTAATGAATAGGATTGGGGATAAGAGAAGTTTGTGGCACAACTTGACCAGAAGAAGGGATCGGTTGGTAGGACATGTTCTGAGGCATCAAGGGATCACCAATTTAGTATTGGAGGGCAGCGTGGAGGGTAAAAATCGTAGAGGGAGACTGTGGTGTCACCGCCAGACACCACACTTGCTAGGTGGTAGTTTAAATCGGCCGCGGTCCAGGTAGTACATGTCGGACCCGCGTGTCGCCACTGTGATCGCAGACCTAGCGCCACCACCAAGGCAGGTCTCGTGATACGAGAGAGGACTCGACCCCAGTTGTACGAGAACCAAGCTACCGCCCAGTTGTACGCGAACCTAGCTATCGCCCAGTTGTACGAAGCCTTCTCTCTCATTAGCCGAGAGACATAATAGCCATCAGCTAAGTTAATGGCTACGAACTAGCAAGGAGCCATTTGTATCAGTGCCTATAGCTTACGAGTATTCAAGAGAGATGTATTCCAAGGAATAAAGAAAAGATAAGTAAAAAGCATCTACATACTTTTCTTCTTATTCATTCATAAGTTCTCATGTTCCAGACTTCACGCCCGTCTGCGTTATGCCGTTCGTGCACTATCGGCCACAGCGTTAGTTTAGCATTCCTTTTCAGCAATCCACATCACGGTGTCGGTCCAGCTACCGACACTACAGAGACCAAGAGATGAATACACTAAGCAGATTCAGAAGGATTAGGTTGCAGTAGGTACTGGGAGATGAAAAAGCTTGCACAGGATAGAGTAGCATGGAGAGCTGCATCAAACCAGTCTCAGGACTGAAGACCACAACAACAACAACAATTTGAAATGGCGGCCATATTTGTTCCAGGCCACATACGTTTTGTCGTATTTGCAAGCATCTACATTTTTTACAATTATTCAGTAGTGGATTGTCCTAAGCCTTTCAGATAAAATGCATTTAGTTCAACACACTCTGGGCTACAAATTAACAATTAACTTAGCTGAATGTATTCTTTAATATATTTTAATAGTTCAAAGTTATCAGCCACAAACTAAAAAAACTCAATTTTTGAACAGTATTTTTCCAAAGAAAGATTAATTTCTCAGCTTTAATATTTTTTATGCCATTACACTGTATAGTATAGTTACTTTGTACAGAGTATCAATGGTGAGCAGCTTACACTTAAAATTTACACTATTATAAAAAATGGATCTTTTTTTTAATTTTTCTATTTTGTGGCCTGCAATATCTTTGTTGGGGGACCAGATAAAAATATGGAAATTTCACAGTTAATAGCCCTTTATGATATCAAACTTCAGTATAAATTTCAACTTTGAGATTCAATTGGAAGTTATGGAAAAAAAATTACAAACACGAGTCAAAAATATGTTTTTTGACATCTGCGACATCTGGTAGGCTAATCAGTGTAACACACCACATTACACTAGCTAATGACTATTTGTCGAAAAAGTGCTGTGGTAATTGTTTCAGCAGGCTAACAATTGCATCTGCAAGCCTATACAAGTCTGATTGTTGTCTTCCCCCTTACATCAACAATTGTCTACTCACACTTATTTAGCTAGAAGTTCTTGATGTGTGCAGTTGAAAAATGGTCTCTCAGTGTTCTGTTGGTGTTATTATTAATGAAGCATGTCATGAAAGTGTGTATGGAGTGTATCCTAAAGACATTACTTTAATGAAAGATTACAGTGAAGAAGAAAAATTGTTGTTTTACTTACGAGTCGGCCCAGAGCTCAAATCAACATACAAGTACCATGAAATGAAATACTCCAACAAATTTCATCACCTTTTGGGTCAGTCTCGCATGGCCCCTTTTGCGAAACATGAGAAACCTATAACAAAAGGTCTGTGAGAAATAACATTTGATCATTATTCTAAAAATAAAAGCCCTTTTGTCAATCTCATACCAGGAAAATCATTGTGTGCAACAGGTTATTCTAAGATATTTGTAATTCACAAGAGAAAGGATAGTGAAACGTCAGATACAGAATTTTGTGACTTATCAGCAACCATTAAAAAAGTAGATACAGCTTGTGAAATCCTGGGTATATCACCTGCTAGTAAAATTAGAAAACTAAGTCAAGATAAAAGACCAAGTGCCTTGAATACAAAAATTGAGAAAGTGGCAGCTACAGTCAAAAAGAATTTGGAATTTTCATTTCAAAATACAATTTGTACTAAAACAGATGGAAGTTCTAAAACTTCACCAACCAAATATAATGATTTCATAGAAAAACTAGAAACTAAATGCCGTACTTCACACAAAGAGGATAAAATTAAGATTATCAGTTTACTGCCAAATTCTTGGAGTCAAGCAAAAGTTGGTGATGAATTTAATGTTTCAGAATGTCCTGTTAAGTTAACAAGGTAATTAGTAAAAGAACAGGGAATATTACAAGCATTACAAAAGAAAAGTGCATCTAATTTGGTAGTTGAAAACACAATCAATAAAGTTATTAAGTATTGTGACAATGACAATCATAGCTGTTTGATGTCTGGCAAAAAAAACTGTTTTTCTGTGAAAGAAAAGGGTTCTACATTTCAAAGACAAAACAAGTTAATATTGTGTAATTTAAATGAACTATTCACTGAATTTAAAAAAGAAAATCCTGACATTAAAATTGGAAGATCAAAGTTTTGCGAGTTGAGACCAAGATGGTGTATTGTTGCAGGGGCATCTGGCACCCATAATGTTTGTGTTTGTTTGTATCCTCAGAACATAAAGTTGATAATAGACGGGGCCAATCTTAGAGTTTACTATAAAGACATTTTGGAAGTTATGGTATGCAATATTGATAGTTACATTTATATGATCCAGGGAAAATGTACAGATTGTCCAGGCAAACATGCCTTAGTTGACATCTTTGAAGAATCTGACGAAGACGATTTGATGCCTGACAATATAAAATACAAACAATGACAAGACAAGACAGAACTAAAATGGTGACAGTCATAAAATCACGAGAAGAGTTTTTTGAAGTGTTGCTGGCTAACCTTGAAAATCTGAAAATGCATCATTTTATTGCAAAAGATCAAAGTAAATTTTTGAAAGACAAAAAGCAAACCTTGGCAGCTGATGAATGCTTAGTTCTTGCTGACTTTTCGGAAAATTAGTCCTTTGTTGTTCAAGATGAATTACAAGGGCGCCACTGGGTAAACAAACATGCATTTGTATTTTATTATAAAGATGAAGATAAACTCATGAGCCACAGCTTTTATGTCATAAGTGACTGCCTTGAACACCACACTACAGCAGTGCACATTTTTCCAACTAAAATTAACAAACTACATTAAACAGCATCACCCTTCCATAAAAAAACTGATTTACTTTTCGGATGGGGCAGCAAGTCTGTGTAAAGACAAAAAAAAAATTATTAACATCTCCTTTCATAAATAAGATTTTGGGTTTGATGTAGAATGGTACTTTTTCACTTCATGCCATGGGAAGAATGCTTGTGATGGTGTCGGGGGTAAAACAAAGCAAGCTGTCAAAAAGGCAAGTCTGCAGCGGATCGATGACAATCATATCATAACACCTCAAGAAATGCTTGAATTCTGTAAAAAACATATCAAAGGAATTACCTATGTTCTTGTACAATGTGAGGAAAGACAATAAGTCTATGACAGTGTCTTGAAGGAAAGATACAACACTTACCAGAAGATTAAAGGCACTCATCTTTTCATTGTTTGATACCCCATTCAGACAACTTACTGAAGTGTAAGATCATACCAACTTTCCCTGATAGTGAACTTCATCAGTGTGGAAAACTTGTACAACTGTTTCTTCAAAATAAAGACATAGTGGCTTGTGTTTGCGATGAACAGTGGTGGATTGGCGAAGTTGATAATATCGACTGTCAAAACCAAGATGTACATGTTGTATTTTATCACCCTCCAGGACCAAGGACATCTTTTAAAAAATTGAGAAGGACCAAGTTTAGATGCCACTTAAAAATGTACTAAGGAAGTTGTCTCCCCATGGAATTTACAACTGTGACTGGGCAAACTTATAATCTAAGACCCAAACTGCGTGAACAAATTTCTCAAATGTTCAGTGAGTGATGCACTAAAAACAAATAACAAGAGAACAATATAATGTAATTAGTAGACTTATTTTCAATAAAAAAAAGGAAGTAATCATAGATATGATTAAATTATATATTGTAACTGATATATTTTATTCCATAAGCCACAATATCGCAGTTGTTAAAAAACATATTTTTGACTCATGTTTGTAATTTTTTTTCCATAACTCTCAACTGAATCTCAAAGTTGAAATTTATACTAAAGTTTGATATCATAAACGTCTATTAACAGTGAAATTTTCAGATTTTCATCTGGTCCCCCAACAAAGATATTGCAGGCCACAAAACGTAAAAATTAAAAAAAAGATCGATTTTTTATAATAGTGTATTTTTTAAGTGTAAGCTGCTCACCATTGATACTCTGTACAAATTAACTATACTATACAGTGTAATAGCAGAAAAATATTAAAACTGAGAAATTAATCTTTCTTCGGAAAACTACTGTTCAAAAATTGAGTTTTTTTAATTTGTGGATGATAACTTTGAACTATTAAAAATATATTAAAGAATACATTCAGCTAAGAGATAATGATGTTAATTTGTAGAGCAGAGTGTGTTGAACTAAATGCATTTTATCTAAAAGGCTTAGAACAATCCACTACTGAATAATTGCAAAAAATGTAGATGCTTGCAAATATGAAAAAACGCATGCGGCCTGGAACAAATATGGCCGCCATTTCAAAATAATAAACAATAATTTTTTAAAAAAATATTTTTGTGACTACTAGACATTGGGGAATTCACCCAGCAAATATAATTTTTTTCTGAGATGGTCAAGCAACCAATTATTTTGTTCTTGTACCACTTGGTATGGATTTCTGGCCTCTTGGATGTGCAGTGAGTAAAAGTACAAGTGTTGTTTGGTGACTTCTGAAGCCCATACCAAGCAGAGAGTTTCTACATCTACATAGCTATTCGTTTGCGTGAGTGTGAGTTTGCTGTCTAATTTTGATGACGGCCTTACTGGCCAAAAGCTATTATTTCTGACTGTCTTTTTGCTGTGCCTATCTGTAACTCAGCATCTCTGCTATGTGGTGAGTAGCAACTTCCCTTTTCACAATATCGTTACACAGATACTCTGCAAGCCACCGTACAGTGCATGGTGAAGGGTTCTGTGTACCACTACTAGTCATTTCCTCTCCTGTTCCACTCACAAATAGAGCAAGGGAAAAATGATTGTCTATATGCCTCCATATGAGCCCTAATTTCTCATACCTTATACTTACACGCAATATATGTTGGCAGCAGTATAATCGTCTGGCACTGAGCTTCAAATGCCAGTTCCCTACATCTTCTCAACGGTGTTTCTCAAAATGAACGTTGCCTTCCCTCCAGAGATTCCCATTTGAGTTCCCAAAGCATCACTGCAATACTTAAGTGTTGTTAAAACCTACTGATAACAAATCTAGCAGCTTGCCTATGAACTGCTTCGATGTTTCCCTGCAATTTGACCTGGTACAGATCCCAAACACTCAAGCAGTACTCAAGAATAGGCCGCACCAGTGTCCTACATGTGGTCACCTTTACAGATGGTTCACTCTTTCTTTAAATTCTCCTGGTAAACCAAAGTCGACCAGTCACCTTCCCCACCACAATTCTCACATGCTCATTCCATCTCATATCGCTTCAACATTATGCCCAATATTTAAATGAATTGACTTTGTCAAGCAGGACACTAGTAATGCTGTATTCATACACTGCAGGTTTGTTTCCCTACTCATTCACATTAACTTACATTTTTCCACATTTAGAGCTAGCTGCCATTCATTACACCAAAGGGAAATTTTGTCTAAGTTGTCTTGTATCTTCCTACAGTCACTATATTTTGACTCTTACTGTACAGCAGCAAACAACCGCAGATTGCTGCCCATCCTGTCCACCAAATCATTTACATATATAACAAACAACAGCAGTTTTATCACTTCCCTGGGGCACTCCTGATGATACCCTTGTCTCAGGTGAATACTCACTGTCAAGGACAGCATATTGGGTTCTATTACTTAAGAAGTCTTCAAGCCACTCGCATATCTGTGAACTTATTCCATATGCCTGTACCTTTGTTAACAGCCTGCAATGGGACACCATCTCAAATGCTTTCCATAAATCTAGAAATATGGATTCTGCCTGTTGCCCTTCATCCATAGTTCGCAGTATATCATGTGAGAAAAGGGCAAGCAGAGTTTCATAAGACCAATGCCTTCTAAAACCATGCTTATTTATAGACATAAGCTTCTCAGTCTCACGAAAGTTTACTACGCTCAAACTGAGAATATGTTCAATGATTCTGCAACAAACAGAAGTTAGGGATATTGGTCTGTAATTTTGCGGGACAGTTCTTTTACCCTTCTTATATACTGGAGTCACCTGCACCTTTCTCCAGTCGCTTGAGATTTCGTGCTGGACAAGAGGTTCACGATAAATGCACGGTAAGGGGCTGATGCTGTAGAGTACTCTTTGTAAAACTGAACTGGGATTCCATCCGGACCCTGTCATTTATTTGCTTTCAAATCTTTCAGTTGTTTCTCTACACAAGGGATGCTTAATACTTTTGTCATCCATACGCGAGCCTGTCCAATGGACAAATGACCATAAGTTTGTATGATTCTTCTGTGTGAGTGGTTTCTTGAACGTGAAATTCAAAGCTTTGGCTTTCATTCTGCTATCTTCAACTGCCACACCAGACTAATCAACAAGGGACTGAATGGAAGTCTCAGACCCACTTAATGATTTTACACAAGACCAGAATTTACTCACGTTCTCTGTCAGATCTTTAGCTAAGGTGGTAGTAGTTGTATGCTTTGCACATAGATCTTTTCACGGGTGCATGAATCTCTAATAACCTTCACTTGTCATCAATTGTCCATTCCATTTTGAACCGAGAGTGCAACGCCTCTACTTCCTCAGCATCCTCCGAATTTTGTTACTTGACTATGGTGGGTCTTTTCCATTCTTTATCCACTTACTAGGAACATAATTCTTCAGAGCTTGATTTACAATCTGCTTAAACTTCGTCCATAATTCCTCTACATCCATCTTACTGGAACTATGTGGTGCCAATTCACTGTCTAAGTGAGATGTTAATAACTGCTTATCTACTCTATCTAGCAGAAACACTCTCCTTGCCTTCTTGACTGAGTTCTTAACCTTCGTACTCATAGTTGCAATAATGACATCATGGTCATTAATCCCCATTTCTATGACATTGTCGATAAAGTCCGGCCTATTTGTAGCTACAAGGTCTAAGATATTTCCATTGCATGTGGACTGCCAAGTTAGCTGCTCAAGGCAATTTTCAGGAAATGTGTTCAAAAGTATTTTTTTGCGTGACTGCCTGTCTGTATCCCCCACAATGAATCCATAGATATGCCAGTCTATACTCAGTAGGTTAAAGGCGCCTCCAACTAGTACTGCATGATCTAGGTACTTACACACTATTGACTATAGACTTTCTTTGAATGACTAAAACTGTCACAGCAGAATCGGGTGGCCAGTAAAAACATCTAACAATTAACTTGGTTTCACCTGTACCTGTTATTCATGACCAGATAACTTCACTGTCACACTCAACTTCAACCTCACTAGAGACAATATGTTTGTCTATATGCAAACTGAAGGAGGATCACAGCTATCAGCTGCAACAGGACACGTTTTACAGAATCAGCAGCAATGTGTGAAAATGTGTACCAGACCGGGATTCGAATCCAGGATCTCCTGCTTACTAGGCTTACTACTAGATGGGAGTGTGGATCAGCTGTGAGGTTTATGGAGATAGTCTGTGCAGTTGCGACAATGCTGTGTCCTGGATGGCGCAGTGGTTACCACATCTGCCTAGCAAGTGGGAGATCCTGGGTTTGAATCCTGGCCCGGTACACATTCTCACTCATCATGGCTGATTCCGCAAAAAATGTCCTGCTGCAGCTGATAGCAGTGAATCTCCCTTCAACTTACATATGGTGTTCCACAGTTGCTGGATCTGTGTGATGTCTGTTCTTTCGAAGGAACCGACACTGCGCATTCAAATAATATTTTTGTCACTTACAGTGAACACTCTCCCTCATGTGGTCTCTAATTTGTCTTTCTGATATACATTTCATGACTTGCAAACTAGCTCAGAACTTTACACTTCAGGTTTCAGCCCGCTCTCAGTCCGAAGAATAATCTGAGCGACAGAACTTTCCGGAGCAGTAAATTTGGGAACTTTATTACTAATACTTTGGCAGTTTACTGATAAAATTATGACAGTCACACTGTCTTTATTCGGACACTGTTTGACTTCCTTTGCCGCATATCATCTGGCGAGTGTTCATTGGTTCATTGGAGCACCTCAACTACTGCTTAGCATAAAAAACCCTCATGTGCACCCCACAATTACTCTGCAACCCAAGTAGCTGCTTCCTTTGTGTAGTGCACCCCTGATCTATCAAGGCGAATCTTACAAATCCCGACATGATAAAGCAAGTCTACGAATCTGCAGCTAAGATCGTCACATAGTCAATGAGGCCTTTGGTTCAGACCCTTCACTCAGCTCCAAACCAAAGGACCCCAATCAACTCTGGGAACAATGCTGCAAATTGCGAGCTCTGCTTGGATCCTGCATAGGAGGCCAGCAGTCATCAACACCTCTGCCAGCCATGTGTACGAACTGAGAATCAGCTCAGACCCCATACGACAGGTGTCGTTGGTGCCGATGTAAGCCACAACTTGCAGATGACTGTACCCTGCACGCTTGATAGCTGCAGTAAGGCTGCCTCCACATCTTGGATGAGGCCCCCAGCAGACATACCGAGAACACATTGGCTTTCTTTCCAGCCCTGAACACTATCTACCTAAGGGGCTCCATAATGCGCCTAACATTGGAGCTCCTGATAACTAGTGAACCCTTCCCACCATGTGCCTGCTCCGACCCCGCTGAAGGAGCGGCCACCTGTTCACTCACAGGGTGAATGAATGAGGCCAGGTGGCCAGTCTCCACAGCAGCCATCCTCCTTGAGCGACGCAACTGCAGTACCACTCGCCAGTACCACTGTGACGACAGATACGCTGCTTTGGGTGCAGTAGGTGGTGCCTTAGAAGCAGAGCCCATGGGCAAAACAAGTGACACCTGAGGTGTCCCATGTGACACGCCAGATTCTCTGTGACTACTGCAACCCAAGAAAGCAGCCTGAAGGTGACTGACCATAGCCCTGTTGGTGGACTGCGACCAGCTGCTCCTGCTTCTGCACACATCCTAGACATCCTAGCAAGTTTAACTGAAGAAGTAAGCTATAAAAGCAGACAGAATTCTAGATATGCAGCTTGCTACCTCCTGATTTGTCACCAATGGACGCTGATGTGTTACTTTCAGAGCAAAACAAATGAACAACTACTATGATACAGACTGAATGAATTTACACCTACAAAAACATGATATTAAACCTCTTAAGCAGCAAAGAAAACATGCACAAAATTTAATAAATATACTAGGGAAAAAAACACACACACGCGAAAAGATAAACACTTAACTTGCCTCTTTGCACTTGTATATCAAACGGGAACTGGAGTCTGCTTGGTAGTTGCTATCGTACAGAATTGAAATGGTGAGTCATTTGCTGCACTGAGGCTTGTCTATCTTTTGTTGGAATCGGCAATGATCAATAGAAATCAATCAACAATGTATTTTTACTCATGACAGCTGCCTGTGATGGTAGAGGTTATTGCCACAAATCGAGGTACCCACAGTTCATTCTTGAAAAAGTGGCACATGAAATCCTCAGGGCTTACATAATGTCAGATATGGAGTGTTCTATGTACTAAGAGTTCATGATATAGCAACAATCAATGGTTTTCTTAGTGAGTGTCTTGCTCATCCAGCACTTGACTGTCGTGCAGACAAACAATCCTAGTTCTTATGACATCCAAGTCATGTGACATGCCAAACTATTCCATTTCCCGAGATACCAGTAGTGATTTCTCTTTGATAATCAAATGAACTGTAATAGTCCTTAAGAACACACAGTAACTTGTTGACAATTCAAGTAACATAGAGTTCTATGTGGCTAGATGATTGCAAGTATCTGGATAAATCAAACATTGCTTGATATTATACCACTAACTTACAGTAACCATCACCACGGTGTTACACCCAGTGAGAGAGGGGTACAGCTCTTACTCATTTACTCGCTCTTACATTTTTGTCTTTTGAAGATTCTTGTCAACAAAAAGCTATAATGCAAGTAACAGCTAAGAAACAAGGAAAATTTGAGATCCATGTTCATACAAGCTATTGTGTTAGATTTGACATCTCATAAACATTGGCGACATAGTGCAACATTCACTTGCACTTTCGAACAAGCAAAGCACAGTTGACAAATGATTTTTCTTGTCCTGTGGACAGGTACAAATAATGGTTATGAATCTTTATACTCATTTCTAGTGCCCAGATAAATATCATGCAATGGGAATAGAAATTACTGTAGCATATTGCATTACCTTTTGTGCACATTTTAGTAGGTCATATGGTCCCATTAATAGATCTCTGGTGGTACTACACTGTATGTTCTCCCAAATAAATAAGCCAAATGAGTACACAAGTATAGAAAGAAAGGAACTTTTTCTAGGCTGAAAAGTCTTAGTTTGTAGTTATCACACTTGCAGAAAGCCTTGCTAACAAATGAGGTCAAGAAGCCAACACTGAAATTACCTGAATTTAAGTGGAGTAAGTTAAAATCACAAATAGACATTTGGCATGGCCAGAGCCTACCTGCAGGAGGCATAAGTTCTGTAGAGCCAACAAAAACTCATCAAAATAAACAACTCCTAGCTTTTGGCATTACGGGTTTTTTTCTCAAGGAGGAAAGAAGGATTGATGTGAGTGGGAGAGGAATGAAGAGGCAGAAGGGCAAATATCTGGCCCTCTTCCCACCTCCATCTAATCGTCCCCAATCAATTCCTCTCATCTCCCTCAGAATGGAACCTATGATCCTTCTGGAGAGAATTGTCTTCATTATACTATTACATGCAAATTAGTGATGTCCTAAGTTCAGCCTCTCACAACAGGTCTCAAATATTAAGGATCGCCCAACGCAACTAAGTCTATAGGCGTATAAATTTTTAGTACATTACTTGATACTCAAACAAACTGAGAAGAGATGGAGCATAGGGCTTATAACAGATATTTGTAAATTAATGAGGATGTGCAGGTTTGAAGTCAGGTGTCTAAGTTGGCATCTTTTGTGACTAAATGGATAAACTTAACAACTTTCTGTGGGGATACTGTGAAGACAAATTTTGAAGGATAGCTCCAGTAAGCTGCTCCTGTTTTTCTTGGTTGTTGTTATTATCACCTGTAACATATGTCTATAATAGAAGACCACATTAAAAGATCTTTTTGCACAAAAAGAAGTTTTTCCCCGACTCTACAGGTAAGACCAGTGGCTAGAAAAATCATTTGAACTTTGTTTCAAAGTTAGGCTGCTCACAAGAATCCAATTCAACTGCTGTCACTGACAATATTAGTAGGTAGTACATGATGCTATTCTGAGTATTCATACTTCTTGTCCATCCATACCTATTGCCAATAATCATGCTGCAAAGTAAAGTGATGTTTTCTCTTATAAACCAGAAATTTACAGTGGAAAAGACTTTTAGTAAAGTAGTCATTCTTATTTTGTCCATCATTTTCATTAAATAATGAGACCTACTTTTGTTTCATACAAGAATTTGTGTACCCACTACACTTTAAATATATAGATAGCCTATTACATTGTACTTCACTGTATCTCGTAATGTAAACTCACCGGCATGTCTCACTCCATTTATGTAAAATACAGCTTCTGTTTCCATCCTGAAAAATATTTTTTTGTGTTTATAAGGGAACCATCAGTAAAACAGAAATGCTTACAAATTATACAGCTAAATGTGTAACTTAATGGATAATTAAAAGTATTTAAACACTGTACATTACTGGTACACAAATTATTTGTCATATGGGAGAAGAAGCTGGAATTTGTTTTAATCGCAACTTTAATGGTGAGTGTTTTCTTTTTTAGGATACTTTGGACACCTTTTCACTTAAAAGTTTGCGTGCCTTCTGCGCAACAGCTTCAAGCAGGTAAATAAAATATGTGGAATATGTTTATATTAATGACAAATGGAAGAAATGGATGAAGATGAAATCTTAAGTTAAGCACAACCATTGACTAGTGTCTAGCAACAAGGGGCCACCAAGCTTAACATCTCCTTCTCACAAATGACATCATCAGAAGAAATTTCAGCTTTATTCCTGGGAATTGGTACACTTCCTGGTTATCAGGAATTTTATGCCACCATCAGTACCCTTTTGCCAGTCATGTACTGGTAATGATTTTCAACTGCATCAAAAAATCAAAACAGTAATTGACTAAGAGTAAAAGTTATGCTGCTGAGAATTCTGTTTCCACGACAGACTTATGAGAAAACACCTTGCTAACACAAGGATTTTTGGATGATGCAGACCTAATCCATCATGAACCTCCAGAAACTAACTCATGATTAAACGTGCTGTAATTAAGAAAAGTTATATAAAAAAAACATAGGGCACGCTTACTTTCGCACTGATCGTAAACGGGAAAGAACGAACGGCCTTTATGATTCCGCATGCAACACCTAATTAAAATAAAAGTGAAACTCCAGATGTGGCGAACAGAAAAGATCAAAAATTATCGACTAAGGTAACTAGCACATGCGATCTGCTTAGACACCTTCATTCATGCTTTGTAAGCCGTTTTGAAGTGCATGGCGAACTGTTCTTCTCAGTGTACCATATGCCATGATTTCTTCCAGCGTGGAGGTAAGAATGGCTGGGTTAATGCCCATGCATGCGGTGGAATTAGTCTTATTTCGTCTAAGCGGTCCCAACAGAAGCCGTACATACATGCTGCACACAGGCTTTATAAGAACGTTTTCACAGGATACTTCACACCTTTTCTCAAGCGTCTGTCACTGCACGTTTTTCATTATTTTCGTGAAGCTCTCACGTCAACCTATCAAACCTTTGATCATGCATACTATCCAATTCTGTAGATGTCCAGTATCCCCTGTGAGCTCTATTTGGTATGGGTACCACACACTTGAGCATAATTCTCGAATGAGATGCACGAGTGTTACGACAGTAATCTAATTTATAGACAGACCGTCTGTTTCCATACCAATGCCGGTAGGCAAAATTTGTTAACAATACGAGTAAGTCGGACTAGTTTTTTCATTGTTGGTACAAGCTCAAATCTAAACACGAGCATCAGACATTGCTGGACAGAGCCATACCGAGGTGATTCTGAGCCCCTGCCAGAGCTTCCAAAAATGCCGTATCTCCCCTCGTCCCCCAGAAGAACTACCTTCTTCCATTTTCTAATACAAATTGAGGAAATCTTGTCATTAGTGAAGTAGCTAATGAAAATGAAGCTTCATTGAAAAGTATTACTTAAATTAGCTATAGATGAGAAATATTGCACAGAATAAATTGTTTAACAGCAGCTAGAATTTTTAGTATTAAGTATAATGAAAGACAGATTTTGTTTATTTTGGTGGATAAATTGTTAACTGGAAACAAAAGAAAAGGGACTGCAATTAAAGAGTCGAGAAAATATTCCTTTCCTAGATTTGTGTTTTTATGATATTCCTTTCCATTTTCTTGTTTTGGGCGGAGCAAATTTATTGATTAACGGTATGTCATTGAAGCAAAATTTGGCGTTTGTGTCGTTTTCTCTCAATATACTGAATTTGACAGCCAGCTTCACCTATACCGTACCGGAAGGGCTACATGATCTTAAGTAGTTTATTTATCATCTTTAATTTGCTGAAACTGCGTTGACAGGATACTGCAATCATTGAAATTGTCACAAAGATTCTCAAAGTTATTTCAGTGTTTGAATAAATGTTTCGTAAACCGCACTTTTAAAAAAAGCTTCTAAATATCCATATGTGAAGCTGTGTCAGTGCTCTGCAACAGCTCTTTCTACTAGAATTTAAAAGTCGCTATTTCATTAACTAGCACAGCTTTATCGATGTTTCTGCCATATTTGACATATCCTTTGCACATCTGTCAGAATAGGTGAAAGAGCCCTCATTCAAGGCGTCCCTGACAGTCAAATGAAGTGAGAGGAAATGGTATGTTGCATGTTATATTTATTTCCCATTTCACTTATTATTCTATAACGTACTTTGAAGCACTTTAGCTTAAACAATTTCATTCCAGTCCTAAGTTGGCAGTAATCGGCATAAGCCGGAAGCCAGTGCTTCAGCACATGCTCGCCAACCTTTGAATGTATGACATCCCCGTAGAAGCAAAACCTCAATTGTTGAAGATATTTTGAAAGTGGCACAGGCAGTTTTCTAGTGTCACTTATTTTTATCCTGTGTGCAGTTTAATGGCAGAGTATTGTGGATGGTATCATTTTGTTCCTTATAAAGTAGGGAATGAGAAAAGTGATATGAACATGTCAGACACGTGACTGGATGGGGGATGGGGAAAATGATGAGTCATCGCCCGCTTAATCGCTCCTAATCATTCGATTTTAACTCTATCTTTTAAGAATAGAAAGGTCTATGTACTTTATACACTTACGGTATTAGCACTTTTTGTGTGAATATAGCTGTTTTGGTCAAAATTTCAAAAAAATATCTGTCAGCCTGCCACTCTGTCAGTAAATGTGTAGATTAAAGTTACTATCCATGTTTGATTATAAATGGCCGTATTACATTGTATTGTTTTCTCGTATTTGGATATTTTCGTTTTAGGCGCCAGAAAACAGAGGAAATGAGTGAAAATTTGAAGTCAATTGTTAAAGCTGATCCTCCAGACAGAGGAAAATGAAGTACGTACAGTGAAACATGTGCGATTTGTAATACGGAAGGAAGAGAGAAGGTGGTTGAAAATCCTGGGGAAAACACCTACAAAAAACACTCAGAAACCATAACCAAGTGCTCCCAGTGAGAAGATGGTAGGTGTGAAAATGCAGATCAGATGGCACCTTAGCTGCTACAAGAATTTCACTCACAAAAAAAGGCTACAGCTGTGTGACAACAGTTTTCTGACAAAAGAAAATGAAGAAGTGACTCAAGTAGAGGATCTGGTTGTCTCTAAGCGTTTTATACGACGTCAAATTTCACAGTATGATAAATAAAATTGTTTCGTTTGTGATTCCAAAGCAACCTGAAAATACTAGTTGCAACATGTTTCTTAAGATGAAAGAGAGGCTAATTTCAACAATGCTGTTGAGTTGAGTGGAAATCAGACATGTATTGTGAGACTGAATGTGGCAATCCATCCTACATATGCATACACAGTTAATATTTTGTATCATATTGCATGCTGGACCTAAAATGTAACGTATGTCACGTACAGCACTATTTAAGGTCAGAAGAAAACATAATTCAATGGCAATAGTGGCTTGAAATATTGAGTTTCTGAGTATGTTAGAGTTTCATGAGGAATGACTTGTCACATGTATACGATATTGCAGTGCCTGTGTTATTCTGATTACAATGCAATGTTCCTTTGGACATGCATGTCCAAAGAAACAGGCGCTGTGGCGACTACAGCCGTTATGAAGTACATTAAATGTATTCACAATTGTGAATAAGGACAACCATCAGCTGTAGAATGGTATGATTATTCTTATTCTCAATTGTGAATACATTTAATGTAAGTCAATGTATGGCTGCTCTGCACAACACATATTTGAATGTGTCTCATTCCACTGGATTGGAACTATCTTCAAAGTTAGTGACAATGAGGGTTCTCGAAGAACATATTCTAGGAATAATGTTTTTTGCTTCAAAACGATGAAGCGAATCTGAAACGGTTTGTCTCAAGGGTACAAAAGATGCAGCTGTTGCGAATCTAGGAGAAAACACCATTGAAGAAGATTTTAAAGTGCTTCCTAGATTAGATTAGATTAGTTTTTCGTTACATAGATCCATGCTGAGGAGATCCTCGTGGATGTATAATATGTTAACTTTTTTTTTTTTTGCTGAAATAACAATACTAATAGTATGAATATATACAATACATCATTTGTTTCTATTAAAAAATTCGTCTATGGAGTAGAAGGAGTTGGCCGCTAGTAAGTCTTTCAGGCTCCTTTTAAATTGATCTTTATTTGTAATTAAATTTTGTATGTTTGCTGGCAAATTATTGAAGATGAGTGTTCCTGAATAGTGGACCCCTTTTTGAACTAAAGTAAGTGCTTTTAAGTCTTTGTGCAGATCATTTTTGTTCCTGGTATTGTATGTATGAACTGAGCTGTTTGTTGGAAAAAGAGATATATTATTTAGGACAAATTTAATTAAGGAGTAAATATACTGAGAGGCAGTGGTTAGTATACTCAGTTCTTTGAAGAGGTTTCTACATGACGTCCGTGAATTTACTCCACAAATAATACGTATTACACGCTTTTGGACTCTGAAAACTTTTGTTTGACTTGAAGAGTTACCCCAAAATATTATACCGTACGACATTATGGAATGAAAGTAGGCAAAGTATGCAAGCTTTTCCACTTTTATGTCGCCTATGTCTGCTAACACTCTAATTGCAAATACAGATTTGTTAAGGCGTTTCTGTAGTTCTGTGGTGTGCTCCTCTCAACTTAATTTATTATCAAGTTGTAATCCCAGGAATTTAAGACTGTCAACCTCTTCTCTCTGCTCTTCTTCATACTTTATGCATATGCTGGGTGGAAACCTCTTACAGGTTTCTGAATTGCATGTAGTGAGTCTTTTCAAAGTTTAATGTCAATGAGTTGGCTTTAAACCATTTATTAATATCCATGAAAATATCGTTAGCAGATCTTTCTAGAACTACACTCGACATACTATTTATTGCAATACTTGTGTCATCTGCAAACAAAACGAACTCTGCTTCTGGCAGCGTAACTGATGAGAGATCATTAATGTACATTAATGTACACCTGCCAAAGTGATACGAAAATCTCCATTGAATGCCAACAGCTGGAATTTTGAAACTTCCTGACAGATTAAAACTGTGTGCCAGACCGAGACTCGAACTCGGGATCTAGGTCTGCAAGGTGGGCAGGAGAGCTTCTGTAAAGTTTGAAAGGTAGGAGACGAGGTACTGGCTGAAGTAAAGCTGTGAGGACGGGGTGTGAGTCGTGCTTTGGTAGCTCAGATGGTAGAGCACTTGCCCACGAAAGGCAAAGGTCTCGAATTCGAGTCTCGGTCCGGCACACAGTTTTAATCTGCCAGGAAGTTTCATATCAGTGCACACTCCGCTGCAGAGTGAAAATCTCATTCTGGAAGCTAGAATTTTAATGGGAGTTTGAAAGCAGATTCAGATCAAATATAGGAACAGACTTTGGTTTTTTCAAATGGTGTTTAATTGGAAAAATTCTGTAACTGCAGAGAGAAAAATAATTAATGAGACTGATATCAGTGCTAGTCGTTTATCTCAAATACTAATCTATACATGTCGCAAGATTATCAGATAAAAGTAAACACACTCAATAACTCTCTTGGCAAGTTTCCATTGGCCCACCTATGTATCAGTTGACGAAGCTCAAACCTGGTAAACCTCTTACATTGCACTGGAATTTCAGTTCACAATGCATGTGTTTGAGAGCTGGTGAACAATATAGCCAAGGCTGTAATTTTGAAGAGGAATGCAAATTATGAACTGTACCTGCTGCCAGATGTGATTCAAGGAAGATTTATTCATTTTGCCATGGATTTCCAAAAAGATACACTCGATAGGAGAAAAGACACTTCATGATTCAGTCATTGACACGTACCTGAAAACTGAAGAAGAGATGTTCAGGATAATCTTGCAGGCTTACTGTTTCCTGATGCTGAAAAAAGCATATATCCATTGATAGCATGTTCTGTTTCCAGAACAGTAAACAAAAGAGTCCTACAATGAACGCTCAGTTGCCTTCTTCAATAAAACAACAGTGTCTCAGAGAAGCAGCAACCCAAGATATAGCAGGAAGTGCTTGAAACATCCTGACAGATTAAAACTTTGTGCCGGACCGAGACTCAAACTCGGGACCTTTGCCTCTCATAGGCAAGTTTGGAAGGTACGAGACGAGGTACTGGCAGAGGCAAAGTTGTGAGTATGGGGTGTGAGTATGATGGGTAGCACAAACGATAGAGGATTTGCCCATGAAAGGCAAAGGTCCTGAGTCCCAGTCTCGGTCTGACACACAGTTTTAATCTGCCAGGAAGTTTCATATCAGCACACACTCCGCTGCAGAGTGAAAATATAATTCTGGAAACATCCCCCAGGCTGTGGCAGAGCCATGTCTCCGCAATATCCCTTCTTCCAGGAGCGCTAATTCTGCAGCGTTCGCAGGAGAGCTTCTGTGAAATTTGGAAGGTAGGAGACGAGGTACTGGAAAGAAGTAAAGCTGCGGGGGCAGTGTGTGAGCCATGCTTGGGTAGCTCAGATGGTAGAGTGCTTGTCTGCGAAAGGCAAAGGTCTCCAGTTCGAGTCTCGGTCCAACACAGTTTTAATGTGCTAGGAATTTTCATATCAGTGCACACTCCGCTGCAGAGCGAAAATCTCATTCAGGGAATGCTTGTCTCAGTGCCAGTAGTGAACAAATTTTATCAACTTGGTCAACACACCATGCAACTATGCATAATATCAAACAAAAAACGTGTGTCTGACTTGCTCCTTCTTCCAGTTCAGCACTGAAATACATAGAAAAGGTTAATGAAAAGATCTTGGGAACCACACAGCAAGTTGATAGGTACAGAAGATTTAGGTTTTACCATCCTCTTAAAAATTAACAAATGAAGTTTTCCTACCATTAACTGGGTGATAGTCCCAGGAGACCTACATACCATAGTGACAGCACTTCAAGCCTTAGGAAAGGATACAGAATCATCTGGCATCCCTGACATACGGATTGAAAGTGGTATTTTTGGCGAATGTACGGAGCATCACATATTGGAAGGAAAATCTGTTCACCAATCCTTCAGAGCCCATGTCACTACACTATATGCTATTTTCATTCTTCTCTTAAATGAGTTTCAAGAGAGAAGTCTGACATTTAAAGAAAACATTCAAGTTATCTAGGGGAAGGTGATAAATGCACAGAAAAATAGAAACTCAAAAGCCACTAGAACAGCAAACCACTATATGATAGAAGATATAAAGGAACTAGAACTGTAGAAACAGTTAACAGACTTTTGTTAAGAGAATCCACCCTGAAGATGATTTTGAATTGCGTGGGGATAGCGCTTATTCTTCTTTCGTTTATTAGAGAGTGTTATAATGAATCACCCTCCCCTAATATAACCTTTTTTTTTATAGAGATAGCAGATACCATGTATACTATCGATTCTTGCATAGGTTAAAATTATCTCAGCTGTTTCACTAAAGGAATTGATATGATTTTGTATATGATGTATTATAATTCAGGATAAAAAGTACAAAAAAGAAATTAATGTGTTACAATATATATGTACTAACAGTTAAAATTACTCTTCTTTTAAAAAGATATTACAAAATTTGTGGCATACTTAAAATTCATATTATTAATTGCACAATCTAATGCAAATTATTAAATTTATTTCTAGATGATTTAAAAAATAATGATATATTTTAGCGAAGTTTCTTCTTTGGGATAATGTGAGTGCCACAGAATGTAAGTAGTGGTGGGCATCTCTCTGAAGGAAATAGACGTTTTCGAAGTTGTCAACAACAATGCAATTATTGGTTTTTTTAATGTGGGAAATGTAAAAACGGTGTGATGTTGAAAGATGTGGCAAAGACTAAAATTCAAGAATAATACAGGCAAATCTTCATAAGATATTTAGTCATCAAGAACCTACAAAATCGAAATTTCTGCTACAAGAATATACCCCTAACAAGACTTTGAGCCATCGGCAACAACAATGAGATAATGAAGATAAGTAAAAAGTTATTCTCTTGTATATCTTACGCCTCTTGAAGCTTTCAAAATTTGTGCAAAGAATGAGAATTTTAGTAGTGATACGTGGGACGGTAAGATTACAGTGTGTAGTGTCAACTGGGGACTAAGACAGAGTGCAGTGAATGAATTCTCTAAGTACTTTTTGCATTGGACATTCGCAACTACAGTGCATTGTGTGCATGGGAAACAGTTAAAATGGAAAGGTTGCGGGAGACCAATTATGAAACGTGGGTACAACTGCAAAATGCCTGGGCCCCAAACAAAAGTGGTCTCCCATTCTGCACTTGAGCAGGAAAAACGAAAAATTAAATTATATAGAGGTATTGCAGGTATCACGCAAAATGCACAAGCTCTAAATAAATTTTTCTTCACAATTCCTGAATGGTTAAAGATTAGTTCCGATAGTAAAGAACGAGTAAAGGTTTTAATTCGCCGTAAAGATCCCAAACATTCGCTTATCGTTGTGAAAAAAAAACTGAATATCATTAATTGTTTCAAAAATTTCATCAATCCATTTGACTGCAAAATTAATAACCTACTTAGTATTGTGACAATGACGATTGCTCAATCTGAAGTACAATCTGACATTTGTGTCATGTCAGAATTAGGTTTAGAGTAACATTTGAACTTAGTACACAAACGAATTGTTGGTGGTACTGATAACATCTGAGAACCTCTCCCATAAAACAAGTTGAAGCTTTTCGGAACAATGGGAAAGAAAATAAAACTGAAAACAAAACTTGGTGTAGTGGAACTTAAAGAAGACTCTTCAAGTATCTAGTAATTTTATGTCAGTAACGTCTAGAAATCAACAGTAGGAAAGTTTTGGAAAGTATGAACTATCTGTAGTTTCACATTCCATGTTCGCAGCTGATGGAACAATGTACTACATGCAAGTTAAAAGTAAACTCATGCACCATTTACAAAATCTTGCATCTAAGGAGACAGATTTAGAAATGGACCGACAAGAAACTAAAAATGTGGCTAGTTCAACTCACAATGAAGGAGAAAGATATTCAGTTACAGTTGTTGGTAGCATTACAGAGATTCACAAACTAAATGTAGGAAAGGAGACAAGAAAATTCCTGTTTTCACAAATCAGTATTGCAAAACTTTTTTTTTCAAAATGTGGTGAGTTTTCTGAGATTCGTGTTATCTTTGACACATACTTAGATAATTTTCTGAAATATGCAATAAGAGGCCAAAGACAACAAGATACATTTATGGATGCTGATGAAACTGCTCTTGACACTTTGTCATCCCTGGGAAAACATGATTTTAATAAAGAAACATTCCGAATTATGGAAGCTTTATATGCTCTGTGCACTTAAGAATCCCAAAGACAACATTGCTGATAGCAAGTGGATGAATGGGTGCCTCCGAAACCAGATATTCTGTGTCTGGCCATATAAAGAACATATCTTCAAGCCTTGATATAGCATGTTGTTGTTGTTGTGGTCTTCAGTCCTGAGACTGGTTTGATGCAGCTCTCCATGCTACTCTATCCTGTGCAAGCTTCTTCATCTCCCAGTACTTACTGCAACCTACATCCTTCTGAATCTGCTTAGTGTATTCGTCTTTTGGTCGCCCTCTACGATTTTTACCCTCCACGCTGCCTTCCAATGCTAAATTTGTGATCACTTGATGCCTCAAAACATGTCCTACCAACTGGTCACTTCTTTTTCTCCCCAATTCTATTCAATACCTCCTCATTAGTTATGTGATCTACCCATCTAATCTTTAGCATTCTTCTGTAGCACCACATTTCGAAAGCCTCTGTTCTCTTCTTGTCCAAAATATTTATCATCCATGTTTCCCTTCCATACATGGCTACACTCCATACAAATACTTTCAGAAACGAATTCCTGACACTTAAATCTATACTCGATGTTAACAAATTTCTCTTCTTCAGAAACGCTTTCCAGGCCATTGCCAGTCTACATTTTATATCCTCTCTACTTCGACCATCATCAGTTACTTTGTTCCTCAAATAGCAAAACTCATTTGCTACTTTAGATGTCTCATTTCCTAATCTAATTCCTTCAGCATCACCCCATTTAATTCGGCTACATTGCATTATCCTCATTTTGCTTTTGTTGATATTTAGCTTGTAACCAAGTTTCAAGACTGTCCATTCCGTTCAGCTGCTCTTCCAAGTCCTTTGCTGTCTCTGACAGAATTACAATGTCATCGGCGAACCTCAAAGTTTTTATTTCTTCTCCATGGATCTTATTTTCTACTCTGAATTTTTCTTTTGTTTCGTTTACTGCTTGCTCAATATACAAACTGAATAAAATTGGGGATTGGCTACAACCCTGTCTCACTCCCTTCCCAACCACTGCTTCCCTTTCATGCCCCTCGACTCTTATAACTGCCATCTGATTTCTGTACAAATTGTAAATAGCCTTTCGCTCTCTGTATTTTACCCCTGCCACCTTCAGAATTTGAAAGAGAGTATTCCAGTTAACATTGTCAAAAGCTTTCTCTAAGTCTACAAATGCTAGAAACGTAGGTTTGCCTTTCCTTAATCTTTCTTCTAAGATAAGTCGTAAGGTTAGTATTGCCTCATGTGTTCCAACATTTCTACGGAATCCAAACTGATCTTCCCCGAGGTCCGCTTCTACCAGTTTTTCCATTCGCCTGTAAAGAATTCGCGTTAGTATTTTGCAGCTGTGACTTATTAAAATGATAGTTCGGTAATTTTCACATCTGTCAACACCTGCTTTCTTTGGGATTGGAATTATTATATTCTTCTTGAAGTCTGAGGGTATTTCGCCTGTCTCATACATCTTGCTCACCAGATGGTAGAGTTTTGTCATGACTGGCTCTCCCAAGCCTGCAGTAGTTCTAGTGGAATGTTGTCTACTCCCGGAGCCTTGTTTCGACTCAGGTCTTTCAGTGCTCTGCCAAACTCTTCACGCAGTTTCTTATCTCCCATTTCGTCTTCATCTACATCCTCTTCCATTTCCATAATATTGTTCTCAAGTACATCGCCCTTGTATAAACCCTCTATATCCTCCTTCCACCTTTCTGCCTTACCTTCTTTGCTTAGAACTGGGTTTCCATCTGAGCTCTTGATATTCATACAAATGGTTCTCTTCTCTCCAAAGGTCTCTTTAATTTTCCTGTAGGCAGTATCTATCTTACCCGTAGTGAGATAAGCCTCTACATCCTTACATTTGTCCTCTAGCCATATAGCATACGGCACAAAATGAGAATCCTGAACTATCTACAATGTCTGACAGTTTCTCTCAGTCATCAAATGTTCATGTGGTCCATTAAAGTATGTTCCACTGTGGAAAGGTGCTCTAAATATTCTTACACAGACTTATGTTCTTGTTCTGCTGATCCATAGAAATGCCAAAATGAGAGTGAGGAAGAAGCTGATTATGAAATATCAAATGGAGTATATTTTTATGATGACACTGATGTTAATGATGTTGACAATGAACTTCAGTCATGGTTATGCGTTGAGCACCTCGAAGTGGACTGGAATTTGTGACTAGGATAATGCAGAGGATAATAAACTCTCATGAAACAAGAAGGTGCTGAGCACTGTCATGACTCGATTAAAGGAAGGCCTTTGTTATGTGACTTCTTATTATCTTCTTTCGCGGACCAGTCTGTCCCTATTTAGAGTTGCTGCCAATTGGTTGAACAGTACAAAATCCATTTGACGTGTAGGAACGGAAATAAGGAAGTGTTTGTGTATTTCCTTTGTCCCACTTGCAACCTTTTCTTGTTTTTTCTTAGTGTGTTCTGAATGTGGTGTTATAGTGTAGTGTATATTAAAATATTAAGAAACAATAAATGTTATGAAGACTGAATTAAGAAGGAGAACTTCGGATTCCGGGAGAGCCCCCACGACTAATGTGTGAATTCACACCAGAAGAATAGTATGCTTTACTTTTCAGCAAATGAATATAATAAGAAAAGACATGGCTGGTGCACTTATTCCATGACAGTTAAAAGATATTTCTAAAGTGCTAATGGACATCTACACACTTAATAATACTAACTGCTTCTCCTTACTGCAATAATAGATTTTGTACACTGTTTTTTTCTTTACATTTTACATAACAGCCATTTTGAAAATACATTTTTTTCTTATTTTATGCTTCTTTTATATTTAAATTAACCTATTTGGAATAAATAAATATTACAGAAATGATTATTTTGTCAAATGAAATATTTTTCTTTGGAAAACCCTTTTTTTGAAATTTTAACCAGAATGGCTATATTTAGGTAATGGGTATTAGCAACATAATTGGTACTAGAGCGTATTTAGACCTTTCCTTTTTAATAAAAAGAGCCTTGAAATCGAATGATTAGGAGCGAAGTTGTAAGGATTAAGCCCGGTCGCAGGTCCGACATGTCCACCATTACTTTTCTCATTCCTTACATTTTGTAGAACAAAATGATTGCATCATCAACACTGTTAAACTGCACACGGGATATCACTAGAAAATCCACTAGCAGCTATATGAACCAAACGTTCTGTTGATACATAGCCCATGTGACGCCTGTTCGACGGTAATTTCTTTATGATGCTACTTGCACGCTGTGAGAAATACGTGCGTTTACAGTCTCAGGTCGGAGGAAAGGCTTCTTCTCGCTAGGAGAAGATAGATGTGTGTTGGGGAGTAGATATCACATTCCTCTACTGGTTAACTCTTAAACTGTCTTTCCGTTTGTTTCTTCTGTGCGTTTTTGCACACTTCTGTTGCTACACTCTTGGCAGTGGCGTATCTTTCCCATTGCGTCAGTACGGCCCTGTTGCTGGATAGCGTTTTTGCCAAAACTAATCGTGAAAAGGTTCCATTCAAAGTGGGAATAATAACGTATTCTCCGACAGGGGACGTTTATGTCGGTCTATATGCAAAACAAAGTGATAGAGGCCAGTTTAGTTTGTCTGTTTTGTATGATGAAGTGGTAAACGAAATGTTTCACATTCCTGAGAACGATTTATGCCCAAGCAGTGGTATCAGAGCCCCCTTTGTCTTTATAGGAGATGAAACTTAACCTCTGCTAAAACAACTGATGAAACCGTATGCTAAGAAAGGTCTTGATCACTAGTCGGAAAATTTCAACAGAGCCCTTTCATATGCCAGAGAAACACTTGATTGTGTTTCAGGAGCTGTAGCACTAAAGTGGTGAATACTACGCAAACCTTTGGAACGAAAGTTGATAACGCAGAACTATTTATGAAAACTTTTTGTTTTTTGCATAACATCTTTACAGACAATGAGAATACAGTGAATGGTGCGCACTGCAGAGCTCACACATTGTGCAGGAATAATGCAGCTCCTGCTGAGCTGTTAACGTAAGGACTCCGTTTCAATATTATATTAATGAAGCAAACATTGTCTGGTGAAATAAACACTATTAAAATGTAACTGAAGTGTTCCACATTTTATTGGAATTTCTTTCCACAGCCGGCCACAGTGGTCGAGCGGTTCTAGGCGCTTCAGCCTGGAACCGCGCGACTGCTACAGTCGTAGGTTCAAATTATGCCTCGGACATGGATGTGTGTGATGTCCTTAGGTTAGTTAGGGTTAAGTAGTTCTAGTTCTAGGGGACTGATGACCTCAGATGATAAGCCCCATAGAGCTCAGAGCCATTTTTTTTCTTTTCACAGTTTACCCTATATGAAGCGAGTGTGACGTTCTGCATGCCTCTGGTACCATTCAAAAACAGTTGCAATAAGAGCCTGTTTAAAATCATCACTCATAGTTATCGCACTTAAGATGGTTTCCTAAGCACGAAATAAACAACACTGTCCGCGATTAGCGACCGAGAAACCACGTAACGAGGAGGTGTCGAAAACGGCGCCCCTACAGTGACCTTGAAGTGGCCAATGATGACTCAAGATTCAGGACAGCTGGCTATGGTATTTCAACAGAGCCCTTTCATATGACGGAGAAACTGTTGACTGATATCTTCGAATGACTAGAATCGTAGTGAGTAGCGATGAGTATGGTTAAACGCGCCACTCGGTAAAATAAGGTAGTCAATTATGGAGCGTAAGGTCCGTTCCTTTGTGATTCGTTCTCTTTTCCGTGTGTTGTATGCCGCTCTACCACGCACCAGAGGAAGGCGGAAAGAAGCCACTCAGTTTTACCATTCTGCGACTTTAGCTCTGCATTTAATATGATAGAGGGGCATATGTATGGCTGTGGGTAATGCGTGGCTTATAAAAGTCATAGGTACGAGCCGTACACCGACTGCTTTATGCCCTGTTACTGTATTAGCCCTCCCCCCCATGAACCATGGACCTTGCCGTTGGTGGGGAGGCTTGCGTGCCTCAGCAATACAGATGGCCGTACCGTAGGTGCAACCACAACGGAGGGGTATCTGTTGAGAGGCCAGACAAACGTGTGGTTCCTGAAGAGGGGCAGCAACCTTTTCAGTAGTTGCAAGGGCAACAGTCTGGATGATTGACTGATCTGGCCTTGTAACAATAACCAAAACGGCCTTGCTGTGCTGGTACTGCGAACGGCTGAAAGCAAGGGGAAACTACAGCCGTAATTTTTCCCGAGGGCATGCAGCTTTACTGTATGATTACATGATGATGGCCTCCTCTTGGGTAAAATATTCCGGAGGTAAAATAGTCCCCCATTCGGATCTCCGGGCGGGGACTACTCAAGAGGATGTCGTTATCAGGAGAAAGAAAACTGGCGTTCTACGGATTGGAGCGTGGAATGTCAGATCCCTTAATCGGGCAGGTAGGTTAGAAAATTTAAAAAGGGAAATTGATAGGTTGAAGTTAGATATAGTGGGAATTAGCGAAGTTCGGTGGCAGGAGGAACAAGACTTCTGGTCAGGTGACTACAGGGTTATAAACACAAAATCAAATAGGGGTAATGCAGGAGTAGGTTTAATAATGAATAGGAAAATAGGAATGCGGGTAAGCTACTACAAACAGCATAGTGAACGCATTGTAGTGGCCAAGATAGATACGAAGCCCACGCCTACTACAGTAGTACAAGTTTATATGCCAACTAGCTCTGCAGATGACGAAGAAATTGAAGAAATGTATGATGAAATAAAAGAAATTATTCAGATTGTGAAGGGAGACGAAAATTTAATAGTCATGGGTGACTGGAATTCGAGTGTAGGAAAAGGGAGAGCAGGAAACATAGTAGGTGAATATGGATTGGGGGACCGAAATGAAAGAGGAAGCCGCCTGGTCGAATTTTGCACAGAGCACAACATAATCATAACTAACACTTGGTTTAAGAATCATGAAAGAAGGTTGTATACATGGAAGAACCCTGGAGATACTAAAAGGTATCAGATAGATTATACAATGGTAAGACAGAGATTTAGGAACCAGGTTTTAAATTGTAAGACATTTCCAGGGGCAGATGTGGACTCTGACCACAATCTATTGGTTATGACCTGTAGATTAAAACTGAAGAAACTGCAAAAAGGTGGGAATTTAAGGAGATGGGACCTGGATAAACTAAAAGAACCAGAGGTTGTACAGAGATTCAGGGAGAGCATAAGGGAGCAATTGACAGGAATGGGGGAAATAAATACAGTAGAAGAAGAATGGGTAGCTTTGAGAGATGAAGTAGTGAAGGCAGCAGAGGATCAAGTAGGTAAAAAGACGAGGGCTAGTAGAAATCCTTGGGTAACAGAAGAAATATTGAATTTAATTGATGAAAGGAGAAAATATAAAAATGCAGTAAGTGAAACAGGCAAAAAGGAATACAAACGTCTCAAAAATGAGATCGACAGGAAGTGCAAAATGGCTAAACAGGGATGGCTAGAGGACAAATGTAAGGATGTAGAGGCCTATCTCACTAGGGGTAAGATAGATACCGCCTACAGGAAAATTAAAGAGACCTTTGGAGATAAGAGAACGACTTGTATGAATATCAAGAGCTCAGATGGAAACCCAGTTCTAAGCAAAGAAGGGAAAGCAGAAAGGTGGAAGGAGTATATAGAGGGTCTATACAAGGGCGATGTACTTGAGGACAATATTATGGAAATGGAAGAGGGTGTAGATGAAGATGAAATGGGAGATACGATACTGCGTGAAGAGTTTGGCAGAGCACTGAAAGACCTGAGTCGAAACAAGGCCCCCGGAGTAGACAATATTCCATTGGAACTACTGATGGCCGTGGGAGAGCCAGTCCTGACAAAACTCTACCATCTGGTGAGCAAGATGTATGAAACAGGCGAAATACCCTCAGACTTCAAGAAGAATATAATAATTCCAATCCCAAAGAAAGGAGGTGTTGACAAATGTGAAAATTACCGAACTATCAGCTTAATAAGTCACAGCTGCAAAATACTAACACGAATTCTTTACAGACGAATGGAAAAGCTAGTAGGAGCCAACCTCGGGGAAGATCAGTTTGGATTCCGTAGAAACACTGGAACACGTGAGGCAATACTGACCTTACGACTTATCTTAGAAGAAAGATTAAGGAAAGGCAAACCTACGTTTCTAGCATTTGTAGACTTAGAGATAGCTTTTGACAATGTTGGCTGGAATACTCTCTTTCAAATTCTAAAGGTGGCAGGGGTAAAATACAGGGAGCGAAAGGCTATTTACAATTTGTACAGAAACCAGATGGCAGTTATAAGAGTCGAGGGACATGAAAGGGAAGCAGTGGTCGGGAAGGGAGTAAGACAGGGTTGTAGCCTCTCCCCGATGTTGTTCAATCTGTATATTGAGCAAGCAGTAAAGGAAACAAAAGAAAAATTCGGAGTAGGTATTAAAATTCATGGAGAAAAATAAAAACTTTGAGGTTCGCCGATGACATTGTAATTCTGTCAGAGACAGCAAAGGACTTGGAAGAGCAGTTGAATGGAATGGACAGTGTCTTGAAAGGAGGATATAAGATGAACATCAACAAAAGCAAAACAAGGATAATGGAATGTAGTCTAATTAAGTCGGGTGATGCTGAGGGAATTAGATTAGGAAATGAGGCACTTAAAGTAGTAAAGGAGTTTTGCTATTTGGGGAGCAAAATAACTGATGATGGTCTAAGTAGAGAGGATATAAAATGTAGGCTGGCAATGGCAAGGAAAGCGTTTCTGAAGAAGAGAAATTTGTTAACATCCAGTATTGATTTAAGTGTCAGGAAGTCATTTCTGAAAGTATTCGTATGGAAGTGAAACATGGACGATAAATAGTTTGGACAAGAAGAGAATAGAAGCTTTCGAAATGTGGTGCTACAGAAGAATGCTGAAGATTAGATGGGTAGATCACATAACTAATGAGGAAGTATTGAATAGGATTGGGGAGAAGAGAAGTTCGTGGCACAACTTGACCAGAAGAAGGGATCGGTTGGTAGGACATGTTCTGAGGCATCAAGGGATCACCAATTTAGTATTGGAGGGCAGCGTGGAGGGTAAAAATCGTAGAGGAAGACCAAGAGATGAATACACTAAGCAGATTCAGAAGGATGTAGGTTGCAGTAGGTACTGGGAGATGAAAAAGCTTGCACAGGATAGAGTAGCATGGAGAGCTGCATCAAACCAGTCTCAGGACTGAAGACTACAACAACAACAACAACTGTATTAGCAAATAATTTACTGAAATGCCATCCTGCGGTTGAATAATTGATGCTAGGCAAGTTACGCGAATCATAAATTAAAGAACATAAACAAACAGGGAAACATTTATAATAAACACAGGCAACTCTACAGATTTAACTTTTAAGAAAAGATAGTTTATTCAGTAAGGTCTTCCTTCTAAATAGTGACGTTAGACGCAGTTTTATACGTTAATAAAGTGAATTATTGAAGTACATTAACAGGCCTTGAATTATCTAGTGTGAAACGAAAGGTGACAGAATCCCCTCTAAGACCAAGCCATAATATGTACCCATTACATAAGTTCTTTTCGCCTGCAAGATCTGATAAGCAGTCCAAAATGTCTCTATATACATAAAATCACACCACTTTACCATTCTCTACGAGGACAGAAAACTGGAGTCTCTCCTTCTTGATCGACATCATGAACAGTTTCCCACTTTCTCCGTTTCTTCTCTTCCCAAGAGTACCTCCTTTGCCATCTACATCCACCTACGTCATGGCACTTCAGCTCTTGAAAGCTGGAGCACCTGCACACCAAGTTTACATGCTTCATATAACACTTGTGATATACAAGGGTGGCCTGAAAAGTTCTCGGTCTGATAGTACAAACGACAATTTATGCTTTCAAAGAAGTTTTATTTTTCAACTTAATCTCCTCTAATTCCAACAATTTGATCCATAAGTGTACCAATGCCATTACCCTGTCTCTGTAGTGTTCCTCCAGAAGTGTTGCAAAGTACCCATCTACAGCCGCAATGTCGTCCTGATTGGATGAAAAGTGCTGACCATCGATAAATTTCTTCATTTGTGAGAATAGATGGAAATTTCAAGGGAGCCTAGTCTGGGAGGTAGGGTGGATGTTTCAGCATTTCATACTTCAAATCCCTTAATTTCCTCTTTTGATAATACACTTTTGTGTGCAGGTGCAATGTCCTGGTGAAAGATGATTTTTTTTCTTCTTTAATTCGTGTCTTGTTTTACGAATACTTGCGTGCAGTTTTATTAGAAGTTGAGAATAATATTCTGCAGTTATGGTTTTACCTTTTCCAAGGTAGTCAATCAATAAAATTCCTTCCGTATCTAAGAACATCGACACCATGATCTATGTCGGTGATGTCACCATCCTTGCTTTCTTTGTAGTTGAAGAACTGACTTACATCCACTGCATAGATTGCTGTTGGGATTCAGGTGGGTAGTGATGACATGCTTGATCCACTGCTACATACCAAGCACAAAAAATTGCTTCTGTTTTTCTTAAAACGCACCAAGCTTTTCGGAAAGTGTCGTGTGAATATGTTTGTCATCCCCAGTGAGCACACTCAGCACCCATCCTGCACAAAGCTTTTTCATGTTCAATTACTGCCGCAAGATGTGACCAACACATTCCTTTGATATCCCTAGAGCATTAGCAGTTTCATGCACCTTTATTCGATGATCTTACAAAATCATATCTTGAACTCTGTCGATGATTTCTGATGTGCTTCTACGCCTTGGACAGCCTTGGAGTGGATCATCTTGGACGCTTTCACGACAACGTTTAAATTCGGGCACCATTTCTTCACGGTGGGAATCGAAGGTGAAGAGTCGCCATACACATTTACAAGCCGCAAACAAATTTCCGTCGGTGTTAAACCTTCTTTTATGAAAAATGTAAATGATACACGGTACTCGTTGTTTTTTGTTTTGTTTTTTTATTTTATTTTTTCATTTTCAACGCCACGCGCACCACAGCTGTTTAAAGGGACTGTCTGCACTCAACTTCTGCCTGGAATGACTTGCAGTGTTGCGTGACATCTGCTAACACGAGTACCAATGTAAGAGGAAAAAAATCACACGAATAGTGCTGCGAAATCTGTGTGAGACCGAGAACGTTTCAGACATCCCTCATATATGAAAATAGACTACCACTCCTACGTTAATGATGCTGTAAATAAAATACTTATTCTGACAGACAGATTATCTCACAATGTGTCTGCTGACACCGATTTCTATCTTTTTAATTGCAAATCGCAGTAACATCGACTTATTAGTGTTTTTGTGCGCCTTAATTCATTTATAATAGGCATTCATCATAGATTAATAAATAAACTGATTCGCTAATATCTACATGCAACTTCATTTTATCGGTGTAAGTGCAGAGAACGGTTTGGTTCGATACTGTTAGACATGTAAACTTAATATTATAGAATATACAAGAACAATACGATGTTGGTTGCTTGTCACGATGATGGCTACTGCCCAGTGGCAATACCAGACATATGGTTTATTGTGTATTATAGGATTATTTATCACTCAGAAAGTGTAAACATTTCTGATAGAATGAAGGTTTTGATTATAAACAAGTTTATAATTGCAGTTGGTAACTTTTTATATAGTGTATTGCATTCCACTGATTAACTTAATGCTCCTGCATTTACTGTACGAATCTTTCTGGCCTCATTCCAGGTTATTACAGTGCTTGCTATATTTGTCATTAGACAGTCATATACATTACTTAGGGTCCAACTCTCTGCAGTCCAGCACAGCTCACTTGCGCTAATCTTCTTATTGTCCATAGGTCTTCTCTGCACCTGCTCAGTGGAAACCATTTCTAACCTTCTTGAATTCTTGGATTCAAAGATCACTTTAACTCTTTGTTATGTTCCACTGCAGACTTGGGCTTTTCACAATTCTTTTTAAGTTACAGTCATCTATTGTAAGTGCGTCATAATCGCACTTGCTAGGTTTAAAATGTACCTTAACCACTCAACCAACATTAATTACTTGTTATGTTCAGTTTCATCTAAGGGTTTCTCCCTAAACTCGTTACAATACCTCCACTTAATGTGACATTTAGTTTACTGGATGCTATATTTAGTAGCACCTACCATAGGCCTAACTAGTGACATGGAACATACTCTCTGCTGTTGTCCAAATAGTAGTGTAAACAACTTGAGATGGTGCATGAAGCAGTGTGACTTACCTAAGGAAATTACAAGGATTCATCACAAACAAATAAATTAAACATCAATTTATCTAGTAAGCAATAAAAGTTAATTTCCTTTTGTGCTTCTATTATCATGTAGTACCCTGAAATTGCACTCTTTAAACGACATAGCAAATCTTAATCTAGGAAGAGAAGTGTATGTATGTATGTATGTATGTATGTATGTATATATGATTATACACTGAAGAGCCAAAGAAACTAATACACCTTCCCAGTATCGTGTAGGGCCCCTGTGAGTATACAGAAGTGCCACAACATAATGTGGTATGGACTCAGCTAATGTCTGAAGTAATGCTGTAGGAAATTGACACCATGAATCCTGCAGACCTGTCCATAAATCCGTAAAAGTACAAGGGGGTGGGGATCTCTTCTGAACAGCGCGTTGCAAGGGATCCCAAATATGCTCAATAATGTTCATGTCTAGGGAGTTCGGTGGCCAGCAGAAGTGTTTAAACTCAGAAGAGTGTTGCTGGAGCCACTCTGTAGAAATTCTGGACCTGTGGTATGTGCATTGCCCTGATTGAATTACGCAAGCCCATCGCAATGCACAATGGACATGAATGGATGCATTTCTTGATACAATAATTTACCAACAGCCGTATGTATTGCAGAAATTTATTTTACATACTTCTTATAAGGAACTAGTTTCGGCATTACATTGATGCCATCTTCAGGCCCCACACATCACAGTTGTAAAATCGCTATACAACGAAGGAGCCTTATAACTGGATCCGTGAATCAAATCGCTATGCAACAGCTCTTGGTGGCCAGGCGACACAGACTGGGCCTGAAGATAGCATTAGTGTAATGCCGAAACTGGTTGCATATGAGTAGTTCATAAAATAAATTTCTACAATACATGCGGCTGTTGGTAAATTATTATATCAAGAAATACATGTCAGGCGTTGTCCCACAGTCCATAATGGATCAACAAAGATTGAATGGATGCAGGTGATCAGACATGATGCTTAAGTATGTGTCAACTGTCAGAGTCATATCTAGATGTATCAGGGGTCTCATATGACTCAAACTGCACACGACCCACATCATTACAGAGCCTCCACGTGCTAGAACAGTCCCCTGCTGACAACTAGGATCCATGGATTCATAAGAGCGTCTCCATAACCGCTCGATACAATTTGAAACGAGTCACGTCCGGACAGGCAACATGTTTCCAGTCATCAATAGTCCAATGTCAGTGTTGACGGGCCCTAGCGAGGCATAAAGCTTTGTGTCATACAGTCATCAAGGGTACACGAGTGGGCCTTTGGTTCTGAAAGCCCACATCGATGATATTTTGTTGAATTGTTTGCACACTGACACTTGTTGATGGCCCACCACTGAAATCAGCAGCAATTTGCGGAAAGGTTGCACTTCTGTCACGTTATACGATTCTCTTCAGTCATCTTTGGTCCTGTTCTTGCAAGATCTTTTTCTGGCCGCAGCGATGTCGGAGATTTAATGTGGTACCGGATTCCCGATATTCACACACACTCGTGAAATGGTCGAATCAAAAAATCCCCTCTTCATTGCTACCTCAGAGATGCTGTGTCCCATCGCTCGTGTGGCAAGTATAACACCACGTAAAACTCATTTAAATCTTAATAACCTGCCATTGTAGCAGCAGTGACCGATCTAACAAGTGCACCAGACGCCTGTTGTCTGATATAGGCGTTACCGACCGCAACGCCGTATTCTGCCTGTTTACGTCTCTCTGAATATGCATGCCTATACCAGCTTCTTTGGCGCTTCGGTGTACATTAGTATCAGGAGTTATTTTTCTGTATGTAACCGTAGTTCTGTCACATTTCTCAAACCAGGCAGTTTTCCCGATTTTGGATACTTTAACCGGCAAACATTCGGGTGTAGGCAATCTGCAACCACGTGTGCATCATAATACATGTAATGTAACTCTTCAATTTATCTGTCCACCTCACTGGGTAATATAATAGCTTGCCATTACATAAACTCTCTTTAATTCTTTTGAATTCCCTTTCGCACTTTTGGTTCAAGATTCCACCACCCAGAATTTAGATAGAATCCACACACATCTAAATATGACTGTAGCTGTTTCCTGGTCGATGTTCGCTTGCAGTCGGCTATTGTTTTTAGTTTTCCAGCATTCGACAGTATGCCCACTGATGTAAAAGTACGCTCCAAGAACTGTATCTCGACCCTGATGACTCGCATTTGGATAGCTTGAGTACCATGTCCCCTCCCTTTAAAGCTACGGGTGCTTTCTCCAATAGTTCACAGTGCTGATGTCATGAAGTAGTGGAAATTAAAACGTGGTCCACATAGCCAACCAGCTCGCTCATTAGTTCGGCTCCTAATACATGACTTCGTGCCCTCACAAATACAGCAACAGAGATAATCAATCCGAATGATACAATCTTGAACGAATAGCTTCGCCCTTCAAATAGAAATAGACGTGTTACCTTTTTCCACCAATTCAACTTTCCAAAAGACCGCTGTTAAATCCACTATTCACACTGCTGTTATGGTTCTGATGAAACTGTTTATGTTGGTTTCGTTCATGATAGCTGAAGCTACTGTAGTGATCCCCACTTTCTTATCTGTCGTTAAAATTTTGTGGCTTAAATTTCAATGCCTGTTCCAAATTTTCCTAATAAAATCCAAAAATTTATCTATTTAGTCGGTCGGGCTGTGTACAAGATCCCACTGAAAAGATTCCACAAATGTCGTTTGAGTGTTGCAATTCCAATCAGAGTGCCCAGTGGTTGGCTTAGGTCATGTACATGAAACTCCTGCATCATCATAATGTCATGTCTATAACTTGGTCCATATAAGATTTCATTCTTGAGCCATGTCTGCTTTGCCTCATTCCAGAATTTGTTCACAAAACACTTTTCAAACACTTCATAACTAAAAAATTAATTATCTATCACATTTACCTGTTACTGTGCATCACATTCCATCTGCCTTTTAACCAACTTGATTTTAGTTCCATCAGACATTCCCAGTGCGAAACTGTCTCTACATATGGCAAGAAAATTTATGGGATGGCACTTTCCATCGTTAGCAAAACATTTTGCAGTTCCTGGGCCACCTTATGGTACATTTATTACAGTTGCTGCGTGACTTGTGGCTAAAGGATGCACTTTCATACTCATATCTTTAATTTGCTGTCCAAACCCCACTGATTCTGCTCAATGCCCCTTTCACACTCAACTATATTTCCAGATGTTGTGGAGAGCCATTCGACTCTCTCCCACAAGCGTATTCTGCTTCAGTACACATTCATTTACACTACCCCTCCCCCCTCCCCAAAACATAACGCTTCGTTTCCAATTTTATATCCATCGAGTTTTTGACATAATCTATTTCACCATCAACATGGCTGACTTCATCAGCAGTTTTGCCCATTTCAGTTCGAATCTCTGTTAGCTTCCCCTCAATCACACCCCACTTTAATTTTCATATATTCGACTTTTAGGTCCGTTTCCAAATTCCTCGTGTCAGTCTTCAGTTCAGTACCCATGTATGATATACTAGTTGTTATTTCCCTCATCATCTGCAACATCTTTGCAGTTGGGTCTTCTATAACCAAACTTTCCCACTCTGGTTTAGTGCCATCTGGTAAACTGTAATTTAGTGCTCAGTGACTGCTTAATCAGGATAATTCCCGTTTCTGAAATTGAGCCTACAAAGTCACATATTTTTACACTTTCGTTGCCTGTATGTATCTTTTGTGTCATGATGACTGCTTCTGCAGTTCTGTTGACGACGAAAGTAAAGGATTCTGCTGACGATGGAGCTGCTACCAATGCCTACAGTGTAGATTTCTATGTCGTAGCTGTAGCCGTAGCTGCGGACACAGTCTACGGAGCCATTTAAGTCTCCACTGCTGAAGCCGACTTCTCACACTCAGCACACCTTTGCGATGCCGTCTTCTTCTCTCTTGAACACCACTCCATGCTTAATTTCTCACTTCTAATTTCTAACACCTTTGTGTGTTTTCTGGTGCTGGCTACTTTTTAACTCGGAATTCCGACGCAAACAAACTACACCTCTCAGGATCTGGATCACAGGTTCCTATTTGCAGCTTCAAGATGGAATGAATTTACGTCCAGTTCAGGATGAAAACCCCATTTGCGACTTCCCTGCTCTGCATGTAATGTGACAGAGGGGCAAATGTCCGACTCTAAATAAAGCGTGGGTGGTAAAAGTTCTAGGGACGAACTGCGCACTATCTGCTTTATGCCCTGTTGCTGTACTGGCAAATAATGTACTGGGATCCTGCAGCCGAATAACTAGGGGTTGACAAATTATGCAAATTATAAATTAATGAAAATAA
Organism: Schistocerca piceifrons; assembly: GCF_021461385.2. Classification (NCBI taxonomy): domain Eukaryota; kingdom Metazoa; phylum Arthropoda; class Insecta; order Orthoptera; family Acrididae; genus Schistocerca; species Schistocerca piceifrons. The sequence continues at coordinate 360,835,303 of NC_060139.1, read as the reverse complement.
ACGAACAGGGAAACATTTGTAACAAACATAACAACACTACACATTTAACTTTTAAGAACAAATGGTTTATTCAGTAAGGTCCAAATTTCTACTAAATGGTGACCCCATAAGCAGATTTATACATAAATAACTTTAATTATTGCAATACATCAACAACCCTTGAAAGATGAGAAAACCCTCTAAACTCGAGTGAAAACAAATACTCAGTACATAAGATCCTTCTTATGATTCCTTAGATGCCCGTGATCAAGACCCAATAAGCAATCCGAAGTGCCTCTACATAATAAAATCGCACCACTCTGTCATACTCTCTGATGGTAGAAAACTAGCCTCTCCTTCTCGATAGACATCCCAGACTGTTCTCCCACTGTCTCCGTCCTTTCTGCTCTCAAGAGAACATCCACCACAACCAACATCCACCAACGTCATGACACTTTAGTCAGTGAGAGTTCGAGAAGCTCTCCAACAAGTTAAATGTTTTGTACAACAGTTTGACATATGTATATGCAAATGGACCATCATTCCTACACTAATGATTCTATATCTAAACTATATATTCTAATTGACAGATTATGTCATGTCGTGACTGCTGATACAAATTCTTATAATTTTTAATTACAATTCCCATTGACGTCGACATCTTTGTGCTTCTTGCGCACCCTCATTAATACAGGGTGGCGCACGAAATGTGTTACCATTTTGTTTTTGAATATGAACTTTATTGTCAATACAATCTGAAAGGAACATATACTACAATGAAGAGCCGTCCATGGAGATTTGATCTAACTCAGCACATGCTCAATATGTCCACCATTTCGTTTCCTAACCTCCTTCAAACGAACACTGAAGTTAGTGATTACCCTACGGCACATGTCTTGTGTAATTTCACTGCAAGCTTGAAGAATAAGTCTTCTGAGCTCCATTAAATCACGTGGACGTTTCGGGAAAATTTTTTCCTTTAGGTACCCCCAAAGAAAAGAGGTCTGGACTGTTGGGGGGGGGGGGGCAATTTTGTCCGTCATTGAAGCGACCTGGAAACCTGAGTGAAATGATCCGCATGTCGAAATGCTCGTGTAAAAACTCCAACACAGTGTTTGCGGTATGTGGCCTTGCTCCATCTTGCATGAACCACTGCGTGTTGAAGGGCAAGGCAGTAGCAAGAAGCTGTGGAATGAAGCTATTGCGAAGCATGCTCAAATAAAGCTCGCTGTTCACAGTTTCTTCAAAGAAAAAGGGTCCAATAAGTCAGTGACTGGAAATTGCTCCCCATCCTGTAATCCTCGGAGCATAATGTTGTCGTTCATGAAGCACTTGTGGGTTTTCAGTGGCCCAAAAGCGTACATTTTGTTTGTTAACCACACTATCTAAATGAAAATGCGCCTCGTCTGAAAACCAAACGTTGTTCAGAGTTTCTTCCCTATCCTCCGCCCACTGAGCAAACAGTGGTGTCAACTGCTTGTGTTCTTCAGTGAGCTTCTGTACACAGGTCATCTTGTATGGGTACATATGGAGGTCACTTTTAAGAATGCGTTGAACGGGGCGTCTGGAAATTCCCAGTTGCACTGCTGCCTTTCTACACGATTTCCCGGGACTTCTCTGTGCAGCAACTCATACCGCTTCAATATTCTCCTGCGCACAAACAGGCTTAGGCCGAGGTCGCTTCGCTTCCTATACTGTTCCTTCCTGTACAAATTTATCGTACAGCATGTGGATGGTCTTGTTGCAAGGGACCCATCGTGTGTTAAACTGTTGTCGAAAACGCCTCTGATTCACAACAAGGCTTTTCGTTTCATGAAAAGGTAACACAATTGCCGATCGTTGCTGCGTCGTCGGTCTTTCATTGTCAGCCATTGCTGCTTACTGTCTCCTAGCGGCAGTATCGTGAATTACACGTCATTTCGTAACTCATTTGTTTTTTCAGGCTCTGCTGGTACTGCTGTAGAGATCCCAGCGGGATAACTAATGTGCGTCATAAATTGTGAAAGAAACAATTGGTAACACATTTCGTGCGCCACCCAGTATAATAATCAGCATTGATCATAGATTAATAAATCGGTTCACTAATAACTACACAATGCTTCATTTTATCAGTGTATGTGTATAAAACGGTCTGCTTCGACACAGACGTGCTATATTTGTAGTTAGCCATATACAGTACTCAAGCTCCAACTCTCTGCAGTCCAGCGCAGCTCACATGTAAACGCCACACCGGCGAAACGCGGTCGCTGGCTCGCGCTAATCTTCTCGTTGACCGTAGGCCCTCTCCATACTTGTTACGTTCAGTTCCAGCCAAGGGTTTCTCCTTAGACTCATTACGTTATAATGTAATCCTCCACTAATGCCTTCTTCGACATCTGTTAGGCAAGTTGAAATGTAACAGCTAGGACGTTACCGCTTCTTTAAGGTTTGTTACCAGTAGTTTCTCATCCCTTTAATTAACTGGAACGTATATACTGTGCTCCAGTGTGACAACATAGTGCCCACACGAAGGAGCTGGATGTACACCTGAACGACTCAATGAGGATTATTACGGGCACATTAAAATCCACCCAGATCCCCTGGCTGCACATCATCAGCAACATCCCACCACCTGAATTATGACGCCAAGACGCTATCGATCGAAAATGGAGGAAACTAAACCACTCCGACTATCCACAAGACCTCCCAATTCATACAGTCTTAAACAACCCTCTCCCAGACCGTTTAAAATCTCGCATTCCACTGTGGCGTAATGGAAGGAACAATAAGTAGTTAGACATTAAAGAAGAGTGGCACAAGAGGTGGAATGCTGCAACAATAGCACATCCAGGTATCCAAGACCCAACTGCCAGCCTACTAGGATTTCATCTGCAGAGAAGGGAGTGGACAAGGCTGAACAGAATAAGAACTGACCACACCAGGTGCTACGCTATGATGCACTAGTGGGGACTCTGAGATTTTCCAGCCTGTGATTGTGGGGTCAAGGAACAAACTGTTCAACATATCGTCAGAGACTGTCCTCAGAGGAAGTATCCTGGACCATATAGTGACTTTATTAATGCTACTCCCTCTGCTGTTAGTTGGCTTCAATCATTAGATATTGAAATATGATTAAACGTATCTGCCTTTTTTAGCTTGCAATTATATCAGTCAAAGTATTCAGTAATATTAAGTTAAAAATTTTCACAATTTAAAAATGTCCATACAGTTTGTGCCAAAAAAGTAAAACTAAAGTACATGTAAATACTTAACTAGATATACATGTAAAATTAAACTTGATGTGCTTGTCAATGTTTGCTGTTGTCGCCATACAATAAATAAATAAAATAGAAAAGTATGTTAAGTATAGCCAATATGGGCGAAATCAGTAACACCACATTCTGGGAACTGTGATCATGAAAGAAACTCACACAATGTATTCATTATACCTCAAGTAGACACTGTAGTTGGTAGGAGTGTCTAAAACCATTATATTCTCTTAATATTGGCAAAATTCTGCTATCGTCATTTTTGACAACGCATTTAAAACAGAAGTGATTTGAAAGTGATTAAAATCTGTAAAATCCAGTTGTAATCGTCATTTATGATACGTAGTTCAATGTATTTAAAAAATAAAGAACGCAATCCAATTACAATACGAGTGTAACTATACTGTATAATTACAAAGCACTATACTGTCTGCCAGAGTCAGTGTCGGCAAGACCGTTTTACTGAAATGAAGTACAGTTTTACTAAAGCTAGGAAACATGCTAGAAGGAATTTGTATTCTGTATTTTACGAGTAACCCACTGAAATGTAATATGTATTGTTATATTTATATATCAGACAATGTTCATTGTGAATGAGACAGCATTGTAACTAAATTCATGCATTTTCTAATGTAATTTTATTTTATGATTTATTCAGTGTTATTTAACATTGTCAAACAATATTAACAAGCTGTTAAAATTCATTGTGATTTTTTAATTTTCTGTTTTTAAGAATCACATCATTGTAGCAAAAGTGGAACGACTGTTGGATTCCCAGTTTTGTCTGAAGTATCGACGCGGCACTTGTGCCGATCAGGTCAGTAAACATGTAATCGATTCTAAAAGGTGCATATTATGCCAACTTTGTACAGTTGTACCTCGAAATGAAGAAGATAGAAACTCAAAACTATGTGTGGCACTAATTAATGTGGGCATTACTACACAGTTGGTCAGTGTTTGTAACACCAGGACCTCTTCAAAACAGATAGCACAGGTTAAGTATTTGATCCCAGCGGAAGAACGTTTTTGGGAAACGTCTCAAAGGTGACACCGAGGCGTAATCTGTCTATTGGGATAATGAAATTCACCGTTATATACAACGTTAAATCATATTATGGAATATAGTACAGCCCCTACATCCTACATAACCGTGCAGTTAATATTCCAGGAAATTTTTACTTTTCAGAGCATTGAAGATTTTGCCCAAAAGCTTTGCTGCAATTTTAACGAGCACTCACACATATTGTACAACACAACCACATTTTTGGGGGATCTCCCATGTAAAACTGAACAGTCTTCACGCAGTGTGTCTGTACCCAACAAGAGTACGTATGCAACAGAAAAAAAAGATGGTAGGTTCTATTTCAGAGTTGATCTGCAAAATTTTCCAACTGCTATTACGTCAGGTCAGTGTAAAAGCGCAGCTGCGCCGAAGAAGACGGAGTAATTTCCCGAGAACAGTGTGACAACCAATAGCTAATTTACGCAGCGATTGTTCAAACGTGTGTGAAATCTTATGGGACTTAACTGCTAAGGTCATCAGTCCCTAAGCTTACACACTACGTAACCTAAATTATCGTAAGGGTAAACACACACACACCCATGCCCGAGGGAGGACTCGAACATCCGCCGGGACCAGCCGCACAGTCCGTGACTGCAGCGCCTTGGACCGCTCGGCTAATCCCGCGCGGCTACGCAGCGATTGCCAAGGCTGCGTGCGCAGTGGCACCGACAACGATCGCCAAATGCCGTTGCCACAGGTAGCCCTCATAATGTCGGATGACAGCTTGGTCACAATACGTCCGACCTCCTTCGTCTGGAACCGCTCGACCGCTACAGGTTCTAATCCTGCCTCGGGCATGGAGTGTGTGATGTCCTTAGGTTAGTTAGGTTTAAGTAGTTCTCAGTTCTAGGGGACTGATGACCTCAGCTGTTAAGTCCCATAGTGCTCAGAGCCATTTGAACCTCCCTCGTCAGTTTTTGGCGTTTAGGAGGCTAGAATCATTCACGGATGGGATGGATGCCACGATGCCACTGTGCTTGGAGAAGAGTACCGCATCGATGCTTTTGCTATAAAAAGCCGCCGAATGTATGTGAATGAGCTATATCTGTCTCGAAAAGAACGTGTCGAGTACTGTAAATTATTCCCTCAGTCATTGGAATAACCAGACTGGGTTTATGAATACACTGAGATGAACAGAGAAATGTATTTCGTGCTCAAGATGATTCATGTTAACAATGAAAAGCGAGATTACAAACACTCTACACAACTCCAAACAAATTCAGCAAAACAGACGTATGTCAATCAACCTTCAATGATTGTCATTCAGCGTACGTGCAAAAGACAAACATAAATTTTGGGAGAAGTTACTCTGAACACCTAAAGAACTGAAAAGTGGAAACACATACACCACATTTGCAAACCACGTCATTTGAGGTTACAATTTACGGCTAAAATATCCGATAAAGATTTTTCCTATTTGTGGTTGCCAGTTAAGCTGCTGTTTTAGTCCAGTGATTCAGAGTGTATCCATATTATTATATTTTTCACCCTTGGGATCAGGGGCAGTGGCAAGGAAGGGGGGGGGGGGGGCTTTGGAGGGTCCCCCCCACCCCCCGCCCCCAATGGAGTATTATATTACATTGGATAAAATGACTTCAGAAATCAGCGAATGTATTACTCCAACAGACTGAATCTTTTTTTTATATATAATTATGAAGCAATATAGGTTGCAATGTATTTCAAACAAATTTTAACAAAAGAATAAGTGCGGTAAATAGCCTACTATCTAAACCAATAAATATCATTTAACTTAAAATGGGGGTCTTATTATTTATTAATACACATTTTTTACCCTGAACTCCAAAACAGTTACCAAAAACTACTTTAAGCAATAGCAAATTTTAGCAAACTGTCGGTGGAGGACCCCCAACTCACCATTTGTTAAGCGATATTCCATTCCCCCAACCCTCTCCCCCCCTCCCCCCTCCCCACCCTCCCCAATTAGCACCACCCCCTTGACCAACTTCTAGAATCGCCCCTGCTTCGGATGCCACAACCTGCTTCTTTCTTCTGCTTTACTTATCAATTTTTCACAGTTCTTATTTCCTGTGTGAGAACGGTGACCATATTAAACAAACTGGTTTGAATGTCACCGACTGTCGTCCAAAGCTCATATGATCTGGCGAGGAGATCGGTTGCATTGTGATCGAGCAAGTAGTGGCGTACTCATGGGGATATAATTATACCTCCATGGCCGTATTGATTTGATAAGATCGGCTGTCTTCGGCTGATGTCGGTCGACGTCGGAATCAATCGATGTCGGCGCCACTGTGAACGCAGCCTCATACCACTTTACTTCTCATTCTAGTCGTCCACGGTTATACTAGAATTCCCTAAATCTATTGTTAAGTGAAATGATAAACAATGATGTCTAGAAGTGTATGAATGTCCCTAGAAGTCCTGGAATGACTGGACTCACCCTTGCTTCAATATGCGCACTTTGTTTTCCTTGATCCATTTTAATGGGTGAGCTGCCATAGCGTATCTGTGATGACGAAGAAGCGAATATTGTCAATTCTGGGAGCGGTGTAAGAGGTTTACTTGACTGTCAGGTGAAGTTCCCTCTTTCTAACTAGGATGCATGCAACATGATCCTTCACCATGAGATAAAATAAAATAGCTTGAATGTTAGCAGATGGGGGAAAGGTTGTGTCTTCTCACCACCCTGTGTGGTACCTGCGATGTTGTATGGATATTTCCTATTGTTAGAACTGCTGACTTCCTGCACATGTCCATCATACTAGCACCATGTGTCAGTGAAGCACAAAACAGTTTACAAGACTATCTTTCGTACTGTTTCAAGAAAACTTTTCCCTGAAGTCGGTGTACTTGTGTTTTTAAGTACATTTCCTTTGTCTGGTTGAAAACTGTTTATATCCTCTTATATCTATTCCGAACAGATTTTCGAGTCAGCTTCTTCACATTTCTGTTCGCCCAGCGCAGCTATCTGGAGGAGACACTGGTCAGAATGGGATAGTGACACGGATCCAAGGTGTCGTTTAAGAGTTTGAAACTCTGGTCTTCTGTCAGTGGAAGAGAACACTGGTAGCTTTATAGGGGCTGCCACGATCTGAAGCGGTGATCGTAGTTAAGTTTCATAGATATTTAGGTCGACACTTGTCTTTCTGTAAACCCAGTGCCTCGAGATCTAGCACTAAGATGACGTTAATATAATATCACTGGACAAAATACTAGTCACCCACTAATAATAATAACGTCGTGTGACGAGGGCCTCCCGCCGGGTAGACCGCTCGCCTGGTGCTAGTCTTTCGATTTGACGCCACTTCGGCGACGTGAGCGTCGATGGGGATGAAATGGTGATGATTAGGATAACACAACACCCATTCCCTGAGCGAAGAAAATCTCCGACCCAGCCGGGAATCGAACCCGGGCCCTTAGGATTGACAGTCTGTCGCGCTGACCACTTTTTTTAAAAATCTCATTTTGTTCGTTTTTCGTTCGTTGTATCTGCTCTGGACGGACGTCGAAAGACACCCGTTTCAGTTCGTTGTTGATCCATTAACTCAGTTTTTTTTTACTATAGAGGCCAGCTAGCCCTCTGACCGAACACGCTGAGCTACCGTGCCGGCAGCACTCAGCTACCAGGGGCGGACAGTCACCCACTTAAAAGGTCACATTGATCTCTTTTGAGCTCCATAGACGGTGTACACCTGTCAACAGACAGCCATGTGTCGCTCGATTGTTGACACAAGTCAGCTGCCAGTCTTTGTTCGTAAACCACCAGTAGAGTAGATAGTTTGTTGGTGTGTAACACCAGGAAGGTCTACTATCTGCCGGCGAGCAAGGGATGCGGGGAGCGGACGGAGTGGATAGGGTTTACTGCCGGGAGAGGCAGGGCGTGGGGACATTTGCCTGTCTATCTACTGTTAGCATGCAGCGCAGGTAACACAAACCTGTGTTTCGAGCTTCTTAAGCTCCTGGTAACCGACTTCCTTTTCCAAACTGAAGTAGAAGGTAACCTCCATGATAAGCCAGCAACCGCATCATCACTCATTTTCGAAAAATCTCAAAGAAAATAGCGCAACAAAACAGTGACAGCGCCACTCAGTATGGTAGTGAAAAACTCTGGTGTTAAAAAAAAACAGAGGTTGAAATAGGTTTTTATGGGTTTTATCGTTTTTCAGATTTTTTTCTTATTGAAGATTAAATAATTCAGTTTAAACCCATATGATTAATTTATTCAAAACACTAACCTATTCTTTAAAATATTTTATTAGTGTCTCTTTCCTTGTTCTACCAGTTCAACATCCACTGAGAGAATCTTCTTCACCTGTGGTCTTGTACGGTCAAAATTAAGAAATAATTTAGGAGAAAAAAGACCTGAGAAATGAGTGAACTATAAACTTCTGCATACTTCCAAAAAGTAGTAAAATGTATTGGGTTGTTATAATTAAAGAGCAGCTATTCACGGAGGTCCAGTGTGGGCTATAATTATTATATGGCAGTGAAACATGGTAGATATGCTAATAATGCATTAATGCGGAATCGATTTACACTGAAAAAAATTAGTCCGATTTTGGCCAGCAGGTGCAAATCTGGCGCTATACAGCATCGTGCTGACGTCTCCGGTGCTCATATTTAACAAATTGTGTATGTGGTAGTTAATAATGAAATCAACATTGGTCGTTTCTCACTTATTTGTCCTTTTCTACCCACTTCCCGTTCCTAATCCATTACATGTAGAAACATTTTATACGTCTTTCTCGCATTCAAAACGCCAGATTTGCACCTGTTGACCAAAATTGGAACAAATTTTTTACACCATAAATCGGTTCTGCTATAACGCATTAGCATATCTACCACGTTTCGCTGCCATACGATAATTACAGCCCACACTCGACCTCTGTGAATAGCTGCACTTTAATTATTACTAGCCGTTACTTTACAGTTATTACGATTCTACATCAAGTTAGAGTTTTATTTTATGGATGTGAAGATGTTATTTAGCTGTGTTTCCTATACTGTAAGAAAAATTGAAACACAATGTTCATAAAAGAAATTCTTGTGACTGTAAATAGTGTCTTCAGTAAATATGATGGCTCTTTTTAATTTGTGTAAGGCGAACTAGTTAACATTTTGTATGTTAACTAAATTTTCATAATCAAATATAGTTGGGTTTTATTGGTTTTAGAATTTTTAAAACGTTTTTATAATAAAAACCGCATGGTTATTCTGGGTCACTTTAAATAACAGCAACCCTGTCGCTCAGCGACAAAGCACACGACAATGGTGTTCACGTCGGGTATTGGTATGCTGTACAGTTGACAATGAACATCTGCGGATCACTCCGGCACGATATCTCCCGACTGCTACCGACCTCTACTGCAGAACTAGAAAATCCACATGTCAAGTTATATTTCCCACACAGTACACAGAAAAGTTACTTATTTAGCTTTTTCTGTGTGCTCTTGTAGTTTAATTCTGAAATTCCGTGTATATTTGTGTATTTAAGAGGTATAATCACGCCTTTGATTGTGGCACCATACACAATCATTAACCCGGCTCCAGGGAGGTAGGGTCTTCTTCCCTATTCCTTTACTGGGGTAATTCCTGTCTGGCGTGTCCACGTCACGGGGGTGGCCATCCTACACTTCAGTAGGCCGGAGTGATAGGATGGCTGAGTTCAGGCAGGGACCCAATCCCGTGGGGTATAACACGGGACCCATGCCCAGGATTACGGGTGAAGATCTTAAATGGCAGCGACGGCGGAGAAGAAAGACTTCGAAACGGCGTAGCTGGCAGATGAGGAAACCCTCCTTTCTGGGGATTAAATGAGAAGGGAGCCACTGCCTTGTGGTGGAGGAGAAACTCCAAAGGCTAAGGGAAACAACCCCAACAGAAAATCCTTTCTTGCGCTAGGCCTAGCAAGCCAGTAGGAAAGTCTTCATGTATTGCTTTCAAAACACAGACGAGCATCGGAACGAACTGAAGCAAGGCAAGCGATGTATCATGTGTGAGATACAGAGGCGAGCGAATGTTCACTGCTAGTAGCGCCACGTCACCTTAACGCGTTTGCGCGTAGCGCGTAAGTATTGCACCACAATTACGTATGAAATTAAAAACCAAAATTTATGTTTAAAAGTTTGCTAAAATATAGTTTAGTGTTATAATGTTCCAAATACCAAATCTTTATGTTCTAGACTTTAACAGTTTACGTAGAAATGCCGTTTTAAGAGAAAAATAAGTAGCGCCAAATAATGAAACTGTAAAACCAGAATTTGGTCAGAAGGTGCAGTTACAGCTCATAAATAAGTTATGCAGGTTTCCAAAACCATAAAACAAAAATTAACACCGGAATCCACGTTTTTATTAAAAATCAAAAGCGCTAAATAATGGACTTAGAAACATGAAAAATTTGTTTATTCTTCACCCCAGAAGTAATAACTGAAAGACCACGTTTAGCTACCTCTCATAGATTTTGAGTAATTAAGTAAAAATAAATTTTGTAACTAAAATGTACCCAATTGTTGTAGATTAAGTGCCTGTAATTTTAATGATAGAGAATGCTGGTTAAAGTGGATGATAAACCATACCGAGTGATAGGGCTATACTAAATTTGAGACTTGTAGTATTAATAACTGCTGACATAAGTTCTAGTAAAGAAATTGTTCAAAGGTAACAATTTACCGTTAGTTCCAATATAAAAATTCTAGAAGGTAAAGTTTTCATTCTAGCGAGCTGAAACTTTTTCGGTGATTTCAAACAACTTAACTGAATACAAACAAAAATTAAGAGGTTTCTGAAGTAATTTGTAACTATATTATTAAAGTTTATGTGCCCGAGAAAGCGGTCGTTCGGAGGCTATTCCAGTATGCAGATAGCCGTAGACAGCAGATGTTCCCTCGGCCGTCCGCTCCGGCATCTATATAAATGCAGTCCGAGAGGCAGTAAGGCGGTTCACTTCGCTTTCAGCTACTGTTAAGATCTACGTGTGTTAAACGTCGGATCGCGCTCTGCCTCGGATGACGGCAGAGCCGAACTGTGTCAGAGCGCGTATTTTGCGGTAAAAACGGATAGTGTACTCGCGAGGACTGTACACTGTCCTGTATCGCTTAGAATTCGCCAGAGTAACTGTTGAGGGTGCCGTTCGTAAGAGTCACAATTCCGCATGGCAAGTGGTGACTTTATTTCCACTTTTAAATCGAGCGCTAATTCGGAACATGTATTGCAAACTTTCATTGAGTAATTTTAGTCAAGGAGAAAGACAATCTCGTAGGAACGTACGGTAGAGGTCGCCTCTGAACTGCTAAATGTGCTGTTAGAATAGAAAGACTTGCTTTCAATTGAAAATAGTGAATTTCCAAGTGTTGTATGTGATAAACTTTACGCAATACAATTTTGATTGGAACTTTATACTTATATTTAAAATCAAAGTCCTGATCCCGCAAAGAAATAGGAGGATAGAAACTTTTCTTTCAGTGGGCTGGACCAGAATATGACCGTGCAGAGTGGAAACTAAGGTCAGCTTGTTTCCCTTCGCTTTCTGGCTGACCTCTAAATGAGTTGCCAGGCTCGCGTGAGAAAAACGGCGAACAAACGAACAGATGATTAACTTTTACCCGCCGCCCCACAGAACCACTCAGGATTTGACCCCACTGCTTCTTCAAGTACTGGTGCGAATGATGGGACACCTAATGATATTCATCAGTACAAGAAGATGAAACCAGGTGGACTAAAAAATAACCTAAATATTGTCACCCTTAATATACAGAGTGTTTATAAATGAATATCGGGGTTTTAACGCTTTATAATATTTATTACATTAAACTTCCAGTTATAAATCACATGTCAAATGAAAGAGCCACTCAGTTGTGTTTGGCACCAGTGCGCATGCGCAATGTTTCCGCCACAATCCGCTTCATGTACCCAAGCGCTGATAGGCCACAAGGGGCCCAATGACAGGGATTGCTTTGTATGGCCTCCACGTTCACCCGACCTAATGCCATGCAGTTTTTTCCTTCGGGGCTTCATCAAGGTTCGTGTGTACGTGCCTCCGCTACCAGCAGACCTCCCTGAATTAAGAAACCAGATTGAAGTAGCTGTTGCTACAATCACTGAAGACACACTTATCAACATGTGGGAAGAACTCGGCTATAGACTTGATGTGTGCCGTGTGACAAATGGTGCTCACTTTGAACATTTATTAGGTTCTTGGTAAAACTGTTTGAGTTTCTCTTTCATTTGACATATCATGTATAGGTGTTAAACACCATGTATTAAGCCTCAACGGAAAAATCGAAGAAATAACAGATGTACTAACAGAGATTTTGGTATTAAGTGAAACGAAGTGGAAGGGAAAAGATAAGAAGAATTTGAGAGGAGGAGGAAAACTGTACTGGAGTGGGAATAACAAGTTTGGAAGAAACGTTGTGGCAGTGATGGTGAATAAGAACGTATAAAGCTGTATTGAAAGTGTGAGATATATATCAGACAGGATCATAATCTTAAACCTGAGATTCCAAAAAGAAACACTGAAAGTTATCCAGATTTATGCACCTCAAGTGGGTGTAACGAAGAAGAGAAGATGGACTTTGAAAATGAGTTAGAGAACCATATAGAGAGTGCTAATATAGTGATGGGAGATTTTAATGCACATGTAGGCAAAGATAGAAAGAGGTTTGAGCAAGTGTTGGGATGTTTTGGATATGGAGACAGAAACGAAGAAGGGGAAAGACTCCTGGATTTGTGCCAGAGGAATGGAATGAAGAGTGAAGAACATCATGGGTTTATGAAAGGAAGAAGCATGATCGACATGATATTTTCTATCTGTCAACTGATGGAAAAAAGTTGGGAGTATAACGCCAAAGGGTGATGATGGTTTTTATAGACATAGAAATGCATATGACTCAGTTAACAGGGAAAGACTCTGGGAAGAAATGAAGAAGACAGATATAGAAGATGTTTACATTAATGTAATAAAGACAATGTACAGAGTACACAATTGTAGAATTTGAACGCCATTTGGGAACTCTAAATACTTCGAAATAAGACAAGTAATTAAACAAGGAAGTATTCTATCTCCTGCACTTTTTAATATTGCGATGGAGGGAATGAATAGGGCAGTTAAAGATATAGTAAAAGAAAAAGACACAAAGATGATTTCTGCAGATGATATGGTAATATGGGGCGATAAAGAGGTAGATGTACAGTTACAACTTGATGCGTGGAAGGAAATAATGAAAAGGTATGTATTAAAAATAAAGATAACAGTGAAGTAATGGTATTTGGAATGGACAAAGGGATCAACGGAAATATTACTTTGAATGGAGAACCTCTCAAAGTGGTAGACAGTTTCACTTATTTAGGGAGTGAAATATCTAGTGATGGAAGAATAACCAACGAAATTAATAGAAGGCTACAGAATGGAGGAAATTTCTACCAAACAATAAAACACCTGGAATGAGATTTTCAGTCTGTAGCGAAGTGTGCGCTGATATGAAACTTCCTGGCAGATTAAAACTGTGTGCTCGACCGAGAGTTTGGAAGGTAGGAGACGAGATTACTGGCAGAAGTAAAGCTGTGAGCACCGGGCGTGAGTCGTGCTTCGGTAGCTCAGATGGTAGAGCACTTGCCCGCAAAAGGCAAAGGTCCCGAATTCGAGTCTCGGTCGGGCACACAGTTTTAATCTGCCAGGAAGTTTCAATAAAACACCTGATTTAGAATAAGGAAGTTTCATTAAAAGCAAAACTCCTTATTTATAAGAGTTACTACTTCCCTATTGTCACCTATGGAGGAGAAACATGGACAGTGCCAGAAAGGAACTGGAGCAGACTGCAAGCAGGGGACATGAAATTTCTCACAGCAGTTAAGGGAAAAACAAGAATGGACAGAGTAAGGAATGTCGATATTAGAAAGGTCCTTAAGCAAGAAAGTATGAGAGAAAAAATTGAAAAATAGAGATTAAGATGATACGGGAACGTTAAGAGGATGCATGGGCAGAGACTCCCGAAATTATAGGTGAACTAAAGATGGATGGAAATAGACCTAGAGGGCGCCCAAGAACACGGTGGAAAACGGGAGTGAGAATGTCTGTGGAAAGGAGAGGCGTGACCTGGCAGCAAGTGGAGGAAGAAAAGTGGTGGGAGGACCGAGCCAAATGGAGAGGTCTCGTCAGCATCCAGACCCGGCAGTAGCTGGAGTGGGATCCGGTTATAGATAGATAGAATCACGCCTTTTTGTAGCTATGCAGTGTAGGTTTACGTTGTCTGTACCACTGATGTCGTTTGTTTAGTTTTGATCAGCCAGTGACCATTATAGACCACTCAGGCATGAGCCAGCCTCCGTTTGTGAACCACTAAGAGTGTAGATCGTTTGTTTGCCTCTGCTGGCGTCGAGTGAACTTAAGTTAGTGACACGTTCAGCGGTTTTTAGTACTTTGTGTCCGTATTTTTAACAAGTTTGTTAGTGCAAATATCTAAACGACAACAGGTCTCGTTTTATTATTATTATTATTATTATTATTATTATTATTATTATTATTATTTTGCCTGCTGTCTTCATTCGAACTGGCCACAGATCGAGAACAGCTGAAGACACTGTTGTCTTCGATCAGCTGGCTACAAGTCGCTGCCTCTGGATATAGCAGATCGCATTGGACACCTCAGGTTTCGCTTGTGCCACCCATTGGCTCTTTTGCTGAGGCACCTACCAGCGCTCCCAACACGGGGATCACGCTCACCGTATAGTGAGTAGCAAGCTGCTACCATTCACATCGCTCGAGGCAGAAAGGCAATGTATGAACTGGCCATCTCCGCTCGCCCATTCGGTCTGTGAGTGGGAAAGTGGTCGCCCCCGCAGTAGAGGACGAGCAGGCACACGATAAGGGGGGTTTGCCAACTACACGAAGCTGCAGTGTTAGATGCAGTATGAAAGTCTTAGAGAAATAGCGTCCAGGACTGGAAATAAATCCAGCATTCACTTGGTATGTTTGCCGGGGGGCCTCACCTGAGCTATGGAGGAGACTGGTGTGGCTGTTGATTGTGTCACCTTTAGGTTGTAGTTTATGTCGGCACCAATTACGCCTGTCGCATGGGTTCTGAGGCTATCCTCAATTCGTATTGGTGGTTGGCGAAAGTGGTGAAGACTACTGGCCTGGCTAGCGGGATGCTAGCAAAGCTCACAATTTATAGTATCATACTCGTAACTGATCGGGATCCTTTGGTATGGAACCGAGTGGTGTGTCTCAGTCAGAGGCTCTATCAGTTCTGGGACGGTCTTGATCATATATTTCTGGACCTAGGTCATCACGTGAAAAATTGTAGGAGTCCCGCCGATAGGTCAGTGGTGCACTACACACAGAAAGCAGCTAATCGGAGAGTAGCAGAGGACTTGTGGAGTGCACATGGGTTTCTTTTAGACTAGACGGTAGTCTGAGGTCCTCTGATGAATCCTGGGCAGTCGATATGAAGAGAGTGAAATCAGATCTTGTACAAAATACACTTCGGATGCCAAAATTTTAACAGCAAATTGCCGAAGCATTCGTAACAAACATCCTCGATTTACCGCCTGCCAGGAAAGTTGTAGCGCTCGAATTATACTCGGGCCAAGAGCTAGATGAACCCCGAGCAGAAAGCTCCAAAATATTTAACGAGACGTGGAACATATGTCTAGAAAGCAGATTAGACACCATACGAGGTGCAGTGTTCATTACAGTCGACAAAAATATTGTGTCTATGCAGGTCGAAATTGAATCTGACTGTGATGTTATCTGGACGCGAGTAATTGGCCCATGTGAACTCAAGTACATCATCGGATATTTTCGCAGGCCACCTGATTTCACCGCGACAGTTGTAGAATCATTCAAAGAAAATCTAAGTCCATAGTGCGGAGATGACCCGATCATGCTGCATACTTTAACCTAACGATGATGGTAGCAGTAGTTCTAAGCACATTTTCTGTAAACTGTCTTGAGCAAAGTGATATGACGTCATCATAGCGACGATGATTATTAAAGTTAATAAAGCCATCAAGAGTGCTAAGAGAGTTTCCGTGCTGGAAAGAACAAATAATCAGTTGTTAGCCTCCTACTTAGACAATGAATGGACGTCATTTGGTTCCAGTATGATGAACGTAGAGGCATTATGCGCAAACCTTGAACTGACTGTAAATCGCGCACTGCGGACGTATGTGCCGATTGGATTAAGGCTGGACAAGGCCCACCATGGTCTGAGAAAACGGAGATTGTTGTACTCTCGGGGAAAAAAAAGCGGAAATGTTGACAGGCAACAGTTAGTAGAAGCTTGGGTGTCTATAAAAAGATCTATTTGCGAAGCATTAAACGACTTCCACTGTCATACCTTAGCAAACGATCGAGAACGCGAGAATATTCTGGTCCTACGTAAAATCACTAAGCGGGTCGAAGACTTCTGTCCAGCTACTCGTCGATTAATCTAGTGCGCCAGTAGAGACAGTAAAAGAGAAGCTGAGGTTTTAAATTTAGGGTTGAAAAAGTCATTCATACGGGAGGATCGTTCAGACGTCCAATTGTACGCCCATCGCACGGACCCCCATATGGAAGACATAGTTACTGGCATCCCTGTCGTTGAGAAGCAATTGCAAGAGTAGAAAAAAAAAGTCACTGGAATCGCAGTTCAATTTTATAGAGAATTCAATATTAGCCCCTTACGTAGCTTGCATTTATTGCGAACCTTTCGCCTGGCACAGAGTCTCAAGCGACTGGAAAAAAGCGCAGGTGTAAAATGGGTAAAAGAACGGACACGCAAAATAGCAGACCAATATCGGTTTGCTGGAGAATTCTTCAAATATAATAAATTTCCTTTACACTGTAAAGCTTCTGTCCACAAATCAGCACAGATTTAGAAAGCATCGCTCGAACGAAGCTGAGCTTTCGCTTTTCTCGCATGATAGCCCGCGAACCATGGATGAAGAACAAGAGGCAGATTCCATATTCCTAGATTTCCGGAAAGCGTTTGGCATCGTGCCCCACTGCAGGTTGTTAACGAAGGTCCGAGCATACAAAATAGGTTCCCAGATACGTGAGTGGCTCGAAGACTTCTTAAATAACAGAACCCAGTACAGTGTCCTAGACGGCGAGAGTTCATCAGAGACAAAGGTGTCTTAAGGAGTGCCCAAGCGAAGTGTGGCAGGACCGCTGATGTTCTCCTTATAAATAAATGATCTGACGGAGAGGGTTAACACCCGTCTGCGACTGTTTGCTGACGGCGCTGTAGTGTACACGAAAGTGTCGTCGTTAAGTGTCTAAGAGAATACAGGGTGACTTAGAAATTATGTATATTTAGTGCGATGAACGGCAGCTTCCTCTGAACGGGGACAAATGTTAACTTACAGCGTTCTACGTTCAGAGGCAGAGGCAGACGAACAGGAAACACAAATGTTCGAATGCACTATTAGTGTTGTGCTGCTTGGTACAGGAACGTCGATTAAACATCTAGGTGTAAAGCTGCAACGCGATATGAACTGGAATGAGCACGTAAGGCCAGTAGTGGAGAAGGCGAATTATTGACTTCGGTTTATTGGGAGAATTTTATGAAAGTATGTATATAAAGGAGGCCGCGTGTATAACACTACTGCAAGACACTCTTGAGCACTGCTCGAGTGTTTTGGATGAGCACCAAGTCGGATCAGTGGAAGACATTGAAGCAATTCGGAGGCGTGCTGCTAGACTTGTCACCAGTAAGATCGATTACAGAGATTTTCGTGAACTCAAATGGGAATTCCTATAGCGAACTACTGTTGAGGAAATTTAGAGAACCGGCATTTGTGGCTGACTTCAGAACGCTTCTACAGCCGCCAACGTACATTTCCCGTAAGGACGGCGAAGACAAGACAAGATAAACTAAGACTCGTGTGGAGGCGCATGAACAGTCGTTTTCCCCTAGCTCCATTTGTGGTGAGAATAGAAAAGGAAATGACTAATAGCGGTAAAAGTGCACAGCGTGGTGGATTGCGCAGTATATTTGTAAGTGTAGTTGTAGACGTAAGTCATGGCACTGAAGTGGTGTGTATGTGGCAGTCGGTTGTCTGAACAAGTCCAGTAGGATAGCGGGACGTGACAGAATGGCTGAAAGGTGCTATCGTGTTTGGACGTGACCGTGACCACACTGTGAATGAAATTTCCCAGTTTACTGTTACACGGACGGGCCAGTTTGTCTTCAAGGAATGATGTTCCGCAGACAGCTACGTAACAAAGAACAGTTATCGGAAGAAGCTGCTGATCGACAGGAACTGGCGACATGTGTCACACTTTGACATCGACAGTTGACAACAAACCTGACGGGAATTGCTGCTGTTGGTGAAATCAGGTCCATTCCAGGCTTCGACCCAATACTGTGAAGGGAATTGTATGCAGAGACACTGGGGGTATGCTACCATGCTCATAGCGGCACATTAAGTTACACGTCCTCATTAGGACAAACAGCATATAAGCTGGACAGCATATGCGTGGAGGCGAGTAGTGTGATACAACGAGTCGACGACTGTCTCTTTTAAAATGCCGCAAAGCATCAGATACGCCGATGGCCCAATAGGGCATTCAGTCCACACAATTCTATGCTGTTTTGGGGATCACACCATGAATTGGGTCCAAACATTCAGGTGATGGGAAAAACGAATAAGGATGTTTATTTCAACATTCTCGGTAACCAAGTGCAGCCCTTTCAGCTACATCTTCATGGCGTGTATACTTTGGACACTCTCGTCTTCAAAGCTGGAAATACCGCATTCATAGGGTAGGACTCATACATTCCCGGTTTGCCGAAAACTTAGGCACACTGCCGCACCTCTATTTGTCCGCTAAAGCACTCAGTTGCTATCCCACAGCAAAGTGGACAGCAGTGCCAGTGCGAGATACAAATGACCTTGAAATTGATGATGTCACTTTCGGTTTGATGTCACTTCTGGTGTGAGGTTACACTTGACCTTGAGATACGATAAACGAATTATCTAGAAAGGGGTACCATGTTACAGCGGAGGCCATTGGGCTAGTTACTCGTATATTCAAGGTCGCAACCTCTCACTCCAAATTTGCCCACGCACCTGAGACACTGCCATATAAGATACAAATGAACTTGGACATACAAGATATAAATGGCCTTAAGAGGGTGTACTTTGTTACACATCCTGCTCATGCACCCTTATCCCAGCCTCCTCCCCATCCTAACCACATACCTGCACCCCCCCCTCTCCCTCACCCCTGACCACCCTCTTCCTCTTCCTGGTTTTGTAATGAAAGAACGTGAGTCGGTGACTTCATTCTTAAACTGTGCACAGTAGGGAGAGGATCAGGGTACGACTATTTATTAATAGCATTGTGATTACGTTAAGTCATATCACTCGAAATCTAGGAAGAGAACAAAGATGTTTATATTTATTATACATAATAATAAATTAAGTTTATTACGTAAGAGGCAATCAAAAACTTTATATTTGAGGGTGTTGCTGCAGTGTATAACCAATATAGCACAACTCTGATGTGGGTTTATAGCACCAATATGTAAGTAAGGGATTAGTGTGAAATTCGTGTGTGTGCGATGAATGCTGAAACATAAATTGCGCCGACGTTGTTACCAAATCTGTCCAAACGCTTCAAACGCGTCGTTATTCCTCTTTCGGCTGCTGAAGGACAAACACCGGTAGACATCCATCGTACAATGATGAATGTGTATGGGGTAGCACGCATGTTGAAAACCACCGTTGTGGAATAGTGTGCTGGTCGCGATTCGACACTTGACGCCGACTGATCTGGGAGGCCAGCCTCATCCATAGCTGACCAGTGGGAAACACTCGAGCAGTCGCCCTATAGTCCTGATCTCTTCCCAGCCGATTTTCATGCCTTTAGCCCCTTAGAAAAGGCCTCGAAAGGTCGGCGATTCCTGTCGGACAAGGGTGCACAGCAGGCAGGTATGGACTTTATTTTCACAAATGCGTATCCTCAACCTGATGCGTCAGTGGAATGATTGCCTGAGTGGTCATGGCGATACTGCCAGATTAGCATACCGTTTCAGGACTGTATGGCCTTCAAATGGAAGCTTTTTGATCAGCCCTTACCATTATGTGAGTTTCGTCATTTGAGGTCAACGGAGAGGATTAGGATGTGCATATTTCTTAATAACAAATTAAATTTAATATTACTATAATAAACATTTCATCACTCGAGGCCTCAGCAGAGACTACACTGAGGCAGACATGTAAGTACTTTCATTTTAAATATTTTTAGACATTTTTACAATTTTTCGCATTTTTCGAACAATTTAGCGATTTTTTACGAATTATACCATATTTTCCATAGTCCATATGTAAATGCACAAGAATATAATGCTCTTATCGAAAACAACGAATTATCTAACAACAAATACACTGTTGCAGAGGTTTTAAACATTAAACAAATACAACAGTGTGATAGATAAACAAAGTAAACTCTTGCTAGCCCATCTCTACAGTACTAGTGTGAGTGTGTGTGTGAGACATCATATCGTATGTGTAAAAATGAAAGCGTTGTTAGATATAATGGTGTCATGGCAACATCTCGGTAAATTCATGTCGTCATAGTAAAATTCTGAGATATACCGATTTCCAAGATTGTCGAACAAGGATACGATACGTGTATAATAACTAACACAGCGCTACAAAATACATCCCTACAGAGGTGACCATCCCCAGAGAAATGTGAGGCGCCTATGGGGTGGACCACACTTCGAGTGCTGACACTTAGAGTCTAGCCATGAACACAATGTACGAACCCACCTACCCCAGAAATGTACGGTAATTGTCTCTAACGTGACTGTCCTGGTTGCTGGAAGAAAAATAACTGTACAGCATCAAGAATTCAGGGAGAACCACGCCACCCACGGTAACAATAACGCCAAACCGTCTGACGTAAAGAACCCTTTTACAATGTTAGCCATTGCTGCCTAGGGAGTATGTTAAAAGTATTTTCACGTTTCCGCAGGCAACAAAATATTTTTACTGCTAGCAAAATGTAGCTAGAAGCCTCACAAATCGAAAAGGAAATTAGCGTTTACAGCGCTCTTTGCGTGGTTCTCTGAGAATTAGACAAATCTGGCATAAAGAATATAGAGTGTGTTTAGTACACCACTGCTACCAATATACTTTGGTCGATGCCACCTTATTACGTCTGCCGCTCCTGCCTGTGACTGATTGACTGATAATAAGTAAGCATGGATGTTATTAGCCTTTACAACCGTTTGCCATGCGTAGAGAGCAGGCACAATGCGAAGGAGAGAATTCCACGAGTTACCGTTCAATCGTTGTGTGGCCATTACTGACAGCCAACGAGGACGTGGTGTCTGCAATTTGAATACCGGTTGAGTAGAGATGTGTGTCGGTACTTTCCCAGCTAGACGCTTGACATTTATGAGTGACATTGAGGCTTTGGCCTTCTCAGAGAGACCGACAGCGACGGAGAATGCACCATCGTGGTAGCAGGGGTATTTTTTCTCATGGGGAATGAAATAATAAAAAAGAGATGGCGGTGTTTCTGTGTTTATCAGGTATATGTAGAACTTTTCTCCTGACAATGCTGGTTCTTATCATTGTGTTGCGAAACCATCAGCCAAAAGACCTAATCAGGGGAGCAGTTTATCTTCCGCCTATGGGAACAGCATCAGCAGCTAGTGGAGCAAGTAATCCACAAGATTCAAACAGGCAACAAGTGGAAGGAGCAATCTGATACGAAGGTGCAAGAGTAGGAGAGTCCTGGTGAAGTCGTTTGGGCTGTCAAATAAACAAAACCAAATGTGACACAAATTCTTCTGTCTACAATAGACTCGTGCGAATCCACCGGATCGCACACGCGAACACGGTCGAGCTGGAATGCAACGAAAAAGTCGTTGGGAATTCATCACATTTGTCGTGTAAATCCTTTTGTTGAGTAAGGGGAGGATATAAATTCAAATCAGGTTAGAAGTACTTTGTTTATATTTAGGATGTTGGTGAGTAAGAAAGTAGTATAGTACGCGGTTACCTTTCGCTAGAAATTTGTGTCGTCCCAGGGTTGCAATCATTATTGTTGTGTCATTCAGCATGGAAGAATTGGAGTGTGGTGTGGATCTTCATACTTCCTCGTTTCACAATCATTGTTTTGAGAAAGGAGGTCAGAGAATGTACTACAGATTCATACGGAGCAATCTAGTAACAGATCATAAGTAACAAAAGCGTAGAGAGATAGATACTTTCCCCTGTATTCTGCCGTTTTTGTCTGATATAATCATAACTTTATTCTGAAGTGTTGGTGTTGTTGTCTGTCCTACACTTTGTCATATATTCGCTTATTGTTGGAATCATTGATGTTCGTTTTTGACGCTATAATTGGCCACAGCAGAGCTGTATGTTTTCCAGTGATTTCACTGGAGGTCGTATTGTGTCCACAGAGTGTATGGGTGTCTGATGCTGTAGCAGCTGTTGAGTTTGGTCCACGTTAGGGTAGCATAGGGACCCCTTTATTGGGCGTTTCTTGCGAAAGCCACTCGTCACAGTACATGTGCGAGGTGGTCGGTTTCTTTTCAAGAAGGCTTAAGTGACAGTTTGAGTCACTTGGAGAGGATATGCATCAAGCAGCATTACATGACTAGGTATACCAAAAATAGGGCTCTTACGAACGATGCTATGAACGACCGCAATTTAACTAACTAACTAATAACTAGAGGAGACATGAGACACCACAAAATAAGTTGTTCTGCAAGGAAGAAAATTTGTATCATGTCATCAACACACAACCTTCAGTTTCAGGGAGAAAGAAAAATATAGAATAGTGAGCCATAATGAGATTGGTCACGACTGTTCAGTACCACCACGTGTCTGAGCCAGTACACCAGCTGAATTAAATTGAGCACATCGTTACCGAGTTGACTGAGCTCCCTTGAAGACATACACTGAAGCGGCAGAAGGCATGGGATACATATTGATACCGTGTCGGTCTCCCTTTTGCTGGCGTTGTGCAGCAGCTCGACGTGGCAGGGACTCAGAAAGTCGTTGGAAGTCACAAATATTGAGCCATGCTGCCTCTACAGACATCCGTAATTGCGAAACTGTTGCCGGTGCAGGATTTTGTGTAAGAACTGACCTCTCGATTACGTCTCACAAATATCCGATGAAATTTACGTTGGGCGATCTTGGTGGTGAGATTATTCCCTCGAACTGTTCAGAATGATCTTGAAATCAATTGTGAACAGCTGTGGCTCGGTGACACGTCGCGTTGTCATCCACAAACATTCCACGGTTGTTTGGTAACATAAAGTTCATAAATGGCTGCAAATAATTCCAAGTAGCCAAACATAACCATTTCCAGTCAGTGATCGATTCAGTTGGACCAGTGAACCCAATGCATTTCACGTATACACAGCCCATCCATTATGGAGCCACCACTAGCTTGCACAGTGCTTTGTTGACAGCTAGGGTCCACGGCTACGTTGAGTCTACGCCACACTCGAACCCTACCATCAGCTCTCACCAACTGAAATTGGTGCTCACCAGATCAGGCCACAGTGTTCCAGTCATCTAGGGTCCAACCGACATGGTTACGAGCCTAGGAGAGGCATTGTACGCGATGCCGTACTGTGAGCAAAGGCAATCGCGACGGTCGTCTGCTACCATAGTTCATTAACCCCAAATGTCACCACACTGTCCTAACGGATGCATTCGCCGGATGTCTCTCTACCATTTCTGCGGTTATTTCATGCAGTGTTGCTTGTCTGTTAGCACTGACAACTCCCTCAGTCATTAAATGAAGACCATCTCTCCATGGTGAGAGATAATGCCTGAAATTTGGTATTCTAGACACACTCTTGATACTGTGGATCTCGGAATGTTGAGTTCGCTAACGATTTCCGAAATGTAATGTACCATACGTCTAAAATCAACTACCATACTGCGTTCAAAGTTTGTTAATTACAATCGTACGGCCAAAATCACATCGAAAACCTTTTCACATAAATCACCTGAGCACAAAGGATAACCATGCTAATGCACTACCCTTTTATACCTTGTGTACGCGACACAACCAAAAAAGTATTTGAGCATATCGATATCCCGTGACTTTTTGTCTCCTCAGTGTAAGTGCTCGGTGTTAAACGGTATGATACCACTTGAATTAGCATAAGTTCAGTAAAAAGCAATACTTTGATGTGAGTAATACCTCACGTTACATACACTGAAGAGCCAAGAAAACTGGTGCACTTACCTGATAACGTGTAGGGCCCCCGCGAGCACGCAGAAGTGCCGCAACAAGACGTGGCATGGATTAGACTATATCTGAAGTAATGCTGGAGAGAATTGATACCATGAATTCTGCAGGGCTGTCCATAAATTCGTAAGGGTACGGTGGAGATCTCTTCTGAACAGCACGTTGGAAGGCATCCCAGATATGGAGTTTCGTGTCCAGCGGAAGTGTTTAAACTCAGAAGAGTGTTCCTGGAGCCACTCTACAGCACTTCTGGAGGTGCGAGGTGTCGCATTGTCCTACTGGAATTGCCGAGGTCCGCGGAATGCACAATGCTTATGAATGGATGCATCTGATCAGACAGGATGCTTGGGTACGTGTCACCTGTCAGTGCCGTATCTAGAGGTGTCACGGGTCCCATATCACCATTACAGAGCCTCCAGGTGCTTGAACAGTCCCCTGCTGACATGCAGGGTCCACGGATTCATGAGATTGTTTCCATACCGGTACAGGTCCATCCACTCGATACAATTTGAAACGAGACTCATCCGACCAGGCAACATGTTTCCAGTCATCAACAGTCCAATGTTGGCCCAGGCGAGGCGTAAAGCTTTATTTCGTGCAGTCATCGAGGTACACGAAGGGGCCTTCGGCTCCGAAAGCCCATATCGATGACGTTTCGTAGAATGGTTCGCAGGCTGACACTTGTTGATGGCCCAGCATTGTAATCTGCAGCAATTTGAGGAAGGGTTGCACTTCTGTCGCGTTAAACGATTCTCGTCAGTCGTCGTTGGCCCCGTTATTGCAGGATCTTTTTCCGGCCGCACCGATAACGGAGATTTGTTTTACTGGATTTCTGGCATGCGCTGTACACTCGTGAAATAGGCGTACGGGAAAGTCCCCACGTCATCGCTACCTCGGAGATGCTGTGTGCCATCGCTCGTGCGCGACTATAACATCGTGTTCAAACTCACTTATATCTTGATAAACTGCCATTGTAGCAGCGGTAATCGATCTAACAACTGCGTCAGACACTTGTTGCCTCATATAGGCGTTGCCGACCACAGCGCCGTATTCTGCTGTTTACATATATCTGTATTTGAATACGCATGCTTATGTCAGTTTCTTCGGCGGGGAAAAGGTGAAGATAATGCTGAATGGAGGAGTATTAGAATATGTGCTAAGCTTTAAATACAAGGTGAGATAAATAAATAACAATAAAGTACATACAAAGGAGGAAAGAAACCTACCGGAAGAGCATTATAGAAACTAAAACCAGAACAGTAATGGCGAAAGAGACATTTCGTAAGAAAAGGGTAATTTTATACTGTAGTATAGTCAAAGATTTGAGATGAAGACTAATAAAATGGTTTGTATGTAGTGTCCTTCTGTACGACGCTGAAACTTGAGCACTGAGGAAGAGAGATTGAGCAAGGCTGGAGGTTTCTGAGATGTGTACACGGTGGAGGATGTAAACAACATGTATGACGGATAGATGAAAAATGAGGAGACTCTGTAAATAATGGGAGTGCAAAACAATTGCTGAATATAGTAAAAAGAAGGAAAAGAAACTGCAAAGAACAAAATGGTTCAAATGGCTGTGAGTACTATGGGACTTAACTGCTGAGGTCATCAGTCCCCTAGAACTTAGAACTACTTAAACCTAACTAACCTAAGGACATTACACACATCCATGCCCGAGGCAGGATTCGAACCTGCGACCGTAGCGGTCGCACGGTTCCGGACTGTAGCGCCTAGAACCGCTCGGCCACTCCGGTCGGCTTGCAAAGAACATATACAGAGAAAGAAGAAGAGGTCTATAAAAGCAGAGGGGTACGTTGAAGGGAAAAGGAGGCAAGGGAGGAAGAGATTTCATATCCTGAATGAAGTGATGGATGGCAGTCCACGCAGCAACATTTGGAAGGAAGCAATGAAACGTAGGAAATGGAGACACAAAACAGTGCTAATATAGCAGTAGACTGAGGATGATGCACACAAGCATCTACCTCGCAGATGCTGTGCATTGGATCCCACTCCGACAACTCTTTGAATTGCGAATTCACTGATTGTGAAGCACTTGAGAGACAACAGATTATCTGGATTCTTTGGATTCTTCTCTTAGTGTGTCTACAACGTTAAGGCAACATGGCGGGTACTGACTTTGTGAACTGTGAAGCGATAATTGTGTATCCATCCTTACTGTACAATAAAGATTGTTTGTTGCACCTCCAAAGGTGTAATGTCAAACCTTGACGATCAAATTACAGGGTTGTAATAGATTATAGACCAAGTATTAACAATAATTCCGTGTGCTTCCAAGGTCCGGTGCAAGTATTTTCCTAGACGCCACTTTGGCGACTTTCGTCTCCGTAACCCGCCCCAGTAATACTACTGAGAAAAGGGGGACATACAATTGAACGTGGAATCCAAATCATCTGTCGTTCCTGGCAAATCTTAACTCACTGGGTGGTGAAGGCTAGGTTAAAGGCAGACTGAAACATTTCGTGGTCCGACCAGGACCACTAGAACACAAGGCCTGAGACTTGTTTGAGGTAATGGATATTTAAGGCAGTACCTTCCAAATCAATACACAGTTGTCTGTGAAGTGTACGCGACGGAGTTTAATACTGTTTACAGTTTATGACTGGTTGTCGAAGGTGGAGCATTATCAGATTAGATTAGATTAGATTAGATTAGTACTTGTTCCATAGATCATGAAAACGACACTTCGTAAAGATGTGGAACGCGTCAGGTTAATAAAAGGTGTCTATACAAGATATTACATTAGACAAAATATTTTTTTATTCATTTTTTTTTATTTTTTATTTTTTTTTTTTTGTGGGGGTTGGGAAATTACCCACTTACTATATCTTGATATCCGTTGCATGATCTTGTAAACGTGCATTGTATGTATGGTAATGTAAGAGGTAGGGCGTCGAGAGCCCAACGGATTCCCAAAGAAAAGTTCCGCATCAGACGTCGTTCCCACTGCAAGTAACTTATCGCCACAGATAGAAAATTACGAGAATCTAGCTCGTTCGTGCCACGGGGAGCTGACTACGGTTCTCGATAAAGAACTGCCTGCACAGTAGAATTTGAGGAGTTGGTGTTGGTTCGTGCAGGACAAAATTCATGTCAACAAACGCGTGCAATGCACACATCGAAAAATTCGACTGTCGCCCGTTAACTTTTACAAATGGCCACAAACTAATTTATATTACTGATACGTAACATTATCGCTTATTTAGAATTTGCCAACTGTTATTGTTATAACAATGGTAGCTGGTCGAGTACTCTGTTTAAAGAAACTGTGCTGTTAAAAATGGAAATTTAATGTGAAGGTTTTGTTCGTTGAATGCTTTTTTTACTATTTTCGTGAAGGCCTATATCAATTACAAAATCATCGAATCGCTTCCTTCAGCTTTTGGTAGTCAATCACCTTCAGAAATAAAACAACAGGTTTGCAGAATTTCGTCGTGGTCGTGCTTCCATTAGCGATGAGTTTCGTGAAAGTCGGTTGTTTCAGAAACCATCGAGGCTGTGCGAAACAAGACTGAAAGGGGTCTGCGTCTGACTTACTGTGAGATAAACACACAGGCCTACTGCGGCATGTCGTCGACTTTGGTCCCAAACTGAAACGCATGCTCGTGTTAATTAGCGTAAGTACACAGCCCGAAAGAAAAGTGAAACACCCAGAAGAGGGAGAAGAAACGAAATGAAACTGCACGGGTTGAAGAGGTATGTGATGTTATTTCAGTGATTACAAAATCGAGTCAAATTTACAAAGAGCCCATTTATCAGTGTGACATTGTATGCCCTCTCGGCTGAGTGCATTCACTGATCTTTCTGGGAAGGCTGTAATGAAGCCCATGCAGTGGCGGCTCGTGAGTATACATTGTGAGCATTCTCAAAAATTTAGATTGAGATAAATTTGAAGTGTGAAGTTAATAGCATCTGCTGTATAACAGTTATGCTTATCAACAAGTTTATACAATTACAGCCACTGCCAATAATAACAATAATAATATTATGAAAAGGTTAGTTGCTACTCACCATATAGCGAAGATGCTGAGTCGCAGAAAGGCACAACAAAGACTGTTGGAAAGTTAGCATTCGGCCAACAACGCATGTGTCAGAAGTAGACAACACACACACACACACACACACACACACACACACACACACACAAACGCGCGCGCGCGTGCAAACAAAACTCACGCACACATGACCTGTCTCTGGCGGTTGGTGTCAGTCTCTGGTCAGTCTGTCGGCAGCCGCCAGACCATGGTCATATGTGCTTGTATGAGTATGTGTGTGTGTATGTATGTTGTCTATTTTTGAAGGCTCAAATGGCTCTAACAAGGGAACCTCCCCATCACACACCCCTCAGATTTAGTTATAAGTTGGCACAGTGTATAGGCCTTGAAAAACTGAACACAGATCAATCGAGAAAACAGGAAGAAGTTGTGTGGAACTATGAAAAAATAAGAAAAATATACAAACTGAGTAGTTCATGTGCAAGACAAGGAACATCAAGGCCAGTATGCAGTCAGGGGCGCCGTGGTCCCGTGGTTAGCGTGAGCAGCTGGGGAACGAGAAGCCCTTGGTTCAAGTCTTCCTTCGAGTGAAAAGTTTCCTTTTTTTCCGCAAAGTTATGATCTGTCCGTTCGTTTATTGACGTCTCTGTTCACTGTAGTAAGTTTAGTGTCATGTTTTGCGACCGCACCGCAAAACCGTGCAATTAGTGGACGAAAGGATGTGCCTCTCCGATGGGAACCGAAAACATTTGATCGCAAGGTCATAGGTCAACCGATTCCTCCACAGGAAAACACATCTGATATATTCTATACGACACTGGTGACGGCATGTGCGTCACATGACAGGAATATGTTGTCGACCACCTAACTTGGCGAATGGGCAAAAAGATTGTTCTACCTTGCCCGATTTGGGTTTTCTTGCGGATGTGTTAATCACTCCCAAAAAGTAATGAAAACATAAGAGTTTGTCACATAAACTGAAAATAAAAAAATTAAACTTTTCACTCGAGGGAGGACTTGATTCAAGGACCTTTCGTTCCGCAGCTGCTCACGGTAACCACGGAACCACGGCGCCCCTGACTTCACACTGGCATTGATGTTGCTTATCTTGCACATGAACTACTCAGTTTGTATATTTTGCTTATTTTTTCATAGTTCCACACAGTTTCTTCCTGTTTTCTAGATTGATCTGTGTTCAGCTTTTCAAGGCCTATCCACTGTGCCAACTTATAACTAAATCTGAGGGGGGTGCGATGGGGAGGTTCCCTTGTAAACACTATGGGACTTAACATCTGAGGTCATCAGTCCCCTAGACTTAGAACTACATAAACCTAACTAACCTAAGGATATCACACATCCATGCCCGAGGCGGGTTTTTAACCTTCGACCGCAGCAACCGCGTGGTTCCACACTGAAGCGCCTAGAAACTCTCGGTCACCGCTGCCGGCTCTATTTTTGAGAAAGGCATTGTTGGCCGAAAGCTAACATTCCAACAGGCTTTTTGTTATCACTTTCTGCGACTCAGCGTCTATATGGTGAGCAGCAACTATCCTTTTTATAACGTTGTTACATTTCATCCTGTATTTTCCATTGTTCAATAATAATAATAATAATATGCATAACTTATCTGACAGAAGAAGGAATTGCTTTTGTGGAATTTTCTTGCCCGCATCTCGTGGTCGTGCGGTGGCGTTCTCGCTTCCCACGCCCGGGCTCCCGGGTTCGATTCCCGGCAGGGTCAGGGATTTTCTCTGCCTCGTGATGGCTGGGTGTTGTGTGATGTCTTTAGGTTAGTTAGGTTTAAGTAGTTCTAAGTTCTAGGGGACTGATGACCATGGATGTTAAGTCCCATAGTGCTCAGAGCCATTTGAACCATTTTTTTTGAATTTTCTTCTTTTGTACATAATTAAGTAAAGTTCAGGGCAATAACGAAATAATGTGTACTCTTTCGCAACTCTCCATTTCGTCTTTTTGTATAACTGGGAGTTTCCATGCTTTTCCATTTTTTCAGAAGAATGTACAAGATCACTAACAGATGTTTTAGTTCACGAATTTACTCCCGAGCTGAAAATAAGATATCCTTGCACTTCACCTACACAACAACTTGTGCTTACTGTAGAGTTCCTTGTTCAATGTTCGCTTGCAGTTACGCTTAGTTGATTTCGTCGGAAGCCCTAGTTCCTTTGCAGCTAACTTTTCCTGGTAATTTACTTTTCTGTTCCCAGATTGATATTTTCACTCTGCAGTGGAGTGTGCGCTGATACGAATCTTCGTGGCATTATAAAGCTGAGTGCCGGACCGAGATTCGAACTCGGTACCTTTGCTTTTCGCGGGCAAGTGTTCTACCTATTGAGCTCTCCAAGCACGACTGACGACCCGTCCTCTCGGCTTTACTTTTCTGTTAGTATTTAAAATAGATTCAACATAGTTTGACTGAGCGAGGTGGTGCAGTGGTTAGCACACTGGACTCGCATTCGGGAGGACGACGGTTCAATCCCGTCTCCAGCCATCCTGATTTAGGTTTTCCGTGATTTCCCTAAATCGTTTCAGGCAAATGCCGGGATGGTTCCTTTCAAAGGGCACGGCCGAGTTCCTTCCCCATCCTTCCCTAACCCGAGCTAGCGCTCCGTCTCTAATGACCTCGTTGTCGACGGGACGTTAAACAACACTAACCTAACCTAACCATCAACATAGTTTGAAAGCCGAGTCCCGCACAGTAAGCAACCAACTCCAACCACAAAGTACTGTTTGTGAAAATGATTAAACTCAAGAAGTAAAGTCTACCAACATAGCCACTAGAATACGAATAAGGCGCTGAGATCCATACGGGCCTAAAGAACACCGTCGTCGATCCCTCAGTTAAGTGAATACTACAGAAACCATTAATACAGGTTCTCTTCAGTTTTCGTATGTACATGTGGGCCTACAGCACAGATAATCCTGACTCACCATAGGATCAACGGATATCAGAAGCATGAATAAATACTACGATCTCACAATCAACGATGATGTGCTTTAGGCCCTTATGATTCTCAGCGCCTCAAATGGATTACTGTATTATAAAATTCATAACTTACTACAACTCATTCAGAAACCCACATATTAGGTTTACTATCAGCACAACTTTAACATATACTGACGTCCGATCTAATTTTACTACAGTATACAGGGTGAGTCACCTAACGTTACCGCTGGATATATTTCGTAAACCACATCAAATACTGACGAACCGATTCCACAGACCGAACGTGAGGAGAGGGGCTAGTGTAATTGTTTAATACAAACCATACAAAAATGTACGGAAGTATGTTTTTTAACACAAACCTACGTTTTTTTAAATGGAACCACGTTAGTTTTGTTAGCACATCTGAACATATTAACAAAAACCTAATCAGTGCCGTTTGTTGCATTGTAAAATGTTAATTACATCTGGAGATATTGTAACCTAAAGTTGACGCTTGAAACCTCCGACGTTCAGTTGCGTGTTGTAACAAACACGGACCACGATCGGCGAGCAGCATCTGCAGGGGCATGTTTACGATGACGGCCGTGTTTACGAGTGTGGCTGTAGTGCACTGTTGTGGTTTGGTTTAGCTGTCGCAGTGTCCGCATGTAGCGCTTGCTGCTATTGTTATTCTGCATTCGTCTCCGCACGCAGACCAACTGTAGTACACCGTGTTACCATACGTCTGTGATAGTGTAGTGTTGTAGGAACTGTGACCATGGTGTATTCGAACTCTGAAAAGGCGGAGATGATACTCATCTATGGCGAGTGTCAACGAAATGCAGCTGAAGCCTGCAAGGTGTATGCAGAACAGTACCCGGACAGAGAGCATCTAACGTGCCGCACATTGCAAAACATCTACCGCCAACTGTATGCAACAGGTATGGTCGTAGCACGCAAACGGGTCTGTAACAGGCCCGTCACAGGAGAAGCGGGTGCAGTTGGTGTGTTAGCTGCTGTTGCCATGAACCCACACATGAGTACACGGGACATTGCGAGAGCCGGTGGACTGAGTCAAAGTAGTGTCATTCGCATACTGCATCGTCACCGCTTTCACCCGTTTCATGTGTCGCTACATCAGCAATTACATGGTGATGACTTTAATCATCGAGTGCAATTCTGTCAATGGGCATTAACAGAGAATGCGTTGCAGTTCTACCTGTTTACCGATGAAGCGGGTTTCACAAACCACGGGGCAGTGAATCTACGGAACATGCATTACTGGTCCGTGGACAATCCTCGCTGGCTCAGACAGGTAGAGCGACAGCGACCGTGGACTGTAAATGTATGGTGCGGAATCATTGGCGACCACCTCATTGGTCCTCACTTCATTGCAGGGGCCCAAAGAGCTGCAACATACATCGCGTTTACAGAATGATCTGCCAACGTTGCTCGAAAATGTCCCACTGGAAACTCGTCGACGTATGTGGTATCAGCATGATGGTGCACCTGCACATTCCGCAATTAACACTAGGCTCACCCTTGACAGGATGTTCGACGGGCGTTTCATAGGACGTGGAGGACGCATAAATTGGCCAGCCCGTTCTCCTGATCTTACACCTCTGGGCTTCTTTCTGTGGGGTACGTTAAAGGAGAATGTGTACCGTGATGTGCCTACAACCCCAGAGGATATGAAACAACGTATTGTAGCAGCCTGCGGCGACATTTCACCAGATGTACTGCGGCGTGTACGACATTCATTACGCCAGAGATTGCAATTGCGTGCAGCAAATGATGACCACCACATTGAACATCTATTGGCCTGACATGTCGGGACACGCTCTATTCCACTCCGTAATTGAAAACGGAAACCACGTGTGTACGTGTACCTCACCCCTCATGGTAATGTACATGTGCATCAGTGAAAAAGACCAATAAAAAGGTGTTAGCATGTGGACGTAATGTGCTGTTCCAGTCTCTTCTGTACCTAAGGTCCATCACCGTTCCCTTTGGATCCCTACGTAATTCGGTGCTCTCCGATACACACGATCGAACAGCGGAGGAGTGGTACTCAAGCGCCAACTTTAGGTTACAATATCTCCGGATGTAATTAACATTTTACAATGCGACAAACGACACTGATTACGTATTTATTTATATGCTCAGATGCGCTAACAAAACTAACGGGGTTACATTTTAAAAAAACCTAGGTTTGTGTTAAAAAACATACTTCTGTGCATTTTTTTATGGTTTGTATTAACCAATTACACTAGCCCCTCTCCTCACGTTCGGTCTGTGGAATCGATTCGTCAGTATTTGACGTGGTTTACGAAATATATCCAGCGGTAATGTTAGGTGACTCACCCTCTATAGTGAGTGAACCAGCATTTCTGAGCCGGCTGGAGTGGCAGAGCGGTTCTAGGCACTACAGTCTGGAACCGCGCGACCGCTACGGTCGCTGGTTCGAATCCTGCCTTGGGCATGGATGTGTGTGATATCCTTAGGTTGGTTAGGTTTAAGTAGTTCTAAGTTCTAGGTGCCTGATGACCTCAGAAGTTAAGTCCCATAGTGCTCAGAGCCATTTGAACCATTTTTCAGCATATCAGAGGAGTGTGGTGTCATCACAAGAATAAACCTCATGTAAACATTACACTGCGTATTCTTCCGCGTTTGCTGGAACCTCATTGGATTTCGCGTTTCACGTGGAGCGGAAGCCAAGCTGTCTCCACTACATTCAAGTACGATAATGAGGATACGTTTTATCCTGTGAGTTACGGGGACATCGACTCAGCGATGATACGGGGCAACAGCTTTACCAGCGCATTTAACTTGGACGCCACAGGGTAGGCAAGTGATCCAACTGACCTGCTGTGATGTGAACACTTGCAGTAAAGACGTAAAAATAGGTGAGCAGAGAAACAATATAGCTTTGAATGTCATTTAATTTTCATACATAAGGAAATAATATAAGGCAAAACTCAGGCTATAAGCTTGTTTGGTGACCGGACGGAAAACATAACGTGCTCTCGATCTTACGTAATATAGTGGTGGTAAGTTCCTATGGGATCAAACTGCCGAGGTCATCAGACCCTAGGCTTACACACTACTTAATCCAACTTTAACTTACGCTAAGGACAACACACACACCATGCCCGAGGGAGGACTCAAACCTCCAACGCGAGGGGGCGGGGGGGGGGGGGGGGGGGGGGGGGGGGGGAGCCGCGCGAACTGTGGCAAGGCGCCCAAGACCGCGTGGCTACGCGTTCGGCTAGCTAACATAGTTCTGCAATTAAAAACAAGAGTGATGAAAATTCCTAACTTTAACAACGGTAATTTTTCTGCATGAGCTACGTGTGGCGTAAAGGTGCACTGTTGACTTCCCATGTAGTTAAATATTGGTTGAAGCCACTGAAGCTGTTACAGTCAGTCGTCTGGTAGTCTCTGAACTCCTTCCATATCGGACTCCGAGGAATACGGTGCAGTTCAGTACTGCTACGTTGATAATGAGGCGATCAGCAACAGAAACCCAAGCCACCAAAAAATCCACAGTCAGAACACTAGTAGCTTTTACAGGCACGGTGACTGTACACGATTTTTAAAATAAAAATTATGTAGCTAAAGTACGATTAAGAAAAACGTTGATGGCTGTTACTACTTTTTTTTCGTTTATTGATTTCCGATTCCCCCCCACCTGAGGAGGGGCGGACTGACAGCCGCTTAATACGCTGCTCTACAACCGAGAGAAAAGTGAAGCAAACAATGGTGGAAGAACAAACAATATATAAAAAGGCGATAAAACTGTGACTTCGTTAAAAACAGTAAAATGGCGGAAAGTGGCGGAACGTAAAATGCAAAAACACGGCATTGACGATGCAGATGAAGACACACAGGAAGGAGACATGCACAGTTAAAAAACACGGCAACAGTCTGGTTTCTGTTCGCATGAGATAGAAACACAACTAGCGACAGAATGGTGGCTGTTCACAGCACTGACAAGGGATGCACAACACTGAACACTCACTTAAACCAGCACTGTAGAGACGACACAGCAGCAGATGGAGGGGGGGAGGGGACCCGGACCGATGAAGGGGTGAAGGGGAAAAGGGTGGGGAGGAGAGGAAAGGAAAAAAGAGGGGGAGCCGATGGAGGGAATGGACATAAAAAAAGAGGGGCTGGGCGGACGCGAGAGGGAGTGGAAAAGGCAGTGGAGGGGAGAGCAAGGACTCAGGAGAGAGAAGAGAGAGGGTAGGTGGGGAGAAAACAGGATGGAAGGGGGGAGAGGGAGCCCCGGAAAAGGACAGAGGAGGATTGGAGTTGATTGGAGGGATAAATGGAGGGAGAGAGAGCATCATCTGGGAGGGGGAGTCGACAGAAGCCACCTTGGGAAAGGAGGTGGAGGGTGTAGATGTGAAGGGTAGGGGGGACACAATGGTGAAGGTGTGGCAGAGGGCGGGGGTTGGGGAGGAGAGGAGCAGCCAGGGGATGAGGGGGATCAAGGCGGCAGGAGGTGTAGAGGTCGCGGATATGTTCAAGAAATATGAGCGGATGGGGGAAAGGAATCAGGTTGCAGAAGATCTGAGTGGGGGATGGGGGGCATATATGGAAGGCGAGGTCGAGTGCATGGTGCTCAAGGATCTGGAGGGACTTATAGAATGTGGGGGGGGGGGGGGGGGTGTAGATATCCAGGCGGGACTGGCATAACAGAGGATGGGTCAGATTAAGGATTTGTAGGTGTGGAGAATGGTAGAGGGGTTCAACCCCCATGACCACTCAGAGAGGAGTTTGGGGAGTCGGAGGCAGTTGTGGGCTTTGGATTGGATAGAGCAGAGATGAGGGGCCCAGGTGAGGTGGTAGTCAATGGTGAGGCCAAGGTAGGTGAGCCTGGGGGAGAGGTGGGTAGGACGGGAGAAGGTGGTAAGGGAGAAATCACAGAGCTTGAAGGAGCAAGTGGTACGACCTATGATAATTGCCTGGGTCCTGGAAGGATTGATTTTCAGGAGCCACTGGTTACATCCTGCAGCAAAAAGGTCAAGGTGATTCTGGAGAAGTCATTGGGACCGTTGAAGGGTAGGAGACAGGGCAAGGAAGGTGGTGTCATCGACATACTGCAGGAGGTGTACCGGAGTGGGGGGAGGGGGGGGGGGTTGGGGCATATCTGCCACGTACAGGAGGTAGAGGAGGTAGAGGAGAAGGGAGAGGACAGAGCCCTGGGGCACACCTGCGGAAGGGTAGAAGGTGCGAGAACTGGTGTTATGGATGGTAACATAAGAGGGGCGGTGGGAGGGGAAGGAGGCAATCTGACGAACGTAGTTCACAGGAAGGGCATAGGTATGGAGTTTAAACAGGAGACGGGTGTGCCAGACATGGTCGTAGGCCTTTTCGAGGTCTAGGGAGACAAAAATGGTGGAGTGACGGGAGTTAAGCTGGAGGGAGAGGAGATGAGTGAGACGTAGGAGTTGGTCATCAGCTGAGAAGGAAGGTCGAAAGCCACATTGGGTGTTGGGAAGGAAGTGCTGTCAGTGGAGGTGGTGATGGATGTGCTGGGTAAGGATGGATTTCAAGAACTTGCTGAACATCAAGGTGAGACATATAGGGCGATAGGAAGAGGCATCAGATGAAGGCCTGTTGGGTTTGGAGAAGCTGCACGGGATT
Organism: Schistocerca piceifrons; assembly: GCF_021461385.2. Classification (NCBI taxonomy): domain Eukaryota; kingdom Metazoa; phylum Arthropoda; class Insecta; order Orthoptera; family Acrididae; genus Schistocerca; species Schistocerca piceifrons. The sequence goes on along the minus strand of NC_060139.1, from coordinate 360,798,204 downwards.
AGCCAAGCAGTCTTAGGCACTGCAGTCCTGGACTATGCGGCTGGTCCCGGCGGAGGTTCGAGTCCTCCCTCGGGCATAGGTGTGTGTGTTTGTCCTTAGGATAATTTAGGTTAAGTAGTGTGTAAGCTTAGATACTGATGGCCTTAGCAGTTAAGTCCCATAAGATTTCACACACATTAGAACATTAGGTTTGGAGAACATCCGGATATGGGAGGTTTTCCACAGGTTGGGGTAGAAGCTGGTGGCAAGGATTACGTTGTAGAGGGTGGCAAGGACTGCAAAGAAGGAGGGTAGGCAGTGTTTGAGGTACTGTTACTACATCAGAATGTCTTAAAAGTTCTTTTACAGTGACATATCAATAAGGTATTTAATAAATAAGTTGGACCTACTTCCAACGGACCAGTGTACGAGAGCTACCGCTGCTGACAAATTATTGCGTTTGTTTTTGTTTAGATCAGGTTTATTGTTATGATGAATGAAGCATAGTAGGATTCATGCCGATCGAATGGGGACAAAAGTCTGCAGCAGTGTGCTACCACCTGGTGGCACTGAAGTAAACTTTTAGTTGAGTGGCAAGGGCTAGCGTGCACGCCGTTAACCGAGCATTTTGTTGATCAGAACTGTATTTATTTGACCCCTAATGCAATTACGTCACGCGAGTTACAATTGCGTAAAAACTTAAAACGCGCACAACTGAAGGTGTGCCCGCGACCCTGAGTCAAGTTTCACGGACTCTAGAGGAGCAGTAGCACGGTAGATTTAAGTGCCATATCTTTAAGGTTGCAGCATCTGTGCTACGTTTAATAGCACTCAAAGAAAAATAATCAATAAATCCGCAAGGTGTGTTTACGTGCTCTTGTGCTCTTGCACAGCAACCGCCTCTGAGCCCACGTATCCTCGCATGAGGCAGCTGGATCCCAGCTGATGTAACTGGTCTCGGATACTGGAAGCAGGACGGAGCCCTCACTAATGACCGCGCTATCGACCGAACGTTAAACTGTAATCTTCCTTGCTTCCTTCCTGGGACTGAATTGACGTCTGAGCTGGTTCCATACCTTCTGTCGAGCAGAGATCTTTAATCTTACTGGACACGGGAGTACCTCAACATTACGTAAACAGTCCATGACGGCTCCCCACATCACGAAACCAGATGCAACACCGCTGCTCCTCTCCAAAACAATTGAAAAATGGTATCTCTACCCAGGTCGTCACCATACTCACTGAAGATGTCGTCTACGATAACGGAGACCCGCGATTCACGCCGTTCACCAGCAGTTCATGCTTTCTGATTACTCCTTATGCAGCTGTTTGTGTTGTGGCGTTAACGGCTGCCCACGCATGGGATAGTAATTCCCTAGTCCGACTGTTGCTAGCCTCTGATCAATGAAGTGGGATGCTACAGAATGTTGGAGTCAGTCCATTACTTGTTCTTGGATGTCAGGTGCAAATGTGAAGAGGCGACAAAGTCCATTGTGCACAGTGCAGCAATCATCCCTTGTGGTGGTCAGACGTGGTCGACTAGAACCTTGATGACGAGTATCCACGCCCTCACATTCTCACGCAGTATAACATCGGCCCTCTGTCACATCTGAATGCCGCACAAATCCGAATGCTGCACAACTCGACAACATGGTGACCCACGATGAGGCTCCTTTCAAAGTCGATCATTGCTGATAACGCTATCTTACACAAGCACACTGCATTTCCTTGTCCTTCACAGTTATCACTCAACATTTGACGTGTTCACCCCCATTATACGTCCGGCCAGGCTTGGTAACAACGTTAAACACGAGCAACATTAATGCAGTCTGGTGGCTGTTCTACGTGAGACAGAGAATTACTACTCTAATCATTCACATAGGCATCAATGGTGTGTATGTATACAAAATTACAGTGACATCCGGCTATGTGTTCTGGATGCTTCACTTTTTATTGTCAGGGAGTGTAAATGCTAAAAAATTTGAAGGAATGAATGCAAAATCCGTAAAAAACATCGTAAGAAAAGATGAAAATCGGATATATTTGTACGAGTCGGAAAATAAACAGCAATCAAGATGAAGCAGAAGCAACAAAAGTGGTTTGTCCGTGAAGCACTTCGAAAAAAATAATCACTTCTTTCTAGGTCACAATCGAGATGTCTGGTCATTGCTTTAGAGGTTTGAAGAACAGTTAATGCTGGATAGACGATTTGTTTGCCACAAGCCACCGATGAAACCAGGAAAATAATTGAACACACTGCAGCATGCTACAGAATGGCAATGCCAGCCGTCATGCATTACGTCAAACAATTATTTAATAGAGAAAAAACCGTTAATTAATGTCTCATTGCCTTATCCTCCTGATTTATTGCCTAACGACTTCTTTCCGTTCCCTTAAGCCAAAAGAAAAGCCAACGGCCTTGCAGCAGTGGTAACTTTGGTTCCTGTCAGATCACCAAAGTTAAGCGCTGTCAGGCGTGGATAGCACTTGGATGGGTCACCGTGTGGGTCTGCCAAGTGCTGCTGCCCAGTGGGGTGCACTCAGCCCTTGTGAGGCCAATTGAGGAGCTACTTGATTGTGATGTAGAGCGGCAATGGTCATGACAACTGATGACGGGTGGGAGAGTAGTGTGGTGACCACATGCCCCTCCGTATCTGCATCCCGTGACACCTAAGGACTGCGGATGACACGGCGGTCGATCCGTACAGTTGAGCCTTCATGGCTGTTTGGGCGTTTTTTTTCTTCTTTTTCTTTTTAAGTCAAACGAAAAATGCGTTAAAAGCGTTTTCATCAGCCCAAGAAGATGTACATACCAAAAACATTATTCCGAGGTACTGTCATCAGAGCGGAGAAATATTTTCCAGAATTGGTTCGAAATCAAGCATAAGTGTACAAACTTTAAAGCCGAATATACTGAGAAATAATAAAACGAACTGTTCCAAACCAAGTTTAGCTAAAAGCTGTCAGTGCCCCACTCGTACAATGAGGAGAGTGCTGGTGTGGCAGTAATCACGCCTCCCATCACATACAACGTGTGGGAGCAATGAGACCCAATAATTTTAACCCGCAGTTCAGATCTGTCACCGGATGATCTACATCTACATATATACTCCGCTAGCCACCAAGCGGTGTGTGGCGGAGGGCACAATTCGCGCCATAGTCATATTTTCCCCCTCTGCTCCACTCGCGGATCGTGCGGGGGAAAAACGACTGTCTGGACGCCTCAGTATGAGCTCTAATTTCCCTTATCTTTGAATGGTGATCACTGCGCGATTTGAAAGTTGGTGGTAATAATATATGCTCTACATCCTCGGTGGAGATCGGATTTCGGAATTTAGTGAGCAGCCCCTTCCGTTTAGCACGCCGTCTATCTGCAAGTGTGTCCCACTTCAAACTTTCTATGAGATTTGCAACGCTCTCGCGATGGCTAAATGTACCAGTCACGAATCTTGCCGCTCTTCTTTGGACCTTCTCAATCTCTTGAATCAGAGCCAACTGGTAAGGGTCCCATACAGACGAACAATACTCCAAAACTGGGCGACTCAACGTATTGTAAGCTATTTCCTTTGTTGAAGGACTGCGTCGCTGCAGGATTCTACCAATAAACCGCAATCTAGAGTTCGCCTTACCCGTTACTTTTGTAATCTGATCATTCCGTTTGAGATCATTTCGAATAGTCACACCCATATACTTGACGGATGTTACCGCTTCCACAGATTGGGCGTTTATTTTGTACTCATACATTAATGGGGATTTTCGCCTTGTTATACGCAGTAGGTTACACTTACTAATATTGAGAGATAACTGCCAGTCATTACACCACGCATTTATTTTCTGCAAATCCTCATCGATTTGTTCACAACTTCCGTGTGATACTACTTTCCTATAGACTACAGCATCATCGGCAAACACTCTAATGCCGCTTTCAATACCATCAACTAGATCGTTTATGTAAATCGTAAAAAGCAGCGGACCTATTACCCTGCCCTGGCGCACACCTGAACTTACGCTTGTTTCTGTTGAAGTCGCCCCGTTCAGGACGACGTACTGCTCCCTGTCTGTTAGAAAACTTCCTATTCAACCGCATATATCATCGAATAGACCGCAAGCGCGCGGTTTTTGGTGCAAGCGACAGTGTGGAACTGAGTCGAACGCCTTTCGAAAGTCGAGAAATGTAGCATCAACCTGGGAGCCGGTATCTAGAGCCTGTTGTGTAGCCATGAACAAAGAGGACCAGCTTTGTCCCGCATGACCGTCTAGAAAGGTCATTATGTCTGAACACAAAATATGTTCCATGATTCTACAACAAATCGATGTCAGTGAAATTGGCCGGTAATTATGTACATCAGATTTTCTGCCCTTTTCATAGATTGCTATGACCTGGATAAAGTTGTAATACTACATGCACTGAGACCAACGGTCTGCACTTTGGAGAGTTTCTATCAGCTTAAAGTTTTTTATGTCGATAAAAAAAAACTAAATATTCATTCCTGAGCATTAGTTTCTTTCTATAATCCGCATAATTTTGCAGCTAAGGGTATAAGGCTCCCTCTGCAGCAGTGGTTCCCATCCTAGGGGTAATTACTCCCTGAACAGTACAATGAAATTTTCTAAGGGGTAAAAATCAAAAGAATTCGATTGTGTTGCGGTTACGACGCTAAATTATTGTTTTAAAGATAATTATTATTACCAATATTCTGATTAATAAGTTACCAGTCCTAATCAGCTTTTAAAACACGAGCATTAATCCGTGACACAATTTTGTTGAGGTTAAAGCTTATAAACGAACGTATGAACATCTACTCACATAGTCCACTTTCTACACACAAACTTTTTATTTCGTTCCATTTATCTATGACAGTGAAATTGAGAGGTGTACATCACATATGCTTTAATATCTCATCAAAATGCCTTCTCTGAGTTGTAGGTGGTTCCTGCAATGGACCACAAATTGCTTGATTATTCGTTTGGCAACAGATAATCCATCCAATTGATGGCACGACAGAACAGTAACTACGTAATGGTTGCTAAATTGCTGTAGGGGCTTCAGCGTTATTATTATGACAATAAACTTTGGCAGCCTAAGGTCTTCCAATTTCCACTAGTTCAGAAGTAAAGAGTCCAGCAACGAAGTAATTTACATACAATAACTGTAGAGCGCGCTTTTTACTTCTGTTGCTTTTAAATGGGGCTGTATAGTGTGGGTGAAGCAAGAGTCGCTAGGGAGAGGATGGTGTAGAGGAAGCATATTTTGTAACAGGTGTTTATCCTCAATGTTGATAGTTAGCTTTCTTTTCTGAAGAGGAGTGAGAGATAGTAGTCACAGTGTTGCAGTAGTTACTCGGAGATGAAGAGGCTTGCACAGGATAAAGTCGCATGCAGAGCTGCATCAAACCGGTCTTTGGACTGAAGACCACAACAACATGTATGTACCCTCAATCACACTTCCCATTCAAGTGCTTCATTATTCTATAAAAAAAGTTGTTAGAAATAAGGTGAACCACTAACACATTATATAATAAAACACCTACAGAAACTATCTTTCGTCATTATAAATATAAAAGTGTTCAAACAAAATTATTTTTCGTTATAAAAGTTAGTAAGGTACTAGTGTTGACGACGTTGGAGGTGAGGAGAATTAGCTAATACTCATAGGTAATGGGCTCAGGAAGTTTGGGGAACACTGCTCTACAGCATATAAACCATGCAAGAGTGGAAATACAGGCTATGTCACGAAACTGGAAGTATATCCCGAAGGTTGAAAAATGAGAGAGAGATCTTTCTTACCAAATTACGAGTATCCAAGCTGCTATTGAAGGTAAATAGCTACCTAAGAATTTTTAACATTGTGCAGCCCTGTCAGCAACTGTGATAATTCTTCTTCTGAAGAACGCCAAATTATTTTGGCTTAAATCTGCATAAAGATTGGTTTCTATTTGCAACTGAGGCTGACGTGTTACATGTTTAAATAGCTACCTATCAATAAAACATAACATTAACCCGGCGTGAATGAGGTGAGAAATTGTTACACTAGCTATGAGGTGGGTATGAGATACACGAAACTCTGATGACGAATTTTTGACACTATAATCGTGTATTAGGTATTTTTTTTACTTGGGATATTAATAGTGGTGTTTATTAAATAAAATGAGTAAGTAAAATACTATGTTTAAGATATAAAAGCTTTTTTGTGAAATAATGAAGTATCTATATTTTCTCAGAAAAGGTAAAAGTTTCAGAATTTTAACATTTTTTTCATACAAAATTCGAACAAAATTACAGTTTCTTTGATTAATTAACATAATGATACAATCTTCTAATTATTAAACAATGAAAGGTCTTATGAGATCAATTAACTCAGCGCCAATATACACCTACAAATCAGCACATTCTCCACACATAAAAATTGCGTGCTTCATGCATATTGGATTCTCACACTTAGATCAACAATGTTTTGTAAATAATTACTATTAAAAACAGTCTTGACCACAATTTATTTAATAAGGTGACCGGTTTCGACCACTACTGTGGTCATCTTCAGACCATTGAGTAGGAACCTCTTTGTTGGAGAATCACTACTCAGTAGTGATTCTCCAACAAAGAGGTTCCTACTCAATGGTCTGAAGATGACCACAGTAGTGGTCGAAACCGGTCACCTTATTAAATAAATTGTGGTCAAGACTGTTTTTAATAGTAATTATTTATAAGACATTGATCACTGCTGTTCCCATAATGCATTCAAAAGTAACAATGTTTTGCTTTCCTTTCTTGTTTTCGGTACAGGCACCACACCTGACATATCTATCAGTCATTTTTTTGGGAACTGGCGATGAATTTTTTCCCAGTTGATCAGCAATCCTCTTTCGAATTTCGCTTGGAAGACGTACGTTTTCTTGTCTAATGCGAAGACTGTCATTTACCAGATTCAAACCTAATTACGAATGAAATCTCGGCTCTTCATGCGTGTTTCGTCACCTTTGTTATTTTCTCCGTAGAATGTGATGGCATTTATGGCAGCCATATTGAGTACACCATAAAAAATTGTCATAGACCAACGTTTGCTGTTCCGGACAACATCATAAGTGGAACTCAGTTCATCTGCGACATCGATACCAGCTTTAGTTGAATTGAAATAAGCAAGCATTTCCGGTTTCCTTTTATCACCTGTCGATTGGTCTATGTTTTTATCATGGTCTAAAGTTGACGTAACCAGCATATCCTTATTTTTTTACGCACGTAGGACAACAGTGTAACATCATTCTGGAACCCAACTCGATAACTATATACTTCAGCTTCTCTTTTCAAAATCTCAGGTACACTGCCTGTGCCGACAGAAGTCAATGAATGTTCTGTCGAGATGGATCATAAGGGGGTAACTAGTAAAACAATTATCGAACGCCAAATTCCAATTTGTTTTCTTATTGGCCCCACTAAACGGTTTACAATATCACATGCTTTTTTCTAAGCTGGTGAGGTCCTGGTGGTTGTTTTCCCCAGTACACTTCCAGTTTGCGGATATAGAATGTCTTCGCATCTACAAGAGCATATATTTCAATGCCATATTTGGCTGGTTTGCTTGGCACGTATACACGGAAGGACATATCCGTCGGAATGATAATTGCATTTTATCAATAGTAAGGTTCTCAGACGGCATGTAGTGTTGTTGAATATTTTCAACGATATTATCAAAAAAAAACCTCTTACAGCAGTCAGATAGTCAGTCTTTTTCCTTTCGCCCCGAGTGTTCTTATCATCGAATCTCAAGCAATTTTGGAGGAAGTAAAACCTCAGCAGTGACATTGTAGTCCGAAAGATTGCAACTCCAGTACCATCTGTATTCCATAAATCGTCCAAGTTCTGTCTATTTGAGCGGTTTAGGCCCGCTATATACAAAAGTCCCATAAATGCCTTCAAATCCTCCAATGTTGTATCATTCATGTGGTACTGCTCTTTATTTTCTGGATATTTTCCCCTGATATTCCTTATTTGATTATTTGTATCCGTAAGTGTAGTATTCAACATACTGTTTGTTACAAAAAGACTCCAACATTCAGTCTCTGTTTTGGCGTGTTTTGCAGCACCTTTTACACCTGGAGAATTGGTAATATTATTCTCTGAACGAATACGAATGCTTTGCCTAGGGCAATCCTCATCCGTTTTGTACCATCTTTGGACATATAAAAACTCGCACGTACCTCAGGTGACTGACTAGTAGGAGCCACTAACGCAGGTTTTGGCTCTTCCGAATCATCCAAAATACCCTCTTCCTCTGAATCACTTTCTTCACTTCTTTGAGAAACTTTGTCGATCTCTTCTTCCCTCTCTGAGCCACAGGAACTAGCGTTTGAACAGTTCTCTAAAACTTTTTCTAGTAGTTCTTCTAGCCGACGTTCAATTTCTTCATAAGACATACTGAGAAATATAAAATCCAAAAATAAACCAAAGAATACTATAAATAACTTCATATCTCATAAACTTGCTGACAGTTCAGAAATGTACCACCGTCTACGAGGTCGGGTGTGACGTACCCTCGCCATCTTTGCACACGTGTGTCTCCCTCTGACGCTGGCGCAACAATAATCTCAACACTGCATCTTGCCCCTCTCTCACTTACCTCCAGTAACTGTGACAGTAAGATCTGTGTGGCAACAATGACATTCAATAATCAGCGCTTCAAAACACCTCAGGTATTACATACCCGACCTCACTCACGCCGGGTTAAGGAATAATTCGTTTCAGCACTTGCCATACAACCATGAAATCTCCTGACAACCCATCTTGGAATGAAGATTTCTTTTTCCGTTTAGCGACGAAGCGAAACGCTCGGGCTTAGTGAAAAAGCCGGCCGCAGTGGCCGAGCGGTTCTAGGCGCTACAGTCTGGAACCGCGCGTCCGATATGGTCGCAGGTTCGAATCCTGCCTCGGGCATCGATGTGTGTGATGTCCTTAGGTTAGGTATGTTTTAGTAGTTCTAAGTTCTAGGGGACTGATGACCTCAGCAGTTAAGTCCTATAGTGCTCAGAGCCATTTAGTGAAAAAAAAGATCAAATACATATACACAAAAGAAGATTAGTCAACAATGAGAAACCAAGAGAAAATGGGCAGACCTGCAGCAATGAAAGGCTTAGTTGATACAAATACAAACCTGATTACGAATAATCTCCTCCGTTGTGATTCACAGAAACGGCTGTGAGAGACATTTATCACATACTGTGAAAATAGAAATATGAAGAGATATCAGCTTCATATTTATTAGATCTACAACTTTGCTTCCGTCGTTATGCAGTAGATGGCAACAGCGGCAAGTGGTGGTGCAGATGGTAGGTCGTAAGGTCATTTTTTAGTACAATAAGTTTAGGCATTTGTAAACATAACGCCATCAAGATATTACTCAGTTTGCGATTGCATCATAAAGTTATTCTGAACTGAGAATGTCATCATACGAGCCTAGTTCAGAGATCGGCATGGCGGTGGAAGATAGAAGGTTTTAGAAGCTACTGAAACCGAAGGAAACAATAACAGGAGGCCGTTATCGAAAGCAGTTGTATTTAAGCCGAGCACTGAAAGACAAACAGCCACAATACGACGATTTGCAGCATGACAATGCTAGACATCCGTGTCGCAAAATCCATCAAAACATACTTGGAAACGTTGAAATGGGAAGTCCTACCTCACCCGCCGTATTGTCCTGACATTGCTCCCTCTGACTGTGACCTGTTTTTGATAGATAGCACATGCTCTGGATAACTAGCTCCTTCCGGTCATATGAACAAGCGCAAATATGGGATCTCCTCAAATGATGCCCAGTCCTCTGCTGCGGGCTTCGTTTGCTGCCCGAAACATAGGAGAAAGTGTCCAGCGACGGCCAATACTTTGAACCGTAATTTTTTTGTATTTTTTTTTCAAATAAAGCTTCGAACGTCGAGAAAAAACGACCGAAGCAAAATAAGAGACCTAACAGAAAAGGTAAGAACGCTGGAAATATCTGCAAAATAGAACTGTCCCTAGAGGACCATCACAGAACGTTGTAATGGTACTTTGACTACCGCGCCTCCGCCAATACAAAGATATAATTTACGATCGCACACGCAGAAGAGCGCTGCGCCAGCGACCGATTTTTATAAATAATTTTGATCTTTTTTTTTTTACTTTTGCGTAGGTGTTTGTTTTTAACAACTAATTGAGTACTCTCTCTCTCTCTCTTGTCTTCATACGAAAGACGTGTATTTTTCGGCGCTGTGTTGAATGTGCTTTTGGGTCGAAATTAAAATTATATTACAACGCGAGGTTGTTTCAATAGTGATTCGAGGTGGTTATCGCCAAATTTGTAAATTGATCATGACAGTGACAACTTGAAGAAGTTTTCAACAGACGGAGATAAGTGAAAGACGGGTCGTCCTACAAGAGAAATTAGGAGGACAGCCATGAAGACTATATTGTAATTAGTACTGCGTTTCTAACAAGATCATAAGGTAAATTTCAATTAGTTTCTGATGCTATTTCCGTACAGTCGCTTTTGGTAGTGTAGCCGACCCGGTCTGCCATGCACTGTCAAATTGCAGCACTATCTCAATCAATAATACGAAGTCCAAAATTCAAAACCCAATCAGATTTTCTATTTTATATTTTTCACGTCAGAACCCAGAGGTAAGGAAACACTACAACGTATCGACACATTCCTGTAATATAGGGGTTGGCGCATAAGCTCGTAACGTTGTTCGACAAAGAGTGGAAAAGGTGAAAATCTGAGGGCGTAGTATCAGGTGAATTAGGTGGATACGGAATAAATTCCCACCCTAACTCCTGCATAGTGTTTTTTGTGAGTGTTGCAGAATGCGGACTGACGTTGCTGTGGGGTAGCATCACTTCACCCGGTCTTTCCGGGCGTTGTTCTTGGACTGCATCTGCAAGACGTCTCAGCTGTTGACAATAAATGTCAGCAGTGATAGTGACACCTCGAGAAAGCAATTCGTAGCACACCACACCATCGCTGTAGCAACAGGTGTATAAAATCATCATTTGTGGATGCGCGCATGTCATTGTATGGGGCGTTAGTACTTTGTTTGGGCTCAACCGCTCCTCTCTTTTTCTTATGTTAGCACAAAGACACCATTTCTCGTCTCTAATGACGACACAGGATAGGAATGGTCGGTGTTATTCAAGAGCAGTCAGTTAATTACGAGGAAGCAGAGATGCACGTATGGCCACCCACAGGTTTTTGTGATTTTTTCTTAGAGCTTGTGGTACCCATACCCCGATTTCTGAATCTTCTTCACTGCATGTAAATGTCGCAAGATAGTAGAATGGTCAAAGTTCATCACACTCGTCAGTCATGAGTATACTGGGGTGGGTTACTGTGGATTAATGGATCTAAACGATATTAATCAAATTCCAAAGGTTCTCCTGAACGTGGAAAGTGAGTAATGTCAAAACGATCTCCCTTAAGACGAGAAAACCTGTTTCTTGCCCTGCTTTGTCCAGTAGCATTATCCCCATACACGGTGCAAATGTTTCAGGCTGCCTCCGCTTCTGTCACACCACTATTGAAGTCAAACAGAAGAATACGTGGGAAATGTTCCCGTTGCTCCACTTGCTATTCCATTTTATAGCGCCAACAGTTCCCCTCACTATCTCCAAAGGTCAATATGTAGACTCAAATATCAATAGTGAGCTACAAATAAAAAATGGCAATCGATAAATGAACGCATAGCAACAGGAATACCATCATAAAACAAAAACGCTACGAACTTATGAACTTATGCACCAAGCTAATATACGTCGATTGTTCCAGCAAAAAGAAAAAAGAGAGAGAGAGAGAGAGAGAGATTTCGTAACTAGAGAACTGTACACAATTATATAGTCAAGTATATACACAAACAGATCAAAAGTGGATATGGAAATAGCCGGCCGAAGTGGCCGTGCGGTTAAAGGCGCTGCAGTCTGGAACCGCAAGACCGCTACGGTCGCAGGTTCGAATCCTGCCTCGGGCATGGATGTTTGTGATGTCCTTAGGTTAGTTAGGTTTAACTAGTTCTAAGTTCTAGGGGACTAATGACCTCAGCAGTTGAGTCCCATAGTGCTCAGAGCCATTTGAACCATTTGGATATGGAAAACCGCACTGGATGTGATTTCCTCTGACCACAAAATAAGGAAAAAACTCTTGAGTGAAAATTCATTCTGGAAATAATCCCCCAGGCTGTGCTTAAGCCATGTCTCTGCCATATCCTTTTTTCCCAGAGGACTAGTCTCGCAAGGTATGCCGTAGAATTTCTGTGAAATTGTGAAGGTAGGAGGCGAGGGACTGGATAAAGTAAAGCTACGAGGGCGGGTCGCGAGTACTGCTTGGATGGCTCCTTTAGTAGAGCAGTTGTCCACCAAAAGCAAACGTCCCATGCTCCAGCCCGGCACACAGTTTTAATCTACTAGGAAGTTTCAAATCACCCCATATTCCGCTGCAGAATGAAAATTCACTCTGTATACCTGTTGAGGCTCCGACATTTTTAACCGAAACTTTTGCACTTATGGGAGCAATAAAATTCACAATCTTCATTAGCATCATCAAATAATCAGACTTACAAAGCATTCTGGAATTAGTTACAGAAATTGGAACAAAAGAACAAGTAAATGTGTTCTGGAACTAGTTGGTTGCTATCATCAATTGGCATTTTGGACACCACTCCTGTCGATGCGATGACGTAAAAATTAGTGTTGTAAATCACACTCTCTGCTACAAGGAAAGCAAAGTCAAATTCTTATCTCGTGGTCTTGCAGTAGCGTTCTCGCTTCCCCCACACGGCTTCCCGGGTTCAATTCCCGGCGGGATCGGGGATTTTCTCTGCCTCTAGATGACTAGGTGTTGTGTGTCCTTCATCATCATTGACTCGCAAGTCGCCGATGTGGCACCAACTAAAGAGGAATTGCAAAACGGCGGCCGAACTCCCCCGCATGGGGCCTCCCGGCCAACAACGCCATACGATCATTTCATTTCATAGGAGCCCGTGAGATTTGACTTGTCTGCCGCGTTGCACGATCCAAGTTGTTGGAAACGCGACCATAGCTGGGTTTATAAGGACAAGCAGACATAAAAATTTAAACGGGACGATGGATTTTAAATTCAATGAATTAACTAAATTAAGAATTTTAATGCAAACGGGTGGTTAGCTAACATATAAAACACAACAGTTGTGCACATGCATCAGTTTCAACTTGTCGACAAATTTAAGAATATGTGCCTTAGAATGCGCTTATGGAGGTGATCAGTCTTACTTTTGTTATAGTTGTGAATCTTTTTACTTTTGTGATGGCTCAAAAGTAGGTATGATAGAAGCCAAAAACAAATAATAATTGAAAACTGTGAAACTAGGAGAGCGTAATACTGAAGCCTGGAGCACAGTATGGTGACGCTTTTCTTGTCGACAGTCCGTGGAGAAATGTGTCCGTGGCGAGTCTTAAAACAAGAGTGCACTCACCGCTGCAGGTGTGGGCGGCTCTCCGCGTTGCCCATGGCTTCTGGGCGTTTTGCGGTGGGACCGGAGTCAAATAGTCGTCCTCTCCGCACGACTAAACATGACGCTTATTTGTTCCAGCAGCTCGTAGCCTTTGTTCGCTGTCACTGTCGTCTCATGTACGAATTACAATGCTTCACAGACCAGCAGCCAGTTATTACTTCTTTCCGGCCAATCTCGACAATCGAGAGTCATTACACAGCACGTGCTCTAGATTAGCTTGATTGTGATAACTATAGTCCAGTGAGTGCCGACGCGTGACAAACAGTCCATACTTCCATGCATCCGCCAGAGTGACCACACATTCGCAAAAGTCACGAGACGAGATTTCTACGTGCATTGACTCTGCCTATCATTCGTCATCAATCTTTTTGTGTTTTTTGGATAACGAAAGAGAAATTTAAAATATATTGCCATTAACTGTCACGTGAGGATTTAGCAGCCCATGTTGAAGTTGTGGTTTTCATTCAGAAATGTGGCTTGATGCAGCTCTCCATGATTCTCTGTGCTGAACAAGCCCCTAAATCTCCGAATATGAGACAGGCGAAATACCCTCAGACTTCAAGAAGAATATAATAATTCTAATTCCAAAGGAAACAGATGCTGCTACATTCTTTTGAACCCGCTAGCTGTATTCATCTCTTGATCTCCCTCTACAATTTTTACATCCCAACCCCATCCTCATTTCCCTCCAGTACTAAACTGTGAGCCCTTAATGTTTCAGAATGTGCCCTCTCAACCGATTCGTCCTTTTAGTCGAATTATATCGCAAATTTCTTTTCTCTTCAGTTCTATTCAATACCTCACCATTGGGTACGTGAACCACCCACCTAAACTTTAGCATTCTTCTGTAGCACCATGTTTCAAAAGATTCTGTTCTCTTCCTATCTGAACGTTTTATCGTCCACGTTTCACTTCCACACGATGCTTCACTCCAGACAAATACATTAAGAAAAGAGATCCTAACACTCAAATCAGTATTCGGTGTTAACAAATTTCTCTGCTTCAGAAAAACTTTTCTCGCCATTGCCAGTTTACTTTTGATATTATCTACTTTGGCTGTCATCAGTTATTTTACTGCCCAAATAGCAAAACTTTTGTATTACTTCTTGTGTCTCGTTTCATAATCTAATTTCCTCAGCATCGCCTGATTTAATTCGATTACATTCCATTATCCCTGTTTTGCTTTTATTAATGATCATATTATATCCTTCTTGCAAAATACTGTCCATTCTCTTCAGCGACTCTTCCAAGTCCTTCGCTGTCTCTGACAGAATTGTACTGTCATCACCAAACCTTAAAGTTTTTATTTCTTCTCCCTGAACTTAAATTCCTTCTTCAAAATTGTCTTAGGTTTCCTGTATCCTCGCTCAGTGTACTGATTGATTAAATCGAGGACAGGCTGCAACCTTATCTCACTCCTTTCTCAACAACTGCTTCCCTTTCATATCCCTCTTGACTCTTATAACTACTGTCTAGTTTCTGTCATATATAACCTATAACCTTCTGTTTCTGTATCCCCCCTCCCCAACTTCGGAATTTAAAAAGTGTATTCCAGTCAACACTGTTAAAAGCTTTCTCCAGAATTACAAAAGGCATAAACGTATGATTGCCTTTTCTTCTCCTTTCTTCTAAGGTAAGTCTCAGAGTCAATATTGCCTCGAGTGTTCCTACATTTCTCTGGAATCCAAAATGATATTCCTCGAGGTAGGCTTCTAATAGTTTTTCCATTCTTCTCTAAATAATGCGTGTTAGTATTTTGCAACTATGACTTATTAAACTGATAGTTCGATAATATTCACATGTAGCAGCATCTGTTTCCTTTGGAATTAGAATTATTATATTCTTCTTGAAGTCAGTAGTTCTGAGGGGATGTTGTCTACTTTGGCGGCCTTGTTTCGAATTCTGTGCGCTGTCAAATTCTTCTTGTGATATCATATCTCCTATCCCATCTTCATTCAAGTCTTCTTCTCCCTCTGTGATACTGCCTTGAAATTGTCGTTGTCTTTGTTATGGTCTTCAGTCCGAAGACTGGTTTGATGCAACTCCCCATACTATATTATCCTGTGCAAGGCTATTCATTTCCGAATAACTACTGCAAGTTACATCCTCCTGAACGTGATTCATGTCTTAGTCTTCCTCTGCAATTTTTACCCACCACACTTCTTTCCAACACCAAACAGGTGATCCTTTGATGACTCAGAATGTGCCCTATCAACTGAACCCTTCTTTTAGTCGAGTTGTGCCACAAATGTCTTGTCTTCCCAATTCTATTCAGTGCTTCCTCATTGATTACGTGATCAGCCCGTCTAATTTTCAGCATTCTTCTGTAACACGGCATTTCAAAAGTTTTTGTTGTCTGCTTGTTCGAAACCATTTGTCGTCTGTGTTTCACTACCATACAGAGCTACACTCCAGACAAATACCGTTAGAAAAGGCTTCCCAACACTATATTCGATATTATAAAATTTCTCTTCTTCAGAAACGCTTTCCTTGCCATTGCCAGTCTACATTTTATATCCTCTCGTCTTCGGCCATCATCAGTTATTTTGGTGCCCAAATAGCAAAATTCAACTACTACTTTAAGTGGCTCAATTCCGAATCTAATTCCCTTAGCATCACCTGATTTAATTCGAGTACAGTCCATTATCATTGTTTTGCTTTTGTTGATGTTCATCTTATACCCTCCTTTCAAGACACTGTCCATTCCGTTCAACTGCTCTTCAACGTCCTTTGTTGTCTCTGACAGAATTACAATGTCATCGGCAAACCTCAAAGTTTTTACTTCTTGTTGCTACCTGTCTTCTGAAGGAAGTTATAGGACCAATATTGCCTATCGCGTTCTTAAGTTTCTCTGGAATCCAAACTGATCTTCACCGAAGTCAGTTTATTCCGGTTTTTCCATTCTTTTGTAAAGAATTCATGTTAATATTCTGCAACTATGTCTTATTAAACTGAGAGTTCGGGAACTACTTTCTTTGGAATTGGGATTATTGGAGAGCTGCATCAATCCAGTCTCAGGACTGAAGACCACAACAACAACAATATTCTTCTCGAAGTCTGACGGTATTTCGCCTTTCTCATACATCTTGCACCATACGAAAGAGTCTCGTCACGGTAGGCTCTCCCAAGGCTATCACTAGATCTGACGGAATATCGTCTACTCTGGGGGTCTAGTTTCGACTTAAGTCTTTCAGTGATCTGTCAAATTTTTCTCCCAGAGTCACATTTCCAATCTTATATTCATCTACGTTTTCTTCACTTTGTATAACATTGCCTTCAAGTTCATCTCCTATTTATACATTCTCTATATACTGCTTCCGCCTTTCAGCTTAACTTTCTTTGCTTGAGACTGGTTTTCCATCTGAGCTCTTGATATTTATGCAGCTGTTTACTTTTTCTCCAAAGGTCTCTTTAATTTTCATTTAGGCCGCAACAATCTTTCCACTAGTGAAATATGCTTCTAAATCCATACATTTGTCCTCTAGCCATTCCTACTTGGCCATTTTGCATTTCCTGTCAATCTCATTTTTAGTCGCCTATATTCCCTTTCGCCTGCTTCATTTGCTACATTTTTATATTTTCTCATTTCATCGGTAACGTTAATAATTCCCATGATAACCAAGGATGTCCTCTAGGTATTTTTACCTTTTTGATCCTCTGCTGCCTTCACTATTTCATCTCTCAAAGCTACCTATTCGTCTTCTACTGTATTGTTTTCTCCTGTTCCAGTTAATTGTTGCTTAATGCCCCCTCCGAAACTTTCAACAACCTCTGGTTCCTTCAGATTATCAAGGTCCCATCTCCCTAATATCCTACCTTTCTACCTAATTACCTTTTTCAATTTCCTGAGCTTTGATCTACAATTCATGGCCAATATATTGTGGTCAGTGCCTACACTGACTCGAATCTGGTTCTAAAATCTTTGTACTACCATTATATAATCAATGTGAAACCTTCTGGTGTCTCAAGGTCTCTACCACATATACAACCTCCTTTCATGATTCGTAAGTGTTACCGAGCGAGGTGGCGCAGTGGTTAGACACTGGACTCGCATTCGGGAGGACGACGGTTCAATCCCGCGTCCGGCCATCCTGATTTAGGTTTTCCGTGATTTCCCTAAATCGCTCCAGGCAAATGCCGGGATGGTTCCTTTCAAAGGGCACGGCCGACTTCCTTCCCCATCCTTCCCTAATCCGATGAGACCGATGACCTCGCTGTCTGGTCTCCTTCCCCAAACCAACCAACCATCTTAAGTGTTAGTGATGATTAAATTGTGCTCTGTGCAAAATTCTGTCATGAGTTTTCCTCTTTTATTCCTTTGCCCCAGTCCACATTCAGCTACTATTTTTCCTTCTCTTCCTTTTCCTACCGTCGAATTCCAGTTCCATGTCACATTAAATTTTCGTCTCCCTTAACTGTCTGAATAATTTCATTTATCTCGTCATAATTTTTTTCCAGTCACTTAGTCAGCTATGAAGCTATAGTCGAGATCGCTTAAGAACATCCCTGACACCTCACAGTGACGTTGCCAGCTTTCAACTGTAAAGCGCTAACGGTTGCAGGCGGAAACAGAAGTCGTTTACAGAGCTGCGACGACACTGAAGGGTTGTCTTAGAGACGTTTGTAAAATCGTGTTACGTTACTGGTTCAGGTAGGCACACGAAGCTGCTGTGCCCGGCCCACTCCAGCTATCAAGGAACAACTTATGCCGACTCAGCTTTAGTTGGCATATAATCTTGTACTATTATAGCTGGTGCTGGCTTCGTGTCTGTTTCGGCTGTGATAATGCATTCACTGTACTATTCATAGTAGCTTACCTGCATTCCTATTTTCTTATGCAATATTAGACCTACTCCTGCATTACCCCTATTCGATTTCGTATTTATAACTCTGTTTTCCCTGACCAAAACGCCTGTTCATCGTGCCACCAAACTTCACTAATCCACACTCAGTCTCTTAATTCTCCTTTTTCAATTTTCTGACCTACCTGCCCTACTAAGGGATCTAATACTCCAGTCTCTGATCCATACATTGCCACTTTTCTTTTTTCCTAATAATGACGTTCTCTTCACTAGTCCCTGCCCAGAGATCTGGACTGTTTTATCTCCAGAATATTTTACCCAACAAGTTGCCATAATCATTTAACCACACAAGAGTTGCATGCCATCAGAAAAGCAGTGGCTGTAGTTTCCCCATGCTTTCAGCTCAGTATCAGCACTGCAAGGTCATGCTGGTTGATGCTACAAGGCCAGATCAGTCAGTCATACAGACCTCTGCCTCTGCAACTACAGCTGCTGCCCTCTTCAGAGGAACCTCTCTGGTCTCTGAGCAGACATTCCTTTGTGGTTCACCTACGGTACAGCCAATATTGTTGAGGCTTGTAACCAACCGCACCATAGCAAGGCCCATGGTTCATGGGGGCAGCTCATATTTCCTTTTGAAAGTCGTGTAGGTCGTCATGACACAATCGCAAAGAAGGAACATTTATTTACTACTGTAGATACTTCAAATATTTTTCTTATTCTTGTCATTAGCCCACTTTCATGACAGGGTAGTATCATATTACAAATTTCGACTTGGGTCCACTGCTAGAAATCACGATCTCTTTCTCCTGCTCAATCATCCAACACAACAACGATACTAACATAATCTCAGTTGAAAAATCTGTGTACGTTACATGTCAACGATTTCCGGCATTCAGCTGCTTGCACATCTATGTCTATATTGGTGTCCTGCCAATCGCCATAAACTGAATGACAGACAACATTCTTCACCATATTTTAGTTTTCATTCTTCTAAAAATCATGGATGGAGCCTAAAGATGCTTATACGCCTCTTTGTGGGCTGTTGTTACACAATACTGTTGTAAGGTGGTCAAGTCATTTCGGTTTTTATATGTTCTCGATGTGCACATCAGAGAGAGAGCAAGTTACGTTACTGTTAAACAATCTTCGGTCTTGTCAAGGCATAGTCCTTGCCTCTGTGCAGTCTGATACATTCTTAGTTGAAGTGTGGTAGGTGATGGATGTATTCTCTAATCCTAAGTTGACTTGTGATGGTATCTGTTAGATGAAGAAAGAATGATTGTAAAGGCCAGCAAAGATAAGTAAGATGAATACATTAGAAAGCGAAGAGAATATATATTTTAAATAATGTAATTATTTTTGAAGAGAAGAAGTTTGAGGTAAGACTGCAGCTCTTTGCAGCTAGGAATGATCGTTGTCAGCCAGTTACCCTGCTCAGAGCAGAGTGAAAGACTACCCCACTTCCCTGACTCATGCATTAACATATTAATTGATTAAGCTGTTTGAGTTTTATAGACATTCTCTGTCTACATTATACCCTTTTTAAATCACTGTTCACTTTGTTGGGCATAGTTTGTTCAGATCAATATTAGTTTGAAGATTTCGCGAAGTTTCACTCTGTCTTCCTGAATACATGCTTCATTCTAAAATCGTTGAATTGGAATACCATTTCGTAGGAGTAATTACTCCCCCCCATGAACCATGGACCTTGCCGTTGGTGGGGAGGCTTGTATGCCTCAGCGATACAGACAGCCGTACCATAGGTGCAACCACAATGGAGAGGTATCAGACAAACGTGTGTTTCCTGAAGAGGGCAACAGCCTCTTCAGTAGTTGCAGGGGAAACAGTCTGGATGATTGACTGATGTGGTCTTGTAACACTAGCCAAAACGGCCTTGCTGTGCCGGTACTGCAAACGGCTGACAGCAAGGGGAAACTACAGGCGTAATTTTTGCTGAGGGCGTGCAGCTTTACTGTATGGTTAAATGATGACAGCGTCCTCTTGGGTAAAATATTCTAGAGGTAAAATAGTCCCCCATTCGTATCTCTAGGCGGGGACCACTCAGGAGGACGTCGTTATCGGAGCGTGGAATGTCAGATCCCTTAATCTGGCAGGTAGGTTAGAAAGTTAGATATAGTGGGAAGTAGTGAAGTTCGGTGGCAGGAGGAACAAGACTTCTGGTCAGGTGATTACAGGGTTATAAATACAAAATCAAATAGAGGTAATGCAGGAGTAGGTTTAATAATGAATTAAAAATAGGAGTGTGGGTAAGCTACTATAAACAGCATAGAGTACACATTATTGTGCCCAAGATAGACACGAAACCCACGCCTACCACAGTTGTACAAGTTTACATGCCAACTAACTCCGCAGATGACGAAGAGATTGATGAAATGTATGGTGAGATAAAAGAAATAATTCGGTTAGTGAAGGGAGACGAAAATTTAATAATCATGGGTGACTGGAATTCGATAGTAGGAAAAGGAAGAGAAGGAAACGTAGTAAGTGAATATGGAATGGGGGTAATGAATGAAAGAGGAAGCCACCTTCTAGAATTTTGCACAGAGAATGACTTAATCATAGGTAACAACACTTGGTTCAAGAATCATGAAAGAAGGTTGTATACATGGAAGAGGCATGGAGATACTGACAGGTTTCAGATAGATTATATAATGGTAAACCAGGTTTTAAATTGTAAGACATTTCCAGGGGCAGATGTGGACTCTGACCACAATCTATTGGTTATGAACTGTAGATTAAAACTGAAGAAACTGCAAAAAGGTGGGAATTTAAGGAGATGGGACCTGGATAAACTGACTAAACCAGAAGTTGTACAGAGCTTCAGGGAGTTTCAGGGGAACGATTGACAAGAATGAAAGAAAGAAATACAGTAGATGAAGAATGGGTAGCTTTGAGAGATGAAATAGTAAAGGCAGCAAAGGATCAAGTAGGTAAAAAGACGAGTGCAAGTAGAAATCCTTGGATTACAGAAGAGATATTGAATTTAATTGATGAAAGGAGAAAATATAAAAATGCAGTAAATGAAGCAGGCAAAAAGGAATACAAACGTCTCAAGAATGAGATCGACAGGAAGTGCAAAATGGCTAAGCAGGGATAGCTAGAGGACAAATGTAAGGATGTAAAGGCATATACCACTAGGGGTACGATAGATACTGCCTACAGGAAAATTAAAGAGACATTTGGAGAAAAGAGAACCACATGTATGAATATCAAGAGCACAGATGGAAACCCAGTTCTAAGCAAAGGAGGGAAAGCATAAACGTGGAAGTAGTATATAAAGGGTCTATACAAGCCTTATCTCTTGACTCTTATATTATATGTTACATGATGGCAAGATAGCGGTGAAAAAAGGTTCACGAAAATCGAGTTCCGCGAAAAACGTAAAAAAAGAATGAGTCTTTATGATTCAGTTCAAAATAAACTATCGTGGCTTTACCTGGGAAATGTTACTGCTGCGAAGTTAAAGCAAAAATGCAAACGAAATCATTACAAGATCAAAATCTAGTGAAAAACCGTGGCAAATGCTAATTCAGTGACATCGACATGTAAACATTGGAATGATTTTCTTCTCATTTTAACTGCACAAAACAGTGAAATCAGTGAACTTAAAAAGACTGCAACATCTTGGCTGTAAAACTCAACAAACAGAGCATCGTCCGAACCTCGAAGAAATAGGGGAACCTGTCCTAAAATGAAATACTAGGATAAAATGACACACCACTTGTTTCTCGAATACCATGATACACAGCTTTAAATGTAGTGTAGTGCGCAATTCGTAAGTTGGTAGTAGTGGTACTGTGTTAACAGCGTGCACCTCTTGTGCTTATTTTCCGTGCTAGAGCTCAAAGTCGTAATCAACAGGTGCTGATCTAATATCGGTAAGTCACACAATGCTCTAAACACGTGCTTTATTATATTGTTATCAAAAACATAAGTTAAGGTCATGGAACCATATTCTTTTCTCTGTTTGTTGACTACAAAGTTTTGTTGATAGACATAAGCTGGTCATGCGTCTGTTGTTCCAAGTACAAAATGGCTGTCCAGGGTAAAACGATACACCAGTTTCTTGGGTATAATGAAACAGTGGGTCATTTTACCCACATATAGTGTGCCATTTTACTCTGGCAAATAAATCTTATATTTTGAATGTTTATTGTTGTGTTTACGTATTAAAATTAATTATAATACTAAAAACAACAAAACAGTGTTAATTAGATAATGAAATTATATATCGTAAATGTTTTATATACAGAATATTTGTAGGCTCAGGCTATAACTGCTGACTGATAGTAATTGCTGAAATATAATAATATCATATGCCTAATTTTAAGTATGCTGTCTATGTAGGATCATAAAACAATAGATGCGTAATACTCAGCTTCTTTTCAGCACAAATGGTTGGGACCTACAAGAGAGAGGCAGATCGTCAGTCATGGAGCGAAGAATCAATGAAACAAGCTATTCAACCCATTGAAAGAAAAGATATGGGATGGCTAAAAGCTTCAAAGACATTTGGTGTTCCAAAAGCTACGTTATGTCGAAGAGTTATGGGAAAAAAACAAACATATCACTGAAGCAGACAAAGGCTTGGGACGATTCATCCCTACATTTTCTAAGAGACTTGAAACATCGCTGTTCAATCACATAAAAGATTTAGAATCCTGAATGTTTGGTCTTACATGTAACGATATACGAAAACTAGCTTTTCAGTTAGTAGAGCAAAAAGAATACCTCACAGATTCAGCAAAAATGATGAAATGGCAGGCTAGGATTGGCTTAGGGGAATTCGAAAGAGAAATCCAGACAGTTCTCTCAGAAAACCAGAGCCCACTTCAGCAGCTAGAGCCCAGTCTTTTAACAAACCGCAAGTAGAAAAGTTTTTAACATTCTTGAACAAACATTACAGAAAAATAATATTGAGTCCACTAGAATATGGTATGTTGACGAATCAGCACTTTCAACAGTGCAAAAATCTCAAAAAGTGTTTGCAGCAACTGGTAAAAAACAAATTGGGACAATCACCAGTGCAGAAAGAGGACAGCATGTTATTGTTCTATGCTACATGAGTTCATCAGGAAACTTTATCCCGCCAACTCTATTTTTTACAAGGAAAACATGGAAGCATGAGCTTTTAGATGGCGCACCTACAGTGTCACTATGGCTGCCTAGTGAGTCTGGCTGGATGATTGGGAGATTCATTTCTCACTTGGCTTAAACATTTTCAAAAGTGTGCAAATGAAAGCAAAGATAACAGGGTATCATTACTATTAGATGGACATAGTACCCATAAAGGCTTAGATGTAGTCACGCGAGAGAAAGCGGCATAATTATCATTTCTTTTCCTCCTCATTGCACACAGAAGCTGCAACCTCTAGACGTATGTTTCTATGGTCTCCTGAAGACTTACTATTATCAGTCCGCCACAATGTGGTAAAAAATCATCCTCGAAGAGTCATAACTTAATTTCAGGCACCTGAAATATTTTGTGAGGCATATGGGAAAACTATTAGTAATGCCTTAAGTGGTTTCAGGAAAACCGGAATTTGGCCATTCAACCGACAAATATTTCCGGAGCACGAATTTTTGCCTTCTTTAGTAACAAACATTGATGAAGAGCGCAAAGAGACTGGCAATGGAGAAGTTACAGTGGAGAATATAGCTGGGCCAACACATTCAGGAGAACAACGTATCAAGAATGACTCGACTTCAGAAGAAGACGTTACACTTCCATATGGTTATAATGAAAATAGTGAGAATAGTCCAGATACCCCTCTACCAGATCTAAGGGAAACATACTGTTCCAGGACCCAACATACCCGAGTTTCAGCACAGGATATATTACCAGTCCCATCAGCTTCTGGATTTTATGTTCGAAGCAAAAGAAAACGGGATGGTTCCCAAATTTTAACCAGTAGTCCTTATGTATTAAATTTACAAGCAAAGGTTGCGGGAAAGTGAGCATTAGAAGAGAGAAAAGTGGGAAGAAAGGGAAGAGGTGTGTAAAATGTGCCATGTGGACACATGCTGAATGTGACGGTCTTCCTAGGGCAGCTAAGAGATTTGTATGTGACGTATGCAAAGACTGAATACTTTATAACATGATATTTTTACTAGGGTAAAATGACCTACACGTGTTTCAGTTTACCCCCAGTAACCAGGGTAAAATGAAACACTGAAGTCATTTTGCAATGCTAATTTTCTGCAAAAAATTTTTCTTTTTTAAAATATCTTGTGTACTAAAACATGTGTTTGTTAGTTATCTTCGTATTTGCAACTTCGTACAAACAAATATAAATAAATATCGAGTACAGAGTCAGTTTTGCTTAGGGTGTGTTATTTTAGGGCAGGTTCCCCTAAACGGCTACCAGTGATGTAATCAAAGGAAGAACGACTGTGGAAACCAGCACAAAACTTGGAAATAATAAAGTAAGTGCATCAAATAGTTATAATGACAAACGTGATTCCACAAACAATGTCATTCAGAAACATGTGAGTCCAAATAATAATTACAAACAACAACAGCCGTCACTGTAAATTTTTCGCGCATGTCGCATCCTAAACAAAGAAATGTCATTAAAAAATCAGTCAACTGATTTTTGCCGATAATCATGGAAGTCAGATGTGCAGAAAAGGTAGCACATATACAAACTAAAGCAAGTGTCCAAGTCTTTGTCAAACCAGGTGTTGCCACACACTAGTGAAATCAAGGACACAGTAAAACTTCTGCTCACACACATCTTTATTCTCACACGTCCATTTACAGTTACTGTTGAAATATATCCGCTGCAGAGAGCAGCACAATGTACAGACTTAACAGAACACCAACAGATGGCGTAGGAGTCTTCATTCCCCGACATCCTCCCCACCCTGGTCCATCTGGACCGGTCGACAGATCTTCATACCATCTGGTTGGCAGAGGATGATGCACCGTATTTTACTGTCTCTGCCATGCCGCACTTCTTCTACCACAGCCCTCTTCCACAAGTGCCGTGGTTTGCTGTCTTCTTGGAGCAGAACAACCTCTCCAATTCTCGGTTTCCTTTGCGAAGGGTATCCCTTCACCTCATGATATTGTCTTAGCAGCAGGAGGTATTCTGTCTTCCACCTGCGCCAGATGTCGTCATTGACCTTTTGTCTGAGTCGGAACTGCTTGGCAAGGTCCTTTCTAGTTGCTGGCTCTGGCCCACATGGAATTGTTACTAATTCCCCACCAATTGGAAAGTGAGCTGGCGTCAATGCAGTGTCGCTCTCTCCTTGAGTGATGGGTCGTGAGTTTATTGCGGCTTCTATGCTGATCAAGGTGGTGTTTAAGCTCTCTTCATCCACCTGGGAGCGACCAAGAACTTTCCTCAGGCAGCGCTTGACTGAGCCTATCATGCGTTCCCACCAGCCTCCCCCCCAAGCCGCACGTGGTGGTATGAATTTCCAAGTGATTCCATGGTGGGCACAGTAGAGCTGTACATCAGTATGCTGCATGGTTTTGAAAAGCTCTGCCAGTTCTGTGTTGGCTGCATGGAATGTTGTAGCATTGTCTGAGTAGACAGTGACTGGTAGGCTCCTACGTCCTGCAAAGCGTTGCATGGCCATCAAAAATCTGTCAGTGGACATGTCAGTTGGAAGTTCAATATGAATGGCCCGTGTTGTTGCACATGTGAATAGGACCATGTACAACTTTTTTGTTTGATGTCCAGATTTGACATATAATGGTCCGGCAAAATCAATGCCTGTTACTGCAAATGGTCTTGAAGGCTGAACTCTGTCCAGTGGTAGTGGGGCCTGCATCTCTTCATACTGGCGACTGTATATTATCTTGCATGGTAAGCAAGAGTGAAGAACTCTCCTAACAGCTTTTCGTCCTCGCAGAATCCAAAATTCTTCTCACAGTTCCCCTAACACAATCTGCACACCGAGATGATGCAGTGTTACATGTGTGTGTCTGATGAGAAGCTCAGTGAAATGGTGACGTCCATCCAATATAACTGGATGCTTCTCTGAGTGTGACAGTGCAGCACATTGCAGCCTACCACCAAGACGAAGGATGCCAACCGATATAATGGGATTGTATCGAGCAATCTTTGATTCCTTGGGCAATTGTTCTCCCTTACGCAATGCAGACAGTTCACTAGTGAATAGTTCCTCTTGAACTCTTCAGATCCAGTAGGTGCGGGCATTTTGTAATTCTAAAGCACTAAAACTGCCGGAGATTCTATTTTTGTTTCTTGTTGTGCTGATAAATCGAAATACAAAGGCAGTTATATGCAGTACTCGCCAATATGAACTAAACCTTGCAATGTCCAGTAGTGGCTCAGTGATGGTGATCAGAGTGATATTTGCTCTCGTTTTGGCTTCTGGCATTGATGGAGGTGGGGCTGAGATTTCCAGTGGGCACAACTGCTTGTCTTCTGAAAGCCACGGTGGACCACCCCACCAGATATCAAGAGTGGCTAGCAGATTTGCTTCTAGTCCCCGCGTGAGATGAACTGCAGGATTTTGGCTTCCCGGACAATGCCTCCATTGGCTGGGTGTGGTGTATGTCAATATCTCTGTCGCGCGATTACAGATAAATGTTTCCCATTTGTTTGGATCACTCTGTACCCATTCCAAAGTGACTATCGAGTCGCTCCACAAGGTAGCTCTGTTGGCATCAAACCCTGTTTCCTGGCAAAAGTAATGAAGGTGTCGTGATCCGACCAATGCAGCAAGTAACTCCAACCTGGGTAGAGTTACCTTCTTGGTAGGGGCCAGTCTGTTCTTGCTACAGACAAGGTGCACAGTGTATCTAGTTTCAGTAGATGTCCTTATATACAAAACAGCGCCGTAGGCTCTTTCAGATGCATCACAGAATACATGCTCCTCCGCAGAGCGACCTGTGCCCAGCGTCCCTATCCATCTAGGAATATGTAGTGATGACAAGTGATGAAGCTTTGAGAGCCATGAGTGCCAACGACATGCAAGATCTGTGGGCAAAACTTCCTCCCATGTAAAACCCCTCAGCCATGTGTCTTGGAAAATTATCTTTGAAACGATCCCAACAGGAGTGAACACACCCAGGGGGTCATAAAACTGAGCAGCTGCTCGAAGAACATTTCTCTTGGTAGCCAGTTTGTCCATTAGATTTTCAGCTATCTTCTCGTAGTCACTGCAGATGGAGTCATCTTCTGTGTTCCAATTAATTCCTAAAACTTGGGTTGTGGTCTTTGTTTCAAGGCCTTTGACATCCCATATTGCCTTCAGATCATTCGAATTAGTCGCCCATTTGGACAATGGAAGACTTATCTGCTGGAAAAGTTCTGTCAGTTCATGGTAAATAGTTGCAGCAGTGTCGCTGTCTCTAACACTGGCTACGAAATCGTCCATGAACACTGACTTGTTTACAAGTCCTGAGGACAGTGGATATTTTTCACTATTTAGTGTTGCTAGCTCCCTTATGGCAGCTGACAACAGGAATGGGCTTGGTGCAAGTCCAAATGTCAAACATTTGAAGCGATATGTAATCACGTCATTTATGGTCATGTAGGCACCACTTCCAGCTTGCTCAACACGATACCAAAGGAACCTCGTGAGGTCTCTCTCTGTCTTCTTCTTTCAACGTTAACAGCAGGAAAGTTTGGTCCACATCACACACTAAACCCACCGGAAGTGTGCGGAATCGTAGTAAGATTGCTAGAATATCCGGAAGTAAATTTGGTCCCTTTTCGAGGGCATCATTCAGCGATAGAGACTCTGGCTCATGTGAGGATGCATCGAAGAGTATTCTGTACTTCACACTTCCACTGATGCATTTCTTCACAATGTGGTGTGGCAGATAGAATGTGTTTCCAGCAGTGCAGTCCTCAGGTGCTACCTCTACCTGGTTCTTCTCAATATATTTCGACATGGTCTCGTGGTAAATGACCTTCAGCTCTTCATTCCCTCGCAGCTTGTTTTGTAAGGAGCGAAGACACGCTTCAGCAGTTGTGCGGTTGCAGGAGAGAGGCATATCCTTCTTTCAAGGCAGAGATACAACTCTGCGGCCATATTCCACACAGTATGATTCTCGGAATTCCTGATAAATGGGATGGTCCATGGGTTTTAATGCTCGCTCTTGATGTTCTGTTATCCCGATTGTCTCCAGGTCCCAAAATCGGCGCACTGACTCATCAGATATGTCACTGCAGCTGCCCTGAATAAAGTTGACAGTTGCTCTGTTGACGGTGGTGCTAGATCTGTTTCCACTGAGAACATATCCAAAGATTGTTGGGAGAAGAACCAATGATGGTGATACCTTGATTGGTTGTTCCAAAGTCACGATTCTCCAGTAATAATCAGCTCCAATCAGGATCTCAATAGGTAGATCTTCAGTGTCTCCTTTAGGATCTGCGAGTGGTGTACCACCCCTCAAGGCCATATCTCCTACATCTTGTGGCACTGATGGTTGCTGTGAAAAATTATTTGTGCTTTCAAAGGCTGTTACTGATATGTGGGAATTAGTGGAGCACCCCATCATATTAAACTGCACCTTCTTCCTTGAGAGTGATGAACTGTAACTGGATTCGAAAGTAGTTATCTCGAGAGTAGTGCTTCCAATGACACTTAGGTGGAGAGATTCGATCAGTGAATGGTGAATGAAACTCGATTGACTCCCTGTGTCCAGGATGGCACGTGTCTGTTTGCTCTTACCAGTGGGTCCTGTGATACTCACACGAGCAGTCTGCAGGTATGTGAAGTTAGAAGTCATAGTTTCAATTTTATTTACTGTTGCGGTATGGCTACTACAGATAGAAATGTGATGCTCCCCCTTACATTTCGCACAGGACGCCTTTCCCCGTTTGAAACACTGATTTCTGTTGTGGCCACGTCTCAGGCATAGAAAGCAACGGTTCATTGTCTTGAGGGCGTCGATTCTTGCCTGCAAGCTTGCAATCTTTTGGCAGTCTTGGCCCCAGTGCCCTCTTTAACCGCAACACACACAGAAGGGCTCTGAATTGTGTTGTTTCTTCTTGTCCCTCTTCGTTTTAGCCCTTACATGGAAGGCAGATGCTGTTGGTACGTAATTTTCGCGTGGTACAGTATCTCCACGAATTTTGCGTGTGTTGATAGCTCCTTCCACCTCTTCATTTATGAACTCCATAAGGTGGGTGAGGTTCCCTTCTTCAATCTTTTGCCTTCGGGCATGAACAAGCCAATTTTTGCAAATTTCTTCAGGAAAGGCTCGAAGAAGTTTGGGTGCAAGCGCTCTCCCATAAGAGTCCACATTTTCTCCTAGAGCTCGTAGTGCTTGGATGCGCTTATGGCACTCAATGTAGGTGGAATTGAGAGCCTCTGGACTGCCTGAAGTCGAAGTGTTAAGATTCTCCAAGAAATCCTGGTGACTTTGGATAATTCTGTTCTTATCCTCATATTTCGATTTCAAAATTTGCTTAGTCTGCTCATATGTATCAGCTGTAACAGCAATGCCATCGACCAAGTCCTTAGGTTCCCCATCAAGGTAACCACGGAGGAATACATGCTTGTTCATTGTTGACACCATCGGATTCTCGTCTATGGAGGCTGTGAACTGCTCCCAAAATCGAGGCCAAGCTTCTATGTCCCCTGAAAATGGATGCAGTTTGATAGTAGGCAATTTTATGTCCATACAGGCGTGTTGTTGAGCCGCTGACGTCGCGTATCTGTCTCCTGAGCGCGCTTCTCCTAGAAGGCCCTTCGCCTTTCGGAGGGCCTGTATATTCCTCACAAGCTTCTGTGTCGGCTTCGTATTCAGAGTCATCCAGCAAGTCCTGTATTGTATCGTTGAGTCGGGTCAACTCTTCTACTGTTTCCTGAAGGCGTTCCTGGAAGTGTTCTACTTCTTCTGCAGCTGTAGAACCATCGAAGGCGTTTATTTAGCTGACGAAACGCGTCGCATTCGATCGCAAGGTCGTCCGCTTCCGGCGCAGCCTCCTCAAGTTCGTAGCTACTGCTTCTGCCATGGTGAGTTGGTGGTTTTGCTTTCTGTCGCGAGAGTGCGTTCAAGGTCAAGGTCAAGGTTAAGGTCAAGGTCAGTTGGATGCTATCGCTAAGGGATGGCGCTGTCCTGGAGTGTGAACTGTTAGCAGCCCCCTAGTGGTGTTTGTAGTTCTCAACAGATGACGCGACCGTGCAGTTTTCAACTTCCGCGACCTTTATAGTGGTCGCTGTTGCTAACAGATGGCGCTGCAGTCTACCAATACTTTAGCAAGTCCCATTTGTGCTTTGCAAATAATACGCCAACTGCCCTCTATTGCTCTGCCACCAACAAACATGCACTAAGTAATGTCACATACAAATCAATCGCCCCGCAGTGTCCTTTGCTACAGTTTCAGAGCAATGCCGCAGCTTATCTGTGTGAGCTGAACGTGGCGTGACGTGACCGGATTTTGAGATTGAAGTCGGCCAAAACCTTCCCCGCCGGCGTCGAGTCCTCTTTAATGTGTAGTAGCACTCTGTCTCTTCGTGTTTTCCCGGGTTTCGTTACCAAAATGTTGCTACACACTAGTGAAATCAAGGACACAGTAAAACTTCTGCTCACACACACCTTTATTCTCACACGTCCATTTACAGTTACTGTTGAAATATTTCCGCTGCAGAGAGCAGCACAATGTACAGACTTAACAGAACACCAACAGATGGCGTAGGAGTCTTCATTCCCCGACACCAGGAGCAGGCATTGCAGAAGTGACAAAAACAGTGGTAAAATCGTGTGAAAACCTTAACCCAAAAGACTGTGTCGTAATTTGTGTAGGTGCAAATGATGTTGCCAGAGATAAAGGTAGTGAACTCATCACTCTTGTTGAAAGTGTGCTACCCAAATTAGGCAACACAAATATAACTGTTGTAAATCAACCACACAGATATGACCTACCTCCTTCATCATGTGTTAATAAACTAATAGAAATAGTAAATAAATAGATATTTGCTGTATGCAAAAAGTTTCTGTATATGAACTTAATAAATGTAAGCACAATTGACAGGTCCATGCACACCGGTCATGGCCTTCTTTTAAATCACAGTGGGAAACAATTGTTGGTTGAATAAATCTGTTGTCTAGCAAATTTGAGTCACAATAGGCATAATATAGAAGCAGTCCAAAGTACTTTTGACAAATGAGTTATAAAGAAAGATGTGATGGCTTATAAAAAGGGCAAAAGACATTTTTAGGGAAGTAGACTGTATCACAAAAAAACGTGATGCAGAATTAAACTGGTAATACACAATGAAGATTGCACAACAGAATGTACAATCATTAACAAACAAAGTTGATGAAATAAATATACTCCTCAATAGTGAATGGAAAGATGTTTCAGTGTTATGTTTTTGTGAGCATGGGTTACAAAATGAGTATTTTCAGTACTTAAAAATATTGCATTTTAACCTTGCAAACTGCTTTTGTAAAATGGAATCAAAACATGGGGGAACTTGTCTATATGTAAAAGAAAATGTAAATTATAAGAGTATAGCATCTGTTTGCAAACTTGGTTGTGAAAGAGACTTTGAAGTCTCAGTTGTTGAGTTAATGTCTAAAAAAACTACTATTTTATGTGTGTATAGATCTCCTGTTAGCAACAAAATTGTTTTTTTTTTTTCAAAAAATTGGACCTTGCTTTAGGCAAACTTAAGACAACTGGGAAAAAAGTGGTACTATGTGGTGATTTTAATATTGACTTTCTGAGCCATAGCCCTCACAGGGAAACATTTTTAAATATTATAAAAGCCTACAATCTTTGTCTAACTGTTATCTCTCCAACACATGTAACAAAAACTAGTGTCACTCTCCTTGATCAGGTATGCATGAACATGGACAAGAGTACATCAGAAAACTTTGATACCAACTATAGTGACCACCTTTCGCAATTGCTGACCATAACTGTGAATCACATTTTGACCAGTACAGAAAATGTTACCCATAAAAGGATTTCTAGTAGGAAAAATATTGAATACCTCCAATACCTAATCAGCGAACAATCTTGGAGAGAAGTATATGATACCTCTATTACCAAAGGAAAGATGGAAATTTTTTTGAACATTTTCAGTCACAACTTTGACAGTTTTTCCACAAAGGAAAGTGATTTCCATAAGCACAGATAGATTCAAAAACTTGATTACATCAGGCATTAGAGTATCTTGTAGAAGGAAGTGGGAACTTTTTCTGCAGTCAAAAACTAACAGCAGTCCAGAATTTATTAATTATTTCACAAAATACAAGCTAGTTTAGAAACGTGTCATAAAAGAGGCAAAAATTAAGGAAAGTGACAAATATATTACGAAGTCATGCAATAAAACTAAGTCCATGTGGAAAGCTGTGCAGGATCTTATGGGGAAGAAGACAGCTCACAAAACTATTGTGATATCACGTGATAGCAAGAATGTCACTCATCCTAGGGCAGTTGCAAACAATTCTGTAAAATTAGTGAAGGAAAGGTTTGGAAATCCGCCTAATACAACGTGGAAAGAATTTTCATCTACTGAAATAAATAATATATCCATGTTCCTCAGTCCACTAAGCCCAACAGAGCTCCTAAATACCATTAATTCACTGAAGAGAAAGTGTTCAACTGGTATTGATGACATTCCAGATTATATTATAAAAATAACAGCAAGACAAATACCTTTGCCTTATTGGACATATGCAATTCATCCTTATCGTGTGCTGTCTTCTGTCAGTAACTGAAAATGGCAAAAGTAATATCCCAATATAAGAAAGGTGATCATCAATGTATGAGTAACTATAGGCCTGTGTCTCTATTGTCAGGGTTTTCGTAAATTATTGAAAAAGTGTTCCTTTAAAAACTAATTACATTATTCGAGAAGAATAATTTTATTTCTGAATGTCAAAATGACTTCAGACAACAGCAATCAATTGTAAGAGGTGTGCCAAATCAGTGGATTACATCATATTTGGAATATCGCTCTCAGGTAACTGAAATTAAGAACATGGAAGTAAATGAATTCCAGGTACACCTTTCAGAACCATGTGGACTAAGTCATGGTGTTCTACAGGGCTCCATTTTAGGTCCTTTCTTTTTTGGTCTACATTAACGATTTCCCATCACACGTTAGGGATTGTGAACCAGTACTGTTTGGAGACGACACCAGTCTGTTGATTGAAGGGAATAAAGAAGAAAACCTTACTGCATCTGCAAAAGATATTACAAAAGGAGTGTCTGAATGGTTTACCAGAAACATGCTAATAGTTAATCGCCAAAAAACGGTACTCATGAATTACTGCACTGATCAAATAAAAATCTGGCACAACCTATAATATGTATAGATAACCAAAACATTGGTGCTGTCAATGAAACTAAATTTCTTGGGATTCATATCCAGGAAAATCTTAAATGGAGCACTCATATCACATCCCTAAATTCAAAATTAGAAAAATGAGCTATGTAGTAAGAATTCTCTGCAACAATACTAGTGCAGAAACAGTTATGGCTGTATACTTTGCTTGTGTACATTCAATACTGAAGTATGGTATCATTTTCTGGGGAAACGTACACCAGGCCATATCAGTTTTCAGGAAACAAAAGGCAATTATAATAATAATGAAACAAGTGAGCAGCAGAAAACCATGCAAACGTTTCTTTAAAGATCTAAAGATCCTACCCCTTCCCCACATTTATATACTGGAAGTAGTAATGCATGTCAAAAAAAGCATACTAAGAAAAGGAAACCTTTTTCCTTCTTGTACTGTAATCATGGACACTTTTGTTAGTGTCCATGATTACAGTACAAGAAGAGACAGTGACATACATGTTAATCATTATAACACCACATTAAGCCAAAAAGGTGTATATAATGCAGGAATAAAGCCTTGCAACACATTACCAAGACATATAAAATCTCTTCCTGAACCACAAAGCTTTAAAAAGTCTGTGACAGCCTACCTTCTGAAAAACTGCTACTATTCAATCTCACAGTATCTTATTCAAGGAAAAAATGTAATTTGTGTCTTTAATTGTTGGAGTAAGTTATAAATATACAGTAGTTCAAAAATTTGTAATTATTAACTGTATAGATACAATATGTCATAAAAATTTAAATAATGTATGTTTGATATTCGAAAAACCAATAGCTAAAAAGGTTTTTGTCCAATATCCAGTGTACAATATTTGTACTGAAAAAGAGATTTGTATGGACAAAACTCTACCATCTGGTGAGCAAGATGTATGAGACTTCAAGAAGAACATAATTTCAATCTCAAACAAAGCAGGTGTTGACAAATGTGAAAATTACAGAACTATCAGTTTAATAAGTCACAGCTGCAGAATACTAACACGAATTCTTTACAGACGAATGGAAAAACCGGTAGAAGCTGACCTCTAGGAAGATCAGTTTCTATTCTGTAGAAATGTTGAAACTCGTAAGGCAATACTGACCCTACAACTTATCTTAGAAAATAGATTAAGGAAAGGCATACCTACTTTTCTAGCATTTGTAGACCTAGAGAAACCTTTTGACAATGTTGACTGGAATACTCTCTTTCAAATTCTGAAGGTGGCAGGGGTAAAATACAGGGAGCGAAAGGCTATTTACAATTTGTACAGAAACAAAGATGGCAGTTATAAGAGTCGAGGGGCATGAATGGGAAGCAGTGGTTGGGAAGGGAGTGAGACAGGGTTGTAGCCAATCCCCAATGTTATTCAGTTTGTATATTGAGCAAGCAGTAAACGAAACAAAAGAAAAATTCAGAGTAGAAATTAAGATCCATGGAGAAGAAATAAAAACTTTGAGGTTCGCCGATGACATTGTAATTCCGTCAGAGACAGCAAAGGTCTTGGAAGAGCAGTTGAACGGAATGGACAAAGTCTTGAAACTTGGTTGCAAGCTGAATATCAACAAAAGCAAAATGAGGATAACGCAATGTAGCCGAATTAAATGGGGTGATGCTGAAGGAATTAGATTAGGAAATGAGAGACCTAAAGTAGCAAATGAGTTTTGCTATTTGAGGAACAAAGTAACTGATGATGGTCGAAGTAGAGAGGATATAAAATGTAGACTGGCAATGGCCTGGAAAGCGTATCTGAAGAAGAGAAATTTGTTAACATCGAGTGTAGATCTAAATGTCAGGAAGTCGTTTCTGAAAGTATTTGTGTGGAGTGTAGCCATGTATGGAAGTGAAACATGGATGATAAACAGCTTAGACAAGAAGAGAATAGAAGCTTTCGAAGTGTGGTGCTACAGAAGAATGCTGAAGATTAGATGGGTAGATCTTGACAGGAAGAAGGGATCAGTTGGTAGGACATGTTATGGGGTAACAAGGGATCACCAATTTAGTACTGGAGGGCAGTGTGGAGGGTAAAAATTATAGAGGGAGACCAATGGATGAATACACTAAGCAGATTCATTAGTATGTAGGTTGCAGTAGGTATTGGGAGATGAAGAACCTTGCACACGATAGAGGAGCATGGAGAGCAGCACCTAACCAGTCTCTAGGCTGAAGACAACAACAACAACATTTCAGTATTGGCAGTATTTTCAAAAGTATTTGAAAGGACTTTATAAACACTTAGTACAGATAAATATTCTCATTCACAATCAGTTTGGATTTCGGAAAGGATTGTCAAGTGAACATGCTATTTCACTTTTACATGTGATACGAAAACGGCTTTGCTGTGCTGGTACTGCGAACGGCTGAAAGCAAGGGGAAACTACAGCCGTAATTTTTCCCGAGGACATGCAGCTTTACTGTATGATTAAATGATGATGGCATCCTCTTGGGTAAAATATTCCGGAGGTAAAATAGTCCCACATTCGGATCTCCGGGCGTTCTACGGATCGGAGCGTGGAATGTCAGATTCCTTAATCGGGCAGGTAGGTTAGAAAATTTAAAAAGGGAAATGGATAGGTTAAAGTTAGATATAGTGGGAATTAGTGAAGTTCGGTGGCAGGAGGAACAAGACTTTTGGTCAGGTGATTACAGGGTTATAAATACAAAATCAAATAGGGGTAATGCAGGATTAGTTTTAATAATGAATAAAAAAATAGGACTGCGGGTTACCTACTACAAACAGCATAGTGAACGCATTATTGTGGCCAAGATAGACACAAAGCCCATGCCTACTACAGTAGTACAAGTTTATATGCCAACTAGCTCTGCAGATGATGAAGAAATTGATGAAATGTATGATGAGATAAAAGAAATTATTCAGGTAGTGAAGGGAGACGAAAATTTAATAGTCATGGGTGACTGGAACTCGTCAGTAGGAAAAGGGAGAGAGGGAAACATAGTAGGTGAATATGGATTGGGGGGAAGAAATGAAAGGGGAAGCCACCTTGTAGAATTTTGCACAGAGCATAACTTAATCATAGCTAACACTTGGTTCAAGAATCATAAAAGAAGGTTGTATACCTGGAAGAATCCTGGAGATACTAAAAGGTATCAGATAGATTATATAATGGTAAGACAGAGATTTAGGAACCAGGTTTTAAATTGTAAGACATTTCCGGGGGCAGATGTGGATTCTGACCACAATCTATTGGTTATGAACTGCAGATTGAAACTGAAGAAACTGCAAAAAGGTGGGAATTTAAGGAGATGGGACCTGGATAAACTGAAAGAACCAGAGGTTGTAGAGAGTTTGAGGGAGAGCATAAGGGAACAATTGACAGGAATGGGGGAAAGAAATACAGTAGAAGAAGAATGGGTAACTCTGAGGGATGAAGTAGTGAAGGCAGCAGACGATCAAGTAGGTAAAAAGACGAGGGCTAATAGAAATCCTTGGGTAACAGAAGAAATATTGAATTTAATTGATGAAAGGAGAAAATATAAAAATGCAGTAAATGAAGCAGGCAAAAAGGAATACAAACGTCTCAAAAATGAGATCGACAGGAAGTGCAAAAGGGCTAAGCAGGGATGGCTAGAGGACATATGTAAGGATGTAGAGGCTTGTCTCACTAGGGGTAAAATAGATACTGCCTACAGGAAAATTAAAGAGACCTTTGGAGAGAAGAGAACCACATGTATGAATATCAAGAGCTCAGATGGCAACCCAGTTCTAAGCAAAGAAGGTAAGGCAGAAAGGTGGAAGGAGTATATAGAGGGTTTATACAAGGGCGATGTACTTGAGGACAATATTATGGAAATGGAAGAGGATGTAGATGATGACGAAATGGGAGATAAGAAACTGCGTGAATAGTTTGACAGAGCACTGAAAGACCTGAGTCGAAACAAGGCCGCGGGAATAGACAACATTCCATTAGAACTACTGATGGCCTTGGGAGAGCCAGTCATGACAAAGAAGAATATAATAATTCCAATCCCAAAGAAAGCAGGTGTTGACATATGTGAAAATTACCGAACTTTCAGTATAATAAGTCACAGCTGCAAATTACTAACGCGAATTCTTTACAGACGAATGGAAAAACTGGTAGAAGCGGACCTCGGGGAAGATCAGTTTGGATTCCGTAGAAATGTTGGAACACGTGAGGCAATACTAACCTTACGACTAATCTTAGAAGAAAGATTAAGAAAAGGCAAACCTACGTTTCTAGCATTTGTAGACTTAGAGAAAGCTTTTGATAATGTTAACTGGAATACTCTCTTTCAAATTCTGAAGGTGGCAGGGGTAAAATACAGGGAGCGAAAGGCTATTTACAATTTGTACAGAAACCAGATGGCAGTTATAAGAGTCGAGGGGCATGAAAGGGAAGCAGTGGTTGGGAAAGGAGTGAGACAGGATTGTAGCCTGTCCCTGATGTTATTCAATCTGTATATTGAGCAAGCAGTAAAGGAAACAAAAGAAAAATTCGGAGTAGGTATTAAAACTCATGGAGAAGAAGTAAAAACTTTGAGGTTCGCCGATGACATTGTAATTCTGTCAGAGACAGCAAAGGACTTGGAAGAGCAGTTGAACGGAATGGACAGTGTCTTGAAAGGAGGATATAAGATGAACACCAACAAAAGAAAAACGAGGATAATGGGATGTAGTCAAATTAAATCGGGTGATGCTGAGGGAATTAGATTAGGAAATGAGACACTTAAAGTAATAAAGGAATTTTGCTACTTAGGGAGTAAAATAACTGATGATGGTCGAAGTAGAGAGGATATAAAATGTAGACTGGCAATTGCAAGAAAAGCATTTCTGAAGAAGAGAAATTTGTTAACATCGAGTATAGATTTAAGTGTCAGGAAGTCGTTTCTGAAAATATTTGTATGGAGTGTAGCCATGTATGGAAGTGAAATATGTACGATAACTAGTTTAGACAAGAAGAGAATAGAAGCTTTCGAAATGTGGCGCTACAGAAGAATGCTGAAGATAAGGTGGGTAGATCACGTAACTAATGAGGAGGTATTGAATAGGATTGGGGAGAAGAGAAGTTTGTGGCACAACTTGACTAGAAGAAGGGATTGGTTGGTAGGACATGTTTTGAGGCATCAAGGGATCACAAATTTAGCAATGGAGGGCAGCGTGGAGGGTAAAAATTGTAGAGGGAGACCGAGAGATGAATACACTAAGCAGATTCAGAAGGATGTAGGTTGCAGTAGGTACCGGGAGATGAAGAAGCTTACACAGGATAGAGTAGCATGGAGAGCTGCATCAAACCAGTCTCAGGACTGAAGACCACAACAACAACAACATGTGATATATTAGGATCAATAAATCGAAAGTTATTAACACTTGAAATATTCGGTGATCTGCCTAAAGCTTTTGAATCTGTTAAGCATGATATCGTTATGTAAAAATTAAAATATTATTGGATAACAGGAGTGGCAGGGTCATGGTTCTCGTCCTGTCTTTTTAATAGAAAACAGTGCGGGTCTCTCAGGATTACCAAATAAAAATAGTCATTCAAAATATGAAACAATCAGGAAAGGGGTGTCCCAGGGCTCTATTTTAGGTCTCTTGTTGTTCCTATTATGTACATTAATGACCTTCCATATGCAGTGTCACAAAATGCAAATTTCGTCCCATTCGCAGATGATACAAGTATTGGTATAAAAAACAGTATCTGTGATCTCACTGAGCAATCAGCTAATGAAGTATTTGTAAGAATCAATGGGTGGTTCACAGCAAATGTATTGTCACTGAATTTTGACAAGACCCAGTACATACAGTTTAGTACCTTACAAAGAATACCTGACCCTATAAGTACAATGTATTCAAACAATGAAATTAAAGCTGTAGACACTGTCAAATTTATAGGGCTACAAATTGACCACAACCCAAACTGGAAATCTCACACTCTAGATTTAATGAAACTCTTTAGTTCAGCTACATTTGCAGTACGCATGATAGCAGAAATAGGTGATTTAAAAATGAAGAAGTTAGTTTATTTAGCCTACATCCATTCACTAATGACTCATGTTATCATCTTTTGGGAAACTTCTCTCACAAAGAGAACATCTTCAAAATTCAGAAACGGGTCATTAGAATTATATCTGTTGTCAATCCTAGATCATCATGCAGAGACCTCTTTAAGAAACTTGGTATTCTAACTACTACTTCTCAGTATATATTCTCATCGATGTCATTTGTCATTTCCAACATGTCTCTTTTTACACAAAATAGTGCAAAACATGAATATAATACCAGAACCAAAAACAATCCGTATAAGGATGATAAAAGCTTAACATTAATACAAAAAGGAATTAAATACATGGGTACACATATATTCAACAACTTACCAGAGCACATCAAAGGTCTTGTAAGTGATAAAGATCATTTTCAGAATGAATTAAAGAACTTCCTGTTGGCCAACTCATTCTCCTCTGTCGATGAATATCTTCACAAGGATTAAAGCCCATAACTCTGTCTGCATTAGAACTGTACAATATCCATGTATCTGAGTAAAAAACAAACAAACAAACTTTGACTCTTTCCACATCCCAGAGACTCCTCTCCAAGGGATCCATGGAAAACGATAAATATAATGTAATGTAATTACTTTCCCCACCCCACAGTTTATCATTATGCATAATCATATGCAGCAGTTTTGATAGGTATTTAGAAACAGAAATCTAGCTTAGCCACTGACTGCTTGCTGTTTGATGTTATACTTTCGAGAAATCTGCAACAATTTTCATCAAGACACGAGGCAAGTGAAAATTTTGATTAGGGTCAGTAAATTACGGATTTGGAGGTAAAGTTTGGCTAAATTTCAGACAGAAAGAAAAATTATAGTGGGGAGGTTACACTGTCATCTAATGGAATGAAACTTTGCAGATTACATAGGAGGTGTGCAAATGTTTTGTTCGCAAAATTAATTCTCAGACTACTTACTAGTCCAGTTGACGAGGGAAAATTAAGGAGAAAAATAGTGTAGTCGTGAAATTTTGCACAGTGCCTGGAGGAAGTATCCTGAACAACAAACTAAAAATCCTGACTGAGGGGGTGTGAGCTTATTGGACACGGTGAAGCAGCAGTACACCGGTGGAATGTTCGATAAACAAATATGCCGGGAGAGGCTGAAGAATCACATTTATAAGTCACTATTTTACATGTTTCTCAAATTAATCGAAAACCGCAGAGTCTAGCAAAAACGGTTCACAGTAAAAAATTGATCTACATTAAATGATACACAAAAAACTGAGCTATTCATTATTTCTCTAGGACCAGTAGTTTCCATGTTCATGGTATGGAAAAATCGTAAATTATTAACAAAAATTAATGTTACCATTAAATGAAGGGGTTAAACAAATATCAAATGTGTGTACCACTTCTAAGAGCATATTAAGGGATAAATTTTGTTCTGGGGGGGGGGGGGGGGGTGTGGTATGAGGGTGGAAGGAGGAATGTTTTGAGCAGAAGTATGAGGAAAGGTAGGTCGCCAGATAGTGTTCATGCTCTTCCCTCCATAATAGGTCAGAAAACCGAGAGTTGAGCAACTGATTCCGTATTCTATTTACCCCACTACATCACAAGAAACAACTACAGGATGTTTCACAAAGTTATATAGGCCCTCCAGAGCGTCACATTGTGCAGACACGTGCAGAGAGTGTTTATTTTTGCAAAAAATGCATTAGCACTTCATGAAATGCAGATATGAATTATTAATCAAACTAACACAGGTAATGTGTATGAACATAACCTACGAAAATCTCCGCACATTGTACTTCACTGCAAGAGGAAAACCGATTCACAACCGAGCGAGGTGGCGCAGTGGTTAGACACTGGACTCGCATTCGGGAGGACGATGGTTCAATCCCGCGTCCGGCCATCCTGATTTAGATTTTCCGTGATTTCCCTAAATCACTCCAGGCAAATGCCGGGATAGTTCCTCTGAAAGGGCACGGCCGACTTCCTTCCCCATCCTTCCCTCATCCGATGAGACCGATGACCACGCTGTCTGATCTCCCCCAAACAACCAACCAACCAACCAACCGATTCACAGTCATCCTATATGGCAGCTGTAGTGTTTCTCCGCAAAACGCAACTTCCCCCACCATGAGCACTGCTCGATTTTCATTTTACAAACAGATTATACTTCCTCTGAATTTTCTGTCCAGTTTTTTTATGCGAGTAGAAAAGTAACTTTACTGAGCTCATGTTTGTATAATGGAGTTAATCTCATTTTGTTAAGTGAGTAATTATTTGCCTGGAGCTGTCAACTGTCTGCTATATTTAAGAGCCTTTTCCAAGTGCAACAAGCTGTCAATATCTATTCAACTACGTCGATTTCATTGCCTCTACTATCACTGTCCCAAATACAATAACATGGCTCTCCATCAAACAAAAGTGACTTTGTCAGAAGAGCATGCATCCTCAAAAGCTCTGGAACCAAAAACGTTTTAACACCCAGAGTGCAGTACATTAAAGTAACTGCAAGTAGAGTAATGGCTGACTTTCTTTGGAAAAGGATGCACATGGCTTGTTAGCCCCTATGGAATCCTGTTGGTTGATGGCTGGCTTTCTCTCAAAGACATGCTAGTGAAGCAGTGGGTTAGCAACAAATCTTCAGAACCGATATATTGAAATTGGTTATTGCAAGAAAATAGCAACATTCTTAGGAGTGCAATAACCTAAAATGTAATAGGGAAATAAGTACTGCAGATTATGAAAAAATGAAATACAATGAGAGGAAATGAAAGAGCCAATTAACAAGTACCTTTCATCATTGTGCTCCCCCCCCCTTAATGGGTTGAGAAGATATGGAATATGCTCTGGAGGAGACCATCAAGAAAATTTGAGATTGTATCATCATTTCATAATATATTGCTAAATAACATAAAATTATTACATAAGTTGAGTAAATAGTTAACTCTAGCAGAAAAGATTGATTAATCAGGGTAATTCATGATAATACCTAATGGCTGACTTTAAATATTATGCTCCATTATTCCAAACGTGTTGCTTGAAGAGCTTACTAACATTACAGGATCAATAAGTAAAATCTGTCAAGCAATCAGAAATAATTGCTAGCAGAACAGTGCTAAAAATAGACCTTACTAGCATGCAAAACTACATTGTATCTAAATTGTCATGAATAAGTGATCATATTTTTAAATGTGTATTAAAAATGTTAAGTTTCAATATTAAAGCAACATGCTAAGTAAGCACAAGATGTGACATGGTCACGAATAAAACAATGACCTGAATATAGAGTAAATTTCCTTTACTTTATGTCTATGGTCACAAATTTTTTGTCATCAGACTACTGGTTTTGGTCTATAATGACCATCTTCAGATTTGTGTTATAAAACATATCCTAATTACTGCAATTGTTGTAGCATCATCAAATATATATATATATATATATATATATATATATATATATATATATATATATAATACCACTATGGCTGCAGTACATTAGAACATGTTTTATAAACCAGATCTGAAGATGGTCATTATAGACCAAAACCAGTAGTCTGATGACAAAAAATTTGTGACCATAAATGTAAAGTAAAGGAAATTTACGCTCAGTAAATACTTCAGAACTAGAGAATCATAGAAGGTAGCCAGATTCTTTACAACACAACAACCTCAAACAATTATCAGTCCTAATACAATATCAAAACAACAATAAACTGAGTGCTCATAAAATTTTAACTCTACATCTATAGAGCAAATACTCATGTCTCATCTTCAGGCAAAAAATAGTTACACTCTTTCAAGGTATTTAAATAAAATATTAAATATTGTGACACAGATATGTTAAATTGTTTCTCATTTTAATAAAGAGAACTGTTCCTTAGTCTTGTGGGCAACGATTCGAGTTAATTGGTACACCAGAAAGGTAAGGACAAGTTTATTCTGATGCACTCACACAAGCAGTCTTTTCAGTTACAGAGAACCTGGTTTTAACATGAATCATCAGCTACTGTCACAATGAATAACTTGTATAATACACGGGGAATTGACAAATGCATTTCTTCTTGCTTCAGTAAAGCATGTGGAAACCCATCCACCAGCACATATTAGAAATTTCCCGTAACCTAGATCCAGGTTACAATGCAGTTCACTACAGTTTGGTTACATGTCACGAGTAGTGCTAAATTTATTCTTCTCAACTGCAAGGAAGATATTTCACTTGTATGCAATTGTACCTTGGTCTGCAGATCAGAGGTTTCCTGTAATCTCTGCAGATGTGTGGTTGTCATCGATGTCAGGCCACCCAGTCTGATTCTAGTAGTAGTAAGTGTTCTGGTCAGTGCAGCCCCAATGGAAGATCCATACTGATGCTATACTGATGAGTAAAAAAAGGAAAAACCTTGTAATTAATTACATCCATACCTTCATGCTTACTATTCTGCAACAAGTTGCTCCAGCCATAAATGTGGAAGCTCACACTGCAGAAGAGAGTACTGGACTTAGTGTTACTGATCTGCTCTCTTCAGTTTCTCTAAATGATGGTGAGAGTTGCCAAGAGGATACTACAATCTCATGCTAGGTCACTTAGATCCCAGGAGAGTCTTCCGCTACACTAAAACACACAAATTCTCATTCTGCGTCATTTCTGAAATACAATTCAAGCCTACAGAGGACTCCACTTTCCTGATTACAATGTCATTAAAAGCGGCATAAACGATGGATACGGAGGAGAAGCTGTACTTATGATATTCTTAAACTTAACTGCAACAACCAAGACATACAAGCTGCAGTAATACCACGCATACTTCAGAATCTGACCCGATCACAATGGCTGTCTACGGGTCACTTAACACTCTCTTAACAGGCG
Organism: Schistocerca piceifrons; assembly: GCF_021461385.2. Classification (NCBI taxonomy): domain Eukaryota; kingdom Metazoa; phylum Arthropoda; class Insecta; order Orthoptera; family Acrididae; genus Schistocerca; species Schistocerca piceifrons. The sequence goes on along the minus strand of NC_060139.1, from coordinate 360,753,776 downwards.
CTGATATGACATCTCTGATACAACAATTTGGTCATACGCTGTGTGTGGTGGGGACTTTAACACCCATCAGACATCATGGAGATGTAAGTATGGTGATCAGAACGACAATCCTGAAGACGAAAACCTAGCGCTGCTGAATGATGTGTCCCCCACAAGAGTAACCTCACCATTACGGACAAGATGAGGTAGACCTGAGCTTCGAATTGCCTTATGTAGCACTACTAACCAACTGGGAAGTAAGAGTAAGTCCCTTGGGATCCAATCACCTGCCAATTTTTCTGACTTCACCTGGTGCTGAGGAAGAACTACGCTGGATCTACCCTGCACAGAGCTGTATCATTGGGAAAGTTGACTGGAATAAATATTTTTACAGATTAAAAGTGAGACTCCTACAATGAGAGGCATCCAGAGATCTAGTTTACAACTGTTCCAAACTATCACAGTACATTAGAAACCTTGCAGTATAGGCAAATGCTCAAAAGAAGCCGTTTGGCATTACAAACATAGCTATTCCTTTGTGGTGGTATACTGAATGTCAGGGAGCCATCTGAGAGCCCAAGGAAGCACTCAGTAAATATAATGTACATAGCACTCAACAAAACTACATCATTCTGTAAAAAATACAAGTGGAAACCAAGAAGGTTTTGAAAACTAAGAACATGACGAGTTGGTAAAACCTCTACAACTCTATAACTAAGGACACTACAATGACAAGTGTATGGGAAGAAGGTGAAGAGCTTCCAGAAATCCTCAATGCCTCGCCATTGCAATTCGCCGCCTGTCAGTTGTGTTATTTAACAGATGTTCCAAGAACGAGATGCAAAGCTTCAAGAAATTCTCGATACCTCGCCAATACAATTTGCTGCCTATGAGTTGTGTTATTGAAAAGATATTACAAGAGCAGACATCTCCATCCATCAAACATCTGCCTAGCACAGAGGATCCAAATTCCGATGACAGTCACCCTCTTCTACAGCTATTCTCAGTGGTCAAGCTGCAGCGAGCTTTCTACTCTGGTAAAAATACTGCCTCCAGCCCAGATACTACCCACTACAATATGCTATCATTTTTGCCATATGGAGGACAACAATACCTACTCCGTATTTACGATAAAATGTGGTTCGAGCGTTACAAGATTGAGCTCCAAAACCTGGGAAGAATTCTGATTTGGTGGTGACATACCAGACAGTACCATTACTACAATAACATTTCAATGTGTTGGAAAGAATGCCCTCATTCTGGTTAGAGTGCTTCATTTCAGTTTCCAGATGTCTGTGTCTCTACATTTGCTTCTCAGTGATTCTTTATCTGCTGAAACAGAACCTAAAAATTGTAGCACCTGTTTGACTCAAAACCCCACTGTAAACAGGATTATCGAAGTGTTGGAACCAATGTGCGCAAAAAAGGCTGGCAGTAAAGCTGTCGATCGCTTAGCCAAAGAAGCTACTGTGACAGGGCATACCATCTGGACTGCAATCCCGAGTACGAATTACCGGAATGTCCTATGCCAATGTGTGATAGAAGACTAGCAATACAAGTGGGAGGAAACAAGACACAAAGACTGGAATTACACAACAGATTACCTGTAGGTTCGTACTCCATGGAATGTCATAAAAATTCAATGCCTAGGCCCCTCACCTATCTAAGAGCCAGATTAAAATTTAACTATAGATGTTTCCATGAACGTTTTCATAGACTGGTCATCATAGTAACACTTCTCTGGTCTTGTAGAAAAGAAAAGAACACAAATCAACTTTTCTTAGGGTGCTCAGACTACATGAAAGTAGCGTACTACAATCCTTTTACAAGAACTTGTGAAGTTTTGTCATCTGTTACCAACCTGCGTGACAGCTTTGTTAGCAACACAGATTTATAGACTTTTCATGTTATGCACAGATTCATAGTTGCCACAGATACCTGCACCTAAGACCAACAAAATGTATTGACAATACAGTTCCGAAAACGGTTCATAACCTTTAGTTTTACACTGATTACGGTATTGGTGTATCTGTAACTGTGTATGTTCTAAACTGAACACTTCTTAGCCTTGTTTCAAAAATTTTAATATTACTGTACAACCCAGTTTTCGACTTCTGAGCCCATTTTCTAGTGCGCAACTGACCCCCAAAGTTCAGAACCAAGCAAAGGCAATATTTCAACTTCTTACTCTCCCAGTTCTTGAACTATAAAAGTTATCTCTGTTGATAATTTTGACACAGTTATGTGTGTATTTTACAAAATTCATTATGGCAGAAATTACAATAACTATGAATAAATATGAACTGCAGTCGAGCTATGTGCACAGGAATTGTAATTTGTGTCATTATCTGTTTGTGCATGAAGGCTCCAAGTTCCCCTTGAATGTGGAAGCTATAACATTGCCTAAAAGGAGTGCAAAACTGAAATGAGTTTGCTCATTCAGTAGTAAATGAGGGGATACACACGTGTGTTTCTTAATTTCTAATATTTCTAATGGAGTGGGAATTGCAGTCTTCCCCTCTAGGACTCCTACATCTATTAAGTATTTGTGGTTTTCATGTTCTGCAAAGGAAGGATGAGACTTCTTTAATTTCCAGCTTCTATGGTAGTCTCTGAGACCAGCACAGATTTACCGCCTAGTCTGTCCTATATAGGACTGACACTCTCGCCAGTCGATCTTATAAACCCCGCATTCCATTATGGCTGGCTGTTTATATTTGAAATGAAGAAACATCTGTCTAATGTATGTGGAACATAGAACATAGAGAAACGGTTTGTCTTTGAAATGTTGCTTATCTCAGTTACATTTTCTAGGTGAAATTTGAAACTACCCCCACAGTGTCCACATCGATAAGCAACTAGTAACACAATACTTGCAGTGGCGGGCTAATCAGTATCCAGCAACTCCAATGCAAAGAAATCTAGGTCCACCACAACTTCAGCTGGTCACTGCGAATTAACAAACGAAAACCTCCTAAAACATTAAATCCTTACCCTTGTACTTAGTACTATGCAACAGCTTGCTCCAGCCATACCTGTGGATGCTCACACTGTAGCAGAGAGCATTGTAGCTAGTGTTACTGATCTTCTTCCTTCACTTTCTTTAAATGATGGCTAAAGTTGCGAAAGCTGTCAAGAGTGTACTGCAATGGATTCCGAGATCAACAGAGATAACTTCTATTGTTTACCCTAAAGAATCAGTGAATTAGTAATTTGAAATGTTTAGCTTTGCTTCTTTCTCATCTTTTCTATCAATTGTGTACTATAAAATGAGCTCATAACCCGAAATCTAGGTTTTACAGCAATAATAAAGCGTTTAAGTTAGTTAATGCAATATGCAGTGTTTTCATCATGAATGAACAGCTGAATCAATTAAACTGTGTGTAGTGTCTACAATATGAAAATACCAGATATTGTAACACTAATTTTCTGTCAATGACTGTATACTTCATAAGTGTGAGCTCACTGTATGTTGCAAGTTAAAGGCTAAAAGGCGCAATTACTATAGTTTTTGGAAAAGGACCAAAGAATCAATTGCAGCACGTTTTCTCAATCCTGACCAAATTAATGGAAAAAAAAGCAGCATGATCTGACACTGTTGGCGGTCGTTCCTTTTGATGGGCTTATATGAAGTGGAAACCTCGTGAATGTGCTTCTCCATTTTGAGAAAGTGACATGTCTCATGAAGTTTGTGAAATCATTTCCTTACACCAGAGTGTGCTTAGCTCTGATGTGTATGCCAAAATAATTTCTTGACTAATTCGTCAGGAACACAAACAACCCACTGTGAATTATCTCCACTTCTTTTCTTAAACATAACATCATTTTTTAACAACAGAAACAGCCTAATTGCAGCATTGTTCAGTTTATTCTCTTCTCCTTAACTTCCTTCCATACTGGATCTTTGTTTTGTTCTGTAGCAATACTTTCAAATGAACCTATAACGAAATGAACGAAAGTAACTTTCAGTAAATTCATTACACGGAAATTCTTGTCCTGGAATCAACCCTAAAGGAGATCTGGAAAGGGCTTCAGCAACAAAATTACCTTCACCAGGAAAATACTCATTTTTAAAATGAACTCTTACAGATACAATGCCCCCGGGCTAAATGAACATGAGTCAGCTTTGCACTCATCTATACTTCCAGTTTCCAACGGTCTCTATACACCTTGGTCATCTTACCAAATAAATAACACCCGAACTTCATGATACCCCACACAAGCGTCAGAGTTTCAAACTCGGTGATTGTATAGATGTGTTCACACTTAGCGAACACCTGCTTCGCAAAAGCGGTACTGTGCTGCTTCTTCACAACATCTACAGCAAATTCATCGAAGACCTCAGCACCAAGACCCGTTTTAGAACTATTTGAGCTTGATCAAAAATCTTAACTTAAATCTCGGTGTAACAGAAGAGCTGCTCCAAAAGAGCCTGTTCCATAAATTCAAATTCTCCCTGTGCTTGGGCATCCCAGTTCCAAGGAGTTTTCTTCCTCATCATACACAGTCATGCTGTAATCATTTACAACCCTTTTATAAAATGTACTTAAACCTAAAATGTCTTAATCTGTTTCCCCATCTTGGGAACAGGAAAGTCTCTAGTAACTTCAAGGATCCTTGATGCAATCACAATATATCAAAGAAATTTCACCAGACATTCCAAATTACTATATTTCTAAATTAACAGTGACACCATACTTTTGAAAATGCTCAACAACCTACCCAAAGCCACATTAAGTTTTTTTCTAATTTTCGCAATTATTCTATGCAATCAACGTATCATCAACGTATGTGGTTAACCTCCTTCTCACATCTGCCGAGTTATTGCTACTAAAATCGTGATAAGTACAGCCAAAATGGCAGTCAACTCAAAGGGTAACTGGAGAATTTGATAGCAAGAGACATAATATAAAAAACATCTGTGAACTTTCAATGTGAAGGACGCAGCGTAGTCTGCCAATAGTTTTCTTGTAAGTTGAAAGGTGGCTACACTGAGTCACAGCGCCAGAGATTGCGCCAAAGAGTATAATTCCGCCGCCTCCACTGGCAGTAGTTGTTCAGAGAATGTCGAGGGCAGTTGTAGTTCAGAGGTTGTCTTGGGAAGTGCTTGCTGAGGATGTCGAGAGCAGTACTAGTTAAGAGCATGTCGTGTGCAGTTGTTCTTCTGTGGGGCAAGAGAGCAGATGCTGTTCGGTTGGTGTAATGGATATATGGAAGATGTTGCAATGATCACGGTGTATTTTTCGTCAATACACTCCTGGAAATTGAAATAAGAACACCGTGAATTCATTGTCCCAGGAAGGGGAAACTTTATTGACACATTCCTGGGGTCAGATACATCACATGATAACACTGACAGAACCACAGGCACATAGACACAGGCAACAGAGCATGCACAATGTCGGCACTAGTACAGTGTATATCCACCTTTCGCAGCAATGCAGGCTGCTATTCTCCCATGGAGACGATCGTAGAGATGCTGGATGTAGTCCTGTAGAACGGCTTGCCATGCCATTTCCACCTGGCGCCTCAGGTGGACCAGCGTTCGTGCTGGACGTGCAGACCGCGTGAGACGACGCTTCATCCGGTCCCAAACATGCTCAATGGGGGACAGATCCGGAGATCTTGCTGGCCAGGGTAGTTGACTTACACCTTCTAGAGCACGTTGGGTGGCACGGGATACATGCGGACGTGCATTGTCCTGTTGGAACAGCAAGTTCCCTTGCCGGTCTAGGAATGGTAGAACGATGGGTTCGATGACGGTTTGGATGTACCGTGCACTATTCAGTGTCCCCTCGACGATCACCAGTGGTGTACGGCCAGTGTAGGAGATCGCTCCCCACACCATGATGCCGGGTGTTGGCCCTGTGTGCCTCGGTCGTATGCAGTCCTGATTGTGGCGCTCACCTGCACGGCGCCAAACACGCATACGACCATCATTGGCACCAAGGCAGAAGCGACTCTCATCGCTGAAGACGACACGTCTCCATTCGTCCCTCCATTCACGCCTGTCGCGACACCACTGGAGGCGGGCTGCACGATGTTGGGGCGTGAGCGGAAGACGGCCTAACGGTGTGCGGGACCATAGCCCAGCTTCATGGAGACGGTTGCGAATGGTCCTCGCCGATACCCCAGGAGCAACAGTGTCCCTAATTTTCTGGGAAGTGGCGGTGCGGACCCCTACGGCACTGCGTAGGATCCAACAGTCTTGGCGTGCATCCGTGCGTCGCTGCGATCCGGTCCCAGGTCGACGGGCACGTGCACCTTCCGCCGACCACTGGCGACAACATCGATGTACTGTGGAGACCCCACGCCCCACGTGTTGAGCAATTCGGCGGTACGTCCACCCGGCCTCCCGCATGCCCACTATACGCCCTCGCTCAAAGTCCGTCAACTGCACATACGGTTCACGTCCACGCTGTCGCGGCATGCTACCAGTGTTAAAGACTGCGATGGAGCTCCGTATGCCACGGCAAACTGGCTGACACTGACGGCGGCGGTGCACAAATGCTGCGCAGCTAGCGCCATTCGACGGCCAACACCGCGGTTCCTGGTGTGTCCGCTGTGCCGTGCGTGTGATCATTGCTTGTACAGCCCTCTCGCAGTGTCCGGAGCAAGTATGGTGGGTCTGACACACCGGTGTCAATGTGTTCTTTTTTCCATTTCCAGGAGTGTATATATGGAGGTAAAAAATTTTCTTTTATTTCAAATTTCCTAAATAAGAATGCCTCTTGGTCACAGGTTCAGTCAAAAAAGCATCTGGCTCATGTTCATGTATTAGACATGTGATTCTGGTTTCTATGTGCAATTATCGTATTTCTGATTTTTCAGTTAGTTCATTGTAAATGATGTTTAAAATTTCTTGTCGTATTGAGGAAGAACCATGCCAGATACGTGTACATTGAATCACACTTCCACACACAGAACAGTTACACATGTGCTTTGTTGTTTCGTAGCTTTTATAGTTGCAGGGGACTTAATTAATCAATTGTGTTAATGGAAATTTTCTTTCATTCTTTATTGTTATTTTATGCAGTCAGATTGCGTACTAATACTAGTCAGGGCCAACTGGTTACGAAACTTCGTAACCGGACACACAGCTACTAAAATTATTGAATGTATTTAATAATTAAGCCCCCATGCACTTGGCGACCGCTGCTTTGGATCGTCCCTTGGAATTCTTCTGATAGTAAAAATAGCAGACAGTAGTATTGTTGTAGCAATTTGTAGTTTAGTAATTGTAGTCTATATTGCATGTGTAGATTTGGTAATTGAACATTTGTAGTTGTCTTGTCATTCGTATAATGGTATTTTTGCAGAATTTAATTTTTGATGTCTCGTATACGGGTTTGACAATTTTGTGCAATTATGAAGATTTCAATTGTTCGTTAATCGTGTTTGTCGGGAAGCATTTCGTGTGAATGGTATTGTTGGTGATAAAGTGTTATATTGTGTGTAATTTTCGTATAGTGACGGGTTTTGTATGTTTTGTAAATGATTACGCGATCGATGAAATAGGCAAAAATGATGGATAGTCAGAGTGACGAAATTGTTAACATGGCGAACTCGCCAACACAGGAGAACAGTATGATGAATAATGAAGTAGAAAACAATTTAATAAGCAGGGAAAATAGTCCGGAACCAGTTCAACATTTTTCACAATCGGAAAATGTTCAGAATACGAGATTAACGACAGAAGATTCTAGAATAATGTCAAACACAGATAGCTTTACAGCTATGACGAAGGATGTTAGTTTTACAGGAAATGTTAGGGGCGAAAAGAATTTCGAACCAGTTAATATGGAGCAGTTGATGAGTGCAATATTAAATTTGGGATCACAGTTAGGAACTGAATTAAAAACAGAGATGGGAACTTTGGTAACACGGATAGAAACTGATATGGAAACAATGGAAACACTGTTAGACTCACGAATAGGGACATGTTTTAAAAACATGAAAGATGAATTAAAGAAATAAATTAGAGAAGAAGTACAACCGATTTTGAATGCTCACAATAATAGATTAATGTCAATAGAAAGTAGACAAAACGAACAGGATAGAGAACAGGATGAAAGAGATCGCGCGACAGTACAAAAATTTTCAGAGTTAAATCTTCAACGTGCACACGATAAGGAAGAAATATTTGAAAGAATCGAGGAATCCATACCAAATGACAGAATAAATAACCTAATACAACAGTATGAACAGTTAACTACTAAATGTGTCAATACTGAAACCCAAGTCGCGACACTTACGAAAGACATAAATAAACAGAAAGAACAAATAGGTGACTTATGAGAAACAGTTGAGGAGATTTCAGACAAATTGACAAGTCTTAGTTTAAATGGGGATAGAGATTCAGATGATACAGCTCCACTGCCATTTGCAGAAACCGAAGAGTACCAGAACATAAATAAACATGTTGAATATCAAGGAAAATATAATGAGCACGTTAAAAGGGAATTTGAGGTGTTACGAAAGCAAGTTAAACAAATTGAAAGCGAAATCGTAGGAAAAGACAGTGGAAGAAATTTAGAATCACCGATAGCAGCGGGTTTTGAAGAAAATAATTTATTTCATTTAAGAGTTGCAACAAGAGAGCGCCAGGCGCGCGAACTTGACAATAATCGACATTCGGACTGGGACAGACGCGGTAGGTCTTTGTCGTCACGAGGTGAAAACTTTGACTATAAACACTTTTTAACTGTTCGGATATTTAAGATCTTTCGCAATTCTAATAGTGACATACAACCATGTTCATGGTTAGATCAATTTATGTACGCACTTCCGCCAAATTGGCTACTAAGTCACAAACTGGAATCTATTTGTCGCTATTTAAGTCCTCAGGGGATTCACTACACTAAGTGAATATGTGCCGTAGCGTGCACAGGGCCCCGAGCTGTAGTGGTGCTATTTCCCTTTTAGTTTTCTGCACTGCTGCCTACTCTTTTACTATTCTTTCTATCTACCAAGACAACTCTTCAACTATCAATCTATCTAGAAAAGTAGTCGGTAAAGAATAACCGGATATGACTATTTTACCCAAAAGTGATTTCGGAAATTACTGTTTAGACTTACTGTATCTTCAGCAGCATTCATTTGTAGTTTAAACGAAATTTTACCTGTTTATCTTCGTAATAATATTGCTTCATATGTTGACGATATTATTATTGCTAAACGTTCTTGGAATGAGCATAACAAAATTTTTTATTCATTATTACGTATTTTTGCAAGAGTTGGCATTACAGTAAACGTGGAAAAATCTGAATTTGGTCGTTCTCAGGTGAAATTTCTTGGTCATATTATTTCTACAGAAGGTATTCTTCCTGATCCAGAGAAACTAGACGCTATTCGTAATTATGCTGTTCCTACTGCAAAATGTGATGTTCGTAGTTTCCTTGCTGTTTGTAATTTTCTTAGACGCTTTGTTAGATTGACAATTTGGCCACACATCATGTATGTGAACTATCTGGAAAGATTTCTAATTGGTGTTGGAATAAGGAAGCTCAATCAGAATTTGAACAACTTCGTGATGCTTTAGTTGCTGCTCCACTTCTTTCACATCCAGATTTATCTAAGGATTTTTGTTTGGCGAAAGACTCATCATACAAAGGACTAGGTGCACATTTATTTCAAGAGATAGAAGAAAACGGCGTTGTAGTACAGAAAACTATTGTATTTGGAAGACGTGTTCTCTCTAAATCAGAAAAGAATTATTCGATTACGGAACTTGAAGCCTTTGCTGTTGTTTGGGCTTTCACAAAATTTCGCATCTTTTTGTATGGCAGACATACTAAGGTTTACACCGATCATCGAGCTCTGGAATTTCTTATGTCAACAAAATTAACACATGGAAGATTGTCACAATGGGCGCTGTATCTACAGGAATTTGATTTTAGTATTGTTTACATACAGGGTTCTTCAAATAATATTGCTGATGCTTTATCACGTGCACCTATGGGTTTGAAACAAAGTGCTGAGGAGGACTGCAAAGAAAACAATTATTGTTTGATGTATATTCAAGGTGTTGCGTTTGAAAATTTTATTTCGTCTTCGCTCCAGGACATTGCTAAGGAGCAAAACAAGGATCCAATCTGGAAGGACACTAAGGAGAAGTGGAGGAGAAATGAAAGCATAGCGATTAGAGAGTATGATTCAGTTCGCAATGATATTCTTTTTAAACGAAAATCTGTTGACAACTCTGTTTCGTTAGTTTGCATTCCTGATGAGTGGGTTAATAAATTGATTTGGTATACACATTTCAGTTATGCACACTTTAGTCCCAGAAAATGCTTTCATAAATTACGAGAAAATTGCTACTTCAGTAATATGGAAAAACATATTCGATTTGTTCTTTCCAAATGCAAATTATGTCAAATGCCTAAGCCGCCAACTACACTGCTGGAAATTGAAATAAGAACACCGTGAATTCATTGTCCCAGGAAGGGGAAACTTTATTGACACATTCCTGGGGTCAGATACATCACATGATCACACTGACAGAACCACAGGCACATAGACACAGGCAACAGAGCATGCACAATGTCGGCATTAGTACAGTGTATATCCACCTTTCGCAGCAATGCAGGCTGCTATTCTCCCATGGAGACGATCGTAGAGATGCTGGATGTAGTCCTGTGGAACGGCTTGCCATGCCATTTCCACCTGGCGCCTCAGTTGGACCAGCGTTCGTGCTGGACGTGCAGACCGCATGAGACGACGCTTCATCCAGTCCCAAACATGCTCAATGGGGGACAGATCTGGAGATCTTGCTGGCCAGGGTAGTTGACTTACACCTTCTAGAGCACGATGGGTGGCACGAGATACATGCGGACGTGCATTGTCCTGTTGGAACAGCAAGTTCCCTTGCCGGTCTAGGAATGGTAGAACGATGGGTTCGATGACGGTTTGGATGTACCGTGCACTATTCAGTGTCCCCTCGACGATCACCAGTGGTGTACGGCCAGTGTAGGAGATCGCTCCCCACACCATGATGCCGGGTGTTGGCCCTGTGTGCCTCAGTCGTATGCAGTCCTGATTGTGGCGCTCACCTGCACGGCGCCAAACACGCATACGACCATCATTGGCACCAAGGCAGAAGCGACTCTCATCGCTGAAGACGACACGTCTCCATTCGTCCCTCCATTCACGCCTGTCGCGACACCACTGGAGGCGGGCTGCACGATGTTGGGGCGTGAGCGGAAGACGGCCTAACGGTGTGCGGGGCCGTAGCCCAGCTTCATGGAGACGGTTGCGAATGGTCCTCGCCGATACCCCAGGAGCAACAGTGTCCCTAATTTGCTGGGAAGTGGCGGTGCGGTCCCCTACGGCACTGCGTAGGATCCTACGGTCTTGGCGTGCATCTGTGCGTCGCTGCGGTCCGGTCCCAGGTCGACGGGCACGTGCACCTTCCGCCGACCACTGGCGACAACATCGATGTACTGTGGAGACCTCACGCCCCACGTGTTGAGCAATTCGGCGGTACGTCCACCCGGCCTCCCGCATGCCCACTATACGCCCTCGCTCAAAGTCCGTCAACTGCACATACGGTTCACGTCCACGCTGTCGCGGCATGCTACCAGTGTTAAAGACTGCGATGGAGCTCCGTATGCCACGGCAAACTGGCTGACACCGACGGCGGCGGTGCACAAATGCTGCGCAGCTAGCGCCATTCGACGGCCAACACCGCGGTTCCTGGTGTGTCCGCTGTGCCGTGCGTGTGATCATTGCTTGTACAGCCCTCTCGCAGTGTCCGGAGCAAGTATGGTGGGTCTGACACACCGGTGTCAATGTGTTCTTTTTTCCATTTCCAGGAGTGTATTTCTCACAGAGAACCGTTGTTTCCTATCATTCCACCGAAATTAAAGGAGATGGCTGCAGTCGATTTGTTTGGTCCAGTGGTTCCTTCTACTAATGGTTTTGCGTATATTTTGGTAGCAGTGGAATTGACAACAAAATATGTGTGTTTTACACCTTTACGCAAAGCAACAGCTTGTTCAGTATCTAATGCTTTCATCAAACATTTTCTTAAAGAAGTGGGTCATGTTGGTAAAGTTATATCAGATAATGGATCACAGTTTCGCTCTAAAATTTGGCCTCGTACTCTACGGCGTCGTAAGATTAAACCAATTTTCATTTCACTTTTTCACCCTCAATCTAACGCTTCAGAGAGACGGACGAAAGAAATCAATAAATTGTGTCTTTATTATCATCAGAATCACAGAACATGGGATCAGTATCTTCATATTTTTCAAAACATTCTGAATGAACTCTCTAATGATTCAACTTCTTTACCACCTGTATTGATATTAAAAAATAAAGCACCGACAAATCGCATTTCTGAAATCGTTCCTTTTCCGCCTACACGGAAACTGCGGTATTCTGAAGTCGTCAACCTGGCTCTACAAAATATTGCATCTGCGGCTACTAGAAGAGAGAAATCAGCTAAACGTCTTGGTCGTTTAAAAACCTTGTCAGTTGGTCAATAGGTGTTAATTAACTCTCATCGTTTATCTCACAAAGGAAAAGGCTTGTGTCGCAAACTTTTTCTGGTTTATAACGGTCCATATAGAGTTCGCAAAATTATTCATGATAACACTGTCGAAGTAGAAACTCTTAAATCACGGCGCTCTAAGGGAATACATCATATATCGAACGTTAAAATTTTTGTCGAATGACATACTTTTGAGAAACTAACAGTTACGTAAACACGCAGAGAATATAAGGATACCACGCCGTGTTCTGGCGGCGGCACATACTCAAAGCAACAGTTAAGTCTGCGCGCCGCACAAGGCAGTCGTTGACCGCAAACAATTACTTCCTACGTCACGCGTACCTACAGCTGATCGAGCGCTCAGTGCGAATGCACTGACAGCCGTAAACAAATACACAGTCTAATTTCTCCGATTAAATTAAGTCTAAAGCTATGGTGACTTGATAAATTATGTTGTTAATGTTCAGTTTTTTCAGGATACAGTTGCATAAAATATTTAAGAACTTCAGGTAAATTCTGTGTGTGTCCAAGGTTAAGAGGACTTGATATTGAAAAAATTTCAGAAAGAATGTAATTTCGAAGAAGAAAGTAATAAACTAAAAAGGTAACTATTAATTGAGTTTATTTTTCAGGTAACATATTTTCACTTAGGTATGTACTTTATACGTAATTTTCTGTTCGCGATTACGCGTTTTAATCTTTGTATTAACTAATTTTGACAATGATTGATTAATGAACAGGGTTGCTACTTATGTATATTATGCATCACTTGGCTGCTCTGCTTTTTCACTGATGTCATATTTTTTATTATGTGTCTGCTGTGCCTATTTATTTAAATTATAATTGTCACCTGATTAGTTGTGCTGATATGGTTATGTATGTAAGTTATACTTTGTGATTTATCTGCATACGCCTTCATTTTTACTTATTAAGATTACATATGAACATTTATTTGCTTATGCTGATATGATGCTAATGACCTGTTTATTATGTAAGATATATACTTGTTGCTTTGCATATAGATTGCATATTTACACATTTCTGTTTTGTTGTCATAACTACTCTTTAATTTGGTATATAGAAATGCTGATATACTGTGTACGAACATGAAATTTAGGTCACACTATGGTATTAATTATAGATTGTTCACTTAGCAGAGCCTCGTTATAGGGATTGTGCTACATCCACTTGTTGACATTCTGTTCTCTACTGGTATATTTACTCGCTATTGCATGTTTTGCTTACGCTCAGTGCTTTATATTTTAAGATAAGACAATGAACTGCTATAAATCTACGAACGACATTGGTACAAGAAACTTCATTGAAGTCACATGAGCTGGAGGTTTTATGGAAGCTGTATAAATTTATGCTAATAGAAAGGAAGCTAACGACATGAAATACCAACACTAGGTTTAGACCATTGACAGTTATTACACTGCATTCTTCGTGAGCAATTGAAATAGCAAGTGACACTTGACACAAAGAAATACTCCACATGTTTGCTTCTGTTTTGCCATGATTCTCGAACTGGTGTACACACTGTGAAATATTACGATCATTCACACTCCGTACTCGTACTTACTTACTGAAAGTTATTCAAACTAAAGGCTGTTAGAGGTCGTGTATGCATTTCTTTTGTTTAATGATGGACAAGGTAACAGAAATGTATTTTATAATTCATAATGAGTAGAAGATTTGGGTCAGGTGGATTACACAGAGGTTGTGTGTGGACATTGTGTCTTCGGATTGTATGGGATGATGAATTGAAGTTTGCACTAGGATTTTATCTGTAATTGTTCGAGGAGACTGACTAGAGGAAAGAGTTGTTATGGAGGTGAAATGATATTGGTGATAGTTTATTTGTATTGACGTATTGAAGAGGTATTATTGAGGTATTGAGATTGTGTGAAGTTGATGATTATTGGAGTTTTGGTGGACAAGAGGTAAGGTAAATGATATTGATGATAAGGTTTATATGTATTGACGTAAGAGGTATTATTGAAGTATTAAGATTATGTGATGCTGATGATTATTGGAGTTTTGGTGGATGAGAGATAAAGTAAGTGAGGAGTATTTTTTTTTGTTGGTTTATATGGAACAAGAAGGATGAAGATGGCAGACTAGAACACTCGAGTGGAAGGAAGATTGTCTACACACATGCTTTGTTAAATCAATATGCAGTATATACTTTTTTTGGAGAGAGGAAGTATTTGCATATCTTGGCACACTGACAGTTGTTCAGCAACTGTACATTTTGATTTGGCTTGGCAAACATTGGTCTTGACATGATGACTATGACGTTGACTAACTATTATTGACTGTTATATACTGTGCCACTACTACTTGATACACATGTTGAACATCAAATTTTGACAGAATTGCATTTACACAGTTAACAGTATTCAATTACACAGTAGCACTTAAATGTGGATGAAAGATGAGTAAGTGTGTTTTGCGTGCTTTCCTTTCCTAATCCCAAATAATTGGTTCCGACCTATCTCCTAAATATTATTTTACTTGTTTGTCGTGGCTTGCACTGACACCCATAAATATTATAGGTTTACTGATATTTGTGTATTTGTAATGTTAATATGACAATTATCTGATATCATTTGTGTGTTTATTATAATTTGTATGTTTAGTGTAAGAGCATTGATAATAATTTTGTAAAGGCAATTGTGTGTGCATTCAAACTGTTGTTCGTGCTTACATGTATTAACATAGGTGGGTGCCACTTGGAAATGTTTAATTTCTGCTGATGAACTCTGATGAACTGTTTAATTAGCGATAATGAATATTATGGACTGTTACCTGCACTTGTTCAACATTGATGGGTGCCACTTGGAAATGTTTAATTTCTGCTGATGAACTCTGATGAACTGTTTAATTAGTGATAGTGAATATTATGGACTGTTACCTGCACTTGTTCAGCATTGATGGGTGCCACTTGGAAATGTTTAATTACTGCTAATGAACTCTGATGAACTGTCTACTTAGTGAATATTATGGGCTGTTACCTACACTTGTTCAACATTGATGGGTGCCACTTGGAAATGTTTAAGTACTGCTGATGAACTGTTTAATTAGTGATAATGAATATTATGGACTGTTACCTGCACTGTTCAACATTGCTGGGTGCCACTGTTGGAACTGCTTCTACTGAGATGATGTCACTTGTTGGTGTCTGCACCTGTTCAACGTTACTGGGTGCCACTGTTGGAACTGCCTCTACTGAGATGATGTCACTTGTTGGTGTCTGCACCTGTTCAACATTACTGGGTGCCATTGAGGGAACTGCTTCTACTGAAATGATGTCGCTTATTGGTGTCTTCACCTGTTCAACATTACTGGGTGCCACTGATGGAACTGCTTCTACTGAGATGATGTCACTTGTTGGTGTCTGCACCTGTTCAACATTACTGGGTGCAACTGATGTAACTGCTTCTACTGAAATGATGTCACTTGTTGCTGTCTGCACCTGTTCAACATTGCTGGGTGCCACTATTGGAGCTGTTTAAATACTGCTGATGAAATGATATGAGACTGGTATTTGCACCTGTTGACCATTACTGGGTGCCACTGTTGGAGCTGTCAATTACTCTGAGGAGTGCTACTTGTTTATTGAACTATTGAAAAGATTTTATGTGAATATTTGCATAAATTGTTTTTTTGTGTATTTACTGTTTATGAAATGTTATGAGACTCTTACCTGCACCTATTCGTCATTGCTGGTGACATTGATTGAATAACACTCATGTAAACTATTATGTAAAATCACATGTATGCAAGCATTTGTATTCCTAACTGTATTTTATGTATTAGGTTATTGAAGGGTCAGTGCAAAGTCAAAATTTATTTAGTTATGTGATATTTATTTATTAATATAATTTTTTATTTTTGTCTGTATTTTTCTTTTTGGACGAATTTGGTGGCATTTTCACCACCAATGCTGGCAAAATTACCATCAAATTCTAGCCCGTGGAGGAGGGGCATATGAAAGGTGGCTACACTGAGTCACAGCGCCAGAGATTGCGCCAAAGGGTATTATTCCGCCACCTCCACTGGCAGTAGTTGTTCAGAGAATGTCGAGGGCAGTTGTAGTTCAGAGGTTGTCTTGGGAAGTGCTTGTTGAGGATGTCAAGAGCAGTACTAGTTGATAGCACGTCATGTGCAGTTGTTCTTCTTCGGGGCAAGAGAGCAGATGCTGTTCGGTTGGTGTAATGTATATATGGAAGATGTTGCAATGATCACAGTGCATTTTTTGTCAATATATATGGAGGTAAAAAATTTTCTTTTATTTAAAATTTCATAAATAAGAATGCCTCTTGGTCACAGGTTCAGTCAACAAAGCATCTGGCTTGTGTTCATGTATTAGACTTGTAATTCTGGTTTCTATGTGCAATTGTAGTATTTCTGGTTTTTCAGTTAGTTCATTGTAAATGATGTTTAAAATTTCTTGTCGTATTGAGGAAGAACCATGCCAGATACGTGTACGTTGAATCACACTTCCACACACCGAACAGTTACACTTGTGCTTTGTTGTTTCGTTTCAGGGGACTTAATTAATCAATTGTGTTAACGGAAATTTCATTTCATTCTTTATTGTTATTTTATGCAGTCAGATTGCGTACTAATATTAGTCAGGGCCAACCGGTTACGAGACTTCGCAACTGGACACACAGCTACTAAAATTATTGCATTCATTTAATAATTAAGCCCCCATGCAAAGTCATAGAAGACAGGACCTCAATAACATGAAATTTTTGCAAAAACTCTTCTAACGACAGCCTCTGGTCCCATGATTGCATTAATTTGTCTGGGATCGAACACCAGTCACATGCTATCTTCTTTCTTAGGCAATACCAACAACTGATTATTATTAATACTTACAGCAGGTTCAGTCCCCCTTAGTGCAACATTTGATCAAACTCAATTCTTTCTTTGTAAATCAGTGGAATACTATATGGCCTGACAAAGAATCTCTTATATTCCTATACTAGGATGTTCAGAAGACACCGAAGATCATGTCGCTATCACCAAATAATTTCTGTTTCACTAACTCATTTGCCCCTCAGTCAATGTCAGTCCACTTTCGGAAAGTACAAATGTGTAACTTGCAGTCTAAAACAGCTATACATTAGCACTACTGTCACTCATAACGGGCTTCGACTTAAATAACATTGTACACCTGGTAGGAAATTAAGACAGTGGTTCAGACTCTTCTTCCGAAATGCACATTCATCAAAACTCACCTTCAGTGTCACTCATTACACTTTAAGAACGCTTCGAAGCATGGTTGTTGAAATAAAAGTCGACCTATAAAGTCGCATCTATCGCAACACAGAACTGGCAGAAAACCTATTACTTCGACAAAGAAATTCAGTCCCCACTTGTCTCCTCACTTCCACACTTTTTCCAACAATTGCTCCTTTCAACTCGGTCCACTTTAAAGGAAGAATTGGCTATGAACCTACACTTTCACACTTCTGAAAAACCTACTCACTCCACACAGACACCAGGCTACCTGTATCAAGAACACAAGGCAAACCAAATCCATTAATATCTAACTGAAGCAATAGACTCACCAAAGAATTTACAGTTCCCTATATCCCACTAAGCAAACGTTCCCTTACATATTCAAAATTCGAAATATTCAATTGTTCATTGCTGTTGTTTGTCATATTTCCAGTACTTTATTTGACTCCAGGCTGTATTTATCTATCACATAGCAGCAGGGTCTCCTCATGCATATTATTCCTTGGAACAGCTGATTGCACTTGCACAATATGTGAATCCAAACTACGTTGTTTCAGATACTGCTTCCATCATTTCCTCTGCTACTTCTGTTATGATCAAAACACCTACAGTGCCAACTTTCTCTATATCTCCACTGTTCCCATTGTGATTGGGTCCTTTGACCTAATGCCTCCACCCATCATTTCCAAATCTGTAATATCACCAATCACATTGTCAATTATCATAATTGCTGCTACTCTGTAGCTTTGGATCTGGGTAAGACCAACACTATTTTCATTACTACTGTCACATTACAGCTCTTGTAGTAAACTTTAGAAATCTTCTAAGTAACTTTTCATTCGAAAAGAAAGAATAATCTGACGTAAATGTGAAGTAAGTTTCACACGACGGGTTTGAATCAATTCTGCAGGACTGTAAGGAATTGCATTATTGAGACATGCTTGATAATGTCTTGTGCTCCTTGAGTATAATATAAAGACAAGAACAACTGCCTCAATTCTGAATAAGATTCATAATTTCTTATCAGTGTTTGTACACATATCACAGATTCACCTCCCAAGACCACACACAATTTCGGTCTTGTAACCAGCAGCCCAAGTAGGTGGAGGTGTAAAAATAATCTACTGCAACCTAGTATGAGGATTAATACTGTTTTTTGTATTTCAGAAGATTTAAAACTTCTTGACAGACAAGAAATAATTGTAAACAAAACCAGACATTCCTCCACAATACACTTTTCATGACTAATATCTCTGAGATTATGGTGAGTTCTCCTCTTCTCACAATTATACATAGGATTTGGTTCATCTTCATGACATGAATCCACATCATTATCAGTTACAAGATTTCTACCATAATAATGACCTTCTGTAACCTCTTCTCCTAGTTTCTACTCTACCTTTGACGATGTCTCATTTAATAGTTGTGCTATCTCCCTTCTTCTCCTATTAATTTCTATCTGATCTTCCTTGTGCCTTAATAATGACCTGACATCTCCTGCCTCGCCAACCCCAACAGGTTATGTACCATTACAGCTACTCAGCATTAACCACTTACTGGGCAACAGAAGTTCCCAGTTCATTTACCTTCATAAACATTTGCTTAATCCTCTTTCTATTATCTGAAACCTCATTTTCTGAACGAATCTTTTACTACTTAGATTTCTTTTCTAAACCTTGTATTAATGTAACATTAGTTGAAATCTTCCTGAACTTTAGTGACTACTTTCTGACTACATACCACCTCAAATCCCTCTGACAACTCTGTTTTATTCTTCTCACACTCATTAATTAAATTTTGAAAATTAGTTTACAGCTTCTTATTTTTCCTTGTGTCCTATACTGCAGACTCTATGCTGGTGGTGTTTAGTTGAAAATGATAAATTTATGTGTACTACAATGCAACTTTTAGGACACAAACAGCCATCAATTTTATATTGAATGCTCATACACTATACTGCAGACTCTATGCTGGTGGTGTTTAGTTGAAAATGATAAATTTATGTGTACTACAATGCAACTTTTAGGACACAAACAGCCATCAATTTTATATTGAATACCCATACACTTATTTAATTCATATTTTCACAAATACAAAATAGGCGAAGCCGAGATTAGGTTACCAGACAGTAGATCCCAGTCCCATTCACTACCAGTAGATGAGTGTTTACAAAATGGTGTGTTCAGATAAACAGATATGATCGATATCCTAGCACATCGTTTGTGGTGTCCGCATTACATGTCGCTCACAGCAGCGAATGCCAGTATGAAAATGATGCTGGATGCATCATAATTCATTCAGATAAATTCTAAGCAATAAAAAATCACATCAGATTATGTAAACTGAACGATTGTGAATCTAACTTCTTATGTTAACTCTTGATTTTTTCAAAATTTTCAAGTGTAATGAACACTCTAATTCATATTATGCCATGATGGCAATATCTAAAATCTCTTTTTTGCGTATTTTTATATCTTACAGCATGTAAATACACATCTTCAATGATTATTTACAAAAATTAAGAGTACATTGCGTATTTTATCAAGTTTTAAATTGAAGACTTATTTTAATTTACTAATTGTAAGTTGAAAGAAATATTTTCGGTGTATAGGAACATGTTAGTTAGTCAGTTTGATTGTTTTTAGCAAAGAAAATACGACCCAAAGAAATACAATACCCTGTAATGTTAAGTGAAAGTGAGCTGTGGCAAGAAATAAATCTTTCAGTAGTTGATTTATGCCATAGCTGCAAAGCAAATAGGTTTCTTTTTTCTCATGGTTTACAGTAACATACTTTTTCATCTTGACATCTGCTTGAATTGCTTCCATGTTGTAGCAATCCGCTGGAACCAAGGAACTGAGTTGTTTAGAATAATCTATATAGATCTGTACAAATATCCCATAATGTGTAGTTGTCTTTCCTCATCTGACGAAATGTTGAAAAGTTTGTACTGTAGGATCCTTATGTCAAATGAACCATTTCAGTATGCATACAATGGTTGAATGGAGGAACTGTGATTTGCGCAATAAAACTGTTTTAGAAAATCGACTTCAGAATTTCGCCATTGTGTATGTCAGTCTCCATTCTGGTGGCAGCAAGATCACTGAGTTACTGTGTAGACTACTTTGATCCATTTACTGCCTTTTAAAACCAAATTTCTAAGGATTTTTCAAACTGATGGATTGTTAGGCTCTAAATTGTTATGCTTGCTAATAACACTAATTCGACACTTCTATTACCGATCTTACATTTTTATAAGCAACCATGAGGGTATCGAGTTTTGAATTTATTTGCATATAGATATGTCGTCTGAGTATAGCAAGTTGATATGTGATCTGCAGCAGGTTTTCTTTCCCATTTTATGTGTGTTTCTGATAATTTTTCATTAATTCTTACCGTTGACATGCCATTTAAAGAGATTTTTTCTGTAAAATATTTGTTTCATATATATCAAATACACCAAATAAACACACTAATATGTTTAATATTATTGTGTGCTGATCGAAAAGGAAGAGGAAAAAATCGAGAAAATATAATTTACAAGCCTGTGGTATAAAACACGAGTCTGCTACAGTTTTACCCTTATATTCAACAGTTTTGGTGTACTGCAAAGTTGTTGTGCAAGCAAGTGTCATACAAATCCAAAAATATTTGTGACCAATGCCCAACGCATACTAGACATCAACAGAATATCATGCAAGTGCCACTATTGTCACATTACGGTGGACTCACACTAGATGGAATATGATCTCAATATCTCTTCTCTTGGCACAGCACTGAACGATGAATTAATGTTAGGCGATACCACCCAAGACATAAATCTCGAAATATAGTATCACAATTAAAGAAACTTCAGACTGTATGTTCTTTATAAACTTTGTATAGGAATCGGCTAAGAAAAGGAACAACAAAAAGTGTTGTCCAAACATTTCATATCATCGACATAATACATGTAAAATGTTAACCCAATTCATTGCACTTAGTTCTAAGTATCAAATAATGTCGAAGAAGCTGAAATTTTCTCCTTCAATCAAGCTGACGTTTTCATTATAAAAAAATGTATTCAATGAAAACTGCCTCATCAATCATGTTCTCCAAGTATTGTAAAATCCAAATGTTTTTTCATTTTGATTTACCTTGTTTCTTTTGTGGCAGAATTCTCTATGAAAAAAATATCCAATTCGTCCTGGAACATATGCATTGCGTCACACAAATAAAGCAAAATAGTAATAGTAAAACTAAGAAGACTCAGAAACACAAACTCCAGTACTATGATTAAAAAAGGTTTATGTTGAAAGTGAGTTAACTTCCGATGACAGAAGACGACGAGCCCCTGCCCCCCGTCCAAAATGTCAACATCGAAACTTTCTTCCTGAGCGTCCAAGACTCTGATGTCGCGTTCTGTCCCATCGTTTTCTGTTCTGTTAAGGGCCTGTGTAAATTTTATTATTTGAAATGCATAGATGTTCCATTACATTCTGTTAGGGTGCTAAATGACCGTTACCCTCCTTTTCCAATAGCTAAAAATTTGTGACATGTCACTTGTGATGCTTGAAAATACAGTCAGGATCAAAGGAGACTACTTACAAAACATTTGTGGGACCTTTCTTAGAATATAGCTAAAATTTGTTGGATCACGAGGGTATACTGAACATATTCAAGGAAGTTCACAGTTTTGCTTGACTCGCAGAAGTGGTTCATAGAAAAGCTGAAACGCTTGAATTTGGCAGATGTTTAAAGAAAGATGTCAACTATCCTGGAAAACCTACTTACATAGTTTGAAGAAGCGTGTGAAGAACAGAAGTTGTATGGATACATAAGAAAAAGCCCTAACACACTATGACAAAAGTTAAAAACCAATGATAAACGCTAGCGCGACTGCTGTATGCGTCGGAAAAAATGTATTTTGTTACACCAGAAGGAGAATGGCAAATGATGGCAACTTTGTTTAATCGTTTTGTCAATTATTTTATAGACTCTGTCTTTAGTCGTCGTAGGGAGAAGACGTATTTTTTGAGAGAAGTGTATAGTACAATATGTGATGCCTGAATAATAATTTTAATGAAAATATGAAGTGTGAGGATTCTTATTAGTGTACAACCACGAAAGTTTTTATTTCCTTCCGCGCATTATGCTAATGTCATGTCACTGTAGCAGCCTGCATCTGAATAGGAAGTCCAATAAAAATCAATACTGTATTCACGGTCAAAAATGAGAAGTACTTATGGCGGAAGAAGAAGCATATAACTAAATTGCGTAAATCTCAATTGCATAGAGAACGCAAAAATCGACGTAAGTTAACGCTCCTACTGACTTACAATTTACAAGATTTGTAAATTAAGACTGAAAGACTATTCATACACTTCAAAATATATAAAAATTAAATTTGATAATATTGTAATTAATTCGACTAATAATAATAATAACCACAAAGTGAATTCACACTGGCCTTCACGTCCTGTCATGTCACACCAAAATATTCCACAAGGCATTTCAAATGGCAGCAGTCACATGGGCCGTCAACAGATCGGCACGTCGTGTCACATCAAAGTTTCTCGTAAATAAAGTTTTGACAGTGACATTGTCTGCTATTTTCGCCGTACTTCTAAAGTTATACTTGTGGATTTACTACTTCTGTGTTTCCTTAATCGTTATTTTTATTACTGTGCTTTATTTTCATCGCAACTTGTAAATATGTTCTATGACGACTTGGATATTTTTCCCACTGAATGTTCTTCCACAAACGAGATCAACTTTCTGAAAGCAACAAGCGATAAGTTGATGAAGCAAGTTTCACTACTTACGTAAAATTTAAGTGAAGAATTCAAGAGCAATGAAGGAGGAATATACAATTGCTTATGACGTTATTAGTTTTGTAAAAAAAAGAAAAATATAATGGAAAGGGAAACAGGTTCTATTTATTCCTTTATAGGCATTATCTGGTGTGTTTGTATATTTTTTGTTCGCAAATAATTATTGATGATTTGAAATGTTGTTACACTTCTCTGCAGTTTGCCCCACAAATGTGTTCAAGAACATACTTTATGAAATTTGCTTTGGCTATTGGGGGAGGAGGAGGGGGGTAGGACATGATAACAACATGTACACATGCTGACAGAAGACCATGGTGTGATGACCAGTGTCAACTGGCCTTAAAAAAAAATAGCACAGGTTCCCTAGATGTCACTTCCATAGGAGCTGGAAAGAAAGGATTAGACTGCCTCTTAGCATAAAAAGGAGCTGAACAAGTTTAAAAGGAAATCGAAGGAACATCTCATGTCTGGATCTTGTTAGAGCAATACTTTCAGGGAAAATTATCGCAAAAAGCTTAATTAAAAATCGGGAATGGTGTAAAAGACTGCCTCTTAGCATAAAAAGGAGCTGAACAAGTTTAAAAGGAAATCGAAGGAACATCTCATGTCTGGATCTTGTTAGAGCAATACTTTCAGGGAAAATTATCGCAAAAAGCTTAATTAAAAATCGGGAATGGTGTAAAATACTTTTTCTTTACATGCGAAGTAACTCCCTGAGGAAGGAAAAAAAAGAAAATCAGGTGTAGTGCTGAAAATACCGAACAAGAGATTGTGTACACTAGGTGTCTGAGGAGGAATTGTCAGTATTCAGGGATATGCAGAGGTGATCATTTGAAGCAAAAACTTCATATGGACATATGCCCTATTCCTAATTGTTTCTGAGACAAAGCACATTTAATGTACATTGTTATTTATTTTCTGTATTATTCAGTACATAGTCAGATTTAAACATGCGCACATGTACAACATTTAGTAAACATTACAACATCCATTTTACGAACTATTGGTAGCCAAATACGTATTTTTAACACATTCATCTAAGTATCATCATTCACATCACATTACAGCTATTGTAAAGCTCACAACAAATCTTCGAATATCCCACCATGAATTTCAGTGAATTTGTTCACTCATGTGAGAACAAGTTTTGTTGCTCGTCTGAGTGCCTCTGTACATTCCCTAATGAGGGAAACAGCAGCCATGATGAACTCCTATCGCAGAAGCTTTAAAAATGCATCATACTGCTCCTATGAGCTCTTGTTGTGTTAATGGATTCACTATTGTATTACTTATTGCTCTTGTATATTTTTTAGGCCAATGGCATTTTGCTGTAAGAGCCTTATTGTTTGACACTCGTAAGTAAAGAAACCATTAAAGAAATTAAATTTCTTTTATGCAGCTGGTTGCCTATTATTTCGTTATATTTACGTGGTAATGAATATTTTGGTATTAAGAGGAATATACAGAACAAATGAAACGTTTCACCTCCTTTATATAGCCTCTCTTCTCTCATCACAATATACAGTCTCTCTTCTCTCATCAAAGCAGATAATCGTCCTTTACAATATATCATGTATCACATAGTTCTGGAAAAACAGCAATTCGAATCACTTTTTCTGTCAACCAGAACACTTACATAGAACAACATGTCTCTATATAGGTGACTGGTAACACAACAAAGATATACATCAGGTAGAGAATATAATAAGAAATACATAAAGATAAAGGGAACCTCAATATCAAGTACAATCTTGTACAGATAAAGATAAGCATAACCCAGTAATGTTGATGCATGTCATTCCAGAGCATTTTTTATGCATCACTCTTATAATCGTTATTGTCATCCCTATCTTAACAATCACCACTTTCACATTTAGTGCAGTAAGATGTGTTATACTCTCTAATTCAGTGTTGTATTCAGTGCTAATATACATTTTGTCGTTAATTCCTTCTCAATAAATGTGATAATTAAACGACAGTACAGCATCACAACAGTGCGATAACATGCACTATACATAATGCCAATGAATTGTTTACAAGTCATCGTGCCTTACATTCTACAACATAACATGCTGTTTCATCATTAGTCATACCAACAAGAGTGCTAAACTAACAACACTATAGCATCACACTGGGCAATGCCATGTGCTATACTGAAAATGCTGAAAATGGATTAGTCATATGATACCTGTATGATATACACATAGAATAGGT
Source organism: Schistocerca piceifrons (assembly GCF_021461385.2). NCBI lineage: Eukaryota > Metazoa > Arthropoda > Insecta > Orthoptera > Acrididae > Schistocerca > Schistocerca piceifrons. The sequence goes on along the minus strand of NC_060139.1, from coordinate 360,728,021 downwards.
GTGTATCTCAAATTAAACCGATTAAGTGAACAATATCTATAAACTGAAACATTGTATCATTCCTGCGCACTTTATGGAGTACATGCTTTAACTTCACCTATAGGTGACAGACTTTACATTATGCTGCAAGTTTCATTGTGCAAGTCAATTTATCAAATTTAAATCTCAGCAACATCACAAAACTTATCCAATAAAAGAAATTAACTTTTGAGTGTGTGTATATATATATATATATATATATATGTGTGTGTGTGTGTGTGTGTTGTTGTTGTGGTCTTCAGTTCTGAGACTGGTGTAATGCATCTCTGAATGCTACTCCATCCTTTGCAAGCTGCCCCATCTCCCAGTACGTACTGCAGCCTACATCCTCCTGAATCTCCTTAGTGTATTCATCTCTTGGTCTCCCTCCACGATTTTTACCCTCCATGCTGCCCTCCAGTACTAAATTGGTGATCCCTTGATGCCTCAGAACATCTCCTACCAACCGATCCCTTCTTCTAGTCAAGTTGTGCCACAAACTTCTCTTCTCCCCAATCCTATTAAATACCTCCTCATTAGTTATATGATCTACCCATCTAATCTTCAGCATTCTTCTGTAGCACCGCATTTCGAAAGCTTCTATTCTCTACTTGTCCAAACTAGTTATCATCCATGTTTCACTTCCATACATGGCTACGTTCCATACAAATACTTTCAGAAGCGACTTCCTGACACTTAAATCTATACTCGATGTTAACAAATTTCCCTTCTTCAGAAACACTTTCCTTGCCATTGCCAGTCTACATTTTATATCTTCTCTACTTCGACCATCATCAGTTATTTTGCTCCCCAAATAGCAAAACTCCTTTACTACTTTAAGTGTCTCATTTCCTAATCTAATTCCCTCAGCATTACCCGACTTAATTCGACTACATTCAATTATCCTCGTTTTCATCTTATATCCTCCTTTCATGACACTGTCCATTCCGTTCAAGTGCTCTTCCAAGTCCTTTGCTGTCTCTGACAGAATTACAATGTCATCGGCGAGCTTCAAAGTTTTTATTTCTTCTCCATGGATTTTGATACCTACTCCGAATTTTTCTTTTGTTTCCTTTACTGCTTGCTCAATATACAGATTGAATAACATCGGGGAGAGGCTACAGCCCTGTCTCACTCCCTTCCCAACCACTCCTTCCCTTTCATGTCCCTCGACTATTATAACTGCCATCTGGTTTCTGTACAAATTGTAAATAGCCTTTCGCTCCCTGTATTTTACCCCTACCACCTTCAGAATTTGAAAGAGAGTATTCCAGTCAACATTGTCAAAAGCTTTCTCTAAGTCTACAAATGCTAGAAACGTAGGTTTGCCTTTCCTTAATCTAGCATCTAAGATAAGTTGTAGGGTCAGTATTGCCTCATGTGTTCCAGTAATTCTATGGAATCCAAAGTGATCTTCCCCGAGGTCGGCTTCTACCAGTCTTTCCATTCGTCTGTAAAGAATTCGCGTTAGTATTTTGCATCCGTGACTTATTAAACTGATTTTTCGGTAATTTTCACCTGCTTTCTTTGGGGTTGGAATTATTATATTCTTCTTGAGGTCTGAGGGTATTTCGCCTGTCTCATACATCTTGCTCACCAGATGGTAGAGTTTTGTCAGGACTGGCTCTCCCAAGGCTGTCAGTAGTTCTAATGGAATGTTGTCTACTCCCGGGGACTTGTTTCAGCTCAGGTCTTTCAGTGCTCAGTCAAACTCTTCATGCAGTATTGTATCTCCCATTACTTTTTATCTACATCCTCTTCCATTTCCATAATATTGTCCTCAAGTACGTTGCCCTAGTATAGACCCTCTATATACTCCTTCCACCTTTCTGCTTTATATATATATGTGTGTGTGTGTGTGTGTGTGTGTGTGTGTGTGTATATATATATATATATATATATACATAATTGAATGGTAATAACCAGGTACAGTTTAGGCTGTCAAGACAAACTGCATTCAGTTCCACTCCCATATCTTTGAAAAATCAGGTTAGTGTCAACATGTTCCATAATACTATTCTGTGGTGAGTAGATGTAATTTGAAATTCACATAAAGCGAATAGTACAAATATTCCAATGTAGTAAGGATTGCAACCCTATGGTACAAGCTAGTTTAGCAATCATGCTTCCTGTTGTATAGTGTGGTGATAGGTCAAACAACTACATTCATGTTTCGCATAGATCAGAGCTATATCTGCCATTTACAAGGTGCAAAATTGAAAGTTGATACTCAGTCAAGTATCACTATTTCGAAGCATAAAAATATCAAATATATCTGCTGTGTTTCAGTCAGACAGTCGATCAGATTTTCTGTGAGCTTGGTGTGGCAAGGGTAATCAAAATTCATGTAATAATTCGTTTAAGTCTATGAAGTTGTATGTGAATACAATTGTTCTATCATAAGGATAATTTAAAGTGCCAGATCCTCCTGCCAACCATAATCAATATAGTGATAAGTATATGTGTCATTATTCTATTTGTAACAAAACAATTGCTAAAGATTCGTGTGTGACAAGTTCCATTTTAAAATCAGTACTTGTTAGTAAGTACACAGGTAACCATAAGATACAAGATGATTCAATAAACAGTAACAGAACAATATAGTGTGCTTTGACACAATATTACATTGACAAAAGGTAGAAAAAATTAAAAATGTAGACTGAAATATTATGTAATAGATAGTTATGTTATCATCGGTATAGTGCACTGTAGCTAAATTTGATGATATGTGGATGACTCAGATAGTTTGTCAAACACTATCTCAGAGTTCTGCTTCCCACAACGTAAAGGGTGCTGTTGCAATTATCATAAACTTTCGTCTGTGCATTACTTTCTGAATGCATGCTATCACTGCACTATTCCAACTGACTCATTACAAGGACATTCATTGCGAGTACTCCATGTGAGTAAATACTTTTCGGATATAAGCATTCATTTTTTAAAAAAAATCTCTCTATATAATTTTATGAACTGAGGAATCATTAATCATTTTATGATCACTAAACTCATTCAATCATTATCTTATCCCACTTGGTACTCTCAGTGATTTGCGCACACTGAACAGGGGTATTTTTTTTACAGAGATAGATTAAACTGAAGAGATTATATAAAGTAGATACAGATGTCAGTATGAGAAAAAAGTGACTTCAGAAAAATAAAAGGTAGAAGAACATAGAAACACAGCTAGCGTCCCTTGTGTTTGCATGCACTCGATACATAATGAGTGCACATCCTCATGAGTAATTTTACTAATTTTCTACTTTTTCATGAACTGTAGTTCCATTTCAACCACTTTTGATTTACAAATTGGTACTCCATATGTCCTGATACAGACTGGATCATGTGGTCTCAACCTTATGGTGATAATTTCTTGCACTGCTTGGTTTCTCATCATAAATGTCACAATATTCCTCTAAAAATTTCTTCAGTTTTTCTTTTTCCTTGGATTCAATTTCTCAGCCTTTACATTTTCCGCTATTAATTCAATGTATGATTCATTTACTACATCATCTTCACAAAACCCTCATCTTCCTCATAATAACCCCTTTCATTCAACTGTACCTGGTTTGGTTATTATTTGGTTATTACTTTTACAGTTACTGTATTTAGTACTATTATATCAGTTTAAGAACCATTGCACTTTCTGGGTTTGTGAATAATAATTTCATGTCACCTCAGCCAAAACCAACTTTTGCCTTTACAATCCAGTCAATACCAAATTTAAAGCTTTCATTCAGATATTTCATCACCAAACACCACTGTATATCATTTATACTGAACGATAATAAACTTGGATATTGACCACCTTAGTGTACTCGCCTGTGGCACCTTTGATTCTAGCCCCACTTCTAGGAAATGAAACAAAATTATCTCCATTAGTTATTTTAACCATTAATTTTCTCGAGATTCCACTTACAGCGCTTCCAGTCTCGACCAGACAATTCCCTTGCCAATTATCGGTTTGCACACAATTGTGAGGACCCCTTTGCACATCACTTTCAACTGTATTCTTACCTTCATCTAATAAGTGTGTTTCTGTCTCTTTAAGTGTCATAATTTCCTTTCTTCAAATAATTCATCTTCTGCTAATGGTAGTTAAACTCCCAAAGGTGAACTGTAGTTTCTCACTCCATTATTTACTATCCCCAATCTGGATGCAAATTTTCACTTCTTCCAGAACTCTATGTAGCTCATTACAATCAGCCACATCATTATAATATTCACATGTTACTTTTGATATTTGGTCTAAAATACGTTCACTTTGCTTTTAGACATCTTTACAAATTCATGCTATTTCACTGTTGCTAGCAGGGAAAATCTGATTATTATGAACTTCCCTAGAACTTGGGTTGTTTGGGGGAAGAGAGCAAACAGTGAGGTCATCGGTCTCATCGTATTGGGGAAGGATGTTGGCCGTGCCCTTTCAAAGGAACCATCCCGGCATTTGCCTGGAGCGATTTAGGGAAAACACGGAAAACCTAAATCAGGATGGCCGGACTCGGGATTGAACCGTCGTCCTCCCAAATGCGAGTCCAGTGTGCTAACCAATGCACCACCTTGCTCGGTTCCCTAGAACTCTCCTGTTCATTCCTATCACAGACAACTAAATTTCTAATATCATTTTTCACTAATTCTCCTTCCTGCATTTCAACATAAATCATCCCATATAATTATTCAGACAGTAAAACATCAACCATTCTTCATTACCAAAACCTCACTATTAACATCATTATCTGTAATGTTATTATCTGTCACTATTTTGTCATTAACCTGAGTATTAACATCACCAATAAACTCAATATTCTCCTCACAACCACTATCCATCCTGCTTTCTTCCCCTTGTAGTACAGGATTCTCAGTCTCAACATCTTCAATCTCAGCAATAATGGGTTCACAATTCCCTCTACATTTTCATCACCCATTAATCCTACAACACACATTCATAACAGTTATTATTCACTCTCTCTTCTGCTAACACAGTTTGGCTACTTGATTTATTAAAAAAAGTTTGTTAGAGCATCTTTTTCTAGCTCTATTTCGCTATTATGGTTTCTGTGTTTTTTTCATTTCTTTTAGAATATTTCCCAAAATGCCCCATCAAAATTAATTCTGTTAACCTCATATCTCCTCCTATTATTCTCACAGTGGAATCTCGTTTGTGAACTTCTTCTCCTCATACCTCTTCCATAACCATTAGCCTGATTATGATGCATTTCTGTTTCCCAAAAACTGACAGGCTCTCAGTGGGACATCTTTCAGTTTCCTGCAACATTCTTTTTATTTTCTGTCTCCCTGTTATCAAACTGACCGTTGTTTTCTTCCCATGGTCTGCCTCTTTGCTCATATCCCTATCTTCATCTCAATTCCTTTCATTCCAATGGTTCTCACTCCTATTATTATTATTATTATTATTATTATTATTATTATTATTATTATTATTATTATTATTATTACTATTATTATGATGGTAATAACTTCTATAATTTTTTGGTTCTCCCCTTCTGTATCTATCCTTATAATAATTCTGAGACAACCCCCATTCTCATTATGACTGCATGCTCTTTCTCTGTTCATGTGCCTTTCAATACTCTCTCATGCACATACTCTCTCATGCACATATATTATAAATTGTTCACCTGGCCCATAAACTAATCCCCATTCAACTATATTTCATTACCTCCTCTTTAAGGCATATATGTGGATTAATTTATCAAGTTGTTTATCCAAATGCACTTATGTTACTAACTTTCACTCTCAAAAGTCCTTCATTCTACACTACCTTCTTGAAATTAGGCCCATTTAGAAGTTCACTTTTTATTTTTGCTTGTCTAGTCTCTGACCGAAACTTATTTAAAAACCTGTTTTCATACTCATTGCAAGTAATGTCTGTTCTAATGCTTCAGTTCCCTAAGATAATGCTTCCCCATCTGAAAGCTTTTTCACAGATTTTGTTTTTTAAGTTTTAGGTATTCCTATAGAAAACTGTCTTTACATTGAAAAATAAAACAGTGTGGATGTAACTTGTTTTCTCCTGGAAAGTTTTTCATATTTACCTTTCCCCATACATTACCAATACTACTGTCAGAACTCTTAGTAATTACATTTTCTTGTAACTGATACAACATATTACTAACTGCTGATAAAGCCCTTTGATATGCATCAACATTACTGCTTATGTTTACCAATTTTCTCACAACAGAATCGTTACTTTTAGTTAATTCTTCTTCAAACATTCCCCTTACATTTTTAATAATGCCATGCTGTACCTTAAAGCTCCTACTATTTATCTACACTTCAATAAGTAATTTGTTTCCTATCTTACTCACTTTATTTTCTTCTGCTGTAATATCTGTGTCTATCACCTGATGCTCGCTATTGACAACATTTTTGAAACTATCTAGCTCTTCGTTTCAGGCATCAATCTGAATGAATGTATTGTTTAATTACCTTTTCACTTCTCCTAAGTTTCTCCTTATCCCACTAAGAACACTGTTGTGTTTTTCAAAATTTTCTCCAAAATGTGGAAAATTTCCCCTTATGTGCCGCAAATTTTAACCTATGTGCTTGTCTTGTTTGTCTAGCTTCTCGTTCTGTTTGCCTAACTATTCTGTTAAGAATTTTGCTAACATTCAGGTAATTCACAGTTGTTTCGTAACAGTTGTCAGTAGTCAAATCCACTAAAAGGAGAACAAACACTTCTTGAGACTTGCTTACAGTTCCCTATTCACGACTTTAATCATCTGAATTATCATTACTCTCTAAAGATTTGACGTCATCACTGTCCTGCTATGAGCCTACATTTTTGTGTACTGTCTGTTCCCAGTCAATAACAGCGCCAAGATAACTCATTTTTAAATACTTACTAATGAACTAAACTAAACAAAAAGTTTTCATATGGCTTGAACCTGCTACCTGGATAAAGTAGATGGTATTAATTTTGAAAAGTACTTATCTTGTTTGTTGCGAAGTCCATGTTGCTGATCGTCAAACGTCTGATTTTGGTTTCGAAATTCAATTTATGTCCACTTAGTTTGGCTCCAACATTTCATTCAATACGTGTTTTTTATGTCCCACTTTTTATTTTAGCTTCTCGTTTTTGTATTTAAGGCGTAACTGAAACTTAAACAATGTTATCACTTTGTCTAGCTTTAGCTCAGACCCTAGCTCCTCCAGCACATTGTTATGTTTCTGTTTTCTTTTCTTTTGGGTGATACTCAAATATTCCAATCACATTGAGACAGCACATTCTTTTTTAACTGAAAATGTAATTACGTGAAGTTGTGGCATTCAGTCGATTGATGAAATAAAAACAGTTTGTATGGGTGGTTGCTGTTGTTGTTGTTGTGGTCTTCAGTCCTGAGACTGGTTTGATGCATCTCTCAATGCTACTCTATCCTGTGCAAGCTGCTCCATCTCCCAGTACGTACTGCAGCCTACATCCTCCTGAATCTCCATAGTGTATTCATCTCTTGGTCTCCCTCCACGATGTTTACCCTCCATGGTGCCCTCCAATACTAAATTGGTGATCCCTTGATGCCTCAGAACATGTCCTACCAACCGATCCCTTCTTCTAGTCAAGTTGTGCCACAAACTCCTCTTCTCTCCAGTTCTATTCAATACCTCCTCATTAGTTATGTGATCTACCCATCTAATCTTCAGCATTGTTCTGTAGCACCACATTTCGAAAGCTTCTTTTCTCTTCTTGTCTAAACTATTTATCGTCCATGTTTCACTTCCTGACATTTAAATCTGCACTTGATGTTAACAAATTCATCTTCTTCAGATACGCTTTCCTTGCCATTGCCAGTCTACATTTTATATCCTCTCTACTTCGACCATCACCAGTTATTTTGCTCCCCAAATAGGAAGACTCATGTACTACTTTAAGCGTCTCATTTCCTAATATAGTAGCCTCAGCATTGCGCGATTTAATTCGACTACATTCCATTATCCTCGTTTTGCTTTTGTTGATGTTTATACATTTCTCCTTTGAAGATACTGTCCAATCCATTCAGCTGCTCTTCCAGGTCTTTTGCTGTCTCTGACAGAATTAAAATATCATCGGAAAACCTCAAAGTTTCTATTTTGTCTCCGTGGATTTTAATTCCTTCTCCAAGATTTTCTTTTGTTTCCTTTACTGCTTGCTCAATATACAGATTGAATAACATCGGGGAGAGGCTACAACCCTGTCCAACTCCCTTCCCAACCACTGCTTCCCTTTCGTGTCCCTCAACTCTTATAACTACCACCTGGTATGTATAAATTGGAAATAACCTTTTGCTCCCTGTATTTTACCCCTGTCACCTTCAGAATTTGAAAGAAAGTATTTCAGTCAACATTGTCAAAAGCTTTCTCTAAGTCTACAAATGCTATAAAAGTAGGTTTGCTTTTTCTTAATCTAGCTTCTAAGATAAGTCGTAACGTCAGTATTGCTTCATGTGTCCCAATATTTCTATGGAATACAAGCTGATCTTCCCCAAGGTCGGCTTTCACCAGTTTTTCCATTCGTCTGTAAAGAATTCGCGTTACTATTTTGCAGCCGTGACTTATTAAACTGATAATTCCGTAATTTTCACATCGGTCAACACCTGCTTTCTTTGGGATTGGAATTATTATATTCTTCTTGAAATCTGAGGGTATTTCACCTGTCTCATACATCTTGCTCACCAGATGGTAGAGTTTTGTCAGGACTGACTCTCCCACGGCTGTCAGTAGTTCTAATGGAATGTTGTCTACTCCCAGGGCCTTGCTTCGTCTCAGGTCTTTCAGTGCTCAGTCAAACTCTTCACGCAGTATCATATCTCCCTTCATCTACATCCTCTTCCATTTCCATAATATTGTCCTCAAGTACTGGGTGATCAAAAAGTCAGTATACATTTGAAACTAAATAAAGCACGGAATAATGAGATAGAGAGGTACAAATTGACACACATGCTTGGAATGACATGGGGTTTTATTAGAACCAAAAAAAATACAATAGTTCAAAAAATGTCCGGAAGATGGCGCTGCACCTGATCACAATAGTAATAATTAGCATAACAAAGTAAGATGAAGCAAAGATGATGTTCTTTACAGGAAATGCTCAATATGTCCACCATCATTCCTCAACAATAGCTGTAGTCGAGGATTAATGTTGTGAACAGCACTGTAAAGCATGTCCAGAGTTATGATGAAACATTGGTGTTGGATGTTGTCTTTCAGCATCCCTAGAGACATCGGTCTACCACAATACACTTGCGACTTCAGGTAACGTCAAAGCCAATAATTGCACGGACCGAGGTCTGGGGACCTGGGAGGCCAAGCATGACGAAAGTGGCGGCTGAGCACACGATCATCAGCCAACGACGGCGCAGGAGATCTTTCACGCATCTAGCAATAAGGGGTGGAGCGCCATCCTGCATAAACATTGTACGTTCCAGCAGGTGTTTATCAGCCAGGCTGGGGATGATGCGATTATGTAACATATCGGCGTACCTCTCATCCATCACGGTAGCAGTTACAAAACCAGAATCACATATTTCCTCGGAGAAAAAAGACCCAATAACGGTAGATGTGGTAAATCCAACTCATACCGTGACATGTCCTAAATGAAGCAAGAGTTTTGGTATCGACTGGTGCAGCGTACCTTCTAAACTGGTCTATTACGAATCATATTGCAGTCTGGAATGACTCAGGGAATGAGAATTATAAAGGTATTTTCTCACAGAGTCAAAAATGATTGCAAATACAGTAATATGATTATCTTTGGAGGAAACTGAAATAAGTTTGTGATAAAGCACACTCGTGAACAAGCTGCAAGACTGTTTTGTTTCTGAAAGTGAAGTAAAGATTTAATTTCACAATGCACTGGAGTATTGTTTTTTTTTAATATAAAATGTCACTTAAGTCTATAACACATTTGTTGTAGAAATTCCTTTTCACAGACATCATAAATAAATATAAGTTCATTAGTGGTTGTAATCGTAAGTTAAAATCATTATTAAAATGTCAATGCCTGCTCTCAGTACAGGTAACACCATCTACCTTTATTCATACTGTTGCGCTATGTGAACACCACTAGCCCAAAACCAAATGAGCATTAAATGTGATCCACATAGGAAATCATTCAGAATAGGTCATTGTCTATATGAAATCTTTTAATTCGAATAAACTTACCTGTCATACTCTTGAATGTTGACCTTCCTCCTGGGAAACCCTGCAGACTAAGAGGAAAACTACTGCATATTAGTGCACATGTGATTTACAAATTATTCTTCAGCTTGTGGTTATGTATTAGTGTTTTTTCTATAGTATGGTATACATATATAACTTTTCTTTTGATTTTATGTTTGCAAGATAGTGTGCTAATTGATTCACGTTATTAGCACTTATAACTGTTATTGCTAAAAATTTGATTTTCTCTATATTTTTACTGCATTTCCAATATCTAGTTACTAACACTTAACTGTTATCAATATTGTTACTTAATTTTCTTCTGTAACAACAGTAAAATTATAACCAATTTTGTTCATTCTGTACAAAACTTCCAGCATGATGTGTCTAATATAATTATAAAATTTAATCTATGGACAAAAATAAACGAAACTAAACTAATTGTTGCATGCACAAAGGCATTTGAGCAGCCATTCTCCCCACACTCAATATGCGCCTGATATCGAAAAAATCCTAACATTTGGTACAGTGTGAAGTACACTCTACCACACTCTCTACTAAGCAAGATGGCACAAAGGTTTTATTACTAATTTATTTTTTATTTAGCATGACCAGATTAGGAGCTTAAGTCCTTCTCTGGATGTGATCAGGGACAACACATACCAAAGATATTACAAATAATTCCTAATAATAATAATAATAATAATAACAATAATAACAGTATTAATTGACACTAATGGTAATAATAATGATGATATAGCCACATTAGCTTAGCACATTTGAAGCTATGTTTAATATCTACATCTACATACATACTCCGCAATCCACCATACGGTGCGTGGCGGAGGGTACCTTGTACCACAACTACCATCTTCTCTCCCTGTTCCACTCCCAAAGAGAACGAGGGAAAAATGACTGCCTATATGCCTCTGTTCGAGCCCTGATCTCTCTTATCTTATCTTGTGATCTTTCCGCGAAATATAAGTTGGTGGCAGTAAAATTGTACTGCAGTCAGCCTCAAATGCTGGTTCTCTAAATTTCCTCAGTAGCGATTCACGAAAAGAACGCCTCTTTACCTCCAGAAACTCCCACCCGAGTTCCTGAAGCATTTCCGTAACACTCGCATGATGATCAAACCTACCAGTAACAAATCTAGCAGCCCGCCTCTAAATTGCTTCTATGTCCTCACTTAATCCGACCTGATAGGGATCCCAAACACTCGAGCAGAACTCAAGAATAGGCCGTATTAGTGTTTTATAAGCGGTCTTCTTTACAGATGAACCGCATCTTCCCAAAATTCTACCAATGAACCGAAGACGACTATCTGCCTTCCCCACAACTGCCATTACATGTTTGTCCCACTTCATATCGCTCTGCGATGTTACGCCCAAATATTTAATCGACGTGACTGTGTTAAGTGCTACACTACTAATGGAGTATTCAAACATTACAGGATTATTTTTCCTATTCATCTGTATTAATTTACATTTATCTATATTTAGAGTTAGCTGCCATCCTTTACACCAATCACAAATCGTGTCCAAGTCATCTTGTATCCTCCTACAGTCACTCAACGACGACACCTTCCTGTACACCACTACATCATCAGCAAACAGCCGCACATTGCTATCCACCCTATCGAAAAGATCATTTATGTAGATAGAAAACAACAGCGGACCTAACACACTTCCCTGGGGCACTCCAGATGATACCCTCACCTCCGATGAACACTCACCATAGAGGACAACGTACTGGGTTCTATTACTTAAGAGGTCTTCGAGCCACTCACATATTTGGTTACCAATCCCATATGCTCGTACCTTAATCAAGAGTCTTCAGTGGGGCATCGAGTCAAACGCTTTCCGGAAGTCAAGGAATATGGCATCCATCTGATACCCTTCATCCATGGTTCCCAAGATATCATGTGAAAAATGGGCGAGTTGCATTTCGCAGGAGCGATGGTTTCTAAAGCCGTGCTGATGCATGGACAGCAACTTCTCTGTCTCAAGAGAATTCATTATATTCGAACTGAGAATATGTTCGAGAATCCTGCAACAAACCGATGTTAAGGATATTGGTCTGTAATTTTGAGTATCCATCTTTCTACCCTTCTTATATACAGGCATCACCTGCAGTTTTTTCCAGTCGCTCAGGACTTTACGTTGGGCAAGAGATTCGCGATAAATGCAAGCTAAGTAGGGAGCCAATGTAGCGCAGTACTCTCTGTAAAACCGAATTGGAATCCCATCAGGACCTGGCGATTTATTTATTTTCAACCCATTCAGCTGCTTCACAACCCCAGGGATGTCTATCACTATGTCCTCCATACGGGAATCTGTACGAGACTCAAACGGCGGTATGTTTGTACGATCCTCTTGCGTGAAAGATTTCTCAAATGCTAAATTTAAAATTTCAGCTTTCGTTTTCTGTCTTCCGTTCCCAGGCCAGACTGATCAGTGAGTGACTGGATGGAAGCCTTCGACCCACTTACCAACCCTATGTAAGATCAGAATTTCCTTGGGTTTTCAGCAAGATCTTTTGCTAAGGTATGACGGTGGTAGTGGCTGTATTCTTCGCGTATCGCTCTTTTTACAGCACCACCAATCTCTATTAACTTTTGCCTGTCCTCATTCTCCCGATCTTTCTTGTACCGCGAATGCAACTGTCTTTGCCTCCTGACCATTGTCCGAATTGCGCTGTTAAACCACGGTGAGTCTTTTCCATTCGTAACCCACTTTTTCGGCACATACTTCTCCAAGTGTGATTTACAATGTGTTTAAAATTTGCCCATAATTCTTCCACGTCCATCGTACCGGAAGTAAATGAAGTCGATTCTTTTACTATGTGGGATACTAACAACTGCTTATCTACTCTTTCTAGTAAGAATACTCTCCTAGCTTTCTTGACCGACTTTTTAACTTTCGTAACCATAGTCATAATGACAACATCATGATCACTAATCCCTGTCTCAACACTGACACCGTCGTTGAGGTCTGGTCTGTTCGTGGCTACCAGATCTAAAATATTTCCATTACGCATTGGCTGTCGATTTAGATGCTCAAGACAGTTTTTGGTTAATGTGTTCAAAAGTAATTCACACGACGGCTTGTCTGTACCACCTGTAATGAATCCATAGACATCCCAGTCTGTACTACGTAGGTGTAAGTCGCCTCCGACTAATATAGCATGATCTGGGTACTTCTGCGATACAGAGTGTAGACTCCCTTTGAATGATTCTAGAACTGTCACGGTGGAACCTGGTGGCTGGTAATAACACCCAACAATGAACTTTATTTCTCCTAGCCCTGTTAAACGTGACCAGATAACTTCACAATCACCCTCTACTTTGACCTCAGTAGACACAATATTTTTGTCAACTGCAATGAAGACACCACCTCCTACGGTGTCTAACCTGTCTTTCCGGTACATGTTCCAACCCTCTCTATAACTAGAACCAGAAACGGTAAAGGAAAAGGAGAGAACTCTTGTGACAAGGGATAGGGGAAGTTCAGGGGGATGGACGAGAATGAGCAGTTTAGAATGAGTGAGAGATGGCTTCTGCAATCGAAACGGATCATTGGATGTCTTTTGGAGTGTGGAAGGAATTTAATTTCTCTGATATTTTTTTAGGAAAATTGTTCGAATGTCAGGTTCCTGATAAAGAAAGTAGTTCAGAAAGCATGACAGTGGTATGTGACAGTACAGAGAGAATTTCACTTTGCTGGGAAAGAGTATTTCTACTGTGCTGTTCAGATAGTACAGTAAAAGTCGAAAACAAATAAGACAGAGTACAATGACTGAGAACGATATAGAGCAAACATGGATTGTGATAGTCTCTATGCTTATTGTCATGTAGCCATCACAATTGTTTGTAGGCTGGTGTAATACGGCCAAAATAGCATACATCACAAATGTATATTACTTAGGTATTCATCACCAGTTCGAGCCTGCATGAGCCATCATATGAAAGTACTTTGATAATGGTATCATCATAGTCAAGTAGGTGGAGTACTAGGGTCTCTAAGAGCTTTTTTTAAGTTTAAAAGTAAATAGTTTCTATATTACTATAGTGAGAGAAATGTCATGGTTACCTTCTTACAGACTGCAGTTGTGTACTCAGGCCAGTTTAAACGATGGTCCAGAATTATTCCCAAGTTCTTTGCAGAAGAAGAAAAGGTTGTTTCTGTGTCATTTAGGTTTAATTGTGGAAGTATTTGTCTGAGCTGGGAGGTAATAAGTCCTTTGTGAGCGACTTGGTTTTTTGCCTTTTATATGGTTTAGTTTACAGACTCATGCTGTGCACATACACTAACAGGCCAAGTAAATAGGCATCTACATGGTGGATGCTGTGCACAGGTATGTTGGACTCGCACATAGCTACAACCGAGTTACATCAGCATAATGGTGATATTCGCAGAGGAAGAGGAGGCTTGACATATCATTAACGTATAATGAGAAGAATAATGGGCGCATTTCATTTCTCATGTGAAGATCTACCTCTAGTTTCAGTTTTCTTTCCACTTGATGTTTCCCATAGTCATATTTAGCTGGTTTTGTCACATAATGAAGTCGGTTGGGAGAAATTCTTGTAGTCGGACCTTCAAGAGTACTTAGTCAGACTTATGAGCACCTCTCCTAATTTCCTTATGAATCTTTACAGTAAGTAAATGTAATTATGTCCTCTTCCAAAAGTATCACAAAGACCACAGATCTGTTGGAAACGATTTAGCGTTTCTCACAACTTATTTGTTTGTGGCTGTATGTGTTGAGAACCGAAATATCACGCTTTATCATTCTCATGATAACTGCTTGAGCATCTCGGGACACAGTATTATGTGTGGCATCTTAAGAGTGTTATTTAATTATTAATAATATACGTATACTTGAGACAAGATACCGGTTTCCACCAATACTTTATGTCTATGCAGTTTATTGTGTGGTTAAATCAGTAAGGAAAGTAGCTTCTATAGAAAGATCAACAGTCTTTGGACATATAGAGAAACAATCTATCAGATGTTACACATCTGACAAGAGCTTTAGTCAAAACATACATTTATTTCTCAAAACACAATACTGAATCAGCTGTTCATACTCAAATTGTTGCCACTTATCAGTACTTTTGCTAGTGTGATGACTACTTTGGAAGAAGGCATGTGGGGATAATTCATGGCTGGTTCACACACAAGGAACCATCTGCAGTAATGTCTGTGCACATGACATGTGTGCAGACAGATCATAGCTTGTGGATCTAAAATTTGCACAGAAATAAGGTATGTGTAATCCTGGATGTTGGAGTTACAAGTTTACCACACACAAGCGGATTTTAGCGACAAGCCACGGAAATTTTCCGACGGGTATATGAATATTTCTAGATGCTGTTTCAATTGTAGGCCAACATGAAATAAAATTTTAACTATAAAATTTGAAATCAAGTTTCAGGAAAGAGCTCAAAAATGTGCAAGCCTCTGAAAGAAGTAGAAAAATGGGGGGGGGGGGGGGCTATGAACTGTAGAAACTAAGACTATGGTGAGTGCCAAAAAGAAGCTGCTCGTACCATGATCATTACTGTATTAGTCATAGCTGTGCTACATCCATTATTGTACTGGTATTGCGAATTACTGTACTTTACAGAGGATCAAGAATACACTCTTCCTAGCATATCGAAGCTTCACAATTTTCAGAGGAATGCCCACGATTCTGAATCAGATCCACATATCTGGATTGCTGCTTCCAGTAATCCATTTTTGATCAATTTTGAGCGATTGTTCTTTTGAGGAGTATATGAGTACATAGCATACAAGTCGACAGCGATTCCCACGATTTTCTTACTAATAACGTCCAAATTAACTTTCTGTCGACAACATAAACGAATTTGAAAAGCTAACGATTTCCTACAGTAAAATAAAGTCTGGAAACGCCGAAATATACAATGTACTTCGGCGAGACACAGCTGCAACTAAAAAAACTGTCGGCTATGGCCTCTGTCCATTCAAGGATGCATTGCAGTTCAGGGACCGCAGATACATCAGGAAAATCTAAACATATGCAACTAACAATGTCATTAGCGACTGTATTTTTCTCCCTCATTATAGCTGTCTTTTCCACTTAAAATTTTATTTAATGAAAATTACTTCATCAACTTATTTTCTTATTTATGTATAATGTGGCCATCAATTCCCGTTTTGTATTGTAGAAACTAAATCATTTGTAGCTTTCAGATATCTGACCCTGCTTTTGGAAGATCACTCAATGAAAAAAATATCCAAGTCGCAACGGAATATTTGCAGTTTATCGCGAAAAAAGCACAATATAAGGAAAATGAAGATTAAAAATCACAAAAGCACAAAATCCACTACCAATATATATATATATATATATATATATATATATATATATATATATATATACACAGGGTGTTACAAAAAGGTACAGCCAAACTTTCAGGAAACATTCCTCACACACAAAGAAAGAAAATATGTTATGCGGACATGTGTCTGGAAACACTTACTTTCCATGTTAGAGCTCATTTTATTACTTCTCTTCAAATCACATTAATCATGGAATGGAAACACACAGTAACAGAACGTACCAGCGTGACTTCAAACACTTTGTTACAGGAAATGTTCAAAATGTCCTCCGTTAGCGAGGATACATGCATCCACCCTCCATCGCATGGAATCCCTGATGCAGCCCTGGAGAATGGCGTATTGTATCACAGCCGTCCACAATACGAGCACGAAGAGTCTCTACATTTGGTACTGGGGTTGCGTAGACAAGAGCTTTCAAATGCCCCCATAAATGAAAGTCAAGAGGGTTGAGGTCAGGATAGTGTGGAGGCCATGGAATTGGTCCGCCTCTACCAATCCATCGGTCACCGAATCTGTTGTTGAGAACCGTACGAACACTTCGACTTAAATGTGCAGGAGCTCCATAGTGCATGAACCACATGTTGTGTCGTACTTGTAAAGGCACATGTTCTAGCAGCACAGGTAGAGTATCCCGTATGAAATCATGATAACGTGCTCCATTGAGCGTAGGTTGAAGAACGAACTAAAATGAGCTCTAACATGGAAATTAAGCGTTTCCGGAGACATGTCCACATAACATCTTTTCTTTATTTGTGTGTGAGGAATGTTTCCTGAAAGTTTGGCCATACCTTTTTGTAACACTGTGTGTATGTGTGTGTGTGTGTGTGTGTGTGTGTGTGTGTGTGTGTGTGTGTGTGTGTGTGTGAGCGGCGAAAACGGTTTAGCTTTCGATGTTAGAGACGACATCAAAATTCTCTTCCCGAGAAACCTTGACATCATGAGGCATGACGTGAGCGTCCATTGATGGCCTATGTGAATGCTGCCAACTGAAATGCTTTGTGAAATATTTTTGTGGGTCGTGGCGTGACGACCAGTATGAATTGACCTGAATTATGATACGCTCTTTATACAATTCTTGCACTTTTGATTGACTTGAGCTGCCTCTACTAATTGTGAAACGTTTTGCTTAGAGATCTCATAGCTGTATCCTCACTGGCGCCTCTCTCAGCTAGGCGTCTCATGTGGCGGCTTTTGTCACTTGGTCCTTAAACCAGCCCTAGGTACAGATGAAGACCGCTCCTGATTCCTCACACCAGAGATACTTGTACTCAACTTGTGTGGTACAACCAGGCACGGCCGCCTGTATTAGAGGCCGGAGTCGTCAAGCTGACAACGACGTAGCCAGTGACGTCAGTAGGCCGGCTAGCGTGACCAGCTAGGCCGAGAATAAAGCTTAGATTTCGTCGAATGGAGAAGACGTGTCAGATATAAATACGCAATCACTTTTATCTTTTGTAGATTTGGTCCTTATGAATAAGACAGTAACCTAGAAAAGCTAATTTCTCGCAGTATTACGCCGACTTTATGTCGGAATTACGCATTTTATTCTCGTTTCCTTGCAACGATGAACTTTTCAATAACTCACATGTTCTTCATATTATGACGTTTCTTACCCGAGATTTGGATATACAAGTTCAGCAAACAATTTTTTGAGTTGCCTACTAACATTGTTTGCAGACTTGCAATTATTTCAGTCTGTTATTTGGAATGTATTATCATATTCCTTCCAATATAAATGACAAACATGACAAACACCTTCTTGGAGGCTGCACCTTACTTAAATACGATGGTAACCCAGGGAATATTTTTGGCACAGCTTCTGGTAAAAGCTGGCCTTTGACGAGGAAACTCGTGACAGTTCCCATCAGAATCCTTGTAAATCTCCACTCTTGATACGTCACTTTCTTCAAAATGTTTAATGCAAACAACACTTCCATTTGATGGAGTCGAGTCCTTTCGGGGGATATTTCTTGTCCATCGTTTTCTGTTTTCCTGTTCAGTAGGGAATCTGAACACTGAGATGTAACCCTCTTCATTGCTGGATTTGTAGTTGCTGTTGCAACCAGGAACACAACATTTTTCTGGCATCTGCAAATAGAATGATGCATTAATTGCTAACATCTTAAATCAAAATACTATTATGTAAATATAGCAAATGAGAATTTGAGTGGACTGGTTTTTTCTACTGCTTGGACATCACAAAACACAAGTCTACAATAGAATCAAATGTGTAGAAATATTTACAATAGTAACACAAATCACTTAGGAGAAGATTCTGCTACTAACCTTATGAATTCAAAACTTTATTCTCGAATTGTATCTAGGATATAGTAGAACTTTTGTTGCAATTGTGTAGACGAAAGTCGTTCACGTAGCACACTTGCACAAATACATGTAAAAACACTACAAACTTCACAGAATTGTATACTTACATTGTGTTATATCTTCTACTGTAGTCACGACTACCTGCTATAATTTTTGCAGAGTCCAGTATAGCATAATTACACTGTAATGTCGGATAAAACAGACACCGCGAAAGTACGTAAACAACTGCTTCCGTTCGCTGCCTTATGGCCACATCCATGCGGTAGGCCTTAACGTAACGTTGCCACATTTCAATCCTCCGGCCTCTAATACAGGCGGCCGTGAACCAGACCCCCACAACAGCACCAGTGGTCGACTGTGAAGAGCGGACAAATTGAATAGCTGGTCGGCGGCCATTAGAGTGGTAAACTGACGTGCGGATTTCAAATGTTTATACATCGCTTTTGGTTATAAAATGCCTTCCCTAGAGTTAGGTCACAAACATAATGCCTCATTTAAATACGTTACTACAATATAGTTTTTAATTTATGAACAAACAGCAACTAGTCACTGTTTATGAATTTATGTTATGTAGTACATGGAATCTGCCGTAGCTAAAAGTTATGCACTGGACCCCTAGCATTTTTCGTAGTACATTTACGATAGATGTACGCAAAATGCATCAAAATACTCGAAGATTTGCCCACTATGTTAATAGATATTTTCTGCCTCTACCTTGCTTTAGATTTTATGACGAAAAGTGAGTTATATATGGCGTAGTGCTTTGGCAACTCACGACCAAATTATCAAGTTTCAACCTAACCTAGACCATGAAACCACTACCGATCAGCCAGCTACAACAAACAAGACTTTAGGCAGGCATCCAGTATCGCATTAGTCACAATATTTACTTTCGAAGATGTACACTTCAGTTTATATGTATGGTTTTTTCATATAATAAATAAAACTCAACAACTGTTCCATCGAGAGAAGTTGTGAAATCAGATTACAATTACACACATTCAGTTGCATTTTATAACGATAAAAAGCCTGCTAACTCAAATTTCGTGTTGCTTGCAACTCAACTTTTATAGTTAAAATAAAATGTGGTTCACAAAGAAAAAATTATCTTCTGCTGTATATGGTCTGGAAAACGAAAGATGGATGGAACAGCATCATCTTTCAGCTTCCTGCGGTTTACGTAATTTTCAAGGAAACAACTTTCTTCAAAATGATCGGAACTTATAAAATGGTATTCTGTCGGTCGGAAATCTTGCCTCCTGACAGCGTGCAACCATTTTTGTAACAGCTGTGGTTTTGAGAAAGGAAACCTGCAAATATATGCACAGACATTATGCTAATACCGTCTTACAAAAACATTTACTAAGCAAGTGCACTGACATACAAAACAACTTAAAATATCCATATACCTGTGAAATGTAATATTCGTTCCTTTCTCGAATTTATTTGTACAATTAATCGCTGCACAACTCTTCACCATTGTACTTCTTTTGATTGGAACGTACAGACAGTAGAATTACGAGTAACAAATACTGTATGTACGCCCCAACAAATATACAACGTCGAATCAGGGTCTTCATAAACAACAGTACTACACAACACATTAGACTACAACCACTATAGGCGTCCAGCCGCAGGTTCAAATTATCCCGCGACTGCAGCGCCATCAGTGACTCTAGTTATTTTTTACAAGGTCTTTGGGTACAACGAGGGTAAATTCATGGAATTGTCTTTGGTTGCAATATCTTTGAGATATAGTAGGGAAAAACCTCGGAATTGCCATCAGTGGAACAAGTTGGGACAAGACAGTCAAGATGTCGACGAATGATTCTAAGGCGCCTGTGCGTTATGTCAAACGTGTGCAGTTTGGCATCCTTTCTCCAGATGAAATTGTTAGTAAACAATAGTCGGATCAGCTATTGTGTGTTTGAAAATGTTTGATTTAAAGTGCCATATTTTCAAAATTTTTGGAACCAGATTGTGTTGCGTAATTTGAAGTTTTCATTAGTAGTTGTAAGAAACAATCCCCGAACAGGATTGTGTTAGGTTCTTAATATCTGGACAGATATTGAAATTCTTGTAGTGTTGCGTGTGTTTTGTGAGCACTAAAGGAGAAAAAGGAAGAAAGTCCTTGATAAATTTGGTTGATTCGTGGGTAGATTTAGTAGGATCTTGGGAATTAGTGATATGAAGTTTAGTTTTGTATGCAGAACTGTCTTTCAGTAATTTAGCATAAAGCCTTGCAGGAGATGCCATTTTGCTTCTTCGAAAATTGTGTGGCTTATTCTACATTTGACGCATTGTTTTATGGATGGTCTACAATCCATTCGGGCATAGTAATATTTTTGAGTGGGAAATATTGCTTTCTCGTTATATTTTCTATTTAAATAAGATAATGTGCGATGAAAGCCTGCAGTGGGAGTTTTATCCCCACCAGAAACTTACCAACACCATGATTTCCATCAAAGCTTCAGGTTCAGTGTTTGCCTCGGCTGAGTTTCGTTTGTTTAGGAATATAGAAAAATCAGTGGTGTATGAGTAGAACCACTGAGTGATATTTTTGCCACGTGAATTTGAAGATGCCATTAGGCATAGGAAATTGTTAAATTATTTTGTGTACGGAACCCTAATGTACTTGTAGGTCTAAGTTTCTCCAACACCAGCAACTTCATCGAAATATTGGCAGTTCTACATGAATTTTTGTAAATATTGTAATGCATATTAGTAAAAGAATAAATTATTTTGCTTCCTGTTATCCTTGTCTGTCTTTGATTGGTTGATTTACAATACTACAGATAACTGTGTACTTGGTAAAGAAAGAACCAGCAGTATGAAGATGTGAAAGTATAGCAGTTTTTGCACCTATTCTTTTTAACAATGAATAATTTCTCCCAGTTGTATGTAATCACATAATACCTATCCTTCTGACTTGCAAGGAGGCACTTATGAATGTAAGTTTGAAGACCATTGAATAAATTCCTGTACTACTGGAAATTATTTAAGCTATTAAATAAGGATGAACATTTGTCACGTTTGTTCTTATTGAGAGAGATAGAAAAGGGGAGGGGGAGCAGGGGATAAAAAACCTGTGTACATGAAATTGCACTCAATTTTCCGATTAAATGTTTTGCAATATTGTGGTGAGAAAGGAATTTAATTAGTCTTCAGTTTATATAAAAGGGTGGTGATGTACATTGCTGTCTGAATTGGATGACTGATAGGGACATGGGCTAGACATCAAAATGCCCTAATCCATAAGGTGTATGAGGGGAAAGTAGTAATACAATAATAAAAGTGGAGAAATTCAGTTGGAAATTGATTTAACGCAAAATTGACCTATCAGTTATTTGGTAATGCTTCAAAAGGCTGCGACAAGCAACATTTCAGCACCAAATTTATCTGTTGAGTGTGAAATGTAGCATTTTCTGATTGTTCAAACTAGGGACCCAACAAACTTACTGCTCCAATGTGAGCCTGTGTTCCATGAATAATGACCTTTGTTGTCACTGGGATGTTGATACCTAATTTTCCTTCCTACCTTCTTTACTGTTGTGGAATTGTGCTATAAATTGTTTAATTTCTGTGATTGTTTATTGTTCAATAACTTATGTGTTACAGGAATGTTTCATATAGACCATGGAAGAGTAGGTCATAACTCGCCAAATAGTTGTAATGTTAAGCAGTGGAGAGGTGTTTTAAAAAGATCTCACTTAGATGGGAAACTATATGAAAGCTAAGAAACTTTTTATCCCTTTTTGTGCTTGCTGTTCGCCTAGTGCTATGGATAGTGACCATGTTAATTAATTTTTATACCTATAGTTACTTTATATGCTAGAAAGCGATTGTTGAGTCTCTTGCAGTATTCAGATCACTCTCCTCCCTGTGAGTGAGATAGTGCAGTGGTTAATATATGGAACTCACATTTTAAAGGATCAGAGTTCAAATATCTCTCCAACCATCCAAATTTAGCTTTTTGTGGCCCTAAGTCATGTAAGGCAAATGCCAGGATGGCTTATATGGAAAGAACACAGATTACCTTTTTCGACATAAGCATGTGTCCTTTCTGACATTTGTTCCTTTTCGATATTTCATGTATTATATTGCATCCTCCTTCTGTCTCAGTAGTTGTACTTACAAAGTTAGAAAAAATTTTCCTTCTATCCTTATGCAAATGTATTACTGTGTGGGTTTTCCAAAACTTAAAAAAATTCATTTTTGTGTTATTACTGAAGTTGAAGGGAAAGTAAGGTCCTTATGAGACAAGTGACATTAAAATGCAATAATAGCTTGCAGCTGTGAGTATCATATACCACTTTTTAATGCGTAATAGTTTAGTTTTCTGTGTGAAGATATGCTGATATCACATTTTTCTGTGCTGAAGATTTGGTTGTGTCCTCTACTGCACAGAGCTTTGTGGTACTGAATTTTAAATGGGCATTTAATATGTCATTATGTCTTTTCAGCGACGTATGTCAGTCACAGAGGGCGGTATCCGCTACTCGGAAACGTATGAAGGTGGTCGACCAAAGCTCGGTGGGCTGATGGATCCACGACAGGGTGTGATGGACAGAAATTCCCGATGTCAGACCTGTGCAGGTGAAATCACTGTAGTTGTACCAAAGCAATAATTTTTATACTTGGTTTAATTCTGAGTGCCTAATTGTTTTTTTGTTGCAGGAAACCAAACTGAGTGTCCTGGACACTTTGGTCACATAGATCTCGCAAAGCCAGTGTTCCATGTTGGTTTCCTTACCAAAACTATAAAGATTCTGCGTTGCGTTTGTTTTTATTGTTCAAAGCTTCTCGTCAGTCCGGTAAGACAGTAGTATTTATGTATATTTTATTTCAGTCTTTTGATTAAGGTAGAATAATAAAATACTATTTATATGTGTGTCCTTTAAAGTGTTCAAATCATAGAGGTAGCAGTGTAATAAAAGGAGCACTGTTAAGTTTCTGTAGAGCATAGAAAATAATTTTTTTTAGGAAGATTGTATTTCTTATACATTAAATTTTCTCAACAAAATTGTTCCCTAGTTTATGAATTTGCTTCTCTCATTGATTAAGCTGTTTATGAATTAATGATATAATAACAGTGTTGTATTTGTGGCTTATGCACTCATCATTATGCTGACAATGTAACAAATCAATATTTCTCATCATTTCAGACTAATCCAAAGATTAAGGAAGTTGTTATGAAATCAAAAGGTCAGCCAAGAAAGCGACTTACTTATGTATATGACCTGTGCAAGGGAAAGAACATTTGCGAAGGTGGTGATGAGATGGATTTGAATAAAGATAACCCTGATGATCCCAACAATCAACAGGTACAACTATACCATATTTCAGTCTTACTGAAACTTACTTCTGTGATCCACCAAAATTATGAAATTCTTTTGTTGTCAGCCTCGTAAGCAAGGTCACGGAGGTTGTGGCCGATACCAGCCAAGTATTCGTCGCGCTGGACTTGATTTGACTGCTGAATGGAAGCATGTCAATGAAGATTCACAAGAGAAGAAAATCAGCTTAAGTGCAGAGAGAGTCTGGGAAATCCTGAAACACATAACAGATGAAGAATGCTTCATTCTTGGAATGGATCCAAAATTTGCAAGGCCTGACTGGATGATATGCACAGTACTTCCTGTGCCACCACTTTCAGTGCGCCCTGCTGTTGTTATGTACGGTTCTGCGAGAAACCAGGTGTGTTGGTTGAATGCTGAGTGCATTCTCAGGAACAAAGAGTCATTATAATAGCAAGTTGATTCTCTCTCTCTCTCTCTCTCTCTCTCTCTCTCTCTCTCTCTCTCTGTCTTCTGTGTGTGTGTGTGTGTGTGTGTGTGTGTGTGTGTGTGTGTGTGTGTGTGTGTGTGTGTGTGTGTGTGTGAGGGGGGGAAGGGTGGTGAACACTTTTTTATTTATGCTAATGCTTTGCTTTCATTAATTGCGCAGAACTCTTTTGTAAAATCAAAGTGTAATATCTACTTTATGTACTGTTGCATGTACATTTTTTTATCTTTTGTTTGACTTATTCTGCATACTTTGAGTTACTGTATGCAGTTCTGTAAATGGTTAATAATTTTTGTGTGCCTTTGTTTTCCAGGATGATCTCACACACAAGCTCGCTGATATTATAAAATCCAACAATGAACTGATGCGAAATGAACAGGCTGGAGCTGCAGCACATGTGATATCAGAAAACATCAAAATGTTGCAGTTCCATGTTGCCACACTAGTTGATAATGATATGCCTGGTCTACCACGGTAAGCTGTATTCTTCATTAGATGTTCAATGGGTAAAAGTTGATAAGTGCAGTTCATTATGAAGTGTGTTTTAATAAGGTGACATGCACAGTTAAGTAAGAAATGAACCACTCGAAACAATGAAGTACAAAGTTAATGGAGTTGATTTATTAAATTTTGCCATGGTGATACAACGGTAAATATTTGTTTAGAATTTAATTTATTAATATGTCAAAGATGAAATGAATGTAAGCTAAGGGAAAAACACCTTTAACTTTGGCAATGTATCATCATACAAGCCTAAAGCCCAGCGTTATTCTCTGTACTCGTAGATTTGAAAGTGTATTTTCCATTTTAACCAAGGCTCTCAACCAGTTATAATTATTGTGGAGTAGAGTTCTCAAAAAAAATTTTTTTTGTTTAGGATGATACAAGCGCTTGCAGTGATCCAGATGTCATTGCTGTCTTGATTGGAGAAAACCAGAATCTTACCTTGCAGTTGTTCAGATTGACATTGTGTTGCTAAATCTTGTATTTTGCAGAGTTCCGCTAATAATGTTTGACACTTCGTGATGACTGTGGCTTGGTGTCCACTTTGATTATCGCCTTGTTATGTACACAACATTTAATTGCCTGAGAGTTTTTGTAGGTTTAAACACAATGTACCACATGTCTTGCTTTTGCATTTATGTTAGCTGTTATTGTAGCTTTCCTTCACTTATTACAACAATTTTGAAAATTCCACAAATTTTATAGAGAATTGTGACAGTAGTGAGTTCTGTGCATATATATCAGAGTGTAGGTTATATTTAAGACATAAGCAGATTATTTCTCTCCATACATCTTGGATATTCAAATATGCTTAGCAGTGGCATAGTGGGTAGCTTTCCATTGGTTGCAGTGGAATTGCAGAATTTTTTGAAGGTACAAACTCAAATGGTGCAATAATTTTATAATTCATTGTTTGTAGAGTTGACCCTACTCTTTTACAATCTTATTTTAATAATGCTGAATTATTCTGGTGTCTTAATTTTATGGTTTATTAAGGATTGAAATTTTTATTTATGAAAATTATTTGTTCTGGTTTTACAAAATTATCTTTATGTTTCTAGTGCAATGCAGAAGTCCGGAAAACCTCTGAAAGCCATAAAAGCTCGGTTAAAAGGAAAAGAAGGGAGAATACGAGGAAATTTGATGGGTAAACGAGTGGATTTTTCAGCAAGAACTGTAATTACTCCTGACCCAAATCTTCGTATTGATCAAGTTGGTGTTCCGAGGTCCATCGCACAGAACATGACATTTCCTGAAATAGTAACTCCTTTTAACATTGACAAGTAAGTCAGTGTTTTGTTGTTATGATATGAGTTTGATTTGTTAAAGTGGTAAATGGTAGACATATGTGTTATTATTGTTATTTGTTAATATTTTATCATTCCTCAGGCCTTTTTTAACTAAAAGTATGTATTCAACTTCGCTAGTAAAGTGACAAATTTGTGATTTCTGCAGCTGTCCTTGTTACCTTTAACACCCGTTTATCTATACCCAACTTTAGGTTTTCTAAAATAAACAGTTTTTGTCTTGCTGATAACCCTTGAGAATTCAGATTTAGTGGTATTGTTGACCTTATCAGTATTAATGTTTAATGAAGGGAATGTATGTCAAGTCATGGAGGTCTTTGACTTTTTGTAACATAATTTTTTTAATTGTAAATGGTTGTTTCTGAGCAATTATGTGCCCAAGTTTACAGTAGGAAATAAGTTGATGACAGTGATACTGAAAGCAGTAAATGCTTACCGGAAAAATTCATTAGAAAATCTGTATTAAAATTACAACAACCATTACATCCTTCTTTTGTTCTCTTAAATAGGCCAGTTGAGATTCATGATCATTTATGAACATATTAAAATCACCTGGTGGTGCTTGGTGTGCACCTACTATGACAAAGGATATTTTATGCAACTCTGTCACGTGTTTCTATATTGCGCTCCAAGAAAAATTTTACTTGTCACATAACATTGTTTTTCCTTGCGAATTTCAAACAAGTTATTAATTTTTAGTTAAAGTACTATTTCAGGAAGCCCATATCTTACCCGAAATAATGACTGTTTGGGAACATATGTTATTTGTGTTACTGTTAAACATTTAACTTTCTACAGGATGCAAGAATTGGTACGTAGAGGAAATTCGCAGTATCCAGGTGCAAAATACATTGTCCGTGACAATGGAGAACGTATTGATTTGCGTTTTCATCCAAAATCTTCAGATCTGCATTTGCAGTGTGGATATAAAGTAGAACGACATGTCCGTGATGGAGACTTGGTGATTTTTAATCGGCAACCAACTCTTCACAAAATGTCAATGATGGGACATCGTGTTAAAGTTTTACCATGGTCAACATTCCGTATGAATCTCAGGTGAGGACAGTGTTTAAGCCATCCTTTAAAAAAATTATACATATGTCATTTATGTTATCACAACAGTGAGACAATAAATTTTCTCATAAGATTTGTGTCCGTGCCATAGTTATTAGTTTGGTTATGGTTTTTTTGACCAGTGTGAATGCTACAAATGATTTCTCAGTTCTCTTTTATTTATTATAAAGAACAATCGCTTCATTTGATGATTGTTCATTATTATGAATGTTTAAATGAATAAGATTTGTAACTTACTAATAGTAGATTAAGAGTATAGAGGGTGGCCAAAAATTTCTGAAACACTTGTAGTGATGTTGCAGGTCAGATCGTACAGACACACAAATGTTAAGAAAAAAATTCAACACATTGCACTGGTTCCTTGTTATTTAGCATTAAAATTAGCCAGTGGGGTGTCGTGCTCACATTCAAGCAGCCTACCATAGGCAGTGTTGACCAAGAAGTACTTTGTTTGGTTAACTGAAACTTGAATGCACAACGACCTGATCTGCCAACTTCAGCGCTGAATAACTCAGAAACAGTGCACGTATCAAATTTTTTTCTTAACATTTCAGTCTCAGTACAACCAGCCCTGCAATATCCCCACAAGCGTTTCTGACTATCCTGTATAATGTGTGACATATTGGCTTAAGGTGTCTGCATTAGGTATCTAATTTGGTGTTTATTGTTGAGTTCTATTTCCTCAGAGTCCGAAAAAGTAAAATCATTGTTTCTTTATAGTTGCACATCACCATACAATGCTGATTTCGATGGTGATGAAATGAATCTGCATGTGCCACAGTCAATGGAGACAAGAGCAGAGATTGAAAATCTCCACATCACTCCTAGGCAGATCATTACTCCTCAAGCAAACAAACCAGTTATGGGTATTGTGCAGGACACACTCACAGCTGTGAGGAAGATGACAAAGAGAGATGTTTTCCTTGAAAAGGTATTGTAAAATGAGAATTTATAAACATTTTTATAACGGGAAAGGAGCTTCTGAAGAAATACTACAAGTAGATCAATGCTTAATAATACTGTTTGTTTCTAAGGTTGTTGAAACATTTTATTTAGTTTGAATGATTTTTATATTTGCGGAGCATATTGTCAACTTGTTATAAGTGATTAACTATATAACTTCATGTAGGTTTTTTAATTCATGTTATCTTCAACTTCTCAGTCTTACAGTTATTAATATTTCAACTTAGTAGTTAAATTCATTAGCAGTATTTCTTTAGCAGACCTGAAATGCAAATTATCCAATAAAGGGAGGAGAAACTGTGATGCCAACTATTATTTGTATCTTGCCAGCATTTTCCAAGTTTCAGGTTGCTATCCAATGGAGTTTCATCTGCACCATGAATCCCTTTCATTTCCACATGGCTTTACAAATGCCAGCGAAAACAGATGACTCTTGTTCCAGAGACATGTAGTATTTCGACTTACATTGAAGCAGTGATTCTTGACTGTAACCACACTGCGGTTGTTTAGAAAGTGAACATATGATACCAACTTGGTATTTCTTTATGCATGAAATAGTATGTTTTTCCTGATTTTGAAAACAGTATGTCTGGTCCTCCTCTTGCAAGTTTCTTCTCAAATGTCTGTCGAAAATTACTAGTTATTGATCTCCAAAGATATTAGTGCCATCAGAGTGTTAAACCTGAATCTTGCTTCAGTTTCTCCTGCAATATTTGAAATTACTACCTCAGTTCTTTGAGTTTTTTATCTTTTAGTGAGATTTTGTATTACTGTAATTAAATTACCATGATTCAACTTTCAGGAACAAATGATGAATCTTCTTATGTTTCTTCCAATTTGGGATGGAAAGATGCCACAACCAGCCATTCTAAAGCCTAAACCTCTCTGGACAGGTCAGTAAATAAAATTATCAAACTGTGCTTTTGTGTTTAAACATTTTACAAAACTTTCATTGACCGTAATCAGAGAGATCATTATGTGAGATCACCGTTGAAAAAAGCATATAATTTTCATGTTGGGGGTTGAGTTAATCTGGGATAGTCAATAAATATATCCAAATAAACATTACATTAATTATGTAACATGTAAAATAATGCAAAGTGAAGAAAGGGTAAACTACTTGAAGGAAACACGAAAAATTATTTGACAATGTAATAGTTTGTGATTTTACAAATTGTTAAATAACATTATCTCATTTGTTACCTGGATTAACTTTATAATAGCAGATAGTGATACGGAATACTGAAGTGTTTAACTATGTTTCCCTTTTACCATTATAATGATAAGTGATTGAGTTGATGGCTTTGCAGTTGCTTACTATCTGGATGTAACGCTGAAGTAAGTTTTACCTTGAAACTTCCTAGCAGATTAAAACTGTGTGCCCGACCGAGACTCGAACTCGGGGCCTTTGCCTTTCACGGGCAAGTGCTCTACCATCTGAGCTCCCGAAGCACGACTCACGCCCGGTCCTCACAGCTTTACTTCTGCCAGTATCTCGTCTCCTACCTTCCAAACTTTACAGAAGCTCTCCTGCGAACCTTGCAGAACTAGTACTCCTGAAAGAAAGGATCCTTTCTTTCAGGAGTACTAGTTCTGCAAGGTTCGCAGGAGAGCTTCTGTAAAGTTTGGAAAGTAGGAGATGAGGTACTGGCAGAAGTAAAGCTGTGAGGACGGGGTGTGAGTTGTACTTGGGTAGCTCAGTTGGTAGAGCACTTCCCCGCGAAAGGCAAAGGTCCCGAGTTAGAGTCTCGGTCCGGCACACAGTTTTAATCTGTCAGGAAGTTTCAGCGTACATTTATATTAACTCTCCTAGTGCCTTCTGCATTTGTGCTGAGCTGCGTTATACTTACATAGGCATGCCCTACAGTATTCAAGCCTTCATCCTTCCTCTACAATTCTCACCTGCCCTCCCCCACACTTCCGCTATTCCTTGATGCCTCAGGATATGTCCTACCAAAAGTCCCTTCTTTAACCAAGTTGTGCCATAAATGTACTTTTTCCTCAGTTTGATTCAGTACCACCTCACTTGTTACTTGATCTATTCATGTAATCTTCAGCATTTTTCCTTCGCACCACATTTCAAAAGCTTCTATCATATTCTTGTGTGAATTGCCTATTGTTCAAGTTTCACTTCAATCCAAGGCTGCACTCAAATACCTTGAGAAAAGACTTCCTAATATTTAAATTTGTATTAGATGTTAAGGAATTACTCTTTTTCAGAAATGTTTTTCTTGTTGTTGCCAGTCTCCATTTTATTTCTTACCTACCTCAACCATCATCAGTTATTTGGCTGCCCAAATAACGGAACTCATCTGCTATTTTCAGTGTCCCATTTCATAATCTAATTCCCTTAGCATCTGATATCCTTGGACTATGTTCCATTATCCTTATTTCACTTTTATTGATGTTTTTCTTATCTCTCTTTCAAGACGCTCTCTGTTCTTTTCCACTTGGCTATCACCAACATTATTATCATGTCATTGGCAAACTGAAAAGTTTTTACTTCTTCACACTGAACATTAAATCTGTTTCCAAATTTCTTCTTGGTTTCCCTCACAACTTACTCAGTATACAAAAATAGAAGGAAAGGACAAATTGTTACTCACAATAAGGATGACAGGCACAGTGAAGAGATTCAGTTGACTATATCTTCTGATTATTAGTGTCAACAGGCCCTGGTCATAAGATAAATAACTGTGCGCTTCCTTGCTTCTGTCTCTTCCATGCCCCTCCTCCCCTGCCTCTCCCCCCCTACCCCTCCAACTTCCTGCCCCACAGCCCACAAATATGTAAATTGAGATGTCGATGTAATCGTAGCTGCAGACTTGTAAATTCATGATAATTTATATTGAGGAAATAAGTCTGTGAGGTTAATTTTTCGATGGAACTTGGTATGCCACAGTTACACTGTAGGTATGTAAGTTCTAACAGATTGTCAAGATTAAGGCAAGTCGTTCTCTTTAATTTTTGTGCCTCAACTTTTCAGTGTTCGCCTTCCAGTTGTCTGTAACCCTTTGCTTGGAAGGTATTGTAATGCAGTTGTAAACTGATTTTTTTCCCCCTTCATTGTGTTCATAGTTTTGAAGCACAGAAGCTTATTAAGGCATGATGCATACCATAAACATACTACAAATTGATGTTCTGGTGTCTGACCTTCTCTTTGAAATTCCTGACCCTGCTATCATGCTACATCTCATCAGTTTAAAAAGAGCTAATCTCCATTTTAAGCAGCCCGCCATAAGTAAATATGTTTGCATCTAAGGCTACGCCGAACTTAACGGTAACTCTGTTCCTCTGAACGCTTGATTGCACTTCCCTGCACAATGTAATTATGTCTCGCCATCCAATTTTACTGTGAGTGCAAGTGAGCGTGAGCACTTTTGTTCGCCTAGTGCATCCTCAACAGGCCTGTGTTATGGTATCATGTAAAAATTTGAAGTAAATTGGTCAAGAAAATCTAGAGATTTTTAGTAACAACATTAAACAATGGCTTATCTTTATACAGTAGTGTATATAAGTAATATATTTGGAACCCATTCTGATGTATACAAGAAATTTAAACTTGTATGGAAATTCAGCGGTCAATGTGGCACAGTTTTTATGGGTTGAGTGAACTTGTACTTTATGGCATATACTGGCATATACCACAGCCCACTATTTAATATTTTTTAGTTAAATCAGTATATCCTCCTCATAACTTAAGCTGTAGGGTCCATATATATTTTTCCGTAATAGGTGTTTTCCTTAAATAGTTTGACTCAGTTATAATAAATGACATTTTTATGTCATATAAATAATATCTAATCACTAGCTCATCATTTCCTAGGAATGTAAAATAGGCTAATAGGAATGAAACTACTTCACATTTTCAGTCTGTGTGTAAAATCACCAACAGGTGTTTTGCTTCAAAGAAAGTGTCCAGAGAGAAAACCTAATTTTTATTTGAAAGTTGTTTTATTCAACTAATGTCATGGGATGAATGTGATTACATGTAAAATTAAATATTATTCTTTGTTTTAAAAAAATCAGTAAGAGTTGTATGCTCATTCCTTCCAACATAATGTGCTGACAGAATTTACCGCAACAACTGCTTGACATTGGGAAAACTTAATTGAACTGAGGAAGAATAGTGACGAACAGAATCAAGCTCTTCCACAGCCACAACAAAATGTATTGCAGGTGCATCATCATCATCTCTGCCACCACTACCATAAACTGTTTCAGCTGAAGTATGAAATGTGGACTCTCCTGACAGTCAACATTCCTGAGATGTCATAGTTATTGAGACATCTGTGGTAACCTCCCATTCTTCTTCAGGAAGAGCACTGTCTCCTACAGTAACCAATGCTGTACAAAAGTGAGCATTTTCAAATCATTCTCAGTGCAGTAGGTTGAGTCCCAGCATTATAGGTAACAATAAACTTATCCTTAGTCTGTAATATGTTTCCTTTTCATTACTTCCTTTCTCTCTGGTAATAAAATTAGTCTCTATATAACCACCTTAACTTGTTCTCATAGGATGCATTATGTATCGGTCTAGAGTACCATCTGCCGTGCAGTTTGCAGGATAAACACAAAATGTTGTTGTTGTTGTGGTCTTCAGTCCTGAGACTGGTTTGATGCAGCTCTCCATGCTACTCTATCCTGTGCAAGCTTCTTCATCTCCCAGTACTTACTGCAAGATACTGAGAAATTTTGTTACCTTCTGTTGTGGATTCTATCTGTCAGTAGTATAAGAAATCTTTGCTCGTCTGCTACAGTAATATTGTTACGTGTTCTGAGTAACCTTCTAAAAAGTTTTGCTATCATTTAGGCATTTCTGTGGGCATTCCGTATGAGGCATTGTTTTTAAAACACCTAGTTTTTAAGTCCTTGAATTTTTAATGATATTTTTCATTTTACAAAATATTAACACACAACTGTGCAATCGATGTTAACTTGTAGCTTTTTTTTTTATAAGGGATGTAAATTGAAAGATACAGCAATGTCATGGCAAAACTGAAAATGTATGTGCCTTAATATCATGAAAAACTGTCTGGTCTGTTGAATAGTAAATTTTCTTCATTTAGTGAGTGTAATTACACTAAACTATCATAGGCACAGAACTTAGTGCATTGGTAAACAACAAAATACTACAACGATTTTTGATTTACATCAAATTTTTTTCTACAGTCAATCATGTTTCTAGTTCAGTTAATCTTTCACGTGATACATCTTGGGGAAATAGTATCATTCAGTGCATTTTTGTAATTTTATGAGGAGTTAAATGTGATACTTGCTGTGTGTGAGGTGCTGCATTATTTTGGAAACTTTATCATGTGAAAATTTATCATTACTACTCTTGTCATATGGGAAATTTGAAGGAAACTATACTTAGTTCTTTGTTGAACTAACAGCTTTTAAATTGCTGTACAGTCTCCATAATGATTCAGTTTGTTAATATGGGAATTCCTGTACCCTTATCTACACTATTTTGTGTCATCTAATGAAGAGTTCTTAGTTTACTGTGAAATAAAGAGTCAATGTTACGTTTACACCATATGAAATTTACATTTTTACCATAATATATGACCACACATCTTCACATATGTTGCTATTACATATATCTGTGACAGTGAAATTAAGCTTTAAAATGTTGAATTAATGTATTTACTTCCCGGTTTTGCAGGCAAGCAGTTGTTTTCTCTCATAATTCCTGGTAACGTGAACATGATTCGTACTCATTCCACACATCCTGATGAAGAAGATGATGGGCCCTACAAATGGATATCTCCAGGTGACACAAAGGTGAGACAGAAGTATTTGCGTAAGGGCAGAAATGACACTCCCCCCTCCCTCTCCCCCTCCCTTCCCTTTTCACTCCTGGTACAAAATTTGCTGGTAGTATTGCTCGATATGGCAACATATGGCCTCGGAATTGAGAATGTAAACTTCAGTGGACACACATGAAGATAAGCCAGCTGAATTAAACATGAATTTCATTTAACATAATTGATTTTTCCTCCTAGGTAATGGTGGAGCATGGTGAACTTGTGATGGGCATTCTGTGTAAGAAAACACTGGGAACCTCAGCTGGTTCTCTACTGCATATTTGTTTCCTAGAATTGGGTCATGAAGTGTGTGGTCAATTTTATGGAAATATTCAGACTGTAGTGAACAACTGGCTGCTATTGGAAGGTAACTATTTAGTGAATGTTTAACAGACTTTATCTTAAATAACACTTATAGCTCAAGGTGATATATTAGTGTGAAGATGATAGTAAGATTTTGAATGCAAGCATTACAGTTGAGCTATAAGTGCTACTGTTTGATATAGATCCCACATGAATAAGTGGAACCAGTTCACTTGTTGATGGAGATTTAAACTCTAAAATGCATCACTCACAAATGTACCATTAATGTGTTACAAATACTTTTCTTTTTATGCGTTGCAAAAGAAGTTTTTAGTATCATCTAAGAGCAGCGATTATTTTGAAATATTTATATCAAATATTAATAGCTATGTCACTCCAATTGTGACAGTTATTTTGGCAGTTAAAATTTTGTTTGATGCATGTAATAGATAAAAATATAAGTTTTTTCCTGTAATTTACTATTTTATTATGACAGTTACACAAAGGAAAAGTACTACTCATTTCTCATTGAGGCTTTCTGACAGCCACCCTGTATTGAATTTTACCATCTGAAGGATGATTTAGAAGTGCCAAATATTACATATTGACATACAAGGTGGACTAAAACCAAACATACACCTTCTGCAAACAATTTTCCACAACTAATAGGAATTTCTCAAATATGAAAGAGCGTTACTCATCTGTTTTCCCAAGAGAAATTGAAAACGAGACATACTAAAAATACTCAGTAAATCTTGTGCTTTGTTGTCTTGCACCCTAGAGGCTCTAGTGAATGAGAAGGAAAGAAAGTGCAGAAATATAGAGGAAACTAATTTCAAATTGAGATGCTAAGAGGTACTTACTGTATATGGAGGATGAATATTTTATGTGGAACACTCAAGACCAAGAACTTATTTTGATAGCATTCTAGGTCTGCTGCAGTCTTACCTTTATCGTATAAGTTTTCCACCTCGTCAAAAGCATGTCTTAGACTATTTTGTTTGTGTCATACTTTTAAAACACTGATTTTTTTACTTTGATAGGTCACTCAATTGGTATTGGAGACACCATTGCTGATCCTCAGACTTACACAGAAATCCAGAAAGCGATCAAAAAAGCTAAGGAAGATGTAATAGAAGTTATTCATAAAGCTCACAACATGGAGCTTGAACCAACTCCTGGTAATACTCTGCGACAGACTTTCGAGAATCAGGTACTGTCGTCGTACAATGGTTTACAAAATGTATTCACACTTTGAAATGCAGGATTGAACCATCAAAATATGTAAATATTGACTATCTTCTTTTTTAACTTACATTTTCTCTGATTTATAGGTGAACAGAATACTGAATGACGCTCGAGACAAAACTGGTGGTTCTGCCAAGAAGTCTCTGACAGAGTACAATAACTTAAAAGCTATGGTGGTTTCAGGTTCCAAAGGGTCAAACATCAACATCTCTCAGGTAACACTAATTGCATGCTTTCAGATGATGATTGAAAACCGTACATTCTGAAATGAAGTAATTGTTCTTTGTAATGTGCAGGTCATTGCTTGTGTGGGACAACAAAACGTTGAAGGAAAGCGAATACCATTTGGTTTTCGTAAACGAACATTACCACATTTTATTAAAGATGACTACGGTCCTGAATCCAGAGGTTTTGTTGAAAACTCATATCTGGCCGGTCTCACACCCTCAGAATTTTTCTTTCACGCTATGGGTGGTCGAGAAGGTCTTATTGATACAGCTGTGAAAACTGCTGAAACAGGTAATTTTGCAGTTTGTCAAAAAGTCTGTTTCTTGCCTGAAAATCGACAATGTTTCACTTGCTGTTATTTTTTAAATAAGTTTATGAAAGCACATACATGATTAAATATTGTAATCACAAACCAATCTTCGTGTGTTAATGATTTTTGTTGTTTTATTAGGATACATCCAGCGTCGTCTGATAAAGGCTATGGAAAGTGTAATGGTGCATTATGATGGAACAGTACGTAATTCTGTGGGTCAGCTCATTCAGTTGCGTTATGGGGAAGATGGGTTGTGTGGCGAGACTGTGGAATTTCAGAATCTCCCAACCATCAAACTCTCAAATAAAACATTCGAAAAGAAGTTCAAGTTTGACCCAACAAATGAACGGTAAGATAGCTCTGCTTCCTTGTCTGCTGCCCAATATGACTTTTTTTATGTGGAAGTATGTCAGAATGCCTTAAAAACAAGAATTTTGTGATAATAGTTTTGATTTGCATTCAGAATTTTAAACTGCAAAAATTGCAATGCTCTTGGATTATTAGAGTCATGTTATACTTTAAATATTCTCTTTGCTGGTCATAAACAAGTTAGGACTTTTCATTTTTTTTATCAGTGGTTTAGTCAAAAGCAGTAATAGATGGATTATGAGATTTAAATGAAATCATACTTACCACAGTCCTAACTTGTAGATTATGGATTTGAAGTAATAGTTATCACTTCGATAATCCTAATGGTGGACCTTTAGTGCAAACACATATTTCAACAAAGTCTACTCTCTTCTAAGGCAGTTAGTGTTTGTTTCCTGACCTATTAATACCATATGTATGAGTACTTACAGTGATACCTATGTTGTTGTGACACAGGAAAGTCCTGTGTGGAATGCCAATAATGCAAGGAGTAAAGATAACCACTCACCATATTATTGAGTTAACTTGCACATAAACAAGACAGAAAACATAACTGAGACTTCTGACAATGTCCTCTTTCAGAATTAGAGTGTGTGCACACTGTGACCCCCCCCCCCCCCCCCCCCACATTTACACACACACACACACACACACACACACACACACACACACACACAGAGAGAGAGAGAGAGAGAGAGAGAGAGAGAGAGAGAGAGAGACTTTTTTTTTTGGGGGGGGGGGGGTGTTTCAGCAACTTAATGCCTCAACTGTAAGGTGAGTGGCTATCTTTGCCCCCTGGCATTATTTAAGACCTGTGTTCACATACTATTGCAGCATATCAAAAGTAGAAAAAATATTGTATTCAGATTCTGAGTGACCTGTTCAATCTTTCTCACCTTTTCTGATCATCCCACTATCTTCCCTGAGAAAGGAGCTAACATTTCTATTAGGTAGAATAGTAGAAGGTAAGTATTAACGTTTTGTCTCCTTGCAGTTTTAACTACATTCTTCACCAAAGAAAAGATTTATTTGCTTGGCATGTGATATTTTATAATTTGTTTAGTTAATAACATTATTTAGTTTACAGAACATTTTAGCCTGTGTAAAATGCTGTAGGATAGGAGTAAGTACAATTAGTGTTGATAAGAGGAGGCTGTTCTTTTTACTAATAAATCTGATAGAAATATGTCTTCTCTATACTGTCTTTGCAGTGTTTTCATTTGATTAATTTTATAGGCACCTGCGTCGTATATTCCATGAAGATGTCCTGCGAGAATTAATGGGCAGCAGTGAAGTAATATCTGAACTTGAGAAGGAATGGGAGCAGCTGTGCAGAGATCGCGAGGCTCTTAGGCAGATATTCCCAAGTGGAGAAAGCAAAGTTGTGTTGCCATGCAACTTGCAGCGTATGATATGGAATGTGAAGAAAATTTTCCATATAAATGAACGTGCCCCTACAGATCTTAGTCCACTCAGAGTTATTGAAGGTAAAAACAAAAACAAAGAATGTACTTAAGTCAACCTTAAATGAAGCATTGAAGTAATGTTTTTTCTACACTTATTGTATTTGATTATGTTGGGATCATTTTTGTAAAAGATGGAATGTCTTGTTCTATTTTAATTTTTCATGAATAACACTTTATTTTAATGGTTTCATTTGTAGATTAAAAGAGTGAGAATGTTGTCACATTGATTGCAGAGACGTTTGGAACTCATTATTCATTTTTATTGAATGTAATTTTATCACAGCAATTTTCCTCTGCAAGTTTTGAATCTAAAAAAAAGTTAAGTTATTTTAAAACTAAGCTCACCAAGCCTAGTATGAACTTCTTTACAATGTATGTTATGCAACATGAATCACCACTATACAACAAACTCAAACAATCACAAAGAACTTCTGTTGTTGGTATCATTGCAAGCAAGACATTTTTATGTCAGTATGTTTGGTAAAGTATTGACCAAGTGGTTTCCTGCACTAGATTCATTGTCAACTATCAACTTGGTGAGTGTTTTTACTGATTCATCTAACCTTTCGGCATATCCCACAGTATAAACCCTGAGGAACAAGAAGACCACAACTGTGCAAAAAATGGCTGTCTTTGAAAAAACATCTACATACATACTCCGCAATCCACCATACGGTGCGTGGTGGAGGGTACCGCATACCACAACTACCATCTTCTCTCCCTGTTCCACTCCCAAACAGAACGAGGGAAAAATGACTGCCTATATGCCTCTGTACGAGTTCCAATCTCTCTTATCTTTGTGGTCTTTCCGCGAAATGTAAGTTGGCGACAGTAAAATTGTACTGCAGTCAGCCTCAAATGCTGGTTCTCTAAATTTCCTCAGTAGCGATTCACGAAAAGAACGCCTCCTTTCCTCCAGGGACTCCCACCCGAGTTCCTGAAGCATTTCTGTAACACTCGCATGATGATCAAACCTACCAGTAACAAATCTAGCAGCCCGCCTATGAATTGCTTCTATGTCCTCCCTCAATCCGACTTGATAGGGATCCCAAACGCTCGAGCAGTACTCAAGAATAGGTCGTATTAGTGTTTTATAAGCAGTCTCCTTTACAGATGAACCACATCTTCCCAAAATTCTACCAATGAACCGAAGACGCCTTCCCCACAGCTGCCATTACATGCTTGTCCCACTTCATATCGCTCTGCAGTGTTACGCCCAAAGATTTAATCGACATGACTGTGTCAGGCGTTACGCTACTAATGGAGTATTCAAACATTACAGGTTTCTTTTTCCTATTCATGTGCATTATGTTAATTGTGCCGTACTTTGCTCAGATGTGTGATTAGATGCTCTGCAACTTGTCAGTCATCCACCTGATTGAAGAATGTGTTAAAAAAATTACAGGTGCATTTTCATTTACTGTTACGTCAAAGAACAGTGCTTAAATAATGAGTGCAGGAAAGTTATGAAGAGGGTATTCCTGAAGAGACAGTGTGGCTGTTGTTTACTTAAAAATTTATATCTGGTTTTATCTCTGCAGAAAATGACGACACACCTTTCGTGCAAATCATCTATTTTGTTCTGAACCATTTGCAGTGTAATATAATTTTCTCCATTTCTTGGCTTGAGTTTTCTCACCGCAGCCTGATGGTAGGCATGCATTTCTTCACTACACTTCTTAGTGGTATTTTGGAGTACGAACTCCATAGCAACTCTGCAGACATCATAGTGGTTTCTTTGGCGTGGTTTTGAGTGCTGCACAACCTCAAAAGTTTGTTGACTCACAATACATGGCTGCTATTGTTACACAGTATCATGATCCAGATATTTTGAGATTGACACTCTTGTATGTGGCAGTAAAAAGACCAGAAAAATTCACATTTGCAGTCAATGCAAATATAGGTGTGAATTCTGCCTCAAAACTTGAAATTATCTTATAAATGCTATTTCATAACAAATTGCATCCAGATGAACAATTTTTTTTCAGAGGTAATTTGAAATAGCTTTATTTTCTGCATATAAATATTGTAAATTTATTGTAGGTAATGGATGTTTCAAACTGCAGTGGTGTCAAATACCGCTAAAGTTTGGGCCTCAGCTATCTTATTTTCGGCACTGCAGACCTCGGAAAGCAGTTGTGCAGTAGGTGTTGGAAAATGATTTGTGTTATGTGTTGCTTGTTTTTATATTTTGAAAAGAGTGAAGGTACTAATCATGGTCCATCAGAATTCAGTTAGGACTCTCGCCATACCAGAAGAGATCAGCGATCTCTATGACCATGTCATTTCTGCTTAAACAAACACAGAACACAGTGTGGACTGGGTACCCTACGAGAGAGAGAGATGAGGCTTGTTTCCCTGCACACACAGAAGCTTCTTATGCCAAAACTAATCCCATTTTCACCCAAAATTGGTTCTGATTTTGCCAAAAATAGGTGCTATATTTTCAGGCCCCAGTATTACATTCCAAAATGATATCACTTTCCATTGTAAGACATCTGACACCCATTCTGACATTGTCATATGCATGTGTGTAGAAAACTTTGTTTTTATGAAAAAGATATCTTATAAAATAACTTTTGCTTGTAAGAAAGAAATTTTCCTGGCAGAAATAATTTTTTTTCCTTGGTTATGACTCAAGCTTTTTCCAAGTTCTAGTGAATTCTGTTGGCTTTTTGGATTTTTTTCTGCCAATCAGTATTTGAAATTATTAATGATCACAGGTAACCTCTTTGCTGGAAAGAAAACTTATGTTTAACAGGTCATGTACCAGTCAGCTAAAATTACATTGAGAAAACCTTCCTTTTGTGCTTCTCCTAGTTTTCTTTTCTGTTTTCACATACTTTCTTATGTCATCCTGTGTTTTCCTTTAAATTTCAGTATCTTGAAGCGTGGAGACACATTTTGTTGGAGAAATTTGCTAATGAAATTATCAAACAAATGCTACGTCATAACAATTTTTCTTTACTTTGACTGCTACCAAATTCAGAGAATTATTTTCATATAGGTCCCACAATGGCTGCCGGCCTATTTTTCTAATATAATGATTTTCTATAAATTACTAAGTCATACACTGCATATTTTAGAAAAATATGGAATTAGATACATCAAAAATTGGAGCAGAATTTTTTTTTCCTTCATACGTATCACTCTGCCATTATCATCAATTACTTGTTTTTTTTTCCCCCTGTTTTGCAAATGTTTGCTAAACAGATTATTTGGTTTACTTATTGAGTTTTCACTACGTTATGTAAAGGAAATTAATTCTTCATATAAAATGAATCATGTTGATTTTTTTCAGGTGTTAATGACCTTTTAAAGAAGTGTGTCATTGTAGCAGGAGAGGATCATCTGAGTAAACAAG
Organism: Schistocerca piceifrons; assembly: GCF_021461385.2. NCBI lineage: Eukaryota > Metazoa > Arthropoda > Insecta > Orthoptera > Acrididae > Schistocerca > Schistocerca piceifrons. The sequence continues at coordinate 360,686,425 of NC_060139.1, read as the reverse complement.
CAAATGAGAATGCTACTTTACTATTTCAGTGCTTAGTGAGGTCTATACTCTGTACAAAGAGTGTTTCAGAAGAATACAGATTATCTACTGAAGCATTTGAGTGGCTAATTGGTGAAATAGAGACAAGATTTCAACAGGCACAGGTATGTATGAAACAGCAGTACAAACTTTACAATTTCCTATTGTTCAGAAATTTGCCATATTTGTTTCATTCCATCACAATATTTTTTGGTGTACATGATTTTACTTAATTTTGTAGGTATCCTATGTTCATTTGTTCTATTTTTCCTGATGATAAAGTTAAACAGATACTCCCTTTCCGAACTAATGTCCTGATATTTTTCACAAGAGAGTGAGTCTTTTACCTGAGACACTATTCAAGGCTAATAAGTTGTGCTAGTCTCATTATGTACCATGTACCATATAAAAAGAATGAGTAAAAAGTTCATAGATGGTACTCTTCTTTTTTTTCTTTTTCTTTTTTCTTTTTGTGAATAAAAATGAACCACCTGCTTTGCCATTCAGTTCCAAAAATAATTTGGAACATAGTTTGAACTTAAGGCAACTGTTTAACTCTGTTCTATCTTGCTACTTGTCAGAGGATGTCGGCAATTAAATATTGTTTTTAGTTTTTTACGTAACTGCAACAAGTTTCGGTTAATTTCACTAATAACAAAGCATGCAATTTCATTTATTTAGGAGATTGTACCTGGAAGTGTGCTACAATGTTAATGCATCAATAATTTTCCAGGCCCAAAGATGTTGTTAATTTGTCTTCATGAAGTATCAGCACGTTCATCTTCTTTTAAATTTAAGCTTAACTTTTTGACATTTCAATTCCAGTTACCTGTACTTCCGTATTCGATTTAGTCTCTTCATAGTCTCTTCACGGTCAAATTGACTGTCTTCACAGTTACAATACTTCATGTGAGGCATCATCACTATTCATGTAGTTGTAGAATTAAAATGGGTATATGATGGGGACAATGCCAGCTTGTGTCTTCTAAAATGCTGCATAGAACAGTTAATTGCCACTATAAGCTAAAATAATGTCTTATTACTCTGTATGCATATTACTTTGACTTCCATAGTACTTGCAAAGCTACAAAGCCAGACATAATCAATGTGTTTATTATTATTATTATTATTTTAAAGGGGCTATACAGTTACCAAAAGTGATTAAATGCAACTCAAATATTACTGTTTTCTCAGAAATATTGAACTACTTCCTCCATTCGTATCTAAATTGAAGGATTTGTTTTTGTGTAATGCCAGCACAATAACTAAATATAAGTTACAGAATTGTAAAGTGTACTTGTTCAATATGAACCATAGTTTTGTGAATTTGTACTGGGTTATGTGTATTTAATCTCTTTATAAGATAATTTGATTGTAATATGTTCACAGTGTAGTCCTGGTGAAATGGTGGGAGCTTTGGCTGCCCAGTCACTTGGAGAACCAGCCACACAAATGACACTGAACACATTTCACTTTGCTGGTGTATCTTCCAAGAATGTAACCCTGGGTGTACCAAGATTGAAGGAAATCATTAACATCAGTAAGAAACCAAAGGCTCCATCATTGACAGTATTCTTAACAGGTGCAGCTGCAAGAGATGCAGAAAAAGCAAAGAACGTTCTTTGTCGTTTGGAACACACAACATTGAGGAAGGTATGAAATCATCCATTATAACCTGAGATTTTGTTATAGTGAGTATATAATAAGTCTGTGAATATGAAAGGGGAGTTTAACAGCCTGTCGGTGGTGAAGAATGAATGTTTAAATAAGATAATACAATTTAACAATGTAGGAAAATACAGTGTGTTACTTACCGTAAAGAAGACACACAAAGTTCTAGATGGGCACAATTAAGACACCTGGAGTTTATTGTTCGATAATACAATTTAAATTTAGTTAGGCTGGTGCATGAATTATGAAAGTGGTGAAAATTATGAAAAAAAAAAACTTTATAACTTTTATGACTTAATAGGAATCTGCCAGTGCTTTTTGATGGCACTCAGGCAAGACAATTTGTGAATTTTGGTATGTCTCAGCAAAAAGTTTCAAATACATAAATATGATTTATGAAAGGCATTTACTTTGTGAGTGTTGATGTCTTGTAGGAGGATTGCGTCTTTGTTTGGTAATTGCTCATCAGCTAACAAAGGAATTGGTGAAAACATCACTTTCGTAATATTGGAGGTAATGAGATTTTGGTAGGCCAGTACAAGAAATCATAAGTTGGTAGCCCAGCTATCAGACATGTCTTTTTTTTTTTTTTTTTTTTTTCAAAGAACGTACATGACTTTTGTCCCAGCCCTGTGGCTCAACTGGGGTCCATAACTCTGGGAAACTAATAATATAACTTCATAAGCAGAACAACTATGTTAAATATCTTTGTGCGCTTGTTCAGCCTTAATGTATCCACTGTTTAGGGAGTGTTGACTTTACTCATTTGTACTCCATTGTCGTATTAGTCAGCTATTCCTCAGTATTGTTTTTGACTATAGTGCATCAAGCCAGTTACATGATTTTCATGGAATAAATGAGAAAGATTATTGTGAAATAAATAAGTTACAGGTGAAGTGTATGAACAGATGTAACATACATTAAAAAGGTTAAAATACTTTTTTGCATCACTATTTTCATATTTATCTGCAATGATGGTATTAATTGATTAAATGCCTTTTTTTATTACAGGTGACTGCAAATACTGCTATCTATTATGATCCTGACCCGCAAAACACAGTCATTGCAGAAGACCAAGAATTTGTAAATATCTACTACGAAATGCCAGACTTTGACCCTACTAGGATATCACCGTGGCTACTCCGTATAGAGCTTGATCGTAAGAGAATGACAGGTCAGTTAATGGATGTTACTTTCCTTCCACAATAAATAGCCAGTAAAATTGTTGACAAATCAGATTTGCACGGGAATCTTCGGCACAAAAAATTATTCAGCAGTGAAAATGACAACATGGTCAAAAACATAATTTGAAGAAAAATAATCACTACAATTATTATTGATGGCAAACTAATTGTTAACCATATTACGGAAGAAACTGTCTTTAGCTTGACTTTGATGAAAGTGAATCTCAGCTTATCAAGAAATGATACACCCAGTACTGTAGTTTTTTGATAACTTGTTCTTGGGTCTTCCACATTTCTGTCGAGTATGGTGAATTTGTTGTCCATTTTGACAATGGGATCTGTATTTGTTGTATCAACAAGATCATCTCATTATTGTAGACAGACACGAATCCATCTTGTCCATTGGTTCCAGCCGAATCATCATACATGTCCGTATCCTCATGTATTAAGGCTGCAGCCATGGGGCATTGTGAGTTGTAAGTGGTTGCCAGTTTCCAGAGAGTGGAAAGGGACTTGCGTAAGACCAAAAGGAAGACATTTGGAACAGTAAACAGTCGTTTCCAGTGTCAGAATGGATTGACAGGAGTCTTATAGCATAGGAAACTCATGATATCTCTGCCATAGGAGTGCAGATCTAGCTGAAGGAAAGCTTTAGTGATATTAGCTGTAAAGGCGAAACGTCGTAGGCGGCATTGTGGTAGCACAGCCATTACTTGGGGTTGAAGGTTAGGACCAATTTCTAAACCACCATTAAGTGGTGGTGCATCTTCTTAATTAGCAGATCCAGGAAAAACAGCTTTTTCACTATTTTAACGACTGAGTGTTGTAAACGTCTCGTAGGTCATTGCGTTTTAGTAGACACTTTTGCAAGGTAGCTGATCATCTTAAAGGATTTGGGAACTTTTTAGGAAGAATGAATATGGACTTATTGGGAGAACAACTACTTGTCGCTCATACTGGAAAATGCGAAGTGTATTTAACTCTTACAAAATTGTGGGATCACTCTCCCTCATTGAAGGTTTGTGTTCAGAGCTAATACCCATCTACTCCAAATTCCAGAAACTCCTTATGATATAATTCGTTGGCTCTCGTGCTACGAGATCAATAACATTAATGGTGGTGTGGATTTTTGAAGCACCTGGTTTAATTCTGCTAAGTAATCAGCTGAACCTCAAGGACGTTAAGACGGAGATATTCACATGAGCAATCTGTCATGAACAGTTTACCAATATTGATAGACTCCCAGAAGCATATTTGTGGAAATATTCGTGCATTTGTAAAATGGGCGGTGGTAGGTTACATGCTTATTTCTTAATTATGGCATCTCATGCCACAGTTGAGTGGGTGCTGAAGTAATGTGGAGTGTCGATTAGGCTTTGATAATTATTTGCTCGTCATTCTTTGTACCTCTTAAATTCAGACGGACGAGTCTGTGTGGCTAAGATATGGTAACCATGGACTCTAGTTGGTCAACCATCAGGGGCCGAGTGACAATCACTTGTAAATTCAGACTGGCAATCAATGATCTGTTAACATAGGTGGACTGGCTCCCAGCGTCCAGAATACAACGTATAAGGTTTTCCTCACCTGTGAGTCCTGCAACATAATTGCATACTGTCTGCAGGTAAATTAAGCCTGTGTGTTGTTTGTTTACATTTCTCCCTTTAACATAACACACAAACTGGGAAAGACCCAGCCACCTAAGTTAAGATCTTAAAATCTTGAGAGCAAGAAAGTATTTTTCGGCCATGGTGGTGGCGGTCCGGCCACCAGCTGGAAACGGCCTGGAGAACAGAGTTCCAGGGTACAAAGAAATGCAGCAGAGGAAAGGAAATCCAGTACTAACATGACTTTAGCTGAAGTTGAAAGTGACCACCACTCACCTCTTGGCTGTTTTGGGCCCCGGTCAGTAACTCAATGAAGCCAAATCGAAGCTGGACTGCTGGAATTGCTGCTATTTCATCCGAAAGGTTTCGTTACAGTTCTTGAAGACTATGAGGATTGTTACAAGATACCTTAGACGTAAGGGCTCCCCACACAAAATAATTACACACTGACAGATCAGATGACCTGGGTAGCTAACCAAGGCTGCGACCAGACTGACTTCTGCTAACAACTTTGTCGGGTGTGAAGACTGTTAATGTGCTCAAAGGTTTGGCCGCCTGTATGGGCAGTTGCCCATCGTGTTGGAAGTAACTGTAGGTCTTTTCCTCCTCCATTAATGCTACCACAAATGGTTTCAAAATGTTGGCAATGTAATGTGCTTCAATCGGCATCTGATGAAAGAAGGTGCAACCAATAACATGGCATGCAGACAGAGGACACCATACCCCAACTTTCTGATCATGCAGTGGTGTTTCGTGGGAGTTATGCAGAGTCTATGCTGCCCAGAACCTGTGATACCATGAGTAGATGTAACCAGTCAGGTGAAACCAGGCTTCATCAGACATAAAGAAGAAATCCATGTCCAAGCCATTCATTGTTATCTCAGTGAAGGGCCACTCGTAAAACTGGGGGCACCGAGGAGCATCTGCTGGTTTTTATGCATGTACAACAGACACTTGGTAGGGATGCATGTGCAGGTCAAGGTGGAGTATTCATCTGCATGATCGAAGTAATGTGCTGGTCTCTTGAGACAGGCATCGGGTTGATTTGGTAGGACTCTGAAGCATTTTCTGGTGAACTGTAGCCACATTTTCTGGTATGCAGACATATTTCAGAATTATTTTCGACTTGTTCAAAGCAGATCCTGCCTGACGCCATTTTCGGACTAAGAATTGCATGGCAAGCTTTTCTGGCACTTTGATATCACTAAACTTTTCAGTAAACAACTGACCACACTGTTTCCATGAGTTTGTTGTCTTGTAACTTTCCACAACTAACACCTGCTGCTCCACTGTGAATACCATGTCCCCTTTGCACTGCTCCACTCCAACCGAGACGGCGTGCACTACACTCTGAACTGGTGTGGATAACATGGCGGGTGTGCATGTCGTGTCTGCGTCATGGAGTGTGGTTACATGCATACATTTGCATCCAGTCATATCCCCCTCATCCAGGCCACTTTCATTTGCCCCATCCTGTACTTTAACAATTGTTGGGACTCTCAAAATATACGTATGTTGGGGCTTCACTGTATGATTTATTTTATTACTAATTATTTAAGTAATTTATGTATGACGACATCTTGTAATTATTTCAGAGAGCTACTGAATGAATAAACAAATCGTTTCAATTAAAATCTTCTTGGTCGACCACATCATTTAATTGCAATGTTACCTGATATCATTTGTTATTTAATGAAACCAGTTGCATTTTCTCATTTATCATTTGCAGTCAGGTAAATTAGGCTGTAAGATCACTAGCAGTAATGGGATCGGCAGCACTGTGAAAATGTTCACAGGAGAGAAAAAAAAAACACTTTGTGAATGTTCAAAATGTAACCATATGTACAAATTAATTCGTGATGTGAAATTAAAGCTATTTGTTCCACATCATTATGATCTATTGTGCAAAATGATCCATGAAACATGCAACTAATTAGCTCTTGCTAATAGCTACCGGAAAGTAATGTCACAGGACAATTGTAAAAAAACTGAAGAAAGACTTGGACAAAATTTGAACCGGGTGTGAATAGCAGCTCTATTGAAAAATGGATGAATGAAAGCGAATGCGTATAACAAAGTGAAAGAACCAAACAGTATGAGATTACAAGATTAGTGGTGAATGTCTTGAGCACATCATTTTGTGTAAGTATTTAGGGGTAATACTTACAAGCATTATGCAATGGTATGATTATTAGATTTTTTTGAAAGTGTTCTGGGAAGAAAGAACGTATCTTTGAAAGTAAGGTCATACAATACACTAGTACAACCAATTTTAGAGTACTGTTCCCATGTTTGAAGTCCTTATCAGGTAGGCATGATACCAGACATCAAACTAATTCAAAATGCACTGCTAGAATTTTAACAAGTTGGTAAAGCCCAACTGAAAATGTAACAAAAAATGCTCGGACAACTAAAATAAGAATCCTTAGAAGATAGGTAAAATATTCTAGCATTCGCAGCACAGTAGAATTATACGTTACAATATCTTTGTATGACTCCTTCTCTTTGGTATAAATAAATGTTCTTGTTGCTGTGAAAGCACATAGTGTCTCTTGAGCCCTTGTCTGATGTAGATGCAGATAGATGCAAAAGTAAGTCATCACAGCATATCATATTAGCAAGGCATGATGGTGAATGCAGGCCTCCGCCTACTGCAGAGGCATGCTTAATGCTTTGGCATCATGGTGTGGTAGTGCCATGGAAGTCGAGGAGAAAAGTGACACTGGCAAGAATGTAAATTATGGACCAACTGAAGAATCTTTACGAGAACTATTATTTGCTCTCTAATATAAAAAGCACACCTAGATTATTTGGCAGTGAATTTGCGTATTCATTTCATATCTCTGGAAAACCTAACATTCATAGAATGTATCCGAAAAATACAGCACTGAAATCATTGGTGGAAGACATCAATGCCTATGGCAGACTCTTAATTCCATATATACTGCGCATCTTCCCAGAAGAAATTTGTCATTGCTGGCTAATCCATGTAAAAAGACAATTTCTTTGAAGAATGTTTTAAAGTTAATGGAGTTTCTAGTGTCCACTCACTGCTCATATGATTTGCGGACAAGAACAACCAAATTCAAATATGCTACCCTCCGCTTCAGCTCCTAATATACAACCTAAACAGACTTGCTGTAAATGCAATACAGTAATTAGTAGCTCTCAGAACTGTATTGCATGTTCTGCACACAACAGGGTTACTGATGTCATGACTGTCAAAACATACTAGAGGTACAGGAGTGCCTCAGTATTCAGAAGTTGTGTAAATACTGTTTCCTTTGCTTCAAGCAAGGCCATGCTTTTAAAAACTGCATCAAGAAAGGCAGAGGTTTCTGCTCATTTTGTAAAGGCAACCATCAAAAATCTATTTATGACCAAGAAACATCTATCTTTTCTACAGTGCTAAACGAGGTCTAGTTCAGTGGTTCGAGACACTGGTTTTGAAGAGTGGAATTAATGAGGTAAGTTAAAATCGTATTTGATTATTCCAGATGAGACACGCCATTTGCAACATATGAGGAAGCAATATGATGATGACTAGTCATGGGCAATATAAGGCTCAGAGTAGATGTTTGGCGCATTACAGTCACAGAGATTGAGCCATATACATCAGCTTAGTGGTCTGCAGTGGCTTGCCTGTGTAATATACATCTGAATATCTGCTGTCACTGGCTGGTGAGATCATGTGGCTGATCTAGGATTGGCTGACAAAAGCACATCACAATCTCGATTTCATTGCTTCGGAAGCTACCTTGCTCTATTTGGTGGAATTTGCATTCACTCTCTCATAATATATGAAAATATGCAGTACACCTGTCGCCGTGCTTCAAATATCTTTCCAAAACATGTTTTTTTTTTCTCCTAAAGTACCAGGAGTTCGATGTTGGTGAATAAAACGTACCATTGAAAGCATTGGCAAGTTTTACAGCTCCGGGGCAAAGTATATAGTGACTTAACGTGGAAAAAATGTTCTTTCACATGAGATATAGTATATTTTCACCCAGGGAAAAGGGTTTTGTTACTTGGGAAATCGGGGGGAAAATCCTGGAAATTTTTGTCCACGTATACATCTAGAGTATTGGTCTGGAATTCTGTGCGTCCTACCTCTCACCCTTTTCCTAGACGCAGGAATGAAACCATTCTCAGTTTAAGAAATTCTCAATAAATGTGAGCTAGGAAAGGAACTAATTCCACAGGGAATTCAATGTAAAATGTAATTAGAAGTCCTGTTGGGAGGCAGTGCCACACACTGTGCATTTGAAACCAATCATGTGGCCCATTAAGGAACTGATGACACCTCTTGATGATTGTAACAAACTACGTCAGCATATGTACATTACTTACTAATTTTATTTCTTTTTGACAGATAAAAAGCTGACTATGGAACAGATAGCAGAAAAAATAAATGCTGGTTTTGGAGATGATTTGAACTGTATATTTAATGATGATAATGCTGAAAAATTGGTTCTCCGCATCAGAATTATGAATAGTGATGAAAATAAGTTTCAAGAGGAAGGAGAAACCGTTGATAAAATGGAAGATGATATGTTCCTCAGATGTATTGAGGCAAATATGCTGTCAGAAATGACTCTGCAGGTAAGTGTAAAGGAAAAATAGTATCGGTTTGCTGCATTTTTAAATGGCAGAACTATAGTATTTATGATTTACTACTAATACTACTAATTAGAACAGCATGCCACCCTCCACCTCAAAAAACTATCCAATCTCCTGGTTTCCCACCTCTGGAAAGGCAACTCACTCACCCTTCACAACCTTTCCAGCAAACCTCAACCTCCTCTCATTGCACACAAACCCAGTCTCTCCCATCTACTCAATCTCCCACTTCCAGCTCCACTCCCTCCAAAACCTCAAAATTCCAATCAACACAATCTGGAACCACAACACCCTAATTCACTAGTTAACCTTTCCTCCAAACCTCTCTCCCAATCCGAAACCTCTGTCTTATCCAAAGGCCTCACCTTCAGCCCCACTCCCAGATTCAACCAAACAGCCCTCGTCAAAGATTTACTGTCCTACACTCGTACACTCTGCTGGAAATATCACTTTGCCACGAAGAAAAATGATCCTAATCCTACTCTTAATGGTCCAACTCCCCAAGACACCATCCAGATTGAACCCTGCCTGGAACAGTTCCGTCCTCCGTCGCAGCGGGACCCACCTGCTCTTCCTCAAAATCACTCTCTCCAAACCATCCAGGAATTTCTGACTTCCAGCCTTGCATCTCAATCCTTCTTAAAAAACCTTAATCCTACTCCCAACATCACCACTGCTGAAGCCCAGTCTATCCGTGATCTGAAGGCTGACCGATCCATCGTCTTTCTTCCGGCGGACAAGGGTTCCGCGACCGTGGTACTTGATCGTCGGGAGTATGTGGCTGAGGGACTGCGTCAGCTTTCAGACAACACCACATACAAAGTTTGCCAAGGTAACCCCATTCCCGATGTCCAGGCGGAGCTTCAAGGAATCCTCAGAACCTTAGGCCCCCTGCAAAACCTTTCACCTGACTGCATCAACCTCCTGACCCCACCGACACCCTGCACCCCTACCTTCTACCTTCTTCCTAAAATCCACAAACCCAATCATCCCGGCCGCCCCATTGTAGCTGGTTACCAAGCCCCCACAGAACGTATCTCTGCCTACATAGATCAACACCTTCAACCCATTACATGCAGTCTCCCATCCTTCATCAAAGACACCAACCACTTTCTCGAACGCCTGGAATCCTTACCCAATCTTTTACCCCCGGAAACCATCCTTGTAACCATTGATGCCACTTCCTTATACACAAATATTCCGCACGTCCAGGGCCTCGCTGCGATGGAGCATTTCCTTTCACGCCGATCACCTGCCACCCAACCTAAAACCTCTTTCCTCATCACCTTAGCCAGCTTCATCCTGACCCACAACTTCTTCCCTTTTGAAGGCCAGACATACCAACAATTAAAGGGAACAGCCATGGATACCAGGATGGCCCCCTCGTACGCCAACCTATTTATGGGTCCCTTAGAGGAAGCCTTCTTGGTTACCCAGGCCTGCCAACCCAAAGTTTGGTACAGATTTATTGATGACATCGTCACGATCTGGACTCACAGTGAAGAAGAACTCCAGAATTTCCTCTCCAACCTCAACTCCTTTGGTTCCATCAGATTCACCTGGTCCTACTCCAAATCCCATGCCACTTTCCTTGACGTTGACCTCCACCTGTCCAATGGCCAGCTTCACACGTCCGTCCACATTAAACCCACCAACAAGCAACAGTACCTCCATTATGACAGCTGCCACCAATTCCACATCAAACGGTCCCTTCCCTACAGCCTAGGTCTTCGTGGCAAACGAATCTGCTCCAGTCCGGAATCCCTGAACCATTCCACCAACAACCTGAAAACAGCTTTCGCATCCCGCAACTACCCTCCCGACCTGGTACAGAAGCAAATAACCAGAGCCACTTCCTCATCCCCTCAAACCCAGAATCCCCCACAGAAGAACCACAAAAGTGCCCCACTTGTGACAGGATACTTTCCGGGACTGGACCAGACTCTGAATGTGGCTCTCCAGCAGGGATACAACTTCCTCAAATCCTGCCCTGAAATGAGATCCATCCTTCATGAAATCCTCCCCACTCCACCAAGAGTGTCTTTCCGCCGTCCACCTAACCTTCGTAACCTGTTAGTTCATCCCTATGAAATCCCCAAACCACCTTCCCTACCCTCTGGCTCCTATCCTTGTAACTGCCCCCGGTGTAAAACCTGTCCCATGCACCCTCCCACCACCACCTACTCCAGTCCTGTAACCCGGAAGGTGTACACGATCAAAGGCAGAGCCACATGTGAAAGCACCCACGTGATTTACCAACTGACCTGCCTACACTGTGATGCATTCTATGTGGGAATGACCAGCAACAAACTGTCCATTCGCATGAATGGACACAGGCAGACAGTGTTTGTTGGTAATGAGGATCACCCTGTGGCTAAACGTGCCTTGGTGCACGGCCAGCACATCTTGGCACAGTGTTACACCATCCGGGTTATCTGGATACTTCCCACTAACACCAACCTATCCGCACTCCGGAGATGGGAACTTGCTCTTCAATATATTCTCTCTTCCCATTACCCACCAGGCTTCAACCTCCGCTAATTTCAAGTTGCCGCCACTCATACCTCACCTGTCATTCAACATCATCTTTGCCTCTGCACTTCCACCTCGACTGACATCTCTGCCCAAACTCTTTGTCTTTAAATATGTCTGCTTGCGTCTGTATATGTGTGGATGGATATATATATGTGTGTGTGTGTGTGTGTGTGTGTGTGTGTGTGTGTGTGTGTGTGCGCACGAGTGTATACCCGTCCTTTTTTTTCCCCCTAAGGTAAGTCTTTCCGCTCCCGGGATTGGAATGACTCCTTACCCTCTCCCTTAAAACCCACTTCCTTTCGTCTTTCCCTCTCCTTCCCTCTTTCCTGACGAAGCAACCGTTTGTTGCGAAAGCTAGAATCTTGTGTGTATGTTTGTGTTTGTTTGTGTGTCTATCGACCTGCCAGCGCTTTCGTTCGGTAAGTCACATCATCTTTGTTTTTAGATATATGATTTACTACTAAAGTTTATTTTCACTGAATGTGTGTTTTCCTGGGGAGGAGAATTCGATAATGTGTACTTTGAATGTATATTTCAATTATGGTTTCATTTATGAAACATAAATTAGTAAATGTCACGTTGTAGAAGTGAGGAAAAAATATATCATCCCCAAAAAGGGAACGTAATCTTTCTGAGCCACTATGTTTTTATTGCTAATTTGTATTTGAAACACACGAAGCATCATAATTGCAGCTACTACTGGATCTTCTGTATGTGCCCTGCAGTCACAGATTTCAATTGCTCACCACTATCACTTTAATCCTTAATGGTTGAATGTTTGCATGAATTGGCACAGAGTTAAAAATTTGATATAATTATTTACATTTGAAAGCTGACTTTGAAATGAACATAAACAGTCTTGACTGCAACAAACCTTTATTTTTGTGGTTAACAGTTTCTGTCTGTTACTGAGCAGGTGATATTTGTGGGGTTTTTAACACCTGTTCCATTCCCCACCACCACCTGCCATCATGATATGAGGTCTGAAGATGGTCAGTAACTGCAAAAATAAAGCTTTCTTGTGGTTGAGGCTGTCTATGTTCATTTTCAAGTACTAAGAAAAACTGCTGTTCTCCACAAGAAGTATTCTCCAAAATTACTGAAAGCTGTCTATTACTAAAGAGAAGAAAATTGTTAAAACAGCAGATTATATTTATCTTCTTCTTACTGAATGTGCTCAGTATATTATAGTAAGTAAAGATAGTGGTACCAGGTGGTTTGGTTGGATTACTGCTTTCCAGTCTCATCATTTGGGCAAATCTAATTGTTGTGGCAATGAGTACAGTTCTTATGGAATTAGCGACTTCTAAATACATATGCTGTTAATTTAAATAAAGTTGTTTCCTTGGTTTTTGTTCTTTAATTTCTGTTTTTCTTTATAGGGTATTGAAGCTATTGGAAAAGTGTACATGCATCTTCCTCAGACTGATTCGAAGAAAAGGATTGTAATTACAGAAACTGGTGAGTTCAAAGCCATTGCTGAGTGGCTTCTGGAAACTGATGGAACAAGTATGATGAAAGTACTCAGTGAGAGAGATGTAGATCCTGTCAGGACTTTCTCCAATGACATCTGTGAAATTTTCTCTGTAAGTATGTTTTATTATTTGTGTGCGAATGTTTTTATGTATAGACAGTTTGAGGAAGTACATTTTTGAATGTTCATACAAATAATTTTTTTTATAGGTACTGGGTATAGAGGCCGTGCGTAAATCAGTTGAGAAGGAAATGAACACAGTTCTGCAGTTCTACGGTCTCTATGTAAACTATCGACATCTTGCTCTTCTGTGTGACGTGATGACAGCTAAAGGTCATTTGATGGCTATCACACGTCACGGAATTAACAGACAGGATACCGGAGCGCTAATGAGATGTTCCTTTGAAGAAACTGTTGACGTGCTTATGGATGCTGCTTCACATGCAGAAGTTGATCCAATGAGAGGTGTCTCAGAAAATATTATTATGGGGCAGCTGCCGCGATTAGGCACAGGTAAGTTGACAAATCATGTAGATATTGACCATGTTCTGTGGTTAATTAAAAATGAGATTGAGAGTTGTTTTTTGCCGATCTGGATGTAAAATAATGACATAATATAGCAGTCTCACCTAGTCTGTGAGTATATGCTATTTGCAAAGTACTCATAAAAGTGAATTACACATTGTTGTTCTATCCAATTGTTCTATCTAATCATCTGTGTTGATCTAAAAATGAAATTTACAGAATTCTAGATGAGTGTTTACAACATGGTAAGCAAGGAAAACAAATTCCTACTTACTATGTGGTAACAGATGAATAGCTGAGATATACTGAAAGATTCCTGCAGTTTTAGATTTTTAATGATGCTCCACGAGGAAAGAGGGTTGTAAGATTTGAAAGAAACTGGTTTTTTATTGAAGAGACTAAAAAGTTAATGAACATCTTGTGGATAAGGATTATACAGAAATTAAAATTGAATTTCCAAAACTATCTATATTGCACATCTCTTCATTGCTGTGACATACTAAATAGTAATTCAGTCTTCTAGGCTGTGCAGCATGCAGTATATTGCTGATTTTATCAGCTGCATGCCCAGTGTCTGGCTTGACTTAACCCTGCTGTTATCTTCGGGTCAGTATGACCTGAAAATAAATTTGTTCTTCCATAACTTTTTAATATTTAAAAGGTATTGCTCCAAACTTTGATGGAAAAAAAGTCCTTCTCTTAACCTTGCTAGAACTTAATTTGTTACGCTTGGGTTCCTCTGGTTAGTATTACCTGGGGGGTTCTTAAAAAATTCACAGAATGTGGAGATATCATAGTCAAGTTTATTTCTACGTGCCTGAAGTATTTTTTTTTATTTTTTTTGTGACAAAATAAATGTTGAAATGTGTGAAGGTTACATAACAGTGCAAATCACTGTTTGTGTTCAAATTTTTATATCACATTGTCTCGCTAACAATTACATTTTATTAACTGTTGTGTGCAGACACAATTCATGTATGTATCGTAGCAATTTCTATGTTGCTATCATGACAATGAATCCTATCTGATGGGGCAATTGGAAGCATTAGTTAATGCATCTGATAGCAAGGAGAATATTTCTGAAGAAGAAAAATGCACCAGTGATAACATCATTCATCAGATGGAGAAGATGTTTCAGGAGTTGATACCTCAGATGACAATGTTTAAGCTGTTCCAACTGATTCAGTCTAAAGACAGAAAGATCATGTGGAGTCTAGAACCTTTTCCGCAAACTGGAAGAGCATCTAGTGCAAAAATTATATAACTGACTCCTGGTCCGGCGAGATACACTGTCACCAGAGTGGAAATGAAATCCCATGCTTCTTGACAGAACGTAGGGAAATGATGCAGGAGACCCGCACCACTGTACTGGGCGAGGTCCTAATGGAGGTGGTTTGCCGTTGCCTTCCTCCAACCATAATGAGGATGGGTGGTGGTGGTGGTGGTGGTGGTGGTGGTGGTGAAGAAGACGACACAACACCAAGTCATCTCAGGGCAGGTGAAAATACCTGACCCGTCGGGAATTGAACCTGGGACACCATGCATGGGAAGCGAGAACACCAACGTGTGACCACGAGCGGCAGACATAAATCATAACATGAGTTGGCAAAGAGTCTGTGGGATCCAGAAGCAGGTATAGCCATCTTTCCTGCTGTAATGTTGCTGAAACGGTTCTGGTGCATATCACGTGTTACAGTTTGGTGGCAATTCTGATTGAAGAGCACATACAGTAAATGACAAGTTGGCACCTATAAGAGTTTTGTGGGATAAGTGGCTGGAAATACTTTCGAAACCATATAATCCAGGCACAAATGTAACTGTGGAAGAACAACAATATATAATGAGCAAACCCTCAAAATATGGGGTAAAAGTGTGGACACTGTGTGTTAGTCATACTACTTATGCTACAAAGATGCAAATCTATACAGCAAAATTACATGGGCAAGTGCCTAAGAAAAATAAAGGTATGAGGATTGTTGTGGATCTGACACATGAGCTAAAAAGACAAAATGTCATGTATGACAATTTCTTCACATCATATGCATCAGGCCAAGGACTTATCAAAAGATATCTTACAAGACTGGGAACAGTAGCCTGAACTCCCTAATAACATATCAAGCAAAGTTGGTGTACACACTTCAAAGTTCTTTTTTGTTACGGGTACCATAGTCGAATTTTGTGTTCCAAGAGAGAACAAACAGGTTGTTCTGATGAGCACAGTGCACAACAGTGAGCAAATAAGCAACAGAGAAGACAAGAAACTAAAAATATTGGATTACAATGCAAGTAAGGGAGCAGTTGACGCAATGGATCAACTTATTGGCACATACACATGCAAGAGGAAATCCAACCGCTGGCCAGTGATCATCTTCTACAATATACTTCTGCCTACAATGCTTTCGTGTTGCACAGAAAAATAAATTCGTGGTGGAAAAAGATATTCTTTACAAAAGAAAAATATTTCTCAATGAATTGAGAAGACTCCTAGCTACTCCTTACATTGAAGCTAGAAAAATGCTGCTTTGAAATTTACAATGAGTGGCTGTTTTTAGAACACCAACAGGAATTCCATCAGCACCAGTCTCAATGGTGGCAACCGAAACTGCATACGCGCCAGATGCAAATTATGTTCATCAAGTTGTAACAACAAGACGGAAATGAAATGTTCAAATTGTAACAAATGTGTTTGTAAAGCTCACATCAGAATACCACTGCCCAAATTGTGGCATTCTGAGCCAAACTCTATTCTTATTTTTCCTGTGCTTGACAATTTACGCGCTAAGTAAAACTCTGTTGCCCAACAGCTCTTTGAGGGCAGAGCTTATGTCATCGTAGAGATTGTTGGCACGCGATTCTGTAAAATTTATTTGAATTGTAAAAATTATAATAATTTTTCACAATTTATGATCATCATGCCCTTTAAATATCATAAAATCATTATGACCTGAAAGAGCATATGTGTATAGCTTTTCTAAGAAAGGTAGCAGGGTTAATATAGTTGTACTTCTGTTTACATTTGTGATATATTCTATGATAAGAATAAAGAGGAACGCAGATACACAGTGGTTCCAGTGCCAATCTGCCAGTCTCATAGAGAGTTTGTTGTGGTTCGCAAGAGAGGTGGGTAATTAATCATAACACTGACAAGTTGGAAGCCAAAGTGTGCTCCCATTTGTGTTGCCAGGTGTGTGTCACGCAGTAGTAATCTTCTCTGTGTTTGTTGTTGAGATAAAGAGATTTATTATTGACATAAAACAAGCACATTTGAGAAAATGTTAAAACATCTTGACTCCTCTGATGGGAGGACTTCTGATTTTATTCTTTCTCAGTGGTACTTCTTTAAAATTTGATGACTGTGGTCTGTTCATTTACCTGAATTCAGTGTCTGGACTTAAACAAATGAATTTTTAGAATATATCAGTTTGTACTGATGTCACATGACACTTGTCCACTGCTTGAATTGTTTGGTTGTAATGTAACAATTTTGGTTGTTTGTTTTGTTTCTTGGTGGTATTTCAGGATTATGACACAGTCAAAATACATCTCTCCTGTTGCAACACTTTGATATCATCATTTCGGTGATCATCATAAATACTATTTCTCCTCATGGACGTCTCTTCATTTGTGCTCTAGTTTTCAATACCCATGTAAGGTTTGAGAATTGTTACAGTGTCACCTGACAACTTCAGTAGCTGGTTTATTACTTGGTGCACCTGTATAAACTAAAAAAAAAAATCCAGTTTCATAGTTAAATTGTTTTTAGTCAAAAACACTTACATTCAGTGCATGCACTGCTTGCAGTATTTATAGAGCATCTTCTACTTAATTTGTGAAAAGCAAACAATGGAAAATCCAGGATGGAATGTAACAATACCAGAGAAGGAAAGTTGCTACTCACCATATAGCGGAGATGCTGAGTTGCAATAGGCACAACAAAAAGATTCACACAATTAAAGCTTTCGGCCATAAAGGTGTTTCAGGAGCTTCTAACATGCAAGGCAAATCACTTTCCCCTTGTCTTACTTATCTTTGTCATCATGGTCGGTTTCACTCCTGAATGGTTAGAGAAAATGGATTTGGGGGGGGGGGGGGGGGGTTGGATTAACTTCCTCCTTAGATAATGAAGGGCCATCATTAGCTGTACCCCAGTGGAAACTTCAAATTGAGAACAAATAAAAATAGAACTCATCCCCTGGAAGGGTCCTTCTCCACCTGCTGTGCGAGCATGATGAAGTAGTTCGAAAGGGAATCGCTGTTGCTATGGTAGAGAATGCTGCACGCAATTCCCGATTGTCGGGCAGTATGCGTGCGGTGTTACAAAAGTTGGAATACCCTGTGGTCCGCTATATGGAAGGTGCTTTGACCCATTCTCAAATGGTATCCATACAAGATCCATATTGTACAGCAATTTGCACCACAGGGCACCCGACGACATGTTGACTTCACTCTCCACTTTCTCACAAGAATTGAAGTTGACAGTGACTGGCCGTGGACCGTCCTATGGTCAGACAAAGCTCATTTTTCTCTGATGTATGAGGTGAACACAACAGAGTTGCAGAGTGTGGGGATCTTCACCACGTTGGCACGCAAGGACCAAAGATGTGCAGTGTGAGTAACCAGTATTACTGTGATATGCTTCGCTGGCGCGTGCTATGTCCGCCTTACAGGAGAGACATGCATTGCACTCAACAGTTTTTATGCAAGATGGGTTCCTACCAATCATTGCTTGTGAAGTTCACCTGCTTCTCTGAGACACATTTGGAAACATCGAATTATTAGATGATTGTTTCCAAACGCTTGGCCGGCACGATCAGTTGATTTCACTCCCTGTAATTTCTACCTGAAGGACGGGGTTTACTAGGGGAACATTCACACATGCTGATCCGAAGTGCGGCATAGCAATAGAGTTGGCCAGCACACATGCGGATATGCTTCATTCTGCAATCCTGTGCTTTCAAACTCTTCTGGATACTGATGGGTGCCGTAATGGTACCGGTATGGATTGGCATGATGTACCATAGCAGCACATTAAAAGTGTTTCAGTTGAATTGATTCTGCATTATTTCTCTTCCCCATGTCCTTGACATTAATGCTACCAAGTTTGGTACTCATATGGTAATTAGTTTCAGTGTTTAATGTGTTTAAGAGGGAAAGTTTAATTGTAACCACCTGGTACACACCTTACACACATACGACTTCTTTATTTTTGGCTAGGACAACATCCTCAGTGAAGGATGATGTCCCATAAATAAACTAATAATGTTCCTATCCACCAGTTCCGACTAAGGTTTTTGAGGTTTCCCATGATTGTAAGTGAATGCTGTAACTGGTAAGCCCCTCCCACTTATTCTCATATGGGATTCGCCATTTGCCCCACTATCAACTTAACTGATAGTTGGCTGAAGAGAACTGCGACCCTTTAATGGGGTGGATCTGGAACAGCTCGCTCTACTCCTTGGAGTGCAGAATGAGATTAGAAAAGAATAATATATTATTATTATTATTATTATTATTATTATTATTATTATTATTTTGAGAGTGTGCTTCCATATCTCCTAACACAGTAATTCAGTGAGCACGACAAGGCTGTAGACATTGGAAAACATCTGCTATTTATGAGTTACGAGAATTTATTTTTTAGTACAACTAGCAATTGCCTCAAACAGTATAAACTTCTATTAGTTTGCAGATATTTGGACGAAAATGTTGAGGCTCTTAGGTGTGTAGAACTCCCACTTATAATTACGTTTGGTTAAGAAATATCCTGTGCGGATATATGCATCACATGGTGAAAGATTGAACGAAAACACAGCTGTTACATTCCTCAGTAACTTAAAAGTTTCAGCTGGAAGTCTTTTGTCAAGTCACAAAAAAAAGTGTTTTCACATCAGTTTTCTATTTTAATCATGTCAAAATTCAGTAATTCATGCAGACTCTGATTGTAAGGTAAAAAGGTGCACATTGTTGTAATATGAATGTTGAAATAAAGTTTGTCAAAATCTTGTGTTACAGGTGCATTTGATTTGTTGCTTGACGCTGACAAATGCAAAGCAGGAATAGAAATACCAATGAGTGTGGGAGCTGGCATGATGGGAGGAGCAGGAATGTTCTTTGGTAGTGCAGCAACGCCATCAATGAGTCCACAAATGACTCCATGGAACCAAGGAACTACACCTGCATACAACAGTGCCTGGTCACCAGGTATTTTTCTTGGGCATAAATTTCTTCTTTAAAGGTTAATTGTGCATTAAGAGCTGTGAAGACTATGGTACAGTGTCGGTGGCCAATAGTCACTTGAATAACTCTGGTAAACTGATTATCCCCTAAATGGTCTGTTGATTTCTGCATGTAAATTAAAATAATGCCCACAAAATGTGTTCTGAAAATTTGATACCAAATCCATTAAGAATTTGTGAAATCAATTCATTAAATAATGTAACTCTTTGTAGTGGAAAGCACAGAGCCCTTTACTCAGGAAATGCAAGTAGGAGATGAGTTGGCAGAGCCCAGATATATGGTGTTTATTCGTACATGTTTGCTTCAAGTTACACGAGGTAGGACAGAAGTAGTGTACAAACTGGTCAAAGAAATCTTCATAATGGAGGAGAAGTTGTCACTATGTTTCTTAGGAACTGGAATACAGTGATAGGAGAGGCCAAAAAAATTTGTTATAATAAGAGATTATGGGTTGAAGTGGAGAATAATAGAGGTTCTAAACGTATTAAAGATAGAAAGGAATTAATGACATCAGCTACTAGTGGGGATTAATTTAAATCAATGGGGAAACATGAAAATTTTTGTGGGAATGGGATTTGAACCAGGTCTTCTGCTTACTAGGCAGATGTGCTGTCCACTCCGCTATCTGGACACAGTGTTCATCGCAACTGCACGGACTACCCTAACATGCCTCCTGTCAGACCCAAATTCTCAATTTATCCACACACTACTTGATGTTGTGCCCCTTGCCCATCATCTTCATTACTCACGGCATTTCGCTGATCCCTGTAAGAGTTAAAGTGTGGTGCGCATCTGCACTGAAGTGATCATTTGCTCATCATCACGTTAATTGTGTACGTGGTGTCTTTTCTTTTGGAAGTGTCCAAAAGAATACACACCACATTTTGTGGATCCCATTACGTTGATTTTAGGTAAACAATCTTTTTCAAGCATCCTGAAAGGAAAAGGTACACTTTGGACTAATCCAGGCAATGCTGATCATTCCTAAAGTCTCAGATGTAAATAGTCATACTCTTAGGAGGAAATGGAATTTAATTAATCGAAGAATGGTTCGAGTCGAAAAGTACGACAGCTGTGGGAATTTCATGGTAACAGATTTTTTGGCGATCACTGTGGTATAAATAGAAAATATAAAAATGGTAAATAGCACACCACAATAGGGGGCCAATGAAATTTTTAATTTGATGAAACAGTGTGGTAATAGTTACTGAACAAATACTGATCTCACTTTTCAACTATTCTGAACTTTCGGCGTGATGTGAATTTTTTCCAAAGTAAACTAAAGAAGCATTTATTTTAGTTTTATTTTGGAGATTCTTTTCATTGTAAACTCATTTGTTGTAATTGTTGTTTATTCTTTACAGTTCTTGGCAGTGGCATGACCCCTGGAGGTCCTTGTTTCTCACCATCAGGAGCAAGTGATGCAAGTGGCATGTCACCAGGCTTCTCTCCATGGTCGCCAACACCGGGAAGTCCATCATCACCAGGACCTGCAATGAGCCCATACCTTCCTAGTCCTGCATCTCCCACATATGCTCCTTCCAGCCCAGCTTATGCTCCAACATCACCAAGCTTGACACCCTCCAGCCCACATTACAGTCCAACAAGCCCTTCATACAGCCCCACTTCTCCACACTATTCACCAACAAGTCCTTCTTATTCTCCAACTTCGCCTTCATACAGTCCCACTTCTCCTTCCTACAGCCCTACATCACCATCCTACAGCCCAACATCTCCATCTTACAGTCCAACATCTCCTTCTTATAGCCCAACTTCTCCTTCCTACAGCCCAACTTCTCCTTCCTACAGCCCAACTTCACCATCGTACAGTCCAACTTCACCATCTTACAGTCCAACATCTCCTTCGTACAGCCCCACATCTCCATCCTATAGCCCAACGTCTCCTTCATATTCTCCTACCAGCCCATCCTATTCACCCACAAGTCCCTCATATAGTCCTGCTAGTCCAAGCTACTCTCCTAGCTCTCCAAATTACACTCCTGCTTCACCATCATATTCTCCTACCAGCCCTTCGTATTCACCAAGCTCACCCAGATATTCACCAACAAGTCCCAGCTATTCCCCCAGTAGTCCCAAATATTCACCAACATCTCCATCCTACTCACCAACATCACCCTCTTTTGCCTCATCCCCTCAGTTCACACCTGCTTCTCCTCAGTATTCACCAAGCTCTCCTGCTTACAGTTCCACTTCACCTTCATACTCACCGAGTTCTCCAAAACATACTCCCAGTGGATCCACACGGTACTCACCGTCATCTCCAAATTATTCACCTACAAGCCCTCTGTACTCACCAACAAGCCCTCAATACTCACCTGCTGCAAGCTCAAAGTATTCACCTACCAGTCCAACATACACCCCTACATCACCCAACTACAGTCCATCATCACCAACATACTCACCTGGAGGGGCTCCTGGCTACTCTCCAACTTCACCAACATATTCACCATCATCTCCTTCCTATGAGACAGATGATTAAAAGGTCAGTACCTGAAGCTCTCATTTGATGCCAATGCTTGGTCTCTTTCTTAATGATTTTTACTTAGTTAATACATAAATAAATAAACAAATGTTGTTGCTGCAGATGTAAGTCAGATATGGTCCCTGTAATCACTTTGGGTGTGTTCTTTCTGGCTTTGCTGTTACTTATTTGCTGATAGCTGTAGCAGCACAATTTATACACTTCTCAACATTTGTGTGATAACTTTGCTGTACGGTTTAATGGCAGCTTACATTCCCTAGCAGATTTGCATAACTTAGTTGTCACACACATATTCCTACCATAAATATACCAGTTAGAATTTTAAAAAAGAGAGTAAGGGGAGAGGGAAATTGAAACATTGTAAATTTCATTTTTTGTGATCTTTTTTTCCAGGTCTGCAGCATCCATCTGCAAAGAAACAAATCAGAGACACTTTGTATTATATTTATATAATTTTATACTGATAGTAAATATTATTAAATTAAATGTGATTTTATTGTATTTCTGTGATGGAATTCCAATCTACATATCCAATGTTATTTAACTTAATAGTTGAATATTTTTTGTTGCATTTTATATGCTGCATGTCCATGAAGACATGTGTTTTTTACTTGAACACTCTGTATTTTTTATGTTTGTTAAAGTACAATGTCAAATATAAATGTACAGTCACTTTTATGTAAATAAAAATGTTATCTGTATTCTTTTTGTTTCATTGTCTAATCATTTATAGTAATGAATGCTGCTTTGTTGACAACTGTGTTTGTGAAATGTCAGAAACACGATGTCATTTTTGGAACAACTAGGAGAAAAGTTAAGGCCTTATTAAGCAGTTATCTATGTGATAATGTGTGTTGGCATTCTTGTAACTTAAATTACCTTCACAGTAGTTATTCTTTATTTCTTGAATTTTGTTAGAAATTGACTGTTTAAGTGTTTTATGATATTAATAGCTAAATGGAAAATTTAGAATGATTAGATTATTTATTTTACTGTATTTTTGAATATTTTGTTACCAATATTGAGATAGTTTCAGTGTAGTGTTGCTGTGGACAAATTAGAGGCAGGTTAGTTGTGTTTAATTGTGTGATTATAACAACACACTCATTCAGTGGCTGATCAGAATGCATATTGCCGAAGAAAATTTTGGTCCTTAAGTAGGGTTTGGGATTTTTAAGAAGTTGACGGAGTATATTGGATTGTGGAATTCCCAAATGGGTATATGATTTAATAAGCTTATTAGTTTTCTCAAATGGTATTAAAAATACCGTTCTAACTGTTTTGCTCTTGAGAGAACCATTCCATGGAGAACTGCCATACCATAAGTACTTTCAGTGCAGGGCAGTGAAACTTGCCTTTCTTGGGCAATGAGATATTTCAATGAAAGGTTTCTCAATGAGCAACTCTGCAAAATATGAGTAATATGAGATTTCAAGTAAATTAATCGTGACAACAAGAAGGCATATTCCAGTGACGTTGGTGTAAATATCTTTTGGTGGTACACTGTATGGTGCAAGCAAGTTGGTAATGTGAAAATTAAAATTAATCAGCTTGCAGGTGTACCATCATTAATAAGATTTCAAAAAAAAGGATTGTGTCTGGCCAGTGAGGATGTTGGATGATGCTTATTTTTTGATGATGTGTGACCAATCAATTGGGAGAAATTCTTATGCAGAAAGATATATGAATAAAGAAAACTATAATTAAAATGATATCAGTGAAGGGTTCTGTCTTCAATTAAAGCAGATTTAACGAATGAACATGAACAGTGTTCGGTTGTTTCATCATAATCAATCTGCGTCCAGTATTCGTTTGCTGTAAAACATAAAAATACTATAAAATTTATCACCATTACAAGGAGATAAGGAGAAGGTATGTGATCTTTAAATAATTACACATGATTAAGTATAATAACAACTTATATATTTCCAGCAAATTGTAGTACACTGAAACCTACATCTGCTCTCTTGGAGCCCATGCAGAAGAAAGATAGAAATATAATGATATGATAATTGAAGAGTTATCTACTGTTTTGTTATCAACGATGTAATGTAAAAGTTCTAAAGCATTCTAGAGGCTTCTCTTTTAACATGTGTACTTTGATTACAAAAGAAGAAAGGTGTTTATCTGCATTTTACTAATGTCATTTCACAAAAAAATACTCACAGAAATACACTTAGGAATTAAGTATCCTTTTCCCACAGAGTTCCTTAGAGGTCACATAAAAAGATAATGCTTCAGTACGTAGGTCTGAGCGCCTCAGTGGAGCTGAAAACCATGCTGACAGCAGCATTATTACTATTAAAATTATCCTTCCTGGAGAGGCATCAACAGAGAAACCAAGAAGGGAGGTCCCTAGGGTTTCCACTCTAAGAGTGACATGGCTCTCTGTGGCAGCAGGATTCCCATGCTGAGGGATCAGTGTCACCTGGCTGCTAGTATTTTTAATTATGAACGTCTTCAGTGACTGCTGTTGGGGTTGACAGTGGAATGTCGATGTCGTGTGCATCAGAGAACGACAATTCAAATAGTGATGATAAAGCTAAGCTCACTGGACAGAATATTAGTTGAACCTTTGAAAGAGTACAATGAAGTGCAGTAGTTGGTGGAGAATTAGTACCAGGCAGTCACTGGGCCCCCCTCTGCTGATGTAAGGCATGGCAGTGAAGAGTGTGTGTGTGTGTGTGTGTGTGTGTGTGTGTGTATGTGTGTGTGTGTGCGTGCGTGCGTGCACGTGCAGAAAGGAGCTATTGTGTTTGGACATCCCAATGACTACACTCTGAAGGAAATTGCCCATGTATTAGTGTATTAACGCAGACTCTCCATGTTGAAAAGAAATGGTGTACCACTTGTAGTCATTTAACAACGTGTAAGAACAGCGGTTGTAAAAAGGTACTGTACTTATTAACAGGGACCAGAGACAAGTGTCACATGTTGACAGTGACAATTGATAACAGATGGGAATTGCTGCTGCCAGTGAATACAAATCCATTGCAACCAGTTTCAGAGTGAAGATAGTGAGGAGAAGTACATGCAGTGGACATTTAGTGTCTGAAACTTTGCAAAAAGCCATTGCTCAAAGCAATACACAAAAACTACGTGCCTTCAAAGGTTCCAACAACACTGAAAGTGGACAGTAGATGACTGGAGGCATGTAATGTGGTCCAGCAAGTCACAATTTTGCCTCTTTGCAAATGATATAAGACAAAGTGCACCAACCACCCAATGAGATTTTTAACCCATAGTGTGTGGAGTGTGGTTCACACAGGACATGGTTTTGCAATGTTGTGGGGATGTGTTTCACTTTATGTTTTGGGCTGACTCATTCAGGTTACTGTGAACATGAATCAGGATGTGTATTTCAGCGTTCTCAGTGGCCATGTTTTTGTAGTATTCTGAGAACACTCCCATCTTCCAAGATGATAATAGCTGTGTTGACTGGTTCCTGATGTGATGTACACTTGGGCAGCATATTGCATCTTGACTGGCCAGAAAAATCTCAATCTCTTAGAAAATGTCAGTGCCATTTGGAACAATGAGTGAAACATAGTACCACAAAATGAAAAGAAATGACCATATGGTATTGTTGGCCGGGAGGCTCCATTTGGGAGAGTCCGGCCGCCGTATTGAAAGTCCTTTTTAGTTCACACCACTTCGGTGACTTGCAGATCAGTGATGAAAGGCACACAACACCCAGTCCCCTGCCAGGAATCGAACCATGCGTGATAGGCGGAAATGCTACGCTACGGAGATGGACATAGTACCACAATTTAATAGCTTGAGGGGATCACACCGTGGTTCAGGTCGAAAACAATCAATTTTCAGTTTTCATCATATTTTGCTAGATGAAGGTTTTATTTAAGTACTCTGGAAAGGATTTTGCTAAAAAAAAAATTTCCCTACATTTAAAGAGCATTTTCCTACCACGTGTGTTTGTGCCACGCCCACTTGCCCACTTTCCTGTCACCCACTTTTCTGCATGTATTTTAGATCTTTATATCCCCTATGTTGCACATTAGGGATTTTTTTTTTACTCCTGAGTGTGTTGGCTATCCTTGGAATGCAACAGTCAGTATTCTTTTGTTTCTGCTGTTTGTAAACAACATGCTTTCAAACACAGTTTTGACAAGTGTGATTGCAAGTAGTTGTTATACTTACGTTTGCAGTGCTTATTTACATGTGTTTTGTTGTGTTTATTGAAGATGACGAAACGTAAAGGCATTTTCAAGAAACGACGATTTAGAGGAAACAAGTTTAGAAAGCTTTCTGTACAAGAAGTTATGTCGCCTGGCAATGATGTTTCTAATTCTAATTGTAAGTCTTCAACAAGTGCATCATCAAAGAAGCTCTCACCATTTCAAGAGAGTTACAACGAATTTACTGTAAGTGACAAGGTGTGCAGTAACATTATTATAAACTTGAAAATATTATCAAATGTAATTTCTAAATTTGTACAATGTAGACAGTGTGGTGAGTCACAGAGTGTGAAAATATGTGTGAGTGCAGTGGGAGAAAAGGCCTAGGAATTGCTTTGGGTTTAACTTGCACTAAATGCTCAGCTGTGATTTCATTTATGAGTTCTTCAAAACCAGATGCAAGTGGCCCTTATGAAATCAATACTAGATTAGTTTATGCCTTACAACCCATTGGCAAAGGCATGGCTGCAGGGAGAACATTTTGTACATCAACCACCAAATAAATTTGAAAAACTGACTGCAATATTAGAGAAAGCTGTGTGTGAGATCAGTGAGGAAAGCATGAAACTGGCTGCTAGGGAAGCAGTGGAAGAAAATGATGGATGTTCGGATATTGCAGTTGCACTTGATGGAAGTTGGCAGAAAAGAGGACATACTTCTCTGAATGGAGTAGTGACTGTCACGAGTGTAGACACTGGTCAAGTGTTAGATGTGGAGATAATGTCTAAATATTGCAAATGTTGTAAAGTCAATGAACATAAAGAACACAACTGTGTGGCTAATTTTAGAGGAACAAGTGGTTGTATGGAAGTTCCTGGAGTACAACAAATATTTCATTTGCTCCATAGAAACAAGAGCCGTACAGTACACCAAATATTTGGGCGATGGTGACAGTAAGGCATACAACAATGTGGTGAACTCTAAACCATATGAAGATGCCATTATTAGCAAAATAGAATGTGTAGGCCATGTTCAAAAACGTTGGGGAACAAGGCTGAGAAAACTAACTGTTGATATGAGAGGAAAAAAATTAGAAGATGGAAAATTGTTGACCGGACAGGATTGGTTAACTAAAACTGAAATAGAAAACTTGCAGCTATACTATTGGCAGGAAATTAAGAGAAATAAAGAAAATCTGGAGGCAATGAAGAGAGATGTTCGGGCCATATTCTTCCATAAGTCCTCTACTGATGATAAGCCTTGTCATGGATTGTGTCCATCAGGAGAAAATTCGTGGTGCAAATACAATAGGGCTCAGGCAACTGGAGAATCTTATTCTCACCAGCATTCTCTTCCTGCTGCTGTAATTACAGCAATTAAACCTATTTTCAGAGACTTGGCTCATCCTGACCTTCTAAGGAAATGTCTGCGTTGGCAGACACAGAACCCAAATGAATGTTTTAACAGCATAATTTGGAACTGCTTTCCTAAAACTGTGTTTGTAGGCGTGCAAAGAATGAAACTAGGAGTTCATGATGCTGTTATTACATTCAATTGTGGTAATATTGGAAAGTGTTGGGTACTGAAAAAGCTGGGAATTAATACTGGTGAAAATATGATCACTGGGCTGCAACATTGTGATAAAATGAGGATAGCCAATGCAGACAGGTCTGCATCTAATATGGCCAAGAAAGCAAGACAAACATCCAGGAAGGTGAAAAAGAAGCTGGAAGACGTGCTAGAGGCCAAAGAAGGGCCACCATATGCAGCAGGACAGTTTTAATTAACTGTAAGTAACAAATTTCAAAAGTTTTTTCTTTAAAGTCAATTTCCCTCAAACTAAAATTTTCAGTACATATGCCCCATTATATCAGAAACTATCATAGTTAAATGAATGAAGTTTTAAGAGACTCTGCATAACATACAAAGCCACCTTTGGCACTACATTCATTAATATTCCCCCATTAGGAAGATCACAAAAAAATATTTTCTGCAGAAAAAAAAACTTAATATATTTTGTTAATAAATTTAAAAAAAGTATTTCTTAAAAATTATAAAATTGATAAAGTTGATTTTAGTACAGTTGACTCTATTAGCATCATGTAACACAGTAAAAATATTAAGGTCCTGCATCAAATAGTTTTTACAGAAATGGGTCAAATACTTGCCTAAATTAACACGGGTTAGATAGGCAGGGTGTGGTCCCCTTAATGGGATCTAACCCTCAATTGCTTCAATCAACTGGACATGACATACCTGAAGAAACATGTACGCACTCTTCCTCTCTGAATTGACACCATTATCAAAACAGGAGCCAGTAAAAAAAGTAGTATTAGTGTGAGGTTTCTTACTGATGGGTCTTGCAGCCTTAAAGAAATGATCATTTAGGTGTTCTATGTGGATGGATTTCTGTTGAGCAGAACAGTATTATGTAGTTAATCCAGATTGCAGACCTCTGTCTTGATTGGCTGTCTACTCCAGCATTCTTATGGGAATGCAAAAGTGTGTACTTCATAAACCTCTGATGGGAAGGATGGACTGTTTCAGCAGTAATACCCAATCAACCATGAGATCGTGACTGAACTATCTGGAGAAAACAAGTTATACTATTTGTGTTAAGAAAACTAAAAGGGTACAAGTTCGTGATCATTCATTCATAATAGTCAAGAGCAAGAAGAGAATAAAAACCTCCCCTTTCTACATCAACAAAAGTTTGGAAGAAACTGCTGGGCCTATTAAAGGAATAACATGATATTAAAACAGTGTTCTAGTGGTCAAGGCAGCATCAGAAGGATTTAAACTTTTAAATTTCCTCAATTTAAGAGATTGCCTAATTGTAACTTAATAGTGGAGCAGCCTTGAGTAAATTAAGGAGTAGTTACCTGCCATGAAGGCTGGTCAACAACCTCAAGGAATTATGAAAAGAATGAAAAAATGGAGGCATCAGAGAGTTAAAAAGAATGAAGAAAGCAAATGGATCACTGGGGGAGGGGAAGGAAAAAAAAAATCAGTTCTTCCATCTCACTTGAAAATAAAAGTGAATGAACCTTTAAAAGGTGAAATTCCAGTACTCTTGTCAGGCATATTTAAGAGTGTGGGAAAAACTATTCCTAGCTTTTGAAACTATTAGGTCCTTTATTGGGAAGGAAAAATGGATAAGTTAGGTAAGGTTGGAAAGGAGATGAAGGTCACTGAGATCACAGGATGAAGACCCACCTGTTGTAAAGACAAGGGGAAACAAAAGTTAAGTGGCAAATGGCAGAGAAAATAGGTCAAAAATATTGTTAAGTAGTGTGCCAGTTTCAGTCCAGAGACTATAGGAGGACAGAGTGAGAAATCAAGTTGGAGACAGAAAGAGGAACAAGAATCGTAAAATGAGATGGGGCATAATAGAGGAGGAGGTGAGAATGTAGATAAAAAAGGAATAAAATAAATGACATAATAATTTGAGTAAATAAATAAAAATATTATGATACACAGTCCAGTTACATTGATGTGACTACCGCCTATGTTCAGTGTCAATACGCGATAACCACTCACAAGCAGTAGGTGGCAGCACTGGTGATGAAGGGAATATAAATTGTGTTGTGGAGATGCAGAAAACAGTGCAGTATTTGTCATAATGCAGAAACGGAGCAATTTATCTGATGCCCGAAAGGGCGTGACCATTGGCTTTTGGACCAAGGATTTCCGAAATGGCTAAGTTTGTAAACTGGTCACATGCTGTCTTGGTTAAACTATACCGTGCAAAATGGTGCTATCTAGAATTGATGTTGAGGCATCTGTGGTGTGCCATGGGTCATAGATAACGGGGGTGAACAACAGCTGTGGAGATGTGTTATGTGAATAGACATGTAGTTTTTGAGGAACATAACACCCAGATGAACCAAGGGGGTACCAATGGTGTCTTCTCAATGATCGGTCAACGAACTTAGCTGTGTATGGACCTGAGCAGCAGATGCCTGGTTCATGCATCCGTGCTGACTGCTGTTAATTGTCAATGAAGGTTGGAATCTGTATGCCAGTACCATAACTGGACATTCATTGAGTGGAGACAGCTCACCCTTCCAGATGCATTCTGTTTTGTGCTCCATCGGACAGATGTCCATTGGCATTTATGGCATGAAACATCTGAAAGCGTACACCCTTCAACAGTCGTCAGAAGGGTCTGGGTTGGAGAAGGGAGTGTTATGGTTTGGGGAATGTTTTCTTGGCATTCCTTGGGTGATCTTACCATTCTGGAAGGAACAATGCATCAACAAAAGTATGTATCTATCCTTGGGGACCATGTCCGCCCAATGTACTACTTTTTCCTAGTATGTACCATTTTCATTAGTTGCAGCTTGGAGGAACTCTGGGTGAAATGAGAGTGTTCTTTTGACACTCTTTTACTGCCACAAAACATAATAATGTTAGTCGTTCATAGAATTTACACTTTCCAGAATAATTCCTATAAAATTTGTGACTTTTGTCACAATACTGTCCCCTTCTCCTAGGATCGACACCTATTCCTTCCTTGTGGGTTGACCTTATGAGAACACTTCCTCTTTCTGTTCTGGTAGGTACGCCCCTTATAAACATCCCTATTTTTTACACTACAGATTGTCCTATCTCCACGTAGGTACGACTGTCCTTTATACATAGTGAATGCTGGGTACGCCCCCCTTATCCTTTCTGAGTAGGCCTCATGGTTCATTACCCTATGTATAACATAATTAAGTATCTTCTGGTAAAGCTATAAATCTATTTTAAACTTCGCATTCATTCTTTAATATATCATATACTCCCTAGAGTCCTCTACTTATCAACTTCTATACTTTCAATAGATACTATGTCTACATATACTATTCACATCCCACTGTCCTTCAATTCATCAGAATATTTATTACACTGATGTTGCTCACGCCTCTTTCTTATTTATCTGTTACTCATTACTACTCTATAATTGTTCATCATGTATGGGCACCTCTCCTTATATTCGATGTAGAACTGTCATAACTCTCCACGTATGTGCACATAATTCCCTCTGTACACACCTTTCCCCCTAAAACATCCGGGTGTTCTTAAATCGTGACAGGCTTTGTCTTATATAATTTAATGTTTGGGTAGAAGTGTATATTTGTGTATAAGTGGATGTGTGTTTGTGTAGTCTGATTCTTCGACCTTCTTATCTAAAGATAAGATGTAGATTATTAGTAACCTATGAATATGGAAAAAGGGGAAAGATAGACATGTCCTCAAGATGAGAAGTAAGAAAGGAAAAAATAGATGTGGTTGCTAAGGTCGAAGAAGAGAAAGAAGATAGCCCCAAAGACAAGGAGACCCTTACCACCCCCCTTCCCTATGATCCCTACCCCCTCAGGTACTTGAGTGAGACGCCGGAGGAGGTTTGGTGTTAAATCATGTTCTACAGAACAGACTTGTCCCACTTTCAACCTTTGAGGTCCCCGAAGGAAATCCTAGCAACCCTATGGAAATGGCAAATGATGAAGAATCAGGCACACTTGTTTGTGAGGGTTGTTTGAAAGGTGTGATGTGTGTTTTGTGTTAGTCATGATTTATCTGTTCTTGTAAATCATGCTTTTAGCTACAAGACCCACCCCTTTCAAAATTTATACAAACCCTCCCATCTATATCACATCTCATAAATGATATAGAATACTCTATACAAAATAGAAAAGCTATACACTTCAGTATAACAATTGTTCAATTAGTCACATTGTATTACATTTTCCACAAATACACTACTTTATTCAGTTTATTTAATCTAGATATCACTTTTTTGTGATTCTTTTAAGTTGTTTTCTATTTTATGGTTATATCCAGTTTTCTAAGCAATAAGATTTTAGGATAGTTCTAGATCTTAAAGGAATTCGGTGTAGGAAACTATTTGGAAAAAAACACCGAAAACAACTCAGTATCTGACGGTTGTCACTCCACCTGTTAACGTAGAATGTTAATGTCCCTGGGGAATAGATGACAGAATAGTTTAAGATTTTAAAGGAATTCAGTGCAGGAAAATTATTTTGGAAGAAACATCGAAAACAACTCAGAATCCGACGGTCGTTACTCCGCCTGTTAACTCAGAATGTTAACTGCCCGTTAACTCAGAATGTTAATGTCCCTGGGGGATAGATGACAGAATAGTTAAAGATTTTAAAGGAATTCAATGCAGGGAAACTATTTTGGAAGAAACACCAAAAACAACTCGGGATCCGACAGTCGTCACTCCGCCCATTAACTCAGAATGTTAACGTCCCTGGGGTATAGATGACTCCGCCCGGGTCCCATGGATCTGATATTAACTTTTCTTGTGCACTGGCAGACCAGTAATTTTCTTTAAATTTCCTTTGAAAGTCTTCCCAAGAGGAAAAATTCTCAATATTTACTGTACCCCATTCCCAGTCTTCCCCTAGAAGTTACCCCACAGCAAATTTGATCTTCTTAGGACCTTCCCAATTTTTTGGTAATGCTTGGTTAAACCTTTTTGAGAAATGGCTTGGATGTACATCTCTGTCCAGCTTAAATTTAGGGAATTGTCTAGATAACCCTGAATTAGCTCCCCATTGTAAATTGGTCACAGCTTCACTAGTTAATACAACGTTAGGTGAAGATACCCGTTTTTCTACTTTGTTCTGTATAAGCTTAATCTCTTTCCACAGGTTGTCCATACCCTTCCTGGTATCATTAAGTTCAGAAGAAGGAATTGGTGATATGTTCCCAAATGTTATTCTCTCTATAATTTCTCCAGATTGTTCTTCCAATCTAATTACATTTATAATATCAGAGTTGGCTATTTTCTCTTTGAAATTCCATTCTACATTATCTACTCATGTACTGTCACCTATAATTTGCGGTTGAATGATCAGCATTAATTCATTATTCTTCTCTACACTCTCTTTCAAAGTGTACAACCCATCCCTTACATCATTATATTTAATATTGTACCATTTTCAAAAGATCCTAACTTTTCAATAAGTTCTGATTCTACATTGGTACATTTGTTCTCAATGTCCAGGTCTAACCTTTTTGATAAATCTTGCAAATTGTCATTCTGTTTATGACTAAGGTCAGCAAACATATGATTTATATGAGTTGTTAAAGAATTTGTCAACTCGTTCTTTAAATGTTGTTGTTGTCGTCTTCAGTCCTGAGACTGGTTTGATGCAGCTCTCCATGCTACTCTATCCTGTGCAAGCTTCTTCATCTCCCAGTACCTACTAGAACCTAAATCCTTCTGAATCTGCTTAGTGTATTCATCTCTTGGTCTCCCTCTACGATGTTTACCCTCCACGGTGCCCTCCAATGCTAAATTTGTGATCCCTTGATGCCTCAAAACATGTCCTACCAGCCGATCCCTTCTTCTAGTCAAGTTGTGCCACAAACTTCTCTTCTCCCCAATCCTATTCAATACCTCCTCATTAGTTACGTGATCTACCCACCTTATCTTCAGCATTCTTCTGTAGCACCACATTTCGAAAGCTTCTATTCTCTTCTTGTCCAAACTAGTTATCGTCCATGTATCACTTCCATACATGGCTACACTCCATACAAATACTTTCAGAAACGACTTCCTGACACTTAAATCTATACTCGATGTTAACAAATTTCTCTTCTTTAAATATATTTTTAAATTCTCTACTTTAATACTTATAGTGTCAGATTCAGTCTTCAAAGCACCATGCCTTCACATAGATTACTAAATTCTTTACTTTGAGAATCTACTTTGGTGCTCAACAAACCTAAATTTGATGTTTGAATATGAGTTTAACTTAAGACTCTGAGCATTTAATTGAGAATTTACCAAGCTTAGTTCTTTCCTTAGAGTCTCACTCTGAGCATTTAATTGCAGACTCTGAGCTTTAATTAAATTTATCAACTCAGCCCAGTCAGGCACTTTTTTGCTAACTTTCATGGCCATAGCTGGTTCTTGAGTGTCCCCAACCAGTTGTATCTTTTCCATACTTTTGTATGCTTTAGCTCTTGTAAGCATTTAAAACTAACTTTAAATATGATAACCTCACAAATAAAGTTCACTCAACAGTATCTTCTACCACTTTGTGCTAAAGTAATGAAGTTTTGTTTCATGCTCACCCAGCTTAGAATTCTTGTAGCATAGGTAAGCGGATGTGGAGGGAGGTCAGCACTGGTGAAAGCAGCTGGTGCAGTTGGTGTCAGATGTATGTTGGTTTCTGTGTCTGTGTCCCGGCGAGGTGTGTGAGAGCTTTATACTCCCCCACTGGATCTTATCGGTTGAAGTATTCTATGCGTATTTCTTCTTAGACAAAAATGTCGAGATCTTTGCTGTTTTATTGTTGTGAATTTTTCATGTTGTCACCATTTTTCATTCAAATTTTGCTCCATTAGATACTTGAGCATATTCCAATGTCTCAGAATAAATCCCTTGTCGTATTATGTTTGGTTGCTAGAGAAACACAATAGCTTCTTTTCTCATTTTTGACTGAAAATTCCTGTTTTTTTGGTCCTTTCACACAGGTCGCCATGTTCTAACATTCTGCTGACATAAAGTGTGAAAGTAGACATACAAACTTTCCTGTTCATCAGTTAACAATGTATTTGACTTTCATACACAATATAATTCACACTTTCAACATACATATGTAACTTTCTGTAAGTACCTCATACTGTCGAACATTAGAAACAAAATGAGTTACAGTTAAAAGAAAGTTGGCTTGACTACCATGACTTTCTTAAAATGAATCAGAAAATACATCTTGCCCCTACCGAGGCTGAGTCAAGAGTCTATGAGAGTACTTTTTCAGCTGTTCTTGTTTCACATAACGATAGTCAGTGACACAATAAGCACAAAGCTGCATATAGATTCCATGGTTCTTCGATACACATTCATTAACACATCTATGGATTGCCCAATGGGTACTTGGTGCCGTTCGACCACCGCGTCTACCTTCTACCCGCAACTGATTTTAAACCTGCACACACAGACATGAGATGCACAGTAGGTAGGCTTCTACCATCCCACACTCGTATGTAGAATATTGTGTGTTCAAGACAGTAGAAGGCTGAGTGGTTCTAGAATTTACACAGAAATTCTCGAATCACTACACCATTGCTGTTTGTGACTTCAGTTGGTGCACAATGAGAACTCACTGGAGGGCTGGGTGGAGGTCTGTTGTGTTTTCTGATGAAAGCTGGTTCTGTCTTGGTGCCAGTAATTGCTGTGGGTTGGTGTGTTGAGAGCCTACAACCAATCTGTCTGCATGCTAGACATAGTGGTCCTACACCTGAAGATACGGTCTGGGTTGCGATTTTGTGTGATAGTGGGAGCACTCTCTTGGTTATTTCATGCACCCTTACCATGAAACTGTGCATCAGTCTGGTGATGTGGCCTGTTGTGCTGCCATTCATGAACAGCATTCCAGGGGCTTTTATCCAACAGTGTAACACTTGCCCACATCCCACTGTTGTAACCCAATATGCTCTACAGAATGTTGACATGTTGGCTTGACCTGCTCAGTCACCAGATCTATCTCCAATTGAGCACATATGGGACACCATTGGACGACAACTAAAGCATCCACAACCAGCATTAACCATCCCTGTAGTGACTGACTAAGTGCAACAGGCATGGAACTCCATCCACAACTGACATCCAGCATCTGTACAACACAACGCATGCACATTTGCATGCTTGCATTCAACATTATGGGAGTTACAAGGGTTATTAATGAACAAGCATTTCACATTTGCAGTGGCTTATCTCACACCCACATTACCCTGTGATCTTGCAATGTTAATTACCTATATACGTCACCTAGACGAATGTATTCCCAAAATTTCATTACACCACATTAATGATTTTTCAGTGTTATGATTTTTCTTCTGTCAGTGTAGAATTAAATGCTTCAGTTTAAGAAGCAAGGGTATATATTTTTCCTGTCATCTCATATCCTCTTAGTTATGCAATGATGAACCTTCCCATATACCACAGCATATCAGCAAACAGTCGCAGATTGCTGCTCACCCTGTCTATCGGATCATTTATGATAGAGAATAAAAGTGGTTCTATCACACTACCCTTCGGCACTCCTGATGATACCCTAGTCTCTGATGAAAACTTGCCAGGAGGACAACATACTGGGTTCTATTACTTAAGAAGTATGCTTGGACCTTCATTACCAGTCTACAGTGTTTGTTAACAGTTTGTGGTAGGGCACTGTGTCAAATGCTTTCCAGAAATCTGGGAATATGGAATCTGCCAATTGTCCTTCATCCATAGTTTGTAGGATATCACAATAGGAAAGAACAAGCTGAGTTTTGCATGAGCAGTGCTTTCTACACCTACCTCTACATCTGGATAGATACTCTGCAAATCACACTTACATGCCTGGCAGAGGGTTCAATGAACCACTTTCACAGTAATTCTCTGTTATTCCAATCTTGAACGGCGTGCGAAGAAACAAACACCCATATCTTTCTGTGTGAGCGCTGATTTCGCATATTTTATTATGATGATCATTTCTTCCTATGTAGGTCAGTGTCAACAAAATATTTTCGTATTCAGAGGAGAAAGTTGGTAACCGAAATTTTGTGAGAAGATTCCAACACAACGAAAGTGCCATTGTTTTGCTGATGTCCACCCCAAATCCTGTTGCATGTTAAAAAAATGGCTCTGAGCACTATGGGACTTAACTTCTGAGGTCATCAGTCCCCTAGAACTTAGAACTACTTAAATCTAACTAACCTAAGGACATCACACACACCCACGCCCGAGGCAGGATTCGAACCTGCGACCGTAGCGGTCGCGTGGTTCCAGACTGTAGCGCCTTGAACCGCTCGGCCACACTGGCCGGCTGTTGCATGTTAGTGGCACTGTTTTGCAATAATACAAAATGTGCTGCTCTTCTTTGAACTTTCTCGATGTACTCCATTAATCCTATCTGGTAAGGATCCCAGACAATGCTGCAGTACTGCAAAAGACGACGGAAAAGCATAGTGTAGGCAGTCCCTTTAGTAGAGCTGTTACATTTTCTAAGTGTTCTGCTGATAGAATGCACTCTTTGCCTTGCCTTCCCCACAACATTTTCTATGTGTTTGTTCCCATTTAAGTTGTTTGTAATTGTAATTCGTAGGTATTTAGTTGAATTTACAGCCTTTAGATTTGACTGATTTATAGTGTAATTGAAGTTTAGTGGATTCCTTTTAGCACTCATGTGGATGACCTCACACTTTTCACTATTCAGGGCCAATAGCCAATTTCTGCACCATACAGATATCTTTTCTAAATCGTTTTGCAATTTGTTTTGATCTTCTGATGACTTTGCTAGACAATAAATGCAGATGATGCATCTGCAAACACACTAAAATGATTGCCCAAATTGTCTTCTAATTTTAGATAAGGAACCGCAGAGCTCCTATAATACTACCTTGGGGAATGCCAGAAATAACTTCTGTTTTACTCGACGACTTTCTGTCAGTTACCACAAACTGTGATCTCTCCGACAGGAAATCACGAATACAGCCACATAACTGAGACAATAATTCATAAGCGCACAGTTTTACTACAAGCTGCTTGTGTGATACAGTGTCAAAAGCCTTCTGAAAATCCAGAAATACAGAATCAGTTTGAAATCCCTTGTCAATAGCACTCAACACTTCCTGTGTCTAAAGAGCTAGTTGTGTTTCACAAGAACAATGTTTTCTAAATCCATGTTGACTGTGTGTCAATAGACTGTTCTCTTCAAGGTAATTCATGATGTTCGAACACAATATATGATTCAAAATCCTGCAGCATATTGACGTTAATGATATGCGTATAATTTAGTGGATTACTCGTACTACCTTCCTTGAATATTGGTGTGACTTGTGCAACTTTCCAATCTTTGGGTACAGATCTTTCATTGAGCAAGCTATTGTATGTGATTGTTAAGTATGGAGCTATTGCATCAGCATACTCTGAAAGGAACCTTATTGATTTACAGTCTGGACTGGAAGACTTGCTTTTATTAAGTTATCTAAGTTTCTTGATTACTCTGAGGATATCTACCACTAAGTTATGTGTGTTGGGTGCTGTTCTTGATTCGAATTCTGGAATATTTACTTCATTTTCTTTGGTGAAGGAATTTTGGAAGGCTGTACAGTATTTAGTAATTCTGCTGGCCGGGAGTGTTGGCATGCTCCTGAAAGCCAAACTACTGGGAGACTGTTGTGTGGGAGAGAACTGTAGTTCAACTGCAGTTTTAGCCATTTCATGAGCTCAGAAGCATCCGTG
This sequence comes from Schistocerca piceifrons, assembly GCF_021461385.2. NCBI lineage: Eukaryota > Metazoa > Arthropoda > Insecta > Orthoptera > Acrididae > Schistocerca > Schistocerca piceifrons. The sequence goes on along the minus strand of NC_060139.1, from coordinate 360,647,665 downwards.
GTGCTTTTGTTGACCTGTGGACTCAACCAAGATGGCAGTGCAGAGAATTTCGGTGAATAGTCAAGCCAGAGTTAGAGAAGACGCACATGCTCAGGAAACCGCAGTGATCATATGAAACTTCCTTCAGGAGAACAAAGCCAGTAGTAATTCTGCTTCGGCAGCACTGTCATTGATAATATTTCCATTGATATCGTGCAGAGAAGGCATTGACTGTATCTTGCCACAAGCATACTTTACATATGACCAGAATCTTTTTGAATTTTCTGCCAGGGTTCTAGACAAAGTTTGGTTGTGGATACTATTATAAGCATCTCGCATCAAAGTTCATGCTAAATTTCGAGCTTCTGTAAAAGATCATCAATCTCGGAGATTTTGCGTTTCTTTAAATTTGCCATGCTTTCTGCAACAGTGTTCTGATCCATTTTGTGTACCATGGAGGGTCAGTTCCAACGTTTGTTAATTTATTTGGTGCCTAAATCTCCCAAAAGCTGCTGATACTATTTCTTTAAATTCAAGCCACATCTGATCTGAACTTACATTGTTAATTTGGAAGGTCTCTCAGGAAGGCACCAAGTGAATTTTTATCTGCTTTTTTGATTAGGTATATTTATCATTTATTTTTGGAGGGTTTGGGGTGTCACTATGACAACCCTGTGTTCACTAATCCATGTATCTGTTTTGATGCTAAGAGGTCAAAGTGTGTTTTCACAACTGTATACTATTCATATGGGCTCGTGAACTAACTGCTCGAAATAATATTCAGAGACTGCATTTAGCACAATTTCTAATGATGTTTTATGCTTGCCTCTGGATTTAAACATTATTTTTGCCAACATATTGTGGGTAAATTAAAGTCACAACCAACTATAATTGTATGAGTCAGGTAAACTCAAATTTTATGTGAACCCTTCAGCAATTGTAACCCAACCACCCCACGGCACTAGTCTGAGGAATCTGCAGCCTACACAGTTGCAGACTGTCTCAACCTCTGATTCAGACCCTCCACTCAGCCATTTACCAGAGGTCTGCAATTGGTCCTTTCGAGACTTGCAAGCAAGACTGGCAGCCTTTACCACTTCTGTTAGCTGCTCGAAATCAGAAAGAATCTCTTCCGATCCAAAGTGACACACATCATTGATAATGATGTGAGCCACCATCTGCAGTTGGCTGCACCCTGTGCTCTTTGTGGCATCTGGAAGGACCTGCTTCACATCTGGAATGACTCCAACTGGTATGCACATGAAATGCATGTTGGCTTTCTTTCTCTCCTTGGCAGCCATGTTCCTAAGGGGCTCCATAATACACATAACATTGGAGCTCCCATTTACCAATAATCCCACCCTCTGTTATTGTGAATCTTGCAGACTGAGAGGTTTCCTCGGAAACAGGACAAGCAACTGCATTTGGCTGATGGGCAGTGTCAGCCACAGACAGCACCTGTAACCTGTTTGTCAGACAACCTGGGGAGGCCTGATGTGCGGCCCCCTGGTAAGTCTTTCATTGTCTGCCACACCTTGAGGCAGTCTCCTAATCGACCACAGGTGAGGAGTCAACCTCAGTGTGCGCAGTAACTGGGCTGGCCTTTGGTGTGGACTGAATGGAGGAAGCAGACGTGCTGGACATCAATTGGATCTCCATGGGCGACCCACAACAGTGATGCCCAACCACTACAGCTTAAAACTGTGTAAATGAAGCCACCACAGCCTGGAGCTGAGAGAAAAGTGTTACCAATTCGTCTTGCATCTGCACTCAGCTATCACAGTCCCTATCCAGAATGAAGACCATGGAAAACTACACTACACAGACGAACAAGGACTATCAAGACATGCTACAGAACTCTTATCATAGATAGGGAGGAAAACTCAAGGACTGTGCCTAATACATTAGATCAGTGCCTTTTTTTCTAAAAAAAAGTTTGAGGGTACTCCGACACTGGATATAATGCAGCGAAAATTCCTTAGAACTGAGGCATGGGATACCACCCATCTGCTTTTAGCCATGACATAATCAACATGTTGAACTGCAAAAAAAAAAGTGGTATTGGACTTTTCAGTTGACTTTCAGCTCAAAGGAAGCAGGCGATACCGAGAAATACCCAACCATACAAGAGAATGTGGTATCAAACACTTCAGTTTATATCATCTCAAATGAAGCACGTGATTCCCACCAACCCGTTGTTGTTGTTGTTGTTGTTGTGGTCTTCAGTCCTGAGACTGGTTTGATGCAGCTCTCCATGCTACTCTATCCTGTGCAAGCTTCTTCATCTCCCAGTACCTACTGCAGCCTACATCCTTCTGAATCTGCTTAGTGTATTCATCTCTTGGTCTCCCTCTACGATTTTTACCCTCCATGCTGCTCTCCAGCACTAAATTGGTGATCCCTTGATGCCTCAGATCACGTCTTACCAACCGATCCCTTCTTCTGGTCAAGTTTTGCCACAAACTCCTCTTCTCCCCAGTTCTATTCAATACCTCCTCATTAGTTATGTGATCTACCCATCTAATCTTGAGCGTTCTTCTGTAGCACCACATTTTGGAAGCTTCTATTCTCTTTTTGTCCAAACTATTTATCATCCATGTTTCACTTCCATACATGGCTACACTCCATACAAATACTTTCAGAAACGACTTCCTGACACTTAAATCTATACTCGATGTTAACAAATTTCTCTTCTTCAGAAATGCTTTCCTTGCCATTGCCAGTCTACATTTTATATCCTCTCTACTTCGACCATCATCAGTTATTTTGCTCCCCAAATAGCAAAACTACTTTACTACTTTAAGTGTCTCATTTCCTAATCTACTTCCCTCAGCATCACCCAACTTAATTCAACTACATTCCATTATCCTCATTTTGCTTCTGTTGATGTTCATCTTATACCCTCCTTTCAAGTCATTGTCCATTCTGTTCAACTGCTAATCCAAGTCCTATGCTGTCTCTGACAGAATTACATTGTCATCAGCGAACCTCAAAGTTTTTATTTCTTCTCCATGGATTTTAATATCTACTCCGAACATTTCTTTTGTCTCCTTTACTGCTTGCTCAATATACAGATTGAATAGCTACAACCCTGTCTCACTCCCTTCCCAACCACTGCTTCCCTTTCATGTCCCTCGACTCTTATGACTGCCATCTACTTTCTGTACAAATTGTAAATAGCCTTTCGCTCCCTGTATTTTACCCCTGCCACCTTCAGAATTTGAGAGAGAGTATTCTAGTCAACATTGTTAAAAGCTTTCTCTAAGTCTACAAATGCTAGAAATGTAGGTTTGCCTTTCCTTAATCTTTCTTCTAAGATGAGTTGTAGGGTCAGTATTGCCTCACGTGTTCCAACATTTCTACAGAATCCAAACTGATCTTCCCTGATGTCGGCTTCTACCAGTTTTTCCATTGGTCTGTAAAGAATTCGCATTTGTATTTTGCAGCTGTGACTTATTAAAATGATAGTTCGGTAATTTTCACATCTGTCAACACCTGCTTTCTGTGGGATTGGAATTATTATATTCTTCTTGAAGCCTGAGGGTATTTCGCCTGTCTCATACATCTTGCTCACCAGATGGTAGTGTTTTGTCGGGACTGGCTCCCCCAAGGCTGTCAGTAGTTCTAATGGAATGTTGTCTACTCACGGTGCCTTGTTTCGACTTAGGTCTTTCAGTGCTCTGTCAAACTGTTAACGCAGTATCATATCTCCCATTTCATCTTCATCTACCTCCTCTTCCATTTCCATAATATTGGCCTCAAGAACATCACCCTTGTATAGACCCTCTATATACTCCTTCCACCTTTCTGCTTTCCCTTCTTTGCTTAGAACTGGGTTTACATCTGAGCTCTTGATATTCATGCAAGTGGTTCTCTTTTCTCCAAAGGTCTCTTTAATTTTCCTGTAGGCAGTATCTATCTTACCCCTAGTGAGATAAGCCTCTACATCCTTACATTTGTCCTTTAGCCATCCCTGCTTAGCCATTTTGCACTTCTTGCCGATCTCATTTTTGAGACATTTGTATTCCTTTTTACCTGCTTCACTTACCCAAGGATTTCTACTAGCCCTCGTCTTTTTACCTACTTGATCCTTTGCTGCCTTCACTATTTCATTCCTCAAAGCTACCCATTCTTCTTCTACTGTATTTCTTTCCACCATTCCTGTCAATTGTTCCCTAATGTTCTCCCTGAAACTCTGTACAACCTCTGGTTCTTTCAGTTTATCCAGGTCCCATCTCCTTAAATTCCCACCTATTTGCAGTTTCTTCAGTTTTAATCTACAGTTCATAACCAATAGATTGTGCCCAGAGTCCACATCTGCCCCTGGAAATGTCTTACAATTTAAAACTTGGTTCCTAAATCTCTGTCTTACCATTATATAATCTATCTGAAACCTTCCCTACCAACCCCTGAACAATAAAAAAAATGGTATCGTACACTTCAGTTGATCTATAATACACCTCAAATGAAACAAGTGAGTCCAATCAACCCTCCAACATACAAAACAATACAAGGAAATATTACTGAACAAATATTTTAAACTATAAAACACCACTAAAAGACACAATACAACAAAAATCATTCACACATATCATCAACAACAATAGTAACTACACTACAAAAATCTTTTGTAACCTTGTCTGGCTCCTGAAATGGCATAGATGATGGGTGGTATCCCATGCTTCAACTGACCCAATTTTTAATACAGCTGAAAATTTATTTAACTATAAAACTACAGTGTAACATACATTAATAACATGTCAATGACATCACTTTTCCCCACCAAAAACTGCACTGGTATCATTCATATTGCAATTACCAACACGAAAAAATGAAATAAAAAATTTATGTCCATGAAATAAATCTTTGGCACTCTTTCAAGTTCTCAACATCATAAAAAAATTACTTTGTTGACGAAAAAGCTTAGGGGTACGCATCTCCCAGTGTTCCCGCAGAAAAACAGCACTGCATTAGATTAACATGCAGATATTCAAAAACTGAACTACCAAAGCACTCAGGTGAGACTAAATAATTTGCTCCTTATTAGGAACTTGTAATACGTCATGACATCTGTTTGCTTTTGATGCAAACTGAAAATACAAGAACTCTGTCCATTAAGTTAACACACAGAAACTCAAGAAACTAAATTACCAAAGCACACAGATAAAACTATACAATTCGCTCCTGGTTAGGAACTTGTAAAATGTCACAAAATCAGTTACTTCCCTGTTGCTGCTGGCATCTGGGCCAGCTGCTGCTTTCTGACTAGCCACCTAATTCCAACAAGTGGTCACAAGCTTTCAAAATGAATGAACGAATGACTTTTGACACACGCTATGGGACTCTTCTGTAGGTACAGAGGAAACTGCAAGAACTGTGTGTAATAAATTAGATTATCATGCAGAGATGCAGAAACTGAACTACTAAAGCACTCAGGTGAGACCAAATAATTTACTCCTAATTATGAACTTGTAATATGTCACAAAATTGGTTTAATTTCTCATGAAAATGAAAATGCGAGAACTCTGCCTATTAAATTAATATACAGAAACTCAAGAAACAAAACTACCTAAGCACACAGATGAACTATACAATTTGCTCCTGGTTAGGAACTCATAAAATGTCACAAAATTGGTTACTTCCTTGTTGTTGCTAGTGTCTCAGCCAGCTGCTGCTGCCTGACTGGATCTGTGCTGATTTGTGGACAAAAGCTTTTCCCTCTTTAAAAACTTAATTATATTCAGACTGAGAATATTTTCAGGAGTTCTGCAGTAAACTGATGGTAAGGATATTGGCCTGTAATTTTATGAGCCCATTCTTTTATTCTTCTTATATACAGGAGTCACCTACACTTTTTTCTGGTGGTTCTGGACTTTGCACTGGGTGAGAGATTTGTGATAAGGGCATGGTAAGTAAGGGGCCAATACAATCTCCTATTTAAAATGTCATGCAGTGAATACATATAAATTGGTGTGGTTTCTCATGTTACTCTGTGTTTTACATTGTAAGACTTACCATTGGTTGGGCTGCAGTAATTGAAGGTTTGTGGATGCAGGGAACAGTTGTACAGCAGGTATGATTGGAGGAGTAACAATGTTTTTGGTGGAGATTATTATCTGGGAATGACTTTTGATTAGGGTCATCAGTATTTTGACTGGTGTGAAGCAGTTCACCTAAATTCCTCTCGTGCAGCAACCTGTTCATCCAGAGCAGCACTTGTGCGCATCGTGCTCAATTACGTGTTGGATATTTTTCAATCTCTGTCTCCTCCCTACAGTTTTTACTCTCTATAACCCATTGAAGTACCACTGAAGTTATTCCTTGACGTCTCTAATACATCCTTCTTATCAGTGTCTTTCTTATATTCCTTTCTTTGCCAATTCTGCAGAGAACCTCATCATTTTTGTCTGTCTACCTAATTTTCAACATTCTTCTGTAGCACCACTCACATGCTTCTGTTCTCTTTTGTTCTGGTTTTTTCACAGACCATGATTCTCTTTTATACAATGCAGTGTTCCAAAGGCACATACTCAGAAATTTCTTCCTCTTTTGGTCAGGAATGCCATCTTTGCCTGTACTATTCTGCTTATTATGTCCTTGCTTATTCGTTGTTTTGCTTTGAAGGTACCAGAATTTCTTTACTTCATGGCCCAAATTTTGATTTGAGTGTATACTAATCTCATTTCTGCTACTCCTCATTTCTTCCATGTTCCTTTTGGTAATTCACAATTCATAGTGCATGTTCATTAGACTGTTCATCCTGCTTAACAGATCCTGCAATTCTTCCTCACTTTCACTGATAGCTGTATCATAGCAAATCTTGTCGCTGATATCCTTTCACCCTGGATTTTAATCCCATTCCTGGATCTTTCATTTGATTTATTTATTGGTTCTTAGCTGTATAGACTGAAAAGTAGTATTGAAGTACTACATTCATGGCTTATACCCTTCATAATTCAAGCACTTCATTGTTTGTCTTACATTCTTATTTTTCTTTCTTGATTCTTGTATATTTTGTGTATTTTTCATGTTCCCTTTCCCGAGAATTTCAAACATCTTGCACTGTGCTACATTGTCAAATGCTTTTTGTGCACTGACAACTCCCGCAAATGTGTCTTGATTTTTCTTAAATCTTGCTTACGTTATCAAGCATAATGACAGATCTGCCACTCTGCTTTTACCTTTCATAAAGGCAAACTGATCATCATCTGACAGATTCTCAGTTTTGTGTATGTTATTCTTTTCAGCATCTTGGATGCATGAAATGTTAAGTGGACTGAGAGATAGTTCTCACACTTATCTATCCCTGCTGCTTTCAGGACTGTGTGGTTGATATTTTTCCAAAACTCTGATAGTATGTCTCTACAGTTGTAGATTCTATAAACTGACTTGAATGGTAATTTGGTTGCTACTTCTCTCAATGATTTGAGATATCCCAAAGGAATTTTATCTGCCTGCCACCTTATTTTATCACGAGTCTTCCAAAGCTCCATTAAACTCTAATGCTGGAGCCTATGTGCCTTCCATATCTCCTCCCATTTGTTCCTCTATATCATCTGACATTTCCTCTCCTTCATAGAGGCCTTAAGTGTATTCTTTCCACTTCTCTGCCTTCTCTTCTACGTTTAATAGTGAAGTTATCTTGCTCTCTTAGTGATGATGCCTTTGCTTTTAATTTCGTAGAAGTGGTAGTGGTAGTAGGTTGTGGTAGTATATTTGACAAGGTGACAGCTTGGACAGCCCTGGCACAGACCACAAACACTTGAATATTGAGCTCATGAAGATAAGTAGTTAATTCTGTAAGAACCATCAGTTACATTAATATTGCACTGTAAGGAAGTTAATTAGAGTGTATTTCATTTTATCTATTGAAGGTTTCGCTTTAGATGTAGGTTTTTATACAAATTTAAGACATTTGCATTAGTAGTAAGTGAAGAATTCAGGTCGTTTTTGATACAAATATATTTAGTAATGCCCTGTGTACTGGGGGAATTAAAGGTTTAACTTCTGTCTTGTATATCTTTTTTAAAATGCGTAACGTCCATATTGCGCTTACACGAACTGAAGCTTAATTTTTCAGGTATACAAGTTTTGAGCTTTAATGCTATTTTAAGTGCATTATGTTACAGCATATGTTAATAGTATACACATATATTAGTGTTCCACATAACTTTAGTGACTCTGTGGCGTCGATAGTTCATATCAACCAGGAAACTTAATATCTGTGAACTCTAAGTGCTCTGTCGAGCCTCCATCTTTAGTTTATAAGTCAGTTCTTTCTTGTACTTCATTCTGTATGGACGCAGTGTCAAGTGTAAATATATATGAGCTATGACATATATGGGAATTAAGTTTTCTATATCCTGATTACCGATCCCATTCCCATAGTAGTGACACTGCAGTTCGTTCGTGTTTCGTGTCTTCCACGATGGTGTTTATGCAACAGGTTATAAGCACTATGCAACGACCATGTCAAATGTTTGAAAATATGGAAGCACAACTACACTCACCGAGTTTCATCGTTTCTTTGGCAATCGTGTATTCATCATTTACGCACAGTGATTCGCGTTCTCAACCATTGCCGTGTGCTAACCTCTTTAGTTTTCAATGGTCGACAACTACGCCGTTAGAGCAAAAAATGGACTCAGGCTTCACATCACCAGATTATGCCCATCTGGCAGTGAAATGTGAACTGAAAAATATTTCGAATTGTGTCTCTTCAAATCGAGTGTTTCAAGAACAAAGTGATCTCTATTCGAACACGTGTTTAGCCACCCACCGGCGTGCTACATCAGTTACTGTCGGGTCGTGTGCAACACTGCCATTACTGCAAACTGCACCGGATCCATTCCATGCACATGGTGTTCCAGTTGTGTCCAATTTACATGCACAATTCAGTGTTTCGCGTAACATGGACCCCTTACCTTGCCTCAGTCGCCCGCCACATGCACTACAGGCATGCTATGCATCAAATAGTATGCCCATGGGTGGCATTCTCAACCCCCCCCCCCCCCCCCCCCCCCCCACTCACTTGCAGGGATCCCCATTTCTGGTCGCTCAACTGCCTGCCGCTCCCACAGCACCGCTTGTGTCAGCTGCCCCGGTGTCTTGCCCTGTTCTGGAAGCGGGTCGTTTCCATCCAGCACTCATCACTCATGGTCCAGTTTCTGGGCCCCCCTCGTGTGCTGTCCATCCACCAATTTCCATGGTACCATCCTTGCCTGCCTCGCCATGTTTTTGTGACACACAGACAACTATACCACCTGCCGCTACTATGGATTCACTTGCCTGGTTTAAATACGGGCCTACTGCGCCGGCCTTTGACTTAACCTCAGTTCAGCCGCTACCCCAGGAGACACTGAAGTCACTGTTGTTACCCCCTCCTGGCCTCCTGACGAAGTTACCACCCTTATACGAGAACAACCCAGCATAGTGGTTTGCACTCATCGAGCATCTGTTTGAGTTACACCATGCGTCTGACAACAACTCAAAGTTTCTCTGCCTCGTCACACACCTCCACGACCACTCGGATTTGATTTGTGACCTGCTCCTTTTGCCGCCACCTGCACCAAAATAAGAGTCTGCAAATAAGAGTATAATGGAACAACTTGCCTGCTCACCACAAGAGTTAATATCAAGATTCCTTACGAGGAGCACCTGGGGGAACACACCCCCTCACAGCTCTGGCGCCGCCTTTGATTGCTCATGGATGAGCATACCATGCCTGACGCCACACTGTGGGCTGTGTGGTCTGCTAGACTACCTACCAATCTACAAATCCATCTGTTACCACACTTGTTCGATTCCATCAGCTCCCACCTATGCATTGCTGACCAGTTGTATTTGCTGCTGCGGCAACATCAGCCAGTTCATTCCACACCATTCATCGGCACAACCGCCCCCGCATACCGACCTTTGGTCGGCAGAGGCAGGGCTCGCTCCGCCGTCACCTCATCTACTTCTCCTGGCAGCGTCGGCTCACTCTCCCTGCTGTCTGAGCACTCCACGATCACCCATGCACCTTACGACCGGTCTATTGGGGAGAAGCTGCTCCCGCTGTCACAGTCGCCACCTCCTTCTCACCCTGCTCACCCTTTCTGCTGGTACAATAAAGTGTTTGGTGATGATGCCAAGAAGTGCAGGTTGCCATGCCAACACCCAAACGCCGATCGCAGGAACTAAGAGACACCGAGTCCTGCGGGGAACCTAACAGGCGTCCTCTTACATTGCACTCCATTCACTCGTCCGCCCGGCCAAGTGGTCCTCTCTATGTGACTGACATTGCGTCAGGTCTAGCTTTTCTGGTCGACACTGGCGCTAACGTGTTGATTATACCTACTTCAATGGCTCCACCCACTTCTTCACAGACAAAGTCTCCTCTATGAACTGTAAACGCATCGACGCTACCTACGTCAGACTCAGTAAAGGTTACGGTGACCCCATCTCCTTCTCTACGTTTTCCCTGGACGTTCTACATTGCTGACATTGATGAACCGATCCTCAGTATGGATTTTTTGTCTCATTACGAACTATCTCCGAATGTCGTACAGGGTTCAGTGCTCCACCATCCTACGAACACTTACATACCGGGCACCTGCACCTATGACCAACGCTCTGTTTCCAGCACAACATAAAATATCATTCACGAGTGCTCCGCCCTTGTGGGCAACATTGTGACCTGCGTTACTGACCTACTGTCAGAATACGACTCAGCGACGCAACTCCACCAGGACAACAAGAAGCTGAAACAACGTATTGCATCCACTTACAGCGAGCTCATCGCAGCTCGTACCTCGCTTCTGCAACTGCAGTCCATGGCTCTGCCACCTATACAAGATTGCTCAGCCGAGCCTAGCTCGAACTCTCACCAGGTTAGTCCACAAATTTTAATTGCATGTGACATTCCATTCCCTCCGGGGCGCTCGCCTCATCCAGTGCTGTGTGTTTCAAATAGTGCTGCTAATAACAGTCCCGCACACGTTGCGACAACGCCCACCTCTCGGATAGTTACCATGCTTGCTGATAAACATTCCCCCTCTCTCACTCACCGGTCACATGACCCAGTGGCTATTGTGGCCCCATGTACGACGCCAGTGCTTCTCTCGCCCGTGCCGGTCGTCCAGTGCTAGGTTAACAGCGGACAGTTGCCACCCGTTCCCCTTCCCTCTGCACTGCGTGTGCACCCACCCCCTCCACACAAGCGCACGCCGTGCTCCCATAACAGACATGTGACTTTCGTGCTACCTTTCCCAACTCACGCTAATGGCTATGCCTCGTCGCTCCCTACTCGTCCGAAGACTTGGCACCAGGATGTTAACCAATCTCATGTGCAGTTCTCAGTTTCTTCCATCACTGTTGGAATGACACAAAAGATAGTTACCACTGTCAGCCCTCAGCCCTCCTATTAGGCCTCAACCCTATTAAGTTGCGCGTGGCCCGACAGCAGATTAATGAACTTTTGGCGGCAGGTGTTCTGCAACCTTCAGACAGCAACTGGTCTTCACCAATCCACCTCGTCCCCAAACAAGACAGGTCTTTTCGAATGTGCAGCGATCACAGACGCATAAACGCTCGTACCGTCTTGGACAATTACCCAGTGCTGAACATCAATGTCTTCACTCATATGTTATTGGGCGCTACAATTTTCAATCTTATTGACTGTAAACGTGCCTACCACCAGATTCCCGTGGCGCCAGAAGACATTCCTAAGACGGCTATTATGACGCCACTCGATTTATTCCAATACCACCTCATGCCATTTGGCCTAAAAAATGCAGCACAAATGTGGCAATGTTTCATTGACTCTATCTTGCGACAGTTCGAGTTTTGCTTTGTTTATCTAGATGACATTCTCGTTTTCAGCAGCTCAGCAGTGGAACATGAAAATCATCTGTCTGCAGTCCTCCAGACCTTGAACTCCAACGGTGTCGAGGTCAACAAAGACAAGTTTCAGTTGCACCAGGAGTCAGTCTCCTGCCTAGATTACACCGTCTCTGCTGACGGAATACAGCCTCCCAAATCTCGTGTGCAGGCTATCACGTTTCTGCCGCCCCTGGCTACTTACAAAGAGCTACGCCGTTTCCTCAGCACCATCAATTACTATCGTCACCATCTGCCTTCTGCCGCTGCTGTTCAGGCGCCCCTGATGGACGCGCTATCAGGCAAGCAAACTTCCGGTATCAAACCCGTCTCTTGGACTGCTCCGATGCTAGAGGCCTTCAAGGCTCTGAAGAATTCTTTAGCTCACGCTGTGACACTCGCCCACCCTGCCACCTCGGCCGAGTTATTCATCACTATGGATGCTGTTGTATTCTCCAACAGTTCATTGAACATAACTTCTTCTACAATACAATAGCTGGCTGTACAATAGATGTAGACGTCCGTCGATCTAGCCGGAGATGTGGTTCCTCTCGGTTGGCTGGTACTTCGATCGGCGGTGCAGTACAGCAGCTTCGGTGATATCTTCTTGGAGACTCTGCTATAGCAGTTGCCATTAGCAGTGGACAAAGACTGGTCTGCCTTCGACCGGCCGGGCCTATATAGTGAGCTGGAGCCAATAGAAATCCGGCGTAGGAATCCGTGGCCGGATATGTCGCAGCGACCTCTGCAAGGAAAGGTTCCTATTAATCGACTGGACTCTTTGGCGTGTTTACCTGATGTCTTTGCCTGTTTGGCTGTTGGTTTGTTTCCCTCATAGCGTGGCTGTTATGTGGTGCTGCCTGCCATTTAGGGGAACCCGATGGCAGACAGTACACACCTTCCTTCCCGGGGGGCGGGGGGAGGGGGGGGGGGGAGTGGAGGGCGACGTCGTCCTGCTCGGCCTTGGCGGCCTCATGGAGGAGGCGGTGAAAACTCGCCGCCACAGAGTAGGGCGTGGAGTGGTGGGCCAGACGGTTGGAGCTGCATCGCAGAAGAGGTGGGGAAGCCAGCCGCGACGGCACCAGGGGCATAGGTTCATCGATGTCCGCGGGATGCTGCCCAGAAAGTGGACTGTGCGGGCATCGCTGGCTAGGCTGCAACATCGGCGGCAGCAATGCCAAGGGCATGGGGACATCGTCAACGATGGCGGATGGTGCAGCTGGTCGGGCCGGTGGAGGAGCCAGTGGAGCCTGCAGCCGCTGTGGAGACGACGGCTGTTGCTGCTGGATGGGGTCTAGCACTCCTGCACGCTGACCGTGGGTAGAAGGGAGCACATCTGGGTGACCGGAAGAAGGCGGCGGAGCGGCTTGCTGGAAAACCCTGATACCGGCGCTGGAGTTGGTTGCGGTGCCAGCGGACCACTGTGTCGGCGATGCATAGGCTGACAGCCTCACGGCTGGACGGAGCCAATGGGCATCGACCGATAGGAACTGAGGAACAACGTCAGCGACTGATCCAAAGTGTGGCTGGAGGCATACTTTGTCATTTGGGCCTTAAATATCCAGACGAGGCATTTGACCTCGCCATTCAATTGCGGGTGAAAGGGCGGAGTATGGGCGTGTTGGATGCCGTTGGCAGAACAAAACGTCGCGAATTCCTGGCTCCGGAATTGAGGGCCGTTATTGGCAACAATTATTGGCGGCAACCCTTCTAAAGAAGAAAACTTTCTGGACAGCAGCGAGGGTCGCTTCCGAAGTGGTACTGGTGCAACGGATAACGAACGAAAAATGTGAAAAGGCATCGGTGATGAGAAGCCATTGGTAGCCGAGGAAGGGGCCGGCGAAGTCCAAATGAATGTGATCCCAGGGACCCGCCGGCTTAGGCCAAGAGAGGAAGGTTTTAGGGGGCCGGGACAGCTGTTGGGCGCACGTGGAGCAATTCTGAACCATGTGAGTGACGTCCCTGCTAAGCCCGAACCAAAAGATGTGACGCCGGGCCAATGCCTTGGTGTGAGCGATTCCCCAATGGCCTTGATGTAAGAGACGCAAGACTTCGGTCCATAAATGCTGGGGAATGACCACACATGGAGTGGACGTAGGGTCGACCCACAATAGGACACCATCCACCGCTGACAGCTGATGGCGGATAGAAAAAAAGAACCGAAGGTGCTGCTGGTCACGGATGGGAGCACAGCTGGGCCACCCGCGCTGAACATAGGAGCGGACATGGCGCAACAATGGGTCACTCATGGTCGCAATTGCCACCATGGAGGCCATGATGGGAAACCCACGCAGGGTGTCGTGGATCGCTTCATCAACTTGGAACACGAGGACGTCCAAAGAGTCAAACGCAGGGTTGGGACCAAGAGGAAGGCAGGAAAGAGCATCCACGTTGGCGTGCTAGGAGGTGGACTTAAAATGCAAGGTGTAACGGAGTTGCAAGAGGAACAGGGCCCATCGTTGAAGCCTCTGAGATGTCTTCGTAGGAAGCCGGGCCTCCGGGGAAAACAGGGAGAGGAGGGGCTTGTGGTCAGTGACGATATGAAAGGCCCATCCATATAAAAAAGGCATGAGTTTGGAACAGGCGAATACAATAGCCAATGCCTCCTTTTCAATCTGAGAGTACTTCAGCTGGGTGGCAGTTAGGGCCTTGGATAGAAAAGCCACCGGATGTTCTGTCCCATCCGGAAGCTTGTGGGATAGGACAGCCCCGACCCCGTAATCAGAGGCGTCCATTGCTAGGAGCAATGGCAGGGATGGATCATACGGCATCAGGCAGGAGGCCGATTGCAACTGGCATTTGAGGGTGGAAAAGGCCATCTGACAGGCCGGGGACCAACTGAAGGGGAAATTTTTGCAACATAGGTGATATAAGGGGGCCACCACCTGAGCGGCCGATGGAAGGAACGTCCGGTAATATGATATTTTTCCAAGGAAGGATTTCAGCTGATGGATGTTCTGTGGGTGAAGCAGGCGGTGTGTGGCATTCACATAGGAAAATGATGGAGAGATGCCTTTATGTAAAATAACATGTCCTAAAGAGGAAATAGAAGGCTGAAAGAAGGAACACTTCTCCTTATTGCATTTTAGCCCAGCCTGGCAGAGGCGAAGAAACAGCTGACGCAAGTTGGTAAGATGGGCTGCAGCAGTAGGGCCCATAACGACAATGTCGTCAAGGTAATTAATGCAACCGGGAGTGTGCTGCAGAAGTTGTTCCAAGAAGCGTTGGAAAATGGCTGGGGCGCTAGCCAGGCCAAACATGAGGTGCGTGACTTGGAACAGGCCAGCGGGAGTATTCAGAACGGTTAGGGCTTGAGAAGCTTCATCCAAAGGAACCTGGAGGTACGCCTCAGCAAGATCAATTTTGGTAAAGTAACGACCACCAGCCAATTTACGGAAGAGATCATCAGGCCAAGGGAGCGGAAAGTCGTCCACCTGGAGCTGGCGGTTGAGGGTCGCCGAAAAGTCCCCGCAGAGATGGAGACGCCTGCCTGGCTTCTGGACGATGATGAGAGGCGTGGCCCAGGTGCTGAACTGAACAGGCCGGAGCACCCCTTCCTGTTGCAGATGGTCCAATTTGTCGCGCAGCAGCTGCTGGAGAGTGACGGGGACCTGCCTCACCTGGAAGTATTGAGGGCGGGCTGACGGCCGGAGGTGGAGGGTTGCTGCAAACCTCTTGGCGCACCCAATGCCGGGGGAGAAGAGATCGTGGAATTCGGTGCAGAGAGAGTCAACTTCGGGAAACGGCACCTGTGGAGAAACCAGATGTACATGATCGTCGATTGTGAACCCGAACATTTGGAAAGCATCCAACCCAAACAGATTGGTAGCATTGGAACTGTTGACTATCAGAAAAGAAATCGTACGACTGACAGATTTGTAAGAAACCACCATCGTGAACTGCCACAACAAAATGATTTCCTGTCTGTTGTACGTAAGGAGGCATTGAGGAGCCGGTTGAAGGCTTGGCACTCCTAAAATGGTGTAGATAGTGTAATTGAGCAGGGATACCGCAGCCCCTGTATCGATCTGCATTCAAACTGGCTTAACCAATATGGTGACATCAATATACAGTTTGGGGGACCCTGAAGACACAACTTGGTTGGTGTCCATGGATGCCTCGGTGTCAGAGCGCCTGGAGATCGGCGCCGTGGCAGAGCAACAGACAGTTGCAAGGTGCCCGTCCCGACCGCTACGGCGACACATCGCCCAGCGGTCAGGACAATCCTCGCGTTCATGCTGGGAGTAGCGTCCCAAAAAAGATGGAAGGTGCAGGGGTTCCCTGCAGCGGCGTTGCTGGCCCGGCGGCGGCTGCTGGTTGTCTTCCTGGAACGACAGTCTTTTTTTCTTTTTCGTACGCCGAGAAGATGCCAGGGTGTTGTGCTGGGGAGTGCGGTGTGAAGGTATGTATATGGCCGCGACATCCTCCTGGACGTCGGAAGTCTCTTCTCGGATGGCTGTGATGTCGGCCCACATTTCCAATCTGCGGTCAGCTGCAGTGGAAACTTCAAACTTGAATGTAAGTTCTATGATTTGATCTAGCGATGGGTCCTCGAACTTTAAGGTGTTGTGGCGGAAAGCCGCGTCTGGGGCTGCTTGAATCAGGTGATCCCGGACCATGTCATCTGTGTAAGCTTCCCGGGATATGCGGGTGACAAAGTTGAACTTCCGAGCGAGACCTTGGAGTTCAGCAGCCTATTGTAGGTACGTCTGATCGGGTTTCTTTCGACTCTGGTGAAATTCCACTCTTGCTGCCATGACGTGATATCTGCGGCGATAGTAGGAGGTGAGACACTCACATAGGGTGGTGAAGGTAAGACTGTCAGGATCACGTGGCTGGAGTTTCGTCAGGAGCATGTACATACGGGAGACATTCCAAGAAAGAAAATAGGCTCTCTGATCATTTTCCTGAGATACCTGATGAATCGGGAAATGTCGACGAATCCTCTTTTCGTATGTTTCCCAATCTTCAGCATCTTCATCAAATGCCGGGAACACTAGCGGTGTCAGTGGACGGTGAAGACTTTGAATTTCGGCAATCAGTTGCTGCTGCAGTATCGCAAACTGTTTAAAAAGTTGATTCAGTACCTGCTGAACTGATAGATTCTGCTGTTGCAGTTGTGATTGTGCTTGTTGTTGTTGTGGTTCCACCTTCTTTAGATTGTCAAATCCCATCCTCATCGCCTCTGTTGTATTCTCCAACAGTTTATTGAATGTAACTTCTTCTACAATACAATAGCTGGCTGTACAATAGATGTAGATGTCCATCGATCTAGCCGGAGATGTGGTTCCTCTCGGTTGGCTGGTACTTCGATCAGCGGAGCAGTACAGTGGCTTCGGTGATATCTTCTCGGAGACTCTGCTATAGCGGTTGCCCTCAGCAGTGGACGAAGACTGGTCTGCCTTCGACCGGCCGGGCCTATATAGTGAGCTGGAGCCAATAGAAATCCGGCGTAGGAATCCGTGGCTGGATATGTCGCAGCGACCTCTGCAAGGAAAGGATCCTATTAATCGACTGGAATCTTCGGCGTGTTTACCTGATGTCTTTGCCTGTTTGGCTGTTGGGTTGTTTCCCTCATAGCATGGCTGTTATGTGGTGCTGCCTGCCATTTAGAGGAACCCAATGGCAGACAGTACAGATGCCAGCAACACCGTGGTGGGGGCAGTGTTGCAATAACGGCATTTGATAGAGAGCTCCTTGCTGTTTAGGAGGCAATCAAACATTTCCACCCCGACATAGAGGGACGTTCGTTTTTCGTCCTCACTGATCGCAAACCACTGGCAGAAGCGTTCTGCAACCCACCCGAGGACCCACTCCCTCGACGTTACCGCCACTTTGACCTGGTTTCTCAGTTCACAAAGGCCGCCCGTTACATCAAGGGTGCAGATAGCATCACTGCGGATTTCTTTTCATGGATTAGTGCTGTTTCCCACAACGTTAATCTTCCCAATCTGGCCTCCCTCCAAGCTTCTGACGAAGATTCTCAGGCTCTCCTATGAGACCCACAAACATCACTTGTTTTAACAAAGGCTAAATTTCGTGCCATTTCCAATGAGGTGTGCTGTGATTCTTTGATCGGCACCCTACACCCTTTGCTCCCACCCGGGCTGTGCCGACAGGTTTTCGACGCCCAGCATAACCTAGCCCACATGGGCATTCGAGCCACCACACGTCTCATATCAGAATGTTTTGTTTGGAAGAATATCAAATGGGACTGTCAAACCTGGGCACACAGCTGCATCACTTGCCAACACAACAAGGTCAGCCGCCATTCCTCCACACCTCTGGGCAAGTTCGACATTCCTGCAGGACGATTCTGTCATGTACATATTGATCTGATCGGGCCTCTTCCTCCTTCAGAAGGCCATAGATATATCTTATCAACTATCGACCATTTGTCTTGCTGGGTTGAGGCTGTCCCTCTCCCTAACATTACTGCCGAGGTGGTAGCCAAGCCTTTCATTGGCTAGTGGATCGCTCGTTTCGGGTGCCCGACCACTATCACCATCGATCAGGGTCGACAGTTCGAATCCTCCCTTTTCACCATCCTCTGCAATATCTGCGGTATTAAAAAAATACACACTACCGCCTATCACCCACAAAGCAATGGGTTGGTGGAGAGATGACACCGCACCCTCAAGATGGCCCTTCGATGCCATGATTGTCTCTGGTCGGAAGCTCTCCTGTGGGATCTACTTGGTCTATGCTTGACCTATAAACCTGACCTACAGGGGACTATATCAGAACTTGTTTTTGGCGAGAATCTGGTCCTACCAGAGGAACTTATTATTTCCCAGGTTAGCGAGGATCTTCCCCACTCACCAGATTTCATTTGCTGGATGCGCGCATATTTTTAACAAATGCGTTTGCACCCGCCCATCAGTCACTCACCGCCCAAGACTTATGTTCCCACCACACTCTCTGACTGCTCCCATGTCAAGCTGTGTGTTGATGCAGTTAGGCAGCCTCTTCAACCTCCTTATCTTGGCCCCTACAAGGTCCTGCGGCGAGAGGACACAACTTTTGATATCATGATAAAAGACCACACACAGACAGTTTCTCGGCATTGCCTGAAACTGGCTTTCGTTGACCCTGATGGTCTCACTCTGCCACAGTTGGACTCTGCAGATGATTCATCCTTGATTGAGAACGAAGATGTGCTCCCATCAACCTCACTGCACACCTCTTCCACCGAAGACCGTTTGCCACCATTTGCTGGTTTCCTGACCTCGCCCCCTGTTCCACCCTGCGCAGGTTTCATGCCCTCACCTCCAACGTCGGAGACACACAAACCTACTATCAGTTTGTCCTGCAGCGTGCCACCACACCGAGTGAGTGACGTTTCTATAGTGATGATCGGTGACCGAGTGCTCTTTCTTTTGACAGATACCGACATCCCGCAATCGGACGGTCCCTTACACGTCAACATTTCATGCAACCTCACACTCCCGCATGAGTGTGACCAAGCATCTCTACATGCTTTCATTTCTATGGATGGCTTGATTCACTTATGGGCCACACATGCCTCCACCACGCCGTCGACCACCCCGCCCATTTAGTCCTGGGCCGGCCGTCCTCTCATCTGGCCATGGTGGCTGACTGACTATGTAGTGGACCTGCCTCTCACTGCTCCGCGTGCACAACCCACCTTGTTCAAAATTGAAGTACCTGTGGTGCGCGTGCCTATGCGCATGATTTCCACCGACATTGACGCCCTCATCCTTGGACATCTGTAGTACTCCGTACTGTAGGGGGAGGGGGGGGGGGGGGCGGCTGTGTGATGTCGATAGTAAGAGCTCTGTCAAGCCTCCATCTTACCGTTACTTTAGTCAGTTCTTTGTTATACTTCATTCTGTATGGACACACAGTGTCAAGTGTAAATATATACAAGCTATATCTGAAACAAAGATGATGTGACTTGCCAAACAAAAGCGCTGGCACGTCGATAGACACACAAACATACACACAAAATTCTAGCTTTTGCAACCAATGGTTGCTTCGTCAGGAGAGAGGGAAGGAGAGGGAAAGACGAAAGGATGTGGGTTTTAAGGGAGAGGGTAAGGAGTCATTCCAATCCCGGGAGCAGAAAGACTTACCTTAGGGGGAAAAAAGGACGGGTATACACTCGCACACACACACACACACACACACACACACACACACACACACACATATCCATCCACACATATACAGACACAAGCAGACATATTCAAAGGCGTCACAGTGTAGGCAGGTCAGTTGGTAAATCACGTGGGTACTTTCACACGGGCTCTGCCTTTGATCGTGTACACCTTCCGGGTTACAGGACTGGAGTAGGTGGTGGTGGGAGGGTGCAAGGGACAGGTTTTACACCAGGGGCAGTTACAAGGGTAGGAGCCAAAGGGTAGGGAAGGTGGTTTGGGGATTTCATAGGGATGAACTAAGAGGTTACGAAGGTTAGGTGGATGGCGGAAAGACACTCTTGGTGGAGTGGGGAGGATTTCATGAAGGATGGATCTCATTTCAGGGCAGGATTTGAGGAAGTCATATCCCTGCTGGAGAGCCACATTCAGAGTCTGATCCAGTCCCGGAAAGTATCCTGTCACAAGTGGGGCACTTTTGTGGTTCTTCTGTGGGAGGTTCTGGGTTTGAGAGGATGAGGAAGTGGCTCTGGTTATTTGCTTCTGTACCAGGTCGGGAGGGTAGTTGTGGGACGCGAAAGCTGTTGTCAGGTTGTTGGTGTAATGGTTCAGGGATTCTGGACTGGAGCAGATTCATTTGCCACGAAGACCTAGGCTGTAGGGAAGGGACTGTTTGATGTGGAATGGGTGGCAGCTGTTATAATGGAGGTACTGTTGTTTGTTGGTGGGTTTGATTTGGACGGATGTGTGAAGCTGGCCATTGGACAGGTGGAGGTCAACGTCAAGGAAAGTGGCATGGGATTTGGAGTAGGACCAGGTGAATCTGATGGAACCAAAGGAGTTGAGGTTGGAGAGGAAATTCTGGAGTTCTTCTTCACTGTGGGTCCAGATCATGAAGATGTCATCAATAAATCTGTACCAAACTTTGGGTTGGCAGGCTTGGGTAACCAAGAGGGCTTCCTCTAGGCGACCCATAAATAGCTTGGCATACGAGGGGGCCATCCTGGTACCCATGGCTGTTCCCTTTTGTTGTTGGTATGTCTGGCCTTCAAAAGTGAAGTTGTGGGTCAGGATGAAGCTGGCTAAGGTAACGAGGAAAGAGGTTTTAGGTAGGGTGGCAGGTGATCGGCATGAAAGGAAGTGCTCCATGGCAGCAAGGCCCTGGATGTGCAGGATATTTGTGTATAAGGAAGTGGCATCAATGGTTACAAGGATGGTTTCCGGGGGTAACAGATTGGGTAAGGATTCCAGGCGTTCGAGAAAGTGGTTGGTGTCTTTGATGAAGGATGGAAGACTGTATGTAATGGGTTGAAGGTGTTGATCTATGTAGGCAGAGATACGTTCTGTGGGGGCTTGGTAACCAGCTACAATGGGGCGGCCAGGATGATTGGATTTGTGAATTTTAGGAAGAAGGTAGAAGGTTGGGGTGCGGGGTGTCGGTGGGGTCAGGAGGTTGATGGAGTCAGGTGAAAGGTTTTGTAGGGGGCCTAAGGTTCTGAGGATTACTTGAAGCTCCGCCTGGACATCAGGAATGGGATTACCTTGGCAAACTTTGTATGTGGTTCCATAAAAACACGAGAGAACTGCCGGATATCAGTAACTTCCTGCCACGATATTTCGGTGCAGAGTCTTCTGGCCATCTTCAGGTGAATGCCACTGTAGTAGTACTGGCGAGTATGCACTGAACTCCGCTATTTAAAGCCTTCTGAGGTGACATTGCGCATGCGCTGCTCAGTGTGCGCGTTCATAATGGCTCTGTGCGCTGCACCTCGCGCCCTCCACTGCGAAAGCCTGGCGTATCGGTGACAGGTCGATTTCCATCTTTATGCAGATAACTACATCGACTACAAAGTTTCTCTATAACAGGATTCCAAGCAGAGTTCAGCTGATAACTGCTATCTCGATTGATGAGAGTGTCATTGTCAGACAATCTTATTTCCACAGATTCATTGATAATCGAGCTCCAAAAGTTTGATGTATGGGCCAAAATTTTTGTGTCGTTGTAATTCATGGAATGGTCTGTGGAAATACAATGTTCAGCGATTGCGGACTTGGTGGGTTTGTATGTGGTGTTGTCTGAAAGCTGACGCAGTCCCTCAGCCACATACTCCCGCCGATCAAGTACCACGGCCGTGGAACCCTTGTCCGCCGGAAGAATGACAATGGATCGGTCAGCCTTCAGATCACGGATAGCCTGGGCTTCAGCAGTGGTAATGTTGGGAGTAGGATTAAGATTTTTTAAGAAAGATTGAGAGGCAAGGCTGGAAGTCAGAAATTGCTGGAAGGTTTGGAGAGGGTGATTTTGAGGAAGGGGAGGTGGGTCCCGCTGTGACGGAGGACGGAACTGTTCCAGGCAGGGTTCAATTTGGATAGTGTCTTGGGGAGTTGGATCATTAGGAGTAGGATTAGGATCATTTTTCTTCGTGGCAAAGTGATATTTCCAGCAGAGAGTACGAGTGTAGGACAGTAAATCTTTGACAAGGGCTGTTTGGTTGAATCTGGGAGTGGGGGCTGAAGGTGAGGCCTTTGGATAGGACAGAGGTTTCGGAGTGGGAGAGAGGTTTGGAGGAAAGGTTAACTACTGAATTAGGGTGTTGTGGTTCTAGATTGTGTTGATTTGAATTTTGAGGTTTTGGAGGGAGTGGAGCAGGAAGTGGGAGATTGAGTAGATGGGAGAGACTGGGTTTGTGTGCAATGAGAGGAGGTTGAGGTTTGCTGGAAAGGTTGTGAAGGGTGAGTGAGTTGCCTTTCCGCAGGTGGGAAACCAGGAGATTGGATAGTTTTTTGAGGTGAAGGATAGCATGCTGTTCTAATTTGTGGTTGGCCTGTAGGAGGATGCTCTGAACAGCCAGTGTGGATGTGGGAGAGGAAAGATTGAGGACTTTTATTAAGGATAGGAGTTGACGGGTGTGTTCATTGGCTGAGTTGATGTGTAGGTGAAGGATTAGGTGGGTGAGGGCAATGGATTGTTCAGTTTGGAACTGGTATAGGGACTGATGGAAAGAAGGGTTGCAGCCAGAGATGGGAACTTTACGTTTGAGGCTTCTGGAGGTAATGCCAAATGTCAGACAAGCCTGAGAAAATAAAATATGTGAGCGTAATCTGGCTAGGGTGAAGGCATGTTTGCGGAGGGAATGTAAATAAAACTTAATGGGGTCATTGTGGGGGTGTTGTGAGGGTGACATGGTATTAGAAGGTGGAAAGTGTAACATGAGGCTGAAATGAAAATGAAAATAAAAATATATGGGGAGAGATAAAGGTGAACTAGAAAGTAACTGGAGATCTGTTGTGAAAAAAGGCAAAAAAGTGTTGGTAAAAGCTGGGCTATGTTGATCCTGTGGTGAACTTGGGTGGTAGACAACGATGTGCACAAAGGTTAGGTGGTTGTGTTGCTGCCAAAACACGTTAAAGGATGGAGAAATTCGGGAAAATTTCGAAAAAACTGTGTGTAAATGTATTAAAAGGAGTGGTTTTGTGGTGGCAGATTATGAAAATGAGGCTAACAATTGTCTGGCGAAGAAATAATGACGTTAAAACCTGCCCACATCAAACCCACCAATCAGCAACAGTCCCAAGACTCTGACAGCTACTGCCCCTTCCACACCCAAAAAATCCCACCCATACAGCTTGGCCACCGTGGTAGATGCATCTGCAGTGATGAGAACTCCCTCACCCAGTAAGCTACAGCCCTCACAAAGGCCTTCACAGATAGAAAATACCCTCCAGACCTAATTCACGAACCGATTTCCCATGCCATATCCTCACACACACCTGATCCTCACATCCATCCCAAGAACCACCACAAAGAAGAGCCTCTCCCCCATCCCCCTCCATATCCAATACCAACCCGGACTGGAATGACTATACCGTATCCTTCATCAGGGTTTTGATTATCTGTTATCACACCCTGAAATGAGGAACATCTTACTGAAGATACTTCCAACCCCTCCCAAAGTGGTGTTCCACCACCCATGCAACCTCCACAATATTCTAGTCCATCCCTATGCCACTCTAACACCCACTTCCCTGCCACAGGGATCATACACTGTAGAAGACCCAGATGCAAGACCTGCCCAATCCACCCAATGACCAGTGGTGTTTTGTGCTTTTTGTGGCAAAATAACGATTTAACAAGCTTGTGGAAATGTTCGCTCACTGTGTTTTTTAGAGTTTTCTGTGTGTTGCACTCATTTAGGAAATTTCGTGCATTTTCAGCTGACGTTTCTTATTGTTTATACTGAAATATTTCAGTAAAATTTTCATTCAGTGTTTTAACTTTGTCGAGTGTTCCAGTGGCTGCTTGAATTTTTGATTTTAGCTAATAATTTTGTGAAGTTTTGTTGGTATTGGTATTAGCTGTGGTGTAGTAGTATTAATACAAGTAGTTGATTTCTTAGTGGACAGAGAATTTTGAGACTGCTATTGTTAATTCTATAAATAGTTCTACTGGTGTAACTGAACTTAGGTAACGTAGATGTATAGTTTGTTTTTCAGTAACTGTAAAATTTTACCATGAGTGAAAAGTGTGGGTGCTGTCATAGCTTTGTGAGTAGTGAATTACAGTGTGGGATTTGTTCAAAATATTTTCATTGGCTGGGGAAGGGGGGGGGGATACAGTAGGTAAGCCAGTGGGCATTCTAGCAAGATCCTCTCCTGAGAATGCAGAATCTTTAGTAGAAATAAGTTGATAGAGGAGCAGGAGTGTAAGATCTGTGCCCTTCAGGTGGAGTTACAATTCACAAAGGAGGACCTAGATAGGTTGAGGAGGGTGAAGGGTGGTGGGGAATGGGAAATGGCAGTTGGCAAGAAGAAAGCTATGAGGAGGAGGTATGCAGACAGTTATACTTTGCATATATGCAATAATTTGACCAACTGTTAGAGTTGAGTGGAGAGGATCAGCCTTATCTTAATGTGGCTGCTAGGCGTGTTAACATGGGGCTGGAGAGGGTGCTGATGGTAGAGGGCATGGGTCATATTTCAGTGGTGCCAGCTGGGTCTATCAGTAGATCAGGTTTCACTAGGCATGGCCTACACCTCAGTAGGTATGGGAAGGGGAGGCTGGCAAAGCTTATAGATGATGGTGTAATGGGTGGTGGTGGGATCACTATAATGGAAAAAATCCTGTAGTAGTTGGTGATATAGGTACACCTTTTATAGATTGAAGTCAGCTGCTGGGTATACCTGCTTAAAGGAAGTCCCTCTAACTAAGGGCTCACCTTCAGAGCATGTCATGTTTCCAAGCAGAAAAGGAATTAGCATATTTCATCAAAATATAAGAGGCATTAGAGATAAAAAATAGTGAATTGCTTATAGATGTTGACTCTGAAATTATTGGTATATCAGAGCACCACTTAAATAATTTGAATAATTTGACAATTCGGAGGCTTCCTTTACCAGGATACAGATTAGCAGCCTGTTTTTCAATGAGTTCTCTGTGGGGTGGGGGAGTGGATATGTACGTAAAAAACAGTATTCCAATTGAGTCCACAGACGTATGATGGCACTGCACTGAACAGATATTTCAATGTTGTGCAGGGGAAGTTGAATTTAGTGAAACAAAACTTCTAGTTGTAGTTTTTTTTATAGGTGCTCTAACTCTGACTTCAGAGCATTTCTGCTCAAGCTAGAGAGGGCTCTTGATTCACTTTTTAGGAAGTACCAGAAATTGGTTATATATGGTGTCTTCAGTATAAATTTTGTGTGTGATGGTGCAAGAAAGAGGATGTTGAAAGACCTCCTAAATTCATATGATCTGATGCAGATTGTGTTTTTCTGACTAGGGTGCAGGGGAACAGTAGCATAGCCATAGACAATATTTTTATTCATTCTTCATTACTGGGTGGGCATTCTGTTAGTAAAAGGGTGAATGGCCTTTCAGACCATGATGCACAAATTTTAACACTAAAAGGCTTTTGAACTCAAACAAATGTCACATGTAATTACAAACTATGTAGGAAAGTCAATCCAACAGCAATATAGAGTTTTTTAAACCCTGTCAAGGAGCAAGAGTGGCAGGATGTTTATAGTGCTGACAACATAGATGATAAATAGAATGCTTTCCTTAATACATTTCTCATGCTCTTTGAGAGCTGCTTTCCATTATAACATTCTAAATGGGGTACTAGTACTAGTAGTTAGCCTGGGTGGCTTACTAGTGGGATAAGGATATCATGTAGAACAAGGAGGGGATTACATAAAAATGTTAGAAGCAGTCACAATCAAGCTGCAGTAGCCCATTACAAACAATATTGTAAGGTGCTTAAAAATGTTATTTGGAAAGCAACGAGTATGTGGTATGCAAATAGAATAGCTAATTCACAGGATAAAATTAAAAATGTATGTTCAGTTGTGAAGGAAATGTCTGGTCAGCAGCACAAGGTCAATGATATACAGTCAGTTTTTAGTAAAAATATTTCTATTACTGATAAATCAGATACATGTACAGTAGTTAACAATCATTTTCTGAGCATTTATGGTGAAGTTAATAAAAATTTAGTCTCTACAGGGAATCATATAACTTTCTTGGCAAGTGCCTTACTGTGGTTGATGTCTGAAATACTCCTCTGTGATACAGACAAGAGGGAGATTGAGTCAATAATTAAAACATTGAAGTCTAAGGACTCTCATGGTTATGATGGAGTGCCTAGCAGAATATTAAAGTACTGTGCTGCACATGTTAGCCCTGTATTTAGCCATATTTGTAATTTTTCTTATAGGAATGGTCAGTTTCCTGAATGATTAAAGTAGTAGTAAAGCCACTTTATAAAAAGGGAGAAAGGGATAATGTAGACAATTTTAGACCTGTTTCTATACCATCAGTGTTTGCTAAAGTAATTGAAAAGGCTGTGTATGTAAGGATAATTGATCATTTTATATCACATGATTTGCTATCAAATACAAAGTTATGCTTTAGAAGTCACTTAACAACTGAAAATGCTATATTCTCTTTTCTCTGTGAGGTACTGGATGAGTTAAACAAAAGGTTTTGAATGCTTGGTATATTTTTTGATTTAACTAAGGCGTTTGATTGTGTTGATCACAAAATATTGCTCCAGAAGTTGCACCATTACGGAATATGGGGAGTAGCTCACAATTGGTTCACCTCTTACTTTAGCAACAGACAGAAAAAGGTCATTATTCACAATGTTGAGAATGGCTGTGATGTGAGGTCTGAGTGGGGTATGGTCAAGTGCGGAGTGCCCCCGGGATCAGTGTTGGGGCCACTCCTGTTCCTTATTTATATAAATGATAAGCCCTCTAGTATTACGGGTAACTCTAAAATATTTCTGTTTGCTGATGACACTAGCTTGGTAGTAAAGGATGCTGTGTACAACATTGGCTTGATTTCAAATAGTGCAGTTCATGACCTAAGTTCCTGACCTGTAGAAAATAAACTAATGCTACATCACAGTAAGACTCAGTTTTTACAGTTTTTAACACACAATTCAACAAAAACTGACGTTGTAATTTCACAGAATGGGCATATGATTAGTGAAACGGAACAGTTCAAATTTCTAGGTGTTCAGATAGATAGCAAACTGTCATGGAAATCCCACATTCAGGATCTTGTTCAAAGACTTAATGCTGCCATTTTTACTATTTGAATGGTATCTGAAGTGAGTGATCATTCAACATGAAAATTAGTCTACTTTGCTTATTTTCATTCACTTATGTCACATGATATTGTATTTTGGAGTAACTCCCATTCTAAAAGGAGATTTTTGGCTCAGAAATGGGTGGTTCATGCAATAAGTGGTGTAAGTTTATGAACCTCTTGTCGACCCCTGCTCATGAGTCTGGGTATTTTGACACTGGCCTCTCAATATATATATTCCTGACTGTCATTTCTTGTTAACAATATTAGCTTATTCCCAAGAATAAGCAGCTTTCACTCAGTTAATACTTGGTAGAAATCAAACCTGCATTTGGATTGGACTTCCTTAACTCTCGTGCAGAAAGGTGTGCAGTATACTGCTGCATCCATTTTCAAAAAGCTACCACTCAAATTCAAAAATCTAAGCCATAATCCACGTGCTTTCAAATCAAAATGGAAGAGTTTCCGCATGGGTCACTCTTTCTATTCTGTTGAGGAGTTCCTTGAAAAATTAAGCTGGTTCTTGTTGTATATAAAAAAAAAAAAGACACCTACTCCAGTCCTGTCACAAACTATCCCATTAGAGGCCAGGCCACCTGTGAAAGCAGCCATGTTATATGTCAGTTCTGCTGCAACCACAGCACAGCATTTTACAGTGGTATGACAAACAACCATCTGTCAACTAGAATATTCTGTTGCCAAAAACAAGGTGACCACCCAATACCACAACATGCCAGATTTCAATGGCTGCTTCACAATCTGTGCTATCTGGATCCTCCACACCACCAGCAGCTTTTTTGAGCTGCGCAGATGGGAGCTATCCTTACAGTACATCATCCTTCACCACTGAAACCTTCCTGGCCTAAGAAACCTAAGTTAACTCGCTGCCCCCACACCCCCAACCAATATAGAAAGAGAGAGAGAGAGAGAGAGAGAGAGAGAGAGAGAGAGAGAGAGAGAGAGAGTGTCTGCTAGATAGTCCACAGACAGTTCCTCCTCCTCTCCCATAAGCCGCTGGACGCACCCCCTAACCCCCTCCAAGCCTCCTGCCTCTCTACATCCGTTTCCCCCACCCCCCACCCCACCCAATCCTACACCCCCATCTCACCCTAGTACATTCCCTGTGGGCCAGTAAAGAGCTGGCAGTTGACTGAGCACAATGTAGGGAGACAGATGTGTGCATGTGAATGAGTGTGGTTGTGTTTCTGTGCATGTTTTTCCCACAGCTAGAAAAAGGAATTGCATTATCAAAGCTAGCCAAACCACATACCTTTTGTTTGTGTACCTATCAACAATGCAGTGCTTCTGCCTTTCGGTGAGTCATTTCCTTTATTCCTAAATAATTTCTAATTTTCAACCAGAATTTTCTGTACATTATAAAACTCAGCAGACTTTCACCATGAAACTAACTGTTTCAAAAAATGTAGAAAGCAGAAAGTAGGAGGAAAAAAGTAAAAGCTCACATGGAATTGATGGGATTTCCAACAGAGCTCTAAAAGCTTGTTCCTAAAAGATAAGTAGGATTCTCAGCCACTTATGCTGTAGCTCAATGAAACAGGGCATTTCTCTGGATAGACTGAAATATGCTATTGCTAAACCATTGCATAAAAAAGGGGATAGGTCTGATGCTAACAACTAGCACCCAGTGTCACTTGTGACAGCTTTAGCCAATATTCTTGAAAAAATAATGTATTCAGGAGTATCTTCACATATTTGTAAAAATGAAGAACTAACAAAATGTCAGTTGGTTTTCAGAAAGGCTTTTCAACAGAAAATGCTATATATGCTTTTCCTGACCAAATATTAAATGCTCTGAATAACTGAACATCATCTATTGGGATTTTTTGTGATCTCTTAAAGGCTGTTGATGGTGTGAATCATGAAATTCTTCTACATAAGCTTAAGTATTGTGGCATGACTGGGACAGTACACAAATGTTTTAATTCATATTTAACTGGAAGAATGCAGGAGGTTCAAAGTAACAAAACAGATAGACTACAAAAACAGAGGAGTTCTCTATCTAGGGATGTATCAATAATGGTGTCCCGCAGAGTTCAGTCTTGGGTCTCTTATTGTTCTTAATATATATTAATGACTTTACATTCTATATTCATGAACTTGCAAAGATAGTTCCTTTTGCCGATGATGCAGGTATAGTAATCTCACCCTACAAAGAAGAATTAGCTAAGGAAATTGTAAATAATGTCTTTTGGAAAATTATTGAGTGGTTCTCTGCAAATGGACATTTACTACATTTTAAGAAAATGCAGTATATACAGTTCTGTACAGTGAATATCATAACCCCATTGATAAATATAGACATTGAACAGAAGTCTGTTGCTAAGACAGAATATTCAAAATTTGTGGGTGTGTACACAGATGAGTAATTGAATTGGAAGAAACACATTAATGGTCTGCTGAAACGTTTTGGTTCAGCTACTTATGCTATTAGGTTTATTGCAAATTTATGTGATAAACATATCAGTAAATTAGTATATTATGGATGTTCTTATTCATTGCTTTCATAAGGCATCATATTTTGGGGTAATTAATCATTAAGAGAAAAAGTATTCATTGCATAGAGGTGTGTAATCACAATAATAGCTGGAGCCCACCCAAGATCACCTTGCAGACATTTATTTAAGGAACTTGGGATATTCACAGTTCCTTTACAATACATATATTCAATTACGAAATTTTTTATTAATAATGCATCCCAATTCAAAAATGATAACAAAGTGCATAACTACAACACTAGAAGAAAGGATGATCTTCACTATTCTGGGTCAAATCTGACTTTGTCACAGAAAGGGGTGAATTATGCACCCACAAAAATCTTTGGCAATTTACCAAATAGCATTAAAAGTCTGACAGATAGCCAACCAACATTTAAAAGCAAATTAAAAGAATTTCTGGATGACAACACCTTCTGCTCAATAGATGAATTTCTAGATATGAAGCTGTAACTGAAAAAAGGTCATATGAAGAAAACTTATTAAACTAACAAATTACACATCATTATGACATTACAAAATGTTATATTCATGATCTATGGAAGAAATATTAAAGTAATGTAGTAGTAGTACCGGTATACACAGGGCACATAGCAACGAGGTCATCAATGCTTTTTGTTTTCACTTTTATATATGCTGAAACAGACTTTACAAGGACTGTTTCTTTTTTAATTTCTTTGCAATTTTCCTGTAGCCACTTCACTTTGGCTTCCCTGCGTTTCCTGTTTATGTCATTTCTAAATGCCTTATTTGCCATAATTTGGTCTTTTCTCAAACATTTTTATATTTCCTTCTTTCATCACTTTGTTGAAGAATTTCTTCTGTTACCCAAGGTTCCTTCACACCTACTTCCCTTGCACTTATATTTGTCTGTCCAACATCTATGATTGCACTTATTCAAGATGTCCATTCCTCTCCAACAGAACTGCCTATTCTGGTATTCATTATCACAATATTTACAGCCTTAAGGAACTTCAAACGCATTTCATAATTTCTCAGTACCTCAGTCTCCCACTTATTTCCACATTTATTCTTCAGGATGATTCTTTTCTCTTCTTTTCTTGATTGTTACTAAATTGTTAGCCCAGTCTTATAACTGCTCCTGAGTCTACCTTACAACTCAATATCTGATTTCGAAATCTCTGTCTGACAGTGTTGTAACCCAGCTGGGAACCTTCCCGTCTCTCTGGGCCTTTTCCAATTATACCTCCTCCTTGTTGTGACCGAGCCAGGTGGCGCAGTGGTTAGCACACTGGACTCGCATTCGGGAGGACGACAGTTCAATCCCGTCTCCAGCCATCCTGATTTAGGTTTTCCGTGATTTCCCTAAATCGTTTCAGGCAAATGCCGGGATGGTTCCTTTGAAAGGACACGGCCAATTTCCTTCCCAATCCTTCCCTAACCTGAGCATGAGCTCTGTCTCTAATGACCTCATTGTCGACGGGATGTTAAACACTAACCACCACCACCAGCACCTTGTTATGACTCACCGATCTTTCAAAGTGCCGCCGCGCAGTTACGCGCATCCTCTACATGCGGCGCTGTCTGGCAGCCACGCAGCAGCAGCGCCACCTAAGCAGCCAGCCAGCCAGCGGCCGCTAGACTTGGACTCAGTTATGATTTGACTGTTAAAGTGTACACACATCTTACTCTGTTTACTTGATCTGTGACTTTCATGTATTGTGTCTTCCTTGAAATATATTTGTTCAATTTGAAGTTATTACAATTCGCGATGAGGTAGTGATTTTTCTTTTCCATCGTTGACCCACATGTTTCCATGGCTACTTTAGAGCAACTATTGTGAGGTCTCATAGAACAGCAAACACGTCTCACAAATGCGATTTTTGATTTTGTCGTGGCATCAAATGCGGGGCATCTCTCGTCATTGTCTCTACCTACTTTTCCTCCTTACGACAAGACGGTGGAAGACTGGTCTGATTACGAAAAACGTCTTCGACAGCACGTCTTGGCATTTCATGTCGTGGACGAACAAACATGTAAGTCTCTGTTCCTTTCATGGATTTCACCTCAAATGTATTGGTTGTTGTCGCAATTGGCTCCTTTGAAAGATACTGCATCTTTGTCCTTTGCTGAAATGTGCTCACTTTTGTTCGTCTATTTTCAAAAGCAAACACATGTGGTAGCCTCTCATGTTGCCTTTTATCATTGTCAAAAACAACCGGATCAATCCTATCACGCTTGGGCTGCTGAACTTCACGGCCTCAGTAGAAAGTGTCAGTTTGTTACTGAAGTTCACAAAGAATCCTACGCCGATTCCATGGTACGGGATGCTATTATCCGATCAGCGCCCAACAAAGAAGTTAGGCAACATGCCCTTCAGTTGGCAATCTGACTCTAGATGAAGTCCTATCCATCGCTCAGTCTTTTGAAATTTCTCATGCCGCTGGAGCGCAAATAGAGGCATGGGGCAACGTCGGGGAAATACAACTCCTGTGCGATGTTGACGAAGCGTGTGGCATGTCCCCGCCGGCCGACGTGGCCGCAGTATGCTCCCAAGTACAGCCTTGGCCTAACCTTAAACCAACCTCTAAGAAACTGCAGCAAAACCCACGGCAACTTCCTTCATGTCCGCGTGTGTTTTACGAAACATTCGCGAGAAGATTGTCCACAAAGTTGGGCTGTGTGTCACAAATGCAAAAAAAAGGGTCCTGTGTCATCCGTTTGCAAATCCAACCACATACATGATTTTCATGAACATGACGCTGATTCTGATTCTGTGTTGTCTGTCAATTATACTTCTTCCCTTTCAGGGAAGTTATTCCTCACTGTCCAAACACTTGGTCGAGATGTTCGCATGCAGGTGGATACTGGTTCTGCTGCCACTATCATCAATTCTCAGACGTATCTTCAGTTGGGTTCTCCAATCCTGTCACCTGTCACTAGGCAATTACGGACTTACAATAAACAGAAGATTTCTCTCTTGGGAGAATTTGGTGCTGCGGTTTCTTACAAATCTGTCATTCGCACTGTTCTCATATTTGTGGTTGACCATAGTAACATGGAGAATCTTTTTGGTTTTGATGCCTTTCGTGTTTTTGGGTTCTCCATAGATGACTCTGTCAATATAATCTCTAATGCTATTCCTTATGCTTAATTGGATTCCTTGTCAATGACATTTTCGTCCCTTTTTTCTCCTGGGTTAGGCCATGCAAACGACTTTGAACCTCATGTCATGCTCAAACCCTCTGCTCGGCCTAAGTTTTTTCGGGCTTGGCCCATTCCTGTGGCCCTTCGTGGTTAGGTCAAACAGGAGCTGGATTGTCTCACTGCTTCAGGGGTCTTGCTTCCTGTCACTTCCAGTGAGTGGTTCTCTCTTGTCGTTGTTGTTGCTAAGCCAAATGGTGATATTCATCTCTGTGGCGATTTCAAAGCCACTGTAAATGATCAGTGCCTTATCGACACTTACCCTATGCCTTGACCTGAAGAATTGTTCTATAAACTTGCTGGAGGCCAGTATTTTTCTAAACTTGACCTGTCAGAAGCTTATCATCAACTTCCACTTGATGCTGCTTCCCAGCAGTTTCTGGTCCTTAACACGCCTTTTGGCCTCTATCAATACCAACAATTTCCATTTGGGGTTGCCAGCGCCCCTGCTCTCTTTCAGTGATTCTTGGAACAATTGTTGCCCACTGTCCCTGGGTGTATAAATTACGAGGATGACATTGTTGTCTCTGGCTCCACCACTGTTGAACATCTTCAAAATCTCTGCACATTTTTTCATGTCTTACAGACTGCCGGTCTTAAGTGTAATCTTCAGAAATCAAAATTTTTTCAGGCATCTATCACGTACTTGGGGTTTCAACTCTCTTGGGATGGTATTCGTCTGCTTCAGCAAACTGTCGCTGTGATCGATGCCCTTCCTTGCCCTACATCTGTTAAGGAACTGCAGGCCTTCTTGGGGAAAATAGCATACTATCACAAATTTTTACCTTCTGCTGCTTCGGTGGTTCAGCCGTTGCATAAAAATGTGCCTTTTCACTGGTCCGCGTCATGCGATGTGACTTTCTAGAAATTGAAAACTGTGCTGAAACAGGCCCAATGCCTGGCTACTTATTGATCTGGCCAACATCTTGTTCTTGCCACGGACGCCTCTCAATATGGGGTCGGTGCAGTCGTTGCACAACGTTTTTCTGACAGTTCTGAACAACCTATTGCTTATGCCTCCAAAACGCTCATGGATGCCCAACAAAAGTATTCTCAAATTGAAAAACAAGCTTTGGCCATTATTTATGCTCTTCATAAGTTTGGTGTTTACCTCTATGGATCCAAATTTCATCTTGTTATGGATCACAAACCACTTGTTTCCTTGTTTCATCCATCAACGTCACTTCTCGACAAGGCTGCACACCGCCTCCAGCGTTGAGCTCTTTACTTGTCTCGTTTCAATTATGAGATTCATTTCCAGCCGATGGCTCAACATGTGAATGCTGATGCACTGTCTCGCCTTCCCATGGGTCCTGATCTGGCATTTGATAGGGATGAACTTTTGTGTTTCCTCCTGGATGTTGCCGAGCAGCGGTTTGTGGACGGGTTCCCCATCACCGGGGGCCAGCTGGCGGCTGCTACGGGTTCTGACCCTACCCTCTCCCGGGTTTTACGCTGTATTCAGAAGGGTTGGCCAGATTGTCTGTCTGCTAAGACTTCTGATCCGTTGTGGAACTACTATGCTTTGTGTTACCGCCTCATGGCTATGGATGGTGTTATCCTCCTTTCCACCGAAAATGCTTCGCCGCATGTTGTGGTACCTGCGTCTTTGCATGCTTCAGTCTTGCGCCTCCTTCACCAAGGGCACTGGGGAGTCTCTTGCACAAAATCTATGGCGTGCTGTCATGTGTACTGGCCTGGTATCAACTCTGAAATCGCACACATGGACGCTGCCTGCGGCCCTTGTGCGTCACAGGTCGCTGCCCCGAAGCCATCTTTGTCACAGTGGCCTTCGCCTGAGAAGCCCTGAGAGCATATTCATGCTGACTTCGTGGGTCCTTTTTTAGGTACTTATTGGCTTCTCATTATTGACACCTACTCAACATTTCCTTTCATTGTCTGTTGCACGTCGCCTACCACCGCAGCAACCACCAATGCTCTAGCTCGCATTTTCTCTTTGGAAGGACTTCCCTCTACTCTTGTTGCTGATAATGATCTGCAATTTGCCTCTTCTGGTTTTGCGGATTTTTTTGCCCGTCATGGCGTCATGCATGTCAAGGCTGAATGACTGGTCCACACATTTAAGGCTCAGATGAGGAAACTCCTGACTTCTTCTGCTGATGATGCGCTTCTCCAATTTCTGGCTTCTTACCGTTTCACCCCCATGGGCGACCACAGCCCGACTGAGCTCTTACATGGCTGACAGCCCTGCACGCTACTTCATCTTCTGTGGCCTTCCACCTCACTGCCGTGGGTGCCTTCCCTTGGCCGGCTCACTGCCAATGACCATGTATGGGTATGGGGATATGGCAGGCGACCAAAATGGAGTCCTGGCCGCATCTTACGACACCGTGGCCATCGCCTGTATGAAATCCAGACAGACACGGGTGTTGCAGTATGTCATTCGGACCAGCTTTGGCCTCGTGTGCCGGCAGCGCCTGTTCCGGATGCCGCTACACCACCTCTGGCTCCACCTTATGCTTGGGATACTGGAATCTCTCATTACTCACAACGCAGTCCTCTCACCATAATATCAGTGCCAGCACAAGAACTGATGCCACCAGGAGACATGCCCATGCAGGAACCAGGTGACCATCATCTGTCAGAGCAACTCTACTCGCCTCCTTCTCCTATGGATGCGGACACATCGCCCATGTCTCCTGTTATATCAACTGGACTTGCCGCAATGGGCAGATTGGTGCACAGGGCCCCAGCTGATTCGACCCCCACGTCTCCTGTCATCTTGACACGTTATGATAACACTTCCGTCTGTATGGGAAGCCCCGTCCTCGAGACTTTACAGCCTATGGATGTTAGCAATCTACAAGCCACCTCCATCAAGACCTGTGCAAAAAATTCAAAGGGTGGAAAAGTGTTGTGACTTACCAATCTTTCAAAGTGCCGCCGACCAGTTACGTGCATCCTCTACATGTGGCACTGTCTGCCAGCCATGCAACAGCAGTGCCACCTAAGCGCCCAGCCAGCCAGCGGCTGCTAGACTTGGACTCAGTTATGATTTGACTGTTAAAGTGTGCACACGTCTTACTCTGTTTACTCGATCTGTGACTTTCATTTATTGCATCTTCCTTGAAATATATTTGTTCAACTTGAAGTTATTACACTCCTCTTGTGATTTTTGAAGTGTATTCATTATTACAAGCTGAAATTTATTGCAGAACTCAATTAGGATTTCTCTGTCTCATTCCTACCACTGAGCTCATATTCTCCTATAACTATGTCGCCTGTCCCTTCCCCTGCTACAGTATTCGTCACCCATTATTATTAAATTTTCATTCTCCTGTATATACTGCAATACACACTCTA
This sequence comes from Schistocerca piceifrons, assembly GCF_021461385.2. Taxonomy (NCBI): domain Eukaryota; kingdom Metazoa; phylum Arthropoda; class Insecta; order Orthoptera; family Acrididae; genus Schistocerca; species Schistocerca piceifrons. Next base: position 360,611,111 of record NC_060139.1, on the reverse strand, counting down.
TATCCTCATACATTTTTTCTGTATCTCTATCTCACACTTCTATTGATGGCATGTGTACCTAAACTATTGTTGTTGATACTAGTTTGCTGCTGATTCTGATGAGAGTATTCTGTTGGTGGGCTGTTAATAGTCACTCTCTGTCTTACCTTCCTATTTATGATGAATCGTATTCTGGTTATAACATTTTCTGCTACTGTTGATATTGCCCTACATTTGCCTGGCAAGAAATCATTATCTTCTTTCTGATTCATTTGACTGACACATTATATCTAGGCTATATTTAGACTGAGCCTTAGCATTTCCATTTACAGATTTTCTAGCTTCCCTACCACATTCAGACTTCTGTCATTCAATTCTGCAACTCTTAGAATGTTATCCTTTCACTGGTTATTCAAGCTTTTTCTCATGATCACTTCCCCTTTGGCAGTCCCCTTTCAGAGATCTGGAAGGTAGACTAAGACGGAAATGTTTGCCAATGGAGAGATCATCGAGACACTTTCAACTACAGGCCACATGTCCTGTGGATACTAAATATATCTCTTAAATGTAGAAATTTTTGTAGACTTATGCAGCCTAATGCCAATTCTTGTTGCTGAGTCCTTTGCCTTTTACAGTCAGTTTCTCCATTCCAAGGGCAAGAGGGTGCTCCAAGCCTCTATCCACTCTTCCTTTTTCTTTGACAAGGCCATTGGCATAATGAGAGTAGCTCCTTATAATAAGCCTTTGATCACTGTTTCTGATGACCTTTATTCAAAATTTAAACTGTGGCTGGGATGAAACCTGGGCTCCATGACGTTTTGATTACTAGTCAAAGATGCTAACCCTAATTCATAATGGCCATCAAGAAATGTCATATGCTTTGAGAAAGACATTATGAGGGTCAAGAGGACAACAGAAGGTTACAGTAGGTGGTTTGGGGAGCATATCAGGGAGAAAGCATCTCATTTCAGAGGTGACTGGAGAAAGTCATATTTTGGCTTTCCATTTTGAGGCATTTGAGACCTGAATGAGAAGTGGGAGGGGATTCTAAATTTCTCGGTAGTGGAAGCTGTGTTTCTATCGACCTGCCAGCGCTTTCGTATGGTAAGTCACATCATCTTTGTTTTAAATATATTTTTCCCCCGTGGAATGTTTCCCTATTATATGTATATATTTTCCACACTGGCAGGTTGATAGACACACAAATAAACACAAACATACACACAAAATTCAAGCTTTCACAACCCATGGTTGCTTCGTCAGGAAAGAGGGAAGGAGAGGGAAAGATGAAAGGATGTGGGTTTTAAGGGAGAGGGTAAGGAGCGGAAAGACTTACCTTAGGGGGAAAAAGGACAGGTATACACTTGCACACACACCCATATACAACCGCACATACACAGACACAAGCAGACATTTGTAAAGGCAAAGGTTTTGGCAGAGATGTCAGTTGAGGCAGAAGTACAGTGGCAAAGATGTTGTTGAAAGACAGGTGAGGTATGAGCGGCGGCAACGTGAAATTAGTGGAGGTTGAGGCCTGGCGGATAACGAGACAAGAGGATATACTGAAGGGCAAGTTCCCATCTCCGGAGTTCTGACAGGTTGGTATTAGTGGGAAGTATCCAGATAACCCGGATGGTGTAACACTGTGCCAAGATGTGCTGGCCGTGCACCAAGGCATGTTTAGCCACAGGGTGATTCTCATTACCAACAAACACTGTCTGCCTGTGTCCATTCATGTGAATGGACAGTTTGTTGCTGGTCATTCCCACATAGAAAGCTTCACAGTGTAGGCAGGTCAGTTGGTAAATCATGTGGGTGCTTTCACACGTGGCTCTGCCTTTGATCGTGTACACCTTCCGGGTTACAGGACTGGAGTAGGTGGTGGTGGGAGGGTGCATGGGACAGGTTTTACACTGGGGGCAGTTACAAGGGTAGGAGCCAGAGGGTAGGGAAGGTGGTTTGGGGATTTCATAGGGATGAACTAAGAGGTTACGAAGGTTAGGTGGACAGCGGAAAGACACTCTTGGTGGTGCGGGGAGGATTTCATGAAGGATGGATCTCATTTCAGGGCAGGATTTGAGGAAGTCGTATCCCTGCTGGAGAGCCACATTCAGAGTCTGATCCAGTCCCGGAAAGTATCCTGTCACAAGTGGGGCACTTTTGGGGTTCTTCTGTGGGAGGTTCTGGGTTTGTGGGGATGAGGAAGTGACTCTGGTTATTTGCTTCAGTACCAGGTCGGGAGGGTAGTTGCAGGATGCGTAAGCTGTTTTCAGGTTGTTGGTGTAATGGTTCAGGGCTTCCGGACTGGAGCAGATTCGTTTGCCACAAAGACCTAGGCTGTAGGGAAGGGACTGTTTGATGTGGAATGGGTGGCAGCTGTCATAATGGAGGTACTGTTGTTTGTTGGTGGGTTTGATTTGGACGGATGTGTGAAGCTGGCCATTGGACATGTGGAGGTCAACGTCAAGGAAAGTGGCATGGGATTTGGAGTAGGACCAGGTGAATCTGATGGAACCAAAGGAGTTGAGATTGGAGAGGAAATTCTGGAGTTCTTCTTCACTGTGGGTCCAGATCATGAAGATGTCATCAATAAATCTGTACCAAACTTTGGGTTGGCAGGCTTGGGTAACCAAGAGGGCTTCCTCTAGGCGACCCATAAATAGCTTGGCATACGAGGGGGCCATCCTGGTACCCATGGCTGTTCCCTTTAGTTGTTGGTATGTCTGGCCTTCAAAAGTGAAGTTGTGGGTCAGGATGAAGCTGGCTAAGGTAATGAGGAAAGAGGTTTTAGGTAGGGTGGCAGGTGATCGGCGTGAAAGGAAGTGAGGCCCTGGACATGCGGAATATTTGTGTATAGGGAAGTGGCATCAATGGTTACAAGGATGGTTTCTGGGGGTAACAGATTGGGTAAGGATTCCAGGTGTTCGAGAAAGTGGTTGGTGTCTTTGATGAAGGATGGGAGACTGCATGTAATGGGTTGAAGGTGTTGATCTACATAGGCAGAGATACGTTCTATGGGGGCTTGGTAACCAGCTACAATGGGGTGGCCGGGATGATTGGGTTTGTGAGTTTTAGGAAGAAGGTAGAAGGTAGGGGTGCGGAGTGTCGGTGCGGTCAGGAGGTTGATGGAGTCAGGTGAAAGGTTTTGTAGGGGGCCTAAGGTTCTGAGGATTCCTTGAAGCTCCACCTGGACGTCAGGAATGGGATTACCTTGACAAACTTTGTAAGTAGTGTTGTCTGAAAGCTGACGCAGTCCCTCAGCCACATACTCCCGATGACCAAGTACCACGGTCGTGGAACCCTTGTCCGCCGGAAGAATGATGATGGATCGGTCAGCCTTCAGATCACGGATAGACTGGGCTTCAGCAGTGGTGATGTTGGGAGTAGGATTAAGGTTTTTTTAAGAAGGATTGAGAGGCAAGGCTGGAAGTCAGAAATCCTGGAAGGTTTGATTTTGAGGAAGAGCAGGTGGGTCCCGCTGTGACAGAGGACGGAACTGTTCCAGGCAGGGTTCAATTTGGATAGTGTCTTGGGGAGTTTGTTCATTAGGAGTAGGATTAGGATCATTTTTCTTCATGGCAAAGTGATATTTCCAGCAGAGAGTACGAGTGTAGGACAGTAAATCTTTGACGAGGGCTGTTTGGTTGAATCTGGGAGTGGGGCTGAAGGTGAGGCCTTTGGATAGGACATAGGTTTCGGATTGGGAGAGAGGTTTGGAGGAAAGGTTAACTACTGAATTAGGGTGTTGTGGTTCCAGATTGTGTTGATTCGAATTTTGAGGTTTTGGGGGGAGTGGAGCAGGAAGTGGGAGATTGAGTAGATGTGAGAGACTGAGTCTGTGTGCAATGAGAGGAGGTTGAGGTTTGCTGGAAAGGTTGTGAAGGGTGAGTGAGTTGCCTTTCCAGAGGTGGGAAACTAGGAGATTGGATAGTTTTTTGAGGTGGAGGGTGGCATGCTGTTCTAATTTGCGGTTGGCCTGTAGGAGGATGCACTGAACAGCCGGTGTGGATGTGGGAGAGGAAAGATTGAGGACTTTTATTAAGGATACGAGTTGACGGCTGAGTTGATGTGTAGGTGAAGGATTAGGTGGGTGAGGGCAATGGATTGTTCAGTTTGGAACTGGTATAGGGACTGATGGAAAGAAGGGTTACAGCCAGAGATGGGAACTTTAAGTGTGAGGCCTTTGGGGGTAATGCCAAATGTCAGACAGGCCTGGGAAAATAAAATATGGGAGCGTAATCTGGCTAGGGCGAAGGCATGTTTGCGGAGGGAATGTAAATAAAAGTTAATGGGGTTGTTGTGAGGATGTTGTGAGGGTGACATGGTATTAGAAGGTGGAAAGTGTGACATGAGGCTGAAATGAAAATGAAAATAAAAATATATGGGGAGAGATAAAGGTGAACTGGAAAGCAACTGGATATCTGGTGTGAAAAAAGGCGAAAAAGTGTTGGTAAAAGCTGAGCTATGTTGATCCTGTGGTGAACTTGGGTTGGTAAACAACGATGTGCACAAAGGTTAGGTGGTTGTGTTGCCTCCAAAACACGTTGAAGGGTGGAGAAATTCGGGAAAATTTCGAAAAAACTGCGTGCAAATGTATTAAAAGGAGTGGTTTTGTGGTGGCAGATTATGAAAATGAGGCTAACAATTGTCTGACGAAGAAATAATGACGTTAAAACCTGTGGGAAGCGGCTAAAAATGATCAGTGATGTGGGAAAAAAGCGAAAGTTATTAGAACTAGCCGAAATGGTTGTTTAATAGGTGAAAGGAACTGTTTGTGAACTGGAAATGGTGGATTTTATAGCAGCAGTAGTGTTGAAAGCGGAAAAAAATTTGGTTATGGTTTGGAAGTGGGTTACGTATTATTGAGTATATATAGGCAGGATAAAATTCTATGGTAGATTACGGTAAAAAGGAAAAGGTGAATACAAAGTGAAACTACTTGCAAAAACAGAAAGAGAAAATAAGATGACAGAAAAGATTTCGAAATGCAACAGTGACAATAACAAACGTAATTGTTGGGTTCAAATTAATGATATGAATATAATAGAGGGAAACATTCCACGTGAGAAAAATATATCTAAAAACAAAGAAGATGTAACTTACCAAACGAAAGCGCTGGCAGGTCGATAGAAACACAAACAGAAACATACATACACACAAAATTCAAGCTTTTGCAACAAACTATTGCCTCATCAGGAAAGAGGGAAGGAGAGGGAAAGACGAAAGGAAGTGGGTTTTAAGGGAGAGGGTAAGGAGTCATTCCAATCCCGGGAGCGGAAAGACTTACCTTAGGGGGAAAAAAGGATGGGTATACACTCGCACACACACACATATCCATCCACACATATACAGACTCAAGCAGACATATTTAAAGACAAAGAGTTTGGGCAGAGATGTCAGTCAAGGCGGAAGTGCAGAGGCAAAGATGATGTTGAATGACAGGTGAGGTGTGAGTGGCGGCAACTTGAAATTAGCGGAGATTGAGGCCTGGTGGGTAACGGGAAGAGAGGATATATTGAAGAGCAAGTTCCCGTCTCCGGAGTTCTGATAGGTTGGTGTTGGTGGGAAGTATCCAGATAACCCGGATGGTGTTACACTGTGCCAAGATGTGCTGGCCGTGCACCAAGCCATGTTTAGCCACATTGTGATCCTCATTACCAACAAACACTGTCTGCCTGCGTCCATTCATGCGAATGGACAGTTTGTTGCTGGTCATTCCCACATAGGATGCATCACAGTGTAGGCAGGTCACGTGGGTGCCTTCACATGTGGCTCTGCCTTTGATCGTGTGCACCTTCCGGGTTACAGGACTGCAGTAGGTGGAGGTAGGAGGGTGCATGGAACAGGTTTTACACCGGGGGCGGTTACAAGGATATGAGCCAGAGGGTAGGGAAGGTGGTTTGGGGATTTCGTAGGGATGAACTAACAGGTTACGAAGGTTAGGTGGACGGCGGAAAGACACTCTTTGTGGAGTGGGGAGGATTTCATGAAGGATGGATCTCATTTCAGGGCAGGATTTGAGGAAGTCGTATCCCTGCTGGAGAGCCACATTCAGAGTGTGGTCCAGTCCCAGAAAGTATCCTGTCACAAGTGGGGCACTTTTGTGGTTCTTCTGTGGGGGATTCTGGGTTTGAGGGGATGAGGAAGTGGCTCTGGTTATTTGCCCTGCCCTGAAATGAGATCCATCCTTCATGAAATCCTCCCCACTCCACCAAGAGTGTCTTTCTGCTGTCCACCTAACCTTTGTAACCTCTTAGTTCATCCCTATGAAATCCCCAAACCACCTTCCCTACCCTCTGGCTCCTATCCTTGTAACCGCCCCCGGTGTAAAACCTGTCCCATGCGCCCTCCTACCACCACCTACTGCAGTCCTGTAACCCGGAAGGTGTACACGATCAAAGGCAGAGCCACATGTGAAAGCACCCACGTGATTTACCAACTGACCTGCCTACACTGTGATGCATTCTATGTGGGAACGACCAGCAGCAAACTGTCCATTCGCATGAATGGACACAGGCAGACAGTGTTTGTTGGTAATGAGGATCACCCTGTGGCTAAACATGCCTTGGTGCACAGCCAGCACATTTTGGCACAGTGTTACACCGTCCGGGTTATCTGGATACTTCCCACCAACACCAACCTATCCGCACTCCGGAGATGGGAACTTGCTCTTCAATATATCCTCTCTTCCCGTTACCCACCAGGCCTCAATCTCCGCTAATTTCAAGTTGCCGCCATTCACACCTCACCTGTCATTCAACATCATCTTTGCCTCTGCACTTCCGCCTTGACTGACATCTCTGCCCAAACTCTTTGTCTTTAAATATGTCTGCTTGTGTCTGTATATGTGTGGATGGATATGTGTGTGTGTGCGAGAGTATACCCGTCCTTTTTTCCCCCTAAGGTAAGTCTTTCCGCTCCCGGGATTGGAATGACTCCTTACCCTCTCCCTTAAAACCCACTTCCTTTCGTCTTTCCCTCTCCTTCCCTCTTTCCTGATGAGGCAACAGTTTGTTGCGAAAGCTTGAATTTTGTGTGTACGTTTGTGTGTCTGTCGACCTGCCAGCACTTTCATTTGGTAAGTCACATCATCTTTGTTTTTTTAAATTTATATATATATATATATATATATATATATATATATATATATATATATATATATATATAAAAAAACAAAGATGAGGTGACTTACCGAACAAAAGCGCTGGCAGGTCGATAGACACACAAACAAACACAAACATACACACAAAATTCAAGCTTTCGCAACAAACTGTTGCCTCATCAGGAAAGAGGGAAGGAGAGGGAAAGACGAAAGGAAGTGGGTTTTAAGGGAGAGGGTAAGGAGTCATAGGAGTCATTCCAATCCCGGGAGCGGAAAGACTTACCTTAGGGGGAAAAAAGGACAGGTATACACTCGCACACACGCACATATCCATCCATCCATCTGTATGTGTGGATGGATATGTGCGTGTGTGCGAGTGTATACCTGTCCTTTTTTCCCCCTAAGGTAAGTCTTTCCGCTCCCGGGATTGGAATGACTCCTATGACTCCTTACCCTCTCCCTTAAAACCCACTTCCTTTCGTCCTTCCCTCTCCTTCCCTCTTTCCTGATGAGGCAACAGTTTGTTGCGAAAGCTTGAATTTTGTGTGTATGTTTGTGTTTGTTTGTGCGTCTATCGACCTGCCAGCGCTTTTGTTCGGTAAGTCACCTCATCTTTGTTTTTATATATAATTTTTCCCACGTGGAATGTTTCCTTCCATTTTATATATATATATATATGAAAGAGAAAAATAAAGTTCTTATTACTTTTACTGCTGAAATACTACTGAAAGAAATTATCCTTTATGGCTCAATCAACAAGCTACAACAGTGACAGAATTAAGCAAGTAAAAGGTGTTTAAGGCGATTAAGTTCTGTTCACACCTCTAGGTTGTTGGAAAGTTTACTTACTTCTGAAATCTACATAGAACTAATTCCAGCATGTCAGTATCAGATGGCTCCCTACCTGCTCTGATATCGTTCCCCACAATATTTTGGAAGAAAGTTTATAATGAACAGAGCCAGTAACCTATAATGGTTTAGGGGGAAAAACAAATCGCTGGTTCAAATACTGGCCCATGCACAACAGTACATTGTACTAATATCTTCTGAAAAGGCACACATGAAAATGTGATTTTTTAGGGGCTCATATGTCTGGTTCTATTGGCCATAGAGGTAAGGGCTCATGTGTTTCGGATAGCATTTGACCTGGTGTCCATTTGTATACCTATCAGATGAAATGGCATGCTGCACCAGCCTTACAGTACAGGATCAAACTTTAACAATATAACAAAAAGGATAGTTACTACTCACCAAATAGTGGAGATGCGAGTCCTCACAGAAAGGCACCACTAAAAGACTGTCACACAATTAGGTTTTGGCCAACAAGGCTCTTGTCAAAATTAGACAAAACACACACACACACACACACACACACTCACACACACACACACACACACACACAAATGCAACTCACACATACATGACAGTCTCTGGCAGCTGGAGCCAGACTGCGAGCAGTAGGGCATTATGGGAGAGGCAACAGGATTGGGGTAAGGAGGAGGCTGGGGCAGGGAGGGAGGCGGATAGCAGGATAGGTAAAGTGCTGCTGGGAGCATGCAGTGATGAGGTGGAGAGGGGGGCAGCTAGCAGCGATTGGTTGGGAGGTTAGACGGTGGGAGAGGGACGGAGGGGGGAGGGTTTAGCGGAAAAGGAGAGAAGTAAAACGATTGGGTATAGTGGTGGAACAGAGAGCTATGTAAGTGCTGGATTGGTTCTTTCAAGTTACACGTGCTCTAGGGGGCTTACAAAAGCAACATTTGTTAATTGGTGGTCCTTGAGAAAACCCCAAAAAACCATGATTTTTTAGTATGAAAAGGACTGACTGTGGGGATGGCCACTTGTATATAATTTATATCCATGGTAGATTAATGAAATACCATATATTATTAAAATGGTATTTGAAGGGAATTCTGATACTTTTTTTGATATTATCTTTTACTGAGATCTAGAAGTTCAAAATTACCATACTTATGAATGTAAAATTTGCATGTAATATGTGGTCTGAGGTGGCAATGTAGTTTTAACTGATGTAGCAAACACATGGCAAGGGCTCTAGGATCATTGTAAGTGTTCTGAGGTCATGAAATTAGTCAGAATTTTTTTGACAATAAAACTTTATTACATGCTATCTCTGTACGACATATCTGTGTAAAGTAATGAATCTGACAACACTGTGAGTGATCTGGCAATGCTGTGTTGTTCTACTTGTGTAGACTGGTGCGTTCATCACTTCCAGATGCTCACTCTGAATTTCAACTCCATACAGCCAGAGAGCACAATCAGTGCCGTTGCGTTTTCATTGTGTGTTACAAAAATGGAACAGTGGAATTTAGAGCAACGCTATCCCTTCAAGTTTTGTGTTAAATTTGGGGAATCCATGAGTGTGACATTCAAAAAGTTGAAAAGGCTTATGGGGAAATTGCTTATCAGGAGCACAGTTTTTCCATAGGCACAAATCACTTTTTAAATGCGAAGAACACATTGAAGATCAGCATCACTCAGGGTGACTTTCAACTTCATAAACCTAAGAAAATTATGGATGTGTGCAGGGTCTTGTGAGATCAGACTGACATTTAACAATAAGGCTGATGGTTGACCTCTTAATAAACTTTAACATCGTCATTGTACATCAAATTTTGATCAAATATTGGCACATGCAAAAGGTTTGTGCCAAAATACCTTACTGAGCAGGACAATTGAAGAGAGGACTGCCAATGACCATGAATGACTCAGTCATGTGATCATAGGTGATGAACCTTGGATTTTTTAATACAATCCTGAGACAAAGTGAGGAGTGGTACACTGAGACACCCCCTCAAACAAAAAGAGCCTGAATGAACAAATCGAAGATCAAAACAATGCTGATTTGATATTTTGACAGTAGGGGTTTAATGCATAAGGAATTTGTTCCTCCATGACAAATTGTCAACCAACTGTTTTACAAAGATAACCTTGAAAGACCCATGAAAAGGGTGAATCAAGAGAGACTTCACATTGCAGACATGTGGATACTGCATTGTACCAATGCTCCATGTCACATGCCCACTTCCATCACAGAAGTTTTGACCTCAAATGGCATTCCTATTGTTCCACAGCTCCCCTCTTCAACTGATCTGAGTGCTTGAGACTTTTTCTTTTCCCAAAATCGAAAAATGTCATAAAAGGACATAATTTTGGGACTCTGGAGAATATTCAAAAGAATGTGACTGACAATTAAAGGCCCAACCATATATAAACAGCACACTGTGCTAACCTTTCAGCACTGCTACCAAGATTGAGAACAACTCCATCAGTGTATAGCTGCCAAAGGGAACTACTTTGCAGGGGACAATATTGTTGTTCGAAAAAAATAAAAAAAATTGGTAGATAAAAAATCAGTCTCATTACTTTTCTCACGCACCTCATTTAATGGGCTCTTAACATCTATACAAATATGCTCAAAGTGGTACTGCAGTGGCAAAAAGGGATATTAACATGCCTTAAAAGGTCTTAAAATTCCTACCAAAAATTGTGTAAAGCTGAGAAGACTGCAAATTCAATAAAATATTTCTAATAAAATTTTAATGCTTTTAAGATACAAATAATAAGCCAGGCGTTTTCAATGAACTGCAATCGATAAGGAAAGTATCCAGAAAAAACATAAAGCAAATGATTTTGTGTCAGTTTTATATAATGGATACTTATCTGTTGTTTATATGCATCAAAGTATATAAATATGTAAGAAGTGTATAAATAAAGAGTAAAAATTTTACTGGCCTATAGGATTTGTTTTATATAAACAGCACACTGTGCTGTAGCAGGGAAAAGAACGGAACCAATGGAAAAACACTTCTGTTTGAGCACAAGAAAGGCAAAAGAAAGGCAAACATGTTCCTCTTCAAAATACTCTGAAAGGAAAGTGGGGAACCAACTACCTCCAATCCTCATACCACTTTCCTCACCAAATATTTTGGCATGAAAACATATTCAGGCTTTTTGTGCTGAAAGAGAGTAACAGAGAGACAGTGCCACTGGGAGAGACAATGATGGTGGGAGAGAGAAAGTGGTAGTGAAAGAGAGGTGGATGAAGACAACACCTGTGGGAGCCAAGGAAAGAGCAGATATTGATGATTAATCAGAGGTAGTAGCAGTAAAAGAGAAAGAGAAATGGATGGAGGTAGAATCAGTGGGAGCAAAAGAGAGAGGAGACAGTGGAAATGAAAAATACAGATGGGTTGAGACCATATGTAGGCTTGGTGGGGGGAGTCTGGAGCCTCCCAGATCAGTGAACTTTGACATGTATATCTAGGGGAGGTTGCATTAGGACTAAAATTTAAACACTTGGGTATAGGGCAAAAAGTAAGTTAGACATCCCAGAATTTTTGAGGTGCTAAGATATGGTGGAGACAGTGGTAGTGGAAAAGGAAGTTAACATTTGTTAATGTCAGTTAATAAAATGTTATTGAATCTATAGGGGTTGTTTCACAAGATGGTGGCTATTCCTTCTTTCATGTAATGCAGCAGAGAGCAGCCATACTTAATTTTGAGACTAGTAATCATGAAATCTAGACATTATGAGCTGATTTTATCCATAATTCTGGATCTGTGGAAGTACTACCTCCAATTTGTAGCATCAGTTGGAGTTGGGGTCTCGTCCTTCTTCACTGGATAGTAGAACTCCTGCATCTGCACTGTTCACCTTATGTCTCACCTGCACACTGTCAAAGTTCTGTGTATAACAACTTCCTGTCATCCATCTCATGAAGGACACATTTGTCTCTCTTCCATCACTACCGCTCCTCCAAAGAAATGCTCACATTGGCCATTTACTTTGAAATTTTAGATTCCTGTGTGGCACTATATATTACAAAAACTTAGTATTTACTTTCTTCATCTAAAATTAAACATTATACTCTTAGTCTGTAATAAATATAACAGTGTATGTTTATAGATAACGCAAAAGGTCCCTGTTTAAATTTGTTCCTCTGATTTTCCACAAATGACAGACTTCTTGTCTGATCTTAGTTATGCCCATCCCTCTGTGCCTTCATTTGCAGCTTAAAAGGCTGCACTATGTTTGATAACTTTGAGGAAAAAAAAAATTCAATATCTAACAGAATTTTTACAGGGTCAAGATCAAGGATGTTGTTTGGGATTTGGAAAAGGACTGGGTGAATTTGAGTCAGGGAAAAGGAGTTAAGCTTTTTCAGGAACTGTAGGAACTGTTCTTCACCATGTGTTCAGACCACAAAGATGACAATGAAACTGTATGAGGACAGGATCCAGCTTCTGGATCTTGAAGATTGCTTCTCTTGTATGGCCTATGAAAAGGTTAATATGGAACAGGACCAGCCTGGCACCCAAAGAAGCCCTCATGATTTGATAGTACGTTTTGACCTCAAAGCACTTATTGTTAAGGATTAAGTGACAATAAATGAGCTTTCAGGGAGACTTTCATGTGGGCACTGGGAGAGGAAGTGTTATGGAGCTGAGAGATCACATGTATATGGGATGTTTGTACAAAGTGATGTTGCATTGATAGTAGAAAGTTGGATTCCATCTGGGAGAGGGACGGAATGGATTTAAGATATTTGAGGAAGCAGCTGAATGTATTTTATGTTGTGCTGGAGGCTATGGTTGATGGAGCAGAAGTTCTAATCTAGCACCCCTGAGATGCATCTACATCTACATCTACATCTACATTGATACTCCGCAAGCCACCCAACGGTGTGTGGCGGAGGGCACTTTACGTGCCACTGTCATTACCTCCCTTTCCTATTCCAGTCGCGTATGGTTCGCGGGAAGAACGACTGTCTGAAAGCCTCCGTGCGCGCTCTAATCTCTCTAATTTTACATTCGTGATCTCCTCGGGAGGTATAAGTAGGGGGAAGCAATATATTCGATACCTCATCCAGAAACGCACCCTCTCAGAACCTGGCGAGCAAGCTACACCGCGATGCAGAGCGCCTCTCTTGCAGTGTCTGCCACTTGAGTTTATTAAACATCTCCGTAACGCTATCACGGTTACCAAATAACCCTGTGACGAAATGCGCCGCTCTTCTTTGGATCTTCTCTATCTCCTCTGTCAGACCGATCTGGTACGGATCCCACACTGATGAGCAATACTCAAGTATAGGTCGAACGAGTGCATTTGATGGGGGCTATGAAGTCAGCTGGAACAGAATGGCTAGCATGGTTATTTTTGTGTATTTTAGGAGTAGGTAGATGTGTGTGGGTCAGGATAAGGAGTTCTGTAGGAATAATTATGGGTTATCATGAGAAGCCTAGGTTTTTAAGGATATTCTGCAGCTCTTCTGGATGGAAGATATGGAGTCATTATGAATGGTTTTGTATGTTTATATAATGTAATTGGGTAGACAAAAAAATCTACTCACCAAGCGGCAGCAGGAGAACACACGTATAATAAAAAGGGCTTTACATATGCTAGCTTTTGGAGCCAGTGGCTCCTTCTCCTGGCAGAAGGGTTGAAGGGAAAGGGAGGAGGATGAAGGAAAAGGACTAAAGAGGTTTAGGAAAAGGAGAAAAGTTCAGAAAAGTCACCCAGAACCCTGGCTCAGGGGAGACTTACCAGACAGGATGAGAAGTCTTTCTTGTCATCCCATCTGGTAAGTCTCCCATGACCCGGGGTTCTGGGTGACTTTCCTGAACTCTTCCCCTTTTCCTAGACCTCTCTAGTCCTTTTGCTGAACCCCTCTTCCTTCCCCCTCAACCCTTCTGTCATAAGGAGGAGTCACTGACTCCGAAAGCTTGCTTAAGTAAAGCCCTTTTTGTTATATGTGTGTTCTCCTGCTGACACTTGGTGTGGATTTTTTTATCTATCCAATTACATCATATTGTCAGAAATGGATCATTTTTGTTGTTTCACATGTTGAGGTGTTCACGGACTGCTTGGAAATTTTTGGTAAGTTCCTATGGGACCAAACTGCTGTGCTCATCAGTCCCTAGGCTTACACACTATTTAATCTAACTTATGCTAAGGACAACACACACACTCAATCCTGAGGGAGGACTTGAACATCCAACGGAGGGAGCCACATGAACCATGGCAAGATGTCTCAGACTGCACGGCTACCCCACTCGGCACAGACTGCTGAAGTCAGTCTGATGCATACTCCTCATGGTCAAGTACCACAATTTAGGAGCTATTGTCCACACGGAGTTGCTAAAATTAATAGCCAGCTTGTGATTCAGCATGCATAAGGTTTTCAGGAAGGGTTGGGAGACAACGCTGGAAATGAGGAATTCTCGGAATGCTTGGAGGTTGTGGTGAAGGAGGAGGACACCTCTGTGATATGGGTTGGAAGTGTTCTAGAAAGAGTTGTATGCCCAAACTGTTTTATTCTTTTTATTTATTTATTTCATCTTCAAGCATTTTGCATGCTATTGATGTTAATAATTTGTACAAAATGAATAATGCATAATGGGACATTCTGGTGGATTCCAGTGAGCAGTGTGGTGATGGTGTGCCAGACTCACACTCCCACTTTATTATTGAGCTAACATGGAGTTGTTTCACCGATCTTCTTTTCAGGATAGCTGGCTGTGATTGTCTGCTCAAGTTCTTCTCTGAAGATAAGATGCTGTTTAGGAGGAATTTTTTATACTCTTAAAATAACTCTGTACACTCAGGATACACTTAAACTGATCTCACTATATTTTCACTTCCACAAAAAAGACACCATATAAATGATTCATTTTTTGTAAGCCCAACAATTACTGGTCCAACAGATACTCTTACATACTTTATGACAAATACCATCCTAACACACATAGCAAAGATAGCCATAAAATAAGGATCCCATTGGATGTTCTCCGCTATTTTCTGAGCCATCTCTTGTACCTTGTTACGTGTTTATTCTAATGTTTGAAAATTAATCGCAGAAATTACGCCAGGTCCTTCTGTACGCTTTAGTTCTTTCATGCCTACTGGTAGCCGAGACAAAGTGTCAGGTATGATATTCTCTGAACCCTTTACATACTGGATCTTAATGTCATATTCTTGAAGAAATAACAGCCACCGCATCAATCTACTATGCAGTAATTGGCTGTTCATTAGAAATGAACATGCTTGGAATTTTTGTATATCCCATATTATGGCCAATAATTCCTTTTCCGTTGCCTTATAATTCAATTCATGTTTGTTGAGACTCCCGCTAGCAAAAGCTATTGGCACATGGTCTATACTTTCTGTACCCTCTTCACCTTAGAAAAGTCCTGCCGCAATACCATAGTCTGATGCATAGGTTGAAATCTTAAATGGTTCCCCCATCACCGGATGATGCAATATCGGTGATTCTGATAGTGCCCACTTTACATTTTCAAATGCTTGATGTGCCTCTTGGTCCCAACTCCATGGTATTCCGTTTTGTAATAAATGCAAAAGTCGAGGGTTGTTCAGCTCTTGTCTTTGTTCATAGCATCTATAATACCCTGCCATTCCAAGAAATCCCTTCAATTGTCTTATGTTTCTAGGTGGTGGACACTTCTTAATGGCCTTTATACATTCTGGATCATGCTTAATTCCTTGTACACCTACGGTATGTCCCAATAATTTTAGCTCTTGCCTTGCAAAGCGTGATTTAGACAATTTTA
Organism: Schistocerca piceifrons; assembly: GCF_021461385.2. Lineage (NCBI taxonomy): Eukaryota > Metazoa > Arthropoda > Insecta > Orthoptera > Acrididae > Schistocerca > Schistocerca piceifrons. The sequence continues at coordinate 360,595,438 of NC_060139.1, read as the reverse complement.
TGTAATACCTTTTTCTTTAAATCTTTTTAGGGTTTTCTTCAAGGTTAGGCAATGCTTGTTCCAGGTGGGTGATATTATCAGTATATCATCTACATATATAATTAAATCCTTTAATAACTCTCTACCTATCGCTTCATCCAGTGAGCGTGTAAATACTGATACTGAGATATTTAGCCCAAATGGTAAGACATTAAAATTATAGGATTTCCCATCAAATAGGAATGCTGTACATTTCCTTAAATCTGGATGTAACTCGATCTGCTAACACCCAGCAGTCAGGTCCATCGAGCTAAAATACTGCGCTTTCTCGAATTTGGCTAATAATTCATCAATGTTAATAGGTCGGTCCCTTTTGGTTTCTATATGTTTTTTTCAGGGTGCACACGTCCAGTATGAGATGCACACCTCCTGCAACCTTTTTCACTGCTACCAAGGGATTATTTATAATGCTCGTACTGCGTGCTATTATTTTATTATCTACTATTTTATTTACCTCCTCCTTAACTGCTTCCTTTAAGCTCACCGATATTGGGTACAGTTTACAGAAGAATGGAGTATCATCTTTGATCTTAAATTTACATACGTAGTCACTTATACTACCTGCACTATCTGAAAATACCATTTCATATTCTAATAGAATTTCTGCTGAATCTGATTTTTGGTCATTGTTTAATATTGGGGATTCGTTTACTTTATTTTGTATGTCAGCTCGTTGTGATGCATGACTTACGTTTTCCATCTCTGGTGACAATTGCGCTGTCACAGTTAATCATAAATGCTGGTGTTCAGTCATTTGTTTATCAATATAATTGCCTGCTAAAACCTTAACACAATATTTATCGTCACTGAATCCAAAATGAAGACAGCTCTCTTCAAAATTCAATATGACGTTAAACTGTGACAGCCAATCTAAGCCAAATAACACCTCTCTATTAACATTTTCTACTACCAGCAATGTTTGCTGGAACATAATATCACCGATGTTACAATTTACTTTGATTTCGTATTTTACAACCTTACTTTTAGTTCCAGTTATACCTACTATGTATACTCTGGTTACTGGTAATAGTGGTAAGTTATGTTTAGTTCTTAATGTATTAAAGAATTTACTAGAAATAAGTGAAACTTCACTACCAGAATCAATAAATATGTCGACTTCGAAATCTTCTATCTTTCCAACTATAATTGGTTGTGGATTAACTGTAGCTACACCAGGTTCTTCTAGTAGCCACTATTCTTTTCTTGGTACTTATGTATAAAGTAAGCATACTTATTATAAGGTAGGCCTTCTAATGTATTTCCATGACTTGGGCCCCGGCCCTGGATCCAGATCGCCTGATGTTTTCCTCATTATTTGTAATCACCAGCTGGTTACCAAACCTAGGTATGATGTTTCCATTTTGTACTCTATCGTTACCAGGTACAAACTCCTGTGTAGTTACTGGGCCTATGTTCGAAGGTGGATGTCTTTTTTGATAATTTTCGTTACCACTATTCTGATTACCCTGGTGTACTCTTGCCAGATTCGTCTCATGTCTTTTGAAATTACTATTATTACTGTAATTATTATTCATTATGTAGTTTTGATTCTCATTTTGATGCACATTCTCATTTCAGTCCTTATTTATTGCAAGTGCGTCTACAAAAGATAACAACTCTTCTATCATCTTCCACCTGCTACATAATATGTCTTTCCTAGCCTTGGGTAATTGCCTTATCAAAATCCTTACCAATCCCTCTTCCTCCATTGGTTTATCTTAGTATTTTGCTCTTGTATGGTTGTAATACTTTGGGTCCCATAAATCAGATATTAACTACTCTTGGGCACTTATTGACCAAAATTTCTCCTTAAACTTTTTCTGAAAGTCTGTCTAAGACGAGAAATTCCCTATATTCACTGTGCCCCATTCTAATGCCTCTCCTAGAAGGTAACCTACAGCGAATTCTATCTTTTTTGCATCTTCCCAATTTTTCGGTGAGGCTTGATTAAATAGTTTCAATAAATGATTTGAGTGTACATCTCCATGCGGTTTAAATTTGGGAAATTGTCTGGAGAGTCCAGAATTTGCTCCCTGTTGTAAATCTGTCACTACTTCACTAGTCAACACTACATTCTATGGAGCCACCCCTTTCTCTACCTTATTCTGGATGAGTTTAAACTCTTTCCACAAATCGTCCATGCCTTTTTAGTATCATCAAGTTCTGAAGCTAAACGTGATGGAACATTGTCTGGGCTTACTCTCTCAGCAACTTTTTGGTAGATCAACTCCTCTACCTGTTCCTCCAGACCGCTTATATTTATGGTGTCTGATGTTGCTAGCTTTTGCTTAAAATTTCTCTCCACTTCATCCACTTGAGTGTTGACTCCTGCAATTTGCGATTGGACAGTAGGGATCAGTTTATCGTGTCTTTTGATGCTATCTTTTAAGGTATGTAGTCTTTGTTTCACTGCTTTGAATGTAACATTACATAAATTTTGAAGTGATCGAAATTTTTCATTAAATTCAGACTCTATAGTGTTACATTTATCTTCAATATCAAATTCTAATTTCTGGGTCAACTGTTGAAATTGATCATCCTGCTTTTGGCTAATGTCCATTAACTTTTGATCTATTTGTACAGTTAAAGAATTACTTAATTCATTCTTTAAATCTACTCATAAATTTTCCACTTTATCATTTAACACCTCAAATTTAGAATTTAAAGCTTCAACCTGTGCTTCTAGTCTTTCACTTAAAGTTGTACTTATTTCATTTCTCAAGGAATCAATTTGAGCAGTTGCAGCTACACTTTGTCCCTCTATTTTTTCCCTTAATGAAGCATTTAGAGCATTTAGTTCTTGTCTTAAAGAAGCTAAATCTGCATCTAATTTTTCACTTAAAGAGGAAATTTGAGCAGTTATTAAATTTGATAATTTAGTCCAATCTGGGATCTCTCTACTAATTCTTATGGCCATGCCCGATTCAGAAGTTTCTGTACATCGTTGTTCCTGCTCCATATTTTTATTCTTTTTTGACCTTGTGATCATTAAAAAAAATCACTTCTGTGAATAATGACCACACTACTTTACATTCAAATAGTTATTGTCTTTAGCTCACCCATTAAAGAGTTATAAGCTGCGTTGGTGAGGTGTAGAACTGGCACTGGTGAATAGCACGGGTGCCGGTAGTGGCGAACATTGGTTGCGGCGTCGGCGTCGGTCCAATGAACCAATTTCTCCATCTTGTTATTAAGGGTTGCTATGGCAACTCTCAATTTCTTCATGTCTCAATTTATTCGAAAAAAATTCTTCCTTTTCAAGTCCTGATCACTTTAGTGGGCACGTTCTGACGGTTTCCAGTGACTAGAGGGAGCAGTGTGGTGCTGGTGTGCCAGACCTGCACTCCCACTTTATTATTGAGCTTACATGGAGTTGTTTTGCCGATCTTCTTTTCAAGATAGCCGGCTGCGATTGTCTGCCCAACTTCTTCTCCAAAGATAAGTTGCTGTTTCATAGGAATTTTTCATACTCTTAAAATAACTCCGTACACTCAGGGTACTCTTAAATCAACCTCACTATATTTTCACTTCCACAAAAAAGACACCATATAAATGATTCATTTTTGTAAGCCCAACAAGTACCAGTCCAACAAATACTCTTATATACTTTTTAACAAATACAATCTAGAAAGCTCTAGCAAGTCCACCATCCGGACCTCATGAAAGTAAGTGAATAAGTAACTGTCTTTTCTTTTCTTTAACAACATTCAACTATTCTCAATAATGACTGATGTAGCACCATCACGGAGTACGGCACGTTTGCTCCTTGTGCTGGGCGTGTAACTTCTGAGGCGAGCGCTGCGAATACCTGCCCGCGCCGATCAACCATCCGATACACGTCAGTCCTGCACACACATAATCATGGCACAGTAGACATAGTTCCACTTTCACACAGTCATCTTTAAAATAATGCATGTTTGAGTCAGCAGAAATATGAGTGCCTCTAGAATTTACCCCAAAATTCTCGAGGCACTACAACATATAATAATAAGGAAAACAATTAAATCATTAGATTTGCATACAAACATAAATGAGTCTAAGTTAAAATTTTAGATCTCCCTTAGCACAATCAAAAAATCCATTTGTGGTGTAGAAAGCCTTCCTTTTAAGCCAGTTTTGTAGAACATTTCTGATGGTTTTTAATCAGATAGTGTGTGCTTCTGGTGTCAGTTCACTGAACAGTTTTACTCCAAGCTATGTATAGCTACTGTGAGTCTTGCTTAATCTTGTAAAGGGTTGATCAGTCTTGTTTTTGGACGTTTATTGTGACAATGAGGTGATTACCTTAATCTGTAGCTCTCTTTGCTTTCTTTTGTGTAGACTAGGCAACTAAGTATAAATAATGAGGGGACTGTCATGACACCCAGTTTCTTGAAAAGTGGCCTAAAAGATACATTGTTTATAAAAATACCTGCTACATGCCTGATAGCCTTTTTCTGCCACATAAAGACTCATTTTGCCCCAGTGGAGCTGCCCCACAGCAATATACAGTATGTCATGAGGCTACGAAAAACTGCATCATGTTTCATTTACACATGCTCTAAGTTTATGTAACAGGTATATTACTCTTGATAATAATTTAATGCATGTAGACTGTGTGTAGAGGTTCCATATTAATTTGGAATCCAAGTGTACATCAAGCTGTTAAACCAACATACAATTATTGTTGGTACTGTGTGAATTAAAAATTTCATATTTGGTTGCTTTACTGTTAATTCATTGTCTTTATACTAGTTACTAGAAATTCTCAGGGTTGCCTTTGCTCTGTTCCTTTAGAACCACTATGTCATTTCCATTTCCAATGAAAGTGGTATAATCGGCATTCAGAGCAGATTTACATGGCATGATACTAGGTAGGTCACTAATATAGATTATAAGCAATAGGAGCCCAGTACAGAACTTTGAGGCATGTTTCTTGAAAAACCTAGGAATCCAGAACCTGTACCATAAAAATGTAGCTTCTGCTTCCTATTGTCAAGATATGATTCTATATGGGTGAGTTTTGTATCACAAATGCCAAAGCATCCAGTTTGTCTATTATGCAATGACTCACTGAGTCAAATGCCTTGCTTACGTCAATCAATAGGGCATTAACAGGTGATTTTGCTTTAGAGGCACTGAGTATTGTTGAAAGAACACTTTTAGCAGCTTCCAGTGAAGATGAATTTTCCCTGAAGCCATATTGAGTGTTTGTTAGCGTTCCATTACAGGTGAAATGTTTTTAAATTTGTTGGTACATGCAATGTTCAACTATTTTCAAAAGTATTGGTACAAGAGAAAAAGGATGATAGTTATCAATACATGACTTGGTCGTGGGTTGGGATTGACTGGTGAAGTGATAGTTACATTTAAGGCTATGGTTCAATGGGAGGAGCTTTTTGACTAGGACAGTGTGACTGAATTTGTGTATGGGACACTAGGCTAGGCCTTTGGAAGGAGGTGTCTCAGGATCGCAGAGGGATCAAGAGGACTGAATGGAGGTTGGTATTGTGTTGGCTATGGTTGAACTTGGGTGGGAGATGGGTTGGGATTGGAAAATCAAGTAAGATGTTAGGCTGGGCTTGTGGGCATGGAGAGTGTGTTGTGAATACTCATTGTGGGAGAGGGATGACACTTTTGAGGTATTTGAACAACAGGCTGGAGAGTTCCTTCAGTTACTGTAGGATATTTTGTTGAAGTTTGGTATAAAGGAGGATTACACTGAGTCTGCAAGTAGATCCCTGAGCTGAAAGGTGGAGGATTTTGAACAGAGGCAACAACTGATGGGATTGACTGTTGGGAGAGGTAATTTATTAATCAAGGACATGCTGTGGAAGGGCTAAAGACTGCTCAATCTGGAATTTAAGGAGGGATTGGTGGAAACATGGGTTGCACTCAGAGAAGGGAATGTTCTGTGTGAGGCCTATAGTAATGATACCAAAGTTTAAGCAGGACTAGAGGAAAAGCATGTGTGACTGTTGTTTGGCTACAGTGAAAGCATGTTTACAGAAGGAATGTAATTATTGTGGTATAGGGCTAGGGATTTTGATGAGATAGGTTAAAAAGAAGGGATGGTGTAGACTGGTGTAGGTAACACTTGACAAGAAGGAAAGAAGAACAGAGTGAAAAATTTCTGTGTACTGGCAAATTGGACACCAAAAGAAAGCACAGAAAATTATGGACAACAAACAGTTGTTAAATACACTGTAAAGATTGCCGAAAGAAATACCCTGTAAAGACTGCTGAATAGCAAATAAGACTGCAAGGAAATGGGAGAAGATTGCCAAATAGAAATGTGACAAATCTTGTAATGAAACAAATATTTCGTCCAAAAAAGTGTAAAATGAATAGCCCTACATTTCCTTTGTTGGTGCTTAAAAATGTGGGTGCGAGTAATATTAGAAGACCATAGCAATGAGGGAGATGATGTCGGCAATACTACTGTAATAAACAGTGCAGAACATACCATACATGGAATGAAATTAGAATGTGTTGCAAAAAAGATATAACTATATTGATGGAGCTTTGTCTACTACCAGCACTATAGGGGAAATACTTCTGCTGTTTTCTTGGTGTGATAACTTAAGTGAGATCACAATGTGTTGTGTAGGAAAACAGTTTCTTTCCTCTCTGCTTGTTATGGTAGAACACACTACACTAACTGTTCTTAAGTGGTGTTGGCATGGATAAGGAATCTTTGCAAATTTCCTACTAATTTCACCAGCAAAGTAGAGTAATGTTAAGGAGAGGGTATCTGCAACATAGCTGGAAGTGAGGACACAGATGTTGGAAATCAGAACTAATAGCAAGATCTCTACCCATAATGATTATTAAATTCTAATGCAAACAGCAGATTGTTGCCAACAACAAAGCTTTGCACCTGTAACTTCTGCCATCAAGTAGTATCACTGCTCTAATAAACATCTACAATGCATGCCAAAGCAAACTTATGTCTCAATGCCACAGATGTAGGCATAATGTTTCTAGTCTTTCAAACACTGTGCAAATCTAGTTGTCACTCCAGCTGGCGTTTTAGATTCTACAAAAATCATGATATAATTAATGAAACTATATGATTAGTTGATGCATTTTCACAATATGCCAGTACAGGTGCTGTGTACATGGATATTGAAGAAGTTTTAAGTAACATGAATAACTTTCCTATAAAATCTTTTAAAATTATTACCCCTTCTCCATAATTAAAACTATTTCATCCTCCTTCAGAAATAAACAGGATTACAGCTTTTGTAATGTGGTACATTATCGATAGTACCGACAGTGTTAAGTGGGTGGTGAACAATGAGTTTATGTGTGTGTAAAGCTCTACAGTCAGTCAGTTCCACGCCATGTTGTTAGAGTGTTCACAAAGTAAAGATTGATGTACATTGAATTTTCCTTGTTAATAAATATTTTTTAACATGGTAGCAGTCTGCAGTTGTTAACAAAAACAAAGAAAATTGTTACTCAGAAAAGTAGTTATCAGATGTGAACTGAAAAGAAGATTGTTACTCAAAATGTGTGCTTTGTGAAAATGGATATGGCTGACATTAAGATACCAGTGTTTGATGGAGGGGACTACAGGAACTGGAAATTGTGAATGGAAAAGTATCTGAAGATTAAGAAATGTTGTACTATTGCTTCAAGAGTAAAAATGAGCACAGACAAGGCAGATATTTGGGACGATAAATATCCGACCACAGTGAGCTATATATATGGAGCAAATTCGAACAAGCAACTTGAATTTGTAAGTGATGATGAGACGGTGTTTGAGGTAATGAAAAAGTTCGATGAATTATACTCCAAGGAACTGACAGCACTGCAAATTGTTTGCAGAAATAAGTTGGACAAACTGAAGTTAAAAGACAATAGTGTCACAGCAACATTCTTCTGTTTTTTTAATTTTTTTTGAAAATTCAGTAAATGAATTAAAATTAGCAGGCTCAAAAGTGATGGAAGAGGAGAAACTAAACTACACATAGGGAACCTTGCCAAAATATTTGAGCTAGACTAGAGACTTGAAAAAATGTGATCAAACAGTCAAATACATTAAAGTAATGTTATAAAGATCATTTGAAAAGATAAGGATGAAAATGAAGATGTACAGTCCAATGCATTTAATGCTGATAAGATAACCAGTACAAGATACAAGGATCAGTTGTGTTACAAATGTGGCAAACTAGGATATTTCAAGAGGGGCTGTCACCTGTCAGGAACAAGCAGAGATCCATGAACATGTGGTAGATGCCATCATGGAGGTGGTTGCAGCAGTTGGCAACATGGGCACAGCAATGAGCATAGTGAGGATAACAACAAGTGGTCACATGCTCGAAGTGAGCAGCATGGTTCAACAGATGGTTGGCATAAAATATGATGAGGTTGTCACCAGAATGGAAATGGCATGAGCAGCTTTATAACAGAGGTGCAACCCACAGTGACATGTAATACTGTTGAGACAGGTAACAATGTACAGATTGATTGGTTATTGGGTAGTGATTGCACAGATCATGTTATTAATACTGAAAATTATTTTTCTGAGTGCATAACTTTAAAAGAGCCTGTAAATATAAAAACTGTGGACAGAAAAGTTTTACAAGCTTCAAAAACTATTTTCCGGTTTACGATGACAAGATTCAAACTGAAATTAAAAATGTATTCTATGGCAAATACATGAGTAGAAATTTGTTTGTCTATGCAAAAGTAACAGAAAAACATACAATTTTATCTGCAGGCAATGTCTCGAAAGCTTTTGATTGAGGCAGAAAGGGCCGATTGTATAAACATCTCCAACTGAATATAAAATTTGACGTTGGATCAGAAATGAAACTATGTTCAGGACTCAGCTCTATTATAGGACGCTAAACTTGGATCCAATGAAGCCCGTTCGGATTTGATCTAAGGTAGCACGTAACGTGCTTCGCAACACGACTTCAATCTGTGACTGCCTTTGAGTCATTTATGTCCATGCACTGATGGCTCTAGAGACACCACAATTCTGTACAGGCGAAGTCGGAACCCTTCTGGTCTCACATATCTTATAAAAAAATTTGAAGCTAGTGCATTTAATTTCTCCTCTGTGTCTATAATGACGTTGGTTGGTATTCCGCCTACTACACCATTTACTGCTGCCTGACCTTGCTCTTCATAACATTCTGTACTTGACATTTGATCATTATATAATTCATCCCTTCTGTCAGTGCCTTTGTTATAACAAATCATGTTCACCATAACATTATTCATTTTGCCCCCATTCCATTCCGTGGCCGATATCCAGGAGCAGTATAGAACCGCTTATAGTTTGACTTCTGATTTTGTTGTTGGGTTGGTGATCGGTAACCTCAACTGTTTGTATTGGTTGGTTATTATATCTGGCTTGATGCTGCTGGTCTTGCCAGCTGGGAGACAGCTGTGAAAAATTTTCCATTGGTGGCTCCCGAAAATTATGCTGCCAGTGACCCCTGCTTTGGTTTTGGTTTTTCCCCCAGTATTCCCGACTTTTCGAGTGTTTGTTATTCTGATACCTGGGCATATCTGTGGTTGTTATTTTTATTTTGATGCACAAATATGGAACTGTTGTGGTTTTGCATGTTGGCGCTGTCAATCCTGGGCTTGCCAGTAGGCACAGTTCCGTTGCCGTTTTCAGCATGATTCCAACCACTTTTGTAGTTCGCTTTATGTTGCGGGCCGCCACTGCAGTTGCCATTCATACTTTTCAAGTCTTCTTGAATTAAATCAAGCAAATTCACCACAGATAAAAAGTTCTCAAGAGTATTTTCGGGATCATGTGTTAGCTTTTCCCGAATACTGACTGGCAACTTGACTTTTAAAATTCCCGTCATATCTTTGATGTAGGGTTGTGCCAATACCATGTGTTTCCAATGAACTTTTCAAAATGTTTCTGAAGACTACCTTGCTTGGCATTGTAAGTCCCCAGGTTGAATACTTCACATCTTAGACGTGCTTGAATATGTGGTGACCAATATTTGTTTAAGAATACTTGTTCGAACTGTTCATATGTTGAAAGGACTCTGCCATTGCCGTGGCCCATAACACTGATTTGCCCTGCCTGTACAAGATGGCAGATTGAATTTTTTGCCATTCATTCCATGTCATGGCAAGATGCCCTTAAAACTGCGTATATACTCTGAAGCGCCAAAGAAACTGGTATAGGTGTGAGTAATCAAATAGAGAGATATATAAACAGGTAGAACACGGTGCTACAGTCAGCAACGCCTATATGAGACAAGTATCTGGTGCAGTTGTTAGCTTGGTTACTGCTGCTGCAATAGCAGGTTAACAAGATTAAAGTGAGTTTGAATGCAGTGTTATAGTCGGCGCATGAGTGATGGGACACAGCATCTCCGAGGTAGTGATGGAGGGGTGATTTACTGTTCGAACATTTTACGAGTGCACCGTGAATATCAGGAATCTGATAAAACATCAAATCTCTGACATTGCTGCGGCCGGGAAAAGATCCTTCAAGAACGGGACCAACGACAACTGAAGAGAACCGTTCAAGGTGACAGAAGTGCATTCCTTTCGCAAATTGTTGCAGATTTCAGTGCTGGGGCATCAACAACTGTCAGCATGCTTACCATTAAATGAAATATGGGCTTTTGGATCAGAAGGCCCACTGGTGTACCCTTGATGACTGCATGACACAAAGCTTTACGCCTCACGTGGGCCCACCAACACCGACAATGACTGTTGATGACTGGAAACATGACGCCTGGTCGGTCGAGTCTCATTTCAAATTGTATCGAGCGGATGGGCGTGTACGAGTATGGAGACAACCTCATGAATCCAAGGACCCTGCATGTCAGCAGGGGACTGTTCAAGCTGGTGGAGGCTCTGTAATGGTGTGGTGCATGTGCAGTTGGAGTGATATGGGACTCCTGATACTACTCTGACAGGTGACACATACGTAAACATACTGTCTGATCACCTACATCCATTCATGTCCATTGTGCATTCTGACTTACTTGGGTAATTCCAGCAGGACAATGTGACATCCCACACATCCAGAATTGCTACAGAGTGGCTCCAACAACATTCTTCTGAGTTGAAACACTTCCACTGGCTACCAAACTAGCCCAAACATCAACATTATCGAGCATATCTGGAATACCCTGCAACATGCTGTCCAGAAGAGATCTCCACCCCCTCATACTCTTATAAATTTAGGGACAGTGCTAGAGGATTCATGGTCTCAATTCCCTCCAGAACTACTTCAGACATTAGTCAAGTCCATGACACGTCATGCTGAGGTATTTCTGCATGCTCGTGGGGGCCCTACATGATTTTAGGCAGGTGTACCAGTTTCTTTCTAACATAACAATCGCAACACTCACTGCTGTAAAAGTTGTTACCGTTTTGACAGATGGAGCGACACTAGTGCTCCAAGCAGCAAGAAAGGTGAACGTCAGACGTATCGTAAGCATAATGTTTGCTTTGCATCCATTTCCTACATAATTTACAAAATATTTGAGTTACTTTCTTGCCTCCAAGGGTTTGTGTAGTATCAAAAGGCATAGATATTTCTAAAAATGATTCTAAAATAAGCAGAAGTATGGACAAAAACCATGAATCCAGTGGCACACTTGTGAAGAAGCACTTGTGCCGTTAGATAGAACTGCAGCTTACCACGTTCATATCAAAAGAATATAAACACACAGATTCACACGTACGAAGCACAGACATGTACCTCTGCATGCAAAAGGAATCGACAGATGATTTATTGTTCCATAGGCCTACTGAGTTGCAGTCACTGTCGCCTGTTGCCACAAGTACGACCTTCAACTTTATGTTATTCTAAGTGGGACAAGCAACTGCCAAATAGTGGGAGAAACATGTTGAAAACAGTATAATGAGCTGATTACATTACATTTCACGCAAAATCAGATATTTGAATAATTTTCAAATCATCTGTCAGTGAACAAGGTGCTGACAAAATACTGTTATCACACGAAGGAAGTAAGGAAAATTAAGGGACTAACAACAGAAGTGAATGAAATACATACCAAAGAAATCAGCAGTCCAAATGAGCCAACTTTTCAGTTTCTTATTTGCTTTCTTGTTGTTAGAAACTAAGTCTTGATTCCAATATTTGAGCTGGTAAGCGAGTCTCACTTTAACAAATATCTTGATCAATAGCAGCTTAGTTTCTTCACAACATCCAGGACGAAAACTTGGGATAGCCATCAACAAGTCCACACATAATGCACCACAGTTTTTCTTGTGAGAACGTTAATCAAAAACTGAAGCCATCTGATCTTCACAATCCCTCAAAAATAAACTAACATTTTCATTGCAAATAACCAAGATCCAAAATTGTCTTCAAACTTTTGAAATGAGAATAAAATTTGTCATTTGCATCTAAGTCCTGAATGTTGCCTACAAGTAGCTTCCTGCACTTGACACAATTATGTAAAGGAAAAAGTTTCTTCAAGATGTAGCCAGACACACATTTCATACTGTTTTGTTTTCCGAGGTCTGCTGGAACTTCCACATTTGGTAGCATTGTTGTAGAACTTGTATCACTGCAGCGTAACAACGGTGAGACCTTTAATGTTTGAGCAGAGTTCATGTCCAGTATTGCCTGACCCCAGTCAATTCCTTCACAATTACTGCTTGTCACATTAGAAGAGTTTATCAATTTACTTAGTGTACAGTTGTTAATTGCAGCACAAAACTGCCTTGGAGATGGTTTGCTGCAAAAACCACCTCTCTGCCTCTCTGTATGTGTTATGTCATACCTAAACAGGTTGTATCTGATACTCTTAAACAAATGTGGGGTGTCATAGAAGAAGGAGATCTTCTGCTCCTCATATACCAAACTTGGATTGTCTTGTGTAATTCCCAGTCCCTTTCTCCAGTCCACAAAATTTGATCCCTGGTAAGTCACAAAAGTCTTCACATCCAATCCAATTTCCTTAAGTCTTTTGACTACTTCAATTGCATAGCTCCCACTGTTCCTTTACAAAACGAGTACAGCGGTGGTCGTTTGAAAGATGAAAAAATGCCATTATCACCAACACACTGTTGGCAATTTTAGCTGTGTATGTAAACACCAAGTCCTCAAAACCAACAACACAGTCAGAAGTGCTGTCATATGTTAAATTTGCCCTTAAAGGCATTTCATCCAATGACATATTCACTAGTTTATCACTATCAGAGAAATGCTGCACCTTTTGCTTTAAAAGGTGGAATATATTGTCACTTATCCCACATTTTATTTGTATGCCTTCCACAAACCTTTGTAATGTACACAGTGATGGAAGCATAAAGCATTCTGACAAAAGCCTGTACACCTGAGTTCTCTAATATAATAAATTTAGAGTTAACAGTTTATTTTCGTCTTTCCATCTTGCAGCACGTTTCTCTTTCAGTGGCATGCTAATCTGGCTTAACAAGAAGTCAAGGGCATCTTTTTTTAAATATCGGGATCCTACAGTTTTCAACATTTGTTTGACCTTGTTCACTTGATCCTTCTGATACAGTTTCTGTTGCTGTATGTACTCAAAATGATAGGCACTTTCCTTGTCTTGTAACAGTTTTGCTGGAAGTTTAGTGATCTGCACGTTCTGACACTTCACACTCTTTCATAAGACATGACTAGCTGCACTTAATCTAACCACTTCATCACCAGAGCAGGTCTGTGTTTATGATTCACACGATTATGGTACTGATACATGGAGACTTGAACTGGCTGCTTCTGTGTCGTAGGAGTTTTACAGCTTTAGATGGATTGTCAAATCTTTGTGGCAGTTTCCTCTTCATCGTCAGTTGAGGTGGATTATTTGGGGTGTCAAACAGTGTGGGTACTGCATTCCACATGAGTTTATTATTGTCTGCATTCATGAACTGGTTTTGTTCGATATGTAGCGAACAAGACTTAATATTATTATAATGTCTTCTTGTCTGCTATTAACTAGCCATTTTCTGCTCCTATTTTTTTTTTTCCTTTATTGAGTTTCGATTCCCCCCGAAGGGGGAGGGCTAGCAAAAGCTTAGTACGCTGCTCTTCAGCCTACAGAATCTGTTTTAAAAAGACGAAGATAATAAATAACAAAAGCAGGAGATAACATCGGTGACTTAAATGGTAAAATGGCATAAAATCGTGGCACTTAAAACATAGAACAAAGGGTTGATGATGCTAATAAAATACATATGAGGCAGACAGATAAAAGAATAGACAGACAATTAAAAAAAACATGGTGACAGTCTGGTTTCTGTTCGCAAGAGATATAAAATTTACACCTAGCGACAGCATGGTTTTTGTTCGCAACACTTTAGGAAGACGAACAGCACTGAACATTAACTTGAAAACTGAACTAAAAATTGGCACAAATATGATATACCACAACCAAGGGCAGATGGGGGGAACCTGGACAGATGACGGGAAAGGAAAGGGGGGGAAGGAGGGGAAAAAACGAAGTGGGGGGATGGGAGAAAGGAGCCGATGGAGGACAAGGACCCACAAGAGGGAGGCAGTTGCTGGGCAGACGCGACAGAGCATGGGGAAAGGCAGAGGAGGGATATACAAAAGGACTCGGGGGGGTGGGGGGTGGAGAGGGGAGGCAGCGAGAGGTTAGGTGGGGAGAAAACAGGATGGAAGGGGGGGAAATGGAGCCCAGGGAAAGGACAGAGGAAAGTAGGGGGGGAGGGTGAGGATTAGAGTTGATAGGAGGAATAAATGGAAGGACAGAGAGCATCATCCGGGAGGGGGAGTTGATGGAAGCCACCTTGGGAAAGGAGATGAAGGGTGTAGAGATGGAGGGTAGGGGGGACACAACAGTAAAGGCAGGGCAGAGGGCGGGGATTGGAGAGGAGAGGAGCAACCAGGGGGTGAGGGGGATCGAGGCGGAAGGAGGTGTAGAGTATGCGGATATGTTTGAGGAATAAGAACAGATGGGGGAAAGGAATGAGGTCATAGAGGATCCATGTGGGGGATGGGAGGCGTATACGGAAGGCGAGGCGGAGTGCATGGTGCTCGAGGATCTGGAGGTACTTATAGAATTTGGGGGGGGGGGGGGATATCCAGGCGGGACTGGCATAACAGAGGAAGGGACGGATTAAGGATTTGTAGGTGTGGAGGATGGTAGAGGGGTGCAACCCCCATGTCCGGCCAGAGAGGAGTTTGAGGAGTCGGAGGCAGTTGTGGGCTTTGGATTGGATGGAGCGGGGATGAGGGATCCAGGTGAGGTGATGGTCAATGGTGAGGCCAAGGTAGGTGAGGGTGGGGGAGAGGCAGACAAGACAGGCGCAGATGGTAAGGGAGAAATCCAGGTGCCGGAAGGAGCGAGTAGTACGGCCTACGATGATCGCCTGGGTCTTGGAAGGATTGATTTTCAGGAGCCACTGGTTACACCATGCGGCAGAAAGGTCAAGGTGATTCTGGAGAAGGCGTTGGGACCATTGGAGGGTAGGAGTGAGGGCAAGGAAAGCAGTGGCATTGGCATACTGCAGGAGGTGTACTGGAGGGGGGGGGGGGGTTGGGGCATATCTGCCGTGTACAGGAGGTAGAGGAGAGGGGAGAGGACAGAGCGCTGGGGCACACCTGCAGAGGGGTAGAAGGTGTGTGAATCAGCATTATGGATGGTAACGTAGGAGGGGTGGCGGGAGAGGAAGGAGGCCATCAGATGGATGTAGTTGACAGGAAGGGCGTAGGTTTGGAGTTTAAACAGGAGACCGTGATGCCAGACACAGTCGTAGGCCTTTTCGAGGTCGAGGGAGACAAAAATGGTGGATCGATGAGAGTTAAGCTGGAGGGAGAGGAGATGAGTGAGGTGTAGGAGTTCGTCATCGCCAGAGAAGGAAGGTCGAAAGCCACATTGGGTGTTGGAGAGGAGGTGGTTACGGCAGAGGTGGTGATGGATGCGCCAGATAAGAATGGATTCCAAGAGCTTGCTGAACACTGAGGTGAGATATATAGGACGATAGGAAGAGGCATCAGATGGAGGCTTGTTGGGTTTGGAGAACATCAGGATATGGGAGGTTTTCCACAGGTCGGGGTAGAAGCCAGTGGTGAGGATGACATTGTAGAAGGTGGCAAGGACTGCAAGGGAGGAGGGAGGGCTGTGTTTGAGGTGGCGGTAGGTAACACGGTCATGGCTGGAAGCAGTGTTGCGTTTAGTGTGGAGTGTGAGGCTGATGTCCTGTGTAGTGATGGGAGTGTTAAGTTCAGATGGTGGTGTGTGGCCCAAGTACTGGAAGCTAGGAGCAAGGGGAGGAACAGGGGTATTTGTACGGTCAATGACGTCAGGGAAGAGGGGAATAATCAAACTGGGGATCATCTGGGATGGAAAAAACATCGGATAGTTGAGAGACAAAGTGGTTGGCCTTACTGAGGTTGTCAGGAAAGGGATGGTCATCAAGGAGGAGAGGGTGCTGCGGGGTGGGGTGGTTCCCAGTAAGGTGGTGGAAAGCAGACCAATACTTGGAAGAGTTTATTGGGACGTGGTGTTGAGTTGTGTGCATGTCTGGCGCCATGCGCGGCGTTTCTTCACAGTAAGCAGGTTGTGGATGTGTCATTCTAATTGCCGGTGGCGGGTAAGTGTGTCCTGGTCACGAGTGCAGAAAAAAGAGCAGTAGAGGCTGCGGGATTCTCGAAGGAGAAGGACAGCCTGTGGGGGCACGGCCAAGTGGTGAGGATGGATGGCTTTGGTGGGGATATGGGTGGCGACGGTGTCAGACCAGGTCTGGTGCAGGAAGGCAGCAGTGCGAGAGATGTCATCAGGAGATTGGAGGGTAAGGTCGTGACATTCAACCTGGGTGTGAATGCAGTACCGGTAGGCATCCCAGTTGGCACGGGAGTAACCATGGACAAGTTTAGGGGGGATGTCAGGGCGAGGAGCGGGGAAGGGTTGGCGACCATTAGAGATAGTGAGGAGAACAGGTGCATGGTCGCTGTCAATGAGGTCATGGACATCTGCGGTGATGGGCCCAAGGAGGTTGGGAGAGGCAAGGATCACATAGGGAGTGGTGTTGGATTCGGGTCGGGTGTGTTGGGGGAGAGGAACCAGGTCTCCCTGGAGGGTGGTGATAAACCGATGCCACTGCTGGACGTCGGCAGGAGGACGGTTGTGGATGTTGAGGTCGACGGCAATCACATAGGTGGAAAAGGTGTGGTAAATGTGGGCCAGGAAATCATACGGGATGGGGGTGTGAGGGCAGACATAAATGGTGGCACAGGTGATGGTAAGGGTGGGGAAAAAGAGGCTGAGGGTGAGATGCTCGGTAGGATTGTTAAGGAGAGGTTGGGGCCGAAGGGGGAGATGGCCTATAGCAACTCCACCACACGCCGGAGGGTACAGGTTATCGGTGTGGTTAAGGGTATAAGGAGTTGAGGAGATGAAGATACGAGGTTGAAGAAACGTTTCATTGAGGATGAAGGCATCCACATGGTGCTGATGGAGGGTGGGGAGGAAGAGGGGTTTGTGGGTGGGCAGGGAGCGAATATTGTGGTACAGGATACTGCAGTGTTGTTGTACCATGGGAGGGGAGAGTTAGACGAGGGTGGTGAGGGGGGTGAAGGTGAAGTGGGCCTGGCTGTGGGAGTAGGTGGCACAGGTGGTAAGATGGAAGATGGAATGGGCAGTAAGGGCGATTTGGGAAAGGGTGTGGGACCGCTGGAAGGGGTGGATGTTTTGGAGCACAATGGTGATGAAACAGATGATGTCCTCTGCAGTAGGTGAAGGTCAGAACGAGTCGTTGGGGTGGATGGGTCATCAACAGGATGGACAGGGACAGTGAGCTCAGGGGTGACTGGAGGGGGTTTCGCTTTACACTTCGAGAAGTAGGTAGGATGTGATTCGTTACAGGTGTTGCAGGAGGGGGGAGAGGTGAGGTTGGGGCTATTCTTGAGGAAGTGGGAAGCTTCGCAGTGGGGACAAGTAGGGGGGTTCTTGCAGGCAGAGGTAACATGGTCATTGTATGTGAGGCAGCGTTGGCAGCGGTAGGATTGGACTGGGGAACGGGAGGGGTCCACTTTGTAACGGCAATTGTATATGAGGGCTCCCTCGGCAAGGAGGCTGTCAATGGAGGAGGAGGATTCGGTAAATATCTGCATAAGATAAGTCGGCCTGGCATCATTAAAGATGCGACGGGCCGAGCAGATTTCGATGTTGGGCTGGGAGTTGAGTTCCACCAACACCTCAGCCTCCGTGAACACAGGGCTAAGCTTCGTGATCACGGTGGTGAAGGTCGGCAGACGTCGGGGGGGGGGGGCAGACGTCGGGGGGGGGGGGGTTGAGGCTGACGGGGAGAGGACGGGGTATGGTAGGGGGTGAGGGTGGCACTTTAGCCAAATTGGATACGTGGGATGCGGGAGAGGAGATCGGTGTGGAAGAAAGCATTGGGGGATTTAATGAGGACCGAGTCTTTGCGAGGAATAAGAAGGGAGACGGGGGCATTGGGGTAACATTTACGGACAGCCAGGGTGAGGGTGCGGGCATCCAGGAATTGAGGGCCAGGATTGGAGAGGACAAAGGTGTGGGTGGCAGGTGTGGCATGGGTGGGGTTTGGGGTCGTGTCCATGGGGGTGGGTGGGTCACGGGGATCGGGGGTTTTCTTTGAGGAGACTGCAGGGGAAGGGTCAACATTTGGGCACTTAGAAAGTTTCGTGGACACGACAGGGTGGAGAGAGGGCGGGGGGATGGGATGAAGGGAGAGATAGCGGGGAGCAGTACCGCTCTGAGGGGTGGATGACGCAGAGGGAGGGGGCATGGGTGGCACAGAGACTGTGGAATGGCGAGCCGAAATCCGTGCTGGGTTGGCGCCTGTTGTAGGTGGTGCAGGGAGCATCAGAAAGTCTGCAGACGTCGACAGGGCGACAGTGACAGGGGAGGGAGAGTTGGGGGTAGTTACAGCCGAAAACGGCGCAGGATTGGGGTGGACAGGGAGGGAAGGAAGGACAGGAATGATGGTCGAGGAGGAGCTCCAAGCGATGGTGGTAGGAGCAGCGGAGGGGGATGTGAAAATGATAAGAGGTGGTGGGGTGGGACATGGTGGCAGCGTGCGAGAGTGGGGTGAAGACGGCGACGGAGGTGACAGCGGCGGCGGCGGTGGCAGTGGCAGTGCGAGAGGACAACAGCCCCTCTGGCAGGCGATGAAAGCGGGCCGGTGAATCTCTCCAGGCAGTGGCTGGACGATGGCGGCAAGAAGGTGGCGGCCCAGAATCCTCTGGCGGCGGTGGCGGTGGTGGCAGCGGCGGCGGCGAACAGGTAGGCAGGCAGGCGGACGGAAAAATGGACGGACGAACAGCTACAACAGCGAGCAGTGGACAGTCAGTCAGACAGACAGACAGGCAGACAGCAACAGCAACAAGCTTCGAAGATGGAGATTCCACCCTGAGGGTTGCCCAGGCTCGCAATCTGTCGTTTTCGAAGGAGGGGATCCAACCCTCTAGATGTGTGTGCTCCTAAAACGAGACATTGATCAGTAATACCCATGTAGTTTGCAAGCGAATCCTGACGACACAGTTTAGTAACAGGATGGTATATACCTCTCAGGATCCTTGGGAAACATAAAAAAAGACAGCTGTGGAGTCTTCTTCCTGTTGTTGCTGCAATTTATTGCTCTACAGACGCTCCCGCTTGTAAAAACCATTGTAGAAATCAAAATAAACAACTACTGTTCGCTATCACGATCGCGCCGAACTCAAAAGTTTAACTTACTGGCCACTTGGGGCACTGCTGGCGTGGTAGGCAACAAATTCGAGGCGAAGTGTCGCGACTGTTATGTTAGACCGTGGTATTATCACTGGATGTGGAAACTTGTTTCTGGAATAAACACCTGAAACTGCCTATACTTAAGAAGGCCTTCCAAATGTACGGCTGCCAATGTTGGTGCTGCGTCCGCAGAATCGTAGCTGTGCCCTGCACATGTACCATAAGATGTTACTTAATTTTGTACTTGCGGTTTGTACATCGGTACAGTCCCATAAGTTTGCAGCATGTGCTCTGGCGTCTGTAGTGTCATGCAGCGTGTTATCAACTCTTTCGACCCGTTGTTTGAGGTCGGTTACTTGAGCATTAACATTGTTTCGCCATTGCAGTAAATCATATGTTAAAATTTTCCGTATTTCACCAAATTCTTTGTGAACAGTTTCGTCTGCAGTTCCTGGCTGGGGCACAACATCGGTGCATGTGGCCTGCACGGCAGCACATTTTTCTTGTTCGTTCTTTTTCGTTATTTCGCTGTCTTTTTTAGAAACCCATTCCCGAAATGCTTTAATCACATTTTTCTCCCTGAGAAAATCCTGTGATACCCTCTGACCCTGCTCAAGAGACAACTTATTTACCTCGCTAGTGAGGTTCGAGATGTTAGTCTATTTCGGATTGCTTATGTTTTATTTTTGTGACATCATCTGACAATTTACGAGGGCAGTTCAATAAGTAATGCAACACATTTTTTTTCTGAAACAGGGGTTGTTCTATTCAGCATTGAAATACACCAGGTTATTCCCCAATCTTTTAGCTACACAACACTATTTTTCAACGTAATCTCCATTCAATGCTACGGCCTTACGCCACCTTGAAATGAGGGCCTGTATGCCTGCACGGTACCATTCCACTGGTCGATGTCGGAGCCAACGTCGTACTGCATCAATAACTTCTTCATCATCCGCGTAGTGCCTCCCACGGATTGCGTCCTTCATTGGGCCAAACATATGGAAATCCGACGGTGCGAGATCGGGGCTGTAGGGTGCATGAGGAAGAACAGTCCACTGAAGTTTTGTGAGCTCCTCTCGGGTGCGAAGACTTGTGTGAGGTCTTGCGTTGTCATGAAGAAGGAGAAGTTCGTTCAGATTTTTGTGCCTACGAACACGCTGAAGTCGTTTCTTCAATTTCTGAAGAGTAGCACAATACACTTCAGAGTTGATCGTTTGACCATGGGGAAGGACCCCTTCAGCGTCCCAGAAGACTGTAACCATGACTTTACCGGCTGAGGGTATGGCTTTAAACTTTTTCTTGGTAGGGGAGTGGGTGTGGCGCCACTCCATTGATTGCCGTTTTGTTTCAGGTTCGAAGTGATGAACCCATGTTTCATCGCCTGTAACAATCTTTGACAAGAAATTGTCACCCTCAGCCACATGACGAGCAAGCAATTCCGCACAGATGGTTCTCCTTTGCTCTTTATGGTGTTCGGTTAGACAACGAGGGACCCAGCGGGAACAAACCTTCGAATATCCCAACTGGTGAACAATTGTGACAGCACTACCAACAGAGATGTCAAGTTGAGCACTGAGTTGTTTGATGGTGATCCGTCGATCATCTCGAACGAGTGTGTTCGCACGCTCCGCCATTGCAGGAGTCACAGCTGTGCACGGCCGGCCCGCACGCGGGAGATCAGACAGTCTTGCTTGACCTTGCGGCGATGATGACACACGCTTTGCCCAACGACTCACCGTGCTTTTGTCCACTGCCAGATCACCGTAGACATTCTGCAAGCGCCTATGAATATCTGAGATGCCCTGGTTTTCCTCCAAAAGAAACTCGATCACTGCCCGTTGTTTGCAACGCACATCCGTTACAGACGCCATTTTAACAGCTCCGTACAGCGCTGCCACCTGTCAGAAGTCAATGAAACTATATGAGACGAAGCGGGAATGTTTGAAAATATTCCACAAGAAATTTCCGGTTTTTTCAACCAAAATTGGCCGAGAAAAAAATGTGTTGCATTACTTATTGAACTGCCCTCGATTCCTGCTATCTCGCGTTACGACTTAGTCAAATTTGAAATTTCTGTTTTGAGTTCGTCCAATGTCGTAATGATCCTTATATTTATCTTCTACTACGGCATCGAACTTTGTATCAAATCTATGCACTGATATTTCGCGATTGCGACATTTTGCTGTTTTAAATTTTCAGATTGTTATTTAAATTTATTTTCGATTTTGTCCGATTGTTCGTTGACAATAACTAAACTTTATTGCCGAAAATTCTCTGACTGTTCTCTACACGAATTTTCACTGCTTTCGATTTGTTGTCCGAATTTATTTTCTGTGATTTCAGATTGTTTTTTGGCAATATGTAAACTTTGTTCTCTAAAGAACAAAGCTGATTGTGCTGTCAGCATGACCAGTTTGCAAATTTGCGATTGTACATCCACTCCTCAAACAAGGCATTTACGTTTTCTACTCCAGATTCTGACATTTCTGTATCACAATCTGCCTTCTGTTCAGTCGGCTCGACTTCATTGTCGCCATCGACTGGCGTCTGGTTTTCTTTTTCTTAACTTGTATCTATGCTTTCAGGCTCTCCTATTTTTGCCATAATCACCAATAAACCAGAGAAGTTGAAATTATTTCCAGAAATCGAAATAATGACACACTTAAAAAAACAACAAACAAATACATAAACACTGCGGAAAAATAATTTACAACTACGAAAGACAAAATTGATGCCAATTCCAGAGACAACAGACTGTTTTTCTTGGCGACCCGCGGTGCAAGAGCAATCATTTTGGTAACTTATGATACAACAATGCCTTGTAAGAATATATTTTACATGAACAACAATGAAAATAATTCTTTACAAATCTTGTATTTAATGAGCCACACATGGAGTGCGGGAATTATGAAAGAAGTTGCCGAAATGTAAAGGCGGGCTAGCAATGTGACGCCCCTTACCTTTCTTACAGCACGGCGTGTGAGGACTTTAATGATTTACTGGTTTCTGAGATACGCACCGGTTAACATTCCATCCGATCGCAGTATCATCAGATTCGTACTTCGTCCTCCCACAGACTGGGTACATGAAAAAGGGAGCAAACATATGTAAAATGTGTAACGATTTTCCGCGTCCCATGTTGGGCGCCAAAATGACGCGTCTGCTCATGCAAGATTGCTAAAATGAATGATACGAGGGTTGACTGAAAGGTAATGCCTCCATCTTCGTAACTCTTCAACAGTTGGCAGCATTGGTATGCGGCAGGTACTGGCTTGTTCCGTAGCCTCTTCTCTACAGCTCCAGTTGACGGGAAGCCTTAGCATTGAATGGTTGTGCTGTTACAGTGTAAAGTATGGACCCCTTCGTAGACGGTCGGTCAATGCGATTTAAGCAACTTTCAGTGACTAAATTCTTGATAGCAGATGGTGTCACCCCAAAGGAGATTCATCAGAGAATGAAAGCAGTTTATGGTGATTGTGTTGATGTGAGTACCGTGCGTCATTGGGCGAGTAAGTTTAAAGACGTTGAGGCGGGAACATCTGACCTGCATGACAAACAAAGAGCTGGACGTCCTGTGACAGCAGCCACCGAGTTTCACAAGCAAAATGTTCAAAAATGGTTTTGAGCACTATGGGACGTAACATCGGAGGTCATCAGTCCCCTCGAACTTAGAACTACTTAAACCTAACTAACCTAAGGACATCACACACATACATGCCCGAGGCGGTCGCGCGGTTCCAGACTGATGCACCTAGAACCGCTCGGCCACTCCGGCCGGCAGCAAAACGTTGACGGATTGATTTAGAACGATCGTCGTATCACTCAGAGAGAAACTGCAAGCACAATCGGCATTTCACAAGAACGTGTGCATCACATTATTGTTTTTCTTTGCTATTGGAAGATCTGTGCACGATGGGTGCACCGGATGCTGACTCCTGAAATGAAAGGCCACAGACTTGAAATTTGCCAGGAACTCCTCTCACGTTACTAGAATGAAGATGACGCTTTTCTCCATTCAATTGTAACAGGAGACGAAACGTGGGTACACCATTACGACCCAGAGACGAAACGTCAGTCTATGGAATATCGTCACAAAGACTTGCTCCAGAAGAAGAAATTCAAGGCGCAGCCCTCAGCTGGGAAAATCATGGCCACAGTGTTCTGGGACGCAGATGGTGTTATCCATGTTGATTTCCTTGATCGTGGAACAACAATAAATTCAGAGCGTTACATCACAACGCTGTGAACTCGGAACCGACAGCTAACAAAGGTCTGAAAGGAAAATGGAAATCTTTTCCTGCAGCATGACAATGCCAAACCACACGCTTCATGTACCACCACAGCAGTACTTCAGAGACTGAATCTCACCACCGTACAGCATCCTCCATACAGTCCAGATTTAGCACCGTCTGACTTCCATCTGTTCCCGATAATGAAAGACGATCTGATGAAGACATTGAAAGAACCGTGAGAGTGTGGTTCCGGAAACAGAGTGTCGACCTCTTCCGTGACGGCTTCAGAAAACTTGTTCATCATTGGCAGAAATGTATCCAATTGACTGGTGATTGAAAGTCACATTCTAAGGATTATTTCTGCATTTGATTTGTTAAAATATTCTCATCCAAACCCAGTTAACGAAGGTGGAGGCATTACTTTTCATTTAACCCTCGTAATTTGACTTCAAATAGAAACTGAAATTAATCCCTGGGAAGGAAACTGTTAAAATAAACTGGAGCGGACGGGCATTGTTAATGGTGGATGGATCTTTGTTAGTGGCCAAACTGACTTCTAGAAAAATGCTATAAAATTCAGTAAAGATTACACCTTTCAACTCCACCATCATTTTAGCGAGGCCAGTATCCGTTATTTACGGGCGAAACGGAATCATAGCTTGAAGACTGTGGCCAGGTCATTTAAGGTTCCGCGCTTGCATTCACGTTTGCAGAACGCTTCGTGGTGATCGGAAATTAACCTCAGGGGCAGTGTAGCAGGTTGCAAATGAATAAATGGCAGAATATGAATCGTATTCGGCTATTGCGTCTCCACGCAACGATCCGTTAACCTAGTATTGGTCGTTGCAATAAGGCATTAAAAACATTTCACACATCGTAAATCTATTAGGAGAACTGTTAAAATGAGAACTCATCAGAATTAGCTACTTCTTCTTTTTAGCGTTTATCCCGCGCTAACAGGATCCGCTTGTTGACACATCTACCTCCATTTGGGTCTGTCAAGGGCATTGATGAATCCATACCCTTCTTGATACAGTCCATCCATCGTGTCTTGGGTCTGCCATGAGGTCACCGGCCATTTATGTCCAGGTGCATAGCTGTTCTTGCCACTGAATCTGCTTTTCTGCACATGACACTTCCGTACTGTCTTAACCTGCTTTCTCATAGTCTGTCTGAGGTGAGTGCAACTCCAAATTAATTGCAAATGGTTCTAAAGCTAATACATGACACGTACAACACATTTGACTACACACAAAAGGAATTAATGATACGTATGGAACACAGCTATAGTGTGTCCTATCAGAATAAAGTCTAACAGGCAAAAGAGAGAGATCCGAGCAGGAACGCTCTCTACTTAATTTCTAAAACAAAAACAAAAAACCTGTTACAATCGATCGCAATTGCCACAGGCTGACTGCCGTCATGTCTTTGGAATATTATTTACGAAACAATAATTACATTTAACAAAATTAATCTACATAAGTTATTTAAAGTTATTTACAGTAAATAAGTGCACATTTTTGAGCTTTCCGCCGGTTTTGCGCCGTTAAATTTACATGAAATTACGTGGATCTGTCCATGTCTTTGCATAGGTCACGCAGTTCCCGTAAATTACGGGCTGGTAGTTTGTGGGCACAGAGCTGATGCCCGACAGCATCACAGGTGTATTCCGACGGGTTCAGAACATGCGAATACGGTGGCCGAGACGTCAATGTGAGTTTGTCATCCTGTACCTCAAACCACTGGAGGATGATTCTGGCCTTGTGACGCCGACAGTTATCATGTTGGAAGACGCCATCGCTGTGAGGGAGCATGAAGGGGTGCACGTAGTCTGCAATGATGTTCACGTAGTCCACAGCTGTCACGGTGCCTCGGTCTGCTGTCACACATCACATGGAGCCCAGGTGAAACGCCTTCCATAGCATAATACTAGTTCTACCAATGCGCATGCATGGCGCCTGGATGGCAGCGTATGTGGAAACGATCATCGACCTAGTCTAACAGTAAATGATTCATCCGACCGTGCAACACTTTGCCATTGATCCACGGTCCAATCTTTATGATCCTATGCCCACTACAATTGGTGGTCGTAGTTTTAATTAAAGGCAATCAGATATTTTTGGTAGGGGTGAAGAACTCACATACAGTAAAACAAGCGAAAGTTAAGAGCTGTGACTATGTTGTTGTACCAACACCATGGCCCAATTAAGTTAATACAATTTCATAATGTTGCAATTCATCGATGGTAGGCCGCACATAGTTTATACCAATAAATTCTAATGAACGACACTTGTAGTTGAAGTGACTGCTCGTTGGTCAGCATATTCAACCTAATAGTGCTTCAATCTGCACTAGTAATCGCAAATACCTTTGGGATGCTATTTCACTCAGGTTAGCGCCTTCTGGAAATCTCGCTGCAAAGTCTCATGTAGGACAATTATTGTTTCACATCATGCACACACAGTTGTTAATATTGGGTCACTTAAATCTGAACACAGCGTTATTGTTGATTTCGTGTACCACCTTTCCCACAGAATACTTTAATTAATCTTCTGCCTCGTATAGCCAAGAGCGTACCCAGAATCTGAGCTGGGGTGGGGAGGAAGATGGGGGCACTACTTACGTTTCATTAACGGCGAATGCTGAAATAGATTTCAGATTTCACGACGAATAATTCCGGTTCCCTCGTTACAAGTCAATGTCCATTATATGTTCTTCCTTTCTTCAAACTCATACTGAACTGATACATATGTCTATGTGGCGGGGCAGGATTCGAATTTGGTTTGTGAAGATCATTTTTCCGTAGGAAGGGGTAGTGGCGGTGGGGGGGGGGGGGGGGGGGAGAGGATGGGAGCAACTTCCCTCTGCTGGTGGGGCGCCCACAAAATAACTTGTCCCATAGTTGCGCAGACGGTGTGGTAGGGGAGTTGACAGTGGTAGCGGTGGGGATCTCCACGCGGTAGGAAAGGTGCAATTGAGCAGGAGAAGCCTACGCACAAACGTGTATCTCGCAAAACTTGTAAGCCACAGCTAGCGGGTCTGCAAAAGATCGTATTAACAGGTTGCGCGCGGCACCAATATGTTCCAAAAAGCGGCGCGCAAAAAATGGGATTTTCCAAGGGTTATATCCCAAAGAAAGCAGGTGTTGACAGATGTGAAAATTACCGAACTATCAGTTTAATAAGTCACAGCTGCAAAATACTAACGCGAATTCTTTACAGACGAATGGAAAAACTGGTAGAAGCGGACCTCGGGGAAGATCAGTTTCGATTCCGTAGAAATGTTGGAACACGTGAGGCAATACTAACCCTAAGACTTAACTTAGAAGAAAGATTAAGAAAAGGCAAACCTACGTTTCTAGCATTTGTAGACTTAGAGAAAGCTTTTGACAATGTTAACTGGAATACTCTCTTTCAAATTCTGAAGGTGGCAGGGGTAAAATACAGGGAGCGAAAGGCTATTTACAATTTGTACAGAAACCAGATGGCAGTTATAAGAGTCGAGGGGCATGAAAGGGAAGCAGTGGTTGGGAAAGGAGTGAGACAGGGTTGTAGCTTCTCCCCGATGTTATTCAATCTGTATATTGAGCAAGCAGTAAAGGAAACAAAAGAAAAATTCGGAGTAGGTATTAAAATTCATGGAGAAGAAGTAAAAACTTTGAGGTTCGCCGATGACATTGTAATTCTGTCAGAGACAGCAAAGGACTTGGAAGAGCAGTTGAACGGAATGGACAGTGTCTTGAAAGGAGGATATAAGATGAACATCAACAAAAGCAAAACGAGGATAATGGAATGTAGTCAAATTAAATCAGGTGATGCTGAGGGAATTAGATTAGGAAATGAGACACCTAAAGTAGTAAAGGAGTTTTGCTATTTAGGGAGCAAAATAACTGATGATGGTCGAAGTAGAGAGGATATAAAATGTAGACTGGCAATGGGAAGGAAAGCTTTTCTGAAGAAGAGAAATTTGTTAACATCGAGTATAGATTTAAGCGTCAGGAAGTCGTTTCTGAAAGTATTTCTATGGAGTGTAGCCATGTATGGAAGTGAAACATGGACGATAACTAGTTTGGACAAGAAGAGAATAGAAGCTTTCGAAATATGGTGCTACAGAAGAATGCTGAAGATAAGGTGGGTAGATCACGTAACTAATGAGGAGGTATTGAATAGAATTGGGGAGAAGTTTGTGGCACAACTTGACTAGAAGAAGGGATCGGTTGGTAGGACATGTTTTGAGGCATCAAGGGGCCACAAATTTAGCATTGGAGGGCACCGTGGAGGGTAAAACTCGTAGAGGGAGACCAAGAGATGAATACACTAAGCAGATTCAGAAGGATGTAGGTTGCAGTAGGTACTGGGAGATGAAAGAGCTTGCACAGGATAGATCAGCATGGAGAGCTGCATCAAACCAGTCTCAGGACTGAAGACCACAACAACAACAACATATCTCGAGTTCTATTGGTAACAGAGATAAGGGCCCAAGGGTTTTGGATAGCCCTTGGCCAAGCAACCATGTGTACCTGTCGGAAGAATGGGCATATTGTAGCTATCCTATAGTACTGGACCAAAGTTTAAACATTACACAGCCGCTCGGTCTTAGGCGTCTTGCCACGGTCCGAATCCTCCCTCGGGCATGGGTGTGTGTGTGTCGTCTTTAGCGTAAGATAGTTTAAGTTAGATTAAGTAGTGTGTAAGCTAAGGGACCGATGCCCTCAGCTGTTTGGTCCCATAAGATCTTACCACAAATTTCCAATTAAACTTTACAAATTTCCTGCAGCCGAGGCAAATTAAACAAATCGGTTCGTTCTTTTTTATTACGTGTGGGCTAGGGTGGACCTTAGGCGGCTTGTAAAAGCACCATTTGGTCGTGGGAACTTGCTGAGAAAACCTCGAAAAACCATGATTTTTGAGTACAAAAAGTACGAATTGGGGATGGCCACTTCTATAATGCCTATTCACTGCAAATCGTCGAAATCTTTATCGTATGTTCTTAAGATGATGTTGCAGGGGAAACTCGAAATTTTTTCGATATCACTATCAGTTTCCGAGATCAAGAGGTTCAGCGTTACCGCACTTACGCACGTAAAATACGTACGTAATATCCGATCTGAGGCGTAAACGTAGTCTTAACTGACATAGTGAATACATGGGAAGGGTTCTAGGGTCATCGGAAGGGTTCTGAAGTCACCAAACTGTGTTCTTAGTCAGCATTTTTTTCACGTATATTACACGCTGTCTGTGTATAAGAGACACTTCACGCCTATACAGATATGTCAAAAGTGGTAGTGCAATGACAGAAAAGGGCTCGAAAGGGTCTTAATATGCCTGAAAAGAGCTGAAAATGACTGCCATAAATTACGTTAAGCTCGAAAGACTGCAAATTCAATAAACTATTTCTAATAAAATTTTTACTCTTTTGAGATACAAACCACAGGCCGGGAGTGTCCGATGAATTTCGGTCCATGAGCTAACTATCCAGAAAAAACATAAAGTAAACGATGTTAATGTTAACCTTATACTATACCAACCTGTTTCGTTGTCTGTGTGTGTCAAAGGATATAAAGGTATCGAAGTACACAAATAAACTATCAGAACTTTACTGATCTATAGAATCCGTTATGTATAAGCAGCACACGTTGCTGCAGCAGGAAAAAAAAGGGAAGCAGAGGAAAACTGCTCCTGTCGGAGCACAAAAAAGTGGTATATGTTCCTCTTCAAAATACTCTGACAGGAAAGTGGGGAACCAGGTGCCTCAGTCCTCATTCGAACTTCCTCACCAAACATTTTGCATGTGAACATACTTGTGCTTTCTTGTACTGAAGAAAAGTAGCAGAGAGACAGTGACCACGGAAGAGAGAGGAGACAATACCAGTGGAAGGGGAAGAGAGAGGAGACAGTGATAGTGAGAGAGAGGGAGTGACAGTTAAAGAGAAAGAGAGATGAATGAAGACAATAGCAGTGGGAGCCAAAGAGAGAGAAAATACTTATGTTCAGTGAGAGACAGTAAAAGAGAAAGAGAGATGGATTGAGAGAGAAGCAGTGGGAACAAAAGCGAGAGGAGGCTATGGAAATGAAAATTACAGATGAGTGGAGTCAATACACAGGTTTCCAGAGCGGCGAACTTTTACACATAAGTACAGGGGAAGACGTATTTTGGGCCGAAATTTTAAACATATGGGTAAAGGGGAAGAAATAATTTAACCTGCCCCCCTCCACCCAAAATTTCTGGGTTGCTGAGGAACAGATACTGACAGTGGGAAAGAAAGAAAAAAGGAGACAGTGTAAGTGAGAGGAAAGAAAGTGGCATTGGGATATACAGTAGATCAACAAGAGAAAACGAAGACAGCAGGAGAGAGACAGACTGTGACAGTGAGAGGGATATGCTTAACTGCAAAGAGAGACTAGATAAGAGAATTTAGAATGTTCTGAGTTAAAACAGCGCGAATACATTCGCATGCCAAAATTTTTGGTGAGGGTAGGGAATGAGGATTGAGGTAGCTGGTTTCACACTTTTCATCAGAGTCTTCTAAAGAGGAACATATTCGCCTTTATTGTGCCTTGACAGGAGCATTTTTCCGCTGGTTCTGCATAACTATACTTCACTCAAGACTCTGCCTACACCACGCCTCCACCCCCCCCCCCCCCCTCACGACACGATTTGCTGGCTCACCCTCTCAGACCCCACTCTCGGTTCTCTACTCTTGAAAAACGAACACGCGCTCGAATCGTAAGAGCTCGCTTTGTCAGCGCGAAAGAACTTTTGCCTCCAGTAAATTATTTCAGAAATTTCGTGGCAGGAATTTTTTCAGCTGTCTCTGTAGAAGAGTGCAGTCGACCGGAACTGACTGCTGCAGGGTCGCTGTCTGCAACTTGCCAGAGAGTGGGCGACACAGAACGCCAAAACATCAGAAGAGCAAGGCCCGTGTTACGACATGGAAACAAGGGACGACAGCAGTGTTCCAAGTGGCGTGGCGATGAACTTCGAATACAAGAAATATGGTGTAGATATCAATATTAATTCTTTTCGAAATACGAATACTATATGATAATGTTTTTCATTTATACCTTATGGATGGGTCTGGTAGACTGATGGTAAAGTATATACGCTGAAGTGCCAAAGAAATTGGTATATACATGCGTATTCAAATACAGAGATATTTAAACGGGCCGAATAGGGCGCTGCGGTCGGCAACGCCTATGTAAGACAAGTGTCTGGCGCAGTTGTTAGATCGCTTACTGCTGCTACAATGGCAGGTAATCAAGACATGTGAGTTTAAACGTGGTGTTATAATCGACGCACGAGCGCTGGAATACAGCACCTCCGAGGTAGCGATGAAGTGGGTATTTTCCCATATGACGATTTCAGGAGCGTACCGTGAATATCAGGAATCTGGTAAAATATCAAATCTCCGACATCGCTGCGGCCAGAAAAAGGTCCTGCTAGAACGGGACCAATGACGACTGAAGGTAATCATTCAATGTGACAGAAGTGAAGTCCTTTCTCAAATTGCTGCAGATTTGAATTCTGGGCCATCAACAAGTGTCAGTGTGCAAACCATTCAACGGAACATCATCGATATGGGCTTTCGGAGCCGAAGGCCCGCTAGTGTACCCTTGAAGACTACACGACACAAAGCTTTATGCCTCGCCTGGGCCCGTCGACATCGACATTGGACTGTTGACGAATGGAAACATGTTGCCTGTTCAGACGAGTCTCGTTTCATTTTGTATCGAGCAGATAGACTTGTACGGGTATGTAGACAACCTTATGAATCCGTGGACCCAGCGTGTCAGCAGGGGATTGTTCAAGCTGGTGGAGGCTCTTTAATGGCATGGGGCGTGTGCAGCTGGAGTGATATGAGACGCTTGATATGTCTAGCTACCTACAACTCTGACAGGTGACGCGTACGTAAACATCC
Organism: Schistocerca piceifrons; assembly: GCF_021461385.2. Lineage (NCBI taxonomy): Eukaryota > Metazoa > Arthropoda > Insecta > Orthoptera > Acrididae > Schistocerca > Schistocerca piceifrons. The sequence goes on along the minus strand of NC_060139.1, from coordinate 360,563,600 downwards.
TGTCTGATCACCTGCATCCATTCATGTCCATTGTGTATTCCGACGGACTTGGGCAATTCCAGCAGGGCAATGCGACATCCCACACGTCCAGAATTGCTACAGAGTGGCTCCAGGAACACTCTTCTGAGTTTAAACGCATCCTCTGGCCACCAGACTCCCCAGACATGAACATTATTGAGCATATCTGGGATGCCTTGCAACATGCTGTTCCGAAGAGGGACAGTATTGCAGGGTTCATGGTTTCAGTTCCCTCCAGCACTACTTCAGGCATTAATCGGGTCCATGCCAAGTCGTGCTGCGGCACTTCTGTGTGCTTGTGGGGGCCCTACACGATATTAGGCAGGTGCACCAATTTCTTCGGCTATCGGTGTATATTTGTAGTGCCCAATTATGCAATTTCGACCATGTGGCTGTTATCTAGTGGAAATTATGTTCCTGATTACGACCTTCTTGTGCGTATTGCACTCACTGAATTACAACGTAAATATGTTGCTCGTATTCTGCTTAATTTTTGCTCTCATCCGTAATAGTGCATAGGGTAAATGGTTCCATAATTGTTTTTGTTTCATATGCAATAGAAACAGATTTCGTCAGATGGTATTCTGTGGACTCATATCTACTTGTTACTCCTTATGAATCCACATGTGAATTGCTCGATTTAAATGAACTGTAAACATATTGCTCGTATTCCACCTTATTTTTGTTATTGTCCGTTTTTCGCACTCCCGCATTTAGTGGAGGTCACCAAAGTTATCATTGACGTTTGCTGAAGTGTACTGTTTGTCGTACCTGTTAATAATGTATGAAAACATTTGCGTAATTGTTGTCGCAGTTTTAACATTTGCAAGGATGAGCTCTCTACTCACCAAGACTACAGAGCATAAGGCTACTCATTTACATCTACGTCCATACTCTACAAGACACTGTGAAATGCGTGCCACTCAGTGGCTGGAACCAACACCATTCAAAACAGAATTACATACCGATACTTATTCCTTGTTGTTGTTGTTGTGGTCTTCAGTCCTGAGACTGGTTTGATGCAGCTCTCCATGCTACTCTATCCTGTGCAAGCTGCTTCATCTCCCAGTACCTACTGCAACCTACATCCTTCTGAATGCGTGCCACTCAGTGGCTGGAACCAACACCATTCAAAACAGAATTACATACCGATACTCATTCCTTGTTGTTGTTGTTGTGGTCTTCAGTCCTGAGACTGGTTTGATGCAGCTCTCCATGCTACTCTATCCTGTGCAAGCTGCTTCATCTCCCAGTACCTACTGCAACCTACATCCTTCTGAATCTGCTTAGTGTATTCATCTCTTGGTCTCCCTCTACGATTTTTACCCTCCACGGTGCCCTCCAATGCTAAATTTGTGATCCCTTGATGCCTCAAAACATGTCCTACCAACCGATCCCTTCTTCTAGTCAAGTTGTGCCACAAACTTCTCTTCTCCCCAATCCTACTCAATACCTCCTCATTAGTTACGTGATCTACCCACCTTATCTTCAGCATTCTTCTGTAGCACCACATTTCGAAAGCTTCTATTCTCTTCTTGTCCAAACTAGTTATCGTCCATGTTTCACTTCCATACATGGCTACACTCCATACAAATACTTTCAGAAACGACTTCCTGAGTTAACAAATTTCTCATCTTCAGAAACGCTTACCTTGCCATTGCCAGTCTACATTTTATATCCTCTCTACTTCGACCATCATCAGTTATTTTACTCCCTAAATAGCAAAACTCCTTTACTACTTGAAGTGTCTCATTTCCTAATCTAATTCCCTCAGCATCACCCGAATTAATTTGACTACATTCCATTATCCTCGTTTTGCTTTTGTTGATGTTCATCTTATATCCTCCTTTCATGACACTGTCCATTCCGTTCAACTGCTCTTCCAAGTCCTTTGCTGTCTCTGACAGAATTACAATGTCATCGGTGAACCTCAAAGTTTTTACTTCTTCTCCATGAATTTTGATGAATGAATGTATGAAACTCATTCCTTGGCAAGGCATAATCAATTTGAATATCAATACTGTCAAAACCCGCTATCGTGGATTTCTGCATTACATGGGAAAAAGTACAGAAAACGGACGCAAACTAAAAGTAACGTAGAATACTAGCAATATACTTACAATGCATTTAAATCGAGCAGTTCACACCCAGATTCTAAGCAGCAGCAGATTCACAGAAGTCTGCGGAACATCATCCAACGAAAGCAGCTTCTGTTTTATATGAAACTAAAACAAATTTGGAATCGTTCCCCCCCGCCCCCCAGTATTGCAGAAGCGGGAAGAACGCAATGACAATACGAGTAACATATTTACAACGCAATTCAAAGAGTGCAATACACACGAGAATTCAGAAGCAAACTGTGATGAAACCAAATTCCGTTCACTATGAAACGAAAACATGGAAGACTAAAAATCAGCCAATAAGAAAGCGAGATGACGGATGGATAAACTTGCACGCTCCAAGTGGCGTGGCAGCGAGCGAAGGGCGTGACACCAGAAGTTCCTGTTTGAGTTTCACCCTCGTGGTGGGCGAGTGCGGGTTATGGTTGACGCCGCACTGCGCCTTGCAGGCCGTTACTCATCGCTAGTTGCACTTAATACCAGCAGAGGCGCCTTCGCTGATCCGGCAGACTGTTGCGTCGTCGCATACTGATAGGGTGTGGCCCCTCCTAGCTCTCTTAATCTGGCCTTGTATTCTTGTCTGCTTCCCAGCCCTCCCAGCCTTGTGGAGCTGCCACTGGCTGGAACAAACTACCATGAAATACGTGTCACGTTTGACATCTACACCGACGGAAAGTCTTACACCGTGAACATCATATTTGTGAAGATATTCGTCACACAATAGGCACCGAATAATGAAACAGTCATTAAATTCGAAAATTATTTGCATTATAAATATCAGTGTCAGATGTAACCGCCAGGAGCGAATACGTTTTTGTACTCGTTTTGACATGCAAGCAAACAGGCTCCGTATTTCATCTTGAAGAGTTCTTTTTTGCCATGCGTGAAACAAATTCTGTGTCAGTTCATGAAGATTATTAACTCGAGGCCAGTATGAAAGTGTACACTCTCCGTCGCATCTCAGACTTGCTTTGTGGGTGAGAAGTCGAGGGACTGAGTAGGTTAGTCAAGGATAAAGGTTTTTGTGGTATGAACTGTAGTGTGGAGTCTTGTATTATCCTATTTTAATATGAGATAATATACCCTGGTCAAGGAGGGAATGACAACAGGGTTTACCAGGTAGTGTTTTTACATTAGTGTGATCACTTTATTACGCATTCATAGAAGACAAACCACAGATACGCACAGAGATGGCAAGTCATGGGATAACAATATGCACAGATATAGATGGCGGTAGTTACGTGTACACAAGGTATAAAAGGGCGGCGCAATGGCGGAGCTGTCATTTGTAATCAGACGATGTTGCCACATGAACGGAATTAACAGACTTTGAACGCGGGCTGGTGGTTGGAGTTAGTCGCATCGGACATTTCATTTCGGGAAACGTTAGGGAATTTAATATTTCGAGTGCCAAATTGTCAAAATTCTGCAGAGAATACCAAATTTCAGGCATTACCTCTAACCACGGACTACGCAGTGGCCGACGGTCTTCGCTTAAAGACAGAGCAGCGGCGTTTACGTGGAGTTGTTAGTGCATAGCGGCCTGGTCAGATGAGTCCCGATTTTCATTGGTAAGGGCTATTGATACGGTTCTAGTGTGGCGCAGACCCCACGAAGCCATGGACACAGATTGTCGACAAGCCACTGTGCAAGCTGGTGGTAGCTTCGTAATGGTGTCGGCTGTGTTTACATGGACTGGAATGGTTGCTCTTTGAACCGATCATTTACTGGAAATGGCTGTGTTCGGCTACTTGGAGACCATTTGCAGCCAAACGATGGATTTTTTTTTTAATGACAATGCGCCATGTCACTAGGCCACAGTTGTTCGCGATTGGTTTGAAGAACTTTCTGGACAGTTCGAGTGAATGGTTTGACCACCTAGAACGCCCGACATGACCATTTATCGAGAGGTTAGTTCGTGTGCAAAATCGTGCACCGTCACCACTTTCGTAGAGGCAGTATGACTCAATGTTTCTGCAGGAGACTTCCAACGATTTATTGAGTCCATGCCACGTCGAGTTGCTGCACTAGGCCGGGCAAAAGTAGGTTTCACACGATTTTAGGAGGTATCCCGTGACTTTTATCACCTCAGTGTATATTATTCACTATCTCTGTTTACCCACATTCAACTTCTTATTCTGCCAAAATTAAAAAAAACAACATACAGCAAACATTGTGTTTTACCAACTGTTCAGCATACCATTCTTGCCACATACTGGAGGTCACTAAGCCTGTCTTCAACAGTATTATCAAATCAATCCTGTTGTTACACTATTGGCCATTGCAATTGCTACACGACGAAGACGACGTGCTACAGACGCGAAATTTAACCGACAGGAAGAAGATGCTGTGATATGCAAATGATTAGCTTTGCAGAGCATTCACATAAGGTTGGTGCCGGTGGCGACACCTACAACGTGCTGACATGAGGAAAGTTTCCAACCGATTTCTCATATTCAAACAGCAGTTGACCGGCGTTGCCTGGTGAAACGTTGTTGTGATGCCTCGTGTAAGAAGGAGAAATGCGTACCATCACGGTTTCGACTTTGATAAAGATCGGATTGTAGCCTATCGCGATTGTGGTTTATCGTATCGCGACATTGCTGCTTGCGTTGGTCGAGATCCAATGACTGTTAGCAGAATATGGAATCGGTGGGTTCAGGAGGGTAATACGGAACGCCGTGCTGCATCCCAACGGCCTCGTATCACTAGCAGTCGAGATGAAAGGCGTTGTATCCGCATGGCTGTAACGGATCGAGCAGCCACGTCTCGATCCCTGAGTCAACAGAGGGGGACGTTTGCAAGACAACAACCATCTGCACGAACAGTTCGACGACGTTTTCAGCAGCAGGGACTATTAGCTCGGAGACGATGTCTGCGGTTGTCCTTGACGCTGCATCACAGACAGTAGCGCCAGCGATGGTGTACTCAACGACGAACCTGGGTGCACGAATAGCAAAACGTCATTTTTTCGGATGAATCCAGGTTCTGTTTACAGCATCATGATGGCCGCATCCGTGTTTGGCGGCATCGCGGTGAACGCACATTGGAAGCGTGTATTCCTCATCGCCACACTGGCGTCTCACCCGGCGTGATGGTATGGGGTGCCATTGGTTACACGTCTCGGTCACCTCTTGTTCGCACTGACGGCACTTTGAACAGTGGACGTTACATTTCAGATCTGTTACGACCCGTGGCTCTACCCTTCATTCGATCCCTGCGAAACCCTACATTTCAGCAGGATAATGCACGACCGCGGCCGCATGTTGCAGGTCCTCTACGGGCCTTTCTGGATACAGAAAATGTTCGACTGCTGCCCTGGCCAGCACGTTCTCCAGATCTCTCACTAATAGATAACGTCTGGTCACTGGTGGCCGAGAAACTGGCTCGTCACAAACCGCCAGTCACTACTCTTGATGAACTGTGGTATCGTGTTGAAGCTGCATGGGCAGCTGTTCCTGTACACACCATCCAAGCTCTGTTTGACTCAATGCCCAGGCGTATCAAGGCCGTTATTACGGCCAGAGGTGTTTGTTCTTGGTACTGATTTCTCAGGATCTGTGCACCCAAATTGCGCGAAAATGTAATCACATGTCAGTTCTGGTATAATATATTTGTCCAATGAATACCCGTTTATCATCTGCATTTCTTCTTGGTGTAGCAATTTTAATGGCCAGTAGTGTATATCGCACAGCTCCCCGCATTGTCACTCTGGGAGCAGCGACGGGCAACTTTCCGTACCGGCTATCCTACGTACCATAAAGTGACAATAAGCTGCTGACTGTCCTTCTTGCCGTAAACTGACGACGAGCTTGAAATTACCTTCCGAAGTGTGCTGACAGACTGTCCTGCCCACAACTGCAGAGTTGGAGCTGCAGCTCGCTCTGCTGGATCCTACTGATAATGCTGGTTTACTTTTACCTCCACAACATACAGGGGCTGGACAAAAATATGGAAACACCGTGAGACATAGATGCAGGAATATAAATGCAAATGCTAGCCAAGCCTACAGGTTGCGTTGTTGTGTTTGACCATGGCACCTGTGCAATGCCCTCAAAACGTTGCAAGTATCGGTCGTGGTCAGAACAGTGTACTATGTAGTTATGTAGTTATGAGTGCGTTATGTCGGAGCTAAGAGCATTTGAACGTTGGCAAACTTCTTGTTCCTCGCATGGTGAGTCTTCGTTACAAAGGTAATCGAAGTGTTTGTTGTTTCAAGAGGCACGATAGCGAAGATTTTAATCGAATGTAGGGAAAGCGGACAAACATCATCGGCTAAGTCACAACGCCTACGAAAATGTGTGCTGAGTGATCGTGACGGACGGCCGTCGAAGAGGAGTGTGACGGAAAAGAAGACGACGACAGCTGCAAAAGTCACGGCGGAACTGCATGTCATACTTGTGAACATTGTCAGTACCGAAACAACACGAAGGGAGCTCCATAAGCAGGGAGTAAGATAAGATAAGATAAGATAACAGAGATTGGGGCTCGTACAGAGGCATATAGGCAGTCATTTTTCCCTCGTTCTGTTTGGGAGTGGAACAGGGAGAGAAGATGGTAGTTGTGGTACGATGAACCTTCCGCCACGCACCGTATGGTGGATTGCGGAGTATGTATGTAGATGTAGATGTAGATGAGTTGCAGGGCGAGCTGGAATTCCAAAAGAACTCATCCGTGAGGCAAATGCCCGTAACAGGAAAACGTGATGCCGAAGCCACAAAACCAGGACTACTGAACAATGGAAGAAAGCCTTTTGGTCGGATAAGTCTTGTTTTACACTGTTTCCAACTTCTAGCCGAGTTTACGCCCCGAGAATGAAACACGGCGCGGTTTCGGTGATGAGTACGGCACCCATATCGTGATATTCCATGTGTCCCGTTGTTATTTTGCAACGTCGCATTATTGCCAAGGATCATGTGACCATTTTGACTGATCAAGTCTATCCCTTGGTAAAATATTTGTTCCACAATGGTGGTGATGTGTTCCAAGACGACAGGGCTGAGTTTATGAGCATGAAGATGAATTGTCGCTTATTCCTTGGCCGCCAGTCACCTGATCGCACTTTGGAGAGATGGGGGTCATGATCGCTATCCACTTCCATCAACATTACCCGAACTTGCCAGTGTTTTGCGGTAAGAATGGTATAAGATTCTCTTAGAACCATACAAATTCGTATTTACCCATTCCAAGACGACTGGACGCTGCTTTGAATGCCTACAGGTTTCCTAAACCATGTTAGTCTTGGTAATGTGTTTAGCTTTGGTATCTCCATATTTTTCTTCGTCACCTGTTTGGTGAAACGAGTGTTTAGTGTGAGATTTCCGGTGGACCAAAAGCAAAATATACAACTCACGAGCATGGTCCAAACCATTTTCATGCAGTTTATTACCTACGTGCTGTACTAGCTGCGACACCGAAATTAGAAATTAGTGGTAACTACTGAAATTACAGCCTGCAATTTTGCTCGTGATCCACAGACTAGATGTCAAGTTTGTGCCATTACATTACTGTTTATGCGTGCACTCCATAAGCTTCTTGAGAATGTATTCTTGATTTGAAAGCAACCCGCGATATAATTGGGAAGAAATGACCGTTCATGACTCTCTTCCTAGCTTTTATTTATAGATTTACACACGGATACGAGGTGTGGCTATAAAATAACGGGACTGATGCTGTCACAGAGTATGTACACAGGTGCCAAAGATGAACAACCAATAGTCGTGAAGTGTGAAGCCTTCTCAGCTGATGAGGCATCTCTGGTGTCTGTAGACAAACCAGTGTGGCCATGGTCTTCGTTCGTGTAAGAGCTGTTTTTTTCTTTTTCTGGTGGGGAAATGGAAAGTGTCATAACAGAGCAACGAATTGTCGTGAAGTTCCACATGAAACTTGGAAAAACTGCTACTGAAACCTGTTTTTCACTAAAGGAAGTGTATGGCGAAGACTGCTTATCTTGCATGCGAGATTTTGAGTGGATTAAGCGTTTCCACTCCTCTCTGTACTGTGGTGATAGCAACCTCCCTAGAGATTGTCTATATTCTGGGGTTTGTTGTCCTTGCACATTTGCTCCACCGGTACTGGGTTGAAACTGGTTTCTGCGACTATTGGAGAGCATTGGACTAGTCTGAGCAAGACAGGAATGAATTACTGGGAGTGCCAGAAGGCTGGCGAAATTATGAGGAACATGTCTTCTTCTTCTTCAGTTTAATTCTCCGTGTTACATCGATGATATGACGCCAGTCGCTTTCTGTATAAATTGGACGCTTATTTATCAGGCAGAGGTCCTTCTTGGGGATGGTGGCGGTCAAGTTGGCGGTTTTCCAGCCGAATACGTATGGCTTATGGGGAAGGGAAGGTTTGGGGATGTTAGATGAGGTATGAGGATAGGGATAGATGTCACATGTGAGTGTTTCATCGCGTATTGCTTGCGCGATCACTCCAGCACTTGGTGCACCGTTTCCCTGTCCGGTAGCGGCCATGGCTCAGACGGAGGCGGCCCTGCCTCTGCTCTGTCCTCCTTGTCGGTGGATGCCGATTCTTACGTCTCTTCCAGTGGAGCGTCCAGTGGAGCGTTTCCAAGACAGCCGAGAAGACGCTGAAGTAGACTCTCACCAGGAAAGCCATTCAACATCAAAAACGGACGAAAATATCGATAAAGCAGGTAGTTTGATTCGATCTGACGTTAGGCTGAGTATTCAATCGATTGCTGAAACTGTAGCAATTGACAAAGAATATGCAAGTCAAATTTTACGTAACCAATTTAACACGAGAGAGGTATGTGCGAAACTGGTGCCGAAAATTCTCACGGTCGAACAAAAAGGAGCTCGTGAAAAGTTTGTTCTACTTGAACACCACTGAAAACGATACTAGTTTTTTGGAAAGAGTGATAACTTTGTTTTTCACTTATGATCCAGATACTACTCGCCAGTGTATGCAACGGAAGGGCCTAAGTTCACCAAATGTGAAAACAGCGAGAATGAGCAAATAAGTTTCAAAGCGACGATCATTGTTTTTTACGATATTCGTGGAATTTTATATGTTCGCTGGGATCCTGAAGGTCATTACTATCTTGAGGTTCTTCCTATCTTACTCTCTTGAGGTCCTTCCTCGACGTCGTAAGAAAATAAGAAACAAACGATCCGAATTGTAGAACAACACGTCATGTGATCTGCATCAAGAAAACGCACCGGGCCGGCCGTTGTGGCCGAGCGGTTCTAGGCGCTTCAGTCTGGAACCGCGAGACCGCTACGGTCACAGGTTCGAATCCTGCCTTGGGCATGGATGTGTGTGATGTCCTTAGGTTAGTTAGGTTTAAGTAGTTCTAAGTTCTAGGGCACTGATGACCTCAGATGTTTAGTCCTATAGTGCTCAGAGCCATTTGAAACTTTTGAAGAACACACCAGACATACCGCATTGTCTATTAACAGATTTCTAACGAAGTACAGCACCCCAGTGTTAGATCAGCCACCTCATCGCCTGACCTAGCTCCATGTGACGTATCTATTCCACAAGGCCAAATCTGCAGTAAAAGGAACAAGCATTGAAAGAAAAAGCGGCACGAGTCATCAAAGATCTTACACAGCAAGACTTCTAGCACTATTACCATCAATGGAACATTTGCATGGAGCGTCGTGGGATAGAGGAGGGGAGTATAATGGGTCTGAAAATAGCTAAGTACACTCGAAGACGAAAAACGAAAAACAAAACGACGCACCACTAAGGAATTATGCGAATGGGACGGAAATCGGTAGATGTGATGTACTTGTATAGACAAACAAATGATTAAATTTTCAGAAAAATTGGATGGTTTGTTCAACAGAAAGAGCTTTACAAATTGAGCAAGTCAGTAATGTGTTGGTCCACCTCTGGCCTTAATCCAAGAAGTTAGTCAGCATTGATTAATGGAATTGTTGGATGTCCTCCTTAGGGATATCGTGGCAAAATCTGTCCAATCGGCGCGTTCGACGGCAAAATCCCGAGCTGGTTGAAGAGCACTGCCCATAGTCCCAAACGTTCTCAATTGGGGAGAGATCCGGCTACCTTGCTGGTCAAGTTATCGTTTGGTAAGCACTAAGGCAAGCAGTAGAAACTTACGCCTTGTGCGAGCTGGCGTTATCTTGCTGAAAGGTAAGCCCAGGATAGCTTGCCATAAAGAGAAACAAAACGGGGTGCAGAACATCGTCGACGTACTGTTGTGCTGTAAAGGTACCGCGGATGGTAACCATAGGGGTCCTGCTGCGAAAGAAATGGCACCCGCGACCATCACTCTTGGTTGTCGGGCCGTATGGCAGGCGACAGTCAGGTTGGTATCCCACCGCTGTCCATGGCGTGTCCGGCTTGTCTTCGGCCTGGAATCTCATTGACTGCAGTAGAATTGTCTTCTGTGACTAGTATCGCTTCGAAATGAGCCGCGATGACCAGCGAAGACGCCCCAGACAATGGTGGGATTTCAGCATGATTGTCGCCCGCCGTACGAGTGCGGGCCGACAGCCAGGAGTGATGGTCTGGAGTGCCAATTCTTTTCATAGCAGGATCAATTTGGTTGTCATCCGCGACACTCTTACAGTACCTGTCTTCCTGCTTGCCAAACCCTATCTTGGTCATTTAAGGTCACCTGACCTCCCTCAGCTGAGAACGTTGGGGGAATCAATGGAAAGGCCCTCCAACCAGCTCGGGATTTTACGGTCGAACGCACCAATTGGAGAGAATTCGACACGATGTTCCTCAGAAGGACACCCAAGAATTCTATCAATTCCAAGCCGAATAACTGCTTGCATTAAGGCCAGAGGTGGACCAACACGTTATTGACATGTTCAGTTTATGAAGCTCTCTCTTGAATAAATCATCCAATTTTTCTGAAATTGTATTTTTTTTTTGTACATGTGCATCATATCCACCAGTTTCCGTCCCATTCGGATAATTCCTTCGTGGGGCATCTTTTTTTCTCTTAGAGTGTATGTATGTTTTTGAAATAAAAGGTTTTACAGCGGTAGTCCTCGTTATTTTACAGACACACATCGCATGTGTGAACTTACAGTGCTGTCAGAATTATTCTAGTCTTTTGTTTACTCTTTTACATGTTCGGATTCTGCGAGCAGCGCTCATATTAACACGAAAGAACAGCTGTTTATAGCACTGCTGTTTCAAAACTACAAAGTGAAGTGTCACTCTCGATGACATATTGGGCTCAATTTTGCATGAACTGGTTTAAAGTATACATATGGTCATTATGACATGCGTTTCCTTCTTCATACGGGCGAACATCGGGGCATTTCCTTCGAAAAGGTCATTGCCAATCCTCTCCCCCATCCTGAGATAAGTGAACTAGATCTCCGTCTCTGCTTATCTCCTTCTTCCAATACATGTCACTGGAACATATATTTTAGTTTACGCCACAGACATCCTGTATTTTATGCCACGATTATACCTTTTATCATTTTCTAAACATTTTAAATTGTTTCCTTTTGCATGATACGAAAAGTGTTTCTTTAGAGTTTTACATCATTTATTTATTAATTTATATTTATTTATATTTTTTAATTTCCCATCACCTAGGCAACTAAGATAGATCGCATTTTTACAGAACATTTTAGAAACGAGTTTTACAATATTCAGATATGTTTTTCTTGACATTTCTTAAATAGTGCCTTATATTTTGTCCTTTTCTTCCACCTTGGACCATTCTGATTGTGCGCTCGGCACATTTTCTTTTAAACATATATGGCATTTAATTTGCTATCAATGATTTATCTCTTGAAATAAACTGCTCCTAATAAAAAACCCATTGTAATAATAATAAAGAATTAATAACAATGATGTAACAGAGGGAATAGCAAATATAAAATGAAAAATAAATTATAAATTAATTTCTCACTCCTAAAATATATAACCCCCCCATGCACCATGGACCTTGCCGTTGGTTGGTGGGGAGGCTTGCGGGTCTCAGGGATACAGATGGCCGTACCGTAGGTGCAACCACAACGGAGGGGTATCTGTTGAGAGGCCAGACAAACGTGTGGTTCCCGAAGAGTGGCAGCAGCCTTTTCAGTAGTTGCAGGGGCAACAGTCTGGATGATTGACTAATCAGGCCTTGTAACATCAACCAAAACGGCCTTGCTGTGCTGGTATTGCGTACGGCTGAAAGCAAAGGGAAATTACAGCCGTAATTTTTCCCAAGGGCATGCAGCTTTACTGTATGGTTAAATGATGATGGCGTCCTCTTGGGTAAAATATTCCGGAGGTAAAATAGTCCCCCATTCGGATCTCCGGGCGGGGACGACTCAAGAGAACGTCGTTATCAGGAGAAAGAAAACTGGCATTCTACGGATCGGAGCGTGGAATGTCAGAGCCCTTAACCGGTCAGGTAGGTTAGAAAATTTAAAAAAGGAAATGGATACGTTAAAGTTAGATTAGTGGAAACTAGTGAAGTTCGGTGGAAGGAGGAACAAGACTTTGGGTCAGGTGAATACAGGGTTATAAGCAGAAAATCAAATAGGGGTAATGAAGGAGTAGGTTTAATAATGAATAAAAAAAATAGGAGAGTGGGTAAGCTACTACGAACAGCATAGTGAACGGATTATTTTGGCCAAGATACCACACGAAGCCCATGTCTACTACAGTAGTAAAAGTTTATATGACAACTAGCTCTGCAGATGACGAAGAAATTGAAGAAATATATGATGATATAAAAGAAATTATTCAGATAGTGGAGGGAGACGAAAATTTAATAGTCATGGGTGACTGGAATTCGATAGTAGCAAAAGGAAGAAAAAGAAAAGTAGCAGGTGAATATGGACTGAGAATAATGAATGAAAGAGGAAGACGCCTGGTAGAATTTTGCACAGAGCATAACTTAATCATAGCTAAGACTTGGTTCAAGAATCATGAAAGAAGGCTGTATACGTGGAAGAGGCCTGGGGGCATTGAAAGATTTCAGATGGATTATATAATGGTAAGACAGAAATTTAGGAAGCAGGTTTTAAATTGTAAGACATTTCCAGGGGCAGATGTGAGCTCTGACCACAATCTACCGGTTATGAACTGTAGATTAAAACTGAAGAAACTGCAAAAAAGTGGGAATTTAAGGAGATGGGACCTGCATAAACTCAAAGAACCAGAGGTTGTAGAGACTTTCAGAGAGAGCATCAGGGAACGATTGACAAGAATGGTGGAAAGAAATATAGTAGGAGAAGAGTGGGTAGCTTTGAGAGATGAAATGGTGAAGGCAGCAGAGGTCCAAGTAGGTAAAATGCCGAGGGCTAGTAGAAATCCTTGGATAACAGCAGAAATATTGAATTTAATTGATGAATGGAGAAAATATAAAAATGCAGTAAATGAAGCAGCAAAAAGGAATACAAACGTCTCAAAAATGAGATCGACAGGAAGTGCAAAATGACTTAGCTGGAACAGCTAGAGGACAAATGTGAGGATGTAGAGGCATATATGACTAGGGGTAAGATAGATGCTGCCTACAGGAAAATTAAAGAGCCCTTTGGATGAAAGAGAACCATTTGTACGAATATCAAGAGCTCAGATGGAAACCCAGTTCTAAGCAAAAAACGGAAAGCAGAAAGGTGGAAGGAGTATACAGAGGGTCTAAACAAGGGCGATGTACTTGAGGACAATGTTATGGAAATGGAAGAGAATGTAGATGAAGATGAAATGGGAGATATGATACTGCATGAAGAGAGTGACAGAGCACTGAAAGATCTAAGTCTAAACAAGGCCCTACGAGTAGACAACTTTCCATTAGAGCTACTGATAGCCTTGGGAGAGCCAGTCCTGACAAAACTCTACCATCTGCTGAGCAAGATGTATGAGACAGGCGAAATACCCTTAGACTTCAAGAAGAATATAATAATTCCACTCACAAACAAAGCAGGTGCTGACAGGTGTGAAAATTACCGAACTATCAATTTAATAAACCACGGCTGTAAAATACTAACTCGAATTCTTTACAGATGAATGGAAAATCTGTTAGAAGCCAACCTTGGGGAAGATCAGTATAGATTCCATTGAAATGTTGGGACACGTGAGGCAATACTGACCCTACGACTTATCTTAGAAGATAGATTTAGGAAATATCTTCTGGTAAACCTTCTGGGATGTAAGGTCGTGGTCCATGAAACTCTTCTGCTCCTAACGTTTCTTCCAGAGCTGCGCTGGACATCTTCAGAGGGGTGTATCTCCTCCGGTGAGGCTGACCGGAGGAGAAACACCCCTCTGAAGATGTCCAGTGCAACTCTGGACGAAACGTTAGGAGCTGAAGAGTTTCATGGACCACGACCTTACATCCCGGAAGGTTTACCAGAAGATATGTCATCCGGTCGTGAAAGCTTTCATACTAGATTTAGGAAAGGCAAACCTACGTTTCTACCATTTATGGACTTAGAGAAAGCTTTTGACACTGTTGACTGGAGTACTTTTTTTCAAATTCTGAAGGTGGTAGGATTCAAATATAGGTAGCGAAAGGCTATTACAACTTGTACAGAAGCCAGATGACAGTTATAAGAGTTGAGGGGCATGAAAGGGAAGCAGTGGTTGGGAAGGGAGCGAGACAGGGTTGTAGCCTACCCTTGATTATTCAATCTGTATATTGAGCAAGCAGTAAAGGAAACAAAAGAAAAATTCGAAGTAGGAATTGAAATCCATGGAGAAGAAATAAAAACTTTGAGGTTTGCAGACGACACTGTAATTCTGTCAGCGACAGCGAAGGGCCTGGAAGAGCAGTTGAACGGAATGGACAGTGTCGTGAAAAGAGGATGTGAGATGAACATTAACAAAAGCAAAACGAGGATAATGGAATGTAGTTGAATTAAATCAGGTGATGCTGAGTTAATTAGATTAGGAAATGAGACATTTAAAGTAGCAGATGAGTTTTGCTATAATGGGAGCAAAAGAACTGATGAAGGTCGAAGTAGAGAGGATATAAAATATAGGCTGACAATGGCAAGGAAAGTGTTTCTGAAGAAGAGAAATTTGTTAACATGGAGTATAGATTTAAGTGTGGTGAAGTATTTTCTGAAAGTAATTGTATGGAGTGTAGCCATGTATGGAAATGAAAAAGCACTCCGTCTTCAGGCCACAAGTAGCCCATCGGGACCATCCGACCGTCGTGTCACCCTCAGAGGAGGATGTGGATAGGCGGGCGTGTAATCAGCACACCACTCTCCCAGTCGTTATGATGGTTTTCTTTGACCCGTGTCGCTACTATTCGGTCGAGTAGCTCCTCAATTGGCATCATGAGGCTGAGTGCACCCCGAAAAGTGGCAACAGCCACCCTCGACAGCGCTTAACTTCGGTGATCTGACGGGAACCGGTGTATCCACTATGGGAAGACCTCTGTCATTAGGGAAGTGAAACATGGACGATAAATAGTCTAGAGAAGAAGAGAATTGAAGCTTTCGAAATGTGGTGCTACAGAAGAATGCCGAAGCGTAGGTGGGTAGATTACATAACTAATGAGGAGGTACTGAAAAGAATTGGGTAGAAGAGGAATTTGTGGCACAACTTGACTAGAAGAAGGGATCGTGGGTAGATTACATAACTAATGAGGAGGTACTGAAAAGAATTGGGTAGAAGAGGAATTTGTGGCACAACCTGACTAGAAGAAGGGATCGGTTGGTAGGACATGTTCCGAGGCATCAAGGGATCACCAGTTTAGTAATGGAGGACAGTGTGGAGGGTAAAAATCGTAGAGAGAGGCCAAGAGATGAATACATTAAGCAGATTCAGAAGGCTGTAGGTTGCAGTAGGTGCCTGGAGATGAAGAATTTTGCACAAGATAGAGTAACATTGAGAGCTGCATGAAGCCAGTCTCTGGACTGAAGACCACGACAACCACAAAATACGAGGGTCTCTCCAAAATAAATGCACACTATTTTTGTAAAAATACAATTTTCATTCTGCAATTTTCATTTTATAGTGTGTGGATACATCCTTCCCGCTTGTTTCAAACTTAGTTCAACCTGATCCCGTGAGTGGCGCCGTCACAGCATGTCTTCAAGATGGCTGCTACACTTGACGCTCGTCAGAAGCAACTTGCTGTCATAGAATTCCTGTACTGTGAAAAGGAGACAGCGGGAAACATCCACAAGAGGTTGGAAAAGGTGGAGATGCTGCTGTCGATCGCAGTACATTTAGTCGGTGGGCAAGCAGGTTACGTGATGAAAGTGGACACGGCAATATTGAGGATTGTGCTCGCAGCGGCAGACCTCATACTGCACACACTCCAGAGTCTGGAGTTCAGACAATGTGGCAGAGAGTTAACGAATTGGTGACTTCTGATAGATGCATCACAGTAAACGAACTGTCACGCTATGTTGGGATAGGGGAAGGAAGTGTTTGCATAATACTGAAAGTGTTGACGTAAAAAAAGGGTTGTGGCAGGTGAGTTCCCAGGATGATGATAGTGGCTCACAAAGAAACAAGCGAACTTTTGGAACTGTACGAGAATGGTGGAGATGAATTTCTTGGAAGCATTGTGACAGGTGATGAAACATGGCTCCATCATTTTTCACCAGAGACGAAAAGGCAATCAATGGAGTGGCATCATGCAAATTCACCCAAGAAAAAAAATTTCAAAACCACATCTTCTGCTGGAAAAGTTATGGATACGGTGTTTTTCGATTCCGAAAGACTCTTGCTTGTCAACATCATGCTAAGTGGAACCACCATAAATTCTGATGCATATGTGACGACACTGAAGAAACTTCAAGCTCGACTGAGTCGTGTTCGACCACATCGGCAAGAGCAGGATGTTTTGCTGTTGCACGACAATGCACGGCCACATGTCATTAAAAAAACCGTGAAAGCGATCACAAAACTCGGATGGACAACACTGAAACACCCGCCTTACAGTCCTGACCTGGCTCCATGTGACTATCATCTCTTTGGGAAACTGAAAGACTCTCTTCTTGGAACAAGGTTTGAAGATGATGACTCCCTTATGCACGCTGCCAAACAGTGGCTCCAATAGGTTGGTCCAGAATTTTACCGTGTGGGTATACAGGCGCTGGTACCAAGATGGCGTAAGGCAGTTGAGAGGGATGGAAATTATGTGGAGAATTGAAAATATTATTCCTAAAGGATGTATCTACACACTGTCAAACTTTCAAACATGTAGAATAAAAGATGGATTTTTTTTTAAAAAATAGTGTGCATTTCTTTTGGAGTGACCCTCGTATAAATCTACTATAGCAAGTTTTGAAAGAAGGAGGGAGGTTAGGGATTAACATCTCATCGACCATGAAGTCATTAGACATGGCGCACAAGACTGGTTTGTGGAAGGAACCATGTGACATTTGGGAAGGAGCTGTTTGTTCGTCTACCGGTGCCAGAGATGTCCAAATTCTGTTGCGATAGCCGGCCGCGATGGCCGAGCGGTTCTAGGCGCTTCATTCTGGAACCGCGCGACTGCTACGGTCGCAGGTTCGAATCCTGCCTCGGGCATGGATGTGTGTGTAGTCCTAAGGTTAGTTAGGTTTAAGTAGTTCTAAGTTCTAGGGGACTGATGACCTCAGCTGTTAAGTCCCATAGTGCTCAGAGCCATTTGAACCATCTGTTGCGATAAATACATAATACGCTCCCTCGTTGTGATGCGATTATATTCTCGAGTCGCAAGTCATTTATTTACTTTATGTGGCCTGCTTTTCTCCATCCAGTAGATGGTCGTCCTTTCTCTGGCACGTAGGTTAACATGCAGGACCTCAAATACAACTTGCAAAGCGTCTGTTGATGATGGACCAAATGAATTCAAGCAATGCAATACGATTCCAACTGCATCACCATGATCGGTGTGTCCATATGCTCGCATCATAACGCAGTACGGCCACTACTATCTGCTGATGATAGAAATAAATAATTTTCTGGTGTAGATTGAACCTTTGTTATGCAATGTGTAAGGTCGTCCTCGCTGGACAAGTTCTGACTCCTAATGTGTGGGCCGCATAGGGAGCGAGTTCACGAACTTTGATGGCGAGATCCTTTTCTGCCTGGTTCAGGAAAGTTCTGTCACGACCGCAGGTTAGCGAATGTCTATTCAAATAGAGAACAAAAACTTCCTTTATTTTTGATGATTCCGCCTCATTTGCACAAAGCATCATCATGACACTCATTAATTTCTTAAAGACCACTGATATACTAACAGCCCTTTACATGCAAATCATGCTAGTATGTTCTACATACGACGGCTGCTCGGAAAGTAAGGAACGGTCGGTCGCAAAATAGAAACCACAGTGAAATTAAAAGCTGCTTTATTTGCAACAGTTAGCTACACATTTAACCTGCTCCTCTACATAATCACCGCTACGACCCAGACATCTGTTGTAGCGTTGTACCTGCTTTCCAGTGTCACAGAAGGCAACCCCCCTGTGCTTTCGAACAGTTTTGTGCGCTGGGCTGCAGCTCGGTGTCTGCACCAAAATTTTGTCTTCGTATCCAGCAGTTCATTTGGGCAGAGATGAAAATCAGAAGGAGCCAAGTCCAAACTGTATGGTGGGTGATCGAGCACTTTCCACCGAAAACGCTGCAGGAACGTCCTCATTACCCCTGCAATATGCTGCCGAAAACTGTCACGAAGAAGAAAATCCATGACAGGTAAGTTATGTGGGGTTGCTTGAAATCAGGCGAAACCTCTCACCAGGCACCCATACTTGTTGTTGTTGTTGTTGTGGTCTTCAGTCCTGAGACTGGTTTGATGCAGCTCTCCATGCTAATCTATCCTGTGCAAGCTCCTTCATCTCCCAGTACCTACTGCAACCTACATCCTTCTGAATCTGCTTAGTGTATTCGTCTCTTGGTCTCCCTCTACGGTTTTTACCCTCCACGCTGCCCTCCAATGCTAAATTTGTCATCCCTTGATGCCTCAGGACATGTCCTACCAGCCGATCCCTTCTTCTAGTCAATTTGTGCCACAGACTTTTCTTGTCCCCAATCCTATTCAATATCTCCTCATTAGTTACGTGATCTACCCACCTAATCTTCAACATTCTTCTGTAGCACCACATTTCGAAAGCTTCTATTCTCTTCTTGTCCAAACTATTTATTGTCCATGTTTCACTTCCATACATTGCTACATCCATACAAATACACTCCTGGAAATTGAAATAAGAACACCGTGAATTCATTGTCCCAGGAAGGGGAAACTTTATTGACACATTCCTGGGGTCAGATACATCACATGATCACACTGACAGAACCACAGGCACATAGACACAGGCAACAGAGCATGCACAATGTCGGCACTAGTACAGTGTATATCCACCTTTCGCAGCAATGCAGGCTGCTATTCTCCCATGGAGACGATCGTAGAGATGCTGGATGTAGTCCTGTGGAACGGCTTGCCATCCCATTTCCACCTGGCGCCTCAGTTTGACCAGTGTTCGTGCTGGACGTGCAGACCGCGTGAGACGACGCTTCATCCAGTCCCAAACATGCTCAATGGGGGACAGATCCGGAGATCTTGCTGGCCAGGGTAGTTGACTTACACCTTCTAGAACACGTTGGGTGGCACGGGATACATTGTCCTGTTGGAACAGCAAGTTCCCTTGCCGGTCTAGGAATGGTAGAACGATGGGTTCGATGACGGTTTGGATGTACCGTGCACTATTCAGTGTCCCCTCGACGATCACCAGTGGTGTACGGCCAGTGTAGGAGATCGCTCCCCACACCATGATGCCGGGTGTTGGCCCTATGTGCCTCGGTCGTACGCAGTCCTGATTGTGGCGCTCACCTGCACGGCGCCAAACACGCATACGACCATCATTGGCACCAAGGCAGAAGCGACTCTCATCGCTGAAGACGACACGTCTCCATTCGTCCCTCCATTCACGCCTGTCGCGACACCACAGGAGGCGGGCTGCACGATGTTGGGGCGTGAGCGGAAGACGGCCAATCGGTGTGCGGGACCGTAGCCCAGCCTCATGGAGACGGTTGCGAATGGTCCTCACCGATACCCCAGGAGCAACAGTGTCCCTAATTTGCTGGGAAGTGGCGGTGCGGTCCCCTACGGAACTGCGTAGGATCCTACGGTCTTGGCGTGCATCCGTGCGTCGCTGCGGTCCGGTCCCAGGTCGACGGGCACGTGCACCTTCCGCCGACCACTGGCGACAACATCGATGTACTGTGGAGACCTCACGCCCCACGTGTTGAGCAATTCGGCGGTGCGTCCACCCGGCCTCCCGCATGCCCACTATACGCCCTCGCTCAAAGTCCGTCAACTGCACATACGGTTCACGTCCACGCTGTCGCGGCATGCTACCAGTGTTAAAGACTGCGATGGAGCTCCGTATGCCACGGCAAACTGGCTGACACTGACGGCGGCGGTGCACAAATGCTGCGCAGCTAGCGCCATTCGACGGCCAACACCGCGGTTCCTGGTGTGTCCGCTGTGCCGTGCGTGTGATCATTGCTTGTACAGCCCTCTCGCAGTGTCCGGAGCAAGTATGGTGGGTCTGACACACCGGTGTCAATGTGTTCTTTTTTCCATTTCCAGGAGTGTACTTTCAGAAACGACTTCCTGACACTTAAATCTATACTCGATGTTAACAAATTTCTCTTCTTCAGGAAAGCTTTCCTTGCCATTGCCAGTCTACATTTTATATCCTCTGTACTTCGACCATCATCAGTTATTTTGCTCCCCAAATAGCAAAACTCCTTTACTACATTAAGTGTCTCATTTCCTAATCTAATTCCCTCAGCATCACCCGACTTAATTCGACTACATTCCATTATCCTTGTTTTGCTTTTGTTGATGTTCATCTTATATCCTCCTTTCAAGACACTGTCCATTCCATTCAACTGCTCTTCCAAGTCCTTTGCTGTCTCTGACAGAATTACAATGTCATCGGCGAACCTCAAAGTTTTTATTTCTTCTCCCTGGATTTTAATACCTACTACAAATTTTTCTTTTGTTTCCTTTACTGCTTGCTCAATATACAGATTGAATAACATCGGGGAGAGGCTACAACCCTGTCTCACTCCCTTCCCAACCACTGCTTCCCTTTCATGCCCCTCGACTCTTATAACTGCCGTCTGCTTTCTGTACAAATAGCCTTTCGCTCCCTGTATTTTACCCCTGCCACCTTTAGAATCTGAAAGAGAATATTCCAGTCAACATTGTCGAAAGCTTTCTCTAAGTCTACAAATGCTAGAAACGTAGGTTTGCCTTTCCTTAATCTTTCTTCTAAGATAAATCTTAAGGTCAATATTGCCTCACGTGTTCCAACATTTCTACGGAATCCAAACTGATCTTCCCCGAGGTCGGCTTCTATCAGTTTTTCCATTCGCCTGTAAATAATTCGTGTTAATATTTTGCAGCTGTGACTTCTGATAGTTCGGTAATTTTCACATCTGTCAACACCTGCTTTCTTTGGGATTGGAATTATTATATTCTTCTTGAAGTCTGAGGGAATTTCGCCTGTCTCATACATCTTGCTCAGCAGGTGGTAGAGTTTTGTCAGGACTGGCTCTCCCAAGGCTGTCAGTAGTTCTAATGGAATGTTGTCTGCTCCCAGGGCCTTGTTTCGACTCAGGTCTTTCAGTGCTGTGTCAAACTCTTCACGTAGTATCGTATCTCCCATTTCATCTTCATCTACATCCTCTTCTATTTCCACAATATTGTCCGCAAGTACATCGCCCTTGTATAGACCCTCTATATACTCCTTCCACCTTTCTGCTTTCCCCTCTTTCCTTAGAACTGGGTTTCCATCCGAGCTCTTGATATTCATACAAGTGGCTCTCTTTTCTCCAAAGGTCTCTTTAATTTTCATGTAGGCTGTATCTATCTTACCCCTAGTGAGATAAGCGTCCACATCCTTGCATTTGTCCTCTAGCCATGCCTGGTTAGCCATTTTGCACTTCCTGTCGATCTCATTTTTGAGACGTTTGTATTCCTTTTTGCCTGCTTCATTTACTGCATTTTTATATTTTCTCCTTTCATCAGTTTAATTCAGTATCTCTTCTGTTACCCAAGGATTTCTACTAGCCCTCGTCTATTTACCTACTTGATCCTCTGCTGCCTTCACTACTTCATCACCCATACTTGGCGGGAGAAATTATTTTGTACCAATCTTCACGTGGTCACTGTGTGCTGAGAGCTGAAAAGAGCGATGTGGCGCTGGCTACGGGCATATTAGAGACGCTGCCCAGCACATCTGTGCAAAGCTTCATCTGATTTTCACTGTCATTTCCATTTCGCGACCAATCGTTCCTTACTTTCCGAATAGCCCTCGTAATAAACGCGCCGGACCAGTACGGCCTGCTACCGAGAGCTAACAAACTCCCAGTCACGAGTCCAAACAGCGATTCTCTCTCTTGTGCATACTCCAACACAAGAACTACTGCGCATTGGTGCGCACCAAACTAAGCCAAATGCTGAGGCTAGAAACAAATAGTAATGTTTTCTTAAAATTACATAACAGTACATAATTCAGAAAACTGATCGAAATTTTACACTATACAATAAACTGATATGGGTGAGACATCTAAGGTACATACTTATATCTCACAAATGCGAGCAATGTTTTTCCTGATATGAGCAACTAGACCTATCGAGGACGCTGTATTTATATAAGAATGAAATAATCATCGTTTTGGATGTTGATCCTCTGCTTTCTTTCAACGCTTGCTGAGAAAAATGGAGAGATATTCAGCCTTATGCAAGACACTGTTTGCTTTTTACTTTTCCCAAACATGTTTCAGCACTGCTTGTGCTATCTTCAGGGGATTTTTTTATTTTTCAGTCTTACATGACGCTAATAAGTTGATTTTATTTTGGTAGTTTTACAACAACATTTTCTTTCGTCCTGTCATGATTCTTGGTCCTCTAGTCTTGTTTCCCGTTACTTTCAATGTGTTAAGACATTTATTTTCTCTATAACGGAAGTTCTGATTGTTTCTCTAGTATTTCATTTCTGTATTCATAAAACATAAGGTTTCAGCCGTCATCTAGAGTTTTATTGTAAGCATGAAAGTTTGATTTATCATCCTGCTGCACACTGAAGTACTTGATTGGCGAACGTACATCTTACAGCGGAGCAGTTAAGCAAATATACGAGATTTATTTGGGAAGTAAGGTCCGATTGGGCGCGAAATGGAAACAACAGTAAGTATCTAGTGAATCTTTGAGTATGTGTGTTGGGCATTGTCTCAAATACACCTGTCGATCACATCACATCCTCTTTTCGGTGGCCTGGTGTGAGATTTAGCCTGATATCATGCAGCCCACATAACGTAACTGTCATGCGTTTCCTTCTTCGTGACAGTCTCGGCCGCACCCTGTAAGGGAAATGATGTTCCTCCAGCATTTTCGATGGGAAGTGGTCACCCAGAGTGCAGCCCGTGATTGGCTGCCTCATTGTTTCATCTCTGGTCACATGAACCGCTGGCTATGAAGACAACATTTTGAAACAGACTGCGAGTTGTAGAGCAGTGAAGAGAATTGTTGGAAAGCACAGGCGGTTGCCTCTTATGACAAGGGTGTTGGAAAGTTGGTACAACGCTGCGACAGATGTCTAAGTCGGAGCGGCAACCATGCAGAGAAGTAGCTGTTGCAAATAAAACATATTTGATTTCCACAGTGGTTTCCATTTCGCGATCGATCTTACTTTTCGAACAGTGTGGAAAGGTGTGTTTGGCAGTCAGTGCTATGTTGTTCTACAGAGAGAGACAATTAATTAATATTAAAATTCGTAAATATAGGCTCAGTTTTATAGGCCCTGCTTCTTGGAAACAATTTCATTCCTTTAATTTTGAAAAAGATATCACACATCTGGGAAGACATTAGTTCTACTTTTCTCTGAGACCACTTACCAACAGTAGTTTAGATTTACTATGGGCTTCAGTTAAAATCGGACATTAATAAACCTATTATTATTATTACTATTTTAGAACCAATGTGAATCTCACTTTCACGACAAAAAGAAAGTTATGACTTCTTTGATAAATAAAAGGGCAAATATTTTGTTTCGTTTTGGACTCCAAAACTTGTAAATACAATTTTCGAATGTAGCTTTTTTTCCCTTAGTTCGGCAAACAATTTCTTTCATGACATCCATAAGTCCAGATGAACATGAATAAGGAGTATCTGAGTGTGTATATGTATCAATGTTGATTTGAGAAGTTTTAAGTCATCGCAAAGCGCTGAATGAATTCTCAGAGGTTGCTGACGATGCCGGACCTATCATAATCAGAAATACTGGACGAATAGCTTCCTGAAACATACATCTAACCCTACGACGTTCAACAATAAATTGCCTTCCAATAGCGGAGACATTTAATACGAGTAGATGAACACGAGTGGTGTTGGTTCGTAGCGTTTCGAGCTGAGCATGAAGTCTGTCCAGGTTAAAGTTGCTGTGTGGGTATTCCAAGCAACTCTTCCAAATGTTGCGTTGATGCGGAATTTCTTTGCTAGGACGTAACAAGTATATCTTCAAGAGAAGAGAGTCGCTTTAAATTCTCTTGGCTGAACCCTCGATCAGTCTTATTCAGAAAGAGGTCAAGAATTTAAAACAAATCGTTCTTAAATCATTGTTCACAGGGCAATTCCTTATGAACAGAGGATGTTTGCGTTTCAGTCTCACTAGTATTTTTCTTGGCTATGAAATAATTAGATCTTTATGATTTAGGTTATTAGAACAATCATTGACATTCTTTAATATCTTATCAAACGCTTCCACAAGAGGTGCACTTCGAACGTCTACAGAACATTTACTTCTACTTGTATTACAGTTTGGATCTTGCAGAGATCTGGCTAGATTTTCACATAATCTAAACATTCAGTAGCGATTGTATATAGAAACTAGTCTCGAGGTTTTCCAGCTGCTCCGCGTAGCCCCACAGACGTGACCGACTTTAGTCTCTAATTGAGCTCTTTCCATTTAACACGTTGGTCACTGTTTTCTGAACCTGGCCAGAATTTTTCACGAAATGTTTCAAAGATTTGACCCTTACGGCTCATCGAATCGGACACTTTGAACTTTGGGATTTGGTTTCGTCTTGTCGACACCAGATGGTAGCACAATACCTACATACACGTATTTTTCCCCTTGGAGATGTCTTTCACAGTTACAAAAACATCGCGCGATGAATTACAGCTTCTTGAAACTTTTTGCACTACAGGATTCATACTGTGATTACTGTAGTGGAGGTAATACCTTTTTGACTGGTGTTGAAGAAGAATTTCCTTCATACCCTTGTTCTGCTCAGACATAATCGAAACAATGGGTGAGTAGAGTAGACACTCACTTCCTGGTGAGAAGAAAGTATTTGTTGTCAACATTCATTTGTGCCCTGTAGTTCAGCGGACTGTATGAACCCAGAAAAAGCTCTTTTACTGAGAGCGTCTCAGGGTCGACGCAATATCTACTCCTGGCCAGCCGCGTCCATCGTTCAATCTGCCGTAATTTCGTAAAATGGAAAATTCTTTATTTGCTTCACAATGTCTCATACGGGCCGTAACTGCTAATATTTCGTTTTGAATCGCTGACGCCAACAAAGTATCGCGGTGCTTCAGCTAGATTTTTCAGCTGTGGTACGTCGTTCTTCTTCTCATCCTGAAATGTCATGTTCTTTGCAATGATCGTGACATGACCTCACAGTGCCTTTCCTCTTCGACCCAGGAACCTGACTGAATTGATAATTACTAGAAAAACGGTCCCAGTTTTCTCCTCATCGCTCATCAGGGTTGGGCTATCTTGGGTGCTATTCTCATGTTGCTGAATAATTGCGCCACACTATCGATAAAAAGACTTCTCACGTATTTTGACATTTTCTATAGATTTAGTCCAATTACAGAAACCATGGCTAAAAAAACGATTACTTTTCGTGGTCTTGTATTACACACTATTACTCGTTCTGCATCATTGCGATTAATCACATAAATGGTCCACGGAATATGAAACTAACTAGTTAACTAACTAATGCAGTCGTAGCAGAGACCACTGTCACTATTCGTCGTAATGCATCCATGAGTTAGACACTAACCATTCCGCTTTGGAAGATCTTCCATTTGTTCGCAGAAACCTGTGACAGAACAGTACAGAAAGTAAATTATAAGACGTTTAACTTTGTCTAACTGATAATAGTTTCAAGGGTATGACAGTTTGATTCAGTTATAAGCTGAAGTGAGGGGAGGGTGGGTGCTAGCGCTTCGCTCCTTTCTTCCCCCCAACTCCCCCGTTTAGATGCCGTTGTACAGAAAAGACTTATGCCTATTGATACAGGTACATGATTGAAGAGAACGGCGGAAGAAAGTGCTAACCCACGAGAACATCCTTCTGAGTAACTGCACGTTATATGTTGGTTAAATACGAAGACTAATGTAATTGCAATTGCAGTAAAACAAAACTATTCATACCGTAGACAGTTGTTTCTAGTAGTACAAATGGATCGGCTTGTTGCCAGAATGTGGTGCACGAGAAAACACTATAATTTATGTGACGAGACTAATCCTTGTGAAGTTGAGGGTCAACACTTTCTTCTGCCGTCCATTTCAGTTAATTCTGATTGCAGGAATTCGGCTGTAGGCTGCTGCTGAATCTATAGCTCTTCCACACCTCTCCATACATTTTCGCATGTTTTATTATGCGCATTCAACGTCCATGTCTAATTTCAAAAAGTCCGTACTGCTAGCATGCATTGGTTACAGGTTTTACGCTTACGGCTCATTAGGAATTTACTTCTGATTACAACATTTAGTTTCCCAAATGAGCTCCAAGAAATTTTAGTCTCCTTTCTGTTTCTGTAAGTGCCCATCCCCTTTCCTTTCTGTTTCTGTAAGTGCCCATCCACTTGTTGTTTTCAGTTGTCCTGAGTATACAAGTTCCTCAACTGCTTCTATGGCTGCTGTTCCCTACAAGAAAAAATTATGTTCCCTACAAGAAAAAATTAGATAAATAGTGTCGGAATATATCCAAAGAAATTTATAAGCAGTATATATTTAAGCAAACTGAATGTCTAGCAGAAACAGAAATTGTGCGATCTGTTGAACAGTTATTTGATTATGAAATTTGTCGTTGTCAAACTGGAACAAACGACTTATTTGACAAACATTCTTTTATTCACAAACGTCCCGATAGTATTTGGTGGACATACGATGGGAATTCAAATGAAAACCATAAAAGCGTAATTATACACTGAAGAGCCAAGGAAACAGGTGCGTCTGCCTAATTTGTGTAGGGCCCCCGCGAACAAGCAGAAGGAATCCATGAAAACTACGCCCAATGAAATTTGTGCCCAACTAGACATCTGTGAAATCTGCGCCCAGTACCTGCTTCCTTTGTGTCACGGCTTACCTGCGTCCGGACCGTCGTAATTACTTTAAACTACTCGCTCCCCAGACATGGCCGAGCTACTCGCCGATAGACCTCATCTACTACAGTAACCGACTATCAGAATAAACAGCTTTAGTACCAATATAGGTGTCGTAGAGCTGACATCGTGCGACATAAGTTTTTCTGTCACAATAGTTCCGATATGGAATTTTCAACGACCGTTGGCGATAAGCCATGTTGCCATTATGAAGGTTATTCTCACACAGCACAGAGAACGAAGGAAGACGGAACTGTGACGCGGCGCTGTTCAAGAAGGAAAGCAAACCGCCGGGCTATGTGACCGAGCGGTTCTAGGCGCTTTAGTCCGGGACCGCGCTGCTGCTACGGTCGCATGTTCGAATCCTGCCTCGGGCATGGATGTGTGTGATGTTCTTAGGTTAGTTAGGTTTAAGTAGTTCTAAGTCTAGGGAACTGATGACCTCAGATGTTAAGTCCCATAGTGTTTAGAGCCATTTGAACCATTTTTAAAGCAAATCACTACCGACGAATGCTTAAAACCTAAGATTAGACAGTGTTTTTTTCACTCGAGCATCAGTATGGAGCTCCGGATGACGCTCGGTTGGAAGAAAGGAAGACTTCGAACCAGACGAAGAAAAGTGCACAAGAGGAAGAAACTTCTATTTCCAAAATATATTCAGAGCAGCTGGGTTGTCTGCGTAATCAGGGTTATGATTTTGTCACGAAAATGTCAGAGCGGTAAAAAACGAAGAGAACTTTATACTACGAGCGGGCAAAATCACTGGGAAACGAGTGAGATCCGCAGACAAGAAGTTCACTGCTAAGCACAGTTACTAGCTATGAATGACGGCAGCAGTTTTCTGGAAAGTGACGACAAATTAGGAGAAAGGATAATAGTTTTAGCGGAAGAGCAGGGAGAGAGGCTCTAAGAAGTAAACAAGACTTTTTATGGATGGTATGTTCAAATGCTGTAGCAAACAGTTTTCACAAATATACGCCAACGACGCCGAATTTGGGAGTGAAAATAATGAGACAAACTTCTATCCAGTTGCCTTTGCATTATTGCCAAACAAAAGAAAAGTGACACACATCCGTTTTTCTCCAAAATTTGATGGAAAATATTCCAGAACGGAAACCTTCTAACGTGACAGTAATTAGGTACATGAAAATAGAAGCAGAAAACTTAGCGTGCGCCTTAGTGTGGGTAGAGTATGAATAGTAAACGAAAAAGAAAACAGGTTACAGGAAACGGGATGAAAGGTTTGCAAAAATAGTAAAACAGAACGAAGAAGATAGTGAGATCAGGGCTTGCTTGAAAGCTGTCTCCTGCCCACAAAACTTGACTAAACTTGTCTGAGGACGTTTATAGATAGAAAAATGTAATAGAAACTTGTAAATAAAAAATTAAAAAATGTTATATTGCTGTTGCTTATAAGCTGATTTTAAGGATGGCTAAATGACAATTTATTTTTGCCATTTAGCCAATCCAAAGCCTGGGTAAAGTTTGATGGAAATATGATTATTTTTAAAAGCTTGGGCTCAATGCTACGGCCGGCCACACGGAATTTAGTTTTCTGTGTTTTCTCAGATCATTCCAGGCAAATGCTCGAATGGTTCCTTAAGCAGGTCGTGGTTGCTTCCTCCCCATCCTATAACCACAAATTCGAGCGAAAGCTAAATATCTAACTATGGAAATGAGCGCTTGGCGTCGTTGGCCGGGAGGCCCCTTACAGGGCAGATACGACAGCCTCGGTGCAGGTCATATCACATTAGACGCCACATTGGGCGACCTGCGCGCCGGATGGTGATGAAATGATGATGAAGACAACACAACACCCAGTCCCTGAGTGGAGAAAATCCCCGATCCAGCCGGGAATCAAACCCGGGCCCCTTAGGACGACAGTCCGTCACGCTGACCATTCATCGGGGCGGACAATATCGGAATGTAAAACACCAAAAGCCAAAATTTGTTTTTGCTACGTTGTTATTATAATGAATGAAGATATACTGAGCTAAAATTAAACATATCAGTGGAATGTAAACTTTGTTTGTGTGAGCGAAATTGTCATTCACTTTATAAGACTTCAAAGACACATAAACATACTTAAATGACGTAAAGATAAGACTCATGAGCTATTTAATGTTAATGACTGTCTTGGCGATATTTGTTGTAAACAGATTCGAACTTGTTCAGAACTGTACAAAGAATTCCTTATTTGCTTACCTACAGTTCCAATATTTTACTCTGACTCAGACTGGCAGTAATGCAGTGGCTTAGCGAGGTAGTCTGGTGCCCAGTGCAAACTTTTAATTTGCCACCCCCCCTCCCCCCCCCCCCACATCCCCTCAAATTGCCAACCTCACAAAAGTATGAAATAGAACATATGTCTGTAGGATTTTTTCACGTGTGTGATTAAGTAAACAAAGTATAATGTTAACTGAAACTTCCTGGCGGATTAAAACTGTGTGCCCGACCGAGACTCGAACTCGGGACCTTTGACTTTCGCGTGCAAGTGCTCTACCATCTGAGCTACCGAAGCACGACTCACGCCCGCTCCTCACAGCTTTACTTCTGCCAGTATCTCGTCTCCTACCTTCCAAACTTTACAGAAGCTCTCCTTCGAACCTTGCAGGACTAGCACTCCTGAAAGAAAGGATACTGCGGAACATGGCTTAGCCACAGCCTGGGGGATGTTTCCAGAATATTCTTAATTCAACTGATTGCTGTATAATCGTGGGAAGTTTCGTTTCTGAACTTTTAATCAAATGACTAGGATCTAAAACAGGACCTGATATACGTTCCACGGGTTAGCATTGTGTATCGAATTCTTGTAGAAAGCTGTCGATGCTTTCTTAACGTTGACCTTCTCAGTTCGTAGCGTTGTGTATAATATGTCCTGAAAATACAAGCTCGGAAACCTCTAGGTAGCGTCCCTCAGCTCTTGTACATGGAGAGAAAGGGGATTAGTGGACCCTTCCTTGACCCTCTCTGGGCGCAAATTTCACTAGGGGGCAAATTCCAGTGGGCGCAAATTTCAGTACACCCGCAGAAGTGCCGCAATACGAGGTGACATGGACTCGACTAATGTCTGAAGCAGAGCTGGAGGCAACTGACACCATGAATCTTGCAGGACTGTGCATAAATCCGTAAGAGTACGAGGGGGCGCAGATCTTTTCTGAACAACACGTTGCAAAGCATCCCAGATGTGCTCAATATTGTTCATGTCTGGGGAGTCTGGTGGCCAGCGGAAGTGTTTAAACTCAGAAGAGTGTTCCTGGAGACACTTTGTAGCAATTCTGGACCTAGGGGTGTCGCATTATCCTGCTGGAATTGCCCAAGTCCGTCGGAATGTACAATGGACATGAATGGATGCAGGTGATCACACATGAAGCTTACGTACGTGTTACCTGTCAGATTCGTATCTAAACGTATCGGGGGTCCCATATCACTCCAACTGCACATACCCCACACCATCACAAAGCCTCCACCAGCTTGAACAGTCCCCTGCTGACATGCAGGGTTCATATCCGAACGCATCCATCCCTCGATACAGTTTGAAACGAGACTCGTCCGACCAGGTAACATGTTTCCAGTCATCAACATTCCAATGTCGGTGTTGGCCGTCTCAGGCGAGGCATAAAACTTTGTTGGCGCAGTCGTCAAGGGCACACCAGAGGGCCTTCTGCTCCGAAAGCCCATATCGATGATGTTTCATTTAATGGTTCGCACGCTGGCACATTTTGATGGCCCAGCATTCAGATCTGCAGCAATTTGCGGAAGGGTTGCACTTCTGTCACTTTGAACGTTCTTTTCAGTTGTCGTTGGTCCCGTTCTTGCAGCATCTTTTTTACGGCCGCAGCGATGTCGGTGATTTAATGTTTTACCGAATTCCTGATATTCACGGCACACTCGTGAAATGGTCATACGGGGAAATCCTCTCTCTATCGCTACTTTGGAGATGCTGTTTCCTACCGTTCGTGCGCCGACTATAACATCACGTTGAGACTAACTTAAATCTTGATAACCTGCCATTGTAGCAACAGTAACCGATCTATCAACTGCGCCAGACACTTGCTATCTTATATAGGCGTTGTCGACCGCAGTGAGGTATTCTACCTGTTTACATATCTCTGTATTCAAATACGCAGGCCTATACCAGTTTCTTCGGCGCTTCAGTGTAAATTTACATTTAGCTCCATTGTTCTGTAAGTTGACAGTACTGCCATTGACGTGAGGAACGCCCTACAGGAGTCAACATACTATAGACAAACAAAACGCGGCCACGATACTAGTTCAGAATTGCTGCCTCGCTTGCGACATGCACCAAGAAAGAACAGCTTTCTGTTATACGTTTTCTGAGCAGTGAAGGTACACCTGTTGCAAATGGAGGTCCAGTATGGTGATGCCTGTTTATCACTGCAGCAAGTATGTGAGTGGAACACAAAGTTCGGAAATGTCTTGACTTCTGTGCCAGACTGTCAGCGCCCGTATCGGGCACACCGCGTTCTTACACCAGAATCTACTGCAGCAATTGAAGCCATAGTGATGGGAAATCGCCATGTGACGGTGGATGAAATAGCCGCAGATATGAACATTAGTTATGTCTCAGCACATCACATTCATTAAATGCTTAAGTTTCGAAAAGTGTCTGCAAGAAGGGTGCCGCAGCAGCTCATTCCAGAACCGAAGGAGCGATGCGCTGACGTCTCTGAAGAACATCCGCGGTGGTTCGAAGCAGAGGGCGATGGCTTCTTCGCCAGAATCGTTACAGGTCACGAAACCCGGATATGCTACCACCAATCCCAAAGAAGGAGAGCAAATAAGGAATGGCGCCATGCCTTGTCACCAAAACCCGAGAAGTTCTGGACGCAGACATCTGCAGGGAAGGTTTTTCTGACTCTCTTTTGGGCTGAACAAGGCGTTGTCTTGGAACATCACACGACTAGAGGAAACACCATCACCAGTGCGTCATATTCCAATATGTTAAAAAATCAGCTTCCTCCCGTAACAACATCAGAGCGATATGAAATTCTGACTACAGGTGTCATTTAGAAACATGACAATAATCAGTCTCATACTGCCTGTGTAACACTCGCAGGCATCGATGACCTGCACTTTGATACTCTGCTACGTCCGCCATACTCCCCAGACCTCGCACAGAGTGATTACCACATGTTTAAGCCACTCATAGAAGCGATGGGAGAAAAGAAATTTCATTCGCACGAGGAGGTGCAGCAGGCGGTGCACGAATGGCCGCTCACACGACCAAAAGAATTTGCACTTCCTACGCCCTGGAGGAAGCGTGTTGAACGACAAGGAGAATATGCCAAAAAATGATACACTCGTGTTCCAGTTTCGTTCAATAAAAAAATTTAATTCATTTTGATTCCCCCTCGTATTACAGTTAACTGTTTTCGAACCCAATGAATCTTCAAGAGAGCTAAAAGTCCAGTGTTTTCACGAAAGTAACACGTCAAACGCACTTTGTCGTCACTTCAAATCAACTCTGTTTTAAGTGATCGCAAGGTGCGCTTGATGACAATTGACACGTTACTGTCGCATGAACGAACAAGACTTTTAGTTTTGGTGATGACTCAGTAAAAATCGGTTACCTGTAACATATCCACAAAACGCGGTCAGAATGTTTATGAACATAAAGGCGTACTTATTGGTGACACGAGTTGCAGCGGCGGCAAGTGTGACGTCGGGCAGAGGCCTGGGAAGCCGGCAGGTGGGCGTGCCGCCGCCATATTTCACGACCACGCGCACCGCCGCAGCCATGCACCGCCGACGTCGTCAGCACCATTAGTAGCGCGGCTGATTTATTGCTGCTGCAGAGATCTCACCGATGGCGCGTATCGATCACAACCGATACTCGCGAACACCCCAGCGGCACGTGTGGGCTGTTATCGCTACTTTCAATATCGCTCCTCTATTAACCCATCAGCGACCTTCTAGATGAACCGTAACTAGTATGCACAGTATAAGGTATCGATGTAGGACGTATGGTCAACTTCCAGGTATTCGGAGCTCTCTTTAATTAGAGGCCTTCCTGCCATAAATAAATTTACAGTGTAAAGTATGTTATCGCTTTTTACTGGCAGTAGAAGATGCTTTGATGTTAAGACTAGAACTGGAGTGAATAAGTTAACGAAGTAGTGAGAGAAAATAAAACTTTCGATAGCTCCACAAAAATCAAATCCCATGACAGAGATACAGGAGTCAAACATGAGAAGAGAAGCCAAAGCGACACATTCGGGGACTCAGTAAGAGAAAAATAGAACTTCGCATCAAATATTGAGCAGGCAAGCAGAAAACCAACGATTTAACACATTTGTAAGTATTGGACGAAGACTATACGATAGTGGAAATCAGTATAAATGCAGGGTTCCTAAGAGGGTAATAGCAGAATGTCTGAAGCATCCATCTATCAAATTTATTATGGAAGTAGCAGATACGTGTAAGCCATAAACATAATTTCTTTCATAGCACGACTAACAAAATAAGGCGTTAACATTTCCTGAATGGAAATTTGTGTAAAGGCACTCTCTGACCTGTTGTGTAACTGCATTGTTAGATCTTTGTCCAATCTCCGTTCTCCCTAATTACCTCAAAAATTCTCTTCGGTATTGATTTTGTTAGGGTTTGAAGTTCTTGCATTGGAATTGTCGCCAACTCCTCTCGTATCGCTCCTTTCAGCTCACACAAGACCTCAAATTGCCTTCCATTGCGATCTACACGCCATGCAAGTGCTCTCAGAGATTTTCCAAGGGGTTCAAATCCAGGCTACGTGCAGGGCAGGGCAAGACATCGATATCTTCATCGTGAAACCTATTTTTGGTCGTAGCAAAAGCATGCACAGATGCATTATCTTCTTGAAACATTAGACTTTAGTGCACTAGATCCTAACACGTTCTAAAACATTTTGTCTCTAGCATCTCAGTGCACATGTTAGAATTCATTCTATTGTTGAGGCAAGCAATGTGTCCAAGCAAGCAATGCGTGGTTTACCTTTAGCGCGGAAGGCTGCCGAAATCGTAATACTTCAACAACCAAAAAGTCTGCTCATTCGTACCTACTGCTCTGTTCTCGTCTCATGCCAATAATATTGAAATCCATCCAGTCCATCTAAATTAAACTTCTCATCACTGGAGGTCACTTTATCCCTTTCTGAAATCCATGTCATACCTTTTTCAGCAAGCTCCAGTCTAGCCTGTTTATGTTTGGGTGTTAGTGCAGGTTTCTGCAGTCGTTTGTTGAATGCAAGATGTCTGTAGTGTGATAAAATCAGTTGTACATGTCTGTCAGAAAGTGCGAAAGTTCCTCCTGTTTTCGCCCCAACGAAAGACTATAGGCTGATTTGGAACTTCCTGGCAGATTAAAACTGTACGCCGGACCGAGATTCGAACTCGGGACCTTTGTCTTTCGCGGGTAAGTGCTCTACCAACTGGGCTATCCAAACACGACTCATGACCCCTCCTCGCAATTTTACTTCCGCGAGTACCTCATCTCCTACCTTCCAAACTTCACAGAAGTTCTCCAGCGAAACTGGCAGGACATCCCGAGTTCGAGTCTCAGTCCAGCACACAGTTATAATCTGCCAGGAAGTTTCAAATCAGCGCACACTCCGTTGCAGAGTGAAAATTTCATTCAGCAAACATCTCCCAGGCTGTGGCTAAGCCATGTCTCCGCAGTATCCTTTCTTCCAGTAGTGCTAGTCGTGCAAATTTCGAAGGAGAACTTCTGTGAAGTTTGGACGGTAGGAGACGAGGTAATGGCGGAAGTATAATTGTGAGGACGTGTCGTGAGTCGTGTTTGGATAGGTCAGTTGGTAGAGCACTTGCCCGCGAAAAGCAAAGGTCCCGATTTCGAGTCTCGGTCCGCCACACAGTTTTAGTCTGCCAGGAATTTTCATATCAGCGCACACTCCGCTACAGAGTGTGAAACGTCCCCTTAGAAAAATTAGTGAATTACTGTGCTGGTAAATCCCTTACGTTATTTGATTTTCAAACAGCTGAGCAGAACTGAACGTACTCAGACATTTCGCTCTTTACCTATTCTGATCAACACTAAACTGACACACAATATTTTTAGCGCAACGCAATCTGACTTTCAAAAATCCCTACAAAATAATGGCCCTGACTAACATTAACCTATACCTTTCACAAATCACTTACCTCACAAAAATCTTCGTTACTCGAACTACTGCAATACAGCGAGCGCCACTACTGCCAGCTAAATAAAAGAAGCAAACTACGGAAGGGACTAACTACTGATAGGCATAGTTAGCAAATGAAAGATTTTAATAGAGAACAAACAATGTATTTACCTTAATAGTGTTGAAAAATCGTAATATACACAGCAGTTCATGACATCCAGTCTTACAAATTTCAAAACTCCGCCATTTCTCTCCCCACATAACAGCGCGTAGCGTTGCGCAGTTGGAAGTGAGCCGCCAGCAGTGGTGGATGTGGGGAGAGAGATGGCGGAGTTTTGAAATTTGTAAGACTGGATGTCATGAACTGCTGTGTATATTATGATTTTTCAACACTATTAAGGTAAATACATTGTTTGTTCTCTATTAAAATCTTTCATTTGCTAACTATGCCTATCAGTAGGTAGTGCCTTCCGTAGTTTGAATCTTTTATTTAACTGGCAGTATTGGCGCTCGTTGTATTGCAGTAGTTCGAGTAACGAAGATTATTGTGAGGTAAGTGATTTGTGAAAGGTATAGGTTAATGTTAGTCAGGGCCATTATTTTGTAGGGATTTTTGAAAGTCAGATTGCGTTGCGCTAAAAATATCGTGTGTCAGTTTAGTGTTGATCAGAATAGGTAAAGAGCGAAATGTCTGAGTACGTTCAGTTCTGCTCAGCTGTTTTAAAATCAAGTAACGTAAGGGATTTACCAGCACAGTAATTCACAAATTTTTCTAAGGGGACGTTTCAAGTGAAAATTTCATTCTAAGACCATAGGCGTTTAATGAAAAAAAGGAACTACTACAAGATGTTAGAGGGGTAGGTTATCCACATTTCTACACGATATCCTCTAGCTATTCATGTGAAAAACACTCAATACAGATGGAAAGTGACAAAACTGATTCGGAAAGTAAATGCAGCAAGAGAGTCTCTACTGCAAATTCAGTTTGCAAATAGGATGAAATGTGAGGCGAAAGACCTGAAACAGGCCACCGCCTCACAATGCTATGAAATGGAACGTGATCAGGTAGAAGTTTGAATGTTGGGGTGAAACTAGAAAATCTAAAGAAATATATAAACAGATCGAAATGGAACTCAGTGGGGATTAACGAAGTGAAACTCGACATAGGTCACTGGTAACTGTTGAGTAACAACAACAGCGTTAGTGAGTTGTGTAACATGTACACATTGTTGTGACTACAACATTAATAACAGTGTTAATTACTATGATAACACAGTGACTGAAATGAGGTCAACAGCAGTCACTGATTAGTAAACTTTCCTTCCTCAGAAACTGATCATGGTGAAACAGGGAGTATACGTGATGAAATTTAAGGCGTTGATAAAATCTGTGATGGTGTATATCAATTACAGAAACAAGTGAAGGATGGAGTAGGCTTCTGGAGTACTGTGATAATAATTTGCTAGTGACTGTGGC
Source organism: Schistocerca piceifrons (assembly GCF_021461385.2). Classification (NCBI taxonomy): domain Eukaryota; kingdom Metazoa; phylum Arthropoda; class Insecta; order Orthoptera; family Acrididae; genus Schistocerca; species Schistocerca piceifrons. The sequence continues at coordinate 360,526,538 of NC_060139.1, read as the reverse complement.
GAACAAGTTGTTCAAAAACCACGTAAGAAGAAGATATACTCGTATTGAAGTGTGTTACCCACAGTCGTTTATTCTCCAATCACAATATGCGGAATATAATATTACCACTTAGCAGCAGTACAGAATCATATTCTAAACACAGTTCATAATAGTAGAAGCAGTTGATAAAGGCACTATGTAGGCTGACCAACACAGAATGACGGTTAACGTCGGGCTTAACACTGCCCTGTAAGGAAGAACGTGGCCGAAGTCCCGCATCACGAGGTCTTTATGGCAGCACCGACAGCGTAGCTACCGCCATCGCTTCTAGATCACTGACTTCACCGGTTATCGTTATAGCGTCTCACCTACCCCTAAATGGACACGTAGAGCCGTAAACGGCGTGGTATGTGCCACAGCTGGAGCAAAGGATCGTTGGCAGAGGCGTCCCTCCATCGATGAGACAGGGTCCTGTGGAGTGACTTACACAGCAGGCGGCTGTAGCGCCATCATGGCATTCTCGTCCTCTGTACAGCTGGCAGCTCCGCCCTCTGGTTGATGTTGTGGAGGCTGGGCGGTGGGGTCTTCGTAAGCTTCGCAGGAGTGCGAGTAGGCCAATGAAGTACTGTTGATTGTCTGTGTCTGGTGGTGAACCGGATTGTGTAGCAGGTGCTGTATTTTCCATGTGGCCGGTTGGACGTACTCTGCAGATGTTCGAGGTTGCGGTTGGTAGGACCACTATGGATAGAGTGATCATTCTGGCACCGAAAGATGCCCTTTCCTGAGGAAACCGTGCACACTCGTCCACATTATGGTGTCTGTACGATTACTGGCATCCAGTCAGGCCGCCGTTCGAAACAGAGCTGCTTATCTTTGGAACCTGGGTGGCACCCAGCAGAATCCTTGACAAATGAACTTTTAACATTTCCGCCGGACGTTTTTCGTTGTTCAGCGTGACTGTAAAACAACTACGAAACATGTTACGCCGCCGGCCGAAGTGGCCGTGCGGTTAAAGGCGCTGCAGTCTGGAACCGCAAGACCGCTACGGTCGCAGGTTCGAATCCTGCCTCGGGCATGGATGTTTGTGATGTCCTTAGGTTAGTTAGGTTTAAGTAGTTCTAAGTTCTAGGGGACTAATGACCTCAGCAGTTGAGTCCCATAGTGCTCAGAGCCATTTGAACCATGTTACGCCCATTTTCGATTATATATTATCTGTTAAAATTTTTACCATTTTTGCTGTGTGAATTCTAATGAATCATTTCGCCCCGCTGTTGCTTTGGGGGATAAATGCTACAAATTTGAAATGGACGAAGCCATTTTATTGGAAGTGATAAAACCTTTAAGGTAGCATCAGCGATAGTGATGGACGTCATTTTAATAACATACGAGTATTTGGACAACACATCTACAACGATCAAATACCATTTTTGAAAGGAGTCACATGGCTCATTCGGGACTGACCATGTAGGAAAACCGTACAAGATGCAGCCTCATTTTTTCCAAAAGCGTGGCATTTACCTATCATCCGTTCAGTATCAAATTATAAACCTGCCATTTATACACGTCAGTGGGAGAAAATGGTTCAAATGGCTCTGAGCACTATGGGAGTTAACTTCTGAGGTCACCAGTCCCCTAGATCTTAGAACTACTTAAACCTAACTAACCTAAGGACATCGCACACATCCATGCCCGAGGCAGGAATCGAACCTGCGACCGTAACGGTCGCGCGGTTCCAGACTTTAGCGCCTAGAACCGCTCGGCCTCTCCGGCCGGCTCAGCGGGAGATCTATTTTGTATGTGTTAATCTCAATTTTGGAGTTTCAATGTCAAAATGACGGTCCTGGAGACGACACGATATTGCTAGGTGGCCTCTTACACTCCTTGTAAACTGATGTCCTCCTAAGAGAGAATCTTCATTCCTTCCGTACTATGTAAGAGTGGACCGGGAGAGTTTCATACAAAGTAAATTAATGAGAGATGGAACGGATCCCCATTGGTACACAAAACAAGTCAGAGCACAAGCAAAAGCAACGAAAAATGCATGCCAGATTTATGAAAACGCAAGTTCTTCAAGATGGTGATGTTTTACAGAAGCTCGAAATTAAGCACAGATTTCAATGTGATACAGTTTCAACAGTTTCCACATCGAAGCGCTGTCTCGAAATCTGATAGAAAATCCAAAAAGATTCTTGTCTACCAACAATCAATATCTTCTCTGTGCAATAGCAATGGTAATGCTACTGATTGCAAAGTCACTGAATCGTATTTACAAAAAATAATTTTTCGAAATTCTTTCAGCGAAGAACAGTGAATATTCCAGAATTTGAATCAAAAACAGCTGCCAACATGCGTAATTTAGAAGCAGATACACTCAGTGTAACGAAGCAGCTACAGTCCCTGAATGAAGGCAATTCTTCCTATACAGATTACGTATCAATTACGTTGCTTTCTGAGTATGCCAATGAAACAGCTCCATTTCTAGCAATCACGTACAAGCGATCGCTAAACGAAAGTCCATACCTAAGGATTGTAAAGTTGCACAGGTCACATCAACATACGAGAAAAGAAGCAGAGATAGCTCCCTGAATTATAGACCAATATCATTGAGCCATGTCGAGCGGCACATTTGTCTAGCCCACGGCTAGACACTCGTGCTCGCCAATGTAACGCGCTGGCGTTGCGAGAGGGTGTGCCGCACCTACACGGGATGCCAAGACTACCATTAGGGCCGGGGTGGAGTCACTTGGCGCACAGGCAAGGATGAGAAGCCTTCGTCAAGTTGGTACGCGAAGGAGCTGTCTCTGAGACATTGCAGACACTCGGCGTGGGGTGTCTCTGCTGTGTGGACCCGAGCAACCTGGTGGACGGGTGGGGTCTATCCCTGGGCCCCAAGACTGTACTCCCACTGGAGGTTGAGGAAAGGGCTTCTCGTTTTCAAAAGGTATACTGCCTTCGTGCTTTAGCAGCCGACGATGGCACCTTGGTGGTTAAGTGATCCAACATAGTGTACAGTGCGGAGTACAACCGGTGCACTGAGTGTATTGATGAGGAAGTAATATTACACATAGAAAGTCTGTGGTTATTGTGCAACGTGTCAGGATTGTGATGTCACGCTGGTTACGTAAATGTGTTCTCTACAGGAGCGAGCCATTTTGATTTTGTTGATTACATGCTGTGTATCTGATTGACTTGTATGTTTTATTGTGAAAAATATGATCTCTTTTTTACTACACAATGTGTGTGATTGATTTGGCATAACCTATTTGCACAAAGAAAGCCACATTATTTTACTCTATGAGAGTGATTAATTTATACAAGCTGATTCAGCTACACCTACCAGTGGGTTTGATGCAAACCGCAGTGTTTCCAAATACCCCGTGTAAATTTCACATTCTCTCGCTCACTATGTGCAAGCTATTAACCCTATAGAAAAAATGAACTCGAGCTTTTTGTAGGGAATTTACTCTAGTTAAATTCTGTAGTGTGATAAGTTTTCGCTGGAGGTCACGGTTTTCGAGTTATCCAAGGAAATTGCATAAGATCATTTTTGCACATTTTTCTTGACTAATTCGAAAACTACTGCCGCTAGCGAAATCGTATTCCAGTAAAAAATTTAACTACATTAAATTTCCTACATAAAGTCCAGTTATTTTTTTCTGTAGGACTAATAGTTTGCCGGTGGCGAGTGTGAGAATATGACAATCTTGTGCGTGGTACTTGAAGGCATTGCAGGGGCAGGTGAATTGCCCTGTGTGTTTTATAGAGCAGAAGATTATATTAAAATACTCGTACATGCGTAGGTAGTTCTGTGGATAGATGATAGTAGCTTGTTGAAGTAACTAGTTGGTGATTGGAGTAGTTATAGATCAATATTTAACTGCGTGCTGTGTGAGTGATCTTAACTAAGTCTGAGCGTCGTGTTAGTGTTCTTTCGTTGATTGTTCAAGCTGTATTTACTGTGGCCTCCTGTCTATTCAAGCGCCATATATTGTAATTGCGTGATTCTGTGTGCGGCGGCAATGTTAATTTTAATTAACTTCCACTGACTGATGTTTCATTCTGTTGAAGGCATTTTAATTACTATTCACTTGTTTGAACCCTGCTTGTAAAAGCTGTATTGGGCTGCAAATTAAGCGTAAACCCCACTCTACCCAAACAATAGATTGTAATAATACTAAGTGTGGTGTCACCGCCAGACACCACACTTGCTAGGTGGTAGCCTTTAAATCGGCCGCAGTCCGCTAGTATACGTCGGACCCGCGTGTCGCCACTGTCAGTGATTGCAGACCGAGCGCCACCACACGGCAGGTCTAGAGAGACGTCATAGCACTCTCCCCAGTTGTACAGCAGAGTTTGCCAGAGATGGATCACTGACAATTGCACTCTCATTTGCCGAGACGGTAGTTAGCATAGCCTTCAGCTACGTCATTTGCTACGACCTAGCAAGGCGCCATTACCAGTTAATATTGAAATTATAAAACATGTACCGTCAAGAGCGATGTTCTCCAATTATGGATTAAAGTTAAGTATTACGTCAACTACGTACTTTATTTGCTACTATTAATTCCCTTAACTGTTCCAGACCTCACGCCAATCTGCGTGAGCTTAAAAGCGTGCATTTCGGCCTCCTTTAGCAACACGGTGTTGGCACTTCTGCCAACACTTCACTAAGGAAGAGTAGTATTTGTGCGAACATACACCTTTGTAAATGGAACAATGCCTACTGAGATTAACTAACTAAAAGTAGGGTAAAATAGAATTTCAGTGGTGTTTGTTTCAGGATCCTAGTGCGAGTCGTTTACGAGATATCTTACTTTGAAAAGTTTCCGCACCGACACTTGTTTGTGCCATTCAGATGCGTAATTGCTAGATACAATGTCGTTATGTTTGCCTACAGTGTGCTTGTGTCTTCTTGAGTGAATTGCTACTTGATACTCAGTGTGTGACAATCTAAGCAGTATGTCGTGAGCGGACGATGGGATTTAGCAATGCAGCAAAAGCCGAAATGCTCATGGTGGATGGATAGTGTAGGAAGAATGCAGTTTGTTTTTGTACAGTGTATGCGGCAAGATATCCCAGTAGACATAAATCATGTCGGCAGTTATTTATCAGCCTCTTCAACCATTTACATGAAAGTGGTAGTGTAACACGTAGACAACGTAACAGAAGGAAACAAGTGATGACAGAGGAGGGGGGAAGTTAATTTTCTTGCAGCTGTTGCTGTTGATCCGCACATTAGCTCCCACGTAATCGCACGAGGAAGTGGTATGAGTCAGGCAAGTGGCCTAAGCACTCCCCACCGACATAGGTTCCATCCCTATCACATCTCCCTTCGTCAAGAGCTGCATGGAAACGATTATTCATGGCCAGGTAAGCCGCTGAAACATCCTCAAATGGCTCTGAGCACTATGGGACTTAACATCTGAGGTCATCAGTCCCCTAGAACTTAGAACTAGTTAAACCGAACTAACCTAAGGACATCACACACATCCATGCCCGAGGCAGGATTCGAACATGCGACCGTAGCGGTCGCGCGGTTCCAGACTGGAGCTCCTAGAACCGCTCGGCCACTCCGGCCGGCGAAACATCCTCTATTAGTCTGTTGACAATCCCTGTTGGCTTCGTCAGGTGGAACGTCAGCGTTGTTGGAGTGAACACTTGTGGTGTGGGGTAGTGAACGATCAACTCACAGGCCCTTTTTCATAGACGGAACACTGAATGCGTGCAAGTATCGCAGCCTCCTAACAGACCATCTTCCACGAATGTTACAAGACGTTTCTCTGCAAACTAGGAGAAACCTGTGGTGCCAATATGATAGCTCTCCAGCCCATAGTGCACGTAGTACTACAGCATGTCTTCACGAAATGTTTCCAAATCGTTGGACTGGTCGCAGACGACCTGTATCTTGGCCGGCCCGTTCCCAGACTTGACATTTGTAGTTATGTGGAAACAGCTGAAGACGCAGTCTACATGGACATACCTAGGACATACCAACAATACCCGACGATATGCAACAACGTATTACTGCAGTCTACTGCGACACCTTTGCTGAAGTGCTAGCACGTGTGCAGCAGTCGTTCCATACCAGACTGGAAGCGTGTATGACCACTGCCGGTCATCATATTGAACACAGCCTGTGATGGTCAACTGTCTCGTTACTGGTCAGAATACACAGAACTATTGTATGCACTTGAGTTGTCCTTTACTGTATGGTACCATAGGTATTGTACAAGCGCTGGTGTGGAAACTTTTCAAAATACGATATCTCGTAGACGACTCTCTCTGGAATCCTGCAACCAACACCACTGAGCTTGTAATTTACCCTAATTTAGTATGTTAATGTCAATAGGAACTGTTACATTTAAATGTTTGCACAAAAAATACACTTCGTAAGTATTATTACAATCTGTTGACTGGCTAACAATACGAGCCCATTACTACCAATCCGTTCTATGAAAACTGCACACCAACAGCACTTTCCATTTTTGCTAATTTTAGTTGATTCATCCTGTATATGTGTTCGAACGTTATGAAATACCTCGAAAAAAAAAATCGGCCTATTGAACACAGCCAGAACAAATTCAGAAAGTATCGTTCTTGTGAAACACAACCAGCTTTTTATTCACACGAAGTAATGATAGCTGTCCACGAAGGGTCTGAAACTGATTCCATATTTCTAGATTTCAAAAGGCGCGCACAATGGCGATTCTATCCCAGCACCTTTGGCAGGTTATGAGTGAGGCAGTGCAGTTGACAGAGGAACAGGGCGAGAACGCGAGCACCGGATTCGACACTATTTGGTCAGCCTTCTCGGATTTTGAAATAGTAATGTAATTTCTGGAACCTGAAGCACCTTAGCAGGGCCAGGTGCGTAGGTTAGAAGCTAGGGCCACACTTGATAGGAACAGAATTCCAGATTTGTTTGGAGTAATTGACGAAGAGACTAGGACTGTGTTGGATACGTTATCGAGAAACTGGTCGGGCAAGAAGTAGTAATAGGTGATTTGTTAACAACAGTTTCTGTGCAAGGTATGCGAATGGATTTAAACTTACTTGTGGGAGATGAGGGTGCGGGCTTTCAAAATACACTCCTGGAAATGGAAAAAAGGACACATTGACACCGGTGTGTCAGACCTACCATACTTGCTCCGGACACTGCGAGAGGGCTGTACAAGCAATGATCACACGCACGGCACAGCGGACACACCAGGAACCGCGGTGTTGGCCGTCGAATGGCGCTAGCTGCGCAGCATTTGTGCACCGCCGCCGTCAGTGTCAGCCAGTTTGCCGTGGCATACGGAGCTCCATCGCAGTCTTTAACACTGGTAGCATGCCGCGACAGCGTGGACGTGAACCGTATGTGCAGTTGACGGACTTTGAGCGAGGGCGTATAGTGGGCATGCGGGAGGCCGGGTGGACGTACCGCCGAATTGCTCAACACGTGGGGCGTGAGGTCTCCACAGTACATCGATGTTGTCGCCAGTGGTCGGCGGAAGGTGCACGTGCCCGTCGACCTGGGACCGGACCGCAGCGACGCACGGATGCACGCCAAGACCGTAGGATCCTACGCAGTGTCGTAGGGGACCGCACTGCCACTTCCCAGCAAATTAGGGACACTGTTGCTCCTGGGGTATCGGCGAGGACCATTCGCAACCGTCTCCATGAAGCTGGGCTACGGTCCCGCACACCGTTAGGCCGTCTTCCGCTCACGCCCCAACATCGTGCAGCCCGCCTCCAGTGGTGTCGCGACAGGCGTGAACCACTGGTGATCGTCGAGGGGACACTGAATAGTGCACGGTACATCCAAACCGTCATCGAACCCATCGTTCTACCATTCCTAGACCGGCAAGGGAACTTGCTGTTCCAACAGGACAATGCACGTCCGCATGTATCCCGTGCTACCCAACGTGCTCTAGAAGGTGTAAGTCAACTACCCTGGCCAGCAAGATCTCCGGATCTGTCCCCCATTGAGCATGTTTGGGACTGGATGAAGCGTCGTCTCACGCGGTCTGCACGTCCAGCACGAACGCTGGTCCAACTGAGGCGCCAGGTGGAAATGGCATGGCAAGCCGTTCCACAGGACTACATCCAGCATCTCTACGATCGTCTCCATGGGAGAATAGCAGCCTGCATTGCTGCGAAAGGTGGATATACACTGTACTAGTGCCGACATTGTGCATGCTCTGTTGCCTGTGTCTATGTGCCTGTGGTTCTGTCAGTGTGATCATGTGATGTATCTGACCCCAGGAATGTGTCAATAAAGTTTCCCCTTCCTGGGACAATGAATTCACGGTGTTCTTATTTCAATTTCCAGGAGTGTACATAAAACTGATGAAATGATGTGGCCCTCAACTACGAACCCTCAGTTTTGGTTGGTTTCGTTGTCTAGGGGCTGGGATACGTAGTTACAGCATTACAGGCCAAATACTGCTGAGTCTACAGTATACGATAGGAATAGACACATGAATCGAATGGTCGAAGGTTTCTATCACTTGGCAATTGCGAGTTATGAATGTAACATATAAATTTATAAATGAAAGATTGCAATTAAATGAAATCTGCAGGTACTATCTTAATGACTTTAAATGATGAGTACAATAGCAGAAGTACTTTTAAGAATGCGTTATATTTCTGCAAAACACTTATTGGTGTCGATGGTCCAGCAATAAAATAAAATATAAGCTGAATAACAGGGAAACAGTAGATTCCTACTGCACGTAATTAGCTATGAACAACAACATAGCTCGCGAGATATTCACTTCTAAACGCATACTACGTCTTCACTGTAGAAACCTCGGGTATTTCACAAGTTCGCAAGTCCGCACTCCGAAGTAGTTCTATCTCTCGCGACCACGCGCAAACCGCTCCACACTCCAAGTCTTTCTCGCGACCGTGCGCGTCCCTCGCGCCGTACCGTCCTAGCACTTCCCGTGTCCTGTCCCGTACCCCCAGAACTGCACCGTGTCCTCTCCGGAGACGAGGCTCCTCCCCAACCTCCATACGTCTCTCTTAGTAACGAGCGCTGTGATTGGCTAGAGCGCTCCCTACATGTCTCCATGCCAACGTACACTCACAAATATATTGAAACGCATTCGAAATACTGGATTTACATTTTGTTGTGTCTAGACAAGACAGCCTAGACACAATGAGAGGAAGCCGAAAGGCACGCGCTAAGTTAAAGCAGGATGGCGGGAGGTCTGAAACAGGATACGTAATGAATGCTATAAAGAAAAGTACGTAGCTGCTGGAATACTTAACTTTAATCCATCCTTGTGGTACATCTGGAGATTGTGGCGATACAAGTGAGACTCTTTAGATACATGCAATGTTACTAATGGCGCCTTGCTAGGTCGTAGCCATTGACTTAGCTGAAGGCTATTCTAACTATTGGCTCTGCAAATGAGCGAGGCTTCGTCAGTGTGCATCGCTAGCAAAGTCGTCCGTACAACTGGGGCGAGTGCTAGTCCGTATCTCGAGACCTGCCTTGTGGTGGCGCTCGGTCTGCGATCCTGACAGTGGCGACACGCGGGTCCGACACGTACTAATGGACCGCGGCCGATTTAAAGCTACCACCTAGCAAGTGTAGTGTCTGGCGGTGACACCACACATTTAAATACTTGAAATTAAATAAATATTCCTACGGCTGGACCATAACCACGTTCTAACACACATTATTAAATACATAAACAATTAAATAAATAAATATAAAAAGAAAAGAAGCAAATGGTCTCTGTGTTTTCTAACACACAATAAATATTTAACCAATTTCTTCATGAATAGTGTATATCGGGTATAAACAAAGACATAGATGAATAAATATATTTATAAGCACGCTGCTACCGTTTTTTCGTGTCTGTGGAGTACTTATAGCCTGACGTGATCGATAGTAATCGGCCACTTTGACCTCCAATAACTCATGTACTGTTGAAGCTACATGCCTGTAATTTATACCAATTTAGGTTTACACTAATAGCTTTCTAAAGACACGTCGCACGACGAAATCGGATGAAGCGTTTAAATTTAGGATATTCATTGCTGGGTGTTACTTGTATAAATTACCGTCAGATACTAAACTTTAAACTGATAGAGACATTGAAAATCTGATTACACCATCAGAATCGTTGTGCAACTAATAGTAATGTACATGTTTCTTTTTGAGGTACCATGATTCATCTGGCTACTGTTAATTTCTATACGATTTGTGAAACGTCTGCCATGATGGTTTCACAAAGTCCGCCATCTTTGGCACTCCCAGCGTGTCTCCTTCACCGACACGGCGTCACTACGGAATTCCCAACCACGCGGCCGATGCTAACGAGCTGCGGCTTGCGGAGCGGCCCGAGCGGTGGCCGCCAACTCTGAAATTAGAATATTTCCAGGACGCTGCAGTTCGCCCGTTACCTCACAAGGGGGAGCAACAGGACACGACTGAGCTTCTGGAAAGGACGCGTACATCGCGTAAAACACAATTTGCTACGTTTCACCACCCGATAGCAGCAATGTTCGATAATAGGTAGTTTACAATAGATTCGGTAACGCATACTGCGAAGTGTTTGTACAATGTGGTAGTACTGACAGAACAGCAGCATGAGGGCTATTATAGACCAGTAACTCAGTGACTGTAGTAAGTGATCAGTGATTTCGCATACGTCAAGCAGTGTGCGGGTAGTCGAATTTGAATTAGGATGACACTCCATACTTAAAAGCCAGTTACAGTGTCTTGCAGATGTTGGGGTGGATTGGCTTGAAGGGGAGTTGGAACGCCCTATCCCGACAACGTTAAATTTGGTGATTTGGCTTCCCTCTATTTAAGGAACCACTGTAGCCATTGACATGAAACTTTTGCAGGACATTAAACTGTATATTCCGAGTCTACTGAACTATAATAATTGCATTTCAGACACTGCTTTCGGAAATACAATTTTTTAATCACACGGTTAAAATTTTGTGTACTTTTTTGTTCGTTGTCCTAAATAATTTTAATTATAAATAATATTATGATCTTCTTTTAGTTCAGTAGACTGAGGATATGTATGTTATTACTCCCTGAAAATATGAATACTCTACTCGAAGTGGTTTCTGCGATTTAGGGAAAAATGCGACAGAAAATGTAAATTTTCAGGAATGGCTTCTAAAGTTACAGTCTTTTGAAACTCACTTAATATATGCTTAATTTTCTATTTTTAGTCACTCAGAAGCACCCTGCACCATACTGTATGTCATCCTCTTGATCTTTTTCCAAGTTTTTCTTCTTATCTTCTTTCTGAACTCCTTAGTGGCCAACTGTGCTGCATACTGTGCTTTATCATTGCGAACCTTGTCCATCCGTTCAAGTTATCTGATGCAGTTTGCTCCAGGATTAGTTCCCATATGCTGTGGCACTTTCACCCTTCCAATGTTGTCATCATTAAAAGCAATAACATCATCTCTGACCCCCCACTTTAGTGTCTTCATTCCAACAAACATATTTTGGTAAGCGAGTTCAAATAAGATTACTGAACGACTCATTCGGATTTTGAGTCTGACCATGCAAACACTTTTTCTGTAATTCAGATTGCCAGGTCTCCATAAATAGGTTTTATGATATCCATGACTGTTGCTGGGATGAAATGTTTATGCCTGTATGAACAGTTTGAGTTCTGGGCATTGCGGTAATTGCATCATGAATCAGGTCAAGGAGGGCAAAGGTGGTGTACTGGTTTTTCATCAGTTGACAGTCTGCGGAAGAAGGCAGCCCATACTGCCTGCTTCATTTTCAACAAATTCTAAGTATTATTTCTAATGGCCATCCCATAATACCGCTCTAGTTCATCAATCACTTTGTTTGTCAGCCTGCCTCTTATGGTTTTACCATCAGAAAGTTTCTTGTCTCTCAAACTTTGTTTCAGCTTCCTCAACCTGGTGCTCATCCTCTTCTGCACATGACCTTTATAACACAACAACCCACAGCCTGCTATACAAAAAATTGCCGGTTTTATTAGATCTTGAAAGAATTTTAACGTCTTCAGCCGGTGTAGATTAGATTAAAAAATAAAATAAAAAACTTCCCATGTGAGTTTATAAGTGATGTTGTTGTTGGCCAGCTGGGGTGGGCGAGCGGTTCTAGGCGCTTCAGTCTGGAACCACGCGACCGCTACGGTCACAGGTTCGATTCCTGCCTCGGGCACGGATGTGTGTGATGTCCTTAGGTTAGTTATGTTTAAGTAGTTCTATGTTCTAGGGGACTGTTGACCTCAGATGTTAAAGTACCATGGTGCTCAGAGCCATTTGAACTATTTGTTGTTGTTGTTGTTGTTATCGTAGTCTTCAGACCAGAGACTGGTTTGATGCAGCTCTTCATGCTACTCTATCTTGTGCTAGCTTCTTCATCTCCCAGTACCTACTGCAACCTACATCCTTCTGAATCTGCTTAGTGTATTCATCTCATGGTCTCCCTCTACGATTTTTACCCTCCACGCTGCCCTCCAATGCTAGATGAATACACTAAGCTCTTGGTCAGCTCTTGATGCCTCAGAACATATCCTTCGAACCGATCCCTTCTTCTAGTCAAATTGTAACACAAATTTCTCTTCTCTCCAATTCTATTCAGTATCTCCTCATTAGTTATGTGACCTACCCATCTAATCTTCAGCATTCTTCTGTAGCACCACATTTCGAAAGCTTCTATTCTCTTCTTGCCTAAACTATTTGTCGTCCATGTTTCACTTCCATACATGGCTGCAATCCATACAAATACTTTCAGAAATGACTTCCTGACGCTTAAATCTATACTCGATGTTAACAAATTTCTCTTCTTCAGAAATGCTTTTCTTGCCATTACATTCTACATTTTATATCCTCTCTACTTTGACCATCATCAGTTATTTTGTTCCCCAATTAGCAAAACTCATCTACTACCTTAAGTATCTCATTTCCTAATCTAATTCTCTCAGCATCACCCGATTTAATTCGACCACATTCCCTGATCCTCGTTTTGCTTTTGTTGATGTACATTTTATATCCTCATTTCAAGACACTGTCCATTCCGTTCAACTGCTCTTCCAGGTCCTTCGCTGTCTCTGACAGAATTAGAATGTCATCGGCAAACCTCAAAGTTTTTATTTCTTCTCCATGGATTTTAATTCTTACTCCGAATTTCTCTTTTGCTTCCTTTACTGCTTGCTCAGTATATGGAATGAATAAATAACAACGGGGATAGGCTCACGCCCTTCCCAACCACTGCTTCCCTTTCATGCCCCTCGACTCTTATAACTGCCATCTGGTTTTTGTACAAATTGTAAATAGCCTTTTTTTCCTTTATTTGACCCCTGCCACCTTCAGAATTTGTAAGAGAGTATTCCAGTCAAAACTGTCAAGAGCTTTCTCTAAGTCTACAAATGCTAGAAACGTAGGTTTGCCTTTCCTTAATCTATCTTCTAAGACAAGTCGTAGGGTCAGTACTGCATCACGTGTTCCAATATTTCTACGGAAGCCAAACTGATCTTCTCCGAGGTAGGTTTCTACCAGTTTTTACATTCGTCTGTAAAGAACTCATGTTAGTGTTTTGCAGCCGTGACTTAAACTGATAGTTCGGTAATTTTCACATCTGTCGGCACCTGATTTCTATGGCATTGGAATTATTATATGCTTCTTGAAGTCTGGAGGTATTTCGCCTGTCTCATACATCTTGCTCACCGGATGGTAGAGTTTTGTCTTGGCTTGTTTCGACTTAGGTCTTTCAGTACTCTGTCGCACTCTTCACGCAGTATCATATCTCCCATTTCATCTTCATCTACGTCCTCTTCCATTTCCATAATATTGTCCACAAGTACATCGCCCTTGTATAGAACCTCTATATACTCCTTCCACCTTTCTGCTTTCCCTTCTTTGCTTAGAACTGGGTTTCCGTCTGAGCTCTTGATATTCATGGAAGATGTTCTCTATAAGCGATATATATATATATATATATATATATATATATATATATATATATATATATATATATAATTTTATTGGGAGAATTGTGAATTTTATAATGAGATAAGTATCCGAAAATGTGAAAAAAAAATTTACCGTCTCGCCTTAAGTTGAGAATCCGGGACTTTACATCGAAATTCAAGTTACGGATTGCAGATTGACTATCTACTGAACTGATTCTGGGGTCGGATGTAATTAACATAACTGGATTTATTTTAAATTGAGCACAAGATCACTTCACCTTTCAGTTTTGCAACAACAGGAGATTCTCGTTTTGCCCTCATTTTTGGAGCTCTGGCAGCAGCGATCTAACAGAAGAAAGAGGGATCTAATGTGGTACAATTAGATCATCTGCTACCGACTCAGAGAGAGAGCAAGTACAGCTGTTACCGCAGTGAATTTGGCGCCGTGCTAACGGATAGGTTAGCGTTGACTAACCTAGTTAAATACCAGATCGAATTAATGGATTCTGTGCCAGGGAAGAAGGCACCGTATCGCCTGTGCCCTCCGCGCATGAATGAATTGAAGGGTCTAGTGAGAGAGACGTTGTAGCAAGGCAGTTATTCGCCCTGCCAAATCACATTATTCGGCTCCCGTATTTACCTGCTTTGTTTAAGTGCATTGCCAAGCATCAGGAAGTGGATGCGTCCTTGACGGCAATTAAACAATAAATAGAAAGAGGGGATGTGATTAATCTGTATTCCATAATGGATGGTCTCCTGTGTCGTAATACTAAGTGTAATAGTCAACCTAGGATAGTGATCATCTAAGGAAGTTGTACCTAGGTCTTTAATTTATTATCACCAATCTCTTGAGGGAGGGCACTTAGGTATTCTCAAAACATGCGCCAAGATCTGCGAAGAATTCATATGGAAGGGCATGGACGGAGCTATTTGGACTATGGTCCGAGCGTGCAAAATCTGTTTTATTAGCAAGCCCTCATAGAATACTAAATATGGTATGCTGGTTTCTGAGGTCCAACAGATAAGATATAAATCGATTTTGTTGGTCCATTTACCGGATCACAGGTAGTAAACAAGTACGCTGTAGTATGCGTGGATTAACCTCGAAGAAAACAATTTATTAACAAATAGCCAAGACGAATTCAGAAAATCCTGTTCTTGTGAATCACAACTAACTCTTTGTTCTTATGAAGTAATGAGGGCTATCGGCAGTGATTGATTCCATATTTGTCTCTCGCGCCCCAAGTTTCCCCCTCCTTGTATTCTGCCAGTGCTCTTCTAGTCTGGCCCTGTCTTGCATCGCACGCCTCTCCGTCGTTCCATTGTAGCCGGGGTCTTCCTCTTTTTCTGTGTCGTGGAGGTCTCAATTGCCATATTTTAGAGCGCCATCTTTCCTCTGGCATTCTTCTCAGATGTCCATACCATGTTAGCAGTTTATTTTCAGTTGTGTCTCCAATATATTTTGTAACTCCCTTCAATTCTCGTAGCACTTCATTTCTTATTTTATCTCTTCTTGTTACTTCGCAACTTCGTCTCCAAAACTCCATTTCCATTGCCTTTAATTTCTTCTCACTGACCATGGAAACATCCCATAGTTTAGTACCATACAGAGCAATGCTCTCAATTATAGTTTCGCATATCTTCCTTTTAGAAATTTTTGACGTCGTTTTATTCCAAATAATGGAGTTAGCTGCGTAATTGCCACCTTTTCCCCTCCTATTATAATCTTGATTTCCTCGCTGCTTCCACCTTTATCTGAAATGATTGTCGCTGAATGTTTATATGAACGGCTAAACTTTACCGTAGACCCATCATCCCTTCCTATACCTTCGACAACCAAATATTCAGTCTGTGTGAAGTTAATTTTCATGCCCCATTGCTCGTGTTCTTCTTTAAGGTTTCTCAACGTATAAGATACATCCTCTTCTTCCTCAGCGAAGATGATGTGATCGTCGGCGAAATTTAGAGAGGACAGGACGCCATCACTTACTCTAACTCTCATGTTTTTGCACTTCCTTTTCCAACTTTTCAGTGCTTCGTTCAAAAATATTTTAAAGAAGTAGGTGTTAAACAGCATCACTGTCTGAGACCTTTGCTAAACTTAAGTCCTGTGGTACTAACTTCCCAACATGACAAATATTATCTGAGTACAGCTTTCTAACTGATTGTACATAACATTTATGAATATTCTGGTTTTGCATTGCTTCCCACATCCTAGAAAGTGGTACACTGTCATTGGTCTTCTGCAAATCTAGAAAACCATTTGTGTCTCCAAGTTACGTGCCATTCTCTTGTCAGTCAACTGTTTAATGCCCGAAAGTCACTCTCTTTTTCTCACTTCTAGTTTTAAGTGTCCGAAAGCCACTCTGTTCTTCTCAGTTCTAGTTGTAAGTATCTTACCATGTAGTCTCGATATAGGTCTGAGAACTGTGGCACCAGTAATTTGTGCCGTCATCCTTGCTTCCCTTTTTAAATGTGTTTGTGATGAACCCTCTTTAGATTCGACAAGGGTTTTCTCTCTACTAATACAGCGGTTAATTAGCATTGCGAGATGTCCAAATAACACGTTTGGCCCGGTCTTCAGCAACTCCTTACATACAGCTTCGGGTCCCGGTGGTCAACTGTATCCTGTACTTCCGCTGCTGCTGCCTCCTGGATTTCTATGTCATGCTCGTTGCCGGCAAAGGAGCATCCTAAAATTCGGGTCGATCTTCATTAAATAGTTGTTCATAGTACGTCTTCCATTTACCTACGCGTATCAGCTGTTAAGTTTATACGACTTTTTTCATTCGTTCTTAACTGTTTTAATACCTTCAGTGTTTCTCTGGACTTTGAACTCCTAAGATGTTATTAACTTCTCCACTTTTTAAGTCCCACATAGCATTTTTTGCTCTAATTACTGCTATATTTGCCCCTCCCTTCAGTATTACATACCTACTTCTATTATCAGTCTGATTGCTCATGCAACATTTGTTATAGGCTTCCTTTGCGACAATATCATCATACCATCAATTACTTTTAAATTTGCCTCACGTGTTCTCAACTGCTCCGAAACTTTCAAAGGTAGCTTCATGAATAACTCTTACGATTGTCTTATAACCTACTTACACTGTCGTGTCATCTGTCTGATATAGCTTCCTACCCACTCTAAACTTGTATAAGAAAGCATTGAAGGATGCTGCAGTAAACTTATACTGTGGTTGGTCCAGTTTCTCTCCATTCTCATTACAACTGTTTTGGCACCTACTACTTTTCTGGAAGGGGAACCAAAGTGCACACCGAAGCAGGAAATGGTCAGATACGTATTCTGCTCCACTGTAGACTTTGCAGTCCCCCACAGCATAATCGATTATACATTGTGACTTTCTTGTAGGCTGTGTCCAGGTACATTTATGGATCTCTTTGTGTCGAAAAAAGCCATTCCATGTCTTAAGATTGTACTGTCCACACATTTCTAACAGCCTCTCTCCAGTATCATTCAAATTATCCTCCCTAGATTTGCCCAGACTCTTGCTAGAATCGTGCCTACCCACTCGTCCATTATTGTTGTTGTTGTGACTGGTTTGATGCAACTCTCCATGCTACTCTATCCTGTGCAAGCTTCTTCATCTCCCAGTACGTACTGCAGCCTACATTCTTCTGAATATGCTTAGTGTGTTCATCTCTTGGTCTCCCTCTACGATTTTTACCCTCGACGCTGCCCTCCAATACTAAATTGGTGATACCTTGATGCCTCAGATTATGCCCTACCAACCGATCCCTTCTTCTAGTCAAGTTGTACCACAAACTCCTCCCCTATCCTATTCAATACCTCCTCATTAGTTATTTGATCTACCCATCTAATCTTCAGCATTCTTCTGTAGCACCACATTTCGAAAGCTTCTATTCTCTTCTTGTCCAAACTGTTTATCGTCCATGTTTCGCTTCCATACATGGCTACACTCCATACAAATACTTTCAGAAACGACTTCCTGACACTTAAATCTATACTCGATGTTAACAAATTTCTCTTCTTCAGAAACGCTTTCCTTGCCATTGCCAGTCTACATTTTATATCCTCTCTACTTCGACCATCATCAGTTATTTTGCTCCCCAAATAGTAAAACTCCTTTACTACTTTAAGTGTCTCAATTCCTAATCTAATTCCCTCAGCATCACCCGACTTAAGTTGACTAGATTCCATTATCCTTGTTTTGCTTTTGTTGATGTTCTTATTGCTAATGCCGTTTAGGACGTTAGTCAAATCATTAAAAAAAATATTCTTCTCAGCGTCAGTAGCATTATTTGTGGGTGCATACGCTGCGGTAATTGCTATGTCGTGTCCTTTTAGCCTAATATACACACGCATCAGACATTCATTCACACACTCCCATTTCTTAATTAAATTTTTCCAATTTTCATGTACAGCAACGGATATCCCTTTCTTTGCCCAATACTGTTCGTTCACTCGACTGTAAATATGAAACAAGCATCTGTTTCCTCAACTTCTTTACCTTCCGTTTTTTGTTTCTGTTAGTGCTATTTCGTGTACATTGTTTCGATGGATTTCTTTAAATACTTCTATTTTCTTAGTTGCGATGCCGTGGGCGTTACGTGCACCAAAATTCATATACCATTTTCATCTGCTGCATGTTTTCCGACCCATAACCTTAAGGACCAGGTAATTTTTAATAAAGATTTTCTTCTTAAATACAGATGGCGTTCTGGACTTAAGGACTCAGTCCATCCCGTATTTTAATTAGAATTCGGCCGGCTCCACTGTACCGAGGTCCATCATCTCCACTGTCGCCGCCGTTGGAAACAAATAGGAAAATGAAAGATACCATCGGGCCTCGAAACCTTAAACAGCTGGAGTAAAAAATAAAAAAATAAAAAAAATAATAAAGAGTTGGCCAAGGGAGGCCGATAGAAAAGAAAGCGTAAACCTGACACAAGTAACTGAAGCAACGTCAGACTTAGCTAAGAGCCCATTCGCTGCCACCCACATACTCCCAAGAAGGAAGCCCATCAGGGGGACTGTAATTTGTCTGGAATCTCACACACTGACCTGACCAGTCTGGCATGGGTGACCCTTCTAGAAGCATTGCTCCCGCCAACATAACTCAGTGGATCACTGAGACACACGAACCTCCCCAACAACATTAAGGTGACCGTCCATGTGGAAGATTCCATATTTTTAGATTTCCGAAAGGCCTTTGACACCGTTCATTACAAGAGGCTTCTAATCAAATTGCGTGCCTGTGGAGTATCGCCCCAACTGTGCGAGTCGATTCTTGGTTTCTTGTCAGAAAGGTCACAGTTTCTAGTAACTAACGGAAACTCATCGAGTAAAACAGAAGTGGTATCTGGCACTCCCCATGGAAGTGTTATAGGTCCTCTGCTGTCCGTAATCGATACAAACGGTTTAGGAGGTTATCCAAACAGCCCTTTCAGATCGTCTGCAGATGGTGCTGTAATTTTCCTTCAATAAAGTCATCAGGAGATCAAACCCAATTGCAAAATGATTTAGAGCAGAAGTCTCTAGGGGGCAGGAATTGGCAACTGACCAAAACAATAAAACATGTTAGGTCCTCCACATTAGTAATAAAAACAATCCGGTAAATTTTGGTTGCTCGAGAAATCGCACAAATTTAAAAACTGCCAATTCAACTAAATACCTAGAGATTACAATTACCAACAACTTAAACTGGAACAATCACATAAAAATGATTTGGGAAGGCGAGTGAAAAACTGCGTTTTACGGGCGGAACACTTAGAACGTGCAATAGATCTAACAAACAGACTGAAAGTACACAATGATTCTCTGTCTTATTCTTATTGTATTGCTACATGGTATGGAAACCTTACCAGATAGGATCGACGGAGGACTCCGAAAAAATTAAAAGAATGACAGTTGGTTTTGCATTATCGTGAAATAGGGGAGAGAGGCTCACGGATATACGTGAGTTAGGGGAGGAATAATCCAATCAAAGGCGTTTTACATTGCGGCGAGATTTCAAGAACTGTCAGTGCCCAAGTTTCTACTTCAAATGGGAAAATAGTTTATTGACTCCCACTACACAGGGAGAAAGTACCACCGTAATAAATCAAGGAAAAACAGAGCTCGCATGGAAAGATGTAGATGTTCATTTTCCCATGTGGGACGGGCGAGAAATAGTCTGACAGTGGTTCTGTGAATCCTGTCTCAAGACTTAAATGTGAACTGCACAGTATTGATTTAGACATGCAAAAGGGCACATAATTCAGTGAGGGGCATTATTTATTAGGTTCTACAATTATGATATGTACAGGGTGTTCAAAAAATGTGTCATTACTTTGAGAGGTGGTAGTGCTTATCTAAACAAGAAAAATAAGCCCAGTAAACATTGGTCACGAAACGCACACTTTCCAAGATAAACACGTGTTTGTAGAACGGGCTGAGCCACGCCGGGTTGCGGTTATTAGCACAGTCGTTGCATTGGTTCAAATGTTCAAATGTGTGTGAAATCTTATGGGACTTAACTGCTAAAGTCATCAGTCCCTAATATTGCACACTACTCCGCCGGGATCGTTGCATTGGTGCTGTGTCAAATGTGTCAGCAGGATATTATGATGTCTTACAGTACTTTACCTACCATTAGGTGGTCTGCAGTCAGTTGTGTGGTTTGAGGTGTGTTGTAGGCTACGTTATCGTCGTGCTTGTGTGCCTTATTGTACAGTACTGTCAACCCTGGGTACGTATCATGGTGTTTTACCTTCTTTCAAACGCGGATACACTCTATGTGTTTACTGTTATCGCGCTGTTTCTACGTACAAATGGCGTAGTACATTTACATTTTTTCTCTTCCACCACTTGTTAGCAATGGAAGCCTACTACTCGATAAGTGAAATAGCGGATATGATATTCTGCTATGGTTTGACAAATGGACGTAGCCTGCGAGCCCGTGCCCTCTACGCTGAAATATATTCACGGTGCAGTGTGCCGTCTGATAAGCTATTCGGCACACTTTTCCAGCGTCTAAGGGACAGAGGTACCCCTGCACCTGGGAAGACAGACAGTGGAACGTCGAGCACAGTTCGCGCGCCTGACATGGAGGAGCGTGTGCTACGTTTGGTGGAAGAAACTCCTGGGACCAGTGTGCGACGATTAGCAGCAAGGGAGAAGGCGTGTCTCACTATCTCGGGGATACTCCGTGAACAATAGCTACGCCCGTATCATCTTCAGCGCGCTGAGGCACTAAGCCCACAGGATTATCATGGCAGAGGGCGGTTCTGTCAATGGCTGTTGCAGAATTGTGCCTCAGATCCAATGTTCACACCCAAGATTTTATTTACCGATGAGGCAGAGTTCACAAGAGGTGGTGTTGTGAATTTCCATACCAAGCGTGTATGGGCGACAGTAAATCCCCAAGCAATTCAGGAAAGAGGGCCTGAACACCTATTCTCAATCAACGTATGGACGTACTTGGCGATAGATTAATAGGGTCATCGGTGCTACCACAAAGATTAACTGGGGCGCATTATCTGGACTTTCTCATTAATGTATGGTGGCGCACCAACACACTTTCGTCACAATGTGCGCTAACATCTGAGGCACACATTTCAGGACAGCTGCATTGGTCAGGAGGGGACTTCGCCTGATCGTTCCCCAGACTTGTCCCCTAGGCGTCTGTTTATGGGCACACGTGAAGGAATTGGTCCATGCCAAGCCAATAAACGATGTGCGGACACCACAGGGTTACGTCTTCAAAGCGTGACAGCTGGTACAACAACAGCTGGGTATAGGGGATGTCATTCCTTACGCTGGAGGGTAGAGGGATGCATTGTCAAGAATGGACGCCACGTTGAACATCTCCTGTAAATACGTGTTCATTGCAGAGAGTATACATTTTCGGACCCATATTTGTTGGACTTATCTCGGAAAGTACGCATTTCCAGATACATGTTTATTGGACTTATTTTTCCTGTTTGTATGCGTCTACAACCTCTCAAAGTATTCGACACTTTTTTTGAACACCGTGTATTATACACCAACTGTGAACATACAAATGCAGACGCTATTCCCGGAATTAGATTTGGAGGGCACTTAGAACCTGAAAAACAAAAACAAGTATGTTTCAAACTTGATGACAGTCTTAGTTTTCTTATTACTGCCGAGTTACTGTAAAATTTACATAACAGGGCTCCGTCTTAAAATGGGTATTGCATTATATCCAAAATGAGTGGTCCAGGTAAAAGATAAATAAATATGAAACATGTCTTTTTTCTCTGAATTGTACAACACTCATCTGATGATGACAGAAGGTTGTCAGCCGAAATGTCGTGCTAAGAGTCAATGTCATCCAACCGCAATCTCGAAACCTCATGGAATAATAAGATTATGGTTCAGCCAATGCTTTAAATTACTGTAGCAAACCACACAATTTTTTTTACGATACGGTGTGTAACAAAAATATATGGCACAAATTGCAGGACACGTTCCTCACACGAAGACGAAGAAATTACATTAAATGGACATGAGTCTGGAAACGCTTTGTTTCCATGTTACAACTCATTTTCTCCAACTAATTAATCATTGGAAACACACACGAACCGAATCCACCCGAATACTACACGCAACTCTTCATCACAGGAGATGTGCAATGTGCCTTCCGTGGGCATTGACACATGCATCAACTAACCATCGTAGTTAATTTCGTATGCGCTGATGTATCCCTGGAGTAGCGCGTATGGTTTCGCAGCCTTCTATTACACATGCACAGAGTCTCTGAATATCATGTACTGGGGTTCCATACACAAGAGATTTCAAATTCCCTCACAAATAAAAGTCCAGTGAGTTTAAGTCCGGAGAGCGTGGAGGCCAAGCAATTGGTGTATCTCTACTTAGACTATCGATCTTTCACCGAATCTATTATTTAGAAGCCGATGGACATTAGCACTAAACTGAGGTGGTCCTCCATCATGCATGATGTATATGTTTTGACGCACAGCTAAAGGCACATGTGCTAACAGATCAGGTATAACATTCTCTACGAAATTATGGTAACTTTGTCAGCTGAGCCTGGGTGGAAGAAAGTGAGGCACTACCAAATAGTCACCAACAATGCCGATCCATACATTGATGGAAAATCTTTGTTCCTAACTTGATTCGACAGTTGCGAGAGGATGTACGTCTGCCCGTATATGCCGATTGTGAAAATTTACAATCTGATCTCGTTGAAACGACGACTTATCTGTGAACAGCACTGTTTCACTAAAATTAGAGTTGACACCTTATTGAATAATCCACTCTCAGAAGAGTACCACTTTATAAAAAGGGAGACAGAGATAATGTTGACAATTATAGACCTCTTTCTATGTCATCGGTGTTTGCTAAAGTTACCGTGAGGGTTGTATATACAAGGTTACTAGAGCATTTAAATTCACATAATTTGCTGTCAAATGTACAGTTTGGTTTTAGAAATGGTTTAACAACTGAAAATGCTATATTATCTTTTCTCTGTGACGT
Organism: Schistocerca piceifrons; assembly: GCF_021461385.2. Taxonomy (NCBI): domain Eukaryota; kingdom Metazoa; phylum Arthropoda; class Insecta; order Orthoptera; family Acrididae; genus Schistocerca; species Schistocerca piceifrons. The sequence continues at coordinate 360,503,153 of NC_060139.1, read as the reverse complement.
TTTGGACGGATTAAATGAAAGGTTGCGAACGCTAGGTGTTTTCTTTGATTTAACGAAGGCATTTGACTGTGTTGACCACAAAATATTATTGCAGAAGTTGGACCATTAAGGAGTAAGGGGAGTAGCTTACAATTGGTTCGCCTCTTACTTTAAGAACAGAAAGCAGAAGGTAATTTTCCGCAATATTGAGAGTGGTAGTGATGTTCAGTCCCAATGGGACACTGTTAAGTGGGGCGTTCCCCAAGGGTCGGTGCTGGGGCCACTGCTGTTTCTTATTTACATTTTTATTCTAGTATTACAGGTGATTCAAAAATATTTGTGTTTGCTGATGACACCACCTTGGTAGTGAAGGATCTTGTGTGTAATATGGAAACAGTATCAAATAATGTAGTTCATGAAATAAGTTCATGGCTTGTGGAAAATAATTTGATGCTAAATCACAGTAAGACTCAGTTTTTACAGTTTCTAACTCACAATTCAACAAGAACCGATATTTTGATCAGACAGAATGGGCATATTATAAGCGAGACGGAACATTTCAAGTTCCTAGGCGTTCGGATAGATAGTACGCTGCTGTGGAAAGCCCATGTCCAGGATCTTGTTCAGAAACTAAATGCTGCTTTATTTACCATTAGAACAGTATCTGAAATAAGTGACAGTTCAACACGAAGTCTACTTCGCATATTTTCATACGCTTATGTCATATGGTATTACTTTTTGGGCTAATTCTTCTGATTCAAAAAGGGTATTTTTGGCTCGAAAACGGGCTGTTCGAGCTATGTGTGCTGTAAGTTCGAGAACTCTTGTCGACCCCTATTCAATAGTCTGGGAATTCTGACATTGCCCTCACAGTATATATTTTCTTTAATGTCGTTTGTTGTTAGCAATATTAGCCTGTTCCCAAGAGTTAGCAGCCTTCACTCAGTTAATACTAGGCAGAAATCCAATCTGCATGTGGAATGCACTTCCTTGCCTCTTGTGCAGATAGGAGTGCAGTATTCTGCTGCATCCATTTTCAATAAGCTACCACAAGAACCCAAAAATTTTAGCAGTAGCCCAAACACTTTTAAGTCTAAACTGAAGAGTTTCCTCATGGCTCACTCCTTCTATTCTGTCGAGGAGCTCCTGGAAGTGCTGAGCAAATTCCAGTGTTACTTTGTTGATTTCTTTATTTAAACTTACGAATCGTCGCCCGAATATGTTTTTTTATATTTCATTTTATCTGTTTCTACTATCGTGTTATAATTTCATGTATTGACTCGTTCCATGACCATGTAGACTTCTCCTTAATTTGGTCCCACGGAACAATAAAAAAATAAAGAATAAACAAGTGGACGAAAATCAGCTGCTGATACTACCTGCACACGCTGTAAATGGTATGGAAGCAGCTAGTCCTCGTGTAACACTCACGAGACAATCATGTGGTCAACATTCAGTGTTGCAGCTACATGTCTTGCACTGACACTAGGGTCTTCGTCAACTGCATGAAGAATTGCCGCCTCCCGCTGCGGTGTTCAAATGGTTCAAATGGCTCTGGGCACTATGGGACTTAACATCTGTGGTCATCATTCCCCCTAGAACTTAGAACTACTTAAACCTAACTAACCTAAGGACATCACACACATCCATGCCCGAGGCAGGAGTCGAACCTGCGACCGCAGCGGTAGCGACGTTTCAGACTGAAGTCCCTAGAACCGCTCGGCCACTCCGGCCGGCTCCCTGCAGTGTCCTCGTCCTTCTAGGTCTCCACCGGTTGCGAGTATCAGGCTTACATTGGCGGTGCACAGCGTAACCAGACGTCACCAAGAGCGCATGTTCCCCATGCTTCTAACGATCTGTTCAAAATGTTCAAATGTGTGTGAAATCGTGTGGGACTTAACTGCTAAGGTCATCAGTCCCTAAGCTTACACACTACTTAACCTTAATTATCCTAAGGACAAACACACACACCCATGCCCGAGGGAGGACTCGAACCTCCGCCGCGACCAGCCGCACAGTCCATGACTGCAGCGCCTTAGAGCGCTCGGCTAATCCCACGCGGCTCTAACGTTCTGTTCTTGTGTGTTTCCCATGATTAATGAGTTAGAGAAAATGAGTTGCAACACGCAAACAAAGCATTTCCAAACCCATGTTCATACAACATAATTTCTTCGTCTGCAGGTGAGGAATGTGTCCTGCAATTTGTGTCGTGCAAATGAGGTTCTTAGGGATTCCTGGCATGTTGATGATTGGTGGTGGCACTATTTTCTGTAGTCATAGTGGCAAATCGTAGTGAGGTTCAAGGATATTTTCTGTATATTCAAAACTGCTTCTAAAATGTAATCTATGTCTGACTCATCTAGCACGCTCACTAAATAAAAACTGTCTACAGTGGGTATTGCCCAATTGATCAGCCGTAGAAACTCTTAACATCGAGGCATATAAGATTAATCGTTGTTTACGTTGTAATCAGCCATGAACCTATAGTTAGCAACAGTATATCTACGCGATCAGTGAACAGTACCACCCATGATTCCACGCACAAAAAAATTGTAACTGAAGGGGTCGATGGTAGAAAGTGCTAACCCTCAATTATCTGTTGTTTTTTGAAACGTGGCACACACTGGCAACAAGCAATTTCAAATACACCACAAGAATATGCTGTCTGTTACATAAATTGCCTTGACTTGCTGTATTTATGTTTCCGTCTTTAAATTTAATCAACATGCCGTAACGCGAAATATACTCTTGTGGGTAAGTACTTTCTTCCGCCGACCTCTTCAGTTCTATGTCCGTAATGAGTCGCTACTTTACATTAGCAGCTTCCAGCAAGTTATCCACGCTCAGCGCATTGAAGTCACATCATATGGTTTTATCCAGCCCGTACATTTTGCGTCAGGGCACGCGGATATTTGCAAATACATCAGCCAAAAGGCGATAGTTTTCAATTGTAAGTCGGAGTAATCTCCTAATGTCTTGCATTTAACTAAACACCACACTTTGACAAAACTCAATTGCTTCAAAGGGCTGTTCTCCAGATGTGTGAATAAACAAGGGGCACTGTCATCTCGGAGAATCGGGTGTGCTGTTGGTGTTCCGCGTCTTCCCAATACGATATATTTCAACGTCGTAACTGGGCATCTTCATCAGATATTTCCTGAGGCTGTTCGACAAGCTTCAGGGGTCCCATATTTATGCCTGGCCGGTGTCTGGTGTTAATTATGTCGTTGGCGTCCGCTGTGGCCGTTTTTGACGGTGGTACCCATCTCCAAGCGTTCTGACTTTTGTTCGCGCACGTTGCGGCTGTTTTCCCCGTTGGCGGTCATCCCATGGCGTTCCATATTAGGTCAATGCCCACCAGGGGCTTTTATAGCACTATCCTAACTCCTTCAGTCTGCTCATTCCATCGATTGGCTGCCTAGGAGAAGGCCAATTCTTTGAGGAACTGAAGGAGTGACGATGGATAAACCCTTATCTCTGGTAGGGGCAAATATTTTTATGGAGAAATTGGAGGATGAGGCACTTACTTCTGCTGCTTACTGATGAAGAGGAAGGCAGATGGCACATTAGGTCACAGTGTGTATAGGAAACCAATACATACCGACTTACACCTACAGACAGACAGGTGGCATCACCCAGCAAAGAAGAACGCGCTGCTGAGAACAGTTGTACACCGAGCCAGACAGCTTGACAGCAGAGTTAGAACACCTACACCGAGTGTTCACAGACAACTGATACTTTATTTATTTTGTTGTTCCGTAGGACCAAATTAAGGAGAAGTCTCCATGGTCATGGAACGAGTCAATACATGAAGTTATAACACGATATTAGAAACAGATAAAATATAAAAAAACATATTCAGGTGACAAGTCGTAAGTTTAAATAAAGAAAATCAACAATGTAACACTAGAATTTGCTTAATTTTTTAGCTCTTCCAGGAGCTCCTCGAGAGAATAGGAGTGAGCCATGAGGAAACTCTTCAGTTTGGACTTAAAAGAGTTTGGGATACTGCTAAGATTTTTGAATTCTTGTGGTAGCTTATTGAAAATGGATGCAGCAGAATACTGCACTCCTTTCTGCACAAGAGGCAAGGAAGTGCATTCCACATGCAGATTGGATTTCTGCCTAGTATTAACTGAGTGAAGGCTGCTAACTCTTGGAAATAGGCTAATATTGCTAACAACAAACGACATTAAAGAAAATATATACTGTGACGGCAATGTCAGAATTCCCAGACTATTGAACAGGGGTCGACAAGAGGTTCTCGAACTTACACCACACACAGCTCGAACAGCCCGTTTTCGAGCCAAAAATACTCTTTTTGAATCAGAAGAATTACCCCAAAAAATAATACCATAGGACATAAGCATATGAAAATATGCGAAGTAGACTACTTTTCGTGTTGAAGTGTCACTTATTTCAAATACTGTTCTAATGGTAAATAAAGCAGCATTTAGTTTCTGAACAAGATCCTGGACATGGGCTTTCCACAACAGCTTACTATCTATCCGAACGCCTAGGAACTTGAAATGTTCCGTCTCGCTTATAATATGCCCATTCTGTCTGATCAAAATATCGGTTTTTGTTGAATTGTGAGTTAGAAACTGTAAAAACTGAGTCTTACTGTGATTTAGCATCAAATTATTTTCCACAAGCCACGAACTTATTTCATGAACTACATTATTTGATACTGTTTCAATATTACACACAAGATCCTTCACTATCAAGCTGGTGTCATCAGCAAACAGAAATATCTTTGAATCACCTGTAATACTAGAAGGCACATCATTTATATAAATAAGAAACAGCAGTGGCCCCAGCACCGACCCTTGGGGAATACCCCACTTAACAGTGCCCCATTGGGACTGAACATCACTACCACTCTCAATATTGCGGAGAATTACCTTCTGCTTTCTGTTCTTAAAGTAAGAGGCGAACCAATTGTAAGCTACTCCCCTTACTCCATAATGGTCCAACTTCTGCAGTAATATTTTGTGGTCAACACAGTCAAAAGCCTTCGTTAAATCAAAGAAAACACCTAGCGTTCGCAACTTTTTATTTAATCCGTCCAAAACCTCACAGAGAAAAGAGAATATAGCATTTTCAGTTGTTAAACCATTTCTAAAACCAAACTGTACATTTGACAGCAAATTATGTGAATTTAAATGCTCCAGTAACCGTGTATATACAACCTTCTCGATAACCTTAGCAAACACCGATGGCATAGAAATAGGTCTATAATTGTCAACATTATCCCTGTCTCCCTTTTTATAAAGTGGCTTCACTACCGAGTACTTTAATCGGTCAGGAAACCGACCACTCCTAAAGGAAAAGTTACAGATATGGCTAAGTACTGGGCTAACATACATAGAACAATACTTCAGTATTCTGCTAGATACCCCGTCATATCCATGAGAGTTCTTGGTCTTTAGTGATTTAATTATTAACTCAATCTGCCTCTTGGCACTATCATGGAGAAGCATTTCAGGTAACAGTCTCGGAACACTTATTTCTAAGAGCGCTATATGATTCCCTGTTGGGACTAGGTTTCTATTTAGTTCACCCGCTATATTCAGAAAGTGATTATTAAATACTATACATATATGCGACTTATCAGTAACACGGACATCCCCACTACGCACTGATTCTATATCCTCGACCTGTCTCTGCAGACCAGCCACTTCCTTTACGACTGACGATATGGTTTTAATTTTATCCTGAGACTTAGCTATTCTATCTGCATACCACATACTTTTTGCCTTCCTAATAACATTTTTAAGCACCTTACAATACTGTTTGTAATGTGCTGCTGCATTTAGATTTTGACTGTTTCTAACGTTTTGATATAATTGCCACTTTGTTCTACAAGATATTCTTATCCCTCTAGTCAGCCGCCCAGGCTGCCTGTTTGTGCTAGTACCCTGTTTTGAGCGTTCTAACGGAAAAGCAACTTTCAAAGAGCATGAGAAAAGTCTTGAGGAAAGGGCCATCTGAAAAGCGCTATATCCCACCAGACGACCTGATACATAGAGAGAGGAATAAGAACAAGAGACCAGGAGGGTAGCTTTTTAACCGAATGCAGGGCCTATATTTGTTAAGATCAGCAGAATCCTGAAGAAACACAAAATAAAAAGTGCATTCTGCCCAAACAAGATTAGGGCGCTCCTTGGAACGGTCACCGATGATCTGGGGTTAAGAAAAACTGGTATCTACCAAATACAATGTGAATGCGGTATGTCATATAGGCCAAACCACCAGAACAGTTCACATAAGATCTAAGGAACATCATACGAAGACTACGACAAGTCACAAAATAAGCAATAGCAGAACATTGCCTGAACTTTGAAGACACCATGAATTATGATAAAACCAGGATATTGGATCAAACCCCCAGATTCTGGGCTAATATCATTACTGAATCTATTGAAATCAAGATGGCAGAAACCTCATCAACCAGGAAGCAGGATATCAGCCCATTACGTCGTGGAATTGGGCAGTGGAACTACTACAGAAACAATGGAACAAAGTTCCCTTCCTCAGTAATGAATATCAGATGACCACAGGAGTAATTAACTGGACCAAACCTCTTACGGAGCACTATGTGGCAACTACCTCCTCGGGAGACAGCCACAGCGGTCGCAGAAAAGACTGGGAACATCATCAACCACCAGAAACCTCACGTACCACACAACCTGGGAGCAGACACAGAGCCGAACTCCAGACGGTGGCCACCGCCACGAGAGATTGCTGCGCGTGCGCGGACGTATTATGCAACTCCTACAGCAGCCCGAAGGCGTAGAAAGGGCACCCTTCAGGCGCATACTGAACTCAGAAGGGCAGGAGAAAGAAAGCCGCAGCGCTCGCGAACAGTATAAAAAAACGTCTGCAGCGTTATGATAGAGCTAGGTAAGCGCCTGTTGGGCGCTTACCTAATACGGAACGCCATGGGACGGCCGCCACTGGGGAAAACAACTGCAACGTGCGCGGACGTAAGACAGAACGCCTAGAGACGGATATACCGCCAGAAACTGCCAAAACGGGCGCGAAAGGCATGGCGAACACCAGACACCGCCCAGGCATAAATATGGGACCCAGTCAGCTTTCGGACTATTCCAGCCTGCGCTGTGAAAGGGGTAACACCTGTACGCTCCCTCCCGGAAATCACTGAGATTCGCTGCTCACCTAGCCATAGACAAGCAGATCGAGCTGTTGCAGGGAGTGCTGTTTTCTTCGCCGAGACTCTCCAGAGCTTAGACACCTGCAGCTAGGAACCGTTAGGGAATTTCGTGAACCAGGACCCCATTCACGTTGGGTTAACTTGCACTGACGGAGGCTTAGTTCTCGTCTTTTATCATCTTTATTTCCACAGGTCTACTACCTCTCTTCTCTTGCAGGAGAAAAGCAACTGTAGGTCGAGCCACCCAACACCTGGGTATTCCGATTGCTCAAACCGGCGTGGCAAAACCGCACTTAAGAAAACTGTGCTTGTGAGCTCTTAGAAAGCAAAATTGTCGTGTCTGGGGGACTAGCTATGTCGGGGTTAGTGAACGGAGATACTCATTGTTCTCACAACGCATTGCTGTGGAGAAACAGGGATTGACAGGAACTTTTCTGCCAGTGCTCCCACCACTGCGCCTACCTACGACAGACACCTTGAAACACCGGCGTAAAGTCGGGAATGAGAGAGCAGAGAGGGCTGTGACAAGACGTCATCCAATTGCATGCTGACCAACTCCTCTCCGGGACGACAATGCGACAGCAGCGGCCTCTAGGTGAAGAGGACATAAGCGCCGCACCCGACTGGTCGCGACCCAGTTGAACAGCAGCATCAAGATTAGGCACTTCAAGACCAGAAACTTTGGAGCTGTATGTACTAAACAAGTTTTTTTATTTCGTATGTCACTCTTGGCTCTATGTAACTCTCAAAGTTAAGAATTGTCATTTACTTTTCGTAATAAAACTCATTAATACGATTTGCTTGAATTGTTGTCTAGTTATTCGAGAAAGCAGGTTCCCTAGACACCCCATATTCGACGACTAGGCAGGATTCAACAGTTTCAATGCGTCTGACTGCAGACTCAGCCTTGGCTGTGGAAGCCTAGCACCATGATCGCATCCTCTCCAGAGCGAGAGTTAAGCTGCAGAAGATAGAGCCTCGAGTGAAGTCAAAGGAAGAACTCCTCATATCGCACGATAGGCTAGACGGGGCTCTGCACCGTCTCTGCACATGTGGGCAGCTTTTCGGCCAGGAAGGCGACGAAGCAGTATCGCGTCTTTTATGGATGCTGTCTACACGGTAGGTGGGGCGCTGAGACGTCGGCTGCCACCAACACGCCGCGCGAGTCGTGTGGCGGGTTGCGAGGAGGGATCGCACTGTAAGTGGGTTGATGGGTGGGAAGACACGGCGGCGACTTGGGAACGTACAAGGGGCGAAGCCCAGTCTTTGTGCGGCTATTTCACTCCGTCAGAGAGGAGGAGGAGGACACTGACAGCAGACGACCTCGTTGCTGGACACTGTTCTGACAAGGCCATCCCAGCAGCCATGATAACTGCCACCACATCCGACGTAATTACGGCGGTAAATACTGCTTCGGGTGGGACAAATTCACCGCATTATGGCGACGCAAACACCCTCCCACCACTGATGAGGAACATTCCTCCCCTCAGGCTGGCTGGCGTAAGCCGAAGAGGAAGACGCAGTATAACGAGACAGTAGCGCAGCCTCAGCAAGACCAGGATGACGACTCCGTCACCCACAGTCGGAAGCGAACTGAAAGAGCTAAAGTGCCCCAGTAGGTGCCACCCCAACTGGCCGAGGCTGCAAACCCATATGAGAGCATACTGGTCATAGCTACTGAGAAAGACCCCCTCCCCCCCCTCCCCCACTGCTACCAATGAAGAAGCCACCACAGAACAAAAAGCTGTCTCTGATCACCGTCGAGTGGACGGAGACCTATAAATCAGGAGCATTACCATTCCTAAGTTTGTGTGCAGGCCACTAACCACGACCTGTACAAGATCCATATGACGATCTTTGATGAGTATAAGACGGTCATGAAGCTGGTGAAAGATGCAAAACTGCGTTGTTTCACCCACAATGCCCAACCTCTGAAGCAGCTGATGGTAATTTTCCGTCATTTTCCTATGAAGACGGATCTCGACTACCTAAAGAGAGCTCGAGGCCATGAGCTTCTCCTCAGTCTGATGAAATCGCCCAGGTCACACAGAGACATGCCTCTGTTTCCAGTTGTCGTAGTCGACAACGTCCAAAATCGGTAAATTTCCCTTGTAGACGGGGTCGAGGTTATTCAGGCGACGGTCGCGAAACTTTGGGCAAAAGGCAAGAGAGCCCTGTAGTACTCATGCTAGTATGGATCACATGGCTCGGCACTGTTTCATGCCTGCCCGTTGCCTGAAGTGTGCGGAACCTCACCAGAGCAAAGACTGCTCTAAAAAGGAAGAGGATTCACCTCTTTGCTGCAATTGTAGCAAACTTTGGGTAGCCAGCTACAGGGACTACAGTGCTTCTCGAAGATGCAAACCTACCAGAAGAGTTCTGCTAAGCATCACCTTGAAGGGCATCGCCAAGGGGGAAGCAACCTCCCACCCCCAGAAAAAGCACCGGTCAGTGCCAGCTGCACCACAGGACGGGCGCGGACGTCAAAGAAAGTGTCCTAAAATCTCCATGCGGCCGTACCACCCTGATCTTGACGGACCGCGGATAGCAGTCCCCGCCCAGACGCAGCCCGCTGCCCCAGCAGGGCAAATTACGGCATTTCCTCTGGGACGAGGAAGTTGTACATACCTCGTAACAGAGACGTGGCTCAAACCTAGGGTCATCGTAAGGGCAGCCAATTGCAACTGCTACCGCACTGACAGGCCGACAGCGGACGGCGGAACAGCCGTCTACGTCAATGTTTCGTTGCACCACCACCAAGTCGTGCTTCCAGTGCTAAACACGCTGGACACAACGTGGGTGACTAAACACTACCGCCGGGAAGATAAATTCCGTCTCAGTCTATCGACAGCCCGGAAGGCTGCTTCAAGAAGCGGATTTCGACACCTTACTGTCCACGAGGAGACGACTCTTCATTGCCAGCGACTTCAACGCAAGAAATACGGAGTGGAATTCTCACATCAAACACAAATGGGGGCCATCTCTCTCGCGCTGCTCATAGAAACGGCGCAATCACTTTGGGGCTAGTTTTCTCCCACCAACTTCCAACTTACATACTGGAGGCATTAACTGCTGTTCCGTGAATGGTAGATCACTTGCCAACAAGGCACAAAGGACCGCCTAAATCGCTTGTAAAGGGAAGTCAAGGTGGCTATCGAGCCATGACCCAAGAATGGCATGACATAATAAATAGACGTCAAGGCTAGTGTATTTGCAGATGTCTTCGCGGCGAACTTTACGCCGGTGAACGACACTGTACGTCGAAGAACAGCTGTCCACCCTCCTGACAGCTAACGAAGACAGTGATGTAATTCAACCGATCTCCAAGGAAGAAGCAGCAGCAAAGCTCTGGCGTCTCGTCACCAGAGAGTGGGGAGCAGCGCAGCATCAGTAACCGCCCGATGAGGAACGTGCCATCGGGGTTTCACCAGCCACTGGCAGATATTTTCAGTCAGATTCTGCGCTCGGGCCGCCCGGAGTGGCCGCGCGCTTTGAGGCGCCATGTCACTTATTGCACGGCCCCTCCCACCGGAGGTTCGAGTCCTCCCTCGGACTTGGTTGTGTATGCTGTTCTTGGTATAAGTTAATTTAAGTTCGTTTAAGTAGTGTGTAAGTCTAGGGGCCGATGACCTCAGCAGTTTGGTTCCTTAGGAATTTACGCACATCTGAACATTTTTCTTTTCCGATCTCGTGACCTATCCCTCTGTGTGGAAACAGACGGACTGGGTAGCCGTACCGAAGACCTACAAGGGCCCTAGACAAATTGCCAGCTACCATCCCATCAGTTTACCCTCGTCCTTCTCTAAAGTATTCGAGAGGCTGTATTAAAAGGACTAAAACAACACGTCACGCAAGAAAACATCATACCACACGAACAGTTTGGATTGCGTAACGGCGACTCCACTACTCACTAACTACTGAGGCTGGTGGGACCCGGGGTGAGAGCTCGGGAAATAGACGACAGAGGGATAGAGAAACAATTAAAATCGCTCAAAAGAGGAAAGGCCGCTGGACCTGATGGGATACCAGTTCGATTTTACACAGAGTACGCGAAGGAACTTGCCCCTCTTCTTGCAGCGGTGTACCGTAGGTCTCTGGAAGAGCGTAGCGTTCCAAAGGGTTGGAAAAGGGCACAGGTCATCCCCGTTTTCAAGAAGGGACGTCGAACAGATGTGCAGAACTATAGACCTATATCTCTAACGTCGATCAGTTGCAGAATTTTGGAACACGTATTATGTTCGAGTATAATGACTTTTCTGGAGACTAGAAATCTACTCTGTAGGAATCAGCATGGGTTTCGAAAAAGACGGTCGTGTGAAACCCAGATCGCGGTATTCGTCCACGAGACTCAGAGGGCCATAGACACGGGTTCCCAGGTAGATGCCGTGTTTCTTGACTTCCGCAAGGCGTTCGATACAGTTCCCCACAGTCGTTTAATGAACAAAGTAAGAGCATATGGACTATCAGACCAATTGTGTGATTGGATTGAAGAGTTCCTAGGTAACAGAACGCAGCATGTCATTCTCAATGGAGAGAAGTCTTCCGAAGTAAGAGTGATTTCAGGTGTGCCGCAGGGGAGTGTCGTAGGACCCTTGCTATTCACAATATACATAAATGACGTTGTGGATGACATCGGAAGTTCACTGAGGCTTTTTGCGGATGATGCTGTGGTATATCCAGAGGTTGTAACAATGGAAAATTGTACTGAAATGCAGGAGGATCTGCAACGAATTGACGCATGGTGCAGGGAATGGCAATTGAATCTCAATGTAGACAAGTGTAATGTGCTGCGAATACATAGAAAGATAGATCCCTTATCATTTAGCTAAAAAATAGCAGGTCAGCAACAGGAAGCAGTTAATTCCATAAATTATCTGGGAGTACGCGTTAGGAGTGATTTAAAATGGGATGATCATATAAAGTTGATCGTTGGTAAAGCAGATGCCAGACTGAGATTCATTGGAAGAATCATTAGGAAATGCAATCCGAAAACAAAGGAAGTAGATTACAGTACGCTTGTTTGCCCACTGCTTGAATACTGCTCATTAGTGTGGGATCCGTACCAGATAGGGTTGATAGAAGAGATAGAGAAGATCCAACGGAGAGCAGCGCGATTCGTTACAGGATCATTTGGTAATTGCGAAAGCGTTACGGAGATGATAGATAAATTCCAGTGGAAGACTCTGCAGGAGAGACGCTCAGTAGCTCGGTACGGGCTTTTGTTAAAGTTTCGAGAGCATACCTTCACCGAAGAGTCAAGCAGTATATTGCTCCCTCCTACGTATATCTCGTGAAGAGACCATGAGGATAAAATCAGAGAGATTAGAGCCCACACAGAAGCATACCGACAATCCTTCTTTCCACGAACAATACGAGACTGGAATAGAAGGGAGAACCGATAGAGGTACTCAAGGTACCCTCCGCCACACACCGTCAGGTGGCTTGCGGAGTATGGATGAAAAAAAAAGAAAAAAAAAGAAAAAAAATTAAAAGTGGGATAGTGCTTTCATACCAGGCTTCTTGAGATTAGCACATGGACGTTATCCCCTACAAAAGCTATTATCTCACTGCAGATAAACGGTAGTTCTGTCTTTCAATAATAGTTAGGAATTTTAGGTAGATCTATATTAAGAAAAAAATGAAAACAATAGCGAAAATTTGAGTCAGGCGGCGACCAATGAGAGAGTAAATGTATATGAAATGATTAGTATGAAAAGAGAGACATAACTTAAAGCAATTTTACGTTCTAGCCGAACAGTTATATTTCATCAAAACCAATTTTTGATGACTAAAAATTTAGCTTAGAAAGGACAAGAGGCTTTCCATCGGTAGCAACTAATCGGGAGCAGACTGAGTGCTTGCAAATGATCTTTGACCATTAAAGAGACGTGAAATCAACAACGTAAGACACACAGTTCCATAATTAAAAGTGACCGACGATCGTGCAGGTATGGGCTCCAAGGACACCCTGAGCGCCAAAGATGTAACAGGAAAGATGGAAGAAGATCTTAGTATCTCCAACTGTTTCGTAACAATGATCGCAACAGAAGACAGAATTATGGGTCAGAAATGGGAAATAATGGTGAAAGACATAATAAAATGTAAGCTGAGAGTTATAAAAAATGTTCTCAGTTGCGCAATACGTCATTTTAAGCAGCGTGTTTCTGTGTCTCTGACGCTGCGGAGTCATTTGTCGTGGCTGTAATTCATCGCTTGCTTATTTCCTGTTATGGAATCGGCACATTAAAAACTTGAGTATGTTCTGTCATAATTCGGGATAACATTGTATAACATTCAAGTAGCTTGGATGCTACCATCAAATATGGAAGCCTTACAACGCAATAATGTATTTATAGATATCCATTTCGATGACATTAACGTATCAATCCGAATTCTATTGCGTTCGTGCTCCTGACAATCTGCTGCTTAATATTTTCACTCGTTTGTGAATACACTCATGCACAGAGAAGACAGAACACCTTGAACGACTAGAGATAGGACGTTCGTATTTATAGGACATATACATTGGTCTATTCTGCAGAAATGATTAGCATTTCAATCACCTCGGGTCAGCATGTGTCCTGTTGCTTTGTAGGCAAGGTATCCGCTGTAGGTACAGGGTCCGCCACGGACCTTCATAACTTGTTCCTTACGTAATGGCATCGAAATGTATTCGGCGCAAATGGCGTCCTGTGTTATAGCTATCCATGCTGCATTCACATGGTTCCAAAGTACATCTGTGGTCGTTGGAATTGGGTCACACTACTGCACTTGTCACTTCACCATATCCCACAAATTTTCGATTGGCGACAAATCTGGTGATCTGTCGGTCCAGGGCAAAAGGCTGACATCCTATGACACCAAGAAGGCACGTGTGTGTGCAGCAACGTGAGGTCCTGCACTGTCTTGCTGCAAAATGGCGTCTGGAGAGTTGTGCAGAGAGTATGGCTACAGGTGGCAGGATGTCATTCACGTGTGTCACCTGGTCACAGTGCCCTCGAAAAGCAACTGTGATTTTTGGTTGTACCTAATAGCACCCCACATCATAAGGCCCTGAGATGGCGTTGTATGTCTTGTGCGAATGCAGTCACTGTGGTGCCGCTCCCCCTGTCTGCCGTGAATAAAAATGCGGCCATCATTTTCAAACAAACAGAACCTGGATTCGTCCGAAAACACTATCTGATGCCATTCCTGTCCCCAGTGACGTCGTTCCAGGCTCCATTACCGTCTAGCATGTTTCTGCACATTCGTCAAAACTAGGGGGAGAAGTGGACGACGGGCACGTAACCCATGCCGTAATAAACGGCGACGAGTTGTCACCCCCGATAGTGTACTATGTGTTACACTGTCCCACTGGTGCCTAGGAGGATTCAGATCTGTCCTTCAATGTTATTCGGATGAGAGCGAGGTGGCGCAATGGTTAGCACACTGGACTCGCATTCGGGAGGACGACGGTTCAATCCCGTCTCCGGCCATCCTGATTTAGATTTTCCGTGATTTCCCTAAATCGCTTCAGGCAAATGCCGGGATGGTTCCTTTGAAAGGGCACGGCCGATTTCCTTCCCCATCCTTCCCTCACCCGAGCTTGCGTTCCGTCTCTAATGACCTCGTTGTCGACGGGACGTTAAACACTAATCTCCTCCTCCTCCTCCTATTCGGATGACGTGTCGATCTCCATGGGGGCTGGTCCGGGTGGTGCCACATTAACCATCTCTTAGTGTTTCACGGCCTTTCAAGAACCATTCTGCACACACCCATTGCACTGCCAAAACATTTCGTTTCACACGAGTGCAATTTCCCGGATGGATGCATCACATTCTCTCATTGCCAACAATGCACCCTCTTTCAAACTCACTGATTTGACGGTATGGTTCGCACATGCGTGTGCGACACATCCTGCACGTCTGCTGAAGTCCATTACCTTCATTTATGGCGACAACGGCAGCCGCAGGCACATGTTACTGCTAGATGATGTTGCACTGCGATATCTGCACTGAAGCGCCAAAGAAACTGGTATAGGCATGTGTATTCAAATACAGAGATATGTAAACTGGCAGAATACGGCACTGCGGTCGGCAGTGCCTATATAAGACAACGGGTGTCTGGCGTAGTTGTTACATCGGTTACTACTTCTACAATGGCAGGTTATCAAGATTTCAGTGAGTTTGAACGTGGTGTTATAGCCGGTGCAACAGTGATGGGACACAGCATCTCCGAGTTAGCGATAAAGTAGGGATTTTCCCGTAAGACCATTTCACCAGTGAACCGTGAATATCAGGAATCCGATAAAATATCAAATCTCCGACATCGCTGCGGCCGCAAAAAGATCCTGCAAGAACTGGACCAACGACGACTGAAGAGAATCGCTCAACGTGACAGAAGTGCAACTCTTCCGCAAATTGCTGTAGATTTCAGTGCTGGGTCAGCAACAACTGTCAGTGTGCGAACCATTCAACGAAACGTCATCGATATGGGCTTTCGGAGCCGAAGGCCCACTTGAATACCCTTGATGACTGCACGACACAACGCTTTACGCCTCGCCTGGGCCCTTCAACACCGACGTTGGACTATTGATGACTGGAAACATGTTGCCTGATCGGACGAGTCTCGTTTTAAATTGTATCGAGCGGATGGACGTGTACGGGTATGAAGAGAACCTCATGAATCCATGGACCCTGCATGTCAACAGGGGACTGTTCAAGCTGGTGGTGGTTCTGTAATGATGTGGGGCATGTGCAGATGGAGTGATGTGGGATCCCTGATACGTCTAGATACACTCCGTCAGGTAACACGTACGTAAGCATCCTGTCTGATCACCTCCATCCATTCATATCCATTGTGCATTCCGACGGACTTGAGCAATTCCAGCAGGATAATGCGATATCCCACACGTCTAGAATTCCTATAGAATGGCTCCAGGAACACTCTTCTGGGTTTAAACACTTCCGCTGGTCACCAAACCCACATGAACATTATTGAGCATATCTGGTATGCCTTGCAACGTGCTGTTCAGAAGAGATCTCCAACCTCTGGCACTCTTAAGGATTTATGGACAGCCCTGCAGGGTACATGGTGTCAGTTCCCTCCAGCACTGCTTCAAACATTAGTCGAGCCCATTCCACATCATGTTGTGGCACTTCTGCGTGCTCGCGGGGGCCATACACGATATTAGGTAGGTGTAGCAGTTTCTTTGGCTCTTCAGTTAATTTTGCTCGTTCATTTTCCTTTTGTAGTTAATGGAACCCATATCCATAGGCAGAATTAACAGGAAGTTAATTGAGACACACTATGATACACTACTCCGGGCCCCATAACGTACTGCGTTCTTTAAGTTCCATTGCAAAACGTAATTAATCTGCACAGGCTCCTGAGGAACAGTCTGTAAAGGATGAGCCAGACAATAAGGGATTTTACTTTATTATATGAGCACCCAAACGGTAACTTCATTTTTTCATTGCGGCCAAGCCACGGCCGGCAGTGTTAGCTGCCTGTAAATTCTTTCGTCCCACGGTCTAGTAACAGGAAGTCAGCACCGAGAAAGGGCACCTTGTTCACGCGCCTCTCTCGTGTGCTGACGAGGTAACGCCGTCCCAGGCGTCGCTTAGCAGGCAACGCTCTGGAAAGTTCCATGCCGCCCGCACGGTTTGCTCGGTCCTGACCAATCAGGGCGGAGGAAGCCGCGTGGTGTGTCGAACATACCCTGCCGCCCGTCGCCGGGCCTGCTCTCTTGTATTCTTGCTCACGCGCGAGTCGGATGCGCGCCCTGTAGCATTGATCATCTCCCGCTCCTCCCGGTGCTGCGGCACTGTGGACTTAGTTTTGGCAGACAACCACTTTCGGTAGCTTCGCGAACAATGTTCGCCAAATTGCAAGCTCTGGCTCACCCTCACCTCCCTAGGCCTATGTAGCCCCTTTCATCATGCTTTAGCCAATAAATGGCCTTTCTCTAAAAATTACACTATTATTCCATAACGCCCACCGCTAGCCCATACCCGCCATCCTGTACAATTGGTGTCAGAAGTTTGGATACGTTCCCGTAGAGACTTTGTCGCTACACTAAATTTCTCCCGGCAAGACGCCGTACACTTCGCGCATGGAATGCGCCAACCGGTTGCCACGTTTGCTCCACGTGGGCCGTGGCTGCTCCACTAAACACGCACAGGGCGCGTGCTGCAGCGAGGCAGCCCACGCTAGTCAGCCACGTGAGCCGGACGCCGCCGCGGTGCCCGCTGCCTGAGTTCGAGGGGCCTGCGCTGCGCTGCCCGACCGGCCGGGCCGCCGTCATCCGCCGCCGTCATCCGCCACGCCGCCGCCGCCCGCCGCTGTCACCGACGCGCCAGGGGCTGCCGCCATCGCCGACCGGCCGAGCCAGCGCCGTCCGCTGCCAACAAATCTGCCGCCGCCCGAGGGTCCGACCACCGCCGCCGCAGTCACTGCACCGCGCCGTCGCCGCCACCAATGCGTCGCACCGCCGCCATCACCATGTAAGTCGCCGCGATGCTTACAACTATAGCTTCGACGATCTTCCGCCGCTGGATTGAGAATCTTTGTGGCCGTCCTTTTTTTGTAACAATCATTACTTTTTTCTGGTCACTAGCGTCCCATAAAATTGTAAACATGCCGATAGGGACACGAGCGACGGAACGGGATACCCCCGTAGATGCATCTGTCTCGCAAGACCCGCTCGAGGCCATAAATGCACAAATGCGCCAGTTATTCGCACAAAATCAGGAGCTACTTGAGCAAAACCGCGTCTTGAAACAGACGCTGGAAGCTAGTGCGCGAACTTCCATACCTGTGGCTAGCTCCACCCCTGTAACAAATGCTCAAACAGAGGCAACTAACACTAATTCTGTCTCTAATACAAACGCCACAATTTCTGCTAACATGGCGACTGTAAGCAATTTTCCTGCGGCTGATTTCATTCCCACCTTTTCTGGGAAGTCCCACGAAAATGTAGCTATGTTCTTACAAAATATTCGTGATGTGGGTCGCACGTGTGCCTGGCCGGACGATCTATTGGTCAATGTAGCCAGACTGAAGTTGACGGGGGAAGCCCGAATGTTCATAGAAACAGTGGACGAATTGCGTGACACGCACGAATTTGAAGTATTGGCCCGCGGATTGACTACGCGTTATTCCGATACCAGAGGTACCACATATTACAGGGATCAATTATCAACCCTTAGGCAGAAGCCTAATGAGGATTTTGATGCCTTTGCAGATCGCATACGAGCAGTGTCTTGTCGTACCTACAAGCTAGGTGAAAATGCCAGTGAAAACAGAATTTTGCGCTCAGAAGCCGAAGCGCGTGCAATTGATGCATTTGTCCGCGGTATTGACCCCCGCATCGGAGGAGAAGTCAAAGCTGCCTCCCCCACTTCTCTGTTTGAAGCTGTTCGTTTGGCAATGCTTCGCGAAGAGGTGTTGCGTTTTTGCGCTGCCGCCCCGCGCCCATCGGACCCAGTACCGGTCCCAGCAAAAGAAGTATTTTGTCAGCGTTGTGGGAAGCCCAACCATACGGCAATGCGCTGTCGCGCGCCGTATTGCACTATTTGCCAGACAGTAGGTCATGCTAATAATGTTTGCCCCACAAAGTCACCATTCTCTAATCAGATGCGCGGCCACCGCCGCAACGCAGGGTCGAATCAGGGAAACGCTTGGGGGGCAGGTTCCGCCACCCACCCGCGCCCCCGACAAAAATAATACACCCGGTTAGGACCGAAAAATGTAAAGAGGTGGAACACGTTAGTCTATTTGGCGTACTCGGGAACAAATCAGTTAGAATTTTAGTTGATACTGGTGCTCAAGTTAGTGTATTGTTTGTGGAGAAAAATGATCGAAGGGTGTTACAGCCACCCCGGTACAATATCAGTGGCCTTGGAGAGGAAGTAGTTGTCCCTGCAGGTTCGTGTGTAGTGAACCTGCAAATCGACGAGGGTAAATACAGTCAGATGATGGAGGTAGTAAGGCTAAAGAAGGGTGAATTTGACATCATACTAGGGAATGACTTCCTGCACCGTTATCAGGGGATAGTGGATTATCGAACGCGAACTGTGCAGTTCGGCGAAGCAATTCACCGATTTGGCAGTGCGCACCCCCGTCAGACGCGAGGGAGCTGCGAAAGGCGCCGTTCACAGTCTCCTATAAAACCGCAGATGTGGGCGATAAAAACCACTGACCCTGTGAGGATAAAAGGCGGAAGTGGAAAGATTCTCTGGATAGATGTCAAAAATCAAGAACAGCCTAATACAGACATTCTGGTTGACCCGCTCACCCAGAATGATGTTTTAGATCGTCAGTCAGTACATATAAAGAGAAGTATCTGCCGACCGGAAAGGAGACAGAAGGGTTTTGCGATACCAGTAAGTATAGATAATTTTGGTGTAGAAGATGTTGTGATACCGAAGGGTACTATTGTTGCCAGTGGTCAGGAAATTTTTGAGGAAATAAGAGGAGCTGAGAAGCAGCGAAATAAAGATAAGAAAGGAAGGAAAGGAAAGAAATATTCAGTTAGAGAAGTGCGATATGTCGCGTCGACGATAAGGAGTCAGTTAGCAGAGAAGTTAGGTCATTTAAACAGTGAGGAGAAAAGGATGTTGCAGCCGGTATTAGAGGAATTTTCGTGGTTGTTTGAAGAGAGGCAGTTTCTACCGGCTACGGATTTGGTTCAGCACGAAATTCCGACCGGAGAAGCTCGGCCAATTGCACAAAAACCTTACCGCATACCATATCATTTGCAGTCTGTAGTTGAAGATACGATTCAGCAGCAATTAGCTGCAGGAATCATACAACCCTCCTCGAGTGCGTGGGCGTCTCCCGTGGTCGTTGTGCCAAAGAAATCAGTAAATGGGGAGAAAGCCTATCGCCTATGTGTCGATATGCGGGCAGTAAATCGGGTAACGACACCAGACACATATCCGTTACCGCGCATTGATGAAACATTGGACCGATTGGGCAACTGTAAGTATTTTACCACCCTTGATTTGCGTTCTGGGTACCATCAGATCCCTGTTGCACCCCAGGACCGCCATAAAACTGCTTTTGTTGTACCTACAGGATTGTATGAATTTGTAAGGATGCCATTTGGATTGAGAAACGCCCCTGCCACTTTTCAAAGATTTGCAGACTTGCTGCTGCGTGGGTTGAAACCTACAACCTGCTTGGTGTATTTAGATGACATTATTATTTTTTCTAAAACGATAAAAGAACATGCAGAAAGACTGAGGGATGTTTTGCAAAGGTTAAAAGGAGCTCATTTGAGTGTAAAATTAGAAAAGTGTGCTTTCGCCCAGTCACAAGTACAATATTTAGGTCATATAATAAGTGGAGAAGGTGTCAAACCGGACCCCCGTTTGACCACCGCAGTAAAGGAATTCCCAACACCGACAAATGTCAAAGAACTACAGTCATTTTTAGGCCTTGCAAACTACTACAGACGTTTCGTGAATAATTATGCCACCCTTGCTAAGCCCCTGACTAATTTATTGAAAAAAGGAGTTAGTTTTATTTGGACCAAAGAATGTGATAAAGCTATGCAACAAATTCAACATGTTTTAACTAGAGCCCCTGTACTAGCGTACCCGGATTTTGAAAAACCATTCATACTGTCAGTGGACGCCTCAGATTATGCTGTAGGAGCCATCCTGTCACAAGAGATAGATGGCGAAGAACGACCAATTGGTTATGCGTCTCGACAGCTTAATAAAGCAGAGTCAAATTACAGCACAACTGAGAAGGAACTACTAGCACTCATGTTTGGTGTAACTTATTTCCGATGTTATTTGTATGGGAGAAAATTCACTGTCATCACTGATCACGCCGCGTTACAGTGGATGTTGAGCTTAAAAGACCCTAGTAGTAGGCTAACTCGTTGGGCTTTGAAATTGAGCGAATTTGAGTATGAGGTGAAACACAAACCGGGCAAGTTACATCAGAACGCCGACGCATTAAGCCGAAAGGTCAGAGTGATCGTGGCTAATGACGTTTCTATTGAAGAATTAAGGGAGGCACAGCAAAGAGACGTCGAATGTCAGAAGTATGTGGCTTTGCCTGAATTTTCCGTTGAAGATGGAATTTTATATCGAAAGACCCACTTGGGCAAACAGGCAGTAATCCCGAAAGAATTACGTTCCAAGATTATCGCACAGTGTCACGATAGCCTGCAGGCATGTCATAACGGCCTTCGCGCCACAAACTGCCGAATAGCCGCCCGTTATTTCTGGGCAGGAAGACGGAAAGACGTGCAAAAGTATATACAAAATTGTCTACCTTGTGTTAAGAGGTCCTTACCACCTCGAACGAAAGTGCCTTTACAGCAGGTACCAGAAGCCACTTATCCCTGGGCAGTAGTAGCAGCAGATATTGTCGGTCCTTTCCCTGTGAGCCCCCAAAATAATCGGTATATTCTGTCCCTTATAGATCATTTCTCTAGGTTCTTGATTCTCATTCCTATACCAGATATGTCCGCTGAAACAGTAGCGCGTGCTTTTGTCACCCATTTGGTGTTACCATACGGAAGCCCTGAAGCTGTACTCACAGACCAGGGTACGAATTTCATGTCTGCGGTATTTACCGAAGTTTGTCGGTTACTGCGAATTAAAAAGTGGCGAACGACACCGTTCCACCCAAAAGCAAACGGTCGCCTGGAACGAGTCCACCGCACCGTTATGCGCATGCTGTCTTACTATGTTAATAAACATCACTCTGACTGGGACAAGTATGTTCAATACGTCACGTCAGCATATAACAGCCGTGTCCATGAAGCTACAGGGTACTCACCTTATGAAGCGGTATATGGCCGCCCTATGAATTCGCCTTTTGAAATTGACAAACTGCCCCCTGGAATTAAATCCAAAGATGTGAAAGGTCTAGCTCGACGTCTAAAATCCATTTGGAAAAAAGTAAGAGGGAACAATGCCCGAGCCACCGCCCAACAGCTAAAGAGAAGTAATCAAAAAGCAAAAATGCCTGAGTACAAGGTAGGAGACCTAGTTATGTTGAGCAATCCAGTAGTAAAAAAGGGAAGAACCAAAAAGTTTACACCTACTTATGAAGGACCGTACCGTATCATCCGGCTTACTTCACCGGTAAATGCGGAAATTCAGTTAGCGGAACGCACAGTGATCGTTCATTTTGACAGATTGAAACTGTATAAAGGACCCGAGCCACCCCCACCTAACAGTGAAACCGGGCCTATTACGCCAGTAGTTCCACCCAAAAAAGCAAGAAAGAAGGTAATACAACCGCCTAGACAGCAACGTAGATATGCTCTAAGGTCAAACCCCTATGATTTGCGTTCCTGAAAGTAGGTCTGAAATGGTATGTAAACAGTTGGAAAAGTCCTGCATGCAGCAAGAGAATCAATTGACGGTACTATACCTTGAATTAAGTTGTGCATGTTAGTTCTAAGTAGACATAAGAATTGGCAACCATTGGTAACTGGTAATAGAATTTATGACGTCACATATTAATGGAAGTGATTGAAGTTATGTAATCATTTTGTCATTTAACGTCTCCAGTAATGTTATCGTAGCAGTTGAGAATAAAAAACAAAAACATTCTTTAATCATGGAATTAAGGGGAAAGTTGTACTTGCCAATAGAATACGCTGAATTATGAATCAGTTAATCTTGTATATGTTAAATGGATTCACATTTCACTTGTTAATTTAGTGAATAGTGCACGAACACAGCTATTAAAGTTTTACCGTAAAAACTTGATAGTAACAGGCCTTCGTAAATGCCAGTAGATCAGTGACTACATGCTGCCGTCTACCTGTCCTTTGAAATACGCCCAATTACATGAATGTTTTGCTAAATGATCACACAACGATAATAACAAGAATAAGTATGTCCAAGTTAAACAACAAATAGGTTACTCTAAAGTAAAAGGAGTCTTCCTCAAGTGCTATTTTATTGTTTTCATGAAGCGATGTTGACCAGATAACAAGGTAAGTTTTCTTCGTACCACGTATTTCTGTATATTAAATGCCACGGAAGGAGTCGCGTAAATACCGCCGCTGTTGTCTACAGCTGTTCACATGCGGCGAGTCCCGCCCCTCCCTGTCAGCTGGCGACGCGGCCCCCTTCCCTTCCCTCTCCCCGGCCTGCCGAGAGAGCGGCCATTGCAGTTCCCCCTTCCCCACCCACCGCCTCTGTCTTTGGCGCATACAGCATCTGCACCTCTCCCCTCGCCGCTCCGCTCCACCTACCATTCGCCGTGCAGGCCACGTGCGTCAGCCACGCTACACCTTCGTACATTCGTACGTTGCAGTTTAAACAGCAAACCTAAAGTGATAGTTATAGAAATAAACTCGCCAGCTTAACATCGCCCTGCAGATTTTATTAGTCTGATCTAATGATGGAAATCTATTTGTTTTGTCGGAGAGAGAACTTTTTCCTGGAACGCATTGTCTAAGCCATCAGGATTAGCAAACGTTGGAATTTCAGATCGATCTCCGGCTATGTTGTATGACCACCACGGTTAATAAACGGATCTATATGGCGCCAAGGAAGCCGGCACTTGCCGCTATATCTGTCCTGTAAGCGACCGTTGTGTGGGAAACGCGTTAGCCAAGGAGTTGGGTTTGGAATGCCATCGCAAAATACAGTTTATCTAGAAGCCTAACACCTGCCAGTTACCTAAATTTTAGAAGAACAGAGTGTTTAAATAAAATAATTGGAACCCGATAGTTTTGTGACCTCTAGCGATTTAAGTTATTAGAGTCCCTTAGAAAAGAACATCCTCCATGCATAACTGTCGTGAACAACATAACTCTGGAAGGAAATTTTGTGACTGTACCGAGAGATAAACTCCATGCGTAGCAAGAGGACGGACCCAGCGTGAACGCCAGTTATGCTGCCGAGCCAGTGAAACCGAACGCAGCCGCACTGTCAGCTGTGCTGTCAGCAACTTACAATCTCACGAGCGCGACGCGTGTCGCACCTTAGCACCTCAAGCTGCACTGAATCTCAACACAGAAATTCTGAACCACTATATAACGAACGCTTTGAACTTACTTTGCTCCCTACACACTTTTTATATGACAAATTAACTCTAATTTTATTAAAAACCAAAGCACCGACAGGTAAGTCATATCGACGTCTACGAGATGCAACCAGCTTCGTCGAGCCGCCAATATTTATTATATGGAAGCAGGTAGGTGAGAGAATTAACAAAAGGAACAACAATCATATCCTTGAACGATTGACTGGGTGACTGATAATCACAAATATTTGCAAAAACAAACCAACACAGCAAACAGCATATCACATGTTTAATAATTATTGGTCTGTTCATTGAAGGCGACACAAAACCACTTTTCATCAGAATCTTGTTAAAGGAAGTATTAACGTGACATCACACTATTCCATAGCATTACACACAACATTGCCATTACTTAATGAAGTACCAAAGATCAGTTGGTATGAAGACACAAACGAGAGCATAAAGGAATACCAAGGGATGCTTACATTCATTTTGCTACGAAATGTAACTGGAGGATAAGGAAGTTTTGTTTGAAGGAAATAATATTTTAAACTTTTGCTTTTGTTACGGTTTTGCCACCGCTTATATCACTATGACGAGTTGTCAATTACTTATGTCAAATTGCTTGTGTCTAATTGATTACGCCCAATTACTTATGTCTAATTACTTGTGTCCAATTACTTATGTCTAATTACTTGTGTCCAATTACTTAAGTCCATGAATTATCTTATTGTTGTTCATTTTGACTGTTTTATTACTAACTATTTAGAGAATTTTGCTAAAGTTTTGCCAGCACCAGTAATTTAGTATTTGTATCAATGTGTCGCTGTGTTACTATACTGATGAGGATAATAATTTTGTAGGATTTCAAGCATGCTAGAGTAAGTTCCCGAGTACTGCCAATTATCTGGTTAATAATAATGATGTCTTAGGTGATAAATTGTTTTAGAAGAGTAGTTTAGGATGTAACCATGCTTTATTTTGATTTGTATTTGAATGTTTATCTGGAGGGACATACCACATGCCTACCCCCGTGATAGATAACGTAAACAGAGTGAATCACACCCACAGAACGAGCAAGGTTTGGCCATATACCTAGTCTGTTGGATGAACAAGAGAACCACACCCGCAAGGGCACGTACCTTACGTGACGCGGCTGGCACCCGCGCGGTCCCTTAGCTGTCTGTGTCGTTCCTTCACTTTTCCGTTTCGCGGCATAGTCCGTTCTACCCACTTTGATCTGTCAACTTTCAACAGACACAATACTATTCAGCCCAGACTTTGATCTTCCATCTCGAAGAAGAGTTCACGAGAACAGTGTTCCGTGCTCTCTGACGACAGCTGATCAGGCAACGTCAGACGCGAACCGCGTCTAGCCCGCAGCTAAACGCCAGTAAGCGGAAATCTCTGTTCAAAACCTTGAGCCTTCTTTGTTTTCCCGTTGTATTTTCCGAAGGAATACCGACTATTGAAGTAGTAGCATTTAACTGTATGACATGTCCCAGGACACTGCGATACAAGCAAGGATAGACGGAGTTTTAAAAGCAACCAGCTGGGCCCGAGGAGGCCAGCACCATGGAGTTATAGAGACGGCGAGTTTAGTCGCAAAATGTTGAGAGGATGAAGACGGCGAATTTGGTCGCAAAGTAAAGTTAGTCGCAAGATGTTGAGAGGATAAAGACGGCGAATTTGGTCGCAAAGTAAAATTAGTCGCAAGATGATGAGAGGATAAAGACGGCGAATTTGGTCGCACAGTAAAGATTTTTTTTTTTTTTTTTTAAGTGATGGAAGTCGAGTTTGAAGAAGTATGAAGTAGCTATCTTGGAGTCGCAGAACTGTCATTTACACAGTTAAGTAGGCGATAACGTCGTGTCAACGATGCACCGTGCACTATACCTTCATAAAGGGAAAGTCCTCCAGAAATTACGCTCAGTTTAGTCTTCTCTAATTCAACTCCTTACACTTTCTGTTCCCATTATGGAAATCTCTAGATTCTTGTCGAGTTTTGTTTTTCTCCTCTTGTTAGCAACAGCGTTGACATCCTACGACACAATCTATGTCCCACATGCACCAAACTGGTGTCACTTTTCTTCGTCACTCTCACTTAACGGCGTGCAGCAAATATATTGAGTGACGAGAAAATTCTTCTCAAAATGTGAATGTTATTACACGTAGAGGGTCAGCCCAAAGAGGCACTTAACTTTCTTTGTTTATCGATATGGAATATGCAGTAAATTTAATATGATATTTGAGTGCTTCGTTTTTATATTTTCATGTTTGTGTAAGAATTATGTTTGGGCTCAAATGGATTTCATAGGAACTTGGTTACGAACCAACTTACTGATGCATAATGTAATTTTAAACTGAACTCACTGTAACAGCTCATCTAGCTTTATGTCACGCGTAATCCCACTTCTATTTTGTTGCATTTGACAGTCGGCATTTGACAGTCATAGACCCCTCAGCTGCCGCGTGCAGCCCTGACGACGCGCTGGCTTTTGAAGTTATCTGCCGCGCGCCTTTCTGACGTAGCCTCCGCGCAGGTCTTTAGCAAACGGTTCCCGTTGGAACACCACTTATAACCTTTCATGCCACCACGCCTTACTTAGTATTCGCACCCCCTTTAATTATGTTTTTTATACCTGAAAGCTCATTCATGATTCCCTTGTCAGCTAACGTTCAAGTTTTACCTAAAAAATCTAATAATCACATCCTAACGTCAATTGATGACTTGCTAGATCATGAAAAAGGACAAATTTCTTACTTTCGCCTGTTGGCACACTTAAATAAATGGCAAACAGCCACAAACTAAACTAAACAAAAAACAGAAAACAAGAACCCATCAGGCATGTGCCCTCCCCTAGTTTTAAGAGTGAAACAGAGATATCAACTAATGTGGAAAAACTAGTGTAGTGTAGTGAAGTGTTCCCTTAGTGATAACTCCCTTTTCAACTGTGTTTTGAAACATGTGGACCTCCCCTCATACTCCCCCTGCGCTGAGTTCCAGTGCACGGACCTGGCCACGGCCACGCCCCCTTCCCGCCGACAGCCTGCGCGCTGCCCGCTGAGGACAACACACCACGCCGCCTCGCGCCAGGCGCCCCCGCAGTGACTCACCAGTGGTGATATGTTTATATTTTCAACTCATTCAAACAAAAGCAAAAAAAAAAAGACATTTTTACCTCATCTTAGCGACAAGAACACTTAGCATGTTTACCTAATTCACACTGTTATGTCTTGTTCTAATTTAGTTTTGATATTCTATGATATTTTATGATGTTCTGATGTTTTACAATGTTTTGATGTTTTATGATGATTCTTGTATACACGAATATTGTTGACATGTGTAAGTCCTTTTGCGACCCCTAGGAGGTCTTTAGAGTCTATACATCCTCCCGTAGGTTAAGACCCCTGCCGTCTTCCGTGAGGGCCATTCTTAATCAAGTAATGTTTACTTCGTTTTGCAAGCTAAATTTGTTTACATTTAAATGCTAATTACATTGAGCGAATTCACGTACGTTCTCCGCTCCCACGGAAGGGGGAGGAATGTAAAGGATGAGCCAGACAATAAGGGATTTTACTTTATTATATGAGCACCCAAACGGTAACTTCATTTTTTCATTGCGGCCAAGCCACGGCCGGCAGTGTTAGCTGCCTGTAAATTCTTTCGTCCCACGGTCTAGTAACAGGAAGTCAGCACCGAGAAAGGGCACCTTGTTCACGCGCCTCTCTCGTGTGCTGACGAGGTAACGCCGTCCCAGGCGTCGCTTAGCAGGCAACGCTCTGGAAAGTTCCATGCCGCCCGCACGGTTTGCTCGGTCCTGACCAATCAGGGCGGAGGAAGCCGCGTGGTGTGTCGAACATACCCTGCCGCCCGTCGCCGGGCCTGCTCTCTTGTATTCTTGCTCACGCGCGAGTCGGATGCGCGCCCTGTAGCATTGATCATCTCCCGCTCCTCCCGGTGCTGCGGCACTGTGGACTTAGTTTTGGCAGACAACCACTTTCGGTAGCTTCGCGAACAATGTTCGCCAAATTGCAAGCTCTGGCTCACCCTCACCTCCCTAGGCCTATGTAGCCCCTTTCATCATGCTTTAGCCAATAAATGGCCTTTCTCTAAAAATTACACTATTATTCCATAACGCCCACCGCCAGCCCATACCCGCCATCCTGTACAAGTCTGATCTCGTAGCTGTATCATTCAGATCATCAAGCTGAAAATCTGACACGCTCGTGGGTTCTTTAAAAGATTTGTGATATGAATCTACAATTCTGCGTGGTAGAGCGAACAAATATGCCTGCTCTCTCTTGATACGAAGCACATGGACTATTTAGCTCCTAAAAGCATATTGATTAGGGTCTTCATGAACACATTGTTTCCACATCCGAAGAACATTCCTCGGTTCGCTACCAAATAGGCAGAAGAGTCTTTAAGCAATAAACAGTAGTGTAGATAGGCCGCGACCCTGCCACTGACGATTCCGGTACATGGTAGCGACGTTTCTCTTCCTTACATTAGGAATGATACAATATTCACATAAACATCCAACATTTAAGTGTGACTTGTAATGAGACACCTGTGGCGTAATTCTTTATGTAAAGAGTGTAGCGGTCGTTATCCCCACATAATTTGTGTGATGCGCTGAAATGTTTGCTACTCGCATATCCGAGCATGTAAGTATACGTCATGCCAATTTGAAGGCTGCATTATAACTTCGGGGAGTCGCAGTTTTGATGGCCACCAGTGTATCATCGAAACAAGCAGTTTTTTTCTCTGCCGAACATTCATGAATTGCAGTAGATCCTGTGCATCGCTACCTCTCTCTGGTAAAGACACCATATTTGTCCCTATTAGTAGCATTATCTCTTTGCGAATTTCTGGGAGCACTATTCCAGAACATACTGCCACATCCTGTCCATGCCACATCTCCGTTCATTCATCGCCTTCAGGCGTCCGTTCGCTATATTTATGTGGGCACTGCACCTTAAGCCGTTGCTTAATAAAGTGCTTATGAAGCTTAGATTCACTTTAAAAGATTTCATCAATGTTGTAATTTATCGCTCAGTTCTACTTGTAGCGGAATTGGCGAGTAGGATTAAAGGACGGGAAGCAACGCAAGAAGAGATAAACAGTTTTCAGACAGAATGAGATTTTCACTCTGCAGCCGAGTGTGCGCTGATATGAAACTTCCTAGCAGATATAAACTGTGTGCCGGACCGAGACTCGAACTCCGGACCTTTGCCTTTCGCGGGCAAGTGCTCTACCAACTGAGCTACCGAAGGACGACTCACGCCCCGTCCTCACAGCTTTACTTCTGCCAGTACCTCGCCTCCTACCTTCCAAACTTTGCAGAAGCTCTCTTGCGAACCTTGAAGAACTAGCACTCCTGAAAGAAAGGATATTGCGGAGACATGGCTTAGCCACAACCTGGGGGATGTTTCCAGAATGAGATTTTCACTCTGCAGCGGAGTGTGCGCTGATATGAAACTTTCTGGCAGATTAAAACTTTGTGTCGGACCGAGACTCGAACTCGGGACATTTACCTTTCGCGGGCAAGTGCTCTACCAACTGAGTCTCGGTCCGGCACACAGTTTTAATCAGCCAGGAAGTTTCAGTTTTCAGACAGTTTCTCATTGATCTCAAACGGGAAAATCTGCGCGAAGTAAATTTAGATCAAAGGTTCCCTAATCAGAAAACCTTAACAGTACCAAAGGAATTACAAAAAACATGTTTACAAGAATTACAATATCATATTTACCATGAAAACCATCGTAGGGAACAATTAAATAATCTACAGAATGATACAACAAGGTTAAAATACCAAACTTCGGAAATTCGTTTTGAATCTTGAAGCTCAAGTGTTTAAAATAAGCAATGTAAAAATTAAGAACAGTAGCTTTCCTCCTAGAAAGAGTATCGATGGTAGCTGTTTCAGTCATTAACATTCGCCTTGGCAGATGACAATCTGCCTACATCCCTGCATACCGTTGTCATGAGAGTTAACAACACAATGATTTACTGGAACAGACCAGAATGAGGCACAACAGTGTTAATGTGAATGTAGCCAACCACAAACGTCGGCTGATCTCGTTAACACACTCAATTATAACAGTCTCCATTTAAGAATTTACTAAATATTCTCTGTAGCCAGTCACATTATCACACACAAATATGAAGTCCATATCCGAAAACTCAACCAATCATTCTCTCTGGTCCATCACATTAACAGTGTCACTTATGGGAGTCTGTTCATCATGACACTGTTTCCATGGCCATTGGAGAACTTCGATTCACACACAGTTCCTGCTAAAGCACTATTTTTTTAGCACAACTAGTCAAATTAACGTACTGGTTATGCATACCGTCCCGTGTCCAGAATAGTACAGAACATAAGCGCAGCTGCAGCCCAACATTCGCTGATTATACGTTTTACCATTTCAAGTGTGCGCTTTGCCCGCTAGGCCACGAGATAGATCCGGCGCAATGAACCGTCCTCCACCGTCAACAAGCCAGCAGCACTCGGCCCGCAGCAAACGTTGCTACAGTCGGTTATCCTCCACCGTCAACGAACACACAACCGGGTTCACAATCCACTCCATTCTCTCACTCGGCACAGTCAGATATCAGTCCCTCCATCACATATAGTACGCCATTGCTGCCGTACGACCTATCGAACTGGACTAGTGCCCACCTCGTATCAAAGGAGAAATAGTGTCACACTTAGCACACACTGGTCCAGTAGCGGCACAAATAATTTGACGAAGATTCATCACTGGCTTATGATCGTATGTTACAACTCAGAAACCACCAATAAATGATGAAACAATATTCATCTCATGATTTTGAACAAGGCTGTGTGTTTCCAGTGATGCAAATATACAGGGTGAGTAACTAACTATTGCCACCTAGAATAACTCCGAAAGTATGATAGTAGCTGAAACGTTTGTGGGTCAAAAGTTGCATGAGACAACGGGGGCCATAATATGACGTTGGTTTTTTGTTGCTAGATGGCGTCGCATCAGAGATATAGTCAACTTTTTTTTAAAATTTTTTTTAACGGGATGCTATAGTTTGGTACACATTTTCTGATAGCGGCTATCGAGACGAATCCAATGATGTGTAACAGTAAGGTCTTTGAAGGTCAACGAAGGTCACAAAGGTGGTATGAACGTCCATTCACAGAAGGTGATCGAAGTGATGACCATTGGCATCACTGCAGTGCTGCAATCTTCTTATCATGGATTGATTGGTATTCCTTATCACTTCGGCACTTATCGAAGCACATGTTCTGACAGTTCTCTCTCGTATATCGTGCAAATAGTAAATATTCGCCGAATAAGGCGTATCCATCTAACGTGCCATTGACATGTAAACACCATTCGACGGTTTCACAGTACAACACTAATAGGAACGGTAAGACTAATATCGTCAAATCAAGCGAATGTGAATGATGTATTCCTTCGAAGAACAAGTCGATATGCTTCTCATTTACGGAGAATGCCAACGAAATTCGGTGAGAGCTGGAGACTTACACGCTGCAAGATATCCTCAACCTACTCACCCTACAAGTCGTACATTTAAATATGTGTATGATAAAAGGAGAACAACTGGATCTTCAACTCATTGGAAACATATCCGGCAAAGGAAAGTCACTAAAGAGGAAACGAAAATTGGTACTCTTGCCACTGTGGTTAGAGATCCTTGTGTTAATTCGCTTCAGTTCGCAAAGGAATGTGGAATGAGTCAGAGTAGTGTTGTTCCTGTTCTGCATCGCCATAAATATCATCCTTATCATCTCAGTCTCCTCCAAGAATTAACTTGTACGGCTTGTATGGGTCGCAATGAATTCTGCCGATGGGCTCAACTTCAGATTAAGAGGAATGACGCATTTATTAATTTGATTTTATTTACTGACGAGGCTACATTCAGGAACCATGGAAATTTAATTTGCATAACATGCATTATCGGGCAACTCAAAATCCATGTTGGCTGCAGTAAGTTGCACTCCAAAAACCGTGGTCGGTGAAGGTATGGTGTGGGATTCTGAAGGACAGAATTATAGGCCCCTATTTCGTCGAAGGAAATCTTAATGCTAGGAAGTACACCACATTCCTGCAAGAAGCATTAGGTCTCTTATTGAAAGAAATACCTTTAGGAACAAGGAACAAAATGTGGTATCTACACGATGGGTGTCCGGCACATTTTTCGCTGATGCCTATAAATGAGTTGCAAAGACAATTTCCCAAATCGTTGGATTGGACGCGGAGGAGATGTGTCGTGACCGGCTCGTTCGCCAGACTTGACGCCTCTGGATTTTTTCTTGTGGGGCTTCGTAAAACACATTGTTTATAAAGGCGTTCCAACTACACCAGAAGATATGCGAGAGAGAATTGTCAGAGCATGTGCTTCGATAAGTGCCGAAGTGATAAGGTATACCACTCAATCCATATCAAGAAGATTGCAGCAATGCATTGATACCAATGGTCATCACTTCGGACACCTTCTGTGAATGGGCGTTCATGCCACTTTTGTAACCCTCGTTCACCTTCAAAGACCTTACTGTTATACATCATTAGATTCGTCTCGACAGCGGCTATCAGAAAATAAGTACCCAACTATAGCATCACATTTAAAAAACAAAGTCGAGCTTCATATCTGTGAAGGTACCCCATCTAGCAACAAAAAACCAATGTCATGTTATGGCCCCCATTGTCCCATGCAACTTCTGTCCCACAAACGTTTCAGCTTCTGTTATACTTTCGGAGTTATTCTTGGTGGCAACAGTTAGGGACTCACCCTGAATGTTGAAGCTCTCAAGTACAAAAGGGAGGACAGACAGACGTTACATGACGTGCCATACGGTCGGACTTGGAAGCTAGAGATAGATTCAGTGAATGGCTGGGATTCAGAGTTACTGTCACTGGAAAACTATTTCAAGCGTTTATTTGTGAGGGCAATAGGTTGTGTATTTTCCAGAAAGAAAGTATCAAAAAAAAAGAAAAAAAAACATTTTAACTACATTGTGAACGTACTAGCGATAGTATATGACAACACTCTGAAGTTCGTCATTGAACGTTGTTATTGCAACATTGGAATGAAGTGTTAGCAAAAACGTGACTTTTTTACCTTTCTTTGACCAGGTGGCTGTAATTAAAGTGCAGTATTCGTGGAGGTCCTGGGTAGGTTGCAATTATTGCAGGTATGCTAATGCGTTAATACGAGACTGATTTGCACTGGAAAAAATTTGTTTCAATGTTGGACACCAGGTGCAAATCTGGCGCTGTACAGCATCTTGCTGATGTCTCTGGTACACTTATTGAGCAAATTGTGTGTGTGGCGGTTAATAATAAGATCAACGTTATGCCTTTCTCACTTGTTTGACGTTTACTGCCCATGTTCCATTCCTAATCCGTTACATGCAGAAACATTTCTATACTTCTTTCTTGCATTCACAGCGTCAGGTTTGTACCTGGTGGCCAAAATTAGAACTAACTTTCTTCCAATGTATATCTATTCCACATTAACGCATTAAAGAATCTTCCAGATTTCGCTGCCATACAATAATTATAGCCCACACTGGACCTCTGTGAATTGCTGCACTTTAATTATAACCACTCAGTATTTATAATTCCTAATGTATTTCCTTACTACTGTTTAGCCATCTCATCCACGAATACGACACTGAACCTAAGCCTAATGGCACAGGCATTTAGTGAACTACAGAGCGTCAAAAAACGCAAAAACTAATTTTCTGTCTCTAACTATGTGTAACACGAAAATTTGGCCTAATTACCCGAAAAACAAAAACATATAAAGTAGTTGATTGCATTCATCCTCAGTTTGCATTATTTTCATTTCCATGCGTTGCTTGTGCATTGTTTTTTTAATCTTATTGCAATTTATCCTCAAGATTACTTTCGAACTTACCCTACTAAGATCCTCCCATCCTTGTAGAAGTTTATCTGCACTAGAGGGACAAAGTTGTTTCATAAGCGTTCTTTATTCTTTTTCGAAGTTCAAAGATTTGAAAGTCTCCTCCAGTGCCGAAAACTAGAGCTACTTGATCGCTCAGGGTTATCTTGACCGCAAAAACAAATTAAGTTTCGGTCTGTTGTCAGAGGCTACAGTGATTCATGATAGTATTAGTACTATGATTTTACGCTAGATAGAAGCAATGTCTTTAGAGCGGACAGATACGTTATTTCATATGATGACCATCATAGGCTCTTTTCGGACTCGTTTGTCACTGTGAAAAGTTATTGTTTTGTTTACTGATGAACATTAGTCTATACATGTACCTTCACAGGACACAGTTGACTTTTTAAAGTATCGTACCTTTTACAGCGTGATCCACGGTCAATTTAATATTTTTAAAGATTCATTTACAAATATGTCAACATAACCGGCAGGAGTGGGCAACAAGAGCCTATTGTTTTTCTCATGTGATTTAGGTTCGAGTAATCCTGAATCATTGCTCTAATTTTCAAATGCGACATTAACATGGGCTCACGTAGCTCATAAAATAAATTCCTTTGCATGGCTACATTGCTGTTTCTGAAATATAGTTTATTAAAGGATTTTCAAGTAATTATAACAATCTAAACCAATAATATATCTGCGGATTTTTCAAGACGATGCCCACCAATTACAAAAGACTGTGTGACAGCAGGAAATACACCGGTTATTCTGATGAAAAATTCCAAACGTATATGTAAGCAGTAAGGACTGAACATATGACTGAAAGACTACAGAGGCTCGGAACAATATTAGTAGAGCTACAGTCAAAATAAAGCTTAAGACTGAAAATATGAACAGTCCAGGCCACACAAAGGCGTCTATAGCAGAGAGAGAGAGAGAGAGCTATCTTTTACAAGCTACATTAATAAAAAGTATTATTTCGGGTTTCCATGCAGCGAGCTAGTCTTTAGGTTCGAAGTAAAATCTTACTTACGTTGGCAAGCAAGAACTGAGACATGTTTCAAAAACAGTCTGTCAGGAAGATATTCGGTGAAATCCTTTTTCAAAAGATATCCTCAGTTACATTTGAAGCAATATGAAATGAGAAATGACTGTTTTAGATGAAAAAGCCACAGTTGAATTTATCGGAAATCTTAAGGATGTGATTAAAGACGGTCAACCACCAAACGTCTTTAGTTACGCTGAAACGAACCGAGTGATGATTCAGGAAAGAAATGGTTGTGTGCAACACCGTTTCTAAATTTACAGACAGGGCCATAAATTCGACAAATCAAGCAAAAGTGACTGAAGACTCCCATACATTATTCACAACGCCCCTGAGAGTACGGCACAATCGTAGTAAGCATGAGTAGATCAATCAAGCTGTTTTAGAGGAGCGGTTTAGAAAGAGTGAAATGGCCAGAAGTTCTTAGCAGATGGAACGAGTGAGGCGCTGGCAAGCGACTAGGTGTACTACCCAAAGATCAGTTCTCGATGTTATTAAGGACTGTTACATGAAATTGATCCAAATATTGCTAAAGACTTGACGTCTGATTTCAAGGAAACAGGCATATTCCCTGTTGACATGAATGAGATTCTCAGGGGATTGCCTAACCGAGACAGACACTTGAACCTAGCTACGTTAGGGGAGCTAATGAGTTTGTTAAACCTCACTCCACTAGGAAAAAAAAATGTAAATTCATAATGGGAAGCGTATTTGAGTGACCGATTTAAAAGTTTTTCTGTCCTTGTCCTGGGCCTAAGCCATCAATACCCATAAAAAAATAAAAGTCAGCTCCCTGAAGCGAAAAAGCCGGATGGACAGAAAAAGCGAACAAGACTGTTGAGTGAAACTAGCTCAGATAGCGGGGATCACGTGTTTAGTCTGCACTCCGGTAAAGTGGTGATGAAGAATCCATAGGTATATGCCATTAAATTTTTTATCCGAAAAGGCCATATCTAGACAAAGCAAGTCAGGATGTAGGTATATTTTTCTGCAAAATTCAATGACAAAGTTTGCCCAGAAATGGTTCTCCAAATGGAAGACGAACTTGCATGTCCCGTGTGCAGCGTTACACTACAAAAAGATGAAGAAAACTTTATTTTGTACTGTTTTCTTTAATTTAAGTAATCTCTATTAACAGTCTTTATTAAAGATAAGTAATTACGAATTCATATTTGCAATGAAAACTGCGTGCGGTATGTGTTTAGAAACAAGAAGCCGTGCATTTTAAATGAAAACAACAATTAGGTATGTGATAAGTTAGCAAATATTTGATGAATTTTTTATGTAGATGATGTTGGCATTAGAATTGACCGGAAAAGACGAAAAAACAATAACCGAAACGAGACTAAATAGCCATTCAGCGATTATCAATCTCGAGGGCTACTGATTTTTTCCATCATGCAGTTTTGTTTAAAAATCAGCATCGACAATGAACCTAACCCAAGCCCTCTACGTGGCAGGCGAGCACTCTGCCACACCTCCCCCCGAAGTTTTGGCCTTACTCAGGATATTAAAATCGCTCGGAAAACTTCAAAGTCAATTTTCTCGAGAGTTATTGAGAGTTGCATCGAACAGATTTGGCCGATTTGTATCTGAGTTCTGAACTTCACGAACCACAAATATAAACAGTTGCGAAAATCCCATTACGATTAGGTTTTGTGATGGGTCAAAAGGAAATAATGGTCTGCTTCACCATAACATAATGATACAGTGGCTGGATAGTAAACGTGTTGAACGTTGATCTGATATTGTTATATGTTGCTTATATGTGCCCTTTCGAACCATATTTTGTAGTGTACCAATGCCGATGCTTAACCGAGATTCGGATTTGAGCGGGAAAGATGCTGTTTACCGTGCGCAGACAGCATGACCTGTTCGAGCGGCAAAGACTACGTTGATAGCAGCCGCCCACGTCAGAAGAGTCTAAGGCCATCTAAAAATGGGATTAATTGTTAAAAATAACGTTATCGCTCAACGTTTGTTTGGTGTATGGTTCCTAAACGATTTCATACGGAATTAAGTCAGTCGGGGTTCAGCTATTCTTGTTGGAGAGTCAACTTAGAACATCCTGGTTGAACTGGGTGTTCTCGCTACAGGTGACGTGAGAATAGCCAGTGCCAGCTGTGTTGGTGCTAACCGCAGAGGAATAGTGTGGAGTGAATTAGACATTTTTGGTACGAGAACTGATTGATTCGATGTATTCGAAGGATAGATACTGCGAATTCTTAGTAAATAATGTGGATAGCTAAGTAATTTCACTGTTTGATAGTTAGGAGCGGTGGGGGGGGGGGGGGGGGGGGGAGCGAGAGTTCGGTGATGCAGACTGTACGGAGACCAGACTCTGGTTGATGAGTCGTGATTGTAAATGGGGATCACATGCTGATATGAATAGTTTTATGAATTCGTATTAGTGTTCCAGTTTTTGCAAACTCATTTATGGTTGAGTGTTACACAAATTATTTGGTCTAGGATCGAGTTTTCCAAGTGGAAATTTATAGAAATATGCACTCACTGAGAAAATACTGTAGTGCGCTATTGTTGTAAAAAGGTGATTGGTTTTAGCTTTGAGTGATAGGAACTCGTCTAACGACAATTGGCATTTTACTGTCACTGATAAATTTTGGAACGTGGTTATTGATTGGTCGTACAATCTTAATTTCGGATACTGTTTGACAAGATCTTACGTTAACAGTCGATTGATTATTAGTTGGAACCATTTACTTATATAAGTTCATCAAAGGAGATAGTAGAGGCAGAGATGCTCCTTAAGCCGATATTTAAGTGTGCAAAGTAATTAAAGTTCATAGATTAGCAGTTTAACTTCATGTCTGAGATAATATTAGAAGAAAGGAATTATTAACTAAAGCCTAGAAACTTTCAGAGCAATTCGTTTACCTCAACGACAAGAAATATTAAGAGAACAATTATGGCTTATTTACTTAAAGTATAAATAAATAGATATATAGGGAAGGCATTGTTTTTAACGCGAACAAAACAGATTTCCTGTTATGAGAGAATATTATATCGCTGACTAAGTAATTTGACGCCAGATATGATTTATGAAAGTCAGATTTGTTTAAAAACCAATGTCGTAAGTAATTATTAATTTGCCTGATTACTAATAATAACAAATAACTGTAAGGTGAATGCTAGCCTTGTGATCAGTTAAGAGGTGCGATGAGCCTATGTCACTTTAATGCAGACACGATGTTACAAATGGATCAACGGCGTATGTAGACGCATTTCCAGATCGAAATTGTTTTAGAAGGTTTATTTATTAACAAGATATCCTATGACGATGAACTTTGCTGAAATACATAACTTTGATTGAGAACTGCGAATACTTATTTTGAGGTTTACGTTGTGCTAATAACGACGGTGTAGTGCACATGGTCCTGTTCAGTACATGCAGACAATCTCTGTTAATTAATGGTGATTATAATGGCATATGTTACGTTTGTAAAGACACACGAAGTAACGTATACATTGATGTACTGGCTATAACCATAATATTTGAATTTATTCCAGACTTACGATTTTACGAACAAAATTTACAATAACTGGTATCTCTAATCACAAATGATTCAAACTTGTGCGCTTAAATAACCGTTTGCACCGGTTACATAAATTAATAAGTAAATTATCTTGAGTTGGAAAGGAGTCACCTTAGACGAATTATCAGGACATTTTCACACATTTATAATTTCGTCGAGTGTACACATTGTGACACAAGGTAGGAAGTGACGCATAGCCTGATACCTAAATTATGGTTGCTATATAGTGGTAACAGGCTGGAGTTGTTTACTACTGTTTATAGTTAATCGCTGCCAGAATTGCTCTCAATGTAAAATAGTATAGGAAGTGGCGTATTGACTAAGATACGCTCCTTGTTATAGTGCAAGAAGCATCGCTCGCCGCTCGCAGCCGGAATCCACTTCTTACAAATTAGTTCAAGGAGTTTAGCAGCTAACGGTATAAGTGGAGAACAAAGAGTGACGTCTGCTAAAATTTTCACTTCCACATGTCAGAACTAAGTAGTGACAGTTTACTACACAAAGGTATATGTGTGGCAACTATGAGTAGCCGTATCTCAAGCTAATTATATTTCCATGAAAACTTTTTTCAGTTTTGCTTCTTTTTTAAATATTTATTCTGGTTTGAGAAATCTGTTAATTCATAGTCTAGACACGATGTCTTCCGATTAAGCATCATTTTGTTCTGTGAGCACGTTTCGAAAATATACTCTCACTTCTTCACTGTGTTAAACCTTTGGATGTTAATGTACAAAAGAAAACCAATCAGAGTAGTACGTAACCCCAGAAATGAAACGTTGCTAATTAGGTAATAGTACCAATTCTTCATATTCTTTTGTCCAATCCCCGTAATTAAAAATATTGCGTGGTGGAGATAACATACATTCTAATTTACTTCTTCAGCAAGACAACTGCCCTAAATAATTAAATCAGCGACAGAATATTGGAGAGGTGTGATGATGGTATCTGATATCGTAAAACCCTGCGAGGAGTAACCTAAACGAAAGGGATACTGAGTGTTTATCGGACTAATGAAGGCTGCTCGGTCTGTATCCGGCCTGTTTATAGACTCTCTGCTGTCGATTGATTACTTCAGCACGAGGAAACAATAGGCATTAAGTGTCTTGTGTTGTATCTTGAACATTTCACAGTCTCGTGTGTGTGCTAGTGAGATGGCGGCGACAGTGATCCACTATTAGGAAGGGTACTTAACAAATCTCTTCCGTGGACAGTTTTTGTTGAAATGTTGTGAAACAGGGTCACGATAAAGATTAAAGTACTGGAACTGTGTGTGTGTGAGCGCCCGTAGAGAGAGAAAGAGCAAAAAGATACAGACTATAGGTTGGCAACACTTATATACAAATAAACACAAACAAGACAACATATCTCAAGTAAACAAACGACTCTTCCAGCAAAAATCAACACAGTTCTCGTTTTATCAATCTGAAAAATTGCTACACCGCCAGTGAAGCGTTTCATATCATATAGAACACACAAAACAAGGTGTGTGGAAAGAAAAAAGAAAATTCCGACGCGCATATGCGTCTCAACTTATGGCCACATGAGAAGAGACGCAAAAATTGTTAAGACTGGTAATTAGTGGGTGTAAGTAACACTGTATTTAGATCTGTAAGCAACATATGTAGAAAAATAACTGTACATTATTTCAGAAAAATCACGTGAAATTAGCTTTAACAGAAAAAGCGAAACATACATATAAATTTAATTGTAATATCATAATAACAAAGAGGCAGTTAATTAATAGAAGGAAGCACTCATAGATTGTCTTGCTGTCTCCATCGCCGTTCACCCTCGCTGAAGTAATGCGTAGGAGAATCAACTGGTAACGTTTTTACGTATCGGTATCGGACTTCCTGGCATTATAGAACAACAAACCGAAAAATGGACGCGTCTTGGATACATCTTTAGTGCATTGTCACTGAAATTGCATAATTTCGGAATACGCAAGTATAAATACGAAAGCTACCAAATACTACACGATAGCTTAGGTAACTGTGAAATCGAGATTGCAGTGTGCGGTGTGGTTTTGTTATACAATCTGTGCGCAGAACATGTGATATCTTCAGCCGACCACAGCACAGAATAAGAGAACATTTTACGTTATATAATCAGGCAATCAAATCATCCAATTTTCAGCGCACGAACACACAAACGGTGAAAAAATTTTAAGCATCAAACATGAATGAAGCGGATGTTCCAAAGTAATATACAAAGTGTGCAGCTCTTAGCAAAGCGATGCTGTAACATATCTTTAAAGTTGAGGAAAGTGAAAACGCCCGTTTCCCCTAAACACACGAAATTTTAGTCGCTAGTCATGATTGCAGCATTCTTCGAAAGAATTATTGCATCATAGTTCCGCCGGGTTCATAAAGTTTTCCCGCTTCAACGAAAGAGAGGTGTAATATTTCTTTCGGGCGATGTGCTCGAAGGAATATATACTCATCCAGGTAACCCACGTAATGTTTGGTCTTTCTGCCATATCGTCTGCCATGCACCTTTGACGTCCCGCCACATCCTCTCCACGATCTATGTGCGAAAGGAACGATCTTTCGGATCTACAAAGTTCGGACTATGGTTCACTCTAAGGTGCTGAAAACCTTCATTAACTAGACGGTAATATGAACTGAAGAAATCGCTAATTATCGAAGTCCCAGGAAGGATCTTTTCTTTGATTATTCTTATCAACATTTCCTAGGTCCGAAATTCAAAGGGCTCAAGGAAACATTTTTCGACCCCCATTGAATCCCACCGAACACTCAATTTCTCGGCCATTGTCATGTTTCCTTTTCGCAGATTTCACTTTGTCTATTTCAAAGACGACTTCTGGTCCCTCTAATTGTTGTGATTTGTTTATTGCCCACTCGACACACACTTAACGACAGAAGGAAGCCCAGTCAGTCACCATATGAGCAGACATCCGAAATTTGTGATAAGTCTCACCGCCTTCGGATATCACCTGGGGACCCCTCGGACCAAGTATCGATCCATGCAATGTGCTTGAAAGTGCACTGCACATTGACCAAGTGACTAACCTTTCATATCTTCTGTGGACGCCACTGACGGAAACAATCCTCGTTGGGTAAAAAATTCCACGGCACATAGCATCTGGGGCATTCCATTCCTCGTGGTAGTACATAATTAGGGTATGGTTAATCTATAGAACGTTGTTTCACCTAGAAGGCTCCTGCGGCATTGCATGTTGAAGACTGAACTACGACTGGACAAACGATATTCGCCTTCGAATGTGTCTCAGCGCTCGACACGGTATCGACACTGGTTTTGCGGCAATGTCACATCTGACTCGTACAAATGGTTCAAATGGCTCTGACCACTATGGGACTTAAACATCTGAGGTCAACAGTCCCCTAGAACTTAGAACTACTTAAACCTAAGTAAACTAAGGACATCACACACATCCATTCCCGAGGCAGGATTCGAACCTACGACCGTAGCGGTCGCGCAGTTCCAGACTGAAGCGCCTATAACCGCTCGGTCACACCGGCCGCCGCTGACTCGTACAGAACGACCGCTAGAGATGTGCTGCAAAGTAGTCACAACAAGCTATAACTATGCTTAAAATCGACACTTTCTTGAAACATGAAATTTATAACGTAGGTTATAATAAATAGTTGACTCCATCAGTTGAACTGTACTCTTAGTTTCCTGCCTATTCATGGCCTCGGAAATCGCGTATTCGGGAAAATAGCCGGTAATTCGTGTCAATCAAGGTTTTAGATTTCACTGCTGCGTCACAAACTGAACATAGCTGTGTTACCACAATCAGGTTTTTTGCGTTCACATTCGTAGGTCTCGCCAGTCACAAACAGATTGTTACCTTCCAATCTAACCTAGACTTCGAATTACGTTACAGATAAGCCCAATACCACTACCAAATTTTTTGCAAACACATTCGCTGTATTTACATACTCACAACCAAACTGTTACCTTCCATCCTAACCAAGACCTCTGGCTACGATACATATCAGTCTGCCACCACAACCAGGTTTTTTGTGGCAATTCAAACTGTGCTCTTGTGCCCCAGCCTAACGACAGCCTCTGAAATCGCGAGATATTCGGAAAATGCAACCGAAAATAGTCTAACCACGCTTTTGGAAATCGTGACCTATTCATAGAACAACAACCAAATATATATAATAGCGAAGAATATAAATGTGACTGCTTCACTCCCAGCAATTTCAGTTGTGTTATGTCCAAGCCTAACCATGTCCTTGGAAATTGCTGTACAGAAACGACGATATATTCGGAATAAAACAGCTATTTCTCGCAAACAAAAATTGGAATGTCATTGCTTCACTCGCAACAATTTAAGCCGTGTTCTTATACCCGAGCCTCGCTGAAAAAAAGGGGCCAATATTTGTCTGGCTGACAACAGCAAATCAAACAGCCGTCATTTTAATTTCAGTGTCTCGGAAGTTAACGGGACATATTTCGTGGATGACACATTTGTGTTTGCAAATTCCAAAAACCTACAGTTTCAGATTTCTCCAAGACGCATTTTTTGCGGTACGGTTTGTTGTAATACAGTGTCATGAAGTCCAATGCCAATGTATGAAAACTTTACCAATTAACTATTTTATCCATGATGAACGATGTCTTTCGACTGTCTGTAGCTGTGTCAATAATGATTTAAATAATATAGTACTGTACTATTTCCGTTTACCCAAGCATAGAATGATATGTTTCTGGAATTTATTCAATTTTTCGAGTACTGTGCCGCCATTGGATAAGCAGCTGCCAGCAGCAAGTCGTATACGCCTAGCTCACTTATTTGTTACATAGTTTAATTCTTAATTTCTTTGCGTGTTTTTGGGTACTTGCATTGTATAATTCATAAATTTCGGGCGTATTATAGTATTTGAGAGTTGTAGCATCGCGTTTTAGTACCTGAATAGTGTAAAATGGCGTAGTCTCCTTCTGCCGCCGAGCAGTGTGTCAGCAGGGCGCAAGTAGCAGCATTACTGCATTTACTAGGCAATCTTGTATTTTAATAACCGTTTAAATTTCGTGTCGAATTGTTTGTGCTCCCTATAGATTAGTTCAGACGTCCTTTGCACAACAGTTTTTAGCATGGATAGGGACTGTGACTGCTGTGTTCGGATGCGGGCTGAGTTGGCATCCCTTCGCTCCCAGCTTCAGGCAGTGTTGGCTTCGGTCACGCAGCTTGAAGCTGTTGCCAATGGGCATCACTGCGGGGGTCCGGATGGGGGTTTGTCGGGGACGGCCATCTCGTCCCACGCATTCCCCGATCGGACTACGGCTGTGACTGCCCGGGATACTGCTCACATTGAGGCTGTCCCCTCACTCGTGGTAGAGCTGGAGGTCGTCTCGAGGTGTGGCAGGGGGCGAAACACATTCCGAAGGGCTGAACGGAAGGCCTCTCCAGTTTGTCTGACGAACCGGTTTCAGGCTCTGTCTCCGGCTGATACTGATCTTCGGCAGGACATGGCTGCTTGTCCTGTTCCAGAGGTTGCCCCTCAGTCTGCAATATCCGGGCGGTTGCAGAGGGTGGGCTTACTGGTAGTTGGGAGCTCCAACGTCAAGCGCTTAATAGGGCCCCTTACCGATATGGCAGCAAGAGAGGGGAAGAAAACCAATGTGCACTTCGTGTACATACCGGGGGGAGTCATTCCTGATGTGGAAAGGGTCCTTCCGGATGCCATGAAGGGTACAGGGTGCACCCATCTGCAGGTGGTCACTCATGTTGGCAACAATGACGTGTGTCGCTATGGATCGGAGGAAATCCTCTCTGGCTTCTGGCGGCTATCTGATTTGGTGAAGACTGCCAGTCTCGCTAGCGGAATGAAAGCAGAGCTCACTATCTGCAGCATCGTCGACAGGACTGACTGCGGCCCTTGGTACAGAGCCGAGTGGAGGGTCTGAATCAGAGGCTGAGACGGTTCTGCGAGCGTGTGGGCTGCAGATTCCTCGATTTGCGCCATAGGGTGGTGGGGTTTCGTGTTCCGCTGCATAGTTCAGGAGTCCACTACACACGGCAGGCGGCTACACGGGTAGCAGGGGTTGTGTGGCGTGGACTGGGCGGTTTTTTAGGTCAGATGGCCTCGGGCAAGTACAGAAAGGGCAACAGTCTCAATGGGTGCGGGACAAAGTCAGGACATGCGGGGACCAAGCAGCAATCGGTATTGTAATTGTAAACTGTCGAAGCTACATTGGTAAAGTACCGGAACTTCAAGCGCTGATAGAAAGCACCGAAGCTGAAATAGTTATAGGTACGGAAAGCTGGCTGAAGCCAGAGATAAATTCTGTCAAAATTTTTA
Organism: Schistocerca piceifrons; assembly: GCF_021461385.2. NCBI lineage: Eukaryota > Metazoa > Arthropoda > Insecta > Orthoptera > Acrididae > Schistocerca > Schistocerca piceifrons. The sequence continues at coordinate 360,458,197 of NC_060139.1, read as the reverse complement.
CAAAGGCACAGACGGTGTTTTGAAAGGATAGGTTGCATGCAACCGAGGGTGGCGTGTCTGTCGCCGTTGGTAGTAGTTTGTCCTGTAGTGAAATAGAAGTGGATAGTTCCTGTGAATTATTATGGGTGGAGGTTACACTCAACAACCGAGCTAGGTTAATAATTGGCTCCTTTTACCGACCTCCCGACTCAGCAGCATTAGTGGCAAACAACTGAGAGAAAATCTGGAATAAATTTCATATAAATTTTCTCAGCATGTTATAGTCTTAGGTGGATATTTCAATTTACCAGATATAGACTGGGATACTCAGATGTTTAGGACAGGTGGTAGAGACAGAGCATCGAGTGACATTATACTGAGTGCACTATCCGAAAATTATCTCGAGCAATTAAACAGAGAACCGACTCGTGGAGATAATATCTTGGACCTACTGATAACAAACAGACCCGAACTTATCGACTCTGTAAGCGCAGAACAGGGAATCAGTGATCATAAGGCCGTTGCAGCATCCCTGAATATGGACGTAAATATGAATATAAAAAAGGGAGGAAGGTTTATCTGTTTAGCAAGAGTAATAGAAGACAGATTTCAGACTATCAAACATATCAAAACGAAAATATCTGTTCCGACACTGACAGTGTTGAGTGTTTATGGAAAAAGTTCAAGGCAATCGTAAAATGCGTTTTAGACAGGTACGTGCCGAGTAAAACTGTGAGGGGCGGGAAAAACCCACCGTGGTTCAACAACAAAGTTAGGAAATTACTGCGAAAGCAAAGAGAGCTGCATTGCAAGTTTAAACGAAGCCCAAGCCTCTCAGACAAACAGAAGCTAAGCGATGTCAAAGTTAGCGTAAGGAGGGCTATGCGTGAAGGGTTCAGTGAATTCGAAAGTAAAATTCTATGTACCGACTTGACAGAAAATCCTAGGAAGTTCTGGTCTTACGTTAAATCAGTAAGTGGCTCGAAACAGCATATCCAGACATTCGGGGATGATGATGGCATTGAAACAGAGGATGACACGCGTAAAGCTGAAATACTAAACACCTTTTTCCAAAGCTGTTTCACAGAGGAAGCCCGCACTGCAGTTCCTTCTCTAAATCCTCGCACAAATGGCGGACATCGAAACAAGTGTCCAAGGAATAGAAAAGCAACTGGAATCACTCAACAGAGGAAAGTCCACTGGACCTGACGGGATACCAATTCGATTCTACACAGAGTACGCGAAAGAGTTTGACCCCCTTCTAACAGCCGTGTACCGCAAGTCTCTAGAGGAACGGAAGGTTCCAAATGATTGGAAAAGAGCACAGGTAGTCCCAGTCTTCAAGAAGGGTCGTCGAGCAGATGCGCAAAACTATAGACCTATATCTTTGACGTCGATCTCTTGTAGAATTTTATAACATGTTTTTTGCTCGCGTATCACGTCGTTTCTGGAAACCCAGAATCTACTCTGTAGGAATCAGTATGGATTCCGGAAACAGCGATCGTGTGAGACCCAACTCGCTTTATTTGTTCACGAGACCCAGAAAATATTAGATACAGGCTCCCAGGTAGACGCCATTTTCCTTGACTTCCGGAAGGCGTTCGATACAGTTCCGCACTGTCGCCTGATAAACAAAGTAAGAGCTTACGGAATATCAGACCAGCTGTGTGGCTGGATTGAAGAGTTTTTAGCAAACAGAACACAGCATATTGTTCTCAATGGAGAGACGTCTACAGACGTTAAAGTAACCTCTGGCGTGCCACAGGGGAGTGTTATGGGACCATTGCTTTTTACAATATATATAAATGACCTAGTAGATAGTGTCGGAAGTCCCATGCGGCTTTTCGCGGATGATGCTGTAGTATACAGAGAAGTTGCAGCATTAAAAAATTGTAGAGAAATGCAGGAAGATCTGCAGCGGATAGGCACTTGGTGCAGGGAGTGGCAACTGACCCTTAACATAGACAAATGTAATGTATTGCGAATACATAGAAAGAAGGATCCTTTATTGTATGATTATATGATAGCGGAACAAACACTGGTAGCAGTTACTTCTGTAAAATATCTGGGAGTATGCGTGCGGAACGATCTGAAGTGGAATGATCATATAAAATTAATTGTTGGTAAGGCGGGAATCAGGTTGAGATTCATTGGGAGAGTCCTTAGAAAATGTAGTCCATCAACGAAGGAGGTGGTTTACAAAACACTGGTTCGTCCTGTACTTGAGTATTGCTCATCAGTGTGGGATCCGTACCAGGTCGGGTTAACGGAGGAGATAGAGAAGATCCAAAGAAGAGCGGCGCGTTTCGTCACAGAGTTATTTGGTATGTGTGATAGCGTTACGGAGATGTTTAGCAAACTCAAGTGGCAGACTCTGCAAGAGAGGTGCTCTGCATCGCGGTGTAGCTTGCTGTCCAGGTTTCGAGAGGGTGCGTTTCTGGATGAGGTATCGAATATATTGCTTCCCCCTACTTATACCTCCCGAGGAGATCAGAAATGTAAAATTAGAGAGATTCGAGCGCGCACGGAGGCTTTCCGGCAGTCGTTCTTCCCGCGAACCATACGCGACTGGAACAGGAAAGGGAGGTAATGACAGTGGCACGTAAAGTGCCCTCCGCCACACACCGTTGGGTGGCTTGCGGAGTTTAAATGTAGATGCAGATATAGGTTACATAGGTATCGGATGTAATGCCTGTGTCTGCATTGCTCTGCCTCTTTCCATGTAGTCTTTTTGTGTTCTGTAACTGGAAGAAAACGAAAATAAAAGTCTTGGAATTTTATATCCTGATGTTATGAAGTACAATATTATACTGTTTTCATGGTCTTCAGGCCGAAGACTGGTTTGATGCAACTACTCATGGTACTCTGCAAGCCTCCTCTTCTATGCATAAGTACTCCAACCTACAATCATTTGAACCTGCTTACTGTATTCACGTCGAGGTCAAACAGCAAAAAATTATTCTCGACAGTATTGAGAATGGCTTTGGTGTGGAGTCCGAGTGCAGCAAGGGGGGAGGGAGGGTTTGCTCCATGGCTCAGTGCTTGTGCCACTTCTGTTCCTTATTTACACAAATGATATACGTTCTAGTATTACAGGTGAGTCTAAAATATTTCTGTTTGCTGATGACACTAGCTTGGTAGTAAAGTACGTTATGTGCAAAGCTGGCCCTGTTTCAAACAGGGGAGTTCAATACATGAGTACATGGCTTGAAGAAAATTAACGCTAAATCACGTAAAACTCAGTTTTTACAGTTTCTAACTCACAATTCAACAAAACTGACGTTTTAATTTCACGGAATAGGAACATGATTAGTAAGACTGAATAGTTCAGATTTCTAGGTGTTCAGATAGACAGTAAACGGTCGTGGGAAGACCACGTTCAGGATCTTGTTTAAAGATATATTGCAGCCATTTTTACTATTAGAACAGTATCTGCAGTAAGTGATAATTCGACACGAAATTTAGTCTTCTTTGCTTATTTTCATTCGCTTATGATTTATGGTATTAGATTTTAGGGTAACTCTTCCCATTCTCAAAGGGTATTTTTGGCACAGAAACTGGCGTTCCGGGCAATAAGTGGTGTAAGTTCGTGAACTGTTGTCGACCGCTGTTCATTAGCTGGGTTTTCTGACATTGGCCTCTCAATATATATATTCTTCACTTTCGTTTCTTATTAACAATATCAGCTTATTCCCAAGAATTAGCAGCTTTCACTCACTTCATACTAGGCAGAAATCCAGTCTGCATTTGGATCGCACTTCTTTGACTCTTGCGCAGAAATACATGCAGTATTCTGCTGCCTCCAGTTTCAATAAGCTAGCACAAGAATTCAAAAATGTTAGGAGTAATCCACGCGCTTTAAAACTGAAACTGAAGAATTTCTTCACGGGTCACTCCTAGTTTGTCGAGGAGTGCCTTGAAAAATTAAGCTGATTCCCATGTTATATTTTTGATTGCGTTCACATAAACTCTTAGATTGACGTAATTTTAGGTTTCATAAAGATTTTATTTTATCTGTCATTACTTTTCTGTTTTAATGTCATGTACTTACACGTTCCATGATCATGGAGACTGACTCCTCAAATTGGTCCTACGGAACTAGACGTGTAAAATAAGAAAATTAATAACCAGCCCAATGTTTTAGTCAAGCTGTGCCATAAATTTCGTTTTCCTCCAGTTCGATTGTTTATCCGATCTGCCGACCGAATTTTGAACATTTTTTTTTTTTTTTTTTTGGGAACCTATTTCAATAGTATCTAATCTCTTCTTGTCTGCACTACTTATCAACCGCTTTTCACTTCCGTACAAGACTACACTCCAGACAATTACCTTCAGAGAAGACTTCCGATTGCTTATATAAGATGTAAAAAATTCCTCTATCGCTGAAATGCTTTCCTTAGTGTTACCACCCATCATTTTATATCCTCTCTACTCTGGCCATTGTTAGTTTTTTGTTGCCTAAATAGCACAGCACATCTACATTTAGTGTCTCATTTCCTAATCCAGTAACCTCAGAATCGCCTGATTTAATTTGACAACATTCCATTATAACTGTTTAATTTTTATTTCTATTTATCATCCGGATAAGTGGCTGTTCCAATGCTTTAGCCGTCTCTAATAAAGCTATAGTTTCGTTGGCAAACCTCAAATTTTTAATTTCTTCTACGTGAACTGTAATTTCCTCTCCACATTTGGTTTCCTTTGTTGCTTGCTCAGTGTGGAGATTTAATAACGTTGGACACAAGTTACAAGCCTGCCTCACTCCCTTCTCAACTACTGCTCTTCTTTCATATACTTCGAATATTATGACATCAGTCTGGTTTCTGTAAAAGTTGTAAATTACCTTTACAAATTTAGACTTCAGTAACCTTAAAACTATCCTAGATAATAACAATGGAATTTCAACGTGTGGCAAGATAGCTCGTATAGCTGTTTTATCTTCCAGGTGTAGAATTCGACAAAAATGTGGGCACTATAAGAGATAGCTCAGTGTGTAGTCTGTCTCATAGAGACTGCAGTGTTGTCGACTGTCGATATCGGCGCTCCAGCCGTCGACCACCGCAAAGATGCTGCAGTTCTGACAGCATCGCAGGTCGCCAGTAGGAAAGAGGAAGTAGCCTCTGCCCACGCCCCGAGAGCTGGGAGTCGCCACGGCCGTGCCGCTGCCTGATAAGGGGCCGCGTGGGACTTGAGTGGCATTCACAAGGGATTATAAAAGGTGTGCGAGGCTGGGATATTTTCCGAGCTCATGCAAGGTCGCTCGAGTTGCCCCTGTCCCGAAAGCCGACAAAGATCTTAGTCTACCGACCAACTACCGTCCTATAGCCTACTTTTCACCTTGTCGAAGTTGGTGGAACGCCTTATTATGCGCTGCATGAGGCCGTTTATCCACTATCAGGACACCATTGGGCCAGATCAGTTTGCACTCCAGCCATCGCGTTTAGTTGAACTTCAACTGCTGCGAGTTGCAGAGTACATTGCCTATAATATTAATGTCTCCAATTATACAGCGGCCATCTTTTTAGACATAGGAAAAGTTCATGATTGTGTGTGGACTGATAAGCTCTTGATCACACTGCAACACCTGCAAACCATACACTATTACTGTCTTTGGATAATGTGCAGATTTTTCTGACAGATGGTGGTTCACATCGATGGGCATCGCCCCAGCGTTAGGCGCCTGCAGAGCTGCCTCCCGCAGGGCTCGGTCCCATCCCCATCCCTTGTCATAGTTCATGTTAACGACTTGTCCATCATGCCCCCAGCCCTCCTGGCTCAGTTGCGGATAATGCAGCTTTACTCACCGGTAGCCGGTGGATTACTGCAGCAGTGGGGAGACTGCGATGACAACTCACGCTGGGCATCAACCATATTCGTCTGCCGGCCGGTGTGGCCGTGCGGTTTAGACGCTTCAGTCTGGAACCGCGTGACCGCTACGGTCGCAGGTTCGAATCCTGCCTCGGGCATGGATGTGTGTGATGTCCTTAGGTTAGTTAGGTTTAATTAGTTCTAAGTTCTAGGCGACTGATGACCTCAGAAGTCAAGTCGCATAGTGCTCAGAACCATTTGAACCATATTCGTCTCAATTCCGACAAAACTAAGGCTGTCCTCTCTCCTTCAAACACCTCGATCTGCGGGACGTGCTTACTCTTCACCATTAAGAACTTGCATGGACGACCAAGTAAAATACTCAGGAGTGACTCTAGATAGCAAACTTCTTTTCAGACGTCATATCCACAACAAGAATATTCAACTATTGTACATCCTATACCAGCTGTATCCCTTGTTAAGCAGTGTCCATATGAAAGGCCGAATAAAGCTTTGGCTGAATCAAGCGACAATTTTACCTGCACTTCTTTGTGGCTGCTCCGAGATGGCGCCTACCAGCCTGTCCAACCTTCGGCCACTACAGGTCATTCAAAACAGATGTCTCTGCCTCCTCTTAGGAGCTTCGAGACGTGCCCGAAATTCCGACCTTCACGCCGAACAGAAGGTCCCAGGCATCTCTGACTACATCACATCTGCGACGCAGACGCTCTTCCGTAGGTTCGACGAACTAAGGCCCACTACCCAACACCTGGAATATACTGGCTCTGTCATCCTACAACGATGGCACCGAGTGCAGGTCCCTCGTGCGATCATCGATGCCCCCCAATGACAGGGTCCAGCTAAATCAACAACCTTAGTAGGGCCACAGGCTACTAGCCTCCTCCCCCCCCCCCCCCCCCCCGCTTACATCTGAATGAAACTTGAATAAATACCCATATCCAGACATCCCGAAAGTCCAGCCTTAATGGAAAGTGGTATTTTGGCTCACCACAAACACACACACACACACACACACACACATACAAATAACAGGGGCAGTTCTGTATTTTCTATCGTCACGAAAGGAGACCTGCTTCCGTCTGCAGTGGACAGTCGTTAACTCCGCATCGTCGCGCTCATATCAGTCTCTGTTATTCAGTGTGTTAGTGGCGTCAACGGACAGGTATTTATAATAACTGAAGTAGATAGCAGAGTTCATTTTTCTACAGACTTGTGATTTCAAGCAACTTACAACTTTCGACTACTTCTTGCATTTGGACTTCAAGAAATTGAATTGCATCCACAACAATTCCCTGTGTGAACATTTCAGCCACGGCTGTGGACAGTGAGAAAGATAAGTGAACTATTTTTTGCTTCAAATAAAGTCTTCTGTATTTGGCCTAGTCCTTTTATTGACTGTAGTCTTTGACCTCCTGCGAACCCGAAAGCCGGACACAAAAGTAACGATTTCAGATTTGGGCGCAGTATGAACGGGAACCACCGTCCTGATAAACTGCTGGAGCTTGACATATGCCATTTATGGAGACAGGTTGTGTTCCGTACAGGCAGGAGGTTCCACATGTATTTCAGACGTCAGCTTGGAGAACGTATGACAGGACTCTGCAAAATACAGAAGCTATAGTGTTGGAAACGCCACGATCAGCAGTACACAAAGAGTTGCACAAGTTGCTTATAAAGTGCAGCTCCTTCAGGTATTAAAGCCAGCAGATAAAACTAAACGCGGGTAGTCTGTGGTTAATATGCTGGCCAGGATTGACGCTAATATATTTGTCTCTCTCATGAGTCAACTTTTCATGCATCCGGCAAACTAAATTATCATAACGCTCGTATGTGGTTTGAGTATACTTATGTTACACGTGAAATAGAAAGAGACCTCCGAGATCATTGTGAAGTTGCACAGTTGCAGTATTGGTCCATTACTCTACAGCGAGTCTACCGATAGCAGTGGTGTTTACCTGGATGTGTCATGAGAGTTTTTGCCAGAACTGAAACACTTGCAACTTGGCGTTATATTCCAGTAAGATGGGTCATCAACTCACTGGCCCCTACATGTTTGTCAACTTTGGAATGAAAAGATTCTGGACAGATGGAATGGACGAGATGGTCCAATTCGGTAGCAGCCAAGGTCACCTGATCACACCTCTAGACTTCTTCCTATGAGGTTTTGTGAAATATCAGGTGAGCTGCACCTAGGTTACACAGGTCTCGAAGATACGAGTTCACAATGCGTTTGAATAAAATACACCCTGACGACAGATCTAATGCCTATTTACGGTCACACAGCGCTTCAAAATGGGAATAAATTCGAAAACGTGTCATGTTAAGCATAAAAACATAGCTTGTACAGAAATTCAGTAATTAAATGACTTAAACATTTCTTTATAACCAAACAAATATATCACACTAACAAACGTCGTTTCTAATTTCTTTCTTTATGAAGAAGTGCACACGCCATTCTTTACTGGGGATGTTGAGTCTTTTGGCCATTGAACTCGTTTTATTCCTGTGATACTGAAGGATGATCATGTTGTAAAGTAAGTATAAGCCTGGCGTTCTCTGCAGTAACGTAATCGGTCGGAATTCACATCAGCCGTGTTGGTTCTTACGTCAGTTCTTTGCCAACGCTAACCTAGAGCCGCAGACGAAAATTCGCTGACTGCAGTCAGAGGCAAATGTTAGCGACCCACAGCTACAGCGGTGTTGCGCTCTTCTCTCTCTCTCTCTCTCTCTCTCTCTCTCTCTCCGTCTCTCTCTGTGATCGTCAGTGGGTCGCTACCAACAGCATCGCGTCTGGATCACGTGGTGCTCTCGAACTGTTGGTCTCTGACGTCACGATGTGCAATCCGTGGCTCATGGAAAATACAGGTTCTGCAACGAACTTGTGATGTCACACTAGTTGCCTTGTCCAACATACATCGCGAACGCTCAGCTATGTGTGGAGCCTGGCGGAAAATCAATATGTCATTGAAAATCGTATCAAATAAAATTCTTAAATTCGTCATACGTTATCGACAGTGTGACTATTTAAACACACAGCTACGGAATATTAAAGTGGTGTCAAATAATAATTCTCTCCCCTCTGGTGACTGTCGCTGCGATTTGTAATATCTGTAGTGTTATGTGCTTGACGGGGGCCGTGTATCTCTTTCGCCCCAGTGCAGTCACTGCTCCGTCGTGTGCAGTCGTGAAAAGTCGATGAAACAGCACTCTAAACTGTTAGTACTACATTTTCTAATCTGTAGTCGATGCATTTGAAGTAATGCTATCACTACACTTGCCCTCGAATAACCAAGTAAGATGGTGTGCAAAAGTGGTGTCAGTGTTACCGCATTCAGGAGGAACTTTACGGAAATCCCTCTCCGGTCATCCTGAACTGAGATGATAGGGAAACAATGAAGAGAAGTCACGGTGATGCTGTCCGCCTACTTAGCTGGGTGGTAACGTGCTTGCCTCCCATGCAGCAGGCCCGGATTAGATTCCCGCTCGTGGACTGGGTATTGTGTTGTCCTCTTCATCATTTCATCCTCATCATCGGCCGCAAGTCGCCCAGGGTGGCGCCGACTGAATAAGACTTGCACTTGGCGGCCGAAACGGAATGGGACCTCCCGGCCAGCAATGCCATAGGATAATTTCATTTTCACTGTCCTGCCACTACCTCTCCTCACTTCACAATGAACCTGAGCTGTGCGTAAATGTGTAACAGTTAATTGAAATGCCATTCTATATAACGTGTCTCATGCTGATAACGGAGTATTTAAATTCGAAGATTTAGGAAATTTGCATTGGAAAATAATTTGGGAGTGGGGTAGGGGCGAAGAAACAAGTCACTACTTGCATTATAACCATCACACCAGTGATGAGATGGCTGGGGCGTGAAGAGAAATACTATGGGGAGGACACACCGTTTTTGATCACACTGCCTACTGCTGGACACACTCACAAACATTACCACCATACATATTTGCACCATGAAATATAAATTATGCAAAAGCAACACTGCAAGTTAATGTGTAATGTTAATAATCTACAATGTACAAAAGATGAAGTATACACAGTGGTGGATGGTCATTAGTGTAACAGAATAAACTAAATTTAGAATCATTAGCGATGTGTTTGACTTTAGAACTTTCCCGCTAGCTATTAAGATTGACTGATTGAAGTGGAATGAGCACCCAGATACACTAGCAACGAAAATGTCATCAACATACCATGGCATGTTGTCATCAGATAATGGTTTACAGTAGTGGACAATGCCTTATTAATACACAAGCTTCTTATATGCCCTTCATCTTCAGTTGTAGATTAAAAATAGTAACCGAGTTGCATGCGAAAATCTGTTAAAAATTGGGAACTCTAACTGCATCACGTGTGTAACATCTACCAGTTTGTTATGTTCATCAGGAAGAACATCAACAAGGCATACATGATCGTGGAAAATGAGTCAGACTAAACTTTCATTTACCAAGAGTAAACAAGCAAATAATATAAAATAGTATTTTGTACAAGCGACTGAAGTTATAGAGCAGATTGCCAAAGTGCATTAAAGAGACAACTAGAATCTAAATTCCTTAAAAGTCAGCTACAGCATGTTACTTAAATAATTCGTACAACAAAGTCAAGGATTATTTAGATTATCTAGAGAACGGATCAGTACAAATATAACATTGTGTAATAATAAACAACTGTCATTCTGCAGTAAACTGTCGTAATTTAACGATTCTTACTGTAAACTTCCACGGGATGTGTGAGAAAAGTAATGAGACAGATTTTTTACGTATCAAAGATTTTATTTTTTTCAAACAACTAGCAGTGTGTTTTCTCTTAAAAGCAGTTCCCTTTGGTACCTATACACCGGTAGGGTCGTTGTCCCCCGTCTTGGTAGCAGCGCTGAAAGGCTTCGGCTGGTAGGGTCTGTAACATATCGGTCACATTCTTTTGAATATTTTCTAGAGGCCCAAAGTGTTGTCCATTAAAGACCTTTTTGAATTTCGGGAAAAGAAAAAAGCCACAAGAATTCAGATCAGATAAATAGGAGGGCTGTGGAACCACAGGAATACCTTTCTAGGTCAAAAATTCTGTGACGGAAATGGCCGTATGACATGAGACGTTGTCGTGGTGCAGCATACACTTGTCTACAACGTCCAGTCTCACTCGATTCACGCTTTTCTTGAGCCTTACAACGAATTCTTATAAAACACTTGCGTGACAGTTTGCCTGGAGGAAGAAATTCTTTATGCACTATACTCCCACTGTCAAAAAAAAAAAAAGGAAAATCGGTATTGTTTTGATCTTTGATTTGCTCATTCGAACTTTTTTCGGTCGAGGAGATGTCTTAGTTCGCCACTCCTCACTTTGCGCTTTGTCTCAGGATCGTACTCAAAAATACATGATTCATCGCCTGCGATCGCTCGATTGAACCATTCGTGGTCACTGTCACTCGTCTCAAGAAGATCAACATACACGTATCTTCGATTGTCCTAATCAGTTAAGAGGTTCTTCGGTACCATTTCGCACCAACCTTTCGCATGTGCAAATCATCGGTCAACATTTTATGTACGATGAAATTATTTTAGTTTGACAGGTCACCCATGTCATTATTGTTAAACATCGATCCGATCTCACAAGAGCACGATCAAATTCGAAGTTTTCGTCGGATGTTGAAGTTCGAGGTCTCTTTGAGCGAGGTTCATCTCCAACGTGTTCTCAGCCTTCCAAAAATGATTTGTGCCACCGGAAGACTAGTGGTCTTCATACGGAATGTTCCCCCATAGGCTTGCTTCAACATCTTCAACATTTAAAAGGTCTCAAGGGCGGATTCCCCAAGTTTAACACAAAACTTGATGGCATAACTTTGCTCTAAATTCCGCTGGTCCATTTTCGTTACTCGCAACAAAAACACGGCTTCACTGATGGCGCTCTCAAAAATCACATCCTGGATGTGCGGAGCTAAAACTCGGACTGAGCATTCGGAAGGGACGAAAGCACCAGTCTACAGGGTGTTACAAAAAGGTACGGCCAAACTTTCAGGAAACATTCCTCACACACAAATAAAGAAAATATGTTATGTGGACATGTGTCCGGAAACGCTTAATTTCCATGTTAGAGCTCATTTTAGTTACGTCAGTATGTACTGTACTTCCTCGATTCACCACCAGTTGGTCCAATTGAAGGAAGGTAATGTTGACTTCGGTGCTTGTGTTGACATGCGACTCATTACTCTACAGTACTAGGATCAAGCACATCAGTGCGTAGCATCAACAGGTTAGTGTTCATCACGAACGTGGTTTTGCAGTCAGTGCAATGTTTACAAATGCGGAGTTGGCAGATGCCCATTTGATGTACGGATTAGCACGGGGCAATAGCCGTGGTGCGGTACGTTTGTATCGAGACATATTTCCAGAACGAAGGTGTCCCGGCAGGAAGACGTTCGAAGCAATTGATCGGCGTCTTAGGGAGCACGGAACATTCCAGCCTATGACTCGCGACTGGGGAAGACCTAGAACGACGAGGACACCGGCAATGGACGAGGCAATTCTTCGTGCAGTTGACGATAACCCTAATGTCAGCGTCAGAGAAGTTGCTGCTGTACAAGGTAACATTGACCACGTCACTGTATGGAGAATGCTACGGGAGAACCAGTTGTTTCCGTACCATGTACAGCGTGTGCAGGCACTATCAGCAGCTGATTGGCCTCCACGGGTACACTTCTGCGAATGGTTCATCCAACAATGTATCAATCCTCATTTCAGTGCAAATGTTCTCTTTACGGATGAGGCCTCATTCCATCGTGATCAAATTGTAAATTTTCACAATCAATATGTGTGGGCTGACGAGAATCCGTACGCAAATGTGCAATCACGTCATCAACACAGATTTTCTGTGAACGTTTGGGCAGGCAATGTTGGTGATGTCTTGATTGGGCCCCATGTTCTTCCACCTACGCTCAATGGAGCACGTTGTCATGATTTCATACGGGTACTCTATCTGTGCTGCTAGAACATGTGCCTTTACAAGTACGACACAACAAGTGGTTCATGCACGATGGAGCTCCTGCACATTTCAGTCGAAGTGTTCGTACGCTTCTCAACAACAGATTCGGTGACCGATAGATTGGTAGAGGCGGACCAATTCCATGGCCTCCACCCTCTCCTGAGCTCAACCCTCTTGACTTCCATTTATGGGGGCATTTGAAAGCTCTTGTCTACGCAACCCCGGTACCAAATGTAAAGACTCCTCGTGCTCGTATTGTGGACGGCTGTGATACAATACGCCATTCTCGAGGGCTGCATCAGCGCATCAGGGATTCCATGCGACGGAGGGTGAATGCATGTATCCTCGCTAACGGAGGACATTTTGAACATTTCCTGTAACAAAGTGTTTGAAGGCACACTGGTACGTTCTGTTGCTGTGTGTTTCCTTTCCATGGTTAATGTGATTTGAAGAGCAGTAATAAAATGAGCTCTAACATGGAAAGTAAGCGTTTCCGGACACATGTCCACATAACATATTTTCTTCTTTGTGTGTGAGGAATGTTTCCTGAAAGCTTGGCCGTACCTTTTTGTAACACCCTGTATATACGTAGAACAACATAGCCATGCCAGAACGCTTGCAGCGCTGTCAGTCTCATCACTTTTTTCATACACCTCGTACGCTCAGGGTCTGTGCAGGAAGTCCTAACCTCTTTCCATTTTCTTGAGCATAGCACCTCGTTCATTGTGCTGAGGTCCTGGGTCAGCTTTTTCACACGGGCCAAGGGGACAACGTGAAGAATTCGATAGAACGGCGGAAATATCTTCAGGATCCTACCCTGATGCCAGCCGAGAGAGAGAGAGAGAGAGAGAGAGAGACAGAGAGAGAGAGAGAGAGACAGAGAGAGAGAAGAGAGCGTGGAGAATAGTGTAGTGTAATGTGACGTGTGTTTAGTATGAGCAGTGACCAATCATGTGACACAAATGAATAGTGTTAAAATATTTTTTGCTAATATTACTGTAAGAGTTACTTACTCATTTTTTTATAAAATACTTACTTTTTCAAGATGATAAGTTTGATATCATTTTGTAAGTGATATGTGGTTGTATAAACAGCTTACTAACTGATAAACTATCTATCTCTACAAGTGGCAGTCTGCCGGCCGCTGTGGCCGAGCGGTTCTAGGCGCTTCAGTCTGGAACCACACGATCACTACGGTCGCAGGTTCGAATCCTGCCTCGGGCATGAATGTGTGTGATGTCCTTAGGTTAGTTAGGTTTAAGTAGTTCTAAGTTCTAGGGGACTGATGACTTCAGATGTTGAGTCCCATAGTGCTCAGAGCCATTTGAACCAACCAAGTGGCAGTCATAGAGTTTCAATTATCAGTTCCAAAAAATAAAGCTACGCAAGTAATTTCTGGTTTCTTTGTTGGCACATGCCTGCAGCGATGGTACACATTGAAATCCCCGCATCTGAGTGCCTAGCCGTCCGCCCCCGGTAGGTGATTTGTCAGCGCGACAAAATGTCAATCCCAAGGGCCGGGGTTCGATTCCCGGCTGGGTCGGATATTTTTCTCCACTCAGGGACTTGGTGTAGTGTTCTAATCATCATCTTTTCATCCACATCGACGCGTATCCTTATGTTCATATCGTCAGAAATCACATTAAGGCGGCTGTACTGGCACGTCACGAAAGCCAATAATGTTTGCTATAAGAGACGTTTTATAACCGTTAAACTTGATTTATTTATAATTCACGTCACCAACTGCATCATAGATTCCTCATAAATACAGGAACTAGTGATCGCATTTGAGATGCGGACCTGAAAAGTATTTTCTGCTTCAAAATCCCACATTTGCAACGCTGTACGTGAAACTGGATATTACTAAAATATGGTAATTAGATTTGTTGCACAGATTACTTACACCGAAGAATTCATTAAGAACTTTCAAGAGCAAACAATACCTGTCGCTGGGATAATTAGTGGAATGTGAAACCTCTGGACGTAACAAGGCGAGCATTGCTGAACGCAAGTTTAAAGAAGCACTAGCAATTCTACAGCGGATCATGGTACCTTAATAACAATAAACAGCAAGGTAATTAACTAAATGGAATCTGTACTGCAAGATCGGTCTACAATTTAGAGTTGGTCATTCTGATGAGAGATGTGAGGATTCCGTTAGTTACTGGTGGGATCATTTCTTTAAAAAGATTTAGCCAAACAGCGTCAGAACTGCTACACTGTATGCATGAACCTAAATGAAACAGCTATGAACTCGGCGAAGTACTCCCACGTACTCAGTCGCACATAACAACCTAAACAAGTCAAAAAAATCGCATCTTACCTGGAAGATATTTACACCATTCCACTAGACCTAACTGTCAATGGCCACATCCATCCCCATGAATATGAACGCACAAATGTAGGTACGCTGCCCCTTGCACTGTACCTACTGAACTTACACAGAATTCCACAGACATGCCTAAATGAACCAATAATAATTAAAGACACAACACAAAAATTACACAAGTAAAATACTGCGCATGGTAACGATTCAACAAAGTGGCCTGAAGGATGTTTTCCATGTAAACTATTCTCCTTTACATCACCCTTTACCTTAGCTTTTATGCAGAGTAACAGAAAATATCAAAATTTCAACTGTTTCTTAAGCCTGATAAATCACTGTCTCAAGCATAATCATACAGCACCATCTGCCACATGTCTTTCTTCACCATCTGCCACATGTCTGCCTTCAGCTTACGTACAGCGTACCATAATCCCACTAGCTCCCAATGCTTTGAGCAAACTCACCGTAGAAATCCATCAGCATTTAGCAACGCTTCTAGCTATTCCCGACACCTAATGTGGCTTCTATCTTTACTTCTCGACAGACTGCTTCACCTAATCCACCTGTAGACAGCAGGCACTCCCAAACCACCAAATATCCCTCCCCACCTACGTCCACCAATGTGGCGAAGGCAAAGTGGAATAGATCACCGTGAAGGTGATTGTCGTTGTTGTGGTCTTCAGTCCGAAGACTGATTTGATACAACTCCCCATGCTACTCTACCCAGTGCAAGCCTCTTCATCTCTGAGTAACCACTGCGACCCACATACTCGTACTTCTGAATCTTCTTAATGTATTCATCTCTTGGTCTCCATCTACGATTTAACCCCCCCCCCCCCTCCCCTCCACGTTTCCCTCCAGTACCAAATTGGTGTTCCCTTGATGGGTCGGAATGTGTCCTACCAACCGATCCCTTCTTCTTGTCGGTTTGTGCCACAAATTTCTCTTCTCACCAATTCTATTCAGTACCTCCTCATTAGTTAAGTAGTCCACTCAACTAATTTTCAGCATTATTCTGTAGCACCACATTTCAAAAGCTTCTATTCTTTCCTTGTCTTTTTTTTTTTGCTTTTCCGGTGTTGGAAGGATTTGGCCGTTGTCTTTTATTGCAAGGTTTCCGGGGGACGCCGGCATTATCTGACAGATGATTCTCGGCCTCTTGTCTCAGATAGCGCACGTGTGGAGGCTCCTTCCTTGTCCACGGCAGAATATGCAGGCCCTGTATGGTCCCGATGCACACATGCCAAAAAAGTCACTACAGTCCTTAATGAAACATGCAGGCTAACAACAGGATGCATGAAGCCCACTCCACTTGGGAAAATATACAAAGCAGCTGGATTCTCATCTCCTGAATCCCGAAGAATTGCGCACGAACATACAGAAAAATTTAAACAGATTTTCGACGAGCGCCACCCGATGCATGTTTCTTCGTGTGGACGTAGCAGACTTAAATCCCGCAAGAGATTTCTCACTAGTGAATTGAACGAGCCTCCGAAGGACTACCCTGCCTCACGGGAAATACCCAGCGGCAGTACATCAAGCTGGAAGATTTTGAGAACACTGAACCGCATCAGAACAGGCGTAGCACCAGTTAAAGCAAACCTAGTCAAATGGGGCTTCATGGTCGAAGTAGACAACAAATGCGACTGTGGTGAAGTTCAGGATATGGAACACCTTCTACAGTGTTCCATCTGCCCCACAAGGTGTACCCTTGACGAACTATGGCTTGAGAAGAGAGAAACATTGGACTTGGCCCGACATTGGGCTGAAAGGCTTTGAAACAAATCTCCGGACACAAAAAAGTAAGTAAAGTAAGTTTTCTTGTCTAAACTGTTTATCGTCCACAAAGCTAATTTGTGAAAAAAGTACCGGAAAAGTATATTATTGTGGGTATGTTGTAAAAAGAAGGAAAGTATATGAGAATGGATGTTATCATAATGAAGGCAAGGATATGGGAATATAGATGAAACATGGATGTTATCTTTAATGAAGGCAAGAATATGGTAATATACATGAGCATCTCAGTCAAATTTGTACTACCTGTCCAAGGACGTAGAATATACGAGAGTGTGCTGGAAAGTAATGCCACCGAAATTTTAATTTTGTTGTCAGTTTCGATTGAGATACATTGAAGTGAGAAAAGTCTTGGGATGCTACCTAATATGGTGTCGCACCACCTTTTACCCATCATAGTGCAGCAGCTTGATGCGGCATGAACTCAACGAGTCGTTGGAAGTCCCCTGCAGCTTCCATAGCTGTTCATAATTGCGAAAGTGTTGCCGGTGCAGGATGTTGTGCACGAACTGACCTATCGATTACGTTTGATAAATGGTCTGTGGGCTTCATGGCGGGCTATCTGGGTGGCCAAATCATTCACTCGAATTGTCCAGAATGTTCTTAAAATCCATCGCGAATACTTGTGGTCCGGTGATATAACATCGTTGTTTGGAAACACGAAGTCCACGAATAGCTGCAAATGGTGTCCAAGTAGCTGCACGTGATCATTTCCAGTAAATGATGGGTTCAGCTGGACCAGAGGACCCAGTCACTTGCATGTAAACACATCCCACATCATTATAGAACCACCACTAGTTTGCACAGTGCCTTGTTGACAACTTGGGCCCAATGCTTTGTGGGGTCGGCGCACCACTCTAGCGGTATCATCAGCTCTTACCCACTGATTTCGGAACTCATCTGACCAGGCCACAGTTTTAGGTCTTCTAGAGTCCAACCGATATGGTCATGAGACCAGGAGAGGCACTGCAGGTGATATGCTAGTAAAGGCACTCGCGATGGTCGTCTGTTTCCATAGCCCATTAATACCAAATTCCGTAGTATTGTCCAAACAGATACTTCCGTCGTATGTCCCACAATGATTTTTGCGGTTATTTCAACCATTGTTGCATGTCTGTCAGCACTGACAACTATACGAAAATGCCACTGCTCCCGATCGGTCAGTGAAGGCCGTCTGCCACTGCATTGTCCGTGGTGAGAGGTAATACCTGAAATTTGGTATTCTCGGCACGTACTTGAGACTCTGGATCTCGGAATATAGAATTCCTTAGTGATTTTCAAAATGGTATGGCCCATGCGTCTAGATCCAACTGACTTTCCGCGTTCAAAGTCTGTTAATTCCCGTCGCGCGACCACAATAACGTCGGAAACTTTTTCACATGAATCACCTGAGTGCAAACGACAGCTTTACCAGTGTACTACTCTTTTGTACCTTGTGTACGTGATACTATCGCCATCAGTGTATGTGCATATCGCTATCCCACGAATTTGCCACATCACTGAATTGCATGTCATCATGTTATTCGGTCGACTTTTCCGCTTCGCTGACTCAAGTTACAGCCCTCTGGTGGTAGAGGCTCCGAATTGTAGAGTGTAACATGGCGGTGTACAACACTACTATTTCGGTGCGTGGAAACAGCGTGCTGTAATCCAATTTCTAACCGCAGAAAACTTGCCTCCAATTAAAATCCATAGAAGAATGAAAGCTGTGTACGGTGGTGTTTGTATCGACATTGCATCGTCATCAGTAATGTGCGATGCTGGGTTGTTCGTGCTAGTAGTGAAGGAAACGGTGGTGCTAAGCTCATCGTGTGTGACGAAGCTCGGAGTGGCTGACCAACCGACGAAACTGATTCGAATCGGATTGATGAATTCACCAGCGACAATCGTTGGATAACACAGACTCAGCTCTCAGATATATGTGACATATCACAAGAGAACGTATAGGTCATAAATACAGAACTGTGAAACAATAAACTGGTAGCCAAGATCGCAGGAATTCTTTTTATTCCATGATTACCGGTTTCGGCGAAACTAAAGCCGCCATCATCGGATCTTAGGATACATGCAGGTTACAACATCAAGGCAGACAATGGTGATGTTGTAACCTGTATGTGTCCTTTAGATCCGATGATGGCGGCTCTAGTTTCCCCGAAACCGGCAATCGTGCAATAAAAAGAATTCCTGCGATCTTGGCTGCCAGTTTATTGTTTTACAACCCTCTAGATCGCTCCCACATGAACGCAATGTGCTCCCTATAAAAAAGTGCAGAACTGTGGTACAGAAAACCCTGTGCATGGTGAGTGCCTCGACTGCTCAGCTCGGAACAGAGGAGACTGGACATCCATCAACAATTTCTTTTGCATTCTGAGTTGGAGGATGATGGGTTCCTTAACAACGTTGGAGATAGTGATAGGAGCCGTGTTCACCATTTTGACCCAGAAAACAAGAGAGCATCAATGGAATTCTGCCACAAAGGATCAACGACGCCAAAATAAGTTCAAGACCATGCCATCAGCAGGCAAGTTTATGCTCACAGTGCTGTGGGATGTTCAAGGTGCGGTGCATTTGGTATTCATACCTAAAACATGGAGTATCCTCTCCTTCACTCCTTCAGCATGACAATAACGGGCCACACATGCGCTGTATCATCTGCAACAATGCGACGCCCGGGCTCAGTGTCACTGATCATCCCCCATACAGTCCCGACTTGATTTCCAGCCGAGTTTCGTCTATTAAAGAGCAGGCTCGGTAACTTTAATTTGATAATCATGCAGCGGTGCAAACGGAAGTGAGATTGAGGCTCCGTGAACAAATGCAGACATTCTACAGTAACAGTGTCAACAAACTGGTTTCTCGTTGGGAGAAATGTGTTCGTAGCCGGGATGACTTTGTTGACAACTATATGTACATAAATAAAGAAACAGAATGTTATTAAGGGTTCCCAGAATGAAATTTTCACTCTGCAGCAGAATGTGCGCTGATGTGAAACTTCCTGGCAGATTGAAACTGTGTGCTGGAGCGAGACTCGAACTCGGGACCTTTGCTTTTCGCGTGCAAGTGCTCTACCAACTACCCAAGCCCGACTTACGAACCCTCCTCATAGCTTTAATTTCGCTAGGCTGTGACTAAGCCATGTCTCCACAATATCCTTTCTTCCAGAAGTGCTAGTTCTGCAAGTTTTGCAGGAGAGCTTGTGGGAAGTTTGGACGGTAGGAGACGAGGTGCTGGCGGAATTAAAGCTATGAGGAGGGTCGTGAGTCGTGCTTGGGTAGATCAGTTGGTAGAGCACTTGCCCGTGAAAGGCAAAGGCCCTGAGTTCGAGCTTCGGTCCGGCACACAGTTTTAATCTGCCAGGAGGTTTAATAAAGGTTGTTTTAATTTTTAAAAGCTTTAAGAGTTTTCACATGAAAAATTCAGAGGCATTACATTTCAGCACTCCCTCGTATATTCATTGTCCAGATTATGGACTAGTTAACTATGATTAATGAAGAAGGTTGGTAATACTCCGACATCACCACCATATACAGGCCGCAGGAGGTATTAAGCCTCCAGCTTCTCAGACACCGACGCTGCTCCACGCACGACTCTTCGCTCCTGACAGGTCAGAACAAAGGCTGTCGTTAAAATATCGATATATAGGTATTTTTCAAAAAAAATATGTCGATGTACGCTGGCGACAAATTTTTCACGGATATATCGACATCGAGACGGCAATATCGAGTGCCCATATTTTTATTTTATATTATATTTTTCGTAATTTTCGGTAAATATTTGAAATTGTTCTTTTGGTCGAGCGGTCTAAGGCGCTGTAGTCATGGACTGTGGTTCGAGTCCTCCCTCGGGCATGGGTGTGTATTTTTGTCCTTAGGATAATTTAGGTTAAGTAGTGTGTAAGCTTAGGGACTGATGACCTTAGCAGTTAAGTCCCATAGGATTTCACACACATTTGAACAATTGTTCTTTTGTAATTGTAGTGGAATATAATTTTACTTTCACTGTGTGAAGGAGTCTTACTACTTTTTCAGCTTTCATCACGTCCAGTCTTTCTCTTTGACTGTGTGAAGCATGAACAGATGGCACAAAGGAGAAGTCCGATTGCACTGGGGGTGTGGCAGTGTGAACAAAATAACAAGATATCCGATGTGAAGAAAGAGCACACCAGTTGCGTTAGAAAACAACTTTAAACGCAACTAGTGTGCTATTCCTTCACGTCGACGTTCTTCAAAAACAGTTACTGAAACTAATGAACAAAAATCTGAGTGACAAGAATTGTCTTTGCGGTGGACGGAGACGTGTGCGGGAAATGATGACGTAATCGGCGCTACCAACAGAAACAGCATCTTTCAATTTCACCACGCAGTTTTGACACTACGACTGCTAGTTCACTGGCATTTGCAGAAACGAAAAAACAGCGTAGTCAACATGAAGTGTTCCAGTCAAATCTGATATGTGACGAAACTGAACGACGGACCCATCGGACACCTTTTATTGTGCCACTCACATGCAATTACATTGTTAGCGACGTGGTTGTCGCCAAGCATGAATGTGCATCGTTTTCCTGCAAGTTCTTGCTTTAAGGGTGACAAGCAGGCTGGTAGCTTGTTGATGTACGGAATATCTAATAATAAATCAGTACTTAGACAGCTCTAGAACTGGCAGTTATTTGCAATGTGCACCCGATATTTTTTGTGGCTGGTAAGTCGACACTTTGTCCTGCGATATATCGACGTACCGATAATTTTTCCGATATGTCGTAGGCCGTGAAAGAAACTTTTTTTTAATATCGATAAATCGGATTCCCGATATTTTCAAAAATATCAACAGTCCTTGCGGGATCCCTGCGTCGTCTGAAGTGGCCCGATCCAAGCTGGTTGGTTGAGCGACACACCGCTTGGAGCAACACCGTCGCCTCCGGTGCGAGTATGTGACACTGGCTGCGCTCTCTGTTTCAACTCCTAGTTCCAGTAGCGCCTCTAAGAACCGCGGGAGGCTACGCTTGCCACCGCTCGTGCCTCCTCGCAGCCCTGGCACGACTCATCATAGCCGGCCGGGGTGGCCGAGCGGTTCTAGGCGCTACAGTCTGCCTCGGGCATGGATGTGTGTGATGTTCTTAGGTTAGTTAGGTTTAAGTAGTTCTAAGTTCTAGGGGACTGATGACCTTAGAAGTTAAGTCCCATGGTGCTCAGAGCCATTTGAACCATTGGACTCATCATAATACTTACGCTCGAAGGTCTTCCTGTCAGCGCCTTACAGAAGGGCTGTGAGTGAGAGCAGGAAATGGCCACTGAGAATGCCTACATTCGACTCTTGATTCTGATTGGTTGCAAGGTTTAGGTGTCACACATTTTTTTTGGAGCAGTCTGGAGCCAGTGAGGTCGAGGCAGGCCCCGTGGGTTTCAGGCCTCAAATCGTGGGCCCTCTGGGGTGTAGTTTGTATGCTTAAGTGGTGCTCATTCCGGAGTTCTGTATTTAGTGATCCCACACGATCAAAGAGATTGCTTTTACGGTATGGAAAGCTTGTAATTCATTCGAAAGTACGTTCCCGGGTGTGGGCGTCGAATTCTGCGTAGGTATTTTCCTGTATTACTCACTGAGCCTTCTGGATTAGTGGGTGTGGACTTGCTCCGTCATAACAGGCCTCACAACAACAAAGCGTGGAAGCATTACCTAGCTGGACGTCGTGTCAAATAAAAATCATGAACCGACTTAGGATTAATTCATGCCAATACATTTAATTGTTGCCATGCAAATTTGAGTGTGTGTTTTAGAGTACCATTCTCCATTGACTTTAAACTGTATTTGTGTTTTGTTGTTATGGTCATTATCAATGGCAGTTACTACTAGCCACTTGAAGGTGCTGCACTGAATTTTTAGCGGTGAATCTTCCCTGTACAGTGTTCGGATCTCAGAATCTTTTCTGAAAGTACACTGCACAACACAATTGAAGGGTCACTTATTTGGAACCCTGTCACTGTCTCCCATTACGTCGCACAAGTTTGAAATTTTGCTCAAAGGTGTCTACAACATTCCCCTGTAATGGTGCAAAAGCGTGGCTCCCTGCGATATCACTCTCGGCGACGCTTCAAACAGCAAGGTGCCGACACGTACGAAAAAAAAAGCAAAAATTCAGAAGTTCACGTGAGATGTAAGGTATGGTTATTGTCTGTCACCAAACTGGTCCAAAATTCTGCCAAGCACCCCCGTGGCTGTGTCACACTATGGGAAGGTCGTAACACTCCCTCTCACCCACATTTCACTCCTTTTGATGCATCTGCAGTGGGTGTCAGAAAAGCGACACCTAACATTGGAATCATGCAGTTTTCTTATGGCTCACCGAAGGAGACATTTCAGACAAACCGCCACTCAGAATCGACATAAAAAGGGTTCAGGAGGTGGCATAATGGGCGTAGATGAATCTCTCTCTTCTCTTGGGGCGTTCTTTTACCAACATTTCGTGATCAGAAACGACAGTTTGCAGGGTGACGTGCAACAGAAAATTAGGCGTACATTTACTATTCTTTGGTTTAAGAGACCATTACTTACTTTCGGTCATCTGATGTTCTTAACAGTCTTTGACACTGCTCACCCCCCTGCTCGATTCAACGCTTCTCTAAGGATGTCGTAAGATTAAAACCCCTTCGAATGCTGTGTGGACCCTATGGTACGCAGTGCGAGCACAATTATTTCTCTGCTATACGAGGTGGAACCTCTAGGGACTGTTAAAAACCATTCGAAGAAACCTGAACGTGATCTGAACCAGCAACGAGTGTTAATGCTTTTTCAGCCCTATTGTTTCGCACCTTTCTGTGGCGTCACCATATGGGCCTGCAACATTGATACACGCATGAGGAAAACGGCGAAGGTTACCTCTAAGACGCCCAGTTTGGCAACACACTCAGTGCCAGCTGCTCACCTCTGCTGAGCACATTAAAAATGTACGTGTACAGAGATTGCCATCTCTTCTATCTCTAGACGCCTGCAAGCAGGCAACTCCTAGACACGCTGCTGCTCTACCGCCTGCTTGCAGCCTTGTGGTACAGGAAAAGAGTCATAGGGGTGCACGAGTGGTGGCGTTGGACAGAATTGTGTTATCTATTGCTAATGTGACATAATGAACCCACCTTACAGCTCACATGAACTTCTCACTCTGGCCTTTATTTTGCATGTGCTGATTGAAGTATCACCGGACCTGAGGGTGATGTTGCAGTCCACCACAGGTTTGCATTACAGAGGGCCGGCCGCGGTGGTCTAGCGGTTCTAGGCGCTCAGTCCGGAACCGAGGGGCTGCTACGGTCGCAGGTTCGAATCCTGCCTCGGGCATGGATGTGTGTGATGTCCTTAGGTTAGTTAGGTTTAAGTAGTTCTAAGTTCTAGGGGACTGACGCCCACAGATGTTAAGTCCCATAGTGCTCAGAGCCATTACAGAGGAACGTTGTCGGTAACTATGAGCCAAATGTCAAACTTGTGCATCGCAATGGGAGACAACTATAGTTAAAAAAAATGATTCGTTAATTGTGTTGCGCTGTGTAGGACTCTAATTATTGACTTTTGAGCCATGAAGTTTAACCCTGTTTCAAAGTTCAAAACCAG
Organism: Schistocerca piceifrons; assembly: GCF_021461385.2. Taxonomy (NCBI): domain Eukaryota; kingdom Metazoa; phylum Arthropoda; class Insecta; order Orthoptera; family Acrididae; genus Schistocerca; species Schistocerca piceifrons. The sequence continues at coordinate 360,433,686 of NC_060139.1, read as the reverse complement.
ACGGACAACCCTTATTTCCACGTCCGCCAATAAACATTTCCGATTGAAGTCACGGGCAGTACGTCCTTTATTTGTCCCGCAAACCAAACGTCGGCAGGAATGCGTGGATTCACAACGCGAAGGCGAGAGTAACATAAAACTCTTCTCCTCGGACGAGAAACAGAAATGTGTGCAGATGCTAGGGATTTTATTTGCTGATCATGTCGACATTATCCTGGGACGTCTATCTCTCCTTTAGAGCTGATGATTAACGTATACCTAAGACATGGGTGTGATGTTTGTCATGTGACTAGGGCCTCCCATTCGGGTAGACCGTTCGTCGGGTACAAGTCTTTCGATTTGACATCGCTTCGGCGACTTGCGCGTCGATGGGGATGAAATGATGATGATTAGGACAACACCCAGTCCCTGAGCGGAGAAAATCTCCTACACAGCTGGGAATCGAAGCCGGGCCCTTAGGATTGACATACTGTCGCGCTGTCTTCCCTCTTATCTTTCCTCGATCTTAACGCTCTTGTTTGAACAACACGGCAGACAAATTTGCTGCGTCAGAGCAGAAATCTTTTTGTCCCACTCCGTTATCCAGTCGTCTCCGCCAAGCCCTTTACGATTGCGGTTATATGAATTTGGTATAATCACTTTCGCTATATCGGGCAACTGATTATTCACATCTCCGCCTTCAAAAGGCATTCAGTGACCTACCTACGAAAACAGAAATAATGTTTTCCTTTGTTTTTGTATCCATCCCTTAGTCCATTATAGCTAGGTACAGTCTTAGACATAGAAACTAACCGCCGGCCGGCCGCCACAGAGACTGTCCGAGTCGTTCACTTAAGGTGGCCAATAAAACTGACCGCCCCTGACAACTCTTAAGTCCGGCAATCTGCACAATCTGGCAACACTGTAAGATGCGGAAGTGTTAGGAGGAAGTGTCGTCTACTTCCGAGTTCTTCTCGGGTTGTGCGAGCCCGTGGTCTAGTGGTAATCGTCATGCATTCTAAACTTATAGCCGCCTGTGCGCATCCAACAGCATTTTCTTTTTACCACATTTCGGTCTAAAGTTATGAGTCTGATTGAACATCGGAGAACATTCTACACACCAGCAATAACAAGTACTTCCAGAAACAATTCCACAGGACAGCTCGTGGCTGCGTCGCAATCATAACAGCTTACGCTCGAGCGTTTCCTCGCGCTGCAGCGGCTACCGGCCACCGGCCAGACGCCACCCGCCGCCTGAAATCCGGCGCCGCCCACGTGAACGCGGCGCCACGCTTTCAGCGTATGTATCAACTGCCATTTTCGAATTTGAAGTTCTAGTTATCATGTTGCAGTTAAGCATTAGATTTTGCATACTTGAAAATCATGAGCTACGGTTATGCATTGTAAAATTGAGTCGCAAGTGGAAAAAGGTGTAACATCTGCAACACAACGTTTACTTTTGGTATAACATAGGGGTGAATGCAGAGGAGGCAGCTAGGAAGATTTGAACTGTGCTTGGAGCGAGTGCTTTTGGGAAAAATACGCCAGAAAAAGATATTCTTGTTTCAACAAAGATCGTTCTGGCATGAATGATTTTCCACATTAAGGAAGTCTCGAGTACAGATATATGTGATAGATTACCATTTTACCATCATGTGACATTTGCATTCAACAGGCAAAGTTCAGAAGTCTGGTGTAGGAGTACTGCATGCTCTAATTCGAAACAACTAAAATCAACGGAGTGACTATTATTGAACGTCATCAGGTCGCTCATTGAGCATTCCTATGCAGTACTGTTACCGGTGACGTGTTATGATGTCTTTATCGTTAACTTCCTAAGAAGAAATGAAAGGCTGAGCCCCACCAAAAGACGTAAACTAGAGCAAAGAGTAGTGTGAACATAATATTTTACATGTGATAGCTCCAAAAGTGTGTTTTGGGCTACGAATTCTGCTCCAAGGGGTGTGTGCAACAAAGCTGGAATTAGTTGTCAACAACTGAGACACCTTTCGGTCGCAGTGTAAGAAAATCGAGCAACAAAACTACATCACCTATGCTACTGCATGATAACACACTATGTTGATTTGAGAAACAAAACTATCCAGGAGATTGATAGGAAAGTCGTCTCTCGGGCACTTGTATTCATAGGGAAGTCCTCTCTTAAGCACTTGTCCCTCTCATCATATATTTGTAAAATTTTACCTTTCCCGCTCTTGATCGATCAACCGTCAAGGCAATTCATTTCTAGCCGAAAATACTCTTAAGACTACTCTGGTTTAATGACATTGCTAGAACCAGTAGGTTTCTACGGGCGTAGAATTTGTAAACAACTTCAGCATTGTCAGATTGTTTTAGATATCGTGAAAGAAAATTCTGCTGCTGATTAATTTCTCTTTGATGATTACTGTTCCGTTTAGTAACCTAATGGAAAATGCAATTAAAATATTCACTGTACTAATAGAAATTAAATTCAGCTTACTACAGAAACATCACGACGGCAGTCTATCTTAATAAAGCATTAAGTGTCTGTAAGACGATTGTGCCTATTTTAACACGAATTAGTAGTATATTACCGACTTTTGAGTTCGAAAACAACTGTATATACTTCATTTCCTGTATATTCGCAAGTATTATGAAAATGTGGCATTTCATAGATAAAATTATGTATTCACAACAACAAAAAATATGTCGACAGAAAACAAAAGTGGCATTATGAATTTGGCAGTACCTTAAGGTCTTCGCTCTGACACTAAGGGTTATTGAAAGTAGCAAGACGCATTTTTCTCGAGCCTTGTCTTACGATTCCCTTACTGGGTTTGTATCTGCCTGCTTGTAGCTCTGCTACAAAAGAATTAAAAATCTGGCTTTCAGCGAGTCTCGAAAGGCGAACGAAAGGAGCTTGCACCTGGTAGCCAAGTATGTTACCTGGGAACTGGTTTTTTCCTAGAGTGGGAAGACATCCTTTTGTGGTTGAATTGTTGGCAAATGTCAGTCAGACGTGTGCCGTTGGTCTAAGCGTTTCGCTGTGTTGAATTTGTACCAATGATTTTTCTACACGTTTTTTCTGTCACAAATAGAGTGTTGAAGTCTCCCATTAATATTTTCACGTCATCTTGATGAATTTTGCTCATAGTATTCCATAGTGTTCCAGAATTTTTCGACATTTTCGGTGTTTTTCTTATTTTCGATGTTGGTGGGGGCATGTGCATTGATGAGTGTATATTTTTTACTGGGGCTCTGAATGGGCATAGTCATAAGTGGATTGTTGATGGGCCGGCCGCGGTGGCTGAGCAGTTCTAGGCGCTTCATTCCGGAACCGCGCGACTGCTACGGTCGCAGGTTCGAATCCTGCCTCGGGCATGGATGTGTGTGATGTCCTTAGGTTAGTTAGGTTTAAGTAGTTCTAAGTTCTAGGGGACTGATTACCTCCGCTGTTAAGTCCCATAGCGCTCAGAGCCATTTGAACCATTTAATTGTTGATGGGTGTGATCTCTTTGACAGAGTTGATGATAGATCTGTGTTCGAGAAATGCAATGCCGAAGATTGGTACGCCTTTGGCTACCTTTTGTTGTATTTTTCTCTTGAGGATGCATTGGTTTCCGTAATGCAAGGTTTCATTGTCAGTTAGTCGTGGTTCTTGAAGAGCAAGGATAAGAATTTTTTGTCGGTCGCTTTCTTTTGTGAGATTATTTCGTTTTCGTGCTTTGATCAATGTATCGATATTTAGTTTTCAAATGCATGATTTCTGCTTGTAGGGAAATTTACCAGAGATCTTCGATATTCTCTGCCGTGCTAACCTGGACTCCCCAGAATCCGAAAATCCAGCTGCCGCCTGCCGACAGCCGGGTTGTGTACCACCTGTGGTAAAGTTGACTTTGTTTGCACAGTTCATGTCTGTTTCTGTTTCATTGGTTTGACTTGGACCGGACAGGACCAGAGGGTGTTGAAGCCTTCGGAAACAAATATTTTCAGCCGAGCTCATTGAGCTAACAGACGGTGACCAGAATAGCAGTGATTTTCATTCAGACGTGTCTCTGGATTTTGGGTTCAACGGATTGAGTAGACGTTCAGGATTGTGTTAGTATTTGGTTCACCCCAAGTATTTGATTTCCTCGGTACCACCCATACGGGGGAGATTTTCCCTTATCGGCCACACGGGATTTTTATTATTATTATTGTCATTATGTCATCAGAAAATCGGATATGGTGTATCTTCGCACCACTGAAATAGATGTGTATTGTTCGATTCAGTATTTCCACCAAATAAATATGGGTTATAATTACGTTACATTGCTGCTAGTAGGAATATTTCTCACTTTTTCTTAGAGTAATAGAAGGCAGATTTCAGACTACCTAACAGATCAAAACGAAAATTTCTGTTCCGACACTGACAATGTTGAGTATTTATGGAAAAAGTTCAAGGCAATCGTAAAATGCGTTTTAGACAGGTACGTGCCGAGTAAAACTGTGAGGGACGGGAAAAACCCACCGTGGTACAACAACAAAGTTAGGAAACTACTGCGAAAGCAAAGAGAGCTTCACTCTAAGTTTAAACGCAGCCAAAACCTCTCAGACAAACAGAAGCTAAACGATGTCAAAGTTAGCGTAAGGAGGGCTATGCGTGAAGCGTTCAGTGAATTCGAAAGTAAAATTCTATGTACCGACTTGACAGAAAATCCTAGGAAGTTCTGGTCTTACGTTAAATCAGTAAGTGGCTCGAAACAGCATATCCAGACACTCCGGGATGATGATGGCATTGAAACAGAGGATGACACGCGTAAAGCTGAAATACTAAACACCTTTTTCCAAAGCTGTTTCACAGAGGAAGACCGCACTGCAGTTCCTTCTCTAAATCCTCGCACACACGGAAAAATGGCTGACATCGAAATAAGTGTCCAAGGAATAGAAAAGCAACTGGAATCACTCAACAGAGGAAAGTCCACTGGACCTGACGGGATACCAATTCGATTCTACACAGAGTACGTGAAAGAACTTGCCCCCCTTCTAACAGCCGTGTACCGCAAGTCTCCAGAGGAACGGAAGGTTCCAAATGATTGGAAAAGAACACAGGTAGTCCCAGTCTTCAAGAAGGGTCGTCGAGCAGATGCGCAAAACTATAGACCTATATCTCTGACGTCGATCTGTTGTACAATTTTAGAACGTGTTTTTTGCTCGAGAATCATGTCGTTTTTGGAAACCAAGAATTTACTATGTAGGAATCAACATGGGTTCCGGAAACAGCGATCGTGTGAGACCCAACTCGCTTTATTTGTTCATGAGACCCAGAAAATATTAGATACAGGCTCCCAGGTAGATGCTATTTTTCTTGACTTCCGGAAGGCGTTCGATACAGTTCCGCACTGTCACCTGATAAACAAAGTAAGAGCCTACGGAATATCAGACCAGCTGTGTGGCTGGATTGAAGAGTTTTTAGCAAACAGAACACAGCATGTTGTTATCAATGGAGAGACGTCTACAGACGTTAAAGTAACCTCTGGCGTGCCACAGGGGAGTGTTATGGGACCATTGCTTTTCACAATATATATAAATGACCTAGTAGATAGTGTCGGAAGTCCCATGCGGCTTTTCGCGGATGATGCTGTAGTATACAGAGAAGTTGCAGCATTAGAAAATTGTAGCGAAATGCAGGAAGATCTGCAGCGGATAGGCACTTGGTGCAGGGAGTGGCAACTGACCCTTAACATAGACAAATGTAATGTATTGCGAATACATAGAAAGAAGGATGCTTTATTGTATGATTATATGATAGCGGAACAAACACTGATAGCAGTTACTTCTGTAAAATATCTGGGAGTATGCGTGCGGAACGATTTGAAGTGGAATGATCATATAAAATTAATTGTTGGTAAGGCGGGTAGCAGGTTGAGATTCATTGGGAGAGTCCTTAGAAAATGTAGTCCATCAACAAAGGAGGTGGCTTACAAAACACTCGTTCGACCTATACTTGAATATTGCTCATCAGTGTGGGATCCGTACCAGATCGGGTTGACGGAGGAGATAGAGAAGATCCAAAGGAGAGCGGCGCGTTTCGTCACAGGGTTATTTGGTAAGTGTGATAGCGTTACGGAGATGTTTAACAAACTCAAGTGGCAGACTCTGCAAGAGAGGCGCTCTGCATCGCGGTGTAGCTTGCTCGCCAGGTTTCGAGAGGGTGCGTTTCTGGATGAGGTATCGAATATATTGCTTCCCCCTACTTATACCTCCCGAGGAGATCACGAATGTAAAATTAGAGAGATTAGAGCGCGCACGGAGGCTTTCAGACAGTCGTTCTTCCCGCGAACCATACGCGACTGGAACAGGAAAGGGAGGTAATGACAGTGGCACGTAAAGTGCCCTCCGCCACACACCGTTGGGTGGCTTGCGGAGTACAAATGTAGCTGTAGATGTAGACAGTTGCAACCTGTTACTCCATCATAGGGATTTATGTGCGCAGCATTGTTGCAATACAGACGTTCAAATTATCCGATATCTGTAATTTCATTTCGATACCAGATCGTTCGAATCGGATTCAGCCAGTCAGTCTTAATATGGATATCCGACTACGACTCTAACCATTTGATAGACTGGGTAAACCACGTTCTTAATCGGACTGTTGAATCTAGATCATTTATCTATGACAGGGCCTGAATTCTCAAACACTGTGGAAAATAATAATACAATGTGCTTATTACCAATACGTTATTTAAATATAAATATATGAGCTAACGAGATAACAGTTTATTTACAGGAGCAGAGCCCCATCCATCGTAGCAGAGCAGTGCGAGATTGGTTTCAGGGCCAAGAGAGGATAAAGCTGCTTCCGCTTGTTCCACGATCATCGATCATCAACCAGATAGAGAATATGTGGGCAGAGGTAACAAGGTCGTTGCCATGTGGACATATAAATGCAAGCGACCTTTGGACGAATATAGAAAACGTATGGTGGGAAGTAAACCATCACGCTACACTGTCGACGACTTAATGAAAACAATGCCCCTACGCCTTCGAGAAATCTTACGTAATGATCGTGGGTGGGTTGGTTACTAAAAGTATACTCGTCCACAAAACCCATGTGGACAATTATCTGATAATCGGACAAGCTTTGCTTTGTCGCAGCTCTTTAGCATACAAGTCCATTTACTATCAGTCTCCTCCTTACAATTCTTGCAATGCAATTGCAAGGTAATTGAAAAATCTCATCCACTCGACGCCAACTGATGAATTGGCTGGTGCATGTGTTGTTCAACACACAGTAGTAGTCACCCTCACTGGAATCAATGACTGTGTGTGTGTGTGTGTGTGTGTGTGTTTTCGTGTTCACGCACAATCTGAATCAATACTATTAACATTAGAGAGACAACCATCAATAAATATTGCATCAAATATGACTGTAAAGTATTTTAATGCGATGGGAAGTAACAAAACTGAATTTTTACCCATCTCACGACCTGCATATTACGTTAAGTAAGATCTATTAACTCCATAGTATCGTTAGCAGAGACAGTGCGCTCTTGTTGTCGAGGCTCGCAGCAAGTGCAGCGATTAGCAGTGCCCAGTGCCGCCGCGGCTTGCTTATGTTGGCTGAGCGTGGACACTGCAGCAGACGCTTTGCCATAAACAGAAAGAAATCACCTTGGCTCTGACTGCAGCGAGCGGATATCACTGCCTGCGTGTTCCTATAGTAACCAACGTGAGACTCTACTCACAGGTGGAAGCGTATATTTCATTTCCTCTTCTCATCTTAACGCCCTTGTTTTAGTATGAAGTGAGAAAATAAGCACGAAAAGCTAAAGTTCCTGAGAAGCATATCAGTCATTTCCTCTTCTCATATCATAACTTTTGTTTTAGTATGAAGTAAAAAGATAAACAGTTTAGGGTTGTGAAGCATAATATGACACCAGATTCTTATCGTAGGCGCTATCTGAAACGCAAAAATCAGGGAGCTGTCCATTCTTTTGTCCAACAGTCTGTCTCCTTTCATGCATTACTCCCGCTAGGAGATTCATATTTAAGGACCGGTGGGCATCAAGTATTTCAGCAGAACAAGCCTTATGTTATTGTGCTAATTACGGTATGGAAAAAATGCAACAAAGACGATTTCCGCTAAGGCAGTGGGGATATTTGCACATGTCTGTATTCAGCAATGACTGCCAGCTGCCACAACACTTCACAGAATCCATGCGGCAGGCAATACAACTCTGCGTGCACTTCAGACTTCATTCAGTAAGACGTCAGGAGATGGATGGGAACGTCAAATTAAGGTCGCTTTCCGGATGGTTCAAATGGCTCTGAGCACTATGGGACTTAACATCTGAGGTCATCAGTCCCCCAGAACGTAGAACTACTCAAACCTAACTAACCTAAGGACATCAGACACATCCATGCCCGAGACAGGATTCGAACCTGCGACCGCAGCGGTCGCGCGGTTCCAGACTGTAGCGCCTAGAACCGCTCGGCCACCCCGGCCGGCATACTTGCACACTGACCATTTGTTATTTGCCTAAATATGAACTACAATCTGATTCGCATATATGTGACATGGGTTAGCGCCGGCACAAAGCAATGACTAAGGGTTGGATGTCGTTGAAGGCCCGTTTCATTGATGGCAAGACAAATGTTCGCAAATCACCTCTATTGCCTCAAAAAACAATTGCATCTTAAATATCGAAGGACCGACGTCCACACTGTCACAGCGCATTGAAATACAGCAACGACGGCAGATGAAAATTTGTGACCGACTGGGCTTCGAACCGGGACCTCCTGCTTACTAGACAGACGTGCTGATCACTGCAGTATTATTTGTTTTAAAAAGTTTGAAAAGACTTTCAGCACCAGGTAGGCGTAGGCAAAGAGGGCAGGGGTCGAAGATCCGAGGCCTGGCCACAATGCCTCCCCCATACCTGTAACTGAGCAGCTGCATTATTCCCATGTATTTCATGTTTGCACCCATATATTCCTTTAAATTGTAGAACAAACTTGAAGTAGTAATTAAGGTAAAATAAATTACAGATTGCCGCCTCCAATGACGTGCGTTCCTAGTAGAACATAACTTATAACAGTGAAAAGGGTGACGGAAAAATACATAACAAACATTCATTCAGAAATATATTCACAATTTAAGTTATTATGCACTGGATGCATATGAGGTCTGTTAGGAAGCCATATATTTCTCAACAAATGAAAAAAATTTCGGAACCAGAGGGGTTTTGCCAAATTAGAACAGTTCTGATTTTAGAACCAACGTAAAAGAATATTCCAGGAGTAAAAAAAAGTGAAAGAATAGTATTCTGCTTCTAATAAAAAAAAACTGTCCTCTTCCTAGCCCACGTAAAGCAATAGATAAAAAAATTGAAACCATTCCTTATATTTGTTATTCTTCTTCAGCTTAAAATGTGCTTCTGCAATATAAAACATGTCCTGTTCTAAGTTCTAAGTTTGGTTTATTACGACGTAAAACACAAACTGTTCCAGAAGCCACGAATAACTGTTATTCTTTGCGGATAGGTAACATTTCCAGTCGGGTTGTAAAGATTCAGTTATCGGTATATGACAGTTCTGTGGTTCTGTTGATAGTGCTAATTTCTTCCTAGTCCAGTTCCAAATTCTGATTCTATATTCACATAAGAAGATGTGCGCTACAGTTTCTACAAACCGACATTTGTCGCAGTATGGAGATGGTCTCAATTTCATTTTCCATAATCGTTCCGCTGAGGGTATGGTTTCGTTTACGACGTCGCACCATACGGCACTGACTCTAGTTGATAGAATTTTATTGTTCACATTTTTCAAGACGTTCCTCCAGTTTTTTGTAGATTAATTTACCGGAACTCGTTTGTGAAGACGATGTCTAGTAACATAATCATAGACGATTCTAGTGTTGGATTATGCTAGTGGAAGTGTTATACAGCTCCAATCGCTGAATCGCCATAGTACTTTCGGACGCAAACTAGGCTGGCATGCTACATTAACAGGAGCGCTCCTATCCCCAGGATCTAACGAGAGGAACAGAAATTTCGTGATGCCTGTCTTAGTGGCATGTATTAGTTTAAAATCACGTCTTTAATTCCAAGTCCTGCGTTTTGCCTCTGCAAAGTCGCTGTGTGGAAGGATACTTTGAAGATATTTTGTTTCCACACATACCAAGACGCTACAGCTAGTATTTTATGTGCGGTGACCTGCGGTATCGGTAAGACTGCTGCGACATGATATATTTTGCTAAGTATATATGTATTTATAAACTGAACTTTCTGCAGTCGATCTAACGATTGTATGTCATGGTCCTTCAACAAGGTTCCGATGACATTAAGTTTCCGCTCCCAGTTGGTCGTGGCCATGCGCTTGGGATTCACCCTTAGCCACAATCCGAGTTGGAGTCTCTCTTCAGTTACATCTAACCAGTGCGCACCTATTGCTCTATTGTAAGAACCGAGAAGCAGGTTCTTTTGGCTACAAGAATGCGTATGTTCTTCCAGCTTTACGGGGCTCCTGCACTTTCTAGTCGTCAGGTGGCACATTATCCAAACCTAACATTTCCCGGAAGGTGGATCATTAGATATGGGCACTTTTCTTGGCCTTCAAGGTCTCCGGACATTATCTCTTTGGATTTTTGCTGCGGGGATGGATAAAGGCGAAGTCTACAAAGAAAAAGTAAACGCAAGTGCCGATCAGATCGTTCGGATTATGAACAGTTCAGCCCTCATAAAAGAACGTAAAGACGACATCAGTAGAGCTACAAATGGTGTTATCAAGAGTAGTCAAATGTGCATTGAAGTTGGTGAGTGAATTTTTGAAAAACAAATTTGAATGTCCTCATTTGCCTTTGCTTTCAGTTCGTTTGGGTTACGTACTAACAGTTGTATCTCTGTACTCAATAAAAAGTGGACGCAATTATATGGAATTTTTTCGTCTGTACTGACACCTGCTAAAATATCTACCACTCCCCTTGAAACACCTTGTATATGGATATATATGTGGTGTCTGTTCTTTCGGACATGTCCGAAAGAAAATGCTTCATGGCATTCTCCAACGACCTTCGATCTAGATGCAGAGGCTGATAGAGATTTCAGAGCTGCTTGACTGTCTGAATAAAAGTAGATGCTACGATTTTTGTAGGGTCTACTTCTAAGTCTCCTCCGTGCACATGATGATAGAAAAAAAAGTGTAATACTGTGGCCATCTTCCCCTAGGCAGTACACCAGACCCGGTACGTTCATCTGTTTTCGACCTGTCAGTAAACCACTATATTATGTCTCTTGCACGGTGTAGTGGTTCGTTTTTCCACTGCTCCCTGCTTCCAACTGTTACATGGCAAGGTTTATTGAAACAGCTAGAAGTTATTGTATAGTTAGTCGGCATTTCCCCAGCCATCGCCATACTGATTTGGGATTCCATATATTCTAACTATATCCAGATATTTCGAATTTTTAGCCTTTATGTCCTTGCCGCTGCCTCCATTTTAAGCCACAGGTGTACGGTGGGCATCTCTAGCATAATATCCATTCCAAGAGTGGATGTTGTGGTGTCACCGCCAGACACCACACTTGCTAGGTGGTAGCCTTTAAATCGGTCGCGGACCGTTAGTATACGTCGGACCCGCGTGTCGCCACTATCAGTGATTGCAGACCGAGCGCCGCCACACGGCAGGTATAGAGAGAGTTCCTAGCACTCGCCCCAGTTGTACAACCGACTTTGCTAGCGATGACCCTGTTGTGACTACAGACACTATACTTTGGTGTGACGTCATAAGCGCGTGACTGCGTGTGAGATCGCTCTCTAAGTTTTCATCTATTTTTAGTTTTCAGATATATATTTTAACTGTTTTTGTGATAATATTTACTATATAAGTGACTTATTAGTGGTTTCTTCATTCACCTCTGCATTTCGTGTGTTGTGGCCTGATATTTGTGAGTGTTCCGTATCGAGCAACTTAACCTCTTACCCGTGTTTACATTCCGCGCTGACCAGTTGCAGCTGTAGCGGCGCATCGAAAGCTAAGTACTAATTAATTGTTTGTGTATAGTATTTTATTTAGGAACTTTAGTGGTCTTCAACCGGTGTTCTTGGTGTTTTCCGGTGAAATAACTTCAGAAGAAATTTTTGCGAACTGCTTTCAGTTTCGTTACTGTCATTAGACGTTTGATTTTCTTTCTGTGTTAGTATTTTGTTATATTCTCATTTGTTGTTGATTAATACTTTCAATAATAGTAGTTACTTCCCTTGTAGAGCAAGTTTGTGATAATTGTAGTCAGTTTTTAACATCTTCTTATTGTAGTAGCGGAACTTAGATAAAGTTGTTTTCTTGTTTCAATAATTGTAAAATTTTACCATGAGTGAGAAGTGTGGGCTTTGCCGTAGGTTTGTGAGTAGTGGATTGCGGTGTGAGACTTGTTCGAAGTATTTTCACTGGGGGGAATGCAGTGGGGAAGCCAGTGGGCATTCTGGTGAGATCCTCTCCTGGAACTGCAGGTTATGTAGCAAGAGTAAGTTGATAGAGGAGCAGGAGCGTAAGATCTGTGCCCTTCAGGTGCAGTTGAAAAACGCACAGGAGGAGCTAGATAGGATGAGGAGGGAGAAGGGGGTTGGGGAATGGGAGCTGGCTGTTGGCAAGAGATCTGCTAGGAGAAGGAGATTTTCAAATAGTTTTTCTATTGGTGTTTGTAATAGATATGACCAACTGTCAGAGTCTAGTGGAGAGGAATCTCTAGTAGCTGTAGATGTAGGAAGTATGCAGCAGACCTCAGCAGTTACGGTGGCTAGGACAGTTGCAAAGTCTAAGAGAAAGAAGAAGGTTCTGCTGTTAGGTAGTTCTCATGGTAGAGGTGTAGGCCAGCAGTTGCAGGAAGTTTTGGGGAGTGAGTACCAGGTCACCAGCATTGTGAAGCCTAATGCAGGATTGGCTCAGGTGACTTTTAACATAGGGGGGTTATGTAGGGATTTTAGTAAAGAGGATCAGGTAGTGATTGTGGGTGGGGCTGATAATAGTATTGATAGGGATGGGAAGTATGACATAGATGGTGACCTGGAAAAGATAGCCACTCAGACTGGCAACACGAATGTGCATTTCGTGGAACTGTTTCAGCGTCACGATCGGCCTCATCTTAATATAGCCGTCAGGCGTAATAACATGAGACTTGGGGGTGCGCTGATGACAGAAGGCATGAGTCACATTTCAGTGGTGTCGGTGGAGTCTATCAGTAGGACGGGTTTCACTAGACATGGCCTGCACCTCAACAGGTATGGGAAGGGGAGGTTGGCAAAACTTATAGGTGACAGCATAGGTGGGGGTGGTGGGATCACTCATGGGAAAATTCCGGTAGTTGTGGGTGTTAGAGCTGTACCTTTTTTAGATTGAAGTCAGCTGATAGGTATTCCTGCTTAAGGGAAGTCTCTCTAACAAAGAAACCACTTTCTACAAAGCTTGGGTATCCGATTAATGAGGGAATTAGTATATTTCATCAAAATATACAAGGTATTCGAGATAAAGTTAGTGAACTGCTTATAGATGTTGACTCTGAAATTATTGGTATATCTGAACACTTCTTAAATAAGGAGATAATTCAGAGGCTTCCTTTACCAGGATACAGGTTGGCTGGCAGCTTTTCTAGGAGCTCTTTGCGGTGTGGGGGAGTAGCCATGTATGTGAGAAACGGTATCCCATTTGAGTCAATTGATGTTTCAAAGTACTGCACTGAAAAGGTGTTTGAATGTTGTGCAGGTGTGGTTAAATTTAGTGGAGCTAAACTTCTTACTGTTGTTATTTATAGATCCCCAGACTCCGATTTCACAACATTTTTGCTAAAGCTAGAGGAGGTTCTTAGTTCACTTTATAGGAAATACAAAAAGTTAGTTATATGTGGTGACTTCAATATTAATTGTATAAGTGACTGTGCAAGGAAAAGGATGCTGGTAGACCTCCTTAATTCATATAATCTTATGCAAACCGTATTCTTTCCAACGAGGGTGCAAGGGAACAGTAGAACAACCATAGACAATATTTTTGTTCATTCGTCATTATTAGAAGGGCATTCTGTTAGCAAAAAGGTGAATGGCCTTTCAGATCATGATGCACAAATTTTAAGTCTAAAAGATTTTTGTGCTTCAACACATGTTAAATATAGTTACCAACTTTTTAGGAAAGCTGATCCAGTTGCTGTACAGACTTTTGTAAACCTTATCAAGGAACAAGATTGGCAAGATGTTTATAGTGCTGATACAGTAGACGATAAATATAATGTTTTCCTCAAGACTTTTCTCGTGCTCTTTGAAAGTTGCTTTCCGTTAGAACGTTTAAAACAGGGTACTAGCACAAACAGGCAGCCTGGGTGGCTGACTAAAGGGATAAGAATATCTTGTAGAACAAAGTGGCAATTATATCAAAACGTTAGAAACAGTCAAAATCTAAATGCAGCAGCCCATTACAAACAGTATTGTAAGGTGCTTAAAAAAGTTATTAGGAAGGCAAAAAGTATGTGGTATGCAGATAGAATAGCTAAGTCTCAGGATAAAATTAAAACCATATGGTCAGTCGTAAAGGAAGTGGCTGGTCTGCAGAGACAGGTCGAGGATATAGAATCAGTGCGTAGTGGGGATGTCCGTGTTGCTGATAAGTCGCATATATGTACAGTACTTAATAATCACTTTCTGAATATAGCAGGTGAACTAAATAGAAACCTAGTCCCAACAGGGAATCATATAGCGCTCTTAGAAAAAAGTGTTCCGAGACTGTTACCTGAAATGCTCCTCCATGATACTGACAAGAGGGAGATTGAGTTAATAATTAAATCACTAAAGACCAAGAACTCTCATGGATATGACGGGGTATCTAGCAGAATACTGAAGTATTGTTCCACGTATATTAGCTCAGTACTTAGCCATATCTGTAACTTTTCCTTTAGCAGTGGTCGGTTTCCTGACCGATTAAAGTACTCGGTAGTGAAGCCACTTTATAAAAAGGGAGACAGGGATAATGTTGACAATTATAGACCTATTTCTATGCCATCGGTGTTTGCTAAAGTTATCGAGAGGCTTGTATATACAAGGTTACTGCAGCATTTAAATTCACATAATTTGCTGTCAAATGTACAGTTTGGTTTTAGAAATGGCTTAACAACTGAAAATGCTATATTCTCTTTTCTCTGAGGTTTTGGACGGATTAAATAAAAAGTTGAGAACGTTAGGTGTTTTCTTTGATTTAACGAAGGCTTTTGACTGTGTTGACCACAAAATATTACTGCAGAAGTTGGAACATTATGGAGTAAGGGGAGTAGCTTACAATTGGTTCGCCTCCTACTTTAAGAACAGAAAGCAGAAGGTAATCCTCCGCAATATTGAGAGTGGTAATGATGTTCAGTCCCAATGGGGCACTGTTAAATGGGGCGTTCCCCAAGGGTCGGTGCTGGGGCCACTGCTGTTCCTTATTTATGTAAATGATATGCCTTCTAGTATTACAGGTGATTCAAAAATATTTCTGTTTGCTGATGACACCACCTTGGTAGTGAAGGATCTTGTGTGTAATATTGAAACATTATCAAATAATGTAGTTCATGAAGTAAGTTCGTGGCTTGTGGAAAATAATTTGATGCTAAATCACAGTAAGACTCAGTTTTTACAGTTTCTAACCCACAATTCAACAAGAACTGACATTTTAATCAGACAGAATGGGCATGTTATAAGCGAGACGGAACAGTTCAAGTTCCTAGGCGTACGGATAGATAGTAAGCTGTTGTGGAAAGCCCATGTTCAGGATCTTGTTCAGAAACTAAATGCCGCTTTATTTACCATTAGAACAGTATCTGAAATAAGTGACATTTCAACACGAAAAGTAGTATACTTCGCATATTTTCATACGCTTATGTCATATGGTATTATTTTTTGGGGTAATTCTTCTGATTCAAAAAGGGTATTTTTGGCTCAAAAACGGGCTGTTCGAGCTATGTATGGTGTAAGTTCGAAAACCTCTTGTCGACCCCTATTCAATAGTCTGGGAATTTTGACATTGCCCTCACAGTATGTATTTTCTTTAATGTCGTTTGTTGTTAGCAATATTAGCTTATTCCCAAGAGTTAGCAGCTTTCACTCAGTTAATACTAGGCAGAAATCAAATCTGCATGTGGAATGCACTTCCTTGACTCTTGTGCAGAAAGGAGTGCAGTATTCTGCTGCATCCATTTTCAATAAGCTACCACAAGAACTCAAAAATCTTAGCAGTAGCCCAAACACTTTTAAGTCTAAACTGAAGAGTTTCCTCATGGCTCACTCCTTCTATTCTGTCGAGGAGCTCCTGGAAGAGATAAAAAATTAAGCAAATTCCAGTGTTACATTCTTGATTTTCTTTATTTAAACTAACGACTTGTTTCATTTTATGTGTTTCTACAATCGTGTTATAATTTCATGTATTGACTCGTTCCATGACCATGGAGACTTCTCCTAAATGTGGTCCCACGGAACAATAAATAAATAAATAAATAAATAAATAAACAAAATACGCTCTCATTTGCCGAGACGATAGTTAGCATAGCCTTCAGCTACGTCATTTGCTACGACATAGCAAGGCGCCATTACCAGTTGCTATTGATCTCGTGATTCATGTACCGTCAGACCGATGTTCACCATTTATGGATTAAAGTATTCCACCACCTACGTCCGTTTTTTCTAAATTCTAATTTCCTTGTCTTGTTCCAGACCTCACGCCAGCCTGCGTGAGCTAAAACGCGTGCCTTTCGGCTTCCTCTTGTAACCCGGTGTTGGCTCTCCTGCCAACCCACAACAGATGTCCTGCTAATTTCATCAGTTTGTGAAAGCAGGCCAGTCTTTGCCAGACTCCCCAGCAGTCACCTTCTGTTCGACGTTGTTCATATTATAGGCCAATATATTATCATTGGTCTTTTTGCAGGGATGTATATCCAGTACGTACTGGGTTTAGACCCCAGTTTACCCTACAGCAGCTTCTAGTGCTTATAAGATTATCTTTCGCGGTGGAACATATTCTTTATGTGAGGTGTTCATAATAGTTTTCCATCCAGGGCTACTTCTAGATACACTACAACCCTCTCTAAAGTTTCATCAAGAAACATAATTTTTCAGTATGTGTGCTGGACATGCTTCCCCATAAATGATACTACACCAGTTTTCGTGGGGCTTGTCTTAAAATACTTTTTCACAGTTCAGTGCACATAGGTTTAACAGTACTAGCAAATTTCCTAAGTCTTACTGTGAACAAAACGACTACTTATTCTTTTCAAGAGTAGTCTCCCGCATTCATCTCATCTATGAGTCATTCACCACTGGGTTCTTCATCTCTAACAATTTACTCGAAGGTCGTATTACTAGAACTCCCTCGACATCTAGGAAGATACAGAGAGCATCCAGAAAGGCTAGTGCTTTTTCCACCTTCCCAACAAGTTGGTGAAGTGTTACTTCACATGATTTGCTTCACAAGTATTATGAAAATGTGGCAGTTCATAGATAAAATTATGTATTCACAACAACAAAAAATATGTGGGCAGAAAGCAAAGGTGGCATTATGAATTTGGCAGTACCTTAAGGTTTTCGCTTTGACAGTAAGGGTTACTAAAAGTAGCAAGACGAATTTTGCTAGAGCGTTGTCTTCCCCCATTGAATTTGTATCTGCCTGCTTGTAGTTCTACTACAAAAGAATTAAAAGTCCTGCTCTCAGCGAGTCTCGAAAGGCGAACGAAGGCAGCGTGCACCTGACAGGCAAGCACGTTACCTAGGAGCCACCGAACAGGTGCTGGTTTTGGACGTATTTATTGGCTCAGTAGCCGCTATGGCAGATAAATCGCAACATAAGAGACGAGAGTAGTTGTAATTCCCGTGTGGAACCACTTTCATTGATTCAAAAGCATTAACTGATATCCTTATGTCACATCTCAAGAGAAAATCACTAACACTATTCAATTGAAATGAAACGATAATATCAAGTGAATTTAGCAGGATAGTTCTGTGCCATCAAGGAAGTAACTTGTCGGTCACAGAGTTGCCAAACATATTCTGCGCTGCTGCCGAGTTTGTTATACTGCCAGGAAGGATACCAGCTGACGTGTTCTGTGAGTGACCTCGGAAGTGACCATAGCTTCGTCTCAAAGTTGCGTGTGGCAAGGGCCGCAAGATCCTCATTATATGTCAAAGAATCTTATTCGCATTTCTGTAACTAGGTTTACGGGCTAGAGTGCAATTACTTGTAATACATTGATGCACTGAATGCAAACTAAATGTCATAAATTAATAAGTGCGACAATTATTTGTGTTTTACAGTCTTAATCGGACAGAAACCTTAAAAGCGTATTCACCAGACGCCATTCACAATTTTGGAGATTCTCCAGTGGTTGAGTTGGCAATGTATCTTTGCTGTACAATATTGTTATTGAGATCACTGTAATTGGCACATCCGCCAGAAGACAGGGCCCTGACTTATTGTTGTCAGCTATCTTGACGGATATTCTGCCTTTGCTCGAAACGTGAAGATTTAAGGTGAATTCGAATATTCCATATGGCGAAAATTTGATGTTTCTGTTCTTCCAGCTCTAACATTCAAATAACAGTTACAATAAGCGCTAGAAAAGCGCCTGTGAACCAACAGTTAATAATGCAATCATTTTTAGTGGAATCTGACAAATTCCATCTGTCATCCGACAATTGTGAAAAGCTACTTTTTTCATCTTCACAGCACCACAGTATGAACTCAAGCGTTTCATAGGATACATGTACTTAATTACGTTGTGATCGTTTTCAATGACAGTAGGGGAGGAGCAAAACCATCTGACTTGAAACGTACTTTTCCAGCGGAATTTGAATCTTTTGCTACAGTTGCAGTAGCACGTCCAGTGAGGTATCATGAATGTGAGCAACCACTCATTGCTATAGTATAGGCTAGGGCAGAAAGAAGCAGGTTTCTCACAAAGTAAACGATGAGAGACACTGTCGCTGTCACTTATTAAACAGGAATTGTTCAGAAAATTACAACTATATCTAGTGAAATGAGTAGGTTGATGCAGCTCCAGTCCGGCACTATCACTGAGTTGCCAAACATTTTCCGAATAGCACTTAAGAAAAAAAATGTCAATGTGTGTGTGTGTGTGTGTGTGTGTGGGTGGGTGGGTGGGTGGGTGTGTGCGTGCGCGTGCGTGCGTGCGTGTTCTTTCGGACATTTCCGAAAGAACAGACCCTAAGAATCGAAATAGACAGCCTTGTTAATCAATTAAAGATTTAAGGACAGATGTCCAGGCTGTGATGGGCATTAAAATAGAAATACGGCGTCAGATGAAAATTTGTGTCTGACCAGGTTCGAACCCGCATTCGTAGTGTCTTTTCTTTCAGACATTTCCGAAAGATCAGGCACCACACATATATCCGTATACAGGGTGTTATAGGCCTTTTTCTGCAGTTTGTCTGTACTACCACCTTCTACAATATTTACTATTCCTCCTGAAACATCCTGTATAATTATTTGTGTCTCGACAGGTCATCGAAAGTTTTCAGTGCTAGACGCACGACATCGTCTGAACCCTCGTGGGAATACAGTGTGGCCGCGAGCGAGTAGAAAAATGGCAGGGGGGGGGGGGGGGGGTTCGATGGTACCGCGCATGTGGCAAAGATGGGAATTCGCGTCTGACGAGGAGCGTGTGTAGATAGGTACTGCAGAGAGGTAGGCTGCTGTGTCCCGACAGCGCCCACCGTCGGAGGTTCGAGTCCTCCCTCTGGCATGGGTGTGTCTGCTGCCCATTGTGTAACTTAGTTTAAGTTAGATTAAGTAGTGTGTAAGCTTAGGGACCAATGACTTAAGCAGCTTGGTCTCGTAAGTTCTTACCACGAATTTTACAAAATTTTAAATCCAAAATACTGCATCACGGTTCTTACAAAAGAGCAATAGGTGCGCACTGGTTAGATGTAACTGAAGAGAGACTCCAACTCGGATTGTGGCTAAGGGTGAATCCCAAGCGCATGGCCACGACCAACTGGGAGCGGAAACTTAATGTCATCGGAACCTTGTTGAAGGACCATGACATACAATCGTTAGATCGACTGCAGAAAGTTCAGTTTATAAATACATATATACTTAGCAAAATATATCATGTCGCAGCAGTCTTACCGATACCGCAGGTCACCGCACATAAAATACTAGCTGTAGCGTCTTGGTATGTGTGGAAACAAAATATCTTCAAAGTATCCTTCCACACAGCGACTTTGCAGAGGCAAAACGCAGGACTTGGAATTAAAGACGTGATTTTAAACTAATACATGCCACTAAGACAGGCATCACGAAATTTCTGTTCCTCTCGTTAGATCCTGGGGATAGGAGCGCTCCTGTTAATGTAGCATGCCAGCCTAGTTTGCGTCCGAAAGTACTATGGCGATTCAGCGATTGGAGCTGTATAACACTTCCACTAGCATAATCCAACACTAGAATCGTCTATGATTATGTTACTAGACATCGTCTTCACAAACGAGTTCCGGTAAATTAATCTACAAAAAACTGGAGGAACGTCTTGAAAAATGTGAACAATAAAATTCTATCAACTAGAGTCAGTGCCGTATGGTGCGACGTCGTAAACGAAACCATACCCTCAGCGGAACGATTATGGAAAATGAAATTGAGACCATCTCCATACTGCGACAAATGTCGGTTTGTAGAAACTGTAGCGCACATCTTCTTATGTGAATATAGAATCAGAATTTGGAACTGGACTAGGAAGAAATTAGCACTATCAACAGAACCACAGAACTGTCATATACCGATAACTGAATCTTTACAACCCGACTGGAAATGTTACCTATCCGCAAAGAATAACAGTTATTCGTGGCTTCTGGAACAGTTTGTGTTTTACGTCGTAATAAACCAAACGTAGAACTTAGAACAGGACATGTTTTATATTGCAGAAGCACATTTTAAGCTGAAGAAGAATAACAAATATAAGGAATGGTTTCAATTTTTTTATCTATTGCTTTACGTGGGCTAGGAAGAGGACAGTTTTTTTATTAGAAGCAGAATACTATTCTTTCACTTTTTTTACTCCTGGAATATTCTTTTACGTTGGTCCTAAAATCAGAACTGTTCTAATTTGGCAAAACCCCTCTGGTTCCGAAATTTTTTTCATTTGTTGAGAAATATATGGCTTCCTAACAGACCTCATATGCATCCAGTGCATAATAACTTAAATTGTGAATATATTTCTGAATGAATGTTTGTTATGTATTTTTCCGTCACCCTTTTCACTGTTATAAGTTATGTTCTACTAGGAACGCACGTCATTGGAGGCGGCAATCTGTAATTTATTTTACCTTAATTACTACTTCAAGTTTGTTCTACAATTTAAAGGAATATATGGGTGCAAACATGGAATACATGGGAATAATGCAGCTGCTCAGTTACAGGTATGGGGGAGGCATTGTGGCCAGGCCTCGGATCTTCGACCCCTGCCCTCTTTGCCTGCGCCTACCTGGTGCTGAAAGTCTTTTCAAACTTTTTAAAACAAATAATACTGCAGTGATCAGCACGTCTGTCTAGTAAGCAGGAGGTCCCGGTTCGAAGCCCAGTCGGTCACAAATTTTCATCTGCCGTCGTTGCTGTATTTCAATGCGCTGTGACAGTGTGGACGTCGGTCCTTCGATATTTAAGATGCAATTGTTTTTTGAGGCAATAGAGGTGATTTGCGAACATTTGTCTTGCCATCAATGAAACGGGCCTTCAACGACATCCAACCCTTAGTCATTGCTTTGTGCCGGCGCTAACCCATGTCACATATATGCGAATCAGATTGTAGTTCATATTTAGGTAAATAACAAATGGTCAGTGTACAAGTATGCCGGCCGGGGTGGCCGAGCGGTTCTAGGCGCTACAGTCTGGAACCGCGCGACCGCTGCGGTCGCAGGTTCGAATCCTGTCTCGGGCATGGATGTGTCTGATGTCCTTAGGTTAGTTAGGTTTGAGTAGTTCTACGTTCTGGGGGACTGATGACCTCAGATGTTAAGTCCCATAGTGCTCTGAGCCATTTGAACCATCCGGAAAGCGACCTTAATTTGACGTTCCCATCCATCTCCTGACGTCTTACTGAATGAAGTCTGAAGTGCACGCAGAGTTGTATTGCCTGCCGCATGGATTCTGTGAAGTGTTGTGGCAGCTGGCAGTCATTGCTGAATACAGACATGTGCAAATATCCCCACTGCCTTAGCGGAAATCGTCTTTGTTGCATTTTTTCCATACCGTAATTAGCACAATAACATAAGGCTTGTTCTGCTGAAATACTTGATGCCCACCGGTCCTTAAATATGAATCTCCTAGCGGGAGTAATGCATGAAAGGAGACAGACTGTTGGACAAAAGAATGGACAGCTCCCTGATTTTTGCGTTTCAGATAGCGCCTACGATAAGAATCTGGTGTCATATTATGCTTCACAACCCTAAACTGTTTATCTTTTTACTTCATACTAAAACAAAAGTTATGATATGAGAAGAGGAAATGACTGATATGCTTCTCAGGAACTTTAGCTTTTCGTGCTTATTTTCTCACTTCATACTAAAACAAGGGCGTTAAGATGAGAAGAGGAAATGAAATATACGCTTCCACGACATAATATTTCCTTGTGTGCTACTATTGCATACATGAAAGACCTGCAGTTAATTTTTGTATGTTGGATAAATTTTGATATCACCTCACATTACTTTGTGAGAAGGTTCCTATTTTCTTGGGATTCAAATAGAGTGGACATTTCATCACTGGTTAATATTCAGATGACTAATGACATGATACCCGTTGCAATTGCTCCATGGCACCTGTGAGTAGAGTCTCACGTTGGTTACTATAGGAACACGCAGGCGGTGATATCCGCTCGCTGCAGTCAGAGCCAAGGTGATTTCTTTCTGTTTATGGCAAAGCGTCTGCTGCAGTGTCCACGCTCAGCCAACATAAGCAAGCCGCGGCGGCATTGGGCACTGCTAATCGCTGCACTCGTTGCGAGCCTCGACAACAAGAGCGCACTGCCTCTGCTAACGATACTATGGAATTAATAGATCTTACTTAACGTAATATGCAGGTCGTGGGATGGGTAAAAATTCAGTTTTGTTACTTCCCATCGCATTAAAATACTTTACAGTCATATTTGATGCAATATTTATTGATGGTTGTCTCTCTAATGTTAATAGTATTGATTCAGATTGTGCGTGAACACGAAAACACACACACACACACACACACACACACACACACACACACACACACACAGTCATTGATTCCAGTGAGGGTGACTACTACCGTGTGTTGAACAACACATGCACCAGCCAATTCATCAGTTGGCGTCGAGTGGATGAGATTTTTCAATTACCTTGCAATTGCATTGCAAGAATTGTAAGGAGGAGACTGATAGTAAATGGACTTGTATGCTAAAGAGCTGCGACAAAGCAAAGCTTGTCCGATTATCAGATAATTGTCCACATGGGTTTTGTGGACGAGTATACTTTTAGTAACCAACCCACCCACGATCATTACGTAAGATTTCTCGAAGGCGTAGGGGCATTGTTTTCATTAAGTCGTCGACAGTGTAGCGTGATGGTTTACTTCCCACCATACGTTTTCTATATTCGTCCAAAGGTCGCTTGCATTTATATGTCCACATGGCAACGACCTTGTTACCTCTGCCCACATATTCTCTATCTGGTTGATGATCGATGATCGTGGAACAAGCGGAAGCAGCTTTATCCTCTCTTGGCCCTGAAACCAATCTCGCACTGCTCTGCTACGATGGATGGGGCTCTGCTCCTGTAAATAAACTGTTATCTCGTTAGCTCATACATTTATATTTAAATAACGTATTGGTAATAAGCACATTGTATTATTATTTTCCACAGTGTTTGAGAATTCAAGCCCTGTCATAGATAAATGATCTAGATTCAACAGTCCGATTAAGAACGTGGTTTACCCAGTCTATCAAATGGTTAGAGTCGTAGTCGGATATCCATATTAAGACTGACTGGCTGAATCCGATTCGAACGATCTGGTATCGAAATGAAATTACAGATATCGGATAATTTGAACGTCTGTATTGCAACAATGCTGCGCACATAAATCCCTATGATGGAGTAACAGGTTGCAACTGTCTACATCTACAGCTACATTTGTACTCCGCAAGCCACCCAACGGTGTGTGGCGGAGGGCACTTTACGTGCCACTGTCATTACCTCCCTTTCCTGTTCCAGTCGCGTATGGTTCGCGGGAAGAACGACTGTCTGAAAGCCTCCGTGCGCGCTCTAATCTCTCTAATTTTACATTCGTGATCTCCTCGGGAGGTATAAGTAGGGGGAAGCAATATATTCGATACCTCATCCAGAAACGCACCCTCTCGAAACCTGGCGAGCAAGCTACACCGCGATGCAGAGCGCCTCTCTTGCAGAGTCTGCCACTTGAGTTTGTTAAACATCTCCGTAACGCTATCACACTTACCAAATAACCCTGTGACGAAACGCGCCGCTCTCCTTTGGATCTTCTCTATCTCCTCCGTCAACCCGATCTGGTACGGATCCCACACTGATGAGCAATATTCAAGTATAGGTCGAACGAGTGTTTTGTAAGCCACCTCCTTTGTTGATGGACTACATTTTCTAAGGACTCTCCCAATGAATCTCAACCTGCTACCCGCCTTACCAACAATTAATTTTATATGATCATTCCACTTCAAATCGTTCCGCACGCATACTCCCAGATATTTTACAGAAGTAACTGCTATCAGTGTTTGTTCCGCTATCATATAATCATACAATAAAGCATCCTTCTTTCTATGTATTCGCAATACATTACATTTGTCTATGTTAAGGGTCAGTTGCCACTCCCTGCACCAAGTGCCTATCCGCTGCAGATCTTCCTGCATTTCGCTACAATTTTCTAATGCTGCAACTTCTCTGTATACTACAGCATCATCCGCGAAAAGCCGCATGGGACTTCCGACACTATCTACTAGGTCATTTATATATATTGTGAAAAGCAATGGTCCCATAACACTCCCCTGTGGCACGCCAGAGGTTACTTTAACGTCTGTAGACGTCTCTCCATTGATAACAACATGCTGTGTTCTGTTTGCTAAAAACTCTTCAATCCAGCCACACAGCTGGTCTGATATTCCATAGGCTCTTACTTTGTTTATCAGGCGACAGTGCGGAACTGTATCGAACGCCTTCCGGAAGTCAAGAAAAATAGCATCTACCTGGGAGCCTGTATCTAATATTTTCTGGGTCTCATGAACAAATAAAGCGAGTTGGGTCTCACACGATCGCTGTTTCCGGAACCCATGTTGATTCCTACATAGTAAATTCTTGGTTTCCAAAAACGACATGATTCTCGAGCAAAAAACACGTTCTAAAATTGTACAACAGATCGACGTCAGAGATATAGGTCTATAGTTTTGCGCATCTGCTCGACGACCCTTCTTGAAGACTGGGACTACCTGTGTTCTTTTCCAATCATTTGGAACCTTCCGTTCCTCTGGAGACTTGCGGTACACGGCTGTTAGAAGGGGGGCAAGTTCTTTCACGTACTCTGTGTAGAATCGAATTGGTATCCCGTCAGGTCCAGTGGACTTTCCTCTGTTGAGTGATTCCAGTTGCTTTTCTATTCCTTGGACACTTATTTCGATGTCAGCCATTTTTCCGTGTGTGCGAGGATTTAGAGAAGGAACTGCAGTGCGGTCTTCCTCTGTGAAACAGCTTTGGAAAAAGGTGTTTAGTATTTCAGCTTTACGCGTGTCATCCTCTGTTTCAATGCCATCATCATCCCGGAGTGTCTGGATATGCTGTTTCGAGCCACTTACTGATTTAACGTAAGACCAGAACTTCCTAGGATTTTCTGTCAAGTCGGTACATAGAATTTTACTTTCGAATTCACTGAACGCTTCACGCATAGCCCTCCTTACGCTAACTTTGACATCGTTTAGCTTCTGTTTGTCTGAGAGGTTTTGGCTGCGTTTAAACTTAGAGTGAAGCTCTCTTTGCTTTCGCAGTAGTTTCCTAACTTTGTTGTTGTACCACGGTGGGTTTTTCCCGTCCCTCACAGTTTTACTCGGCACGTACCTGTCTAAAACGCATTTTACGATTGCCTTGAACTTTTTCCATAAATACTCAACATTGTCAGTGTCGGAACAGAAATTTTCGTTTTGATCTGTTAGGTAGTCTGAAATCTGCCTTCTATTACTCTAAGAAAAAGTGAGAAATATTCCTACTAGCAGCAATGTAACGTAATTATAACCCATATTTATTTGGTGGAAATACTGAATCGAACAATACACATCTATTTCAGTGGTGCGAAGATACACCATATCCGATTTTCTGATGACATAATGACAATAATAATAATAAAAATCCCGTGTGGCCGATAAGGGAAAATCTCCCCCGTATGGGTGGTACCGAGGAAATCAAATACTTGGGGTGAACCAAATACTAACACAATCCTGAACGTCTACTCAATCCGTTGAACCCAAAATCCAGAGACACGTCTGAATGAAAATCACTGCTATTCTGGTCACCGTCTGTTAGCTCAATGAGCTCGGCTGAAAATATTTGTTTCCGAAGGCTTCAACACCCTCTGGTCCTGTCCGGTCCAAGTCAAACCAATGAAACAGAAACAGACATGAACTGTGCAAACAAAGTCAACTTTACCACAGGTGGTACACAACCCGGCTGTCGGCAGGCGGCAGCTGGATTTTCGGATTCTGGGGAGTCCAGGTTAGCACGGCAGAGAATATCGAAGATCTCTGGTAAATTTCCCTACAAGCAGAAATCATGCATTTGAAAACTAAATATCGATACATTGATCAAAGCACGAAAACGAAATAATCTCACAAAAGAAAGCGACCGACAAAAAATTCTTATCCTTGCTCTTCAAGAACCACGACTAACTGACAATGAAACCTTGCATTACGGAAACCAATGCATCCTCAAGAGAAAAATACAACAAAAGGTAGCCAAAGGCGTACCAATCTTCGGCATTGCATTTCTCGAACACAGATCTATCATCAACTCTGTCAAAGAGATCACACCCATCAACAATTAAATGGTTCAAATGGCTCTGAGCGCTATGGGACTTAACAGCGGAGGTAATCAGTCCCCTAGAACTTAGAACTACTTAAACCTAACTAACCTAAGGACATCACACACATCCATGCCCGAGGCAGGATTCGAACCTGCGACCGTAGCAGTCGCGCGGTTCCGGAATGAAGCGCCTAGAACTGCTCAGCCACCGCGGCCGGCCCATCAACAATCCACTTATGACTATGCCCATTCAGAGCCCCAGTAAAAAATATACACTCATCAATGCACATGCCCCCACCAACATCGAAAATAAGAAAAACACCGAAAATGTCGAAAAATTCTGGAACACTATGGAATACTATGAGCAAAATTCATCAAGATGACGTGAAAATATTAATGGGAGACTTCAACACTCTATTTGTGACAGAAAAAACGTGTAGAAAAATCATTGGTACAAATTCAACACAGCGAAACGCTTAGACCAACGGCACACGTCTGACTGACATTTGCCAACAATTCAACCACAAAAGGATGTCTTCCCACTCTAGGAAAAAACCAGTTCCCAGGTAACATACTTGGCTACCAGGTGCAAGCTCCTTTCGTTCGCCTTTCGAGACTCGCTGAAAGCCAGATTTTTAATTCTTTTGTAGCAGAGCTACAAGCAGGCAGATACAAACCCAGTAAGGGAATCGTAAGACAAGGCTCGAGAAAAATGCGTCTTGCTACTTTCAATAACCCTTAGTGTCAGAGCGAAGACCTTAAGGTACTGCCAAATTCATAATGCCACTTTTGTTTTCTGTCGACATATTTTTTGTTGTTGTGAATACATAATTTTATCTATGAAATGCCACATTTTCATAATACTTGCGAATATACAGGAAATGAAGTAAATACAGTTGTTTTCGAACTCAAAAGTCGGTAATATACTACTAATTCGTGTTAAAATAGGCACAATCGTCTTACAGACACTTAATGCTTTATTAAGATAGACTGCCGTCGTGATGTTTCTGTAGTAAGCTGAATTTAATTTCTATTAGTACAGTGAATATTTTAATTGCATTTTCCATTAGGTTACTAAACGGAACAGTAATCATCAAAGAGAAATTAATCAGCAGCAGAATTTTCTTTCACGATATCTAAAACAATCTGACAATGCTGAAGTTGTTTACAAATTCTACGCCCGTAGAAACCTACTGGTTCTAGCAATGTCATTAAACCAGAGTAGTCTTAAGAGTATTTTCGGCTAGAAATGAATTGCCTTGACGGTTGATCGATCAAGAGCGGGAAAGGTAAAATTTTACAAATATATGATGAGAGGGACAAGTGCTTAAGAGAGGACTTCCCTATGAATACAAGTGCCCGAGAGACGACTTTCCTATCAATCTCCTGGATAGTTTTGTTTCTCAAATCAACATAGTGTGTTATCATGCAGTAGCATAGGTGATGTAGTTTTGTTGCTCGATTTTCTTACACTGCGACCGAAAGGTGTCTCAGTTGTTGACAACTAATTCCAGCTTTGTTGCACACACCCCTTGGAGCAGAATTCGTAGCCCAAAACACACTTTTGGAGCTATCACATGTAAAATATTATGTTCACACTACTCTTTGCTCTAGTTTACGTCTTTTGGTGGGGCTCAGCCTTTCATTTCTTCTTAGGAAGTTAACGATAAAGACATCATAACACGTCACCGGTAACAGTACTGCATAGGAATGCTCAATGAGCGACCTGATGACGTTCAATAATAGTCACTCCGTTGATTTTAGTTGTTTCGAATTAGAGCATGCAGTACTCCTACACCAGACTTCTGAACTTTGCCTGTTGAATGCAAATGTCACATGATGGTAAAATGGTAATCTATCACATATATCTGTACTCGAGACTTCCTTAATGTGGAAAATCATTCATGCCAGAACGATCTTTGTTGAAACAAGAATATCTTTTTCTGGCGTATTTTTCCCAAAAGCACTCGCTCCAAGCACAGTTCAAATCTTCCTAGCTGCCTCCTCTGCATTCACCCCTATGTTATACCAAAAGTAAACGTTGTGTTGCAGATGTTACACCTTTTTCCACTTGCGACTCAATTTTACAATGCATAACCGTAGCTCATGATTTTCAAGTATGCAAAATCTAATGCTTAACTGCAACATGATAACTAGAACTTCAAATTCGAAAATGGCAGTTGATACATACGCTGAAAGCGTGGCGCCGCGTTCACGTGGGCGGCGCCGGATTTCAGGCGGCGGGTGGCGTCTGGCCGGTGGCCGGTAGCCGCTGCAGCGCGAGGAAACGCTCGAGCGTAAGCTGTTATGATTGCGACGCAGCCACGAGCTGTCCTGTGGAATTGTTTCTGGAAGTACTTGTTATTGCTGGTGTGTAGAATGTTCTCCGATGTTCAATCAGACTCATAACTTTAGACCGAAATGTGGTAAAAAGAAAATGCTGTTGGATGCGCACAGGCGGCTATAAGTTTAGAATGCATGACGATTACCACTAGACCACGGGCTCGCACAACCCGAGAAGAACTCGGAAGTAGACGACACTTCCTCCTAACACTTCCGCATCTTACAGTGTTGCCAGATTGTGCAGATTGCCGGACTTAGAGTTGTCAGGGGCGGTCAGTTTTATTGGCCACCTTAAGTGAACGACTCGGACTTAGTCTCTGTGGCAGCCGGCCGGCGGTCAGTTTTTATGTCTAAGACTGTACCCTTTCCTCCCACCAATCCAATCCCTAGCAGGGCAAATATTTATGACCGTCTGTGTCTTAGAACTCACAGCGTCAAAATTCCTCCCTTTCCGAGCCCCATAAATATATTTTCCATCTTATACTGTCACTATTATTATTCTTATTATTGTTGTTGCAATAGTAGAAGTATTCCTACTACTGCTGTTAGTAATTAGTTGGTACTGTTATTCTAAAAGGCCTTACATAAATGTAAAAATCTGTTTGCATAAAACCCTATTTCGACATAACAGAGGGCCTGAAGGCCGTGATTTGATCAGGTTAAATAAATGAATAGGGAAATGTAAGTATGGGCCAGCAATTCTGGTGTTAGTAGATTTGGGAGAAATGTACAGACGATATTTTATCTAATGAATGCAGAAGTTTGCAATTATGCATTAGCATTTTAATCAATTCAGTACTCGAATAATAAAGGCTGCATCAGGAGAAAAAAGTCATGCGTTAAGAGATTTTCGTAATGGTGATTCTGATAGTATCATACCACACTCATAACTCATATTAACCACAGCTCCTTACCAACGTTTATCAGTTGATACTTCAGTACGTGGAGGATCAAGGAGTGGAATACAATGGCAAGAGGACTGAGCTTCTGCATATTCAACTCAACCTGTCCGCTCCGATAGCTGAAAGGTCAACGTGACGAACTGCAGTACTAAGGGGCCCGAGTTCGATTCCCGGTTGGGTCGGGGATTTTCTCTGCTTAGGGACTGGGTGTTGTGTTGTCTTCATAATCATTTCATCCCCATCTGGCGCGCAGGTCGCCCAATGTGGCGTTGAATGTAATAAGACCTGCACCAAGGCGGCCGGACCTGCCTCGTAAGGGGTTCCCGGCCAATGACGCCAAACGCTCATTTCCATTTCAACTCGACCTGAAGAACACTACATCAAGGAGGCATACAAACTGGACGTTGGATCGGTGTCATCAGAGAATTTATATGACCGCGAAGTTAATCCAACTTTGCTTTGATGGAAGATTTTCTGAAGAACTGGCCATTGAGTGAGGTCATCAGCGAAAAAAAAAGAACAATTAAAAATGAAAGGAACGGATTGTTGACGTTTTAATGCTAGTGTACACGTTGACGTACGGTTTAGACAACAGGTGTAATTAACACAACATCCTCTTCTTTTCCTCACTTTTAAATTATGCTTTTTGACTTTGCACATTACATCTGGTGTGGTTCAGGTCCAACAAATTTCGTGATCTAGCATATAATGTATTCTGATAATGTAGTCCATTTGCACAGGTGAGTGGTAACATGTTGGCCTACCATGCAGTGGGCCCGGGTCCGATTCACGGCTGGGTTGGTGATTTTCTCCACTCATGGATTGGGTGTTGTGTTGTCCTCTTGTCCTCATCATCATTTCATCGACATTACCGTCGCGCAAGTCACCCATGTGACGTCGACTGAAATAAGACTTGCAACTCGGGGCCGAATTTCTCCAAATGGGGTCTCCCATCCTCAATGCCACACGATCATTTCTTTCCGGATAATGTACATAGTGTCCCAGAAATATTGCGACAAACTTCGAGGAGTTGTAGAGGGCGTTTTGAGGAATAAATCGAGCATAGGAGCACGTGTATGGAAACGTCATCGATTACGCTAAGAGCGTCGAAGTTCTAGGCGCTGGTATCTGCCACGAGGCCACCCCTTTGGCAGCAAACGTGTCTTAATACTCTGACAGACCGTAGGCGAACCGTCTTGCGATGTTCTTTTTTATTCAACTAT
Source organism: Schistocerca piceifrons (assembly GCF_021461385.2). Taxonomy (NCBI): domain Eukaryota; kingdom Metazoa; phylum Arthropoda; class Insecta; order Orthoptera; family Acrididae; genus Schistocerca; species Schistocerca piceifrons. The sequence continues at coordinate 360,402,212 of NC_060139.1, read as the reverse complement.
CGCGACTGATTGCCAAGATCGCCAGTGGAGAAGTTGGAGTTAGCTGCTGCATAGACAAGCCTTGTATCATATGAACGCGAGGCTCTGTTGTCTCGGTGGATGGTGGTTTTTGGACATGAGCTTCCATCCGCAGCCTATTTTTCTACAAAATCTCCAGTGTTTTTCGGTGTACAGAAGAAAGAGAAACTGTAGATGGAAACCCATGCTCGCAACCGTCATGTACCAAGGCATAAGAGCATGGAATTTATAAGAGACAAGACTCGTCTACGGAACAGCTAGCAATTGTGGCAATCTGTCACGATCATTGAATAAGAAACAGTATTGCACAACACTCCACCTACAGTCTGTGAGCGTGCAGAGTCACTTTTGCTGCCAGACAGGTGGCCTAGTGGCAGGCGCCGGCGCCTGTAACTTCGACGCTCTGTAATATCGTTCGATGACCTTTCCAGGCACGGATTCCTATCTTCAGTTTGTTCCTCAAGACACTCTCCACAACCCCTTGAAGTTTGTCGCAACATTTCTGAGACATCTTGTATATTTTTCTGCTCTATGCTCCTAAAACCAGAGGCACCGCTGTGTAAACTGACAACAAATGAAGGGAGATTGCAGAGACTGGCCAGCAAAGCATTTGTTTACAAGAACTGCCACCTGCATTATGCTGGTGCTTTTGAAAGTGCTAAGGTGAAAATAACACTGGAACTCAAATAACGACTCATTATTTTATTGTCACTTGGGTCGTATGTGGAGAGAACTGCTTCAGTGTAGTACAGAAGAAAGAAATACAAAGTAAGACGAACAGAAATGACACTTTTATTCAAAGTCAATAACTATGGTGAAGCCATTGCCATTCATGATGGTCATCTGGACAATACAGAAGGCAAGATATGGTTCTTAATAGGATGTGTGATCACCAAGATGGCAGCGTTGTTCTGCAGTCTGCTTTCATGCTGGAGTTATTGTGGTAGGGCATTTAAATCCTCCACCAGCGCGGTTGGCAACTCCTGGATGATCCTTGGTGCATGTGGACGTGCTGCAACACGTCTCCCCAAGGTATCCCAGACGTGCTCGATGGATCGGGGGAATGGGCACGCCAGTCCATTCGCCGAATAACATCTTGTTTCAAGAGTTTCTCCGCGTGCCAGTTAGATGCGGTTGTGTACTGTATCAGTGAAAATAAAGTCAGGGTCGAATGCAACCCTGGAAAGACGCACTTGAGGAAGGAGTATAGTGTCACAATAACGTTCACCAGTGAATGTGCAGTGTTCAAAGATTTAGAGATCAGTACACCCATCCAACATTATGCGCACCCACACCATGACACCTGGACCACCAAAACGAGCATGTTCGATAATCTTCCTGGGTGCATTACGTGTTCCTACCTCATGAAGGTACCACCGATTTTGTCGAAAATGATCGTTCTCATGGTGCAAGTATTGGTGTATATGGGGTCATAATGTTGCATGGGCATTCTGACCTCCAAATTTTTCAGCTCGGTACATTCAGCTATCAACGTTATTGTGACACTGTATTCCTTTGCCAAGTGCGTCTTTTCAGGGATGCAGTCGGCCTTGACTTCATTTTTTGATGACAGTGCGCGGCTGCACGTCAAAGAGGCATGTAGAGGAGCTCTTGCAACTAGAGAATATTCGGCGAATGGACTGGCCTGCCCGTTTCCCCGACTTAAAACCCATCGAGCATGTCCGAAACGCATGAGGGAGATGTGCTGCAGCACGTCCACATGCTTCAACTAAGCTGGTCGAGGAATTAAATGCCCTGCCACAAGAATTCCTTATCAATCTTGTGGCTAGGAACGTTGCAGAGCATACGCTGCCATCATGGTGATTACACATCCTATTAGGAACCATATCTGTCTTATTACAATCATGGACGAGCGTGATTTCCAGAAGACCACCATTAATAGTGTTGGCTTCGGTGTAATTATGTCTTTGAATAAACATGTCATTCCTGTTTGTCTTACTGCTTATTTCTGCCAGTTGTCTTCTGTGCTACGCTGTAGCAGTTCTCTCCACATATGATCCAAAGTGACAATTGTGTATTTATTTCAGTTATCTTTTCTACTATATTGTATGGTCCAAGTTCCATTGGCACTGACACTACCCGCGGAAGTTATTTTCGTCCTTAAGTTTTGCCCATGGTGTAATTAGGAAGTCAGTTGATACGGTACCGAAGGTCCCCCATAATCGTAGTAGTACTCCTCGTAGTACTTTTCTCACTGGAGACGCAGGTCGACCACTTGTAAACCGCGCGTCGAAACACAGACGCCATAACCCACGACCGCGGTTAATATAAACTCGTGGTACTGTCTTATTACAATCATGGACGAACAGAATCTCCTTTGTTCAATAAAAATGATTTTATTCACCATACAGCTATCTTTCTTTGTTACATATTCCAAAGTATCCAAACGCGCTTATGTAATGAAGAATTAACCACGAGATGTCACAAGAGGCGGACGCCACAGCATCTATGAGGCAGTGATTTGTGTACCGTTACATTCCTAAAATGGACTGACCTGCCCGGAGTCCCACCCTGATTCCTGTGTAACACCTTTCGGATGTGATAGAACGTTGATGATGATAATATTTGATTCGTGGGGCACTCAACTATGTGATTATCTGCGAACGTACAAATTCCCAATCTTTTCACAGTTCAATCACGCCACTGTTCCAAAATGATGATGAAATGATGAAGACAACAAAGACACCTAGTCCCTGGGCGGAGTAAATCCCCGACCGGGAGTCAAACACGGGGCTATGTGATCAAGAGGCAAGAACGCTAGTTATTAGACCACGAGCTGCGGACATGTTAGAATGTCGACATCGCTAGTCTCCCCAGCGTTCAACATCGCCACCTTCTCTGGTTTCGGCTCTAGAAAAAGAATGAACTCCCAACTCTCCGCAGTCATTCAGACACGTCACTAAAATTGTCCCCAACAATTTTCAAGCCATCATTAAGGAGAAGAACGAACGCAGCTCGTATTAATGTCCATTAATAGATGCTCGGATGTTTTGATCAGGTAATGTAGGCACCTAAGTATCTGTTGATGGTCGGACTTGACAGCATCATATACTAGACTCAGCAGTAATCCAGTACACCAGTGGTTCCCAACCTTTCTGAGACAGTTACTCCATTGTGTAATCAGATATCACCTAATGTCCCCCCCCCCCCTCCCCCACCACTCGTCATGGTCAACGTTAGCTCCTAACTAAGCTTTAGAATGAAAAAGAATTTACTTTGAACACTTTTATGTTGAAGAAATTCTCAGTGTATCGCGAGTGCTACGTACCTAAACTCCTTCTCAGAAAACAAAGTTAACCATTCACAGTAAGCGTTGACACTTGCTACAAAACATGCTTCCTCTGCATCACTCTTCTCCCTAGCGAATTTGCTTCACCCACACTCTGCACTCCCATTTGAAATCAAATTTTGGAAATTTGTGGCAAGGTCTTATGGGACCAAATTTCTGAGGTCATCGGTCCCTAAGCTTACACACTACTTAAGCTAACTTAAACTAACTTAGGCTGAGGAACACACACATACCCATGCCCGAGGGAGGACTCGAACCTCCGACTGGGGGAGCCGCGCGGATCGTGACAAGGCGTCTGAGACCGCTCGGTTACCCCGCGTGGCGCTTTAAAATCTCCTAAGATATGATATATATGCACTATACTTACTGTTTGTAAGTCATTTAATTAGTGTACTGTTTACTTCTGGACTGGCAGGAATTGAACCTTTAGGCTGCCAATGGCTTGTGTCTGAGTGCTGTCACTAATCGATACACACTGAAGCACCAAAGAAACTGGTATAGGCATGCGTACTCAAATACAGAGATATGTAAATAGGTAGAATATGGCGCTGCGGTCAGCAACGCCTATATAAGGCAAGACGTGTCTGTCACAGTTTTTAGACCGGTTACTGCTACCAGAATGGCAGGCTTCCAAGATTTAAGTGAATTTGAACTTGGAATTATAGACAACGCACGAGCGATGGGATGCAACATCGCCGAGGTAGCGATGAAGTGACGATTTTGCCATACGACCATTTCACGAGTGTACCATGACTATCAGGAATCTGGTAAAAGATCAAATCTCTGACATCGCTGCGGCCGGAAAAAGATCCTGCAAGAACGGGACCAACGACGACTGAAGAGAATCGTTCAACGTGACAGAAATGCAACCTTTCCGCAAATCGCTGAAAATTTCCATGCTCGGCCATAAACAAGTGTCAGCGTGCGAACTATTCGCCTTTTTTCACATGATATCTTGCGAACCACGGATGAAGGGTATCAGACGGATGCCATATTCCTTGACTTCCAGGAAGCGTTTGATTCGGTGCCTCACTGCAGACTCCTAACTAAGGTACCAGCATATGGGATTGGTTCCCAAGTATGTGAGTGGCTCGATGACTTCCTAAGTAATAGAACCCAGTACGTTGTCCTCAATGGTGAGTGTTCATCGGAGGTGAGGGTATCATCTGGAGTGCCCCAGGGAAGTGTGGTAGGTCCGCTATTGTTTTCTATCTACATAAATGATCTTTTGGATAGGGCGGATAGCAATGTGCAGCTGTACGCTGATGATGCTGTGGTGTACGGGAAGGTCTCGTCGTTGAGTGACTGTAGGAGGATACAAGATGACTTGGACAGGATTTGTGATTGGTGTAAAGAATGGCAGCTAACTTTAAATATAGATAAATGTAAATTAATGCAGATGAATAGGAAAAAGAATCCCTTAATGTTTGAATACTCCATTAGTAGTGTAGCGCTTGACACAGTCACGTCGATTAAATGTTTGGGCGTAACATTGCAGAGCGATATGAAGTGGGACAAGCATGTAATGGCAGTTGTGGGGAAGACGGATAGTCGTCTTCGGTTCGTTGGTAGAATTTTTGGAAGATGTGGTTCATCTGTAAAGGAGACCGCTTATAAAACATTAATACGACCTATTCACGTGTACTGCTCGAGCGTTTGGGATCCCTATCAGGTCGGATTGAGGGAGGACATAGAAGCAATTCAGAGGCGGGCTGCTAGATTTGTTACTGGTAGGTTTGATCATCACACGAGTGTTACGGAAACGCTTCAGGAACTCGGATGGGAGTCTCTAGAGGAAAGAAGGCGTTTTTTTCGTGAATCGCTACTGAGGAAATTTAGAGAACCAGCATTTGAGGCTGACTGCAGTACAATTTTACTGCCGCCAACTTACATTTCGCGGAAAGACCACAAAGATAAGAGAGACTGGGGCTCGTACAGAGGCATATAGGCAGTCATTTTTCCCTTGCTCTGTTTGCGAGTGGAACAGGGAGTGAAGATGCTAGTTGACGTACGAGGTACCCTCCGCCACGCACCGTATGGTAAATTGCGGAGTATGTATGTAGATGGAGATGTAGATGTAGAAACATCATCGATATGGGCTTTCGGAGCCGAAGGCCCACTAGTGTACCTTGTTGACGGCACAACAGAAAGCTTTGCGCATCGCCTGGGCCCATCAACACCGACACTGGACTGTTGATGACTGGAAACATGTTGCCTGGTCGGACGAGTCTCGTTTCAAATTGTATCGAATAGGTGGATGTGTACGAGTATAGAGACAACCTCATGAATCCATGTACCTGCATGTCAGCACGGGACTGTTCAAGCTAGTAGAGGCTCTGTAATGGTGTGGGACGTGTATAGTTGGAGTGATATGGCACTCCTGATACGTCTAGATACGACTCTGACAGGTGACACGTACGTAGACATCCTATCTGATCACCTGCATCCATTCATGTCCATTGTGCATTCCGACGGACATGGGCAATTCCAGCAGGACAATGCGACTCCCCACATGTCCAGAATTGCCACACAGTGGCTCCAGGAACACTCTTCTGAGATTAAACACTTCCGCTGGCCACAAACTCTACAGACACTAACATTATTGAGCATATGCGGGATGCCTTGCAACGTGCTGTTCAGAAGAGATCTCAACCCCCCACCCCCGTACTCTTACGGATTTATGGATAGCGTTGCAAGATTCATGGTGTCACTTCCCTCCAGCACTACTTCAGGCAGTAGTAGATTACATGTACGTCGTGTTGCGGCACTTCTGCGTGCTCACTGGGGCCCTACACGATCTTAGGCAGGTGTGCCAGTCTCTTTGACACTTCAGTGTATATTATAAAAGTAAGTGTACAATGTGCGTTCCGCTAAACCTCAGATACGAGTCCGAGTACGATCATTGCAGTTATAATGTGTGGTAGACCTCTGTCCCCGACCCATAAATAAGGTTCCCATTTTAAATGAAGGGCGTGCTTTTGATGACGTAAGGAGTGGGAAGTTTCACCCTCTAGAGATTTCTAGCACATTACAGAACATTCGAGAACATTCAACAACATTCCGGAATGTTCCACAATGATCCGGAATGTTCTGGAATGTTCGGGAATAGTCTGGCTGGGAAGATTTCAGAATGTTCGGGAACAACCCAGAACATCCCAGATCATTGTGAAACATTCCATAGCACTCGCAAATGTTGTGGAATGTTCTAGAACATTACGGACCATTCGATGCCTTCTTGGTGCGTTCTGGAATTCGCCACTGGTGGGTCAACCTATTGGTAGGGGTACATAAAGCAAAACCCGTCGTGGGTTCGAACGTCAGTTCTTTTTATCAGTGACGAAGGGAGGAACCGAAAAAGCAGTGCAGTGAGTGAATAAAAACAAGCAGTAAAGTGTGAGTAGTCGAAGTGATACAGTTACTGAATATAAATCGAAAATAAAACGTGAAGAGTGTGTAAAGTGTCCTTAGTGTATCTGTTGATGGGAAGTTGACTTGATTTATATTTCGGACACTGCCCAAACCTAAAAGAGGAGGAGATCTTTAAGTTCTGCAGCAAAACGGCGGATAAAAACAGCGATAAAACGAAACAGACGAAGAGCGCAAAGCACGTTTAAGTGCGCAATGAACGAGAATGAGCACTGTGAGAAGCAGAGAAACCGAAGAACAACGGATTGCAGAATCAAGAATTGCGACACAATCTTATAATGAAAGACGATGAACTCAAGTCAAACATGAAAAAATCACCCTACGAGATCGTGGTCGAGAACAAGTAAACAGTACAGTCTAACAAATGAAGCATTCCACTACCACACGACGAAAGAATATAACAAACACAAACACATCGTAATTGGAAAACGTCTGTCAAATCTACAACACGAAAAAAATCGGTAGAGAAATGCCAGAATTCTGTTGCATGAATGGAAAAAAATCGATTACCACCACTGGAAGCACCTCCGCAAGGAGTTTTTACATTACATGACCGGAGAAACTCCAGAATCAAAACATTTCTTCAAAATATAAGTGTACAACGCTTGTTCCACATGACTACTTTCGGCGTCACTTCGATCAATACTAACATAGATGAAATCGATGATATTTATCCATCCAAATACAAACCTGGGCCGTGCGGTCTAGGGCGTCTTGTCACGGTCCGTGCGGCTCCCCCCGTCGGAGGTTCGAGTCCTCCTTCGGGCATTGGTGTGTGTGTGTTGTCCTTAGCATAAGTTAGTTTACGTTAGATTAAGTAATGCGTAAGCCAAGGGACCGATGACCTCAGCAGTTTGGTCCCATAGTCCTTCCACAAATTTCCATTTTACAAACCTATCACAACATGTGGTCATTACTACGACTACCCAACGAAGACCATAAATTTCTGCAAGTATATTTCACGGGAAATGAAGAAACCGAAACTGATCAACGGTGCACAAATATCAGTGGATTGAAACGAGAAGTAGCTCGAGATCTACTGAGCATCTTCCGCGAACGCAATCAACTGATTCACATATTCAAAACAGCGCTAGACCGAATAATTTCTGATTACTATGAAGTTATAATTCGAGTCGACAAAAGACCACCCGGAGAACACGAACGTCAATTTAATGCACCGAAGATAGGCGAAGTCGCCAAGGTAATTGTGGAAAATGAAAACACAAGCCGTGACGTAAATGTACAACAAAGAAGAGAAGGACTACAGCGCATTGCAGAGACACACCGTTCATATGACGCCCTCCTGTATCCAGTAATATTTCTGCATGGAGAGCACGGATATCATTTTAATGTGAAACAAATCAAACCTGAAACAGACGTAGAAACATACAAAAGAGTCACTTCCAGGGATTTCTATGCTTACCGCTTAATGATCAGAGACAATGAAACATACAATCACATTCTCAACACTCACCTTTTATTCCAACAATTCCTGGTAGATTTGCATGCAGACCAAATTACGGGTACAGCAGCTGCCATGCTGAGAGTCATTGAGAGAATGTTCAGGAATCGTAATTGATCCCACCGAGCGAGGTGGCGCAGTGGTTAAACCCTGGACTCGCAGTCAAGAGGACGACGGTTCAAACCCCGTCGGGCCATCCTGATTCAGGTTTTCTGTGATTTCCCTAAATCGCTTCAGGCAAATGCCAGGATGGTTTCTTTAAAAGGGCACTGCCGCTTTGCTTCTCCATCCTTTCCCAATCCGAGCTTAAGCTCCGTCTCTAATGACGTCGTTTACGACGGGACGTTAAGCTCTAATCTCCTCCTCCTCCTCCTCTCCTTTGTAATTCATCCAGGAAGAAAGTGACTTACAAAACACTTGTTAAACTGATGCTTGAGTATTGCTCGTCACTCAGCAGTCTGGTTCCCCCATCAGGTTGCATTAATAGAAGAGGTTGAGAATGTCCATCAAAGGGCGGCGCCTTTCATCACAGGATTGTTTCGTCGCCGCGAGGGCATTACGGCGATTTTCAACAAAATCCAGAGGCAGACCCTACAAGAGAGGCAATGTGTGTCACCGAGAGCTTTTTATTGAGGTCCTGAAAGAGTACGTATCGAGAGCACATTACTTCCTCTCTCATCATTTCTCGAAATAACCACAACATACATGAACGACATTCTCGTAAACGATCTGACGGACGGGTTGAGCGGCAGTTTGCGTCTACTTTCTGATGACGTAGTGGCACACGGGAAAGTGTCGTCGTTGAGTCACTCTGGGAGGAGTCAGGGGGACTTGCAATTTCTGGTTGGTGTGATGATTGGTCGTTTGCTCCAGATGTAGAAAAATATAAGGTAATGCGGACGGATAGGAAAAAACAATCAAAATGGCTCTGAGCACTATGAGACTTAACATCTGAGGTCATCAGTGACCTAGAACTTAGAACTACTTAAACCTAACTAACCTAAGGGCATGGCACACATCGATGCCCGAGGCAGAATTCGAACCTGCGACCGTAGCAGTCGCGCGGTTCCAGACTGAAGCGCCTAGAACCGCTCGGTCACCGCAGCCGGTTGGAAAAACAATCCTGTAAGGTTAGAAGGTAGCATTTATAGAGTATTGCTTGACGCAGTCACATCGATTAAACATTTAGGCGTAACGTTGCAAAGCGATATGAAATGGAACGAGCACGATAAGACCGGTAGTAGGAAAGGCGAATGATCGACTTCATTTTATTGGGAGACTTTTGTGAAAGTGTAGCTCACCCACAAAGTGGACGGCAGATAGACCACTAGTGTGAGACCCAACTCGCTTTATTTGTTCATGAGACCCAGAAAATATTAGATACAGGCTCCCAGGTAGATTCCATTGTCCTTGACTTCTGGAAGGCGTTCGATACAGTTCCGCAATGTCGCCTGATAAACAAAGTAAGAGACTACGGAATATCAGACCAGCTGTGTGGCTGGATTGAAGGGTTTTTAGCAAACAGAACACAGCATGTTGTTCTCAATGGAGAGACGTCTACAGATGTTAAAGTAACCTCTGGCGTGCCACAGGGGAGTGTTATGGGACCATTGCTTTTCACAATATATATAAATGACCTAGTAGATAGTGTCGGAAGTTACATGCGGCTTTTCGCGAATGATGCTGTAGTATACAGAGAAGTTGCAGCATTAGAAAATTGCAGTGAAATGCAGGAAGATCTGCAGCAGATAGGCACTTGGTGCAGGGAGTGGCAACTGACCCTTAACATAGACAAATATAATGTATTGTAAATACATAGAAAGAAGGATCCTTTATTGTATGATTATGTGATAGCGGAACAAACACTGGTAGCAGTTACTTCTGTAAAATATCTGGGAATATGCTTGCGGAACGATTTGAAGTGGAATGATCATATAAAATTAATTGTTGGTACGGCGGGTGCCAGGTTGAGATTCATCGGGAGAGTCCTTAGAAAATGTAGTCCATCAACAAAGGAGGTGGCCTAAAAAACACTCTTTCGACCTATACTTGAGTACTGCTCATCAGTGTGGGATCCGTACCAGGTCGGGTTGACAGAGGAGATAGAGAAGATCCAAAGAAGAGCGGCGCGTTTCGTCACAGGGTTATTTGGTAAGTGTGATAGCGTTACGGAGATGTTTAGCAAACTCAAGTGGCAGACTCTGCAAGAGAGGCGCTCTGCATCGCGGTGTAGCTTGCTGTCCAGGTTTCGAGAGGATGCGTTTCTGGATGAGGTATCGAATATATTGCTTCCACCTACTTATACCTCCCGAGGAGATCACAAGTGTAAAATTAGAGAGATTCGAGCGCGCACAGAGGCTTTCCGGCAGTCGTTCTTCCCGCGAACCATACGCGACTGGAACAGGAAAGGGAGATAATGACAGTGGTACGTAAAGTGCCCTCCGCCACACACCGTTGGGTGGCTTGCGGAGTATAAATGTAGATGCAGATGTAGTGCGACCCATTATTGCTCGAGTGTTTGGGATTCTCATCAGGTCGGATTAAAGGAAGACATCGAAGCAATTCAGAGGCGTGCTTCTAGATTTGTTACCAGTTGGTTTGAACAGCATGCAAGTATTGTGGAGTTTCTTCGCGAACTCAAATGGGACTCACTGGAGGGAAGATGACGTCTTTTCTTTAGGTTCTATTTTCTAAATTTAGAGAACTGGCATTTGAGGACGACTGCGGAACGATTCTACTGCAGCCACCGTACATTTAGCGTAAGGAGCACGAAGATTAGATGAGAAAAATTAGGGCCCGTATGGAGGCTCGTAGATAGTCGTGTTCCCGTCGCTCTGTTGGCGGGTGGAACAGGAAGCGAAATGACTTGCACTCGTACGTGGTACCATCCACCATGCACCGACCTTGCCGACTATGTATGTGGATGAATAACGAGAAAAATCAGAGAAATCAGATGTCATACGGAAGTATACCAACTATCATTCTTCCCACGAGCTATTAGTGAATGGAGCAGGGAAGGGGGAAGCAGATAGTGGAATCAAAAGTGCCCTCTGTCGCGCACCGCAGAATGGCTTGCGGGGTCTGAATGTAGATGCAGAGCCACTGCAACAGTAATGAAACAGGTCTGCTACAGGACAGCAGTGTTTGTAAAACAAGCTGGGACTATTTGTGGGATTCCAGTTTGAGCGTCTGTTAATCCTCTACTTCGGAAGGCCTTATTGAAACGGCTGCGGGGCGCCCTGCAGTGGGCGTCAGCGTGTGCGAGCGAGGCGCCGTTGCCATGGAGACGCAGAGCGGCGCCTGCGCAGCGGCGGCCGCAGACCAGCGGGTGGACGCCTGCCTGCCTCCGCGGCCTGGCGCCAGTAGCCGCCGTCCCGCGATCCTCTCTGCTGCCATGGAGCGACCGGCGCTGCTGCTGCTGCTCTCGCTGCTGGCCGCCGTCTGTCTCAAGGTACAGAGTTACAGCTTGTCTGCTAACTGAAGAGTGAACGGCGCTTGTAGCACAGTTACATTAGTTACTAATTCCTATACTCCGGAACTGATAAGTCATTTACTGTAAAGTAAACGTTTTCCAGCCGTGCCTGTGCACTATGTTACCACTGATTTAAAAGGCGCGCCACAGAAGGGTCGGTATAACTACGTGAAACGGCCAGATTCTTGTGACGTAGTTTGGCAGAGAGACAGTGGAGACTCACCTGCTCATTCTTCAGTTTGCAGACAGACTATACGCAAATGCGCTCCACAAGCTGCGTGGTCACAAAGACTGTATTACTTCCGTGCCAAGAAACTCTAGAGACTGCAACTACACCACATGGCCGTAAGTCTCCTGGCACTATGTTGAGCTCTCGATGAAACACCAGTCTATGCACCAGAGGACTACCCCGTAATAGGCGAGGTGTCGGTGATAACGAAATACGGGCTGCCATTCTAGGGGTCGCCACATTCTGACATTCACGGGAATTCTACGTGCCCCAGGCCACTGTTTTGCGTTGATTCTGGTAAATACAAATGTTATGGAAGTAGAAGCCTTATCTATCTTGTAATAAAATCTAAAATGTAGTGTATGAACCGTTAGCTAGATATCGTGTAACAAAAGTTTGAAGTCAAAACCGAAGTAATCTGTTTATGGCACATAGCCATTAAATGTTTTACGTGGGCATTGACTCAAATGTAGACTATTGTTAAAAGTAGTGATCACGTTGATGCTCTCTGTCAATAACATGCGAATATGATCAATTCAGATAACAGAGGTAACTGACGGTGCAACCCGTTTAGAGACGACAGGATTTGGTTTCCATGGTCGGCCTACTGTACAGAAGTTGGTATCCACAATAATTAATGTTTAACATTGCTAATAAGTAAGAAGCAGAAACTATAATCGCTAATTTTAGTACGCTGTCGTTTCACTAGGTTGTCGAGATTGTGTGAATCTTGCAGTTTCACAAACTATTAATCTAAGAAAGGCTGCTTTGCAATTTGCGCGTCTACGTTTTCGAATACGATAAAATGTGCCTAATCAGCACGGCTGAATAATGTGATTGGTATCTCTGTAAAGGCGATTTTAGACTGCGGGTTTAACTCACGGGTGCTTTTCGAAAACATGGTTTTGTTAGAGTAATGTTTAAGTTTTGGGAATAATCTATTCACAGCTGTTGAAGATCTCCACTCATTCAGTCACCTGAAGCATTAAAGATGTCATCTGAAGTACATAGGTAAGAGTACTTCAAGCATAAGAATTTATGCTTATAGCTAAATACCATTTATAAGCGTCAGTGCTGTTTCGATTGCATTCACGGCATTCTCTACTTCACTCAGCCTTGCGGCAATCTCTTTGCGTATCTTCTGTTTCCACAGACCTCAATTGCGTAGTTGTACTATCGTTTCCTCAGTTTATCTCCGATTACCGTTTCCTTCGCAATCCCCCCTTCCTCTTCTAGGTAGTGTTGCCAGAAGTATTCTTTCCTGTGCTATGGTTTATAATATTGTTTCATTCAGTGATATAATTATCTGGATGTTGTATATTTATGTTCTGCAACAAGTTTAAATACTAATATATCATTTTTCACATTGGATTAACAGCCACTATAAAGTTAAAATAAACCATAGTGTTGTGAGTGTTTGCTCAATATTCAGGGTGGACAGAAACAGACGTAAAGGACGCAAGGGTGTTGCAGGGTTGGTTATGCCGAGGAATAACTGTTAAGAAAAAAGTTTCGATACTTTTCGTCGTTTCAGAGTTAAGTAGCATTCAAGTTTGTGAATTAGGCCTTTGAGTGGACAAATTCTACAGCCCACTAGAGACAGTGCCGCCAAACCTGTTCTTCGTTTGCTTTCCTGAAACCGAACCAGAGAGCGATACAAAAATTGGGCAAGGGATGGCACCAAGAATCGGATCCGAGCCAAAGGCTGAACAATGTCGTGCGCTATCATTTAAGCCATGAGAACAACTGATACTAATTGTATCTCTCGGACCGCTTGAAGTTGGGCGCACAGCGACGTGATTGGCTAACTTCAGTGTTAATTAATTCGAAAGCGCCTCAACGTTTAGACATATTTTCTGAACAATTATTTCTCAGCAGAACCTACCGTGCAACACTCTTTCTAACATTTCTGACTATTTCTGACCACCTTCTATAAAGGTTGCGGAACGAAAAACGAGCCTGTCGTACGCAACAATAATGTTCCAGTGCGTGCGACCGCGTCAATAATAATGGAAAATCAGAAACGCCGTCCAAACACAAGAAAGAGTTAACTGGTGGATCGCGTGTGGATTTTCTGTCGACGAATACCGGCTGTTTTAGGAAGTCATGTACCCAGACAGGTGGAGCCACGCCTCGTCACTCATGACGAGCCTTAGTGGTTCAAAAATGGTTCAAATGGCTCTGAGCACTATGCGACTTAACATCTGTGGTCATCAGTCCTCTAGAACTTACAACTACTTAAACCTATCTAACCTAAGGACATCACACACATCCATGCCCGAGGCAGGATTCGAACCCGCGACCGTAGCGGTCACGCGGTTCCAGACTGAAGCGATCAGAACCGCACGGCCACACCGGCCGGCGAGCCTTAGTGGGTCCAAGACACCACTGGCAAATTTCTCAACAGCCATAAACAGAAATGCACTCTCTGTAGCAGTAAAGGCTCCTTCAGTTCTTGCACAACACTTATCCGCTAAAGTTTTAGCTTCAGTCCCCAACTTCTCTCTCTTGCATGAACCTGTTGACTCAGTCACCTGGTTGACTTAAAAAGACTTCTTGTCATTATCTCATGCACCTGACCCTTTAATTCAGGTGTGCAGACAGGTGGTGGTCTGTTCCTGGGATCATTTTGAACCCATCCTGTACGTCGCCATTTTTCAATCAATTTCTGTATGGTGCTCTTTGCTGGCACAGATGTCCTGGAAATTTCTCCTGAAACAAATTCTTTGTTTTCACAAAAGATCCAGTGTGAATGAACGCTTCAACAATGGCAGCACATTCGTGTAATTAATATATCATTATCACACACACACACACGCGCACACACACACACACACACACACACACACACACACACACACACACACACACACACACACACACTAACCCAGCTTCACACAACGAGGCCTTTTTCTTACCTGGTTTCGACAAGTTTCACTGGCTGCGCAGTGTCGGTACACCAGAGGAAATGGTTGGTATGTGTGCATCACAACACAAGAACTGACAACGGTGCATTTGAATCTCTTCAAGCGTGCTCACAGGTGTGCTGAAGTGGGCGGAGGACACTTTCAGCACCTACTGTGAAGGTGAATAATCATATTCAACACATTACATTTTATTTTATGTTCATTTATTGATTTTACGTGCCGTGCCCTGTAGATAATCCATATAACAGTCTCGATGTTAAGGTGCTATTTTTCACTTTCTAAACAATCATGACCATTAACATGGCAACACTGGTGCTTTGTCGATATACAGATTAATTGGAAGATTACATGATGAAATTTGTTCGTGATTTGAGATTTTTTCTCTCAGGGGTACCCTTTTCACGCCCACACCGACGTGGTGACCATCACAAAAGTTCTACTGTTACCTCCATGTTGTTAGTTTCAATCGAGGACATCACGTGATCCGGGGCCTTAGGTGTGTAGGATTACCCACCAATCAGGCCCTTCTAGGAAACAGAAGTGGTCGAGAGATCTGAAGGTATACAGGATGTGACATTACGCACACAGAGTTGCCGTCTCTTGCTGCAATAACGGATCTAACTCCTCTAAGGATCGAGTCGAATTGTGATCGGATCTCGTCATTTCATGGCGCTTAAAATCTGTGCCAGAGATCATCAGTTATAGTGGCTGGCGAATGGTGACATCATAGTCTCTCCTCTCACCTGTGACCAGAGGTTTTCAGAGGGTGAGATATCTGGAGAAGGTGCTGGCCAGGGCTATAGTCAAACAATCTCTTTATTGAAATACGTAGGTTTTGCTCTATCTTGTTGAATGATAACTTCTTGATGACCTCGAAGGTAGGACAAAACCAGCGGCCTTAACGTGTCAGAAATAGAACGGCTGCTGTCCGAATTACCGGTTATGCGAACCAGAGGCACCACATGCCATCATGAAGGTGATCCAAACATTTATTAACCTACGAGAGCCCTTATACCGATACGCCAATTGGGATGCTATATGCACAACTGGGCGTCATATTTTATGACGACTCAGTGCCACGGCCGTGTCCAGGTTTGTTGTGTTCTTCAATTTTCCACAGAAAGATAAATATATTTTTAGCGGTGGATATGAAATGTTCAAATAATATAAAACTCAAACATATTTTAAGCCCACGGGCTCTAGTTGTTTTGATGGTACTGACGACGAAGAAGTTTTCGAAAAAAAATCAGTTTTATTTGCAATTCTTTCATTCTCGAATCTACTTCACCTTCAACATTGACTTTTCAAACTTCACCGCAAGATGGTAACTTCGTCTTTATTTTTATCAGCATAAGCTGCAGTGTATACTTCATATATAGTTTAAGGTAAATAATACCTAAACTACTATCTCATTTTAAAATTGTTAGATAAACTGAAAATCACCAAATAGTAGAGCCGAGAAAAACACGTCCATCAGTCAGCGACAGTCAAGTTTCTACTGAATTATGTGAGCAATTCAACATAAGCGAAATCAGAGCGGTGGTGATCTTTGTCAAGGTCTCAAAGGCGGTATTGGCTGGGTGGTTGATTTGGGGAAAAGGACCAAATAGCGAGGTCATCCGTCCCATCGGATTAGGGAAGGATGAGAAAGGAAGCAGTCCTGCCCATTGAAAGGAGCCATTCCGGCATTTGCCTGAAACGATTTAGGGAAATCACGGAAAACCTAAATCAGGACTGCCGGACGCGGATTTGAACCGCCGTTCTCCCGAATGCGAGTCCACTGCGCCACCTCGCTCGGTTGCGGTAGTTGCCTTTCGGCGTTTGTCAAGGCGGCCTACACGCAACACCTTAGGTACAGCGAGCGTGAGCAACGATTGCATGGCGCGGCCGCCACGTTCCAGAAAGTGATGCAAACAAATTTAAACTTCAGTAAATAATGATAGAATTGGTAATGTTTGAAAGTTTATCGTTAGAGTTGAAGTTTTTGAGTTGTAATACAACACTAAACATCTAACATCACAAAGCTTATGATTCGTCTGCCCCTCCCAGTCCTTGTCGCACGATGTCACACTTTCTTAACTCCTTCCCTCCCCCTTAACGTGTGACTCATTTTACGGTTGGTCCCTTGCACTGAAATGACAATAATTTAGATAACCAAGTATGTAGCACATTTCATACCAATTTGACGTTTGGGTATGCCGCCTTCATGGTGTTTCAGTCCTAGATAGTGTATAAACAATGAGTCGAAACTAAGCATCCTGGAAACACAGATATCCAGATTCTCCCGAGCTAAAGGGCCTACAAGAGACCACCAGCCATATTTTACAAGCTGACGCTTCATTTTAACATCTTTTGGAAAAACGATACCGTCATAATGACAAAAGATTATCGTTTTCTTAGCAGAACCAATTTTTTAATGGTATATCCAACGCTCATACTTCACTAAGTTCCACACCAACGCACGACGCCAATAGCTTTTTTACCATGTTTTCTTCAACTTTGTCCACCTCTCTTTTTTTTATCCATGAGTTGAAATCATTCTTCCTAAATGTCAGAATTCTGACACTAAGTTCTTAGGCTGGAATTCTTAGAGATGAGTTTCACTCCCGTCCTATCCTGGCGATAATTCTTATACCTTTGGGCACCTGTTATACCTGTCTTAGATAATTGTGTTACAGCAAACGGAATGCGATGGGTTACACAATTGTAATACATTTTGATATTGACAACTTCCATGATATTTTAGAATTTTTGTTGTAGGATTTCAATAATACTTTATTCATTATAAAGCGTCTACTGTAAAGAACACAACTTTTGAGTGAGTGATAAATGCAAATTTTATTCAACAATTTAAGTAATTTACAGAGCGTATGAAATATGATATTACTCAAATACCCCCACCCCAGCCCCCTACGACTCTGCAGGCACACTCTCTTTATTTTGATGAAGTTTCCGGCCTACTTGCACTTCTAGGTGTAAAACTACACTCAGAATCTCAGTATTGAGCTATCGCAGTGACAGTGGTTTGTTGGCGTACTCACAAAAGAAATCAAATGGTGTCAAATCTTAACATCTGAGAGGGCAATTCACGTCACCGTTGCGAGAATCATCTGTCCAGGGAACATCTCTCGTAACAAGTAGATTGTTGTAATCGATGTGTGACAGAATGCGTCATCTTCTTGAAACAAAACCTCTCCAGCATACAAACGATGCATTTCAGACCACAAAAACTCTCTTAACGTGTTGTGGTAGCGTTCGCCGTTCACTGTTAATGCATCTCCGACACCGTCTTCGAAGCAGTATGGCCCAGTTACATCCTCACCCAAAATGTCACACTATATAGTCACCTGTTGTGCATGTACTGGCATCTCCATAATTGCTCGATGGTTTTCTGTGCCACAAATCCTGTAATTTTGCTTGATCATGAAGCTATTCAACAGAATGTGTGCCTCATAAGTAAAAATTATTTTTTGATAGAATTGTTGTTCACTCTTCCTTTCCCAAGTACCCAATGAACAATACGCAGCGCTTTTCGTGATAGTTTGGATTCAGTTCTTGGGACGTTGGATTTTATAAAGTTGAATGCTTATCTTTCAGAATTCGTTGTTTGCTAGTTCTGGGAACGTCCAGTTGATGAGAACATCGACGAATAGATTTCACCGGTCATACGGCAACATTATCCCTAATGATGGCGATTTTGCCGCAGAACGACTAACACGAGGACGTTCAGAGGCTTTAACGTCCACAAACGAAACGGTTTCCTTCAATTTTTCTGTCAGTCTCATAACAGCCGACTTAATTGTTGCATTAAGCAGACCAAAGTTTCACGGACTTTGCGAACTGTCTCTGCACAACATTCATCACACTTGTAATAAACTAATAGCGCCAAAGAAACTGGTGTAGGCATGCGTATTCAAATACAGAGATAAGTAAATAGAAAGAATACGGCGCTGCAGTCGGCAACGACTATATAAGACAGCAAGTGTCTGGCGCAGTTGTTAGATCGGCTACTGCTGCTACAATGCCAGGTCATCAAGATTTAAGTGAGTTTGGACGTGGTGTTATAGTCGGCGCAGGAGCGATGGGACACAGCGTCTCCGAGGTAGCGATGAAGTGGGGATTTTCCCGTACGACCATTTCACGAGTGTACCGTTAATATCAAGAATCCGGTAAAACACCAAATCTCTGCTGCGGCCGGGAAAAGATCCTGCAAGAACGGGACCAACGACGACTGAAGAGAATCTTTCAACGTCACAGAAGTGCAACCCTTCCGAAAATTGCTGCAGACTTCAATGCTGGGCCATCAAAAAGCGTCAGCGTGCGAACCATTCAACGAAACATCATCGATGCGGGCTTTAGGAGCCGAAGGCCCTCTCGTGTACCATTGATGATTGCACGACACGAAGCTTTACGCCTGGGTCTGTCAACACCGACATTGGACTGTTGATGACTGGAAACATGTTACCTGGTCGGAGGAATCTCGTTTCAGATTGTATCGAGCGGATGGACGTGTACGGGTATGGAGACAACTTCATGAATCCATGGACATTGCATGTCAGCAGGGGACTGTTCAAGGGAGTCTGTAATTGTGTGGAGGATGTGCAGTTGGAGTGATATGGGGCCCCTGATACATCTAGATACGACTCTGACAGATGACACGTACGTAAGCATCCCGTCTACTCACCTGCATCCATTCATGTTCATTGTGCATTCCGACGGACTTGGGCAGCGCAACACCCCACAAGTCCAGAATTGCTACAGAGTGGCTCCAAAAACATTCTTCTGAGTTAAAACCCTTCCGCTGGCCACCAGCCTTCCCATGAACATTATTGAACATATCTGGGATCCCTTGCAACGTGCTGTTCAGGAGAGACCTCCACCCCTTCGTACTCTTACGGATTTATGGACAGCCCTGCAGGATTCATGGTGTCAGTTCCCCCCGCCCCCACCCCCACACACTACCCCCCCCCCACCCCCAACCTCCCCCTCGCCCCCCCAGCACTACTTCAGACATTAGTCGAGTTCATGCCACGTGGCGTTGCGGCACTTCTGCGTGCTCGCGGGACCCTACACGACATTAGGCAGGTGTACCAGTTTCTTTGCCTCTTCAGTGTATGTTTTCACTAAGACACCATGCTGTTCCATCATGAAGTGTTTCATTACAAAACACAAAGAATGCAGTTAAAAATCGTGCAAAGCTCAGCGCTGCCCACTTACTAGAACAGAAACGGTGCGCATTTTAAAATCTACGTTCTGCATGGGGTTCCCTTTAGTTATTTGTTGGGATGACGCTAACAACCACAGTTACTTTCCCCCACCCATTATCTACGTCAGTCAGCATAACCACGAATCCGTCGAATATGCGTAACAGTTCAGACTTCAGTCGCTACCACGTGTTGCATGCATCAGGCGTATCCACGACTGCACGCTGACTTTGGTGTAAGAGACAGGAGAAGAATATACTTCTATATGAGACTAGGAATATATTTCTTTCACTGTAGATACCACTAACCTTTTTTACCGTTTTAGAACATTAAGTGAGCAGACGCGGAAATAGGTCTTAAACATCTACCACCGCTACCTTTGTATTTTGATACCGGCGAATGCTATATTTGGTCATTTTCTACCTAATTACGTTTCTCCTATTTGGTATAGCATGAAGTCTTCTACATCGTAACGGAATTAGAATGTCTATCCTGACAGGTCAAATGTATATCCTTCTCTATCGTTATGTGAACTGGTGACCTGTCGTCCCCAGATGAAATATTTTGTATTACACGTCATATTGTACAGCAAACTAGGAAACAAGTCACATCTGAAACCTAGGAACTGCCTTCACTTCAGTACTTCCGTTAACATATGCTAATGTAACGATAACAAAACTCAGCACGTTTTCCATTTTACGTATGAGATTCACATTAGGGATAGCGGTACGATACCTACTGTGGTAGTGTGAAATTCTTGTTAGAGGCACCATCACATGTTACTTCACCCCACATATACATGCTGTAGGAATAACATCTTTCATTTTGATATGCAGGAGGTGTGCAAAAATATGGAAACATCAGAAGCAGAACACATGCCCAATCATAATACAGTGTAGGGGAACTGATGGAATTCATAACAGTATGCAGTTGTCTCGGAATGGTTAACTACAGGCCCTGTATTGTTTTCAATGGAATCTTATACACTCTTCCTGCAAACTAGTGACAAGTTTAGGTAACGGTGATGGAGGTGGACAGCGACCACCCACCCTTCTCTCCAAAGGATCACAACGGCTCCATAATATTGAGATCTGGTGAATGTAGTGGCCACTGTGGCTGAAGAAACCAGTCCTGGACGATGCGAGCTGTGTGAAAAAGGGCCCTTTCCTCATGGAACGCAGCATCACTATTGGGGACCAAACACTGTGCAATGGGATGGAGCCGATCGGTCAAAACAGTCACATAATCCTCGGCAATAATGCCGCCTGGCAGAATATCCAAAGGGCCAATGGAATACCACGATGCGGCTGCTCAACATCGTCAGTCAACGCCCGTCATGTTTCACTCTTTGAGCGTCAACTCGGCCAGGATTTGTGACCAATGAACAATAAGACTCATTCGACAAAATGACTTCCTTCCGTTGCTTCACTGTCCGCGTTGTTTTGGAATTCCAGCTCGTCATGAAATTGCCTGTTTATGGAGCTCCCTTCGTGGTTTGGTGCTGACAGGGTTCGCGAGTGCAACATTCAGTTCTCCAGTGACTTTTGCAATTATCGTCCTCTTAATTTTCGTCACCATCCTCTTCAAAGACCATCTGTCATTTTCACTTAACACACACATTCTTTCGCGTTGTGACTTAGCGGATGAAGTTTTTCCGCTTTCCATGTGTGTGGTATAATTCTTCGATACGGTAGCTCTTGAAACACCAAACATCAAGGCGCTCTTGGTTACGGAAGCACCAACAATACGAGTACCAAGAATTTGTCACCTTCGAAATCACTTAGCTGAGACATAATGCACTCAAGTATACAAAAGACTGTTCCGACCACGACTGACACTTGCAACATATTGAGGGCGTCGCATAAGTGCCGTTTGTGTTTAAATACAACAGCATAAGCTGCAGGCTTGGCTAGCGTCTACATTTATGTTGAAGGATTTCTGAAACTTCCTGGCAGATTAAAACTGTGTGCCGGACCGAGACTTCACAGAAGCTCTCCTGCGAACCTTGCAGAACTAGCACTCCTGGAAGAAAGGACAGAGTGAAAATTTCATTCTAGAAACAAGCCCCAGGCTGTGGCTAAGCCATGTCTCCGCAATATCCTTTCTTCCATGAGTGCTAGTTCTGCAAGGTTCGCAGGAGAGCTTCTGTGAAGTTTGGAAGGTAGGAGACGAGGTACTGGCGGAATTAAAGATGTGAGGATGGGGCGTGAGTCGTGCTTGGGTAGCTCAACTGGTAGAGCACTTGCCCGCGAAAGGCAAAGGTCCCAAGTTTGAATCTCGGTCCGGCACATAGTTTTATTCTGCCAGGAAGTTTCATATCAGCGCACACTCCGCTGTAGAGTGAAAATTTCATTCTAGATGCATTTATCTCTGTTTTCTCATATTTTTGGCCAACCCGTATACGATAATAATGTCCAAAGAGACGGAATTAGCTGACCGATAAGTAATGAATTAATTTGTGTAATGTACAAGAAAAACCTACACAGAAGCGATGTAAACCCTAATTCAGCGTATCCCGATCCTTCGGAATAGTTTTGGAGCCGGTGCTCTTGGTGCAACGCTGCACAGCACCCTAAATCACTATGAGGCGTATGGCGAGATGGCTCCTTTGAATAAGCCACGACCTAATCCTCTCCTCCCCCTGCCCGTGCTTTCTCCTCTCGTGACCTTCACCCTGACGTGAAGCCGAACTACATCCCTTCTTGGAGCTTCTCTGACAACAGAAACAGAAGTATCTTCGTTTTCAGCTCGTTCATCAGATTTCAGGGGCAGTTTTTTCACAAATCTTTCAAATGGTTCTAAGCACTATGGGACTTAACATCTGAGGTCATCAGTCCCCTAGACAGAACTACTTAAACCTAACTAAATTAAGGACACCACACACATCCATGCCCGAGGCAGGGTTCGAACCTGCGACCGTAGCAGCAGCACGGTTCCGCACTGAAGCGCCTAGAACCGCTCGGCCACAGCGGCCGGCCACAAATCTTTGTCGTCACGTATTTAGCGTTATGCTTACGAGAAGTTATGATTTTAAACATTGTTAGTTTTTTTGAAAAAAAAGGTGTAATGGTAGGAAAATGAGCCATTTTTTTTTTGTTTGCGATAGTAGGTGAAGAGTGTACCAATTTAATTAACTGTTCGGGATGGTAAGCAAGAGCTTGGAAGTGGTAAGGTTTTGTAGCCCAAAAACAAATTTAAAATTCCCGTAAGATATTTATGAGAGACGTGTTACAAGGAAATTGACAACAACCAAATAGTGTAACAGATAAATTATATGTTTTTTTGCAAAATAAAGAAAATGACAGTAAGTTTGCTTTTATTTTCACCAAATCTGATCTGATAGCACAATAAACCAGAAAGAAAAAACCCTCAACTACTTTTAACTTAATTTGAATCTTAAGTGAATCAAAATTTATACTGACTGAACTAAAATGAAAAGAATAATTTTACTGAATTGAAAGAGTAACGTAGTGTGAAGATAAGAAGCTGTTTTCTTCCTTTTTGACAGGGATTACAGGTAATAAACTGACATCTGACAAATATAAGATACGTATTTTACAACATGGAACTCCTACGAGTGATAAACCTTTTCACGTGAAAATAATTGTAGACAAATCGCTCTCGAAAGAACGGATACAAATAAATTCTTCCGGTACCACACGAACCGCCGAAACGCATTACAGGAAACAGCAGAGTGACACTTACAAACAATAGTGAGAGCCGGCCTTTGTGGCCGAGCGGTTGTAGGCGCTTCAGTCTGGAACCGCGCGACAACTACCGTCGCAGGTTCGAATCCTGCCTCGGGTATGGATGTGTGTGATGTCCTTAGGTTGGTTAGGTTTAAGTAGTTCTAAGTTCTAGGGGACTGATGACCTCAGATGTCAAGTCCCATAGTGCTCAGAGCCATTTGAACCAATAGTGAGAACCGTTCTTGACACCAGAACACACCAATTACGACAATAAATAAGCAGTAATGTTCTCCGTGACAAAAAAATTGAGACAAATTAGTGATAACTACTTTAGCTGGATCACTGCAGTTAGTACAATCCGTGAAACCTAAAATGGGGTTTTTAAAAAAAGCACTTCAACGGACAACAGATCATAAACAGAAAACATATTGAGCGTACACAGGCGTACAGCTCACAGAGAAGGAGCAGGGCATGCCGAAGTGGCCGTGCGATTCTAGGCGCTGCAGTCTGGAACCGCGAGACCGCTACGGTCGCAGGTTCGAATCCTGCCTCGGGCATGGATGTGTGTGATGTCCTTAGGTTAGTTAGGTTTAACTAGTTCTAAGTTCTAGGGGAGTAATGACCTCAGAAGTTGAGGCCCATAGTGCTCAGAGCCATTTGAACCATTTTTTTTTTTTTTTTTTTGAAGGAGCAGGTTAATTAACAGTAACCGAAACCGTCCTGTGGCTGTAAGCGGAGCACGACCAGAAGCCAACTAGATATCAGGGGATACAGTGCTAAATGATTTCAAACGCAGATCCTCATCAGTAACAGCGATCGGCGTGCAGTCGCTCTGATGGAGTTGTGGTCCTGACGTTAAACGTGGTCCGTATGCCAGCAACGAATCAACTCGAAAACGATCAGGGGCATGCACAGCAGAAATTTTATTCCTCAAGGCTGTACATCTATCTAGTGCCCCACTGCCAACGGTCACTGGCTACGCACGCGCTGCTGTGTCCAGCCGTACTGGCAGTCAGAGCCTCCTTCTGGCGGAAGACTCTCACACTTGGCCCTTAGGTTCGGCTACACTGCCCTCCTGCGGTCAGACACACAGCTCGCGAGGCACGCTACCCAAAGATCTTTGGAACGAAGGTATCTATTACTTTGATACAACGGGATCGATACGAACCGACCACGGCTCAAAAAGAAGTGCTAGGCTTTACAGCATCCTGGTTACAATTTGCCAAAGTAAACTGAATAAACGGAGAGCCTCGCTAATGGTGTAATACGTAAATGAACACTTATCACTTTGTTAATAACTAGAAACACCGAGAAAATGTATCTCATTTTAGAACAGCGTTTTATGCTTCATCAGAACAGAGCTGCAGTTCCCAACACCTGAAACTTGTGCCCTGACGTGTGAGGATAGTTTTAAAATTTTTAATTATGAGCTCGAAAAAATAAAGTTACGTAATTACTATTGTTTGTTTGCAGGTATATGTCTGCTGTATTGGTACACATTGAACTCCGGGAAACATTACCGGAACACTCCGCTCAAGGATTAAAAACAAAAGCAGCGGAGATATTGTAATAAGGTGACGCCAGTCCATATGACTTCTTTAGCGGTCTGGATTGGCCAGACACAATTGCGACATTCCGCTGCTGCCGAAAACGAATTACAACACGATAATCCACTTTATCAATCGGCTGCGTTATTTTGTTTTACTGCCCTCTAGCGACCTGCTACGGCACAATAGCGCTGAATATCAGCGTGTACCATAAATGCAGGCATTACGTGCAAATAAAAAAAATTTACGGATTTCCAGTGTGCTGGGTCCTCGAAAGGTCAACAACTTGTGACACTATTGCAATACGTCAAGAGCCAAAGTTGCAAAATAACCCTTTTTTATTATTTTATGATGACTAGTTTGGCGTTTTTATTCATAACTCACTTTCGAATCCCCCTCTGAAACAACAGGCTAAAATTAAAATTTGTTACATAAAGTACCAAACAGCCAAAGTGTGTTGCAAAGTGCAAAGTCTAACGTATCAAAATACGCACCATCCAGTCAGACTAAATATAACTCTACATAGCAAAAATAAAAAAAATGAAAATCGTTATCCAAAGGAGTACAATGCAGGTGATAATGAAACCTAACCTTAGTCAGCATGAGGCAATTATCACGTAGGTAACGCACTTGTTGGTCGCTTAGGGGAGTCTTTATTGTATACCATAATCATCATCAAGATAACAAAACAATGAATACGAAAATGTGTAAGTTACATAGCAAATAAATTATACGTCATTTTTTAATTTTTAGTCAGAGTTTCTTAAATAGAAAGAGGAGGGCAATTGACAAATAAGACAAAACACATAGAGCCACTTGTGGTGGACAGAAACATTACATGAGCCTTATAACAAAACCGAACTTTTATCTTATAGTAATGAAGTAGGTGTAGTATTTTAAAATGAAAATCACAGTAACAACCATTAACAACATTGACAAACATTAAGCTCTTAGATATTCATCAACACACGGTCTTGTTTTCGATTAGGCCACAGGGGCTCCAATTATGGTGGAAAAATGTATTTTGAATAAGTCATAAGGCATTAAGCCGGCCGCGGTGGCCGTGCGGTTCTAGGCACTGCAGTCCGGAACCGCAGGACTGCTACGGTCGCAGGTTCGAATCCTGCCTCGGACATGGATGTGTGAGATGTCCTTAGGGTAGTTAGGTTTAAGTAGTTCTAAGTTCTAGGGGACTGATGACCTAAGATGTTAAGTCCCATAGTGCTCAGAGCCATTTGAACCATAAGGCATTAAGAGCTTAGGGCTTGTTAATGTTGTTAATGGCTATTACTGTGATGTTCATTTTAAAAACCACATCTTCTTCATTACGAAAAAAGAAAAAGTTGATTTTAATATAAAGTTTTGTTTCCACTGTTTGTTATTTATGGTTTTCATTTTAAAATTTGAGAATATTCATTAAAAGAGATAAATTTAGTTCGTTAGGCTTCGTTTTAGACGATCGGTTTCGTGTGCCCCATGCTTGTTTGTAAACGATGCCTCATGTGATCCTCTTGTGACCCGAATGTGCCGCTATATTTGTTGCATTATTTGTAAATTAACTTCCTCTTCCGATTTAAGAAACTCTGTACAAAATGAAAAAGAAACGATATCTAATATCTTAGCAGTGTGACTTACACTCCTGTGTTCATTATTTTGTTGTATTGATGATGATTATGGTATGCAATAAAGACTCCCCTAAGCGTCCGATAGGGGCGTTACTGCCGCGTGCTAACAGAGGTTAAGTCTCATGATCACTTGCATTGTAGTCCTTTGGATAACGATTTTAATTATTTTTTGCTACATTTATTGTGACTGGGTTTTACGTATTTTGATGCGTTGGAAATTGCACTTTGTGACACGCATTGCCTGTTTGGGACTTTGTGTAGCAAACTGTAATTTCAGCCAATTGTTGCACAGGATTATTTGAGAATGAGTTATGAATAAAAACGCGAAACTAGTCATCATCAAGTGATAGGAACAGCTATTTTGCAACTCTGGCTGTTTGTCATATTGAAAAAAGTAATCAAGTGACTGCATTTTTTTCGAGGTGGTAATTGAGACCGGTACCCTCGTTGCTGCCATGGGTAGAGGAGGCGATTTATTCAAATTTCAAGAAAGGATTTTTTTTTAGAAAATGCGAAGTTTTCGCGCTGTGAGCGCTTTCATGGCGAACATGTATCGTGGAAGTGTATCACTGCACTTAGGAGCGGGACTGGTCTGAAAAGACGACGTGGTGCCAGTACTGTGTCCAGTGTTGACATTGGGTGCAATAAAGTCGGCACATCTCTCTCTGCTGTCACAAGGGAAGCCTAAACAATCTCGCTGTACTGAGAGTCCGTGGAATTCCTCACGTCGCCGCACTGTCTCTGTGGACATTTGTCTTGTTGCAGAGTAGCCACTTTCCTGACTCACGGTAAGTGACGTGGCTGTACGCTCCTAGACGGCTCAGCGAACAGTATACACATATCAAAAAAAGGTTTTGCATCACATCGGTTCCGAGAGTTCCGGAACCTGTACAGAAAATTGGAACAGAGATCAACATAAACATAATTCCCGCCCTATTCATTGCTCATGAAAACCACACATTGTATGTTGTACCACCATACAGCGAGACCGTCAGAGGTGGTGGTCTAGGTTGCAGTAGACACCGGTACCTCTAATACCCAGTAGCACGTCCTCTTGCATTGATGCATGCCTGTATTCGTCGTGGCATACTATCCACAAGCTCATCAAGGCACTGTTGGTCATGACTGTCCCACTCCTCAACGGCGATTCGGCGTAGAACCCTCGTGTTTGGTGGGTCACGTCGTCCATAAACAACCCTTTTCAATCTATCCAAGGCATGTTCGATAGCGTTCATGGCCACTCTAGTCGAGCGATGTCATTATCCTGAAGGCAGTCATTCACAAGATGTGCACGATGGGGGTCAAATTGTCGTCTATGAAGACGAATGCCTCACCAATATGCTGCCGATATGTTTATACTATCGATCGGAGGATGGCATTCACATATCGTACAGCCTTTACAGCGCCTTCCATGACCACTATCGGCTTACGTTCGCCCCACATAATGCCACCCGAAAACAGCAGGGAACCTCCACCTCGTTCCACTCGCTGGACAGTGTGTCTAAGGCGTTCAGGCTGACCGGGCTGCCTCCAAACACATCTCCGACGATTGCCTGGTTGAAGGAACAAGTGACATTCATCGGTGAAGAGATCGTGATGCTAATCCTGAGTGGTCCATTCGGCATGTTGTTAGGCCCATATGTACCGCGCTGCGTGGTGTCGTGGTTGCAAAGATGGACCTCGCCTTGAACGTCGGGAGTGAAGTTGCGCATCATGCAGCCTATTGCGCACAGTTTGAGTCGTAACACGACGTCCTATGATTGCACGAAAAGCATTATTCAAGATGGTGGCGTTGCTGTCAGGGTTCCACCGAGCCATATTCCGTAGGTAGTGGTCATCCACTGCAGCAGTAGCCCTTGAGGGGCCTGAGCGAGGTAGTTCCTGTCTCTATGTGCATTCTCCATGTCCGAACAACATCACGTTGGTTCACTCCGGGACGCCTGGTCACTTCTCTTGTTGAGAGCCCTTCCTGGCACAAAGTAACAATGCTGACGCGATCGAACCGCGGTATTGACCGTCTAGGCATGGTTGAACTACAGACAACACGAGCCGTGTACCTCCTGCCCGGTGGACTGTCTGGAACTGATCGGCTGTCGGTCCCTCTCCACCTAATAGGCGCTGCTCATGCGTGGTTGTTTACATCTTTGGGCGGGTTTAGTGACATCTCTGAACAGTCAAAGGGACTGTGTCTGTGATACAACATCCACAGTGAGCATCTGTCTTCAAGAGTTCTGGGAACCAGGGAGATGCAAAACATTTTTTGATGCGTGTATTATTCCTCACCGGCGCTATTCGTGTGGGGCCATTGAGAGCCTCTTGAACGCATCGATTCCAACTTCGCATGACGATCGTGGGACCAACGCGACCAGAAATATCACGCAATGGTAAACCGCACTCTCGAAATACAACGTCCCGCCGTTGTCGATTCCAACAGGCATACGTACTTCTTAAACTAGACACAGCGTGAATAATAAAATGTAATTTATAATTGACAGACCCGCTGGTGACCTTCAGTTATATTCAATGTACAGATGGTATTACTCCTGCATACTGGACAGTTATCCTTCTGGAAGATATCGAGAGGTGTGTTTAAAATGACGTTCTTATATAAAATAACATCTTCCCGGTCTTGGCCGCACAAGAACTACACAGTTCGGACCAGGTGCGGGCGCCAACAAAAGGGGCCCAATGGAAGCACGATGTTCAGTACGGTATTGAAACTGTCTAAAGGCCTATCTGAAGGTGTACTAAGATGAATTCACGGCACTACGTGCGAACTGTTTGTCCTAGTCATAAAGATTATACAGGGTGATTCAGTTGCGCCTATCGGTGTCGTTCTACACAACCCGCAGTGTTATATCTGACCTTCGAAAACCACGGGCAAGATTATCATATTCCTTCGCTCGCTACGCCATACAGAAGAAATGAACTATGTAATTAATTAGGTAATTTAATTTTGTACTGGGATGCGTTTTCGCTGGAGGCACAGACAAAAGTGACCCTCAAACGCACCTCAACCGCCATACTGATCCGTCACCAGTCAGGATTTCTAGTATTTTGTTCGTGCACTGCCTCCTACCACTGTACAAAAATTTCCGACTACACGAACTATTCCCGATATTAGACCTTTTATGGTCTCTATTGATGGGACTATTACGCCATCAGCATAGTCCGCCATTTCGTTAACTTTATTAATCTAAACGTGCCCTTGAGGCAATGTAACAAAAACTATTATTTTAAACGTTACCCTAAAACTAATTATGTTAACAGTACAATCCAAACTTAACACTTACAAGCGCATTAGTTTTGTTGTGAGAAGGCGTGAAGATTACAACAACGTAAATGTTTATTTGATGCTGTTAAAATTCACAAAATTGTTTGGTAAAATTTACATAAACGTCAGTAATACAATTTTAAAATACTCGGCTAAGCCTATGGCGCAATACGGCTAGTCAAAGAAGATAAAAATTAGAATGTGGGAAATAATTCCTGCAATCGCAAATTTTTGTATGGTTTTAGTAGGGAGTGACATGAAGAACATACTAGAAATCCCCAACTGGGGGCTGAGGGTTGGAGTGTGGGTGCGTTTTAAAGTCACTTTTGTACGTTTTTCATGAGCAATTCGAAAATTGCAGTCACTAGCAAAAACGTATTCCTGTGCAAAATTAAACTACACTACTGGCCATTAAAATTACTGCACCACGAAGATGACGCTACAGACGCGAAATTTAAGCAACAGGAAGAAGATGCTGTGACACGCAAATGATTAGCTTTTCAGAGCATTCACACAACGTTGGCGCCGGTGTCAACACCTACAACGTGCTGACATGAGGAAAGTTTCGAACAAGTTTCTCATACACAAACAGCAGTTGACCGGCGTTCCCTGGTGAAATGTTGTTTTGATGCCGCGTGTAAGGAGGAGAAATGCGTACCATCACGTTTCCGACTTTGATAAAGGTCGGATTGTAGCCTATCGCGATTGCGGTTTATCGTATCGCGACATTGCTGCTCGCGTTGGTCAAGATCCAATGACTGTTAGCAGAATATGGAATCGGTGGGTTCAGGAGGGTAATACGGAACGCCGTGCTGGGTCCCAACGGCCTCGTATCACTACCAATCGAGATGACAGGCATCTTATCCGCATGGCTGTAACGGATCGTGCAGCCACGTCTCAATCTCTGAGTCAACAGATGGGGACGTTTGCAAGACAACAACCATCTGCACGAACAGTTCGACGACGTTTGCAGCAGCATGGACTATCAGCTCGGAGACCATGGCTGCGGTTACCCTTGACGCTGCATCACAGACAGGAGCGACTACGATGGTGTACTCAAAGACGAACCTGGGTGTACGAATGGCAAAACGTCATTTTTTCGGATGAATCCAGGTCCTGTTTACAGCATCATGATGGTCGCATCCGTGTTTGGCGACATCGCGGTGAACGCACATTTGAAGCGTGTATTCGTCGTCGCCATACTGGCGTATCACCCGGCGTGGTGCTATGGGGTGCCATTGGTTACACGTCTCGGCCACCTCTTGTTCGCATTGACGGCACTTTGAACAGTGGACGTTACATTTCAGATGTGTTACGAACCGTGGCTCTACCCTTCATTCGATCCCTGCGAAACCCTACATTTCAGCAGGATAATGCACGACCGCATGTTGCGGGTCCTGTACGGGCCTTTCTGGATACAGAAAATGTTCGATTGCTGCCCTGGTCAGCACATTCTCCAGATCTCTCACCAATTGAAAACGTCTGGTCAATGGTGGCCCAGCAACTGGCTCGTCACAATACGTCAGTCACTACTCTTGATGAACTGTGGTATCGTGTTGAAGCTGCATAGGCAGCTGTACCTGTACACGCCATCCAAGCTCTGTTTGACTCAATGCCCAGGCGTATCAAGGCCGTTATTACGGACAGAGGTGGTTGTTCTGGGTACTGATTTCTCAGGATCTATGCACCCAAACTGCGTGAAAATGTAATCACATGTCAGTTCTAGTATAATATATTTGTCCAATGAATACACGTTTATCATCTGCATTTCTTCTTGGTGTAGCAATTTTATTGGCCAGTAGTGTATTTAAATTTTCTACAAAATGATCGTGTTCAATTTATTCTGTAGGACTAATAGTTGGCGCCTAGCAAAGATCACAACACAGAAACATGTCAGAGAGTGTACTTGCATAACCTGCTAATCTTAACGACGTACAAGTACACAAGAAGGTACCGTTGCCATAGCCCCCCCTTCCCCTCCATGACCCTTATAGTGCGGAGCACCTGGGATGTCTGTTTTTGAAAGTAAGCCACCGACATGCCCCTGTATGTTTTGAGTGTTGCAGAGGCGGTGACAGTGTCAGCTGTGGCGCCGATATGTCCATGGGCTGTGGAAAGAGGTCAGCTGGCTTTTGAGAAGCATGATTCGTCTGCTCTGAACTGGTTGTGGCTTGACGTGCCGACGAAGTGTCTGTGTTTGTAGGAGGTAAAATCCATGCCCGTTTCACACATTAAGCTAATACTTGCAACGTTGTGCCATTGCACAATATCTCCATGTTATGAATGCATCTGGTCAACACCAGAAAAGGGTCAGTGTACATTGGCTAGAGAGACGATCTGATTGAGACCACTCACAGCACCACATGCGAGAAGCTCTACAAATTTTTGGGCATAAAAGCCTAATGGTTGCTGCGGCGAGAAGGCGGCAGGCATCGTGTATTGATGCAGTGATGCTTTAACTGCTGCACCAACTGTGTACGTTTGCTTATTTTGGCAGTGATGCTGCCACTAAATAGTCTGCTGGGGTCTGCAGAGGTTCAAAATAAGCCATTTCCCGCATGGAAGTTCTAATATCGGGATTGAAGGCCGCTCGAAGGCCTAGCAGCACTGAGGGTAGTATGTTTGTCCATTTTTCTTGGCGACACGTTGCTGAGGGTTTCAAGGTTATGTGTCAACGTTCCACCATAACATTACTGCCAGGGTAGTAGATGGTTGTGTGCTATCATTCGAAACCATACAGTCTAGCTAACTCCAGGGACAGCGTGGATTCAAACTGGCATCCTTGAACATTTGAAACATGGAGAGGGCACCCGAAGCGTGCAATCCACGTACACATAAACGTTTTTGGCGTAGTTTCAGCTCATACATTGGTTAACTGTGTTGCCCATCTTGTACATTTTTCTATGTCTCTGCATAAGTATCTGCATCCATCCGATGGCAGAAGAGGCACTACCAGATTAACATGAACATGGGCAAATCTAGCTGGTGCACCTTGAAAGTTACTGATATCAGCTGGCACTTGATGGTCCACTTTACTTTGTTGGCAGAACATACAGGAATGTTTCCAGTCTCATATATCTTTCTTTATGGAAGTCCACACGAAACGGTCCATTTGTAACCTGATTGAACCCGATTCTAGGATGAGATAGGCTGTGGACACTGTCAGAGTTTGTCGTTTGGAACTACTTCGAAATGTATGTTCATGGTCTGTCTCAAGAAATGTTGCACGACAGCTTCAACTTAGGGTCTGGAATTTGTCTAAGTTTTAGTCCTGTTGATGAGTCATTTAATAGTTGTTGTAGCTGTGGGTCCTTGACTTCCTTCGCAGCAAGTTCTCTATAGTCCGTAAGCAAAATCCGACAAAATTTTCTGCCCCTTTTATTTGGCAAACGTCTGTCATAAAATGGCTTATGAATTAAATATTTCGGATCCGTCTCGATGCGAATCTGTCACTGACAGTTTTGAACGCAGATGTTAATGGGCTTATCACCTGTAAAAATAGTCACCGGTGGATGGAAGTATCTGACTGCCTTGCAGACTGCCAAATGTTCCTTCCCTATCATATGCACTCCACTTCTTTGGGGCCAGTTGCAACTGCCTGTAGAAAAATTACAGCGGTTGCCAGTGTTCATCTACTGGTTGATGGAGTGCTGTACCAATCGACAACAGACTTACATCCATGACTATAGCCAGTTGTGCATGTGCAACCAGAAGTGTGTGTAACATTGCCTCATATGAAAGTCACTGAATGAATTTTCCGTCTCTTTTGTCCACTTAACAGGTTGACCTCGAATTACTTTGCGTCCCACAAGTACATACATGAGTGGTGTCTGCACCTCCACCATTGCCAGAAGATGTCAGTAAAAATTTACCACTCCAAAAAAACACCTCAGCTGCTGGTAATTTACCGGTTTTGGCAGAGATTGTAGTGTCACTTTTTCTGCCAACGGGCAGATGTATGGGCTAGGAAACTGATATGAAACTTCCCATGAGGCATTTGTTTCCAGTTAACATGAACACATGATCAGAGAACTGCTTACGCACTCGGCACAGGTGTTGTTCATGTACCTGAGCGTTGGGAGAGAACACTAAAATTTCGCCTAAGTAAATGAAACAAAATGGTTGTCGTTTGAGTATCTCATCGATGAAACTTGTCACGTCTTGGCGGCGCTCTTTAGGCCAAAAGGCACGAATAAAAATTCGAATAAATCGAATGTCATAATCACAGCCATTTTCAAAACATTGCTAGCGGCCACTGGTATCTGATTATATGCAGGCCAGTGTGCGTATGAAGTCTTGTATGTCGGGTACTGGGTACCAGTTTTGAAAATCGATAATTCCTACTGACCTCCACGAGCTATATTTCTTATGAACTAGGTGTAGGGGTAAAGACCATAAGCTGTTCAACCAGCGAATAATTCCCGACTGCAACATTTTTTTGGAAGACTGTCATCATCTCTGTCAGCCTTTCGGATGTAGTGTACGGTATTGCGTTCGATTTCACTACTGAGAACCTGCTTTTGCGACGGATTTACTAGTTCTCCTGCGCGGTCGTCCGAGGTTTCCAAGTTTCGGTTGTGCTATGTTCTTTCGAGGAGAATGTGTTGTTAATTCTCTGCAATACTCCATAACTTGAACGAACTTAGTCCCTGACACTGCACTGTTGTCCATGAAGTTTAACAATCATGCTCTCCATAAGTCAACGGCTAACACAATATCTGCTTGAAGTCGGTGGGGTCTGAAATACCGGCAATCACAGAAAATTACATGAACTGACTGGAGAAACCCACATCCATAATGCACACTTTTTGTCCATAAATGTTGTTTGATGAGTTATC
The DNA here is from genome assembly GCF_021461385.2 of Schistocerca piceifrons. Taxonomy (NCBI): domain Eukaryota; kingdom Metazoa; phylum Arthropoda; class Insecta; order Orthoptera; family Acrididae; genus Schistocerca; species Schistocerca piceifrons. The sequence continues at coordinate 360,367,191 of NC_060139.1, read as the reverse complement.
AACTGCCTTCAATAGTGGCTATACATCCTGTTTGTTGCATGATGCTTGGTTGTCAGGGAGCATGCTGATATTGGAGCCATTGTCTACTAGGACCTTCTTGCCAGTATGGTTGTCTGATATGTACAGTATTTTCGACATGGTAGAATATGCGTGCGGTTATGGATTTTGTCAGTGACACGTAGACAAGGCACTGTTGCTGTAGACACCTTGGCCCTTTGAGTAAGTGCTTGATGATGTGCATTTTGCGGCACATTGCCCGAAAAGATTTTGATACCAACACATTTCGGGCAAGACCTTCTGCTGACGTCGCGTTTCACGTGACGGTAACGCTGGTCTGAACTGATCTTGACTGTGATTACTAAGGTCTATAGAGTTTGGTAGTCAGGAAACTATCTCGTCTTTGTGGTTGCTGGAAGTCCTGGCTGTCATGAGTTCACTTAATGTCAGATATCAGCCTTGCAGTTTGCTGGTATAAGCTGCGTATCATCAAGGAGAATTGTTCGTGGAAACTGGCCACCTTCTGTTGTCTTAATATTTTTTCCATCACTGCAGGCCACTTGTGCAGTTGAGAAGGGATGAATGTCCACAACTGCATTTGCTGCGGGGGCGAAATGCTGAAAATGGCGGGTAGATACCTTGTTGCTTTAAAACGTGCCCACAACTGCGCTATAGTATTCGCTGTTACACCTGGTAGCGACGCAGGAGGTTTTACCTGAGCCTGCAGATACTTTAAATCTTGTTTAAAATCTTTCTGTGTCCCGCTGGAAATATCAAACATTTCGCGATGCGTGTGCGTTGTTGAATTGGCTGGTTCAAATGGCTCTGAGCACTATGGGACTCAACTACTGAGGTCATTAGTCCCCTAGAACTTAGAACTAGTTAAACCTAACTAACCTAAGGACATCACAAACAACCATGCCCGAGGCAGGATTCGAACCTGCGACCGTAGCGGTCTTGCGGTTCCAGGCTGCAGCGCCTTTAACCGCACGGCCACTTCGGCCGGCCGTTGTTGAATTAATGCCGTTTCCATTGTCCTGTACATGTATGATGCTCGTATTTATAGGAATGGCAAGCCACAATGTCTTTATTTAATTCTGCAGCGTGCTAGTTTCATTAGCGATGGCATGGGATAGCTTTCCGTCGTCGCTCTTTATCCCATGTACACTTCGGCTGCTCGCTACTTAAGCCGTTCATCAACATAAGTAACAACACGTAGTTCCATAACGTACATAACTACTTTTATGAAAGTTACAAATCAATGAGAACAAAAGAAAATAAAAATCAATTCACAGAACTCATAATGAAGTGGTAGAGATCACCAACAGAAAAACGTGTGAGAGAATTTACTTGTGGAACCCGTATACACTTAAATTTTCCCCAAAGATCTCACTACTATCTAGGTTTTAAGCAGCTTTCTGTACATAGTATTACGGGAGCTTCAGTACTTTTTAGTAGTGCTTCAAACTATGGCACTTTCTTGCGAATGCTTCGGGAGTTAACCAATAAGATTTCAATACTCTCACCTGTTGAAGGCATTTACTTGGATCTTAGGCTGATACTTGTGGTTTTCCTGCAGCTCTATCGTTGACTGGATTGGACGGACAATCGCCTAACCTAAACAAAAGATCCTTGCGTGCACTCAACTCAGTCAGCTATTTGGATAGCTGGCTTTGATGTGTAGTGAACATCTGACCCATTTAGGGGGACCCTACGACTTTCAGCCCTATGGCGGAAGTCTAGGAAGTCACAGCCTAGCTTATCACAGAACTGTAGGAGTTCTGGTTTACGCGGCTTCCATTCGACTTAGAACCAACAGCCAACGATCTGCTCTGGAGACAGTATTGCAGATTGTGAACTTCGTTAAATCTCCGTGAGCAACGCTGATAGTCTCAGCTTTTTCTGCTAGTTTCTGTAATGATCCATGTATGACCTCGGATCCCAGATGAGAGGCATAGTCTGTTCCAACGTGCACCACAATCCTCAGTTGGTTTTATTCTGTTTCCTGAATAGCTGCCGCAATAGCCCCTTCAACATGCTGAATGAGGTCTCCAGGCATACACACAAGTGCACCTGGTGTTCCTTACCATCCCTTGTTTCAGTTTCCCTGAAAGGTGCCACTATTCGCCGTACGTTTGAACTGTCCACGATTAATTACCCCTACTTCTTTGCGTTCGCTGCCTCTCTACGCAGGACACAGAAGGTTTCTCGACAGATGCACTAGCTCAGTCTCGGTTTCAAACTAAGGCAGCACCTCTAACCCATTGGTTACGTGTATGGCTGTAACCTCCTGAATTCTTCCTGATCTGTGTCTCACGTGTACGGGATGCCCAGACCCACCGTTGACACGCTACTCAGAGTCAAGTGGAGAAGCAATGATGGGCTTGTATTTCTTGCACGAGAGGCAGTAGCCACAGGAGAGGATAGAACTTGAGGTACCTCTGGTACGTAACTCTTGGTAACCATCTCATAACACCTTTATTTAGCAGCTTCTAATATGCTGACAGCAGTCAGGGCGAATTCCAGCTGCTTACAGATGGCAACCAAGTCACCCCATACCCGAGAACAGCAAACACAGCGGGGCTGCATTATGCCTGGCGTAATATTTTACAGGATACTAAACAAGAAACTTACGCCCGGTACAGTATTTGATGGAATAGTAAAGAAATAACGTTATACTAAGCCTGCTCATTCTGTTTTAATTTACGAGTCTGATATACTACAAGTATTACCTGTAGCCTTTTGGAACGAATGTGATTTACAGCCAAATGCGAGACATCAAATATGACAACAAAATCTTTATGTAAGTTTTACTTTTCTTCTGAAGTGTTTTGCAGGTTATGGGCATAAAGAAAATTCGTCAGTAGCGTTAATTTGCGATGAATGCAGACTATATACATTCCTATTAAAAGAGAGAACTAATGAGACACGTTATGTAACTTATTTAACAGTAACTGTATATATTACGGAATAGGTTATGCAAAAGACTTGTAATTTATGAAAACTTTTGCAAGTGTCCGAAACTTCTCAAAAGTAAACCTTTTTTTACATAAATATGTAATAAAATTTGGGAACTGTTAGTTGCGAACGAGGATATTGTGGCCAACATTTTTGAAAATCGCAGTTAAGTGTGCAGCTGACAATACAAGAGTACACAATACGTGACGTTCCTGAAAAGCGCTGGTTACGTTTATTGACGATTTAATGCTACACAATACATCACTATACCCGCACGCGTTTTGATGAACCCAACACGAGAATCACATTTAAGTTATACGTCAAGTTTTTGTACCGCATGAGAATGCTGCAAAGCTCGGTATAACACTAGACTTCTGCAACATTTTAGGGCGCCGGCCGAAGTGGCCGTGCGGTTAAAGGCGCTGCAGTCTGGAACCGCAAGACCGCTACGGTCGCAGGTTCGAATCCTGCCTCGGGCATGGATGTTTGTGATGTCCTTAGGTTAGTTAGGTTTAACTAGTTCTAAGTTCTAGGGGACTAATGACCACGGCAGTTGAGTCCCATAGTGCTCAGAGCCATTTGAACCATTTTTGAACATTTTAGGCAAATATTAGTACATGCCACTTCCCTCACTTGTAGTCCGACTGACCTCACAGCAGTCACAGTTATTAAAGGTTCCTAATGTGACAATATATTCGAGGATCAAAATGAATATTGACGCTTTGCACTAGGGAGGCAGTCACAACGTGTCCTCTTCTTACATGGGTCACGACATAAACATTCAAATGTGATTTATAACTGAGAAACCCTCTGGTAATCTTCCCTTACAATCAAAATGTAGACAAAGTTACTTCTACACACTGGACAGTTATCCTGTTGGATGAAGCCACCACTGTCGGTGAAGACACCAAGCAAGAAAGCAAGAAGTGAGCAGTGGTCAGAAACACAGTGAGATGTTAAAAATGGTTCAAATGACTCTCAGCACTACGGGACTTAACATTTGAGGCCATCAGTCCCCTAGAACTTAGAACTACTTAAACCTAACTAACGTAAGGAAATCACACACATCCATGCCCAAGGCAGGATTCGAACCTGCGACCGTAGCGGTCACTCGGTTCCAGACTGAAGCGCCTAGAGCCGCTCGGCCACACTGGCCAGTGAGGTGATAAAAGTCATGGGGTACCTTCTAATACGGTGTGGGACCTCCTTTTCCCAGCTTAGTGGAGCAACTCGACGTGGCATGGACTCGAAAGTCGTTGGAAGATCCTTCAGAAATACTGAGCCATACCGCCTCTATAGCCATCCACAATTGGGAAAGTATTGCCAGTGCAGTATTTTGTGCACGAACTGACGTCTCGATTACGTTCAATAAGTTTTCGACGGGATTCATGTCGAACGATCTAGGTGGCAAAATCATTCTATCGAATCGTCCAGAATGTTCTTCACATCAATCGTGAACAGTTGTGGATCGGTGACATGGCGCATTGTCAGAGAAATATGAAGTCCGTGAATGGTTGCAAATGGTGTTCAAGTAGCTGAACTTAATCACCTCCAGGCAACTATCGGTTCAGTTGGACCAGACGATGCAGTCCATTCCATGTAACCACAGCTGATACTGCTATGGAGCTACCACTAGCTTGCACAGTGCCTTGTCGCCAACTTGGATCGATGGGTTCGTGGGGTCTGCGCAATACTCGAACCCTGCCATCAGTTCTTACCAACTGATATCGGGACTTGTCTGACCAGGTCACAGTTTTCCAGTCGTCTAAGATCCAATTGATATGGTCACAAGCCCAAGAGAGGAGTTGCAGTCGATGTCTTGCTGTTAGCAGACACTCGCGTCGGTCGTCTGCTGCCATAGGTAATTGACTCCAGATTTCTCGGCACTGGCGTAAAGTATACGTTCGTCGTATCCCACATTGATTTCACGCAGTATAGCTTGTCTGATAGCACTGACAGCTCTACGCAAACTATGTTGTTCTCGGCCGTTATGCGAAGGCTGTCGGCCACAGCGTTGTCTTTGGTAAGAACTAATGCCTGAAATATGGTATTCTCGGCACACCCTTGCCACTGTGGACCTCGAAATATTGAACTTCCGAACGATTTATGAAATGGGAAGCACCATGGGTCTAGCTCCAACTACCATTCCGTCTTTAAAGTCTGTCAATTCCCATTGTGCGGCTATAATAACGTCGCACACATTTTCCCATGAGTCACCTGAGCACAATGACAGCTCCGCCAATACACTGGCCTTTTGTAGCTTGTGCACGCGATACTACCAGCAACTGTATATGTGCATATCGCAGTCCCATGACTTTTTTAAACGCAGTATAATGTTCACGTAGTCCACAGATGTCATGGCGTCTTCGATTACTACCGCAGGCCTTTGAAAGGCCAGATGCATTTCCCTAGTAGCATAATTCTGGCCCCCACCGGCCTGCGTTCGTGGCATGATGCATGTTTCGACATTTCGCATGGTCGATGACGTATTACGATCGTCGACCAAGTGTGACGAGAAACATGATTAATCCGTCCAGGTGACACATTTCCTAATGTCGACGATCCCGTGCCTACTGCAAACTTAAGTGACTATGTCGTTGGGTCCACATGGGGACAAATAGGAGTCGTCTACTGCGGAGTGCTGTGTTCTGCTTGTTCTGCCCCAGAATGGTACTTTGTCGTCAGATCTGCCACAGACCATTACCTATCTCGCATTAGTGAATGAGGAAGCCTCAATTTCCATTTTCTTGCATGGACGTCCAACACCTTGTCACCTACTCGTGGTTTCCCCATCCTTCAACCACTTCCCATAGAAGCTCGTGACAGTAGCACACAAGCAGCCGACCAGCTTCGCCGTTTCCGAGATGCTCTTTCTCTAGCGCCGGACCGTAACAATCTGCCCTTTGCCAAAGGCGCTTATGTCAGTCGATTTCCCTTTTGTGGTTCGCACCGTCGCTAGAACGATTCCCGATACGCCTCTGTTCCACTTCTACTCTTTTGTTACCGCATCAAGTGCACACAGTGCCACGAGGCCGCATTCAATCTCGCGCTTTTCAGTGCTCGCAATGTTTTGGCTCCTCAGTGTATAGTACACTTTTAGACGAGTAGCGTTCTCTAATTTCAGGATCGCTGTATGATTATGAATTTCGTTTTTATTGAAATACCTTGCTCTCGAGGCAATAACGTTACACAGATGGCTCGATATGAAAATTAAATATTTGTTGCAGAGGAGAAAGCCGACAACTATGACATTAGTCTTCTGGTTAGGGGGGTAAGGTCGAGCTGAAAAAAAAGAACGTTTGATGTCTCTGATAGAAAACGCATTAGCATATTATCTTAGGGAGGCCTCCAGACAATATAGCTTTTGCATATACAGACCTAAAACGTGACGTTCCTGCAGTTTAAAAAAACTGAGTCTGCAATAATCCACAGAGGCCGGGCTGAGCTCTGCTGCAGTCAGTACACGGCACGACGTTACGGATTGGCTGGTTGCCTAACTACGTAATTGTAGGGATGTTGTACTAATGACCATTTACACCACTCGTTAATTGCACTAGTAGCCGGTATTTGTTCCTCAGTCTGTGTAGATTAGATTCCCTGCCAGATGAATACCTACTGGCAAGCCTTCGAAACAGCATGATTAAACTAAGATCGTGAGTGTTGTTGTAGCCCACGATCGTAAAACAGTCTTTTGCAATTGGACACGTGCTGTGCTACTATCTGAGCACTGAAAGATCTTGACAGACTGATTACCGGATACTTTTGAATTTCTACCTTCTCAATCATCAAAATATTTCACAATTAATTCCAGCAAATCTAAAAGCACTCGTTCAGAGTACTTGCTGATACGTTTTACTTCCTCATTTTAATAGTGGGCGATTTTTGTTTTTCCAAAATCTGCAAATCATTGTTTTTGTGAGTGTAGCATACATCAATGATACCTGCGTAATTCCTTTCGTTGTGATTTGTATCGAGTGGAGAGTCGCAGTGATTAAGGCAATGAACAAGCGAGTTTTATAACCTGTACAATCATCCCGAAAGTTATCCCGCGGATTCTCTAAATCGCTTAAGGCAAGTAACACCGTGGTTCCTTTCTAAAGGATGCCCATTTTCCTTCACTAGCCTTTCTGTTTGAAGATTGTCCTCATCTCTAATGTCCACGTCGACGGGACTTTAAAATATGATTTTCCTTCAGTCGCAACACCGTATCTTCATTTTAGAACTCTGAAAAGTTCCAGCAGTTCTTGACAAATGGACCGTCTTTGACTTACAAGTGTTAGACATCACCGCCTCAAGAAGAATTCTTCAGTGTCACAGCTGACCATTCGTCAGAACGAAGATCATTGTGTATAGCGATGCAGTATGATGTGGATATATTACCAAGCAGTTTTACTACGTTTTGCAACGCACACAGAAGTCTTAAGTGCCGGACAGCTCTGCATTTGTTTCTGTTGCTGCAAGTCATAAACGAGGTTACTTTTCACCCTACTAGCGTCGGCCTGTGCACTCAGGCACATTAAAGGACATGTCCTTAGTCCAAAAAGCCAAAGCGAAGTACATGTTAACTTCAGAATTTCCATAAAATGGCAACTACTAGCTCCCACGAACTAATACTTGCCCGCAATGGCGCCACAAAATAATCATTACTATCTAGCAGTCGTGACATAAGACTATGAATACTTTAAATAAAATAATTCATATGTAAGGAGCACTCAAATGAAAACGAGACAGATGGAAAAAGTAAATAATTAATACATTTATCCGATTGTGAGACAAGACGGTCAGTGCCTAGATGGAAGAATGTTTCGAGTTGCCTACGGAACCATGATTGTACTCAGGCACATGTCTTTCGTTTGAAGCAAATCGACGACCACGAATGTCTTTCTTCAGGGCTCCAAAAATATGAAAATCGCACGGGGAGAAATCAGGACTGTATGGAGAATATGTAAAGGCTTTCCAGCGAAGCCTCTGCAGTGTACTCAAAACAAGCTTGGCAACATGTCTGGTATAAATCTATTAACAGTTACTGCGATTAGTTTTGAAATAACAAATAGTTTACTTACTTCTTTTCCATTTGTCTCGTTTTCATTTGACTGCCCCTTACAGTATGTGCAAATGTGTTCCCCGCGCAAAATATTTTTAAAATTTCTGATGTCTAGTATGGTTACTTTATTTTACAGTTACAGAAAATATTTTAGTTGCACATTACAGCCACTTTTCTTTTCCGCGTACCTCTCCCTCCGCGCATTCTTTCCTTCTGCCCAGAGCGTTTGTCGAGTTGCAGACCCAACTGGCGAAGCGTTTCCGCGCGTCCGTGTAGAACGTCTCTCCCTCTACTATCCGATATTTCCTGCATTCGTTCATAGCGTCACGTCTATACAGTAGCTATCGTAGCAAGAGGTACGGCGTTTCATTCTGAGGCGTATCTTTTGATTGATGTAATTCGCTGGACAATGTAATGTACGTCTGTAATAAATAGTAAATCAATACAGTAAAGATTTTATAGGCCTTTAGACTGCCTTTTAATAGAAAGAAAAAGTTCGAAATAAAATGTCGGGGGTTGTATTTGTAATATTACTGAAGTAATAGCTGATTTAGTTGTAACTGATATTTATAAATGAAAGTAATATCACAATGATAACTGAAAAAAACTAAGTGATGAATGTGGTGAAACTGTCAATAAATACAACACATGCTGTGTCATAAATAAAGGAATTTCGGGCAAACGAGTATTCCGTGTACAGAGTCTCAATGTCGGTTTGATGTACTACATTTAACGTCAGTACAGTGTGTCTTCACCACAGGCAGCAGCGCAGGACGCGTAGTGACATGTGACGCCATCATCTCCAGAGAAAGTGTACACTACTTTCCTTGCTCAGTTGCACTCAACGCAGTAAGTGCAGGAATGTCAGGAAGGAGATAGGGTTGCACAAAAGCATTCCGAGCGTGCTTGGTGGACCTCAGCTCGAGACACGAAGATTTCCAGTTTTCGTGTCCCACTTGGCGTAAGTTTCTAGCGATTGATAATACAAATCATCTTTGATACCTCTCTGAGGAGACACAACTTCGCCAGCTAACACTCCTGAAATACTAATATCCTAAATTAAAAGGAAATTCAAATAACCTGGACAGGAAAGCAACACATTTACTCAGCATCCCATTTAATATAAATTATTTTACTATCGCCAAATAGGGGAGAGAAAGTCACTGAAATGATAGAGGGTTTGGGGTGGACATCATTAAAACAAAGGCGTTTCCCGTTGCGACGGAATCTTTTCAAAAATCCCAATCATCAACTTTCTCCTCCGAATTCGAAAATATTTTGTTGACACCGACCTACATAGGGAGAAATGATCACCATGATAAAATAAGGGAAATCAGAGCTCGCACGGAGAGATAAAAGTGTTTGTTTTCCGCGTGCTGCTCGAGAATGGAAAAATGGAGAATTATTGTGAAGGTGGTTAGACGAACCCTCTGCCAGACACTTAAATGTGATATGCAGAGTATCCATTTACATGTAGATGTAGATCTACAATCTTGTACGAGGTCTGTTCAAAAAATTCCGGAACATTCGTAATTTCACGCCAATGGAGTGTTGCAGCGAAATGCGGTTGGCACCCCAGCACACGCCTGTGTTTAATGTGTAACTGGCGGAAGTTTCATTGTTGTATGTCTGTTATTTATTTTTCAGTGCTGTATTGAGTAGGACGTTGTGTCGCGCAGTTTACGAATTTCGAAGTGGCGGAGTTAGAGGGGCAAGCATCTGCATTAAACTTTGAGTTGAATTCAAGAAAACGTTTACAGAACCACCAAATGATGCAGGATACCTATGGTGATGAGTGCTTAAGCTGTAGTCTGTATTACGAATGGTTCACGCGGTTTGGAAATGGCCGGACGAAAGTTAAAGACGACCCTCGTTCAGGACGGCTTTCGACGTCTACCGACGAGACTCATGTCAGCAAGTCAATGAAGAATGAATCGAAGACTGTCTGTCCGAGAGATTGCAGAAGAATATAACATTTCCATTGGATCATGTCACAAATCCACACAGCATCTTGGAATTCATCATGCTGCAACCAAGTTCGTCCCATGGCTCATAAATAAAGACCAGAAAGACATTCACCTCGCAATCTGTGAAGAGATTTTGGATCGCGCAAATGAGAACGACATGTTCCTTAAGAGAATCATAATTGGTGATGAGATGTGGGTCTACGATTATGATGTCGAGGCCAAGGGTCATAGATTGGATTGGATTGTTTGGGGGAAGAGACCAAACAGCGAGGTCATCTGTCTCATTGGATTAGGGAAGGATGGGGAAGGAAGTCGGCCGTGCCCCTTCAAATAAACCATCCCGGCATTTGCCTGGAGTGATTTAGGGAAATCACGGAAAACCTAAATCAGGGATTGAACAGTAGTCCTCCCGAATGCGAGGCCAGTGTGCTAACCACTGCGCCACCTCGCTCGGTGGCCAAGAATCAGCCTTCACGATGGGCAAAAAAAAAAAAAAAAAAAAAAACTCTTCATGTCAGATTAAATGTCAAAGCCATGCTAATAGTTTTCTTGACAGATTAGATCATAATGAATTCGTGCCACAAGGACAAACTGTTAATCAGTTGTATTAAAGGTACGTGTTGCGATGCCTGCGAGAAAATGCGAGAAGGGAAGGGCCTGAAATGTGGCGAGACAGTTCATGGCTCTTGCATAAGGATAACGCATCCGCAAATTCATCGCTGTTGGTACGTAACTGTTGCACAGAAAACGAAATAACTGTGCTGTCTCATCCTTTGTACTCTCCACATCTGGCCCTGTGGACTATTTGTGTTTACTTCCAAAGATAAAACCTCGTTAAAAGGACGACGATTTGAAACGATAAAAGAAAATTCACAGACGGCTCTTCGTACGACGCAGCAAGAGGCGTACTAAGACTGCTTCCGGAAGTGGAACGGCGTTGGGAGAGATATATCAATTGTGAAGGAGAATATTTTGAAGGAAGCCATGCACAATAAGTAAGCGTAGAAAAATTTTGCGGATAAAGTTTCGGAATTTTTTGAACAGATCTAGCATAAAGTTGTTTTGTTTATAGCCGGCCGGAGTGGCCGAGCGGTTCTAGGCGCTTCAGTCTGGAACCGCGCGACCACTACGGTCGCAGGTTCGAATCCTGCCTCGGGCATGGATGTGTGTGATGTCCTTAGGTTATTTAGGTTTAAGTAGTTCTAAGTTCTAGGGGACTGATGACCTCAGATGTTAAGTCCCATAGTGCTCAGAGCCATTTGAACCATTTTCTTGTTTTGTTTATATTTAAAAATCAGTTTACGAATTACTCTTATTTTACCCCCAATTCTCTCCAGTGTAAGGGCAAGAAGAAGGTAGGTGGATATAGCTGAGACGCTAAGATTACAAAGGTCTTATGAACGAAGGTACGAAAAATCCATTCACGATGAATAGGGTGGTGGTGACTATCATCGCGAAGATACAAATCAGTGTGAGTTGGTTTCATTTCAACGACATGTACCAACGTACCATCACTGTACACTGGTACATAGCATAAGCGCCACGTAAGCTTAGAACAGACGGGAAAATCTGCGATTCCAGAGGATTGTCTTCTTACCAGTCATCGGATAGAATACAACAACACAGAGATTCTGTTGTACACTTTCAATTACTGGGATAGTATATGAAGGAAGATGTTGAAATCAAACTAGCAATGAGTTTTCTTAAATTCTGTCTGGAATTCTCCTCTCTTCCTGGTCAAACAGCAGAGGGACGGAAGTAGGGCTACTTGCTCACTCACCGCGCGGAGTGGCCGCGTGGTTTGAGGCGCCATGTAACGGACTGCGCAGCCCCTCCCGTCGGAGGTTCGAGTCCTCCTTCGGGCATGGGTGTGTGCTGTTCTTAGCATAAGTTAGTTTAAGTAGTGTGTAAGTCTAAAGACGGGTGACCTTAGCAGTTTGGTCCCTTAGGAATTCTCTCTCTCTCTCTCTCTCTCTCTCTCTCTCTCTCTCACACACACACACACACACACACACACACACACACACACACACACACACACACACACACACACACATGCTCACTCGTTCTTAATTAATATTTCACTACCGGTAACTTCTGACATTGGTCGTCTCTCGTTGTATTGTGGCGCTAGTTGTTCACAGTGCCTGTTGTCTTTCTCTATACCCCGTCTATTGGTTCCCAGGAGGGGTAGCCCCGCCCACAGAAAGTTTAAGGTACCATGCACAGCGATCACACGCTTAATTTGTTCCTTGAAAATGAGGCGGTGCTTACCTGTCGAAATATCGGCGGTTGTCTTAGACCTTACCCGGCTCCATTGCCGTAAGTTAGATGAACATTTGATAAGCCGAAAGAAGCTCAGATTTCACAATATAGGGATTTGTTTCGCTAGTTAAGTTCGTGTGACATGGGAATCTGAGGGTGCGACATAGATACAGACTCAAGTGTGGCGTCTAATCCGTATCCACGCTGAAATCCAACATTTATGGAATTGATGAAGTTAGCAACTTATTATTACTTCTCACCAAGAGCGTCACTTTTTAGGGTAAACAGTAGCAGGTCCAGGAAGACTACGATTTTCTATTGAGCTTCAGTGCAGTGTATATTCGGATTCGGGAGGAGGTTGGTCCACCTCATCAACCGGTCCCTCAATTTTCGGTTTTGTGTGTTTCCCGTAAATCGCTTACGGGGTTTGAACAGTGGTTCCCTTTGAAGAGGGCTCGCCTGATTTTAGTCATATTTGTGCAATCAGAGCTTGTGCTCCACTCTAATTTTGTCGATGGCGCTATGTTAAACCCTGATCTTCCTCCATTCAGCACAGAACACGCTAGCGAATCAGCTCTGTGATAGTCGGTGAGTAGTCGCCTCACACTCGCCGTAAAATTCGACTTTCACCTGTCCGTTTTAGTTTCCTGTATATGACAGTGCTATCAAAAGAAAAGAGTATTTTAGGCAAGATTAATTTTGTTTTGTTTATTTCATTTATTTTTGTAATTGTTTCACCTTGCAAAATCTGGGCCTTCGGGCCCTCTCTTAAATCTAACCAGACGTGAAATTCTTGTGGTAAGTTCCTATGGGACCAAACTGTGTTTAGCAATTAATACAAGAAACTAAGAAATATTAGTCTCCTTAACGTTGTGTTAAACAGCTTCCCTATTGCGTTTTTGTCGAATGTGCGTAATTACACGTAACAGAAATGTGGGGCAAGAGTACAGACGGAATCAATGTGGATATGAAGTTGACTGGTCAAAAGAAGAGCGAGAAATGATGGTAAGAAATGATAGGAAGAAAATAAAAATAGACAGCGACGAGAAAAGAATGGCTAGTTTACATTGTGACGGCGATGCTCGTCCCCTTTGGACTGCAGAAAACAGCTAGGATATACTGAAAGGGATGATGTCAACAGATAACGCTTTAGTATTCTCTCTAAAGCAGAGTAGTTTTGGATGTGACACTTGTTACTGAATAGTTTGTCTCATAGTCGTATGGTTGAAATGGTGAAGGAAATGGAGAAAGATTTAATGTTGTGCAAAGGTACAGCCTAGATGCAGGACATATCTTGTCTAGTACTGTAGTTATGGATTGATGGTAGGTACTTGATATGTGAGGATACTGAACACAGAAATGACCAAGAAACCGATGGACTAATTACTTCATCTGTGAGCGAGTGAAAATCACCTAGTCTACCCGTGGCATCCAGCCTAACTGAGCATAGAAATGAGTGAAGTACTCAAACAGCCGAATGTTGTACACAAATATTACGCCATTCATAGCTATCTCGACTAGTCTGGAGTTTCCACTATTTTCACCGCAAATCACGGTAAAAAAAAAGACTTGGCAATGTACTTTTCTGCATGTTTTGGCTGTTTTGCCTTCGTGGTGGTAACTTCTGGCCTGAAATGTGTCGAACGCATTACTCGTCCCAGTGGAGTAATGTGTCCACCACTCACTAAGTGCAGCGGAACTCAACGTACAGAGAAAGGAGTTCTAGTTGAGCAGGTACAAACAAAAACTGATTTGTTATATGATATCGTGTCTAGTTTTGGTTGTTTTCTCATTCTGAAACAGAATATCCTACAAGAAATGATCTAGAGCCAAACCATTAGAGATATCTCTGCGCGGGCATTTATGGTACTGCAATCACGAGATATTCTAGCAATAGCGTACTCGTACTTTTATAACAAAACATGAACTAGTGCAAGGCTCGGGATTCAGAATGCATGCTAAATTACATTCAACTATTTACATATGGTATAGTTATACTCTTATATATATTGTAAGATGTTAACTTACACATGCCATAGAGATCTAGCGTACTGAGATAAAATTGATGTTGCAGTTTATTTTTTAAAATTCGGGGTAATTACAGATAAATTAATCTGAGGGACGTTGCAGGCAGAAAGTAACAAGAGAAATGGCGCGGAATGCCAATTACAACGCATTTGTTTGCCGCCACGTGGGAGGGTCAAAGTGGGTCAATGCCAAAGCGCAGACCGTCGCCGGAACAACACAGTTCATTAACAGGTTTTCTGTACTTCTTCGTAAGCACAGACATGTTTCCAGACGAAGATATATCTCGTAGAGCCTGCAGTGGAAGTTGCTGTGTAGCTCTAAGATTGTTTTCTTTTCCCTGGAACATTTCGCTGGTCGCAGTGGCCGAGCGGTTCTAGGCGCTTCAGTCTGGAACCGCGCGACCGCTACGGTCGCAGGTTCGAATCCTGCCTCGGGCATGGATGTGTGTCATGTCCTTAGGTTAGTTAGGTTTAAGTAGTTCTAAGTTCTAGGGGACTGATGACCTCAGATGTTAAGTCCCATAGTGCTCAGAGCCATTTGAACCATTGGAACATTTCACATTGTTCTGTTACTGATGATGCCGAACATCTTCCCGAAGAACTAAAAATAATGTTATTTCCATGTTCCATGTAATAAAACTCTGGAGTACTCAATAAAGCGAACATATTCAGTTACCAAAACTGTACACTGATAGCCATTAAAAATGAAACACCTTGAAAATGGCAAACAAAAAACATCAAATATACGTAAAGTGAACTACTTGCATGCATAAGCAAATGATCAGCATTTCAGTACAACCACCTGAAACAGGCAGGAGTAACGGCACGTAAATTCTGTGTGTGAGGAAAGATTACGCAGCAGGTTTCTAACTCAGAAAACAAGAATATCGTGTCATTCGTCGTATAACAGGGACAAAATATCTGCCAGTACGTGTCGGAAGTGAACAACGTCAAGATCGTGGCCTGACGAGAGTGTGGTTTACCTTTGTGCGATATTGCTGTTCGCACTAGTGGAGACCCTCCGACTGCGAATATGGAATCGATGGGTTGAGGACGGCCGTACGCAGCTCATGCAGGATCTCAACGGTCGCACCCGATTGCCTCGGGACGACATACAAAATTTATTGATCAGTCACGTAGGATTGCAGATCCAAGTCACACCTTTAGTCAGGACATGAGCTTCTTTGCAGTAAGACAAGTATCACAAGAGAGTGTGACGGCACGTGGAGCGCCAGCGACTGTTAGCACGGCCCCCGTTGACGCTGCAGCTGAGAGAAGCGTGCCGAAACTGGTGCGCCCAAAGGCAACACTGAACACAGGAGGGCACGACGCTGTCTTTCAAGCGAGTCCCGGTTTTACGTACAGAATCACAATCATCGTGTATGTGTGTGTGTGCGCGGGGGGAGGGGGAGGGTGGGAGGGGGGGGCGAGGAGGGGGGGGGGGCTGTCTCATTGCCCGAATGCATTCGTCATCGTTGCACGGGCCCAGTGCCTCGTATTATGGTTCTAGGTGACACTACACTGAGTACACGGCGTGATCAACTCTGGCTCTCATAACCGGTAATTTGAACAGCGGGCTAGGCATTTATGATATGTTAGGGTCGGTGAACATACCCTCTCTTCGAGATCTCCACAATGCCATCCTTCAACAAGATAACACAAGACCGCGTGTTGCTCGTGTTGTCCTGACCTACACCGATACTATTGTCGGCTAGATTTCTCGCCTATTGAAAATATCTGGCCATGGGTTGCCGAGAGACTGGCACGTCACAACTCGCCAGCTAGTCGGCTAAACTACACTCCTGGAAATGGAAAAAAGAACACATTGACACCGGTGTGTCAGACCCACCATACTTGCTCCGGACACTGCGAGAGGGCTGTACAAGCAATGATCACACGCACGGCACAGCGGACACACCAGGAACCGCGGTGTTGGCCGTCGAATGGCGCTAGCTGCGCAGCATTTGTGCACCGCCGCCGTCAGTGTCAGCCAGTTTGCCGTGGCATACGGAGCTCCATCGCAGTCTTTAACACTGGTAGCATGCCGCGACAGCGTGGACGTGAACCGTATGTGCAGTTGACGGACTTTGAGCGAGGGCGTATAGTGGGCATGCGGGAGGCCGGGTGGACGTACCGCCGAATTGCTCAACACGTGGGGCGTGAGGTCTCCACAGTACATCGATGTTATCGCCAGCGGTCGGCGGAAGGTGCACGTGCCCGTCGACCTGGAACCGGACCGCAGCGACGCACGGATGCACGCCAAGACCGTTGGATCCTACGCAGTGCCGTAGGGGACCGCACCGCCACTTCCCAGCAAATTAGGGACACTGTTGCTCCTGGGGTATCGGCGAGGACCATTCGCAACCGTCTCCATGAAGCTGGGCTACGGTCCCGCACACCGTTAGGCCGTCTTCCGCTCACGCCCCAACATCCTGCAGCCCGCCTCCAGTGGTGTCGCGACAGGCGTGAATGGAGGTACGAATGGAGACGTGTCGTCTTGAGCGATGAGAGTCGCTTCTGCCTTGGTGCCAATGATGGTCGTATGCGTGTTTGGCGCCGTGCAGGTGAGCGCCACAATCAGGACTGCATACGACCGAGGCACACAGGGCCAACACCCGGCATCATGGTGTGGGGAGCGATCTCCTACACTGGCCGTACACCACTGGTGATCATCGAGGGGACACTGAATAGTGCACGGTACATCCAAACCGTCATCGAACCCATCGTTCTACCATTCCTAGACCGGCAAGGGAACTTGCTGTTCCAACAGGACAATGTACGTCCGCATGTATCCCGTGCCACCCAACGTGCTCTAGAAGGTGTAAGTCAACTACCCTGGCCAGCAAGATCTCCGGATCTGTCCCCCATTGAGCATGTTTGGGACTGGATGAAGCGTCGTCTCACGCGGTCTGCACGTCCAGCACGAACGCTGGTCCAACTGAGGCGCCAGGTGGAAATGGCATGGCAAGCCGTTCCACAGGACTACATCCAGCATCTCTACGATCGTCTCCATGGGAGAATAGCAGCCTGCATTGCTGCGAAAGGTGGATATACACTGTTCTAGTGCCGACATTGTGCATGCTCTGTTGCCTGTGTCTATGTGCCTGTGGTTCTGTCAGTGTGATCATGTGATGTATCTGACCCCAGGAATGTGTCAATAAAGTTTCCTCTTCCTGGGACAATGAATTCACGGTGTTCTTATTTCAATTTCCAGGAGTGTAGATTGCAGATTATGCTATGCACAGTAATTCCATTCGGTACGTTCGGCGTCCAGCCTAAGCTCCACAGAGCCCGTTCGCACATGTACGAGCAACATCAGCTTTAGAGAAGATGTTCAAACTGACACCTTGCATTTGCAAACACCTCGCTAGTAGCTAGATCACACTTTACTCAACCCTAGCGACACACCTGGATCCCAATTGCCGAAGATACATGCACGCGAGCTGTTAAATCGTGTGCTGCCATGTGTGGAGTACTAAGACATTGTTCCTTTATGTGTCCCCGCAAATAAAAATCTAGTGAATTATGGTCTGGGGGCCATTAAGGGCAGAACATTGGACTTCCATGACCAATCTATTTTCCTGAAAACGTTTCATTTAAGCAGAGACGCACATTCACTCCAACGCGTGGCGGTACGCCATTATGCTGAAAGCACGGCTGTCGCTGAACACCAAGTGGAACGTTTTCTAACGCGCCATGCAAAGTATTGGAAAGACAGGGGTGCATTCAACTTGTCTGGCGGCAGGTGAGGCCCCAAAAGCACTCCTCCCACGATTCCAACCCATATGTCTACGCCAAAACGTACCTGAAAGTCACGTTCGCAGGTGACATTTGGGTTGCGTTCCGATCAATAATGGCTGTTGCGCAAGTTGAAAATACCTTCACGAGTCAAGTTAGATTCGTCAGTCCATATCACATTATTTATAAATGTTCATTATCTTACGTCTAGACCTTGGAAGATCTTTGTCCATTATTTGTAGACGAAGAATACCGGTTTTCCGAATGCGTTGCTCCACGCGACGAAAAACATCCTTATCGGGTTGGCCGCTTTGAGGGTTCCGTGCACCATAAGCACGAGCAACAGCAGCAGCATTTTGGTTATTGGATGCACTCAGCACCAAAAACTTATCGACGTATTCATCGCTTGTGTACGCTTTACATGAACCTGACGGGATCAGTTGTGGCTGTGCATTGCGCAATTAATAGACGCATCTGATAGACCATTGTCATTCGACAAAATGATGTCCTGCTTGTAAACGATGAGAACTGGGGAACGGACGTCTAAAAAATAAAGCAGGAACCTGACGACAATTCGAACCATAGCTCTATGGTGGATGTGGGTTTGCTGTCGCAGCAAAGTACTCAGTGGGCTGCGACAGCTGGTACGGTAGTGCGAGGAGATACTCGTTCCTCTGTACATTCCGATGCGTTGCACGATGTGGCAGTGTTGAAAACTCCCGTTTTCATGCATGTGTTTTGAAAATGCTGCCGATCTAGGTAAACTTTTGTCTTGAGTCTGGATGAGGAATCCCATGCCGATCTCCAAGTGCTGCATGTTTTCATCCCCCTGTTTATAATTCAAGCTCAGTTCGACTCTAAGACTAGCGAGGTTAGAACCGTTGTTGTTGCCAGAGGTGGCAGGTCTGTGCAGTAAATGTCACTTATCGTAAACGCCCAATTCACCTACAGATTTTATAATGTGTTCTTCCTACTACACTGTAAACAGTCCATAAGTAAAATTTCATTACTTGCTATCCTATTTCATATTACACTTTCAATGACTAGCAGTATATTAATAACCAACTACACTTTTATACAAAAAAGCGTCCTTTAGCAGGCGTATAACTTAGTGCAACTACCACTGCATGGGAAAGTTTAGCTACGTACCCGTGAGAACCATCCATGAAAAATTCCGCAACAGAGCGCAGGTGTAGATCACACAATCGCCATTTTGTCTGCGTGTTGCCTACTGGTAGTCTCCTCCTGGGTTGTCTATCCTACGATCTGTCAAGGATCGTAAATAAGACACGACCGACAGAACCGCGTAAAACCCTTTCAGCGGAAGGGAGTGGGTCAGGTACTGCTTTACTGTCTCAGCGTGGTATTTACGTACATGGTCCACATCGGTATTCAGAGGAGCATGACTATGGGGTGTTCGTTGAATTAAACTGTACACCTGAAATGATAATTTTATTTCTAGAAAGTGTCGTCGTCTTTTCGTACATTTTTATTACTTCTTTAAGTGGTGGCAGTCAGTTTGAACCTCGTACTCGAAGTATTGAAAGACACGGTTGTGAGACAAAAACGACTAGCTTGTTCGATGATTCGTTTATTAAGCGCTGGACATTACGTAGATGCTCAGTCGACCTCCAGTGGTTGATGCTACAGGAGGGGCATTCTTCCTAGAGAAGAGAATTGTTTGTAAAAGTCCCAGAACTTACGTTCCAAGAATAGTCAGGCAACATTTTATTTCATCCCGTGAATACTGACGATCATTAAAATTTCAGCTCATGGAATGACATCAGATTACGAAATTTTACGTGTTATGTCCATACGGTTGTGTAGAAGTAATACATTAAGAATTTTGTATATAGTTTGGAGTTACAAAAGAGTGCGACATTTAGTATACACGACTGCCACGTCTGGCAGAAAAAATTGTTGTTACCCGGGTGGGCATCGGGTCGTAATGAGCTCCGATAAAAGGTACGCGTACATCATTCCAGGCTGCTTCAACTCTGTTCCAGAGTTCATCAATCGTAGTGGCTGGCGAGTTGTGGCGTTGCTGAGACCGAATGTTTTCAGTCGGTGGCAGATCTTGAGAAGGAGTAGCTCAGGCAGGCAGTGGAAAGCCCTCTCTATTGCGGTAGGTCAGGCAAAATTCGATATTGCATTATCTTGCTGTAAGATAAGGTCACGGAAATCTTGCAGACCGGGGCGAATCACATTCATTACACGTTATGAAAGTAAAGACGGCTTCCTAGCAGATTAAATTGTGTGCCGGACCCGAACTCGAACCTGGGACCTTCACCGCTCGCGGGCAAACGCTCTACCGATTGAGCTATCCGAGCACGACTCACAACCCTTCCTCACAGCTTTACTTTCGCCAGCACCTCATTTCTAACATTCCTAATTTCATAGAAGTTCCCCTGCAAAACTTGCTGGACTATAGCTGCTGGAGGGAAGTATATTGCGGAGACATGGCTTAGCGACAGCCTGGCGGATTTGTTTCTGGAATGAGTTTTCACTCATCAGCGGAGCGTGCACTGATTTGAAACTTCCTGGCTACAAGCTTAGCCATGTCTCCGCCTCATCCTTTCCGGCTAAGCGACGTCTCTGCAATATTTATTCATGGTTAAGTCATGTCTCCGCAATATTCTTCTCTCGCCTAAGCCATCTCTCCGTAATATCCTTTCCTCACGGTTTTAATCTGCCAGAAGGTTTAAAATCAGCTCACACCCCGCTGCAGAAATGGCTCTGAGCACTATGGGACTTAACTGCTGTGGTCATCAGTCCCCTAGAACATAGAACTACTTAAACCTAACTAACCTAAGGACATCACACACATCCATGCCCGAGGCAGGATTCGAACCTGCGACCGTAGCGGTCACGCGGTTCCAGACTGAAGCGCCTAGAACCGCACGGCCACACCGGCCGGCCCCCCGCTGCAGAGTGAAAAGTCATTCTGGCATAGGAGGTCATTTGTTATCTACGTAATGGCGGTTCATACGTCACGGAACAGTAAGATGACGCCGAAAAGAAAACGTGCACGTTCGTTCTAGCGAGAGTCTCCACTCACTGGTGTATCACCACGATGCAGCAGGCAGAACTCGGACTAGTCTAAAAAGGTGAGGACTTGTTGGTACACATGGGTCCAGCAGTTTAGGGCGTATCAGTGTTGGCGCACCAATCCCTGTTGCCGCGCCGCGTAAACGGGACAGAACCATATACATGTTCGCCTTTCTGACAGCCTGTGGTGCTCGAGACGTCGTTGCAATGTCGGCGTCGTTTCTTTTCTTGCTGAAAAGTAACATATTTCCTGACACAAAATAGATAATGTGGCTTTATGGTCCTGCACGTGGGATTAAACAATCCGTCAGTCCTCTCGTGCGCTAACCGCGTAGAACCTTCCAGATACCACATGCCATTGACATTCTGAACGTATCAATTCCATATTCGCATGATAGTCCTGGGATTTCGAACAACCAACCAACGTGAGGAAATATGTCACCTGGAGATGTGGATTTTAGTGCCACGAAACCGGTAGTGGTGCAGTAATAAAGGACCAAATACAGCTGAAGCGGTTGTTAATGCCCAAGATGAATACTCAGAGCTGTGGTTGCCCCACCTACAGGGTTGTCTGCAGCCTACAACCACATGGGATTTCGGAATTGTAAACTTGCTGCGTAGTCTTTAGCTATACATGGTGAACCAGAACTCCACAGACACACTTCAAAATATTTTTTAATTGGCTTTCTATTCGTGCCCATTCAGCCATCTCAGTAATGGAAAGACAATACGACAGTGCTTGGAGACGAATTTCTTGTCAGTTACGACGATTCGAACGTAAGGGCAACACAACAACCAATCCTCGAGCGGAGAAAATCTCAGACCCAGCAGGGAATCGAATCCGGGCCCCTTCGGTTCAAACTTTCAGGTGCTGTTCAGGGATACGTCCTGATTATTTTGGTATAAGGAAGCCACTGTCTCCGGCGGCTCATTACAGACTACTACATCTACATCAACATGGATACTCTGCAAATCACATTTAAGTGCCTGGCAGAGGGTTCATCGAACCACCTTTACAATTCTCTATTATTCCAATCTCGAACAGCCCGCGGAAAGAATGAACACCTATATCTTTCCGTACGAGCTCTGATTTCCCTTATTTTATCTTGGTGATCGTTCCTCCCTACGTAAGTCGGTGTCAACAAAGTATTTTCGCATTCGGAGGAGAAAGCTGGTGATTGGACACGATAATAATACTTCTTCTACAATGCGGCCGTCTTCAAAATAAACATTGCATCGTTGCAAGAGCACAAAACAACAACTGTACCTTGTTCAGAACAGATAGACAATGATATTGTGCCCATCTCAGTGTTGTACGCCAAAGAATTCCATGGGCTGCAAGAAAATGCTGGTGAGCAAAACGTGTTTTTGGCAGAGGAACAACCGGACCCACCGGATGATACCTAACTTCAGCTGTGTAATAGAAATTGATGGTTCTCGGACGAAGAATGATACTGAAAATGCTTGTGTTATGCACAGAGAAAAGGGAAACTCAATTTATTATATGAAATAAAGTCACATTTTTTCTGTAAGGGTGATCAAAAAGTTTCCGTTCGGGGGTCCAGAATCGTTATGCCAATCAGGCAAAATCGCCGAGAGCATTGAGGCAATCATCCCAACGACGCACAAAGTAGAATATACCCGTTTGGTAAAACACGGTGTAACGCTGCGTGAAGAAATCCGTAGCAGCGTGCTGCACATCCTCACCCAACAGGAATCGTCGACCCTTCAAGGCTCTTGTTAAGGGACGGAAGGCGTGTCAGTCACACATTGATCAAGTGTCCCTCTCTTGAGTTGGCATAACCGACGACTCGTGTCGAATCATGACCAGCACGGAACTTGGTGCACCATTTCACAACGGTGATTTTCGACAGACGTGCAGCCAAGAAAAGATTAAAATCACGTTGGTCCTATTTGGACGCATCTGGAGGTAACGTCGCCATACTTCACATTTATTCATTTGTCGCACGCACGTCGGGAAACACGAACGCCGCGCTAATTCCTTGCCTGCCTGTCGCGCTAAGTTTCATATGCGCTGCTACAGCGCCCTCATAAGAAAGCTTTATGCTCGTTCCTTGTATTTAATGTGATTACTTGAATAGTGGGTGTAAGAGTGGGTAATGGACTGTTTTACAAATATTGCCTTTAAGGAACGTTTTCGAACTTTAATGGAAGTAAAATTGATTCTGTTGCTTCTGACGGATAAACCTGACCTTTTAATGATGTCCATCCCAAATCTTGTATCATTTCTGTGACACTCTCTCCCATATTTCGCGATAATACAAAACGTGCTGCCTTTCTTTGAACCTTTTCGATGTACTCTGTCAGTCCTATCTGGTAAGGATCCCACACTGCGCAGCAGTATTCTAAAAGAGAACGGACAAGCGTAGTGTAGGCAGTCTCCTTAGTAGGTCTGTTACATTTTCTAAGTGCCCTGCCAATAAAACGCAGTCTCTGGTTAGCCTTCCCCACAACATTTTCTGTATGTTCCTTCCAATTTAAGTTGTTCGTAATTGTAATACCTAGGTATTTAGTTGAATTTACGGCTTTTACATTAGATTGATTTATCGTGTAACCGAAGTTTAAAGAGTTCCTTTTAGCACTCATGTGGATGACTTCGCACTTTTCGTTATTTAAGATCAATTGCCACTTTTCACACCGTTACGATATTTCTTGTGAATCGTTTTGCAGTTTGTTTTGATCTTCTGATGACTTTATTAGTCGATAAACGACAGCGTCATCTGCAGACAACCAAAGACGGCTGCTCAGATTGTCTCTCAAATCGTTTATATAGATAAGGAACAGCAATGGGCCTATAACACTACCTCGGGGAACACCAGAAATCACTTCTGTTTTACTCGATGACTTTCCGTCAATTACTACGAACTGTGACCTCTCTGACAGGAAATGACAGATCCAGTCACATAACTAAGACGATATTCCATAAGTGCGCAATTTCACTGCGAGCCGCTTGTGTGGTACAGTGTCAAAAGCCTTCCGGAAATCCAGAAATACGATCTGAAATCCCCTGTCAATAGCACTCACCACTTCATGTCAATAAAGAGCTAGTTGTGTTTCACGAGAACGATGTTTTCTAAACCCATGTTGACTGTGTGTCAATAGACCGTTTTCTTCGAGGCTAATTCGTTATGTTCGAACACAATATATGTTCCAAAATCCTGCTGCATATCAACACTAACGATATGGGCCTGTAATTTAGTGGATTACTCCTAATACCTTTCTTGAATATTGGTGTGACCTGTGCAACTTCCCAGTCTTTGGGTACGGATCTTTCGTCGAGAGAGCGGTTGTATATGATTGTTAAGTATGGAGCTAATGCATCAGCATACTCCGAAAGGAACCTAATTGGTATACAGTCTGGACCAGAAGACTTGCTTTTATTACGAGATTTAAGTTGGTTCACCACTCCGAGGATATTTACTTCTACGTTACTCATGTTGCCAGCTGTTCCCGATTCTAATTCTGGAATATTTACTTCGTCTTCTTTTGTGAAGGCATTTCGGAAGGCTGTGTTTAGTAACTCTGCTTTGGCAGCACTGTCTTCGATAGTATCTCCATTGCTAACGTGCTGAGAAGGCATCTTGCCTCTAACATACTTCACATACGACCAGAATCTCTTTGGATTTTCTGCCAGGTTTCGAGACAAAGTTTCGTTGTGGAAACTGTTATAGGCATCTCGCATTGAAGTCCGCGCTAAGTTTCGAGCTTCTCTTAAAGATCGCCAATCTAGGGGATTTTGCGTCTATTTAAATTTGGCGTGTTTGTTTCGTTGTTTCTGCAACAGTGTTCTAACACGTTTTGTGTACCAAGGAGGATCAGCTCTGTCGTTTGTTAATTCATTTGGTATAAATCTCTCAATTGCTGCCGACACTACTTCTATGAATTCAAGCCACATCTGGTCTACACTTATATTATTAATTTGTAATGAGTGGAGATTGCATCTCAGGAAGGCGTCAAGTGAATTTTTATCTGATTTTTTTAATGGGTATATTTTTCGCATATTTTTCGAGCATTTGGGGATTACAATATTCAATCTTACTTCGACAGCCGTGTGTTCACTAATCCCTGAATCGGTTTTGATGCTCGTTGTTAACTCAGGATTATTTGTAGCTAAGAGGTCAAAATCAAATGTGTGCGAAATCTTATGGGACTTAACTGCTAAGGTCATCAGTCCCTAAGCTTACACACTACTTAATCTAAATTATCCTAAGGACAAACACACACACACTAATGCCCCAGGGAGGACTCGAACCTCCGCCGGGACCAGCCGCTAAGGGGTCAAGTGTGTTTTCACAACCGTTTACTGTTCGCGTGGGCTCATGAACTAACTGCTCGAAATAATTTTCAGAGAATGCGTTATCACAATTTCAGATGATATTTTATGCGTTCCTCCGGAATTAAACATGTATTTTCGCCAACATATCGAGGGTAAACTAAAGTTACCACCAACTATTATCGTATGAGTCGGGTACGTGTTTGAAATCAAACTCAAGCTTTCTTTGAACCTTTCAGCAACTCTGTCATCTGAATTGGGAGGTCGGTAAAAGGATCCAATTATTATTTTATTCCGGTTGCCAACAATGACCTCTGCCCATAGTAACTCACAGGAAGTATCTACTTCAATATCGCGACAAGTTAATCAACTTCTGACAGCAACAAACACGCCATCGACAACTGTGTTTAGCCTATCCTTTCGTAACACCGTTAGGTTCTTCGCAAAAATTTCGGCTGAGCTTATATCCGGCTTTAGCCAGCTTTCGGTGCCGATAACTATTTGAGCATCGTGCTTTCTATTAGCGCTTGGAGTTCTGGTACTTTCCCAACGCAGCTACGACAATTTACAACCGTTATTCCAATGGTTCCTGCATCTACGTTCTTCCTGTGTTCATCCTCCACCCTTTGTAACTGAAGCCCTTCTTGTGTTTTTCCGAGACCCTCTAACCTAAAAAACCGCACAGTCCACGCCACACAGCCCCTGCTACCCGTGTATTCACCTCCTGCGTATAGTGGACACCTGACCTACTCAGCAGAGCCCGAAAAACCAACCACCCTTTGGCGCAAGTCGAGGAATCTGAAGCCTACACGGCCGCAGAACCGTCTGAGCCTTTGATTCAGACCCTCCACTCGGCTCTGTACCAGAGGTCCGCAATCGGTCCTGTCGACTATGCTGCAAATGGTTAGCTCTCCTTTCATCTTGCAAGCAAGACTGGCAGCCTTTACCACTTTAGTTAGCCGCTCGAAACCAGAGAGAATCTCTTCTGATCCAAAGTGACACACATCATTGGTACCGACGTGAGCCAGCACCTGCAGTTGGCTGCACCCTGTGCTCTTCATGGCATCTGGGAGGACCCTTTCCACATCTATAATGACTCCACCAGGTATGCACACGAAGTGAACATTGGATTTCTTACCCTTCTTGTCAGCCAAGTCCCTAAGGGGCCCCATCACGCTCCTAACGTTGGAGCTCCCAACTACCAATAATCCCACCCTCTGCAATTGCCCGGATCTCACAGACTGAGTGGTTTCCTCTGAAACAGGATAGGCGACAGAATCTGGCTCAGCGACAGTCTCAGCCACAGACAGCACCTGGAACCTGTATGTCAGACAAACTGGGGAGGCCTTACGTGTGGCCACCTGGGAAGTCTTTCACCGCCTGCTTCGCTACGGGGGGGACCTCCCACTCGACCACAGGTGAAATGTCAGCCTCAGTGCGAGCAGTAACTGGGCTGGCCATCGGTGAGGACCGATCGGAGGACTCTGACGTGCTGGACGTCCGTTGGATCCCCACGGTCGGCCCACAACGGTGGTGCCCATCCACTGCAGCCTCAAGCTGTGTAACCGAAGTCATCACAGCCTGAAGCTGAGAGCGAAGTGTCACAAACTCGGCTTGCATCCGCACACAACAATCGCAGTCCCTGTCCATACTACGTGGAAAACGGATTATCGGCACGTGCTGCGCAACTCTACTCTAGACCCTGACAGAAACGCAAGAACTTTGTCTAGTAATAAGCGGATATTCGAAAACCTAACTAACGAAGCACTCAGGTGAAACTAAATAATTTGACTGTGATTTGGAACTTTTAGTTCGTCACAAAATCGGCCGACGGAAACGAAAAATGCGACAACTGTGGCTATTAGATATTAAATTTGCATGCAGAAACCCAAGAAACTGAAATATTAAAGCGCACATATGATATAATAAAATTCGATCCTGGTTAAGAACTCGTAGCCGGCCGGTGGGCCGTGCAGTTAAAGGCGCTTCAGTCTGGAACCGCGTGACCGCTACGGTCGCAGATTCGAATCCTGCTTCGGGCATGGATGTGTGTGATGTCCTTAGGTTAGTTAGGGTACTGATGACCACAGAAGTTAAGGCCCATAGTGCTCAGAGCCATTTGAACCATTCTTTTAGGAACTCGTAAATGACAAATGTGGTTACTTGCCTGTTGCTGGGTCTCTCTCGGCCGGCTACTGATGCCTGACTTTGTGCATTTCGTTTGGTTTCTTGCTCCATATAGCTGTGTGTCTGTATTGCACTGAAAATAGTGCACGACAGCGCAGATGACGGCGGTATGCGCTGTGCGTCGTGTTTTCAGTCGCTGACGTTAACTGCTGTTGACAGCAGTAGTCCCCATTTTACTCTTCGCCTTCAAACTTGCATTCATTATTGCTCGGTATGTCTTGGGTTGGTTTTTCCGGCTGTGTTAGTTGTACGTTAACAGTGATACACCGCTGCATCGATAGGTTTGTTGATGAAGAGGTCGGCGATTTGTTCCTCTTGTGGTGGGTTCTCTTGGTGCAGTGGAACAGCCGCACAGGGACGCCTTGCTGAGCTGTTCACGCAGCCACGGAAACCACATCACCGTACAGTGTTTCGTATGAGGGTTGTTGCATTACTCTGTGCTGTGTGTTGTAAGTTTTGGTTCTTGCATATTACAGGCGCTACAGTCTGGAACCGCTCGACCGCTATGGTCGCAGGTTCGAATCCTGCCTCGGGTATGGATGTGTGTGATGTCCTTAGGTTTGTTAGGTTTAAGTAGTTCTAGGGGACTGATGACCTCAGAATTTAAGTCCCACAGTGCTCAGAGCCATTTGAACCATTTGAACAAACCGAATAAATCATAATTGCGTAACGAGCCGCCGGTGACCGTGAACCCCTGATAGCAAAATACTCAGGAGGTATCGTCGATCAACCTCTGAAAGTTCGTCGGTGGAGTTCTGGTTGACCCCGCACACAGTATGTAGATAGCATTACTCTACCTACTTCGTCCGGTTGTGTGAAATGCTGATCTATATCACTAAGCATTTAACACGATTCATGGTGTACATAGCAAGTTACAGGCTGCCTATCTAACGGTTTCCCGGAGAACAGAAACCTGATTTTCAATATTTCGTCCAATTACTGACCAAATTAAAACATTAAGAGGTATAATCTTATGTTGAAGGTTATACACAGTAACACATCTACTACAGTTAGAAAATGTTTATGTGACTTGAGGTAGCGTAAATTATCTAGACTATACTCTTCCAGTATTTGAGATTGAGAGCACTTAGCGGCTTCCAACAAACTTTAACGATGATTTCAAATCTTTCTTTAACATTTTATCGCTTACATGCTTTATGTCAAGTATTATAAACATTAACTCATTAGTATAGTAACAGGAAGTTTGAAGCTGTTTCATACACGGGAGTTCGATTATGCAAAGAATCGGAAGCTTACTGGTCATTTACGTATCCGAGCTCATAGTATGCTTGGAACGAGTTTGACGTTTGTTGTATGCCACGTTCAGTATGAAATAATCACGACTGAAAAATCAGAGAAATTACATGTTATACGTAGGTTCGCAGGCAATGGTTCTCCTCATGCATCGTTGACGAATGGAATATGAACTGCGGGGAAATTATGGTGGTACTAACAGTACCCTCCACACTATAAAGCTCCTACGACGTATAGACGTAACTCTTAGAAGATATGAATGGAGCTGTTTTTATATGGAATATAAATCAGATTGAGTCATGGACCTGAAACACATCTGTAGCTACTTGTTACGGTTGAAACTAATTTATACATCCTTGTTCAGCGCTGACTGCCATGTGGCCGCCGGCGGCCAAAGCAGATTCTGAGTCCATCACTAAGCGCGCAGTAGAAAACGCGTAAATTAAAGTACGGATTCAGAATAAAGTACGTATTCTTTGCTGCTAAGCTGACACTTTTTTCAGCAAAAACCCAACCCCACCTAGTTCCACTCACCTACTTGTCTCTGTGCGGTCTCGCTTTTCTTTTGTGCGGAGGTGGGTATTCTTCACAGAAGATGGTATTGCATCGTATTGAGACTTTCGTCAGTTTTGATCAGTAATTTCATATCATGTGGAGAGTAATGTAATGCTGCGGGAAGGAACTATATTGACATGTATGATCCACTTTGAACGTTATTTGTCTTACAATTGCCGCTCTGCAGAGCAATGGTGCTAGATCGTTCTGCCTGTCGGGTTCCGCAGTTTACGCATTGAGTCGGATGTACACGACGGAACTGGTATGGTTAAGTATTTTCAAAAAATGGTTCAAATGGCTCTGAGCACTATGGGACTTAACATCTATGGTCATCAGTCCCCTAGAACTTAGGACTACTTAAACCT
Organism: Schistocerca piceifrons; assembly: GCF_021461385.2. Lineage (NCBI taxonomy): Eukaryota > Metazoa > Arthropoda > Insecta > Orthoptera > Acrididae > Schistocerca > Schistocerca piceifrons. Next base: position 360,337,492 of record NC_060139.1, on the reverse strand, counting down.
AACTAACCTAAGGACATCACACAACACCCAGTCATCACGAGGCAGAGAAAATCCTTGACCCCGCCGGGAATCGAACCCGGGAACCCAGGCGTGGGAAGCGAGAACGCTACCGCACGACCACGAGCTGCGGACGAAGTATTTTACTGCGCTGAAAATGTCCATGGAGATGCTGCATGTACATAAATACAGAACAGAACTGAAGAAAGCTGATTTAGCAGTTCAACTTGGTACAACAAAGCTGTAGCTCGCTGCAGCAAAAACCTACCCACGCAAAATTTCTTGTTGAATGTGAATGCTATGTCAAAAGATGTTACTGGATTTTTACATGTTTTGACAAGCTTAGTCATGTTTTGTATAAATAAAAATGTGAATGTTCTTTTGTTCAAAATCGTGTAACTGCAAAAGTTCCTCACAGGTTTCTTTGAAATTTTACATAACTTGCATTCGAATACGAGCCTGTTTTTATACAGTTTTTGAAAATATATGTAACATGTAAATAAATATAAACACTTCAGCTATATACACACATCAAAAAAGTTTTGCATCACCCCGGTTCCCAGAACTCCTGAAAATACATGTTGACTGTGGATATTGTATCACAGACACAGCCCCTTTGACTGCTCAGAGACGTCACTAAACCCACCCAAAGCTGTAAACAACCATGCGTGAGCAGCGCCTATTAGACGGAGGGGATCCGACAGCCAATCAGTTCCAGTCATTTCACCAACAAGGAGGGACACGGCTCGTGTTGTCTGTAGTTCGACCATGCCTAGACTGTCAATACCGCGGTTGGATCGCGTCCGCATTGCGCCAGGAAGGGCTCTCAACAAGGGAAGTGTCCAGGCCTCTCGGAGTGAACCAAAGCCATGTGCTTCCGACATGGAGGAGATACAGAGAGACAGGAACTATCGATGACATGCCTCGCTCAGGCCGCTCAAAGGCTACTACTGCAGTGGATGTCCGGTACCTACGGATTATGGCTCGGAGGAACCCTGACAGCAATGCCACCATGTTGAATAATGCTTTTCATGCAGCTACAGGACGTTATTTTACGACTCAAACTGTCCGCAATAGGCTGCGTGATGCGCGACTTCACTCACGGCGTCCTTGGCGAGGAGCATCTTTGCAACCAGGACACCATGCAGCGCGGCACAGATGGGCCTAATAAAATGCCGAATGGACCACTCAGGATTGGCATCACGTTCTCTTTACCGATGAGTGTCGCATATGTCTTCAACCAGACAATCATCGGAGACGTGTTTGGAGGCAACCCGGCAGCCTTAAACACATTGTCCAGCGAGTGCAGCAAGGTAGAGGTTCCCACGGACTTGTAGAATCCTTAATCGCCCTGAGCTTGTTCGGCGAATAAAGAGAGTGCCATTCTGCATCCCAAAGGCCCAAAACCTGACGACGTAATGCCTAGCGAAGGTCTATTTCTGGAATGCCAATAGCAAGAGATGGCCTGGTAGTAGCTAATTTAGCCAGTCGATCAGCGAGTTCATTGCCAGGAATCCCAACATGGCCTGGGGTCCAAATGAATAGTATGCTACGAGAATACAGACATGCATCAGTGCAAGAGGACGTGCTAATAGGTTTTTGAGGTACCGTTGTGTACAGTAATCTGGACCACCACCTCTGAAGGTCTCGCTGTATGGTGGTACAACATGCAATATGAGGTTTTCATGAGCAAATAAAAAGGGTGGAAATGATGTTTATGTTGATCTCTGTTTCAATTTTCTGTACAGGTTCCTGAACTTTCGGAACCAAGGTGATACAAAACTTTTTTTGATGTGTGGATTTCAAATTTGTACATGTTATTTTAATAAACTTTTGTACACATATAGGCTGTATATGAACAACGAGAGAGAGAGAGAGAGAGAAGAGAGCGTGGAGAATAGTGTAGTGTAATGTGACGTGTGTTTAGTATGAGCAGTGACCAATCATGTGACACAAATGAATAGTGTTAAAATATTTTTTGCTAATATTACTGTAAGAGTTACTTACTCATTTTTTAAAAAATACTTACTTTTTCAAGATGATAAGTTTGATATCATTTTGTAAGTGATATGTGGTTGAATAAACAGCTTACTAACTGATAGTGTGTGTGTGTGTGGGGGGGGGGGGGGGAAAGAGTACGCAGGAGGAGATGGAGAGAGAGGAGAAGGACAACATGAACAGAGGGGGCGGGGAGGATGTGATGAACAGAGAGAGAGGGGAACGGAGGAGGAGATAAACAAGGAGAGGGAGGGGGTAGGTCAGGACTTCACAACATACGTGCTCGCGGAGCAAGCTGTGAGCAGCAAGGCGCGAGCACGGAGCAGCGCGAGCACGCTACCCCCACTACCGGACCAGAGCGGAGAGTGGGGAGAGTCACGTTCGGCACACAACAGCTGCCGCCAGTCAATGTAAATCCGCGGCCACCTGCAGGGATATCACTCACGAATTATTACTGTGACAAATGAAACAAATAAAGGAGAATGTACACGTGCCACATAATTTTATTAGCTTAGTGTATGCCTCTACATTCGTATTAATTTGTGAACTGTTACACAATAAAAGGTGACACTGAAGTGTGGGATTCTCTGTTATCTTGTACTTTTTGCCCTTTACAATTGCGTCTATGTTCGGAGTAATTGTTCTTGTGCATCGTAGGCGCAGCGTGCAGTTTAAATTTCGATCAGACAATACGTTTCTCAGGCGCGTCTTGTTACATTTCATTGCAGAGAACAGTTATTCACAAACATACATGGAACCGAACATTGATATTATTGTAGCTGCCAGTTTGTGCAAATGAGGAAATCTATCCTGAGGGAAGTGTCTGTAAAATTCCAAAATGTATTTCTTGTTCTGAAATTTGTCTCTGTATTCTCTGTCATACGGCAGGTCAATAATTTCTAGTTGCAGTTCAGGACGAATCTCTTCAATATTCGCTGAATATGGAGAGGAGAGCAGATCAGAATCACTGTCTAGTGCTGTCGGATCTTGAAAGCGTGGATCAAATTCTTCGTTAAGGGCAACTAAACTATGTGAATGACGTTCACAGTCTTTGTGAACATCTTGCATGGATGATAATTTAGGAAAATGAGGTAGATTTCCTGTTTCCAGCTGACTCACCCAAAGTGTCAATTTCATTTTAAAAGCCCGTATTCGATCTATGAAATGAGTAATTAACAGATCTTTACCTTGTTGTGAAATGTTCAAAGCATTCAGATGGCTAGTTAAATCTGCTAAGAACGCGAGATCACATTTCCATGAAGGCTCTTTCAATTCAGGAACACACATGTTATTTATTTCCATGAACATATTTAACTCATCTAACAGGCAAAAATTCGATTTAATAATTCGCCACGACTAAGCCAGCTGACCTCGCTGTGATAAGGCAGGCTACCATACTGGCTTTCTACATCCTCAAGAAAGCTTATAAATTGTCTGTGTTGAAGCCCATGCTTCCTTATATAATTGGTTGTACGAACAACAAGACTCATCACATTTTTTAGAGTGATACTCTTTGCACATAAGTTTTCCTGGTGGATCACACAGTGAACGCCCCTTATTTCATTCGGCACGGTCAGTTTTTGCATTTTCTCCTTCAACAGCGCAACGAAACCTAATTTTTTCCCTGTCATCGCTGGTGCACCGTCTGTAGACACTGAAACTAAAGAATTCCACGACAATCCTATATTTTCAACACTTTCTTCAACACTACTTAAAATATCACCTCCGGTTGTAGTGTTCTTCATGGCTACTACATCGAGGAGCACCTTCCTCACCTGAAGATCTCTATTAACACCTCAAATAAATATGGAAAGCTGCGCTGTTCCAGTGATATCAACACTTTCGTCCAGAGCTAGAGAATACGCCATGAAATCTTTAAAGATATTTGCAAGCTGGCTCTGGACGTCGACTGCCATGTCCTGTACGCGACGCATAATGGTCATGTCAGATAATAGCACAATCCGAAACTGTTCAACTTGAGATGGACACAAATGTTCCGCTGCAACTACCAAACATCTTTTATTAAATCGCCACCAGTGAAGGGGCGCAGGGATTTTGCTAAAAACAAAGCAGTTTTGTAGCTCACTCTGAGAGCTGCCTCAGTTGATTTTTCTTCGTCATCCAGATCTTCTTCGGATAGCTTCCTTTCAAGTTTAATAACTTCCTGTGCACGATCTGGTCCATCACATTTTCCACTTCCGTAGTCTTTCGCGTGGCACGACATATAATGCAAATTAAGTTTCCTAAAAGAATTCAGCGTTTTGGGACATACTAAACATTTTGCAACACCATCTTTTTCTGTAAACAGATACAATTCCTCCCAATGGGGGTTGAACTGCGAAAGCATGGTTGGGGTTACACGACGGCGACTTGACATGATTCTTAACCAGCGAAGTGACTGTTAGAGCTGATCGTAGTACTTTTAACGTTACACAGTCGGCGCGAATTCAATAGGCACGAGGCGGTCCTATTCATACGTGCGCGCGCATTTCCCCTCCCTCCCTCCTCCGCGACCTTGCACCTGATCGCGAGCACGGGCCTGAGCAGACGCGAGTACTCGCGCTCAAAACCGGCCAGTTGTTAAGCCCTGGGGTAGATGGACAGAGCCATGGGGAAGAACGAGATGGACAGAGACATGGAGAAGAACGAGATTAGGACGAAGAAACGCGTGCTTTCTGTTTTCTTTCTTTCTCATTTAACCAGACTGAACCACAGAAACGCATGCTCGGGAACAGCTAATGACAAATGAGTCTAATCTTCCACAACGACATAACACCATAAAAGTGTGTGTGTTTAAAAAGCATAGATATCTCCTACAAGATATGCAAAATGCGTAATTCATATGCCCCAGAAAAACAATATTGGAAACGATGTCTGACACACACACACCACATCTGTTTTCATAAATTCAGCGCAACGGACGAACTGGGTTTACATGTCTAATACTTATGTAATGCACAGAGTGTATTGGTTCGTGAAGGCAATGAACCACACCGAACATGTGTTCCTGCTCATAGCATCCAACTGTGCGAAGAGGATGTCTCCTCAGCCCTACAGTTCCAGATTTGGTATATAGAAGTAGTTAAATCATCTGAATGAACATCTAAATCATGACTCTCATTGCTACGTGGTATCGCAATAGTGGGTGAGATTACATAGTACACTGTACGACAAACATCTATCAGCATAACAGCTTCCGCCGACCTACCTCTGTCAGCAACTGAAAATCAGTAGCAAGCAAAGAAACGGCGTTCATTATCTGCGTATTACTGGGTCAGAGTTCATTGACTGATTTCCGATATACCCGGAGTAATTGTGCATCATTAAGCTATCGTACAAGTCTCTACATGGCACACAGACAACGTGGCGCTCCTTGACGGCTCAAAAATCATGAGGCACGTTTTGTAATAACTCACAAAGGCGCTGGATAATAAGTGATTACAAACTACATTATAATCTCGGAGGGCTACTCAGACCAACAAGTACAAGATTTAGGTATGCAACCAGCAATACAAACATTGTATTTGCATCTCAGAGTTCTCGAATAAGTGAAAACTATTTTGTACCTAAGGAGAGGATTTTATTCTTGAATTTAAAGTACGACGAAGTGAAAAAGTAATGTATAATGCAATAATCAGCTACCATTCAATTAAGTATTAGCAACATATGAATTATCTTTTTGCTACGTGTAAGGCCACAGAGTACGTTTGGAGCGCAGCATTGTATGGTAGTGAAACATGGGCTGTGGGAAAACCGGGACAGAAGAGAGTGGAAGCATTTGAGATCTGGTGCTACAGACGAATGCTGAAAATTAGGTGAACTGATAAGGTAATGAATGAAGAGGCTCTGCACAGAATCGGAGAGGAACGAAATATGTGGAAAACACTGACAAGGAGAATGGACAGGATTGTAGGACATCTGTTAAGACTGAGAGAATGACTTCCATGGTACTAGAGGGAGCTGTAGAGGCCAAAAATTGTAGACGACAGAGATTGGAACACATCCTGCAAACAATTGAGGAAGCAGGTTGCAAGTGCTACTCTGAGAAGAGGTTGACACAGAAGAGGAATTCGTGGTCGCCACTGAAGAATACCAGTCTAACACAACAACTAACTACAGCAAGAAAAATAAATTGAAATGATCTCATCCGATACTTTATGCGTTGTAGAATCTCCATCGCGGAACGGACCTCCACAAGACATAAGCAAACTACTCTCCAGAAATAGCTCCCATCACAAGCATCCAACTGAACCGAAATAGCACATAGACTGAAGCGTAACTCAGTAACGGCGAATTTTCTTTCAAAACAGGGAAGACTACATGGACGGCAACGTGCAAACGATACCCATTGGTTGAAAGCAAACTGGCTCTCCAAAGACGTAAAACTGCATCAGTGATTAAGGAAAGATCTCGCTTCAGTGTTTGTATCGGCTAATCGAAACTGATTATAGCAGACTCACATAAAGGATGCCAAAGATGAATATCATGACCTACTAGAAACGAGAAATAATAGGTAGAAATGAAAGTGTCATGTAAACAGGCTCCTTTAAAAGTGAAAACTTACTAAGGAGCTGCCGGCCGCGGTGGTCTCGCGGTTCTAGGCGCGCAGTCCGGAACCGTGCGACTGCTACGGTCGCAGGTTTGAATCCTGCCTCGGGCATGGATGTGTGTGATGTCCTTAGGTTAGTTAGGTTTAAGTAGTTCTAAGTTCTAGGGGACTGATGACCACAGCAGTTGAGTCCCATAGTGCTCAGAGCACTTTTTTACTAAGGAGCTCTGAATGATTAGCTGGAATGACTAGAATTCATTCTCAAATTTTAAACATTGTAAGCCGTCCTCTTATCTCGACCAGCTGCGAATATTCATGCAACAGCTACGAAAACACTTCGTGACCTGAAATGTAACCCCCCCCCCCCTCTCCCCCAAAAAAGAGAAGTTGCTGTGACCCAATGATAACACGATCTGACTTTCTCACTAGCGACAGTAGGTGGCGAGCTCACACAACAAAAAGAGGCAAAGTTGCTCGGAGGTGTAGTAACCACAGCCAACAGCGGGAACGCCTTGGGCTGCGGATCGGAGCCGCCAGGCGGGGAAGCCGCCGGCGGTGGAGCACGCACCACCGGGTAAACACAGGACGAGTCGGACGACAGACCAACGACAACTGACAACAACCGACCACGACCAACTATGAGCGACACAACAGGGAAGAGATAAACAACGGAGGCTTGTGGAAACCACAACACCAAACACCAAACGTAAATGCACTCGGAACCAGAGCCAGGCAAACGTCAAAAACGAGCAACGATCAGAACGCAGTACCGCCGAGATAGAAACGAAATCCAGAGCGAGTACCAGACTGCTGGATTAGGTTTTTTTTTTCTTTATTGTATTTCAATTCCCCATCGGGGCGGGCTGGCAGCAGCATATGCGCTGCTCTTCAGCCGAAAGACATAGAACAAACAATAGAAGACATTTAAAAATAACAAAGGAGAGAATATGGTGAATATAGATATAAAAAAGGGGGAACATCATGGAAGGCAAGAGATAAAAAACGGGGTGACTGTAAAATGGAGATAAAAAACTGTTTAAAAGTAGCACACACAAAAGCCACACACTGCGACAATAAAAAGAACACAAGGCATAGTATGACTGGAGCATAAAAGGTATCGACGGATGGCGTAGCACAGAACAAAACTGGTGGCGAACCTCAAGGCAGTACACAGTTAAAATCACACCTCTTGACGCACAGGAGAAACAGCACTAAATACAACACTGATGTGGCGCACTGACGATGATCAAAACGGTGGATCTGCCAGGCGCAAGGAGATGAGGGAGACCAGAAGAAGGGAGGGAGGGAGGGGAAGAGAGGGGGGAGATGAGCGGGGGGCGCGCTGAAGAGGGCCAGGTAGGGAGGGATGTGGGAAGGAAAGAGGCAAGGATGGGGTGCAGGGTCTCAGGGGGGAGGGGGGGAAAGGAGGAAAATCCGCTCTGGGAGAAGGAGGGGAGAGGAAAAAGGGGGCCCTGTGGAGGGGGGGGGGGAGCAAGGACAGGTTATAGTTGGAAGAAAGGGTAGATGTCACAGCGAAGTTCGTCATCTGGGAGGGAGAGGTGTTGGAAATTGGCCTGATGAAGGAGATGGAGGGTGTGGAGGTGGAGAGAGGGAGGAATACAGCGATAGAGACGCGGCAATGGGCGGAGGGTGGAGAGGAAGGAGGAAACCAGAGGATGGGGAGGATCAAGCCTGCAGACAATTTAAAGGATGCGGAGATGTTGGAGGAGCAGGAGGAAGTGGGGGAAGGGTATCAGTTCATACAGGAGCCGTGTGGGGGAAGGAAGGCAGATACGGAAGGCAAGGCGAAGCGCATGGCGTTCAAGGATTTGGAGGGCCTTGTAAAAGCGGGTGGGGGCGGAGATCCAGGCAACGCTGGCATAACAGAGGATAGGACGGATGAGGGATTTGTAGGTGTGGAGGATGGTAGAAGTATGCAATCGCCATGTCTGGCCAGACAGGAGTTTAAGAAGGCGAAGGCGGGAATGGGCTTTCTGCTGGACGGTCTGGAGATGAGGGGTCCAGGTGAGGTGTCGGTCGAGGGTGAGGCCAAGGTATTTCAGGGTGGGGGTGAGCTGAATGGGACGACCATAAAGGGTGAGGTAGAAATCATGGAGGCGAAAGGAGTAAAATCGGTAAGCGGATCTAAATCCCCTATTCAGTCACTCGTTGACCACGATGGCACCGAAACAGAGGACGACCGAAGAAAGGCAGAAATACTGAATTCAGTGTTCCGAAACTGTTTCACTGCGGAAAATCGTAACACGGTCCCTGACTTCAGCCGTCGCACGGACGCCAAAATGGAAAATATTGAAATAAACGATATCGGAATTGAAAAACAACTGCTATCACTTAGTAGCGGAAAAGCATCCGGACCGGACGAGATACCCTTAAGATTCTACAGTGATTATGCTAAAGAACTTGCCCCCTTTCTATCAGCAATTTATCGTAGATCGCTGGAAGAACGTAAAGTACCTAGCGACTGGAAGAAAGCGCAGGTCGTTCCCATTTTCAAGAAGGGTCATAAATCAGATGCGAATAATTATAGGCCTATTTCGCTTACGTCAATCTGTTGTAGAATAATGGAACATGTTTTGTGTTCTCGTATTATGACGTTCTTAGATAATACAAATCTCCTTCATCATAACCAACATGGATTCCGCAAACAGAGATCATGTGAAACTCAGCTCGCCCTATTTGCCCAAGAAATTCACAGTGCCGTAGACACTGGCGAGCAGATTGATGCCGTATTCCTGGACTTCAGGAAGGCATTTGATACGGTTCCGCACTTACGTTTAGTGAAAAAAATACGAGCTTACGGAATATCGGACCAGGTTTGTGATTGGATTCAGGATTTCCTAGAAGAAAGAACACAACATGTCATTCTTAACGGTTCAAAATCTGCAGATGTAGAGGTAATTTCGGGAGTACCGCAGGGAAGCGTGATAGGACCTTTATTGTTTACAATATACATAAATGACTTAGTTGACAACATCGGTACCTCCGTGAGGCTATTTGCAGATGACACGGTTGTCTACAAGAAAGTAGCAACATCAGAAGACTCGTACGTACTCCAGGAGGACCTGCAGAGGATTAATGCATGGTGCGACAGCTGGCAGCTTTCCCTAAACGTAGATAAATGTAATATAATGCGCATACATAGGGGCAGAAATCCATTCCAGTACGATTATGCCATAGGTGGTAAATCATTGGAAGCGGTAACGACCGTAAAATACTTAGGAGTTACTATCCGGAGCGATCTGAAGTGGAATGATCACATAAAACAAATAGTGGGAAAAGCAGGCGCCAGGTTGAGATTCATAGGAAGAATTCTAAGAAAATGTGACTCATCGACGAAAGAAGTAGCTTACAAAACGCTTGTTCGTCCGATTCTTGAGTATTGCTCATCAGTATGGGACCCTTACCAGGTTGGATTAATAGAAGAGATAGACATGATCCAGCGAAAAGCAGCGCGATTCGTCATGGGGACATTTAGTCAGCGCGAGAGCGTTACGGAGATGCTGAACAAGCTCCAGTGGCGGACACTTCAAGAAAGGCGTCACGCAATACGGAGAGGTTTATTACCGAAATTACGAGAGAGCACATTCCGGGAAGAGATGGGCAACATATTACTACCGCCCACATATATCTCGCGTAATGATCACAACGAAAAGATCCGAGAAATTAGAGCAAATACGGAGACTTACAAGCAGTCGTTCTTCCCACGCACAATTCGTGAATGGAACAGGGAAGGGGGGATCAGATAGTGGTACAATAAGTACCCTCCGCCACACACCGTAAGGTGGCTCGCGGAGTATAGATGTAGATGTAGATGTAGATGTAGATGAGTGAGTTGTGCAGCCTATGATGATTGCCTGGGTTTTGGAGGGGTTGAGACGGAGGAACCACTGGTTACACCAAGTGGTGAACTGGTTAAGGTGGGTTTGGAGGGTACGTTGGGACCCTTGAAGGGTAGGATAGAGAGCCAGGAAGGCGGTGTCATCAGCATACTGGAGAAGGTCGACTGGTGGGGGTGGCTTGGGCATATCAGCTATATACAAGAGATAAAGGAGAGGGGAGAGGACAGAACCCTGGGGGACGCCAGCTGTGGGATAAAAGATACGGGAGTTGGTGTTGTGGAGGGTGACATAGGAAGGATGGTGCGAGAGGAAGGAAGCGACCAGACGGACAAAATTGATAGGCAGGGCATAGGTTTGGAGTTTAAAGAGGAGACCGGGATGCCATACACTGTCATAGGCATTTTGGAGATCAAGGGAAACAAAAATGGCGGAGCGACGGGAGTTGAGCTGGAAGGACACAAGGTGAACGAGGTTGAGGAGTTGGTCTTCAGCAGAGAAGGAGGGTCGAAAGCCACATTGGGTAAGGGGGAGGAGGTGGTGTTGAGCAAGGTGCTGATGGATACGGCGGGATAGGATGGATTCAAAGACCTTACTGAAGACGGAGGTGAGGCAGATGGGACGATAGGAAGAGGCAGCAGAAGGGGGTTGTTGGGTTTGAGGAATAAGAGGACGCGGGAGGTCTTCCACAGGTCAGGGTAGAAGTCAGTAGAGGGGATGACATTATAGAGATGGGCGAGGACAGTCATGAAGGAATAGGGGCTTTCTCGAAGGTGATGGTAGGTGACACAGTCGTGACCAGAGGCCGTGTTGCGTTTGGACCTGGACTAGGTCAGAGCGGGTTCCTATATACGAAACCGGAAGGAGCGGTTATTGGCCGCTGTCTGCACGTGGCTTAGCGGTGGCGCCCTCGCTGCACGAGAGCCGCTGTGCGGAATAGCCGCCGCGGAGGCGGAGCCCTCTATGAGCTGACCACGTCCATTTGTTCTGCCGCGTGTTCGACTTCCGCGGCGGAAGGTACTAGAGGAAGTACCACAAATTCCAAGAGTGACACATCGAATTTTGTAGTTCAGATTTGTGCAAGGACAAGTCTTTGTAATTTGTCACCTATAGGCATTTAGTCTATGTGGTAAATGCATTGGTTTGCGTTTACATATTCTCAGCATTAGAAAATTTCGCAGTAAATGCATCAGCGTCAACTTACCTTCTTTGCTGAAAATCGTTAGTGAAACAAGAAATTCTGATAGGGAACGCATATGCAATGTGACCCCGAATTAAGCCCGAGGCAAATGCAAGAGGCACACCACCCGATGAAAGTACCTGAGATCTCTAATATAGGGGCAAATATATATGATTAATATTGGTAGTACTAGGGAAGGTGTGATTTAATGAATTCACAAAATCTAAATGCAGTAGACAAACGGTACAATTTACCAGCTGGTTAGTTATACGGCCTTGCCATGGTGACGATGAACAAACATCGAGTAAGCGTATCTCACATTCCTTCCGAACAACATCTAAGATTCAAAAAAGAAATATTATTAGAGATCACCATAAAACTTCGTCGTGAGCGAAAAATGCTGAATGTAACATGCTCAAGCTTACAGATGTGAATAACGACTAGATATTCTGCAGGTGAAATCTAAATAATAATAATACTTGCGCGAAAACTGTAGACCTAAAGCTTTATTTAACCTGGCTTCTATAATAGTTCCCAATCATGTGAAAGCTATTGCAAGGCTTTTATCCAGCTGCGATCTCAGTATAATATCAACATTTCGTTGGTAGAATGCGTTCATATTCACAGTAGACGTTTGTGTGCAGAACTGTTTGCTACAATGTGCTGCCCCAGGCGACGAACAAGGAAGAACTTTCTTTGTACAGCAAGGTGTCGTGGAACAGACATGGATTCTGCTGCCTAGCGTTCTCACTGGCCGAAACGGGTCAAACCCCTTAGCCCACGGTAAGACAGGCTCATACTTTCCCATTTTAGCAAGGATATCTCGTTCTAGCAGAGAGAGAGAGAGAGAGAGAAAGAGAGAGACGACGCATGTTTCAATGTCCGCGATCGAATAAGCGTCTTACGCCGAGTGTCAAGCAATTTTGTGATCCATGAAAGGCATCCGTTCCAAAATGCCAGTCTTTCAACATCTGATGAAAAAAAAGGTTTGTAAGAGATCTTCACAAGAGTTGTTTAACCCACATTTGCCCACAGGGTCGATAACGATTCTGCTGCGACCCAAGGTCAGCGTATTATTCTCACTGGTCAGATCAGAAGAAGATGTGTGCTTTGTAAAAATAAACTCTCAAAATATGGCGCAAATGTACGTAAATTTCCATGAGAAATGCATTGCAGTGTTTCATTCATAATGATATTATTTTCAGGTTCCTTACGTACCTAGTATGATTACTTAATAGTTCACAGTTTGTATAATAATAAACTGTTTATCAAATTCCTAATAATAGCCGGCCGGTGTGGTCTAGCGGTTCTAGGCGCTTCAATCTGGAACAGCGCGACCGCTACGGTCGCAGGTTCGAATCCGGCCTTTGGCATGGATGTGTGTGATGTCCTTAGGTTAGTTAGGTTTAAGTAGTTCTAAATTCTAGGGGACTGATGACCTCAGATGTTAAGTCCCATAGTGCTCAGAGCCATTTGAACCATTTGAACCTAATAATAAACATTGATTAGCGCAAAGTATGTCCTATTTTGATTACTTCTGTTCTACGGTATCGTACGGCCTTATGTGCTCATGGTGTCATTGTCAACCCATTGACAAGTGCCTTCTCTCAGAACTGACAATTACAAACTACTGTTACAGCTGTTGTCTGTGGTTACTGATAAATGACATAAGTGAAAATACATCAAAATCTACACGGATACTCTGCAAATCACACTTAAGTGCCTGACAGAGAGTTAATCGAATCACCTTCACAATAATTATCTATTGTTCCGTTCCTTGACATCGCACTGGAAAAACGAACATCTACATCTTTCCGTGAGAGCTCTGATTTCCCTTCTTTTATTATGATGATCGTTTCTTCCTACGTAGGTCGAGGTCAACAAATTGCTTTCGCCCTCGGAGGAGAAAGATAGTGATCGAAATTTCGTGAAAAGATCTCGCCGCAACGAAAAACGCCTTTGTTTTAATGATGTCCACCACAAATCCTGCATCATGTCCGTGACACACTCTCCCCTATTTGTCGACAATACAAAAGGTGCTGCCCTTCTTTCAACTTTGACGATGTACTTCATTAACCCTGTTTGGTAAGGATCTCACACCACGCAACAGTACCCCTAAATGGGACAGAGAAGCGTAGTTTAATCAGTCTCTTTAGTAGACCTGTTGCGTCTTGTAAGTGTTCTGCTAATAAATCGCAGTCTTTGGTTCGCCTGCCCTACAACATTTGCTGTGCGTTCCTTCCAATTTAAATTGTTCGCAATTGTAATTCCTAAGCCTACGGTCTTGGAATTGCTTTGTTGTGTAAACAAAGTTTACCAGATTCCTTTGGCACTCATGTGGATGACCTCACACTTTTCATTATTTACGCTCAAATGGTTCAAATGGTTCAAATGGCTCTGAGCACTATGGGACTTAACATCTGTGGTCATCAGTCCCCTAGAACTTAGAACTACTTAAACCTAACTAACCTAAGGACATCACACCCATCCATGCCCTAGGCAGGATTCGAACCTGCGACCGTAGCAGTCGCGTGGTTCCGGACTGCGCGCCTAGAACCGCTAGACCACCGCGGCCGGCTATTTACAGTCAATTGCCAATTTTTTGCACCATACAGATATGTTTTGTAAACCATTTCGCAATTTGTTTTGGTCTTCTGATAACTTTATTAGGTGGTAAACGACAGAATCATCTGCAAACAACTTAAGCTGGATGCTCAGATTGTCTTCTAAATCGTGTATATAGATAAGGAACAGCAGAGGGGCTGTAACACTACCTTGGGGAACGCCAGAAATAACTTCTGTTTTACTCGATGATTTTTCGTCAATTACTACGAACTGTGACCTCTCTGACAGGAAATCATGAATCATAACTGAAACGATATTCCATAAGCACACAATTTGATTGCAAGCTGCTTGTGAGGTATTGTGTCGAAGGCCTTCTGGAAATCTAGAAATAGGGAATCAGATTGAAATACCTTGTCGACAGCACTCAACACTTTGTGTCAGTAAGGAGATAGTTGTGTTTCACAAGAACGATGTTGACTGAATCCATGTTGAATGTGTGTCAGAAAATCGTTCTCTTCGAGGTAATTCATAATATTCGAACGCAATAAACGTTTCTAAATCCTGCTGCATATCGGCGTTAATGATATGGATCTGTAATTTAGTGTATTTCTCCTATTGCCTTTATGAGTATTGGTATGACCTGTGCAACTTTCCAGTCTTTGGATACGGATCTTTCGTGGAGCGAGCTGTTGTACATGATTGTTAAGTACGGAGGTAGTGCATCAGCGTACCCTGAAAGGAACCTAAGTGGTATACAGTACGGAGCAGAAACCTCGCTTTTATTTAGTGATTTAATTTGCTTCTTTACTCTGGGTACATGTATTTCTACGTAGACAAAAAACACTTCTTGTTAAAACGTTCTGTGGCTAATGCGCTACAAACGTGCAGCCCATAGGAAATTCGAATTAGGAGCAATTTTATCGCGTGCTACGACAGTGTCGAAACACATAACATGAGACTGGCGTAACGAGCCATTTTCCGGAAATAGAGTGCGATGATAAAAGACAAGATGTGCGCCTTGGATGCAATCACTGTGAATCATAAAAAGAGCATTTTTATGACTGTGACTTTAGATTTCCACAACGACAATTTGGAAACAAGATATATCTCTTCGTTGCAACTGGAAATATTTCGAATTTGAAAAAATATTTATTGAGACTTCTAAAACCAGTTGCTCGAAATACGAAAGACTATTTTGTTTCCAAACAAGGTGCAAACGTGAATAAAGTATCACAAATGTACAACTGTTTTTCTTCGTCGGATCAAGAACACGTTAGGTCTTACGGTAAGCGGGGCAAAGGTGCGCGTGGGGCAAAGATCCAAATCTAGTGTTTTTCCTACTTGTGAGTGTAGTGTGACAGCCCTGCATCTTCAGTTGAGAGCCGTCAGTTGGTCTTTTCTTTCTTCAGTTTTGGTACTAAAGATGTAGATTTATTAACATATTTGACTGACCAGTTCAATATTTCACGTGGACTGATTTAGTATTAATAAGACTATTTCAACTTCATGTTACAGAAACTACGAAAGGAAAACGTCTTTCACGCCATTGCATTCTAATACCTTAGAGGGAACTAACAACCTAATAGAAAATGGGCCTTCCATTCGAAGTGCAACTAATAGCCTTGGATGTATTGAATCCACATTACGTATGGAGTGATATCATTGGGGCGTTTCAGGAGAGTATTTTCTGAGACAGAGGAAACTGAATTGATGAAACACTGTATCAATCCGGGTTCTATGTTCTGTGACATTTCGTTTAATAACTTCTGACATTTAGCATATCAATTTGCCGGAAGCAATGGCGTATACCACCCGTTTAATATAGAAACCCAGGTAGCGGGAGAAGACTGGGCTCGCTCATTCATAGCTCGTCATAATTTAAGTTTGTGGCAAGCGGAGAAAATCGATATCGGATAGATAATGGGGTTCAATAAAGCACAAATGGAACTTTTTTCATCAACTTAGAAACTTTGCGATCTAATTTTCTGCCTTATTAAGTCCATAATGAAGACTAAACAGCAATACAGACTGTACTGAGGAAACTGCTCAAAATTGTGGCAAGAAAATGCCAAATAATAATAATGCAAAGGTTTTCTTGTGTTAAAATGTTTTGTATTTAAATTAGTCATCCGTTAGTGTCATGTTTTGATGTTTAATACAATCACAGTGATGGAGACAATGATAATGATGATTGTGATGATGGTGGTGATTTTGACATGGTAAAACAGAATAGAAGTTAATAATGGCAGTAGCTGGCAGATACAGCACTTCTCCCTTACTCTGTTATAATTACAATATTTTTTTGTGTGGGATTTTGCCTCGTAATGATGTGATGTGTAGCCCCAGGCTTGAGGCAAAGATCCATTTTATTCATTTCTAAAATTTTGTTAAATATAGCTTCAATACATCATACAAGCAATCTTGAATGTATGGTATCTTCTTAAATGTGGTCTTAGGTTTACTGCGTATAGCTTTCATTGCCATTTAACCAGAAAAGCAGAAGTTAAAAATAGAAAAGTCTTAAGTGGCTGCCTTGCCCTCCCCCTCCCTTCCCTTCTGCCCTACTGAAAATCCTTAAGTTGTCAGCGACTACTACGTTAAGAAATTTTGTAATGCATCTGGAGCAATCATAAACCTGAAATTCAGGGTAGTTAAATTCGTAAAAAAGGCGTTGATAACTTATCCCGCCAATCGCAATAGTACTTCGGTGGCACACAATGAGCTCCGATAGTTCGTTCGGATTGAACGTAGTTTGTGTACATTATTTGTCAGGAAGACGGCCATGCTGTTTCAAGTTTTCAAGATATTTGACATGACACACGGATGCAGCTGACATTAGTGTGCAAATGCCTTCTCCCAGAAATGCAAGGTACGTTTTCGGCCTTTACAAGTCCTCAGCAGCCTTAGCCGTAATAGGTGAGCGATTGAGCGCTCACCAGCCTCACTCGATTTCTGTACCCGACATGGTGCAGTGGATCTTCGCGAGCGCTCGTACATCCGTTGTTCAGACACTAAGTTACGAGCGAGAAGAGTTCGTGAATGCAGGCGAAAATGCAGACCTCCAAGAGAGGACACAGCTACAGTGACTGCAAAACGGCACATATTGCACCAGACATTTAGAAAGTTTGTAGGGCAGAAACGTAGAGACACAGACCTGTAATTGAACGGTTGTGGGAAATGGGTTGTGCTCCCCTAAACCGAACATCTCCTCTTCAGCATTTGGTACGAATTTTGCAAATATCGAAGCCGGTCAACTCACTGGCTCCATTCGTTCTCGAGGTCTTGAAGGTCGCAGACAGCAGAATCCAACTGCTGCTACGCTTCTGCCAGTGGTTTACGGAGCATAAATGCAGACAGAAAAAATATAGAAAAAATGTTCTAGAACAGATAGCCAGTAATTCAGGTTTAAGACTCTCAGCGGAAAAATCATCAAAATGCACTCATATTTTTACAAACGTTGGTCCAATAGAAAAGATCAAAAATTTAAAGCACGTAGGAAACATGATTCAATAAAATGGGTTAGAAAATAAAACTGCATATCAAGAAATGCGAGGATAATGCTTTACGTCACGGTGGTGGAACCAGTAGGCGTTAACGCAAGTGTACGTATAACACTGAACTATAACTTACACAAACTAGAAATACACTATTTGACAATACAGATGAAGCTCTCAGAAGACATGGTTGGATGTCAATGTAACTTCATACACGTAGATACCATCAGTAAGTATGTAAATGATTATAGTGAAAAATAATGTTAGTATATTGCATCAGAATATCATGGAATTAAAAAACAAAGTAGATGAACTTCTTGTTTGTTTGGAAGATTTAGAAACTGGGGCTGTAATAGACGTACTACGCCTGTCGGAGCATCATATAATCGTACATATGGAAAAGATATATGTAAGGGGATATAAGCTTTCACCAGTTGTAAGTAGAAACCATATGGAAAAAAGAGGAGTTGTCATATATGTTAAAAGTTATCATAGTGTGAAAAATTTTAGAAACTAAAAAATTTTGCGTAGAGCAACATATAGAAATATGTGCCTGTGAGCTTAAATAATAATACTTTTATAATTGCAACTGTCTATAGGATCCCATTGGGAAATGTTCAGCTGTTTCTGAAAAACTTGGATTCTTTGTTGCGCTATCTGTCAGACAGAGGCAAGAAAATTATTATTTGTGGTAATTTGAATGTAGATTTTCTGAGATGGTCTGATAGGACGAATGACCTTTAAATATTACTCAGTTCTTTCAGTTGACATCAGTCACTGATTTTCCTACTCGAGTAGTGCAGGAAAGCAGCATAGATAATTTTGTCATAGAGCAAGACAAATTTAAGCAAATAAATATTTATCCTGTTGAGAACGGTCTTTCTGATCATGATGTATAGCTATTTACAATATATGACACAGCTTCATACAGTAAAGCAAAATAATCATCCAAAATTGTGTGTTAAATTAACGATTTAACAATTGCAAATTTTAGGGTAAATTTGCAGCTGTTAGATTGGGATGAGTTGTACTGGGAGCCTATTGCTAATTTAAGATATAACTTATTTCATGGTACGTTCCTGAGTATATCTGAAAACGGTTTCCCTAAGAAAACAATCAAATATAATTGTAAGAAATAATACAAAAAGCCATGGCATACTAAAGGAATAAAATATCCGGTGAGCCAGCCAGTCTGTGGATGGTTTTTAGGCGGTTTTCCATCTGCTTCGGCTAATGCGGTCTGCTTCCCCTTATTCCGCCTCAGCTTCACTATGTCGGCGATTGCTGCGCAAACAAGTTCTCCACGTACGGGTACACCACCATTACTCTACCACGCAAACAAAGGGGTTACACTCGTCTGGTGTGAGACGTTCCTTGGGGGATCCACCGGTGGCCGAACCGCACAATAACCCTAGGTTCGGTGTGGGGCGGCGGAGGGGTGAAGTTGACTGCGGTAGTCGTCGTGGGGTTGTGGACCACTGCGGCTGCGGCGGGGACGGAGCCTCTCCGTCGTTTCTAGGTCCCCGATTAACATACAACATAGAACCCTAATAATCGCAGACAACATTTTTGGAGATAGCCCGATAATATAGAAAGTCTTCAACACTGTGACTCACAACAAGGAAGTGGTGGTGGAGTGACGTCCTTGGTTGGTATGAAACGAGGGCACAGTACGCCACTCTTGGTAGTTGAGCGCATTCTCACTGCTCTACGGTACAGGCACGAGATTTATGCAGCCAATAGTGGGACTGTATCGCCAATATTTGGTGACAATTTCATCTTGATAAATGATAACTCGCTTGCGCATCGTGCTGTTCTTGTGAACACGTTCCTTCAGCATTCCAGGATCACCAGAATGAAGTGGCCTGCCTGTTCCCCGCAACATGTATGGGATCGATGGATACGTCGACAACGACCACATGCCCTGTGCGACTTACGCAGAATCGTCACTGAAAAGTGGAACCATTTGGACCACGGCTGCCTTGATGATCTCATCGAAGGTAGGGTACAACGGGTTCAAGTCTGCATCCGAGCAAGGGGGCATCCCACTACGTACTGATGATGCTCAGGAGTTGTGTGAAAAATCCCCTGAGGGAAACAGTCTATTTTGTTGACATACAATTTTTTTTTAATTTGGCAATCTGGACACATTACAAATGAATGAATACGCATGCCTAAGAGCCAATTTTTATGTTTTATGCCTTGAATTTCGAGATAAAGGGGTCATCCAAAACTTTTGTTGATATGTGTATTTTGACTAACTGACTCACAGAAATCAACTCGTAGCATAGGACGGTGAAATTTCTACAGAAATTAAACCATATCGTGTATGTCGCGAATAAGAATAATAGGACACAAAATGTTATCAATATGCATAAATGATTCATTATACAGGATCAGCACCACTATAAAACAGCTAGTTGACGATGCTATTGTTTACAGGAGAGTATCAGTGTTGGAAGATTTTCGAGAATCGAAGAAAGACTTAGACAAAATAAATGACAGTTCGTTTTAAACGTGGATGTGGTAGACGCGACAGAAGAAAAAACGGAAGTCGATAGGGAGGACAGAGGGGATCTAGAATAGAGTCAGAGTTTAAGAGAGTTTAGACAGACTTGCGCTTAGATAAGTTGGAAGGCGTAGATAACATCGGAAAATGTAAAATCACCGTGGGATGGAGTAGCAATCAAACGGCTGTTAAAGTTGCTTTAAAGAATATATCAGTCTGGAAATATACGATGAGGCTTTCGAGAAAAAAAATTTTATCCATGCAATCGCGAAAAACCAAGTACAGATAAGTACGAGAACTGCCGCACAATTAGTTTAACAGTTCATGCACCCATGTTGTCGACAATAACAATATACAGAAGAACGGAAAAGAAAATCGAGGATCAGTTAGACGACCTTTAGTTTCGCTTTCAAAGAGGCGTTACACTTGATAATGGAAGCAGGATTTAAGAGAAATCTAGACATCCTCACAGGATAGAAAAAGTGTCTGACTATGAAAATGGTGCAAGATGTTTGAAATTCTCAGAAAAATAGGTGTATTCTATAGGGAAAGAGGGATAATTATATGCGAATCGTACAAACCTACGGAGAAAAATAAAAATGGGAGACCAAGAACGAGGTACTCGGACTAGAAACAATATAACACAGATATGTAAACTTCTCCCCTACTGTACGAGCTGTACATCAAAGAAGCAACGACGGAAATAAAAAAAAGGTTCAGAAGTGGGTTTAAAATTCATAGTGACGGGATATCAATGGTAAGAGTCGCTGATGACACTGCTATTCACAGTGAAAATGAAGGAGAATTGGAACACCTGTTGAATGGAATGAACAGACTAATGTGTACAGAATATGGATTGAAAGTAAAGCGAAGAAAAACAAAAATGATGAAGAGTACCAGAAATGAGATGACTTGTAAACTTAACATCAGAATTGAGGATTTCGAAGTAGATGATTTAAAAGAAGCCTGCTGACATGGAAGCAAAATAACCCACGGCGGACGAAGCACGGAAGACATAAAAACAGGCTCGTACAGACATGAGGGCATCTTTGGACAAAAGAAGTCTACTAGTATCAAGGATAGGTCTTTATTTGCGGAAATAATTTCTGAGAATGTAGGAGTGCGTTTGGAGCACAGCGTTGAATGGAAGTGAACCGTCAGCTGTGGGAAAACCGAAAACGAAGAGAATCGAAGGGTTTCAGATGCGGACTGCAGAATAATGTAGAAAATTTAGCTGACTAATAAGTTAACAAACGAAGATATTATTTGCAGAATCGGCGAGGAGAGGAATCTGTGGAAAACAGTGTCAAGAAGAAGGAACAAGATTATATGACTTCAAAGAATAACTTCCACGGTCCTTGAGGGTAAAAACAGTGAGAAAGACAGAGATTGGGATATATCCAGCAAATAACTGAGGACGTAGGGCGCAAGTGCAACTCTGAGATGAAGGGTTGCCACAGGAGAAGTTTTCTTGGCGGGCGGCATCAAACCAGACAGAAGATTGATAACATAAAAAAAAGTAAAGTGACGCATGTAATAAAGAATCCGATAGAAACTGATTACAAAATTACTGGTGAATATCTTGATCACCATGCAACGTATAAGTATTTAGGGGTAATGGGGAGAAGCATATGAAATGGGACGATCACGTACAATCAGTACTAGAGAAGGCAGATTAGCTGGAAGAGCTTTGTAAATGTGCTATGCATTTGTAAAGGAGTCTACAGGGAAAAGGCAGGGGATCCTATATTACACTTAGAATTTAAAAGAGCTTTGTAAGACTTAAGAGCAGCCGGCCAGTGTGGCCGTGCTGTTCTAGGCGCTTCAGTCTGGAACCGCGTGACCGCTACGGTCGCAGGTTCGAATCCTGCCTCGGGCATGGATGTGTGTGATGTCCTTAGGTTAGTTAGGTTTAAGTAGTTCTAAGTTCTAGGGGACTGATGACCATAGATGTTAAGTCCCATAGTGCTCAGAGCCATTTGAACCAACTTAAGAGCAAACGAAGCAAGAGGGACAGATAACATTCCATCGGAATTTCTAAAATATTGAGGATCTCTTCCATGGCTATCAGTTTAGCTTTAGGAAAAGTAAAGGCACTAGAGGAGCAGTTCTGATGTAGCGGTTGATAACGAAAGCAAAACTGAAGAAAAATCAAGACGCCTTCAGACGATTTGTTGATCTGTAAAGTGTTCCACAATGTAAAATGGTGCAAGATGTTCGAAATTCTGAGAAAAAATTGGTTGAGCTGTAGGGAAAGATGTTTAATATACAATATGAACAAGAAGCAGGATGGAACAATAAACTGGAAGACTAAAAACGAAGTGCTCGGGTGAAAAGTCGGGTAAGACAAATATGTCGTCTGTCGCCCCTACTTTTCAATCTGTACATCGTAGAAGCAATGACGGAAATGAAGGAAGGCTCTAAAGTTGGATTAAAATTCAGGATGAAAAGATATCAGTCATAAGATTCGCTGATGACATTGCCATACTCAATGAAAGTGAAGAAGAATTACGGCCGGCCGCGGTGGCCGTGCGGTTCTGGCGCTGCAGTCCGGAACCGCGGGACTGCTACGGTCGCAGGTTCGAATCCTGCCTTGGGCATGGGTGTGTGTGATGTCCTTAGGTTAGTTAGGTTTAAGTAGTTCTAAGTTCTAGGGGACCTATGACCTAAGATGTTGAGTCCCATAGTGCTCAGAGCCATCTGAACGGGATGCGTTGAATGTAATGAATAATCTAATGAGTACGGAATGTGAACTGAGAGTAAAGCGAAGAAAGACGAAAGTAATGAGAAGTAGCAGAAATGAGAATACAGAGAAATTTAACACCAGATTAGTGATCACGAAGTACATGAAGTTAAGGAATTCTGCTTCCTGGATAGGAAAATAACCCATGGCAGATGGAGCAATGAGGACGTAAAAATCAGACTAAGACTGGAGAAAACGGCATTCCTGGCCAAGAGAAGTCTACTAGTATCTAACATTGGCCTTACCTTGAAGAAGAAATTGCTGAAGATGTACGGTTCCAATACAGCATTGTATGGCAGTGAAACATGGACTGTGGGCGAGCCGGAACAGAGAAGAATCGAAGCATTTGAGATGTGGTGCTATAGAAGAATGTTGAAAATTAGGTAGCCTGACAAGATAAGGAATGAAAAGGTTCTCTGAAAAGTCGGTGAGGTCAGGAATAAATGGAAAACACAGACAACATGAAGAGACAGGATGATCGGACCTGTATTAAGACATCTGGAAATTCTTATAATTTCTTTGGACGCTGTGTGGTTCTTCACTGGATACAGGAGCGACGAACAGATGCTCTTCATGAACTGAGAATTCAGATATTAATTTATTCCACATCTAACATGAAACAATAAAAATAATACATAACAGTGTTGCTGTAGTTGCAGTGTCAGTTGCTAACAGTAGCTCTGAATGTTGGAATGTATACAGATACCGCAGAGTTACAATTCAGTCTTCAATAGAATGTGTATTCAGAAGATGTCAAGCCCTGACCCCTATGAAAGTCTGTAAATGTTACTCACACAAAACGGCATACACACAAAATGGGCCCAGAGCATGAATGTTGGAACTTAAGTAGACCGGTCGCTGGAGCTTCGCAGAGGGGATGCTTGCATCTCATTGGCAACGGTGTGATCGTTCGTGGTGGCCCCCTAGTGCCGCTTTGGCAGTTGTAGGAAACTGGCGGTGCGCGTATTTGAAAGTGAGGCCGACCGGATAGTGGCACATACCTCAGGAATGAAAACGTCCATGGTAAAAGACGGAGCTGTAGGAGGTAAAAAGTGTAGAGGAAGACAGAGATTTGAATGCTTCCAGCAAATGACTGAGGACGTAAGTTGAAAGTGCCGGTCTAAGATGAAAATTTGGTACAGGAGAGAAATTCGTAGAGGGCCACATCAGACCAGTCAGAAGACGGGGAAGGAATAACGCAACTTAATGGCCGCAGGCCTAGCTTAGTTTGTACTGCTAAAAGGAAGCTAGAGGAAGCATTTGATTTAGGAAACTAACTCGGCTAAATTTCTTCAAGCGTCAGTAAACAGTTTTGTTTTATAGGTATTTAAGTGATAATCGCAGTAACTTGAAGTCTGCTGCTGGTCTGTGTCAATATTGAAACCCCCTGATGATGGCGATATATCGCTAAAACTAGTTTGGAGAAGAAAATTACAAAAAATGTTTTATCAAGGCGGAACTGCAATCATATTTTGTAGACCTTTAAAAGTTTGCGTCTAAGTAACCATTGACAGTCGTACTTTGAACTAATATCAGAAGATATTATGTCTAATGCTTTGAATATGTCAATTAGTGTACATCTGAGACAGTAAGTAGTGCACATTATCTCGTCTAGTATCGAATCCAAAAGTGATATCAGGGCAATCAGGTAGCAACGAGTTCTGTGGCTCAGGGGTAGACACTACCTCCTCAATCAAAGAGATGCTGGCAGCGTTTGTTAAAACAGTTTGTAAAATACAGTGAGAACAGAGCTGGCGCTGACTGTTTGATGATAACGTAGCCTAGAGATATCACTTGGTTGATGTTGTATCGGCATCACGTGGGTGACGGCAGCAAGAGTTTTGCGACTAAGCGGAGGGGAGAAACATTTCAACATTTCTGTGCAAGTCTATACGCAGTATTGGCGCAATGTGAGAGGCGATGATTCCGAGAAATTCACACCTTCGTAAAGATAAGATTTGAAGGATGCTTTCTTTACCAGTTTTTCTCTTGCATCATTGTAGCATTAGCAGCGACGTAAAGCTCTTGCACGTGGAGACCAGCACAGGTGAAAACAGTGTTCCTCTGAGGTAGGACGGAAGAAAAGCACTTGAGGACAGGCGGGTGTATTTGGTATCAGGGAAGTGGGGCCGGGGGGCAGGATACGTGCTCAAGAGCGACACACTGCCTCTGTTTACCTGCCGCGGGGTAGAGAGACACTACGGATGTCCACACTCCTCGTCCACTCTTCTCACCTTTACGTTGCTGAATCATTTCATCCACCTTTTTTCTGGTTAGAAATGTAGATGGTCTACAAGTATACAGTACGTCATATTGTGAGCAACTCTATACCTCTGCGGAAGTAAAAATTTAATACGCGACACGGCAAACTGTAGCACCGGTCAAAGTCTTTACGTCACGTAAAGAGTGTCGCGGAGGTCTGGTGTTGTTACAGGAGGAGCGCTGCCCTCACGATCTACTATCGTAATTGGTGACTGAAGTGACTGCCAAGAATACAAAGAGGGCTTACATTTCGTTTCCGGTACTGGTAACGATGATTCACTGTCATCACCACACTGAGGTGATAAAAGTCATGGGATAGTGAAATGCACACATACACTTGGCGGTAGTATCGCGTACGCAAGGTATAAGAGGGCAGTGCATTCTCGGAGCTGTCATTTGTACTCAAGAAGAGAATTAAAAGATTTTGAACGCGGAACGGTAGTTGGAGCTAGACGCATGGGACATACCATTTCTGAAATCATTAGAGAATTCAGTATTCCTAGATCTACAGTGTCAAGAGTGAGCCGAGAATACCAAATTTCAAGCATTACCGCTAACCACAGACAATGCAGTGAACGACGGTCTTCACTTAAGGACAGAGAACAGCGGCGTTTGCTAACAGGCAAGCAACACTGGGTGAGGAAGAAATTTCTGAGAACGTACGTCTGGAGTACAGCATTGTATGGTAGTGAAACATGGACTGTGGGAAAACCAGAAGAGAAGAGAATCGAAGCATTTGAGATGTGGTGCTATGGACGAATGTTGAAAATTAGGTGGACTGATAAGGTAAGTAATGAGAGGGTTCTACGCAGAATCGGAGAGGAAAGGAGTATGTGGAAAACTGACAATGAGGAGGGACGGAACGATAGGACATCTGTTAAGATATGAGGGAATGACTTTCATGGTACTAGAGGGAGCTGTAGACGGCAAGAACTGTAGATGAAGATAGAGATTGGAATGCAGCCAGCAAATAAATGAGGACGTAGGCTGTAAATTTTACTCTGAGATGGTTAGCACAAGATGGGAATTTGTGGCGGGCCGCATCAAACCAGTCAGAAGACATATGAAAAAAAAATCAGAAGTCAATTGACGAAATACAACAACCAGTCTGGTTTTGTAAAGCTTAATTTTTGACAATCTGTGATGCGTGCTTTCACTGTCGTTCAACTGGCATAACGCAAATATATCTTCTTCAACACACGTCGACTGCATTTTGAGCGGTGCAGCAGCCCTGTGTCCTCTGGCAAACGTGTGCCCAAACAGTATATTTATGTTTAATTAGTGTCAGCTAAGTACTCGGCGTTGGCTGGATATGTTTTTACTCCAATTCTGTTACTCTATGTCCTCCTTCAAACTCTCTCTGTCCGCCTCCCCCATCCCCTAACACTCTCTGTCTACCTCCTCCTTCCCCTCACCCTGTCTATCTGCTACTCATCCCTTTCCCTGTCTATCTGCCCCTACCAATTCTGCCCATCTCGTCCTTCCGCTCTATCTCCTGCCGGCTTCCTCTGCCTCCTCTCACTTCTTTTATCTCGTCCTCCATTTCTGTGTTCATTTCCTCCTCCTCATATCTCTGTCCATCTACTCCTCCTCAGTGTTTTAATCTATCTCCTCCTCTCCCATCTCTCTTTGTCCATCTCCTTCTCTTTCCTTCCTCTGCCCAGTTCCTCCTCCCCATCTTTCTGTCACTCTCCTTGTCTTCCATTTCTCTCTCCATTTCATCCACCCTCTCTCTGTCCATCTTCTCCTCACTCATATGTCTGCACATGATCATCTCTTCCAGCCCCGTTTCTCTTCATGTTATCACCCCATCCCACGAGGAGATTCCTGGTTCTTAACACCCCCCCGACCCAACCATAATTTTTTTGCATATAGTGAGTAATAAGTGTACCAAGTAAGGTTAAAATCGATCCAGGCGTTTAGGAGGAGGTTTTTTATCCACAACTTGGCCAGCATATGCACATATCACATCCAATTCACATATATTTAATATATTTGAAACATATTTGTACACATATATCTCTGGCGGATTTCATTTTGCAGTTTCGTTTTCGCGCAGCTCAGCGTTTATGATGTTATATCTTCTGACCTATGTGTCGTAGATTCATTCAACATCTGCAAAATTTGTTGCAAACAGAGTTAGTAGCAAAGAAGCAATAAATTTAAACATCATGCATAATACGGCAGTTTTTCACGGATCTCGGTGTTTATGACGTCTCATCTCCTGATATAATTTTGCAGGTGTATTCAATGGTGTATGCGAATACTGTCTGCAAAACATACCACGAATATAGTTACCAATAAAGTGGTAATAAATTAGAACGTGATGCCTGATGCGCCAGTTTTACTGCGTGAACAGCGAAAATGTTGTAAGAGGTGACCTTTCCCTATTTTATCATTTTGTGGGGGTTGTCAACGAGAAAAAGTTTCGTAAAGGTTTGAAATTATGTGTAAAGTCTGTTGCAAGTCATTAAGTGTACTCATTATCAAATGCTGGATGAGTAAGGTCTGGCTATTCACGCATCCCAACCCCTTTGATAGGATAGTTTTTCTTACCCTCACAGCGATTCTTTCCAGACAGTAAGTGATATACGTACCAAGTTTGGTTCAGATCGGTGGAGTGGTTTAGGAAGAGCGTGGAACACGCATACATGCACACATTCATTCATACGTATATACATACATCCATTTTTATTATATTTACGGATTAGGTTGAGCTTACTTTCATAATGTAATTTGTAGCTGTTTTTTTCGAATCTATATGCACTGTTCAAACACTTTAACCTTCACTGATGCACTGATGCAGGGCACCATTCGTCATGTGGCCTACTTTTGGATTTGTTTATGTCGGAAATTAAATCTAAAGTCATATTATGAATTTTTTATACGTTCAGAAACTGTTGCTAAAGTCAGTTTTGTTTATAGACTTAATGTTGCCGACTTTAAAATTTTATGCATGTCTTGGGAAGAGTGATGAAATGAATGGTGTTCGTTTTTATTGTTTGACATACACAGTGTGTACTGTAATGATTAGCAGTAAGTTGCTTAATACAATATTTTTTTAGATTAATAGTATAAACTTAATTATATTGACAATTAACATAATTGCTTACCTGATTAGTGGAGTAATGACTGACTAGCATAAACAGTATGTCACCCAGATAAGCACAAAAAGGCTTATCGCAGAGCAATGCTAAACATAATGCACAAAATCCCGTTGAAACCAGCCAATCAGTCCGAAGAAATAAAAACCATTAAAACAACTGCTTACAGTAACGGTTACAAACCCGTGGCCTGCTAGCAGAGTCGTCGTCCCATGAATATCTCTGCAATGCCATCCATGAGTTCCAAACCTTCGCACTATGCCAAGTACAGGATCCTATACATATTGGTAACACGGATCTGGTATCATTGTTTACAAGATACATTCACTTGAAGAAGATGTGTTGAAGACGTAGGAGTCACTTAGAATTCCACTTATCCACTAGGCCCGCCGTTGGGCAACATGTGAAATGTGAGAAAACAAAGGTACTCAGGCAATACTATTCCTGACGAAAATCTGATAAATATTTATTTTGCCTATCTCAGTTGTATGGATATACAGTTTATTCCTGCAGTGGTTACCAGTTACGGGCTGACTCGTCCATTCTCATACCTAAATATCACAAAGTAAAGGTCGTTTATAAATACGGTATATTTGTCCATATCAAAAGTACTTACTTGATTATAGCCATATCTTGTTATTCATTGTAACTAGTTATGCAACATGGTGCCAAAAGTCAAGAATAGCTCTGTACAATAAAGTCAAACTGTGCCAACAAATGCTCGCATTGATAAGACAG
Organism: Schistocerca piceifrons; assembly: GCF_021461385.2. NCBI lineage: Eukaryota > Metazoa > Arthropoda > Insecta > Orthoptera > Acrididae > Schistocerca > Schistocerca piceifrons. The sequence continues at coordinate 360,308,496 of NC_060139.1, read as the reverse complement.
CCCATGTATCTGCTGATATATCTGGGCGACACAACCAAACGGTTTTTTGAGATTCTTAAACTGCCTTACCCATAGCTATATTTACATGGTCGTTTCAACATCCATTTGAACCTGCTTACTACATTCATCTTTTTGCCTGCCTCACGAATTTTCCCCCCCTACCACCCCCAAAGATTCCATGACGATTCCACGATGTCTCAGAATGTGTCCTATCAACCAATCCCTTCTTTTAGTTAATTAAGTTGTGCCACAAATTTATTTTCTCTGAAATTTTATTCAGCACCTCTTCATTAGTTATGGAATCTACCCGTCTAATCTTCAGCATTCTTCTGCAACACAACATTTCAAAAAGCTTCTATTCTCTTCTCATCCGAGTTGCTTATCATTCAAGTTCCACTTCCATACAAGGCTACGCACCAGACAAACGCCTTCAGTAAAGACTGTCTAACACTTAAATTTATGTGCTTTTTTAACAAATTTCTCTTCTTCAGAAACATTTTTCTTGCCATTTCCAGTCTACATTTTATATCCTCTCTACTTCGGCGGTCTTCAGTTATTTTACTGCCCAAACACCAAAACTCATCTACTACCTTGAGTATCTCATTTTCTGATATGATACCCTTGGCATCTGTTACTATATTGCAATGCCTGTGTTTTCATAATGTGCTCTGCAATGTCCTTCAAACATGCACCTGCATGCGTCTGAAGGACAACGGAGAGCATATCGTAAAACCATGTTGTTGTGGTCTTTAGTCCTGAGACTGGTTTGATGCAGCTCTCCATGCTACCCTATCCTGTGCAAGCTTCTTCATCTCCCAGTACTTACTGCGTCCTACATCCTTCTGAATCTGCTTAGTGTATTCAGCTCTTGGTCTCCCTCTACGATTTTTACCCTCCAAGCTGCCCTCCAATGCTAAATTTGTGATCCGTTGATGCCTCAGAACATGTCCTACCAACCGGTCCCTTTTTCTAGTCAAGTTGTGCCACAAACTCCTCTTCTCCCCAATTCTATTCAATACCTCCTCATTAGTTATGTGATCTACCCATCTAATCTTCAGCATTCTTCTGTAGCACCACATTTCGAAAGCTTCAATTCTCTTCTTGTCCAAACTATTTATCGTCCACGTTTCACTTCCATACATGGCTACATTCCATACAAATACTTTCAGAAACGACTTCCTGACACTTAAATCTATACTCGATGTTGCAAATTTCTCTTCTTCAGTAACGCTTTCCTTGCCATCGCCAGTCTACATTTTATATCTTCTCTACTTCGACCATCATCAGTTATTTTGCTCCTCAAATAGCAAACCTCCTTTACTACTTTAAGTGTCTCATTTCCTAATCTAATTCCCTCAGCATCACGTGACTTAATTCGACAACATTCCATTATCCTCGTTTTGCTTTTGTTGGTATTCACCTTATATCCTCCTTTCAAGACACTGTCCATTCCGTTCAACTGCTCTTCCAGGTCCTTTGCTGTCTCTGACAGAATTACAATGTCATCGGCGAACCTCAAAGTTTTTATTTCTTCTCCATGGATTTTAATACCTACCCCGAATTTTTCTTTTGTTTCCTTTACTGCTTGCTCAGTATACAGATTGAATAACATCGGGGAGAGGCTACAACCCTGTCTCACTCCTTTCCCAACCACTGCTTCCCTTTCATGTCCCTCGACTCTTATAACTGCCATCTGGTTTCTGTACAAATTGTAAATAGCCTTTCGCTTCCTGTATTTTACCCCTGCCACCTTCAGAATTTGAAAGAGCGTATTCCAGTCAACATTGTCAAAAGCTTTCTCTAAGTCTACAAATGCTAGAAACGTAGGTTTGCCTTTCCTTAATCTTTCTTCTAAGATAAGTCGTAGGGTCAGTATTGCCCCACGTGTTCCAATATTTCTACGGAATCCAAACTGATCTTCCCCGAGGTTGGCTACTACAAGTTTTTTCATTCGTCTGCAAAGAATTCGTATTAGTATTTTGCAGCTGTGACTTTATTCAACTGATAGTTCGGTAATTTTCACATCTGTCAACACCTGCTTTCTTTGGGATTGGAATTATTATATTCTTCTTGAAGTCTGAGGGTATTTCACCTGTCTCATACATCTTGCTCACCAGATGGTAGAGTTTTGTCAGGACTGGCTCTCCCAAGGCCGTAGGAAGTTCTAATGGAATGTTGTCTACTCCCGGGGCCTTGTTTAGTCTCAGGTCTTTCAGTGCTCTGTCAAACTATTCACGCAGTATCGTACCTACCATTTCATCTTCGAACTCATTTTTGAGACGTCTGTATTCCTTTTTGCCTGCTTCATTTACTGCATTTTTTATATTTTCTCCTTTCATCAATTACATTCAATATTTCCTCTGTTATTCAAGGATTTCTACTAGCCACACTTGATCCTCTGCTGCCTTCACTACTTCATCCCTCAGAGCTACCCATTCTTCTTCTAGTGTACTTCTTTCCCCATTCCTGTCAATTGTTCCCTTATGATCTCCCTGAAACTCTGTACAACCTCTGGTTTAGTCAGCTTATCCAGGTCCCATGGCCTTAAATTCCCACCTTTTTGCAGTTTCTTCAGTTTTAATCAACAGTTCATAACCAAAAGGTTGTGGTCAGAGTGCACATCTGCCCCTGGAAATGTCTTACAATTTAAAACCTGGTTCCTAAATATCTGTCTTGCCATTATATAATCTATCTGATACCTTCTAGTATCTCCAGGATTCTTCCATGTATACAACCTTCTTTTATGATTCTTGAACCATTGTCATTGCAAAATAGTATTTCATGCCAAAACAAGGCCCCAACAATAATAATAAGTCTCTCCCCGTGCGGGAATCACAGCAATTGTGCGAGTACAAGACGAAGACACACGGTGACATACGGAAGTTTGGGTCGGTCATCGTTTTATGCCTGGATGGCCGAGGTGGAGGCAGTTTGCCTTTAGCAGGGCAACAGGGCGGACGTGCTGTTTGTGTCCTCGTCTCAGCGTGAGCGCTCGTGTTTGTTTACTCAGTTCTGCGACATTTCGTGCGCGACGGCTTTAGCACACAGATCAACATGGCGAACCAATACAGAAAATCGACGCTCAAATTTATATTCCAAAACGAATTTGCACGACCAAAAACATTCGAAGTCGAAAGATTACTACGATACAAAGTGAAAATCCCAGCGGCCAACATCATCAGCATATATTTATCTATTGTGAGCAGTACAGTTTATGTAAATATCATCAACGATGCAGCATGTGGACATATCCTTCCGGTAACAAAACAGAGCTTCCGTTTCTGCCACACTGACGACAAGATGGGTTCTGTGGAAAGGTGATAGTCTCTTGCTGGTCTAGGATTCCGCACGATCAGTATATTTGAACTTCCATTTCAACGCCCAGCAGGAGACGTCTATTGGCTCCTGGCCCCTATAGCACGGTATATAGCCATGTCGCGAAAAGATGGACGCAATGCCGAACATGTCCTGTACTGAACGGAGTTCGACAGGTCAGAACTGATCTTACAGGACATATCCTCTCATATCTCTACATCGTCGTTTACGCCGGACAACCAAGGACCTGTTTCGGATGCGGGAAGGAGGGGCAGCCCCGATTCGAATGCATCCAACGCCGGATCACGCAACTACCACCCGCGGACACGGCGCCGCAGCCTCTTCATCAAGGCGTCCGACAATCCGTGCCCACGCACCGCAGCATCCTCCTATGCGGTGGGAAGATGAACGCCAGTTCTACGTGTCGTGGACTCCGACAGCGCCACCCCCGCGGACAAATAACTGTGTTCATGACGATAAAATGGTGATAGTCTCGTTGGTCGAGCCAATAGTGTGGAGCATCGTGAGTCGCTTCCGTCGTCTGTCACAGAACTACAACCACGAAGGAACGATCCCAAAGGCGTCGTAAGCGGAGGCATAGAGCAACTTTAGAACAGGTCGAGGACCAGCCGTCAGAGGACGAGGACTCCACCCGTCAAGACAGTGCTCCCACAGAGGTAACCGCCGCCGGATGCAGCGTGAGAACACAGAATACGGCTGCGGAAGTTCCATCCGTACCCACAGCTGAGCGATCGGACATCGACAAGCGAGGTGGGCGCTGCCCTCCACATGCTAAAGTGCGGACACCCATCCTGTGCCATGAGGAGTCGATGAAAGATAATCTGTGCTGAAAGACGTGGAAGGAGGATCATGACGCCACGCAAGTTACATCTACAGGGCTCGCGCCGGTGACGCCGGCGCTTTAGGAACGGTTCCGGCCGAGAGGTCGCGGGTGGCCAGAGGTGAGGATACAGGTTCATACAGTATAGACATTTCCGACGTAATGAATAACTTTGCACCTGCAGTTTGATGTCAGGCTTATCGCATCGCCACAGTATCTCAGTACGATTAGAACGACAATGAAGATTCATTTGCTGCGAGAGATGCTTTGTGTTTCGGATACCGACTTTGCTTTGTTGAAAGAAGTCCGTCTCTGGTCCCACCCTGACTTCTAAGATTATGTGACACGTACGACACCGGGTGGTCAGGGTGGCAGTGATGCAGCGATAGTTGTGCGTGACGGTATTGTCATCAAAGATGTGACTCCTTCCCTCTGCCATGGGGCAGGTGATCACGCCTCTGGGTACACGTATAATACACTACCGGCCATTAAAATTGCTACATCAAGAAGAAATGCAGATGATAAACGGGTATTCATTGGACAAATATATTATACTAGAACTGACATTTTCACGCAATTTGGGTGCCTAGATCCTGAGAAATCAGTATCCAGAAAAACCACCTCTGGCCGTAATAACGGCCTTGATACGCCTGGGCATTGAGTCAAACAGAGCTTGGATGACGTGTACAGGTACAGCTGCCCATGCAGCTTAACACGATACCACAGATCATCAAGAGTAGTGACTGGAGTATTGTGACGAGCCAGCTGCTCGGCTACCATTGAAAAGACGTTTACAATTGGTGAGAGATCTAGAGAATGTGCTGGCCAGGTCAGCAGTCGAACATTTTCTGTGTCCAGAAAGGCCCGTACAGGGCCTGCAACATGCGGTCGTGCATTATCCTGCTGAAATGTGGGGTTTCGCAGGGATCGAATGAAGGGTAGAGCCACGGGTCGTAACACATCCGAAATGCAACGTCCACTGTTCAAAGTGCCGTCAATGCGAACAAGAGGTGACCGAGGCGTGCAACCAATGGCACCACATGCCATCACGCCGGGTGATACGCCAGTATGACGATGACAAATACACGCTTCCAATGTGCGTTCACCGCAATGTGACCAAACACGGATGCGACCATCATGATGCTGTAAACAGAACCTGGATTCATCCGAAAAATGACGTTTTGCCCTTCGTGCACCCAGGTCCGTCGTTGAGTAACCATCGCAGGCGCTCCTGTCTGTGATGCAGCGTCAAGGGTAACAGCAGCCATCGTCTCCAAGCTGATAGTCCATGCTGCTGCAAACGTCGTCGAACTATTTGTGCAGATGGTTGTTGTCTTCCAAACGTCCCCATCTGTTGACTCAGGGATCGAGAAGTGGCTGCACGATCCGTTACAGTCATGCAGATAAGGTGCCTATCATCTCGACTGCTAGTGATACGAGGCCGTTGGGATCCAGCACGGCGTTCCATATTACCATCCTGAACCCACCGATCCCATATTCTGCTAACAGTCATTGGATCTCGACCAACGCGAGCAGCAATGTCGCGATACGATAAACCGCAATCGTGATAGGCTACAATCCGACCTTTATCAAAGTCGGAAACGTGATGGAACGCATTTCTCCTCCTTACACGAGGCACCACAACAACGTTTCACCAGGCAACGCCGGTCAACTGCTTTTTGTGTATGAGAAATCGGTTGGAAACTTTCCTTATGTCAGGACGTTGTAGGTGTCGCCACCGGCGCCAACCTTGTGTGAATGCTCTGAAAAGCTAATCATTTGCATGTCACAGCATCTTCTTCTTGTCAATTAAATTTCGCGTCTGTAGCGCGTCATCTTCGTGGTGTAGCAAGTTTAATGGCCAGTAGTGTATTATTACGTGTGTGCTCCATCGGGAACCGACAAATGCTGCGAGAGATCCCACCATATCTACTTAAAGGAAATCCCCCTCCTCACTTTCTTGGTCGCTGCGATTGCGATCAATATATCTTCGGCGGCGATTTTAACTGTGTTCTCCACCCCATAGACCATGTCCCACACTTTTTGACTTGTCGGGAACTTCGGATGCTGGTGCGAGGTCTGCATGTTATCGATACTTGGGAGGACATGCATTGTGGACACGCCGGACACACTTACCTTTCCAGTCATTCGGCCAGTGAACTTGATGGCATCTATGTCACATGATCTTGCGCCCGGATGTTGGACGTCGAAACGGTGGCCTACTGCCTTCTCATACCATAGTGCCTCCATATCCACGGTCACCCTCCAGTAACAACGTGTATGGCGCAGCCGTGGTGTGTGAAGATGAATATGGCACACCTCCAGGACCCAGAATACCGTCAGATTATCTCCGCCGCGTTCGCGGACTGCGAAACGCGTCTTTCACGTTACCCTTCGATGTTGGCGTGGTAGATGGACTGTGCAAAACCAGCGTTCCGACGGGTGCTAATACAATATGGAATGGACATTGCTGCACGGCATCATACTCTTTGGACTTTATTACACGATGCTTCGTAAGCTCGCGTCACAACCACCTTCACCAGGCCAACAGATGGCAAACAGCCGAATTAAAGCCTAACTATTGTCTCTTAAACGGCGAAATTTGGAAGGGATCGTCGTGTGGTCGCTGCGTCAAGACCGAGCGAGCGGGGAAACCCCATTTGTGCACCACATCGTGCTTGATAGCCGTCGACACCGATGACAGGGAATCTAGGACTTCACTTTGCCTGATGGTCGATTCTTAACCACTCAGGCAGCCGTTATGGAAGACTTTGCAGACCATTATCGACGCTTTTACCAAGCAGAGAATATAGAGGAGGGGACAATAACAACGTTTCGTAGCACTTGGTGCGCACTCTAGGCGACACAGCAGGATCGTCACTTTTAGCAGAGGTAACACCGAACGACGTTGCGAACGCGTTCAAATCGCCGGGCCCAGACGGAATGCAGCTCGAATCTATTGGACTTTTCACACCTTGATGATGCCACGTTGGATCACCATCTATCGAGAGCTGACGTCCCCCGGTTTTTGTGTGCCACCTCCATTCGTCGATTTACTATTTATCCCTATACACAAGCCTTCAAGAAATCGGTCGGTCGAGGACTACCGCCCGATTACAATGTTAAATTCGGACTATAAGATTTTTGCCCGGCTCCTGGCAGCGCGCATAAAGAAGTTCCTGCCACTAATCCGTTCAATGGAGCATACGACACGACGAGGAGTGGCCAACATGCAAACGGCCACTGGCTAATGTCGGGATTTGATAGCTCTCGCCACATCCTGTCGCCTTCGAGCTCCTGTGATCTTCGACCACGCTTTCGGCAGAGGGCACTGTAAGTTTATTGTGTCAGTTCTAGCCTGCATGGGCTTTCCATCTGATTTCCGCTACGTAATTTTGCGCCTCTTAGGCGGAGCATCATCCCATGTGCTGGTAAATGGACGCACGGTGGGTTCCTTGTCAATATGGCTTTCGGTTCGACAAGGATACCCACTCTCCATGATATTTAACACGATCGCAGTGGAACCGGTCATAAGACGTCTGAAACGGAAACTTACGGGGATTACATTGAGAGATCACACCATCCACTGCAGAGTGTGTGCTGATGACCTTTACTGCTGGTCTGATCAAGTGATGAGGTGCGCTCCGTGCTTGAATGAACCAGGTGATATAGATTGGCGGCGTGAAGCCAAGTTGGCAGCGATGCATATTGGAAGTGGCGTCCAGGAGGGCTGTGTGGTGCCCCTCCCACAGATGAATGTGATCAGATATTTGGGCATTACATTTACACGAGATGGGCGTCGCATGGCTACCACGAACTATAGACATCTACTGCAAGCGATTCCCATGGAAGTCCTCCAGAACCCACCTCGACGCATGGACCTCATACAGCTTGTCCAGTATCTTAACCTTGACGTGGCGACCAAGTTGATACACATGGCTCAGGTTCACCCACTACCGACAGCGATGAGACGCAGATTACAGGCGGCATTTGGATCTTACTTTACTGCTGGATTCCTATTCTAAGTCCGCTACGACACCTTCACCCTCCCTCCACATTAAGGTTGAGCCTGGCTGCAGCCTTATATTTGTGCACAATGGTGAAACTAAGGACTTATCAACATGCTTCGCTTATGGGCAATCTGTTGGAGGAAATGATGCCAACGTTCATCCTTCCACCACCTGTTACGATTGCGCATATCGCTCCCTCTCTTTTCCACATCTCGGCATTCATACTCGAATATAGTTATGTGCAACCTGTTCTGCTCACCATTCTAGCTCTGAGGGCGAGAGGCACCTATCGTTTGCTGCTGAGATCCAACCCTCTCAGTGTTATTGAAAGGAAACGTCCCGCCATGCTATGGCCTGTGGTGTGGAGAGCAATCCAACAGCCCTTCCTCCCTGCATGAGTACGATCTACGTGGTACCATTGGTTAACTGGAAGTACGTGCTGCGACAAAGGTTGCATGCCGTTGGGCTGCCAGATTCTTCCCTCTGCCCACAGCGCCACATCCCAGACACTGACAAACAACGTTTAACACGTACGCTGGTACAGAAGATCCTTGCTTTTTATCTTCATTCCCAGGCTCACACGACTGACCCCCGGATTCTCCTACGCCTGGAAGATACTTCCTTCCCGACTGCGAAGACTCATGCTCTCACATGGCTTAAAGGCATGTCAATTTACTACTTATTCTGCTATGATCAGAAGTTGGTTCTTGACTATTGGCAATATCTCAAAAATGTTTCAAATGGCTCTAAGCACTATGGGACTTAACATCTGAGGTCATCAGTCCCCTAGACTTAAAACTACTTAAACCTAACTAACCTAAGGACATCACACACATCCATGCCCGAGGCAGGATTCGAACCTGTGACCGTAGCAGCAGCGCGGTTCCGGACTGAAGCACCTAGAAACGCTCGGCCACAGCGGCCGGCGGCATTATCTCCAAGATAAGCACAGCACACTTGACCACAATCCTCTCTACCAGCAGTTCTTCCCAAGCTACTTGCACATTGTCTTCATAAACCCCCCATCACACTCGGGATGTACCGGGCGGAAGACTACCCCCGTAGTGGACCTTGACATGAGGCGAAACAGTTATCGATTTGGTACTAATGAACATTGTCTGCAGATAGAAAGCGCTAGTGGTATGTCGAGTTGGATTTGTAGTTCATCATTATTTTGATTTAGTTTCACCGTGCTCATTGTTTACGCAATATAATTGCAGCGGTTTCCATTCTCTAATTTCTTTTTAAATGTTTTGAGTTCACTCGTATGTTGGTAGATGGGCGCATGAAGGAAATGTAACTTTTTTATTGTATTTGACGTTGCTATCATTTATGTTGTTTAATTTATTTACAATGCCTTCTTACTAACACAAACAATTTGTATTACAATTATATCCCAAATTCTGAAAATTAAGAATAAAGTAAATAAATAAATAAAAATAAAATAAAAGTAAGATAAAAAAATTAATGAAAATAAAATTGAAGGGTGCATTCAGGGACGAGATGAGGAAGGTATGAAATGTGGACATGAATTACTAATAGTACTACAATAAGTAAGGCATATGGACAAAATCGGAGTAAATGTCTGCACACTGTTCTACACAGCAAGAGGGGAAATTGATTGTAAGCCAGGCCTCTGGTTTCGATCCCTGCCCACCCTGCCTGTCTCCACCAGCCTGAAGCTGACCGCTCTACAAGCACAAAAAAGTGGTTAATGTGACTGCTCTCGTAAAGCGGGAAATCCCGGTTCGAATCCCGATTTGGCACAAATTTTCATTGTCACCAATACATCGTGCACCTAGAGTATCGTGTCTCCCAGCATCGCCTGATTTAATTCGACTACATCCTATTACCTTTGTTTTGCTTCTGTTGATGACCACCTTATATTCTCCTTTCAAGACACTGTACATTCCGTTCAACTGCTCTTTCAAGTCCTTGGCAGAATTTCCAGGCCATCCACAAGCATCAAAGTTATTATTGCTTCCCCCTGAACTAACTCCGTCTCCAAATTTGTCTGTGGGTTAACTTACTAATTGCTCAATGTTCAGATTCAACAATATTGGAGATAGGCTACACCCCTGTCACACTTCCTGATCAGCCACAGCTTCCCTTCCGCGCCCATCGATTTCTATATCTGGTTTCTGTACAAGTTAAAAATAACCCTTCAGGCCCTGTGTTTTACCTCTGCTACCTCAAGAATTTTAAACAGCATAACTAGTGGAGCAGCGGGCACTAAGAAGATAAGAACACCTCCTCTCTCCCACACTTGTCAAGGTCACTGCCTGTAGGACAATTGTATGCCTTAAAAATAGCTGGAAAATCAAGGTCAGCTAAAAGAGACGTGCGTCAAGGTTAATTCCTGTATGGCAATTGTATGATCTAGAATTAGCGGGAAAAAGAAACTGGCAAGTCGAAAGATCACACTCACGCTTCTGAGGCAATTTTACTACCTAAAATTGACATTAAAATGAAGCTGGCAAATGGCAACGTTATACCCACGCCTCTAGAGCAATTTTATGACCTAAAATTGACAGGAAAATGAGCTGATATGTAGCAAGGTCACACTTCCCCTTTTTCTCCCTGGATCCCATTAAAATTTCGGGAAGCCCCCCCCCCCCCTCATTCTCTCTTGGCCAATAAGAATCAAGCACTCCTTCGCCCCTTTTTCTTTTGTAAATCCCATTGCACGAACATTGTCGTTCGATGTAGTCATGCAGTTGTCAAAGGACCAGACAGCGGCCCCCAAGGCAAAAGTAAAGGAGTAAGCTTGCCTCATTGTACAGTAAATATTTGTCCATCCATCTCTCTCATTATTATTATTATTCAAATAAAATCTATTCTTTGTGTTTACACTTACGTGTCGTTATTCATTTTCCAACAGCATCACAGACCCCTCATGAGGTACTAACTGAAATGTTGGCTCAAGACATGAGGAGTACGACTTTCTGTTGTCCACGCCACCACAGCAGCAGAAGCAGCAGCAGTAGAGATGGGCTAAAGGAAGGACACTGTTTGCAAGCATCTGGAAGTTGTGATTCAGTACGTGGCTGAGTGTGCGGGCTTCCACAAAGTAAGAGAAAACGTCTCATGCTTAGGAAGATAGACTGAATATGCGTGAGACTGATCACTGCTGTATAGTGTTTTTTCCCGTATTGTGCTACACATTCTTTGATTGCCAAGGATTCTGCACGACAGACAATCGATATGTCCCAAAGGAACTCGCATTTCGGATGCAGAGTTAGCATGGTTGTTTCTGGTGATTTCATTCTACAGTGGAAAACGTCCCACTATGAGGCGAATGTACTCTCTGCAAAAAGGTCAATGAAAAATCACCACCGTCACAGTATGGGCTCAGCTGGCGTGCCATTGGAGGCTGTGCTGAATGGTAAACGTTCAGTTCTTTCACCAGAGTCGCGAGTCTACATGAAGCGGTTGGAGAAAGTGAAATGGATTAAAGACTTGTTGCCAGAATATGATGTACGTAATACTGAGGAGAAAGGCTGCCCCTCTCTTCCCGCATACCAACCGAAAAATGGTGTTGACACACACGAAGCAGTGATTGGAGAGTTAAATGTGAAATTATTGAAAGAATGGTGGCGTGAATGGAAAGTCACTAGTGAGATTTTCCATGCATACCGATGATCTGAATGGACCTTTTTTCTGAGCAATGAAACAAATGTAATATTTCAGAATGATTGTTAATATGTGATAATGTAAATATATATAAATATATAATAATAATATCTTCCCGCAGAACCGTTATTATTTTGTCCCATCCTATCTTTATAATGTTTATGTAGAGAGAAAGAGAAGAGAGAGAGAGAGAGAGAGAGAGAGAGAGAGATGACTGTCATGCAGTAATAGAGTAATAGAAATTGAGAATGCTAAACATTATGGTAAGGTACAGTATATATGGTTTGAGTAGCGCTATTTATCTGACGTGGTGGAGTCATCGATGCTCATATGTGGAGTGATAACCAATCCCATACTCCTATCAATAACTGCTTCTTTGGCAGAAAGTAGCTATCATAGACATATATGTGGGGACGCAGCACTCGAGGAACCATCTGGAGACTCATCCATTTATATACGTCATTTTAGTGTTATTAACTTTTGTGGTCTGGAAAGTGCTTATGTACTGCAGTACACAGAGTCGGTGGCAGCCGTGTTTCTTTTCCCATTTCAGCGACTTTGTAAGTTATTAGCTTGAGCACGGTGTGAATACGAATGATCTAGAACACTGTATAATATCATGCATCCACGAGGTGTCCACGGTCCCTACAATACACCCATTAAAACCCACAAAGCTGAAATTACAAGTGGAATACCTAGACATGTTACTCTCGGCATAGCTTTGGATGTGAGGCAAGTCGAATTTATTGACATACAGAAACCAGTTGTTCGTGAAATACTGCAAAGCTGCCGATGTAGCGAAAGAAAGAGAATCATTGAGTTATTTTGAAGGTGGCGATTTACTGCACTCAATGTACAACTGCTGATGTATAATAACATTTTTTTCTCCAAATCTCATACTCTTTTTCAAATGTAAGTTAGAACTTTATAAAGACATGTCATCACAGTATGTCAGTGAGTAATGTTTTGTTTCTTAAAACGGAAATATAATCATTACCATCCTCACACCAACTTGCTAAGCTATAATGACTGCGCAGCCTCTAGAGTTCCAAGCTCGTATTTGCTGTAATTTCGATGTGTTTTGTACTTCTGTACGTAGTATGTATAATGCAGCATCACCACTACCTGATGCTGCTAAATAAATATGTACACATTTCTTCTTGTCCATACAGCCTACGATGTTAGCTGAAATTAAGAGCAATAATAAATGAATGTATTTCTCTCTGAATTGTGTTTCATTTCCGCTTGGTGACTGAGGAACAGTTACCACGCACAGCTCGCAGGAGATGCTGAGCGCGTTTGCGGGTAACTACAGGGAGGGGGGGGGGGGGGGAGGTAGGGATTACAAGTGCGCCCACAATCAAGGTCCGCAACGCCGATAACGAACGCCTGCCTCAAGACGCCTGTTACCTGGTAGGAGGCAGCGAACAACACTCACCGCGATGTGTGCGCGGAGTCTGTTACAAGTAACAAGCATTTTAGTTCCCCCAAAATACATGAGAACCCAGTACTGAGATACTCTGAGATGTCTACCATTCATATTTTTGAACGTAAGCAATTCACTATGGGAAATGTGCTTCAGAACCTGTCAGCGAATCAAGATTTCTAATCTCCAGGTAAATCAATGATGAAGCACTGTAAAATACAATATATTACGCTGTAAACATCTTCTAAATTGTCGTTATGCTGTCTCGATTTGTTAATCCCCGCATACTGAGTCAGTATTCTAGAATAGGACGTACTCTTGTGTTAAAAAAAAGATACTTTAGCGCACGTTTGGCGGTGAAAGTGGCAATGTACAGATCTTTAGGTCTGGATGACTATCTCAACAACAACAACATAAGCCAAATGCGTCTCTACTTATAGCCTTGTCGCAAGAGACTTTCTTGTACATGTCGCTTGTATAAGACAGAACTAATAAGTATCGCAAAGTTTGCATAATTCATGTGAATATCTCTAGAAGCCTACATATCGTCGCTCTCATGGTCTTATTTGTCCTTTTCTAAGGTCTGTTACATAGAAGCGAGCGCATTTAGTTTACACCCATACCCATTATAATTTCACTACCAGGAAGTCAGAAAATAATGATTCATTGTGTGAATACAGCAAATTAAGAAAGATATGTGATTAAATTTGTAGGTGGTTTGAGGCAAGGTGCGAAAGTTAGTGCACAGAAATGTCATTTCTGGCGTCAACAGAGCTTGGATCACAGATACAGGTACGACATTCTATGTCACCTCAGTTTTCTGCCAGAGTTAATCATTCATTGTGGTGGTGTGCCAGTCTCTCGACAACCCATTAGCTGTTTTCAGCGTGTGAGGTTTGTGGGAAACGTGTTGACCAGGGAAAGTCGAACACCCTCCATGTATCGGAGTAGGCCGGGAAAGAACAGGTAACACGTGGTCTTGAGTGATCTTGTTGAAAGATAACGTCATTTAGACGTAGGTCGGAGCCACCATGCTTAACACGTCGGAAATACAACATATTTATTCACATAGTCAATATATTAAAGCAATGATCTCCCACTCATATCTAGTATTAACATTAAAGCATTGGAAAGACCAATTACTTCCGATGAAGTTCGCCCCAAGTAGCTGAGTGGTCAGGCGACAGACTGTCAATCCTAAGGGCCCGGGTTCGATTCCCGGCTGGGTCGGAGATTTTCTCCGCTCAGGGACTGGGTGTTGTGTTGTCCTAATCATCATCATTTCATCGCCATCAACGCGCAAGTCGCCGAAGTGGCGTCAAATCGACGGACTTGCACCTGGTGAACGGTCTTTACGACGGGAGGCCCTAATCACACGACATTTAGATTTACTTCCGATGAATACCTCTGTTTTTAGATTCATTCATAAATCAGTGTGATATTACTAATGTGGAAGTATCCAAAACATCTACTATCCTTCATGTCCAGTGTGTCATCTAAACTAGTGTGTAGTGCATTAGTATGCATGCTATCACCCACTATCCTGCCAGTATTATGTGAAACATAAGTATTTTTTTCTTTTCTCTACTGCTGTAGAACAATTAACACGCAACGCTAGTGGAACAAGTGTGTGATTTTTACGTGACATCTTATGTACTTCGTACAGTGTTGAATAACAAACCAGTATATATGTAGGGTAGCATGAGCCATTTATCATGTTATGTACTGATAGTTTGTACTGTATTTATGAGTATGAGCTAACTTACACACACACACACATACACACACACGCAAACACATAGTTTATTTCATTGTGAATCATAATTATACTTTCACTGCATATATGTAGTTTATGAGTTGTTGAAATTAGATTCGATGTATACATATTTATTCACGTAGTCATTATCCTTAATGTGACAAAAGTGGCACTATACATGTTTATTTATATACTCATTACCATTAGCTCTTTGGCTGCTGTGAACGTGTATACGTGCGCATTTTCGGTTTTGCTACAGTGCTATTGATGTCTGTATGTATCCTGAGTCACCGATCTCCCGCTGTTGTGGATTCGTTACATCTATATCTTGGTGAATAAAAAAGTTTAGAGCATTTATTATACAATGTATGGAGCTCTCTGTGTGCCGTGATTTATAAAAACCCTCGTTTTGATGTTTTGAATAATTTACGAAATATGACGATTTTTATGACCATATGATTCGTGATGTGCAAAAATGCGAATGTGCGTGTCATGCGTTGCCATCTGTCAGGTATAAAAACCAGTAACTCGAGAACCGAATGAGAGATCATTCTGCTCTCAATTTTAAATAAAATTTCGGTAACTTATCTACATTTCATTCACTAAAATGTATGAGCTAAAGTCAACCATACACATGGTTTACGAAATACGGTCTTATCTCTGCAAACTCCTTAAAATTTCGTGCAGTGTTTAATTAATTCGTTGCAGTGAAGCAACATGACATATGACGTATAACGAAGAGAAATTCAGTCCTGTATCGAGCGAAGATACTAAAGTGTAAGCTGTGCAAAAATGAAATATTTTCGCCTACTAGTATTCTTAAAGTCGGATGATAAGTATTTCGTATCTACCGGAACGCCATCTCTCAGCACAGGCACCACCATTTGCCGAGCAGTACAGCCATAACAAAATCCATCCCCAGCATGGAATGCAGGCGGTACATCTGTAGCAGCGAAAGAATTAACATGACAAACTCAGCAAACAGCGGCAATAGCGAATTGCTGAGATTATTATGAGATAAAATACATATTTACAATAACAGCACATGATATTGCTATAATGTAATGAACCTGTATTAAAAGCAACCACCTTCATTAGCGAATAGAATGTAACACAACAGCACAAATCTCAGGATGCCATCCTCCAGCATTGCACAAATGATCGTACAGCAGCAACATGCACATGCATCTAATTTCGAGGGCACGCTTAAAAGTTTTCTTATGAAAACTCTTAAAGCCTTTCACGCAAGACAAATTTTATCTTTTTATTTTCCATGTCTGCAGCCCTTGCTACTGGAGGACTCCGAATTATGGCACGTAACTTAGCGACGTGTAACATAACTATGTCGGTGGGTGAGAAGCACCACGTTCTAATCAAGTTACGAATTCGAGGAGTTTCTCCACATACAGAACACTCTCCCCTTCAGCGTGACAACATCCGACCATAATACACGAGCTGTGACATATCTACAACAATTCAACGGCTTCAGTTCACTGATATTGATCATCCTCCATACAGTCCCGACCTGGCCCCATCCGATTTTCATTTGTTTCCAAAGTAAAGAGCACCTCTAAGTACTTCTCTTTGATAGTGATAAATCAATGCGGTAGGGGTAAGGTTGTGACTCCATCAACATTCTACAGTGACTGAGTCAACGAACTGGTATCTCGTTGGCAGAATTGTGTTCATTGTAAAGGAGATTATGTTGAGAAATATATATACAGGGTAGTCCATTGATCGTGACCGGGCCAAATATCTCACGAAATAAGCGTCAAACGAAAAAACTACAAAGAACGAAACTTGTCTAGCTTGAAGGGGGAAACCAGATGGCGCTATGGTTGGCCCGCTAGATGGAGCTGCCATAGGTCAAACGGATATCAACTGCGTTTTTTAAAATAGGAACCCCAATTTTTATTACGTATTCGTGTAGTAGGTAAAG
Organism: Schistocerca piceifrons; assembly: GCF_021461385.2. Taxonomy (NCBI): domain Eukaryota; kingdom Metazoa; phylum Arthropoda; class Insecta; order Orthoptera; family Acrididae; genus Schistocerca; species Schistocerca piceifrons. The sequence goes on along the minus strand of NC_060139.1, from coordinate 360,291,576 downwards.
AAATATGAATGTTTTAGTTGGACCACTTTCTTCTCTATGTGATAGATGGCGCTGTAGTAGTCACAAACATATGTCTCACAATTTTAGACAAACAGTTGGTAATAGGTACGTTTTTTAAATTAAAATACAGAACGTAGGTACGTTTGAACATTTTATTTCGGTTGTTCCAATGTGATACATGTACCTTTGCGAACTTATCGTTTCTGAAAACGCCTGTTACAGCGTGATTACCTGTAACTACCACATTAATGCAATAAATGCTCAAAATGATGTCCGTCAACCTCAATGCATTTGGCAATACGTGTAACGACAATCCTAACAGCGAATAGTTCGCCTTCCGTAATGTTCGCACATTCATTGACAATGCGCTAACCCATGTTATCAGGCGTTGTCGGTGGATCACGATAGCAAATATCCTTCAACTTTCCCCACAGAAAGAAATCCGGTGTCGTCAGATCCGGTGAACGTGCGGGCCATGGTATGGTGCTTCGACGACTAATCCACCTGTCATGAAATATGATATTCAATACCGCTTAAACTGCACGCGAGCTATGTGCCGGACATCCATCATGTTGGAAGTACATCGCCATTCTGTCATGCAGTGAAACGTCTTGTAGTCACATCAGTAGAACATTACGTAGGAAATCAGCATACATTGAACCATTTAGATTGCTATCGATAAAATGGGGGCCAATTATCCTTCCTCCCATAATGCCGCACCATACATTAACCTGCTAAGGTCGCTGATGTTACACTTGTCGCAGCCATCGTGGATTTTGCGTTGCCCAATAGGGCATATTATTCCGATTTACGTTACCGCTGTTGGTGAATGACGCTTCGTCACCAAATAGAAAGCGTGCAAAAATCTGTCATCGTCCCGTAATTTCTCTTGTGCCCAGTGGCAGAACTGAACACGACGTTCAAAGTCGTCGCCATGCAATTCCTGGTGCATAGAAATATGGTACGGGTGCAATCGATGTTGATGTAGCATTCTCAACACCGACGTTTTTGAGATTCCCGATTCTCACGCAATTTGTCTGCTACTGATGTGCGGATTAGCCGAGACAGCAGTTAAAACACTTACTTGGGCATCATCATTTGTTGCAGGTGGAAGACATTTCACATGTGGCTGAACACTTCCTGTTTCCTTCAATAAGGTAACTATCCGGTGAACGGTCCGGAAACTTGGATGATGTCGTCCAGGATACCGAGCAGCATACATAGCACACGCCCGTTGGGCATTTTGATCACAATAGTTATACATCAACGCGATATCGACCTTTTCCGCAATTGGTAAACTGTCCATTTTAACAGGGGCAATGTATCACGAAGCAAATAACGTCCGCACTGGCGGAATGTAACGTGATACAACGTACTCATACGTTTGTGACTATTACAGCGCAATCTATCACAAAGCGAAAAAAGTGGTCCAACTAAAACATTCATATTTCTTTACGTACTACACGAATATGTAATAAAAAATGGGGGTTCCTATTTAACCTATGGCAGCGCCATCTAGCGGGCCAACCATAGCGCCATCTGGTTTCCCCCTTCAAGTTGGACGAATTTCGTTCTTTGTAGTTATTTCGTTTGATGCTTATTTCGTGAGATATTTAGTCCGGTCATTATCAATGGACCACCCTGTATATGTAGAAATGAAGAATGAAGATGTAGAATGGTAATAGCGTTTGTTTATTTAAAGATCTTTAAAAGTTGTCAATAAAAAATTCGGAGGCATTACTTCTCAGCACACACTCGCATATGTCAATGATTTCAACGTCTTCATTTTAATGGATAAGATCAACAACATAGATAATGACCCTAAATAGTTTCCGATAATTAACATTTACACAAAACATATATGAGAAAAGATAAGATAATAAAACCCAGTACTCAGTCGGTGCTGATTGCAAATATACGATGTGTTAAACACTCGTTGTTGCAGCTGAAAGGGCGACAGATGGAAAGGTTACGGGTAAGATTGAAACGACGGTCTATAGTGGCGGAGGAACTGACTTTGTTACATTATCTGCTTCGGCGTCAAGTACGGCGTAAGCTCACAGCACAAGTTGACAAAGTTCACGCCTTACATTAGTGCTATGTGGATCTTTACGATGTGGAAGCACCTAGCGACTTCCCCATCGACCCGGCTATTGTGACGCTAGATAGGCCGCTCACGTTGGAATCTTGCCTCGGGCATGGGTGTGTGTAATGTCCTTAGGTTGGTTAGGTTTAAGTAGTTCTAACTTATAGGGGACTGATGACCTCAGAAGTTAAGTCCCATAGTGCTCAGAGCCATTTGAACCATTTTTGAACGTTATTTTCACATATAATATAAGCATCAGCACACTCTATCAAGCAACACAAATAGTCCCATGTATACTACACCTTAACACCATGTATAGAATTCTCGATTTCTGCTGTGACTTCATGACATTAATCTCTCTCTCTCTCTCTCTGTCTCCAGCGTGATGTGGTTATATAAACATTAGTGGTAGTATGGGAGAAAATAATAATTCCATAGGAAAACATTATTATTATTTATATATGTATTTTTGCTTCGTCACATATTTACAATCATTCTGAAACGTTAGATTTCTTTCACAGTTCAGCAGCAAGGTTCATTCCGTTCAGTGGTGTCGTATAAGAAACGTCGCAAGTAACGTTCACGCTACTACTGTTCCAGCAATTTCACATTTAAGTCTCCAATCACTGCTTCACGTTTGTAGACACACATTTTCCAGTGGAGTGCTGGAAGTGAGCGGCAACCTTTCCACTACAGTATTATGCACGTCATATTCCGGCAACACGTCTTTAGTCCGTTTCAGTTTCCCAATTCCTTCACATACAAATGCGACTCAGGTGGGAGAACTGTATGTATACCAATCAGTGCAGTCTCCAGTGGCACACCGGCTGAGGCCATACTGTGATGGTGGTGATTTTTCATTAACTATTTTGTAGGGTTTACATCTAACCAGCAGCAGCAACCATGCTACTTCGTGCACTACCCAGGACCTGAAATGCAATTTCCTTCGGAATAAACGGATAGCCGGCCGCGGTGGCCCAGCGGTTCTAGGCGCTACAGTCTGGAACCGCGCGACCGCTACGGTCGCAGGTTCGAATCTTGCCTCGGGCATGGATGTGTGTAATGTCCTTAGGTTAGTTACGTTTAAGTAGTTCTAACTTATAGGGGACTGATGACCTCAGAAGTTAAGTCCCATAGTGCTCAGAGCCATTTGAACCATTTGAATAAACGGATAGTCTGTGGTGCGGAATCCATGGTAGTGAAAAAAGGCCTCGTACGTGGTACTGGAAAAAGAAAACCAACGCAGCAGTGAGCAATATTACGCATAATCAAACACTCTGCCTAAGCATGAGAGAAGTATTTTCCGTCTTACTTTGAGTAAGATGTGTGCCTCCTGCACACAAAACCGTGAACTGACTCATATAACATCCAGATGTGTGCAAAACAGTCTTCTTCGTTTTAGCTGACATCTGCTACGGTTGCGGTAGTGTGAGCAACAGAAAGTTCCAACACCTGAATGTCTTGGTTCAACATTTCAGCTATTACCACATCAGGGGTCTACTGCAATTTTAGAAAATAAACAACAAACGCAAATATAAACATATGGACTATATTAATAAACGAATAATAAGGACAATAATAGTAGTAATAGTAAAAATAAAAATGAGGATAATAATAATAAGACAGATGAATGAACAAATACTTACTTTATAAAGTGATAGTTTTATTCCTTTTATTCTGCCTGAGGGCGCTGGCTGATCATTTTACAGCTGCGTAAAGACGTGGAATCCACATCTACATCTACATCTACATTTATACTCCGCAAGCCACCCAACGGTGTATGGCGAAGGGCACTTTACGTGCCACTGTCATTACCTCCCTTTCCTGTTCCAGTCGCGTATGGTTCGCGCGAAGAACGACTGCCGGAAAGCCTCCGTGCGCGCTCGAATCTCTCTAATTTTACATTCGTGACCTCCTCGGGAGGTATAAGTAGGTGGAAGCAATATATTCGATACCTCATCCAGAAACGCACCCTCTCGAAACCTGGACATCAAGCTACACCGCGATGCAGAGCGCCTTTCTTGCAGAGTCTGCCACTTGAGTTTGCTAAACATCTCCATAACACCATCACGCTTACCAAATAACTCTGTGACGAAACGCGCCGCTCTTCTTTGGATCTTCTCTATCTCCTCAGTCAACCCGACGAGTGTTTTGTAAGCCACCTCCTTTGTAATGGACTACATTTTCTAAGGACTCTCCCAATGAATCTCAACCTGATACCCGCCTTACCAACAATTAATTTTGTATGATCATTCCACTTCAAATCGTTCCGCACGCATACTCCCAGATATTTTACAGAAGTAACTGCTACCAGTATTTGTTCTGCTATCATATAATCATACAATAAAGGATCCTTCTTTCTATGTATTCCCAATACATTACATTTGTCTATGCTAAGTGTCAGTTGCCACTCCCTGCACCAAGTGCCTGTCCGCTGCAGATCTTCCTGCATTTCGCTGCAATTTTCTAATGCTGCAACTTCTCTGTATTCTACAGCATCATCCGCGAAAAGCAATGGTCCCATAACACTCCCCTGTGGCACGCCAGAGGTTACTTCAACGTCTGTAGACGTCTCTCCATTGATAACAACATGCTGTGTTCTGTTTGCTAAAAACTCTTCAATCCAGCCACACAGCTGGTCTGATATTCCGTAGGCTCTTACTTTGTATATCAGGCGACAGTGCGGAACCGTATCGAAGGCCTTCCGGAAGTCAAGGAAAATGGCATCTACCTGGGAGCCTGTATCTAATATTTTCTGGGTCTCATGAACAAATAAAGCTAGTAGGGTCTCACACGATCGCTGTTTCCGGAATCCATGTTGATTCCTACAGAGTAGATTCTGGGTTTCCAGAAACGGCATGATATGCGTGCAAAAAACATGTTCTAAAATTCTACAACAGATCGACGTCAGAGATATAGGTCTATAGTTTTCGCATCTGCTCGACGACCCTTCTTGAAGACTGGGACTGCCTGTGCTCTTTTCCAATCATTTGGAACCTTTCGTTCCTCTATAGACTTGCGGTACACGGCTGTTAGAAGGGGGGCAAGTTCTTTCGCGTACTCTGTGTAGAATCGAATTGGTAATCCGTCAGGTCCAGTGGACTTTCCTCTGTTGAGTGATTTCAGTAGCTTTTCTATTCCTTGGACACTTATTTCGATGTCAGCCATTTTTTCGTTTGTGCGAGGATTTAGAAAAGGAACTGCAGTGCAGTCTTCCTCTGTGAAACAGCTTTGGAAAAAGATGTTTATTATTTCAGCTTTACGCGTGTCGTACTCTGTTTCAATGCCATCATCATCCCGGAGTGGCTGGATATGCTGTTTCGAGCCACTTACTGATTTAATGTAAGACCAGAACTTCCTAGGGTTTTCTGTCAAGGTCGGTACGTAGAATCTTACTTTCGAATTCACTGAACGCTTCACGCATAACCCTCCTTACGCTTTGACATCGTTTAGCTCCTGTTTGTCCGAGAGGTTTTGGCTGCGTTTAAACTTGCAGTGAAGCTTTCTTTGTTTTCGCAGTAGTTTCCTAACTTTGTTGTTGAACCACGATTGGTTTTTCCCATTCCTCACAGTTTTACTCGGCACGTACCTGTCTAAAACGCATTTTACGACTGCCTTGAACTTTTTCCATAAACACTCAACATTATCAGTGTCGGAACAGAAATTTTCGTTTTGATCTGTTAGGTAGTCTGAAATCTGCCTTCTATTACTCTTGCTAAACAGATAAAGCTTCCTCCCTTTTTTTATATTCCTATTTACTTCCATATTCAGGGATGCTGCAACGGCCTTATGATCACTGATTCCCTGTTCTGCGCTTACAGAGTCGAAAAGTTCGGGTCTGTTTGTTATCAGTAGGTCCAAGATGTTATCTCCACGAGTCGGTTCTCTGTTTAATTGCTCGAGGTAATTTTCGGATAGTGCATTCAGTATAATGTCACTCGATGCTCTATCCCTACCACCCGTCCTAAATATCTGAGTGTCCCAGTGTATATCTGGTAAATCGAAATCTCCACGTAAGACTATAACATGCTGAGGAAATTTATGTGCAATATATTCCAGATTTTCTCTCAGTTGTTCTGCCACTAATGCTACTGAGTCGGGAGGTCGGTAAAAGGAGCCAATTATTAACCTAGCTCGGTTGTTGAGTGTAACCTCCACCCATAATAATTCACAGGAACTATCCACTTCTTCTTCACTACAGGATAAACTACTACTAACAGCGACAAACACGCCACCACCAGTTGCATGCAATCTATCCTTTCTAAACACCGTCTGTGCCTTCGTAAAAATTTCGGCAGAGTTTATCTCTGGCTTCAGCCAGATTTCCGTACCTATAACGATGTTCCTGCAATCGGATTTATAATAAGAATGGGGGGAGCTTAATTCTTATTGGCCGAGAGAGAGAGAAAGGAGGAGGGTTTCCTGCCGTTTTCATGTGACAGGGGAGAAATGCAAATTGTAAGTCATGCAATTGACTTAGAGGTGTGGGCTTGACATGTGTCAGCTTCATTTCCCTGCTAATTATAACCCATACAATTTTTCCAGTGGCGTAGGTGCGACTTCGTCACGTGTCAACTTCATTGTCCCTGCAATTTTAGCCCATACCATTGCCCTGCAGACACTGACGGCGACACTCTCTGGCAGAAAGGGGGGAGTCTTATCTTATCAGTGAACTTGAGCGAAGTTTATTATTCGTCCCACTACCAAAGCATACCAGTCGTCATTGATAAAAGCTTTCTTTAAGTCCAGAGTCAGCAGCTTGTGGTCTTGAGATGAGCATTTCTAAATCTTGATCACATGGCCCTGTGTTCTTTTCCAGGCCAGTTAGGGGATATTCTCCTCTTGAGACTGGATTTGTGTGTTGTCACTATCTTTACATCATCATAATCGACGCGCAAGTCGGTGAAATGGTATAAAATAAATAGAAATGTACCAGGTGGCCGAAATTCCCAGGTGGGAGCTCCCAGTCAAATATATCATAAACATATTTTATTTTTTCTCGGTTTAAAAATGCTAGAAATGTACGTTTGTCTTTCCTTGACTTAACTTATATGGTAGTTCGTAGGGTCTATGTTGACACCCACATTACTCTGGAACCCAAACTGATACTCCTTGAGGTCGGCTTCTGCAAGTTTTTCAATTCTTCTGTAAATGAGTCGTGTCAGTATTTTGCAGCCACGACATATTAAACTCGTTACGTAATGGAACAATATCGAGTCTTTTTGTTTAGTTGCGAGGAGATTTCAAAAACCGAGTCAACCGTTATGATGGCGGGCCAAATAATTTTTACTGGATGCTGCGCTACACTTCTACGTGACACAGATTCATGACACTACTTTTCAACATAGTCACTGAATCTCCGCAAACAACTGTCGCAACGTTCTAACAACAGCTCGGTTCCTCGACGACAGAATTCCACTCCTCGGTCACGGAACCATTCGAAAACCGCTGCATTTTGTCGATTGCCTGCACTTTGAGGTCAGGTCGATGGCCTGCTCTCACGATGAGCATCACCCATACCTGTGCGGCTTTGGCCAAACTGCTGGAACCATTTCACTATGGCTGGACGCGACATTGCATTTGGTTGATTAATCGTCAGAATTTCATTATGAATCTGTGAGCCGCTTGGACGTTTTGCCCCCATGAATCGTACTGTGCCGCGTACGTCTACCTTGGAACACATTTCCAGCCGCCATGCCATTTCATTCCCTCACTGTGATACAGCTCTTATCCGTGATGCAGCAGAACTGTGTCTGCAGGATGGTTCAAATGGCTCTGAGCACTATGCGACTTAACTTCTGAGGTCATCAGTCGCCTAGAACTTAGAACTACTTAAACTTAACTAACCTAAGGACATTACACATTTCCATGCCCGAGGCAGGATTCGAATTTGCAACCATAGCGGTCGCTCGGTTCCAGACTGTAGCGCCTAGAACCGCACGGCCACTCCCGCCGACTGTCTGCAGGAAATCCAGAACTTGTACTCCCTTATAATAATATGCCATTCTTGTTGTGCAACAGTCGTAGTGTTGGACGAGATGTGTAATTTACCTTGCAAGCCCGCTCGTACTTGCATTAGATTACGTTTATTGATTTTGAGGGAAAGCAACCAAAGTTTGCAAGTGTTTATTATCTTCAAGGATTTCGTTACTGTCTGCTAACGACATGACGTTCCTGCATAAAACTGTACTGATAAGGATTTAAAACTCGGCCCGTTCAATCTTGCATCAGTCATCAGCGGGCGGGTAAATATGGCATCAGTTCTCGCCGAAAATTCGACTCACCCTGGCAAAACACATCAGATGAATTTAAACGCAACTGTTTTTGATAGGTTGACTTTTCCATGTAGCATGGGGTAAATTACATTGCATTTATTATCTACTGCTGTTTTTCAGTTTCGGCTGAATGGTGACGTTCAGTAACAAGTCAGATCCTTCTTTATAAAAACCGGATAACTGTGAGTAGTACTTGCGTTCCTTACAACCGTAATTATGCATTTAGAGAATAATAACAATAATAATTTCGCGTGGCTCAATGACCTGGTGCAAGTCTCTCAGTTGGTCGCCACTTCGGTGACTTGCGTATCCCTTAGCTACAGCAATTTTCCAACTGGGGAAAGGGTACCTACAATTTAACGTAGATCCGAACCACATGTCGTTACTCGCGACTTCTCTCATCGCTGAAAGGTGAAAACTAGCTTAAAACTAAGAGTGAAAAATCCGTGAGAATTCTATCTCGCCACCTCTCGATTTGCTGGCACGTGCTTTACCCCTACACCAGCAGACCCAACACGAATAGACTTACTTAATCTATAGATTTTGGTGAATGAGTTTGCGAATAACAAAATATATCACATACATGGCAGTGTCTTTTGACTGCATTGACTTAGAAGCTTACACATAAATTTCAACTTTCAACTTCATACTCGATCCGTTTCTGAGAAAAAGAGGATTTAACAGGCGGACAGAGAACAGAATGATCCTACGAGGGTGATTTGATAAGTCTGGTGAAAATGCAAGAAAAAACATTTGTTTCGTAAACAACTGTCCGCCGCTCGTGGTCTCGCGGTAGCGTTATCGCTTCCAGAGGGTGGGGTCCCGGGTTCGATTCCGGACGGGGTTAGGGATTTTCTCCTGCCCCGAGATGACTGGGTGTTGTTGTGTCGTCTTCATGATTATCATTTATCCTCATTACGGTCGGGGAAAGGCAACGGCAAACCACATCCATTAGGATCTTGCCTAGTACGGTGGTGCGGGCCTCCCGCATCGTTCCCCTACGCTCTCTCAAGAAGCATTGGACTTCATTTCCATAAACAACTCATCTTATTCCTCATTATAGTCTCCTTTGAGGGAGCGATCTTCCAGCTTTTTCACCCCATCGTAAAAATAGATTTTGCATAATATCCGATGACTGTAACTATCACTTCATCATTTTATGAACAGTTCTTCCCAGCAATCCAAAGTTTCAAGTTAGTGAAAAGGAAATAATCACTTGCGCCTATGTCTGGTGAATAGGGTCGTTGAGGAACCAATTCAAAGACCACTTCATGCACTTTAGTCATTGTTATTACAGATCTGTGAGAAGATGAATATCCTGGTGAAAGAGCACTTCTTTGCATGCCAATCTTGGTCTTGTTTCAGCCAACGCAATTTTGAAGCTGTCCAACAAAGAAGCATTTCAAGGTCCAGTTATGGTTTCGTCTTTTTCCAAGTAGTCTATGAGGTTTATTCATTGGGATTCCCCCCCCCCCCCCCCCAAAAAAAAAAAAAAACAGTGCGCATCACCTTACTAGGGTCTTTGTCTTCTTTGGTGCACTTTCAGAAGCCTGTGTCCATTGTTCTGACTGCCGTTTGACTCTAGCGTGTAATGATGGATCCAGGTGTCATCAATAGTCACAAACTGGCGCAAAAAGTCTTGTGAATTCTGATTAAACATCACCAGACATTGTGTTGAAATGTTGTGCCGGACGCTTATGATCGAGTGTGAGTAATTGCGGCACCCACCTCGCACACAGCTTCTTCATAGCCAATTCTCCATTGAGGATACTATGCCCTCGCTAGGTTCAGTCTCAGCAATCTCAAGAATTTTTATTCAGCGGTCTTGCGTTACCATATCACTGATTTTCTCAGTGATTTGCTTTGTGGTACCGTCAATAGAACGGTCGGAGCGCTCTTCGTGTTCGTCCTTGTCCGACCATTCAAAAGTAAATGGTCTTTAATGCCCGCGTTAACTTCATCCAGTTCTGTTTTGATTTGTGCAGCAGTCGAACCCTTTCAATGAAAATGTGTAATAACAGCATGAAACTCGATTTTCTCACTCTTCAATTGCACTCGATACAATGACCAATTCACACGGCTGTCAACAATGAACTCAAGCTGTACATAATTGAAATTCTTTATACGATCCTTTGGAATAAACGAGCTTACTAACCATGAAGGTGCAACAAAAATGTTCCATTGTTCTATGTAAATTTACCAGACTTATCAAACCGTCCTCGTATAAGAGTTCCGTTTTTACCGATTGAGGTACGGAGCCCTAAAATTCAGAACTTTGTTCTGCACTGTAGTAAAAAACCTTTAATAAATGGGTGTGACACAGAGGTTAAAAACATCATTCTATTCCGAAATTAGCCTAATGCGTAACTGTGAATTATCTAAACAAAGAAATTAAATGAGGGCTTAACGTACTACCGACGAGAGAAGAACTGCAGAAGGAGAACTACTTGGATTTTGTCAAGGATTGAACAGGGAATCGGCAGCAGTTTTTTTGAAGGTACCATCCAGAAACCACGGGAAATTTAAACTCATTTGACTTGACGGGATCTGAAGTCTTCTTCTCACAAACGTGAGGTCAAAATTTACTAAAGTGCGTAAGGATTGGTTTTACTGGAAGAATTAACAGTGAAACTGAAATCTTACGAAGTAACGATAGCGCATCAACTTGAAAGCGGTCACTGCTCTTTAACATGTGAGTACATAGAATGTTTGCCGGCCGCGGTGGTCTCGCGGTTCTAGGCGCGCAGTCCGGAACCGCGCGACTGCTGCGGTCGCAGGTTCGAATCCTGCCTCGGGCATGGATGTGTGTGATGTCCTTAGGTTAGTTAGGTTTAAGTAGTTCTAGGGGACTGATGACCACAGATGTTAAGTCCCATAGTGCTCAGAGCCATTTGAACCATTTGAACCATAGAATGTTGTAAGTTCGGCTTTAGTACCCTGAAAACATCGCCCTTTCTATGAAATTTGATGCGTAAGTGAACAGTAACGCGTTACGACTTTTAAGAATGAACATGCTGGTGCGAACCACCTTTCACATAGCGGAACGGAATAATACAGGGGTATTTAACATAACTTAGTCAAGATAAATTGCAGTCAAAATCTTCAACTGGTGTTCATGTATCATTCATATGGGAAGATACGTGCAATGCAAATGAACCTGCCCACTGTATTCTGTAATACCTAACCAACTGAAAATGAGTCATTTAAAAGCAGAGTCTGGAAGCCTTCGTAGCTGCAGAACACTTGTCTTTGAGATCCACTGCATCTCACGCTCACCTCACGCAGCTAAAAAGCTCATTTAAAATAGAAATGCTGCTTCTGCTTGTTATATCCTGCCTACTCGTCAAATATGGGGTGCCTAGGGAACCTGATTTCTCGGGTCGCTTGACAACAATTCAAGCAAATTGTGTTAATGAATTTTATTACAGAAAATAAATGACAATACTTAACTTTGAGAAATACAGATGTGTCGCAATCAAAGGGCCACATGCAATATAAACAGTGTCTTTCAGTATAACGATTCCAGTACAGGTGAAGTAATACAGTGGATGCTTCTATCCACGTCGCTAGTCTTGACGCTTCTGTAGAACTGGGCCGCGACCAGTCGGGAACGGCGCTTTTGTTCTCTTCGCCTAGAGGCCGCAGCTGTCTCGCTGTCGTCCTAGAGAGGGGTCGGTCAGCGTCCTATTGGCTTACGTCTTCTTCAGAGCCCACTCTGCTCTGAAATTCTCGACTGGTGTGCAGGCGCTTGACTTTACGGAACACTGTCGAAGACAGTTCACGTGCTCTCACAATTAAATACACTGCAATCTATGGCAGTTCTTTATGAATAAGATTTAAGTGAGCACATTTGCGAATTAACATAAAGATAAAATGACTGAAAAATACGGCGTAAGGATCGCAGATCATTTGAAAACTGAAATTAAATAATTTTTTTGTTCAGGGAGTGGATACAAAAGCTCATGAATAATACATACAAATGTCCTTCAATGGGTCGTTACAGAACCATACATTTAAAAGAAAAAATTCACCACATTCATACAAACTCCTGTCAAATTGTTTAATGAGTGGGAAGATAATGAGATAAGCGGTCCTCGGTGACCAAAGAGAAATTAAATATCGATCCCTACGTGTTCTAACGAAGACACGCATCCGAGCAACGAAATAGCATTGCTCACATGAAATACAACTGTAGGGCTCCCCATGTAAGTAAGAAGAATCACGTAACATATAATTATGCAAATGCAACTCCAGCCTGCAGCTGTCTCACCCAACTCCTGGACGACGTAACTTCTATGTCATTTTAAGATCACAAGACAAAGCGCCTATATTTTACTGGTCAGTACTTTCCCGGCAGCAAGCGAAGAGAGCTGACACTACGGCCGGCGGAAAACGAGAAAGTGCAATTATACGGTAGTCCACGCTGCCCCTGTGCCAAGTGCACTACTGGCCATTAAAATTGCTACACCACCAAGACGACGTGCTACAGACGCGAAATTTACCCGACAGGAAGAAGATGCTGTCATATGCAAATTATTAGCTTTTCAGAGCATTCACACAAGGTTGGCGCCGGTGGCGACACCTACAACGTGCTGACATGAGGAAAGTTTCCAACCGATTTCTCATACACAAACAGCAGTTGACTGGCGTTGCCTGGTGAAACGTTGTTGTGAGGCCTCCTCGTGTACGGAGGAGAAATGCGTACCATCACGTTTCCGACTTTGATAAAGGTCGGATATTAGCCTATCGCGATTGCGGTTTGTCTTATCGCGACATTGCTACTCGCGTTGGTCGAGATCCAATGACTGTTAGCAGAATATGGAATCGGTAGGTTCAAGAGGGTATTACGGAACGCCGTGCTGGATCCTAACGGCCTCTTATCACTAGCAGTCGAGATGACAGTCATCTTATCCGCATGGCTGTAACGGATCGTGCAGCAACTTCTCGATCCCTGGGTCAACAGATGGGGACGTTTGCAAGACAACAGCCATCTACACGAACAGACCGACGACGTTTGCAGCAGCATGGACTATCAGCTCGGAGACCATTGTTGCGGTTACCCTTGACGCTGCATCACAGACAGGAGCGCCTACGACGAACCTGGGTGCACGAATGGCAAAACGTCATTATTTCGGATGAACCGAGGTTCTGTTTACAGTATCATGATGGTCGCATCCTTGTTTGGCGACATCGCCGTGAACGCACATTGGAAGCGTGTATTCGTCATCGCCATACTGGCGTATCACTCGGCGTGATGGTATGGATTGCCATTGGTTACACGTCTCAGTCACCTCTTCTTCGCATTGACGGCACTTTGAACAGTGGACGCTACATTTCAGATGTGTTACGACCCGTGGCTCTACCCTTCGTTCGATCCCTGCGAAACCCTACATTTCAGCAGGATAATGGACGACCGCATGTTGTAGGTCCTGTACGGGCCTTTCTGGATAGAGAAAATGTTCGACTGCTGCCCTGGCCAGCACATTCTCCAGATCTCTCACCAACTGATAACTTCTGGTGAATGGTGGCCAAGCAACTGGCTCTTCACAACACGCCAGTCACTACTCTTGATGAACTGTGGTATCGTGTTGAAGCCGCATGGGCAGCTGTACCTGTACACGCTATCCAAGCTCTGTTTGTCTCAATGCCCAGTCGTATCAAGGCCGTTATTACGGTCAGAGGTGGTTGTTCTGGGTACTGACTTGTCAGGATCTATGCACCCAAACTGCGTGAAAACGTAATCACATGTCAGTTCTAGTATAATATATTTGTCCAATGAATACCCATTTATCATCTGCATTTCTTCTTGGTGTAGCAATTTTAATGGCTGACTAGACCCAGTGTTCAGTTTACTTGCTAGACTCGTTAGAGACGTCCCTGGCAGTTCCCAACCAAAGATAAAGTTACTCTAGCAGATGGAAATATTGGCGGTAGGGGTCATGAGACAAATGCTTAGCAACTCGCGTGCAAATACGTGACTTGGAAGCTGTCGACAGGAGACGGCTTTCAGATTGATCAGTTCAGATACTGTTGCTCAACCTCAGTACTGCAACTGGGTACGGCAGTGTGCGTACGATGGATAGGTTAATACTGACTTACTCTTTTTTTTTTTTTTTTTTTTTTTTTTTCAAAAGAAGCGGGTCTGAATTTGTCGGAGAATGTGAACCCGCAGAGCAATCGACGAGAAAACAGGAATGTCGTCTGCCATTAGAGCAACACGAAATAATGGACGAGTCTTTCTCATTTTTATAATTTTTTCTAATGTTTGTAAACGACTTCTTACCAAGATGTACGATATTTCCATTGCGATACACGCCCGCCTGTGCAAGCAAGTACTCCTGTTTCAACGGCCCTAAGAAGATTGTTCACTCGACAACGGACACAACCTGTTAACACAGTCATTTTGATTGCTGTCGAGACTCAGAATGTGTTTGCGCTCAGAGAGGAATGGCCGGTGACGCGCCCGCGGTCGATAAACATCTGCTAATTACGACACGGACGAAACCGTAGCCCACCTCAGCTCACCTTCGCCTTGCCCCCTGGGACACTGACTGTGTGCTGAGCAATACTCGACGCACTCAGCTTTCTCCCTCAGCAAAGACTGCACACGCCTCCGTAGCCGCTGTCGCTAACGGGTGGCTTGTGCGCTATTGCTCTAATCCCGGCAGTGGAAGGAAATTTTCCCAACAGCGATTAGGAATCGAAACGAGCAGAGTTGGTGGCGCATCTGCTGTATCTCATGGATATCACTCAACTGTGCGTCCATCTGATACTACAGAGAAAAGGAATTGAGTGTAGCCATACAAGGCAATATACTCCATTAATGTGCTCGACGGGTCAGCGAGCTCTGTCATAATCGTGGTATTAATACTTGTAACATGTTGTTGTTGCGGTGATCTTCAGTCCAGAGACTGGTTTGATGCAGCTCTCCATGTTTATCGTGTGCAAGTTTCTTCATCTCCCAGTAACTACTGAAACCTACATCCTTCTGAATCTGTTTACTGTATTCGTCTCTTGGTCTCCCTCTACGATTTTTACCTTCCACGCTGCCCTCCAATACTAAATTGGTGATCCCTTGATGCCTCAAATATGTCCTACCAACCAATCCCTTCTTCTAGTCAAGTTGTGCCAGAAATTTCTCTTCTCCCCAATTCTATTCACTACCTCCTCATTAGTTATGTGATCCATCCATCTAATCTTCAGCATTCTTCTGTAGCACCACATTTCGAAAGCTTCTATTCTCTTCTTGTCCAAACTATTTATTGTCCATGTTTCTCTCCCATACATGGCTACACTCCATACAAATACTTTCAGAAACGACTTCCTGACACTTAAATCTATACTCGATGTTAACAAATTTCTCTTCTTCAGAGACGCTTTCCTTGCCATTGCCAGTCTACGTTTTATATCCTCTCTACTTCGACCATCATCAGTTATTTTGCTCACCAAATAGCAAAACTCATTTACTACCTTTAACGTCTCATTTCCTCAGCATCACCCGATTCGATTCGACTACATTCCATTATACTCGTTTTGCTTTTGTTGATGTTCATCTTGTACCATCATTTCAAGACACTGTCCATTCCGTTCAGCTGCTCTTCCAAGTCCTTTGCTGCCTCTGACAGAATTACAATGTCATCGGCGAACCTCAAAGTTTTTATTTCTTCTCCATGGACTTTAATTCCTACTCCGAATTTTTGTTTTGTTTCCTTTACTGCTTGCTCTATATACAGATTGAATAACATTGGGGAGAGGCTACAACCCTGTCTCACTCCCTTCCCAACCACTGCTTGCCTTTCATGCCCCTCGACTCTTATAACTGCCATCTGGTTTCTGTGCAAATTGTAAGCAGCCTTTCGCTCACTGTATTTTGCCCTGCAACCTTCAGAATTTGAAAGAGCGTATTCCAGTCAACATTGTCAAGAGCTTTCTCTAAGTCTACAAATGCTAGAAACGTAGGTTTGCGTTTCCTTAATCTAGCTTCTAAGATAAGTCGTAGGGCCAGTATTGCCTCACTTGTTCCAACATTTCTACGGAATCCAATCCGATCTTCCCCAAGGTCGGCTTCTACCAGTTTTTCCGTTTGTCTGTAAGGAATTCGTGTTAGTATTTTGCAGGCATCGCTTATTAAACTCAGAGTTCGGTAATTTTCATATCTGTCAACACCTGATTTCTTTGGGATTGGAATTTGTAACATACGTTTTAGTAATAGCAGACGCTGTAGTAAAAACGGTGTGGTGATAGTTATGACAGGCCACTGTTATTTGTAATAGTTACAATGTTGTTACTTTTATTAGTGTTGTTGCGGTCGTAAGATTTGCAGCTGTAGTGATTGTAGTTGTAATAGTATGAATAGCATCAGACGATAAGGTAACAGTAAAATTAGTTAAAACTGAAATAAAGAAAAATATGACTCTATTTATGTGACAGTAAAGCAACACCCTACTAGAGTGGAAAAAGATAGCATGGGATAACGGCTTACAGGACGGTGTGTTGGCAGCCAATTAAATGTTAGGTTGATGTTAGCAGAAACATAAAGAAATAATAAAATGTAATATGATTGGTATTGTAAACTTGGTTCAATATTCAGAACAGAGAAAAAAATAGTCGTGATGTTTCACGTGAGTGTAGTTTGATATGTAGCGGTAAATTATCGTTATCGAGAAATTGGATTAGAATGAACGAATAAATAAATAAATAAATAAATAAATGATTTTATAGAACAAGACAAGTGACACTGTTGATTGTGACATATCGTATGAGGACATTAAGCCTGGCAGCCCCAATGGTTCTATTCGAGAGGATTAGAATGTGACCCAGCACTGGGAATTATGTCAGTACTGGGAATCACCTTTTCCCCTCTCCAATCATTATCTTCAATAACATACAGAAAATACTGAAACTGGGCAAGCACATATTGTAATCAGTTAAACTCAAAGAGTACACTTTAACACACCAGTACCGCCCGAGAGGACGCAATAATCAGCACAATGGGCTCACATTCTGGAGGACGATTGTTCAAATCCGGGTCCGGCCATTCAGGTTTCTGTTCTCTGTGATTGCCCTAAATCGATCTAGACAAAAGCTGGGACAGTGTTTCTGAAAGGGCACGGCCGATTTCCTTCCCCATACTTGAAACAATTCCAGCTTGTACTCGGCTCTAATGACGTCGTTGACGACAGGACGTTAAACCATAACCTTCCTTCCTTTCTATATTTCTTCCTTGTTTTCGACATATCACTCATACTTTACGAAGGAAAGGTGTGAAAAGAAAATATTTCCAATGTGATTGGTAAAAGTACCCCTAGACGCCCCCAAGTCAACACTCATACGACTTCACATTATCTGAAAAATGTCATGATTATAGCCTGGAGCTGCTAATAAAATTCTTTATCAAACAACCAGTTTCGGTCAACAGGTCAGCATCAGATTTCTGTATACAAACTGAAATAACACATAAATAACATTACAAGATTAAACTGACACAAATCTCTTAACTGTTGTAAGTGTTAATGACAACACACACGCAATAAAATGTCACGTACTCAGAAGCATTTAAAGCATCATATTAGGCGAATATAAAACGATTGATGTCAGGTAATAAAATCATGAATTTGTCACTGAAAATAGAAGTGTAAGGCACACAGTCACAAAAAATTATGAAGAGTTGCCTGTTGTCACGTTGCATTATAAATTACATCGTCAATATACAGGGTGACACAGAAGTCAGTTAACATTTGAAAATGCACTAATTCACACCATAATGTAGGTAGAGACGTAAAAATGACAGACATGTCTGAAATGACATGATGTTTTAGTGAAACCTAAAACGAGTGCAAAACCTGCCAACAGATGTCGACGAAGCCCATGTCACACTCCGATTGTCTGTCAACATCCACAACTGCAGAATTTTGGCTACCGAAAATCCTAGAATTGTGGAAACCCCATTGCATGACGAGACGGCGGGGTGTGGATTAGCTATATTAATATAAATTAATTCGTGGAAATGCGGGATGTTGCTTTTCAAACACGCAGCGTGACGGGCGCGAGGTATGCCGACGATTACAGAATCGCATCATCCGTAGCCTGGCTGATAAACATCTACTGGAACATACGACTTTTACGCAGTTTGACACTCCATCCCATATTGCTGCACATTTGAAAAATCCCTCGTTCGCATCGTTTGGTGAATATCACGTGTCACTTCCGTTATGCTTGGCTTACGAGGTCCACAGGCCCAATCCGTTTGATTATTGGTCGTGGGGTTAACTGAAGTCAGAAGTCTACTGCGATCGTCCGACCTCATTAGGGATGCTAAGAGACAATATCCGTCAGCAGTTTCTCACCATACCTTCTAATAAACTGTACAGTTCTGTACACAACACTGTCCCCCGACTATAGGTATTGTTGATGAATGACGGCCGGCATGTTCGAGCATTGGTTATAAAGAACATTGTCTTTGCTAAAAATCAATTTTTAATGATTTCATTGTCTCGTTTGAAGCCCCATCTTCTGGTCAGTTTTTGCACAGTTTGATTTCAATAAAACCCCATGTCATTTCAAGTACGTGAGTAAATTTTTACCTTTTCACCTAGAATAATGCGTGAGGTATTGAATTTTCAAATGTTAACGAAGTTCTGGGTCAACCTGTATAAACTGTGATAGGCGGTGCACTCTCATGCCACATCAGCAATCGGCGTTAACTCTATGAACGGATGCACACCACATAGGAGCCCACAGCTGATCACCGTTTACCGGTAGAACCGAAGATGATAACAGAGGTTTTCTTACTTCTTACAACTGGTATCTTAAGATAGGAGAAGTTGTATGTTGCAACTGCGACAGACATAAGAGACCAGAGGAAAAATGCTCCTCTCGGAGCACAAAAAAGGCGAATATTTTCCTCTTTAAAACACAGAACATTCTAAATTTTTCGAACAGTCTCTCCTTGTAGTTAAGCCTTCATACTCAGAATATCTCTCTTACTGCCACTATATATGTCTCTCTCTCCCACTGTCTCCTTTTCACACTACAGATTTACAGTATATCCTACTGTCACTGTCTCTTTTCTCACTTACACTGTCTCTCTCCGTTTTTTTTTTTTCACTGCCACTTTCCGGACCATACCCCAAAAATGCTGAGGGAGTCCAATTTATTTTTTCCCCTATTTTAGTCTAAAATGCGCCCTTCCCTACGCCTATGTGTTGAAGCTCGCTGGTCTGGGAGGATCCAGACTCATCAAGCCTATGTGTTGATCTCCACTCACCTGTATTTTTCCTTTTTATTGCCTCCTGTCTCTTTTGCTACCACTAGTTCCATCTCCATTCACTCTCTCAGTGTCTTTTACTGCTATTGTCTGACACTGGCCATCAATACCTACCGTCTCTTTGGCTCTCACTACTATGGTGTTCATCCATCTCTCTTTCTCTTTCAATGTCGATTTCTCTCTCCCACTACCACTACGTCCTCACTCTCCCTTTCCGACCGTCATTGCCTTTCTGCTACTCTCTTTCAGCACAAAAATGCGCGAATATGTTCACATGTCAAAAGCTTTTTGTGAGGAAGACGGAATGAGTATGAAGCAACTGGTTCTCCCTTCTTCTGTCGAATCTCTTCGCCGTTTTTGTGCTCCCACAGGAGAATTTTTCCGCTAGTTTCCTTCTTTTCTCTGATGCAGTAGGTGTGTTACTTATATAAAACGAATTCTATACGTCAGTAAAATTTTGACAGTTTATTTGTATATTTATTTGTATACTTCGACACATTTATATATTCTGAACCATATAAACAGCAGATAAGTATGCATAACATTAGGTTAACACAAAATCATTTCCTTTACTTTTTTCTGTATAATTTGCACATCGATCGCACGTCATAGAAAACAATCGGCTTTTTATTTGTATATTAAAAGAGTAAAAATGTTATCAGAAATATTTTACTGAATTTGAAGTCTTTTTATTTCTGCGTAATTTTTGACAGTCATTTACGTTCCTTTCAGGCATGTTAAGACCCTTTTTAACCAATTTTTTGTGAGTGTACTACCAATTTTGGCACATATGTATGGGCGCGAAGGTCCATTATACACATGCAGCACCCTATAAAATTTTATTGGTGAAAAATGCTGACTATAAACACAGTCTGGTGACCTAAGGACCCTTACAATGGCCCCAGAAGCCTTACCACCTGTTCAGTACGTCAGTTAAACCACATTTACCCCTCAGAAGGGACATGACGTGCATAGGTACGGTAACGTCGAACCTCTGTTCTCAATAGCGAATAATGATATCATAAAAGCCACTCCTGACGAAACTCTATCATCTGGTGAGCAAGATGTATGAAACAGGCGAAATACCCTCAGACTTCAAGAAGAATATAATAATTCCAACCCCAAAGAAATCAGGTGTTGGAAAATGTGAAAATTACCGACCTATCAGTTTAATAAGTCACAGCTGCAAAATACTAACGCGGATTCTTTACAGACGAATGGAAAAACTAGTAGAAGCCGACCTTGGGGAAGATCAGTTTGGATTCCGTAGAAATGTTGGAACACGTGAGGCAATACTGACCCTACGACTTATTTTAGAAGCTAGATTAAGGAAAGGCAAACCTACGTTTCTAGCATTTGTAGACTTAGAGAAAGCTTTTGACAATGTTGACTGGAATACGCTCTTTCAAATTCTGAAGGTGGCAGGGGTAAAATACAGGAAGCGAAAGGCTATTTACAATTTGTACAGAAACCAGATGGCAGTTATAAGAGTCGAGGGGTATGAAAGGGAAGCAGTGGTTGGGAAGGGAGTGAGACAGGGTTGTAGCCTCTCCCCAATGTTATTCAATCTGTATATTGAGCAAGCAGTAAAGGAAACAAAAGAAAAATTCGGAGTAGGTATTAAAATCCATGGAGAAGAATTAAAAACTTTGAGGTTCGCCGATGACATTGTAATTCTGTCAGAGACAGCAAAGGACTTGGAAGAGCAGTTGAACGGAATGGACAGTGTCTTGAAAGGGTCTAAGATGAACATCAACAAAAGCAAAACGAGGATAAAGTAGTCGAACTAAGTCGGGTGATGCTGAGGGAATTAGATTAGGAAATGAGATACTTAAAGTAGTAAAGGAGTTTTGCAATTTGGGGAGCAAAATAACTGATGATGGTCGAATTAGAGAGGATATAAAATGTAGACTGGCAATGGCAAGGAAAGCGTTTCTGAAGAAGAGAAATTTGTTAACATCGAGTATAGATTTAAGTGTCAGGAAGTCATTTCTGAAAGTATTTGTATGGAGTGTAGCCATGTATGGAAGTGAAACATGGACGATAAATAGTTTGGACAAGAAGAGAATAGAAACTTTTGAAATGTGGTGCTACAGAAGAATGCTGAAGATTAGATGGGTAGATCACATAACTAATGAGGAAGTATTGAATAGGATTGGGGAGAAGAGAAGTTTGTGGCACAACTTGACTGGAGGAAGGGATCTGTTGGTAGGACGTGCAGTAGGTACTGGAAGATGAAGAAGCTTGCACAGGATAGAGTAGCATGGAGGGCTGCATCAAACCAGTCTCAGGACTGAAGACCACAACAACAAAAGGTTGTCAAGGTCCGCCAAGAACATCGTCTTGATAACATATGATAAAAATTTCAACGGTTTGCCATGAATAGAAAATATAGAAAGTGGTCATCCACGATACTGGTACTTTTGATAGCGAAAAATCATGGTTTTTTGGATGTATCTTGATGACGGAATAGATTTTCCACAACGGCGTTTCTAAATTAACGTCTAAACATTGTACAGTTAAAATTCGAGCCATTTGATATAATCAGTTATTTAGATAATTGGGCCCTACAGAACGAAACAGCTAAAACACGTTTTCATGATTTCTTACATAAGTATGGTAACTTTGAACCTCTGGCTTCGCTAACGGATAATTGTATCGAAAAAAGTTTCGAATATCCCCGAGAATATCGTCTTAATAACATATGAGAAAAATTTCATTGTTCTACTATGAATAGAAATTACATAAGTGGCCATCTCCACAATTGTTACTTTTCATACAAAAAAACGTGGTATCTGCTCCGGGCGGGAACTTAAGGGGGCACCAAATTCATATTCTTGAAGAGGAAAACCTCGTTTCATAAAGCGCTTAGCATCCAGAGCACTTTGTTTTATCGATTATTAATATGATTTTGAATCGCGTCCCAGATGGCTTTCAATATTTATTAACACATTTTAAGTTGATTTCTGAACGAATCGTACGTTGATTTTTGTATTCGTGCGTAGTGTACATGATGTCTCTGACAGGAAAATATCCGTCGCATCTAGAAATAAAAAACTTTTTCGCAGACAACAGGCGACGGGGCTACACGAACTGAGCCGAATAAACCCGAACGGGTGAGCGACAATCGCCGTTTGTTTATATGGTTGACTGAGTGTGAGAATGATAAGCGTTGTCGTAATTACTAGCGAAGTCCATAGATTCAGACTACCAGGGTGAAATAAACGACTGACAGGGATAAGATGTAAGAAAGGTCACATATTATCTTCTCCGTGCATCCAAGAAAATGAAATTCTGAAAGAAAATTTTTGCCAGATCGCTACATTACCAATTGTACACTCCCCTGTTAGCAGCCGCTTTAAATCCTATTCTTGGAATGGCCCGGAAAGCGCGTTGTACGAACATGCAATAGTGACTAACCAGAGAATAAACGCGGTGATTCTGGCATGGTTAGGAAGTTAACTGGAGAATAAGTTTTGACGATGGCAGGAATAGTCACTGAATTAATGATGACAAGTTTGTTTGTTAGAATGAAAAAGGAGAAGAGACGAGGGCAATGCACAAATTATATCGACGAATATGACGATTCCAAATCTATATAAAATTTCGTAACATATATCTCGATCTCATGCTTGAGAAACTGGAGCGTGGCGTGTAATAGACCTAATAGACATTTGATATTGGTACTTGGTGAATTATGTTCTGTCGTGTTATTTACGAAAATGAAGTACATAAAAATGGCCATCTGTGTCAAAACAGTCTCGCTTTACAATTGCTGCCGTATTAGAAAGATCTATTTCGTTCTATCTAGCAAACAGTGGCAAAACAGAGGTAATCAGATCGAGAAACCACACCAGTCTTGGGTACTATTCGTATTAACAATTTTTTCAGTATTAGCAAACGACATTTTGATTTTTCAGGTAGCAAAACGTTTGACGAACTTTGATGCCTGTTTCTTGTCTTTACTGCTTTTATGTTTCCTAAACTTATTTTCATGTCACACGAAAGAGAAAGTTATTAGCTGATAGGCTATAAAGAGTGGAAATTTTCTGAAGCGTTATTATTCTCCTGGTTACACATAATCCCACTCCGTGTTAATTGTGAGATTTTTTTAAAGACGGGTAGTATGTCAAACGGGCCGACTGGGCGCAGGAGAGGCATCACAGGACATAATAATTTTCACTGTCCTGAATATAGGTTTGATGGTTTCCATTACAAAATATACACATTTAAATTCCACAGAGCGAAATTCAGTGTACGTGGGACAGAAGAATGTTGTCTGAAGAGGCGTGGCGCTACACTTTGGAACACTTAAGTCTGAAAAACATATCCTAAATTTCCTCGAACATACATGTTTTGTATATCAAACCCTTCAGAAAGATAATCGCTACAAAATGAACATATTTTTGAAAAATCGCTCAAACGCTCGAGTGTCAATTGTTTTAACCCGGTTCGGAGATATCGTAGATTCGGGGCCGCTGCGAGCTCGTGTATAACTGTGTCCTGATTTGTGAAGATAGTAGGCATGTACAAGTTTCAGGCCAATGGGAGGCGTTCTTCTTCTTAAGTAAACAGACCAGTCACTTGCACTAGCCTAATTTAATCGTCCTTATTTCAACAAACTGTTTACATGGGTGTATGTTTTGCTTATTTAGGTCGCAATTAATGGGCAATTGCTGCCATCACGATTACCACAATTTATGTGGAATATGGTGACATGTTTACTCAGGTATTCAGTGCTTTTAGATTAAAGTGATAACTGTCTTTTTAATGAGGGCAATCTATGACCCAAAAAGATGACACCCATCACTACCCCCACTTTACCGCTTTTGGTGATTCTCCCACCATCAATACTACCACTGCCACCCTTCCTCAGTGTCCCGAGATTGTCATTTTCAATCTGGACGTCACTGGAGCAGCAGCAGCTGCAGTAAATTCAGGTGATATTGCAAGTTTCTAGCATAGCATAGCATCCAATAGTATTCTGCATCTACAGCTACGTCTACATGGATACTAAGCAAATCACACTTAAATGCCTGGCAGAGGATTCATCGAACCACATTCACAATAATTATTTATTTTTCCATTCTCGAATAGCGCGCGAAAAAAAAAAACGAGCTCCTATATCTTTCCGTGCGAACTCTGATTTCCCTAATGTTATTGTGATGATCATTTCTCTCTTTGTAGGTGAGCGTCAACAAAATATTTTCGCATTCGGAGGAGAAATTTGGTCATTGAAAATTCGTGAGAAGATTTCGTCGCAGAGAAAAACGCCTTTGTTTTGACGATGTCCACGCCAAATCCTGTATCATGTCAGTGACACTCTCTCTTCTATTTCGCGACAGTACAAAACGTTCTGTTCTTCTTTGAACTTTCTCGATGCACTCCGTTAATCCTATTTGCTAAGGATACCCCACACCTCTAAGCAGTACGCCGAAAGAGAATGGGGAAGTCTAGTGTAAGCAGTCTCTTAAAAGTAGATCTACTACGTTATCCAAGTGCCAATAAAACTCAGTCTTTGGTTTGCCTTCCCCACAACATTTTCTACGTGTTCTTTCCAATTTATTTTGTTGGTAATTGTAATTCCTAGGTATTTAGTTTAATTTACGGCTTTTAGATTTGAGTGATTTTTCGTGTAACCGAAGTCTAATGGATTACTTTTGGCATTCATGTGGATGACCTCCCACTTTTCAATATTTAGGGTCAATTGCTCATTTTAGCACCGTATAGATAACTTATCTAAATCGTTTTGCAGTTGGTTTTAATCTTCTGATGACCGCACTAGGTCATGTGCAAACAACCTAAGATGGCTGCTCAGATTGTTTCCTAAATCGTTTATGTAGATAAGGAACAGTAGAGGGCTTGTAACACTACCTTGGGAAACGGCTGATGTCACGTCTGTTTTACTCGACGACTTTCCGTCAATTACTACGAACACTGAACTCTCTGACAAAAAATCACGAATCCTAGTTGTGTTTCGGAAGATGATGTTTCCTAAATTCGTATTGACTGTGTGTCAAGAGACCGTTCTCTTCGAGGTAATTCATAATGTTCGAACACAATACATGCTCCAAAATCCTGCTGCACATCGACGTTAATGATTTGGGCCTGTAATTTAGTGGATTGCTCCTACTACCATTCTTGATGTGACCAGTGTAACTTTCCAGTCTGTTGGTACGGATCTTTCGTCGAGCGAGAGGTTGCATATGATTGTTAAATATGGAGCTATTACATCAGCATATTCTGAAAGGAATCTAATTGGTATATAGTCTGGATTAGAAGACTTGCTTTTATTACGTGACATAAGCTGCTTCACTACTTCGAGGACATCTACTTCTAAGTTAATCATATTGGCAGCTGTTCTTAATTCGAATTCTGGAACATTTACTTCGTTTTCTTCTGTAAAGGAATTTCGGTAGGCTGAGTCCAGTAGTTCTGCTTTGGCAGCACTGTCGTCGATAGTATTTTCATTTCTGTTGCACAGAGAAGGCGTTTATTGTGTCTTGCCGATAGGGTACTTTACATACGACCAGGATTTCTTTGGATTTTCTTCCAGGTTTCAAGCCAAAGTTTCGTCGTGGATTATAAGAGTATCGCATTGAAGTCCGCGCTAAATTTCAAGCTTCTCTAAAAGATCGCCAATCTTAGAGATTTTGCGTTCGTTTAAATTTGGCATGTTTTTTTCGTTGTTTCTGCAACTGTTTTGTGATCCGTTTTAAGCACTATAGAGGATCAGCTCCGTCGTTTGCTAATTTATTTGGTATAAATCTCTCAATTGCTATCGATACTATTTCTTTGAATTCAAGTCACATCTTGTCTACACTTACATTGTTAATTTGGGAGGAGTCAAGATTGTCTCTTGGTAAGGCGAAAATGAAGTTATAGCACATTTTTTGAATAATTATATATTTCGTTTATTTTTGGAGGATTTGGGGGTTACAAAATTCAGTCTCGCTACGGCAACCCTATGTTCACTGATCCCTTATCCGATCTGATCCCTATAACAATTTGTTGCTAAGAGATCAAGTGTGTTTTCACAACCGTTTACTGTTCGCGTGAGCTCATCAACTAACTGCTCGAAATAATTTTCATGCGTTTCGTATCTCCCGGCCTTTTCCAAGTATACCTCATCCTCTTGTGATTCTTGAACAGGGTATTCGCTATTACTAGCTGAAACTTGTTACAGAACTCATTAGTCTTTCTCCTCTTTCATTCCTCGACCCAAGCCCATATTCTCCTGTAACCTTTTCTTCTACTCCTTCCCCTACAAATGCATTCCAGTCGCCCATGACTATTAGATTTTCGTCCCCCTTTACATACTGCATTACCCTTTCAATATCCTCATACACTTTCTCTATCTGTTCATCTTCAGCTTGCAACTTCGGCATGTATACCTGAACTATCGTTGTCGGTGTTGGTCTGCTGTCGATTCTGATTAGAACAACCCGGTCACTTAATTGTTCACAGTAACACACCCTCTGCCCTACCTTCCTATTCATAACGAATCCTACACCTGTTATACCATTTTCTGCTGCTGTTGATATTACCCGATACTCATCTGACCAGAAATCCTTGTCTTCCTTCCACTTCACTTCACTGACCCCTACTATATCTAGATTGAGCCTTTGAATTTCCCTTTTCAGATTTTCTAGTTTCCCTACCACGTTCAAGCTTCTGACATTCCACGCCCCGACTCGTAGAACGTTATCCTTTCGTTGATTATTCAATCTTTTTCTCATGTTAACCTCCCTCTTGGCAGTCCCCTCCCGGAAATCCGAATGGGGGACTATTCCGGAATCTTTTGCCAATGGAGAGATCATCATGACACTTCTTCAATTACAGGCCACATGTCCTGTGGATACACGTTACGTGTCTTTAATGCAGTGGTTTCCATTGCCTTCTGCATCCTCATGTCGTTGATCATCGCTGATTCTTCCGCCTTTAGGGGCAATTTCCCACCCCTAGGACAAGAGAGTGCCCTGAACCTCTATCCGCTCCTCCGCCCTCTTTGACAAGGCCGTTGGCAGAATGAGGCTGACTTCTTATGCTGGAAGTCTTCGGCCGCCAATGCTGATTATTTATCAAAATGTAGGCAGTGGCGGGGATCGAACCCGGGACCGAAGACGTTTTGATTATGAATCAAAGACGCTACCCCTAGACCACGTAAAAATACGCGGCTTTAAATGGATTTAATATTACCGACAAATGACGATACTTACGGTTTCTAGGCAACGTTAGAATGTTATCAGTTTTCCTCCAATATTTTTTCTCTGCCTCGTGATGACTGGGTGTTGTGTGATGTCCTTAGGTTAGTTAGGTTTAAGTAGTTCTAAGTTCTAGGGGACTGATGACCATAGCTGTTAAGTCCCATAGTGTTCAGAGCCATTTGAACCATTTGAACCTCCAATATTTCGCAAAATGCCTATGTTTACATAAAACGTACTTAAATGCGGAATTTTCAATGTGTAGCAACTAACACTATAGTGCATACCCTGCGAGCATTCCAACATATGACACTATTTACATTCTTAGGCAATTCTTTTAAATTGTGTCGATTTTCTCCGGAAAGAGTCACTTTTTTCAGGAAGACACATCCCAGCAAGAAATACACATTTGGCTTACATTTCGCTTAGAACGAAGTTATTACTTACACTTTTAGTGGGTAACTATACTAGGGTACAAGATCCCCTGGGAAATCAACAGGGTCTGTATTTATTCTTTTCGGGACGACTGGAAGCTGTTTTGAATGCCAATAGTTTTCCTGCGGCGTATTAGACATGGTAATGAGTTGTGTTTTAACAAATAAATACAGTCTTGACCACAAAAACATTTATTTTGTGGTAACCAGTCAGTTTTTGACGATCTTCAGAGCCTCATATCATGATAGCAGACGGTGGCGGTGAATGGAGTGGGTGTTTTAACTCCACTCCCACTCATTTCAGCCCCATCACTTATCATCATGGTATAAGGGTCTGAAGATGGTCAAAAACTTACCGAAACCGGTTACCACAAAATAAAAGTTTCTGTGTCGAGATCGTTTGCGTTCATTTTTAAAGGACTTCTTGCCAGACCGCTGTCCACCACGATAAATGTTCTCAAAAATCACTGGTGTGTTTTTGGTGTTCCACATTTATGTCACTCTCTGTATTTTTGGTATTTCTGAATTGCGTTACTTAAGATCTGTGGCTACCATCTCATTTTGTTATTTAGGTTAAAGCGAACCCAATCATGCTCATTACCTTTCATTTTCTCGCTGTAGAAAGCGAAAGTTTATAAGAACGTGCATAATAAAGTAATAATAACATCTCATGTGTACAAAACGATTAAACCTGTTCTCTTAATGCCAAAAGGAATGGTAAATGTGATATATTACTGTGTGAAAGTTTTAACAATGTTAATTTCGATGTCACAAAAACTGAATAAGGGAAAACTAATTGAGGGAAGCAAATCCAAAATACAGATAGTCCTATACAGGCCGTAGAAGCTGTAGAAACTGGTTAAAATTAAGAAATGGATGAATTTATCCTGTTAGCCGCTATCATTATCGTATTTATATGGGACACGTTTCATGAGAGTATAGTACCGAGAAGATAAATTAGCGACGGCTGCCAGGATAATAGCACCGTATTTAATGAATTGGCAAGGCGGAAGAAGTGATCAATAATACGTTCCTGTGAAACTATAAACCTTTGGCGGTCTACAGCGTCGAAGCGTTTAAATTCACTACTTTCGATTATCAGATATGAAATTTAACAAAGGTTAAACGGAAAAAATAAGATATATATAAACTTACATCCTTCGTCTTATTTTTGATTTCCTTTCTTAAGCGATGCTACTTACAGAAGCGACACTACCTGCTGTGGGATGTTCAGAAGGTTGGAGAACATTGGCTGTACATTTCTAACATTGCCTGTCTTCCAGCGTTTGAACATTTGTGTTTACAAGAGGATTAATGCGCCATGTTCTTGGTTAATTCGAGCCTTATGAAACTGCCGAACAAGTTACACCGCTCGGCTGCGGAGAAAAACGGGTCCCAGCGCACTGCATAATACCCATATTATGAGGGAAAACTCAAAATGAATAAGCTACGAAATAAAAAATTTAAAAATAGCCGTATTCCTGTACAAGCGGATACCATTTGCGTAAAATGTATTAATGTGTTTATTGAGTACACTCTAACATGAATGGGCGTATATTTCCCCTGTTACCTTGCGTGTAATAGGTGAATAACATTTCGACAACGCCCTTTTCACTGTATTTTTATATATGTGTTTAATTCCAAGGAATTGTCAGGGTAGAATATCTTACTCATGGGAAACGTCATTGTATAACAGGATTTACACAGGCTATACGAGAAAATATTGTATCGGAACTCGTATTTGTTTCAAGATACAGAACTGAAAGCGAATGATGAATTACGGCACTTTTTCAATTTTTTACGTACGGAACATATTTAAAAATAGAGAATTAAATTTTTTGTATGCTGAACTAAGCTAAATCTCCATGAAATGGAACGTCGAGCCAACGTTTTCCACGGACTGGACAATGTGTCACTTCTCGGAATGTCTCTCTGCACTAATTCGGCATTACCTGCGGTTCATACGTAGCACTCACAGCCCGTAACAAGATTAGAGGTTACATTCTCGCTGTACATGAAAGCGACCCTCTTTGATCGACATCGACACCGCGCTAGCTGGCGATGGTCATCATTTTACGTGGTTATGTGCACGTGATAGCTCTGTTAAAGTAATCCATTGTCTCTGCCGTAAAATCCTGGAAGTCGTACTTGCAAAAAGCCTGGAGAGGGTGGCATTTTTCCCGTTAAATGGGATTCCAGAAAGTAATCAGGGTACTTGGAAGTATGGGACAAGACTGATCCAGTTAATGGAGTGACAGATATAGTATCAATTGGTTACTAGGGAAAAGGAGTATGTTGTTCGTCAGCTTCACAGAGATGTTTCAAAAAGCTTTAAACTTTATTTCTTCCTTTATTATATGCCAATTAAGAACTGTATCTGAGCCTAAAGCCAATTTTTCACTTTCCTCAATACTTCGTAATCTTATATGTATATTTCCGACATACTGTCAGATGGAGAAACTACCAATACAACGAGAAAAAAATTGCTTCACTCTGTTGTCGCACTTTCATTAAGTTTACAGATTACCAGTTTCTGTGTCATCATCATGCCATGCTGCGATGAAGAAAATCACAGTATATAGTTGAAATATTCTTTAAGAAACAGTCACAATATCTTTTTCTCTATAACAGCAAATGTTTAAAGTGCTGCCAATAGTTTAAGGCTGCACTTCATATCATACACGAGCTATCATAGAGAAAAGAATATTACATATGTTTCGTAAAGAGTATTTTAACTATGTACTGTTATTTTTTGAAGTTGGGATGGCTTGGTTTTACATTTTTGTATATTTTTATCTTGCTGCTTCATTTATATGTTTATGCTATTGTTCCTTTGTCTGCTATGTTCTTCACCATTTTTCGTTGTTCCTGATATCTTTATTTCTTTCCACGATACTAAAAGTAGCCTCTCTCATGCATATCTGCAAGCTGAACGAATTATTGTCTTGTAACAATGACTCTTAGTAATTATAGACAGTGATGTTCTGCCATAAATTTATTTTGTCGTAAAAATCCTATTTTTTGTAACCTTTCTTTAGACTGGATGACTTCTCTTTGATTATATGTTTTTATAACTTCCACTCTATTAACGATTAATTTTGATTGTATTGTTCTATCATTTATTATAAGGTTTGTTCGTCAAAAGAGATTTGTAGATATTTTCTTTCTACAATTTCAGGTTTTCTATTTGCTTGCGTGCTACATTTACACTGTCTGCCAGAATTGTAAAATCGGAGGAAAATGCTAAATACCGAATTTTGAATTCATTTTCCGACCCTTCCGCACTACTTTCTGTATTAGATGCTTCCTTCATTGTCCTATAGTGCTTCAAGTACACCGTCAAAGGAAACTGGAGATAGTCGATGGATCCGGCTAACTTCTCTCGTAATATCAAATGGGTTCGACACTTCTCTTATGAATTATGGATTTTGCATTAGATTTGTATTTCATCCGTTTTCCTTGTAAATTTTGTCCTGTTTTCTTATCTATTCCACATTATTTTAGGCTTCTGAATGAAGTCAATAGTTCTATAGAATCATGCGCCATTTTAAAATAAGCAGGATCCGTTAGCTCTTTTCGTACAATATTAATTTCACATTATTGGTTTGTCGTACACAGGGCTCACATCCCTAAAACCATGTCCCTAATTTTATGTCCAACCATCCTCCAATTCCTGGGAGAAGTTATTCAGGACAAAAACTATTTATTACAAGCAGTAATGTTAGATGATTTCTGTGTTTCACGTTTTCCTTTCCAGTGGATGGATTAGTAATGTTTTCTGTCATTTTGGGATTTCCTTATTCACAGATAGTTGTCAGTTTAACTGGTGCGCTTGTGTTACTCTTTCAGATTATTTTAAAATCTTGCATTTGTATCTTCTCCTAGTGTTTTGGAACTTTTCATAAAATTCAAATTTTTTTTCAGTTCTGAATTTGGAGGTCGGATGGTTTACAGATCTTGCTTTTAGTTTCCCACAATTTGATAATTTATGAAAATATTTGACAAAAACTTTGTATTTATCTAATTAGTGATACCGTAGTTACTTTTTCGTCCCTGAAACATACACTCTCTGTGTGGTACTTCTTTATTCTAGTCTGAAACGTCTGTTTCTATCAATGTGTTCCTTTACATTCTGATAGTTAAAGCTATCGAAGGACCACACTCATATCCCAGGTAGCAAAAATAATGGAAAGGATACTGGAAAGAAGAGTGAGAGAAAAAGTGTAAGGGCAGTTAGAAGAGGAGCAGCATGGCTTTCGTCACGATAGATCAACAGTGGACCCAATCTTTAGTATGAGACAGTTAATGGAAAGACATTGGGAGTACGGGAAAGATCTGATGATGACATTTCTCGACCTAGTGAAAGCATATGACAGTGTTCCCAGGGAAGAGGTATGGGCAACCTTGAAGAGAAAGGGAGTTGGAAAGCAAACACTTGAAGTCATCCAGGCAATGTATGAAAAAAGCTCTAGTAGTGTGCAGACACCAGTTGGGAGAACCGAGTGGTTTAAGAAAGTTACTGGACTAAGACAAGGAGGTGTGATATCACCACTACTATTTATAATGGTGATGGACGAAATAGTCAAAGAGACGAAAGAAGCCCATAGAGGAAGGGGAATGAAGCTGTTACTATTTTCTGTTGATATTGTGATGTGGGGAACAAGCAGTAAGGAGGTACAAAAACAAATAGACATCCTAAACGCTAAGGTAGAGAAATATGGAATAAAATTTAGTGTGGAGAAAAGCAAGACCATGGTGGTAACCAGAGGGGATAGAGAGGGTGAGGGACAAATTCATATTAAGGGACGGGTTATTGAAGTAGTGGACAACTTTAAATATTTGGGAAGTGTATTAATGGGGAATGCTCGTTTGGAGACAGAAATTAGCAAAAGAATGCAACAGAGTAGTACATTTTACCAGTGTGTGACGGGCTTGGTGTGGGGAAGGGAAGTGCCAATGAGGTGCAAGCTGGTGCTATACAAGACTTACTTCACACCCATACTAATTTACGGCTCAGAGTCTTGGATTATGACTAGAAGAGAGGAGAGTAGGATACAATCCAGTGCAATGAAGTTTCTGAGAAGTATGTTAGGGAAGACGAGGAGAGACAGAGTGAAAAATGAAGACGTTAGGAAGGAAATTGGAGTGGAGAAGTTGACCGAGAAAATTGAAAACAATAGATTAAAATGGTTTGGGCATGTAAAGAGGATGGGAGAGGGAAGAGTACCAAGAAGAATGATGGAGTTCAAGATTGAGGGGAAGAGGACAAGAGGAAGACCGAGGACAAGATGGATTGATACAATAAAGATGAGTTTAAGGAGGAGAAACCTGCTATGGAGCCAAATCGTGGAAGAAGAATGGTGGAAAGACCGAGTAAAGTGGCGAAGAATCACTGATACCCCAACCCGACCAGATGTTGGATACAGGGGAAACGAAGATGATGATGAGTTAAAGCTAACTGTATTTTCTCATTCTTTCTGTTAGCATTTGTGATACAGTTAATCCTTTGCTGAAATTTAAAAATTCATTTGATTCTTCTTATTTATTTGTAATATTTTTTCAGGCATCACGAGTTTTTTTTCTACTGGTGTTTCAAACTCTAACTGTCCACCACTGATGTTCTCTTATTCTTTTTACTTAGCTAATTTCTTTTGGTGCTTGGAGAATTATTAAAATGGTTACATGGCTCTGAGCACTATGCGACTTAACTTCTGAGGTCATCAGTCGCCTAGAACTTAGAACTAATTAAACCTAACTAACCTAAGGACATCACGCACATCCATGCCCGAGGCAGGATTCGAACCTGCGACCGTAGCAGTCGCTCGTTTCCAGACTGTAGCGCCTAGAACCGCACGGCCACTCCGGCCGGCGGAGAATTATTATCTTCTTTCTCCCCTAGATACAGATTTTTCTAGATTGTTTGCAAGTTATGTGTAATCTTCTTCATGTTTTCATTATTTTAACATTTGCTAGTTCAAATTTTGTTAACCTTTTCTCAGATATATTACATTTATTGCTCATTTCTAACTCTTATATTCACTATTTCTCTGGAATTCCGTTCTGTTATCGACATGAATTTAAAAAAGATATTTCTGGAACTTTTTTACATTTTTTTTTTCATATGGTAAATTTCAAAAAGTACTATTAGTTTTTCCCATTGATATTTGTCCTTCAACCACAAATTCTCATGAATAACTT
This sequence comes from Schistocerca piceifrons, assembly GCF_021461385.2. NCBI lineage: Eukaryota > Metazoa > Arthropoda > Insecta > Orthoptera > Acrididae > Schistocerca > Schistocerca piceifrons. Next base: position 360,257,113 of record NC_060139.1, on the reverse strand, counting down.
ACCTTCTTCAATCAGGTCATCAAAATCTAAGGAAATGCTCCCACTAGGAGCTGGTACTTCGCCTAACCCCTTTTCCAATTGTTCTCAACACTCATATACCTTTCATGGGTAGATCCTGATTGATGTGAGTTAACTGGCGTGTACTTCATGTTTCCGACATGAATTCTGTAGAGAGATGATCTTTCTACAATTCCGGAAAAAATAGTACGCCTAGGAAATCGATATCGATTTTGATTCGATTATGACGTAGGCCACCTGGGCGATAGTAGATGTACTGATAATGGGTTACCTGTCGTCCGCCAACGAATAGCGCAGTGGTATATTTGCCAGAGCGGCATCTGCGTCTACCCTTTAATATGGAATACTCATTACCAGAAGGCTCACTGTAATGCAAACGTGTGAAGCAAGCAGGCAACCATGCCACGGAGATGCGCTCTTGCTTTCTACATCCAACTGAGAGAGTATTAAAGGGGTCAAATTGTGGCCTTCCGAGTTGCGGGATGGTCCTTTCGGAGAATTGCGGCACAAGTTGGATGTGTTGCGTCAGGCGTGCAACGATGCTGGTATCAGTGGTCATGTGAACATTCTCCCACCTGCTGACAAGGTTCTGGACGTCCTCAGAGCACAGACGCCCGCCAGGATCGTCGTAGAGAAAGGCAGCAGAGGCATATTGTACAGCTACCACAGAACAGATAGGACGGCTTGTGGGTACAGACGTGTCAACACGAACCATTGTGAACCGGTTATTAGGAATGTGGCTTACGCATCCCTAGCCCAACTTCCACTCACACTACGGCATCGACGTGCGCGGATCGATTGGTGCCAGCAGAGGATTACTTGCAAGATGAATGGTGAGCCGTGGTCTTTAGGGATGAAAGCAGATTCCGGCTGCATGCAAGCGATGGTCGTATGTGCATATGACGTGGAGCTGGTGAGCACCGTCACGTAGAGGCCATTCGTCCATGAAACTGGCTCCACGCCAGACTCTCGTTCACATTTGGTGTTTCTGGAGGCGACACTAACCAGCGCTCAGTATGAGCAGAATGTTAGACCCGTTATTTTGCCGTTCTTGCAGCAGGAAGATGACGTGCTGTTCCAGCATGATGATGCCTACACCCTGCTTGTGATACTCTACATCTACATACATACTCCGCAATCCACCATACGGTGCGTGGCACAGGGTACCTCGTACGTCAACTAGCATCTTCACTCCCTGTTCCACTCCCAAACAGAACGAGGGGAAAAATGACTGCTATATGCCTCTGTACGAGTCCTAATCTCTCTTATCTTATCTTTGCGGGCTTTCCGCGAAATGTAAGTAGGCGGCAGTAAAATTGTACTGCAGTCAGCCTCAAATGCTGGTTCTCTAAATTTCCTCAGTAGCGAGTCACGAAAAGAACGCCTCCTTTCCTCTTTAGACTCCCACCCGAGATCCTGAAGCATTTCTGTAACACTCGCGCGATGACCAAACCTACCAGTAACAAATCTAGCAGCCCGCCTCTGAATTACTTCAATGTCTTCCCTCAATCCGACCTGGTAGAGATTCCAAACGCTCGAGTAGTACTCAAGAATAGCTCTATTAATGTTTTATAAGCGGTCTCCTTTACAGATGAACCACATCTTCCCAAAATTCTACCAATGAACCGAAGACGACTATCCGCCTTCCCCACAACTGCCATTACATGCTTGTCCCACATCGCTCTGCAATGTTACGCCCCAATATTTAATCGACGTGACTGTGTCAAGCACTACACTACTAATGGAGTATTCAAACATTACAGGATTATTTTTCCTATTCATCTGCATTAATTTACATTTATCTATATTTAGAGCTAGCTGCCATTCTTTACACCAATCACAAATCCTGTCCAAGTCATCTTGTATCCTCCTACAGTCACTCAACGACGACACCTTCCCGTACACCACAGCATCATCAACAAACAGCCGCACATTGCTGTCCACCCTATCCAAAAAATCATTTATGTAGATAGAAAACAACAGCGGACCTACCACACTTCCCTGGGGCACTCCAGATGATACCCTCACCTCCGATGAACACTCACCATCGAGGACAACGTACTGGGTTCTATTACTTAAGAAGTCTTCGAGCCACTCACATATTTGGGAACCAATCCCATATGCTCGTACCTTAGTTAGGAGTCTGCAGTGGGGCACCGAGTCAAACGCTTTCCGGAATTCAAGGAATATGGCATCCGTCTGATACCCTTCATCCATGGTTCGCAAGATATCATGTGAAAAAAGGGTGAGTTGCGTTTCGCAGGAGCGATGCTTTCTAAAGCCGTGCTGATGCATGGACAGCAACTTCTCTGTCTCAAGGAAATTCATTATATTCGAACTGAGAATATCTTCGAGAATCCTGCAACAAACCGATGTTAAGGATATTGGTCTGTAATTTTGAGGATACGTCTGCTCTACCCGTCTTATATTCAGGCGTCATCTGCGCTTTTTTCCAGTCGTTCGGGACTTTACATTGGGCAAGAGATTCGCGATAAATGCAAGCTAAGTAAGGAGCCAATGCAGTAGAGTACTCTCTGTAAAACCGAATTGGAATCCCATCAGGACCTGGCGATTTATTTATTTTCAACCCATTTCGCTGCTTCACAACCCCAAGGGTGTCTCTCACTATGTCCTCCACACGGGAAAATGTACGAGACTCAAACGGCGGTACGTTTGTACGATCCTCCTGAGTGAAAGATTCTTTTTACAGCAGCACGAATCTCTACTAACTTTTGCCTGTCCTCATTCTCCTGATATTTCTTGTACCGCGAGTGCAACTGCCTTTGCTTCCTGAGCATTCTCCGAATTGCGCTGTTAAGCCACGGTGGGTCTTTTCCATTCGTAACCCACTTTTTCGGCACATACTTGTCCAATGCGTGATTTACATTGTGTTTAAAATTTACCCATAATTCTTCCACGTCCATCGTACCGGAAGTAAATGAAGTCGATTCATTTACTAAGTGGGATGCTAACAACTGCTTATCTGCTCTTTCTAGTAAGAATACTCTCCTAACCTTCTTGACCGACTTTTTAACTTTCGTAACCATAGTCGTAATGACATCATGATCACTAATCCCTGCCTCAACACTGACACTGTCGATGAGGTCTGGTCTGTTCGTAGCTACCAGATCTACAATATTTCCATTACGCGTTGGCTGTCGATTTAGCTGCTCAAGACAGTTTTCGGATAATGTGTTCAAAAGTAATTCACACGACGGCTTGTCTGTACCACCTGTAATGAATCCATAGACATCCCAGTCTATACTAGGTAGATCGAAGTCGCCTCCGACTAATATTGCATGATCCGGGTACTTCTGCGATACAGAGTGTAGACTCCCTTTGAATGATTCTAGAACTGTCACGGTGGAACCTGGTGGGCGGTAATAACATCTAACAACTAACTTTATTTCTCCTGGCCCTGTTAAACGTGTCCAGATAACTTCAAAATCAGACTCCGACCTCAGTAGACACAATATTTTTGTCAACTGCAATGAAGACACCACCTCCTACGGTGTCTAATCTGTCTTTACGATACACGTTCCAGCCCTCACTAAATATTACAGAACTTTCTATCTCAGGATTCAGCCAGGTCTCAGTCCCGAGAATAATTTGCGCGCCACACGCTTCCTGGAGGGCAGTAAATTCAGGAACTTTGTTCCGAATACTCTGAAAATTTACTGCTAATATCTTGATAGCTGAAGCGTCTTTACACATGCTCTGAAAGAAGTGCAGCAAATTCCGTGGCCAGCACAATCTCCAGACTTGCCTCCAGTCGAGCACGCGTGGAATATTATGGGACGAGAAGTGACTCAAGCCACCAATCAACCAATAACTACACGAACTACACGAACAGGTCGAGCAGGTGTGGTGTAGCATATCCCAGGACATCTGTACGATAGACTGGATGCGAGAGTCGTCGCCTGCATTGCTGCCCATGGAGGGTATACTCGTACTAATAAGGATGTTTAAGCATGGCTCGATACTTGGTATTTCAGAACCGCTTGTGCTGTTAATCTGTAAATGTAAACATTTCATGTACTCCATACGCACTATTGCAACAATAAATCTCGAGTGAATTGGAAACCTCTAAAAGGCTATACTAACGTTTTTTCTGGCAGTGTATATGAGCAAAAAGTTAAGTACTAAGTTAAGTGCTAATTTGGTAATATGGATGCACTCCCGAGGTCTTACGTTGTTTTTATGATTTACTTTGACAAGCGCCAACAGAGCAGCGAATATGAGCATTCTGATTGCTATAGGAATATGCATCAGCTGGTTACAGAGAGGCAACTAACTCCTCAAAGAACTCAGACACTATATTAAGAACTATATTATATTATATTTGACGATAGCTAAGGGGTGACCCTGGTAAATGAGCCCTGGGTGTTGGGCTTGGCAAAAATTATTAACAGATACTGTTGGGAAAATGAGATTCCATAACTATTGGATTAAAATTTTGCTCAAGGAAATTTAAGCTTATTACAATGATTCTCAGTGTGCACAATTCGAACATGAATCTTAACTGTCCACGTGGGAAAAGCAACAGTTAATTAGGACAAATAAATGAGACAGAACAAGCACTAGACAACTTGGCAAAGCGTATTTCAGAAATAATTAATATCCTAAGAACTTGATCGTGGGAAACATGGCGTCTGGTGATCACACAGTGATTGGTAGAACACTACTTCTGCTCGCTTGGTCACGGATGAACCCTGACGAATTCAATGAGTGACGAAAAACGCCAAACTTCAGTCCTCCCTAATCAGCCATTACCGCCAGATAATTTCAATATAATCGGTATGCAGAGACGCGAGCTGTGTGCAGTCCTGATGGCTGCCACCGACACTATTCGTACAATGCACGCTCTGCCGCTCATAACACAAGGTCCGCACGCTGCTGCATTTCGTTGCTGAAGGCACTAAGTCTCCAGTCTTAACTCGGAACGAGTGTACTTTGAATTATTAGCGCCAAGTCTTCTCCTCGCAGTTCTAGCCCCAAAGTCTCTATCGCATCTCCTGTCCCTGCTCTGAGCAGAGTCTACACAACGAAACACAATTCTCAAATGATCAAAGGTGCAACAAATTCTGGCCGTTGAGGTAACTGTTAAGGTATTGTCTGTTATTTCTCTGAAGAACCAGTGTAAAGAGTTCGCCAATTGGCGGGCTTCCAGCCGACTCCATTTCTAGCAAAAAAATGTTTCAAATGGCTCTGAGCACTGTGGGACTCAACTGCTTAGGTCATTAGTCCCCTAGAACTTAGAACTAGTTAAACCTAACTAACCTAAGGACATCACACACATCCATGCCCGAGGCAGGATTCGAACCTGCGACCGTAGCGGTCTCGCGGTTCCGGACTGCAGCGCCCAGAACCGCACGGCCACTTCGGCCGGCTCCATTTCTAGCACATTAGTTCTACTATATGTCATCGATTACCTTTTCTAGTCCATAAATCCCTGGTTGTCTTAAGTACAAAATCCCCAAAAAGTCAGCTCTTAGTCTCCCAAGAAGGCCCAATAAGAATATCTCCCGCCATTTTCTGGAAAAAATCCTATTACCACGTTGGATGGCGTCAGGTTGACACAACTTGCTATCTCCAGGAGACCGAAAACACAGTAAACAAAGCTGAATAGCGAAGCTTCCATCCGAGCAGCAGACGACAAGAATCTCCTCTGTTCACCCATTCCACCTGCCTTCTGAGAAGTCATCCGAGAAGAGTACAATGGCCTCTGTGAAGCGTGCTTACCCTGATTATTAAACGGAAATTTACTTGTTACGGACGATTCCCTCCAGTGTTCAATATTCTTGTGTTTTTGGCGGGCGTGAGACGCTTGCACTGCCTTGCCACAGCTCATAAAAAAAAATTTCGGATCTACCGGAACGGCGCCCAGCGGAACAATGCTAGTCGGCAGAATACCTCCGCCCTGACTGACCAGGGCCATTACCCTTCCTCCTGTCGGTGCGAGTCTCAGAAGTCACCCTCACTCTTTTGAACATATCTCCGCAGGGATCTCAGCCTGCATCCCTGACTGTGGCACACCACTGACTCCTCAGACCAAGGCTCACAAGTGACACTGTTCCAGTTCCCTACCTGAACAGGTTAATGTTTACGATAAGATGGCTTGAATGAATCGCTGAAATCATTCCTGTAGTCAGCATCCATTGTATATCTAACGGTGTAAGAATGACTTAATTGAGATTAGCGGAATTTACAGAATCAGAATGAGAGGTGTCAGTCTGGGAAGGGACTGATACCTCTCAACTTTACTGGCTTTCTTTTGGAATATCGTGATTGTCGGTATTCTTATTTCATGTAGTAATCTGGCTTCTTTGACCAGAGATTTTAATGTAAATGAATCGAGCATGTCTCTCAGTGCAGACTGCCAACTTTTCTATAATTTTGTATAATGTTCTGCGTCAGTATTTCCTATTTGGATATGAATTTTGTGGCCAGATTTGCCTGACGCTCCAGTTCACCATCGCATCTGGGTTGAGAAGTCCATTACGTCCTAGCACATAACCTGTTTCGACAGATTTAGCCCACGGTTAAGTTTCCTCTTTTTGAGACATTATCAGAATAATTATTGGTAAGATACAAATACAAGATCTGGGATAAGAGCTGTACGTATGAGCCTCAAAGTTCGTTTTCTTACTAAGCACAACTAACGCTTGATACATGCGCACTCCGTTATAGCCAGCTTTGAGTATTACGTTTCCTCAGCTGCAGCAATATCGCTTGAACATTCGAAAATCCATCACCCGGGGACGCGATTACTGGAAAACTGGCACTGAGGCGATACCTCCTTATGCCGTGCCAGAACTCATTTTGCCCGACGTTAGTGCAGCAACTTGACATGGAATAGACTAAATAAACCGTTGGAAGTCTCCCTGCAGAAATAATAAACCATGCCGGCAGTACAGCCGTCCATAATTCCGGTAGTGTTGCCGATGCAAGATCTTTGACTTCTCGATTGTGTCCCGTAAATGTTGAATGGGATTCATGTCGGGTGATATGATTGGCCAGATCATACGTTCGAATTGTCCGTAATGTTCTTTAAACCAACCGCGAATAACTTTGGCCCGGTGAAATTGCATATTTTCATCCACAAAAATGCTGTTCATGAATGATTAGAAATCAAGTAGCTGAACGTAACCATTTACAGACAGTGATCGGTCCAGTTGGACAAGAGGATCCAGTCCATTCCATGTAAACACAGACAACACAATTATGAAGCCACCACCAGCTTGCACAGTGCCTGGTTGACAACTTGGCTCCGTGGCTTCGTGGGCGTCTCCGTCACATTTGACTCCTGCCATCAGCTCTTACCATCCGAAATCGGGACTCATCTGACCAGCCTACGGTTTTCGAATCGTTTAGAGTCCAACCAATATGGTCATGAGCGTAGGTGAGGCGCTGCAGGCGATGACGTGCTATTGACAAAGACACTCGGGCCGGTCACCTGCTGCCATAGCCCATTCACGACAGACTACATTGCACTGTCCTAACCGATACGTTCGCCGTACGCCCCACATCGGTTTCTGTGGTTATTTGACGCAGTGTTACTTGTCTGTTAGCACTGTCAGCTCTACGCAATGGCTTCTGCTCTAAGTCGTTAAGTGGGGGTCTTCGGCCACTGCGCTGTTCTTGGTGATATTTGGTATTCTCGACACGCTCTTGACACTTTGAACCTCAAAATACTGAATTACTTAACGATTTCCGAAATGGAATGTCTCATACGTCTAGCTCCAACTATCGTTCCGCCTTTAAAGTCTGTTAATTCCCGTCGTGCGGTCATAATGACGTCGGAAACCTGTCCACGTGAATCACGGAGTGCAACTAACAGCTCTGACAATGCACTGCCCTTTTGTACGTTGTGTACGCGATACTACCGCCATCTACGTATGTGTATGTCGCTATCCCAAGGCTTCTGTTACCTCAGTGTATATTTTATAGGATCACTATACGAAATATATTTCCACATTGCTTATATCGTAATAATTGTATATTAAATTTAAATAGCAGCTGTAACAGTGATAAGTAGGACGTTAATTTCAAATTAAAAATTATGGGCAAGAAATTGGGAAAGTGACGGCTACAGACTATTGTTAGGATCATTACTAGCATTCACATAGCATTATCCGGGAAGACGCTTAGAAACCCAAATCATGTTTGTTGTATTTGAGTTTTCAGTACAAAGACAAAATTTTGTAATTTCCATTCGTTAAAAAATTGTGAAAATCTTAAATGGGTTCCGGATGTTTAGAAAATTCAAATTAGAAATCTTGTTTTTATTGAGATGCTTCTGTTTTACTTGTCTTGTCATGCATTACTGCTTCATGTATGAGGTCTGGAGAATTCCACACCTGTTGACAATCCTAATGGCGAGGATCAGGTAGCACAGCCATTCATAGTTTCGTCAACTGAAAGACTTATTTTACCGTAAGCAGCTTTGAAGCCTAAGCTTGTTTTCAAATGAACAATTACTTTGAAAACGTTTACTTCTGCTCCAGTATAATGAAAAGATAAGGTGTTTAGTAATAAGAACAAACATACACGTGCATGAGGATGTGGGCCTTTCAATATCCATATTGTATATTTTCACATAATACTGAACTCTCGAATTTTCCTCGTAATACTGGAGATATGCTGTGAGAACTCTTTCACTTATCTGGAGATGGGCCGAAGAACTAACAACTAAATATCTGCACCGTCCTCTAAATTGTGACAGGAAGCAGTATCTTTACCTCATCATTAGAATCAACATATCTTACTGCTGTCCTATTTCAATTCTTACTTATGGCCATCGTCTACTTGTTTCGATCTTCGGTCCGAATACAGGTTTGACGCAGCTCTCCACGTCAGTTCATTTCCGCATAATTCCTGCAACGTATATCCAATTTGAAGCTACTTACCACGTTCACTCTTGATCCTCTACAATTTCTACACCCTACGCTTCCCTCCATTCCTTGATGCCTCAACTTACGTTCTCTCAATCGATTCCTGTTTTTAGTCAAGTTGTGCTACCAGCTCCGCTTTTCACCAACTTGATGAAGTACGTTCTCATTAGTTACTCTATCTACCCATCTAACATACAGCATTCTTCTGTAGTTCCACATATCAAAAGATTGTACTGCCTTTTTAACTAAATGTGTATATTTTCCACATTTCCCTTCCATGCAAGTCTAAATTCTAGGCAAATGCCTTCAGCAAACACTCCCTAACATTTAAATTCTTTTTAGATGTTAACTAATTGACAATTTTCAGAGGTAGTGATCTTGCTATAGATAGTCTACCTTTTATATCTTCTCCATGATGGCCATCAGCAGCTGGTTCTCTGCCCAAATAACAAAACTTATATACTTCTTTTAGTGTCTGATTTTCTAGTCATTTGATTTGACCCCATTGGCTGTTACATCGGTTATTAATGTACCAGAATTTCAAATCTGCAACGGCTTATTTCACGTTTACATTACTCTATGATCTTGCATTTTTAATAGCTTAAATATGTTACCTAGGCAAATGCTCTACCAAAATTTTATTACTCTACATTAATTATTTATTAGTGTTGCGATTTTTTTACCTGAAGTGTATTTATAATTAATTCTTTGAAGCCGGCCGGTGTGGCCGAGCGGTTCTAGGCGCTTCAGTCTGGAACCTCGCGACCGCTACTGTTGCAGGTTCGAATCCTGCCTCGGGTATGGATGTGTGTGATGTCCTAAAGTTAGTTAGGTTTAAGTAGTTCTAATTTCTAGGGGACTGATGACTTCAGATGTTAAGTCCCATAGTCTCTCAGAGCCATTTCAACCAATCGAATTCTTTGAAGATTCTTCGTAATCCTCGTATTGTACAGAGAACCTTAATATGAGTCCGATGATCAATGACTCAGTGTAGAAAATGAGTCTGACACCGTGATTGATTGTTGTTGTTGTTGTGGTCTTCAGTCCTGAGACTGGTTTGATGCAGCTCTCCATGCTACTCTATCCTGTGCAAGCTTCTTCATCTCCCAGTACTTACTGCAACCTACATCCTTCTGAATCTGCTTACTGTATTCATCTCTTGGTCTCCCTCTACGATTTTTACCCTCCGCGCTGCCCTCCAATGCTAAATTTGTGATCCCTTGATGCCTCAGAACATGTCCTACTAACCGGTCCCTTCTTTTTGTCAAGTTGTGCCACAAACTCCTCTTCTCCCCAATTCTATTCAATGCTTCATCATTGGTTATGTGATCTACCCATCTAATCTTCAGCATTCTTCTGTAGCATCACATTTCGAAAGCTTCTATTCTCTTCTAGTCCAAACTATTTATCGTCCATGTTTCACTTCCATACATGGCTACACTCCATACAAATACTTTCAGAAAAGACTTTCTGACACATAAATCTATACTCGACGTTAACAAGTTCCTCTTCTTCAGAAACGCTTTCCTTGCCATTGCCATTCTACATTTTATATCCTCTCTTTTTCGACCATCTTCAGTTATTTTGCTCCCCAAATAGCAAAACTCCTTTACTACTTTAAGTGTTTCATTTCCTAATCTAATTCCCTCAGCATCACCCGACTTAAATCGACTACATTCCATTATCCTCGTTTTGCTTTTGTTGATGTTCTCCTTTCAAGACACTGTCCATTCCGTTTAACTGCTCTTCCAAGTCCTTTGCTGTCTTTGATAGAATTACAATGTCATCGGCGGCCCTCAAAGTTTTTATTTCTTCTCCATGGATTTTAATACCTACTCCGAATTTTTCTTTTGTTTCCTTTACTGCTTGCTCAATATACAGATTGAATAACATCGGGGAGAGGCTACAACCCTGTCTCACTCCCTTCCCAATCACTGATTCCCTTTTATGTCCCTCGACTCTTATAACCGCCATCTGGTTTCTGTACAAATTGTAAATAGCCTTTCGCTCCCTGTATTTTACCCCTGCCATCTTTATAATTTAAAAGAGAGTATTCCAGTCAACATTGTCAAAAGCTTTCTCTAAGTCTACAAATGCTAGAAACGTAGGTTTGTCTTTCCTTAACCTTTCTTCTAAGATAAGTCGGACGGTCAGTATTGCCTCACGTGTTCCAACACTTCTACGGAATCCAAACTGATCTTCCCCGAGGTCGGCTTCTTCTATTCGTCTGTAAAGAATTCGCGTTAGTATTTTGCAGCTGTGACTTATTAAACTGATAGTTCGGTAATTTTCACATCTGTCAACACCTGCTTTCTTTGGGATTGGAATTATTATATTCTTCTTGAAGTCTGAGGGAATTTCGCCTGTCTCATACATCTTGCTCACCAGATGGTAGAGTTTTGTCAGGACTGGCTCTCCCAAGGCTGTCAGTAGTTCTAATGTAATGTTGTCTACTCCCGGGGCCTTGTTTCGACTTAGGTCTTTCAGTGCTCTGTCAAACTCTTCACGCAGTATCACATCTCCCATTTCATCTTCATCTACCTCCTCTTCCATTTCCATAATATTGTCCTCAAGAACATCGCCCCTGTATAGACCCTCTATATACTCGTTCCACCCTTCTGCTTTCCCTTCTTTGCTTAGAACTGGGTTTCCATCTGAGCTCTTGATATTCATGCAAGTGGTTCTCTTTTCTCCAAAGGTCTCTTTAATTTTCCTGTAGGCAGTATCTATCTTACCCCTCATGAGATAAGCCTCTACATCCTTACATTTGTCCTCTAGCCATCCCTGCTTAGCCATTTTGCCCTTCCTGTCGATATCATTTCTGAGACGTTTATATTCCTTTTTGCCTGCTTCATATACTGCATTTTTATATTTTCTCCTTTCATCAATTAAATTCAATATTTCTTCTGTTACCCAAGGATTTCTACTAGCCCTCGTCTTTTTACCTACTTGATCCTCTGCTGCCTTCACCATTTCATCTCTCAAAGCTACCCACTCTTCTTCTACTGTATTTCTTTCCCCCATTCCTGTCAATTGTTCCCTTATGTTCTCCCTCAAACTCTGTACACCCTCTGGTTCTTTCAGTTTATCCAGGTCCCATCTCCTTAAATTCCCACCTATTTGCAGTTTCTTCAGTTTTAATCTACAGTTCATAACCAATAGATTGTGGTCAGAGTCCACATCTGCCCCTGGAAATGTCTTACAATTTAAAATCTGGTTCCTAAATATCTGTCTTTGTAATTTGCGTGTGTCTTTCAAATGGATAGACTGCAATTATGCGCCATCGTAAAACTATTTCTTTTTGGATACTTTATCACCAAAGAAAATTAATTAATTGATCTTGTAGTTTAAAAAGGTGTCTGATCCCAGGTAAAATGCGCACCAAAGTTGCTACCACAACTAGAAGCGTACAGGCAACACGGCAACAACTGAAAATTTGCACCAAAGCGAGACTGGTACCCACTTAATGTTTCATGTTTTCCAATAGTTCTACCGTGGGTATCTCAGAATATCACGACCGATAGGATAGGATTTGTTGGAGGACCGCGGCATACCCGCTACAAGGACTATGCGAGAACTGAATCGAATGCACTGAAATGAAGTGAATGGATCGGTGGAAACGAAGTCAGTGAAGATGCAATGCAATGAAGCGACATATGTGCAAACCGGCCCCAGTGCTGCGTCTGCAGTGTAAAAGATGTGTTGGAACAACTGGAAGCTGGTGCCAGACTGGTACCCGAACCTCGACTTCCTTCATTTCACGATAAGTTGTTTTACCCATTAGGCTGTCTAACCTACCCGCAATCTTAATCCGAAACTTCCATCATTACTGCTGAAAAAAAAGAAACTGCATTCTGTGCTGTTAAACGATAGGTAATTAAACGTTTATGAAATAGTGGACATGATAGAGGTAGATTAACTCTAAAATGAGCCGTGCATGAAGGCTACCACGTCTATTGAACGCGGAAGAGATCCCTAGTGCAAAAACGAATTTTCCGGGAAAATTTAGAGCAATCTGAACGTATTCCAGCCGTTTTTGTCACCCCATTTCTTATTGTGGACTAGTCGTCACCCATCACGTTACACCAAAAAGGGAAGAAAAATCGAAGCACTGGCTGGAAGTCCGTAGTTTTGTATCCTAAGAAATGCAATCGTTATGAAGTACTGGGGAGGTTATTATCAGTATGTTCTGGGATTCCAAATGGATTCCTCTTATAGATTATATGCAGAGGGTGACAAAAGAAGCACTGAATAATATCAAGTCTTTTGCATTGAATTTCATAAAATAAATTGTGTGAGGAGGCCTGGTTAGAAACGGAAAAGTACTATCTTTTTCCAGAAAATGTACCCATTGGATATGCGGTTTCCGTTTCCTTCGCTACCTGTGCCGCGAGAGCGAAAGAAGTTGCTCTGTACTGGTTGGATCGATTTTTTAATGCCAAGGAATGGGGCAGCCGTCAGTTAAAATGGAAGCTGATACAGGGGAAGATACAGCCTTCGCATCCGGATCTGTGGGTGACCATGCTGTTGGCCACCAGTAAGTTAACTGCTTTCATGAAACCAACGTGACGTATGAATGCAGTTGGCAAAATGGGGAACCCAAACCTCTAAAATCAAATAATGACACGTAACCATTTGTTACGTACAATGGAATTGATTTATTTCTGTTTATATTATAAAAGGCTGATAAAACACAGGTTCGCTACTATCTCTCACTTCGACACCATAGGCTGATTCCCACTGAACCGTTGAATCAAGTATCGCAAAAACATTAGCTGCCGACAATGACAAGCTAATTATCTTTGTCTGAAGCTTGGGCAGGTGGAATTACGAGGTAAAGGGAACTGGTAACCAGTGGTGATATTACCTCATGAAGATTCGGAGGAGGTGGCCAAAGCCTGACGCGACTCTCTGGAGCAGCCCCCAGAGGAAGCCGAGCGTGCTCAATCGGAAACCATTTCAATTTAATGCTTACGCTCGCTTCTAGATAATCATAGCATTTCTGGACACAAAGAGCTGGTGTACTATACAGTGCTAACATGAAATCACGCAAAGCATACGTAATTAGCATGACAGACTCGTGAGAAATCTGGACTAAATGAGCTAAACGACTGGGAGCTAATCAAGTCAGAGTCGTTCTCGTATTACGTCCACGCTGTAAGAGTGACGTAAGCGGTCCTCCCGTCTGCCTGGACTCGATACCAATACAACTGCCAGTAGCATGAGATGACACTCAGACTTCAGCAGGTGTCAATTTGCTTCCTAAGGCTGATAGACACAAAAAGTAGACCGACGACGGCGGGGAAATAGTCGTTAATCAGCCTTACGACACTTCTTTTTAACGGAAATGTAGCGGGAGATCCCTCTGCGCAAGGCAGCTTTGGCGTGTCCAAGGGTGACAAGGCTTTTGTAATGAAGTGTCTATTATCTTAGTTAATCTCTTAAGTACGTGAAAGTGATAACTGTGCAGTAACAGTTTCTCAGGAACATACTGATATGGCTAGTCGAAGCTTAACCCTCCCAATTGACGCAAAATTAGCCTATCAATGAATATGAAGTATTAATTAATGCTCATTCAAAACTTTATAAAAGTTATCGGATCTGTATTCATCTCTGAATCACTCCTTACAGCTAATGCTTTCCATTAATCCTTTGTTCTCTGTTTTCCTCAGAGAAATGAGTCTTCACAAATTGTCAACAAAGATGTTTCGGCAGTTAGAAGCAGAAGTAGGAATCGTTGTAAATTTCCCTGTGTTCAACCATTTTGCACCCTCTGACTTGCACCCATTCCCACATATAAAAATATCGGTGATTAGAAAACGTTTGAGTCCAATGAAAACATTGTGGTAACCACTGATACACACATTGAAGACTTTCCAAAATCATATTTTATGGACGGAATACAACCTCTCGAAAAGGTTTACGAAAGTATGGTGACTTCAAAAGCGGCAAAGTCAAAATAAGATAGTACGTGTCCTAGGAAATCACAATTTTCAGTTATTTCAGGCGTAGAAATTTTAGATTTGTTCTCAGAGTTTGAAAGTGTTTTCTCTGTTAGGAGCTGAAATTGTCCAACTATATGTCATTTGGTCTACTATATTTTCAATATGTCTGTGTGACAGTGATTTCCATTGGCGCTGTTCGGTGATGTTATTCATAAAGAATAGAAAAAGTATGCCAGTGTTGAGGCGGAGACACCAAGGGGCAGGTTCAGCAGCGTGGTCGGAAAGGATTTTATTTTTCTGGGCAGTTGTGTTTTAAGCGCGTCTGTTGTCTGTTAAGTGTAGATGGCAGTAACGGATGCAGTGTCCTGTTTGTGCTGAATCGAGATGAGGGGCAGAAGAGGACGAAAACCAATGCCAGGTTCCCGAATAGGACCAGGGGAATTTACCGAACTTAAAGTCTTCATCCGGAGACGGATTATCATCAACAGTGTCACGTGCCCTCACGCCATTAGACACTGCGGAGAAGTTTGGAATATAATCAAAGACATTGACATAAATCCGTAGTCTGGTAATCAGAAACTTAATAGCATCTCGACTCCACCCCCTATCGGCCAAATACTGACGGTGAACTTTCTTCCCCCGTCGGGATTCTAACTGGCTTACCTCAGAGTCGAGCGGCGTCGCACGGGCGTACGTTAGCGACCTCGGCCGCGGAGTCGGGTGCGCTACGTTGCATCTCTCTTTCATTGTTTTCAGGCGTTAGATATTGTATAGGACTGACTCGATGCTAAATTCTTTCTTGCAAAAACTCTTTTAGACGAGTCTATTTGTCCGGAAGTGTACGTTTTGTCTGTGAGCGAGATTCGCAGCCAATGTTCTTGAAGAAGAAGTTTTACACTTGCTCAAATTGAACAGGGCACCAGGACCCAACTGAATATCTGTCAGATTACATATATTCAACTTACAGCTGCGTTTCCCCCTCTTATAATACAATGCAGATCATTTGAACAAAAATCTGTACCGAATGGCTGAGAGGACGCACAATTCTCACTCGAACACGGGTTATGTAAAGTGACCAACTAAAGCAGCGTCCAGTGTCATTGACATACAGCTGTTGTACCATATTAGAACATATTCTGAGGGAAAGCGTAATGCGATATCTCGAACAGAACTGCCTCCTCTATGCGAAACATCACGGATCCCAAACAAATCAGTCATGCGAAACCCAATTTGGGCTTTTCTCGTGTGACAACTTGAAGGCCGTGTCTAACGGCCGTAGGTGTATTCAGTAATAACAGATTTCCAAAAGCGTTTCAGTCAGTACCATTCGGCTCTTATTAAAGAAAGTAAGATTGTATGGCGTATCAAACAAAGTTTGTGTCTGGATTGAGGTTTGCTAGGTAAGGTGGAAGCAGCATCATGTTATCCTTCATGGAGAGTCATCAACGGATGTAATGGTATCCCGAAGCAAGCCACAGGCAAGAAGCGCTTTGAGATCTTTTCTGCTCGTTTTGTGTATTTTTCAATGGCTTCGCTGATCACATTAGTGCTAACCTAGTAACGGCCTTATATATATATATATATATATATATATATATATATATATATATATATATATATATATTCAATTACAGGCTCATAATGAGATCGTAATAATAAAACAATAACACATAAAATTTATGAATGCCGAATCACTGTAGTTATGGTGTAGAATGTTCATATAGATATATCTGAACATTCTACACCATATATATATATATATATATATATATATATATATATATATATATATATATATATATATATATATATATATATATATATATATATATATTCGTTATTGTTTTATTATTACGATCTCATTATGAGCCCGTAATTGAATTTGATAACTATGCTTTTACTGTAGATTGATCTACAAGTAATCTATTCACATACCTTCACAGTACCTAAAGCTATATCTAACAAACAGTTATTTACACCGAGGCGACGAAAATCATGGAATAGCTATATGCACATACACAGACGGCGGTAGTATGGCGTGAACAAGGTACAAAACAGCAGTGCATTGGCGGAGCTCTCATTTTTACTCAGCTCATTCATGTGAAAAGATTTCCGGCGAGATTATGGCCGCACTACGGGAATTAACACACTTTGAACGCGGATTGGTAGTTGGAACTAGACACATGAGTCATTCGATGTCGGGGCCGACGGCCTTCACTTAACGACCGTGAGCAGCAGCGTTTTCGTAGAGTTGTCAGTGCTAACAGACAAGTCACACAACGTGAAATAACCGTAGAAACCAACATCAGACGTATTACGATCGTATCCGCTAGGATAGTGCTGCGAAATTTGTCGTTAATGGGCTATGGCAGCAGGCGACCGACCTGTGCGCCTTTGCTAACAGCACGACATCGCTTGCAGCACCTCTCCTGGGCTCGTTATCGTATCGGCTTGACTCTAGACGACTGGAAGACCGTGGCATGACCAAATTGGTCCCGATTTCATTTGATAAGAGCTGGTAGCGATGTTCGAAAAAGGCGCAGACCGCATGAAGCTATGGACCCAAGTTGTCGACAAGGCACTATGCAAGATGGTGGTTGCTCCATAATGGTATCAGCTGTGTTTATATGGAATGGACTTGGTCCTCTGGTCCAAATGAACCGATCATTGACTGTAAATGGTTAGAGACCATTTTCAGCCATTCATGGACTTCTGTTCCCAAACAGCAATGGAATGTTTATGGATGACAATGTGCCATGTCATCGGATCACAGTTGTCCGCGTTGAGACTGAAGAACATTCTGGACAATTTGAGCGAATGATCTAGCCACTCAGATCGCCCGACAGGTATCTTACTGAATATTTATGGGACATATCGAGAGGTCAGTTCGTGCAAAAATCCTACAGCGGAAACACTTTCGCTGTTGTGGACGGCTGTAGTGGGTGCAGGGCTCATTATTTCTACAAGGGACTTCCATCGACTTGTTGAGTCCAGGCCACGTCGAGGTACTACACTAAACTGGGTAAACCTATATTAAAAGACATCCCATGACTTCTTTCATTTGTTATTAGGGAAGCTATCGTAGTTTCGAAGACATATGATGCACCGAACTATCGCCGTTAATCTACGCACTTCCCTTCTTGAATAAAGTTCTCATTCTGTAGCGGAACCTGCACTGACAAGAAACTCCCTGGCGGAGAAAAACCGTGTATCGAACTCGGTAACTGTACCTTCGCGGGCAAGTGCTCCATCGACTGACTATCCAAACACAACAGACGATCTGTCCTCAGAGCTGTACTTCGTCCAGTACCTCATCTCCAACATTTCAAATTTTATAGAATCTCTCCTCCGAAACGAAAAGAAATGAACGTATGGTGTTATTGACCGGAAGACCCACCTGGGGTAGGGATGGCGGCTATCGCTGACACAACCGATTTACAGTTACACCGGTTATTTCATCTGCAGTTTAACCTGACTGCTAAAACCGTTCAAAATAACAGGTTTTAGAAATAAACCAATTTCGCTTTTTTATTGATATGATTTCCAACAATCAATGTAGACATTGCACGGAAAATTAAAAACCGGCCGAAGTGGCCGTGCGGTTCTAGGCGCTGCAGTCTGGAACCGCGAGACCGCTACGGTCGCAAGTTCGAATCCTGCCTCGGGCATGGATGTGTGTGACGTCCTTAGGTTAGTTACGTTTATGTAGTTCTAAGTTCTAGGGGACTAATGACCTCAGAAGTTGAATCCCATAGTGCTCAGAGCCATTTGAACCATTTTTGAAAATTAAAAAGTATACGATTCCTTTATACTTTTTGCGTTATACGTTTCAAGATATTCAGAACCAAAATAATGAATAAAACAGGTAAATAAAAGAAAAATTGGTTCATCCACCATTCGCTGCTTTTCTCGAAAAGTGATGATGAGTTGAATATTACAAAAAATACAACAGTATTCCCTACCTGATTATAATTTTTCATGTCACTTTGTGATCGAGGGTCATATCACTGTTTAGGTATTACGAGTAGGCACTGTTAATGGGTGTAAACAAAGGTTGGAGAACTTGTGACAGAGCAAGATGGGATATTTTTACCTCCCCTCATGTTTTGCCATTTGCCTCCTTAAATTCGTTTTTTCAATTTGAATACACATACGTGACCATGAGTATAATCTGCATGTTCATAAAAGAGAAAGGGTGGCCCTCAGTTATCAAGAATATAACACCAGATCTAATTTTGTGCTTAGTTTTATGTATGTAATAGATTTTATAATTTATTTCGACTATTCCTAGTCAGTATCTTTTGTAATAGGGTGAAATTAGTAAGTGTTTCGTTACTTAAATTATATTGTTGATGTGTAAACAAATATAAATCCTGCACTAATTATAAACATTTGGAGGAACAACTAATAGTATTCTCAAAGGATCTATTTTGCTCTATTTGAAAACATGTTAGCAAAGTCTACCCTTAATAAATTCCAAAGTAATTAATAGTTTTGTCAAAAGTATTGTTTGCATAACGATGTCTGTTAATTTCATCATTTAAACAAATAATTCGGCCTAACTCTTGTAGTAGAAGAAACTGTTAAAAATGACCAATTTTTTTATGTCTACAGTTAATCGAATTACGTTTCAATTGTAATTTCTGTAAATTCAACATCAAACAATGTGCAGTTTCAGTGCCCATCATTGTGAGTATATATAAGGACCCAGTTTTTGGTCCCGAGACAGTCAGTCCACGGCTAAGTTTCAGACAAGAAGCCTGTGTACGTTAGAACCACAACAATGCATCAACTTAACTGTTAAATAAGTGTTACACCAATATTCCATGTGTTAAAGCAATGACAGTGTCCGTTAAACTTATCTGAAAGACTGTGAAATGTGTGGCTAGGTTTTTACTGCTCGTAGATGCTCAACAGTAAACTATTGTAGCAGTACGTGGATGTTTTCTTGCAAACTATTAATGAGGCTTACCGAAAGTTAAACAATAGTGCACTGGCCATATAATTGTGTATTATTGGGGGGTTGTGAACAGTGAAAGCAAAGAAATGTGAAACACAGGTTAGCACCTGTCAGCTACATTATTTACAGTAGTCAGTGTCGAAACTACAAACTCCATTTTTCAGCCAGTGTAGCAACGCAGTACGTCGACACCGAGGGCAATCAACGAAGAAATAAAGCAGACGAACGTCACAAACTCTCTTTTTGTGCTAAACGCCACAGCTAGGGCATGGCATATTATGTAGACACAGGTAGCATATCAACAAATTTCTGTTTTTTTATAAATTATCAATGAAATCTAAGTTTTTAATTCATTATTAATGCTGTAACTTACTTTTCTAATTTCTAATTATTTCATAGGAATGGCTAATAAAAAATATAGTCCCGTCAAATAGTAGATATACCTTGCAAAGGGTGGGGTAGAAGAGTTTATTTTTTCAACTCGTTCATGTGGTTGGAAAGATTAGATAACCGAGTTTTGCCAACAAAATTTCGCTTGAGAAAACTTTCTGCAGTCAAAAAACTTCGAAAATTTCGTACTTTTTTCAGTTTATACAAAATATCTCAGTTTCATTTGCTCCTATCGCTTTAACGTCTTGTTTCTTTTTCAAAGAGCACAAAATTCTCTACAAATTTGATTCTTGCCATTTTTTTCTACTCCCAATATCTAAGGCGGTACAGCGCCTCGAAAATACCAATTTTTCAATTTTTGAGCATAGTGGCAAGATACCTAATTTTTGAACACTATTTTTTCAGGTTCTGTTTGTGTAGTATGAATACATTATACATCATGTTATAAGTTGGAATTTACCACCTCACTTTCAGGCATTCAATTTCTCTGTATGCAACATGAGGATTGCTGGGCACCCAACTATTGTGATTCTTACATCACTACCTGAAGTTCACTATGGGTCACCTCAGCCCTGGTATTTGTAAAACTATAAATATAAAAATACATCATTAAGAGACATAAACACACACACACACACACACACACACACACACACACACACACACATACACACGCACACAAAATAAATTGTCTCAGGAAACTGAACTATTATTAGCTGCAATAAGCAACCTAATTAGGTAGGTAATTATTCTTGTGAATAAAAGCCGCACAGTTGACATTAAAAATAAGTAGTTATATTACAATTAAAATGTATTGTCTGTTACTAAAAAATGTTGACAGTTCTGGGTGTGTAATACTTGTAATATTGCACTTAACCGCACTTGAGACAGATATGAGCATCACTTCCAACGTTTTGATGGGCCAGGTTTCTCAGTGTCACCAGAAATACCTTGAGTTACGGATTCAGGGTCTGTACATAGAGTTGATCCCAGATTGACCTCTTCTTTAAACAGCGAGTCAGCCTTAGCAAGTTCATTGGTTTCGTCAGCGGTTTCCTCAACATCCTCCATAACATCTTCTTCACTGTCTTCATACAAAAATGTTGGCACGTTTTCACAGTTGACCCCAATACATTTCTTGCAAATTGAAGAACATTTCAAACCCACTTTTCTGCAGGAGAACGCTCCGCCACAGTTCAGCTTGCATGAGCATGAAACAATGTGAATAAGTGCTTCAGGTGCTGGATCTTGGCTCATTATAATGGGTATTGGACCGTGGTCACTGTGATTCCAGCCCCATTTCTCAGGAGGTCCCCAGTTTCCCATCCAACTTTGGACTTGTTGGTAAGTCTGCAACTAATGATGTTGTGCAGCATCTTGTGCAAGTGGCAACCGTGCAAGATTCAGTCTGCTTTTTGTGGCAGACTTGGCGAATAGCTGGTACCGCAAATGGTCTAGTGTGTGGGAACTGCTGACACCTCCACTATACAATGCGATAGTAACCTGTTCTCCTGCAGTTATTATTTCTTCACCGGTAGCATGTGGTTTATTGAAAGTGCAAAGCGCTGAGGTTAGGTGTTCATTTTTCGCAACAATATTGCAGCACTTAATTTTTCCTTGACCAAAAAAAGCAGATGTTGTATCACATCCGCTAAAGGCGTGAGTGAACAGAATATATTCACTGTCAAACTTGTAAGATGCAGTGGGAAACCACTTGTCTTCTGCATTTCCTCTTCCTGGCTTTAAGAAAAATAAGTTTTTAATGCCTTGCCCCCAACCGGTCATGAGCACAAGCAGGTCAACATCTTCTCCTATAATGACAACACTTCCAAAATCTTTGGTTCTTGAAATGGCAGATGTTACAATTATAACGTCAGCATCTTCTTGTGCCTGGTGCACTTCAACGCTAAACTCCAGAAATTCCATTTTAAGAAGTGTAATCAAACACATCTTGTTTCGTTCGTTGTACAAGAACTTGTCCTGAGGGACTTGGTTCACCATATCTGATTCAACCACAACGTCAACCGAAGAATGTTGTTTGGACCTACGAATCCTCTCAGCACTCTTTGTGCTACATTTGCCTCCCTCACATGGATACCCATCAAATACAATAGCAAACTGAGATCCAAAATGGCGTTGCAGGTAAGAAACATAGCTTTGGGCTATTGACTTGAAGCAAACATTTTGAGTCCAAGTCACTTTGTGGATAAGGAACCCTCCATCAATGACAAAAAATTTACTCGGTCCACCTGACTTCACATCTTCCACTGGAACGAAGGCATTGTAGAATGAAGATTTCGTTCCTTTTCGCATGTCTTTTTCTGAGAATAGGGACATTGGGTAAGGAGCAAGTTCATATTTCAGAAAGGCTTTTAACTCTTCTTCATTTTGTTTCATTAAACAAATCCTTTGGAAAAGAGTTAAAGGATCAACAGGAGTAATTTTAGTGCTCCCAGCTTTTACAGAATTGAACGCAGAAAGGAGAGCCACAACTTTATCTTTTCTACGGAAATTTACATCGTGGAAATTTTCACCAACTATTCTTTGCTCGAAATTTGAAAAATTGGTATTCTTTGACGCGCTGTAGCGCCTTTGATATTGGGAGTAGAAAAAATGATAAGAATCAAATTTGTAGAGAATTTTGTGCTCTTTAAAAAAGAAAATAGACGTCAAAGCGATAGGAGCAAATGAAACTGAGATATTTTGAAAAAACTGAAAAAAGTCCGAAATTTTAGAAGTTTTTTGACTGCAAAAAGTTTTCCCAAGAGAAATTTTGTTGGCAAAACTTGGTTTTCTAACCTTTCCAACAATATGAACGAGTTAAAAAAATAAAGTCTTCTACCCCACCTTTTGCAAGGTGCAGGCTTTTTTCTGACAGTTTCACTGGACTAATAAGCTTTTGTGTAAAATTTATAGTGTTTGTTTTCTTTAATTATTCTGAATGAAAAAGCCGTTCAATCTTTACTTTTTAATGGAAATTTTTGCTAATAAAAGCAAAAATGCTCTTTTGAAGCCTTCATATTAATAATTTAGATAATGGACAAAACAAAGAAGAAAAACAAGACAATAGTTAAAATATCAGTAACGAATTAATCCAATGGTGAATATTTATTGTCATATCTGTTCATGAATACTCATTGTATAAAAATGTGTTGATTGGTAAGTCGCCTCCTTTCTTCTGAAACAATATCATTCAAAAATTGTGTCAATCTTTCAGAAGCTATTACAGAATGTCATACGAAATTCCCTTTTCTAAAATAGTCTTATCTAAAATCAAAAATTTCGCACCACTGACACGGCAAATTGGTATATCGGGTTTATTCCCTGTTATCAGTAAAAAGAAAAATATCTTTTATAGCTGAGAGGAAACAAATACCGAAATATAACTGCTAGCCAGAACTAAAATACTGGTATTGGTTTTAAGTGGCCAGTTTTTCCAAACCATGATCTTGGATTTTTCGGCTGCCTAGTGCAAGTCTTTTTATATGAAACCACTTCAGTTATATGCCATTTGATGATGATGAAGACAACACAATACCGAGTCCTCGAGGTGATAAAATCTTCGACTCTGCCGGGAATTGACTGGGATTCCTGCATGACAGTCAGCCCTGCTGACCACTTTTTTTAATGTTTTCTTCAGTCTCTGAGGGGGACAAATCAGCTCCTGAGGCGGACAAACTTATGAGACTATGAGGACATTTGCGGGCGAAAGATAAAGGGCCGTGTTCTTGTCTCGGTCCGGCACACGGTTTTATTCTGCCAGGAAGTTTCACTTCACTTCTTGTGTGCTTTGTAATTCTTTATTGAAGACACAATTTTTGTAGGCATACAGCACACACAAGCTGAGACACAGGCTCACCTACTGTTAGAAAATCCAGAAAATTCACCCGGAAGTTTTGATTTTACTGAAACTTTACATTGAAAAGATAAAATCTGTCTTTGAATCTGAATAACCTATGTTTTGACTTAGCTTTTAGTAAGCAGAAATACTGCATTAATTCTATACTGAACGTACTGATTTGATCAGATACATTGAAACTAAATGATTAGTGGTTGTATATAACTTAAAACATGTAGTGAGAGCAAATCATTGCTGAAAGCCTTAAAGGCCAAGTAGATAACAACTTTTACGACAGTTCCAGTTGTACCATTATATTAAAAACATCAAAGCTTTGAAGGACTGTCAATTATGGCTTTAGAATTACTGTTAATGCAGAACGTATCTCAACAAAGTTCATCAGAGAATAACAGGACATACAGTAAATAATTGGATTCAGGGCAAATTCAAGTCAATCGAACGCATGGAAACATTTAACAAGATATACGGACACAAATTCACAAAAAATATTTATCTTCAACCATTGACAATAGACAATCGAAACAAACGATAACTCTCGCCTTTTATGTCGATGGGTGGATTATGCATGCTAAGTTCGTCAGTGTTCAGAACCGCTGTGCACCTTGTACAGCGTAAATATGGTCCGCATGTTCTTCTTGCATCCAGGCTTTATTACGCGCAATGATTATTCGAGAAAGCTATACGAATTAAACAGTGTACCTCCGCGGTTAATATCCTTTGGAATAAGCTGAATCCGGTTTTATTTTATCAGGTCAATGATTACTCCCAGCCCCACATGCTGCGCCAACGTGTCGCATCGTATCGCATACTCGATAAAAACTGTTTCAGTGCCGTTATCTTTTAAGATTACAACTCATGGACTCATATAGAACAAGCCTAACCAGCGTGAGATTACGCCCACTTTGCTACATATAATCTCTCTGAATGGTTCACTAAACATTTTACTAATAAAAAATTTAATTTAAAAAGAATAAAGAAATAAAGTCTAAATAATTATACAGAGCTTACATGTATTCATTATACACACCCGACAGTGTTGTATAGAGAAAAAGATGTTTGTAAAATGTATAGTAACTGTGTACTAGATGTATGTAGTAGTGTTGCTACGTTACAACCCAAGACATTTCGAAATGATACAGGTATCGATAATGAAGTACTACCTGAAACAAGTTTAATAGATGTTCAGTCAGGTCTCTATAAGATCTGAAATGTGGAACGATTGTTAGCATGTCTTATAAGCTGTGAAATGTAAAACTGTGCACTTTACAAAACACAGTAAAGTAGTATATTAAGACTGAAATAATTATCAGTTACATTTGGAATCATTTTACTTACCAAACTCTCACGCCTCCTATCTTAGAATATTGTGTGAGACTCATATCATGCAAGAAAGTGCTGAACGTATGCTCAGAAACACGAACTGACAAACGTTTGAAGACAGACGTCAACTACCCCGTGAAAGCTTACTTGTAAATGTATCTCCGAGCCAACCGTCTCACTTCACGTGTAAACAATGTACAAGAACAGTGGTTTATTGGGATTTGTGTTATGGATCTTAACACGACGATGACTTGTGTACATGTCGGAGGACTCTTAAAGTTTGTCATGTTCCAAAGCACAGTCGTTTCCAGTACATCAGTTGATGACGGTCTTAGGGTCGAAATTGCAACTGTCAAGATAGAGACTTTCTACAGTCAATGAAGGATAAATTATTACGTCTTTTTAAGAAACTTTTTTACAAATTTGTTCCAGAATCAGTATTAAGTGAACAATCTAGAAGTAAATTACTGTCCCCTGCGTATAGAGTCATTAGATGCCATGAATACAATATTATCCTAATTAAAGAGCCTACAGAAGAATTTTAGCACTCTGTTCGGGATGAAACTGACAGGAACACTAACTTTCGGTGCGATGGGAAGTGAGCTGTACCATGCACTTCACAGTGCTTTGCAGTGTTTTCCTACTCAATACGAAATTTCCTTAGTGTTACAGCCCTGTTTTATTTGTATTACAATCGACATATGCTAGTATTTCTTGAAGAACATTGACTGTGTACGGGATTAGCTAAGGAACGAGCAAACTAACCATTCATTCCCAGACCCTAGGTGCAGCATTATGTTGATACGACTTTATGTCTAGCGACGTAAATTCGACTTTATGTCTAGCGAGTAAATTCATTTGGGTGTGTGTTTTACGTACGTCTTAAAAGCGCCGAATTGTACCCACTAAACTAGCGCAACGACATGCTGGCAATGAATAGACTCTACTTAGCGATAGCTCAGTCTTCCGGATTTTGGTTATTGCTCACTTTCGTCGCGAAGAAAGAGCTACAGGATTTCAGAGCGCATTAGAAACAAACTTGAAAGAAATACAATAAAAATCTCTATCAATAGCGCAAAGCTATGACATTGTATCAATAATGCAGTTCTTAAAACTGACAAGCTCAGTCTTTAGTAAGGCTAATCTCAAAGTGTTGTGTTAATGATTGCGACAGGAAAAAATATTAGCTTCTAATGACTCACCAGGTGCATCAGGAGGGCGACAGAAAATGAGAGTTCGGGAGGTACAGATATCAACATTCTGTGGGATGTGTGGATTACACTTCGTAAAATGGGCATCATCGACATTCAGTAAGTGATCAGAACAAGCCAAAACTTGCACCAAGAACACGGAGTGAAAAATGGCGTGCCGCAATGATCATAAAGGTTTGCACCATCACGATCGAAGGCGACCTCCTGGGATTTACAAAGTGTGCATGACTTCAGTTAGGTATCATTTCTAGAATGCATACAGAATCATATTGATGTAACGGGGTGATGAGAACTGATGATATGTGATGACATGCAACCGAATGCGAAAGTCTATCGTGGAGCTTATCGTGAAACTGGCTATCGTTTATGGCGTAGGTGCAGATAGTGCGATAACATGTTTTATAGGCATGGAAAAACAGACAACCAGAGGCTGAATTTGTCCAGTGGTTGCATGTAGTATGAACTGGAATGTCACGCACTGTTCAGGAGGTATAATTTTCTTTAACAGAGTATGATTTATATACGCAGGCCAGGAATCAAGCAAAAGCAAGTTATTTAGACTAGTTATTGGCCAAAAGCAGTACTTGTACCATAGCTGCAGTTCTCTTACGTCCATTTTCTCACTCTTGCTTGGTGTGACGTAAATATTCCGAACTGCCTTTGCAAGATCACGCACATGAGAAAGAGTCGTAGGAGGCAGAGCATCTCCAACTTCTCGCAGCAAAATAAATAACTTTCCAGCCAATTTACCATCCAGATTAACAACCGGCGTAACTGAATACGAATGCGTTACACCATTGATGTTAGCTGATCTTGATACAACTCTTTTGGTATCTTTAATTTAGAGGGTTTCTTTCATATGCATTTCCTCTTCTTCCGATTGGTCGGAGCAGAAAACAAATTCCTCGCTGAATGTTGGTATAAGTTTGTTAATCTTATCTAAAAATTCTCGGACCGATTCCGGAGTTTCCTGTGCATCGCCAAGTTGATACTTTGTTTGACATTTCGTTATCTTACGTCTTCCAATTCTGTAGCACTGCGTGCGGATATATAATCATCCACTGATTCCTATGAAATCACTGTAATACAGGGCTATTACAAATGATTGAAGCGATTTCATAAATTCACTGTAGCTCCATTCATTGACATTGAACGCGTGCGGGCAAGTTTTACGCGTAGCCCGCAGAAGTCGACGAATAAAGCAAGCAGGGAGCTAAACGTACCACAGCCGACGGTTTGGAAAATCTTACGGAAAAGGCTAAAGCAGAAGCCTTACCGTTTACAATTGCTACAAGCCCTGACACACGATGACAAAGTCAAACGCTTTGAACTTTTGGCGCGGTTGCAACAGCTCATGGAAGAGGATGCGTTCAGTGCGAAACTTGTTTTCAGTGATGAAGCAACATTTTTTCTTAATAGTGAAGTGAGCAGACACAATGTGCGAATCTGGGCGGTAGAGAATCCTCACACATTCGTGCAGCAAATTCGCAATCCACCTAAAGTTAACGTGTTTTGTGCAATCTCACGGTTTAAAGTTTACGGCCCCTTTTTCTTCTGCGAAAAAAACGTTACAGGACAAGTGTATCTGGACATGCTGGAAAATTGGCTCATGCCACAACTGGATACCGACAGCACCTTCTTCATCTTTCAACAGGATGGTGCTCCACCGCACTTCCATCATGATGTTCGGCATTTCTTAAACAGGAGATTGGAAAACCGACGGATCGGTCGTGGTGGAGATCATGATCAGCAATTCATTTCATAGCCTCTACGCTCTCCCGACTTAACCCCATGCGATTTCTTTCTGTGGGGTTATGTGAAAGATTCAGTGTTTAAACCTCCTCTACCAAGAAACGTGCCAGAACTGCGAGCTTGCATCAACGATGCTTTCGAACTCATTGATGGGGACATGCTGCGCCGAGTGTGGGAGGAACTTGATTATCGGCTTGATGTCTGCCGAATCACTAAAGGGGCACATATCGAACATTTGTGAATGCCTAAAAAAACTTTTTGAGTTTTTGTGTGTGTGTGCAAAGTATTGTGAAAATATCTCAAATAATAAAGTTATTGTAGAGCTGTGAAGTCGCTTCAATCATTTGTAATAACCCTGTATATGTCGCCACCAACTTGATATACACAATGTAGTGGGTCACCGTCATGCACAACCTGTAAACTGCATCGAGCACGAGCACCAGTTTTTCTAAAAAGTGCTTTTATCATCCGTTAATTACCCGAAGTTTTTCTCGTGTACGAGACGGTCATATTGCTGCGGACTTATTCGAAATATGTTCTTACTTGTTTTGTACTATGCTGCAGATGATCCTCCATGTACGTAATTGTATTTAGTGCCCACTCTTTAAACAACGATGTCCTTTACTATATTTCGCTGGAGACTGAATTTGTATCTCCTTGTCCAAGGAGGATGATGAACTACATGGTTAGAGACCTGTTTTAATGCCATTTCCACTTTTGTAGCGCGCGTCGTCATCATTGAATTCGTCATGTACGTTGTCCCCACAGTCTGGCGTATGCGACACCACACTTTCCACTTGTAACCTCCCTCTTCCTAATCGGCCTACTGGATTGAAATGTAATTGACCGTGACTGCGCATGTCTAGTGAAATTCTAGAGTGAGTAAGGCCATTGATACCTAAGAAAAATAACACCGGGTTGTAGGAGGAAAGTGTTCAACAGAGCGTTCCGAAGGAAGAATCTATTAGAAAGTTAATCTAAATAGGACTACTGATGATAACTTTGCAACGGATGAAAATTTGGTGCAATCATTTACGAACCAGACAGGGGATTAGGGTACTACATAATATTTTTAATAAAAAATATTGATAGTACAAAAAAATACTAATTATGTAAAAAGGGGACACTTAAGTGGTCGCCAGCCCACTAGGGCAATAAATCTCCAGAAATTTATGAAAAGCGGCGCCAAAGAAATTTTAGCAAATAATCACTTGCTTGCTAAGAGAATCAGAAAGCACTGAGTTCGCAGTTACTTTGTTGTGTAATACTAAATTTTGAAAATGAAGTTAACTGAACTTACTGGTTAAGTAAATGACTGCCGCTAAATAGAATTTCGTTACTTAAGGAAACGACTTTCGGTAACCTCAGTGTAAAGTAATGCAAAAAACTTAGAAAAATGCAAGCAGTTTATATTTGATTATTGAAAGATTGAATTGAATTTACTTTAAGCAAATGAGCATCTGATTTAACTTTTAATATTAGAACAATAAAATACACTACTGGCCATTATAATTGCTACACCACGAAGATGACGTGCTACAGACGCGAAATTTAACCGACAGGAAGAAGATGCTGTGTTATGCAAATGATTAGCTTTTCAGAGCATTCACACAAGGTTGGCGCCGGTGGCGACACGTACGACGTGCTGACATGAGGAAAGTTTCCAACCGATTTCTCATACACAAACGGCAGTTGGCTGGCGTTGCCTGGTGAAACGTTGTTGTGATGCCTCGTGTAAGGAGGAGAGATGCGTACCATCACGTTTCCGACTCATAAAGGTCGGATATTAGCCTATCGCGATGGCGGTTTATCGTATCGCGACATTGCTGCGCCCGTTGGTCGAGATCCAATGACTATTAGCAGAATATGGAATCGGTGGATTCAGGAGGGTTATACGGAACGCCTTGCTGGATCCCAACGGCCTCGTATCACTAGCAGTAGAGATGACAGGCATCTTATCCGCATGGCTGTAACGGATCGTGCAGCCACGTCTCGATCCCTGAGTCAACAGATGGGGACGTTTGCAAGACAACAGTCAGCTGCACGAACAGTTCGACGACGTTTGCAGCAGCATGGACTATCAGCTCGGAGACCGTGGCCGCGGTTACCCTTGGCGCTGCATCACAGACAGGAGCGCCTGCGATGGTGTACTCAACGACGAACCTGGGTGCACGAATGACAAAACGTCATTTTTTCGGATGAATCCAAGTTCCGTTTACGGCATCATGATGATCGCATCCGTGTTTGGCGACATCGCGGTGAACGCACACTGAAAGCGTGTATTCGTCATCGCCATACTGGCGTGAAGGTATGGTGTGCCATTGGTTTGGTTACACGTCTCGGTCACCTTTTGTTCGCATTAACGGCACTTTGAACAGCGGACGTTACATTTCAGTTGTGTTACGACCCGTGGCTCTACCCTTAATTCGATTCCTGCGAAACCCCATATTTCAGCAGGATAATGCACGACCGCATGTTGCAGGTCCTGTACGGGCCTTTCTGGATACAGAAAATGTTCGACTGCTGCCCTGGTCAGCACATTCTCCAGATCTCTCACCAATTGAAAACGTCTGGTCAATTGTGGCCGAGCAACTGGCTCGTCACAATACGCCAGTCACTACAGTGTTGTATCGTGTTGAAGCTGCATGGGCACTGTACCTGTACACGCCATCCGTTTGACTCAATGCCCAGGCGTATCAAGGCCGTTATTACGGTCAGAGGTGGTTGTTCTGGTACTGATTTCTGAAGATCTATGCACCCAAATTGCGTGAAAATGTAATCACATGTCAGTCCTAGTATAATATATGTGTCCAATGAATACCCGTTTATCATCTGCATTTCTTCTTGGTGTAGCAATTTTAATGGCCAGTAGTGTACATACGAAGCCAGCAGAAGTCACTCCCTAAGCTAAATAAAATATAAATGAAATTACCCACATTTAATTTGTGCTATATCTTTAGTTATTAGTTTTCCCTGTGAAATTTTACGTTATTTAAGTGATTGAAGTTAGTACTCAAAATTGCAAATTAGCTAAGCCTCTGTTAAACAATACAAGAATGAACAGTTACAGAGGCAGAAAATTTAGACAGGAACTGGTCATTAGCACACAAACAAAACTGGCTATAAATAGTTAATCAATTTTTATATTTTTACGACACTCGGCGATTGGATGGAAAGAAAAGAAACCCTGCTTGGTAATAATGTCTGAGGACTATGACCACACATGTGCTAGTCGTACTTTGTGATCGAAATTCCACTGGGTAATGCCTCTACATAGTTAGTTGTATTTTGTCACTTTACAATCTTACGATGTTGTAGTTGTGCGGACGACGAAAATTGTAGCCAACGACAATGTTGAGCTACCGCTGTTGCTGCTGCTGCTGGTTGAGAACCCCGATTCGTATCCAGAGCCACGGATAATTATGGGACAGACAGTAGTTAGAACTGCAGCTTCCTCCGTCTGTCCACTCCTACCGTGCTCTCAACACTCGCGGGTTAACGAATTAGGTGCGCCTACACTAGTGCGATCATAGCTGCACACCGCGTCTGCGGGAGCGCCCAACAAACACTTCCGTGCTCTTCCATGACTCAATCGGCTCTGCTTTCTCTCTGCTCACAGCGCGGCAGAGACTCTCCATACGCAAAGATAAACAACGGTTCAGCTACTGTCATCTCGTCGATGCTATTGATACACTTAAATAAATTTCCCTTGGCTATTACCCACCAATTTACAATATTTACATTATTATTACGGTCCGCAGCCCGTGGTCGTGCGGTAGCGTTCTTGCTTCCCACGGCCGGGTTCCCGGGTTCGATTCCCGGCGGGGTCAGGGATTTTCTCTGCTTCGTGATGACTGGGTGTTGTGTGGTGTCCTTAGGTTAGTTAGGTTTAAGTAGTTCTAAGTTCTAGGGGACTGATGACCATAGATGTTAAGTCCCATAGTGCTCAGAGCCATTATTATTACGAGCAATTATATAAAATCAGAGATAAATATACTATTACATCCATTACATATAAACTATAGTTTCTGTATTAAAGCTTACACATTCAGAATCAGAAGTACAGCAGAAGTTATCAGCGGATATTGAACACCGAAAAATTTCGGGTGGTGCAGAAGGTATTTTATCTTTATTTTTGGTGTTACAAGCTGACTCACCTTGTAGAAACATTAACATGATAGCTGCCACTTCTGTCTCACTCTGCGAAATTCCTTGGGTTTCTTTCTGACGAAATGTCGGTTTAGCAACTGTTGTTGTAGATCTAATGCAATGTTTCCTTTGTTTATCATTGCCATTGCTGTGCTTTGTATCAACACCAAAAGCGCTGTAGCGCTGTTGTGAGATACTCGTCGACCAAGCAGTTCAATTACGCCCAATAGCCACATGTTGTGATCACCACTGGATACCTTCAGTCCCACCCCATACTGCAATTAGCGGCCAATATTGGGTTGCGTGGTAGACAATTTGTAAGGCGTCAAAAGGTTCAAATGGCTCTGAGCACTATGGGACTTAACATCTATTGTCATCAGTCCCCTAGAACTTAGAACTACTTAAACCTAACTATAACCTAAGGACATCACACAACACCCAGTCATCACGAGGCAGAGAAAATCCCTGACCCCGCCGGCAATCGAACCCGGGAACCCGTGCGCGGGAATCGAGAACGCTACCACACGAACACGAGCTGCGGACTGTAAGGCGTCGAATGCCGTAAACATCATTGGCCTTTTGCGACCTCACACTCAAGGTGTTCATTGGCGGCAGATCACAATTAAGAAAAGTTGAATAACAAGAAAGAAGATTGTTCCATGAAGTTTCGGGTTTGCAGCTGGATAACGGCAAGTTGCTGCCACGATATTTCGGCGACAACCATTCAGCCATCTTCAGGTGAGTGTTTTGCACAAGAGGTTGCTAGTTCAACGTCGTTACCTTCATACCAAAAATAGAAGCGAAGACGCATGCGTGAAGACGCATGCGCGAAGGTAGCTGCTACATGAGCGGTGACTTCTGTCGACTTACGTGCTCTCTTCGTATATTGCTTAATCTATGCCACTCAGGCACATGCGTAATGTGATACTACATGCGCACTCTCTGTCGGAATGCGCACACATTGAGTTAAAATTCAGATGTCAAAATTAATAAAATGAAATGTCACTAGACGTGTCATTGATCGTAATACGTTTCCAGAAGAAAGTAAAGAAATAACCGGGTCCCACGCCTTATCTAGCTAAACCACCATCACGATCAATAACATCTTGCGTTAAACGTATTTCCACCGATTCCTTAATAACTGAAGGATCTCATCGAGGCCAAGATTTCCGTGGCAGAGTAATCCATGGAGTGTCCTGTAGAGATGCAATGCTCGGCTATGGCTGGCCTACTGGGCTGCGAAAAGGCGAGTGTGGCGATCATGTTCAACGCATCTTTCACGAACTGTGTGCGTGGTCTGACCAATGAAGGCTTTGCCACACTGACATGACATTCTGTAGATTACAGCCTTCTGCAATCCCACATCATCCTTTGCCAAACCGAGAAGAGCACAAGTCTTTGCAGGTTGACGAAAGATGACTTACATGATGTTTTCTTTAGATTCGGCCTAATTTGGACGAAATATTGCCGACGTACCGGAAGAGTGCCCTGGACTTGAACCGCTCTTTCTCCTCTAGATCGCATGGGTGGTCACGGTTCTTCTTCTTTAAAGTTGTGCTGATCTGATGTGGAGAATATCCATTTTCTTTGAACACTGATTCTAAGTGTTCCAGCTCCTTTTCAAGGCTGTCTCCTCCAGACACAACACGTGCCTGGTGCACCAATGTTCGAAGGACGCCCATAGTCTGTGATGGGTGGTGCCAGCTAGACGCCTGCAAATACAGGCCTGTATGTGTGGGCTTACGGTAGACGGAATGACCCAATGATCCATCCACTTTCCGTCTGAACAAGACGTCCAGAAATGGCAGACATACGTCCTTCTCTATTTCCCTCGTAAATTTGATGTTCTCGTTGATAGAATTGATAGAATCCAGTTGCTACAAAAAGCGTGACAGTTCTTATTCATGCTGTGAAGACTTTAGGTTTAAATTATGCCGAATTAAGTGCCCTCTCCTCAAATTCTTCCATAAAAAAGTTTTCCCCAGAGAGGTGAGAGGACTACCCATGACAAACCGGCAATTTATTCATAACATTAACTGTCGAATAAAAAGTAGATTGAGGAAAGGGCATGAAGAAATAACGCTGTTATATCAGTTTTGACCTTAGTACTGGTGGCTGCCAACGAATCTGTGAGGTGTACCCTAGTGAAGGGTGAGACAACATCGGAGCTTACTAGTAAGTCCGACTCGTTGAGTCTAAGTGCCTTCAGCCTAATAATAAAATCACTGGAGTTGCGAATATGATGTGAGCACTTCCCCACAGATGGTCTCAGTAAAGACGCAAGATGTCTAGCTAACTCATACGTTGGCGCGCCGATGCTGCTCACAATAGGACGAAAGGGAAGACCTTCTTTGTGTATTTTTGGAAGACATATAGCCGTAGTGGAAGAGAGCTGAGAGGGCTCAATCGTTTCGCAATTTCTTGCGGAAGGAAAGAAGAATTCAGCAACGCTGTCGCTCTTGTTTCTAGTATCCCTGTGAGGTCATAAGGGAAAATTTCAAGAATCACAAAAAAGAGGCAGTCTGAGGAACATCCTACGACAAACGTGTGAAAATTATATTTGAATGAAGAAGAAATGAAGGACAGATTTCAGATATCAGCAAAAGATGATTACAATTTTATGGTCACTTACATAGAACGAATAACCAGGAACATGAAGAAAACCCGGAACATACACTATGTGATCAAAAGTATCTGGACACCTGGCTGAAAATGGTTTACAAGTTCGTGGCGCCCTCCATCGGTAATGCTGGAATTCAGTATGGTGCTGCCCCATCCTTAGCCTTGATGATAACTTCCACTCTCGCAGGCATACGTTCAATCAGGTGCTGGAACTTTTTTGGGGAATGGCGGCTTATTTTTCACGGAGTGCTGTACTGAGAAGAGGTACCGATGTCGGTCGGTGAGGCCTGGCACGAAGTCGGCGTTCCAAAACATCCCAAAGGTATTCTGTAGGATTCAGGTCAGGACTGGTTCAAATGGTTCAAATGGCTCTGAGCACCATGGGACTTAACTTCTGAGGTCATCAGTCCCCTAGAACGTAGAACTACTTAAACCTAACTAAGGACAACACACACATGCATGCCCGAGGCAGGATTCGAACCTGCGACTGTAGCGGTCACGCGGTTCCAGACTGTAGCGCCTAGAACCGCACGGCCACCCCGGCCGGCAGGTCAGGACTCTATGCAGGCCAGTCCATTAGAGGGATTTTATTGTAGTGTAACCACTCCGCCACACGCCGTGCATTATGAACAGGTGCTCCATCGTGTTAAAAGATGCAGTCGCCATCCCCGAATTGCTCTTCAACTGTGGGAAGCAAGAAGGTGCTTAAAACGTCAATGAAGGCCTGTACTGTGATAGCGCCAGGCAAAACAACAACGGGTGCAACCCCCTCCATGAAAACCACGACCACACCATAACACCACCGCCTCTGTGTTTTACTGTTGGTACTACACAAGCTGGCAGATGACATTTACCGGGCATTCGCCATACCCACACCCCACCATCGGATCGTCACATTGTGTAGAGTGATTAGGCACTCCAACGTTTTTCCACTGTGCAATCGTTCAGTGTTTACGCTCCTTAGACCATGCGAGACGTTGTTTGGCATTTACCGGCGTGATGTGTGGCTTATGAGCAGCTGCTCGACCATGAAACCCAAGTTTTCTCACCTCCAGCATAACTGTCATAGTACACTACTGGCCATTAAAACTGCTACACCACGAAGATGACGTGCTACAGACGCGAAATTTAACCGACAGGAAGAAGATGCTGTGATATGCAAATGATTAGCTTTTCAGAGCATTCACACTAGGTTGGCGCCGGTGGCGACACCTACAACGTGCTGATATGAGGAAAGTTTCCAACCGATTTCTCATACACAAACAGCAGTTGACCGGCGTTGCCTGGTGAAACGTTGTTGTTATACCTTGTGTAAGGAGGAGAAATGCGTACCATCACGTTTCCGACTTTGATAAAGGTCAGATTGTAGACTATCGCGATTGCGGTTTATCGTATCGCGACATTGCTGCTCGCGTTGGTCGAGATCTAATGACTGTAAGCAGAACATGGAATGGGTGGGTTCAGGAGGGTAATACGGAACGCCGTGCTGGATCCCAACGGCCTCGTATCACTAGCAGTCGAGATGACAGGCATCTTATCCGCATGGCTGCAACGGATCGTGCAGCCACGTCTCGATCCCTGAGTAAACAGATGGGGACGTTTGCAAGACATCAACCATCTGCACGAACAGTTCGACGACGTTTGCAGCAGCATGGACTATCAGCTCGGAGACCATGGCTGCGGTTACCCTTGACGCTGCGTCACTGACAGGGGCGCCTGCAATGGTGTACTCAACGAATGGCAAAACGTCATTTTTTCCGATGAATCCAGGTTCTGTTTACAGCATCATGATGTTCGTATCCGAGTTCGGCGACATCGCGGTGAACGCACATTGGAAGCGTGTATTCGTCATCGCCATACTGGCGTATCACCCGGCGTGATAGTATGGGGTGCCATTGGTTACACGTCTCGGTCACCTCTTGTTCGCATTGACGGCACTTTGAACAGTGGACGTTACATTTCAGATGTGTTACGACCCGTGGCTCTACCCTTCATTCGATCCCTGTGAAACACTACATTTCAGTAGCATAACGCACGACCGCATGTTGCAGGTCCTTTACGGGCCTTTCTGGCTACAGAAAATGTTCGACTGCTGCCATGGCCAGCACATTCTCCAGATCTCTCACCAACTGAAAACGTCTGGTCAATGGTGGCCGAGCAACTGGCTCGTCACAATACGCCAGTCATCTCCTTTGATGAACTGCGTTATGGTGTTGAAGTTGCATGGGCAGCTGTACCTGTACACGCCATCCAAGCTCTGTTTGACTCAACGCCCAGGCGTGTCAAAAGGCCGTTATTACGGCCAGAGGTGGTTGTTCTGGCTACTGATTTCTGAGGATCTATGCACCCAAAGTGCGTGAAAATGTAATCACATGTCAGTTCTAGTATAATATATTTGTCCAATGAATACCCGTTTATCATCTGCATTTCTTCTTGGTGTAGCAATTTTAATGGCCAGTAGTATACTTGCGGTGGAGCCTGATGCAGTTTGGAATTCCTGTGTGATGGTCTGGATAGATGTCTGTCTATTACGCATTACGACCCTCTTCAACTGTCGGCTGTCTTTGTCAGTGAACAGACGAGGTCGGCCTGTACGCTTTTGTGCTGTACGTGTCCCTTCACGTTTCCACTTCACATCGGAAACAGTGGACCTAGGGATGTTTAGGAGTGTGGAAATCTCGCGTACAGACGTATGACACAAGTGACATCCAACCACCTGGCCAAGTTCGAAATCCGTGAGTTCCGCGGAGCGCCCCATTCTTCTCTCTCATGATATCTAATAATTACTGAGGTCGGTGACATCGAGTACCTGGCAGTAGATGGCAGCACAACGCACTTAATATGAAAAACGTATGTTTTTGGGGGTGTCCGTATACTTTTGATTACATAGTGTAGCTTCATCGACGGAAAACTTAAAGAATTACCACACTGCACGAAGTCTTTGTGTATACATGAAGAAATACTCGAACATAAAAGAAAATGATCAAATGTTTGCTGAGAACTCTTCTCGGCGAGTTATAGGATGGACAGAAGAACTGAAGCAAAAACACACCGAACGGAGGAAAAGATACTGGGAGGGAGAGAGGTGCTACATAAACTCAAACGCGCTTCTAGTTTGGCACAGAGAGAAAAAAAAACAATAAAAAAGAGGAAGGTCTACACGTAACGGAAAAGCAACTTACGCCCGCAAAATAATTTTGCCTTCGTTCGCAGGATCTGACATGCTTATACACGACTCGCCGTGTAATACGAATTAAATTCCTGGAATAAAAGGGTAGCTGCTGACATTTATTGCTAACAACTTGTTGCCGTTGGAGGAAACCAATCGAGAAGTCTGTGCCAAGGCCGGATACAACACGGTAGTGCACGCCCACACGCCGCTGGCATGCCGGAAGCAGCGTGGGCCGTAACTCCAGGAATCCCACCTTCTCTTCGACCTTGCGCCCTCAAAATTCCACCTTTTCCGCTCTCAGTCCGACAGTCTTCAATACCTTCCTTCGATAACGAATTCGTTTCTTTCATATTACAAATAAGCCACTTTCTTTAGACATGTATTAAGGATGGGGGACGGTCATAAAAGCTAAGAAAATGTATTTGTAGGTATTCACCGCCGAACTGGAAGAAAAGTCCTATAGCGGTAAGAGGACGGCTGTATGATATGTTCTGCGCGGAGACAATGTATACTTTGCGGTGTCGTCAGTGGTCAGTGTGCTCTCTCTGTCCGACGCCTACACTGGTAACAGGAAACGCTGCGGCGAGCACCGGATTGGGCTCACATTCTACTTGTGACTCTCCCTACGAACATTTGTACGCTCGGAAAACTAGCGCTGTCGCTTCTCAACCAATTAGGTGTTGTGTTTGCTTTGCCGGCCGGTGTGGCCGAGCGGTTCTAGGCGCTTCGGTCTGGAACCGCGCGACCACTATGGTCGCAGGTTGGAATCCTGCCTCGGGAATGGATGTGTGTGATGTCCTTAAGTTAGTTAGGTTTAAGAAATTCTAAGTTCTAGATTACTGATCACCTCAGATATTAAGTCCCATAGGGCTCAGAGCCATTTGAACCATTTTGTTTGCTTTGTGGCATCCATAATGAACACTACAGTGGCTAAGTACCCTCACCATGCTTAAATTAACACGAAAATAACCGCTGAAAGTTATACGCGCTCCGTGAGGCGCACTGCACAGACAGGCGTGCTAGATTGGCGCTACTGGCTGGAGCGTCATGTGCTACACTGCTGCTGGCCATTACATACCACCCCACCAACCACTTTCTGCTTTATTTTATTTTATTTTTTGTTCAATTTATTGTCTTTCAGTTTGTGTCCATACAGTCATCTCATTAGTGAAAAGACGATACGGTCGGTGTATGTTTTTACCGGCCACGTGATTCCGTTTTGACAGTTCTACAGTCATTCAACGAAAGTCTACGGTCAATAGCGCGCAAATAACCAAATCATGCAATACTTGTTGGAGGCAACTTAAACCTACCGAGTATAGACTGTGATGTCTATGGTTTCATTGTGGTGGGCGGGGGGGGGGGGGGGGGGGTGAGAGGGGGGGGGACAGACAGACAGACATGTGAAATACTTTTTGAAAACGTTTTTCAAAACTGTCTGGTGCAGCTAGCTCGACAGCTCACACTCAGTGGAAATGTCTTAGACCTAATAGCTACAAGTAGTCCCGACCTAACATACAATGTCAGTACAGAGACGGGGATTAGCGATCTTGATTTCACTATAGCAATTATGATTACGGAAGTTAATAAATCGGTCAAGAAGGCTAGGAGAGTCTTTCTACTGGATAGTTCAGAGAAGCAGTTATTAGTACCCCACTTAGACAGTGAATTGGTATCACTTAGTTCCAGTAAAATGGATCTAGAAGAATTATGAGGAAAGTTTAAGCGATTGTATATCGTGGTCTGGAGTTATGTGTCTAGTAAGTCGATAAAGGATGCAAAAGACCTCCATGGTGTAATAAGGAAATTCGGAGGATGCTGAGGAAACAAAGGTTGTTGCACTCTCGCTTCAAAAAGAAATGCAAAAATGACGACAAGTGAAGGTTAGTAGAGATTCGTGCGTCTGTGAAAAGATCTATGCGCGGACCATGCAACAACTACCATCGTCACACCTTAGCAAAATATATGGCCGAGAACCAGAGAAAATTCTAGTCTTAAGTAAATTGCTAAGCGGGTCTAAGGCTTCCATTCAGTCCTATGTTGACCAGTCTGATGTGGCAGCTGAAGATAGAAAAATGAAAGTTGAAGTTTTAAATTTCACTTTCAAGAAATCGTTCAGGTAGGAGAATCGTACAAATTTACCGCCGTTTGACCGTCGGACAGACTCCCGTATGGATGACATAGTAATAAGCATACCTGGCATAGAGAAACAACTGAAATATTTAAAATCAAATAAATCATCAGGTCCGGATGGAATCCCAATTCGATGTTACAAAGAGTACCCTATGGTATTGGCACCTTACCTAGCCTGCATTTATCGCGAATCTCTCGCCCAGCACAAAGCCTCAAGCGACTGGAAAAAGGCACAGGTGACTCCAGTATATAAGAAGGTTAAAAGAACCGATCCCCAAAATTACAGACCAATATCCATAACTTCCGTTTGTTCAGAATCCTTGAACATATTCTCAGTTAGAATATAATAAATTTTATTGACACTGATAAGCTTATATCCACGAATCAGCATGGTTTTAGAAGGCACTGCAGGCTGTTAACAAAGGTACGAGCATATGGAATAAGTCCACAGATATGTGAGTGGCTCGAAGACTTCTTGAGTAGTAGAACTCAATATGTTGTCCTCAGTGGCTAGTGTTCATCAGAGACAAGGGTATCGTCAGGTGTGCCCCAGGGAAGTGTAATAGGACTGATGTCCTCTATATACATAAATGATTTGGCGGATAATGTGGGGAACAATCTGCTGCTGTTTGCTGATGCCGTGGTGTACGGTAAGGTGTCGAAGTTGAGTGTCTATAGGAAGATAAAAGACGACTTAGACAAAATTTCCAGTTGATGTGATGAATGGCAGCTAGCCCTAAGTGTGGTAAAATGTAAGATATTGCGAATGAGTAGAAAGAACAAACCTGTAAGGTGCGCACACAGTATTACTAGAGTCCTTCATGACACAGTCAGGTCGTTTAAATATCTGGGAGTAACGTTGCAAAGCGATATGAAGTGGAACAAGCAAGTGAGAACTGTGGTAGGTGAGACGAATGGTCGACTTTAGTATATTGAGAGAATTTTAGGAAGGAGTGGTTCACCTGTAAAGGAGACCACATATAGGACGATGGCGCGACCTGTTCTTGAGTACTGCTCGATTGTTTGGAATTCTTACCAGGTCGGATTAAAGGAAGACATCGAAGCAATTTAGAGGATGTCTGCTAGATTTGTTCGGGAACTCAAATGGGAATCCCTGGAAGAAAGGCGACGTTCTTTTCGAGAAATACTGTTGAGAAAATTTAGAGAAGGGGCATTTGAAGCTGACTGTCTAACGATTCTACTCGCGTCAACACACATTGCGCGTAAGGACCACGAAGATAAGATACGAGAAATTAGGGATCATACGGAGGCATATAGATAGTCGTTTTTTCTCTCGCTCTATTTGCGAGTGGAGCAGGAAACGAAACGACTTGTAGTGGTACAGGGTACCCTCCGCAACGTACCGTACGGTGGCTTTCGGAGTATCTATGTAGATGTAGGTGTGGATACGACAGTGTGTTTGATGCAACATTCTTGCCAGTTATGACGATACGGATGTGAGGACAAGACGACACGCAGTCCCCGATCGCAGAAAATCTCTGCCCCCGCTGGGGATCGAAACCACGTCCCTTCAGTTGGCAATCTGCTGCGCTGAACCCACAGCTACCGAACGGAGCGCACCCGCATTCTTATGGTGCATACAATTACACAGAACTACTTTCACTTGTGACGTCACATGCTAGCCTGACTACTTGACCTACTTTTGTGTATTTGGCCCTCACTTACAGCCGGGGGTAGCCGCCTTTCCCTGAGTTGAAATGGTACATATACCTTACTGACACACATATTTATTATAAGAATGCTCGGTGGGAATGTGGATCGGCTGTGACGCTTACCGAGACAGTCTGTGCAGTTGCGATAACACTGTGACTCGGATGGCACGTGGTTATCGCTCCTGCATAGTAACAGGAGAGCCTGGTTTCGAATCCCGGTCCGGTATACATTTTCGCCCGACGCCGCTGATTCCGCTTAATGTCCCACTGTTCCTGGAAACAGTAATCCCCTTTCCATTTACACATATTTATGACTGGATGGCACTCGTTAGTGTACCGACACATAGTATTTTCAGTTTCAGCTCTAGATTTTTCGCAATTTTTCAGCTAGTAGCCTGTTAATCTATGTTGAAATAGTAGGCATTTACTTCCTCTACCCCTCTCCCCCTCCCATATACACTGGGATCCGCAACTGGGAGATTCTCAGTACGAGTGCAAACGTAGTTGATATTTTTTCGCTTATCTCTATCTTTCAAAAAGCTTGGTATATAAAATAAAAATTCTTACTCTCTGCTGCAGACTTAATTATTTAAAGTGTTTACGAATGAAATTGATAACAACAGGAATATGTTATAAGGAAGATGAAATGATCGGCGTCGTTGTTTTTCGTGGTAATGTTGGACCATGTATTCGCAATAAATGTTTGAATCACCAATGCTGGGTTGCTTAAAAATACGTTCAACAAGTCGTAATCGGACATCGTAAATTATGAAAAGAAAATGAAGGCAGTTTCTATGACACATGATGCAAATTTGCAGGCTGCTACAATGGCGGCCGATCAACTGGATCATCTTATGAACACTTCCATGTTGCCTCGTCTCATTAATGCTGTAACAGAGAAATACGGGTTAGGACAAGGTATATATGCTGGTCTTTTCTAAAAAAAGAACATTTTAATGTTTAACGAATATATTGTCACAAAAGACGCAAATATGAAAAAATACCGCACCTCCTCTCAAGTATGCGTCTACACTGGAGGCAAGTCAGAAGAAGACTATCCGAGAGAAGGTCCCTCGCTAAGGAAGCTAAAATCATTTGTTTCACAGATTGTTTTTACATACGTTATTCACAACGTTGCGCTGTTCCATCTGTGGAGCGGTCGATTGTCCAATTAATGTAGAAAAAGGGTTATCACAGATTCACGGTTAGGATAATATAAATTATAGTCCTGAATTTGTATTCTTTGACTTCTGAAGTTCGGCACTTACAAAAGTATCTCTCAGCTTATTGGGATTGTGGCCGAGATTGCGGCCTTGATTCCCAGTGACGGTAAATTATTCGCAGATTTTACTGTTTTTGAAGTACAAGTTTCACAACACTTCTGGCTGGCGCCATAGTGTTCCTGAAATAGGGCTCAAGCTCGCCCCTCCCTCCTACATAGCACGCCCCTCTCATTCCCTAAGAAACAATAGCTTATTTTTTCAGTGTTCTGTACTGCAAAAATCGTAAGCAACCCATCTAGAATAACACTGGTCCGTGAAAGGAAAGTCTATTTTACGACCGTGGCGTAAAGCACCTACCTGAAACTCCAACAAATGACCTTTCCTGTGTGTCACTGTCGTTGGTATGTATGTTCTAAAAAGAGTCAAAAGATTATAAAAGTTCGTCACGGAGGTAATGGGTGCTATTATTCCAATTAACGTTCTGGTAAATTCAGCTCTGTTTGAAACTTGTTTTTTCTCAGGAGAGCACTACCACCAGCTACTGTCGTTCATAAATCTGAGTCAATTTCACAGCCAAATCACACAAGTCTACCAATGGCTTTTCGTAAGCATTATCATGCGCTTCCTGCTTCAGTCAACGCAGCGCGGCATATGTAAACGAATATGAATTTATAACAGACACGGATAGGCTTATGTTGCTCACTGAACGTATCGTTGCACTATTAGGTGGCACACTTGTACGCACATCACCGTATAATTAATTGCCTTTTACCACTAAGATGAACTTTTTAACGTCACGTTCCGTCCATGCGCCAATAAGTTAGACTTCCGTTTATATTGAGGAATGCCAGCATACTATCTTTTCTAGGCAATCGCCATCGATCGAGATCCAAAGAAACAAAAGCGATGCTAACGGCCGACTGTAGATACATAAAATGATATGCAGTTTACAAAGTTACTCGCCCAAGGTATCGAGCTACTGCCCGAGAAATCCCATACTTTCTCATTCGTACCCACAAGTGTCTCTGTCTCTGGTTTCTGAGTTGAAGTTCATA
The DNA here is from genome assembly GCF_021461385.2 of Schistocerca piceifrons. Taxonomy (NCBI): domain Eukaryota; kingdom Metazoa; phylum Arthropoda; class Insecta; order Orthoptera; family Acrididae; genus Schistocerca; species Schistocerca piceifrons. The sequence goes on along the minus strand of NC_060139.1, from coordinate 360,212,737 downwards.
ATGGATCATTACGCAAGCATCCTACGACTTCAATCTATCGCGATTGCACACCATACCGCTGTCCACCGTTTCATGGTGCGCAGTCCACGATTTGAAGAACGAGTGGTACGTGTCAGACACATTCCATCACAATCGGCCACTCTCAGGAGTATTTTCAGTGGTTCTCTCTATATAATTTTTTTCTCAATTTGCAGGTTCAACGACCAATCTAGAAAAAGGCAACTAACTCTTAAAGCAATTAACTACGATTGTCTATAACTTTGTCGTAAAATGTTGCGGAATTACTTTTGCTAATATATGAGTATAATTCTTTCATCGCTCTTTCCTTCACGGAGCTACTTAACATGTGTACATGCCTTTTCTTCTACTCTATAATAAATGAAACAAAAAAGTAATTAACAATTAATTATTGATAAAAAATAAAGAAAAGCGTCAGCACAGCATCGTGGTGTTTGTCTTCTTAATATCTCTTGCCCACATCATAGTGGCCAATTTAAGATCCACGGTGGAAGAACAGACGACAGGGACGCTCGCTTTCTCCACATGAAATTAAAAGAAATCAGTCTTTATGTAAGCAAAATTAAACATAGTGCATTACTAACACTGTATGTATCAGCTTTACGATAACAGTCACACCTGTGGCAGCGCCTGCAGTAGGAGTGTGAACCAGTTTTTTGCCACTAAGACTTCTTCTTTCACTTGTCATATAACGAGGGCATAATTTACTTTATTGTTTACAGTACCTGCTTCTGTATTGTCGAGAGATTTTCCATACTACTTAGTAAAAACTTTCAGTCATCTTACAATAACAGTTAACTGTAAAAGGGCCGGCCGGTGTGGCCGAGCGGTTCAAGGCGCTACAGTCCGGAAGCGCGTGACCGCTACGGTCGCAGGTTCGAATCCTGCCTCGGGCATGGATGTGTGTGATGTCCTTAGGTTGGTTAGGTTTAAGTAGTTCTAAGTTCTAGGGGACTGATGACCTCAGATGTTGAGTCCCATAGTGCTCAGAGCCATTTGAACTGTAAAGGGTGAGTTATAAATGAACAGTATTTTGTGTAGTGTCACCACTGAGCTACAAAGACAGCATTATTTTTTCCTATTTTTCTAAGTCAGTAAGTGACACTGAAAATGAATTTCATAAAATCGAGAAATGTGAAGAAAGTTTCTGCGTATTGCTGTGCGCCTGCATAAGCCAGGAGGAAAGAGCGGCTAGACTGCTCACGCTGCGCTTGTCGTGGCAAATTATAGCGCAGTGCACATTGTTTCATGGGAATGAATGCGATCTCTCTCTCTCTCTCTCTCTCTGTCTCTCTGTCTCTCTCTCTCTCTCTCTCCCCCACCCTCCCTCCCTCCCTCTCACTTTTTTTGAACTGTTGCTACACATCACGACCGTTTGGCATAAGGAAAGGAAACTGTAAAGGAACTTTATAAATTTATATGCAGTTTAATAGCTCTTTTTTCCAAATGTTACTTTTAATGAACAGTTATAAATACGAATCTGAGACTATATCCACAATGCTCAAAAATATTCAAATGTGTGTGAATTCCTAAGGGATCAAACTGGTGAGGTCATAGGTCCCTCGACTTATACACTACTTACTCTAACTTAAACTAACTTATGCCACGAAACATCCACACCCATGCCCGAGGGAGCACTCGGACCTCCGACGGGAGGAGCCGCGCGAACTGTGGCAAGGCGCCTAAGACCGCGCGGCTGCTAATGAGTCCGGAGACAAATGAACTGTGTACGCTTCAGGAGTCCTTGAGCGATTCTTATTCCAATGCCTCCCCATGGGGGAGGGAGGGGGGCAGCGCCCTCCGATATTCTCCGTACTTACAGGATTCGGAGGTCAACGCCCCGACATCAACTTCCTAACACATTACATCGAACTTGTCAATAAAACTAAAAAAGAAAAAAAAATCTGCTTTGAGTATTTAAACAGTTCTGAGTGCTGAGTGTCGTTAGATACAAAACATTTCAGGATGCTACACAGAGCATTTGGTGGCTTCGGACATAACATACTATGAGCAAAGAACTTAGCATTTGTATCATGATATAATGAACTTGCATACAGTAGCATAAAAGTTTATAATTGAAACGAAAAAGAAACGTAGCTGAGTGTAGGGCGTGTAAAGTATTGTAATCACGAAGTCGTTTTGTTCGAATCTCGTTAGCCTTCTTCTTCTTCTTCAGTAGCACTACAGCCCTTAGTGAGCCTTGCCTACTTCAACGAACTTCCCTCACACTTCTCGGTTATTTGCTGCTCTTTTCCACCTCCTCGTTAGTACTAACATTATTTTTACTTTTATTTGAATGTTGCATTAATTATTGAATATGTATGTTAGTTCCCAATACCGAATCGAATTTTGAATGAAATTAACATCTTTATTTTTAATCCCTAATCGCATGAAATGCTAATATTCAGTATAAATTAAAATTGGATACGAAAATATAAAGCATATTATAAGAAATAAAATATTTTCAAAATATAGATATTGAGCAGTATTATTGATGTTGTTGTTGTGGTCTTCAGTCCTGAGACTGGTTTGATGCAGCTCTCCATGCCACCCTATCCTGTGCAAGCTTCTTCATCTCCCAGTACTTACTGCAACCTACATCCTTCTGAATCTGCTTACTGTATTCATCTCTTGGTATCCCTCTACGATTTTTACCCTCCGCGCTGCCCTCCAATGCTAAATTTGTGATCCCTTGATGCCTCAGAACATGTCCTACTAACCGGTCCCTTCTTTTTGTCAAGTTGTGCCACAAACTCCTCTTCTCCCCAATTCTATTCAATGCTTCATCATTGGTTATGTGATCTACCCATCTAATCTTTAGCATTCTTCTGTAGCATCACATTTCGAAAGCTTCTATTCTCTTCTAGTCCAAACTATTTATCGTCCATGTTTCACTTCCATACATGGCTACACTCCATACAAATACTTTCAGAAAAGACTTTCTGACACATAAATCTATACTCGACGTTAACAAGTTCCTCTTCTTCAGAAACGCTTTCCTTGCCATTGCCAGTCTACATTTTATATCCTCTCTTCTTCGACCATCTTCAGTTATTTTGCTCCCCAAATAGCAAAACTCCTTTACTACTTTAAGTGTTTCATTTCCTAATCTAATTCCCTCAGCATCACCCGACTTAAATCGACTACATTCCATTATCCTCGTTTTGCTTTTGTTGATGTTCTCCTTTCAAGACACTGTCCATTCCGTTTAACTGCTCTTCCAAGTCCTTTGCTGTCTTTGATAGAATTACAATGTCATCGGCGGCCCTCAAAGTTTTTATTTCTTCTCCATGGATTTTAATACCTACTCCGAATTTTTCTTTTGTTTCCTTTACTGCTTGCTCAATATACAGATTGAATAACATCGGGGAGAGGCTACAACCCTGTCTCACTCCCTTCCCAATCACTGATTCCCTTTTATGTCCCTCGACTCTTATAACCGCCATCTGGTTTCTGTACAAATTGTAAATAGCCTTTCGCTCCCTGTATTTTACCCCTGCCATCTTTATAATTTAAAAGAGAGTATTCCAGTCAACATTGTCAAAAGCTTTCTCTAAGTCTACAAATGCTACAAACATAGGTTTACCTTTCCTTAACCTTTCTTCTAAGATAAGTCGTAAGGTCAGTATTGCCTCACGTGTTCCAATATTTCTACGGAATCCGAACTGATCTTCCCCGAGGTCGGCTTCTACCAGTTTTTCCATTCGTCTGTAATGAATTCGTGTTAGTATTTTGCAGCTGTGACTTATTAAACTGATAGTTCGGTAATTTTCACATCTAAAAATAATTTTTTCATTTAACAGTGAGACATTTCTTACTTCTGTAACCAATTTTCAATATTTTCGTACAATTAGTAATTAAAAATAAAAATACGTTATTCTGTAAAAATTACGAATCAATATTTGTTTATTTGTTAATTCACATTTCCATTAGACAATAAATATAAAATTCAAATAGAAGGAAAAATGGTAGCGACAAGCGAACTTCGAAGTAAAGGCTTCGTTTACAAGCTTTACTTGTTACAAAATCAGCTAATGGCTACTCTGTTAAAATGCCTTAAATGTTTTTCACTCCACTGTGTTCAGGATTCTCTATATCTTCTAAGACGATTTTTTTCATAAATGTGTCGCGCTGCTTTATTTTTTTATCCTTATGTTGTACATCTAGTTCCGTAGGACTAAATTGAAGAGTAAACGTGTATGGTCATGGAATGAGTCAGAACATGAAATTAACATCGTACAAATTAACAACGGATTGCACGAAATTTACTCATAACTTGTGCAGACGACAATTTGAAAGAGGTATTTGCTTTTTTTTTTTTTTTTTTTTTTTTTTTTTTTTTCAGGGACCCACCAACAGAACAGAAGTAGACAGTGATGAGGAAATTCTTCAATTTCCATTGGAAAGTGCATGGATTATTGTTAAGGTTTTTAAAATTCTTGTTGTAAACGATAACTCCGTCCACAGGCTCTAGCGGGTCCATCGGTGGCGACCGAGCGCCGTTTCACCCTCCGCCAAAGGCATTACTGGATGCGGTGTGGAGGGGCTCACTACGTCGGTTGTCAGCTTGCGTGACCTGTAACCGCTAATACTACTCGGTCAACTAGCTCGTCAGGTAGCATCACGATGTTCAGTGCACCACACTCCAGTCCACGCAAAAAAAAAAAAAAAAAAAAAAAAACTGCCTGGAGTCGAACCAAGGTCCTCTGCATAGTAGTCACCCTCAATGACTACTCATCTACAGACACAGGTTAATTCTTGTGGTAGCTTATTGAAAATCGATGCAGCGGAATACTGCACGCTCTTTTTCACAAATGTCAAGGAGGTGCGGCCCAAATGGAAATTGGGTTTCGGCCTTGTACAAACTGAATGAAAGCTGCTAATTCTTGAGAATAGCTGCGTACTGTTAACAACAAAAACATTAAAGAAAACATATATTGGAAGGCCAATATCAGAATTCCCAGATTCCGGAACCGGGGTCCACAAGAGTTTTGCGAACCAATACCGCGTATTCCTTGAACCACTTGTTTCTGAGCTAAAAATACTTTTTGTGAACAAGAAGGGTTACCCCAGAATAGAAAGGTGTACGTCATAATCGAATGAAAACAAAAAAAGCAGACTTATTTTAGTGTTGGAGTATCATTTATTGCATATAATGTTCTAATGGCAACTATAACAGCATCTAGTTTTTTTTTTTAACAAGATCCTGAACATTTGCTTTTCTTGACAGTTTACCATATACCTGGAAACATAAGAATTCGACTTGTTTAGACTTGCTAACTATAAACCTACTCTGTGTAATTAAAACGTCAGTTGTAGTTGAATTGTGTGTCAGAAACTATTAAAACGTAAGTCTTACTGTGATTCAGCTTCAGTTTATTTTCTACGACGCATGAACTTACGTCTTGAGCTGCACTATGTGACACGTTGCCTATTTTGCACACAATTTGCTTCACTACGAAGCTAGTGTCATCAGCAAACAGGTACTTTAGATATCCTGTCAGAAGCCATAACATTTATGCGCAGAGTGATTATAATTAAAGTTACAGGTCCAAAAAGCTGCAAGAAACGAGCCAATGCTCAGAATGACGTCAAATTTGTACGGAATATTGTCGAAGAAGGGTGGAACATTATGGAAACGAAAATAATTAATACATATTTTACGACTAGATGACACTTTTAGGGGCGGAACATACAAAATAAAAGATTCAGGATACACGGCTATTCATTAGGTTGCATCTGAGATGCTAGGCATGTCTGTTTCAATGGAGGACCGTGCGTTGCTTTTAAAGCTCTTTTGTAAGAACAATGACTGTGCGCCTGTAGCTCTGCAGAAGTTCCCGGCACTCAAGGGTTATGAAAAAAAGGCGTTGGTCCAACGTCTGCCAAGGGTCTGCAGAAAATGATTACAAAATTCGAAAGGAGAGGTTCTTTTGAAGTGTAGTGTATCAAAGAGAGAAAAACAACTGCTTCGACGTCAGTAGAAGATGTGGCCACAGCGTTGCAGGAGGGGTTCAAATGGTTCAAATGGCTCTAAGGACTATGGGACTTAACTTCAGAGGTCATGAGTCCTCTGAAACTACTTAAACCTAACTAACCTAAGGACATCACACACATCCATGCTCGAGGCGGGGTTCGAACCTACGACCGTAGCAGTCGCGCGGTTTCAGACTGTAGCGCCTAGAACCGCTCGGCCACCCAGTCTGGCGCAGGAGGGGTTGCGCGGTGGTGTGCAAACATGCAGTGCATAGGATTTGCCCGAACTTTGGACATGCGTGTGAGCATAGTGCATAAAATTCTAAAAATCATCCTTCATTGCTATCTATAGCAAGTTACTCATATTCGGGAGCTGCATCAGGCTAATCGGCCAGTAAGACAAACGTTTTCTCTAGAAGTTCTTGCTCGCATGAAAGTGGACTATTAATGGTTGGCCGGCCGGAGTGGGCGAGTCGTTCTAGGCGCTACAGTCTGGAACCGCGCGGCTGCGGTCGCAGGTTCGAATCCTGCCTCGGTTATGGATGTGTGTGATGTCCTTAGGTTAGTTCGGTTTAAGTTGTTCTAAGTTCTAGGGGACTGATGACCACAGCAGTTAAGTCCCATAGTGCTCAGAGCCATTTGAACCATTTTTATTAATGGTTATATAACATTCTGTGGACAGACGAAGCCCATTTTCATCCTCAAGGGCGTGTCAGTAGACAGAATTGTAGAACATGGGCAACGGAAAATCCGCTCGCATATCAACAGGTACCATTTCCTTCTGCAAAGGTGGCTGTATGGTGGGGATAGACGGCGTCGTTAATTAAAGGGCAATATTTTTTCGAGGAGATGGGTTCTGCTGGACCTGTTACCTGTACCGTCACTGGTAACCGCTATGAGACTGTTTTATGCACTAACGTCATTTCAGTCCTTCAACAACGTGGATGTGTGGGTAGGATCATTTTTATGGAAGATGGTGCTCTTCTGCCCTTTGCAAAACGAGTGAAGCAGCTGTTGCAGAGGCATTTTGGAAAAGCTATAATTATCAGCCGTCATTTTCCTACAGCCTGGCCGTCCAGACCGCCTGATCTTAATCCGTGTGACCTCTGGCTGTAATGTTATCTGAAAGCTGCCGTGTTCAGTGCTTCGATTACAAACGTAGCTGAACTGAAGACACGCCTTGCGCAACGTATACTGAACATGACCTTCGAGGCACTCCGATCTATTGTGGAACACGCTATTTCTCGATTTCAGCTTGTGGCAGGGAACGAAGGACAACATATTGAACACCTGTTGTGCCAGTCTCGAGATTTTATTCTTGATTTCTTGCGGATTTTGGCCTCAGGACGATTAAAAGCAAATGTCATTGTGGCTTTTTATGCGGTTTTTGGCCTCAGGTCAATTGAAAACCGATTTTTCCTATCCGATGCGGTACGATCTTGCCACGGTGGATGTTCTTATCTAACTAGCAGTGCCACAAATGTTGAATGCCACATTTACTTCTACGGTCATGTACATACGGTCATGTACAAAAGGTTCGCTTGATGTGAAACTCACACCAAAGCCGTTACCGTCGCGTTGTGATTCACATGTCATTTGTATTTATTTATTTACATCTCAAGTTCCGTATGACCAAGTTGAGGAACAAATCTCCAAGGTCATGGTACGTGTCAGTACATTAAATTACAACATAAAAGTTATAACAGATAAAAAATAAAATGTTTATGAACCCGAAAAAAGTCAGCCCATAAGTTTAAGGTAACGCAATCAAAAATACAACAAGAATCAGCTTAATTTTTCTAGGAACTCCTCGACACAATAAAAGGAGTGACCTACGAGGAAACTCTTCAGTTTCGATTTGAAAGCGCGTGGATTACTGTTCAGAGTTTTGAATACGAGTGGTAGCTTGTTGAAAATGGATGCAGCAGGTTGCTGCACACCTTTCTGCACAAGAAGTAAGTAAGTCCGATCCAAATGTAGGCTTGATTTCTGCCGAGTATTAACTGAGTGAAAGCTGCTTATTCGTCGGAATAAACTAATACTGTTAACAAGAAATGATAGTAAGGAATATATATATATTGAGAGGCCAATGTCAAAATACCCAGACTCGTGAACAGGGGTCGACAAGAGTTTCGGGAACTTCCACCACTTATTGCCCGAACCGCCCGTTTCTGAACCAAAAATATCTTTTTAGAATGGGAAGAGTTACCCCAAAACCCCAAAATATAATGCCATGCGACATAAGCGAATGGAAATAAGCAAAATAGGCTAATTTTCGTGTCGAACGATCATTTATTTCAGATACCGTTCGAATAGTAAAAATGGCAACATTAAGTCTTTGAACAAGATCCTGAACGTGGGCTTTCCAAGACAGCTTACTATCAATCTGAACACCTAGAAATTTGAACTGTTCAGTTTCACTAATCATATGCCCATTCTGTGAAATTAAAACGTCAGGGTTTGTTGAATTGTGTGTTACAAACAGTAAAAATTGAGTCTTACTGTGATTTAGCGTTAGTTTATTTTCTAGAAGCCATGAACTTAGGTCATGAACTGCACTATTTGAAACCGAGCCAATGTTGCATATAGCATCCTTTACTACCAAGCTAGTGTCATCAGCAAACAGAAATACTTTAGAGTTACTCGTAATGCTAGAGGGCATATCATAAGGAGTAGGAGCGGCCCCAACACTGATTACTGGGGCACGTCCTCCCCCCCCCCCCCCTCCCCACTTGACTGTATCCCACTCAGACTCCACATCACAGCCATTCTCAACATTGTGAATAATAACCTTTTGATGTCTGTTGCTAAGAAAAGAGGTGACCAATTGTGAGCTACTCCCCGCATTCCGTAATGGTCCAACTTCTGGAGCAATATTTTGTGATCAAAATATATCTAAATGTTAGAAGGAAGATTTGACCTATTTTTTCCAGTATGTGGCTGTGTGCGTCTTGGAGCAATTTGAATTACAACAACAATTAGAAATTTAGTTTCACTAAATTCAACTGCCCCTGCACAAGATTCAAATATCTGTTCAGTCCAGTGTCGTGATACGTCTACGCACTCAAATGGAATACTGTTTTTTACGTACATAGCCACTCCACCGGCACCCAAGGAACTCCTTGAAAAACAGCCAGCTAATCCGAATCCTGGTAAAGGAAGCCTCTGAATTGCCAAATTATTTAAGTGGTGCTCCGACGTACCAGTAATTTCATAGTCAACATCTATTAGCAGTCCACTAATTTTATCTCCCTTACCTCTTATAGTCTGATGAAATATACTAATTCCTTCTCTACTTGGAAACGTGACGTCCTCTGAAGCTGAGCCCTTAGTCAGAGGGACTTCCTTTAAACAGGTATACTTATCAGCTGACTTCAGTCTAAAAAAGGTGTAGCTCTAGCACCAACTACTACAGGAATTTTTCCATGAGTGATCCCACCACCATGCACTACACTGTCACCTATAAGCTTCGCCAGCCTCCCCTTCCCATACCTATTGAGGTGCAGACGCAACTGGCACCACTGAACCATGTCCTCTGCGATCAGCGCCCTCCCCAGCCCCATGTTAACGCGCCTAACAGCAGCATTAAGATCATGACCGCGGCCAAATGCCTTAGTTAAATCAAAGAAGACGCCTATTGCTCGTAACCTTTTGTTTAATCCGTCCAGTGCCTCAAAGAGAAAAGAGCATATAGCATTTTGAGTTATTAAATCAGTTCCATAACCTAACTGTGCATTTGACAGAAAATTACGTGAACTGAAATGAACATTTACCCTTATACAGTTTGCCTCGAAAGGTACGCTACAAATTTAATGTGTTATAGTATCCAAACTAATTACGATATTCACACCATATGTAGCTTATATGACACACTATGTCACAACGTTTTTATGCCATACAATCACACATGTGTGACTTTGGTGGCACGTACCTCATTCTGCATTCAAGCTCTATCCACACTCAGCGCAACATACTCGCATCAGTTGTGACAATGGCAGCAACGATTCACTGTGTTTGTTTACCTTACAACACACTTGGAATGTTGCTTCGTCAGAAAATGCTAGGTTGTTTAGAAAATCTCCGTCTTCCTCCAAACGGTGAAAACGTCAACAGCGAATTGCATATATTGTGCCTTGTCGTCTGGTTTCAAAGCTTGCAACAATTGCCGTCGGTATGGGTACATCTGGAAACGTTTCTTAAGAAACTGGTGCAAATTCCCCCTGGACATATGCAGCTCCTGAAACGCTCTCTGAACAGACTTCAGCGGTGCACGTTGAAAAGACAACCATATCCTTTTCGATACCTTTTGCAAACGCCGATGCTTTATACGTAGGTGTAAAATCATCTACATCATCGCTTTTCCCATGTATGGTTTCCTATCTCTGTCGGTATATAGTGAACCTTATGCAATCGGTTTGATGTCTTTCTGTGTGTGTGTGTGTGTGTGTGTGTGTGTGTGTGTGTGTGTGTGTGAGTGTGTGTGTCTGTCAGTCTGTCTGTCCGACACTTCAGACCCCTTTTCTCAGTGGCAGTTTAACGAATGAAGTTGAAGTTTGTGTCTCATACTAAGGTCTATGGTCTTTTGGTAATGTAAAAACTATAGCCTTGTACGCCAATGCAATCAAAAGACACGCCAATTTTTGTCGCGTATTTTGATACACGCAAAGTCACTCATCAAAACCTATAGAGTACTTCGCTTTGATCTAGGATCATGTTAACTGGTAAGAAGCGCATTTCGCTGTACAAATAAATGAGAAAGTCCGAAAACTGTTAATCTGCAGTTATATTACACGAAACAAAATATTTCTTTCGCCATTTGTTATCCTTCTGTCTATCTGCCCGTGGGTCTGTTAAGACTCCTGCGTCTCAGGAACCGGTGTAGGTATCACTCTGAAATTTATGTCAGGTACTTAAGTGCAACGTTCTTCGGCGGTGTAAAAAATTTAAACTTCTGAGTCAATGCAATTAAACGATATGACCATTTACATCACATATTTTGATAATATCAAATTCGCTCATCGAAAACTGCAGAATACTTCCCGTTGACCTAGAATCATGGAATTTGGGAAGATGCAACGTTTCACAGAACAAGTAAAGGAAAATAATCCGAAATTTGTTAATCTGTTCTTGTATCAAGATAAAAACTATTTTTTACTCATTTTTTGTTATCCAGCTGTCAGCCTGTCCGTCTGTTAAATCACTTTTCCTCAGTAACTACAAGAGCAACTGCGAAATTACCCAAAAATTCAAACTTAAAATTAAAACATTCTAGAAAGTCTTGGAATTACTGGGACCGATATCTTGCCAGTATCGATATTGATGACAGACAAAAATCGTCAACGTTCTCGGTTGCCGGGTTGGATGAACTACGTGTATACACAATTAAATCTGTCTGGAACGTTTAGAGCGCAAGTCCAACTCGCACTTAGCCATCTTTTTTTTATATAAAGCGTTTCACTATTGGTTGCTTTAATCATTCACGAAACTGACCATTCCTGAGCACCGAACTACAGCTTCTACAGCTACGAGGAAAATCGAAAAGTGCCGGTACGTAAGTAAGATCCGTACATAAAGACTGGAAAATTGCTCAAGTCACACCAATACCCAAAAAGAGAAGTAGGAGTAATCCGCTGACAGGCCTATATCACTAACGTCGATTTGCAGTAGGGTTTTGGAATATATACTGTATTCGAACATTATGAAGTACCTCGAAGAAAACGATTCATTGTCACATAGCACGGATTCAGAAAATATCGTTCTTGTGAAACACAACTAGCTCTTTATGGTCATGAAGTAATAAGTGCTATCTACAAGGGATATCAAATTGATTCCATATTTTTAGACTTCCAGAAGGTTTTCGACACCGTTCCTTCTTCTAATCAAACTGCGTGCCTACGGAGTATCGCCTCAGTTGTGCGACTGGATTCGTGTTTTCCTGTCAGAAAGGTCACAGTTCGTAGTAATAGTCGGAAAGTCATCGAGTTAAACAGAAGTAATATCCGGCGTTCCCCATGGAAGTGGTATAAGCTTTGTATTGTTCCTGATCTATATTAACGACATAGGAGACAATCTAAGCAGCCTTCTTAGATTGTTTGCAGATGATACTGTCATTTACCGTCTTGTAAATCAAATGATCAAAACGACTTGCAGAATGATTTAGATAAGATATCTGTGTTGTGCGAAAAGTGGCAATTGACTCTGAGTAAGGAAACGTGTGAAGTTATTCACATGAGTACTAAAAGAAATCAGCTAAATTTCGATTACGCAATAAGTCACACAAATCTGCAGGCTGTAAATTCAACTAAATACTTAGGGATTACAATTACAAATAATCTAAATTGGAACGATCACATAGATAATATTGTGGTTAGAGCAAACCAAAGACTGCGATTCATTGGCAGAACACTTAGAAGGTGCAAGGGGTCTACTAAAGAGACTGCTTACACCACGCTTGTGCGCCCTATTCTGGAGTATTGCAGTGTGGTGTGGGATCCGCATCAGGTGGGACTGACGGATGGCATCGAAAAAGTACAAAGAAGGGCAGCTCGTTTTGTATTATCGCGAAGTAGGGGAGATAGTGTCACAGACATGATAGGTGGATTGGAGTGGCAATCATTAAAACAAAGGCGTTTTCGTTGCGACGGGATCTTCTCATGAAATTTCAATCACCAGTTTTCTCCTCCGATTAGGAGAGTGGAACAGTTGAGAGACAGCTTGAAGGTGGTTCATTGAATCCTCTGCGGGGCACTTTATTGTGAATAGCAGAGTAATCACGTAGATGTAGATGTAAGTTCTCCTGGTCGATGTAGTTAAGGATGGTTGGTTGATTTGGGGGAGGGGACCAAACTGCGAGGTCATTGGTCCCATCGGATCAGGAAAGGATGGGGAAGAAAGTCGCATCCCGGCATTTGCCTGAAGTGATTTAGGGAAATCACGGAAAACCTAAGTATTGGGATGGCCGGAAGCGGATCTGAGCCGTCGACCTCCCGAATGTGAGTCCAATGTGCTAACCACTGCGCCATCTCGCTCGATGTAGCTGAGGTAGAGTGTAAATTGAGGAGAAGCTGTCGCCTATTCCCACCAGCGACTCGGTTGTCCGCGAGGTGGGCTGCCGTGTGACGGTGCGTGTGGTGGCCAGCAGGGGGCGGCCGCGGGCGGCGAGGCGCTGCTGGTGTCCTCGGCGTCGCTGCCGGAGGAGTGCCCGCCGCTGAACGAGTCGTCGCCGCTGCCGCCGGCGCACCTGTTCGGCGGGCCGACGCTGGGCGTGGGCTACAGCCGGCTGTACGACTACCCACCGCAGCGGCCGCCGCCGCCGCCGCCGCCCGCCGCCGCCGCCGCCGTCACGCTGGGCTTCCTGGGCGCCTACGGCCACACGCCGGTCGATCTGGGCGCGCTGCCGCTCGCCGTCGAGCACGTCAACCGCGACCCGCTGCTGCTGCCCGGCCGCGCGCTCGCCTACCTCGCCGCCGACATCGGCACCACCTTCAGCCGACAGCGCTCCAAGGTAACCACTCCCACACCACTCTCCAAAGTCACGTGCTTGTTATTAGATAAGAAAAAATAAATAATATTTACCGAGCTTTTTAATGTTTGTAGCTGTTTAGTTAACCAGGGCATATTGAGTCACCTGGTTCCGTTCGTTCCAGACACTTTATTTTCACTATTTTCTGTTTGCATGCGTCTACAGTCCTGCAGTATTTAAAAATGACCACATTTTAACTGTGGAAAGTTATTGAATGAAGTGTGGGAACGTCAACGTTCTGTGTGAGTTTTTTTTAACGAAACGCATTTTCAGAACTACTGTCTTCTCAGTACTCTGTTGCATGTCCCTATGCTGGTTCCAAATCAAGAAGAAAAGGGTACAAACATTCATTACTAGATGGTGCATGGTCTTTGTGCCCTCTATTTCTATTTTTATCGCTTGAGCCTTTTCCCGCAGTTACACAGGGTCAGCCATCGTTAATCGGATTAGGCATGTTAATGGTTAAGGGGTGGCTGGATGCCCTTCCTGCCGCAACCCCGTACCCCCGGAACGGAATTAGTGTACCCCAACTGTCTGCGTCGAGTATAATCCATGGAACAATGCGAATGTGTTTAGATGTTTGCGCGCCGTGAAACTGAGACGGAACATGCGGACCAGCCCAGTATTCACCTAGCGTGATGTGGAAAACCGCTGGCCGGCACATCGGTCCTCGTCATGAATCCACCGGGCGGATTCGATCCGGGGCCGGCGCGCTTACCCGAGTCTAGGAAGCAGCGCGTTAGCGCCCTCAGCTTCCCTGGCGGGTGTTCTTTGTGCCATCTCTGGAGTGCTAAGTGCCATGCGTCATTGTCTCTTCCATCTATGTGGTGCACAGTTTAGATGGTAGCAGAGTGCTTCTAAACTTTTGTTTGTATCAGTAAAACGTTATGGAAGGAGATTATTTTGGTTTCAAAAACAGTAATAAAGTTAGAGAAGTTAACAGACAAAACAACGAGTATCTGGAAATTCTAATGAAAAGAGAAAGACAAGAGACAGACAACCTGATAAACAGGCACCAAACAATGAGGTTAGTAAGCCAGCTGAAACAAATACAGACCTGTAAGACATCCAGGTGCAGTATGATCAAAGTGAAGAGTGCAGTTACATTTAGTGGAGTGAGTTGTGGTGGTGACAGGCCAGAGGCTCCAGTGGAAACACTGCTGACATAAAAAGAATGCTTTATTCACCTTTGTCACATGCTTTGTTGTGACTGACCAAGGCAAAAGACGCCTCACACTGTTGAACATGGCTGGCACTGACTTACAGACAGCGGCTTTCACCCTGGTGAGACGATGCTGCGTAGGCATGCCTTTGGACGGCACGCTACTTCTCCATCAGTGATGGCACCTGGAGCGACCCCTGGCCTCAGCACGTGTTCAGTATGGTGACCTGTGGAGACTGCTGTGCACGGGATTGGGCCCACTGCCCTCTGTTCGGAGTCAGACGGAATGTGGCGTTGTGGCAATAAGTCTCGTCGGAAACTCAGTGGGTACATTCCAGTCTCGAACTCATGGCTGCTGCTGGAGACGGCCAGTAGTCTCGCTGTCTGGCATAACCCTGGCAAAGTGGTAGAGTTGCTGGATTCCGACGAAAGGAAGCGTCTCTGTTTCAAAATTCAGACATATTTAGTTCCAAGGAGCATTTGTTTCACTGAAACTTGGCATCTGGTCACGTCACCCAAATGGCTCTGAGCACTATGGGACTTAACTTCTGAGGGCATCAGTCCCGTAGAACTACTTAAACCTAACTAACCTAAGGACATCACACACATCCATGTCCGAGGCAGGATTCGAACCAGCGACCGTAACGGTCGCGCGGTGCAAGACTGTAGCGCCTACAACCGCTCGGCCACTCCGGCCGGCGTCACCCGTTTCAAGAGACTTTGCCCTGGTGTGGTGATATCGATACGCCTACTACAGTTATTACTGCTGCACACAGCAGTTTTCCGCTGAATACGCCTATCCTCGTTTCGCAATCCTTTTACGTACATGTCATTCTGGCGCACATGTCGCCATATTTCCGCCGTAGACCGCTGCTGCTAATGCAATACTTTGCGGCGGTTTTCTCACAGCTTCTTATTGCCTTTGCTAAAGGACACTACGTTGCTAAAAGACTGGGCAGCGACACTACGAAACTGTCTAAACCTCATCCATCTCAAATAACTATTAAAATTCTTACTCTGAAACAGAAGAGTGGAGAAAGTCTATATATTCAAAACAGGAAAGACTATGGTTGATGTATGACATGCCGTTGTTCATCTGAAAGACTACCCATGTTAATCAGCTGGCAGAAAAACCTTTTGACGATGTTGTTATTTCTTTCTCAACAACGCATGGGATTTTGCAGTAAACTTTGCAACACCTGATCCCAGGGAATGAGTCGTGTAAGAAACAGATGTCAGTACTGAGATTCTTTTCATGAATTTAATTTCGTTATTCTCTTGAATCTTAAAAAGATGTAAAAGAAATTAGAATTGGTTTTCTTGATTACCGTTCTACAAATCAAAATTTCTTTCTTTCGTTCTTTGGACCTTGTCCCGCTTCAACGCAGGGTCGCCCTTGTTATTAAGTAATATACCCCAGCTGTCTGCTTCCAGTGTAAGCCATGAAAGAGTACGGGTTCAAATGACTCTGAACACTATGGGACTTAACATCTTAGGTCATCAGTCCCGTAGAGCTTAGAACTACTTAAAGCTAACTAACCTAAGGACATCACACACATCCATGCCCGAGGCAGGATTCGAACCTGCGACCTTAGCGGTCGCACAGTTCCAGACTGAAGCGCCTAGAACCGCTCGGCCACACCGGCGAGCGAAAGAGTGCGAACGTGTTCAAATGTCTGTGAGTCGTGTAACTGAGGGGGAACGTGGGGACAGCCCGGAATTAACCTATCGGGATGTGGAAAACCGCCTAAAAACCACATCCAGGTTGGCCAGCATAACGGCCCTCGCCGGTAATCCGCCAGGCGGATTCGATACGGGGCCGGCGCTCCTACTCGAATCCAGGAGGGGCGCCTTAGCGCTCTCGGCTACCCTGGCGGGTTTTCTACAAGTCAAAATATTTCTACTGTATTTCCGTACTCTTTTCACAGATAAAGTGTAGCACCTATGTATTAATGTGACTTGGAACAAAAATTTTCTTATTGGTATCTAGAACCAGTCAGTTTCCTACTACGGTATTTAGAAAGCTCTTAATAAGTTGCATAGTTTAATTGCTGTCTTTTGCAACTTTATTAATGGTCTTACTAAGGCCAGAAGCGTTTCGCTTTGTTCTAAAGCATCTTCAGTGTTCAGTTTTTTTCCTGCATTCTTCTTCGCTTTCCACGTGTATGTGTTGCGTTTTTGCACACATTAACTTCACTGCAGTTAATATATACACATTTCTGTGTTGGGAAATATCACTGTTCTCTCGCCATTTCGTGTGTTTTATTTTGCTATGAAAATGTAGGGCTTCTCCAGCACTGAATTGTAAATTCCATGGATTTCTCCTTATAACAAAAACTTTTTCGTCTTGCGTCCTCATGGTTAGAATACATTTTATTTTATATGATAATAATAATGATAAACAACATATGTGCGTGTGAGTTTGAAACTGTTGCAAAAATTTTAAAACAGTTGACAATAACTGTAGGCTTTCCGAACTCACAACAGTTGCGAGTTTGCCATGCAGTTGTCTGTTTTCGTTTGTTGGAGTTGATTTTCAGAGTGGAGGTACCTTTAACATGTAATTGATGTCAATTGTGCGATGAGTATTGGGCGCGTTTCCACGAGCTCTGATCATAAGCCGTACATATGTTTTAAGAATTTTAACGTGAACAACTAAGGGTGTAGTGACTGCGGCTAGCAGATTTTCCATTTCGAGCGGAGTTTGCAAATTGGTTCCTACAGCAGCTGCAAAAGATCCTACTTTTTTTGGTTTCATGTTGTTTACATCCGATACCATGTTCACAAGAAGTGTTTTGTGTTGTACGTTTTAGTGATTACCTACGACAGACTTTTCAATGCTGTGATAGCATTTCCACAGAACAAAGGTAATTGAAGTAATAATCCAAATAAATCATAACTGCATTTCTACTCAGTAGCAAACAAGCGGGGATAACGGTTCAATTATACCAAAATATTGAGAAAATATCCCTGAATAACTCCGGAAATTTTGTCTATGGAATTCGAATTCATCGCTGTATTGGGCATATTCGGAAAGTAAGATCTGATCGGGCGCGAAATGAAAACTGCAGTGAAAATCCTATGAAATTTTGCACAGATGTATTGGGCAATGTCTCTAGTATCGCGGCACGTCGCTCTTTTCAGTTCTGAGGGCACAGTGAGTACGTAAAGATGCCTGGAATTATAATGTCTCCCTTCAAGTATGAGGGAGTGGAGAGAGATTTGGGCTGA
Source organism: Schistocerca piceifrons (assembly GCF_021461385.2). Lineage (NCBI taxonomy): Eukaryota > Metazoa > Arthropoda > Insecta > Orthoptera > Acrididae > Schistocerca > Schistocerca piceifrons. The sequence goes on along the minus strand of NC_060139.1, from coordinate 360,194,828 downwards.
TTTCACGCAGTCCCACATAACGTAATTGTCATGAGTTTCCTTCTTCACGACAATTACCGAGCGAGGTGGCGCAGTGGTTAGCACACTGGACTCGCATTCGGGAGGACGACGGTTCAATCCCGTCTCCGGCCATCCTGATTTAGGTTTTCCGTGATTCCCCTAAATCGTTTCAGGCAAATGCCGGGATGGTTCCTTTGACAGAGCACGGCCGATTTCCTTCCCAATCCTTCCCTAACCCGAGCTTGCACTCCGTCTCTAATGACCTCGTTGTCGACGGGACGTTAAACACTAACCACCACCACCACCACCACGACAGTTCTCGGCCGCACACTGCAGGTTCGTTCAAATGGCTCTGAACACTATGGAACTTAACATATGAGGTCATCAGTCCCCTAGAACTTAGAACTATTTAAACCTAACTAACCTAAGGACATCACACACATCCATGCCTGAGGCAGGATTCGAACCTGCGACCGTAGCGGTCGCGCGGTTCCAAACTGAATCGCCTAGAACCGCTCGGCCACACTGCAAGGGCAATGAGAATGTTCCTTTAGTGTTTCCGATGGGAAGTGTTTGTTCACCGACCATACAGCCCGTAACTGCCTCCCCCCCCCCCCCCCCCCCCCCCTGAGTTTCATCTCTGCTCACATGAACCGCTGGCTATGTAGAGAACATTTTGACACAGACAACGAGCAGCAGACCAGCGAAGAGAAATGGCGGAAAGCACACGCGGCTGACTTCTACGAGGGTATTGGAAAGTTGGTACAACGCTACAACAAATGTCTCAGTGGGAGCGGCGACTACGTAGAGAAGCAGCCGGAAGGTGTAGCTAACCGTTGCAAATAAAACATTTTTGATTTTCACAGTGGTTTCCATTTAACGACCGACCGGACCTTACTTTTCGAACAGCCCTTGTATAAGGTTCATATTAGTCACAGGTTTACTTCACAGTGTTGCAGTTTCACAATTGTTGGTGCGGAAGACTGTAGAACGGCAGCATATTTGGTGTGATCTGGGCAAAACTGTGCGTAAACTGGAAAGAGGATGGCGAGAGCTAGACGAGGAAGCTGGTGCACTGAGCACAACAGCAGGTGCAATCTGATTCGCGGTCTTCCTGCGGCACGAATCACGCTTTCACTGCAGTCGAAGCACGCCGGATAAAGAGAGGGCTATAGCGTCTCTACCGATGTTTTTAGCTGTTAGATCATGAATGGACTTTTAGTTCACCTTTAAATATCAGTACTAAATCGCGAAAGCGCTATAAGTAGGAAACGGAAAATTTTTCTTCCCTTTTGACGCGGTTTCTCTGAATTTAATTTAATTACCTTCCCTCATTAATTTTGGGCAACGAGTATCTTGATGAGCGAAAATTTCTATCGTGGATTTTTCTTTCGTTAATTCAGTACAGGCCAAAGACTGATGCGAATATGGGCATTTATAAGGAGAAAAAATCACCTCAAATTGCTTTACAAATTTTCAGAAATATAATGGAAATTGGAATTACTGCTATTCTTTCACAGGAAGTGAGCCCTTGTTTTCATATGTAAGGAAATTTGAACTGGTCGCGCAGTTGCGGCGTATCATTGCTCTGAATGCACGACACCAGCGATGCTAGTATTAGCAGCTGCTAGTATGCTGAATATCTGGAAGACATGGAGGAGGCTGCTAATATCACACAAATGAATAAAAGGTGAGCATTTAACACATATATTCGAAGTATTTTGTAAATTGCAGATATTGACACGGCAGTTCATATACAGTGCCACTAGCTTCGATCACAGATAGGACAAGAAACAAGAATAAGCTCTGTACATTCTTATGGGAAAGAAGACAATAGATTATACATTAAAACTACTCCTCCACAGGGGCCAACTTAAAAAGTGTCTGACGGAATTGTTACATCTACATCTACATCTACTTGGATACTCTGCAAATCACATTTAAATGCCTGGCAGAGAGTTCATCGAACCACCTTCACAATTCTCTAGTATTCCAGTCTCGTATAGCGCGCGAAAAGAACGAACACCTGTATCTTTCCGTACGAGCTCTGATTTCCCTTATTTTATCGTGGTGATCATTTCCCCCTATGTAGGTCGTGTCAACAAAATATTTGCGCATTCGGAGTAGAAAGATGGTGATTAGAATTTTGTGAAAAGTTTCCGTCGCAACAAAAAACGCCTTTCTTGTAATGATGTCCAGCCCAAATCCTGCATCATTTCAGTGACACTGTCTCCCATATTTCACAGTAATACAAAACGTGCTGCCCTTCTTTGAACTTTTACGATGTACTCCGCCAGTCATATCTGGTAAGGATCCCACACTGGGCAGCAGTATTCTAAAAGAGGACGGGCAAGCGTAGTGTAAGCAGTCTCCTTAATAGATCTGTTACATTTTCTAAGTGTCCAGCCAATAAAACGCACTCTTTGGTTAGCCTTCCCCACAATATTTTCTATGTGTTCCTTCCAATTTAAGTTGTTCCTAATTGTAATTCCTAGGCATTTAATTGAATTTACGGTCTTTAGATTAGACTGATTTATCGTGTAACCAAAGTTTAACGAATTCCTTTTAGCACTCATGTGGGTGACCTCGCACTTTTCGTTATTTAGGGTCAACTGGCAATTTTCGCACCATTCAGATATCTTTTCTAAATCGTTTTGCAGCTTGCTTTGATCTTCTGATGACTTTATTAGTCGATAAACGACAACGCCATCTGCAAACAACCTAAGACGGCCGCTCAGATTGTCTCCCAGATCGTTTATATAGACAAGGAAAAGCAAAGGGCGTATAACACTAACTTGGGGAACGCCAGAAATCACTTCTATTTTACTCGATGATTTTCCGTCAATTACCACGAACTGTGACCTCTCTGACAGGAAATCACATATCCAGTCACATAACTGAGACGTTATTCCATAAGCACGCAACTTCACTACAAGCCGCTTGTATGGTACAGTGTCAAAAGCCTTCCGGCAATCCAGAAATACGGAATCGATCTGAAATCCATTGTCAATAGCACTCAACACTTCATGCGATCCGTTACTGCTGCTACAATGTCAGGTTATCAAGATTTAAGTGAGTTTGAACGTGGTGCTATAGTCAGTGCACGAGCGATGGGACACAGCATCTCCTAGGCAGCGTCGAAGTAGGGATTTTTCCGTATGACCATTTCACGAGTGTACCATGAATATCAGGTATCCGATAAAACGTCAAATCTCCGACACCGGTGTGGCGGGAAAAAGATATCCTGCAAAACGGGACCAACGACAACTGAAGAGAATCGTTGAGACCGACAGAAATGCAACGCTACCGCAAATTGCTGCAGATTTCAATGCTGGGAAACCAACAAGAGTGAGCGTCCCAACCATTCAACGAAACATCAACGATCTGGGCTTTCGGATCCGGAGGCAAACTCGTGTACCCTTGATGGCTGCACGACACAAAGCTTTATGCCTCGCCTGTGTCCGTCAACATCGACAATGGACTGTTGATGATGGCTAACATATTGCCTGGTCGGACGAGTCTCGTTTCAAACTGTACCGAGCGGATGGACGCGCGCGGCTATGAGGACAATCTCAGTAATCCATGGATCCTGCATGTCAGCAGGGGACTGTTCAAGCTGTTGAAGGCTCTGTAATTGTGCGGGGCGTGTGCAGTTGGAGTGATATGGGACCCCTGATACGTCTAGATACGATTCTGACAGGTTACACATACGTAAGCATCCTGTCTACTCACCTGCATCCATTCATGTCCATTGTGCATTCCAACGCACTTGGGCAATTCTGGCAGGTCAATGCGACACCCCACACGTCTGGAATTGGTACAGAGTGGTCCCAAGAACATTTTTCTAAGTTTAAACACTTCCGCTGGTCACCAAACTCCCCAGACATGAACATTATTCAGCATATCTTGGATGCCTTGCAATGTGCTATTCAGGAGAGATCTCCAGCCCGTCGTACTCTTACGGATTCGTGGGCAGCGCTGCAGGATTCTTGGTGTCAATTCCCTCCAGCACTACTTCAGACATTAGTCGAGTCCACGTCGCGTCGTGCTGTGGCACTTCTGCGAGCTTGTGGGGTCCCTACAGGATATTATGCAAGTGTACCAGTTTCTTTGACTCTTTAGTGTATTTTAGCTCTCCAGACCGGACAGAAATGTGCGACAACAGCGTACTGCCGTCATTGATTATTCCCTACTGGTTCTGATGGTACTTAAAATATTGTGACATTCAGTAGTCAGTCGGTCCCCTATCTATCTCATTCCATTTGTACTTAATATATACACAAAGTTTGCAATAGGCCACAGTTAACTAAATTACAAGAGCAGTTATTAAAACTTCCTTTTACCGTAAACAGGGAAACATCTTTCACTACTTGAAGTGAAGATGTTTATTCTTATCGTAATATTCAAGTATACGGGGACAGAATTCTTCTCTACTTTAAATACCTTTATTCATCTTTCAGATATAGGTACTCTTTTCATCTAAATCCGTGGTAGTAAGAGGCACCAGAAAAATGATCAAATTCTATTCGTAGCTTCATTAACACAAGGACAGAAAAATTTTATGAGCAAATCACTTCTATCAGCCATATTGGTAACTGGATAGCAGGCTACTGGTGGCAACACATGAACGATCAAATTTGTTAGGCTAAGATCAGGTTATGTGTGTGACAGCTGGCTAATAGGGACTGGTGCACATTTAAAGAAACAAATGCATTATTAATTTGTATTTTATGTTCAGCAACAAGCGTACACCTGTGATCAGAATATCCCAGATCTCTAGGCCAATGTGTGAAATTAATGGTACCCACATTCGTTGTTCCAATGTAATAAAATTGTAAACACTTCCATGATATACCGCAACTAATAATTATGTATTCACAAACAAGTTTTCGGCTTCTTAGACAGTCATCAAGTGACAAAAGATTGGAACTCTTTAATTGACGTGTGGGTTCACACCAGACTGGAAGCACCCCAAGTTTCTTCTTTGGTTTTCCTTTGCAGCAGGCCCCGACAATGGATATGCAGTCTTTGTAAAGCAGATGAGGTGCGCAATTCTTCTTTTACTCGCTCACATGCAAGCAAATATAGTTATTGTCAGCACGACAGAAATTGCTGCACCTGAGGAAAATACTGCAGTCGGTGTAGCGTTTGCAGGCACGAGACCTAAGCGCAACTGATAATATCGAACAAAAGAAAGACGGAATGTTTAACGTTGCAGTTTTTTAAAAACTAGCGACCCAGGCAATGCTTGGCAATTGCTAAATGTGTATCGTCTTGGGAATTGTGGTAGGACGTAAATTTCGGTTTCTCGCTGTAGCTGCGCCCATGGTATGGAAATCGAAATTATTGTAAATCATACAGAATATGAATAAAAATCTCCATCAGTATCTTTTTTGTTTTTATTGTTTTTAAGGTTTCTCTTTTTAATTTTTTGTGCACAATACAACTGCAAACATCAGGTTATAGAATATTCTTGGTTTCTTTGGTTACTATGTGGTAAGAGCGAACTGGTTTTCCGAACTACCAGTTTGTGAAACGGCAACATACAACTGACCATACTAAAAGTTTTCACCATATAAAAATTGCCAGACAGCCGGGTGCTTTCGGAAGTTATGTTATTTAGACGACGAGTTTTGGCATCTCATTAATTCCATCTTCAGGTCCCTATGCACTCCATATATAGATACTCAGATACATCGATACTTGCATAATTGGAACCATGAGAGACTGCGGTCTACTATACGTTGTACCACGCAGCCTCAGTTACAGTATGCATGGTTTTCTCCTTGAGGGTGGTACTGTTTCTCGTATTTCATTCCCTAGCGCCCTCTCTTGCCATAGTAATTGGCAATGTTTTGTCCGATTCACTTCTCTTGCTGACTCACCTTGTCGTAGATGTGATACAGCATTGCACAGATGGTTCGGCCGACATGGTGTTTACTTACGGAAAGGCAAATGGCAACGGGTGGCGGGCAGTGAGATTGTGTCGGGAGACCTATACCCGCAGACAACCACCACAGCATCCAAAGTTTGCAACAGTGTTTCGCGGTTTATCTGAGACAGGGTTGTTTTAGGAAGCAGGAAATCATGAAGGACGTACCCGAAATGTTCGGGCACCAGATCTGGAGGAAAATACGATTAACACTGTGGAAGGCGACCGCCATTCAGCATCAGGCAATTGGTCTGCCACTACAGGATAACCCAAACGATCGTGTGGAACATTCTCCATGACAATTTGCAACTGGGCGGGTTGCTCTCTCACAATCTTTAAACAATCTTTCTACCGGCCTTGATAGGCTCCTGGTTGTCTGTCGCTACACTCTGCGATGGTAGATACTGGTTTCGACAGTCTGTTAGAAGTTCTCCTAGAATAAATCTCAGACTTTCCCACTCGTCGCTTATAGGGTGCCTAAAAGATGCTGCGCTCTCGGAATGCTATACAACAATACAAACATATAACATTATTAGTTTTATTTCCATAAAGCAACTGATGATATTTAACTTTGAAGATACATCGGGGTCGCAAATAACATGCAAACAGTAATAATCATTGCTATAGGTTGAGCCGTGCGTGGCTCGCGTTCCCGCCATAATGTATTTTACATCCTGTTTTTAACTTACTTCCACCTCGCTACGTTAATTTAAATTACTACTACCACTGAGTTGCTGCTTTGCCTGAATGTGAGCGCGTATCGATACATCCCCTTTCGTTGTATCTTTGCTCGACTGCAATTATTTCCCGGTCGTTGTCTGTCGTAAGCAGGTCGGGTCGCGAGTTCGGGCTGCGAGTCAGTTGGAACGCGTCTGGAGCGCAGTCCGGACCTGCCAGTCAGGGAGTTGCGATGCGGCACCAGTGCAGTCGGGTTGGAGCAGTGAGGTCTGCGTCGACATGGCTCGCCCGACCATTGCCGCCACGTATCACTTGAGCCGGGCTACGGTCTTGGTGGATTGTCGGTCGGTCGTCCTTCCGGACGACGCGTTTTGGCTCGCCGATCGTTCATGAGTCAGCTGTGTGTGTGTGTGTGTGTGTGTGTGTGTGTGTGTGTGCATCGACTCCCGATTTGTCTTTGTGCGTGCTTAGTTACTGTTTGGCATCGTTCAGGTCTTCATGCAAGTGTTTGTCAGGTTGTGTGTGTAGTTCGCGTTATTTCCACTGACGACTATTTTAGATGTTGTAGGCATTCTGAGGGGAGTCGGTCGGTTGCTGCGGACCAGGGAAGTTATCTCGGCTGGGTCTACTGGAGGTCCCTGCACTGTGTCGGAGCGTGTGTGGAGCTGTCCGATCGCTACGAGCTTCGTGGTTCACCGACCCAGGACGTCAAAGTTGAATAGTGGTTTCAACTACCCAAGACACGTCCATTCATGTTGTGTGGTTTGTTTCGGTGGTTCGCTGTTGGGGAGATTTTCCTGTGAGCAACACTGAGTGTTTCTATTGCTGAAATTTAGCCGCCATGCGGTGCAATTAACTGTATTGGTTGACTACAATTCGAGTGCATCAGCGGAATTTTCTACCTTGTGGCCGTTAGTGTTCTGGTTACCCGGCCTGGCCACTGACGTAAATCCAGGCTGTGTTCCTTTTGCGTGAAGTTAACTATATTGCTGTGTTTCAAATTCAAGTGTACCAGCGGAATTTTCTGCCCTGTGGCCGTTAGTGTTCATTTTACCTGCCCAGGGACACTAACGTAATCTCAGGCAGCGTCCTTTCCTCACCTGTTGTCGCTGTCCAACTTGGTGTGTAGTTTCGACAGCTAATACATACTTAATTGTGGATTATCACGTTCGTAACTTCTTTTGTTTGAGTTCTCATGTACTGGTTGGTGGCAAGCAAGTCGTTGCGTCGGTCGGTCTGTGGCTGTCCCCTGGTTGGGTTCCGATGGATCAAGTGTATTGGGGCCCACAACCTGTCGCACCTAAGTGAACGAGGGCAGACTGACCTCTCTGGAGGCTCCTGAGTACCGTTTTCTTTATTGTCCTGCTCACCAGTGTTTGTCTGTTTATAATCTATCATAGCCAATCATTTAAAAATTCTTGTTTTTACTGAACTTTATGCATTTTTGAATTTTGGTAAATCAATTGTGGGCCTTAAGCAGCTTAAAACGCTACTCCTGAAATTACCCTTTAAACAAAAATATTGTGGTTTTCTGCCTTAAAAGATTATGGTAATATATTTTAAAATTTTAAAATTTAATTGTGGCCCTCAGCCGCTTATGTTGCACCTTGCATATGTTTGTTCTATCTACTTTGCCTTGATGCTTTCCAGCCTAGCTGTGATACCATGCAGATTTTAATTTATTTTATTTTTTTTTTGTTGTTGAATTTTGAGAGTTGTTGTTTGGAGTCACTCAGCTGTGAAATAATTGCCTTTTGAAACTCGTAGTTCTAAAGGTTCGGCTATGTGCCGTTTTGGTTTAAAGGTGTTAATAAATTATAATAAATTACAATAAATTACAATTTGGAGTGAACCTGACCGACACCTTATTTGGCCCTGTCCACAATCGTAATCACCTGTTCTGCCCTGCGGGTTCAGCGGGCGTTTCATAGGGAAAGTCCAGACAAGTTCAAAATGGTTCGAATGGCTCTAAGCCCTATGGGACTTAACATCTGAAGTCATAATTCCCCTAGACTTAGAGCTACTTAAACCAAACTAACCTAAGTACATCACACACATCCATACCTGAGGCACGATTCGAACCTGCGACCGTAGCAGCAGCGTGGTTCCAGACTGAAGCGCCTAGGACCGCTCCAGACAAGTAACTGATAAGGATCACAACTAGTTGTTCTTATAGCACGCTCCGCAAATACGCTCCACTACCGTCAGTACACTGAGGCGATTTGAGCGCCCGAGGCTAGCAGGAGCGGCGCTTATGTTCACTTCTTCCAGCCGTTGATCTTGGCGCGGTCCAATTCCGCGCACCATTGGCCGACGTTCCCTTACCGCCTTCTCTGGTCCTGCTTCCGCATCTTCGTTCCGGCGCTTGAGGTTACGCCAGAACTTTACTCAATACTGTAGGCGCATTTCATTAACTACAGGAGAACCAATCAAACGTGCGGATTTGTTCATTTTGGTACAAATTTGATCAGCGCGATTTGACATAGGTGTTCACTCGAAGACGACTCCCGAGCGACTATCTCGTCTCATGCATGTTAGGCACAAAGCCCTACTCAAACACTCAGTAGATGGTGAATTACTGTTGGCTCTTATGTTAAACAGCCAATCAGATCATCTCGAGCACTTCTATATTTGCGATATTTCTAATGTCAACGAATCAGATTACCACACACAATATTTGGACTAGAAATCTTGTAATTCCAAAACTAGATAAATATAATGAAAACGAAATACGATTCCTTTCCACAAAATAAATTACTAATAAATATAATACTCAGCGCCCTCTCTGGCTGCGTTTACAAAATCAAGCTCACTCGGACAAACGTCACAAATTCTCCTATTACACAATTTTCTCAGGTTTACATTTACATAGTTTTAATAAGATATCACATTCTCACTCATGTCCTCCATTCACTCTCTGTCTCTGCAAAATACACAAACAAAACACAATGAAACAATAATTTTCCAATGTACTGTTAATTACGTCAGAAATCATTGGCAATGAAACTATCGAAAATTTCAAAAAATTAGACTATGTGAACCTGCCTTCCTTTTTGTAGGCGGCGCGGTATAGTCTCGCGGTCTCAGGAGTCTTGTCACGGTACGCGAAGCTCCCCCCGTCGGAGGTTCGAGTCCTCCCTCGGGCATGGGTGTGTGTGTGTTGTCCTTAGCGTAAGTTCGTTTAAGTTAGATTAAGTAGCGTGTAAGCTTAGAAACCGATGACCTCAGCAGTTTGGTCCCGTAAGCCCTTACCACAAATTTCCAAATTTCTAGTTTGTAGCTTCAGTTGATACTATGGATGAATACATTACAGTCCCTAACTCGGTTTCGCAATGCCAGCACAGTTAATATGTGTTTTAAGTAAAAATTTAGATCTCCGAAAATATTGAAGTTATTGATTTGAAATTTTAGCAGTATTGTTCTGTTATTCATAGTATTTGGAATACGCAGTATGAAAAAGATCGATTAATATTTAATAGTACTTGTTTAGATTCACAGAGAGTATGTTTAACTTACTGCACGCAGTGTTAGGCCAGCACACGGCTCGCCCGGCCAACGTCATCTGTGCAAGCGTGAGGACCAACATCCTCCTCTCCTCCTGGCTCCACGGCAAGCTACGTTTTCAGTGCAAGGGGTCAACTCGTAATACGTTACACACCCCATATGAACCGAAAATTACTTTCAAATGCATTTGACTTTCATACAACAGAAAAATTATTACTAGACGTAATTTTAACAAAATAAACGAAAACTAATTACTCACGGATTCTTTACATAATTTTTGAATCTACATCTACATCATCTACATGGTCACTCTGCAATTCACAATGAAGTGCCTGGCAGAGGGTTCATCGAACCATTCTCATACTACACTCCTGGAAATTGAAATAAGAACACCGTGAATTCATTGTCCTAGGAAGGGGAAACTTTATTGACACATTCCTGGGGTCAGATACATCACATGATCACACTGACAGAACCACAGGCACATAGACACAGGCAACAGAGCATGCACAATGTCGGCACTAGTACAGTGTATATCCACCTTTCGCAGCAATGTAGGCTGCTATTCTCCCATGGAGACGATCGTAGAGATGCTGGATGTAGTCCTGTGGAACAGCTTGCCATGCTATTTCCACCTGGCGCCTTAGTTGGACCAGCGTTCGTGCTGGACGTGCAGACCGCGTGAGACGACGCTTCATCCAGTCCCAAACATCCTCAATGGGGGACAGATCCGGAGATCTTGCTGGCCAGGGTAGTTGACTTACACCTTCTAGAGCACGTTGGGTGGCACGGGATACATGCGGACGTGCATTGTCCTGTTGGAACAGCAAGTTCCCTTGCCGGTCTAGGAATGGTAGAACGATGGGTTCGATGACGGTTTGGATGTACCGTGCACTATTCAGTGTCCCCTCGACGATCACCAGTGGTGTACGGCCAGTGTAGGAGATCGCTGCCCACACCATGATGCCGGGTGTTGGCCCTGTGTGCCTCGGTCGTATGCAGTCCTGATTGTGGCGCTCACCTGCACGGCGCCAAACACGCATACGACCATCATTGGCACCAAGGCAGAAGCGACTCTCATCGCTGAAGACGACACGTCTCCATTCGTCCCTCCATTCACGCCTGTCGCGACACCACTGGAGGCGGGCTGCACGATGTTGGGGCGTGAGCGGAAGACGGCCTAACGGTGTGCGGGACCGTAGCCCAGCTTCATGGAGACGGTTGCGAATGGTCCTCGCCGATACCCCAGGAGCAACAGTGTCCCTAATTTGCTGGGAAGTGGCGGTGCGGTCACCTACGGCACTGCGTAGGATCCTACGGTCTTGGCGTGCATCCGTGCGTCGCTGCGGTCCGGTCCCAGGTCGACGGGCACGTGCACCTTCCGCCGACCACTGGCGACAACATCGATGTACTGTGGAGACCTCACGCCCCACGTGTTGAGCAATTCGGCGGTACGTCCACTCGGCCTCCCGCATGCCCACTATACGCCCTCGCTCAAAGTCCGTCAACTGCACATCCGGTTCACGTCCACGCTGTCGTGGCATGCTACCAGTGTTAAAGACTGCGATGGAGCTCCGTATGGCACGGCAAACTGGCTGACACTGACGGCGGCGGTGCACAAATGCTGCGCAGCTAGCGCCATTCGACGGCCAACACCGCGGTTCCTGGTGTGTCCGCTGTGCCGTGTGTGTGATCATTGCTTGTACAGCCCTCTCGCAGTGTCCGGAGCAAGTATGGTGGGTCTAACACACCGGTGTCAATGTGTTCTTTTTTCCATTTCCAGGAGTGTATTTCCCTACCATTCCAGACTCGAATGACGCGTGGGAAAGAGGAACACTAAATCTTTCCGTTCGAGCTCTGATTTCTCTTATTTTATTATGATGATCATCTCTCCCTACGTAAGTGGATGTCAAAAAAATATTTTCGCATTCGGAAGAGAAAGTTGGTGATTAAAATTTCGTAAATAGTTCTCGCCGTAAAGAAAACCGCCTTCGTTTCAGTGACTGCCACTCCAACTCGCGTATCATATCAGTGACACTCTCACCCCTACTGGGCGATAACACGAAACGGACTGCCCTTCTTTGCACTTTTTCAGTGTCCTCCGTCAATCCTACCTGGCAAGGATCCCACACCGCGCAGCAATACTTCAGCAGAGTACGGACAAGTGTAATGTAGGCTGTCTCTTTAATGGGATTGTAGCATCTTCTAAGTGTTCTGCCAACAAAGCGCAGTCTTTGTTTCGCCTTCTCTACAATATTCTTTATGTGGTCTTCCCAATTTGAGTTGCTCGTAATTGTAATTCCTAGGTACTTTTTCGAATTGACAGCCCTTAGATTTGTGCGATTTATCGTATACCCAAAATTTATCGGATTTCTTTTAGTACCCATGCGGATGACCTCGCACTTTTCTTTGTTTAGTGCCAAATGCCACTTTGCACGCCATACAGAAAGTCTCTCTAGATCACTTTGTAATTGGAATTGATCGTCTGATGATTTTACTAGACGGTAAATTACAGCATCATCTGCAAACAATCTAAGGGGGCTGCTCAGATTATCACCTAGATCATTTATGTAAATCAGGAACAGCAGAGGGTCTATGACACTGCCTTGCGGAACGGCAGATATCACTTCTGTTCTACTCCATGATTTACCGTCTGTCACTATGAACTGTGACCTCTCTGAGAGGAAATCACGAATCCAGTCACACAACTGAGACCATATTCCATATGCACGCAATTTGATTAATAATCGCTTGTGAGGAACGGTATCAAAAGCCTTCTGGAAATCTAGAAATATGGAACCGATCTGAGATCCCTTGTCGACAGCACTCATTACTTCATGGGTATAAAGAGCTTGTTGTGTTGCACAAGACTAATATTTTCTGAATCCGTGTTGGTTATGTATCAATAAGTTATTTTCTTCAAGGTGATTCATAATGTTAGAGTACAGTATAAGCTCCTAAATCCTACTGCAAATTGAGGTCAGTGATATGGGTCTGTAATTCAATGGGTTACTCCTATTTCCTTTCTTGAATATTGGTGTGACCTGTGCTACTTTCCAGTCCTTATGAACAGACCTTTCGTTAAGTGAGCGTTTTTATATGATTGCTAAGAAAGGCGCTATTGTGTCTGCAGACTCTGAAAGGAACCTGATTGGTATACCATCTGGACCGGAAGACTTACCTTTCCTCAGTGATTTGACTTGTTTCGCAACACCTAAGATATCTACTTTTATGTAACTTATGCTAACAATTGTTCTGGTTTCGAATTCTGGAATATTTACTTCGTCTCCTTTCGTGAAGGAATTACGGAAAACAGTATTTAGTAACTCCGCTTTAGTGGCACCATCATCGGTAACATTTCCATCGCTATCGCGCAGTGACGGTATTGACTGTTTTTTGCCACTGGTGTACTTTACATACGACCAGAATCTCTTTGGGTTTTCTACCATATTTTGAGACAATGTTTCATTCTGGAAACTATTGGAAGCATCTCGCATTGCCGGCCGAAGTGGCCGTGCGGTTAAAGGCGCTGCAGTCTGGAACCGCAAGACCGCTACGGTCGCGGGTTCGAATCCTGCCTCGGGAATGGATGTTTGTGATGTCCTTAGGTTAGTTAGGTTTAACTAGTTCTAAGTTCTAGGGGACTAATGACCTCAGCAGTTGAGTCCCATAGTACTCAGAGCCAGCCATCTCGCATTGAGGTCCGCACTAAATTCCGAACTTCCGTGAAACTTAGCCAGCCTTGGGGTTTTTGTGTTCTTCTGAATTTGGCATGCTTTTTTCGTTGCTTCTGCAACAGTGTTCTGACCTGTTTTGTGTACCGTGGTGGATCAGTGCCGACTCTTAACTTACGCGGTATGAATCTATTGCTGTCGATACTGTATCTTTGAATTTGAGCCATATCTGGTCTACACTTACATAATTAGTTTGTAAGGAATGGAGACTCTCTCTTAGGAAAGCGTCAAATAGTTTTAAATAGTTATACACTACTGACCATTAAAATTGCTACGCCAAGAAGAAATTCAGATGATAAACGAGTATTTATTGGACAAATATATTATACTAGAACAGACAAGTGATTACATTTTCACGCAGTTTGAGTGCATAGATCCTGAGAAAACAGTACACATAACAACCACCTCTGACGTAATAACGGCCTTGATATGCCTGGGCATTGGGTCAAACAGAGCTTGGATGGCGTGTACAGGTACAGTTACCCATGCAGCTTCAACACGATACCACAGTTCATCAAGAGTAGTGACTGGCGTATTGTGACGAGCCAGTTGCTCGGCCATCATTGACCAGACGTTTTCAATTGGTGAAAGATCTGGAGAATGTGCTGGCCAAGGCAGCAGTCGAACATTTTCTGTATCCAGAACGGACCGTACAGGACCTGCAACATGCGGTCGTGCATTATCCTTCTGAAATGTAGGGTTTCGCAGGAGTTGAATGAAGGGTAGAGCTACGGGTCGTAACACATCTGAAATGAAACGTCCACTGTTCAAAGTGCCCTCAATGCGAACAAGAGGTCACCGAGACGTGTAACCAATGGCACGCCATACTATCACGCCGGGTGATACGCCAGTACGGCGATGACGAATACACGCTTCCAATGTGCGTTCACCGCGATGTCGCCAAACACGGATGCGACCATCATGATGCTGTAAACAGAACCTGGATTCATCCGAAAAATGACGTTTTTCCATTCGTGCACCCAGGTTCGTCGTTGAGTACACCATCTCAGGCGCTCCTGTCTGTGATGCAGCGTCAAGGGTAACCGCAGCCATGGTCTCCAAGCTGATAATCCATGCTGCTGCAAACGTCGTCGAACTGTTGGTGCAGATGGTTGTTGTCTTGCAAACGTCCCCATCTATTGACTCAGGGATCGAGACGTGGCTGCAGGATCCGTTACAGCCATGCAGATAAGATGCCTGTCATCTTTACTGCTAGTGATACGAGGCCGTTGGGATCCAGCACGGCGTTCCGTGTTACCCTCCTGAACCCACCGATTCCATATTCTGCTAACAGTCATTGGATCTCGACCAACGCCAGGAGGAATGTCGCGATACGATAAACCGCAATCGTGATAGGCTACAATCTGACCTTTATCAAAGACGGAAACCTGATGGTGCGCATTTCTCCTCCTTACACGAGGCATCACAACAACGTTTCACCAGGCAACGCCGGTCGACTGCTGTTTGTGTGTGAGAAATCGGTTGGAAACTTTCCTCATGTCAGCACGTTGTAGGAGTCGTCACCGGCGCCAACCTTGTGTGAATGATCTGAAAAGCTAATCGTTTGCATATCACAGCATCAATGAGGAGGTACTGAATAGGATTGGGGAGAAGAGGAGTTTGTGGCACAACTTGACCAGAAGAAGGGATCGGTTGGTAGGACATGTTCTGAGGCATCAAGGGATCACCAATTTAGTATTGGAGGGCAGCGTGGAGGGTAAAAATCGTAGGGGGAGACCAAGAGATGAATACACTAAGCAGATTCAGAAAGATGTAGGTTGCAGTAGGTACTGGGAGATGAAGAAGCTTGCACAGGATAGAATAGCATGGAGAGCTGCATCAAACCAGTCTCAGGACTGAAGACCACAACAACATCACAGCATCATCTTCCTGTCGGTTAAATTTCGTGTCTGTAGCACTTCATTTTTGTGGTGTAGCAATTTTAATGGCCAGTAGTGTATTTTGCGTTTAGTTTTAGTGGTTGTGGTTGATATTGGTTTGAGCCTCGCAACAATGACCTTGTGTTCACTAATCCCTGTATTCGTCATGACGCTCTCTATTAGATCAGGATTATTTGTGGCTAAGAGGTCAAGTGTGTTTTCGCAACCATTTACAATTCGTGTGGGCTCATGAACTAATTGTTCAAAATAATTTTCAGAGAAAGCATTTAGTACAATTTCTGAAGATTTCTGTCTGCCACCGGCTTTGAACATGTATTTACGCCAACAAATCGGGGGTAGATTGATGTCTCCACCAATTATAACTGTATGAGTGGGGTCCTTATTTGTAATGAGATTAAAGTTTTCTTTGAACCGTTCGGCTAGTATATCATCTGAGTTGGGGGGGGGGGGGTCTGTAGAAGGAGCCAATTATTATTTTGGTACGGCTGTTGAGTATAACCTCCACCCATAGTAATTCGCAGGATCTGTCTTTATCAACGTCACTACAAGGTAAACTACTACCAACAGACACAAATTCACTACCTACACACCTACTTTATTTAATCTATCATTTCTGAACACGGTTTGCGCCTCTGTAAAAATGTCGGCAGAATTTACCTCCTGCTTTAGCCAGCTTTCTGTTCCTATAACGATTTCAGCTTCAGTGCTTTCTATCAGCGCTTTAAGCTCAGGTACTTTTCCAACACAGCTACGACAGTTTACTACTACAATACCGACTGTTGCTTGGTCGAATCTTGTCGTTTCTTTGCGCTGTACCCTTTGAGACTGGAGCCCTTTTTGATCTTTCCCGAGACTGTCTAACCTAAAAAACCGCCCAGTCCACGCCACACAGCCCCTGCTACCCGTCTCCTGTGCGTTGTGGACACCTGACCTATTTAGCGGAACCCGAAACCCGTCCACCCTAAGGCGCAAGTCTAGAAATCTGCAGCCTACACGGTCGCAGAACCGTCTGAGCCTCTGATTCAGACCCTCCACTCGGCTCTGTACCAGAGGTCCGCAATCGGTCCTGTCGACGATGTTGAAGATGGTGAGCTCTGCCTTCATCTCGCTAGCAAGATTGGCAGTCTTCACCAACTCAGATATCCGCCGGAAACCAGAGATAATCTCTTCCGATCCATAGCGAAACACGTCATTGGTGCCGACATGAGCCACCACCTGCAGTTGGCTGCACCCTTTACCCTTCATGGCATCCGGAAGGACCCTTTCCACATCTTCGATGATTCTCACCGGTATGCACACGGAATGCACATTGGGTTTCTTCCCGTAAATGCCAAAAAGCTTATTGGAAAATGAAAATTTACTAAACATTTGACTCTATTACAATAATACATTACATTTTGATGTCTTGAATTTGATAGCAATACATTAAAATTAATTACAAAAATTGCCACAAAAATGTTTCCTACGAAATTCAGATTTTGAATTCTTTTCAACAAAACGAATGTCCATTTGACTAAAATTACTGCAATTGATTCTTTTTCAGTCTCCCTTCGCATTAAGACTTTACTTTCCCATTTTATATTGTAAAAAGAAATTTTCGTAGTGAAAAAACCTACTAAATTACTTCACTGTAAACAACAGAAAACTTTTAGAACATTACGCAATCTACACTATGTGGAGGTGCTATGGGGGGCGTCTCTCCTTTAACTAAGTACACTTTTTCACAAACTTCTCACAAAAAGCTCTGTTGTTTGCGTCGTTGTCCTGCTTGACAGTAGTATGAAGGGGGAATCATTTCCTGTTCTTCACAATTTTTTTTCCACTAAGGTGAACGTCTGTAAAGGATTATATATTTTCAGCACTTACTTTTCGAAGAAACAGCATGGGAACTTTTTTTAGTATGTATTCTTACCTGGATGCTTTATAAACATCAACGTCCACTCATCTGTCAGATATAAGTGAGTTTCATACCAGGTTTCCACACCGGACGTACCTGCAAAACACAGTAAGTCTAAGCCAGTTTTTCCTCTGCTTCCTACAAAGAAGAATGTTATGCATGTTTCTTCCAGTTATGTACATTATTTGTTTCTTGTCATTTACAAACACAATTTTCTGGATTTCCTTGAATTTACATATCGAGTAATAACATTACGCCATTACCACACTGCAGTTCCTTCTCTAAATCCTCACACAAACGAAAAAATGGCTGACATCGAAATAAGTGTCCAAGGAATAGAAAAGCAACTGAAATCACTCAACAGAGGAAAGTCCACTGGATCTGACGGATTACCAATTCGATTCTACACAGAGTACGCGAAAGAACTTGCCCCCCTTCTAACAGCCGTATACAGCAAGTCTCTAGAGGAACGAAAGGTTCCAAATGATTGGAAAAGAGCACAGGTAGTCCCAGTCTTCAAGAAGGGTCGTCGAGCAGATGCGCAAAACTATAGACCTATATCTCTGACGTCGATCTGTTGTAGAATTTTAGAACATGTTTTTTGCTCGCGTATCATGTCGTTTCTGGAAACCCAGAATCTACTCTGTAGGAATCAGCATGGATTCCGGAAACAGCGATCGTGTGAGAACCAACTCGCATTATTTGTTCATGAGACCCAGAAAATATTAGATACAGGCTCCCAGGTAGATGCCATTTTCCTTGACTTACGGAAGGCGATCGATACGGTTCCGCACTGTCGCCTGCTAAACAAAGTAAGAGCCTACGGAATATCAGACCAGCTGTGTGGCTGGATTGAAGAGTTTTTAGCAAACAGAACACAGCACGTTGATCTTAATGGAGAGACGTCTACAGACGTTAAAGTAATATCTGGCGTGCCACAGGGGAGTGTTATGGGACCATTGCTTTTCACAATATATATAAATGACCTAGTAGATAGTGTCGGAAGTTCCATGCGGCTTTTCGCGGATGATGCTATAGTATACAGAGAAGTTGCAGCATTAGAAAGTTGCAGCGAAATGCAGAAAGATCTGCAGCGAATAGGCACTTGGTGCAGGGAGTGGCAACTGACCCTTAACATAGACAAATGCAATGTATTGCGAATACATAGAAAGAAGGATCCTTTATTGTATCATTATATGATAGCGGAACAAACACTGGTAGCAGTTACTTCTGTAAAATATCTGGGAGTGTGCGTGCGGAACGATATGAAATGGAACGATCATATAAAATTAATTGTTGGTAAGGTCGGTACCAGGTTGAGATTCATTGGGAGAGTCCTTAGAAAATGTAGTCCATCAACAAAGGAGGTGGCTTACAAAGCACTCGTTCGACCTATACTTGAATATTGCTCATCAGTGTGGGATCCGTACCAGGTCGGGATGACGGAGGAGATAGAGAAGATGCAAAGAAGAGCGGCGCGTTTCGTCACAGGGTTATTTGGTAAGCGTGATAGCGTTACGGAGATGTTTAGCAAACTGAAGTGGCAGGCTCTGCAAGAGAGGAGCTCTGCATCGCGGCGTAGCTTGCTGTCCAGTTTTCGAGTGGGTGCGTTTCTGGATGAGGTATCAAATATATTGCTTCCCCCTACTTATACCTCCCGAGGAGATCACGAATGTAAAATTAGAGAGATTCGAGCGCGCACGGAGGCATTCCAGCAGTTGTTCTTCCCGCGAACCATACGCGACTGGAACAGGAAAGGGAGGTAATGACAGTGGCACGTTAAGTGCCCTCCGCCACACACCGTTGGGTGGCTTGCGGAGTATAAATGTAGACGTAGATGTAGATGTAGTATTGTTCTGAATAACTTCTTCAGAAAAAAATTTTTTCAGTAAAAAGTGAACTAATTTTTATGAACCAGAAGTAAGTGGTACTCTAACTGTCCATACCCTTACCCACCTCAAATTCCAAAACATCAATTTTTAAAAGGCACATCAGACTCAAATTCAATCAAGCAAGTAATTGCTTAGAAACATTCTCTCTTTACAATGCGAATTCTTGGCTTCTGATCATAAATTTTTCAGACCTTACTCTCAAATACTACTAAACACATTTCACAACTTTTAGGAAATCCATTACATATAAACGCTAACACCTACTGTTTCGTAAGTTTTTACATAATGTATTCAAATACACAATGAATGAAAAATTACTGAATATTTACAATAACTGCCTCAGTTCGCAGTTGTCATGAAATACACAACCTGTTCACCATCATCTTTGTATGAAATATCTTGGCTTCTTATTTCCTAAGGAACACAATGTACACTATATACACAAGATAGTGGAGAAAGAACAGATGATAGCAAAAGTTCTGAATGAATGTGTAGGTTGACAATACGAAAAGGAAATAATATTGCCAACAACTCGGGATGTCTGGTGTTCGTCAAACACATGACATCACGAATAATGTGCGTTCCCTGAGGCCAATTAGTTACTACTATCCCTGTAATTTTTTGTATGTACGTTTCCTTCCTTTCTCCATATTCATTGTACTTTCCTGCAGCAAGGTATAGGTACATCACATTGCTCACCTGCTGGATATCACTTTCTTCCTGCAAACAACATTGTCAGGCACTATTCATCTATGGTAATGACAGCTTCATTATTCCAAAAATCGACCTACCCTTTGTATTTTTGCAAAAGATCTTGCAGAAAAAATTTTTTGCAAAATATTTCCGCACTTCACCTGAAAATCATCAGGAAATTCTGTTACAGCTGCTTGCCCTGAATCTTTACGGGTAACATGACCTCGTGAGTCATTGCTTTCTTTCTTTTACCTGTGGCTACTACAATGTTTATTTCTATCCGATTGGGAGTAGCATCTACAAAATTTCTTGACACTGCACATACGTCTGAACCATTATCAAGTAAGTAAGGAACTTTTTTACCAAAAACTATAAGCTCTATTATCGGTTGTCCTGATGATACTTCAACAGTTTCAGGACCTGGTTCTTCCAATAAATCGAGCACTATCTCCCATCTGTCGGATCCTATACCTTCTGCAGAAATAACACACATATTTATTGGGCTTTTCACTCTTTAATTGTAACAGCTTTAATTATTCTGTCTATTAGCAACAAGTCAAAACACTTTTCAAAAAATTCAGCTTCTCTAATCCTCTCAGACTCTGCAACGCTTCCTTCTATGTCGTCAGAATTTTCAAAATAGCCTCCAGCTTCATTTACTTCTGTAGCTGCATCACTATCCAATGAGCTTTCTTGCATGGTACTTACACCTTCTTTGACATTTGAACTGGTCCATCACTGTCAGACAGAATCTCCTACTTTACATAAAACACCCTCTTCCGGTATATTTTCCTCGTCTGATACATTTCCCCCCATATACAGCACTTTCTTCAACTTCCCCTGTGGGATCCTCCTTGGTATTGCAGTGCTGAGTTGGACTAAGATCCTGCTCCACAATCTCATCAGTAACTCCTGTTCCTTGCTAACCTGTTTTCTAAATTTGCGATTTTCATCTAATCGCTCGCAAAATTCTGCCACATTTCCCTCTAAAGTCAATATTTTCACTTCCTCTCTTTCTCTGGTGGATTTATAGTACCTGTAGCACTGATGTGTTATTGTGTTGGTTGCTGGCTAGCTTACAAAGGGCTCTGCTAGCGGATTTAACCCACGTTTTGACAGTCTGAAAACGCTAGCATTTTTACAGACTGCTACCAGTTTTCCTCATCGCCTATTCTGCCATTAGCCGTAGCATTCCGTTCCTTCGGCTGTCTGGAATGCTGTTCTGCTCTCCCAGCTGATTGCTGATTTTGATAACTGTCATTCCTGTTCCTGTTGTATTTTCTATATCCAGTAAAGCCCCCTCGTCCACTTGACCTCCTTCTGTGATAGTTTTGGGGACACTTAACCCGTTTACTTGCACTTCATTTTGCCTAGTAGGAGCCCTATAATCTCTATTATTATTTTCCTGTTCTTTCAAAAGATGCTCTACCCGTTCCAAGTAAACAATGAACTTGTTTATGTCTTCTCTGGGTGTAGAAATTATTTTGTTTTGCCAGTACAAAGGCAACTTGTTTTCTAATCCCATTATAATTTGTTCTGTTTCTACCGTGGTAGTCATGTAAAACAAAATAGTTACCCACTTCTGCACAAACCTCTAAATGATATCTTTCTTTGGGTTAAACTTTTCACCTGACGAAAAGCTATTTAATAGTTCCATCTGATTTTTTTTCCCTAATATTGCTCAAAGAAAGCCTGTTTGACTTTCCATGTTTTTATATTTACCTACATCTAAATATCCCCAAACACGAGCTTCTCCCATAAGATTAAATACCACAAAGCCTATTTTCTGTTTGTCATTCCGTGACCTATGCCACAAGTCCTCAAAATCACTCAGGAATGGTATGCACACTCTTATTAGGATCAAACCTGAAAAACCGTCTGTGTTTAACATAGGCAATTTCAGTGGATACTGCAATACTATTTGTTATTACATGACCACTACTGTTAATAATTCTCTGTTCTACATTTCTTATTTTCATGTCATGCTCTTGTAAGTGTACCATTCCCTGCTGTACTAAATTCTAACAAGTAAATTTCGAAATCAGTCATTCTTGCTCTCCAAACCGTTTACATTTGTCACTTTCCTCCTTATTTTATTAGCCAGAATTTTATGATCCTCACTACACTGTTTTTCAACACGATCTACTTGGGCCTGTACTTAAGTCAACACAACTGTTTACTTAGCCGTTTACTACCATCAGCAACTTGCTTTATGGTCAAATGTGTGTGAAATCTTATGGGACTTAACTGCTAAGGTCATCAGTCCCTAAGCTTACACACTACTTAACCTAAATTGTCCTAAGGACAAACTCACACACCCGTGCCCGAGGGAGGACTTGAACCTCCGCTGGGACTAGCCGCACAGCTCATGACCAACTTGCTTTGTATGCGTAGTTAGTTCACCTTTTACTGATTCAATATCATTGTTGCATTCTTGTATCTCATGGCAAATTTGCCCTTTCCCGCTTTGGTTAAGCTGTGACATGTCATTTTTTACAGAATCAGTTAAGCCCGAAATTCTGTGATCCATTTCCTTCTGAATTGTCTCTTTAAAATATTTCAATTTATTATCAAACTGTTCTGAGTGTTTTATAAACCCCTGATTAATCTTCTCAAATTGGGAATAGGAATAAACAAAACAAATAAAAGAAAAGGAAGAAAGAAAAAAAGAGAACCCTAAAGGAGCTATGACCATCTTTGTATGTCGCGAAGTTACGAAACAGATCCTTACCCGCTCTCGTCAGAATCAAGAGAGAAATAACGCATCAGCATTGCAGGCGTGCCACGTCGTACAGGTCTAAGAAATAAATTTTTAAATTTTTTCCCAAGTAGATCTTGGACAAAAGAATAATTTTATAACGTAATATGTATCTGTGAATTTAGCAGTCCACAAAAATAGTGACTACAAGAAAAGCCGTTTTTAGAGACTCTCCTTCGCATATCAGTACTGACACACCATCGAAGCCGTTAACAAAAGCTTGCTGTAGCTGTAATTTATGTTGACCTTATGTGTGTGGTGATGTCTCCAAAATAAAGTATCATGAGAGGTCTAACAAGATGTGGTCGCGTTGGTATAGATTCCTCAGTCAACGCTAAATGAAGTAAACCATGCCCAAGTGTGTGTGTGTGTGTGTGTGTGTGTATGAGTGAGCGCGCGACATACAACAGAAGATGGAGAGAGTGAGAGGAACAGAGAGAGTTAGCGCGAGCAGAGAGGGAGTGAAGTAATTAGGGATCTAGACACCACAAAGCGGTAGACTCCTGACCCAGCGTGCCCTGTGCCGTCCTGTCCTCGTAGTGTGGTCGCGCCCCGCCATGTTGAGCTGCTAGCTGCTCGGTCGTGCGTCCTCTGCGCGCATGTAGGCGCGCTGAAGCGTGCCAGGGTCCTGCAGCGCCGCGTGTGACGAAATTGCTGATTACGCGACCGTATCGCAATCGTTAGGCCCAGGGGCAGGCGTGATACCGAAGAGGCAGGCTGCAATCACGAACGAATTTGTCGTCGGTCCACTGCTTTATGTTTCCACTGTCTCTTCTGGATCGATGTTCGCAGTGTGTCTAGGTAAACCTTTTTTATCAAAGTTTTTATTGTCATTGTTGATAAGCTGTCGAGAAAAAGTATTCATTAAAGTACATGACACAAAACAGAGTGGAAGAAGGACTGGCACAAAACTAGCCGTACAATTTGTATATAACACTGTGTGCCACTGCCATACAGTCAGTCGTTTATCACACTACCCAACACACGCAACAGACCAGAGCAGCCCGCTAGACACGCGTCCACGCAGAGACCCACTCTCAAGCATGCTACTGTACTATACATGCAGCACGGTATTTTGGCTTATCGTACTATACCTGTATCAGAGATTATTATCTCTGGTGAGGGTTCCTACCTTATGCCACATGGGAGTTTGTCTTTGACTTGTCGTAGACGTTTAAAGATAAATTCTGATTCTAATATTCACTTATGGGTTAAGGCCAGTGGTTCACCCTCTTTGGAAGATTGTCGCATTGTGGGTGACTGTACTCTGTATAACCATTGAAGCAGTCCTCAAAAAAGGCCCTTTTAAGGGACACTTACAGGGCGAGTCACGTAAGACGTAACACTTCATCCACTTCTTGAAATGTTACACATATCGAAGCGCGGTTTTCGGCAAATGTTAGAGGGTCTAGGGACACGTATTATTTTGTTTGGGTAATGTTTTTATCGCTGGTATCATCGGACATAATGAAGCAAGCAATTTTATAACTGCATTCGATATTTCCTGAGAAGACAATTACAGCGACATAGCGGTTGTTAATGCTGATGTTGAAACTTGCCGTAAAAAAATCTAGAAATGTCCTAGAATTTGGGAGCACGGTGGCTGGAATCGGCATTAGTGGTGCACACACTGCCAAGCAGAGCTCACACGCTTCGCTGTGCCACAATGTTAACACATCTGCCTGTTTACTTGTCTGCCACTGCAGGCCGCTCTTTTCTGCTTCAACATTTGTTGCGTGCACACATGTGCACAAATGAGGGGAAGTTGGATGTACTGCTCTTATATGGTGAATGCAAGAGACATGCCGCAAAAACAGTGCAACAGTGTAGGGATATCTATGCGGACCGCGATGTCTGCAATTGCACGAATTATCTATGTCGGCGATTGCTGCGCAAACAAGTTCTCCACGTACGCTTACATCGCCTTTACTCTACCATGCAAACATAGGGGTCGTCTGGTGTGAGACGTTCCCTGGGACGGGGGGGTCCTCCTGGGGCCGAACCGCACAATAACCCTGAAAGAGTGGTTCGGTGTGGGGCAGCGCGGAGGGGTGAAGTGGACTACGGTAGTCGTCGTCGTGGGGTTGTGAATCACTGCAGCTGCGGCGGGGACGGAGCCTCTCCGTAGTTTATAGGCCCCCGGTTAACATACAATACTGCTGCATCCATTTTCATTAAACTACCGCTCGCATTCAAAAGTCTCAGCAGTAATCCAAGCGCTTTCAAATCTAAACTAAAGAGTCTGCCCATGGATCACTCCTTCTACTCTGTCGAGTAGTTACTTGAAAAGTTTAGCTGATTCCTCTGTTATATTGTTGACTGCCTTTCATTTTAACTTATGACTTGACTGTTTTGGGTTTATAAACATTTTATTTTTATCTGTTATTACTTTATGTTGTAATTTCATGCACTGACACGTTCCATGACCTTGGAGATTTGCTCCCCAATTTTGTCCTACGGAACTAGACATGTAAATAAATAAAGAAAAAATTATTAAGACGATTGTGCGGACAAGCTACTTGAGCGTTAAAAAAAAAAGACGATTCCTCTCTACTTCAGTCATCATCAGCTATTTTGCTGTCCAAATAGCAAAACTCATCTAGTACTTTAAATATCTCATTTTCTAATATAATTCCCTCAGTATCACCTTATTTAATTAGACTATATTCCATTATCCTTGTCTTGCTTTTGTTGAGGTTCATCTTATGTCCTATTTTCAAGACACTGTCCATTCTGTTTAACAGCTCTTCCAAGTTCTTTGCTGTCTCTGTCAGGATTACAATGTCATGAACAAATCTCAAAGTTTTTATTTGTTCTCCCTCAACTTTAATTCCTATTTCAACTTTTTCTTTGGTTTCCTTTACTGCTTGCGCAATGTACTGATTGAATAACATCGGGGATAGGCGACAACCCTGTCTCATTTCCTTGTCAACCACTGCTTTTCATCTTTCATGGCCCTCGACCGTTATAATTGCTATTTCGTTCCTGTAGAGATTGTAAATAGCGTTTCGCTCTAATACTACAAATGCTATAAATGTTGGTTTGCCTTTCCTTAACCTATCTTCTGTGAGAAGTCGTAGGGTCAGCATCAATTCGCGTGTTCCTACATTTCTCCGAAAGCCGAACTGATCCTCCCCGAGGTGGGCTTCAATCAGTTTTCCATTCTTCTCTAAAGACGTAAGGAGTGTGTCAGACTCTCAATTACATTGATTAAATATTACATTGAGTATCGAAAACAATATAGCTAACTTAAGGCTATTCTTTGCATTGTGTACATTCTGCGATTCTCTATGGAAATGAATAACCACTCATATATCGATAGTAACAGTCTGAGAGCGAAACATGGGAGCGGGATTCTAAGCATTGTTGTGAGTCGAGGTCTGTCTGCGAGACTAAAACTTCAATAGTGTTGGTCGAGAGCTCGGAGACAAAAGATGTGTCACGCTGCCCCCACGTCGGTGATGACAGACCTTACCCCACTCAAGGCCAGATTTCATTTACATGGCCAAGAGAGATTTAGATGGCTAAACTCCTCTTGAAGATGGAATTCAAGGTAAAATACGCAAGCAATTGCAAGTTTAGGCTCGTGATTGTTAGTCCGAGTTTGCAGTAATCCCATGTTTTGCTTGTCAGTTGAAGAAGCCTCCTTATCCTCCAAATAATAATTATTCTCCACATCTAATTCATAAATATGCTTGGTTATTAAATGTTAATGTAACTTTCAAACTGAAATAATCTGTCAATCGGGAACTCGGTCATTAATGATACTTATAAGGTCATTTCCAGGCATTTGATTAATACTTGCCAAACTATTATTGGTCATGATGATTTCTGAAGTTTTTAAATAGACTTAAATCATGAAATACCTTCTTACAAGTTATTTAGTCGTTAACAGGACCGAAGCAAATTCCTTTTTATTACATTCATTCTTTTAATAATAAGCTTTAGCCGCTACTGCTGCATGTTGCTGCGAATTGCTGTAAACCATTTGGAAAAAGGCTAAAGAGGTGAGTGCAAGACTTAAGGCTAAAACAGAGGCACTGACACATCACAACGTATGATGTACTCTAATCCAGTACATTCCGTTGCACAAGCCAGATTCTGTATCACTTGTAAATTCTTATTCAATTATGCAGTCAGATAGCTCATCCAGATGTTAGTCTTTGATGTAACGATCTGTTGAGGGCTTAACTGACAGTGAAACTGGCACTATACGACACGCACACAGTATTATGCAGGTTAGACCCCGATTACTGATAGCTCAGATTGCTTATCGAGTCCATTTTCACAGACGAACATAGGCTTTATTTGTTGACAAAGAGTTCTTGTTGGTATTTTGCAACCATGCCTTATTCAGCTAATAGTTCGGTAATTTTCACACCTGTCTACACTTGCGTTCTTTAGAATTGCAATTATTACATTCGTGTTAAAGTCTCGGGGCGTTTCCCCCGTCTGATACGCATTGCACTTGTCATGGCTGGCTGTCCCAAGGTCATCAGTAGTTCTGACAGAATGTCAAGTACTCCCAGAGCCTTGTTTCGACTTAGATATTTCATTCCCTCTAAAATTCTTCTCGCGGTATCATATCTCCGTTCTCATCCTCATCTACGTGTTCTTCCCTTTCTATAATATTGCTTTCAAGTTGGACTCCCTTGTACAGACTCTCTGTATACTCCTTCCACCTTTCAGCTTTCCCTTCTTAAGTTAGGACTGGTTTTTCATCTGTGATCTTCATATTCACACAGCTGCTTCTCTTTCCTCCAGAAGCCTCTTTAATTTTCCTGTAGGCGGTACCTATCTTTCTCCTAGTGTAACAAGCTTTAGCCAGTCCTGCTTAGCCATTTTGCACTTTCTGTCAGTCTCATTTTTTAGACGTTTGTATTCCCTTTCACCCATTTCTTTTGCTGTATTTTTAAATCTTCTTCTTTAATGAATTAAATTCGATATCTCTTGTGTTATCCAAGGATTTCTATTAGGGCTTGTCTTTTTACCTATTTGATCATCTGCTGCCTTCACTATTTCATCTCTTAAAGCTACCCATTCGTCTTCTACTGTGTTCCTTTCTCCTGTTCTAGCTTTCCGTTGCCTAATGCTCCCTCTGAAACTTTCAACAAACTCTCGTTCTTTCAACTTATACAGGTTCCATATCCTTAATTTCCTACATTTTTGCAATTTCCTCAGCTTTAATCTACAGTTCATAACCAATAAATTGTGGTCAGAGTCCACATCTACCCCTGGAAATGTCTTACAGTTTAAAATCTGGTTCCGAGATCTCTATCTTACCAGTGTATAATCTTAGAGCTTCCTGTGACTCCAGGCCTCTTCCATGTATACAACCTTCTTTCATGATTCTTAAACCAAGTGTTTGCGATGGTTAAATTATACTTTGTGCAAAATTCTACCAGGTGGCTCCCTCTTTCATTCCTTTCCCCCAGTCCATAGTCACTTACTACACTCCTGGAAATGGAAAAAAGAACACATTGACACCGGTGTGTCAGACCCACCATACTTGCTCCGGACACTGCGAGAGGGCTGTACAAGCAATGATCAGACGCACGGCACAGCGGACACACCAGGAACCGCGGTGTTGGCCGTCGAATGGCGCTAGCTGCGCAGCATTTGCGCACCGCCGCCGTCAGTGTCAGCCAGTTTGCCGTGGCATACGGAGCTCCATCGCAGTCTTTAACACTGGTAGCATGCCGCGACAGCGTGGACGTGAACCGTATGTGCAGTTGACGGACTTTGAGCGAGGGCATATAGTGGGCATGCGGGAGGCCGGGTGGACGTACCGCCGAATTGCTCAACACGTGGGGCGTGAGGTCTCCACAGTACATCGATGTTGTCGCCAGTGGTCGGCGGAAGGTGCACGTGCCCGTCGACCTGGGACCGGACCGCAGCGACGCACGGATGCACGCCAAGACCGTAGGATCCTACGCAGTGCCGTAGGGGACCGCACCGCCACGTCCCAGCAAATTAGGGACACTGTTGCTCCTGGGGTATCGGCGAGGACCATTCGCAACCGTCTCCATGAAGCTGGGCTACGGTCCCGCACACCGTTAGGCCGTCTTCCGCTCACGCCCCAACATCGTGCAGCCCGCCTCCAGTGGTGTCGCGACAGGCGTGAATGGAGGGACGAATGGAGACGTGTCGTCTTCAGCGATGAGAGTCGCTTCTGCCTTGGTGCCAATGATGGTCGTATGCGTGTTTGGCGCCGTGCAGGTGAGCGCCACAATCAGGACTGCATACGACCGAGGCACACAGGACCAACACCCGGCATCATGGTGTGGGGAGCGATCTCCTACACTGGCCGTACACCACTGGTGATCGTCGAGGGGACACTGAATAGTGCACGGTACATCCAAACCGTCATCGAACCCATCGTTCTACCATTCCTAGACCGGCAAGGGAACTTGCTGTTCCAACAGGACAATGCACGTCCGCATGTATCCCGTGCCACCCAACGTGCTCTAGAAGGTGTAAGTCAACTACCCTGGCCAGCAAGATCTCCGGATCTGTCCCCCATTGAGCATGTTTGGGACTGGATGAAGCGTCGTCTCACGCGGTCTGCACGTCCAGCACGAACGCTGGTCCAACTGAGGCGCCAGGTGGAAATGGCATGGCAAGCCGTTCCACAGGACTACATCCAACATCTCTACGATCGTCTCCATGGGAGAATAGCAGCCTGCATTGCTGCGAAAGGTGGATATACACTGTACTAGTGCCGACATTGTGCATGCTCTGTTGCCTGTGTCTATGTGCCTGTGGTTCTGTCAGTGTGATCATGTGATGTATCTGACCCCAGGAATGTGTCAATAAAGTTTCCCCTTCCTGGGACAATGAATTCACGGTGTTCTTATTTCAATTACCAAGAGTGTATTTTTCCTTTTCCTATTATCGAATTCCAGTTCCCCATTACGTGGAAATTTTCGTCTCTTTTAACTAACTAAATAATTTCTTGTATCTCCTCTACATTTCTTCAATCTCTTCATAATCTGCAGAGCTAGTTGGCATATAAACATGTTACTGTAGTGTGTGCGGGCTTTGTGTCTATCTTGTCTACAAAAATAGGTTCACTATGCTGTTCATAGTAGCTAACGCGCACTCCTATTTCATTATTCATTATTAAACCTACTCCCGTATTACCCCTGTATAGTTTTGTATTTATAACCCTGTATTAACCTGATCAAAAGTCTATTACCTCCTGCCACCGAACTTCACTAATTCCCACGATACCTACTTCAACTTATCCATTTCCCATTTTGAATTTTCTAACCTACCTGTGCGATTAAAGGATGTAACATTCCATACTCCGATCCGTAAAATGCTTGTATTGGGATTAAAATTCTTCTGGGTATTATGCCGCGTCATTGCTAAAAACTAACAACAATAATAAACTAAAACCGACGTTTCGGCCGAATTGTGACGGTCTTCCTCACGGCCCTGAGGAAGGCCGAAGGCCGAAACGTCGGTTTTAGTTTATTATTGTTGTTAGTTTTTAGCAATGTCGCCGCGTAATACCCAGAAGAATTTTAATCACTATGACACCGGCCGCGGTAGCCTACGTTCTTATATCAATACTGGTATTGTTTCTCCTGATGACATCCTCCTGTGTAGTCCCCGCCTGAAGATCTGAATGGAGACTATTTCACCTCCAGAGTATTTTATCCAAGAGGATACCATCATCATTTATCCATACAGTAGAGCTGTATGCCCTTAGGAAAAAATTACGGCTGAAGGTTCCCCTGCTTTCAGCCATTGACAGTACTAGCAAAGCAAGGCCTTTTTGGTTGATGATACAAGACAAGATCAGTCAATTATCCAGATTGTTGCCCCCTGCAACTATTGAAAAGAGTGTCACCTTTCTTCAAGAACCTCATGTTTCTCTGGTCTCTGAACAGGTACCGCTCCTTTGTGGTTAGAGTTACAGTACGGCTATCTGTTTCGCTGAGGCACACAAGCCACACCACCGACGGTTAGATCCATGGCTAATGGGGGGAAAGTAAAACCTACGCTTTTACAATTTCTAGATATAGAGAAATCTTTTGACAGCGTTGACTGAAATACAATCTCTGAAATTCATGAGTCTGGAGGGATAAAATACAGGGAGCAGAAAGTTATCTAGAACTTGTAAACAAACTACATTAGATTTATAAGAGTCGAAGGACATGACAGGGTATGGAGGGAGTCAAGCTATGTCGTAGCCTGTACTCGATGTTATTCGGTCTGCACTTTGAGCAAGTAGAAAACGAAATGAAGGAGACATTTAGAAATGGAATTAAAGTTCAGGGACAAGAAACAAAAAAATTTAGAGTTTTCCGATGGCATTATAATTCTACAATTCTCTCAGAAGCAGCAAGAGAGTTGGAAGATTAACTCACAGGGAAAGACAATACCGAAAAGCGTTCATAAGATTCCAGAATGAATTTTCACTCTGGAGCAGAGCGTCCGCTGTTTTGAAACTTCCTGCTGGACTGTGTTAATTCTGTAAATCCATTCTGAACACGTTTCCCCTGGCTGTGGCTAACACATGTCTCAGTAATATCTGTTGCGGAGTGCTAGACCCGCAAGGTTGCAGGAGAAATTCTATAAGCACGGAATGTAGCAGATGAGGTACAGTCTGCTGCGAGGGCGAGTCGTGAGTCGTTATTGGGTAGTTCAGACGGCAGAGCATTTTCTTGAAAAAATGCTAAGGTCTCAAGTACGAGTGCCGGTCTGACACAGAGTTTTAATCCTCCAGGTCGCTTCTGGTTAGAAGATATACATCACCCACAGCAAGATAAGCGTAATGGAATGTAGTAAAATAAAGACAGGAGATGCCGACAGTATTAGATTACGAAATGAGGCAATAAAATTACTACAAGAATTTTGCTACTTGTGCTGCAAGGTAACTGAAAATGACCAAAGTAGAGAGGATATAAATGTGGACTGGTAATATCAAGGAAAAGGTTTTTGAAAAAGAGAAATACTTTATCTAAGACAAATTTAAATGTTAAGAAATATTTCTGCGGAGCATAGCTACTCGATGATAAGCGGATAGACAAAAAGAGAACAGAAGCATTTAAAAGTTTGATAGTTACACAAGAATTCTGAAGATCAGAAGCGTAGTTCGAGTACTGAGGAAGAGTTGCTGAATCGAACTGTGTAGAAAAGTGTGTGTGAGTTATGTGCCAAATGACAAAGAATGGATCGGTTGATAGGATACATCCAGAGACATCTAGGATCCATCAGTTTTACAGTGGAAGGAAGTGTGAGGAATAAAAAGGGTAGGGGGAAACCGAAGTTTGACTACAGTCAGCAGGTACAGTTGACTGTAGATTGCATTAATCTGAAATGTTTCGGACTGAATAGACTAGCACTGAGTTCTGTATCAAACCACTCTTCATAATGAAGACCATAACAATAGGAGAATCATAACACAGATATGGACCTTAGACGAGGAGAACAAAGCAACGAGATCGGTTTTGGTCGGCCATATATTAACTCTGGTCAGTCAGGAAACAGTGACTTTACAACATCAATTGAACTTGGTAACAAATTAATGATGTGAAATAAATCCACCTCAGCGTTAATTAATTGCTACCCAACCATAATGAGGTCCATCACTAGAAGAGGAGTTCGGTTATATACCTTTGCTTCAAACACTTATAAGTAGTTGGACAGGCTGAGTATGAGCTCAGATAATGATCTTATTCAAGGCCACTGATAAGATAAGAATTCTGGGGTATCATGTTACATCTGAAGAAATTGGGCTTGTTATCTCCAAGGTCACCTCCAGCCTTCTCCTCCTGAGCCCCTCCCGCCCCCTCCCCACCCTCCCACCCCCATTACCTCACCTCCAACTGTCCCCTTGTTACTAAAGCAACAGTGTGGCCGCATAATTCTTTTTCTCTTCTCTATGGTGATAGGACTACCAGCAGTAGCAGCACAGTCACCATACTTAAAAAAGGATCACACTTAAAAACGGTGACAAATGTTACCACAATTTATGAGGTAAGACCCCTTGACATTACCGTGTGGCTGGATCACTATAATTTTATGTCGTGGAATATTCTGCAAGATGGCGGAACATTTTGAAAAACTTGTCCAGTAAGGTGAAAGACTCCAACATATTTGTTATAAATCATGACATTGTTTCTTGCGAGCTATGAGATCTGTCTGCATTTCAAATTCTACAAAATGGTATAAAGCTTTAACCTTCCACTCTTCCAGGTGAACTGTGTGTGACTCTGAGTTATCCTACTTAAAAATGGTAAGCAATATTAACACAATTAAAGATGCAAAATGGCAGCCTTCCACTTTCATATCTTAATTTACAGAATTAGCAGCAAATTAGTGCCCATTTTCTGTAAGAACTACATCTACCACAGACATTTACAATCTTAGTCGATTTACCCATAAATATGAAACCAATCAATCATCACAGTGCCACAAATAAACCTTCTATACAAGCAAACATGTCCCGTGAAATCTTTTGGGCAGTTTCACACCACCTCTGTCCATCCTTCTGTGTCCATCATCTTGCTAAGGTTAGCCTGGGGAGAAATACCCAGCTATTTCCTTCAAACATTGGCAGAAGTGGTGGAATATAAGCAGTACACTTGAAACAATGTTTTCTAGGGACAGATGTAGGACCAGCTACCATTCACACTGTGACTTCAACACAGACATGCACTATTAGTCTGCGATTACCAAGAGCTGTGGTGCCATGTTGCAGAGTCATGGAGAACCTTATTCTACTTTTTGCAAGCATAGTGACTCCATTCATTAGTATTTATGCAGACCCACAGCACATAGCCAAACCTGCACTGTTAGCAATTTCCTCACTGTAATAGGATAGGAACAGAGTAGCTGAGCATTTGACTAAAAAAGACAAGAAAATTGAAAAGTGTGTGTAATTTTTTCTGGCGCGATGTATCTGGTAGGTGACTGAAAGAAACTGCTGCAAGCTCAAACAACTCGCCAGGTGCCTCCCACCCACACAGGACTCTCTGGCCCTGGGGAAGCCCAGAAGACGCCACACAGGCATGGCCAAAGCTCCAATTACGAGGTTGGTAGCAGTCAGACATTCCATAGATCAATGGGAAAGGTAAATCTACCTCCTTCAGATAACAGTGGTATCACTTCTTAAGACACCTTTCTGCCAGGAACATCTATGCAAATCAGATTAGGCTGGTGTGTCTGTATCAGAAGCAGCCAGCAAACATAGAATGCAGGCGGCCTTAAAAACGATGTAAAATATTTTTTAAAACACATCATGTAGTATCGTATCCTACTGATATTGTCAGAGCCGGCACCTGGATGAAGATTCCCGACGAGCAGTACTTTGAACACAGCCACCAAATGGATGACCTGACCAATGAAGAACCTCCAGACCACAGACCAATGAAGATTGCGACGACGGTGTTAAAAGTTGCAGGCACCAGGGCCCCTTCTTCTAGCTCGAGATTAGTTCCATGTTGCTAGTTGGTACTGAATGTTACACTGAGCTGTTGATAGCTAGCTCTGCCAGCAAACATTCAGCCTGCTATAACACACTGCTTAGGATCTGATGGCTGATTTTATCGTAGGATTTATTTTAATTTCACCTCATATTTCCTTCACAACACTAATGTTAAAACAGTCCACAGTTATCTTCATCCTTCAGTTATCATCCTGATCCCCACGTTGGAATCATTAAATATATCTTTTCTTTATGCATTCAGTGGTAAACTACGATCGTTGTATCACATATTATTCTCCAGGATGTGCTCACATATTGATTCCTACAATGTATTGTCCAATCCTGTTACCTATGAAGGGAAATGAAGACCAAAGTAAGTAATAAAATGTTATGGCCACCCCATTAGAACAAAATGAATGTAGGAGGAATTTTATACAGCCATCCGGTACAGTGTTCCAAGAACTGGTGTAGTTCGATACTCATTTAATGAGTATATATCAACATGTATCTTAAAAAAACACAAACAGGCAACACCCCCAGCATAGCAAACTGTATAGATAAAAGTAAGCTTCCCAGTTCGACCCTCCTTATACAGCCACCTCCCCCCCCCCCCCCCCCCCGCCCCCCCAACTTACTTATACATATTTCCTCATTTATAACCATAGCATTATTTTTTCTTAGTGTAAAATCTTACAATGCACCATGTTAGTATCTAGACACATACCACTGGATATCAATATTAGATTGTATTCCAGTCGATACGTCACCTCTACTTAAAAAACGGAAAAAAAATTAGTCACAAGGATGGAACGTGTGAAGGGTTAGTGAGCGTTTGTCTGTTTGTTAGCTAGTCACATAGCTTCATTTTGTTAAAAATCTCAATAAAACGTTGCATTACAAAGCTAATCAGCTCTACTTTACATGACATAACCATAGGATTTTCATATTACCTGTAAATGGTTTCCAACGTTTCCCTGCTAATTTTTTTTCTATATGCCTACTGCTGTCATCCTTCTCCTATATGAAGTGTTCGCATTAGAGGCATCTAGATTGCACTACAATAACTGTTATGGGTAGTGAATAACATTACTGATTACCTGGTATCCTTCCTCTTGCACACACAGAAGTCATGGTTTGATATTAGTAGGTGACAGATTTCCATTTTGTTGAAAAACACCTGCTAAATCTTGCGTTATATACCCATGATAATGCTGTAGTCAGCCAATAGATCCTTTAGGACATGAATTTTAACGTTGGCCTCTGAGAGGCTACTGGTCCCCACTACATGATATAAATATACTTTTTAGGAACTTGAAAATGATTTTAAATACAACAGCTTTCTTAAGCGATCCCAGTGTCTGTACCGAGTAACAAGATTTGTAACACACAAACATGATCTTGCGTTACGTGGTGCAGAGTACATATGAGATTTATTCAGCAGTCATGCTCCATTCACACGGCTAGAATGGTTGTCAGTAAAAGAAACGCCATGTATTAACACTAATTTGTCGGTATGGTCATTTCGTGAGGGTTATATACGACGAGGTAATATGTAACCTGCAGCATACTCCCTCCGACTTTTGCAGCAGTGAGCCTCCTTATGAGACACAACTCCTCTAACGTAACGGCCATTAGTAGGAAATTTAGATGCATTAAAGTGACACTTTATCGTAGCTTGACATATTTATTAAATCTTAGAGCAGTAGAGACATGCTGCAAAACGTAAATGCATCTATACAGTTTTCAACGATTGTGATACTACACACAAGAATTATTGACTAACTGGTGAAGTTTCCCCATGCCAGACACGTAATCCAAGCTCTGCCAAAAGCAGCTCCAGCTAGTTTTGTCAGTAAAACCATACCTTACCACAAATTTCCCGGATTTGACCATTGTGAGATATATAGATACTCTTTCCTTCTGGCTACAGTCCATACTTTGACTATTTAGCACAGCTACATTAGCAACTTACAAATTCTTACTCTTTAACGCTGAAATTATCCACACTAACAGGATATGAATGTCTGTATCCTGTACACGAATAAAACATCATCATGCACTGTTATCCACTAGTGACACTGTATTATAATGTGAATCAGACTTTAGTGATTTTTCCTATAGAGTAATGATGAACGATCCTTGGATATATAATTGATAGCATTGTGGAGTAGAATGTCTTGGACTGAGAAAAATATGTTTCTTCGGCTCGTGCCGCTGTCTGTAGTAGTGCCTCTAGACATGAACAAATGTTCCATTAGAAAAACTGCAATCCCGAGACATCAAAAATTGTCCCATTAGAAAAACTGCAGTCTTCTGCGTCATGTACAGTCATGCTCAAAAGTATCCGAACGACCTGAATTGCATTTCGCCTGATTCGCATGCAACCCACATAACGCATCTGTGTAACAGGTTCTCTAATCGCTCCTTGGTCCAGTCGTTTGACTATTGAAAATGGTTCCAACAAGTCACCACTAGGAAACACTGCTCTGTATCACAATAATTCAAGATGTAAAGTAACACTACGATATTACAAATATCAGGGAACACCTTATCACAGATAAGACTGCCCTTAAGGCTTGTAAGCTCACATGTATTACAATAAATGACATACCTGAAGTGTTACCACTCTCATTACTACGTCAGATAGGTAATGCACGTAGTAAGTTCGTCGTATTCATGATTTCCTCTTCAAAGTAACATACCGTACTTATTATTTAACACAAAATGACATTAAAAATTAAAGTTATTCACGAGCAGCTAGTTGAGAATATGTATGAACATAAAAATGACACGACGAACCGTCTCGTTCTGCATATGGATTAAAACCCAGGTCATGCAGACTAAGCAAAGATTTCGTGACTGACGGAAACTAACAATCATTCCTGATTAGGCATATACCTCGATTTTAGACAGTATCAATTAGCAAATACCAACTTTAAATTACATAACGCAAACATTTTTAAGGGATGCGAATTCCTACCCAGCACCTATTGTCCCTGTTAACGAACTACAAGAGATGTTGAATATTGCTTTTTAACAAGTAACTTACTTGAAATGCCGTGAGATAGGGATTCGAACCCAGAAAGTAATAAGATAGATATCGAATCACAATCAACTGTGACATATCGCATCTTCTCGGCAGTAACTAGATGTTTTAACTGAAATGACGAGACGAAACATTAATTTTTTCCTTCCCAGGACTCCAACCTGGCAGAAGACGAACGTTAAATAAGGGTTTGTTGCACCAGCAACGACATGTGAGCATGTCTGAACTAGAAATAATATGACGAAGAGTTCAGTGCTGACTGGGAATAGAGCCCCACACATATCGTTGTTCACTTCACACAAAGAGACGTCAGCTACCAAATTTTTCTCCACCAGCAGCACGGAATAACATCTTGAACTTACAGTGATCTCGCAAATAGTTCTGTGTCTCATTGGGAGTCAAAAACGTCAAATATGGTAGTGTTGAAAAAGAATGAAAATACATTAAAAATCGAAATTTTCATTCACCAGCAGATAGGTGTTCTCATGCTAGATCTGGATAATACATAATGAAATCTTTAGTTCCGTTCCAGGATTCGAACGCATTTACGCGCATTATGTGGAGATGTTGAGGAATCTGCAGTTTTGAACAAACAACAAATTGTAGCCGAGCTGTATTGTCACGAAGGGATCAAATTCCGCGTTAAGGGCGGTCTGAGTTGCTTTCCCAGTTCAGAACCAATTTTATCGACATACAGAAGCTCAGATAAAAGATGGAATAAGTGTCCTGTGATCCTACATAGCGTTTGTTTCGTCACTAGAAATAAATAACTAGTATAAGAAAGGTTACTGGTGATAGAGTTTCTACATGTCGTCACTCCAGACTTTATTGTGGCTCAACCTAACGTCTACTTGGTAGAGAAGGAATATCATTTTTAAAGTGAATTTCAGACCACAATACCATTACATCTTCTTCACTTGGTGTAGCCAGAAGAGAATGGAATCTGTCTCTCCCTATCCAAAATCACTGACTGAAGTTGGAATCGAACCCATACCATAGACATATGAACCTATAATCAGCCCACCAGACCACGAAATCCACTTCTGAGTGGCTCATTTTCCTATCATAGCGCCGTTGTGCCACACTGGCTGAGAATTCTGACACACAGGCTCCCTGTGTCAATTTGCAGTATGTTCAGTAAATTCATTTACTTGGTTGACCGTATCACCATGAACTAGATGCCTCAGCTACCCAGTGCATACATCCAACTTTATTTTGTAATCACCAAAATAAAATCACGTGACTGCCACCTACACAGAACTACCAACAGTGTAGGATGCAGAAATTTAAATAGGAAGTGTTCCTTTCCACTTGTGCTACTCTATTGCGCTATCTGTTTGTTGAAAACGTCGTGCAGTACAAAAGAAAAGGTATAACTGTTTGTCTTTTATAGGTATTGACCTGGTCATATGCATTATCCCACAGCGCTGTGGAATGCAGAAGTTCAGGAGGAATTGTTGTTGACTCCTGGAGCTGTTGTAGCTATGTGTCAGCTAGTAGCGTAATGCAAAGTATCGGGCGCGGTAGATAAGATGTCTCGAGTTCGAGTACATTCACTGTTTTTTTTTTTAACGCATTTCTGCTGTCTGCTACAGTTATCAATCTAATGGAACTTGTAACATAATTCTCTTCACTTCTCAACCCAAAATAGTCGTATGTGGAAAAAGGGCTAACTTCTGTGACATTTTGTTCATTTCAGGTTTAAAAGACAGCCAGACAGTTGATGCATCTCAAAACTTTCGTGTTATGTATGGGGAGTGCGCATCATGCCAAAATACGTCGGAAAAGTATTTTCTACATTAGCTGTCGTCTGGTAGTGGCATTTTATTCTTCTTCATACCGTTCTTGACAGCTTTGTCTCAGAACAAGTTTTCTACATGCATGTAATCAATAAACCACATGTCCATTTTCAGACTGTTATAGATATCATCACAGAATTCGCATACATCATTGATGATTAATTTCTCTCTCATGTTTACTATTGTTTTAACAACACTAAAGGAAACCTTACGAAAATTCTGAACTGTGTTATAAAAAATGAAATAAAATTACCCACGTTAACCTTATGACAGAAGTCTGTTTTAATAAAACTGAGTATCTGTACGCAAGCGTGACTCTATCGCCACGAATTGGTAAAATACTGCTCACTTAGATTTTGATTGGGTCTGTGTTTAATTGGTATGCTGTGTCATACTCAAGATGTATGGAAATGTGGCATTTCATAAATATAGTTATGTATTCCTAGAAACCCAAACATTGCTTGCCAGCAGCGGAAAGAGGCGTTACCTGTTGTGCACCAATGTAAGTTTTCCACCATTGCACTATGAGCCGAAAGTATTTTCTTGCGATTTCCTTATCGATGTTTGATCTGACTATTTGTAGCTCTTTCACAGAAGGGATAAAAACGCTACACTCAGTGAGACTGGAACTGCGAACCATAACAGTCGCTTTTTTACAGGTCAGCACGTTACCACAGAGCTGGCAGAGAAGTATGTGTCTTAGCTTCCTCTTATGAGAACAATAGTGGCTAGAACTCTTAAGCCGCTATTTGAAGGACGTGATTAGTTGAGATTTCCATGTGCAACGACTTTCCTGGGTTGAAAACCGTAAATTTACAATCTTTTGTTACACCTCAAGCGAGAATAACTCAGATTATTCAATGGAAATGACAGGTAAAATCAAGCGAACTTTGAGGCTTAATTCCGTGCACGCCAGGAAGTAACTCGTCGATCACAGAGTTGCCAAACATACATTGCCTTGTTGCCAAATCTCAGTTAAAATGCCAGCAGGAAGAAGACGAACCAATGTGATCTTATAGCGGCTGCTACGGCCTGGAATACGTAATGCATCTGATTCGCATTTCTGTAACTAGGTTTAGGGACTGGAGCGTAGTTACTAATAATGCTCAGAACTTACTGCAAACTAAGGATCATAAATCAGTAACTCTCATAGTTTTTTTTATATTTCTTTCGTAAGTGTCCTCAAAACTAAGAAACTCATTCACAGACATTTTAGTGCCTCGCCGATAGCCGAGCACAACAAACAAATAAAAATAAAAAAAGAATGTGTGTGTGTGTGTGTGTGTGTGTGTGTGTGTGTGTGTGTATGTGTGTGTGTTGTGTGGGGGGGGGGGGGGTGACAGAGACAGAGAGAGAGAGAGAGAGAGAGTAAAAAATGGTAAAGAAATTAACCATGGTATGCAAAAAAATCATTCATTAAAATGACACATTCCACATCATTACGAAATGTCGTATTCATGATCTATGAAACAAGAATTAATCTAATGTAATCTAATCTAATCTAATCATATCATACTGATGACTAGCCATGAAGAGTCATGAATTGCCGAAGTTTTTGCCAATACCAGTAACCAAATCTAAACTTGAAAATAAAAGACGACAATTTTTGTAATAAACAGGGACTCCTGTCAAGACCCTTTCATCCCTGTTAATTAACCACGAAAGATGTCTGATATACCTCTATTCTGAAGTAGCAAAGTGTGCATGCATTTAAAGATGAAGTGCATGATGTGAAGTTCTGTGACAGAGATACGATCCCAACACGGTTCTTTCCCTGTCTACGGAATCCTTTTCATGTTAATATCAAACATCAGCAATTACTCGTAGATTACATTAAAACTAAAGTGCGCGTAAATGGGTTCGAATCCTGGAACGTTACTAAAGATTTCATTATGTATTATCCAGAGCTAGCATGAGAACACCTATCTGCTGGTGAATGAAAATTTCGATATTTAATGTATTTTCATTCTTTGTCAACACTAACGATATTTGTCGTTTTTGACTCCCAATGAGAAAAAAATGGTTCAAATGGCTCTGAGCACTATGGGACTCAACTTCTGAGGTAATTAGTCCCCTAGAACTTAGAACTAGTTAAACCTAATTAACCTAAGGACATCACACACATCCATGCCCGAGGCAGGATTCGAACCTACGACCGTAGCGGTCTCGCGGTTCCAGACTGCAGCGCCTAGAACCGCACGACCACTTCGGCCGGCTCCCAATGAGACACAGAACTATTTGCGAGATCACTGTAAGTTCAAGATGTTATTCCGAGCTGCTGGTGGAGAAAAATTTGGTAGCTGACGTCTCTTTGTGTGTAGTCAACAACGATACGTGTGGGGCTCTATTCCCAGTCAGCACTGAACTCTTCGTCATATTATTTTAAGTTCAAACATGCTCACATGTCGCTGCTGGTGCAACAGACCCTTATTTAACGTTCGTCTTCTCTAGAATATAACAGCGATAGGTGCCGGGTTGGAGGACTGGGGAGGAAAAAATTAATGTTTCGTCTCGTCATTTCAGTTAAAACATCTAGCTACTGCCGAGAAGATGCGATATGTCACAGTTGATTGTGATTCGATATCTATCTTATTACTTTCTGGGTTAGAATCCCTGTCTCACGGCATTTCAAGTAAGTTACTTGTTAAGAAGCAATATTTAACATCTCTCGTAATTCGTTAACAGGGACAATAGGTGCTGGGTAGGAACTCGCGTCCGTTAAAAATGTTTGCGTT
Source organism: Schistocerca piceifrons (assembly GCF_021461385.2). Classification (NCBI taxonomy): domain Eukaryota; kingdom Metazoa; phylum Arthropoda; class Insecta; order Orthoptera; family Acrididae; genus Schistocerca; species Schistocerca piceifrons. The sequence goes on along the minus strand of NC_060139.1, from coordinate 360,152,819 downwards.
ATGTAATTTAAAGTTGATAATTGCCAACTGATGCTGTCTGAAATCGCGGTATATCACTCTCTGGATGCCTAATCAGGAATGATTGTTAGTTTCCGTCAGTCACGAAATCTTTGCTTAGTCTGCATGACCTGGGTTTGAATCCATATGCAGAACCGAGACGGTTCGTCGTGTCATTTTTATGTTCATACATATTCTCAACCAGCTGCTCGTGAATAACTTTAATTTTCAATGTCATTTTGTGTTAAATAATAAGTACGGTATGTTACTTTGAAGAGGAAATCATGAATACGACGAACTTACTACGTGCGTTACCTATCTGACGTAATAATGAGAGTGGTAACATTTCATTTATGTCATTTATTGTAATAAATGTGTGCTTACAAGCCTTAAGGACAGTCTTATCTGTGATAAGGTGTTTCTTGGTATTTGTAGTATCGTAGTATTACTTTACGTCTTGAAGTATTGCGATAAAGAGCAGTGTTTCCTAGTGATGACTTGTTGGAACCATTTTCAATAGTCAAATGACTGTACCAAGGAGCGATTAGAGGACCTGCTAGACAGCTGCGTTATGTGGGTTGCATGCGAATCAGGCGAAATGCAATTCAGGTCGTTCGGATACTTTTGAGCATGACTGTACATTCCATACTGATTTTGAAATGTAATTTGCTTACGGTGAATAGCCAGTCATCCAGCAGAGCTATAGCATCTGATGTTTCAAACATAGATTTTCCACATCGATTGCAGTAGGGTCTGCCAGTCTCCATTAAAACTAGTCTTCTGTGTATAAAGACCACTCTTCTGGTTTTGAAAAGTAATTTGTTTAAGAAGAATAGCCAGTCATCTAGCAGAACAATTGAATGTGATGTGTGTAACATAGATTTTCCAGATAGTTTACAATGCCATGGTCAGTCGCATTTTTTATGTACAGTACTGCTATGCATGGTACTCCTAACTATCATTAACAGACATTCCTTTAAAAAACAAGTGTGTCCTACGGTATATGTGTTATGGCGTAAAGTCAGCGCCGATATGTCAGTCGGGAACGACAGAAAAGAGAAGGCTGTGAAAGGGGTCAGCTAATCGAACGCTGACAGATCTCCCTCCAGGACGACAACGCGACAGCAGCGGACCCTAGGTGAAGACGACACAAGCGCCGCGCCCGACTGGTGGCATCCACTTTGATAGCACCTTCAATGTTAGGCACTTAGCTGGCCGATACATCGTAGCCTCTTCATTAGCAGTCTCTACATAACACAGTTAGAGATCAGCAGTCACTGCAGTTCAGTTGACAGACTTTTGTTAGTAACGGCCGCTAGGACCAAAAGTGTTACTTGTGTTTGTCTATTCTGAAGAAGACTGATTATTTTGTGTGTCGCCCTTTTGCTTGTGACACATCTGTGTGATTGCACTTGTGAATGATCATGCATAAAGGACTCCAAGAATTCTCAGATTAAAGTTAAGTATTTGTACTTGTTTTGTAAATAAAACAGCCTTTTGCTGCTGCCACTTAATTTATTTATTCCATACGCGTTCCACCTTTTTATTGTTCCAAGGCATCATCAGTGTGATCTATAACGACACAGGTTTGTTAGTTTTAGGTTATTAAACAGTTCACGTCGCGATTTATTATCTAGGAAAGTAATTACTTACGAATTGCTGATCTGCGTTTCCTCTCATCTGGTCTGGAGGTCGCACTACCATGTTTCTCCATCTTTTTTGTTGTGTACTATTGTTCTTTTGCCACTCGATATAACTATTTCGTCGGACAATGTTATTCACAATGTAAATATTGCAGCTCCATTACGTGTTTCCTCCTCTTTGGCATGTTTACCTACTTGTTGGTTCAAATGGTTCAAATGGCTCTGAGCACTATGGGACTTAACATCTTAGGTCATCAGTCCCCTAGAACGTAGAACTACTTAAACCTAACTAACCTAAGGACATCACACACATCCATGCCCGAGGCAGGATTCGAACCTGCGACCGTAGCAGTCCCACGGTTCCGGACTGAAGCGCCTAGAACCGCACGGCCACCGCGGTTCTGGCTTACCTGCTTGTTGCCAACCTAACAAAGTATACGTTCAAGACAAACATCTGTTCATGATTCATGATGTTCACATCGTGTGTGTGTATGGGGGGAGAGAGAGAGAGAGAGAGCGCTAAAGAGTTTTTTTGTCTTTTTTTTTTTTTTTTTTTGTTGAGGGAGGTTGGTGGTTTGAATTGTATGGCGTTGTACTAGTTATTACCGAGTCATTGAAAGTACATCGTTGTCACCTCTAAATGACAATACCTCGTCTGTGAAGCTGATAGTCAAAAGTTAATAAACATTTTGTGATCACCGTATCAACGAAAACAACGTGGTGTGAACTGCATGAAGAAATAATCAAAACTGAGCTGCTACTCCCAAAATTTTAAAGTACACTGAAATGTTTGAGTTCTATGATTACCCGAAGATTGCAGTGCAAATTTAAAGTAATTTGGAGCATTCTGTTTTCGCTGAACTCACAATTTTTTGCAACCACGAAGAAAGCAAGCGCTGAGGATTCTTATAACGGGATCTTCCTTTATCTCTTTACATTTTTTTATTGGCCTTTTGTTACACCCATACAAGCAGCGCAAAGATAAAGCATTTTAGAAATCAAAACAAATTTGAATAACATGGGGAGTAACACTGAAACAAATACATTCGTCTCCTAGACTAACAACATATTGGTATCTTAAGTGAACTGTCAATTTTCTAACAAGTCGAAATAAATACCTATACGAAGTTAGAAACTTAATGTCTATTCTTAAAACGAATGCCACAAGTAATTTATAAATACCTATTTTCTTTGTAAAAAAGAGGATTAACACGAGAGAACGAAGTGCTTGAAGCATGCGGACCAGCTCCATAATCGGCCAATCTGATCTATATGATCGCCTTCCGTACCGAGGGGAACCAAAGTAGATGTGAGTGATGCCCTGGATCTTCCCACAATCGCAATATGGCGATGGGGTGAGGTGCGGGCTATGGAGGTGTTGTCGAAAGCAGCCGCGGTTGAATTTCATCCTGGCAATGAGCCTCAAAAACTGTCTCTCGTTCCCTGCACCACTTGAGGGGCAATTCAGAACCCAGTTTCCAACACACCATTGGGCTTTCGGTGAAAGCGGGAGGATTTGTTTGTATCAGGTGCCCTTGTGCAGATTTTCGGTTTCCTACGCCTTCTTCCATTCGCCTTTGGGCATATCTCTAGCCACTCCTTTTACTTCGGGACACATCCTGGTCATTGCTTATCAATACAACTTTGGGTCATCGTTACATATTAGGACTCTCGGCCAAAGCCAATATGAAATATCCCTAAGTTTGAACCAGAATGCTAAATTTTTTTTAGCTTCGCAGTGAAACTGTAAATGAATTGCCTTCACAAAATAAGAATAATTGTATGTTAAAAATGTTCGGTGGAATGTTTTACATCTTTCTAATGTCGTATTCGGCATGTGGTGCAAATACTGAAGTTCACATGGAACCTCCTTTTAACCGAAGAATGACGATAATCAATAATTGCAGCTCGCGATGAAATTATTTTACATTTTCGTCACAGAGAATTCCTCATGCATCACCAGCTGTCAAGAGGTTCCTGTAAGCAATTACCTAGCAAAAGGCTCCCCGGTTTCGCCATTGTGCGATGGAGCATTCCACTGTGCGAAATTGCAGTGTTGCTGCTCACCAGTTCAGGCGGCCATTTAGAGCGCACGTGAGAGCAATACGCGTCTCCTGTGTGCCGAGTCGACAAAGAGCGTCGTAATTTGGCCAGCTCTCAGTGAGAGAGGCGCGGTGGCGATGCAACAGGGCAGCAGTGGGTCATCGGTCGCGAGTGCCGGGCTTTTAGGTCCACTTGTGCGCGCGTTCTTGGTGTGTTCGCAACGCTTCTTTTCTTTTCCCGTCGCCTGTTGTATTTCAAACGCGTTTCCAGACTGCAGAGTAGAAGTATACCAGAGGGCAATTCTGAATTGCCAAATACGAGGGTCGTTCAATAAGTAATACCCGACTTTTTTTTAAGAAAAACAGACATTAATTTGCATAGACAAATGTTATTGTTGGGGCTTCACATTTGATGTTTGTTCTGTGCGCCAGTGAAGTTTCGAACCGTTCTGGCAGATGGCAGAGCCGTAGAACACAGTCAACATGGCGTCTACACATGACTTTCATTACAAGCAGCGTGCTGTTATTGAAAATTCTTGTGTGCGAAAGAGAAACCGTGGTGAACATCCATAAAGTTTGTGTGCAGTGTATGGCGATGCTGCAGTTTAATAGGAGTACATTTGGTCGATGGGTAAAGAAAGTTACAGCCTCAGCAAATGAAGAAACAGAGCTCCATGATCAGCCACGCTCGAGAGATCCTGTCGCAGCCACTGCTCCTGACAAGCTGAATGGCGCGGATCCCATTATTCGTGCCGACCGGCGGATTACAACTCGACAATTGGCTCTACAGTTGTCTGTCAGCATGGAAGTGCGTCTGCAATTATTGAGACTCTCGGATGTTCAAAAAGGTGCACACGATGGGTTCCACGATTGCTCACAGCGGATCACGAGATTCAAACGCAGGCCATTTCATCTGATTTGTTGGAGCGTTTCGAGCCCGACGGAGAGGCCTTTCCGTCACGGAACAGGGGAACACACTTTGAAGATGACGAGAGTGTCAGTCATGCAGTGAAAACATGGCTACGCCTACAGGATAAAAGCTTTTACCTGCAGGGAATACATGCTCTTCCACAACGTTGGCATACGGCCATAGAACTTGATGAGGACTACCTAGAAAAATAGGACTTCGGCAAGACATGTTGATGTATATTGTCACCAAATTCTGACTCTTAATAATAAATATTTTATGAGAAAAAAGTGGGGCATTACTTATTGAACGACTCCCGTACATACAGCCTATGTTACCTGGCACGTTAACTTGAGTTAAAATTACAAAGTAATGAATCAGTTCATTAAAGGTTGTGAATAATACGAATGATGGCAGCCAAATATTTGCGATGCAAAAGGCCTTGCCTAGTTCCGTTCTGATTAATAGATAAGCGAATGAGACAAACGTTGCGATGATTTATAGGGAGGTCAGTAAAACTAAACAGGGGATAAAACACTCATATTGATAAACAATGCACGTTAATTCTTGGTGATTTTTGTTACATGGGCGTTACGCTGTGATCTAAGTTAAGTTTCTGTTTCTGACGTTCCATCTCCTAACGCTGGAGACGCAATCAGAGGCTATAAAGACACAGTGTTTTTAATGCGTTAATGGCTTTTGAACATCATCTTTCGGACATCATCTTTTGGACATCACTCATACAGCCAGTCATAGAAAGATTTCTTAACATTTAAATGCGTATCAATCTGAAACCGTTACAAAAACAGTAACTATGAATTACATTAACCTGCAATTAAGTCCACGATTTAAGAAAATTAAAATGCATTCATTAACATGAAAGGAGGGTTGATAACAAAGTCCAATTTATTTATTTACTGTATTATAATATAAAAAAGAAAGAAATTGCTTTTCCTATATTCTCATTTCAACTCCTGCTACTAAACAGTATAGGTGTTCATATACTTTTATGTCTTCTGTTTGTAACAGAGTTTTACAGTTCGTCGGTAATACGTTGCCAGAAGACATCAGACACCGCATTGGTATCGTGGTTTATTGATATTTTCTGAAAAGCCAAAGCAAATCTGGTTAATATTTTCTTCACTGCCTCATATGAAGAAGGCAGTATTTTGTTGAGACGGTAGAGATGATGTGGGAATCTGCCGTGATTAAATCGAAATCGAGCCATTGGCACTATAAAGGTTTTGCTGTAACTGCAATTTTGGTAGCAAGGACGTGAGGAGAGGTTTGGGACTACTGCGGCGTAGTGTCTCTTTTTAATTTTCCGAGACCGGTGCACGTTATGGTTTTATCTGGCTCTGTTTGCTATTTTCTAGTTCAAAGAAGCTCAGCAACCAGAAATGTTTACACATAACCCCGCAACAGTAGGATCGTGACGTCATCAGAGCGCAGCCTATGATCGCGGAGTCGCCTTGACGTATTTTATGCCAATGTGTACTGCAGAAGAGTTGGCGCTGTTTGCTTTATATAACACCAAGTCCCATCACTTGTCTAATTTCTACCCTTCTTGTTTTAAGTTAAAGCGGATTTTGTTATTATGAGAGGTTGCGTATGGTCAATTTAGTTTGCTGAGCTTGTGTAAATTTGCGAATACCACGTCCGTTTGTGCTCCACCTCCGCAGCTGAATAGTCAGCATAGGTGGCTGCCATGTATTAAAAGTTGTGATTGAAGTTTCTTTTGACAGTGACATAGTTTTTTTTAATACCTTGGGGTCTCCACTAACAAGAAAGAAATGAAAGTGGTCCCTGGTCAGAAATGGTTGGGAACCACTGGTATAATCAATGCATGTTAAATTATGCACAGAGTGCAAGAGGGGTCCCTACAGCAGATCTCGGTTCCTGCTAGTTTATTCTTGGCGCTCTTCTCACCTTCTCCACTAGTCTGCTCTCACCCTCACGATGGCTGGTCATTGTTAAGCTGCAGTTGACGGTGGTCTGTAATGCCATCAGGACCTTCGAAGGTGAAGTGTGTTAATACACTGACGGAAAAAGAATTTCAACAACAAAAAATAATTAATGTAGAGTAATGAAATTCCGGGAAAACATTTGTCTAGGTAGTATATTTAAGTCATTAACATTGCGAGATCGTAGGTTAATGTAAGCTCGAGATAAGCAACTGTGAATTGTTGATACGTTAATGACCGATGTAAGCGCCAGAATATTGAATGCAAGCAAGCAAACGTGCGTGCATTGTGCTGTACAGGTGCCGGATATCAGTTTGTTAGGTGGAGTTCCATGCCTGTTGCACTTGACCGGCCAATACAGGGACGGTTAATAATGTCTCTAGATGACGCTGGAGTTACCGTCCGATGATGTACTATATGTGCTCGTTTGGAGACAGCTCTAGTGATCGAGCAGACCAAGGCAACATGTCGACACTCTGTAGAGCATGTTGGTTTGCAACCGGTGTGTGGGCGAGCGTTATACAGTTGGAAAACAGACCCTGTAATGCTGTTCATGAATGGCAGGACAATAGGCCGAATCACCAGATATATGTACAAATTTACAATTATGATGCATTGAATAACCACGAGGATGCTCCCGCTGTCATAAGAGGTAGCACCCCAGACAATAACTCCAGATGCAGGTCCAGTGTGTCTAGCACTTGCAGGCACGGTAACTCAGCTGCCCTCTGTAACAAAAAACTGAGTTAATCGATCAACAATGAACTTAAAAGGGTGTCTTACGACGTCCGCCCCGAGCAGATGCGACGAACAAAAGCGCACAAAATGAGATTAAAATAAAATTTAAAAAAAGCAGAGAGGATGGTTGCGGGCCCCAACTGGCCTCCTTCTAGCCAACAAACGGCAATCACTGGCACAAAGACAGTACCAGCTTTCATCAGAAAACGCAATAGGCCCCCATCCTGCACTCCAGTGAGTTCTATGATTGTGGTTTGAGATGAATGAAGTGTACGCTACAGGACGTGTGGCTCGCAGCTGTCCTTGAAACAACCGATATGTAGCAGTTCGTTGTGTCACTGTGGTACCAACTGTTGCTCAGATTGCTGCTGCAGATGCTGTACGATGGCCAAAGCCACACGCCAAACTCGATGGCCTTCCCTCTCGGTAGTGCCAGTCGCCGGCTGGAGCCCTGCCTTCTTGCGGCGTACATTCTCGTGACCACTGCTGCCACCAATCATGTACAGTGGCTACATTCCTGCCAAGTCTTTATGCAGTATCGCGGAAGGAACATCCTGTTTCTCATAGCCATATTACACGACCTTGTTGATAATGGCGTCATTGTCGCCTTAAAGGCATTCTTGATTAATATCAACTTACCACGTCCTATCTCCAAGGCAACCAACGCTTACGACCGTTACAGTGTGTATTTAAAGCAAAATTGATTTGCGTTCTCACAGTGGCGGTACTAGCGTCTCTCTTATGCAACTAGTGCGAGATTTGAATATACACCTTCTTTCAGATGTAGAAACACGCCTACCTACTCTCGTTTACGTCGAGCAACTACATTCACGCTCCACACGACAGGGCACTAAAGAATGTTTTGAGATTCTGAAAAGAAAGCTGTAGGTCTTCCTCAGCTGGAAGCATTTCTTAACGTGTGTGAAATTTCAGATTTTACAGCACTCCACTGACACCCCCACAGAGCGAGGCGGTGGAGTAGTTGAGATACTAGTTTCGCGTTCTGTGGGAGACACACAGATGCGTTTTATCCATGTGGCACACGATAAGGGCTCCGCACTATTAGGGACCCCGCAATTTTAGCAGATTTCAATTGGAAACAACAACGCTCTATAGGAATCTGTGCGCATGATCGCGCATGTGAATTGGACAACATCGTTTATGAACCATAGTATAGAGTAACTTAGAGACAACGGTCATCCATTGCGTGTTGTTCCTTCCTAATACTTTCGAGTTTTATTTTATAGGAAACTATGACAGTATCGTACACCTTATACTCTAATTATTAGCTGTTATTATTTGTGATTTCGTCTATAAGTCACATCCGGTAACTAGTTTTGATGCTGTATCCATATAGTTTATTACGTCTCCTTCGCCACATTCATTTCCAGATAAATCTGAATTATATAGAGCCGTCTTACGTGACATTTCCTGTCTGCTCGCTAACAAGAACATGGACCTACGCAGTATATTGTAAACAAAAACATATCCAACGAAAGCACCAAGGTCAGATACTCCCATTTAAATTTCTCACAGCAATATGTATATGACAGCTCTATAGGGGAAAGAACATTTTCGAAGCATACACGCATCAAAACTGCTGATTTCTCTAAGTCAGCAGCTGTTTTGATGTCTCCGACCTTGACGAACACGAAAACGTTTTTCAGAATCAGTTATTCCTTAGGTTCCTGTAGATGTGTCCTTTACCTCAGGATCCAGGAATTCAAAAACCGTTCTGAAGCGATAGGAGGCAGCAGAGTCAGCATTCGCCTACTCGAGGACGTCGCTGAAATAATATGAATAATGAGATGGCATGTTTTTAGAGGAAAGTGTCCGATACTGGCCCCCATTTTGTTACGTAGAAAAACTGTTAATAGTACAAAATTGTGTTTTCATAGTATGTAATACTCATTTTTAACAGTACGCGTCATTTACATTTTTCTTTTAGAAAATTAATTAGAAACTAATATAAAGTATTATTTCCTATTACCTTACGACTGATGAGTTTTAAAAGTAGTTGCCGTGCAAAAATACTCAAATAACACTAAACAAAATTACAAAATTATGTTAAATCAGAGAAAGAATAATCTTGTTTCGAAGTAGGCTACAATACATCAGTTACGGCTTTCAGTTTTTTTTCCGAAGATACAGAGTGTATTCAAAAATATACAGAAAATGTGTAGCATAATTAATTCATTTAACCACAAAAACCCTAGATGTATACGCCCTTCTCGGCTCCAGCACAACACACATGGGCCCACAGCAAGCATATAACGGACATGACCAAAGTTCGCTTTTATAATTCTACGAAAATTTACTGTCGAAAAACATACACCAAGCATCATCATTTCCAATATGGAAACTCCCAGGATAAGTTCCAATTCAGATGATCTATAGGACAATCAGTTTTCATCTTTGGCGCTTTATTCTTTGATCTTTTTCTCAAAACTTTGTGCTCTTTCGCTTTTCTTGAAGGCTCTACTGTTGAACCACGTCCCCGACCACGATTGCTTTTGCATTCTTGCATTGTCGAACATAACTCTGTGCCTAGTGTTCCAATTCCTTGGCTTCTTTAGCTTTTATACCTCCACCAGTTTGCATTTATAACATAAATGTGATGACCGTAGAACTGCAGGCGTTTCGTCCATTATTCGAGATCCACCTTTTGATTTTTGTGACAGGAATGATGTCAACTCAGCTTGTCTTAGAAACCCAGAGGATGGCCAGGTATAGCAGGTGACAGAGTAATACTCAAACCTGCGGAAGAGGCTGATTAAATTTCGTCAAATTTTACACATCACATTGTCTGGAGATCTCTGATTTTCAACTGTTTGTTTAACGGAGATCTGTGGAAAGAGAAATCAAGTTTTTTGTTTGCCTCTTTAGCAACTGAGAACACACTGTTACTTGGGTGTTCGCCAGTTATTCGGCCATTCTTCGCAAGTCATTAGGAATAAGACCAAAAACATAAGTTTCCATTGCAGTCAATAGTAGCTCCAAATTAACTCTTCTTCAAGATATTTAACCAAAATTGTAGGTCAGTCTCTCTTGGTTGCTGTTTCCTCAGGTGTACCGTACCTCATGTTATATAACATCTTAAGTATCCTTTTCGGAAAATTAAACTTTTTAAAGGTCCTCTTTCAGTCCCTCTTCTTTTTCAGAACAACGTCAATAGCTTCAGTCATCTTAGACAGACTCTACTTTCTTCGATCAGGTTTCTCCATTATGCTCTTGGTATCTGCAACAGAATTCGAAGAGAATAAGAGTATGTATAGACAGACTTTAAACATGAAAATCATGAAAAAGTAAGGGATCCGGTTTAGGCAACTGAAGGAGGTTTGATTTACGCAGCTATACATTGCATTTTCTTAACTGGATAAATTGTAAACAACTAATCTAAAAGAAAAACTTAAAAATCAAGATTAACATTAAACCTCACAGTTAAGAAGCTTGCCTTCAAGTATGTAAGAGAAATATCGAAAACTCAGGTACAGTGAGAAACATTTTCCCACTCTTGGAAAATGTATTGGTGGACTGAATGCAACAAGTGAATCGCGCGACTTGTGCCTTCCGTTACAGAATGATAGAAGTCGAAACTACTGTTTACTCTTGATTCCGCTTAACTTTAGGAGAGAGTAGATCCAGGAGACCAGGGGTTCGAATTTTGATGGGTTTGGGGAAGGGGTGAGCGAGGGAGCCAGTTTAATGCACTTTATTTAGCGAAATACACTTTATATGATGCGATGAACGATTTTTACAAATTACAACCGAGTGCTGGACCGGCTCTCGAATCCGCATGACAGCCCTTCATGGGTAGTGCCTTACTATTTGCGCGATCCGACTACACATCAGTTCTAGTTCTGAAACGGTAGAAGTTGGAAATACACAGACGAATGCTGTGGTGGATTAGGCCATTTCTGATTCTCATGCGCGTCCATGGGAACACCCCAATGGGCTCAGTATTGACAGGGTCTTCAAAATCTGACCATGTTCATATTGACTTTTTTTCGTTTTGCTTCTCGTAAATTTCTGCAAAACTGTCGTATTACCAAGATCATTGCTTTTACTGTTTTTCTTTGTCGTCGTCAGTGTAACCTGATACTGCTTTATCACCATCATTATTATTGCTATTATTATTATCAGTGCTGCGACTGTTTTCTGTTATCCTTTGTGTGTACGACTGAAACTGCAGTCACGACGTTTTATAACATAGTGGTAATAGAGCGATGAAATAAAAGAATGTACAGGCGGTTGTCGGTCGTTGTCCTCTGTATCGCTGCGCAAAAGCGGCGGTGCTTTGCGTCTCTCTGTGAAACCGATATTGTTAACGGCCACATTAAGGCCTGTACGAACATAAGAAGAGATATTTAACAAGGAACGCTGATAAGGTGCAAATCTCTCGCCTGCTTAGATCAAATAGGCGTTGTTATTCGAAGTGCCCCTCTTTCATGTCAATGCCTTATGTTCAACAACCTCAAAAGGCAGATTCTGTACCTCAAGCCCAATAGTGAAATTCTGCACAATGGTCAGCTACGGAAGCCACTAACGGTTCGTTTGGCTCAAAATTTCCAGCACACTCATATCTCTTTAGAGGTGTGAATTAGGTGAAAGTCTGCGAGTTCCAAATGTTGTGAATACGACGGACGTTCCAACAAGGCGCAGTTCTTTCTCACGTAAGTATTAACCCAGGAACTTTGCCTAGTAATCGACAATCACTGTTTCATCACAAGTAATGTAACCGATGAGAAGAATCCCTTTCGCTTCGCAGAAAATACTGCCTGTAAATTTTGTGCCATAAATCGTTTCTCGTCACTTCGTGCAGAGCCTCCGCCGTTAGCCGCCACTTTGATTGTTGCTGTCTCGTCAAGAGGAACAAAAAAAAGTGTCTGAAGACCCTAACGGTACTGACCGACCGCCGTGTCATCCTGAGTCTATAGGCATTACTTGATGTGGATATGGCGGCGCATGTGGTCAGCACGCCGCTCTCCCGGACAGTGTCAGTTTACGAGACCGGAGCCGCTACTTCTCAGTCAAGTAGCTCCTAAATTTGCCCCACAAGAGCTGACTGCATCCCGCTTGGCAACAGCGCTCTGCAGGCCGGACGGTCAGCCATCCAAGTGCTAGCCAAGCCCCACAGCGCTTAACTTCGGTGATCTGGCGGGAATCGGTATTACCACTGCGGCAAGGCCGTTGACAGAGGAACAAATGGTTGCACAAAGCCAGTTGGATTCTTCTCAAGACCGCTCACGCATTAGCATTTGATCAAAATTCAACAAGGGGCAGCATGTACGTTGCTCAGTGTTTAAGTTTTACATGAAAAATTACCTACTGTTATAATTAAAGTAATATTTTCTTACATGCCAACAGCCTAGGCTATTTTATACACCTTTAGTCACTAATACCGCTATGTGTATTTTCTCAATGTTTATATTTTCAATTGCATTTGGAAACTTACACCACGTGAATCATGTTGAAGAGCTGAAATCTACCACTCATGTACGACTGTTAAAAATGACTTCTTATAAATATTCACAAATTTTCGATGAATATCTCTTGGTAATAAACCATTTCAAAAGCATTATAACAGCATCAGATTGCTTTTATTCATTCCAACAAAAGACGCACGAGACGACTACACAGTGGAGTAGTAGACCCGAAATCCTGGCCAAAATGCGAAAACTTGAAATTTTCCCTACAATTCGAACAACTATATTTTTTGTTAGCTGAGTAAATGGTGGGCTAAAAACCAAATTTTCAGGGACCTGTAACGTTTCTGGAAGGTCCTAGCTTCAGTTGTAGTAGAGCTTTTTCTGGCGGTTGTCGATGTTTATCCATAACGTTATTAGCTTGAATCTAATTTTTTGGTGACCACGCTAAACGATTTATTGAAATTGAAATAGTGATAAATGTTAAATAATTGTATTTAAAATATAGGTTACTCCAGTAACTTAAATTTATTTTCTAATATCAACAATTAAAGTTTTACTAAACTATTTTTACTTCGTCTATTATTTTCTATAGCAATTTTGGACGTATGCCCACCACTGCACAGCCAGTTATGAAGTGTAGTTGTGATTGGTACAGTCTTGAGAGACAGATGCAAAAAGAAAAAATTCCCCAAATTTCCCTTCGAATTTATATGATTTTTTTTAGATAATGTACTGTTTATGTTTCTCGAGAAATTCAAGATATTTATATGTTTTACGAAATGAAACGCCGTTACAACTAAATATGTAACTTTAATGGCTCAGTTTAGCCTCCAAAACATCAATGATTGCATTTAATAAACTTTTTAATTGCTAATTATCAATTATTTAAGGTAAGAAATAGAAAATGAAGTGTTCCACACAACCATAAAACAATCAACATGAAAGAAATTATGAAAACTCTAAGATATAATAAAACTTCTGGTGTACAAAATTGGAGTCCCCATAGTTATAGTCCTCGGCGCTGCCATCTGGAGCACGCAAGCCGAAACGTTTGATTCTCAGCAGCCATTACGTGACTATCGTCTGCGCTGTTGTAGCTGTCACAGACTGGCAGTTTTGTAGTGAATGTTTTATCTGTTATTTATGAGTGTGAACTTCGGTAAGTTGTTGTTTCATTATTGTTATTATCACATTTATGTTTTATCGCGTTGTTTCTATTCTTTTCATGCTGTGGAACGACAGTTATGTTTTATTTCCGGTAATATGACTTCGGGTTTCGTTTCACAGCCGCTTATTTTAGTTATGGGATACAAAAGGATAAAAATATGTTTCAAGACTGTTCTCTAACAGGAAACCAAATAGTAGCTCTCTTCGTTTTGATATTTACAGTGCTGTTATTCAAATGTCTTAAGTTTTAGACACTACATACGTTAGATAAGATATGTAAATTTACTGCCTAACTACAGGTCACTTTCGGTTTAAATTTCAGCCACATAAAATGTGAAAAGAATTTGCTAGAGGAACTTTGTATGAAATGATTAAGGTATCGTCTGCTAGATCAATCGATGAGAAGTTGAAGAAACTGGAAGATACAGTAGCTGAAGTAACAAGATGCCCAAATTCTGAGAGAAGCCCGTTAAAACGTTCGCCGAGTCATTTCAAATCTGAATTTAAGAGAAGATGGATCTTAGTAAAGAGCGAAGAGAAGAGGTTCTTATAAAAAATCATGATTGGTTAGCAGTGAGCGTGAAGGCACGGACAAATTTTTTCACATCCTCAGGAAGGCCACAAAAAGATTTCAGCAAGTCGAGTGAAAGAAGCAAGCGGAGGAAAATTGAGGATCTAAGGCAATCGCCTTGTCATGATGAGTTGACATTTGCTGCCACTACGAGTCAGAGAGGTGCTGGAAACTCTGACGTGGCTCGCCTGATTAAAAAGTTACAGAGACTCCAACAAGGGCGACAAACCGAAGAAAAAGATTTGAATGTGTGAAGAAAAGAAGATAACCAAACTTACCACTGAAGAAGCACTTGCCACTTTTATTAATGCAGAACTAACCAGGAAGTATTATGAAATAATACTGAGTGCAAACAAAGCTATATACCCTTGCGACTCGTTGGTCAAATACGCGAAAAGGCGATGTTATCCAACAGAAGACTCAGTTGTCCCTGAAGCTTTAGCTGAAATTAAATTGCAATGATTATTAGGTCATTCTGTATTAAGGTTATTAAGGTTACTTAGAAGAAGTCGTACAAGGCTTAGATTTAGAAGCAAATGGCAGCTTCGAGTTACTATCGAAATGGTGTTGCGATGGCTCTCAGCAATCATAATTTAAGCAAAAATTTCAGAACATCAGTGACTGTGATGCAAATATTTTTCAGAGTTCATGTGTACCTATTAAACTAGTTGCTAACATTAATGAAACTAAGAGAACCATATGGCAAAACCGAACCACATCCTCCACAAGATTCTGCCGGCAAATACGCATCCGTTTCGTACATGAAACATCTGACGCTGCAAAGGAGGATATTCAGTACATTAAGGAGCAAATCGACGTGTTGAACGAGACAGAAGTGCCAACTGCTGGAGGAGTTTTAACAGTTAAACACACAATGTTGCTGACAATGATTGATCTAAAAACGTGCAATGCTGCTACAAGCACAGCATCAACAATGACATGTTATATCTGTGATCTTTCGTCTAAAGATTTCAATAAATTAAAAGAAAGCGTGTTAAAAACCATGACACACGAGGTTTGGTCTGTCATTTCTGCACACACGTAATCGTATCTTTGTGTCTGTACTACACCTGTCATACAAAATCCCAATCGGAGATGACAGGCAAGGGGTGAAGAAGAGAAACGAATTGTAATTGACACAAAGAAAAAATTCAAAGAATGTTCAGGGAAGAAATAGGACTACTTGTTGGCTTTCCAAAGCCGGGATTTGAAAATACAAATGATGGGTACATGGCCAGACGCTTTTTTTCTGAGCCTGAAACTGCTTCAGAAATAACTGGAGTTGATGTAAGATTGATTAAAAGATTGAAAATTGTATTGGAAGCAGTTAGCAGCGGGCATCATATTGATGTAAAAAAGTTTCAAGCATATGCTTACAAAACATCAGGACTGAATGTGGAACTTTACAGTTGGCACCCCATGACCACAATAACGCATAAAGTTTTGATACATGGGGTGGTTGTAATTAAATAAGCTATTGTACCAATTGGTCAATTGTCAAAAGAAGCAGCTGAGGCCAGAAACAAACATTTTAGACTATATCGCAGAAATTTCTCCAGAAAGGCCAACAGAGAGATTTGCAACAACGATCTCTTGAGAAGGCTTCTTCTTAGCAGCGACCCTTATATCAGCAGTTCAAGGAAAAGGAAAATGAAAAGGAGTATGCCCCATAGCAGCTATACATTGGAACTTCTTCTTCCGGAGACGTCAGATATTGGTTCTTCTGAAAAAATCCAAGAAGAAAGTAGCCAGGAACGTGGATTTTAAGATGAGTGCAACGATCTGACTCGTGAAAAATCAGACTGAAGCTAATGACATGAAATCTAAATGTAATGAAACGTTTACTGATTTCTAAAATTGAATAAAGATTTATCCATTTCTATTGTTTTTTTAATTTTTTGAACCTTTTCAAAGAAACAGACAATACTTTCTTTCTGCATTTGAAACAGTAACTGCTAAAATGATTTTGTACTTTTATATTTTTTACAGAAAATTAGTTCATAATATCCTTTTCATACTTATTAATCTACAAACCAGGAGGCACAAGCAAAATTGTAAATGCATGTGAGTTTTAAAAAATTGTGGTAGCTACTCTCAGCCTATGCGTACTATGCTGTTACTCATATACCTAAAAGCAATCTTCTAAAATATCACGACCTTATTTCTAAACAAGATCAGGAACGAATCTAAAAACAACTTTGCCACAAGCCCATACACGCACTAATATGTTATGCTCAATAAATGTTAACGCAAAAATTAAATAAAGTACCCTTATATATATAGTATTATTAGTTTGAGAGAATTTTTTAAAATTTATTCCAAGGAATTATGGCGAATCAACAACTTATAAAATATTCATGAACATGACGTGGCATTGTGCTCCTCTAATTGTTATATTCGTGTCGTTGTATCGACACCTAAAGCTGTACAGTAAATTAACGGTATTTCATAACCCTAGGTTGAAATTGTGACACTAGAAGAACAGTAATAGCGTACACAAATGCAGGCAACCATACATACTAACAAATGTACACCTAGTCTTCCCAGGAGCCTCTATGAGGTTGGAAATGAAGTAATTTAGGGTTATTTGTTGTTATAATTAGCTTAAAAATGTGAGTCATGTAAACGATTAAAACTGTGAAACATAATTTTGACCAGGATTTCGGTTCAAATACTCCACTGTGCGACCGTTGTAAAAAACCTTATCAACGAAAACTTTTCGCAGATTAAGACTTATGCTATTTTGCAATTTGCCAACGGAAGAAAAACAAAATCGGCATAGATATGGCAGGCTCAGAAAATTAAATACTTGGCATAATAACTCGGTTCATTAATCCCAAGGTGAATAGGTGAGTGAGTACGACGTCAATCTCATGCAAAATATTTTTGGTTTATCGTACCGAGGTGAGGGGCCGCACCCACCCCCGCCGACAAACACCACACTGTGGTAACAAAAATTATTGGATACCTCCTAAAATCGTGTCGGGTCTCGTTTTGCGTGGCGTAGTGCACCATCTCAAGGTGGCATGGACTCAACAAGTCGTTGAAAGTTCCCTGCGAAAATACTGAGCCATGTTGCCTCTATAGCTGTCCATATTTGCGAAAGTATTTGCGGGACAGGGTTTTGTGTACTAACTGACCTCTCGGTTATGCTCCATAGATGTTCGATGGGCGGCCAAACATTTGCTCGAGCTGTCCAGAATGTTCTTCAAACCAATCACGATCAATTGTGGTCCAGTAACATGGCGTATTGTCATCCATAAAAATTCGATCGTTGTTTGGGAACATGCAGTCCATGAATGGCTGAAAATGGTCTCCAAGTAGCCGAACTAAACATTTCCAGTCATTGGTCTCTTCAGTTCGACCAGAGACCCAGTCCACTCCGTATAAACACAGGTCATACCGTTACGGAGCCACTACCAGCTTGCAGAGTCTCTTGTTGACAACTTGGGCCCATTGCTTCGTGGGGCCTGCGCTACACTCGAACCCTGTCATCAGCTCTTACCATCTGAAATCGGGTCTCGTCTGACCAAGCCATGGTTTTCCAGTTATCTAGGGTCCAACCGATGTGGTCACGAGTCCAGGAGAGGTGCTACAGTAGATATCGTGATGTTAGCAAAGGCTCTCGCGTTGGTCCTCTGCTGCCATAGCCCATTAACTCCAAGTTTAGCCGTACTGTCCTAATTGGAAAATTAGTCTTACGTCTCAGATTGATTTCCGCGGTTATTTCACCCAATGTTGTTTGCCTGTTAGCACTGACAACTCTACGCAAACGCCACTGCTCCAGGTCGTTAAGTGAAGACCGTCGGCCACCGCGTTGTGTGTGGTGAGAGGTAATGCCTGAACTGTGGAATTCTCGGCACACTCTTGACACTGTGGATATTGGAATACTGAATTCCCCAACGACTTCAGGAATGGAATGTCCCATGCGTCTAGCTCCAACTACCATTCCGCGTTCAGAGTCTGTTAACCCACTTCGTGCTGCCACTTGAGAACAAAAGACAGCTCCGCCAATGCCCTGTCGTGTTATGCCTCGTATACGTGATACCACCGTTATCTGTATATGTGTACACTGTTATCCGATGGCTTTTTTCACCTCAGTGTGTTTCAGAATCAGTCTGAGGGTAGCCACAACATGTAACGGGCCTTGACTAGTATCAGGTCTACACGACCATAACTGCTTGGACGAAAAGTAGTGAGAGAATAGCCTTTATTCTGCATAACAAAATATGAGTTACCACTTCCTTGCTCAGATCTTGCGTACGCTGTTGTCTAACACTGTGTGGTATTTATCCTGAATAAATAAGAATCTTAAGCTTATCAAAAGAAATATATTAGCCACCCCCTTAAAAGAGTATATAATCGCTTTCTAAGACATTAGTTGGTGTAGATCTGATACTAGGTGATCATCTGAACATCCGTCGTTGACGTACGCCACGGGGGTGATGTAGTGTGAATGTGCTAATACGTTGTATGGAATCAGAGATGATCGACGCGAGAGTGTAACAAAATGAGAGAAAGGAGCTATCGTGTCTTAAGGCGAACAAGACCACGCTGTGAATGAAGTTGCTCGATTTTTTGGTGTACAAGGTCTACAAGGAATGACATCACAGCAGTGGTCGTAAAAAGATACTAATTGATGAGGACCGGGGGCGAGTGTTACTTCTTGTCCGTGATTGTCGCTTGTAAACCCGACGAGAATTTATGTTATTATTGAATTACGATCCATTTGAAACATCCCCTTAGAAAATTTTTTATAAATGACAGTGCTGGAAAACCTCTACGTTATTTCATTTGCAAACAGCTAAGCAAAACTTAACGTACTCAGACATTTCTCTCTTTACTTATTCTAAAGTGACACGCAATTTTTTTTTTTTTTTGCGCTACTCAATCTGACTTTCAGTAATCCCTACAAAAGAATGGCCGTGACTAACCATAACCTATACCATTCATGAATCACTTACCTCCCAAAAATCTTCGTTACTCAAACTACTGCAATACAGCGTGCGCCAATACTGCCAGCTGAATAAAAGAGTCTAACTACTGAAGGCACTAACAACTGATAGGCATAGTTAACAAATGAAAGACTTTGATAGAGAACAAACAATGTATTTACCTTGATAATGTTCAAAAGTCACCATATATATATATATATATATCTGTTCATGATATCCAATATTACAAATTTACTCTTTGTGATGGACACACGTCCAGATCGTCCCCTCTCAAAATTCTCCCACCTCTCTCCCCACATCCACCACTCCTGGCGGCTCACCTCCAACTGCGCAACACTACGCGCTGTTCACATCCAACTGCCCAACACTACAATAGCAAATATTCCAACAATGCAAACCAGCCACAGACTTCACACAGCACAGTCAGTGATTTTCATGTAGAGCGCTACGTTGCGTTACCAATATAAAAACCTAAACACCCTACTTACATATCGAAATTGTGTATCCAGTAAGCATTATGAAGAGAACTTCATGCAGTGGACTTTTGGAGCCGAGTACGTCAGAAAAGGCCATACACAGCGTAAAACATAACTCTGCACTTGTTCAAAGGACCAAACGAAACAGAAACTAGACAGTAGTTGACTGGAAGTTTGTAGTGTTGTCTGAAAAGTGGCTGTTTTGCGTCTTTTCGAATGATACGTGGTGTCAAGTATACCGACGGTTCAAACAGGCGTTTATCCCACAACGTACGGAGCAAGTAGATCAGGCCGCAGTAGTTCTGAGAAGTTCTGAGATTTTTTTTGACTGGTGGGCGGGGGGTGGTGGTGGGGGAGGGGGGGTGGATGGGGTTCAAAATGGTCCAAATGGCTCTGAGCACTATGGGACTCAACTTCTGAGGTCATTAGTCCCCTAGAACTTAGAACTAGTTAAACCTAACCAACCTAAGGACATTACACACATCCATGCCCGAGGCAGGATTCGAACCTGCGACCGTAGCGGTCTCGCGGTTCCAGACTGCAGCGCCTAGAACCGCATAGCCACTTCGGCCGGCGGTGGATGGGGGGAGACGGGTTGGTATCATCCTCTGGGTCCAATTAATCAGGTTACCGTGAACATGAACGTGGTTCTTTATGGCAACAATCTCGGTCACCTAATGTTCCCCATTCTTCTACATTGCAATGAAAAATTTGTGGTGAACATTCCTTTGTTCCTTAGTGACTACAACCGCATTAACAGGGCACCACACATGTGCTCCTGATTTGAACTCTGTCCCCTTATCGCACCTCTATTTACCCGCTGAATAACCCAGTCTTAGTCCCATGGAAACTGTCTAGGACTATCTGGAACAACTGGTGCGGGTAGCACTCAACATCCTCTGAGTCTGTTAGCTCTAAGGCGTCTAATCACCAATGAGTTGCTTCATTTGAATATTGAATACCTGAAGAAGCTTGTGGACTCTCTTCCTCGCCGAATTGCAGCGTTTAGAAAGACTAGAGCCAGTGACAATTTTGTTTTGAGTGGTGTGCTTATTTACCAGTGTAATTCATTGTTGGTGAGTTTTATTTTGTAATCAGCGTTTACATCGACTCGTTACAAATCCCTGAAGGTCCTCCGCTATGATAATATTTGTTGTTGTTGTTGTGGTCTTCAGTCCAGAGACTGGTTTGATGCAGCTCTCCATGCTACTCTATCCTGTGCAAGTTTCTTCATTTCCAAGTACCTACTGCAACCGACATCCTTCTGAATCTGCTTAGTGTATTCATCTCTTGGTCTCCCTCTGCGATTTTTACCCTCCATGCTGGCCTCCAGTACTAAACTGGTGGTCCCTTGATACCTCAGAAACTGTCCTATCAACCGTTCCCTTCTTCTAGTCAAGTTGTGCCACAAATTCCTCTTCTCCCCAGTTCTATTCAGTACCTCCTTATTATTTACGTGATCTACCCATCTAATCTTCAGCATTGTTTTGTAGCACCACATTTCGAAAGCTTCTATTCTCTTCTTGTCTAAACTATTTATCGTCCATGTTTCACTTCCATACATGGCTACACTCCATACAAATACTTTCAGAAACGACTTCCTGACACATCTATACTCGATGTTAACAAATTTCTCTTCTTCAGAAACGCTTTCCCTGCCATTGCCAGTCTACGTTTTATATCCTTTCTACTTCGACCATCATCAGTTATTTTTCTCCCCAGATAGCAAAACTCATCTACTACATTAAATGTCTCATTTCCTAATTTAATTAAATCAGCATCACCTGATTTAAATCAACTACATTCGATTATCCTCGTTTTGTTTTTGTTGATGTTCATCTTATATCCTCCTTTCAAGACGCTGCCCATTCCGTTCAACTGCTCTTCCAGGTCCTTTACTATCTCTGACATAATTACAATGTCATCGGCAAAACTCAAAGTTTTAATTTCTTCTCCAGGGATTTTAATACTTACTTCAAATTTTTCTTTTGTTTCCATTACTGCTTGCTCAATATATAGATTGAATAACATCAGGGATAGGTTACACCCCTGTGTCACTCCCTTCCCAACCACTGCTTCCCTTTCATGCCCCTCGTCTCTTCTAACTGCCATCTGGTTTCTGTACAAATTATAAATAGCCTTTCGCTCCCTGTATTTTACCCCAGCCACCTTCAGAATTTGAAAGAGAGCATTCCAGTCAACATTGTCAAAAGCTGTCTCTAAGTCTACGAATGCCAGAAGCGTAGGTTTGCCTTTCCTTAATCTAAGATAAGTCATAGGGTCAGTATTGCGTCATGTGTTCCAACATTTCTACAGAATCCGAACTGATCTTCCCCAAGGTCGACTTCTACCAGTTTTTCCATTCGCTTGTAAGGAATTAGTGTTAGCATTTTGCAGCTGAGACTTATTAAATAGATAGTTCTGTTATTTTCACAACTGTTAACACCAGACTTTTTGGGATTGGAATTATTTTATTCTTCTTGAAGTCTGAGGGTATTTTGCCCGTCTGTCTTGCTCACCAGATGGTAGAGTTTTGTTGGGACTGGCTCTCCCAAGGCTATCAGTAGCAATAATGGCATGTTGTCTACTCCCAGAGCCTTGTTTTAGCTTAGGTTTTTCAGTGCTCTGCCAAACTCTCCACGCAGATATTATTGATAGACCACGATAAATAAATTGGTGCCCCTGCAGAACGTGTGTTGATAGTTTCAAATACTTCATATCTTTGTCTTTATTATGTATTTCCTGATCCATATTGACTACAATTATTTTTGGAATAGTCTAGAAATACTGAATAATTATGCAATAGTGATACACTATCTGATCACAAGTAGATGGACGCCCTGTGTAATATGGAGTTGACCACTACATGCTACTAGAGACAGACGCACGAGTGTAGAAGGAGGCAGGGAGCATTGTGTTGTTAGTAGAGAAGCAGTAACAGTAGGATACATCAATCAGGAGAGCTGTCACTTCAAACGACGGCTAGACACTTGACTTTGAAAGTATCTTAGATAAAATTGTATCCTTTTTTAGTTGTGAAAGTATCAATGATAAGATCGTTCCAAATTAATTATTCAGCAAACCTGCATCTGACCGTGTCTGTGAACTTGTTTCTTGCACTCCTCCATTTTGCCAGAAATGCAACATGTATTTGACTCAGCAATCAAATTTAAGAGAATAATGCCGTTTGTGCAATGGCATTAAGATGGTACTGAAAAATTAACTTTTGGCCCTGATGTTTACTTAATGAAATTATATCTTGACTTGAATAATGTCAGTTGTACAATGGCATAAAATTAGTTATTTGAAATAACTTTGCTCTGATGACGTTAGTTATACCAAAATCGATTTCAAACCATGAGCTGCACATTTATATTGCACAGAGGCCTCATTTTCTTTACGTTCTTTCATTGGAGGGTAACTTTACTTTACTACTCATTTTCATATTCAATACAAGCAAAGGATGTGGATTATGATTCAGGCTGTTAGATTTAAACACAATGTTGATCTCAATATATATATTGTTAAAATTTTAAGTCATACACAAAACCTAGCATTTCCAACAATTTTGTAGCACAAATCACTCTTACAAAATTTTTTACAAACTGATTACTGTGTCGTACCTTGGAGATACAGATCATAACTCTAAACATTATCCAACAAAAACCAATTTGAAATCATTATATACTCTCATTTACTTGCTAAAGTTTGGTCAGGGGCAGTGAGCGTGACCTACCTTAAAGCTGTCACCACACGTCTACTTCAACCGGGCATCTACCTGTGACTCCTACCGTAAAGCTGTTTGCACACGTCTGCTTCCTCCGGGCACCTACCTGTAACTCACCAGTTTAACACTGCACGCGCCCGGCTCTCTTAACCATCAAAGATCCTCCTACTCAAAGATATTACACTCGTTCCACCTTGCGGTTGGCAACTACCGACTTTTATTTTCTGGATCTACCCTGATCAGACCATAGCACGTACCTTTCAACGTCTCGTGAGTAACAGACCCATGAGGGATATTTCAACCCTTGTAAAGGTCCCAAATCGACTGTCGCTGATGTGATCATGAACCGCAGACGTGAAAGAATAACCACAGCTAAACCGAGACCAGGCAGAACTCCTGTGCTGGCGGACAGGGACTTACGAGCATTGCGGATACTGGTTGTAAAAAGTAGCACTAAATTAGCGGAAGGAATCATTCGTTAATTCCAATGTGCTACCAACAGTCCAGCTAGCACAGTGACTGTGTGAAGGGAGTTAAGAAGAATGTTGTACAATGATTGATACTTATAAGCTACCCAGTTCTGTGTTCAATGCTAAGCGACACTTGAGCTGATGTAAAGAGTGACGTCAGTGGACAGTGGATAAACGGAAATGAATGATTTGATGTGATAAATCCCGTTATAACCTGTGTATATGCGATGGAAGGGTTTGGATTTGGAGAATGTCTGGAGAACGTCATCTGCCGTCATGTATATTGGCAACAGTGAAGTAGCAGAAGGTGCTACGATATTACGATCTGGGGCTGTTATTCCTCGTTAGGGTGTGGTACCCTTATTGCGGCTACGAAGATGCTAAATGCGGAAGGATATGAGCTTATTTTACAACACTGTATTACAATAGAGGAACAGTTCGGAAAGGATGGTTGTTTGTATCAGCATGACAATGTACCCTACCATAAAACAGCATCTGTGAGGTAATTGTTTGTGAACGTTCCAGAAATGGATTGGACTGCCAGAGTGCCGACGTGAACCAAATGGGTCAGCTTTGGGTGAGTTAGAACGTCGACTTCGTTGGAGAACCCAACTCCCAACATCACTGCCTTCTCTGGTTTAGGCTCTTGTGAAAGAATGGTCTGCAATTCACAGATATTCGGGCACATAATTGGCAGTGTCTCCCAGCAGAGCCACTAACAGGAGTCTGGACACTTTTGGTCGGATGCATATACGTTTCTTTCATTATCCAAAATGGTAGATATCGAAATAGATGACAGAAGTAAAGAAAAACAATTGTAATCGCTCAAAAGAGGAAAGGCCGCTGAACCTGATGGGATACCAGTTCGATTTTACACAGAGTACGCGAAGGACCTTTCCCTCCTCCCTGCAGCGGTGTACCGTAGGTCTCTAGAAGAGCGTAGCGTTCTAAAAGATTGGAAAAGGGCACAGGTCATCCCCATTTTCAAGAAGGGACGTCGAACAAATGAGCAGAACTGTAGACCTATATCTCTAACGTCGATCAGTTGTAGAATTTTGGTTCAAATGGTTCTGAGCACTATGCGACGTAACTTCTGAGGTCATCAGTCGCCTAGAACTTAGAACTAATTAAACCTGACTAACCTAAGGACATCACACACATCCATGCCCGAGGCAGGATTCGAACCTGCGACCGTAGCGGTCGCTCGGTTCCAGACTGCAGCGCCTAGAACCGCACGGCCACTCCGGCCGGCGTAGAATTTTGGAACACGTATTATGTTCGAGTATAACGACTTTTCTGGAGACTAGAAATCTACTCTGTAGGAATCAGCATGGGTTTCGAAAAAGACGATCGTGTGAAACCCAGCTCGCGCTATTCGTCCACGAGACTCAGAGGGCCACAGACACGGGTTCCCAGGTAGATGCCGTGTTTCTTGACTTTCGCAAGGCATTTGATACAGTTCCCCACAGTCGTTTAATGAACAAAGTAAGAGCATATGGTCTGTCAGACCAATTGTGTGGTTGGATTGTTCCTACATAACAGAACGCAGCATGTCATTCTCAATGGAGAGAAGTGTTCCGAAGTAAGAGTGATTTCAGGTGTGCCGCAGGAGAGTGTAGTAGGACCGTTGTTATTCACAATATATGTAAATGACCTTGTGGATAACATCGGAAGTTCACTGAGGCTTTTTGCGGATGATGCTGTAGTAATTCGAGAGGTTGTAACAGTGGAAAATTGTACTTATATGCAGGAGGATCTGCAACGAATTGACGCATGGTGCAGGGAATGGCAATTGAATCTCAATGTAGACAAGTGTAATGTGCTGCTAATACATAGAAAGAATGATCCTTTATCATTTAGCTACAATATAGCAGGTCAGCAACTGGAAGCAGTTAATTCCATAAATAATTAAGTAGGCATTAGGAGTGATCTAAAATGGAATGATCATATAAAATTAATCGTCGGTAAAGCAGATGCCGGACTGAGATTCATTGGGAGAATCCTAAGGAAATGCAGTCCGAAAACAAAGGAAGTAGGTTACAGTACACTTGTTCGGCCACTGCTTGAATACTGGTCACCGGTGTGGGATCTGTACCAGATAGGGTTGATAGAAGAGATAGAGAAGATCCAATGGAGAGCAGCGCACTTCGTAACAGGATCATTTAGTAATCGCGAAAGCGTTACAGTGATGATAGATAGACTCCAGTGGAAGACTCTGCACGAGAGACGCTCAGTAGCTCGGTACAGGCTTCTGTTGAAGTTTCGAGAACATACCGTCACTGAGGAGTCATGCAGTATATTGCTCCCTTCTATGTACATCTCGCGAAGTGACCATGAGCATAAAATCAGAGAGATTAGAGCCCACTCAGAGGCATAACGACAATCTTTCTTTCCACTAACGATACGAGACTGGAATAGAAGGGAGAAGCGATAGAGGTACTCAAGGTACCCTCCGCCACACACCGTCAGGTGGCTTGCGGAATATAGATGTAGATGTAGATTCAGCATACTGAAGTGTCTTTTGCATATGAGAAAACGAAATGGTATATTATTTTACTCAACTATAAAAATAGTTTTTCATAATATATGAGGCTTATTCGGAAAGGAATGTCCTATTAGTCGCGAAATGGAAACCAATATGAAAATCCGACGGAACTTTGAACAGACATTTTGGGCAGGGTCTTCAGTCTGCCTGTCAATCGCTTCACGTCGCTCTTTTCAGTTCAGAGCGCAAGTGATAACGTAGAAATGCCTAAAACAACAGTCTCCAGCCAAGTATGTGGATATGGTGAGAGATTTCGCCTGAAGCTATGCAGCCCACATAACATAAATGTGATGCGTTTGTTTCTTTAAGACAATTTTCATCCACATTCTGCCCGGGCAGTGAAAACGTTCCTGCAAGGTTTCCGATGGGAAGCTCCCTCAGTTTCTCATCTCTGCTGGCATGAACTGTTGGCTATGAAGACAACATTTGGGCACAAACAACGCAAGGCAGGTCAGTGTAGAGAATTGGCGGAAAGCACAGACGGCTGCTTTCTGTGACGAGAGTGCTGGAAAGTTTGTACAACGCCATGACAAATGTTTAAGTCAAAGCACCGACTATTTAGAGAGGTAGCTAGAAGATGCGGCTAGCCGTGTGAATAAAAAATTTTTGGTTTCCACTGTGGTTTTCATTTCGTGATCGGTCTGACTTTCCTTTCTGAACAGGCCTCGTACATGCATACAGCTGTTGCAATGCTGTGACTTAGCTGGCGGCTAAACGAGGCAGCTAGACGCCTGTAGCAAGGAGCTGACGAGAGACGACAAGCAGTGGGGTGGCGGCTGGTGTGTTTCAGGTGGGCGCTCTGGCGATCCGCGTGATGACGGAGATGCGCGACCGAGGCACCGTCGCCTTCATCGGGCCGGACGACACGTGCGCCGCCGAGGCGCTGGTGGCCGCCGCCTGGAACCTGCCCATGATCTCCTATGTGAGTAGCCTGCAGCCTGCCCACCAGCCGGCGCGCTCAGCTGCGTGGTCTCAGCAGGAAATTCCTCAGTGGTGACAGCAGTCTTTCTTATATTGATCGCGTTTGTAAAACTAAGGATATATTGATGGTTTTTCGATTTTATTCATTTACCGATTTCTGAAAGAAACCACTCTGTTCCTCTAATTTTAAAAAATGGAAATCCTGAAAAAAAAGTTCCTATCCTCATTTCCTATCAGTTACGAAAAAAATCATTTATACTAACCAATGAGTCACAGACCAAGCCAGCTGTTTTTCATCTGGCTGCCTGAAGGTCATACAGCTATTGTCTTATCTTAAGAACATTCTGATATTCGCCTCAGATGTTTTCGTGACAGATGGATGATATACACTCCTGGAAATTGAAATAAGAACACCGTGAATTCATTGTCCCAGGAAGGGGAAACTTTATTGACACATTCCTGGGGTCAGATACATCACATGATCACACTGACAGAACCACAGGCACATAGACACAGGCAACAGAGCATGCACAATGTCGGCACTAGTACAGTGTATATCCACCTTTCGCAGCAATGCAGGCTGCTATTCTCCCATGGAGACGATCGTAGAGATGCTGGATGTAGTCCTGTGGAACGGCTTGCCATGCCATTTCCACCTGGCGCCTCAGTTGGACCAGCGTTCGTGCTGCACGTGCAGACCGCGTGAGACGACGCTTCATCCAGTCCCAAACATGCTCAATGGGGGACAGATCCGGAGATCTTGCTGGCCAAGGTAGTTGACTTACACCTTCTAGAGCACGTTGGGTGGCACGGGATACATGCGGACGTGCATTGTCCTGTTGGAACAGCAAGTTCCCTTGCAGGTCTAGGAATGGTAGAACGATGGGTTCGATGACGGTTTGGATGTACCGTGCACTATTCAGTGTCCCCTCGACGATCACCAGTGGTGTACGGCCAGTGTAGGAGATCGCTCCCCACACCATGATGCCGGGTGTTGGCCCTGTGTGCCTCGGTCGTATGCAGTCCTGATTGTGGCGCTCACCTGCACGGCGCCAAACACGCATACGACCATCATTGGCACCAAGGCAGAAGCGACTCTCATCGCTGAAGACGACACGTCTCCATTCGTCCCTCCATTCACGCCTGTCGCGACACCACTGGAGGCGGGCTGCACGATGTTGGGGCGTGAGCGGAAGACGGCCTAACGGTGTGCGGGACCGTAGCCCAGCTTCATGGAGACGGTTGCGAATGGTCCTCGCCGATACCCCAGGAGCAACAGTGTCCCTAATTTGCTGGGAAGTGGCGGTGCGGTCCCCTACGGCACTGCGTAGGATCCTACGGTCTTGGCGTGCATCCGTGCGTCGCTGCGGTCCGGTCCCAGGTCGACGGGCACGTGCACCTTCCGCCGACCACTGGCGACAACATCGATGTACTGTGGAGACCTCGCGCCCCACGTGTTGAGCAATTCGGCGGTACGTCCACCCGGCCTCCCGCATGCCCACTATACGCCCTCGCTCAAAGTCCGTCAACTGCATATACGGTTCACGTCCACGCTGTCGCGGCATGCTACCAGTGTTAAAGACTGCGATGGAGCTCCGTATGCCACGGCAAACTGGCTGACACTGACGGTGGCGGTGCACAAATGCTGCGCAGCTAGCGCCATTCGACGGCCAACACCGCGGTTCCTGGTGTGTCCGCTGTGCCGTGCGTGTGATCATTGCTTGTACAGCCCTCTCGCAGTGTCCGGAGCAAGTATGGTGGGTCTGACACACCGGTGTCAATGTGTTCTTTTTTCCATTTCCAGGAGTGTAAAACTGAATGTGCATTTGAAGATACGGATCTCCTCCCTTCTGACTACCGATAACGTATAGTATCCACTGTAACTTCCCATTTGGAGTCGCTTCGTAAGTGTACACATGACACATATCAGATATCTTCCATATTTTCTTTTCGTCATATTTAGGAATTTTCATAAGGAACAAGATGGAGGAATTACAAGTGGCTTGAAACAAGAATATATTATTTCTCCTCATATATTCAATGCTTGCATCTCTCAGTGTTAAGGTTACATTTACTTAAAAATTTCGTAATTATTTTTAATATTAATATATTATTTTGATGACGAAGTGCTTCTGTGAAAGGCATCCATTTTAACACGTCTGAGTTGAGTGGCACTAAGTCGCTTAAGGGGAGCCAGAACGATGAAAATGGCAAAATTAACAATTTTTGGGCTCCTTCATTATAAAATTATTTTGAGTTTACTGATTAAAACAAATGAAGTTTCACTCTTGTAAGTGTGTTTTTTATCGTTTCAAAGTTGATGTGCCGCGCCGCGTAAATGGCCGTAGCGGGTTGGTGTTTTATCTCTGACGGCTCCGCTCGCTGTCTTTATGCAGCGTTTCCTGGCGGAATTTGCCAGTGTTTTGCTTTCCAACGTTGCAAGCCTTGACCTCTGCGACAAGTGAATGTTCATATCCGTAAACATAAACGCCACGCCGTGTTTGTTGACTTGTGAAGTATGCTATGCGTTTGTAGTTTGGCTCAGCAATTTTGAGGTGAATTGATTAACTTCATTACTTTTCTGGAATAAATCTTCAATTTAACACTAAATGAAATAACTTTAGTGCCAATTTTTTGTTACTGTCCTGCGGTATATGGGTTTTACTGAGCTAGTCCTATATCATTGCATTAGTCACCTTATTTATATTTACTTACATAAATAAAAATATATTCTAATATATCACGCAGATGTACATTATGTTGTTTTCGGTTATGTGACGGTACTGTAAGTCAACACTTTTCGCGTCCCTTCTAGGTTTTCCGAATACTGCCCTTGTTAGTGTATCAAGCAACAGAAATGCTAAAATTATTAAATATTCTCGTAAACGCTTCCCATTTCTTCCGTACCAGTCACTAGCTTCTATTTTCAAAGAATGCAGAGTGGAATAAAAGCTGACTACTCTCACTCTAGGTGCACAGACGAACATAGAGAAACAAAAGAGAAACTTGCAGCGTAGCGCTTTCCCGTACCTTCCTAGCCACCTGCTTCACGTGACAGCGAGCGCTCTCTGAGCGGCGCCATGTTTCCCCACTCGAGGAGAGGAGGCCAAAGCATCGCTGCGACATCGGTCCGGGCAATTACCTGCAGTTATGAGAAGCCGTGAAACTATTAAACGTAGACATTACAGAGAACTGGATTCAAAATTTAAGTCCGCGCTGCTCTATCTAGGCTACAGCTTCTTAACAGTGGAGGAGGGTTACAATCAAACATCCTATTAATGCCGAAGTAATTAGATACAAACGTAAACCTCATCTGGCGGGGAACAGTATGGGAATAGGCAGTTGTCTTATCTTAAGAACATTCTGACATTCGTCTCAGGTGATTTCGTGACAGACGGATGATATAAAACAGGATGTGCATTTGAAGATACGGATCTCCTCCCTTCTGAATACCGATAACGTATAGTATCCACTTACCTTCCCATTTGGAATCGCTTCGTAAATGTTCAGATGACACATATCAGATTTACTCCATATTTTCTTTTCATCATATTTAGGAATTTTCATAAGGAACAAGAAGGAGGAATTAGAAGTGGCTTGAAACAAGGATATACTATTTCTCCTCATATATTCAATGCTTGCATACAGCAAGCTACTGATCAAATTCGCAAAACAACTGAAGTATGACTCAAAATTAATGGACAGAAGATAGATGTGATGTCATTTGCAGATGATATTACTATGGTCACAGATACAAAAGAAGAACTTCAGAAGGTCCTCAGCACAATTTCAAGGACTTTCTGTAACGAGTATTATACACAACCAGTACTTTAAACAAGATAAAGTCTAATGTTATGGTATGCAATACCGAAGAAAAGTTTGGATCTCTTGGAATGATAATTGGAAGACAGAAGTTAGGAACGAGGACGGAATTTACCTATCTGGAAAGCAGGATTATAGGGGCTGGTAGAAGCTGGAACGAAATTGTGAGCAGAATGCAGTAGGCCAAAATTGCATTTAATTTGAGAAATAACTTACTCACCAGCAATAACATCAGTGTAGAAAGGAAGGAAATGGATCGCAATAGCATTTGTTTGGAGTGCGGTGCTATCTGGATGTGAAACTTGAACAACAGGAAACCAAGAGACAAGAGAACTAGAAGAAACAAATGTGTTCAAATGTTCAAATGTGTCTTAAATCTTATGGGACTTAACTGCTAAGGTCATCAGTCCCTAAGCTTACACACTGCTTAACCTAAATTATCCTAAGGACAAACACACACGCCCATGCTCGAGGAAGGACTTGAACCTCCGCCGGGACCAGCCGCAGCTAGAAGACCTGAAGATTTGGTGCTACGGAGGTATGTAGATCAGGTGGAGGTATTGACTTACCAATGAAGAGATGCCGAGAACAATACAGAAAACCGTATTTCTCTGGAGGCACATCCAAACAAGGAGAGAAATATCGTAGGACACTTTTAAGACACAACAACATTCGTGGAACAATAGCAGAAGGAGCTATTGAGGGCAAGTATCACCGAGGACGACCAAGGATGTCATATATGCAGAAGATTATGAGTTTATGCGTGTTGTGGGATGTGCTACGAACGTGGAAATGAAAAGGAAGGCAGGCGAAAGAGTGGAACGGCGTTTTGCTACCAACCAACCTCAGTGTTGAACACTAAACAAGAAGGAGAAGAAGAAGAAGAAGAAGGAGAAGAAGAGACTTAACTGTAGACTTTTGAACTAAAAGTAAATCTAAATTTAATCTATATATTTTAAAACAGCGTTTCGCAGACGAAGTGTCCGTACTGGGATGTTGACAAAAGTCTGACGTTGGCTGTCGCAAAGAAGGTATTTTGTTTTATTCCAAGCAACTTACTTAATGGTGAGAAAGATCTACGCTACAAATTCAGCTTTTCCTCCCTCTGCTATAAGCCATTCGTGTCAAGTTTAAATATTACACACATGCTACAGGAGTTGTATTTAAATGGGGCACTCAGCCATCGAAGTTCAGATGTATATTTAAAAAAATCATAAATTGTCATTTTATTTGTATGTGTTTGTGAATCTGTATTCTTACCATCTATGTAAGTTTTGTAGTTAGTGTGACATACTTCGTAGCAACTCGTTAAACTAGAGGACACAGCATTCATTGCACTGCGAAAGACTTTCACTTCGTTTTCCTCTGCTGTAGCCTTCTGCGCATCGTTTTGTTGGAACCTGCTTCTGATTGCTGGGATGATGATCGGAAAAGTGAGCGCAGGATAACTCGTACCGTAATCTTGTTATAAGTTTCCGGGAGCGCTAATTGCAATAATTCTTCTCTAATATTTACTCGAAATTCCGGTAACGTTTTCTTTCCCTGACCAGTGAGTTAACGGCGCACAATGTAGCGCGTCGAATATGCATATACCCAGAACACACAAAAAAAAAAAAGAATATGCCGCACTTATCTCGCTACTTTGATCGCCATAAACTTTGATCAAGTTATGAGAAAAATCGCTGTCATAGTCCGAAAATCATTAAATTCGGAAATGGAGTGCAAAATGTGGTTTACAAAATTTGTAATTGCCTTGGCTTCACGAATTAACACTACCTACAGTCAATTTCACAACTTGTGAACGAAAGTTTGAAACTACTATTTTCTAAAACAGAGATTACAAGCGAAGGGAAAAGCAGCGTGGCATAGAGCAACATGAGCTGGCATGTGTTGAAGCGTTGCCTCTCTGCTGCCCCACCTTTCCTGAAACTAAATTGGTCGTCATCTAACAAATCCTCAACATCCTTTTCCATTCTTCTGTATATTACTCCTGACAGCAACTTGGATGCATGAGCTGTTAAGCTGATTGTGCGACAGTTGTCGCACTTTTCAGCTCTTGCAGTCTTACGAATTGTGTGGATAATGTTTTCCCGAGAACCTGATGGCATATCACCAGTCTCATACATTCTACACACAAATGTGAATACCTGTTTCGTTTCCAATTCATCTATTGATTTTAGAAATTCGGATGGAAAGTTATCCATTCCTTCTGCCTTATTTGATCTCAAGTCTTCCAAAGCTCTTCTAAATTCTGATTCTAATGCTGTATGCCCTATCTCTCCCCATCGACTCCTGTTTCTTCTGTTACCATAGGATCAGCTAAGTCCTCCCCCTCATAGAGGCCCTCAATGTTCTCTTTCCTCCTTTGCGCCTTCTCCTCTGCGTTTAACAGTGGAATTCCTATTGCACTCTTAATGTTGCCGCCCTTTTTTTAGTTTCACCGAAGGTTGTTTTGACTTTTCTGTGCTCTGAGTCAGCCCTTCAGACAACCATTTCTTTACGATTTGTTCACATTTTTCACGTAGCCATTTCGCATTAGCTTCCTTGCATTTCCTGTTTATTTCATTCCTAAGTGACTTGTATTTCTGTATTCTTGAATTTCCCAGTACATTTTTGTAATTTATTCTTCCGTTCAGCAACTGAAGGAATTTTTTCTGTTACCCATGGTTTCTTCGCAGTTACGTTTCTTGTACCTGTGTTTTTCCTTCCAACTTCTGTGACTGCCCTTTTTAAAGATGTCTATTCCTCTTCAACTGAACTGCATAATTATCGCAGTATCTACAGCCTCAGAGAATTACAAGCGTACGGTATCTCTTCATTCCTTAATACTTCCGTATTCCACTTCTTTACGCACTGATTCTTCCTGACTAGCCTCTTGAACTTCACTCTACTAGTCATCATTACTAAATTGCGATCTGAGTCTAATGTGATGCTGGAAAGACCTTACAATCCAATATCTGATTTCTGAATCTCTGCTGACAATCATATAATCTAACTTGAATCTTCCAGCATTTCCTAGCCTTTTCCAAGTACATCTCCTCCTCTTGTGATTCTTGTATAGAATATTCACTATTACTGGCTGAAATTTATTGCAGAACTCAGTTAGTCTTTTCCTCTCTCATTCTACCGAGCCCATATTCTCTCGTAACCCTTTCTTTTACTGCTTCCTCTGCATCAGCATTCCAATCCCCATGACTATTGTGCATTTCCCTTTACGTACTGTATTATCCTTTCGACATCCCCGTATACTTTCTCTATCTCTTCATCATCTTCTTGCGAGGTCGGCATGTATACCTAAACTATTTGTCCGCAGCTCGTGGTCGTGCGGTAGCGTTCTCGCTTCCCACGCCCGGGTTCCCGGGTTCGACTCCCGGCGGGGTCAGGGATTTTCTCTGCCTCGTGATGACTGGGTGTTGTGTGATGTCCTTAGGTTAGTTAGGTTTAAGTAGTTCTAAGTTCTAGGGGACTGATGACCATAGATGTTAAGTCCCATAGTGCTCAGAGCCATTTGAACCTAAACTATTGTTGTCGGTGTTGGTTTACTGTCGGTTCTGACCAGAAGAACCCTATCACTGAAATGTTCACAGTAACCGACTCTCTGCCGTACCTTCCTATTCGTAATGCACCCTACCCCCATTATATCATTTTCTGCTGCTGTTGATATTACTCTATACTCATCCGACCAGAAATTCTTATCTTCTTTCTAATTCACTTCATTGACGTCTACTATATACAGGGTGTTACAAAAAGGTACGGCCAAACTTTCAGGAAACATTCCTCACACACAAATAAAGAAAAGATGTATGTGGACATGTGTCCGGAAACGCTTAATTTCCGTGTTAGAGCTCATTTTAGTTTCGTCAGTACGTACTGTACTTCCTCGATTCACCGCCAGTTGGCCCAATTGAAGGAAGGTAATGTTGTCTTCGGTGCTTGTGTTGACATGTGACTCACTGCTCTACAGTACTAGCATCAAGCACATCAGTACGTAGCATCAACAGGTTAGTGTTCATCACGAACGTGGTTTTGCAGTCAGTGCAATGTTTATAAATGCGGAGTTGGCAGATGCCCATTTGATGTATGGATTAGCACGGGGCAATAGCCGTGGCGCGGTACGTTTGTATCGAGACAGATTTCCAGAACGAAGGTGTCCCGACAGGAAGACGTTCGAAGCAATTGATCGGCGTCTTAGAGAGCACGGAAAATTCCAGCCTATGACTCGCGACTGGGGAAGACCTAGAACGACGAGGACACCTGCAATGGACGAGGCAATTCTTCGTGCAGTTGACGATAACCCTAATGTCAGCGTCACAGGAGTTGCTGTTGTACAAGGTAACGTTGACCACGTCATTGTATGGAGAGAACCAGTTGTTTCCGTACTACGTACAGCGTATGCATGCACTATCAGCAGCTGATTGGCGTCCACGGGTACACTTCTGCGAATGGTTCATCCAACAATGTGTCAATCCTCATTTCAGTGCAAATGTTCTCTTTACGGATGAGGCTTCATTCCAACGTTATCAAACTGTAAATTTTCACAATCAACATGTGTGGGCTGAAGAGAATCCGCACGCAATTGTGCAATCACGTCATCAACACAGATTTTCTGTGAACGTTGGGCAGGCATTGTTGGTGATGTCTTGATTGGGCCCCATGTTCTTCCACCTACGCTCAATGAAGCACGTTATCATGATTTCATACAGGATACTCTACCTGTGCTGCTAGAACATGCGCCTTTGCAAGTACGACACAACATGTGGTTCATGCACGATGGAGCTCCTGCACATTTCAGTCGAAGTGTTCGTACGCTTCTCAACAACAGATTCGGTGACCGATGGATTGGTAGAGGCGGACCAATTCCATGGCCTCTACGCTCTGCTGACCTCAACCCTCTTGACTTTCATTTATGGGGCATTTGAAAGCTCTTGTCTACGCAACCCCGGTACCAAATGTAGAGACTCTTCGTGCTCGTATTGTGGACGGCTGTGATACAATACGCCATTCTCCAGGGCTGCATCAGCGCATCGGGGATTCCATGCGACGGAGGGTGGATGCATGTATTCTCGCTAACGGAGGACATTTTGAACATTTCCTGTAACAAAGTGTTTGAAGTCATGCTGGTACGTTCTGTTGCTGTGTGTTTCCATTCCATGATTAAAGTGATTTGAAGAGAAGTAATAAAATGAGCTCTAACATGGAAAGTAAACGTTTCCGGACACATGTCCACATAACATCTTTTCTTTCTTTGTGTGTGAGGAATGTTTCCTGAAAGTTTGGCCGTATCTTTTTTAACACCCTGTATAGATTGAACCTTAGCGTTTTCCTTCTCAGATTTTCTAGCTTCTCTTCTACGTTCAAGCTTCTGAAATTGTACGTCACGTCCCGTAGAATGTTACCCTTTCGTCGGTTATTCAATCGCTTTCTCATGGTCACCTCCCCCTTGGTAGTCTCCTCCTGGAGATCCGACTAGGGGACTAGTCCGGAATCATTTGCTAGTGGAGAGTTCGTCATGGCACCTTTTAAATTACAGAGCGTATATCCTATGGATACACGTTATGTAACTTTACTGCAGTAGTTTCCACTGTCTTCTGCATCCTCAAGCTTTTGGTCATTGCTGATTCTTCCACCTTTTAGGGACAGCTTCTCCACCCCAAGGACAAGAGAGTGCCCTGAAACTTTGTCCGCTCCTCCGCCCTCTTTGACGAGGGCATTGGATAACTTCTTATGTCAGAAGTCTTCGGCCGCCATTGCCGATTATTTTTATTCAAATTTTAAGCAGTGGCGAGGTACGAACCAGAGATCGAAGACGTTTTGATTACTAGACCACGGGTATGTTTTCGCCATATCCCTACTAAAAATTCCCATTTACTACATGTTAGCGATTTACCACAAGCTGTATTCCGCGTTGGACGCTTGGTTTAAATTTTTACTTAATATCGAACAATGAAATAAAAATTAATACCATTTCTTACGTCGAATGTAGTTTCTTACGCTGTATCAGTTCGGCTGAAACTATGTCTTGATACTAACTCTAATGTTGGAGCAAAAAGCACGAG
The DNA here is from genome assembly GCF_021461385.2 of Schistocerca piceifrons. Lineage (NCBI taxonomy): Eukaryota > Metazoa > Arthropoda > Insecta > Orthoptera > Acrididae > Schistocerca > Schistocerca piceifrons. The sequence continues at coordinate 360,115,389 of NC_060139.1, read as the reverse complement.
CAGAATAATAAGAGCATGACTTACTGAGGATGTCACGTTAGGAGGTAAACCAAGATGTGCTAAAAATGTATACAGGGTTTTCCCTAAGTAACTGCAGGGTTTCAGAAGTTGGCTGCGCGAAAACCTAAAGTCAGGTAAATACACTATGTGATCAAAAGTATCCGGACAACCCCAAAAACATTCGTTTTCATGTGGATTGTGCTGCCACCTACTGCTAGGTACTCCATATCACCGACCTCAGTAGTCATCAGACATCGTGAGAGAGCAGAATGGGGCGCTCCGCGCAACTCACGCGCTTCGAACGTGGTCAGGTGATTGGTTGTCATTGGGTTATGCGTCTGAGTGCGAGATTTACACATTCCTTAACATCCCTAGGTCTACTTTTTCCGATGCGATAGTGAAGTGGAAACGCGAAGGAACACATACAGCACAAAAACGTACAGGCCGACCTCGTCTCTTGACTGAAAGAGACCGCCGACAGTTGAATAGGGTCGTAATGTGTAATAGGCAAACATCCAACCAGACCATCACTCAGGAATTGCAAACTGCAACAGGATCCACTGTAAGTACTATGGCAGTTAGGCGGGAGGTGAGAAAAATTGGATTTCATGGTCGAGCGGCTGCTCATAAGCCACACATCACGCCAATGCCAAACGACGCCTCGCTTGGTGTAAGGAGTGCCGACATTGGGCGATTGAACAGTGGAAAAACGTTGTGTGGAGTGACGAATCACGGTACACAGTGTTGCGATCCGATAGCAGGGTGTGGGTATGGTGAATGCCCGGTGAACGTCATCTGCCAGCGTGTGTTGTGCCAACAGTAAATTTCGGAGGCGGTGGTGTCTGGTGAGGTCGTGGTTTTCATGGATGGGCCTGCACCACTTGTTGTTTAGCGTGGCACTATCACAGCACAGCGTTTCCATTTGGAAATGTGGTGTTTTAAGCACCTTCCTGCCTTCGCTGTTGAAGAGCAATTCGGGTATGGCGATTGCATCTTTCAACACGATCGAGCACCTGCTCATAATGCACGGCCAGTGTCGGAGTGGTTATACGACAATAACATCACTGTAATGGACTGCCCTGCACAGACTCCTGACCTGGATCCTATAGAACACCTTTCGGATAATTTGGAACGCCGACTTCGTGCCAGGCCTCACCGACCGACATCGATACTTCTCCTCAATGCAGCAGTTCGTGAAGAATGGACTGATATTTCCCAATAAACCTTCGAGCACCTGATTGAACACATGCCTGCGAGAGTGGAAGCTGTCATCAAGGCTGAGGGTGGGCGACCACCATATTGAATTCCAGCATTACCGATGGAGGGTGCCACGAACTTGTAAGTCATTTTTTGCCAGGTGTCCGGATACTTTTGATCGCGTAGTGTACATATCTGTGGATACAACTTTTCTACAAGTTTTTGTCTCGCATTACAGGTGTTAATGTGGGCACCGTTCGTGACGTGGCAAATGTCAATGCATGTGTGTGCTTCTTTGAAATTACTGACACGAATTGCTTAGGAAATGCGACAGGATTTCCATTTGGAAATGTGTTCATTTGGTTGCCTGTCTTCAGGCGTAAGCTAATTCGACGCGACAATACGGAGCACGTGATTTGTCCACATGTCCTGACGCATCTGCCCCGTAGTGGAGCTACATCAAGGCACGCATTGGGAATTTAAAGTTGAAGAGATGCTCGGTCCACTGATGTGTGTCATTTTCTGTGACAATTTTAGCGTCACCCTTCATCCAGTAACTAAACGACGCACGTAACTTGAGGATTCTTGCGCAAAGTCATTCTTACTACATTCCGCAAGAATCAACAGGCTACACATTCCGGAACAAATTTTGCTCTCTTCAGCGGAATATGCACTCTTTTGAAACGTACTGACAGATTAAAACTGTGTGCTGTATCGGAACTCAAATTCCCTAGGCTGTGGTTAACACATTTCGTAGCGATATCCTATGTTTCATGAGTACTAGTTTTGCAAGTTATGCACGGTATGCCTGTGAAAATCAAGATTCAAAGTTCGAGTACTGGTCTGGCATACAGTTTTAAGGTTCAAAGTTCGAGTACTGTTCTGGCACACCGTTTTAATCTATGAGGAACTTTCACGGTACACGTTTTTGGGATATATCAAAGGCGATGGGGCTATCTTTTTTCTTTCTTTTTTCATAAGGAGACAACGTATAGTTTCTGTGCTCAATGTTGTTCTTCTGAGAAACAATGGCAAACATAAACCCAAGAATTTCTTAGTGAATGTTAAATTCATAACTTCGCCCACAACATCGAGTATCATTAATAGACAAATATTTTCTAACAAAGCACAGATATAGTCATGTTCCAGATGTTTTACTAGAGAACAACATTTCAGATCAGTTCAGTAAATGAGGCACACTAATTTCCTTTAATCGAGACTAGTAAACCTGCTCCTGCGCTTTCCTATCAGTAGTTTTGTCATGTTTAATGATAGTAAGTAAGCTATTGTACGTGCAGCCTTCACGTGTCTGTCTTGTTCGGGGAAGCATAGCTCGTGAAGTGCGTTTTGCTCCCCCCCCCCCCCCCCACACACACACACACACACGCACACGCACCCACCAAACTGTCCAACGAATGGTGTGTCGGCATGCGCAGTGTTACTGCCGAGCAGTGTGTACGGAGGGGCATGACCAGGAGTTCGTATCTCTGGATAGTGTCATTGGAGTACCTATACATAATACAACGTATTCATTACGCAACAAATAGTGTGGATTAAACCCATTCAAGTTTATATAAGCAATGTATTCATTACTTTGAATCGAATCACATATCACATAATAAAAACATTTACACGAATATGATAAAGATCAAAAAGTTAGAGAGTGAACTAATTTATCAAAGAGCTAATATTTCCCTTAACTCCAGTAATATTCTTCACATCAGTTCCGTATTGTACTACACATTTTACAAAGTAGCCTATGTTCTTCCTCGGTGTTCAAACTATTCTCATACCAATTTCATCGGAATCGGGTTAGCGGGTTAGTCCTGAAGACGTAACAGACTTAATTTCGCATTTATGGTCTTAGAACTGCTAAAAATTTCAATTACAATATTTGGTCTGTGATCCGATTTTGATGAAATAAAGCCTACACGGTACCTACGAAAACCGCATAAAAGAGATTAGCGTGTTCAAACAGAAAAACAGACAGATATGAAAACTTTAAATCACGATATTCTTTTTCCTCTGATACGATTTTGATGAAATAAAGCCAATATGGTGCCCGTGCACCGTTAAGTTCAAGTTACCTGCGAAAATTCCATGAAAATTCATCTAGTAGTTCTGAAGATTTGAATGTTCGGAGAATGTATTGCGAATACATAGAAAGAAGGATCCTTTATTTTGTGATTATATGATAGCGGAAGAAACACTGGCAGCAGTTACTTCTGTAAAATATCTGGGAGTATGCATGCGGAACAATTTGAAGTGGAATGATCATATAAAATTAATTGTTGGTTAGGCGGGTACCAGGTTGAGATTTATTGGGAGAGTCCTTAGAAAATGTAGGCCAACAACAAAGTAGGTGGCTTACAAAACACTCGTTCGACCTATACTTGAGTATTGCTCATCACTGTGGGATCCGTACCAGGTCAGGTTGACGGAGGAGATAGAGAAGCTCCAAAGAAGAGCGTCGCGTTTCGTCACAGAGTTATTTGGTAAGCGTGATAGCGTTACGGAGATGTTTAGCAAACTCAAGTGACGGACTCTGCAAGAGAGGCGCTCTGCATCGCGGTTTAGCTTGCTGTCCAGGTTTCGAGAGGATGCGTTTCTGGATGAGGTATCGAATATATTGGTTCCCCCTACTTATACATCGCTAGGAGATCACGAATGTAAAATTAGAGAGATTCGAGCGCGCACGGAGGCTTTCCGGCAGTCGTTCTTCCCGCGAACCATACGCGACTGGAACAAAAAAGGAGGTACTGACAGTGGCACGTAAAGTGCCCTCCGCCACACACCGTTGGGTGGCTTGCGGAGTATAAATGTAGATGTAGATGTAGAAACAGACAGTTACTATGGTTTTATATACAACTTTAAATGCGATGCCTTTTTTATTATCCGATTCTAATGAAATAAAGACTGTATGGTGCTCCATACTATGTTCAAGTACCAAACACACTCTACAGCAACCTCGATCTGAACCACTATTTAGAAGCACATTGTTACTGTTGCACTTCCCTCCGTAACTGAATGTTCTATGAACTCTCGGCCTGCAGCCGCTCATCTGGACTTTTGAACTACTACAGTTTCAGCCACCAAGAAGATGAGGTGGTGACAGAAAGCAAGGCTGATAATGCACGCTTAATGGACGGTACAACAGGCGTTTTACGTGTAGCCCTTTACTGCTGCAGCCGTCTTGTTTAGCGGCTTGCTCAGATTCCGGGGTGCTGAGCTGAATGCTGTTGGGATGCAAACAGAGATAGTTACTTGGCTAACTCCGTATTTTGCGCAGTGCGTAAATTTCTTCTCGTTTTTTACCTGATTTTTGTATTGGCGCCCGGAAATTCAAAATTATGTATAATTCTCGTACTTTTATTTTATTGTTTCCTTCTGTAGTCCTTCTTACAGATTTCAGCTATAAGGTTATAAAAAAAGAATGAGACATGTCCATGAAGTTATATTTTATTCAGAGAAAGTTGTAAGCCATTCTAAGGACATCGCACGTGTTCTAACAATGTACACTTTTTATTTACTTGTTTGCAAATATTGAACATGGCTACCATTATGAGATGACAATTTTCCCCGAAGACACGACAGCATATTACAATTCACTGCGTTAATTTTTGTTGTTATTCAGTTTCTAAGGCCTTCGTGGTGAACGATATCACAAGAAATAATCCGCACGTTGCTCAGAGCCTACTTGTGGATAATTCATGGGTTCCACTAAATTGTCTATTTATTTGTTCGGTCGTTTGCCATGCAAACTGAAACTCGTCTAGCACTTTTACTTTATGATGATCCTGTGCGAACCGACGTCGAATCTTTTCGCGAAAGGGCATGCACACTTTGTAAAAGCTTTTGCGAAGAGCACGCTACTAAAGGTGTCGGTTTTCGTGAACATCTTTCTCTTAAGCTTCACCATCATTTTTCGTGTATTAAATTTCGTGGTAGATTGCTACTCATAATAGCGATTTACGTGTCTTGCTTTCTTAACAGAGTTTAAGGGGGGTAGTTCCTATTTCGTTTACGATGCCCACTTACGTATTGGCTTTCAGATACCAAGAAAGTTTCAGTAATCACATAAGGAAACTTTTTGAGACGCATTGAAACGAGATTGACTGCAGGAAACCCCCGGATAACAAGCTCATCCTTGGCACCAGTGATACATGTTAACATGCTCATAGCGCCCTGTCAACGGCGAGCAAAGGAAGGAGTAGGTGCCCTATGACAGGACTACAGCGCCTTACAGAAGTTGCGACGCCACGTGTCAACACATCACGTCTATAGTGACGGGGGGGGGGGGGGGGGGCGGTAACGATGCATGTCTCAACATAGCACCGCTGCGACGGGAAGTTAGTTACTGTGGAAGGGTTCTAGGAGTCAAGCAGTTTGCGACTTCAACTGCGGGCAGGTGTCGTTTTACTAAATGACGAAATTCGAAGTGATAACACAAATAACTGGATTCTGAAGTACTTTTGGCGTTAAGTGGTCAAGGTAAAATGGAAATGAGATCAGCGGATGACATGAGTAATAAGGTCTCAGCTCGTGCCCCATCAAAAACCTACGATTGAAAACAAATGACAGTCGGAAGTACATCTTGATTCCTTTTTTATTTATTTATGCATTTGTTTCATTTGCCAAGATTAGGACATTCATCCTCATTCCTACATCTAACGAGACATCCTTAGAGAAGCAAGGAAGCGATATTTGGGTCTAACGTCCCGTCGACCGTGAGGTCATTAGAGACGGGCTACATGCTAGAAGCGGGTAAGAAAAAGAAGCACGGCTCTGGATGGTCGGACAGGAAGCTTAAATGCTGTCCTCCTGAATGCGGGGCCGGTGTCTAACCACTGCGCTAGAGAGACAATCTGGAGGCAGTGTGGAAAACTAATACCTGTATAACTTTTAACATGGCTTCCACATATTACTGAAATACGACAGCTTTAAAAGAGTTTTCTTGCGGCATAGGTTAATCTTCCTTTACCATTTAATATTTTTCCATCACTGAGGTTTTGCCCTTCCGTTGCTATTTCCAGCTCTCTTCGTCTAGTTCCAATGCGCTCTACACATCCTAACTTCTACATATGAACATAATCTCCGTGTGGTTTACTTTCTAAAAACTGTTTGAAAATGTTTGAATTATCAGCCCGTAAAACACATAAATAAAGTTAATTATGTCACTGGGGTGAGTAATTAAGTTTTTTCTTGATTCCAGCAACCATCTTGCTACAACTGCTACCAGAGTAATTATTTGCTGTGCACGTGTCATTATGTTCATTGCTTAATGTAGTTTATTAACACAGTGACATTGTTTAACGTGACAGTGATATCAATCGCCTACCTTCTCAGTTACTCTGATCACATAAACTATTATTGTGCAAGTAGATTGTCATGCATTTAGTTCATCCCATCAACATATTGTCAACATGTCACACAGACTGTAATTCAATCATAAAACTGTTCACATACAAGTGTTACGATCAGAATGATCCTTGCTGTAGTGTAAGAAATGATTCAAGAAAGGGTTCATGGAAGCTTTGTAGCGCCGTAAATAGCTATACATTGAATTGACTGAAATGATAGTATTCTATAAATTACGATAAACGAACTTTATAATCAATCAAAGGCTGCTATTAAGGTACAGTGCTTTACTAGCCATTGTCGTATTGAATGCAGTATGCCCTTACCAACCGCCGACCTTTCAATTGACTTCCCTGCCTATTGTGGCAGAAACTAGATTTTCATCCTGATTCCAAAATAATAAGCAATAAAGGACACAAAAAAATCCTAAGACTGCCCGAGGTTCGAGCCCTGAACTTCCTAATTAGACTCAAACCGATTTCTGGTAACATTTCTTTAGATGAGAGTATAAGTGGAAGACAGAGAGTGTAAAATCCGATGATTAGAGTGGGTATTCGAACAGCTCGTATTTTAAATTTCTCAGATTTTCGTTGCCAGAGAGTCATTGTTAGTCCTGATTAACGATGGTTTCTTCTTTCGCTATCCATGACTCTTTATATGTATTTTTTATTGTTTCATTTTTAATATCCGCAGGCAGTTTATTGTCTTATCCTTTGCAAGGTAATCAGTAAGGAGACTCACGTTTGCTTCACAGAACCCACAGCGCAACTAAACCAGCGGACGAAATCAACTGCTCTATTTTTTGTGCAAGCCCCCCCACCCCAACCCAATCCCCAGTCCCGCCACTATTGTCACCATCACCCGACACTGTTCTGCTTGCTGTTCCATTTCTGGAGTGAAGAACTGGGCACACGTGTCATTCACAATAATAAACTGGTGAATGATATCAGAAGGATCTTTTTCAGAACTGCCCAAACATAGCCAACATTTTCATTTTCGCGATTGTTTCTAGGCAGTATTCAAGAAGTGTGCACTCATGTGGCGGAATGTTCAAATGGCTCAAATAGCTCTGAGCACTATGGGACTTAACATCTGAGATCCCCAGTCCCCTAGAACTTAGAACTACTTCAACCTAACTAACCTAAGGACATCACACGCATCCATGCCCGAGGCAGGATTCGAACCTGCGACCGTAGTAGTCGCGCGGATCCGGACTGAAGCGCCTAGAACCGCTCTACCACCGCGGCCGGCGGCGGAAAGTTTTCTTATAATTAATTCTGAGTTTAAAACTTACGGTGCTCCCTCTGATAAGCGTACTTCGTCAACTATTTTACACCCTTTCAACGGCCGATCTTCTAATAGCACATCGCTCCTTCTTCCGATGTATTCAGCTATGACTGCAGCATCGGAAAGACCCTCACATTCATGATATTCAAGAGAAGGGCAAACAAGTTTGAATTCATGTACCCATTTCATAACTGCTTAACACTAAATACACATACTTCATAAAACATCATCTACTTTGGAAGTAAACTGAGAAAAATAAAGAATTTTATGATGGCACGGGCTACAGATTTTTTGAATACCATCAAAACGCAGGCAACAAAAGTGCCTTGAAAAAAAGTCGCATTAATAAACGTACATTCTAGACTTAACTGAAATTGGACCTACGTTACTGCGCAACAAAGTTTGTCCAGCTGTGTAACCGAAGGACGTCAACTTTTATGTTTTTCTTTGACACAATTTCGATGCTATCATGAAACCCATAAATAGAATGAACAATGTAAATTTATAAGTGAGGTTTCTAATAGACTTCTGCATAAGTAAAGAAAGAGTTATAAAAGTAAATACATGAAACTATCACGAACTACAAACGTAAGCTGAAGTAGCTCTAAATCATTGCGAATAAGAAAAATTCCCAGACCTAGACTTCTCCACCACCGACAAGAGTAGTTACTTTCCCGACATATTACCCAACAAGGAGTTTTTGAGATTACAATCTTCAATGGCCACCTACAATGGACTCAGAGAAAAACACGTATCTGCACTGTATAAAGTAGGTCATCTGCTCTCCGCTTGTTGTAGACGTGTTTTCGTCACTACAACTTCTTCGCCTGGCAATAAAACTTTAAAGTCACGCTCTTCCTACTTAAAGTATCAGATCGTCGAAACAACTTCATTTCTTCCACTAGGGCCAAGCACACAATCTTCTCACAGTAACCCGAACTTTGCCCCCTCACTTTAATTACCCTACCGTTGATTGGGAAAATTACAACTTCATTAGTGGCTTACGAAAGAAAAATTCGTGTGTGACAGTTATTAAAGCTTTTTCTATTGTCTAGAACAGGTGGTTTGAAATCCTAACCATAATGGAAGTGCATTAGATTTATCGGCAATTCATGAACTCGATCTCTTGGAGGATGTCCATACATAGCAACTGGGGTCAGAGATCACGATGCAACTGTAATGGGCACCAAGATACAAAGACATAGAAAAGTAAGCCGATAAGAGTACATGTTTAATAATAAAAGGGTTATCTCATTTCTCAGACAGGAGTTAGAATCATATTATTCATTCAGTGGATCAGTGGACCTTGGTGCAACTGAGCGCGTATGTTAAGGTTCTCCATGGCACAAAAAACAGATACCTGACGAGACAGGAACTGTAACAGGGAGCAGCAAGACATAAGTCGAAATGTTGAAAGCTGTATTTGATCATTCACAAAAGAATACCAAGGAATATTATCTTCATACAATAGTTGTACCACTATTAGAATGAATGAAAGCTGTCAATGCTAGTTGCGTTGGAAAGCACTTGAATTCGTTGAAACACAAAAAGACATACATAATTTGCGAACGAGTCAGTTCCAGTCTTTACCATAAATTACCGTAAATCCCTTGTGTAGAGATCCGTTTTCGGCAACTGGAAAAGAGCGCATGTCTCACCCATCTACAAAAAAGTCATACAACTGATCAACAGCCGGCCGGAGTGACCGAGCGGTTCTAGGCGCTACAGTCAGGAACCGCGCGACCGTTACGGTCTCAGGTTCGAATCCTGCCTCGGGCATGGATGTGTGTGATGTCCTTAGGTTAGTTAGGTTTAAGTAGTTCGAAGTTCTAGGGGACTGATGACTTCAGATGTTAAGTCCCATAGTGCTTAAAGCCAATTGAACCATTTTTGATCAACATATCGACAGCCTTATACTAGTGTCAATCATAAAGTTTTAATTGTCTACATGAGTAGCAGGCAATCCAGCTAATGGCGTGTGGCAGGGGGATTCTTTTGATATCACTAACAGATCCACCCTCCCCTGTTCGTGAATGGCGCGTAGGTTGAACGATTTTCAGTAAACGTTCTGGAATTTTCTTCTCGTAGCTATTCCGCGAGACGTATGTGGTAGGAAATAATATATTGTCCGACTCTTCCCTCGGAATTTCAAAAGCAAATTCCTCCGCGATCCACGATGTCTCCTTTCTAGCGTCTACGACTGGAGTTCGTTGAGCATATCTGTAACGCTCTCGCGCTGACTAAACAGTCCCGTGACGAAACGTACCGCTCTTAGTTTGATCTTTTCTATCAATCCAACCTCGTAAGGGTCACAGGCTCACGAGGAGTAATCAAGAATCAGCCGAACAAGCGCCTTGTAATCCACTTCTCTCGTGGATGAGTTACATATACTTAAGTTTCTTCTTAAGAATCTCAGCGTGCCATCCGCTTTTCGTATAACTGTGTTAGTGTGGTCATTCCATTTAAAGTCTTTCCGGACACATATTTCTGGATATTTTACGGTGGTTACTGTTTCCAGCATTTTCTCATCAATAGTGTATTTCTACAGTAGTGGACTCATCCTATATATGCGCAATATGTCACACTTATTTACGTCCAGGGGCAACTGCCAGTCCCTGCACCATTCATTAATCCTATGCAGGTCCTTCTGTAAATCGCTACAGTCTTCTGGCGTTGTTACTTTCTTCTAATAAAAATAAAAAGAATTAAAAATGTTGAGTGTCATGTAATAATTTGTCTAATGCAATATCTTGTATAGACACCTTTTATTAACCTGACACGTTCCACATCATTACGAAGTGTCGTAGTCATGATCTATGGAACAAGTACTAATCTAATCTAATCTAATCTAGACAACCACATCATCTGCGAACATCCTTAAAGAGCTTCTGGCGTTTTCCACTAGACCATTTATTATATTGTAAACAGTAACGGTCCTATCACACCTCCCTGAGATACCCTTGAAATTACCTTTACGTCTGACGATTTTGTTCCACTAAGGGCGACGTGCTTAGTTATGTATTGATGGAACTCTCGAATCCAGTCACAAATCTCATCTCACACTCAGTAAACTAGCATTTCTTTTTAGCTAAATGCCAGTGAGGGACGGTGTCAGATGCCTTTCTGAAGTCCAGGAACACGCATCAACATGAGCGTCAATGCTTACAGCGCTGTGGATCTCATGGAGGAACACAGCGAGCTGCGTTTCGAGAGATCTGTTTTGCGGAATCGATGTTGATATTCGTCCACCAAAAACGTAATAATAGGTGAGCATAAAACATGTTCCATAATACTATAATAGATTTACTTCAGCGATATAGGCCTACAATTATGTGCGTCTGTCCTCCGACCCTTCTTCAAAAAGGGGGATGACATTCACTTCTCTTCAGTCGGTAGGTACACTTCGTTTCTCCAGCGACTTACGACAAACTGCCCCTAGAATGGGAGAAAGTTTCTTTCTCACAGTCTCTGTTGAATTTTACAGATATCTCATCTGGTTGGGAGGCGTTTCCACTACAATGTGATTGTTGTTGCTTTTATATTTCGCGATAACTTATCTCAATAACTGCCACTTGATTGCACGGAGGGAGCGTATTACGAAGTTCTACGGTGAAACAATTACGGAAGATCGAAATCAGTATTTCAGCCTTCTCTGTAATTTTTTATTTCGCTGCCAGTAAGGTCACTGAGTGAATAGATGATTTCGAACCGCTTACTGATTTTATGTAACACCAAACCTGTTAGGGTTTTTAGTCACATCAGTTGTCAAAATTGTACTTTCAAAGTCATTCAGCGCTTCTCACACTGATCTCCTTACACTCATTTTCGCTTCGTTCATCTTTTGTTTGTCAGCCACCGTTTAAATTCCCTTAAATCAGTGATTAATTTCTCGTTGCTTACATAGCAATTTTGTAACAAGTCTTTCCCACCCCTTAAAACCTTGCTCGGAACGTACTTTTGTAAGGCATATTGAACGATGCTTTTGGATGTTTTTCATTTGAGCTTCAGGTCTTCGGCCTGAACACTGAGTATTTGATGTTGATTACTCAGATACTCAGGAATTTGTATCCTGTCAGTCGTGCTACAAACATATTTTCCTGCCTTCCTGAACAGTACATATAACATAAGGTATATAACAGGCATTGATATAGTCACAACTTTACCATCACTGACACCCTCTTTTGCGTTACCTGATTCGAGAAATTCAGGTCTGTTTGTTGCAGGATGTCTAAGACGTTACCTTCGCGACTTGGTTCTCTAAATCTCTCCTCGCAGTAATTTTCTGACAAGGCAATGAGCGTAATGTCACTTGAATCGCTGTCCCTGGGACCGTTTTTGATCATATGTCTCTCCCATTCTGTACCTAGCAACTTGAAGACTTCCCCTCTTACAACAGTATGATTAGGAAACTTCGTCATTAAATTCTGCAACCAAAATTTGATAGCCCAAGAGAGCAGTTTGTGTCTGTGTGTAGTGCAGAAAGAGCTAAAGCGTTACTGTGGAGAAAAAACATCACCTTGTACAGCTCCCTACGACGTTTCGTAATGACAGCTTCCGTAACCTTGTCAGACTTCTGACGTATGCCCATGTCACAGTGTACCTCTTACGAGCGTAATATGTTAGCGGTACGACCTTTAAGTCCCACAACACACTCAGAACCACCTGGCCAGGTGGCCCTTTTCGGCGGTGGTGAATCCTCATGTCTGCACTGCTTGATTTGCGTCTTTGCCTTGGGTTCCTCGCGGTACACTCAGTTGTCGTCCATGATTATTTGATCGGTAGCGAAGTCGTAATTACTGGTCTGACACATGAACATCTTGCTAAAAAGATCACTTACGTACCTCGAAATTGATGTTCCTGCCACACGTTCTAAGAGAGAAAGGAAGGAGTTGCAAGCGATACTTGACACTGCAGCTTATCCTTATCAAATCGGAGATCTCCATATTGTCCTGTAGTCCAGAAACTGTCATCACCAGCAATTGGCATAGAAACTTTGAGCTTTATTCTCAACGACTACCTATGGTTTTGATTGAAATGTCTCATAATTAGAGATAAGAAAGACAGATCTGTAACTACCGTGAAGAAAATTTGACAGAAAGAATCGCAATCAGTACTATTTATTCCTGAAGACCGGTTTCAACAGATAAGATATTCGTCTTTGATCTGTAAAGTGATGCATTTACATCGAGGTCATGTACAATCATTATTTATTCTTTCCAATAGAGAGTGCTGAATGCGATCTTGGCTATTAAGCGTTCTTTAAACCTTTGTTTTTTCTTGGGTAGAGAGATCTGAAATATGATCTACCAAGACTCATCACGCCGGTTGAGAATCTGTGTGAATAAAAAAGCAGCCAAACTTCATCGTAAGCAGCACAAGAGATGAGAAATACAAGGCTTGCGATAGACTGCGAGCCCCATGGCATTTATTGACTTGGTGGTAATTCTAAGAAGGGCAGGCGCCTGATTTGTAGGCTGCCCTGCGAAGCGTGCTGCGGCCGGCCTGTAACGCAGCAAGTTCCCACGAAATAACATTCGATGCAGTAAGGCACGCAGCCGTGTAGCACTGTGGCTACAGGATAGCTACGTTGTTTCTTCACTCTGACTCACAGCGCAGCTGTCGCTACCAACCATGAGAACGGTCTCAAGTAACATTCAGGCAGTACACAAATCCATACCCCCCCCCCCCCCCCACCCACCTACGAATCTAAATAAACTATAGTAATTATCTTCCGAGCCGGCCGAAGTGGCCGTGCGGTTCTAGGCGCTGCAGTCTGGAACCGCGAGACTGCTTAGGTCGCAGGTTCGAATCCTGCCTCGGGCATGGATGTATGTGATGTCCTTAGGTTAGTTAGGTTTAAGTAGTTCTACGTTCTAGGGGACTAATGACCTCAGAAGTTGAGTCCCATAGTGCTCAGAGCCATTTGAACCATTTTTTCTTCCGATTTTGTTCAAATTTGGTACGCAGTCTTTTGTTATTAAGGAAGAGATCCTGTTAAAATTTCAGATTTTTATCTATTATAGTTACGGAGATTGAGAAAATTACTTAAATGTCCTAAAACCGACGCTTATGTGTCAAAACTCAGTTAAAAACAATAACCAAATGTCTTTTATTATCATGTGAAGTCATAACAAAGCTCACAGTATATAAAATCACTTAATTGGAATTTTCTCTTAATATCTTTTATTGCTCTACATTACGTAGTCTAAAATCATTCAGAATTATTATTTGCTTATTATTTTGTTGTGTGAATACATGGGAATGAATGAGACAGTATATGTGGGACATACATAAAAACTTAATTTCATTTTGTGTAAAACCTTATAAAATTGGACAGTGGGAAAATTGTGTTGCAACCACGATGCTGATGACGTATGTCGATGTGTACTTGCTTTTATAAGAGAGCAGCTAGAATAAAAGTAGGAAGCGGAATAAATTCCTATATTAATTTAAAGAATATTTAGCATTTCATTCTATTTTATTAAACAATATATTAGAAATTGAAATGGTAATGACATAAATGACTATCTGATTAGTGGTTGGCTAAGGCAAGTTTTGCCGTGAGAATGATCTGGAAAGATCATTCTGATTGGTCATTCAGATCAACAGCCAATCAGAATTAAGCGGTTCCCGCGTGTAGATAGATAGGCAGAGGGGAGAGGAGCATCGGGAGAGTTGCTCGCTAACCTGTTTCCGGGTAACACCGTGCTGGATGACTGTGTGAAAATAGTATGTAAAATGAAGAACTAGAGAGTTCATTATGTTTAGAATGTGTCGTGACTAAAACGGCTCAAGTTACGAGCATTTTGATGAAAGTGTGATATTTCTGAATTAATTAATTGAAGTTTTATGAGCGTGTGAAATTTTCGATCATAGTGACAATTCCGCGTAGCATATTCCGTGTTCTTTATGGAATACTTTGGCGAGCACTTCTGACATAGAAGACCACTGAAATGACCGAATGTTCAACTCGCTAATAGTGGTGGGTTAGTGACTGTTAGATCGCAAAATTAATCGGGACGGACTTGCAGAAATTCTGGCTGCTTTTACGTGTGAAAAATGTTGGATAGACAGTGAAATTTGAATGCTAGAGTATTACCATAGTCACTACGGACTTGATAGCCATTTCATGTGCTTCATTATGGATAAAAAGACGTTAACAAAATTTTCAAATGCTTACTGCAGTTAAACTGCATTCTCCTACCGCCAGAAATTTGTGAAAATGAACATACAGGAACTGATTTGCAACTTGAGTTACGCGGCCTCTGTGAGGTAGGTATTAGGTAGTGGTTTCATCATCGCTGCTTTACACTGCCTAGCGTGTATCTACTACTGCAGAGTAAAGGGACATCGGAAGAAAGAAATATAGAGATAGGTGAACGGAACGACCCGGCCCCGCCGCAGGCCTACACTCCGAAAATGATTTCCTGTAATGGGCGAGAGACTGGGTGCTGACGACTGTGACTTACAAAGATTGCAAAAAAACATATGAAGCACAAACGCCATCGTACCACAAAAATATGTGTAAATGCCTCTAGGACGAAAATCTCAGTTCCTCTGAAGTAACCCTCTTCGTGTTGTTATGTCTTTCTACACAAAAGAGACTAGTAGGTAACCCAAGTAATTGTTTGTTGTTCGGAATTCACCGTACAGGTCATTGTTAAGAGGGCCGATGTTAAAAGAGAAATTCGTTACTACTCGTTCCCTTTTCACATGACATACACTTGCTGGTCCACTTACGCTGAGTCATGGGATACCTCTTTATATCGTGTTTTGCCTCCTTTTACCCAACGTAGTGCAGCAGTCGACGTCGCATGAACTCAACAAGTCGTTCGAAGTCCCCTGTAGAAATAATTAGCCACGCTTTTTATATAGCCATCCATAATTGCCAAGGTGTTGCTGGCGCAGGATTTTGTACACAAACTGACATTTCGAATATATCCTGTAAATGTTCGATGGGATTTATGTCGGGCGATCTGGGTGGTTAAATCATTCGCTTTAATTGGTCAGAATGTTCTTCAAACAAATCGCGAACGATTGTGGCCTGGTGACATAGCGCATTGGCATCCATAAAAATTCCATCAGTGTTTGGGAACATGAAGTCCATGTATGGCTGCAAGTAGTGTCCAAGTAGCAGAACACAACCATATTCAGTCAAGGATAGGCTCCGTTGGACCAGAGGACCCTGTCCATTCCATGCAAACACAGCCATTATGGAGCCATCATCATCTCGCACAGTGACTTGTTGACCACTTGGGTCCATGGCTTCGTGGGGTCTGCGCCGTACTCAAACCCTACCATCAGCTCTTACCAATTGAAATCGGGATTTATCGAGAAGTGTCCAACCTATGTGGTTACGAGCCCAGAACAGGCGCTTCAGGCGATGTTGTGCTGTTAGCAAAGGCAATCGCGTTGGTTTCTGCTGCCATAGCTCATTAATGCCCAATTTCGCCGCAATGTCCTAATGGATACGTTTGTCGTACATTACAAAATGATTTCTGCTGTTATTTCACGTAGTGTTGCTTGTCTGTTAGCACTAAGAACCCCATGCTAACGCCGTTGCCGTCGGCGACTGCGTTGTCCATGGTGAGAAGTAATCCCAGAAATCTGGTATTCTCGGCACACTCCAGACAGCCGTATATCTCGGAATATTGTATTCACTAACGATTTCCAAAATGGAATGTCCCACGCGTCTAGCACCAACTACCAATCCATGTTCAAAGTCTCTTAATTCATATCATGCGATCACGTCGGAAGTCCTTTCACATGATTCATCTGAGTAAAAATGACAGCTCCGCCAGTGCTAGCCATTACTCTTTGTATACGATACTACCGTCATCTCTATATGTCCATACTGCTATTCCATGGCTTTTGTCACCTCAGTGTGTGATTTCATTAAAATTTCAAGAAGATACATGGGATTAGATACACTACTGGCCATTAAAATTGCTACACCACGAAGATGACGTGCTACAGGCGCGAAATTTAACCGACAGGAAGAAGATGCTGTCATATGGAAATGATTAGCTTCTGAGAGCATTCTCACAAGGTTGGCGCCGGTGGCGACACCTACAACGTGCTGACATGAGGAAGGTTTCCAATCGATTTCTCATACACAAACAGCAACTGACCGGCGTTGCCTGGTGAAACGTTGTTGTGATGCCTCGTGTAAGGAGGTGAAATGCGTACCATCACATTTCCGACTTCGATAAAGGTCGGATTGTAGCCTATCGCGATTGCGGTTTATCGTATCCCGACATTGCTGCTCGCGTTGGTCGAGATCCAATGACTGTTAGCAGAATACGGAATCGGTGGGTTCAGGACGGCAATACGGAACGCCGTGCTGGATCCCAATGGCCTCGTATCACTAGCAGTCGAGATGACAGGCATCTTATCCACATGTCTGTAACGGATCGTGCAGCCACGTCTCGATCCCTGAGTCAACAGATGGGGAAGTTTGCAAGACAACAACCATCTGCACGAATAGTTCGACGAAGTTTGTAGCAGTATGGACTATGAGCTCGCAGACCGTGGCTGCGGTTACCCTTGTCGCTGCATCACATACAGGAGCGCCTGCGATGGTGAACTCAACGACGAACCTGGGTGCACGAATGGCAAAATGTCTTTTTTTCGCATGAATCCAGGTTCTGTTTACAGCATTATGATGGTCGCATCCGTGTTTAGCGACATCGCGGTGAACGCACATTGGAAGCGTGTATTCGTCATCGCCATACTGGCGTATCACCCAGCGTGATGGTATGGGGTGCCATTGGTTACACGTCTCGGTCACCTCTTGTTCGCATTGACGGCACTTTGAACAGTGGACGTTACATTTCAGATGTGTTACGACCCGTGGCCCTACCCTTCATTCGATCCCTGCGAAAAGCTGCATTTCAGCAGGATAATGCACGAACGCATGTTGCAGGTCCTTTAGGGGCCTTTCTGGATACAGAAAATGTTCGGCTGCTGCCCTGGCAGCACGTTCTCCTGATCTCTCACCAATTGAAAACGTCGGGTCAATGGTGGCCGAGCAAATGGCTCGTCACAATACGCCAGTCACTACTCTTGATGAACTGTGATGTCGTGTTGAAGCTGCATGGGCAGCTGTACCTGTACACGCCATCCGAGCTCTGTTTGACTCAATGCCCAGGCGTATCAAGGCCGTTATTACGGCCAAAGGTGGTTGTTCTGGGTACTGATTTCTCAGGATCTATGCACCCAAATTGCATGAAATTGTAATCATAAGTCAGTTCCAGTATAATATATTTTTCCAATGAATACCAGTTTATCATCAGCATATCTTCTTGGTATAGCAATTTTAATGGCCAGTAATGTAGCAGAGAGTGAAACACATCTTCCTTGCTTGTCAGATGAAAATAATGTTATTTACTTAAAATCCAGATCAAGATAAGATGTTGTTGTACTCGTTTCAAAGATAGAATTGTTGCAGCTGATCCAATAATCTATTTTGTCCAAGGCTTCAAATCTGCTTCACAGACGAACACGCACCCTACCCCATCACACAGACAATTTTATGAAGGGAAGTTCCTGCCGCGACAGAGAACCGCGTCAACCGAGATAACACAATAAGTTGTTCCACGTGTAAAGTTGCATGTGGAGGGTTACGACGGATGAACTATAAGAGTAAATCTTAAGGGGCTTACCTCGTTTCGTTTCTTCTATACATACTCTGGTGTCCCATTGGTTACCTTCTACATAGGTAGCAGATCGTTAGTTTACAAATGAACATGGAAATCTGGGATGTTAATAAGGACCGCTAATGTTTTCTTGAATGATGAATCCCAATTCTTTTGTTTTGAAGAAGAGATGCCATCTCAGTTTTATTCTTGTAATGAGAAAATATTTTGCACACTTCAAGAAACTGGCAATCGAGAACCAGTAGTCAAGAACGTGACGTCTGTTCACAGCTTCAAGCACCGTTGCTATTTTTCTCGTATCAAATCTTTCTGTACCACTACAATCAATGTCGGAGACAGTTTTAAAGCTAAAATGTATACTGCACTGAACAAATTACAGGCAGTATACACTACTGCCGGCCGTCTGTGACTTTTGGATATCACAGACTTCTCTTGACCTATTGACTTAAGACGACCGCAGACTCCTTCAGACTGAAGTCTATAGCAAAACCCTTTGCACGCCGAAACTATAGCTCGTCAGCCCTCAGATATTATCGCCGATGTTCGACATATTTCTATGATTTGTCTACACCTACATCTACATCTATATGATTACTCAGCAATGCACAATTAAGTGGTTGGCGGAAGGTTCATCGAATCACCTTAGAGCTATTTCTCCACCTTTCCACTCTCCGACGGCGTGCGGGAAAAACGAGCAATTAAATCTTTTCGAGCGAGTTCTGATTTCTTTTATTTCATTATGATGATCATTCCTTCCTATGTAGATGGGTGCCAACAATATATTTTCACCCTCTGATGAGACAGTTGTTGATTGAAATTTCATGATAATATCCTGCCGCAACGAAAAATGCCTATTTTTAAAAATGATTGCGACCCCAACTCGCGTATCATATCCGTGGCACTCTCTTCCCAGTTTCGCGACTGTACAAAACAAGCTGCCCTTTTCCGATGTTCTCCTTCAGTCCAATCTGATGTGGATCCCACACTGCACAGCAATACTTCAAAACAGGGTGGATAAGCATGGTGTAGGTAGACTCTTTTGTGGACCTGTTGTATTTTCTAAGCGCTCCGCAAATAAATCGCAGTCTTTGGTTTGCTTTCCCCCAAAACATCATCTATGAGATCTCTCCAGTTTATCTTATTCGTGAGTGTAATCCTTAATTATTTACTTGAATTTACAGCCTTTAGACTTGTGTGATTTATCGTTTAACAGTAATTTAGCGGGTTTCTTTTAGTACTCGTGTACATGACTTCATACGTTTCGTCATTTAGAGTCAATTTACCACTTTTCGTGCTATACATATATCTGATGACTTTAAAAGACGGTGAATGACAGCATCATCTGCAAACAAGCTAAAAGTGCAAGACAGGCTGTCTTCTATGTCGTTCATATAAACCAGGAGCACAGAGGGACTATAACACATCCGTTTTACTCGATGACAGTCCGTCAGTTACTACGAACTGTGACCTTTCTGATAGAAAATCACGAATCCAGTCGCACAACAGAGGCGATACTCCATAGGCAAGCAATTTTATTATCAATAACTACGTTCTTAATATGATTATTTTATCAAAATTATTAGAAATATGAAATGCTGGTATGACTATACCTTCCGGCAACGTGTTATACAGGGTGTCCCAGCTATCTTGTCCACCCAAAATATCTCTGGAACAATAACAGCTATTGGAAAACGACTTTCACCGGTATCAATGTAGGGCTGGGGCCCATGAATGTACATATTTGGAAACATTCTAAAACGAAAGCATATGTGTTTTTTAACACAAACTTATGTTTTTTAAAATGGACCTCCTATATTTTTTCTTCAGCAATCCATAGCATGACAAACACATACACAATGGCGTTGATTGCATCGCAATATTCCCATTACATCCCGAGGTATTAAGACGCGAAGTTGACGCTTGAAACACCCGACATGCGCTGCTAGCGCACGTCCTGAGACTCTGGCGTGAACCCCATGCTGCCCGTAATCGCGATGTGATTGACATGCGTAATCACACTTCCATACTTATCAAGAGGTCCGAAACGAATAATACGATCTGCTGCCATCCTGCATTAACGTCGTACATTCCAGCAGGTATTTATCCCATAGGCTAGGGGTGATGCGCTTCTGTAACATATCTGTGTACCGCATTGTTAGTCACAAAGTTAAATTCGCTTATCGTTAATCCGTTACTAAAAAGGTAATGCCGTTCAACGTTAAAACTTTACTTTACTGTAGATCTAGCGCAAGTGACAGTTAATCATTCACTCGTAATAGTAAAATTCATGTTGATCGTTTTAGAGAAACGAGCAAGTGGACTAAAAGTTAATAAAACAGAACAAGGAAGTGGTATTAATTCTGATCCTAACACGCCATTTCTTGGATTTTTTCGTATTCATTCAATTGCTTCCTGTATTCTGGCATAACTCTATGCAGGCGATTTCACCGGAATTCAGAAACATTTGCAAATAAAATTAAAAATCCAGGTTAGTCAAGTAATTGAAAATGACAAAGATTTATAGTTAAAATTGAACAAATTTTATATCATTAAACAAAATTAAATTCACTTGCAAGTGGCGGTCTCAGAATAAAGGAAATTTTAAAAAAATCTTGACACGTACAATTCGTCAGCTTGTAGTAAAGAACACAACGAACTTCTGTATGTGTGCGCTCAATTTCGAAATCGTAAAGCGCCTTAACTTCATAAAAATCTGGAATTAAAGCTCATTAAATGATTCTATAGTCGTTGAGAAGCAGCAATATCCTGTCTAATAATGTCTACCTAGTTTCTCATTAGTGCTACTAGTTCGCGAGTAATTAAATTAAACAAGCTTCAGTCAGTCCAGTACATCTCGTCACAGTACTAAATGTAACGTTTCATCTCGCTTCATTGTCTTACATCAGTTCTCGCTGTCTACGAATATCTGTGTTGCGTAACACAGATATTGATGAATTAAAAGAGAATTCAACACGTCACGTAAAATCTAAAGTCTTTCACTCTCGGCGCGGCCGATATAATGCACAAAAATCTCTCTTCACTGCTGCCAATTGGCGAATTCAACTCCGAGAAGGCGGTCGCGACTGAGACACAAAAGGTCCAGGGGCAGTGGCGCGTCTCGCTTATGAGACGTCACTGACCTCATACTGCCCTGTTTATTACAATGACAATTAATTTTATAACTACCATTCAAATTTTGCAAATGATACAATAAAACTATACATCCATATAGATAGCCCTCCTTCTTGCCATCATTTGGCACCTATAAATTATAGTTTAAGTCTATCGGTCCCCTTGTTACTGAGAACACAGATATTGAAAACTTTTTGCCACACTGGTTTACAGAAAGATGTTTATAAATTAAGAGGCTAGTTATTCCGAATACGTGCACCACACTCATATGGCAAACGCCTTTATTAATGTCCGATGTAAATAAATTTAACATTACTATTAAAACACTGAATACTATAAAATCAGTACGACAGGAAACAGATAGTGGACGTTCCTACACTACGCTGACTTTATAATACATTTTACTGAGAACTGTTGAGTAGTCCAGCTTAATTCGTTCAACTGCAAAATTGTTTGTTGCTTTAAACGTTAAAACTTTTAAGCGTATTACTGCACGGTGCTGCGAATATTTCACATGTAACCTCATTTGAGTTCATAGCACCTCAGGTTCTCACACAATTAATTGTTAAGGAAATTAGCGTAATGAGCAGTTATTAATAGTGCTGTAACTTTCACTGTTTTTTGGCGTATAAAACATTCTAAGCAGCGGTGAACTTGTCTCATCTACGTGCTGAGTTTGGTAGCTTTGGCATTAATATTCGCAGTACCAAGGGAGGCGGGGTACTTTAAGCCCCCATTTTGAAACGATTATAGTTTTGTCAGTTATTTTATATTTTAAAATTAAAAAAAATGTTTATAGTTTTTCATGACTTCATATATCAGATTCCATAAATGTTTTAAATTTTTCAGTTAACCGTAACCCAAAAATTTAAGTCTTAGTAGTGGTGTCACGTTCCACAATGAATGTCACATTCGGTATTTTCAGGTTCATGACCTTACTTACCTTCCCCCCATGAACCATGGACCTTGCCGTTGGTGGGGAGGCTTGCGTGCCTCAGCGATACAGATAGCCGTACCGTAGGTGCAACCACAACGGAGGGGTATCTGTTGAGAGGCCAGACAAACGTGTGGTTCCTGAAGAGGGGCAGCAGCCTTTTCAGTAGTTGCAAGGGCAACAGTCTGGATGATTGACTGATCTGGCCTTGTAACAATAACCAAAACGGCCTTGCTGTGCTGGTACTGCGAACGGCTGAAAGCAAGGGGAAACTACAGCCGTAATTTTTCCCGAGGGCATGCAGCTTTACTGTATGATTACATGATGATGGCGTCCTCTTGGGTAAAATATTCCGGAGGTAAAATAGTCCCCCATTCGGATCTCCGGGCGGGGACTACTCAAGAGGATGTCGTTATCAGGAGAAAGAAAACTGGCGTTCTACGGATCGGAGCGTGGAATGTCAGATCCCTTAATCGGGCAGGTAGGTTAGAAAATTTAAAAAGGGAAATGGATAGGTTGAAGTTAGATATAGTGGGAATTAGTGAAGTTCGGTGGCAGGAGGAACAAGACTTCTGGTCAGGTGACTACAGGGTTATAAACACAAAATCAAACAGGGGTAATGCAGGAGTAGGTTTAATAATGAATAGGAAAATAGGAATGCGGGTAAGCTACTACAAACAGCATAGTGAACGCATTATTGTGGCCAAGATAGATACGAAGCCCACACCTACTACAGTAGTACAAGTTTATATGCCAACTAGCTCTGCAGATGACGAAGAAATTGAAGAAATGTATGATGAAATAAAAGAAATTATTGAGATTGTGAAGGGAGACGAAAATTTAATAGTCATGGGTGACTGGAATTCGAGTGTAGGAAAAGGGAGAGAGGGAAACATAGTAGGTGAATATGGATTGGGGGACAGAAATGAAAGAGGAAGCCGGCTGGTAGAATTTTGCACAGAGCACAACATAATCATAACTAACACTTGGTTTAAGAATCATGAAAGAAGGTTGTATACATGGAAGAACCCTGGAGATACTAAAAGGTATCAGATAGATTATATAATGGTAAGACAGAGATTTAGGAACCAGGTTTTAAATTGTAAGACATTTCCAGGGGCAGATGTGGACTCTGACCACAATCTATTGGTTATGACCTGTAGATTAAAACTGAAGAAACTGCAAAAAGGTGGGAATTTAAGGAGATGGGACCTGGATAAACTAAAAGAACCAGAGGTTGTACAGAGATTCAGGGAGAGCATAAGGGAGCAATTGACAGGAATGGGGGAAATAAATACAGTAGAAGAAGAATGGGTAGCTTTGAGGGATGAAGTAGTGAAGGCAGCAGAGGATCAAGTAGGTAAAAAGACGAGGGCTAGTAGAAATCCTTGGGTAACAGAAGAAATATTGAATTTAATTGATGAAAGGAGAAAATATAAAAATGCAGTAAGTGAAACAGGCAAAAAGGAATACAAACGTCTCAAAAATGAGATCGACAGGAAGTGCAAAATGGCTAAGCAGGGATGGCTAGAGGACAAATGTAAGAATGTAGAGGCTTGTCTCACTAGGGGTAAGATAGATACTGCCTACAGGAAAATTAAAGAGACCTTTGGAGATAAGAGAACGACTTGTATGAATATCAAGAGCTCAGATGGAAACCCAGTTCTAAGCAAAGAAGGGAAAGCAGAGAGGTGGAAGGAGTATATAGAGGGTCTATACAAGGGCGATGTACTTGACCACAATATTATGGAAATGGAAGAGGATGTAGATGAAGATGAAATGGGAGATACGATACTGCGTGAAGAGTTTGACAGAGCACTGAAAGACCTGAGTCGAAACAAGGCCCCCGGAGTAGACAATATTCCATTGGAACTACTGACGGCCGTGGGAGAGCCAGTCCTGAGAAAACTCTACCATCTGGTGAGCAAGATGTATGAAACAGGCGAAATACCCTCAGACTTCAAGAAGAATATAATAATTCCAATCCCAAAGAAAGCAGGTGTTGACAGATGTGAAAATTACCGAACTATCAGCTTAATAAGTCACAGCTGCAAAATACTAACACGAATTCTCTACAGACGAATGGAAAAACTAGTAGAAGCCAACCTCGGGGAAGATCAGTTTGGATTCCGTAGAAACACTGGAACACGTGAGGCAATACTGACCTTACGACTTATCTTAGAAGAAAGATTAAGGAAAGGCAAACCTACGTTTCTAGCATTTGTAGACTTAGAGAAAGCTTTTGACAATGTTGACTGGAATACTCTCTTTCAAATTCTAAAGGTGGCAGGGGTAAAATACAGGGAGAGAAAGGCTATTTACAATTTGTACAGAAACCAGATGGCAGTTATAAGAGTCGAGGGACATGAAAGGGAAGCAGTGGTTGGGAAGGGAGTAAGACAGGGTTGTAGCCTCTCCCCGATGTTGTTCAATCTGTATATTGAGCAAGCAGTAAAGGAAACAAAAGAAAAATTCGGAGTAGGTATTAAAATTCATGGAGAAGAAATAAAAACTTTGAGGTTCGCCGATGACATTGTAATTCTGTCACAGACAGCAAAGGACTTGGAAGAGCAGTTGAATGGAATGGACAGTGTCTTGAAAGGAGGATATAAGATGAACGTCAACAAAAGCAAAACAAGGATAATGGAATGTAGTCTAATTAAGTCGGGTGATGCTGAGGGAATTAGATTAGGAAATGAGGCACTTAAAGTAGTAAAGGAGTTTTGCTATTTGGGGAGCAAAATAACTGATGATGGTCGAAGTAGAGAGGATATAAAATGTAGGCTGGCAATGGCAAGGAAAGCGTTCCTGAAGAAGAGAAATTTGTTAACATCCAGTATTGATTTAAGTGTCAGGAAGTCATTTCTGAAAGTATTCGTATGGAGTGTAGCCATGTATGGAAGTGAAACATGGACGATAAATAGTTTGGACAAGAAGAGAGTAGAAGCTTTCGAAATGTGGTGCTATAGAAGAATGCTGAAGATTAGATGGGTAGATCACATAACTAATGAGGAAGTATTGAATAGGATTGGGGAGAAGAGAAGTTTGTGGCACAACTTGACCAGAAGAAGGGATCGGTTGGTAGGACATGTCCTGAGGCATCAAGGGATCACCAATTTAGTATTGGAGGGCAGTGTGGAGGGTAAAAATCGTAGAGGGAGACCAAGAGATGAATACACCAAGCAGATTCAGAAGGATGTAGGTTGCAGTAGGTACTGGGAGATGAAAAAGCTTGCACAGGATAGAGTAGCATGGAGAGCTGCATCAAACCAGTCTCAGGACTGAAGACCACAACAACAACAACAACAACGACCTTACTTACACATCAAAATCTTTTTAAATAGTATGTTGTAAGCAAAAGACAACAACAATTAACGAAACTTGCGTTTTTAAATTTTTTTGCAGCGGCCATGAAGTACACTTAGCTTGGTGGTATACGTTATTGAAAGTGCGACAATTTTCTAAAAAGTGTTCTAAGAGAGATTTTGAGGTATTGGACCCCACTTGCACATCAGTACCTCTTTAAAAATTATGTGGTTAATGTAAGTAAACAACAATTGTTGTTGTTGTTGTGGTCTTCACTCCTGAGACTGGTTTGATGCAGCTCTCCATGCTACTCTATCCTGTGCAAGCTTCTTCATCTCCCAGTACTTACTGCAACCTACATCCTTCTGAATCTGCTTAATGTATTAATCTCTTGGTCTCCCTATACCATTTTTACCCTCCACGCTGCCCTCCAATGCTAAATTTGTGATCTCTTGATGCCTCAAAACATGCCCTACGAACCGGTCCCTTCTTCTTGTCAAGTTGTGCCACAAACTCCTCTTCTCCCCAATTCTATTCAATACCTCCTCATTAGTTACGTGATCTACCCACCTAATCTTCAGCATTCTTCTGTAGCACCACATTTCGAAAGCTTCTATTCTCTTCCTGTCCATACTATTTATCGTCCAACAATTAACGAATCGTTTTTTAGAAGTTTTTTTGGGTTGGCTTAATGCACCTCCTCCCACACTCTTTGTAATGTACGATGTGGCGAATATGTTGGTATTGCTAGGGTTAACGTAGCATTACTAGGTCGTGTGTCAATAAGTATCTTAGAGTTTTACGTAGGCATATGTTATTTCAGTGACGATTCTCGTCATGAAACCTCTTTCATTCTGAGCGAGCGGGTGGGACGTGTCTTGGCGATATGTAAATCCATCGCGTTTTCAGTGTCTTAGGCGCTTTGTCGTTTAGCTTGTACCGAGGAGCCGTGTTTATGCTCCACTACTTAGGCTGGCCTATCACCAGCCATTCTGACAGGCTCACGAGTTTAAAATGAGCGCTTCTGTATGTGTAAATAATTAGCGTCCGTTACGTTACACGTGCATTTTGTCGACATTTACATCTACATCTACATCGAGGCTCTGCAAGCCACCGTAAGGTGTGTGGCAGAGGGTACCTTGTACCAGTACTTGTCACTTCCCCTCCTCTTCCACTAGCAAATAGAGAGAGGGAAAAATAACAGACTGTATGCCTCCGTATGAGCCCTAATTCCTCGTATCTTATCTTCGTGGTCTTTAAGCACAATGTATGATGGAGGCCCTCCCCCCATGAACCATGGACCTAGCCGTTGGTGGGGAGGCTTGCGTGCGTCAGCGATACAGATAGCCGTACCGTAGGTGCAACCACAACGGAGGGGTATCTGTTGAGAGGCCAGACAAACGTGTGGTTCCTGAAGAGGAGCAGCAGCCTTTTCAGTAGTTGCAAGGGCAACAGTCTGGATGATTGACTGATCTGGCCTTGTAACAATAACCTAAACGGCCTTGCTGTGCTGGTACTGCGAACGGCTGAAAGCAAGGGAAAACTACGGCCGTAATTTTTCCCGAAGGCATGCAGCTTTACTGTATGATTAAATGATGATGGCGTCCTCTTGGGTAAAATATTCCGGAGGTAAAATAGTCCCCCATTCGGATCTCCGGGCGGGGACTACTCAAGTGGACGTCGTTATCAGGAAAAGAAAACTGGCGTTCTACGGATCGGAGCGTGGAATGTCAGATCACTTAATCGGGCAGGTAGGTTAGAAAATGTAAAAAGGGAAATGGATAGGTTAAAATTAGATATAGTGGGAATTAGTGAAATTCGGTGGCAGGAGGAACAAGACTTCTGGTCACGTGACTACAGTGTTATAAACACAAAATAAAAACGGGGGAATCCAGGAGTAGGTTTAATAATGAATAGGAAAATAGGAATGCGGGTAAGCTACTACAAACAGCACAGTGAACGCATCATTGTGGCCAAGATAGATACGAAGCCCACACCTACTACAGTAGTACAAGTTTATATGCCAACTAGCTCTGCAGATGACGAAGAAATTGAAGAAATGTATGATGAGATAAAAGAAATTATTCAGATAGTGAGGGGTGACGAAAATTTAATAGTCATGGGTGACTGGAATTCGAGAGTAGGAAAAGGGAGAGAAGGAAACGTAGTGGGTGAATATGGATTGGGGGAGAGAAATGAAACAGGAAGCCGTCTGGTAGAATTTTGCACAGAGCATAACTTAATCATAGCTAACACTTCATGAAAGAAGGTTGTATACATGGAAGAACCCTGGAGATACTAAAAGGTATCAGACAGATTATATAATGGTAAGACAGAGATTTAGGAACCAGGTTTTAAATTGTAAGACATTTCCAGGGGCAGATGTGGACTCTGACCACAATCTATTGGTTATGACCTGTAGATTAAAACTGAAGAAACTGCAAAAAGGTGGGAACTTAAGGAGATGGGACCTGGATAAACTGAAAGAACCAGAGGTTGTACAGAGTTTCAGGGAGAGCACAAGGGAACAATTGACAGGAATAGGCGAAAGAAATACAGTAGAAGAAGAATGGGTAGCTTTGAGGGATGAAGTAGTGAAGGCAGCAGAGGATCAAGTAGGTAAAAAGACGAGGGCTAGTAGAAATCCTTGGGTAACAAAAGAAATATTGAATTTAATTGATGAAAGGAGAAAATATAAAAATGCAGTAAATGAAGCAGGCAAAAAGGAATACAAACGTCTCAAAAATGAGATCGACAGGAAGTGCAAAATGGCTAAGAAGGGATGGCTAGAGGACAAATGTAATCTCACTAGGGGTAAGATAGATACTGCCTACAGGAAAATTAAAGAGACCTTTGGAGATAAGAGAACCACTTGTATGAACATCAAGAGCTCAGATGGAAACCCAGTTCTAAGCAAAGAAGGGAAAACAGAAAGGTGGAAGGAGTACATAGAGGGTTTATACAAGGGCGATGTACTTGAGGACAATATTATGGAAATGGAAGACGATGTAGATGAAGATGAAATGGGAGATACGATACTGCGTGAAGAGTTTGACAGAGCACTGAAAGACCTGAGTCGAAACCAGGCCCCCAGAGTAGACAACATTCCATTGGAACTACTGACGGCCGTGGGAGAGCCAGTCCGGACAAAACTCTACCATCTGGTGAGCAAGATATATGAAACAGGCGAAATACCCTCAGACTTCAAGAAGAATATAATAATTCCAATCCCAATGAAAGCAGGTGTTGACAGATGTGAAAATTACCGAACAGTCAGTTTAATAAGCTACAGCTGCAAAATACTAACACGAATTCTTTACAGACGAATGGAAAAACTAGTAGAAGCCGACCTCGGGGAAGATCAGTTTGGATTCCGTAGAAATACTGGAACACCTGAGGCAGTACTGACTTACGACTTATCTTAGAAGAAAGATTGAGGAAAGGCAAACCTACGTTTCTAGCATTTGTAGACTTAGAGAAAGCTTTTGATAATGTTGACTGGAATACTCTCTTTAAAATTCTGAAGGTGGCAGAGGTAAAATACAGGGAGCGAAAGGCTATTTACAATTTGTACAGAAACCAGATGGCAGTTATAAGAGTCGAGGGACATGAAAGGGAAGCAGTTGTTGGGAAGGGAGTAAGACAGGGTTGTAGCCTCTCGCAGATGTTATTCAATCTGTATATTGAGCAATCAGTATAGGAAACAAAAGAAAAATTCGGAGTACGTATTAAAATCCATGGAGAAGAAATAAAAACTTTGAGGTTCGCCGATGACATTGTAATTCTGTCAGAGACAGCAAAGGACTTGGAAGAGCAGTTGAACGGAATAGATAGCATCTTGAAAGGAGGATATAAGATGAACATCAACAAAAGCAAAACGAGGATAATGGAATGTAGTCGAATTAAGTCGGGTGATGCTGAGGGAATTAGATTAGGAAATGAGACACTTAAAGTAGTAGGAGTTTTGCTATTAGGGGAGCAAAATAACTGATGATGCTCGAAGTACAGAGGATTTAAAATGTAGACTAGCAATGGCAAGGGAAGAGTTTCTGAAGAAAAGAAATTTGTTAACATCGAGGATAGATTTAAGTGTCAGGAAGTCATTTCTGAAAGTATTTGTATGGAGTGTAGCCATGTATGGAACTGAAACATGGACGATAAATAGTTTGGACAAGAAGAGAATAGAAGCTTTCGAAATGTGGTGCTACAGAAGAATGCTGAAGATTAGATGGGTAGATCACATAACTAATGAGGAAGTATTGAATAGGATAGGGGAGAAGAGAAGTTTGTTGCACAACTTGACCAGAAGAAGGGATCGGTTGGTAGAACATGTTCTGAGACATCAAGGGATCACCAGTTTAGTATTGGAGGGCAGCGTGGAGGGTAAAAATCGTAGAGGGAGACCAAGAGATGAATACACTAAGCAGATTCAGAAGGATGTAGGTTGCAGCAGGTACTGGGAGATGAAGAAGCTTGCACAGGATAGAGTAGCATGGAGAGCTGCATCAAACCAGTCTCGGGACTGAAGACCACAACAACATCAGTTTTGTAGTAGTAGCGAATAATTCTAGTAGTTGCATTTTTCTTGCAGAATTAATTTTTTAACAAAGTCTCGTACCTTTAAATGACAACGCTTTTATAAGTCGTAGGCTCTTTCATGTTTTATCACAAAGTACTTCTGTGGACAGATACAAGCTTTCCAAGCTTCTTTGCCACAGAGTATAGTTGTAAGCTTCTGCTTTCTTGTTAAAGGCTTCCTTCGCTTTTTGCTCGTCAAACGCTGCCTACATTCGGAGGCTTTCCTTTGGAGTTCCAGTTCGCGCTGGAGGCTGGGAGATCATTGCCTTCTCGCAGAGGCACGTGCAGGCCCCGAGGCCTCCATCTCACACTGCAGGAGCGGGCGACGAGGAGCTGCCGTGTATTTCTGTGACTTGGTGCAATATAAACTCCTGCTCCGAGTAAAAGCCAGACAAACAAGAGTCGGAAAACACGGCCGTCCGTAGGCGGGCGCGCCCGCTTGTTTATCAGCTGGCCGACTCGTCCCCAGGGGTTCCAGTACCGGGGAAGCCACGGCGGCGACACGTGGGGAGGCGGGCGAGTTGCTGCGGAAGGCGCGGAATTATTCCGCATTCGCGACGCTACGAGCAGAAGCCTCCAGATTTCCGGGCAGGCACGGCGCTCCTTATTGGCAGCAATCCCTTCCATTAAGGGCTGCTGCTGCCGAGCCGACAGACGCCCGGTGGAAAAGAAGTCTGCGCAGATCGTCTGCTTTGTGGCGAGCTGGCTGCTGCACGGACGCGATACAATGTTTCATGACGTGAGCGCGGTGCCAATTACTCGCCGATAATCAAATATTTGCGCTTGGTTCCAAGCAAAGTGAGCTGTCACCTGATAAACAGAGTAATATCAGACCACCTGTGTGGCTGGATTGAAGAGTTTTTAGCAAAAAAAAAACAGGATGTTGTTCTCAATGGAGAGACGTCTACAGACGTTAAAGTAGTCTCTGGCGTGCCACAGGGGAGTGTTATGGGATCATTGCTGTTCACAATATATATAAATGACCTAGTAGATAGTGTCGGAAGTTCCATGCGGCTTTTCGCAGATGATGCTGTAGTACACAGAAAAGTTTCAGCATTAGAAAATTGCAGCGAAATGCAAGAAGATCTGCAGTGGATAGGCACTTGGTGCAGGGACATAGACAAATGTAATGTATTGCGAATACATGGAAAACAGGATCCTTTATTGTATGATTATATGATAGCGGAACAAACACTGGTAGCAGTTACTTCTGTAAAATATCTGGGAGTATGCGTACGGAACGATTTGAAGTGGAATGATCATATAAAATTAATTGTTGGTAAGGCGGGTGCCAGGTTGAGATTCATCTGGAGAGTCCTTAGAAAATGTAGTCCATCAACAAAGGAGGTGGCTTACAAAACACTCGTTCGACCTATACTTGAGTATTGCTCATCAGTGTGGGATCCGTACCAGGTCGGGTTGACAGAGGAGATAGAGAAGTCCAAAGAAGAGCGGCGCGTTTCGTCACAGAGTTATTTGGTAAGCGTGATAGCGTTACGGAGATGTTTAGCAAACTCGAGTGGCAGACTCTGCAAGAGAGGCGCTCTGCATCGCGGTGTAGCTTGCTATCCACGTTTCGAGAGGATGCGTTTCTGGATGAGGTATCGAATATATTGTTTCCCCTTACTTATACCTCCCGAGGAGATCACGAATGTAAAATTAGAGAGATTCGAGCGCGCGCGGAGGCTTTCCGGCAGTCGTTCTTCCCGCGAACCATACGCGACTGGAACAGGAAATGATAGTGGCACTTAAAGTGCCCTCCATCACACACCGTTGGTTGGCTTGCGGAGTATAAATGTAGATGTAGACGTGGAATAGCTAATGAAGTATTGCACTAAGTCACTGGGTCACATTATAATCTGTTAAAGTAATAACTACCGTAATTACTCACAGCCGCGCGGGATTAGCCGAGCGGTCTCGGGCGCTGTAGTCATGGACTGTGCGGCTGATCACGGCAGAGGTTCGAGTCCTCCCTCGGGCATGGGTGTGTGTGTTTGTCCTTAGGATAATTTAGGTTAAGTAGTGTGTAAGCTTAGGGACTGATGACCTTAGCAGTTAAGTCCTATAAGATTTCACACAATAACTCATAGCATCATGCGCGCAGTTTAAAACTTTATTCGTGAACTAATCCACATAAATACTCGTACAGATAACATAGTGCACTTACTAAACTGAATAATATACTGTAATGGCGGAAAGAGTACGTGCATAACAAAAATTTTAATGGTACAGTAATTTGTAATGAAGGGTTCTGAATGTATTTAATAAATGAACTCATTTGTTTACACTGTATTTAATTCTTTAGTTTCAGTATGTGTGCGCAGACTGGTAGTGAGAAACTGAAATTTACAAATACTTTCGCTGGACTGTTGCTGTGACGTCGCTGTTAAGTTACACAGCCTTCCTCGTTCCTTGTACTGTCATATTACGTTAATTATTACATAATGGCAAATCTGTTCTTGTAGTATGTTAGGATATAACCACGTTATAAATAATCCTACGCCCCACTCCCACCCGAAACGATTTCCACAGACTGCTACACTCAATGTTGTTACGATGAAGAAAGGCTGCCTAATTACTGCAGTTTCTCGTGCCAGAAAAGTTACTTATAACACATATTCTGATTTCCAGTTAATTGAACTTTTGAAATAATTGATTACACAAATAGTAACGTGTTCACAATCAGACAGAAATGATGATATTTATGCAAACAGTTCCTCAAGCTACTAACTGACGGCGTTACTGGTTACGCTTACAGAACAGTGGCACATAGTTTGGAATGTCCCAGATCAGCTTATGAACTAAAATTCATAAACTCACAAATAAAAATTATTCTGTGCTTTTATATTTCACTAGTGGGTGACTTTGAGCCTGTGTTACTATGTTCACATAACTGTGTCGATACAACGTGCCCATAACTTCATCGTAAATGAAGTTCCCCAGTTCACTGGCGTATCAGCGTGGCTTGTCCAACGTGTGTACAGGGCAGCTGTGTATCTAGGCGTAACAGCAGTGGTAATAAACAGGTCATAAACGTCAGCGACAGGAGACGAGCGTCACGCCTTTTCAATGACATTCGATTTCATCCCGACAGGAATGCTGCTGCCCATCAATATAGGTACATCTCGACAGTTTCCAGGTGAACAGTAAGAGTGGAAGCGTATGCAATGTACATTTTACATTTGGAATCGTGTAACTCGCAGAAAGACATTGTTGAAAGCAGCATTTAAGCACGCCTTCTGTGGACCAAGGAACTGAAACTGGAAAATAGCTGGCTGGAGGTGTGTAGTGTGGTTCTACGAGTCGCGATTTTCAAATGATGCAAGGCGTCGCGTGCTAAAATGAGGTGTTTAACCCGCAGTCTGTGGGGGCTGCACTTCAGGTGAGAGGTGGCACTATGTTTTGGAGAAATTTTTCGTACCATTAGTTTGGCGCATCCATCCAGCTTACCGTGATCATGAAGAAAGACGTTTATTTCAACATTCTGTGTGTCCAAAGGTTGCCTTTCCTTCCCCATCTCCGTGAAGAACATGCTGCAGATTCTTCCATCATCCTAGATGACAGCACCAATATACGTATGTTCCTTGTTTGACGAACACACAGGCACCAGATATCGCCTCGATCGGCCTACTAAACCACCTGCCCTAAGCCCATGTAAACGTTTATGGTAATTTGAAATAGCGGGAGAAACGTAACAATCAGCATATTCGCAGTTCGATAGTTCCACGGAATCTAATCACCAATAAGTAGTTAAATCTAGAGACGGCATACGTGAAACCTATGGATTCTCTTCCTTACCGAACTGAGGGCATTATCGAAACTGCAAGTGGAGGTACAAAGTATTAGCGTTACGGTTCCTTCGACGACTAATTTTTTGACAGTTTTTTTTGTATCAGCATACCGAGAAAATTATCTGTGCTAACAATGTAAGGAGTAACTTCACTAAAATTTTAGCTGCACTACGTTTTAATACGCACTGCCTAGTCACATTAGTGCGACCACCTGCCAGAAGTCTGAATAACCAGCTTTTGCAGCGTAGACCGCTGCGAGATGTGCAGTCAGACAGTCAGTGAGGTTCTGGAAGATACCGACAGGAATGTGGATCCATGCCGGCTCCAGTGCCGTGGCCAGTTGCTCCAGGTTTCTCGGTTCAGTATCCATCGTGCGAAGATCCCGATCGAGGTGGTCCTACAGATTCTCGATTGGGTTTAAATTCAGAGAGTTTGGTGGACGTGGAAGTACGGTAAGCTCATCCTGGTGCCCCACACGTACACTGCGAACTGTGTGAAATGTTGGATTGCCCCGCTGGTACATGCGATCTGTGCCGAGGAAAAACAAACAGCATGTAGGGGTAGACTTTGGTCCCCAAGGATAGATGTTTATTTGGGTTGATCCATTTTGTTTTCAGAATAACAAGATCCCCAAGGGTATGCCACATAAATATTCCCGAGACCATAACGCTTTCTCCTCTCGCCTGAACGCTGCTGGCGATTACTGCATTGTGTTTGCTCTCAAACGCTTCACGTGAATGGAGCATAGAACGTGATTTATCTGAAAAGGTCACCTGTTGCCAGTTATGGACGTCCAACTGCGGTATTGGCATGAAAATTCCACCTTTCCAGGCCGACGAACCGCTGTTGTCATGGATGCATCAGCCAGACGCCTACTGCGAAGCACCATATGCAGCAACGTTCGCTAAACGTTCGCTGAGGAGACACTTGATAGCCCTTGGTTCAAAAAATGGTTCAAATGGCTCTGAGCACTATGGGACTCAACTGCTGAGGTCGTTAGTCCCCTAGAACTTAGAACTAGTTAAACCCAACTAACCTAAGGACATCACACACATCCATGCCAGAGGCAGGATTCGAACCTGCGACCGTAGCGGTCTCGCGGTTCCAGACTGCAGCGCCAGAACCGCGCGGCCACTTCGGCCGGCCGCCCTTGGTTCATCTGGGCGATCACTTGCTCAACAACTGCATGTCTATTCACCTGTATACATTTCAGCAGCCGTCGTTCACCCCTGGCATCTATAACAACATTTTCCACATTAGCCACATTACCCACATTTGCCTCAGCGCCAGTTTTTGATAGCGCTATTAGAGATTAGATCATATTAGATTCCGTTTTCGTTCCGCAGGCCAAACATGAGATGATGTTCGTGGGTGAGGTAACACGTCAGGAAGTATTCCAAAAAAACCATAGTACATTTGAATATAATACTCACTTCCCTCATCGTCCGCCCCCGGTAGCTAAGTGGTCAGTGCGACAGAATGTCAATCCTAAGGGCCCGGGTTCGATTCCCAGCTGGGTCGGAGATTTTCTCCGCTCAGGGACTGGGTGTTGTGTTGTCTCCTCATCATCATTTCATCCTCATCGACGCGCAAGTCGCCGAAGTGGCGTCAAATTGAAAGACTTGCACCAGGCGAACGGTCTGCCCGACGGGAGGCCCTAGTCACACTTCCCTCATCGTTTGTCAGGAGATTGTCAACATACGTGAATACACTACAGCAAAGTGGAACAGCTAATAATTACGGAATTAATACACTGTCAGAATGAAACATAATTATCTACTTTTAATAAATTTATCATACACAAAATACCTTGTCTGTGCATACTCAAAATAGCTGATCTTGACTGTTATGCCAGAGTGCTGTCAAACTGAAAGCTAACAGACATTTTTACGTAAGGTGGTCTAACAGTCCCTGTTAAGATATTATCTATAGAACAGAAGAACTTGCCTGCTAAGAAGTCTTTTTTCTGTTTAAACTGTGATTTATCTGAAAACAAGTTTTTCATGGTTGCTGGCGATTTATTGAAAATGTGTGTTTCTGAGTATTAGACCCCTTTTCGGACCAAGGTAAGTGATTTGAGGGCTTTATGTAGATTGTGCTTGTTCGTATTATTGGTACTACGTATTGAGTTATTGGCTGGAAATAGACATTATTTGCACAAAATAAGCTGTGCGACGCCTTCTTATGGATGCTGCCGAAAAAATAAAAATGGAAACTTGCCGTGCTCTTTTGAAAGCTCCTCCTCAACGAAGTAATATAACCACCAAAGAAAGGGCTGCAATAAGAAACATGCAAGAGGATCCGGACATAGTGGTGCTGGAGGCTGATGAAAGTAACTCAAGTGTTTTGTTATCTCGTAGTTTGTATCTGGAGAAGTTATATGGCCTGCTTAGTGATACTATGTACAGGAAGACTGATCACGAACCTACAGCTTGTGTGCAACGGAAGACGTGTACATTCTTGAATTCTTCCTCGTTACCTCCAGAGACCATCAAGCGGTGAAGACCACATGGCAGCGTACCACCAAGACTCTATGGCCTTCCTAAAGTGCAGATGGAAGATCTTCCTTTACGGCCTATAGTGAGTAATATTGACGCCCCCGCAAATGATTTAGCCAAACATCTTGCTTTCTTGCTGAGACCATTGGTTGGCAAAAGTTCGCATCATATACAGAACTCAGCCGATTTTATCAACAGACTGGGTACTTTCCACCTAAGTAGTTTTGATGTAGAATCTCTTTTTACAAGGATACCCCTTGCCAATTCCTTGGTACTGATTAGTAAACAGTTTCAGTCGGGCATCACTGCTTTGTTTCGGCACGCATTTCCTCAACCTGTGATATGTTTAACAAAGAAATTTTGAACGGACTGACGGCGTCGCCATGGGCAGTCCCTCGTCTCCCCTGGTGGCTAACCTTTTTATGGATGATTTTGCGTAAAGAGCACTTGAATCAACGGTGCATGGACCAACTGTTTTTGGATATACGTCGATGAGACTTTCGTAGTGTGGCTCCACAGAGAAAATATGTCAATGAAGTTTTTACAACATCTTAACTCCATTCATGAGAACATTCGATTAACTATGGAATTAGAGAAAGATGGTTGTCCGCATTTCCTGGATGTTTTGGTTAGACGGAAGAGTAACCTCTCTCTGAGACGTTCTGTTTATCGCAGGCCGACTCGCACTGATTTGCACTTGCTCCCTTCAAGTTGCCATCACCCATCCCAAATCATGAGGGTACTTACAACCCTTGTACACAGGGTCGATACAGCGTCGGATGCAGATTTACCTAAAGAGCTTGCGCATTTCAGAGACACTTGATAAAGACCCGGCAAATTAACAGGGCATTCTCAACTAAAACCAAGAACAGGGAAGTGGATAAAGAGGAGAACGCGCCAGCAAAGTCCCTAGGTTTTCTTCCCTGCGTTAGAAATATTTCCTTCAAAGCAGCAAGGATTCTTAGTAATTTTCAGGTGAAAATAATTTTCCGGCCACTATCTAGGGTTACGGACCTTATGGGATCAGTGAAGGATGACTTGTTATTGCGGAAGGCGGAAGTTTAAAAAATAACTTACAAGTGTGGTATGGCCTATGTAGGACAAACAACAAGCGCAGTGGAAGAATGTTGCACAGAACATAAACTTTGCACTCGCCTCCTGAAACACAGAAAGTGTGCAGTTGCGGAACATTGTATCTCCAGCGGACATTCAGTGGAGTGTGACAAAACATTAATTTTGGCCACAGCTACATCTTTTTGTGACTCCACTATAAAAGAAGCCGTTGAAATACGCATCGCGGAAAATCTAATGAATCGTGACAGCGGCTACCATGTGGATAGTGCGTGGAATCCCATCAACTCGAAGACGCCAGAATACTGCGATAACTGCGGCGAGTGGCTACAGTGAAGACAGCTGATCCTTGTGGTTCTCCCAGTGAGGGCGCTGCCCCCGAGTGGTGTATCCATCTGTCGCCATGACTCTGTCGCATACGCGGCTATACTATAAGGCGGAGTGGAGAACGTCTTCGTTAGTCTACGATGGCTCACCTGAAGATGACTGACAGGTGTCCATTTTAAATATCATGCAGTGAAGTCTACGACGACCGACTGCTATCCAGAGTTTGTGAAGTTAACGTTGTCATGGATGTTGTTGATGTGTTGGGACAGCATAATAAAAGAAGCGATCGAAATAAAACTTGTAACAACACGCTCAATAAAGACGGCGGTCTGCAGTTAAGCACAGCGTGGGACCCGGCCATAGGAAGGTTGAAGCGGGCGCGGCGGCCGCACAACGCAAACATTACCATATATGGTGTCGGAGCGGGTAGCAGTGACGTCACGAAAGGCAGTGCGGCTATATAAGGACGCAGCAGCAACCAGAAGACAGTCACCACTTGACAATGGCCGAGGAGTATTCGGCCGAAAGCTCGTGGATATTAAACCACTTGACGCGGCTGGAAGCCCGAGAAACATTTATTAATACAACTTGCGCAGTGTTTAGGTTTACACATAAACCTGTAAATCCTATCCATAAACTCCTAAGTGAGCCACATCTTGAGTCGTAAAAGAGCGACAGCACACCACCTCGACTAGTAGTTGGGCAGTGACACCTTTATTTATTCGTTTTATACACTAAAGCACGAAAGAAACTGGTACAGGCATGCGTATTCAAATACAGAGATATATGAACAGGCAGTACACGGCGTTGCGATCGGCTACGCCCATCTGAGACAACAAGCAGATGGCGCAGTTGTTAGATCAGTTCCTGCTGCTAAAATGGCAGGTTGTCAAGATTTAAGTGTGTTTGAACGTGGTGCTTTAGTCCGCGCACGACCGATGGGACACAACGTGTCCGAGGAAGCGATGAAGTGGGGATGCCTCCGTACGACTATTTCAAGAGTGCACCGTGAATATCAGGAACCCGGTAAAACATCAAATGTCCGACATCGCTGCGACCGGAAAAAGATCCTGCAAAAAGGGGACCAACGACGACTGAAGAGAATTGTTAAACGTCACAGAAGTGCAACCCTTCCGAAAATTGCTGCAGATTTCAATGCTGGGCCATCAACAAGCGTCAGCGTGCGAACCATTCAACGGAACATCGTCGATATGGGCTTTCGTAGTCGAAGGCCCGCTCATGTACTCTTGATGACTGCACGACACAAAGCTTTACCCCTTGCCTGGGACCGTCAACACCGATATTGGGCTGGTGATGACTGGAAACATATTGCCTGGTGGGACGAGTCTCGTTTCAAATTGTATCTAGCGGATGGACGTGTACGGATATGGAGACAACCTCATGAATTTATGGACGCAACATGTCAGCAAGGGACTGTTCAAGCTGGTGGAGGTTCTGTAATGTAATGGTGTGGGGCATGTGCAGTTAGAGTGATATGGGACCCCTGATACGTCTAGGTGCGACTCGTACTTAAGCATCCTGTCTAATCACCTGCTTCCATTCATGTCCATTGTGAATTCCGACGGACTTGGGCAATTCCAGAAGGACAATGCGACACCCCACATGTCCATAATTGCTGCAGAGTGGCTCCAGGAACACTCTTCTGAGTTTAAACACTTCCGCTGGCCACCAAACTCTCCGGACATGTACATTATTGAGCATATCTGGGATGCCTTGCAACATGCTGTTCAGAAGAGACCTCCACTCCCTCTTACTCTTACGGACTTATGGACAGCCCTGTAGGATTCATGGTATCAATCCCCTCCAGCACTATTTCAGACATTAGTCGAGTCCATGACACGTCGTGCTGTGGCACTTCTGCATGCTCGGTGGGCGGGGGTGGGAGGGTGGGGGTGGGAGAAGGCCCTACACGACATGAGACAGGTGTACCAGTTTCTTTGGTTCTTCAGTGTTTTTTAAACCTTTGTGTTCATAGTAGGAAATTTGAACGCGAGGATAACAAATAACAAACAATTTTAAATAAAGCTAATGCATTTTACGACTTTTTGTACATGAGTATCATAAAATAAGTTTTCATATGCTAAATATCTACCAGTAAACTGTTAAACATTTATATGGTAATAACATCAGTGACTCTCATGATCTGTACCTGAAATTTACTATGGTGGCAGCAGAATGGCAGCACTCTTCTTCGAACAGGGTACTTCCCAAATGACTCAATAAAGCTTCACGGGAACTCCCTCAAAGCCCTTCATACTATTCCCGTTTAAGTTCCCTGAGTATTTATGCTACACTTCTGTATAAGCCATAGAGGCCTGCTGCGGTTCTAGCAACATCCTTCTAAATGCTTTCGATGTCTGTTGTCAAGGTTACATTATAAAGACTGCATTATCGTTGCGTCCTCTCAATACATCTGAGTCTCCCATTAGTCTTCCCTTATACTGATCTTACGTGTTCATCCTACTTCATATTGCTCCTTAGTATTACCTCTATATATTATAACTATGCGATGCCTCACAGATGTTTGCCATTAGTTTTGTAAACAGACACCGTCGTGTTCTTTTCTCTTTGTTGTAGGACTTCTATAGTAGTTACCCACATTTCCAGAGAACTTTCATTCATTAAAAGAAATGGAATAGTAAGTATTGCAGAGAAAGAGTGCAATGAGCCACAAATAGTTTCAAGAAGCTTTATTTTACTGACATGGCTGATTACGGACCATTATCTCCATCTTCAGATAGCTAAACATGTTCTAGTAGACAATGAGAACTATCAGTTGGACAAAAACATGGAAACACCACAACTAATACGGTATAGGAAAGCCGTTGGCATTCAAAACAGTTTCCAGTCGTCTCAGAGTGTCTAAACACAGGTCCTGTTGGTTTTCAAGACAATTTTGACCCTTCTTCCTGCAAAATTGTTCCAAGTTCAGACGACGATAATGTTGGTGGACAGCGCTCACGTACTTTTGCCTCCAAAGTAGGCCACAAAGTCTCAATAACAGTGAGATATGGTGACTGTGGTGGCTAGTGGAGATGCGACAATTCATCTTCATGCTCACAAAACCAATGCTGAACGATGTGAGATGTGTTAACAGGGCACTGTTATCTTGGACCGCGGCATCACTATTGGAGAACAAGTATTGTACCATAGGATGGACCTGATTAGCCAAAATGGTCACATAATTCTTTGCAGTAATGGGACCTTGCAGAGTAACTATGTGGCCCATCGAATACCACGATATGGCTGTCCAAATCACGACTGACTTTCCGCCACGTTTCATTTTTGGGACGTAAACTCGGCCAGAAGTTGGAAACACTGTGAAACAACTCATCCAATCAAATGACTTTCTTCCATTCGTCCATTGTCCAGGTTTTATGGCTTCGGAACTACTGTCTTCTGTTACGGGCATTTGCGTAAC
The DNA here is from genome assembly GCF_021461385.2 of Schistocerca piceifrons. Lineage (NCBI taxonomy): Eukaryota > Metazoa > Arthropoda > Insecta > Orthoptera > Acrididae > Schistocerca > Schistocerca piceifrons. The sequence goes on along the minus strand of NC_060139.1, from coordinate 360,073,810 downwards.
TGATGAATGATTTTGGAATTCCAGCTCTCCCAGCAATTCCCTGCATGTGGAGCTTCCTTCGTGTTGTTTTGCTGCTGACAAGATTCCCGAGTGCGACATTCAGTGCTGCAGTGTGCTTAGCAGCTATGGACTTCTTATTTTTCGTCACAGTCCTTTTTAACGACCGTCTGTCACGATCACTCAACACATACTTTCGTCCGCGTTGTGACTTAGCAGATGATGTTTTTCCGCTCTCCCTCTATGACGTATAAATCTTCGATATAGCGTCACTTGCAACACCAGACTCTTTGATTATCTTGGTTACGGGAGTGCCCAACACACAATCACGAACAATTGTTCAAGTTTGCTTAGCTCCGACACGATGCATTCACAACTGCACAGAACTCTGTTCTGACCACGTCTGACATTTGCAGTGCACTGAGAACATCGCACAGGAGCTGTTCGTACTCAAATACCACAATGTAGTCTGCTGATTTTCATAGCACCTTCACTTATGTTCAAGCACGCATTTCTCGCGCTGTTTTCATGTTTTTGACCACCCCCTGTATTTCCGGTACATAGTAGCTTCATCAACGAATTTGATGGTACTGCTGACCTTATCTGATAAATCATTCATGTGCACTAAGAACATTCTCTGATCCTATTATGTCCTTTTACGATCAGTTGGGGCACGCGCAATATTACTATCGTATCTCTTGATCATTCACCGTCCAGTATAACGAACTCGAAGCCATAAGTAAAAACATTCAACAGACCGATCATATACCTGCTTAGATATTCCACATGGTTATCTCGTAATTAGTTGACCATGGGGTATAATATGGAAATGTTTTCGGAAAATGAGAAAGAGGGGACCTGTATGTTTACTTATATCTGCAGTTTGCAAGATATGTACAAATTAAACAAAAAATTTTAACACCGGCGCTGATAACTGGGTTCCTCGATGTGGGGCGGCGCGCGTATTCCTGCTTCACGTTTACACTAAATTAATCACAAATTACGTGATATCTCATTTGTTTAGAAAGCTCTCTCGCTGAAGTTGACGAAAAACTGCATTCACAACTGTTCGTTGCCCATGGGTGATAGCGTGTATTGGTGGTAGCATAATTGGGATAGTGAAGCGTGAGCCACTTGTGGCACGTGCCGTCCGAAGGGGTAGTCGTGCATGAACCACCGATAGTCCGAGCTGCCCGATGCAACAGTCGAGTGTGTATAACCGGTGGTAGTCGCTGGCATGAGCGTGTTAATGGAAGACCGCGCTATATGGTCCTGAAGTAGACGAACTTCATTGGTAACTAATTCTGGGCATTTGTTCGTTTCCCCTTTTTGCAAGAGCGGTAGCACAATATATAACGTGATAGTATAAAAAATGTCACCCGTTTTCCTATCAGGACGTTCGGACTATTTATATATGTAAAAGACAGTCCAGTCCTGTGCAATTGGAAAGTTTAGTTTAGAAAGCGCAAGCATTGCCTGCGTGGGGAGCGACTGCTAAAACCAAGCTTTTGGAAAGAGCCACAAGTCGCACTCTGTATTTTTTATTTACCGGTTTCGCTCTTCAACTGAACAACAGTATCATCGGAATACGCAGTTAAAAGTTGGCTGACAGCATTGAATATTGCGTTTTAAGTTGGTTAACAAATCTAAAGATTAAATTGGCTGTACTGTAGTACTTAAAGTTACGTTTTAAACGCAGTCTTCAATTCTGTCAGTCAACTTTAAATTGTATTATCTGATTATGCTCCTGTTCATTTGAAGAGCGAAACCGGTAAATAAACAATACAAAGTGCGACTTGTGGCTGTTTTCAAAAACTGGGGAAGTGTACTGTATCCTATGCGGATGAGTCAACATCTACATCGTCGAGACGGTACTTACAATTACAGCACGCAGCAACGGACATAAACGGCACAGAGAATTCTGCCAACCCTCTAACTCCACCGTTGAGAGCAAAGCTTAGACTATAGTCACCTGATGAATTACAAAGATGCGATAATACTATTACAATCTTCACCATCTTGGTACTCTGTACGTAAGGAAGCAGCTGAAATCCGGCTTTACAGGAACTTATTAACCACAGTCAGAAGATTTAATTTCAGCATGCACACGACGTACTGATCACGCAGTGTGAACGGGATGTGAACCCAGTGTCTGAGTGGCTATAGCACTACCACTACTAATGGGTTACATTAAAAATATAAAATAAAAATAGCACTAGTAGAGACATACAACAGCGACTGCGTAGAACTTGTATGACGGACTGCAGCAGTGCTACTTACAAATCGTTTGATTTCGGGTTCAGAAGACTGTGTGCTGTGCATATTGTTTTTTGTATTGTAGCATAGTAGGGGAAAATCCGCCATAATGGGACAAATTAATTTTCATTAAGACGATAGTTACAAAATGCTCTATCGTCGAGTAGTAGCACGGATATTACAATTAGTTCTTTGGGTTGTTGGAAAACCTTATAGCCAGCATATCTGGAGATCAAAGATCTGTCGTGCCTCCAACACTTAAGAATGCATGCACTGTTTGAAAAACAGGCAATTTATATTCGGTACCGTATTGATTCCAGTTCCTGTTAAAACTTACCTCTCTCAAAATACTTGGTTTATTTAGGTCTCCCTTATGAAACATATTCGCATACTCTTTCTCCCTTTCCTAGAGTTTTTCCCTTTGCACGGGGTCCGCTGTTCTCACGAACTGGCACTTATTTATTGTATTTTAATTTTCTGACCTCAAGTCTTCCTGTTACCACGGTCGTCATGTAAAGTAAGAGAGGAAAGTTACGTGCCTCTTTCAATCGTGTAAACTTGATTTGCTTGTTATCGTTTATTAAATGTTTTGCCTATCGTATTTTCTGAGACTGAGGTTTGGGATCAACCCAGTATTTGAATAAACAAGAGTAAGGCTGGCCGATGTACCACAACAACGGCCGCTAAAGGATTCGATAGGGTCTGAATCACCTCGCTGTTTCGTTTATAAAGTCCTCTACATCGGCTAATATATAATGTTAAATCCAGCTTGAATGAGATTTCCATTCCGCAGCGGAGTGTGCGCTGATATGAAACTTCCTGGCAGATTAAAACTGTGTGCCACAGCGAGACTCGAACTTGAGCCATTTGCCTTTCGTGGGTAAGTACTCTACAACCTGAGCTACCCAAGCACGACTCACGTCCAGTCCACACAGCTTTACTTCTGCCAGTACCTCGTCTCCTACCTTCCAAACTTCAGAGAATCTCTCCTGCGAACCTTGGAGAACTAGCACCTGAATGAAAGGATATTGTGGAGACGTGCATTAGCCACACCCTGGGGGATGTTTCCAGAATGAGATATTCACTCTGCAGCGGAGTGTGCGCTGATATGAAACTTCCTGGCAGATTCCATGTCTCCGCAATATCCTTTCTTTGAGGAGTGCTAGTTCTGCAACGTTCGCAGGAGAGCTTCTGTAAAGTTTGGTAGGTAGGAGACGAGGTACTGGCAGAACTAAAACTGTGAGGACGGGGCTTGAGTCGTGCTTGGGTAGCTCAGTTGATAAAACAAAACAAAAAAAGAAAACAAAGTTGGTAGAGCACTTAAAGGCAAAGGTCCCGAGTTCGAGTCTCGGTCTGGCACTCAGTTTTAATCTGCCAGGAAGTTTCATATCAGCGCACACTCCGCTGCAGAGTGAAAATCTCATTCTGGAAACATCCCCCAGGCTGTGGCTAAGCCATGTCTCCGCAATATCCTTTCTTTCAGGTGTGCTAGGTCTGCAGGGTTCGCAGGAGAGCTTCTGTGAAGTTTGGAAGGTAGGAGACGAGGTACTGGTGGAATTAAAGCTGTGAGGACGGGGCGTGAGTCGTGCTTAGGTAGCTCAGTTGGTAGAGAACTTGCCCGCGAAAGGCAAAGGTCCCGAGCTCGAGTCTCGGTTCGGCACACAGTTTTAATCTGCCAGGAAGTTTCAAATCCAGCCTATTCGTCAAATATGGGGTGTCTAGGAAACCTGCTTTCTCGTATCGCTAGACAACATTCAAACAAATTTTCTTAATGTGTTTTATTACAAATGTTAAAGATTACAATACTTAACATTGTTCATTACACAAATGTGTCACAAGCAAAGGGCGACCTGCGAAATAAACAAGCTTCTTCAGTATACACGATTCCTAAGTCGCTAATATACAAGTCACTAGTCTTGTTGCTGGCCAGTCGGGTCCTCTTCACCTAGGGGCCGCTGCTGTTGCGTTGTCGTCCTGGAGAGGGGTCAGTCAGCGTGCGATTGGCGGACCTCTTCCCACAGCCATCTCTTCTCTATCGTTCCCGACTGGCGTGCATGCGCTTGAGTTTACGCCGTAACATGCACTATCTGATCAAAAGTATCCTGACACTTTTTAGTGGACGTAAATATGGGGCATGCCCACCCTTCGCCTTTTGAGGCCTTGAACTGTGCCGGGAACACTTCCGATGAGGTATCCAAACGTTGTGGAGCAATGGCAGCCTATGCTTCCTCAGCAGCCGAAACCAGAGAAAGTTGTGATGTTGGATGCTGGGGTATGAAGTAGAGTCGACATCCTAAGTCATCCTAAAGTTTCTCTGTTGGGTTCTGGACTCTAGGTTGGCCAGTCCATTCAGGAATGTTGTTACCCACAAATCCTTGCCTCGTAGATGTTGCATTAGGACAGAGTTAATTGTCATGCTAACACAAACAGTCGTCGTCTCTGACTCTCCCACCACTGTCCACAGAATACACGAGTTCAGCTTCTTCTTAAGGGTAATAAGGAGACGATACGTTAACCACGAGAAACACCCTCTGTACTTCTCTGCTTCCACTGTAGATGAAAGTAGGTAACGTTCCCCAGGCATTCGCCAAACTCAAACCCTTCCGTCAGATTTACACAGGGCATAGCGTGATTGATCACTCTAAATCACTCGTTTACAGTCATCTACTGTCCAATGGCGTCGATCTTTACACCACCTCAACCATCGCTTAGAACTGACAGCAAAAATCTGGCTGATGACCAACTGCTCAACCGTTGCACCTCATTTGGTGTAACTCCCTATGCACAGTAGTTGTGCTGCCTGTACTGCTTGTAGCGCTACGCAACTAACAATTGGACCCTTCCACAGATTTCACTCGACTTTTTACATCCGTCCTTCGCAATGCTCGACGGTCCTTGTCCATCAGTACATGAGTTTTGTCTGGCTTTGGTTTAGATGCGGTTGTTCCTTCGTGTTTCCACTTCACAATTACGTCACCAACAGTCGATTTGGAGAGATTTAGACGGGTTTAAATGTCTCTAATGGATTTGTTACTCAGCTGACATACAATGATTATTTCGAATTCGAAGTTACTTAGCTTTAGTGTCAGACATAGTCTGCTGTTACTCCTTCTCTACTGACAACTGAACAGCCCTCTCCTCCTTCTATGCTCACGGGTCTGCCTCTTGTTACGTCTAGTGCTCAATTCAGTTGCATGTAGTGGTCAGTTCCGCACTACAAGGCCGTCAGTATACTTCAGATACTGTATCAGTATTCCGTACTCATTCAGTATTTGTAGACTGTTCCAAAAATAATTCTAGTCAATATGGGTCAGGAAATACATAATAAGAGCAAAGATATGAAGCATTTGAAACTATTAATAAACATTCTGCAGGGCATATTCATTTATTTGTCGTGGTCTATAAACACTATCATTGTGGAGGACCTTTAGACATTTGTAATGAGTCCATGTAAACACTGATTACGATATAAATCTCACCAACAATGAATTGCATTGGTAAATAAGCACTCCAGACAAAAAAAAAAAGAATTCATCAGCTCTAGTCTGTGTAATAGCGGCAGTTGTGGCGAGGAAGAGTGTCCATAAGCTTCTCCAAGTATTCGAAATTCCGATGAAGCCACTCATTGGTCATTGGACGCCTTAGAGCAACAGACTGGGGGGAAGTTGAGTGCTACCTTTCCAGATAGTCCCAGACCGTTTCTGTGGGATTACTACCGGGTGATTCAACAAGTAAATCGATGTGTGATAAGGGGCTTGAGACTTACAAGGGGAGGCCACGACGTTTGGAACGCAGATTTACTGTAAACTTCGTACACTCGTAGTACTCCATGAGGACAAAAAAATGTGTAAGCAGTAGAGCGTACTTCTAAAGCGTTACTGAGAAAATCGCAAGATAATTTCGGTCGTCGAATATATATCTGTGCGTGGCCATTTTAACCATGAAGCGACTGCAGCCGAGTGGTGACGGCACGGTAGCTCAGCGTGTTCAGTCAGAGGGTAACGTGCCCTCTGTAATAAAAATACTGAGTTAATCGATCATCAACGAACTGAAACGGATGTCTTACGACGTCCGCCCCGAGCAGACGCAACGAACAAAAGCGAACAAAATGAGATTAAAAAAAAAAAAGCGTGTTCGGTCAGAGCGTTAGCTTCCCTTTCTAATAAAAAAACTGAGCGAACAGATGAACGAACAAACCGAACGGGTGTCATCGGAAGTCTGCCCTGAACAAATTCAGCGAACAATGTAAAACGAAGTGTTTTTTTAAGACGCTGTTAAAATAAACTCGATACTGCATAACCAATTATCAGCGCCGATTTTTAAGGAAATACTGCGTTACGCATGGTTTGCTTCCAAACTATCAACTGAAAGAGAGGTTTTTGAAAATGTTAACAAGGTTTGTTTTTCCACAGAAAACGTCAAAAGACCTTGCGTACGCGGAAACATAGCATTTATTCAACGGAGCTGGTGCCGTTTAACTTTATGTTTTCCATGTTTTTACGAAAAATACCATCCTGCAACTTGTACTCGTAATGTCGAAAGCGACGATTAATTGTACATCTTTCGAAAGCCGTTTGTGCCGGTCAAAATTTGGAGGTAACAAGTCGTTTCTGGCTCCTTCCAGGTATAAGGGATTTCTCAAATCACGGACAAGCATACACTTTTAGTATGACTTTATGCATTTGGTCGTTTACTAGTCGATAGTTATGAATATTACATTATTTGTGATAATAAAAATTAGTAGACTGCCAAATATAATATTTAATAAAATTTCATCCGATTACACGTCCTTTCCCCATTATATCAGTAGTTGTTGTTGTGGTCTTCAGTCCTGAGACTGGTTTGATGCAGCTCTCCATGCTACCCTATCCTGTGCAAGCTGCTTCATCTCCCAGTAACTACTGCAACCTAAATCCTTCTGAATCTGCTTAGTGTATTCATCTCTTGGTCTCCCTCTACGATTTTTACCCTCCACGCTGCCCTCCAATACTAAATTGGTGATCCCTTGATGCCTCAGAATATGCCCTACCAACCGATCCCTTCTACTAGTCAAGTTGTGCCACAAATTTCTCTTCTCCCCAATCCCATTTAATACCTCCTCATTAGTTATGTGATCTACCCATCTAATCTTCAGCATTCTTCTATAGCACCACATTTCAAAAGCTTCTATTCTCTTCTTGTCCAAACTATTTATAGTCCATGTTTCAGTTCCATACATGGCTACACTCCATACAAATACTTTCAGAAATGACTTCCTGACACTTAAATCTATACTCGATGTTAACAAATTTCTCTTCTTCAGAAACGCTTTCCTTCCCATTGCCAGTCTACATTTTATATCCTCTCTACTTCGACCATCATCAGTTATTTTGCTCCCCAAATAGCAAAACTCCTTTACTATTTTAAGCGTCTCATTTCCTAATCTAATTCCCTCAGCATCACCCGACTTAATTCGACTACATTCCATTATCCTCGTTTTACTCCGTCGTGGTTGCACCTACGGTACGGCTATCTGTATCGCTGAGGCACGCAAGCCTCCCCACCAACGGCAAGGTCCATGGTTCATGGGGGGGATATCAGTAGTAATATAAATAATAAAGAAAATGACTGTGTTGAAAATAAAAAAAAACTGACGAACGCAACTCGATCCAGCGATCCCGCGGCTTGAACGCCAAACACTTTTTTTTTTTTAAAAAAAAAAGACATTTTGTTCTATATTGTTCGTTGAATTTGTTCAGGGAGGACATCCAATGACACCCATTCAGTTTGTCATTGATCGGTTCGCTCGTTTTTTTTTTTATTATTAAGCGTAGCTAACGCTCTGATCGAGCTACCGTGCCGGCACCACTGGGCTGTAGCCGCTTCTTGGTTAAAATGGCCACTCACAAATATATATTCGACGACCGAAATTATCTTGCTATTTTCTCATTAACGCTTGAGAAGTACGCGCTACTGCTTACGCATTTTGTTGTCCTCATGGAGTACTACAATTGTACGAAGTTTGCAGTAAATCCGCGTTCCAAACGTCGTGGCTTCCCCTTGTTCGTCAAATGAGGAGCGTATGCATGCCGCTCTGTGAACACGGCTGTAGTCATTTAGGAAGTCGGAGATGTTCACCACAAAATGTTTAATTGTAATGTGGAAGAGTGAGGAACATTAGGTGACCGAGATTGTTGAAATAAACAACCACGTTTATGTTCACGGAAATCTGATTGGACTCAAGTCATGATACGAATGACTTATGACCTGCTGCACCTAAGAAATAAAAAAGGTCACAGATCTACCTGCAGCCTGACCTACCGGGTGTTTATAACTACAGTCGTTGATGTGGAACCGATTTACGCTGGGAAAAAATTAGTTCCAATTTTGGCCACCAGGTACAAATCTGGCTCTGTACACTGTCTGTATGACGGAATGACACCCATACTGTCATTTGACAAGTCATAACGCGTGTGAACAGTATGGCTATCGAGAAAAGAGGCCGTGTGCTGTTAGTGAAACTGTAATATGCGAACGGCAGCAGTTACAATATTTCATTGAGAGAGAACCACCGACTGAAAGATCTGAGAGGATACTGAATGTCATTAACTGGTTTAAAGAAGATGATGATGCAATTCGAAAACACTGGTGGGATCGGTGTGGCACCTGCTAGAGGAAGGCGTTCTGTCCCGGTGGAAGTTCATGACGAGGTCTCTGTCACTGTAACTGACCACGCAGCGCGTGTCCCGGGTAATACCTGCCCGTGCAGTGTGTCTGTCCCATGGTCAGCAGTATGGGAAGTTTTATTGGTCTATATTACACTGCTACTCGTACAAGATCCCGACGGTGCAGCAACTGAAACTTCATGGTCCGCAGCAACGTTCTGAACGCACTTCCGTTTCTGGCAGGGGTCGAAGTTGATGACATGTGGCCTGGCAATATTCTGTGGAGTGACGAGGCACATTTTATATTGCAGGGTGCAGTAAAAACACAAAATCCTTAATTTGGGCTACTGTTTAACCGTGGGCTGGGCACGAAGAGCCATTGCACTCGCCCTACGTGACTGTGTGGTGCAGATTCACAAGCACCTTTATTCTCAGTTCGTTCTTCTTTGAAGAAAATAGCCAATAAGGTCTGTCATGTATAGCACGACGCCTGCACGGTATCAAAACCTCCTTGTACAGCATGTGTTTCCGGCTTCGGAAGAACAGAACTGTGTGAAAACCGCTGTCTTTATGCAAGATGGTACAACATCTCATGTCACTCGCCCAGTGATAGAGCTGCTCAGTACAACCTTCCATGAACGTGTTATCTTCAGAGGCATTCCAGATGCATGATCTACGAGATCACCCGCTCTGAATCCATGTGACTTTTGGCTCTGGGGATATCTATAATGCGTTTACCAGGGGCACATTCGGTCTTTTCCACGATCTGAAGGCCAGTATACAACAATACGTTACTGTGTTTCCACGGGAACTGCTGAGAGCAACTGCTGATCACATCGTTTTACGGATGCAGTGTCCCGTCGACGTCTCCGGTGCTCATATTGAACAAACTGAGTAAGCGGTGGTTAATAATAAAACCAAAATTGCGCCTTTCTCACTTGTTTAGACTTTTCTGTCCACATCTCGTTCCTAGCCCACTATGTATGGAAACATAAGTCTTTTCTGCATTCACATCACCAGATTTGCACCTGATGGCCAAAATTTTAATTAATTTTCTTACATCATAAATCGGCTCCGCACTAACTCATTAGTATATGTACCAAGTTTCGCTGCCGGACGGTAATTACAGCCGACAGTGGACCTCCGTGAGTGGATGTACTTTAATTATAACCACCTGGTACTTGCTCCATACGCTGTGGACAAAATGCCTCTTAGAAGGTCCACACCTTGCATCGTCCGAAAAGACGCAATATCTCTGTTCTTCTGCCCACGCTACGTACTTCCAGTCAGGTAATGTCCAGTTTCTGTGCCGTCTGGCCCATCGAAGAAGTGCAGAGCTATGTATTCTCATGTCAAGACCGCCCAAGCACTTACATTTGATCGTAATCGAACAAGGCTCAATGAATCTATTATAGTTAACTTTTCAGGTGAAATTTAATCTACGTTTCTTCTAACATACCAGTGGCGTTAGCTATTTCGTTCACCTTTAGCTCTTCCATTGAATGCCTACAGAGTACAGCATGACGCATCATTCCATATCACTCGTTTCCTGCCATCCACTTGGCTACTCGAGTATTGCGCCCCATTCTTCTTGGTTCCTATGGCTGATTTTATATGATTTTGTATAACTACTCTCCGTAATGCTCGATGGTCCCTATCCGGCAGCACATGAGATCTGTCTGGTTTTGGTTTAACTCTGGTTCTTCTTTTGTGTTTCCACTACACAATCACATCGCCAGCTGTTCACTCGAGAAACTTTATAAGGGTTTAAGTGTCCCTGGTCGATGTGTTACTCGGGTGACATCCAATGATTAGTTCACGTCCGAAGGCATCGAGCTTTCCTGAGCGACCCATCCTGGTGTTACTGAGTCTCTACTCGCAACACAGATCTCCCAATCATTTTATACGCGTGGGTCCGCGATGCGTGACATTAAGTGGTCAGTTCCGCATTACATCGGAGTGTCCAGGTACTTTTGACCAGATAGTGTATTTCTTCGTTTACAACGCCATATCGTCTAATGTTATATTCGAACCGAAACTTTGAACTTGTAAAACAATGTTCAGTGTCAGTTTCAATAAAACCTTCACTGATGAGCCAAAACAGCGTGACCATCGCCTACCGCAAGAGTATATGACGCTTGATACCGTTGCAGTCACATGAGGCTGTAAGAAAAGTATACAGGGTTATCAGAAACAATCTGAAACGCTCATAATGGTGTTGAAGGTTATGTTGTGCTGAGAAATAGTTGTTAAGAAAAAAATCGATATGTTGCGCCATTCCCGAGTTAGTTAGTATTGAAGTTAGTCAATCAGGTCGTTGTGCCCGCAGATTCACGCTGCCCGACAGATGCAGTTAGTGTCAGTTATTCTCAAAGCATAGATGACAGCAAACGAGACTGCTCGGCCTTTGGCTCGGGTTCGACCCTGGTACCGTGCCATGTCCTTAGGAAACTAACGAAGGACACGTTGGCGACACCTTCTACAGCGGGCCGCTTACGCAGCAAAGGCCTGATCAGCTAACTTCAATGCTAGTAACTCGGAAACGGCGCAACGTGTAATTTTTTTTCGGAACCGTTATTTCCCACCACAGCCTACTCTGCAACACCCATACGAGCTTTTCAGATTGTTTCTGACCACCCTGCCTAAACGGAGTAGAGACGAATGGAGAATTATTCTACTGATATAAGTTTCTTCGACAAAGATCAGGTTTTTAGTGTCCGGCGCCTGGAAACGACGGTGATCCTGGTCGGTTGCGGTGCTACTGTCGTGAACGTTTATGGAAAGTGGTTTGAATGGCGGTGAAAATACGAGTAAGCGACAAAGTATTTGACATCCGCGCCTGAGCACAGTACGTGGAGGTCGGAAGCCCTTCCGCTCTGTAAAGCAGTATAGGTAGCAGTCTGACAGATCTAACATCAGAGTACAATGGTTGCACTTCGTTCTGCTAGTGTTTCGAAGCACACCGTGGCCGCACATTGCTGAACATGGAGCTCTGCAGCAGTAGATCCCTGTATGTTATGATACTGACTCAAAATCATCATCAAGCACTATCTAAATGAGATGATCGAGATTGGATCTTGGATCAGTGTAAACGCGACCTCTTGTCGGATGAATCACGTTTCTTGTTGCACCGGGTGGACGATCGTGTCCGAATGCGCCACCACAGACGCGTATAGGTACTCGAGACACTTACCGCGGCACAGATTAGGCCATGGGGGATGCGGGGGAGAGAGGGTGGGTGATGTGTGGGAGACATTCAGCTGAACTTCCAAGGGACTTATAGTAGTAATCGAAGCCATTATGCCAGCTGTACGCCACATGAACATTATTGCAGATATCCTCATAGTTGAAGTCGATGTGACAGTGATGGCACCTTCCAGCAGGACAACTGGCCTTGTCATAAGGCCATAACTGTGATAGTGAACTAAGAATGATGTCTTGGCAACCAAATTCTCCAGATATGAACCCAGTGGAAGAATATCGGACGCTACTGGGGCCATGTCGGAGTCAAGAAACGTACTACCCCTAAGTCATGGGATTTTCATGACCTGGTAGACATCTCGTGCTACATACCTATGGTAACATACCAAGGACTTTCTGCCTCTGTGTGACGCAGAACCGCTGCTGTATTACGTTCCATAAGCAGGTGGTCATAATGTTTTCTCTCATCAATGTGAACCCTGCTTAAGTATAAGTTTTACTGAAACAGACACTGCCCGTTGTTATAAGTTTTGATCTGATGATGGCACTAGCTGAAACAACATTATAAATAAAGAAATGTTTTAAGCGATCTAGGCAACTTTATTCACAAAACGTATACCGGGTGCCTATAATTAATCTGACCGTGTTCTGCGTATTGCAGTGCGGTCTGTGTACATTACAGGACGCTGAATCGTCATAGATACGTTCGACAGTTGGTGAGCTCGCCCGAGTATGCTGAAAAAAATAGAAGTTCTACTTTCTGCAGCCAGCTAAAAACATGGCGCTGTAAGCAGTCAGAAGGTGATGTGGGTGCAGGCAAAGGGAAGGAAGATCAAACACATGATAACGTTTTTCTGGCACGTTTATTAGGATACGATAACAGGTTACAACATGTGATCAATATGGTCTTCGGTGAAATTAGAGCGATATGTTGTTGTACGCTATACTTTAGATCAAGAAGAGTCTGGATACATACCTGATAGACAAGGTCTTTCAGATACCCCACAACCAGACTTCACATGGATTTAGGTCGGCAGATCTGGAAAACCTCACATCTTGAAATTGCATGCAAATGATTCGGTCGTTAATCTATCACCTGGAAAGCGATATATAGTGGAGCCCCATCTTGCATGAAAATGGGGGGGTGGACACAGTTGCGTTCTTACAAAGTTGGAATCACGTGTTGCACAATGAGGTCCTTATAACGTGCAGATGTACTGTCCACCTAAAACGCACGCGACGTGTCATCTCCTCGAAGAAAAACGGACCGAGAATGATGCAGCACGTGAAACCACACCACACAGTCACATGAGCTGAGTGCAGTGGATGTTCTCGCACGACATGTGGCGGAGTAGAGCCCCATAAGCCACAGTCCTGTGCATTCCAGGCAACGTGCAGAGTAAAATGTGCCTCGAGTGTCCAAAGAATATTACCCGGCCACATCTTCTCCATTAACATGAGAGCAAAAAAACGAAGAGCAAAGTCACGGCTTTGTAGTCTATCTTGGTGCTTGATCTGGTGCACATATTGAATCATGTATGGATACTATCGTAAAATGAGCCACAAAATCTTTTGAGCCGTGGACCAAAGAAGAGACAGTTCTCGTGACGCACTCTGAACATTGGCTGAAGAATTTGGGGCGTGTGCTACATGATCGGCTATAGCTACAACAACTTCGTAAACAGCTTTCACAAGCTGCGACATTGTCGCGAATAAAATAGTACGCGTATATACAAAAGTTTCCTTTAATTTACGTCTATGGTCACAAACTTTCTGTTAACAGATTACTGGTTTCGGTCTATAATGACCATTATCAGATCTGTTTTATAAAAACAAAGTTCTATGGCTGCAGTACATTAGGACTTTGTTTTTATAAAACAGATCTGATGATGGTCATAATAGATCGAAACCGGTAATCTATTAACAAAAAGTTCGTGACCACAGACGTAAATTAAAGGAAACTTCCGTAAACAGCTGCTTTGGGAACGGAACACCTCCCTCTCCCTGCTGCACCACCAATTTTTCCTGTTTTTTCAAATTTCTTGATGATATTCGTTAGCCCACTTACTGACATGGATCCTCTTCACAGCTGTTTCTGTCGGCGATGTCTCCGCAATGCACCGCTGCTACTGCTGCCGTTCTGATAAAACAACGTCACCAGCAGTGCACGGTCTTTCGTCTCAGTACCCATTGTGTTTCGTATGAAAAATGTCAACCTTCTTAAACATTTACATCAATAATTACTTTACAAGAAATCAACACGTGTCGCCAACCGACAAACAGCATACTGACGTCAAAAAAGGAAACGTTTCACATTCTGATTGCTTACAGCGCCTTGTTTTCAGCTGGCGGCAGAAAGTGGAACTATTGTTTTTTCGCCATACTCCATGAGCACTCTGATTAATGAACATACCTACGATCTTCCAACGTCCTGCTATTCATACAGTCCACACTGCAGGACTTCGGAACACTGTCAGTTTGATTACGGCCACTTGGTGTCGGCAATGATCGCAGACTCCGTCAGGAAACTTATTTACTCAGTAATCATCTCCACGCCTCAAAAGGTACCTGGCTAAGTAATGAGCTCTACGAGCAGATCCATTTCTATTCGAACATAGAAAATCGTATATTCTGAGAAGCTACCCATGTAGTTGTTCTCCCTGAGGCAAACAGAGAATTCACAAGAAGTTATTTGCTTAGAGTCCCACCACGCAGAGGCTTTGAAATTCGGTTTTATGATCTCTGTGACTGTATTGTCTTTTGCTAGCGAATTTGTGTGAAGCTACCATTGTAAACACTGAGAACTACTGCTGAGTCCGCAGTTGAAAGCTACGGAATTAACACACGGCAAACGATTGAACTCCGAATTCCACGAAGCTCCCCTCAATTAGAGCCATTGTTTTGCTAGCGCTTGATAGCTTTCCAAGTATCAGCACACGGCGGTTTGCAGTCCGCAACGGCGCCTAGTCGGCTTGCAACCTGCGGCGCGAGTCTGGCCGCCCACACTAACAGCAGACACTGAGGCTGAACTTAACATCGCGGCCGCAGTGTTGCCCCAGCGTCTGGCTCGCTGATTAATTAGCCTCGCCTGTGCACAGAGGGACGCTGAAAATGTCCACACACCTGCACCCTCGCTGCAAAGTTCGTTGTTTATAGGGTGCAGGTATGAAGCCCTTTGTCCTCCTGTCTTAATACAACAAACCGTGGTATGTGCTTTCACAAGCGTTACAGCACAAAATCCTTTAGTGAACAATTTAGTCGGAAAAACGTTGCAGTACCCTGAATAGTGTCCTTTTTCGTACCAGTCTGGAATCCTTAACATTAGACTTGCGATACATGTGTGTGTGTGTGTGTGTGTGTGTGTGTGTGTGTGTGTGTGTGTGTGTGTGCAGCTCGTTCAGCTGCGTGGTTATCACCCCACTAGCAAAAATGATTAGAGACGACCGATGTTAAAAATATAAAGTCGAAAATCTGAAACAAAAAAAGAAAAATTGAATCTCACTCATGTCCATCTATACATTCACAGTATCGCCCAAACTGTAAACGCTGCCACTTCAGTCATTATTATAAAAGGGGTTTAAAAATGGATAAAATAAGAATAAGGCTAAAGTAAGGACATGTTATTGTACTCCTAGCTGGTCACTGACCAAAGAAATAACATAGCAAAAGCTCCTCTCTAATATTGTAGGCAGTTATAGACAATTCACAGTATCTCAAAATCTGTACCACATTCCTCTTACTGTCAGATGAAATAAAGGGCAGATTTACAGGTAAATCAACCTCTGGCCTCTGGTGTGAATATAAAATACGGCGAATAAAAACGAGGTGCTTTGTCACCTATACACAAACATTCGAGTGTCCTTTCGCTGAGGAAAGAAGCTTTGGGTCATAACACTGTGTCCTACGTACAGACGAATGAGAAATACCTCAACTACACTGTGTGACTGGAGTTGTTGACTTTACTAGTCACAGGTTTTATCCGTCGCTTCCATCCATCTTTCATTCCATCCATGCAAGACTTTATACCTCAACAGCGAGGTAAAAGCGTACAGGGAGAGAATAGTGATTATCGCCACACGGCTTCTTCGCCGCCCCAACTGCTGATTCGTTAGTCTGAATTCTCATTTTTCCTTGTATCCCACGAGGACGAAATCTGCTTTCCCAAGTAGAGAAGTGTGTCCTAAATACCCTAGACTACTTATCTACGGGTAAAAGTGTTATGGGGATTCAGGGACACTCGGGGAATCAGAAGAGGTAAGGAATTTTCCGTCCTAAATACCTCTCATATTTCCCTGTACCATCAAGACTGGGTGTGATACTATACGAGGTGCATTCAAGTTCTAAGGCCTCCGATTTTTTTTCTAATTAACTACTCACCCGAAATCGATGAAACTGGCGTTACTTCTCGACGTAATCGCCCTGCAGACGTACACATTTTTCACAACGCTGACGCCATGATTCCATGGCAGCGGCGAAGGCTTCTTTAGGAGTCTGTTTTGACCACTGGAAAATCGCTGAGGCAACAGCAGCACGGCTGGTGAATGTGCGGCCACGGAGAGTGTCTTTCATTGTTGGAAAAAGCCAAAAGTCACTAGGAGCCAGGTCAGGTGAGTAGGGAGCATGAGGAATCACTTCAAAGTTGTTATCACGAAGAAACTGTTGCGTAACGTTAGCTCGATGTGCGGATGCGTTGTCTTGGTGAAACAGCACACGCGCAGCCCTTCACGGACGTTTTTGTTGCAGTGCAGGAAGGAATTTGTTCTTCAAAACATTTTCGTAGGATGCACCTGTTACCGTAGTGCCCTTTGGAACGCAATGGGTAAGGATTACGCCCTCGCTGTCTCAGAACATGGACACCATCATTTTTTCGGCACTGGTGGTTACCCGAAATTTTTTTGGTGGCGGTGAATCTGTGTACTTCCATTGAGCTGACTGGCGCTTCGTTTCTGGATTGAAAAATGGCATCCACGTCTCATCCATTGTCACAACCGACGAAAAGAAAGTCCCATTCATGCTGTCGTTGCGCGTCAACATTGCTTGGCAACATGCCACACGGGCAGCCATGTGGTCGTCCGTCAGCATTCGTGGCACCCACCTGGATGACACTTTTCGCATTTTCAGGTCGTCATGCAGGATTGTGTGCACAGAACCCACAGAAATGCCAACTCTGGAGGCGATCTGTTCAACAGTCATTCGGCGATCCCCCAAAACAATTCTCTCCACTTTCTCGATCATGTCGTCAGACCGGCTTGTGCGAGCCTGAGGTTGTTTCGGTTTGTTGTCACATGATTTTCTGCCTTCAGTAAACTGTCGCACCCACGAACGCACTTTCAACACATCCATAACTCCATCACCACATGTCTCCTTCAACTGTCGATGAATTTCAATTGGTTTCACACCACGCAAATTCAGAAAACGAATGATTTCACGCTGTTCAAGTAAGGAAAATGTCGCCATTTTAAGTATTTAAAACGGTTCTCATTCTCGCCGCTGGCGGTAAAATGCCATCTGCCGTACGGTGCTGCCATCTCTGGGACGTATTGACAATGAACGCGGCCTCATTTTAAAGCAATGCGCATGTTTCTATCTCTTTCCAGTCCGGAGAAAAAAAATCAGAGGCCTTAGAACTTGAATGCACCTCGTATAACATACAATACATTATTTTGGTAAACGATTATTGGGGACACTCTACGAGGAAATCTTCGATCTGCCTAGACAGTTCTCCTGCTTCGACCCATCTGTGAATACAACCATATAGTTGCAGTGCTCATTAATAGACTGATGTTTATTGATACTGCGACACCAAGAAGGTCGTATACAACAACCGTCAAATTTTCAGGAAGTATAAGACATACCTCCATGAGCAAATAATTAGCATTTCAGCGCTACCACACAAAGTAGGTATGAATAACGGCATCTACATTCTCTCGTAAATTTAAAGGTTTGTGAGAAGATTGTGTTAAACCAGCGACAGAATTGCGACTCATCGAAACTGCAGTTCATCATTCTGCCATATTGGACTCGCAACTGTCGTGACCTAATGACTGTTCAGCGGATATGGAATCGCAGGACCTCAGTAGTCCAACTTCTCTAGCACCTGAGACAACAGATTTATTATTCACCTAGCCTTGCGAGAACGTATAGCGATAGGATGTGTCTTGAGTCTGTAAATGGCCTTGTTTGGAGCAAAACAAGTTGAGGTGTCCTGAGTGGTGACACACATTCAATAACTGATTTTCCCAGGTCATGTCAATTATCAATTATTTTTACTCTGCACAAAAATTAAAAAAATACAAACAAACCTGTTCAGCATTGAGTTATCATACCAACTGGACTTCGCCTCGAATTAATTGTTGATAAACAATAAAGATTATTTAGTCTCTGCCCATGAAAGCGCTTCAAAGATTGTAAGTTACACAGAAGCAATCCATATGCTGAGAATAACTGAGCTAGTTCACTATGGGGATAATAAGACTTACATTCAAGTAGTACTGGTCCCTGTTGAGAAAGGGCAACAAAGTGAAAGTCTGTTCAGTAGTATAGAGACGGCAAATACTGAGCTCAGTTGACCGCCTACGATCCACACAAGAGAACCAGTCTTAGAGCACCATGTCCTCGGGAGGCAATGCTGGAGGAGGCAAAGTGTCCTGTGTGATGGCTGGTACTGGCTGCAGTGCAGTATTCTCCGGATTGGGGTGCAACTGGAACCGCATGGTGTAGATCCATACTTTCACCAACTTACGTTACTGTTCAAAATGGCTCTGAGTACTATGGGACCTAACTTCTGAGTCATCAATCCCCTAGAACTTAGAACTACTTAAACCTAACTAACCTAAGGACATCACACACACCCATGCCCGAGGCAGGATTCGAACCTGCGACCGTAGCGGTCGCGCGGTTCCAGACTGAAGCGCCTAGAACCGCTCGGCCACCTCGGCCGGCTACGTTACCGTAATGAGTATCTTCTCAGCAGGAGAAATAGCAGATCGAAAATGTGTGTTCTGCTCTGTCTAAGTAGCTGATACTAGTTGTTCCAAAAAGTGGGAACTGTCTGGACTCATTCTGTAGAACTCGCGGAATTTTTCGTGCTGAGAGACCCTACGAGAAATCAAACTGTATTTGATATTTATAGCATTGTATGCGTGTACCCTCTACTTCCAGTACTTTTTCAGCCACAATAACTTCCTCTTCAGAAGAGCTCATCACTACAACTGAAACCGAAACAGAAGCGCGATTCATGCTTTCTCGTTTCTAGCCTTATGACGAGTCGCATCTGGCATCGTATCGCACATCGCACCATCTCAAAGGGAACACGAGTGTCGCGCCGATAAAGCGTCACGCCGCGCAAACTTTCATTGCAACTTATCGTATAGCATATCGTATCGTGCCAGTGTGAACAGCAACTAATGTACTGAACTGTCGGACAGAGGTCCAATTCACCCCGCTCCACGACCAAACGACTATGGTGTGATGCCATATCCACGCAAGCAATGGCGGTGGTCTTGAAGAAATGCATCGCGAGTGTCTCGGCGACGTATCCACGTGTTACTCTCGGGCTTTCCTGGCGGATTTGTTCGACATATGACTCCTGCGCCTGCCGCAAGGTCACGTTCAGTAATTCCCACATTGTTTCTTCGAGACTACTGCTCGACATGGTCAGGTGATGTCTTCCGGTTACTGCTGGCAAGTTAAATTTGTGAAACACGATCCATCGGCAGACCTGAGAGCCATATACTATTTAGGTGTTGTTTGCAGACATGTCTCCGTAGGTACAGCTACTGTAGGGGGGAGGGGGGGGGGGGACTGCTTTTCCGGAAATCCTTCTGTAGGCTTCTTGTATTTGTGTTGAGCCAGCGGAACGATTGGTTTGGTCCAGGACCTCTTTTTGTTACTCTTAATAGTCCATCAATTCTTTGTTGTTGCGACCTGAAAAGCTGCCTAATTATCGTCACTTGAACCTTTTTCGTCCAGCACGCGTACTGCTGATAGCTGAACAGCACTCCTCGGTGGACAGGATGTGTATGTAAACGCCCTGAAGACTGTGCATTTGCTGCTTCAGCAGCGTGGTGAATCATATCGTAATGTGATCCACCCACTCCTGGCTGTTGTAGAGGATTTCAAATACAGGCTATACAACGTCTAATTTGATAACAAATTTTTTCAACTTTATTTCGTGCTCTGTTCGACTACCTAAGTGTATTCAGATCAGAAAGGGTTACATGAGTGCAAGTTGTTGACGACTGAGTTTTGTAAGCTGTGGGTGGAAAGCTGAGAAATCTACGGGGGAAAATGACCTGGGGAACAAAATTTAAATCAATTGATGTCCACGTCTTTTACAAAACGCTGACCATTTTCAGAATGGTGTCAAATGTTTGGTTCATTAACACTTGCTTCACGTCAATCTTTCTCAAATAGTCGCCATGTAGAGCCGTCGTTGTTCCGACCTTCGACTCCTCTTTGAAAAACTCGGGTACACACCCATGACAAGTAGTGAGGTTCGTTGAACATTTACTGAACAGATCCTCCTCGATGAATTCGCTTCAACAACAGTGAATCGTCAAGATAGGATCTGCTATGCTGATGGTAGCAATGAATTAGTCCATATTTCTGGATGTTAACCTCTTTATTCGCATACATTTCGTGAATTCATGGCACAGTCGATTCCTGCAAGAAATTATCGCACGTTCGGGAAGAAGGCAAAACTAGAGCCGACGCTGCCATTGAAGTGGAGGTCATTAGCGACTGAGATACAATGTTGCCAAAGAGAAGCTCGGTTCGGCTGTCGTGCACGATATCGTATTCTCAATTAATGTTTCGTAGTAATATGCGGGTTCTGAAGCATTTACTAGAAGCAGTTTGTGGAGTAAGTGTGCCATTTCACTTAAATGGGGCCCCATAGTTCGAGAAAATTTTATAGCGTAACACAGGGAATCAAGTATGTTTGTCTGTCTATTATTGACAAAATTTAGCTTTATGTTCTGGATTACCTTCAATGACGGCACGCTTGAAACTTTTCCAATGGAAAATTCTTATCTCAAGATCGGCTTGCCGTATACATTTTTCGAGAACATCAAGAGGTCAGTTAAAAAATGGCTCTGAGCACTATGGGACTCAACTGCTGAGGTCATTAGTCCCCTAGAACTTAGAACTAGTTAAACCTAACTAACCTAAGGACATCACAAACATCCATGCCCGAGGCAGGATTCGAACCTGCGACCGTAGCGGTCTTGCGGTTCCAGACTGCGCGCCTTTAACCGCACGGCCACTTCGGCCGGCGGTGAGTTAAAAAAGTTTCGAGACTGTATCAATAAAAGAAAAGAAGAGAAAAGTTAAGATGGTGGCCTTAATGCTTCAAGTGCTCCACATAGAATGATGGAAACCAAACACGATTTCCCGTTTTCACGATAGCATGAAGGAGTGGATCCAAATACTGATACGAGAAACACCCCGAAAACATCAAAGCTCCCTCCACTCACTACAACTTAAACGCATGTTTGGGCCACCGTGCACTCGACACTTTGCATCATTTAAAAATGGACAAACCAGCGAGTCTCTGGACCACACTACACGCCTCCATTCAGATATTTTTCAGTTGGCCCGTTGAAGACGTACAGCTTTATGTGGCGCTGCGACCAACGGCCGTTTGCGAGGTATCCGACTCGAAACACCGACTGTATGCAGTTCCCTTGGCAATGTTCACTCGAAAACATGTCGCTGTGGACCTTCATACAAAGACAGCAACAACTGTTGTAGAGTTTGAAACCAGACGTCATTGACAAGGTATTACAATCTTCTACGTCTCTCACTTAGCCTTGTTAACGGACTTCCAGTAACGGCGAAATTGTGTGTAGTTTAAGTACTAATAGTTATCCCACAAAAAACTTATCAGAAATGTTGCAACACTTTGATGACTGTCATTACGGTTAGAGTTCCTCAGTTGTTTCCATTAAGTATGCAGCATTATCTTGCTGGACAGTTAGACGAGTCACTGGGGTTGCGGATGTCAGAGGATACGTTAGCGCGATTCGGTGGCTGATGTATGACGGGACGTCGCCTTTGGATCCTGGCAGTATGGACATTTATACTATCACAGTGCTCTCGCCATCTTTGAGGGTTGCGAGTGGTACACCATTCCTTGAAGGCGTGTTGGGCAGTTCACTTTGATACACCAAAAAATGGGGGAACTCCACGCACGGTGTGCTCACGCACACTTACAAACACAACAGCTGTCGCCTCTCCATGTCGACCCATCTTTCTTGGTTGATTTCATAGAACCAACTAGCACAGGCACGCCACTTCACTGCAATATTTTACGTCATAGATGGAGGGTCACATGACCGCTTGGCACCAGTTCTGCACCATCTACATCGGTCCAAAGCGATCAGTAAGTCCATTAAGTGGAGTGATTTATATTTTGTTAGGTGATCGTATACAAACAACACAAGACTTAGTGAGGTAAGAACAATAAGGGAGACAGTGCGTATTCTTTCTGTGGAAAAGAATTACGCTTTTATTTTTATTTCAGTACCACTATGAGTTTCGATGGTCATGCCATCTCATTAAGAGGTGGCTTAAGGAACTTCCGACACACACATAAATTGTCTATTTGGCATACAGAGATGTGGTAGAGAGATTATGTGTCATCTAACATTATAGAAGAAGCGTATGGGTTATTTACGAGAGAAGATCGGAAAGTAAGGAACAATAACTTTGTTACCAAAAAGTTTAATGGCTAACAAAAGAAAACAAATAATCACAAATGAACTTACACCTTTTCCCTGCATTTCTACATAATCATCAACGTTATCAACACATTTCTCCCATCGCGGTACCAGTTTCAATATGTCCTGCTCGTAGAAGTCCGTTTGGTCAGTGTAGCCATCTTCGGACTGCTGATTTCACTTCCGCATTCGTCGCAAAGCGTTAGCCGGTAGGAATTTCCTCATGGAACCAAACAGATGAAAGTCGATGGTACAAGGTCTTGACTGTATGATGGATGCTAAAGCACCTCCCACTCAAATTCGGTGTAATTTCTCACGAACAGCAGCAGAAACACGGGGGCGAGCATTCTCATGAAGAACTTTGATACCGTCAGCATTAATTTTGTGGCGTTTGTCACGAAGGACGCGACGCAACTTAGCCAAAGTTTTAATGTAGTCTCCAGCAGTCACTGTGGTCTCGTGTTTAGCAGTCTACCAATAATACACCACGCATATCCCAGACCACTGTCACAAGCACTTTCCTACCTGAGTGAGTCTCAATGAATTATTTTCGTACTGGGGAATCAGCATGTTTGCACTCCATAGACGCCTGCTTTGTTTCGGGCGTGTAGTGGTACGCCAACGACTCATCACCAGTGACGATTCCTTTCAGAAAGTCATGCCCTTCTGCTGCTTAACGCGTTAAGTGATGGAAGCTTTTCATCATTCGCTGTCGCTTGTGATTGTCAGTCAGGTTCCTTGGCACCCAGCGAGCACTAATTCTACGAAATTTCAACGTGTCATGAACAATACCGTACGCCATAACACACGAAATGTTAAACTGCTGCGATAAGGTTCGCAGATTCACACGCCGGCTGTTCAAAATTGCTGCCTCAGTGGCTCCGACATTCTGCCGTTACCGGGCGCCAGGAACGTGGCGAATTACTAAGGTTCACACGGCCCTCTTGGAAGAATGCACACCAACTAGAGACATTGCTACAGTCCATAAAGTCGATCCCATACCCGCCACGCACAATCCTGTGAATTTCACTCGGTTTATGGCCTCTGGCTCACAAATACACATCGCTGCTCTTCACAAGCTGACGAAAGGAACATGCGCGCCATGTTTGTTTCGTAGTTCAGGCTTCTCTCGCTAGAGCTGCACTTGGAAGCAACATACCCTGCATAGCCCAAACTTCAAACTGTGTCGTCGTATAATTTCAGGATTCCAGCAGCAATACCAAGGGAGGAAAGAGTTATTATGTGTTACTTTCCAATACACCCTCGTACGTCACTGAAAAGATTTACACACTTTCTACACGTTTGTAGGAGTTATACTTACTTCATATCTGTATGAGACAGACAACACATATGTATGTCACAAAGAAATTCAACAATGTAAACGTACCTCAACCGACCTAGTGATGATGACTATGACATGAGAATCAAAACGCGCAATAAAAATAAAAGTGACTGAAGCAGTGTGACAGTGATCGTTTGCGTCTAATCAGTCGTTGTCCTTAACAAGCAGTCCATTATCGAAGACGCATTTGAGTCTAGGCTCTGTATTGGATTTAGGTCGAAAGCCTTTAATATGTCTCACTGTGGATGCATCTCTTCAAGTTATGTAGATGTTGCCTGGTAACAAAGTATGTTATTAAGGAAGTGACTTTCGTATTAGGTGTCACTACAATATAATATATCTCAATGAAACTTGCACCATACGTAGAAAGAACTGCTACACTATAATACGGTATAGTATGGTACAGTATAGTATAATATAGTATAGAAGGTAGCTGAAAGAAATACACAATCAGATGAACAGAATGACTTTTTTATTCAAAGACAATAATTACACTGAAGTCATCATGTTTCAGTACGGTCTCCTGAACATTACAAAAGAAGGAACATAGTTCTTAATACTTTGTGTGATCACCACAGACAGCATTACATGCTCTCCAACGTGCTCCCATGCTAGCCACAATGTTGTTAAGGATTTCTTGTGGTAGGGCGTTTCGTTCCTCCACCAGAGAGGCTGACAACTGTTGGATGGGCGTTGAGGCATGTGGAAGTGCAGAAATACTTCTCCTTAACGCATCCGACACATGCTCAATGGGATTTAACTCGGGGATACGGACGAGCCAGTCCATTCGCGGAATATCATCTCGTTCCAAGAATTCCTCCACCTTCGCAGTTCGATGCAGCCGTACATTTTCATCCATAAAAACGAAGTCAGGGCCGAACGTGTCCCTGGAAAGACACACACAAAAACTTGTACAGTGTTACAATAGCATTAACCGCTAAGTGTACCGTGTTCCAAGTTTTAGAGGTCCGTACGCCCATGCAGCATTATGCCTCCCCACACTATTACAGATGGACCACCAAAACGATCACGTTCGACAACACTGGATGTACCGTCGTACAACGGGAGGTGAGAAAACGTAATGCACGCAGGAACAGTGTCGAACTTTATCGTTTTGGTGATCTGTGTGTAATGGTGTGACGAGACATAATGTTGCATGGGCGTACTGGGCTCCAAGTCTTTGAATACGTTACACTCACCAGTCAATGTTATTGTAAGTGTACTCCTTTCCCAAGGCGTTTTTTCGGGGATGCTCTCGGCGCTGACGAATGGCAATGTGCGACCGCTTCCTACAGCACAGATGGAGAAGCTTTTGGAACGAGAGGATATTCGGTGAATGGAATGGTCTGCCCGATCTGCAGCCTTAAATCCCATCGATCACGTGTGGGATGCGTTGCAGAGACGTATTGCAGCACGCTCACATACACCAGAGACCACCCAGCATGTGTTAACCGCGCTGGTGGAGCAATGGAACGGCCTGCCACCAGAACTCCTTACCAACTCTGTGGCCAGAATGCGAGCACACTGCACAGCATGCACTGACGTCCACAGTGATCACATACCTCATTAATAACCACGCCTGGCGTTTTTAATGTTCAGTGGACCATCATGGTTCAAAAATGGTTCAAATGGCTCTAATCACTATAGGACTTAAACATCTGAGGTCATCAGTCCCCTAGAACCAATTAAACCTAACCAACCTAAGGACACCACACACATCCATGCCCGAGGCAGGATTCGAACCTGCGACCTTAGCAGCAGCGCGGTTCCGGTCTGAAGCGCCTAGAACCGCACGGCCACACCGGCCGGCGGACCATCATGAATAACGATGGCTTCAGTGTAATTAATGTCTTTGAATAAAAGTGCCATTTCTACCGTCTCATTTCGGATTCATTTCAGTTGTCTTCTGACTATTCTGTAGCAGTTATTTGTATGTACGGTCCAAGTATGATCGAGCAATGTTACTTATCAGTGAGAGATCATGCGAATGTTACTTTCGTACATTAAATACAATTTTCCTGTGTTTCTCTTTGTCTATAATATTTGCACGTTAGCTATCCGGCAGTACCGAATTAGCTTTGTGAGGGTTTTTCGAAACAATATTTCAAACACGTAGCTAACTAGAAGACACTACAAACAACAAACTGCTGCTTCACGTTACTTCAAAAACCGCGAATTTTCCATTAAAATTAGGAAGAGGAGTCAGTGAAGTGTATTCGTCTAATTTATTCAATTGCTAATGTTTCTTTAATAACGATTTTACTATTTATTCATTGATGAAAAATAGTTTTCATCTTTAATAAAGATAACTGAATCGCTATTAAGTAAATATATTGCATCTTTATTCGCCGAGTGTTAAACGTCTATACATCCAAAGACTGCAACACTTGGCTAAATTTGCGGATTCCTGTTAACTATTAAATATTTCATAGCGAGGAAAATCATATACTGCCATTGTCGCTAAAACTACAGTTTTAACTCATAAAATAAAATATCGGAACGCAGATTTCCGCATCAGAATATCTATATTTACTTTCCCTGAGATAATTCAGACAGTAGTTTCTCCCATCACTGTTAATATTTTCACGCTTGCCTTAGCTCACAGTCTGGGCAGTTCAGTTAAATTCAGTATATCTTTCTATTTACCAATATTGTTTCTCCATGAGCAAACCTTATAGTGCATAACTGAGTTAACAACTTTCTCGGAAGCGTCCCTTCGAGTTATTTTAGAGGAGTGTACTGATTAGCACAAGATAAAAGCTATGTCTCAGATACCGAAATGTGATGGGTGGGCCTACTTCAGGTCTGCACTGTGGCCTACTGAATGAAATACGAGCGTACAGGATATCAGATCAGCTTTGTAATTGTACTGATTAGTTCTCAGCAAATAGAACACAGTATACTGACGTGAGAAAAGAAGTCGCATAGCGAAATTTACATACACAGATGGCGGTAGTATCGCGTACACAAAGTATAAAATAGCAGTTCATTGGCGGACCTGTCACTTGTACTCAGGTGATTCACGTGAAGAGGTGTCCGACGTGATTATCGCTGCACAACGGACTTTGAAGGCGGAATGGTAGTTGGAGCTAGACGTATGGGGCATTCCATTTTGGAAATCGTTACGGAATTCAGTATTCCGAGATCCACAGCGTCAAGAGTGTGCCGAGAACATCACATTTCAGACATTACCTTTCACCATGGATAACGCAGGGGCCGACTTCACTTACCGACCGAGAGCAGCAGTACTAACAGGAAAGCAACTCTAGTGAAATAACCTCAGATATCTATGTGAGATGTATGACAAGTGTTCGAGTTAGGAGAGTGTGGCTAAACTTGGAATTAATGGGCTACGGCAGCAGACGACCAACGCGAGTGCCTTTGCTAACAGCACGAAATAGCCTGCAGAGCCTCTTCTGGGCTCATGACCGTATTGGTTTGACCCTAGGCGGCTGCAAAACTGTGGTCTGATCAAATGAATCTGGATTTCAGTTGGTAATAGCTGAGTGTGGCGAAGGCCACACGAAGCCATAGACCCAAGTTGTCAGCAAGGTACTGTGTAAGATGGTGGTGGCTTCATAATGGTATGGGCTGTGTTTACGTGGAATGAACTGGATCCTCTGGTTCAACTGAACCGATCATTGACCGGAAATGGTTGTGTTCGGCAACTTGGAGACCATTTGTAGCCATTCACGGACTTCATGTCCCCAGACAACGAGGAATCTTTATGAATGACAATGCGCTATGTCACCGGAACGCAACTGTTCGCGATTGGTTTGAAGAAAATTTTGAACCGTTCGATCGAATGATTTGGCATCCAGATCGCCCGACGTGAATCCCATCAAACAGGGAAGTAATCGGGAGGTCAGTTCGTACAGAAAATCCTGCACCAGCAACGCTTTTGCAATGATGGACGGTTATGCAGGCAGTGTGACTCAATATTTCTGTAGGGTACACCAACGACTTGTTGAGTCCATGCCGCGTCGGATTGCTGCACTACAACGGGCAAAAGGAGGCCCGACACGACATTGTGCGGGGGGCGGGGGGGGGGGGGGGGGCGGCGATGGGGGCGACGTATTCGACGATTTTGGCACTTCATAATATGTCATTCTTAACACAGAGAAATCTTTAAACGCAAAATTAGCTTCGGGTGTACACCAACGATGTGTTATAGGACGTACGCATAAAACTACATCCGAAATTGTGCTAAACGCATTCTCTGAAAATTATTTCGAGCAGTAAGTTCAGGAGCCCACGCGAATAGTAAACGGTTGTGAAAACACACTTGACTTCTTAGCAACAAATAATACTAAGTTAATAACGAGGATCAAATCGGGTACAGGGTTGTCGTAGCGAGACTGAATATTGTAACCCCCAAATACTCCAAAAATAAATGAAAAATATACCAGTTAAAAAACAGATAAAAATTCACTTGACGCCTTCTGAGAGACAATCTCCACTCCTCTCAAATTAACAATATAAGTGTAGCTCAGGTGTGGCTTCAATTCAAAGAAACAGTATCTGCACAAATTGAGAGATCTAT
Organism: Schistocerca piceifrons; assembly: GCF_021461385.2. Classification (NCBI taxonomy): domain Eukaryota; kingdom Metazoa; phylum Arthropoda; class Insecta; order Orthoptera; family Acrididae; genus Schistocerca; species Schistocerca piceifrons. Next base: position 360,045,106 of record NC_060139.1, on the reverse strand, counting down.
GTCAATAAATTAACAAATGACGGAGTTGATCCTCCTTGGTACACAAAACAGGTCAGAACACTATTGCAGTAACAACGAAACAAACATGCCGATTTTAAACAGACGCAAAATCCCCAAGATTGGCCGCCATCTTTTACAGAAGCTCGAAATTAAGCGCGTACTTCAGTGCGAGACGCTTATAACAACTTCCACAACATAGCTTTGTCTCGAAACCTGGCAGAAAGACCAGAGAGATTCTGGTCGTATGAAAAGTTTACTAGCGGCAAGACACAATCAATGTCTTCTGTGCGCGAAGGCAACTGTCATAAACATAATGCATCACCTCGGTTCCGAGATTTCCGGAACCTGTACAGAAAATTGGAATAGAGATCAACATAAACATCATTTCTGCCCTTTTTATTGCTCATGAAAATCGCACATTGCGTGTTGTACCACCATACAGCGAGACCTTTATAGGTGGTGGTCCAGATTTCTGTACACAACGGTACCTCTAAAACCCAGTAGCACGTCCTCTTAAATTCACGCATGCCTGTATTCGTCGTGGCATACTATCCACAGGTTCATCAAGGCACTCTTGGTCCAGATTGTCTCACTCCTCAACGGCGATTCGGTGTAGATCTCTCAGAGTTGTTGGTGGGTCACGTCGTCCGTCAACAGCCCTTTCCAGTCTATCCCAGGCATGTTCGAGAGGATTCATGCTCCGAAGAACATGCTGCCCACACTAGTCGAGCGATGTTGTTATCCTGAAGGAAGTCATTCACAAGATGTACACGATGGGGGCGCGAATTGTCGTCCATGAAGACGAATGCCTCGCCAATATCCTGCCGATATGATCGCACTATCGGTCGGAGAATGGCATTCACGTATCGTACAGCCGTTACGGTGCCTTCCATGACCACCAGCGGCGTACATCGTCCCCACACAATGTCACCCCAAAACATCAGAGAACGTCCACCTTGCTACAATCGCTGGACAGTGTGAATAAGGTGTTCAGCCTGATCGGGTTGCCCCCAAACACCTCTCCGACGATTGTCTGGTTGAAGGCATATACGACACTCATGGGTGAAGAGAACGTGATGCCAATCCTGAGCGGTTCATTCGGCATGTTATTGGGCCCATCTATACCGCGCTGCATGGTGTCGTGGTCGCAAAAATGGACCCCGCCAACGACGTCGGGAGTGAAGTTGCGCGTCATGCAGCCTATTACGCACAGTTTAAGTTGTAACACGACGTCCTGTGGCTGCACGAGAAGCATTATTCAACATGATGCCTTTGCTGTCAGGGTTCCTCCGAGCCATAATCCGTAGGTACAGTCATCCACTACAGTAGTAGTCCTTGGGTGGCCTTTGCGAGGCATGTCATCGACAGTTCCTGTCTCTCTGTATCTCCTCTATGTCCGAAGAACGTCGCTTTGGTTCACTCCGAGACACCTGGACACTTCCCTTGTTGAGCGCCTATCCTGGCACAAAGTAACAATCAGGTCGCGATCGAACCACGGTATTAACCGTCTAGGCATGACTGAACTACAGACAACACGAGCCGTGTTCCTGCTTCCTGGTGGAATGACTGGAACCGATCGGCTGTCGGACTCCCTCCATCTAATAGGCGCTGCTCATGCATGGTTGGTTACATCTTTGGGCGGATTTAGTGAGATCTCTGAATAGTCAAAGGGACTGTGTCTGTGATACAATATCCACAGTCAACGTCTATCTTCAGGTGTCCTGGGAACCAGGGTGATGCAAAGTTTTTTGTTGTGTGTACTATCAAAGACAATGCTGTCAAAGCAGAGTTACTAAACAGAGCCTTCCGAAATGCCTTCACAAAAGAAGACGAAGTAAATATAGTAGTGAAGCAAGTTAAGCCGGCCGGTGTGGCCGAGCGGTTCTAGGCTCTTCAGTTTAGAAGCGCGCGACCGCTACGATCGCAGGTTCGAATCCTGCCCTGGGCATGAATGTGTGTGATGTCCTTAGGTTAGCTATGTTTAAGTAGTTCTAAGTTCTAGTGCTCAGAGCCATTTGAACCATTTGAAGCAAGTTAAATCGCTAAATAAAAGGAAGTCTTCTGGTCCGGACCGTATGCCAATTACCAATTAGGTTCCTTTCAGAATATGCTGATGCAATAGCACCATACTTAACAATCATATACAACCGTTCGCTCGACGACAGTTCCGTACCCAAAGACTGGAAAGTTGTACAGGTCATACCAATATTCAAGAAAGTTAGTAGGAGTATCCCACTAAATTGCAGGTCCATATCATTAACGTCGACATGAGGCCGCATTTCGGAACATATATTGAGTTCGAACATTATGAATTACCTCGAAGAAAACGGTCTATTAACACACAGTCAACGTGGGTTTATAAAACATCGTTCTTGTGAAACACAACTAGCTCTTAACTCGCATGAAGTGTTGAGTGCTATTGACAAGGGGTTTCAGATGGATTCCGTATTCCTAGATTTCCGGAAGGGTTTTGGCACTGTACCACACAAGCGGCTTGTAGTGAAATTGCGTGCCTATGGAATATCGTCTGGACTCATGATTTCCTGTCAGACAGGTCACAGTTCGTGGTAATTGACGGGAAGTAATCGAGTAAAACAGAAGTGATTTCTGATGTTCCCCAAGGTAGTGTCATAGGCCCTTTGCTGTTCCTTACCTGTATAAACGATTTGGGAGACAATCTTAGCAACCGCCTTAGGTTGTTTGCAGATGACGCTGTAGTTTATCGACTAATAAGGTCATCAGAAGATCAAAACAAATTGCAAAAGATATCTGTATGCTGTGAAAATTGGCATTGACTCTAAATAACGAAAAATGTGAGGCCATTCACGTGCGTGCTAAAAGGAATCCGTTAACCTTCGGTTACACGGTAAATCAGTCAATTGTAAAGGCCGTAAATTCAACTAAATACCTAGGAATTACAATAACGAACAACTTAAATTGAAAGGAACACAAAGAAAATGTTGAGGGGAAGGCTAAACAAGGACAGCGTTTTATTGGCGGGACACTTAGAAAAGTAACAGATCTACAAAGGAGACTGCCTACACTACGCTTGTCCGTCCTCTTTTAGTATACTGCTGTGCGGTGCGGGATCCTCACCAGATAGAAGTGACGGAGTAAATCGGAAAAGTTCAAAGTAGACCAACACGTTTTGTATTATCGCGAAATAGGGGAGAGCGTGTCACTGAAATGATACAGGATTTGAGGTGAACATCGTTAAAACAAACGCGTGTTTAGTTGCGGCGGTATGGTTCAAATGGCTCTGAGCACTATGGGACTCAACTGCTCAGGTCATTAGTCCCCTAGAACTTAGAACTAGTTAAACCTAACTAACCTAAGGACATCACAAACATCCATGCCCGAGGTAGGATTCGAACCTGCGACCGTAACGATCTTGCGGTTCCAGACTGCAGCGCCTTTAACCGGCTGCGGCGGTATCTTCCCACGAAATTCCAATCGGCAACTTTCTTCTGCGAATGCGAAAATTTTTTGTTGACAGTGACCTACATAGGGAGAAACGATCACCTTGATAAAATAGGGGGAAATCAGACCTCTTACGGAAAGATATAGGTGATCTTGCGATTGCAGTCTTTTTCGGCGTATTCCACTGCTGAATTCTTCTCGGGTTATTAGTCGAGTGGTGGCGTCGTCTTGTTGCATCGTTTCAATGAGTTTCGTACCCACCATCTTCTGGCGATGTCTATCTCCATGGACGAACGGCCAGTTCAAAAAAATGACTCTGAGCACTGTGGGACTTAACATCTGAGGTCATCAGTCCCCTAGAACTTAGAACTACTTAAACCTAACTAACCTAAGGACATCACACACGTCCATGCCCGAGGGAGGATTCGAACTTGCGAACGTAGCAGTCGCGCGGTTCCGGACTGAAGCGCCTAGAACCGCTCGGCCATCGCGGCCAGCGAACGGCCAGTATATCTGCCTGCCACAACTAGGATTCTTCGGGACCGATGAGAAATTTTTTGTCATCTTTGCGACAAGATGACGCTACCACTCGGCTGATAACCCGAGAAGAATTCATTATAAGTGTTCTTCTTTCCGCGCGCTACACGAGATTGGAATAATAGACAATTGTGAACTTGGTTCAATGAACCCTCTGCCAGGCACTTAAATGTGATTTGCAGAGTGTCCATGTAGATGTAGATGTAGATGTTGATGTAGATCACTGCTGTTAACAATACATGTAAGTGTCCTAGGGGAGAACGTTAAGAGGCTCCACGAAGATGTTCGAAGGCAATACTGTCGTGTGTAGTGAAATCCCAATGCTAGACAATTGTAGCGTAGTGTAGGAAGATCTGGATCTGACTGACTAGTATTTGACGCAAAACGTAAACAAATGTAGCGTATTGGACACAAATAAGTGGATATATTCGTTAAAGTTTGATTACACGTTATTCGAATAATCATTAGAAAGTTTCACACTCATTAAATATATGGGAGTGATTTAAATGATACTACAACATTAAACTTATAATACGAATGGTAAATGCCAGACTGAAGTTCATTGAAAAGTCCCTCAGGAAGTGTAGTCCACCCGCGAAGATGGTAGCTTACAAAGTCTCGTCCGACTGGTACTTTACTATGGCTCCCCAATCTGGGACTTTTGCCAGATAGAAATGATGGATGAAACTGGGAAGTTAGAAAGGAGGACAGCGTTCTTCTCCATGACTTTGTGTGATAAGTGCGAAAACGTCAGACATGGTGAGCCCACTCCAGTGTCAGGTGCTACAAAAGAGACATTGAATGTTACGGAGTGGTTTACTGTTAAAATTTCGAGCGTATAGTTTGCAGAGTCGGGTAATGTGTAACTTCCCTCAAAATAACTCTCGCGAATGACGACGACGAGGAATTAAGAGAAATTGGAACTCATACAAAGATTACCAACAGTCGTTATTCGTACTGAGCATTCGCCAATTGAACAGTATATAGGGGAAATGCTGGCTGTACAAGAAGTACCCACAGCCACACAACATAATATGTAAATGCAGATGCGTAAATTAAGAGTGTTGAATATTGTCACTTTTATTATACTTCAGTGTTACAGAAGTGTACGAGAATAAAACTGGTACTCGCCGTTCTATGATATATCCCACAGGTAATTATTAAGACATAAAATTTGTATGTGAAATCGTTCCGATTACCAAAATATGCAGCGAGGAGAGTAAGAGCTTTTGACAGGAGAAAGAACCATCGGTTGTGACGGAATGGCCGAGCCATAATGTTTATTACAACGACTACATGAGAAACCTGTCTACATGGACGAACGGCCAGTATATCTGCCTGCCACAAGTGGGCTTCTTTGGGACCGATGAGAAATTTTTTGTCATGGGAGGACTGGAACGGGGCTCGCAGGGTCTCGTGAGGCCTGGAGACGCGCTTCCCTTAGTGTGGAGAGGACATTCATTGAGTTACCGGAAGAAGCAGCGGCTCCGTTTACGAAGTTCGACAGTAATGGCTGGCGCAGCGAGATGCCACCCATGAGGCCCTCCAGTATTGGTGTATAGTGACACTTAGGCACAGGACGCAGCACTCGTCGGGCGGCAGAACGACATCCTACAGGACAGTAACACCGTCGAGTTTAAATGATCAGTAACCTTCAAGTGTACCGGAAATAGTATTTAAACTTTTACTGCCATCTGTAAAATATCAAACTGCCTCCATGAAACATGGTGATTGTTGCTCCTTGTCTAGGTCTGTATCCGTCCATGTTTTTGCCTAGAGATGGATGACTTGCTGGAGACCTTGATTGTGGAATTCTACGTTTTGGGTGTTCAAGAAATGTTGCACCTCGTCGTCGTTCCGAAAACGTCTGCAGTACAATGTTTTCTTCATCTTACGTAGAAGGAAGAAGCCACTGGTGCTAGATCAGAAGAATGCGGGGTGAAGAAAAATCGGTTAGCCCAAACCATCAGCATGTGTGTGTGTGTGTGTGTGTGTGTGTGTGTGTGTGTGTGTGTGTATCTTAAGCAGACTTAGTTGGAGCGTTTCTACGTCTTCCTGCGACATTTCGTCTTGACAGTCCCCGTTGCCTCGTCGCAAGCTTTCGGTAGTTTGCTCCTGTGACGGTTTTCTCCTTACAAGCAAACTCTATTAGTACCACCTCAATGCAGTCGCAGAAAGCAGTCAATATCACCAGAGACAAAATACAGTCACGGAGGTCCCAGGGCAAGTACAAAACGCAAGGCTCCTTCTCTCTCCTACAGACCAGCCCTCCCCTTCCCCCCCCCCCCCCTTCAACTGAAAACAGCGTCGCCCTCACATCGTTTTTCACAGCAAGCCCAACGTCTCCCATCACATACACACTACATCACATCATTCCTTCGCTATTATTCTCCCATTTGAGTTAAATAGTGAAATAAGCGAGATAAGCTTAAAGATCAGCCTATTTTATTTTAAATACTTTATTAAAGCGAAATGTAATATTATAACTTCTCCATGATCTAACCATACATAAAACAGCTATTCGTCCCTCATCCACTGCACGTAACAAATTGTGCATGTTGCATAATATATATTTTAATTGCATGTAGAAACAAATTATTTCTTTTGAGAAACAGTTATTTAACTAGTGAGACAATATTTTGACATTCAGAATAAAAAAATATTTCAAATGATTTAATTGCGACACTGAATAAAATCACAAAGTGAAATAGTATCGTATACTGTACCGATACGCAAAAATGGAAGGAATAGATAATCTCAGAGAAGTACGTAAGTTTGTACATCCAAGTAAAAATGTGAGCTGTATATGCTCTGGTATCTCAAATTCTTGTCTTACTTAAATGTTCATAAAGTGCAGACTTCCACTGCCGGTAAGTGTGTAGTTGGTAACTTTAGTTTTATGGGCATTAGAATGTGCTCCAGAAATTGTTTATATGCATAACCTTTCTCTTTATTAATACTGGAGATGCCATCAGAGGCTACAGAGACTTAGCAGCAGTTTCAAACTTAAATAAACTCCCCAAGTTAAACTATTTATACGTTCTGGAGAAGTTGGCAACCGATTTTCGAGAAATATACATGTTTTTCAGAGTTATTTTAGATATGCTGTAGTTGTAGCGTTCTCTCTACAAAATTTGAATAGTTATGCAGAATTTCTCGAAAAGAAATTATGATCACAGTCTTGAATAGCTGAATATCTGTGGGGTTGCCACTTGAATTTCGAGAAATACACATTTTTTTCACAGCTTTTGACGCATATTCTGTAGTTCTAAAATTCTCTGTACTGAATTTGAATAGTTCTGTAGAATTGGAAAAAATACAGAAAATCCACATAATAGTTTGGGATAGTTGCCATAATGAGGGACTCATTTTCACAGCGTAAAAAGCAAGTTTGTACAACAGTTCTGATCACAGTTCTACATAACACCCCAAAAGTTCTACGGAAGTGGTTAGTTAAGCCCTTACTCGAGGTCGATAAACTTTGTCCTCAGGTAGCATGGAGGTCCAGCCTCCAACTGGTTAGTCATCTGCGCAGGGTTACGTATTGTTTCTTTGTGTAACTTAAGTTAGCTATTTACAGTAAAATTGTGGGAGAGGTAGATTTTGCAGCATTTTTAATGTTCGTGGTAACGTACGTTTAATTTGCGATGCGAAGCGTTCTACAATCTGAAGCACTATGCAGGTGCTATGGTAAGAACTCGCGCTGCTCTTTTAATTTATTTGCTGGAAGCAGCAGCTACTTATTTTCAAGCTTGGAACACGATGATTCCCACACACCATCTCGAGATTATTTATTACACTGGAGACTATCATGTAATTCTGTTAATGGTAAGATGAAGATTTGAATGACATGTCTTTGAAGCTTATTCGTAAACAAGTAACGTTTTGCGGATACCTTTATTAGTTTCTACTTCTGGAGATACTAAAAGGTATCAGATAGATTATATAATGGTAAGACAGAGATTTGGAAACCAGGTTTTAAATTGTAAGACATTTCCAGGGGCAGATGTGGACTCTGACCACAATCTATTGGTTATGAACTGTAGATTAAAACTGAAGAAACTGCAAAAAGGTGGGAATTTAAGGAGATGGGACCTTGATAAACTGACTAAACCAGAAGCTGCACAGAGTTTCAGGGAGAGCATAAGGGAACAAATGACAGAACTGGGGGAAAGAAATACAGTAGAAGAAGAATGGGTAGCTCTGAGGGACGAAGTAGTGAAGGCAGCAGACAATCAAGTAGGTAAAAAGACGAGGGCTGATAGAAATCCTTGGGTAACAGAAGAAATATTGAATTTAATTGATGAGAGGAGAAAATATAAAAATGCAGTAAATGAAGCAAGCAAAAAGGAATACAAACGTCTCAAAAATAAGATCGACAGGAAGTGCAAAATGGCTAAGCAGGGATGGCTAGAGGACAAATGTAAGGATGTAGAGCTTATATCTCTAGGGGTAAGACAGATACTGCCTACAGGAAAATTAAAGAGATCTTTGGAGAAAAGAGAACCACTTGTATGAATATCAAGAGCACAGATGAAAACCCAGTTCTAAGCAAAGAAGGGAAAGTAGAAACGTGGAAGGAGTATATAGAGGGTCTATATAAGGGCGATGTTCTTGAGGACAATATTATGGAAATGGAAGAAGATGTAGATGAAGATGAAACGGGAGATATGATACTGCGTGAAGAGTTTGACAGAGCACTGAAAGACCTGAGTCGAAACAAGGCCCCGGGAGTAGACAACATTCCATTACAACTACTGACGGCCTTGGGAGAGCCATTCATGACAGAACTCTACCATCCGGTGAGCAAGATGTATGAGACAGGCGAAATACCCTTAGACTTCAAGAACAACATAATAATACCAATCCCAAAGAAAGCAGGTGTTGACAGATGTGAAAAGTACCGAACTATCAGTTTAATAAGTCACAACTGCAAAATTCTAACGCGAATTCTTTACAGACGAATGGAAAAACTGGTAGAAGTAGACGTCGGGGAAGATCAGTTTGGATTCCGTAGAAATGTTGGAACACGTGAGGCAATACTGACCTTACGCCTTATCTTAGAAGAAAGATTAAGGAAAGGCGAACCTACGTTTCTAGCATTTGTAGACTTAGAGAAAGCTTTTGACAACGTTGACTGGAATACCCTCTTTCAAATTCTGAAGGTGGCAGGGGTAAAATACAGGGAGTGAACGGCTATTTACAATTTGTACAGAAACCAGATGGCAGTTATAAGAGTCGAGTGGCATGAAAGGGAAGCAGTGGTTGGGAAGGGAGTGAGACAGGGTTGTAGCCTCTCCCCGATGTTATTCAATCTGTACATTGAGGAAGCAGTAAAGGAAACAAAACAAAATTGGGAGTAGGTATTAAAATCCATGGAGAAGAAATAAAAACTTTGAGGTTCGCCGAAGACATTGTAATTCTGTCAGAGACAGCAAAGGACTTGGAAGAGCAGTTGAACGGAATGGACAGTGTCTTGAAAGGAGGATATAAAATGAACATCAATAAAAGCAAAACGAGGATAATGTAATGTAGTCGAATTAAGTCGGGTGATGCTGAGGGAATCAGATTAGGAAACGAGACACTTAAAGTAGTAAAGCAGTTTTTGCTATTTGGGGAGCAAAATAACTGATGATGGTCGAAGTAGAGAGGATATAAAATGTAGACTGGCAATGGCAAGGAAAACGTTTCTGAAGAAGAGGAATTTTTTTAACATCGAGTATAGATTTAAGTGTCAGGAAGTCGCTTTTGAAAGTATTTGTATGGAGTGTAGCCATGTATGGAAGTGAAACATGGACGATAAATAGTTTTGACAAGAAGAGAATAAAAGCTTTCGACATGTGGTGCTACAGAAAAATTCTGAAGATTAGATGGATAGACCACGTAACTAATGAGGAGGTATTGAATAGAATAGGGGAGGAGAGGAGTTTGTGGCACAATTTGACAAGAATAAGGGACCGATTGGTACGGCATGTTCTGAGGCATCAAGGGATCACAAATTTAGCATTGGAGGGCAGCGCGGAGGGTAAAAATCGTAGAGGGAGACCAAGCGATGAATACACTAAGCAGATTCAGAAGGATGTAGGCTGCAGTAGGTACTGGGAGATGAAGAAGCTTGCACAGCATAGAGTAGCACGGAGAGCTGCATCAAACGAGTCTCACGACTGAAGACCACAACAACAATAACAACAAGAACAACAACAACAACTTAATTATTAATGCTGTATTTCTGCGTTAACTTTAGTAATACATCCTATGAAGTTGCTGTTTACTAACAAGGGGAGGCCGCCAATTGTGAAATTCAGATTCGATTCATACTGCGCATAATAAAAGCTCATGGCCAGAGGTGTAATGTGGCAAAGCACCAAGATGCACTTCTCAGCCGTTGTCGAGAAAATCGAGTTGAAAGAAACCGTTGCGGTGAAATACTCTCTACCATTAACAGTTTTCTACAGCGTCGTGGCGCAGCGGTAAGTGCTCGGGTTCGTAATCCGAAGGTCGCCGGATCGAATCTCGCGCGATGCGACCTTTTATTTTTTTTTAGTATTTGTTTTTTGTGGAGGAGGAGGAGGAGGATATTAGTGTTTAACGTCCCGTCGACAACGAGGTCATTAGAGACGGAGCGCAAGCTCGTGTTAGGGAAGGATGGGGAAGAAAATCGGCCGTGCCCTTTCAAAGGAACCATCGCGGCATTTGCCTGAAGCGATTTTAGGGAAATCACGGAAAACCTAAATCAGGATGGCCGGAGACGGGATTGAATCATCGTCCTCCCGAATGCGAGTCCAGTGTGCCAGTGTTCTAACCACTGCGCCACCTCGCTCGGTTGTTTTTTGTAATTCATATATATATATATATATATATATATATATATATATATATATATATATATATATATATATATATATAATTCCCGGCAATCAGTTGCAACAATTATGCATATAATAAGTTGTTGAAAGTTGTTTGTCGTGGAAAAACTGGCGACTTCGAACATCATTATGTATTCCGCAAACAAAGTTGTGTTTCACAAATGTTATTAATTGTCTTCATAATGTTAACCACGTATAGTTAACGGAAGACGTAGAAACGATATTCCGAAACGAATACGTATAGCGGAAGTCAAATGTTCGAATTAGAATAGAGACCCCATGAACACAAATTTGCTGTGGCAGGTATGAAATATAAACTCCGTTACTCGCTCGTTACACTTGAAGGACAGATGTTGAATGGGCCGAAACGAGCCACCACATACCAGCGTAGTTGCCTGCTAACTTCGAAAGGAGGTAGATGCGGTCCCTAGCGCAACTTATAACATCGTCGAAAATCAGTGCGGACGGGAGAGCTTTGGTACACCCTGTTAAAAAAACGGAAAAATGGAGGCGGTACAATTGGAGAGCGATCCGCCTTCACCAACATGCATAAGCAATTCATTAATAATTTATATATATTTGCCTGAAGCGATTTTAGGGAAATCACGGAAAACCTAAATCAGGATGGCCGGAGACGGGATTGAATCATCGTCCTCCCGAATGCGAGTCCAGTGTGCCAGTGTTCTAAACACTGCGCCACCTCGCTCGGTTGTTTTTTGTAATTCAAATATATATATATATATATATATATATATATATATATATATATATATAATTTGGGTAACAGAAGAAATACAGAATTTAATTGATGAAAGGAGAAAATATAAAAATGCAGTAAGTGAAACAGGCAAAAAGGAATACAAACGTCTCAAAAATGAGATCGACAGGAAGTGCAAAATGGCTAAGCAGGGATGGCTAGAGGACAACTGTAAGGATGTAGAGGCCTATCTCACTAGGGGTAAGATAGATACCGCCTACAGGAAAATTAAAGAGACCTTTGGAGATAAGAGAACAACTTGTATGAATATCAAGAGCTCAGATGGAAACCCAGTTCTAAGCAAAGAAGGGAAAGCAGAAAGTTGGAAGGAGTATATAGAGGGTCTATACAAGGGCGATGTACTTGAGGACAATATTATGGAAATGGAAGAGGATGTAGATGAAGATGAAATGGGAGATATGATACTGCGTGAAGAGTTTGACAGAGCACTGAAAGACCTGAGTCGAAACAAGGCTCCCGGAGTAGACAATATTCCATTGGAACTACTGACGGCCGTGGGAGAGCCAGTCCTGACAAAACTCTACCATCTGCTGAGCAAGATGTATGAAACAGGCGAAATACCCTCAGACTTCAAGAAGAATATAATAATTCCAATCCCAAAGAAAGCAGGTGTTGACAGATGTGAAAATTACCGAACTATCAGCTTAATAAGTCACAGCTGCAAAATACTAACACGAATTCTTTACAGGCGAATGGAAAAACTAGTAGAAGCCAACCTCGGGGAAGATCAGTTTGGATTCCGTAGAAACACTGGAGCACGTGAGGCAATACTGACCTTACGACTTATCTTAGAAGAAAGATTAAGGAAAGGCAAACCTACGTTTCTAGCATTTGTAGACTTAGAGAAAGCTTTTGACAATGTTGACTGGAATACTCTCTTTCAAATTCTAAAGGTGGCAGGGGTAAAATACAGGGAGCGAAAGGCTATTTACAATTTGTACAGAAACCAGATGGCAGTTATAAGAGTCGAGGGACATGAAAGGGAAGCAGTGGTTGGGAAGGGAGTAAGACAGGGTTGTAGCCTCTCCCCGATGTTGTTCAATCTGTATATTGAGCAAGCAGTAAAGGAAACAAAAGAAAAATTAGGAGTAGGTATTAAAATTCATGGAGAAGAAATAGAAACTTTGAGGTTCGCCGATGACATTGTAATTCTGTCAGAGACAGCAAAGGACTTGGAAGAGCAGTTGAATGGAATGGACAGTGTCTTGAAAGGAGGATATAAGATGAACATCAACAAAAGCAAAACGAGATAATGGAATGTAGTCTAATTAAGTCGGGTGATGCTGAGGGAATTAGATTAGGAAATGAGGCACTTAAAGTAGTAAAGGAGTTTTGCTATTTGGGGAGCAAAATAACTGATGATGGTCGAAGTAGAGAGGATATAAAATGTAGGCTGGCAATGGCAAGGAAAGCGTTTCTGAAGAAGAGAAATTTGTTAACATCCGGTATTGATTTAAGTGTCAGGAAGTCATTTCTGAAAGTATTCGTATGGAGTGTAGCCATGTATGGAAGTGAAACATGGACGATAAATAGTTTGGACAAGAAGAGAATAGAAGCTTTCGAAATGTGGTGCTACAGAAGAATGCTGAAGATTGGATGGGTAGATCACATAACTCATGAGGAAGTATTGAATAGGATTGGGGAGAAGAGAAGTTTGTGGCACAACTTGACCAGAAGAAGGGATCGGTTGGTAGGACATGTTCTGAGGCATCAAGGGATCACCAATTTAGTATTGGAGGGCAGCGTGGAGGGTAAAAATCGTAGAGGGAGACCAAGAGATGAATACACTAAGCAGATTCAGAAGGATGTAGGTTGCAGTAGGTACTGGGAGATGAAAAAGCTTGCACAGGATAGAGTAGCATGGAGAGCTGCATCAAACCAGTCTCAGGACTGAAGACCACAACAACAACATATATATATATATATATATATATATATATATATATATATATATATATATATATTAATTTGAATTATAAAAAACTAATAATAAAAAAAAGTTGCATGGCGCGAGATTCGATCCGGCGACCTTCGGATTACGAACCCGAGCGCTTACCGCTGCGCCATTATCAATCGTAGAGAGTATTTCACCGCAACGGTTTCTTTTAACTGTCGATTTTCTCCACAACGGCTGAGAAGTGCATCTTGGTGCTTTGCCACATTACAGCTCTGGCCATGAGCTTTTATTATGCGCAGTATGAATCGAATCTGAATTTCACAATTGGCGGCCTCCCCTTGTAAGACAAATATGACCAGAAAATCACATTTTCTTTTAAACACACTTTTTTTGTCCTGGAATCTGCAGGCAACTCAGACGCAACCTGTTCCCTTTTTTTGAAAGTTATTTATTACAGAGGTACATGAACTTGACACTTGTCTCGGATAATTTACAACGTTTAGTTTAGTAATTATGTATAGAGCGTTGGGATCTTCATTTACAGGCCACTGTGAAGAATCTGTCGTAAAGAACTTGTCACTCAGTTCAAATTGGTTGAATATACTATCATTTTATTAGAAACGAGCAATTCAGTCGAATTAGTATTAATTTTTGGTATTTTATCGATTCCTAGTTGAATCCTTACGTATTTCCGTGTGTTGCTTCTGCTTAACGATCCAGAAGAATAAGGCGACAGAACAGGGGATTGGAACCATAAACGATATTTCAGTTTTTCAAAAGTCTCACACGGGGTATCACCATCGACAACATGGTACATACATATTAAGTTTTGAAAGAATTCTGAAATCCAGATACAGAACTTTGCCCTCCGAAATGGTACAGGATCATACAAAGGAATATACGGACAGCGCAAATTAGGCTGTTCTTAGGGGCGTGATTCAGCTTCGTCAAGGAACATAAACTTTTTCAAAACACAAATAGTTTTCGACATTCACCTTCCATGATGGATTCCTTTGCAGCACGGAAAGATACACCACGAGAAATTTCTTCGAGGAAAAAATTCGCAGTTAATTCGAAAACTATTAATACAATCGTATCATATGTCTTACGCCTGTAAGGTAAATACAAGAGACCTTTGTCCAAAATGTTTCTGTCAAACACGCTGACCTCTAAGAGTGCTCACATTTTACGCCTTTGTGACAAAAACCAATGATTTAACCGAAAACCATTCAGCGTCAGTTTCATGGACAAATTTTTCTCCCCCTTTTCCGTATTAAATTAAAGGACCGAAATATTAACTCATCAGCATTGACCTAATTTGGATTTATCTTTTGTTTTATTTTTCAACACATTTTTGAGTAAAATTTATCTTTTAGGTACGTTAATACACAGTTTACTGATTTGTTGATTTTCATATTCGTTTCACTCTCGTTCGTTAATAGCTGCCTGTGCCCGCTCATAAGTTATCTTTCTCAAATAACTGATTATTGATTTCATGCGTGTTACTTCGAGCGCTTTTCAGTTGCTGGCTGATCAAAAGCTGGTTATAATCTTCTTTTGTAAAGATCTTCAAAGCAATGATGCGTGCTATGTCGTCAATGTTTTGAAAAAAAAATCTTCCTTTCAGTTGTTGAGTTTCGACAATGTGCCAGCATATTTATGTAGTTGTTGCCGTTGCTGATACAAACCTTGTAATGCTAGTATGCTGTTCGGTTCTTGAGTCGGAAGTCGCTAATTTTCCAAATAAATTTTCAGTTCTCACACAGCATGACACTTTGATGCATAATTAATTTATACACCCCTAGATAGTAAAAATAAACTATTAATGTTGGAATGACAGATGAAAGTTTACTTCCAGTTATTTCACGATAGTAATGCCCACAGTAATTTATATAATTTTCTGTAAATAAATTGCAAACCAAGACCTTGTACTTTCTTCGATTAGAGCTTCCCTCGAAAGTGAATGACAACTTAGGATGTCCGCTCTTGATCGTGAACAGTTTCCGTGTTCCTTACTTCCGTTCAGATTGGTCTGGGCTTTCTCCGCCTCGCTTTCAGTCACTGGACTATCACATCAACCCCAGCTAATGTGACGCTTTCTGAGGACACATTAAGCCAAGGGAATCGAGGAATCAACGTATGTTAGGTAATCACGCATGGATAATATTTGTCCGTACTTCACATTTTTTCTGGAGATTTATCTAAAATCTATATAGCCCACACCTAGGTAAAAACAAATTAATGAGTAAAAATGAACAGTTCTAAAATAGGAACGATCATCAGTGAAATAGTTCCCTTAGATTAATGAGTTTGCCCATCTCTATTCCGGTTTTCAGAATTGTGATCGTATTTTTTTTTAATTCTATAGAACTACTCAAATTTTCTTCATAGAATTCTATAACTATAGCACATTTACCAAGAAATCTCAAAAAGTGTATACTTCTCCAAAGTCGGATGGCAAGTTCACAAGTAGTGAAAGTGAGTTCCTCATTATTGCAATTATCTCATAAGCTATTACTGGCAGACAAAAATGTCATTAGGGTTTTCTGTAGAAGTCCTGAGGAGATATTCAGTGCGGTGACCATTACTTTTTTCGCAAGTTTTGTAATTTTTTTTACAAGAACAAAATTTTCTCAAGTACTATTTTTTTCCGCAGAATTCAGAAGAACTAATCAATTTTGTACAGTGAACTCTAGAGCTATAGCAAATGTAACAAAAACTCTGAAAGAATTCATATTTCTCGAAAGTCGGGCGCTGCTTCATGTGACATGTTTATACCAGGCCTGGTGAAACAGCACTCCGGCCGCGCCTCCGCCTAGCGCTGGGAGCGCAGCGGCGAGTGCGGCCGCCGGTGAGCGGAGAGGAGGAAAGACTGCAGCCGAGCACTCGCGCTGTGGCACACCAAGCAATTTGATAGCAACACTACCTCTGTTAAATTAGCTTAGCAATACTATGGCGTCTACGCACTTGTCCAGAAAAAGAAATAGTGGAGAGGCAACATCAGTCAATGCGAAACGGAAATTGCTTTACTTTTTGAACTGTTACGAACCGGAGAAACACTCACTGGAATGCCATTACAAAACCAGCAACAAAGACGATATGGTGCATATTTTCGGACGTGGGGGAGTGAATACGAGCTGATAAATTTGAATTAAGAGTAAACAGAGTAGTGAAAAACTCTTTTATTCTTGTCATAATCAATTATTTGAATGCATTGAGTCTGTTAATGCAAGGAGAGAATCGTTTATAATACATATAATTTAAAAAGCTGAAACTCTCAAACAAAAACTCATGCAATGGAAAAATTATCTTCACGTTCATGTCATGGAACATTTCTCGGGCGCAGTCATTTGAGGACTAGATATGACTAACTACGTTTCAGTATTTGAAACATTTCACTGTGACCAGAATGAGATTTTCACTCTGCAGCGCAGTGTGCGCACTTGAGAAAGGTTCGCAGGAGAGCTTCTGTAAAGTTAGGAAGGTAGGAGACGAGGTACTGGCAGAAGTAAGGCTGTGGGGACGGGGCGTGAGTCATGCTTGGGTAATTCAGATGGTGTAGCACTTTCCCACGCAAGGCAGAGGTCCCGACTTCGAGTCTCGGTCCTCCACACAGTTTTAATCTGCCAGTAAGTTTCATTTCACTGTGAGTTCTCAAACAGATTCCTATACTTTACACAATTGGAGACCGATTTCGATCTGTCAGTTAGTTCTCGCTTTTGGCTGCTGATGTTCCTCATTAGTTCCAACTTGAGTTGCAACATGTTCAGTGTAGTGCCCGGCACGGCGACCTGTTAATCGAATCCAGGAATTTACAAGACAGTTATAAGATGTTGGCCAACGACCTTGCCACTTTGGTGACACCGGTTCCCGCCAGATCACCGAAGATTAGCGCTGTCGGCCTTGGTTAGCACGTGGATGGGTCACCGTCCGGGTTTTCCGAGCGCTGTTGGCAAGCCGGGTGCACTCAGCCCTTGTGAAGTCAATTAAGGAGCCACTTGATTTAGAAATAGCGGCCCTTGTCATGAAAATTGACAGCGGCCCGCAGAGCGGTGTCCTGACCACTTGCGCCTCCACATCCGCATACAGTGACGCCTATCGGCCGAGGATGACACGGCAGCCGGTCGATATTGTTGGGCCTGTTCGGACGGAACTTTCATAAAATGTTACCCCAAGAGCAATATCTTCGGTTACAGATATAAGTCGCTGCAGTTAATTCAATGCTTGGTACAACATATATTTTTTTTTGGTCAGTTGTGAAACTGACGAAGTTCCTCCAATGTTCGGGTCTAACGATTTTAATCTCCATAGCTCCATGTGTTTCACAGTATCACAAATCATAGTTCTGTATATATTTCATATTTTAAAATTAAAATGTGTATAAATTTACACACAAGTCGGTCTAATGTTAAATGACAGCACAGAAAGTGTTTTGCAGCTCTCCTCATCATATTAGCGCTATTTAATATACGTACATACTTAAGTTCGTAATTGATAGAGTCATTGCTTTGGAAGAAAAATAGAAAGTTGAAAATAAACACTATCCGAAAATCCTGCCTAAGGACATTGCTGCAATATTCGTGTGTTAGAAGTAGTCCCACTGTGTTGCAAACGCGTCTTCCTTATTTGACCACGTATACAGCCTTCCCCACAGAGCCGTTTCATTCATAGGTCTGGTCGTAACAGCGCAGTGACGGGGCAAGCCGGTGCGCTGGGCAGACTTAGGTGCACTCGCGGAGCGTGAGTCTTTGTGATATCATCCTTTGATATTACCTATTTCTGACAGCAACCAAATGATATGTCGCAGAGATAAGACATATTACTCATATGTGGAATGATGTCGATTCAAATCCCCATATGCCCATCCAAACTGAGGTTTTCAGTATTTCCCTTGAAGTAAATGCCAAGTTGTTACCGTTGAAAGGGATTCAGCCGATCTCGTTACCCGTCCTTACCATGCCAGAACTTCTTACATCTTTATTTGTGACAGAGTCGTTCTTGAGTCATATGCCGCTACAACATCGACAGTCTCAGTATGCAAGACCTTAGGTGACGTACTAATTAATTCTAGTGGTTTATACTGAATCTGAAAAGGATAATTACGATAATTATGTTTGTCACAGGCTTAAGAAAGTCCTTTTAAGTATACTGACAGTTTCGTATCTCCCGGCCCAACGCGTTGCTTTTGGTGGCATCAGCGTTACCTTGGAAGTATTAACGTGACAAGTTTTTAAGTCCTGCCACCGTTGCATGCTTTGATCAAAAATTCATAGATGCACTCAGCTGTTTCGAAATATAGGGTTGTTACTTGATTAGATTCTTAGTCTCTGAAACGACTTTAGGGAGTAAATTTACACGATGGCTTGATTCTTTTATGCACACCATTGTATTCACCACTAATGACGATGCTCTGCCGTAGTGTAGATCGAAGAATCGGCTTCTATACATTCATTTAAATGATGCTTAAAGCATAATGCAGACCAATCTTTGACTTGGTGAATGATATACATGATTCGCATATCTTAACATCAGAATGACTTTCAAAATAATGTCTCGTTATTTTGACGTAGTGTAATTTTTCCAGTTTTCCGTAACATTTTAATTTTTGCTCAATTTTTTTCCTTTTTATTCTTTCCAGAGGTATTTTATGTTCGCAGGCATTGCCCTTATAGTGGCAGTTTAATTCTGACCTTGTTGTTGTCGGTAGTCTCTTTCCTTAATTATGCGGTGATACTTTTCCGAGCCTCCTCTTAAGAGTGAACAACATGTCGTGAAGCGCCGCAGTCTTCAACAGTAAAAGGAGTCCCTGCAAACGCCCAGGCTGTTGCTTATCAACAGTTTCATACGAGACGACTGGCGAGCAACATGAATGTTTCACCTCCATGAAGCAAAACCTTAAGAAACTCTTTGAAATGTAGTACAAGCGCGGAGCAACGATAGCAGACACAAGGTACGCCATCAACAAATATCGAACTTTGCCAATCTGTTCCACCCAAAACACAGTGCACCTTTCTTCGGACGCGTGACATAGATTCTCACAGGTACGTATGTTTAATGAACATGGAGGTTTTCGACGGTGGAACTATATTCACAGTTATTTGATATTGCAAACCAGTGATCCAGATTGCGGGCCGCGGTGGTCTAGCGGTTCTAGGCGCTCAGTCCGGAACCGCGTGGCTGCTACGGTCGCAGGTTCGAATCCTGCCTCGGGCATGGATGTGTGTGATGTCCTTAGGTTAGTTAGGTTTAAGTAGTTCTAAGTTCTAGGGGACTGATGACCACAGATGTTAAGTCCCATAGTGCTCAGAGCCATTTTGATCCAGATTGTTTACCAGAGTTTATCTGAGGCAGTTTGAGTCAAGTGGTCCCAGAATTCCTTCCCCCGTTTTCTGTGCACATATCACTAGAAATAATACATTTTCATAAGACTTTCTAGTGCATTATGGATGAATTTCAAGAATTCGACTGTGTGTTCGTCAGAAAATTATTTAGTGTTTTACTTTACATACTAATCTGACACAACAAGAATCCATCGTTTAAGAACATTGTCGGAGCAATAAGTCGGAAGGCGGTCCATGATTTCGGACTGATATTCATTTGTTTCCGTCGCTACCAACTATAGCTATCAATATTGTATGCAAAGAGTCTTTTCATTGAATGTACCAATAAACTTAAATCATTTTGTATTCAATTTCATATAACAGTGCTGTGAGCCTTAACTCCACGTCTTACGTCTGAGTTCGTTTACGAGTACAAAGACACAATGAACGTAGCATTGTAGGCTACCTAAAGTAGACTAAATGATTATAATTTCTTTCCTTCAGAATGATTTTCAATACCAACCTTGATTTCAATTAAAACCTTCACTTAACTGATGGATTTAACTATGTTCTCCAGTGTCGACCTACCGAATTCATGTGTCTGCATTGCTTGTTTCGCTCCTTGTCTCAGGTCATAGTGATTCAGCACTCGTCCATTGTAATCAGGCTTAGCCTGGCAAGCTGACACGTTTCCGATGCTGCCTCTGTGCAGAGAGTTTTTGAACGGACGGGAGCAGTCGCCGAACGCAGCGGGCAGCGAATTTTGTCATGTTTAAAACGTCTTGCGAGATGCTGAAAACCGCTCCAAAACTAATTTTTATTTTTCCCAACATCACCTCGGTTGGGATAAAATGATAATTAAATCAAGACCCTAAGCTGCCGACAGGCGTTGGTATACATCAACGGGGACAGTTGAAAATGTATGCCCCGACCGGGACTCGGACCCGTGATTTTCTGCTTGCATGGCAGACGCTCTATCCATCTTTTTTTCCCGGTATTGTTCGTTGCATTTGGTCTGGGCGGACGAGAGGGCGAGCAGCCCTCTGACCGAACACACTGAGCTACCATGCCGGCATCTGAAAATGGTTCAAATGGCTCTGAGCACTATGGGACTCAACTGCTGAGGTCATTAGTCCCCTAGAACTTAGAACTGGTTAAACCTAACTAACCTAAGGACATCACAAACATCCATGCCCGAGGCAGGATTCGAACCTGCGACCGTAGCGGTCTTGCGGTTCCAGACTGCAGCGCCTTTAACCGCACGGCCACTTCGGCCGCCGGCATCTGAGCCACCTAGGGCACAGAGTATAGTGCGATTGGCGGCCGGTGTGGCCGAGCGGTTCTAGGCGCTTCAGTTTGGAACCGTTCGACCGCTACGGTCGCAGGTTCGAATCCTGCCTCGGGTATGGATGTGTGTGATGTCCTTAGGTTAGTTAGGTTTAAGTAGTTCTAAGTTCTAGGGGACTGATGACCTCAGATGTTAAGTCCCATAGTGCTCAGAGCCATTTGAACCATTTTTCGATAGTGCAACTGCAGGTATTTATCCCTTGCACGCTCCTCGTGTGACCCACATTCCCAACTTAACGTCCACACACTACATTCGTAGTGCCCCTGCCCATTACACTCATTACTCGCGGCAGACAATCTTACCGAGTCCCGTAAGAGTTCGGGGAATGCGTGTGCGTCCAGGATAGAAGAAGAAGGTCAATGGCCGGTTAGCCTTAAGTATATGAAGATCGGACATGTCCGAAAGAACAGATACCATTTTCATATTAGGTTGGGATAAGTCGGTCTTCGAGGACTAGGCTCTCCTCCTCTCTTGCCCTTCCCCGTTCTTTACAGAAGGATGGTCTGCCATATCTTTCTTCGTCATTCAGACTTTTTTATCCATATTGGAAGCGTCTGAGCTAGGTAAACATATTGTCATACGATTGTGCGTCGTTGCCGTACACTTGACCAACTCAGCGTGAGTTGCTAAATCAGTGTTCCCTCCGCAAATGCAAAAACCGATTACTTCATTTTATCTATGGGCTGAGGCATTTTATTTTGGCTGATCCAGCGGCATGCTACGGTACTGTGGCACAGGGATTTAAGTGCGGAACTGAACTGCAGACGTATTCTTATAAAAAATAATAATCACAAGATCACTTTTTTGAGATGATAATTAAAACTTTATGAATATCCTTCGTAAATGGAGGTGCTTGAGTAAAAGGAATGGCTTGTTGCAGAAAAACGATTTGGTAGCAGCGCTAAAACTACGTTAATGCTACAATCAGTGTTAAAATTCATTTATATATTTCAAATTTAATCATTGTACATGATTAGAGAAGGGTTTTCACCAACTATATGCAGTCGAATAGGTTGGAAGTTAGTTTACTACAAGCTGATGGCCAACATCAGTAGTGGACGGACTGCGAAAACCGTGTGGAGAGGCAAGATGTCGTCCGCCAGAGCAGGACTCGTGGGTGAGAGTTCCTGAGGCAGCCTGTCGCTCGCAGCCAGCTCTCGATTGCGGCTCTGTTGTTGTCCCGAGTGCCTACGGAGAGGAGTTAGCGACTCCCGGTCGGTCTGGAGTGGCTACTGCCGCGCTGAACTGCCAGCATTCTGCGTAGAACAGGCGCCTGCTGTGAGGAGGCGTGCTCACGAAGCCTTGATGACGAATGAGAATGAGCAGGGTAACGTGGGTGAAAGAGACTGAACACGTTGTACACTTTCTTGTCAAGTCCCCGACGTGTGACGTAGCTGTTCACTATGACAATTGGTATCCATTAACACAGTGGTGCTATGAGGCAATGAAAGTATGCTGGCAGAAATTCCACTTACTAGGAAGCGGTTTATCCAAGATGCAAAAACTTTCGATTACCTAATGTCTGCCTAATAGCAGCAGCGTTTGAAACCGTGAATGTCGTTCCTGTGAGAGAGTTCTCTGGTGGTACTAAAGTGAATGAACGTCACAGAAACTTCAGAGCTCCTCGTGGCATTGATATATGAGGTGGACGTCGACTGTGTACGCCTATTCAAGTGAGTCACTATCGGCACAGCGAGACAGCTCACCGTCAAAATAAAGCCAGCGGGAAACTGTTCTACACTGCTCGACAGTAAATCAGCATACCCTGAAGGCGGGATGCTACATGCCGCGCGAACCGTGGCAAGGCGCCCTAGACACGGCGGGATGTTCGATAGATGGCCTGGTTTGCACGTTTTCCCTATCTCATACCTATTGAAAACATCATGAATTGGGGATTGGTGAGAGACTAGGAAGTTAGGATCTGCCAGCCATTACGACTTATGTTTCTGGAACAGAGCAGAAACAGAAGAGTCTGTCATCCAAGCTCTGTTTAAAAGAAGTTCAGCATGATAAAGCTACTTCTGCTGCAAAGGTGTCAGCTCTGTGTAGTAAATTTCGCACTCAAATAACCTACAAATTTATTCTTATATACTTCCTGCTACATTGTACAACCACAATAATTTCTTACCCCACCTGGTGTTTCGCCTTTAGTGCCCAGCGGTGTTCTTTGACATGTGATCATTTCTCCTTATTAACAAAACCTAAAACCGCATTTTCTTGCTGCAATGTATTTTATTTCTAGCAGACGTCTTTCGCCTTTCACGTTAAGGAATCTTCAGTGAAATCTAGAAGAATACATGTAGATTAAAAACGGACGTGAACTGTCTTATAATCTACAAATCTCGCATATCATTCTAGACACCATTGAAGATGGCTTAAAGCAAAAGGCAAAACGCGTTTCGAAGAAATGAAATTCATTGCAGAAAGAAAATACGGTTTTTATTTACAAGACATATATTTCTGTGCTTGCTGCGGATAATGGCTACGCAAGCAAACAATGGCTACTGTTCGAGAATGCATAGGATAGGAGGGGGGAAAGCCCCGCGTGGGTCAAATACTCGCATAGGGTTCTTCAATTGACTGCCATAGATTCAGATGACCACCATTTGGCAGGTTTGACTTATTGTAACTTATTGCGCCATGAAAGCTTGTCCCGGCAGGTCGTTCCAGACGTGGCAAAATGAGATTAATCCTTTTTGTCCTACTTACGTGTAACTTTTCTAATGTTTTACTTGAACGTAATTTAATGTAAGGTTTGAAAAGAAGAACAAACATATTACTCGTTGACATTACTGCATTTAAGCTTCACTGTCGCGTCGAAATAGTAGTTCTAGTTGCTTTCCAAAACCAACAGTGGCGCATTTGTTTGGCGAAATGGAGCAAATCCTCGCTGATCAATGTGAAGGCAATTCTTCAATAATAACGACGACAAAAGATGACATTCAGCACGAACTGTCCCTGAGATTTTTCTCACATGAAGATATAATTCCGCTGTCAAAATTAAAATTTAGGAAACGTTTCTGCCAAAATATCAAAATCTGTGCTTCTAACGTCCACACCTAATAAAGAATGAATGAAAGAAGCATAACTGGGAAAAGAAGAACTTGTTGCTGAGGAAGAAGGACGTCTCTAAGAATGAAATGAGCGTGCTATAGAAACCAAACGCTATAAGCTAGATTTCATTATATCAATAAAAAAAGAAAGAAAAAACGTTAAATAGCCAGTTGATTATTCTTCAGAGTCAGATTGAGACTTCTCACAATGTGACAGTAGCTTAGATATAGGTATGGACTTCGTATGTGGCGTAAAAGTAATCGAAGAAGGAGAAGAAGAAAGATAAACGTGGAACTTCAAAGAAGAATCAGAGGACCTAATGGAGTTTGCCAGGTACATAGACAGCTTACACTGAGTTCTCCCAGGTTACCATACGAACCCTTCTTTCGTGAAGAAGAAAGTATTATTTTTGAACAAGTGTTTTTAAGCATTATGTTCAAATGTACGAAACATTTCAGTTGAATGTTGTTTTAGGTAACTTGGCTACAATACAACAACACTACAAAGAGTTACTTCAAATGTTTTTATCATGCAGTTACAAATTTTTATCCATGTTTATCTCAAATCGGGCAAAGACACGCACTGCGCGCCTTTACCCCACTTCGTGGGGCAAAACCCCGCAATTTTTAACTCAATTGAAAATTTCTATGTAATTAATAATCAGACAGTGCTGGAATTTGGATGCATTATAGGTAACAATCCAACCTGTGGCTTCAATTTGAAATCGTCATAAAACCTACCCCTCACCGACCACAACATTACAATAACTGAAAATTGCGGGGCTTTCAAAAATGGTTCAAATGGCTCTGAGCACTATGGGACTTAACATCTGTGGTCATCAGTCCCACAGAACTTAGAACTACTTAAACCTAACTAACCTATGGACATCACACACATCCGAGGTAGGATTCGAACCTGCGACCGTAGCGGTCACGCGGTTCCAGACTAAAGCGCCTAGAACCGCACGGCCACACTGGCCGGCTGCGGGGCTTTACTCCACCTACCGTAGTAGTGTTCTCTCCATGGGATGCACGTTTACACTTGTTACTCTTAACTGATATTTATTTTATTTATTATTTTTTATTCATTTGATGCCATTTACAAATGACCTGCCACCTTCTTACTAAGACAGATCGTACTTTCACAACAAGAAACTGTACGTGTACAGAATGTGAAATTTATTTGTAACTTCTTATTTTTAATAAGGATTGGTAATATTGCAGCTTTAAATACTTACAGACCTAAAAGTAATTAAGAAATGAAAATCCTAAAAATTAACGATCAAAGAACAGAAGATACAAATTAGGAAGACAGAGAAGAGCTTATTACACGTCATAACTTTAAGAAATAAAATAAATTCCGAAAAATTTTCAAAAATGAACAAGATTCTTGCATTTAAGCAGGAAAAATAAAAGTTAATAATCATTGGTGAAATTGACAAAATTTCGGAAAATCAAATATGAATCATAACTATATTTTTAGGAAAAATAAAAACAGAAGTTAGGGAAGATGACAGTGGAAGAATGTCGCTTCACCAACAGTGTATGACGATGAGTGTGTTGGAATTCTCCACCAAGCCGCCGGCCGCCAATAACAGCTCTTCATCTACATGTAACATCCACTCTAGATTTACTAACAACAAAAACTTAACCTCTATGTTGTCAGTATGCTGTTTTTTCTGCTTTTTTTAGCTATTGTGTTGTCTGTTTAGGATATTTCTTCATTTCCATTTACGGTCGTATCGGGATCAGTATGATCACCTGAATCCATGTCTGAATTAATGCTGTTTTTCATCCTGTGGATTCTACATCTTCATCTACATCCATACTCCGCAAGCCACCTGACGGTGTGTGGCGGAGGGTACCTTGAGTACCCTTATCGGTTCTCCCTGCTATTCCAGTCTCGTATTGTTCGTGGAAAGAAAGATTATCGGAATGCCTCTGTGTGGGCTCTAATCTCTCCGATTTTATCCTCATGATCTCTTCGCGAGATATACGTAGGAGGGAGTAATATACTGCTTGACTCCTCGGTGAAGGTACGTTCTCGAAACTTCAACAAAAGCCCGTACCGAGCTACTGAGCGTCGCTCCTGCAGAGTCTTCCACTGGAGTTTACCTATCATCTCCGTAACGCTTTCGCGATTACTAAACGATCCTGTAACGAAGTGCGCTGCTCTCCGTTGGGTCTTCTCTATGTCTTCTATCAACCGTATCTAGTACGGATCCCACACTGGTGAGCAATATTCAAGTAGTGGGAAAACAAGTGTGCTGTAACCTATTTCCTTTGTATTCGGAGTGCATCTCCTTAGGATTCTTCCAATGAATCTGTCTGGCATCTGCTTTACCGATGATCAACTCTATATGATCATTCCATTTTAAATCACTCCTAATGCGTACTCCCAGATAATTTATGGAATCAACTGCTTCCAGTTGCTGACCTGCTATATTGTAGCTTAATGATGAAGGATCTTTCTTTCTATGTATTCGTAGCACATTACACTTGTCTACATTGCGATTCAATTGCCATTCCCTGCACAATGCGTCAACTCGTTGCAGATCCTCCTGCATGTCAGTCAATGTTCCACTGTTAGAACCTCTCGATAAACTACAGCATCATCCGCAAAAAGTCTCAGTGAACTTTCGATGTTATCCACGACGTCATTTATATATATTGTGAATAGCAACGGTGCTACGATGCTCCCCTGCGGCACACCTGAAATCACTCTTACTTCGAAAGACTTCTCTCCATTGAGAATGACATGCTGCGTTCTGTTATCTAGGAACTCTTCAATCCAATCACACAATTGGTCTGATAGTCCATATGCTCTTACTTTGTTCATTAAACGACTGTGGGGAACTGTATCGAACGCCATGCGGACGTCAAGAAACACGGCATCTACATGGGATGTCTATGGCCCTCCGAGTCTCGTGGACGAATAGCGTGAGCTAGGTTTCACACGATCGTATTTTTCGAAACCCATGCTGAATCCTACAGAGTAGATTTCTAGTCTCCAGAAAAGTCATTATATTCGAACAAAATACGTGTTCCAAAATTCTACAACTGATCGACGTTAAAGATATAGGTCTATAGTTCTGCACATCTGTTCGACATCCCTTCTTGAAAACGGGGATGATCTGTGCCCTTTTCCAATCCTTTGGTACGCTACGCTCCTCTAGAGACCTACCGACATCGCTGCAAGAAGGGGGGCAAGTTCCTTCGCGTACTCTGTGTAAAATCGAACTGGTATCCCATCAGGTCCAGCGGCCTTCCCTCTTTTGAGCGATTTCAATTGTTTTTCTATCCCTCTGTCATCTATTTCGATATCTACCATTTTGTCATCTGTGCGACAATCTAGAGAAGGAACTACAGTGCAGTCTTCCTCTGTGAAACAGCTTTGGAAAAAGACATTAATACACTCCTGGAAATTGAAATAAGAACACCGTGAATTCATTGTCCCAGGAAGGGGAAACTTTATTGACAGATTCCTGGGGTCAGATACATCACATGATCACACTGACAGAACCACAGGCACATAGACACAGGCAACAGAGCATGCACAATGTCGGCACTAGTACAGTGTATATCCACCTTTCGCAGCAATGCAGGCTGCTATTCTCCCATGGAGACGATCGTAGAGTTGCTGGATGTAGTCCTGTGGAACGGCTTGCCGTGCCATTTCCACCTGGCGCCTCAGTTGGACCAGCGTTCGTGCTGGACGTGCAGACCGCGTGAGACGACGCTTCATCCAGTCCCAAACATGCTCAATGGGAGACAGATCCGGAGATCTTGCTGGCCAGGGTAGTTGACTTACACCTTCTAGAGCACGTTGGGTGGCACGGGATACGTGCGGACGTGCATTGTCCTGTTGGAACAGCAAGTTCCCTTGCCGGTCTAGGAATGGTAGAACCATGGGTTCGATGACGGTTTGGATGTACCGTGCACTATTCAGTGTCCCCTCGACGATCACCAGTGGTGTACGGCCAGCGTAGGAGATCGCTCCCGACACCATGATGCCGGGTGTTGGCCCTGTGTGCCTCGGTCGTATGCAGTCCTGATTGTGGCGCTCACCTGCACGGCGCCAAACACGCATACGACCATCATTGGCACCAAGGCAGAAGCGACTCTCATCGCTGAAAACAACACGTCTCCATTCGTCCCTCCATTCACGCCTGTCGCGACACCACTGGAGGCGGGCTGCACGATGTTGGGGCGTGAGTGGAAGACGGCCTAACGGTGTGCGGGACCGTAGCCCAGCTTCATGGAGACGGTTGCGAATGGTCCTCGCCGATACCCCAGGAGCAACAGTGTCCCTGATTTGCTGGGAAGTGGCGGTGCGGTCCCCTACGGCACTGCGTAGGATCCTATGGTCTTGGCGTGCATCCGTGCGTCGCTGCGGTCCGGTCCCAGGTCGACGGGCACGTGCACCTTCCGCCGACCACTGGCGACAACATCGATGTACTGTGGAGACCTCACGCCCCACGTGTTGAGCAATTAGGCGGTACGTCCACCCGGCCTCCCGCATGCCCACTATACGCCCTCGCTCAAAGTCCGTCAACTGCACATACGGTTCACGTCCACGCTGTCGCGGCATGCTACCAGTGTTAAAGACTGCGATGGAGCTCCGTATGCCACGGCAAACTGGCTGACACTGACGGCGGCGGTGCACAAATGCTGCGCCGCTAGCGCCATTCGACGGCCAACACCGCGGTTCCTGGTGTGTCCGCTGTGCCGTGCGTGTGATCATTGCTTGTACAGCCCTCTCGCAGTGTCCGGAGCAAGTATGGTGGGTCTGACACGCCAGTGTCAATGTGTTCTTTTTTCCATTTCCAGGAGTGTATTTCGGCCTTTAGTCTGTCATCCTCTGTTTCAGTACCATTTTGGTCAGAGAGTGTCTGGACATTTTGTTTTGATCCACCTACCGCTTTGTCATAAGACCAAAATTTCTTAGGATTTTCTGCCAAGTCAGTACATAGAACTTTACTTTGGAATTCATTGAAAGCCTCTCGCATAGCCCACCTCACACTACATTTCGCTTCGCGTAATTTTTGTTTGTCTGCAAGGCTTTGACTAAGTTTATGTGTATTGTGAAGTTCCCTTTGCTTCCGCAGCAGTTTTCTAACTCGGTTGTTGTACCACGGTTGTTTCCATCTTATCTTTGCATATAGGCTCGTTGTCTGACTCGGACATACTCTCTATAGGTCACTTTGGATATTTCGTCTGTGAGTATTATTAACATGGTCCACTGGTCTTCGCCCCTGAGAACTGTGTGTTTGGTAACTTGAATATTTTTGTGGTTTAAGTGCAATGTGCGGCTAATGTTGGTATAATGTCAGCACAAAAAGATATGGGTTATGGAGAGCCTTTTTTCCCCAGGTGCATGTTTGTATCTGCCTCAGACTCACGGGGTGTGCGTGGGATAAGGGCAGTGTTCTGCTAAGAAGTGGTCCATACTGCTTCTGGGCTCAAAGTGTTTGAGTTTTAGTCTCTCCCTTACATTGGGAAAGAACTTTCGTAGTCTGCAGCCTTTATCACTTGTCTCCCATTCGCCTTCCCAGGCATCTACCCTTCAATTTTTTAATTGGCCTCTCGTGTCAATTGGTACTACAGTTATCTTTCGGACCTGGTCGTGCCTTCCCTCCTTAAGCCAGTATACAGGCGCTCTACATCTTACTGTAATGTCTACTGGGTAGATTCCGAGCACCACACATAGTGATTCCACTGACGTGTGCCGAAAGCTCGCGGTAGTCTAATAAGCCGCTTCTGTGTCTTCGTCTGACGAAGGTCTGGTTTGTTGATAGGTTCAACCCGTGAGCCCATGTGATGACGGCGAAGTTACGTATCGACTCGAAGAGAGTAGAAAGATAACTGACAACCGGCGTTTAAATTGTTCTGAATTTAGTCTTGCCAGTTGTGTGGCATTTTTTCTGCTTTGTTTTTGACAATGCGCATGTCTTCACGGAAATTTTGTTTTCGCCTATGTGTACCACAAGACAGCGTGTGGTGACTGACCGTTTAATGTTTGCGTCCCCTGTTTCAACACTGGGATTTCTCTGGAGAGACTATTTCCGGAAAATTCATATTGTTTTGCTATCGGCTATCTTGAGTTTGTTGTTGTGACACCATGGTGTTATTGTTTTGAGTGTTCCATTTGCTCTTTCTTCTAGCTGGGACCTACCGTTAGCAGACACTACGAGTAAAAGGTCGTCTGCGTATGTGGCAACCCCACCTGTCGTTATTTTTCCCTGCAATAATTGCACTAGGGTTTCAGTAGTGATGTTGCAGAAGATGGAACCACAGATCGACAATTGATGGCAGCCTTTCGTAATCAGTTTGATTATTTTTTGGCCGTCCATCTGTCATTCAACCACACTATTCTTACAGTAGTCTGGTTGACTGTTGTATGTTGTTTCGGGTACCTCCAGTTGTCTGAGTCTCTTGAACACTGCGGGACACCAGAGAATATCGAAGAAACCCGCAATGTCGATCATTTTCCCTTGTGTTGTTGGAAAATTGTAACTCATGGTTGATGGCATCATCAATCGACTTTTCCTCTTTGAAGCCGAACTGGTTATTGGCTTAGGCTATGGAGAGCTTTGTGCGCCTGTAAACGCACTCAAGAATTTTTCCTGGACCTTGGGAAGTGTGTGTATGAGAGTTATAGGCCTATATGACTTGGAATATGATGGAACCCACGTCAGCTGCCTTCTTTATTACGACTGCCTTGGAGACCTTCTAAACTGTGAGCACTAGATACAGCCGTAGAGCGTCGTTTAACAGACTTGTAAGGAATGGGGTGCGATGGACACCTCTTCGTGAGCGAAAGGACAGGTGACTGTGGAAGGACAAGTGACTGCGGAAGTGTTGTGTGGTCCGTTCAGTTCCTCTCGCAGTGTTGCTGGTTACTGTATCTCAGTGTTGACGATGTTAGTAGATAGGAGTTTGTGCAGCAGGAATTGTGCTGTTTATCTCCATCTCTTTGTCATCGCGCCGTCATTCTGTCTTAGCGTTCCAAGAACCAGTGGGTTCTTTATTTTTTCAGTAGTTATTTTGTATGATTCCCCCCATATGTTTGTCTGTATTTGAGGTGCCACATGTTTGTCACAGTGTTGCTTACGTGTTTTGAACAATTCGTTTTTGTGTTGGTCTTTCAGAAGCCTATATGCTTCCAGTCTTCTTTGTCTAACTTTGTCTGCTATAGACTGTTAGTATAGTCGTCTCGCTCTTCGGATTTCTTATTTTAGTCTAGTCAGTTTATTTTTCCATGATA
This sequence comes from Schistocerca piceifrons, assembly GCF_021461385.2. Lineage (NCBI taxonomy): Eukaryota > Metazoa > Arthropoda > Insecta > Orthoptera > Acrididae > Schistocerca > Schistocerca piceifrons. The sequence continues at coordinate 360,013,620 of NC_060139.1, read as the reverse complement.
TTTGTGTGCGTTTTGTGTTCTCTGTTTTTGGTATGGATGTATTCTATGCTTTTGTGATGAGATCGGCAATCATGTGTGCCTTGAAGTCAATGCTTTCGTCGATGGTTTCAAGGATTCGATATTGTACTATTCCTCTTAGTCTCTCGCTATCAGCTTTGTGAAATAGTAAGTGTCGGGTGTGTACTGTGTTGGTTGTGTTGTTTTGTCTTGTTAGTCTGAAAGTGATCGCGTTGTGTTCACTGACAGTAATGTGGTCGTGTACTTTCCAGTCCGTTATGCGTTCTCTAGCAGTGTTATTTATGAGCGTGGTGTCCACATTACTTTTCGATCCGTCATGTCCGCTGTGCGTCGGGATGTTCCCTTCTACGTCATCGACGTGTAGTGGCATTTCCTTTCTGACGTCGTTTATTATGAGTACTCTGTCGTCTGTTGTGTTGGAATTTCGCAGGGTGGACCTGGCGTTTATGTCCGAACGTATGAGTACCTTCTTACCTTGTGCGTATTCGGCTATTAGCTTTATATAATTTGTGTAGGCGATATCGAATGACTGTATTCGGCATACAGAGAAGCAGTTATTCATGAATCTCCTAGTTATGAAAGTTTAGTTGTTACCATGTTCATTAGATAAGTCGGTTACTGCTGCCATGCTGTCCTGAGCACCGGTTATGGTCATCACATTTGTCAGAAAGCATGTCAGTTGGCCTTGGTTGGTGTACGGCTCTTGTAGACACAGTATATCTACGTTTAGGTATTTAACTGTTTTGGGCAGTTGAGGTTCAACTTGCTTGCTCCTCGTTGAATGTTCATAAGTGATTCTATGGGTGTGTAACGTGAACGTAGTATTGGTTGCCAGTTTGAGCACGGTCGAAGTACGGCCGTCCTTGTGTCCTGACGTGGTCGGCGTAAATCTTATCCATTCAAATGGTTCTTCTCTTCGTATGCATACCTGCATCATTAAGTCCAACAACTGGTCAATGTCGGCTGGTATGGTTTCCGTCTTAAGGATGATTCTGTCTGTTGGCTCCGTAGCTGGAAAACAGACGGAGTCACCCTTTGGATGCTGGTGCCCAAGCAGCACTCTTCGAGCTGTCTGTAAAATTTCCTTACCTTCTAATCTACTTAACTTAATCTTAAATTCTAAGTCACTATAATTAAAGACATTTTTCGCAGTGATGGGCATTGCTTTTGTGGTACAAAATTCCATCGGGCTGGTGCTGGGTGAAGGCATCTCTGGACAGAGATGGTTGTTTTTGCAATGGCGCCTCTGGTGGCTGGTGCGTTGGATCTCGTGGAGACTCACTGGGACGTAGGTGTGGCATCGGGTGATGTGCTGAGGTTGTCGTTTTGTGGCGTGTGATTTCCGTCTTGGTTTTACTGGTGTTACGGTACCAGTTCTTACACTGGGAGTAGGTTTCTTCTGATTCGGTTTGTTGTAGTACGATTGTTTTTTTTCTTTATCTTATGGGACTAAACTGCGTAGGTCATCGGTCCCTGGGCTTACACACTACTTAATCTAACTTAAACTAACTTACGCTAAGGACGATACACTCACCCATGCCCGAGGGAGGACTTGAACCTCCGACGGGGGAAGCCACGCATACCGTGACAAGGCGCCCGAGACCGCGCGGCTACCCCGCGCGGCGTTGTACGATTAAGAACTGAATGTTAGTGAGGGTTTATTGCTTTCCTCTTTGCTGGCATTGGTGGATTGTGTAGTGGCTGATTGTCCTGCGGGGGAGTACCGATTATTGTTGCGATGTTTCCACCTGTTGGTGTGTTTTGATTATGTATGTTACATAGTGTCTATTACACACCTGTAATCATCATTTTCGTTTTCATCGACACTTACTTCGTTGTCATAATGTATTATCTTTTTTATGTTCGTAGTCTCTGTTTGTGATTTTGGTAACGGTAGCGTTTCATGCCTGTGTGTTTTTATGTCTATGTCTCCTTTGTCTACCGTCCGTTGCTCGCCAGTTTTGTTGTTGTTGCATTCTATAATAAGTCGTTTGGTCAAAATGCTTCGTATTGTTATCCCCAGGTTCAATAGTCCGCCTGATACAAAGGCACAGGCTTCATGTAGCGCTCACACTTGATTGTATCGTATTTACTTCCCTTGTCAAAAATGGCTCTGAGCACTAAGGGACTTAACGTCAGAGGTCATCAGTCCGCTAGAACTTAGAACTACTTAAACCTAACTAACCTAAGGGCATCACACACATCCATGCCCGAGGCAGTATTCGATCCTGCGACCGTAGCGGTCGCACGGTACCAGACTGAAGCGTCCAGAACCGCTCGGCCACACCGGCCGGCTTACTTCCCTTGTCACTAGATGTTTCTAGTTGTGTGTGGTTTTCGATACTTGTGTATTTTGTGCTTTGTCTTGTGATGGGTCTAGTGTTTGGATTGTCTATTCTCGAGGTTGTTGTTGATACGGTGATATAGTTTTCGCCGGTATTTGAGTGTTCTGGGTCATTTATTAACTCGTCCTCGAATTCCTCTGTTCTTGGGATTAACGAGGTCTGAAAGTTAATCCAGTAGAACATATGTTTTTTTATTGGTTTTGCTACCTCGTTATGTACCGATCCATTTAAGATCATATTGTCATATACTCTACTGTATTTTGGAAATTGGAAATTTGTGGTAAGATCTTACGGTACCTAACTGCTGAGGTCATGGGTCCCTAAGCTTAACCACTATTTAATCTAACTTAAACTAACTTACGCTAAGGACAACACACACACCCATGCCCGAGGGTGGAGTCAAACCTCCGACGGGGTAAGCCACGCGAACCGTGACAAGACGCCCTAAACCGCGCGTCCATTGTATTCGGATAACAGTGCGCTAGTGTAATAGTGCGGGGATATCATCATAAATGTATGTCCTGTCCAGTAGTAGGTCCAGCTGACGGTGCCATGAGATGGCAAGCTGGAAGTTTCTGCTTCTGGTTTGGTGGAGGGATGTTTGTGCTTTCTTGTAGTAGTGTCGGGTACATTATTATTCGTAATGTCGTTTACTCTGTACTGATTAATTACCATAACCAGTAATGTCTATGATCCTGTGTCGTAACCGTCTGTATGTCTGGCACTCTCCTCCTTTTGACTTATTACACTGTCTTTTCCTGTTTCTACATGTCCTGCGCTAGGACTTTTTACTGTCGGCTCGGCTACATTTAGCGCATAGAGCCTCTTGGTTTCTACATGTTTTGGCCGAATGACCACAGCCGCAACACTTATAACATCGACTCACAACGGTGAAGTCTTTGACATTAAGTGACTCGAAGTCAAGTTATACCACTTATTTTTTGGCGGGGTATCTATAATGTTTTGGTGTCACGCCTCAAGAACCTGATGGTTCAGATATAGGGTTTAAATATATACATGAAAATAAATTATAGAAATGGAGGCATGGAAATCAAATATTTAGAAGACAAAGGGGAATCTGTACCACGAACTGACCCTGTCTCTTTCCTCTGATAATATCATTGGGGGTGTAGCTAAATTGGCTATGTAGTTGGTTACTTAATCAACGAGTATTGTGATACTTCAAGGGAAACGTAAAAAGAAACGTGTGCCTGTTTGCTTTCCGGGTAAAGCCTGCGTTCTATTTGGTGACTGATGCCGGTACCTTCCACCGACGCCCACTATAACCGCACAGCAGCTTCCCTTTTTGTGGCGAGCTTTGGAGAATTCTTTTCTCAGATATAACATTTACGCAGGCTGCGCTGGAGGGAAGACCTACTACATTTCTGTGAATGCGGGTATTTCTTTCTACGTTTAATTTGAGCATTTCTTTCTGTTTCCACGTACCCTATAACAATAGCTGGTTTACTTTCCAAGATCTCCGTTTCAAATCATGCAGATATTTTTGTCATACCTCAGACATAGCAGTCGTGAATTTTTGTGCTGTTGTCTTACGTTTACTTATTGGTCTGTAGCAGCGAGATGTGAATATGAACTCTGGCAACTGGTGCTGTTATTTGTTTCCAAACTTTTTAAACACTTACGAAGTGCGTATTAGGAACTCACAAAATAATAATTGTCCTCTTCGGGGCAATAATACTCTCATTGCAAAAAAGTTTTTTTTAAAGAAACAGAAAATTGCACCTGCCAAGTTAGGATTCTAGATCCTAACGAAGTTGGCTATCTATACATAGCTTCCAACGTTTCTGGAGGTCTTGCAAACAAGCAGGGACATTTGTCACAGCCCGTTGGATGTCTGCGGTATCTTGCTGAAGCTTTCCTTTCAGTCGCCCTTTCACTCGCGGAAAAAAGAAAAAAATTGCAAGACGAGAGGTCGAGTGAATACGTAGGATGGCAATAACAGAATGTCTGGCTAGATACCCGGTAACAGATAATGCAGTATGGGGTCTTGCATTGTCACGCACTAAGAAGCACTCCTGAGAATGCCACAAATCAGGGTAATGACGTCGAATTGCTTGTCGCAAATGTTTCAAGACTTCGATGTAAAGAGTTTAGTTCACTGATTGACCTGAGAACAAACTCATGTGAACTAATGCTTTACTATAAGAGAATGTAATCAACGATATCTTTGCTTTCGAAGGTAGACGTTTGACTATTTTTGAGACTGGTGATGCGGCACGCCGGCCGGGGTGGCCGATCGGTTCTAGGCGCTACAGTCTGGAACCGCGCGACCGCTACGGTCGCAGGATCGAATCCTGCCTCGGGCATGGATGTGTGTGCTGTCCTTAGGTTGGTTAGGTTTAAGTAGTTCTAAGTCCTAGGGGACTGATGACCTCAGACGTTAAGTCCCAAAGTGCTCAGAGCCATCTGATCCATTTTTTGATGTGGCACTCCGCCACTCAGAACTTTGAGCTTCGTGTGAAGGTCATACTGTCATATTGGTAGCACCAGTTTTCATCCCCAGCAATAATCTTATATAGAAATGTGAGACTGCGTCTGGTTCCATGCACTAGTTCAGCAAAAATTCTTCTTTCTTCCACTTTCTTTTCATCGTTAGTGTGTGAGGGGCGAGTTTTGGATTAAGATTCCGTTTCCCTATGTCTTCGCGTAAAATATTATGACGCACATCACGATTTAAATTAAGATTTTGTGATACGTCATGCACAGTTACATGATGATCTTCTTGCAATAACTGCTCTACACTCTTCACGTTTGCATCGGTATGTAGACTGGCGACCAACTCTTGGATCGTCTTGTACTGAATCTCTGTGTTCACGAAACCTTTTGTGCCACTCGAAAATTCAGATCACTGGAAGTGCCTCACCTGCATATCCTCGTCCGCATTTCACTATGGGTTTCCTGGACTTAAGGCAGAACTTAATGCTCAGTCTTTGCCCACAATCAGCGTCCATCGTTTCACTGTAACTAATAGGCCAAGAATCCAAACAGTATATTGCTAAGCAAATCCCTGCCATGAGTTTGTGCGGAAACATGGTCAACATCATTTCAAGGACTCACACATACTAGGTAACATAAAAACAACATTTTTTTTATTTTTAATATTACAAACTCAGAAATAAAAAAAAAACTTGTCCTGGAACTTTTCTGACAAAGGGAGTATATCACAAAATTACAACACTGCCTGACAAGAAAGATGAAGCTCCCAGAAGACACAGTCGGAGGTCAATAAACAAATATGTAAATGATTACAGCTGTAATTCTCTGTAACCAGCAGAACGGCCACCAGAATGCATTAATGCCTTTTCTGTTTAGTGGTGTTACCAGGCCTGGTAAGGTATATAAGAGTGTGAATAGTGTCAGATGTTGAGGATCACTATGAAGGACAAGGAGGTGTCTCGTACTCGTGTGAGACAGTGTCATGAGCACCTGAGAGCCTTTGAAAGGGGCGCCATCTGGCCGGCTGATCAAATCGTGCATTATTTATATTTGTGGTACATTCAGATGTGACAGCAGTTCGATGATGTACAGCTTGAGAATGTGGGGGCAGGTTTACTCATCGTCAAGGTTCCGGTTGACCACGTTTGACCACCACAAGGGAGGTTCACCGTATTGTGCGCCGAGCACAATGTAAACCCTCCACATCCGTACCTCTATCCGAGAACAAGTAATGGACTTGCTACAACATTTTGTGTCATCTATTGGTCGGAGACCAGCTTCAACTGGATAGCGGTTTGCCGTCCCATGAATGGGCTGATGTTAGCACCGCAACGTAAACGGTTGCGTCTGAAGTGTTGCCGTGACCAGGAAGTATGGACTGCTAATGAATGGCGTCACACTGTGTTCAACGATGAATCACGGTTCTGCACTACGCCGGGTCGCCATTGACGGTGTGTGTGGCGGCGACGTAGGTAGAGGTCACCTTCTTTCAATGCTTTGGAAAGGCACTGCGGTGTTACTCCCAGCTTAATAGTATGAAGGGCCGTTGGGTATGGCTTGACGTCACGACTGGTAGTGATTGAGGGGATTATGACGGCACAGTGGTTCTTCACGGACATCCTGCATTCTCATGTATTACATTCTACGCGATGATATCGTGGTATGATTATTCAACAGTACAGTGGTCATCCAGAGATCACACGTATCTCCAAGAACTGTCGCATGATGGTGAGGTACTTCCGTGACCAGCAAGGTCCACAGATCTGCCTCCAATAGGATATGTGTGGACCAACTTGGACGTTAACTCCTTCCCAGTGACAGTATCCATGATATCAAGAAGCAGATATAAGATCTATGGCTTCCCAGCCGAATCGGTGCATGAATCCAGGACAGAGGGGGTGGAACGTCACACTGATATGTGGGCACGCACTGTCAAGTTCTGTGTAAATGTGATTAGATTTTGTAATCACTGGAATGACATCACATAGCCTCTCAACTTGTGAGGTTTCATTTTATTTTCCCTTCCCCTTCTCTTCTCGGTGCACCACTTCTGTTTTTACTGGCTGTGTATATTTAACATTGTTATAGTCAATGATAACCAATAAGATAATATTTGAGTAAACTCTGCAGTTATATTTGAAGTATAAAATGCTATGAGACAGTTATAAGGTGGCAGTATTTTGCCAACACACTTTAATGTTTGTAATTTTTTTAGATTTATATTTATATTAGATCACTGTTTACGATGAACAATCGGATTATTAGTCATTTCATTGGCTGATATAGGCTAGCATCACATACTAACAATTTCTGTAGTACTGCATGTCTGCCAGTTGATTAGAGTTGAGCATTGACAGAAAGGGAGACGTTGACTAGCGGTTGAAGAGGGACTGGGAAGAGAGCTAGCCGGCCGCTGTGACCGAGCAGTTCTAGGCGCTTCACTCCATAACCGCGCAGCTGCTACGGTCGCAGGTTCGAATCCTGCCTCGGGCACGGATGTGTGTGATGTCCTTAGGTTAGTTAGGTTTAAGTAGTTCTAAGTCTAGGGGACTGATGACCTCAGATGTTAAGTCTCATAGTGGTCAGAGCCATTTGAACCATTTTTGGAAGAGAGCTGTTGTATTCTGGAGTGATGGGCATTTACTGCCCAGAGAGAGAGCAAAGCGAGGAGGCGGCAGTTTACAACACTGGAGGTCCCAGAACACACATAGCGCAGACAGTGTGGGCGGTATGTTGCTCTCTGGTGAGACGAAAAGAAATATTTCAGAATAGCGTACTTGGCAAAAGAGGGTCGGTGGCAGAACAAGGAGAAAAGATATCCTTCAAGTGTGAAGGAATTCCCGGGCTGTCAAACAACGGTCGTCAGCTGATCTCTGTGGAATCTTCTCACGAGAAGTGCAAGAGTACCCTTTCTACCGAAAAGTAGAGACATGTATTTGATTGGTGGAGTGCTAAGGATGTAGGAAGGGAAACAGAAAATTCCAGGAAATCTTCTGAAAAGGAGTGTGAACTTCAAGTGATTGGTTGGCAGATTCATGATCCATATAGTGAGAAGTAAAGTATTTATAGTGGCCACTGGGATTAGTCACCTAGTGTCAGAAGTTCCATGCGGCTTTTCGCGGATGATGCTGTAGTATACAGAGAAGTTGCAGCATTAGAAAATTGCAGCGAAATGCAGGAAGATCTGCAGTGGATAGGCACTTGGTGCAGGGAGTGGCAACTGACCCTTAACATAGACAAATGTAATGTATTGCGAATACATAGAAAGAAGGATCCTTTATTGTATGATTATATGATAGCGGAACAAACACTGGTAGCAGTTACTTCTGTAAAATATCTGGGTTTATGCGTACGGAACGATCTGAAGTGGAATGATCATATAAAATTAATTGTTGGTAATGCGGGTGCCAGGTTGAGATTCATCTGGAGAGTCCTTAGAAAATGTAGTCCATCAACAAAGGAGGTGGCTTACAAAACACTCGTTCGACCTATACTTGAGTATTGCTCATCAGTGTGGGATCCGTACCAGGTCGGATTGACGGAGGAGATAGAGAAGATCCAAAGAAGAACGCCGCGTTTGGTCACAGGGTTATTTGGTAAGCGTGATAGCGTTATAGAGATGTTTAGCAAACTCAAGTGGCAGACTCTACAAGAGAGGCGCTCTGCATCGCGGTGTAGCTTGCTGTCCAGGTTTCGAGAGGGTGCGTTTCTGGATGAGGCATCGAATATATTGCTTCCCCCTACTTATACCTCCCGAGGAGATCACGAATGTAAAATTAGAGAGATTCGAGCGCTCACGGAGGCTTTCCGGCAGTCGTTCTTCTCGCGAACCATACGCGACTGGAACAGGAAAGGGAAGTAATGACAGTGGCACGTAAAGTGCCCTCCGCCACACACTGTTGGGTGGCTTGCGGAGTATAAATGTAGATGTAGATGAAGCGCAAATGTAGACGCCAAGTGTCCAGGATGGAGCGGGCATATGACCTGGAGAAGCACTTCCCTGTGGAGATCGAATGAATATTCTTCCATTTGTGGATCCACGTAGAACATTCGGTGGCCAGAGCCACACTGGAGAATGTGGCGGTCAGATTTTGAGAAGTATTACTTTGGCCATAAGGAGAACACTTGAATCAGATTTCTGTTCCTGCCTAGGGATCAAACAGAAATCTTGACACGTGTTCTGTCTTGTGCTGAGGTAATTTCAGCCATACGCGAAAGCGACGGCATACTGCGTCCATTCGTAGGTACGCCACGTACATCATTTGCACAGCAGCCAACGTCCCAATGAGCAGCAGTGCCAGTGCTGTGCGTACTTCAGAAGGTGACATACGCACTCCGATTCGGCATATAGGGAAACACAGTAAATGTGTTGAGTTCCATTTGCTTGTGCACAGACATTTTTCTGAAAGTGCCAGTCATGGAGTAAGTCTTCAGTTTCTCACTGCCAATCAGCATCAGTCAACTTTGTGTCCGCATAACTAAGTGGGGTGCCATCTAAAGAAAATCAAAGATATGTTCTGCCCGTCTCGATTTTACATTTAGTGTAGAACCGACAGTATGTATTTCTACAGTTTTTTCTGGACTCTACATGTTTTTTGAGAATGAATTATTTACGATATCCAAATTGTGATTCATTCTAGCAACAGTTCGATATGAATAAGTGGTTTGATCCGCTAAACTGAAGCGAAGAAAAACCAAGACACGATACTTTGTTTTATGAAAATCCCTGGCTGTGGTTGTCAACGACAGGATCGTTTTAACCATTTGTAGGCGTGAGAGTTGCAGTGTGAAGACAACATTAGGAAACCATACATACACATGCTATAAATTACAAACACCATGGGGCTTACACAGTTGATAGAATTAAGTGTAGAGTTCATAAATCTACAAATTGTTGGTATAAGTTCACCTAATTGGGAATAGTGAAAAACAGCGTCACACTAAATTTATTTAATTTTTTTTAAATTTGTTGTCCCCATTTCGTCTGACTTGAGAAGATATGGAGACGTATGCAAGCACAATATTTTAATAAAACTAATTTACATGACACTTTAGTGAATCAATTTTTGGCACAGAGAGAAGTCATATACTCGTGTGCGGTGTGAATCAGAAGTCCAGAAATGGTTTATGGATACACTCTTGATTATAAGAGACCCACGGTGTCTGGCGGCTCATTACAGAGTAATGTTTTATTCGGTCGTATTAGCAGGATTGTCACACATTGCGTGTAACAGAGTCTCGTCTATATCGGGCGCTCTAGCATACCTCGCATAGCCACTATCTTCCATTCTTACTCGGAAGGATCCAGTTTCTCGTAGGCTCTTATGTACAGAGTGAAGAGCACTGTGATGCGGTTGCCGTCGGTACAGCAACAGCTCAGAACAGCATCGTTGGACCGCTCTTCCAACGCATTCAGTGACGTGCATATCGGCCAACACTTCATCAGTAAACCTATCCATAGTACTGCTGCGTATCACTGTTAACGCACTAAGACTGCCGGAGAAACAACCCTAGACAGAACCGTACAGTACATACTGTAAACTTGAGGGTAACGAGACACGGAGGGCAGTACTGTTATCAACAGCACGTACCGTGAGCGAATGGAAACAAGACACAAATCGCATACTATCGACATTTGAACGGTTGTACAATATTTTTAGTACAATACAGAAACAAAGCTAATTGGGACAGGAAAGCAAACGAAATGCAGTAGCTCTGTAACAAGCCGCCGGATACTGTGGGTCCCTTATAGCACAGTAATGAGGGTATCCCTGAATAACCTCTGAAAGTTCGTCGGTGAAGTTCTGGTTAAACCTATACAAAACTTCTGAAATTTTTTTGTTATCTATATGATAAAGCATGACTGAAGTAGCAACTGAGGAAAAATGGCTACAGTTATTAACAATATCTTAGAAAACTGAAAATATTTCCGGTAAAATGAAGGGACTAATTGAGAGCTTTCAAATGCAGATCAGAGCTCTCGCTCCTTGTCATCTCTTTCCACACGATAGAGGGGTTCGTGAATAAAACTAAGCCGTGAATTACAAACCTGTACATACTCTGCCAGAAGACAGAAAATAAATATTTTTAGCAGAAAATGTATCCCGGTTTGCAATTAAAGCTTTCGATACATCATGTTAGTCCCGAATATAATACACATAAAACGTACTGTGTGGATGGAACCTTGCATAGCCTTTGTTGAATTTGCCTTCCTTTCTAAAACGTATTTTCTTATATTTAATAACAAATATTAAATCTGTTCCTAGTAGAGACGATCATTCAGTGCCCAAGAAATAATTATTTCCAGGACGATCATCTGGCTATAAAAACAAATCTTACCTCTATGATGTGACAGAGACTAGCCTTGTCCTACGCATGATGTGTGTTGGAAGAGATATTATGCAGTATCAAGACACAATGAGATGACTGACATTATCCCACTATCAGCTAATGTCAGTTATCTCTTTTTGTCTTATTTCATAATGGTTGCAGGATCAAAATGTGTGTTCTTTCGGGTATGTCCGAAAGAACAAAAATGGTTCAAATGTCTCTGAGCACTATGGGCTTAACATCTGAGGTCATCAGTCCCCTAGACTTAGAACTACGTAAACCTAACTAACCTAAGGACATCACATACACCCATGCTCGAGGCAGAATTCGAACCTGCGATCGTAGCAGCAGCGCGGTTCCGGACTGAAGCGTCTAGATCCGTTCGGCCACTGGGGCCGGCCCGAAAGACCAGACACCACATGTTACAGTATCTTTCATTCTAGTTTGTATCCCTCCTCCTGGATAGACCTGCGTTCGAGAGAACGACTGTTTAAATACTCATTCGGCCATCAAGATTTATATTTTCCTTTGCCGGCCGCGGTGGCCAAGCGGTTCTAGGCGCTTCAGTCCGGAACAGCGCAACTGCTACGGTCGCAGGCTCGAATCCTGCCTTGGGGATGGATGTGTGTGATGTCCTTAGGTTAGTTAGGTTTAAGTAGTTCTAAGTTCTAGGGGACTGATGACCTCAGATGTTAAGTCCCATAGTGCTCAGAGCCATTTGAACCATTTTTCGATAGTGCAACTGCAGGGATTTATCCCTTGCACGCTCCTCGTGTGACCCATATTCCCAACTTAATGTCCACACACTACATTCGTAGTGCCCCTGCCTATTACACTCATTACTCGCGGCAGACAATCTTACCGAGTCCCGTAAGAGTTCGGGGAATGCGTGTGCATCCAGGAGAGAAGAAGAAGGTCAATGGCCGGTTAGCCTTAAGTATATGAAGATCGGACATGTCCTAAAGAACAGATACCATTTTCATATTAGGTTGGGATAAGTCGGTCTTCGAGCACTAGGCTCTCCTCCTCTCTTGCCCTTCAGATGTTAAGTCCCATAGTGCTCAGAGCCATTTGTACCATTTGAACCCATCCTTTCGTAACCAGAGCTTGTACTGCATCTCTAATGACCTCGCTGTCGACGGGACGTCAAACTCAGATTTTCGTTTTCCCTCCTCATGGGGACTGAAGGAAAAGTTTCCAGGAAGTTAAACTTGCTTTCTAATCGCAGACTTGGACCTTTGGCGATTCAAATGCCCTGCTATAATGTACAGCAGAAGGTGGTCAGTAAACACACACACGGACAGCGTCCACCTTTGCCTGCTAGAAAAGTTCTCTTGCGGTGGACGCCAACTAAAATTTACATTAAGTCTCATATTTTAATAATCTGTATACCCGTTCCAAGTATTAAATGTTTATTCTGTACGCACCTACCAAACATGCTGCATGCAAAACGCCGCGCATAAAAACTGAGTTTTTCCAGGGTTCGTACCCCAGGTTCTATTGGTGATAGAAAGGTAGAATCAATTGTTTTGAATATCCCTTGAGCTATGGATCATTTGTATACCAAACAGAGGGATCGTCTTACAGTAACTAACTACAGCACATCGCCAAAATTTGAATATTACGCCCTTCCCCCAGCTTAGGCAAATGGAGTAAATCGGTTGGTTCATTTTGCATTGTATGCGGTAGTGCACCTTAAGGGGATTATGGATGCACCATTTAGTTTATGGCCGGTTCCTGAGGAAACGCGAGAAATACGGGTTTTGGGTATCAAAACCGAGCCGCGGTTTCAAGATGGCTGTGCACAACAAATGGCTGAATTTCTTACGATACAGCTGCATTCGTAAGATCCCGATATCGAATAACCTTGAGAATTTTCTTGATATCTTTCTCCGTTTCCGGAATATAGAGGTTCAATTTTCTCTTACTTATTCACGTAATATACGCAAGTAAAATCCGACGTGAGCCAAAAACTCAGTAATAAACAACCGCAGCAAATAGCTCAAATTTTAACAGTATATTCCCTAGGCATTTATTTAGAATCGACATCTTCCAGTATTCAAAAAATTTTATTGGCTATCGAGAATTATCCCAAAAGCATGGTTTTTGGGTACCTAAACCGTGCCGCAGATTCCAAGACGGCTACGCACAGAAAATACCTGTAATTTTTAAGATATATTCCTAAGATCCAGATTTGGAATAAACTTTAAAATTTTCGTGATATCTTTATCCGTTTCTGAGATTCATAGGTTCAAAGTTATACTATTTTTAGGCGTAAAATATGCTCATAATATCCGCAATGAGGTGAAAACGAATTTTACGAAGTGAGGTAACAGAGAAAAATATGCCTTAAATTGCCTCCGTTATGGTCAGAAGGGTTGTGGGAACCTCATGTTTTAGTACCGAGGCACATGCAAAATTTTTTTGCGTGTAAACTCTGGTTTTGCGTAAGTAAACTATCAAAATTTTATTGACCCATAAACTTCTTCTTGTATGAGTTACATGCCCTGCTGTAGCAGGGAAAAGAAGAGAGAGAATCAAAAAAATGCTTCTGCCTGAGCACAAACAAGGGTAATATGCTCGTGAATGAGATTTTCACTCTGCAGCGGAGTGTGCGCTGATATGAAACTTCCTGGCAGATTAAAACTGTGTGCCCGACCGAGACTCGAACTCGGGACCTTTGCCTTTCGCGGGCAAGTAGAGCACTTGCCCGCGAAAGGCAAAGGTCCCGAGTTCGAGTCTCGGTCGGGCACACAGTTTTAATCTGCCAGGAAGTTTCAATATGCTCGTGTTTTAAAAAACTCTGACTGAAAAGTGAGGTACCAACTGCCTCATTACGCCTTCCTCAGTGTCTTTAATAATGTTCCCAACAATTTTGTCATCCGAACATATCTACGTTTTCTATGGTGAGAGAAAAGGAGACGGCGGCAGTGGGGAAGAGACGGAGTAGTAATAAATACTGGAAGATAGTAGACAGTGGAGCGATGGAGACAATGGTAGTGTCGGAGAAAGAGAGGAAAATAATGGCAGTGGAACATAGTTTACAGTGAGAGGACACTGCTGGGAAGAGTGAAGGAGACAGTTTCAATGGGAGAAGAATAGAGAAGGAGAGGGCAGAATTGTGATCATGAGAGACAGAGTTCATGGCAGTAACAACGAGGAAAAGAGATTGTAACAGTGAGAAGAGGCAGCAGCAATTGAAAGGAATGAATGAGATTGTAGCAGTAAGGGAGAGCAAGAGGGAGACAGTGACAGCGAGAGAGTTGTAGCAGGACAGAACGAAGGAGACTGGCTGTGAGACGGGACACAGTGACAGTTAGAGAGACACAAAGAGATGGCACTGAGTTTGCCTGAATGAGTGAGCGAGAATGGGCAAGCGGAGTGGATGGGTGTGAATGAGTTATATCGGTGGCCTAGGATGTGAACGAGTTACAGTTTGGGGTGCTTGTGGGAATGAGATGTGAGTTTCCATGTTAAAAACAGCGCAATGTACAACTTTTTGAGAAAATTTTTATAAAAGTCGCAGAAGGCATAATGAGGCACCTGACACCTCACTTTTAAGTCAGGGTCTTTTAAAATAAAGATAAACGTATTAACCTTTTTTGTGTTCCAGTTAGAGCAGTTTTCCGCTGGCTGAACATGTGACTGTTAAATTACAGATTAATGTGAAAAGGCATATAGCTTTAACATCCTTTGTACTGAGGGAGGCAGCAGCCCAGGTATGAGCTCTTGGAGTACACAACCTCCTCATCCTCATGGCTGCACGCACATTTAGCTCCAAGCTTTGTGGGCTTGCGAGTCATCCATCACTGTAGAATACCTTCTGTTCACGCAGAAAATTTAAGTGGATGGAGTAGTGAATATTCCAGAAGGAAATAGAAATGGACATTTGGAGTAACATCGTCCGTATAGACATAGACCCTATTCTGAATAGTTTCCGTGGCAGAACCAATTTCATGTACAATGATTTGTTTGTTTGATAGTTTCGTGGCAGAACAAATTTCATTGGTTTGTTCGTTAGAGACATCCAGTTTTGCGTCTTTGCTATGAACTCTAAATCTTTACTCTCATCAAACTGCACCGCAGAAGTCGAAGTTGACTGTTATATGTTGCGAGTGACTTCGAATTCATCACTAGCACCTGTGCATGGAAGACTGATAAAAACTCCATACGTTTTATCTAAATCGAGATGAAAAGAAATAGAAACAGTCACCGACTTTCGACACGTCGCAAACGAATCTCTTGTCTCTCTTGCTGGTGTGCTGGCTGTATCACTCCCATAATCGGGAAGGAAGAAATTCATCATTCGTGAGATCGATTTGACTGTGCCCTCTATCGAGATGTGTTATGGCGGTTACGAGGTTATCCGCACAGTTACCTGGTTTATCACAAAGGGGCCTCACGATGGTGCGTTGTAGCGCCGAAATCGATAGAAAATAAAACAAGACCTTTAAATGCACGCTAAGAAATCATTCGTACTCACAAAAAGGAAAAACATAGCAGCAGCCGGCGCCGCCCTGCCCATCTAAAGATCGCCATACGAAGATCGCGTTATCATGTTAGGATAATTTGGTACACTCGGGCCTGGTGTGCGTGGTCTAGTAGTAAAGCGCGAAATCGAGAGATAGCGGTGTGGAAACTCGTTCCGACCACGGAAATTTTCAGTATGCATTTAATCCAGCCTTCACCCCTCAACGGTGTGAGATGTCTCCAGGAACGACACGTGGTTCGGATTCCACGTCACATTGTAGGTCCCTTTTCCCCGGTTTGATAACTGGGGTTGATTAAGTATACGCATATCGCCGAAGTGGTTCCAGTTCAACGATTTGTTCGTGGCCATTGAGCCACAAGGATTTGGTATATACTATATTATTTTGAACAGCAACTCATTGAAAGCTGAAGATTAAAACCATGGTTCCGCCAGTGTTTTAAACGCATTGTCAGAACTGAAATTTTATTCACAACCTCTACAGGCCTGGTTCCGCTTTTAAGCCTTTGTCAAATGATGCATAAAACATCAGAAGCAGACGTCGAATGTATTCCTGTGCAAAATTACATGTAAATTGAAACGCCATAACCATCAATTACGTTTTATATTCGAATACACTCGATGTTTTTGTACCAACTGACGAAGGCGTAAAACCCGAAGCAGGTGTTATACCAATAAACTCCTCTCATGTCTAACAGTTGATTTAATGTAATGGATTTTTTAACATTTGCAACAATCAAATAATCACAAAATGATATTTGCCATTAGTTTCACTACGTCCTTTGAGTCTGAGCAGCAGGCAGATTAAACTCGTGGTAGGTCTAATGACTGACCATGGGTACTTCAGGAAACATCTGCAGACGGTGCGTATAGAGGAAGAAGCCTCTCTAAGTGGAAACTATGTGGTTCTGGGGATGAAACTTCACCAAATTTAATCTTCTAATGTGAAACACTGGAGGCCGAAAGACAAAGAACATTGGGATCATTAAGTCTTGAAGAAATTGTGGATAGCGAAAATCTAGTAAAGGAACTCACAATGCTCTTTAAGGCTACTGGTTAGCAGTTCAGAACAACAGGGAAAGATACTGTGAAATTAATTTAATTTCGGTATGGGCAACAACGGTGTAGATCACTGTTTTTTTCTCTCCCTGGTTAAATCAAATTAAACAAAAATCAAAATGTCTTCCAAAACTCCTGTGATTCAAACACGAATATTCGATATAACGTGATTTAACAGAGAGTTTTATCATGACATTTGATTGCGTAGTCTATTCCATTGTCAAAAATTCACAGATATTATACTGAGTTATCAAACATGTTCTTTACATTAGATCCCACACCTGCCAAGAATTTGTTTCACCGGTGCTTTAAACGTGTTCTCAAAATGAAAATTCATTACCTTTGTACAGAAGTATGTAATTAAAAATCAATTAATATTTCTTATATCGTTCATTCGACGACGTGGAAAACTATTCAGGTAAAATGAACAGAACGGAAATTATTTTGTGCTTAATATCTTGTAAGTAACAGCCATAAAGTGAACAATTCGCGTTAACTATTGGGAGCAGACTTCGCCACCCCGTCTTAACGTTTCCGGTCAGGCAATACATACACACACACACACACACACACACACACACACACACACACACACATAGAGTGAGAGAGCGAGAGAGAGAGAGAGAGCGTGAGCGAGAGAGAGGAGAAAGAGAGAGCCCCTCAGTACTCATTCGCAGGGGGCAATTAGGTCTGCTGCGACACTCACAGGACACTCTCTAATCTTAAGCACGCACGGTCTTCGTCGGAGGCCTTTTTTCCACTGAAGCTGCTTCTTCTCGACTTGGAATTCTGAAATTCTGGAGGGACCCTCGGCTTAACGAACTCATTATTTCACTTTTGAAAAAAGCTGGGGATTTAATTCCACGGTCACTCTCAACAACACTTCTTCCGTGGTTTTCCCGCGTAGTGTGCCGGATGTTCTCTTGTTTTCAAGACGGGCATTTACTTTACGTTAATCCTTATTCCTTCTTACAAAGAGACCTTCATCATTTACAGCATTGGACAGACAGAATAACCACAGCTTCAGTCGGTATAGTATTAAGAAAACATAAAAATTTTCTTTGTGGTCCTTGAATCAAATAAAATTTATACAGTGACGGAACTTCACGTTGTTGCCTGAGTAATAGCATCAGGAAAACGTTTTTATAAGCTTTCACTGAAGACGATGAGTAAGAAACGTAAATGTTTCACCACGGTGAACATGGTATTTCGCTCATACGTGGAGACAGTTTTGTTATTGAGCTACACACACACGAACTACAACTCGTAGCATGTCCGGGAAGTTACAGAGGTTTGGATTATTGGTAATAGGGAGCTCCAATGTTAGGTGCGTTATAGTTGCTAATTACCGGAAGAAAGCCAGTGTGCACTCATCTGCATACCGGGTGGAGTCGTTCCAGACGTGGAACGGGTCCTTCCACATATCATGAAGAGAATAGGATACAGCCAGCTGCAGGTAGTGGCTCACGTCGGTACCAGTGATGTGTGCTGCTTTGGATAGGAAGTGATTCTCTCTGGCTTCGAGTGGCTATGAGAAGTGGTAAAGGCTGCCAGTCTTCCTTGCGAGGTGAAAGCAGAGCTCATCATTTGCAGCATAGTCGCCAGGACCGATTCGGATCTTTGGTACAGAGCAGAGTGGAGGGTCTAAATCAGAGAGCCGGCCGCCGTGGCCGTGCTGTTCTAGGCGCTTCAGTCCGGAACCGCGCTTGTGCTACGGTCGCAGGCTCGAAACCCGCCTCGGACATTGATGTGTGTGATGTCCTTAGGCTAGTTAGATTTAAATAGTTCTAAGTCTAATGGACTGATGACCTCAGATGTTAAGTCCCATAGTGCTTAGAGCCATTTGAACTATTTTTGAAATCAGTGACTCAGACAATTCTGTCACCGTGCAGGCTGCACAATTCTCGACTTGCGCCATAGGATGGTGGAGTTTCGGGTTCCGCTAAATATATCAGGAGTCCACTACACCTAGGAGTCGGCTACACGGGTAGCAGGGGCTGTGTGGTGTAGCCTGGACGATTTTTTAGGTTAGAGGGTGTCGGAGAAACACAAAAAAGGATTGAGTCACAAAGGGTGCAGGTTGAACACAAGAAGGACATAGATCCAGAAACCACCCGCGTGACAGTTGTAAATTGTCGTAGCTATGTTGGGAAAGTACCATAGCTCCAAGCGCTAGTAGAAAGCACTGGCGCTCAAATCGTTATAGGTACCGAAAGCTGCTACAACCGGAAAAAAGTTCAGCCGAAATTTTCGCGAAGGACCTGACGGCTTTCTGAAAGGATAGGCTAAATACGGTTGAGGTGGCGTGTTTTTTGCTGTTAGAAGTAGTTTACCTTGTAGCGAGCCTGAAGGTAGATAGTCCCTGTGAGTTAGTATGGGTAGAGGTCATTCTTGGCAACCAGAATAAAAAAATAATTGGATCCTTTTACCAACCTCCCAAATCAAATGATACAATTGCTGAAAGGTTGAAAGAAAACTTGAGTCTAATATCAAACAAGGACCCGACTCTTACAACTACAGTTGGTAGTGACTTTAATTTACCCTTGATACGTTGGCGAAAATACATGTTTAAATCCGGACATACACATAAAACATCATCTGAAATTCTGCTGAACGCAGTCTCTGAATATTAGTGCGAGCAATTATTTCATAAGCTTAAGCGAATAGCAAACGGTTGTGAAAACACGCTTGACCTCTTAGCAGCAAATAATCCTGAGCTAATAACGAACGTCGAACCCAAATCATCCAAAAATAAACGAAAAATATATCTATTCAAAGAAGCAGATAAAAAATCCCTTGGCGCCTTCCTAAGAGACAATCTCCACTCCTTCCACATGAACGATGTAAGTGTAGACCACATACCGCTTGAATTCAAAAGAATAGCATCGACAGCATTTGAGAGATTTATAGTAAATAAATTAATTAATTGGTACACAAAATAAGTCAGAACACTGTTGCAGTAACAACGAAAGAAGCATGCTAATTTAAGCAAAAGCAAAATCTCGAAGATTGGTGATCTTTTACAGAGGCTAGAAATTTAGCGCGGATTTCAATGCGAAATGTTTATAACAGTTTCCACAACGAAACCTTGTCTCGAAACCTAGCAGAAAATTCAGAGAGATTCAGTTCGTACGTAAAGCATGCCAACGCCGAGACACAATCAATACCTGTTCTGCGCGATAACAACAGTACTGTCGATGACAGTACTGCTAAAGCAGAATTACTAAACACAGCCTTCCGAAATTCCTTCAGCCAAGAAGACGAAGTAAATATTCCACAATTCGAATCACGAACAACTGCCAACATGACTAACTTGGAAGTAGATATCCTCGGAGTAGTGTAAAAACTTAAATCACTAAATAAAAGCAAGTGTTCCGGTCCAGACACTGTACCAACTGGGTTCCTTTCAGAGTATGCTGACACAATAGCTCTATACTTAACAGTTATAAACTGCCGCTTGATCGACAAAAGTCCTGTATCCATACACTGAAAAGCTGCACAGGTCACGCCAGTATTCAAAAAAGGCAGTAGGAGTAACCCACTAAATCACAGGCCCATTCATTAACGTCATATGCAGCAGGATTTTGGAGCGTATATTGCGTTCGAATATTATGATTTATCTCGAAGAGAACATCTATTGACACACAATCAACACAGATTCGGATTACATGTTCTTATGAAACACGAGAAATGTCGAGTGCATCGACAAGAGGTTTCAAATTTATTCCGTATTTTTAGATTTCCAGAAGGCTTTCGACACTGTAGCTCACAATCGGCTTGTCATCAGATTACGTCCTTATGGAATATCGTCTCAGTTATTTGACTGGATACGTGATTTCTTCTCAGAGAGGTTACAGTTCGTTGTTACTGACGCGAAGTCATCAAGTAAAACAGAAAAGATTTCGGTCGTTCTACAAGATAGTGTTATAGGCCCCCTGCTGTTCCTTATCTATATAAACGATTTAGGAGACAGTCTGTGCAGCAGTGTTAGGTTGTTTGCAATTGACGCTGTCGTTTACGATCTAGAAGATCAAAACAAATTGCACAAAGATACAGAAAAGATATCTATGTGGCATGAAAATTGGCAGTTGACACCAAATAATAAAAATGTGAGGTAATCCACACGGGTGCTAAAGAAATATGGTAAATTTCGGTTACACAATAAATCAATTAAATCTGAAGGCCATAAACTCGTATAAATACTTAGGAATTACAATTATGGACAATTTAAATTGGGAAGGACACATAAAAAATGTTGTGGGGAAGTCGAACCAAAGAGTGCGTTTTATTAATAAAACACTTAGAAGACGCAGATCTACTAAAGAGACTGCCTACACTACGCTTGTCCACCCTATTTTGAAGTACTGCTGCGCGGTGTGGGATCTTTGGCAGATGGGATTAACGCAGAACATCGAGAAAGTTCAAAGAGGGGCAGTACGAGAAATAGAGGAGAGAGTGTCACGGATATTATACAGGATTCGTGATGGACATCATTAAAACAATGGCGTTTTTCGTTACTGCAAGATCTTCTCACGCAATTTCAATCACCAGCTTCGTACTCAAGAGTGTGAAGACATTTTGATGGCGCGCACCTACATATGGAGGAATGGTTATCATAATAAAATAAGAGAAAGCAGAGCTCGCAGAGAGATATTTAAGTGGTATTTTTTTCACCGAGCTTTTAGAGAGTGGAACGGCAGAGAAACAGCTTGAAGGTGGTTCAATGAACGCTCTGCCAGTCACTTAAGTGTGATTTACATAGTATCTTTGAAGCTAACAACCAAACAGATCTCTGACTTTTTAAATAAGGACTGCAGCAAAAACAGATAGACTGGAATATTATCTGGAGAAATTTGACTACCAACGTTCTGTCAATCGGCATTAAACCCATATGGTAGTCGATCATCAACGAAGAATAGAAACCAACGAAAAATTATACAACATTGACCTCAGCACAGCTTTCACACGGGAAACATGCGGTCGCGTTGATATGTTGACTAGTAGGTTCACCTACGGTACTGCATCAGAGATCTGGTGTTACATCCGAAGAAAACTTGCGATCATAGACCAGACAGTCCCAAGAACTTAACAGGATTATAAAGCCGCAAAAACTATGATAC
Organism: Schistocerca piceifrons; assembly: GCF_021461385.2. Lineage (NCBI taxonomy): Eukaryota > Metazoa > Arthropoda > Insecta > Orthoptera > Acrididae > Schistocerca > Schistocerca piceifrons. The sequence continues at coordinate 359,991,802 of NC_060139.1, read as the reverse complement.
ACACAATCCTAAGGTATCGCAGCAATATGGATGATCGGACACACGGTTACTCACGTAATTCACAATCGATCTGCCGTTTTCAAAGACCTTTTCTTACAGATTCCGTTAGAACATCAACCAATAAGATTCCATTATTACTTCATTATTACTTGGAAATTGGCAAAACACGGTAAAGAAACCACACAACTAAGAAGAAGAGACGATTAGGAAGAATGGCACAAAAGGAAGGAGAAGAAAAAAAAACAATGGTCATTTAAGACTGACATGTTTCCACGTGTCGAGTTTTCATTCACATGATGGCGGAAACCTCAAATGCATCTCAAAGTAAAATTTGTATTATATTTCTAGGTGTTAATTTTTTGTTGCAGTATCAGCATGCATAATAATCAGTAAAGTTATTAATAAATTCCGTTACAAAAGGCTTATACATTTAGGGGTACATTGACTGAGCTGTATTATAGTAAATTTCACCTGATGGGGATTAGTTCCCACAAAACTTAGAAAACTAGTAAGATAGTGGTGTATGTTCAAAAAATCATACTGCCATAAATCCTTGCTTTGAGATGTGAATGTGACTGAAACTATTAAAACCAACAGGTGTATTTGCTAAATTTCTCGTATCCCACAGAACCCTTATTAAATTCTCTATGCTGGCGTCTTGATTTGACTTACAGTTCCTAGCCGCAAAAACATAATGTCGACCTTCAATAGGGCTACAGGTTATGCCGCTTGTACTTTTGGAAGTCTCATTTGTTAGGGAATACTTTTGTTTACGCCCAAGTCCCAGGTAACAATCCAGTAATACCTGCCTTCCTTTACAAAAAGAAAATATTCTACTTACACAGTAGCGGCTATTTTCACCATTGGATACACAAAATATCTGTTTGGAAAGCAACGAAGGACAGTATCGAAAAATTTTAAAAGTACCCGCAGGTGGATATAGTGCAGTGACTTTGTCTCATTAGACAAAAAGTGTGTTGGTATTAGAGGTATTAAAGTATATGGTCATTTCAATAATTTCAAACTAAGGCTGTGTTGGTTTGTACAGCGCAGTGTTTAATTAAGCATGGTCCGGTTGGAAGTGGAACATCTTTGAAATGACTTATGCAGCCAGTTTTAGATCGACTGACGGATTCGCGTGGTCTCCGATACAATATGCAACTTTCTATTTTTCACATACACAACTAGTTTTCTGAAGTGAAAGAAGCGACAATTGAAGGAAAAAATACTAGAACCGAATGAGGATTGAATCACAACCCTTTACGTTTTCAGTTTCGCTCTTACCAAAAATTCAGCCATCACGCCACGCATCATTTAGATAGATACATTAAGTGAACTACTTGTATATCATCAGCTGCTCTATCAAGCAAGGATACCACAAAGATACTCTAATGTTTTCACACCATCTTGATGGTCTCCTTTTCGTGCTAATATTTTCTGAGGTTTCTGAACTGTTGAAACAGTAGTTTCATCCACGTTGAGTATTCAACTAGCATTCAGTTTGGTTTCGTCAATAATGGTTTGTATTATGTTAAAAAAAAGCCTTCAGCTTTCTCCTTACAGATTCTGTCTCTGGCCATAGAGGTTGCCAGCTTTCTCCTTACAGATTCTGTCTCTGGCCATAGAGGTTGCCTCAGGCTGCCGTACTGATATTTCAGGGTGACAAAGGAGTAAGTCGTAGCAGTATTTGAAGCCAGCCAAGAAAAATGTAATTGTACTGAGTGCAGTCTCATGGGTAACAGAGGTGAATGCTTAAAGCTTTAGAAAGGAAAAATAGAGACAGTCAGAGGCAAATGCTACAAGCTGTCTGTCTGTAAGCAGAGACAATTTACAAGAGAGACAGAGGCAGACAGCCAAAGCTGTGATGACTGTAGTAGTAGATGCTAAACGCAAGAGGCCGAATTTCACAGTGTCTGCCTGCAGACATAGGAGGCAGTCACATGGCCGCTCTCCCACGCCTCCTGATTATTTAGTGGAAGAATACGAGACTCGGCTATGTCTTAGAACGGTCTCTGTACTGCCCTCGGACTTTGGTCCAACGATTCAGCACTCACATTGCAGCACGTGTACCTGAATAGTGCAATATGGTAAGGAAAGTAAAATCTTAAAGAGAAACTAAAAGACAATACAAATTATTAATTTGTAGGGGTCACCATCCAGACTGACAACTGGGTCTTGTATGTATGCACTGTACAAATCTACATCACTTTCACTAAGGCTTTTGCCAGCCGCTGTGGCCGAGCGGTCCTAGGAGCTTCAGTCTGGAACCGCGCGACCGCTACGGTCGCAGGTTCGAATCCTGCCTCAGGCAAGGATGTGTGTGATGTCCATAGTTAGGTTTAAGTAGTTCTAAGTTCTAGGGGACTGATAACCTCAGATTTTAAGTCCCATAGTGCTCAGAGCCATTTGAACTAAGCCTTTTTCCATCATCTGATCCTTCCTGCTACTGTATCTATCACATTTGAGCTACAGAAACAAGAAAGGTAATAATTATTTAGGCTTTATTGCGTACGGAATGTAATCTGTAATTTCAATATTAAGGGGAACAATTAGTTCAAATTTTGTACAGAATCGTGCCAAGTTTAATTATTTCCATAAACTGGGCCACTTCAAATAAAATATCCATTGTATGCAAATGCACCTTTTTTATTTTTACTAAGGACGCACCGATAATAAAGATTATACTGAAACTACTAAATACCCTGTTGTTTTCACTTTTGAATACTGTTTACTAATGTAACTAGTACAGCTTACCCAATTTGAAGAATACTCCATCTCTTGACTTACATTTGAAGACCACAAATAATAGACTGTAACTACATAAAATAAAACGACACGTAACACCTCAGAACACGCTCGTAGCGTTGATAAGCTTCCTCTCCGTAGCGAAAAGACTGCGAGCTTCGTTTCGAAATCGCTGAAGTGCTGCACAATACTTCCTTCCCAATTTTTCCCGCTTGTTTCAATTTAGATAGTGATTCAATAAAAGTGGTGTTATCCTACATTGAATCGTAGATCTAAATGACGGCTCAGAAGCCTTCCCCTTGCGAAATATTTTGAAAAATGGTTACAAAGAATAAGGTACGTACAAGAGTAGGACGTGGTTCAGTAAACTACAGCTGTTTGGTTACTAGAACCTTTCAGCGTAGCCAAGGTGAAGAGATGTCCACACGGAAGCAACTGCCTCCCACTCTGCAACAGCTGCTTTGTGCCTTCCAACTCTGAACTTGCCGAGGTAAGCAGCTTAGAAGAGTCGATGGCCGCAGTCTGCTTCCGTGTCAATGCATTTCGATGTGTAAACTACAAATAAAGAGAATCACGGCTGCATAGAACATACTGTTTTGACACATTCAGAATCTGTCACAATTCATACTCGTAGATATTCTTCGTCTTGTGATTTTACTACTGCTATATTCTGTACGTCATTGACGGTCACCTTTCTATCAAAATTCGCAGGGCCAATATGCCAATTAGAAATCGAAGTGTTACTATTGTAAGAAACCGGAAATTGCACACCTTTTGTGCCTCTTCAGTTCTTCAACCATAAACGAATTTCCCCCATTCTCTCATCCCTAATTTGAAATAGTTTCCAAGGGGTCTGTGTGTGTTGTTAAACAAAAGAATAACTAAAATAAAGTATATACATACACAGATAAAAAACATTTAAAAGGACAATACAATTGCGTTATTAGAAATGTTCTGTGTTTGTACGAATTTTTAGGCTTACGGACTTCTTCTCTTACATTTCAATTGCAGATGCAGGCAGCGGACTTCAAGTACATCAGTGCGTGTCGTAAATAAGAAAATCCTCCTTACTTGGTATCACTTCACTTGAATAAAAAATACTGGTATCAATTTTTTTTCTTGTGATTCTTCAGTTTCTCCCGGCGTATTTGTTACTCGAACAGTCCACGGGTATACTGCCGGTTCATAGTGTCCAACGGGCATAATATTTCGGCAATCAGACATGTCGCCATCGTCAGGTGCGCTGACGAACTGAGCTACTGAGGGCGGGCGGCCGCGTTATAAGGGAGGCTATCGAAATTCGCACTAGGGAAGATCTTATCAACCGAGATTGCGGCTACAATTTCAGCAAGGCTTGGGACCCGGCATTGAATGTAATTAAGAAGACTGTCTGCAAGAAGTACGAACTGGCGACCAGGGCGGACGTAGCAAGCACATCGACGCTACGCCAGATTCCGACGCCCACGTCTTCGCGACCGCCGGCGCGCGGACGCGGACGGCGAAGAGAGCGGCCTGCGGGGGGAGGGGAGTTAAATCGGCCGCCCGCCCTCAGGAGCTCAGTTCAACGCACGCACGGAACAGTCGCTGAGATGTGCAGCCGCGAGAAGGACGCACCTGCGCTTGCTAGCGACGCGAAGGGTGTGGCAGATCGCCGTTCGGCCGCGCTTGCGCCATCGGCGGCCCCATCTGGCCCCCCACTTACGACGACCAGTGCTATGGCTATGGATTTGATGGACACAGCTACGGAAACCTTGAAGACAGCGCTGTCTGCTCCGCTCCCCGAGTCTGAAGATGAGAGCTCCACCGCGCCTCAGCCACGCGGACGAAGCGGGAAAAATAAGAGGAGCGCAAAAGCTACGACGTCCGCTGTTCGCAGCTCGCCGATCGAGAAGAGGGCCAAGCAAGATTTCGCCCCTGACGCCGACGGTTTTGTCCCGGCCCGGCGGACTGCCAGACGCATGCAGTCATCGACGACGCTTCCAACTGCCGTCGCCGACTCATTCGACGCGCTCGCTGACGGGCCGGAACAGCTGCCGCGCGATCGTGTACCGAAGAAAGACTCCCATCTTCCGCCGGTGGTCCTCCAGTTTCGGCCACCATATGGGGAACTGCAGAAGTTGTTGCGCAGCTGGACAACGGCCGTGTACACCGTGAAGCCTGCCGGGCGTGACCTGTACAGGGTCACACTCCGCACTGCTGACGATTATCGCCGGGTCACTCAGGAGGCGTCTGAACGTGGTATTCCGTTCTATACCCACTCTTCCGCACCTGACAAGATCTTGAAGACTGTAATACGCGACCTCCCGTTCAACATGGAAGCCGATCACCTGCATCGTGAACTCACTGACCTGGGCTTCTACATTCGGGCAGTCATGAAGGTGAAGTCGCCTAAATCTCGCGATGATATGCCGCTCTTCCTGGTCGTCTGCTCCGACACCGTGGAGAACCACAAGCTCTACCAATTGACGCGGGTCGCCGACGTCCCGGTTCCGACCGAAGATCTTCGCCCCAGGAGAGGCCCAGTGCAGTACTTTCGCTGCCAGGGGATAAATCACGTGGCGCGCCACTGCTCTATGCCGGACAGATGTGTTAAATGCGCCGGCGCCCACGCAGGACGTGTGTGCCCTCGTCCGCCCGCTGAGAAGCCGACATGTGCACTTTGTGGCGGTGCACACGTGGCCAGTTATCGTGGGTGTGAGGGGTGGAAGCGTGCCATCGCTCGCCACCGTGGCCAAACACCCGCGCCACGTCCGAAGAAGCCAGCAACGAGACGGCCCGGCGTCTCTTTCGCAGCTGCGGCATCGGGGGCGCTCTCCACCGTCCCGACTGCGTCGGCCGCTCCTGCTCCCGCCGTATCCGAGGCCGTGCCGACACCTGAGGCTCCTGCGCGTCCACCACAGCTGCTAGTGGCGGAACTGGGAGCTGCCTCTCCCGAGACGTCGGCCGGACCGCGCCCCGCCAACCACCGGCGCGGGGGTCGACGACCCGTGGGTACCCAGTGCTCAGCAACGTCAGTCGAGCAGCCCCAGGTGGACTCTCGCAGCGCAGCAGCCGCGCCTCCCCCTTCCAGCGACGGGGCCGCGCTTGCTGCCTCCACCGCTGACCTGGCCAACCTCGTCGCGCAACTCACTGCCCTAGTGACCAGTGCCACGAAGTTGATCGAAGTCCTGTCGCAGCAACTCACTGCTGCAGTGCTGATGGCCGCTCCGGCCCCGCCCGCTGTCAACACTCACCAGCTGCACCGTGGGCAGCGTTAGAGGGCTCACGGTCGTCGCATGGAATGCCAACGGCGTGCGCAGTCCAGCCGGCGAACTTCGCCAATTTCTTCGAGACGAAGCCGTCGACGTCTGTCTTATCAATGAAACCCACCTGAAGCCTGGGGTCGACGTCAGGGCGGCGAACTACTCCAGCTATCGCACCGATAGACTGACGGCGGGTGGTGGGACAGCCGTTTACGTCCGCAATGGTATTCGTCATCACGTGATACAACTTCCACCACTGGCAACGCTGGAGGCCACTGGTGTCGTCGTTCATACCTCGGCGGGCGCCATCACGTTCGTCGCTGCCTATAGACAGCCGTCCCGTCCACTGGACCCTGCTGACATCGATGCTCTGCTCTCCTTGCGGGGGCAGGTGTTCGTCGCCGGGGACTTCAATAGCAAACATGCCACTGGAACTCCAGGATCACCAATGCCGCTGGACGCTGCCTGCTCAGGGTCGCAGAACGTCACCACGCGCTTACGGTGGGGCCGTACGAGCCGACTATCTTCCCTGCCCGTGGCCGCCCGGTTATAATCGACATCGTGGTCGTCAAGGGCATCCCTCATCAGATAACTGCCACGACGAGGAAGGCACTGTCTTCGGATCATGTCCCAGTGGTTTTTGATATCGACCTGGACACCCTACAACAGCCCAGGAGAAACATCTCGCTTGCTGGCACCGACTGGGACCGGTTTCAAGCAGCCGTGACGGACTCCCTCGCCGTCGCGCCGCCACCTGTGGACGCTGGAGCGGACGCAGCACTTCTGCACTTCGCGGCAGCCACGATCGACGCCGCCAAAACAGCAACGCCGCCCCGACCATGCACCGCCTGACTACTCCCGACAGCTGCCGCCGGACATCCTTGCGGCCATCACTGAGAAGAACCGGGTCTACCGGGAGTGGCAGAGAACAAGAAATGCCGACACCAAGCGCCTCCTCAACAGGATGCGTTGGGACATCCGGGCCGCCATTGACAACCTGGCAGACGACGAAGAGTTTCCTACGCCGCACGAAACGTATCCCCCCGCTGCTGCTCCACGGTCAGGCTGTCTGCGAACCAGCTGCGAATGCTGATGCCCTCGCAGACGTCTTTGAGGCTGCGTTTACGCCGATAGAAGACCCGACCTGTTTGCTGACCGGCTCCCGCGCTACTTGGAGGCACGCGACGACGATGACGTCATTGAAGAGACGACGGTGGAAGAGGTGTCGTCCATCCTGCGTGCCCTGAATCCCCGGAAAGCTGCGGGCCCTGACGAAGTTTCCACCGCCCTTCGCAAGAAGTTACCGCCGATGGCTGTTGCTCATCTCGCCCACGTCTTTAATAAATCCTCCGGTCCTGCAGTTTTCCTCAGTCCTGGAAGCATGCAGAGATCGTGGCGATTCCGAAGATGGGGAAGGATCTGCGCCAGCCCGCGAACTACAGGCCTATTAGTTTACTGCCGGCCATCTCCGAGGACTTTGAAAGGGTGTACATCAGGCGACTGCAGCGCCACGTTGACGAGGAAGGCCTCCTGCACGAAGAGCAGTTCGGCTTTCGCAGGGGCCACTCGGCAGTTCACCATCTCCTTCGGCTAGTGGGAGATGCGTTCGTCGCCCTCGAGCAGCGCGAGTTCTTCGGCTCGGTGTTCCTGGACGTGTCGCGTGCTTTCGACAGTGTGTGGCACCGCAGCCTCTTATTCAAACTTTTTGAACTTGGGGTACCGGCGTCGCACGTCCGTCTCATCCGTTCCTATAGGGAGGATCGGACCTTCCATGTGCGGGCCGCGCATGGCTTGTCCTCCGTCCGCCGCATCAACGCCGGTGTGCCGCAGGGCTCGGTATTGGGGCCACTCCTGTACTCGCTGTACACTTCTGATGCGCCGAAGATCGACCGTGTGCAGCTTGCCCTGTACGAGGATGACACGGCTTTATATACGAAGAGCCTCAATGCCGCCGTCATGCGCCGCCGTCTGCAGCTCGCCGTTGACACCCTGGCAGCCTGGGCAGTCAAGTGGCGTCTACAGTTCAATGGGGCCAAGACGCAGTTCCTGATCGTCACCAGGCGACTCGTTCCTGCAGGTCTGCAACCGCTCACCGTCGGTGGAAGCCCTGTCCCGTGGCGTCCAACGGCGCATTACCTCGGCGTCACCATCGACCGCCGACTCACGTGGGGTCCGCACATACGCGAAGTGAAGAACAAAGCGCGGAAAGGCTCCGCATCCTGTACCCGGTGCTGAACCCCGGCTCCCAACTGCCACCGCGGCTGGGCATCACCCTGTACAAGGCGCTGCTCCACCCTGTACTCCAATACGCCGCCGTCGTCTGGGGGAACGCCGCCGACACGAACCTGAAGAAGCTGGAGACACTGCAGAATCGCATCCTTCGGCTGGCCTTACACCTGCCTCACGATTTCCCCACCGCTCATCTTCACGACGTCCCTCTGCTCCGTGACCACTTCCAGACGACCGCCCGCACCTTTTACGAACGTGCTGGCCGGTCACACAACGCACAAATCCGGACGCTGGGCCGCAAACTGCCGCGCAGCGTCACCACCCGATGGCCACACCTGCTCGCTGCCTAGCTGGCACTGCAGAACTGTGCTGAGGAGACACCCCCGAATGACAATCTACAAGTGAGGACGCATTACATCGGCATGCATAGGAGGCAAAGCAATAACTGCTGCGAACTACATCACACATTGGAGGACAAATTATCTCCGTGAAGATCCACGTGAGGAGCTCAATTCGTCAGCGCACTTGCCGATGGCGACATGTCTGATCGCCGAAATATTGTGCCCGTTGGACACTATGAACCGGCAGTATACCCGTGGACTGTTCGAGAAATGTTTTTCTTATTTCGAAACACATAGGTAGGACATGTTCTGAGGCATCAAGGGATCACCAATTTAGTATTGGAGGGCAGCGTGGAGGGTAAAAATCGTAGGGGGAGACCAAGAGATGAATACACTAAGCAGATTCAGAAGGATGTAGGTTGCAGTAGGTACTGGGAGATGAAGAAGCTTGCACAGGATACAATAGCATGGAGAGCTGCATCAAACCAGTCTCAGGACTGAAGACCACAACAACAACAGATACAAAACACTCGTAGCCCTCATCCTCCGAACGGCACTTCTTAACAGAACTTCTACAAACAAGAGAGTGAATAGCAAAATAATGTACAAAAAAGCGAATGATGATTTTTCATTTGTCTGCGCCTTACCGCGAATTCATAATGAACGTCTTCGCCATCACTTATGGTCGATCGGTGTTTCATTTTTTGTTTTTTAAAAAATTTAACTTTACGATATCCTGGGGACCTTTCATCATGTACCTACACATGTGTCGAATCTACATATCTCAACAATTGCATATCCCAACGAAGATCACGTGACTGTTAAATCCTTTCCAAAAGAAATGTACTTCGTTTTCAAAAAAAAAAATGAAGAGGTGTTAATGTTCCATTTCTAACACTTGTTTTTACATTCTGAATCTTTCTTTTTTTTCTTGTATGGCTGCTATTAGCCGGTAAAGACGAAAATATGCAGTAACATATAAAAAAAGTTGAAATGGTAGTTACAGCAACGTACTTGTGAAATTAATTTCTACGTCTAACAGCAAGAACTTTTGAGAATGAAGCAGTAACAAATACTGTAACATATAATACACATTTCACTTAAGACACGGTGCGATGGAAAACTCATACAATTTTTGGTTGCTAAGACGCCCAGTTACAGTTAACGAGTATTAAATTTGTCAGAAATCTTTTTCCCGCAGTCTTCATAATGAAACGTAATACGCAAATTCTGTTTGCTGAGAGCCACTTTGTTCTATGACTAAATTCGTCCACGTGTATACTTGTACTTATCTCCTCTCTTCTCCTTAGTGCCCTTTACTTATTCTAAGGTTAACAATTTTAATGTCATCCTTTGTTCTTGTCTTTCGCCGCACTGAACGGGAAAATTTTTGCAGGAACATTTTAGTTATAACTCAAAGAAAGATAATCATACAAGAAATAAGCGAACGTACAGCAATTCTGAGTAAGAAAAGAGTTAAGGCTAACGTAGCACTAATACTGATACTTCTGATTTTGAAAGAAAATGAATGGTAAATCCTGGACCTATGAACAATGTTAAGGAACTCATGATGATGTGCCCATAATTTCGTTAATCGTCAGAGTTACTGTGATATTTACATGAAGTAAGACACTGCGAGAATTTCGAAAAAGTTTGCAGTAGAAAACGAGGTCACTATGATTTTGCTTTTGGTGCATATCACATAACATGTTACTGTGTATGAAATTTGGCTAAGATACTGTATTTTTCATTAGACTTGGGTGGAAGCCCCGTATCTGTCACCATTGTGAGAAAATTGATCTATCTACATCTACATCTACATCCATACTCCGCAAGCCACCTGCGGTGTGTGGCGGAGGGTACCCTGAGTACCTCTATCGGTTCTCCCTTCTATTCCAGTCTCGTATTGTTCGTGGAAAGAAGGATTGTCGGTATGCTTCTGTGTGGGCTCTAATCTCTCTGATTTTATCCTCATGGTCTCTTCGCGAGATATACGTAGGAGGGAGCAATATACTGCTTGAGTCTTCGGTGAAGGTATGTTCTCGAAACTTTAACAAAAGCCCGTACCGAGCTACTGAGCGTCTCTCCTGCAGAGTCTTCCACTGGAGTTTACCTATCATCTTCGTAACGCTTTCGCGATTACTAAACGATCCTGTAACGAAGCGCGCTGCTCTCCGTTGGATCTTCTCTGTGTCTTCTATCAACCGTATCTGGTACGGATCCCACACTGGTGAGCAATATTCAAGTAGTGGGAAAACAAGTGTGCTGTAACCTATTTCCTTTGTTTTCGGAGTGCATCTCCTTAGGATTCTTCCAATGAATCTGTCTGGCATCTGCTTTACCGACGATCAACTCTATATGATCATTCCATTTTAAATCACTCCTAATGCGTACTCCCAGATAATTTATGGAATCAACTGCTTCCAGTTGCTGACCTGCTATATTGTAGCTAAATGATGAAGGATCTTTCTTTCTATGTATTCGTAGCACATTACACTTGTCTACATTGAGATTCAATTGCCATTCCCTGCACAATGCGTCAATTCGTTGCAGATTCTCCTGCATGTCAGTCAATGTTCCATTGTTAGAACCTCTCGATATACTACAGCATCATCCGCAAAAAGTCTCAGTGAACTTCCGATGTTATCCACGACATCATTTATATATATTGTGAATAGCAACGGTGCTACGATGCTCCCCTGCGGCCCACCTGATATCACTCTTACTTCGGAAGACTTATCTCCATTGAGAATGACATGCTGCGTTCTGTTATCTAGGAACTCTTCAATCCAATCACACAATCGGTCTGATAGTCCATATGCTCTTACTTTGTTCGTTAAACGACTGTGGGGAACTGTATCGAACGCCTTGTGGAAGTCAAGAAACATGGCATCTACCTGTGAACCCGTGTCTATGGCCCTCTGAGTCTCGTGGACGAATAGCGCGAGCTTGGTTTCACACGACCGTCTTTTTCGAAACCCATGCTGATTCCTACAGAGTAGATTTCGAGTCTCCAGAAAAGTCATTATACTCGAACATAATACGCGTTCCAAAATTCTACAACTGATCGACGTTAGAGATATAGGTCTATAGTTCTGCACATCTGTTCGACGTCCCTTCTTGAAAACGGGGATGACCTGTGCCCTTTTCCAATCCTTTGGAACGCTACGCTCTTCTAGAGACCTACGGTACACCACTGCAAGAGGGTGGGGCAAGTTCCTTCGCGTACTCTGTGTAAAATCGAACTGGTATCCCATCAGGTCCAGCGGCCTTTCCCCTTTTGAGCGATTTTAATTGTTTCTCTATCCCTCTGTCGTCTATTTCGATATCTACCATTTTGTCATCTGTGCGACAATCTAGAGAGGGAGCTACAGTGCAGTCTTCCTCTGTGAAACAGCTTTGGAAAAAGACATTTAGTATTTCGGCCTTTAGTCTGTCATCCTCTGTTTCAGTACCATTTTGGTCACAGAGTGTCTGGACATTTTGTTTTGATCCACCTACCGCTTTGACATAAGACCAAAATTTCTTAGGATTTTCTTCCAAGTCAGTACATAGAACTTTACTTTCGAATTCTTTGAACGCCTCTCGCATAGCCCTCCTCACACTACATTTCGCTTCGCGTAATTTTTGTTTGTCTGCAAGGCTTTGGCTACGTTTATGTTTGCTGTGAAGTTCCCTTTGCTTCCGCAGCAGTTTTCTAACTCGGTTGTTGTATCACGGTGGCTCTTTTCCATCTCTTACGATCTTGTTTGGCACGTACTCATTTAACCCGTATTGTACGATGGTTTTGAACTTTGTCCACTGATCCTCAACACTATCTGTACTTAAGACAAAACTTTTGTGTTGAGCCGTCAGGTACTCTTTACTCTCATGCAGCACACTCATTTGCAGTCGCGCGTTGCTAGTGATAAAGTCAGAGCGAAATATCTGACGCATTCCTCGTATTTCATAAACGATATGAGATATCGAAATGAGATTTTGGCAAATGATAGCACTTAAAGAGTAGAATATTTTGTCATATGGTTTTTATGCAAAACGTCGTTATCTACTGTGTTATTACACTAACTACAGACCTTGTCGATGAAAGAATATAAGTTTTAGGTGCCATATACAGTTGGTGAAACGAGGAATGCTATGGGTTCTGGAAAAACACGAGTGAAGATTTTACACGTTTATTTCGTATAGAGGATGTGCATCTTCATATGCTGCTAATCTTGCTTTTCCTTAATTCCTCACTTAATCAACTTAATAAACCATTTTTTCGGAATTCTCTAGCAACTGCATCTGCACAACATGTTAGTGAGATGACACTGTGTAAACTCTGCTGCGTTTTAGCAAAAGAAGCAAATCTTAACATGGCAACAAGAGAAATGTGTAGGCTTTACTCAAAATTCGCCACCCGTGGCGCTTCTCTGAAAGTTACAAATGATTAACAAGCAAGTGAAAATAAACCATTGCATTTTCAGCACAATTCTTTCTAGGTACTAACCGAAGCAGCGGTGACAGTAGATCTTTCTGAGTTGTCACCATACAAGTGTGGGCGTTGAGAGGCTCCAATTAGTATTTACAAAAATTGTGAGCGTAGGCTCCAGTTTAACGTGACATTTCCCCTACAGTGTCTGCCTAGAACCCCCTCCACTGCTACTGTCCCCGGGATTAGCGGAGCGGTCCAAGGCGATGCAGTCATGGACTGTGCAGTTGGTCCCGGCGGAGGTTCGAGTCCTCCCTCGGGCATGGGTGTGTGTGTTTGTCCTTAGGATAATTTAGATTAAGTACTGTGTAAGCTTAGGGACTGATGACCTTAGCAGTTAAGTCCCATAAGATTTCACACAGACTTGAACATTTTTTAACTACTGTCCCCCTCACGTACCCCCGAGGACTGTGCATCTACCGGCTACGGTATTCTGCACGAACTCTATAAAAGGACAGTGTATTGGTGGAGCTGTCATTTGTACTCAGGTGATTCATGTGAAAAGGTTTCCGACGTGATTACGGCTGGACGACGGGAATTAGCAGACTTTGATTGCAGAATGATAGTTGAAGCTAGGTATATGGGAGACTCCATTTCGGAAACCGTCAGGGAACTCAGTATTCTCCTATTCATAGGGTCCAAAGTGTGCTGAGGATCCCGTATTTCAGGCATTATCACTCACCACCGACAATGTGGTGGCCAACGGCCTTCACTTAACGACCAAGAGCAGCGACGTTTGCGTAGCGTTGTCAGTACTAACAGACAAGGAACACTGCGTGAAATAACCGCAGGAAGCTATATGGGAGTGCGACGAACGTATTCGTTAGGACAGTGCGGCGAAATTTGGTGTTAATCGGCTATGGCAGCAGAGGACCGACGCAAATGCGTTTGCTAACAATACGATATCGCCTGTAGCACCTCTCCTGGGCTCGTGACCATATCTGTTGGATCCCAGACGTTTGGAAACTGTGGCCTTGTCAGATGAGTCCCAGTTTCAGTTGGTAAGAGCTCATGGTGGGGTTGGAGCGTGGTGCAGTCTTCACGAACCCATTGACCCAACTTGCCAACAAAGTACTGTGCAAGCTGACTGTGGCTCCATAATGGTGTGGGGTGTATTCACATGTAATGGACAAGGTCGTCTGGATGGTCGGCTACATGGAAACCATATGAAGACATTTATGGACATCATGTTCCAAAACAACGATGTCATTAACCCATTCTATCAAACACAAGAGGATTGTTACACAAATTCCAGTGTTTTTAAAATTACGTGTAATGACTGCCGTAATTACTACATAGGACAGACAGGGAGACCGTTCAATGTAAGATATAAAGAGTACACTTTGTGATCAAAAGTATCCGGACACCCCCAAAAACATACTTTTTTCATATTAGGTACATTGTGCTGCCACCTACTGACAGGTACTCCATATCAGCGACCTCAGAGGTCATTAGACATCGTGAGAGAGCAGAATGGGGCTCTCCGCGGAACTCACGACCTTCCAACGTGGTCTGGGGGTTTGGTGTCACTTGTGTCATAGATCTGTACGTAAGACTTCCACACTCCTAAACATCCCTAGGTCCATTGTTTCCCATGTGATAGTGAAGTGTAAACGTGAAGGGACACGCACAGCACAAAAGCGTAGAGGCCACCTCGTCTGTTGACTGACAGAGACCGCCGACAGTTGAAGAGGGTCGTAATGTGTAATAGGACAGACCGTTACACAGAAAATCTAGATTGCATCAGTATCCACTGCAAGTACCATGACAGTTAGGTGGGAGGTGATAAAACTTGGATTTCATGGTTGAGCGGCTGCTCATAAGCCACACACATCACGCCGGTAAATGCCAAACGCCGCCTCGCTTGATGTAAGGAGCGTAAAAATTGGACGATTGAACAGTGGAAAAATGTTGTGTGGAGTGTCGAATCACGGTACACAATGCAGCAATCCGATGGCGAATGCCCATTGAACGTCATCTGCCAGCGTGTGTAGTGCCAACAGTAAAATTCGGAGGCGGTGATGTTATGGTGTGGTCGTGTTTTTCATGGAGGGGGCTTGCACCCCTTGTTGTTTTGCATGGCTCTATCACAGCACAGGCCTAAATTGATGTTTTAAGCACCTTCTTGCTTCCCACTGTTGAATCACAGCACAGGCCTTAATTGATGTTTTAAGCACCTTCTTGCTTCCCACTGTTGAAGAGCAATTCGGGGATTTCGATTGCATCTTTCAACACGATCGAGCACCTGTTCATAATGCACGGCTTTTGGCGGAGTGGTTACACGACAGTAACATCTCTGTAACGACTGGCCTGTACAGAGTCCTGACCTGAATCCTATACAACACCTTTGGGATGTTTCGGAACGCCGACTTCGTGTCAGGCCTCACCGACCAGCATCAATAGCTTTCCTCAGTTGAACGCTGCCATTCCCCAAGAAACCTTCCGGCACGTAACGGGTTACGTATGCCTGCGAGAGTGGACGCTGTCATGGAGCCATCTCAAAAGTATTGCGTATGCAGAACTCATTTCGGGAGACACTGGAGCAGCGTATTCATGCTGCCTTTGATACTATTCTGATGCAGCCTGGCCAATGTCAACGTGTGAGACAGAACATACTACGGTGCGTACACGCATGCGTTGAGGCACTTGGAAACCATTTTCAACACATACTGTAACTGTGGGTGCATGGTGCAGCGCGTATTGAACTGCAGTCTCTGTAACAAAGTCTGACTGAATAAATGGTCTCTCGCATGGAAACCATGCATTTCCGGATATAAGTTCATTTGACCTTATCTGTTCCGTATCCTCTCATCGATCAATCCCTGGAGTTTGTACATGGTGGAAAAACATCACCAGGTAGAATTGTTGCAGATGACAATACTTCAGCCCTGAATATTAGCAGTGTTACCATGCCCTACAGTGAGAAACTGCAGAAGTACCTTTACTTTTTGACTTCCCCTCGTAATACTGAGCATCATGACATATGCAAGGATTACCGACCAGAAGGTCACTGTAGCGAGACCGACTACCGCAGTATCGAAATCCACCTAAAGCAAATACAAAATATACCCATTTAAGAACGCAGATAAAAATTCGCTTGGCACCCTCCTAAGAGACCGTCTCCATTTCTTCCAAATTAACTACGTAAGTGTGTAGGCTACGTGTGGCTTAAATTCGGAGAAATAGTATCTACGGCAATTGAAAGATTTATACCCAATAAATTAATAATACATGTTACTGATCCGTCATGATACACAAAAAGGGTCAGAGCAGTGATGTAAAATCAATGAAAAAAGCATGCAAAATAAAAAACTCAAAATCTCTAAATTTGGCGATGCTTGACTGAAGCTCGAAACTTTGTGCGGACTTCAATGCGAGATGCTTTTAGTAGCTTCCACAACGATACTCTCCCGAAATGTGATGGAAAATCCAAAGAGATTCTGGTCGTATGTGAAGTACACCAGCAGCAAGACACAATCATACTTGCTCTGTGCAACACCAATGGTAATACTATAGGTGGCTCAAATGACTCTGAGCACTATGGGACTCAACAGCTGGGGTCATCAGTCCCCTAGAACTTAGAACTACTTAAACCTAACTAACCTAAGGACGTCACAAACATCTATGCCCTAGGCAGGATTCGAACCTGCGACCATAGCGGTCGCGCGGTTCCAGACTGAAGCGCCTAAAACCGCTCAGCCACACCGGCTGGCTAATACTATAGATGACAGTGCCACTAATGCGGAGTTATTAAACATTTTTCCGAAATTTCTTCATGAAAGAAGACGAATTAAGTATCTCAGAATTCTAATCGAGGACTACTACCACCGTGAGTGACTTAGAAGGAGACATTGTCGTGTAACAAAGCATCTTAAATCACTTAAGAAGGGCAAGTCTTCCAATCCGGATTATATATCAATTAGATTCCTTTCAGATCATGCTGATATTATACCTCCGTACTGAACAATAATATACAACTGCTCGTTCGGTGAGAGATCCGTAGCTAAAGACTGGAAAGTTGCGCAAGTCACACCACTACTCAAGAAAGTAAGTAGGAGTAATCCAGGAAATTACAGACCCATATAATTGATGTCGATTCGCAGTCGGATTTTGGAACACATACTTGTGCGAACATTATATATTACCTAGAGGAAAACGCCCTGTTGACACAGTCAGCACAGATTCAGAAAATATCGTCCTTGTGAAATACAACTAGCTCTTTATTTTCGTGAAGTAATGAGTGCCATCGAAAGGGGATCTCAAACTGATTCCATATTTCCAGATTTCCAAAAAGCTTTTGTTACCGTTCTTCACAATCGGCTTCCAATCAAGTTGCATGCCTACAGAATATCGTCTCAGTCGTTCGATTGGATTCGTGAGTTACCGTCGGAAAGATCACAGCTCGTAGTAAATGACGGCAAGTCATCGAGTATAACAGAAGTGATGTCTGGGGTTTCCCAAGGAAGTATTTTTAGGTCCTCTTCTTTCCGTAATGCGTATAAACAATTTAAGAGACAATCTCAGCAGCCATCTTATATTGTTCTCAGATGGTGCTGTCATTTACCGTCTAGTAAAGTCATCAGACGAACGAAACCAACTGTAAAATAATTTAGACAAGGCTATATTGACAGTAAACAATGAAACTTATGATGTTATTCACGTGAGTACTAATAGGAATCCGTCGAATTTCGGTTATGTGAGCCGGCCGCTGTGACCGAGCGCTTCTAGGCACTTCAGTCTGGAACCGCGCGACCGCTACGGTCCTAGGCTCGAATTCTACCTCGGGCATGGATGTGTATGATGTCCTTAGGTTAGGTAGGTTTAAGTAGTTCTAATTTCAAGGGGACTGATGACCTCAGATGTTGAGTCCGATAGTGCTCAGACCCATTTGAACCATTTTTTTCGGTTACGTGTTAAATCATACAAATCTAAAGGCTATCAGTTCAACTAAATACGTAGGAATTACAATTACAAACAATTTAAATTGCTATGATTACACAGATAATGTTCTGGGGAAAACAAACGAAAGACTGCTTTTTACTGTCAGAACACTTAGAAGATGCAACAGGTCTACTGAAGAGATTGCCTACACAACGCTCGTCCGTCCTCTGCTAGAGTACTGTATTGCCGTGTAGTTGGAGAACCTTACCAGATAGGACTGATGAACGACATCGAGAAAGTTCAGAGAAGAGCAACTCTTTTTATGTTATCGCGAAATAGGGGAGAGAGTGTCACGGACATAATAAGCAAGTTGGGGTGGCAAACATTAAAATAAAAGCGTGTTTTTAGTTGCGATGAGATATTTTCACGAAATTTCAGTCTCCAGCGTTCTCCTCCGAATGCGAAAATGTTTGACTGACACCCACCTACATAGGGAAAAATTATGTTAATAAAACACGAGAAAGCAGCGGTTGCACAGAAAGATTTAAGTGTTCGTTTTCCCCGCGCACTGTTAGAGAGTGGAACGATAGAGAAATAGTGTGAAAGTATTTCGATGAACCCACTTTAAGGCACATAGAATTGAGCTGCACAGTATTCAGTAGATGTCATGTGGAGGAAAGGATTTGGAATTCAGATCCCGGGTCATTCAAACATTCTGTTCATTTATAATCATTCGGTTACAATTTGTCTATCTGATAGTGATATGTCGCGTCAAGGTTAGTGGTCCATTAGGATATGTAACTTTTCAGAAACATCCTGAGTTAGTTGGCACACAAGTGACAAAGGGCAGTGCCTGAAAACCTCCATGTTATTCCAAGCTGTATTCCAGGAAATAAATCTTACACTTGTTTTAAAAGAAAACTGATACGTGAGCTGTTAATTTCACATGTCAGTTTCAAGTAATACTGCGCACTAATTTTTCACGACAGGCGCAACAGTTTAGATAGTTAAGCGAACTAACAGGATTTATTTATTACAGGGTTTACATGAGCGCTCAGGAAAAGGGCGAAGGTGGAAGGAATTAGTATTCGATTATGCAAAGGGTCTTTTGCAACGCTCCTTCCCTGATCGACATTATGGACCTAATAAATGTCAGAAGGATGGGTATTTTGGTGGATCTCCAATATATTTCTGCCTCACGTCGCTAGTACCTGGATTTAATGTTCGCTATTTACAACTAAAAGTCCACAAAACAGTGTACTAAAAATAGCCTGCCTTATTAATTTTTTTCCGTACCGCGTAGGGAAGAATAATATTGCTTCATTGCCTTGGAAAACGGAGCTTTCCTACGATAGCACGAGAAATTATAGTGACAGCGGCCGCAATCAACGGTTCACTGCACGAGCTCAACTACATAAACTCCCTAAAGCGTCCATCTTGTCTCTCTCTCCGCAAATTGCATAAATAACTACATCTTGTTGTGCCCATTACCATATCAATTTTAAGTGACTGTTTTTAAACATTTCCCGTTAATTACTACAGACAATCCAAACCTAATATTGTACAAGTTACGTCGCTGATGTTACGCTACCGCGTTTGACATTTCCAATGAGAGACTTTTGTTCATCTTGTCTTTTTTGTGTATTCATAGGAGCGGGTCGCACATTTCTTGGGCTCCCACACTCGCACATACAGGGTGTGACGGTTATAAGTGTGGACATTCGGTGAACGAGCAGGCCATGTAATTGGACCCCCCCCGTCCGATCCATCGACCAGGGAAAATACGACTGAGATGCGTCGAGACGTGATAAAGGTAGTAACAATTGTCATGGAGAATGTTCTACACGGTTGTCTGACTTACCATGTACGGGGGGGCCAACCACCTTCCACTGGGTTAATCACATTTTCCTTCAAGTGCAGTGCCCGAAGATTTCGGGTACATCCTTCATGATTTCCATCTTCCTGAACGACCCTATCCCAGACAAACGGCGAAACACTGTTGCAAACATTGAATGCTGTGGTTGTTCAAAATGGTTCAAATGCTTCTAAGCACTATGGAACTTGACATCTGAGGTTATCAGTCCCCTAGACTTAGAACTACTTAAACCTAACTAACCTGAGGAAAACACACACATCCGTGCCCGAGGCAGGATTCGAACCTGCGACCGTAGCAGCAGCGCGATTCCGGACTGAAGCGCCTAGAACCGCTCGGCTACAACGGCCGGCGCTGTGGTTGTCGGCGGGGATAGGTCTCCTGATACAACGTTGCTGCCCGCCGCCAGTTGCCATTTGCCTTTCCGTAAGCAAACACCACGTGGGCAAGCTCTTCATACGAATACGAACCATTGTGTACAACTCTGTATCACATCCAGTAGAAGGTAAGTCAGCAAGAGAAGTGAATCGGACACAACATTACCAATTACTATAGTAGGATAGGGCGCTGGGCATGACGTATTAGGAACAGTACCACCTTCTAGGAGGAAACCATGCATACTGTAACTGTGGCTGCATGGTAAGGGCGTATTAGACCGCATTCAGTATCATTGAATAAATGGTCTCAGGCATGGAAACCATGCAAACCATGCATTTCCGGACATAAGTTGATTAGACCTTTTTTGTTCCGTTTCCTCTCATCGATCAATCCCTAACGTTTATATAAGTGGGTAAAAATAACACTGTATACAACATGTCACTCTTATTCCCACGTTAGTCGTAGTGTTGTTTCAGAATGTGAAACATAACAGCTCGATGCGCACCGAGGAGGATATGAGGGCTTTTATTTGTTCACTGAGTGATGAGGAAAGATTGGGCAGGCCATCGACGTCAACAAACGAGGACAATTTGGAAGCCATTGAGGATATGGTGATAGAAAACAGACGAATACAATGGACAAAGTCACCAGTACCTTACAAAGAAATCATGATTCGGCGTATTCCATCTTATATGACAGGCTATATTTTCTGCGCTATGTGCCAGGTGGGTATTAAAAGAACTATCATCGCAACATAAGGTGCAAAGAATGTACAATTCTTGTGAACATTTGGCCCGTTATCATCGAGAGGGAGATGGATTTTTACAGCAAATAGTTACTGTAGACGAAGCGTAGGTGCATCATCACGGACCGGAAAGTAAGTCTGCGAGCCTAGTTTGGGAACACCCCTAATCAACAGAAGTTAAGAAATTTAAACGTTAACCATCATATGGTAAGATTATGCTAACACTATTCTGGGGTACGGAAAGTGTGGTTGCCGTTCATTTCACTCCAGGAGGCAAAACTGAGGACAGTGAGAATTGTTATCATGTGTTGGGAACTAAACTGAAACCTGCAATCAGATTCAAACATCGCGGAAACTGCGAAAAAGTGGTCATTCTGCAGCACACATTCTGCCAAACGGACGGCCGAAACATTAAAGGAGTTGGGGTTCGAATCGCTGGAACACCCGCCATACAATCCAGACCTGGCTCCAAGCGATTTCTGTATGTTTGGACCACTGAAGGAAGCGCTCAGGGGAAGAAGATTTGCAACCGGTGCAGATGTCATTTATGCGGTGCAAAACTGTTACAGGTGCAACCAAAAATCTTTTTTCCTGAATAATCAAAAGACTTGTGAAACGTTGGACAAAGTGCGTTGAAGTGCAGAGAGGTAATGTAGAAAAATAATGTATGTTTCAGTTTTCTATCACTATAATAAATATTCCTTTTCTCAAAAGTCCCTTTAGTTTTTTAAAATTCGGTTGTATTTCTTGCTAAGAAGTCAAGTATGTTTTCGCAATTATTTAAACTTCAAGTGGACCCCAGAACAAATTGCTCAAAACAATTATCAGAGAAAGTATGTAGCACAATTTCAACTGATGTTTTATACCAACCCCGCGCGACTGCTACGGTCGCAGGTTCGAATCCTGCCTCGGGCATGGATGTGTGTGATGTCCTTAGGTTAGTTAGGTTTAAGTAGTTCTAAGTTCTAGGGGACTGATGACCAAAGCTGTTAAGTCCCGTAGTGCTCAGAGCCATTTGAATCATTTTATAGCAACCACCAGCTTTGAACGTGTTCAAATGGTTCAAATGGCTCTGAGCACTATGGGACTTAACATCTGTGGTCATCAGTCCCCTAGAACTTAAAACTACTTAAACCTAACTAACCTAAGGACATCACACACACCCATGCCCGAAGCAGGATTCGAACCTGCGACCGTAGAGGTTCCAGACTGAAGCGCCTAGAACCGCACGGCCACAACGGCCGGCTTTGAACGTGTATTTTCGTCAATATATTGAGAGTGGACTGAAGTCACAACAGTATATAATTGTATGTGTAGGTTCTCTATTTGTGGTGATACTCAAGTTTTCTTTCAAGTGTTTGACAACCTATTCATATGACTGGGGGCAGGGGTTTGGGATCAGTAAAACGAACCAATTATTAATTTATTCCGGTTGCCGAATGTAACCTCTAGTCGTACCAACTCAAAGGAATTATCTACTTCAATTTCGCTACAAGCTAGACTACTTCTAACAGCAACAAACACGCCACTACAAACTGTATTTAATCTACCCTTTCTGAACACCGTCAGGTCCTTTGTAAAAATTTCAGATAAACTTATCTCCGTTTTTAGCCAGCTTTCAGTAGCTATAACGATTTCTGCTTCAGTTCTTTCGTTTAGCTCCTGCAGCTCTGGTTCTTTCCCAGTACATCTACTACAATTTACTACTGTAATATCTATGGTTCTAACGTCAGCCCCCGTCCTGTGTCTGATCTGCATCCGTTGGGACCGAAACCCTTTGTGTCCACTCCACACAGCCCTCGCTACCGTGTCGCCGCTTCCCGTGTGTACTCGACAGTTGACCTATTAAGTGGGTCTCTAATACCCCACAACACAATGGCTCAAGTCGAGGGCAGTTTGCAAAGTCGCAGAACCTTCTGAGGCTCTAATGCAGACCCTCTGTAACAAAGGTTCGCAATCGGTACTGTCGACGGTGCTACAGGTGGTGAGCTCTGCCTTCATCTGGCAAACAAGACTCCCATTCTTTACAAACTCAGCTAGCCTCCCGAAACCAGTCAGAATCTCTTCTGATCCAAAGTGGCACACATCATTAGTACCGACACGAGTCACCAACTGCACTTGGCTGCACCTTGTGCCCTTCATGGTATCTGGAATAACTCATTCCACAGTTTGGATAACTCCCCACGGTATCCGCACACTGGGTTTCTTTCCCTCCTTGGCAGCCATGTCAAATGGCTTAGAATCTTTATCAGCCACAGACGGCACCTGAAACCTGTTTGCCAGACGAACTGGCGAGGCCTTTCGATCGGCCCCAACGGAATGGTTTTCACTATCTGCCACGTCTCGGAACGACCTCCGGTAAGGGATCAACCACTGGCCCCCACAGGGATTTCCGTTGGCAACAGATCTAGCTGAGTGACCGAAACACGCACAGCTAGTAGCTGTGAGCGAAGCGTTACCAATTCAACCTGCATCCGAGCACAACAGTCATAGACGGCTAAACTCTACACTACACAGATATTAAAACGCCAGACTGTGTCTAGCTAGCACATAGAAACGCAATAATTTAAGAATAAAATACGTCGCTCTTGTTTGGAACTCGTAATAATAATTCACAAACATACGCTGTACTCGCCTGTTCTGCAGCAGGAACGGAAGAAACTGCCTCACTAACCATCTAACCGACACTGAATTCAGTCTCACCAAAGCTCTAGACATACGAATTTTACCCTCGTGCAACTCTTACTGTTATTCTGAAACAACTATCACACGCATTAAGGATGGTGGAATAACTGAGTTCCTAATAACACTAGCAGCTTTCTGTTGTTTGGTAATCACATTTCAGTGCCTCTACAGAAAGCCAGTAGGCGAAGCGGAACGAAAGTAGTCAGCGTGAACGTAGCGGCGCCCGTATCTGCAGAAAATGGCCGTCTGTCTGATAGCGCTGCCAGTGGGAGTAAGCAGCGAACTGTCTGGCTAGAGTCTACAGCTTCCACGGGACAGTGGCTGCTAACGACGGCTAACGCGACGCTCCAATGCAACAAAGAGTCTGCTTATCTCCGCCGGTGGAGCTTTGCTTCTCGTTTACAACACGGTGCCGCAAGAATGCGGGACTTTCGAGCATTAGCCCTGCCTTCATTACTTCCTGCTGCTCATAGCGCTTCTAGCGATATTGTACTGGAACGGGGAGTCTTACGATTTTTTTGTTTCTACGATAAGAATCGAGACCTTTTCTCCATGTTAAAGTGTAGAACAGTTCCCCACATTTAGAACATATTCTCATGGAGATCACAAAAATTTGTGAAAATTGCAATACCAGCTATACGAACCCATCCTCAGGAAGTTATTGCGCGATTGCAGAGAGAAGGTGAATACGTACAGTAGGTCCAGGAATGTCTTCCACTGTGTGACCAAAATAGAGCCGAGCTCAGGCAATAAAGAGAGTCGAAAAAAAGTGGGTTCAGACGTTCTGACGAGCCTGGATGAATATTCATTAGGAAACAAGATTTACCTCACTGTGTTCTCGGAGTAGCGTCTTCGATTACTAACGAGAAGATTTTGGTCACGGAATCAATCCCAGAACGTGCTTAAATTCTGAATGAAAAATCATCAACCAATTCGGTTAAGACTTCCGTGATAAGGAGTCATCCTATCAGCGGCCTGGTCAGGAGAGGATGAAGTCTCAGGGCCTTTCTTGCCCGTTGCGGGGGAAATCGGCCTTAAAGTCGGAGGAATCAGCAAAGATCATCAATAAGCAGTGAAAACTACTGTATTAAAGCCTCTTACATTCACAGGAAATGTGGGCACTATTGATGCAAGTCTCATGATGACCTTTCCGTTGAGAATAGATACCGAAGTAGTTCCATATTCGCATCACCGGGAGAAGACTGGCAAGTGTAAAATGACCATGAGAAATAGACTGAAAAACCAACGAACACATAACATTCAACGACTAAGAGCGTGGAATGCTATAAATCTGAATATGGTGGGGAAGCTGGAAAATCTGCAAAGGAAAACGCAATATCTCAATATAGATGTAAGAATGCATGGGCGTCCGTATTGGGCAACATACGGCGCTTGCCAGTTTTGATATAACTGATTCGCCAAGTTGAAAAGTGTCGTGCTCCAAGAACTAAATTTAGCTACAAGCGTCCAAACCTTGTTATTTCTCAAAAGATTGAGAGTCACCTACTTAATATTCGTAGGTAGATGAGTTTGGTACCTAAACGGTAAGCACATTTCAGCAACATATGGAAAGTTCATCTTTTTATGGCATTATACTAAGATGGATGCCATGATCCGAAATTAGATCCCCATGTGATTAAATCCACAGTATCCAACGAGTTATGAAATAAACCTAGAACGTGCTCACAAAAATAATATTGGTGTGAAACTGAATATTTAAAACATTAAATATGAAAAAAGTCATAAAGGTTGAAAAATATCACCAAAAATACCACATTCATGTGCCTCGAACGGGACAGACAGGGAAAAAACCGAAAAAGAGACAATTCAATTTTGATGCCATCTACAAGGTGGTTATAATTGAACTTTCGCTATCTGAGAGGGCAGCCCTGAAAACGAATGATCATAAGACGACAAAACTTTGCGGGAACATTTATAAGGACACGCGGAAGGAAAATAAGGAATAAGCCATTGAAAAAAATACAATTTCTACTGAATCTATGTGATCGTTCGACTTCATATCCCCCATGTCGTTATTTTGATGTGTTTGTATGATTGCATGAGTCGACTGATCCCAGTTGTGATTCATTTATTTTAATCAATCGCTTATTAAATTAAGTTGACCAGATTAGGACCTTCAGGTTCTGTCTCACAGTGGACCAGAACTGCACGATTTTCGTTTCTAAACGTATAATGTAAGTTGCAAAACTTTGCTTTTGAGTCTTCTGACGATCTCATTGGATATTAATGCAGCATTTTTCAGATGGCACTTCATTATAGACAAATGCGTCATATGTTAAATGTCTGAGGCTTTGAGGTTACATGCCAGATCATTGGTATACAACTCGGGGAGGAAGGGTCCCAACACACTTCCCTGGAGCACAACTGATGTTATTTCTACCTCTGTCGATGACTCCCGATCGGAGGTAACACACTCTGTCCTTTCCAAGAAGAAACAGTGTGCTTCATTACAGACTTGTAGTTGAAGGAACAGAAAACCTCCATTTCTTGCAACACGTGGCATTACCGCTCAGTACTCTACATCGGCACTTATACTCCGTAAGCGTTCTTGCGCCGTCTGGCGGAAGATATTTCAAATATAACTACAATTTAGCCTATTCCGTGTTGCATTCCCGAATGGTGTGTTGGAACGACGACTGCAGATAGGTCTCGGTATGAACTCTAGTGTCCCTGATTTTTCCTTTGTGGTCAATTAACGAGGCGCATGTCGGAGACCTGTACAGTGGGTGCTCAGAAAGTCTGGAAAGCTTGTAAGGGTGTTGCAGGATAGGTTGTGCTGAGAAATAATTGTTAAGACAAAAATTCGATACACTGCACTGCCTGCCAGAGGCGTTCTCGCCGAACATATTCTTCATTTGATTTCATAAAACCGAACAAGAGAGCGATACAAAAATTGGACGTCGGACGTTAGTAAGGATCGAACCCGAGCCAAAGCCTGAGTAGTGTCCTGCTCAAAGACGTTCAGGGAAATTCAGAAATACGGAAACACAAGTCTTTGAGGAATGAAATAAACAAGAAGTGCAGGGAAGGTAAGACGAAATGGATGCATGAAAAAGAGAAGAAATCGAAAAAGAAATGACTTTCGGAAGATTGTCTGATGTGATAGAAGAAGAAACAGGAGTCGATATGCAAGAGATTGGGGATACAATATTAGAATCATGGAAGATTTAAGATCAAATAAGGAAGAAGGGGTAGATAACATACCATCAGAATTTCTAAAACCGTCGGGGCAAGTGGCAACAAAACGACCATTCACGTTGGTTTGTTGAATGTATGAATCTGGTGACATACCATCTGATTTTCGGAAAAGTATCATCCACACAATTCCAAAGACTACAAGAGCTGACAAGTGCGAAAAATATCACACAATCAGTTTAACGGCTCCTGTATCTACGTTGGTGACAGAATAATATACAGAATAATGGAAAAGAAAATTGAGGATGTGTTAGGTGACGATCAGTTTGGCTTTAGGGAAGGTAAAGGCACCAGAGAGGCAATTCTGACGTTGCGGTTGATAATGGAGGCAACTAGAGAACGAGCCGGCCGGTGTGGCCGAGCTTTTCTTGGCGCGTCAGACTGGAATCGCGCAACCGCTACGGTCGCAGGTTCGAATCCTGCCTCGGGCATGGATGTGTGTGATGTCCTTAGATTAGTTAGGTTTAAGTAGTTCTAAGTTCTAGGGAACTGATGACCTCAGATGTTAAGTCCTATAGTGCTCAGAGCCAATTAGAGAACGCAAGACAGTTTCGTAGGATTTGTCCACCTGGAAAAAGCTTTCGGCAATGCCAAATGGTGCAAGATGCTCATAATTCTGAGGAAAATAGGGGTAAGCTGTAAGGAGAGACGGGAAATACACAACACGTACAAGGGCGAAGAGGGGATAATAAAGAGTGGAAGACGAAGAAAGAAGTGCTCGGATTGAAAAGGGTGTAAGACGGGGATGTTGTCTTTCGCCCCCACTGTAAATATGTACATCGAAGAAGCAATGAAGGAAATGAAATAAAGATTCAACAGTGAAAGGAAAGGATATCAGTGATAAGATTCGCTGATGACGTGGTTGTCTTCAGTGAAAGTTTAGAAGAATTACATGATCACCTGAATGGAATGAACAGTCTAATGATTACGGAATATGGATTGAGAGTAAATCGAAGGAACGAAAGACATGAGAAGTAGCAGAAATGAAAACAGCGAGAAACTTAACAACAGAATTGATGGTCACGAAGTAGATGAAGTTAAGGAATTCTGTTACCTAGGAAGGAAAAATAACCAATGACGAACGGACCAAGGAGGACATAGAAATCAGACTATGCCTGGCCAAGAAAAATCTACTAGTTTGAAACATAGGCCTCAATTTGAGGAAGAAATTTCTGAGAATCTACGTTTGAAGCGCGGGAGTGTATGGTAGTGAAACATGGACTGTGTAAAAGCCGGAACAGAAGAGAATCGGAGCATTTGAGATGTGGTGCCACGGAAGAATGTTGAAAATTATGTGGACTGATAAGCTAAGGAATGAAGAGGTTATGGGCAGAATGGGAGAGGAAAGGAATATGTGGAAAACACTGCCAGGGAGAAGGGACAGGATTATAGGACATCTGTTAAGACATCACAGAATAATTTCCTTAGTACCAGAGTGAGCTGTAGAGGGTAAAAACTGTAGAGGACGACAGAGATTGGAGTACATCCATCAGATAATTGAGGACGTAGGCTGCAAGTGCCACTCTGCGATGAAGAGGTTGGCACAGGAGAGGAATTCGTCGCAGTAAGAACACTGATGACTGAAAAAGAATTGAGGCAAAATAATCACCCTACAAGCTGAGTAACGATTTTAGATTCCATTTATGAAGGGAACGCATTCTCTATTGTGTAGTGTAAGAAGCAAATAATAATCTTCTGTTACATGCTTTGTGTCTTTCAGTTGTGTAGTTAGAATCTCGGATATGAACTTTACAGGTGAAAGACTCTTTCCGGAAACAGCTCAAAGGCTTTGGTAAGTTATTCCCCACTATATATTTTCTTCTTGAAGTGCTAAGTTGTGCAGAACAGCTTGGGAGGATCCTGGAGAGTAGGGGAGAAATACGTGTGAAGCTGTGTCGTCGACCACTGAAGCGTGTCTGGATTGTTTTGCCGGTACGAGCATTGAGAGCGAAGGTCACATCTCTAGGTCTGGATCCCTGTCTGACGTATTTCGATATGCCAGGCAACTTTTATCTCTCAGATCGTCGCCACGTTAAGCCGGTGCCTTTTTCTCTGTCTCCAATGACGTCGCTGACGTCGAGACTTTAAAATTGTCTTCCCTCTTTCTCTCTTTCCTTCTTTAACCAGGATCGGGAAACAGTTAGTTTGACATCATGCTGTCTGCTGCAAGAACTTTACGACTTGCAAACTCTTACTGTGGTGTGAGATTATCTGGAGTGGAACTAGAGAAGCGGCCGACTATTTACAGCATGAACCGAGAAATAATTATGGACGACTCGTCGCTATGTGAATAACTTTGCCATTTCCAGAAGGAGGGCTCCGATTTGAGGGTAGTGTATGGTTTCAGATATGAGACAAAGCTCCTATATCACCGCTACTGCCGAGTGCCAGACACAAAAGTAATACTTCTTACATTCCGCGTAGTATAACAATTAGGACAATTTGTTAGCGTAATGGCTTTTAATGTTTTCTGTGGTACCTGTAGCAGCTCATGGTCGTTCTCACGAGTATCAATATCCTTCTTAAAGCGAGAGCAAGTATATTCATGCCATGGATATTTTCATTTTGTCATATCTTGTATACTGTTCTTCTCCTCTAAGTCAGCCGCTGAACCTGTAAAGAACACAGTGCGTGTCTCGTTCCTTTCAGTCCTAATAGCTCCTTTCTGCTGAAATGCATATCGCTAAACAACGGTAGCATACGAAACTAATTTATTTATGGCTACCAAACTCGACCATTCCCGAACACAGAACCCTTCTTCAACGCTATTTTACTGCCTATAAACAGCATAGCTCTCTCATAGAAATTTTGGTGGATTCCTCAAACACTAAATTTAACGAAAAATGCATAAATAAATGTAGAGATCCATTAATGCTCGGTTATGCTATTCGGATAAATCACAGGAAAGGTTAACAACAGTAAAATACCTAGGAGTATTTCTCCAGAGCTACCGAAAGTGGAATGACCACATAAGACAAACTGTATGGAAATTAGATGGCGGATTGATAGTCATTGGATGAATCGTGAGGAAATTTGATTCGTCGTCGAAAGAAGGGGCTATTGAAAGAGATGCTCGACTGATGCTTCAATACTGTCAATCAAGACATACCTCGGAAGACTCAACAGCAGCTAGCAACCAAAGTGTCATCATCAGGCTACCGGGGTCCTCGGGTGCGTATATGGAAGGGGTCAGTACAAAGCTGTCTCGGCCATTGGCAATTTTCGTAACCAGGAGCAGCTGTTACCAACACCACCTAAAGAGGTGCCGGCCGGTGTGGCCGAGCGGTTCTAGGAGCTTCAATCTGGAACCGCGCGACCGCTACTGTCGTAGGTTCGAACCCTGCCTCGGGCATGGATGTGTGTGATGTCCTTAAGTTAGTTAGGTTTAATTAGTTCTACGTTCTAGGGGACTGATGACCACAGATGTTGAGTCCCATAGTGCTACGAGCCATTTGAACCATTTTGAACCTAAAGAGGTGGTGGTATGATTGCTCTGTCACTCAACTCCTCAACTAGCATCATGAGGCTCAGTGCAGACAGCGCATGGATGGCAGAATGGTCACTCATTCAAGTGACAGCCACGCCCGACATTGCTTAACTTCTGT
Source organism: Schistocerca piceifrons (assembly GCF_021461385.2). Lineage (NCBI taxonomy): Eukaryota > Metazoa > Arthropoda > Insecta > Orthoptera > Acrididae > Schistocerca > Schistocerca piceifrons. The sequence continues at coordinate 359,961,391 of NC_060139.1, read as the reverse complement.
GATGTGACGGTAATCTTTGTATCCACCACAGCACGGCTGGTGACATGATTGATAATAGGGCTCCTCATAAATATCTCTGAGGTTTGAGGTTTCAGAAGGCGAACACATGAAAACTACAAGAAATATACACCACTGGCCATTAAAATTGCTACACCACGAAGATGACGTGCTACAGACGCGAAATTTAACCGACAGGAAGAAAACGCTGTTATATGCAAATGATTACTTTTCCAGAGCATTCACACAAGGTTAGCACCGGTGGCGACACCTACAACGTGCTGACATGAGGAAAGTTTAGAACCGATTTCTCATACACAAACAGCAGTTGACCGGCGTTGCCTGGTGAAACGTTGTTGTGATGCCTCGGTTAAGGAGGAGAAATGCGTACCATCACGTTTCCGACTTTGATAAAGGTCGGATTGTAGCCTATCGCGATTGCGGTTTATCGTATCGCGACATTGCTGCTTGCGATGGTCGGGATCCAATGACTGTTAGCAGAATATGGAATCGATGGGTTCAGGAGGGTATTGCGGAACGCCCTGCTGGATCCCAACGGCCTCGTATCACTAGCAGTCGAGATGACAGGCATCTTATCCGCATGGCTGTAACAGATCGTGCAGCTTCGTCTCGATCCCTGAGTTAACAGATGGGGACGTTTGCAAGACAACAACCATCTGCACGAACAGTTCGACGACGTTTGCAGCAGCATGGACTATCAGCTCGGAGACCATGGCTGCGGTTACCCTTGCGCTGCATCACAAACAAGAGCGCCTGCGATGGTGTACTCAACGACGAACCTAGGTGCACGAATGGCAAAACGTCATTTTTTCGGATGAATCCAGGTTCTGTTTATAGCATCATGATGGTCGCATTCGTGTTTGGCGACATCGCGGTGAACGCAAATTGGGAGCGTCTATTCGTCATCGCCATACTGGCGTATCACCCGGTGTGATGGTATGGGGTGCCATTGGTTACACGTCTCGGTTACCTCTTGTTCGCATTGACGGCACTTTGAACAGTGGACGTTACATTTCAGATCCGTTACGACCCGTGGCTCTACCCTTCATTCGATCCCTGCGAAACCCTATATTTCAGAAGGATAATGCACGACCGCATGTTGCAGGTCTTCTACGGGCCTTTCTAGATACAGAAAATGTTCGACTGCTGCCCTTTCGGATGAATCATGTTTTATGCTCCATTGGCATTAGCCTGAAAGTGAACGTTCTGCAACAGTTGTCGGAAAGGTCCAGACCGGAGAAGGGAGCGTTGTGGTCCGAGGAATACTTTCGTGATAATCCCTGAATGATTTCGTCATTCTCGAGAGCACAATGGATCAATCGAATTGTGTATCAATCTTTGGGAACCATGCGAACCACTATAGGCTGTTTATTTTTCCTCAGCACGACGGGATCTTCCAACAGGACAATGCAACGTGTCACAAAGCTCGCAGTGTACGTGCGTGGTTTCAAGAGCACCAGGTTGAGTTTACCGTACTCCTTTGCCACCAAACTCCCCAAATTTTAGCCCAATCAAGAATCTGTGGGTCACCTCGATCAAGCCATTCGCATCATAGATCCTCAATCGAGAAACTTATAGTCGAGTCGTTGTAAGAAGATCTCTGACAGTTGCATTGGGTTGGTCGCAGCAGTTTCTGCGTGCCTCGTGCAACCAATCACGCTACGCGGTTGTGTAAACGTCTTTACGGCAACGCCTAAGTGTTGCTGGAGATCTGTAGACGGCTATTCTTTTCACCTTTATCCGTTTGTACTACGTAGCTGGAAGCTGGCAACTAAAGCGCAGCTGAACACTTCACTGGAGTCGGTATGGCTCCACAGCCCTGTTGACATCTCCCAGAACCTCACTGACCGTCTCCCTGCATATCTCGCAGCGGTTTACGCTGAAAAAGGTGTTTATTCAGGTTTTTGACAGGTGGTCACGTTAACATGTCTGGACAGTGTAACTGAGTTATACAAAACATTGAAATACTGTACGCTCCTTTTGTGGTCCTGAGCATATGCAATGAGAGTAATGTTCCTGATATAAGGAAATAGTCTTGAATGCTGATACAATCAGGTAAGACACTGGAACTAATACTGCTTAGCAGCACCATGTTGTGTCGATTTACTTCTGTCGCTGCAGCGACTGATAATCAGTCCGAAGGTGCACTGAGTCTGAGGTAAAGCTATGAGTGCTGCTGCTTAAAATGGAGCGCCGGCCAATGAGAGTAGCAGGCAGCGACACCAGAGAGCAGTATTTCAGAACAGGACTACAAGCGTGGTGTAGGCAGTCTCTTTGCTAGATCTTTAGCATTTTCTCAGTTTCGTGCCAATGAATCGTAGTCTTTGTTCGTTTTACCCACTATATTATCTATGTGATCGTTCCAACGTAAGTCTTTCGTAATTGTAATCCCTAAGTATTAAGTTAAATTTACGGCCTTTAGATTTGTGTAATTTACCGTGTAACCGTAATTTAGCAGATTCCTTTTAATACTCATGTGGGTGACTTCAACCTTTTAATTATTTATAGTCGACTGCCATTTTTCGCACAATGCAGATATCTTCTCTAAATCCTACGTACGGAATTTCGTTGTGAAGTCACTGTCGGAAACAGAGTGTCGAGGGTCGTGGCGACGACTATGTAAGAGTCCTGCTGGCGAAGCGCAGTGAGCACGCATGGTGCGATTATGCACTCAGAAGCAACAACAAAGCATCGATGTTCTGAAAGAGTCAAATAATCTTAAATGCTGATACAATCAGATAAGTCACTGGTAACTAGTAGTGCTTGGTAGCGTTGTGTTCCATTAATGTAATTTCCTTGCTGCAGTCTTCCGTCCTAAAGTTGATGAGAGGCCGAAGATTCACTGCGTATGGCTGCTTCAAAAGGACGCGCCGGCCAATCACAGTCGCAGACAGTGAGGTTCGTTCTGTATTGACGTGAATACTGAACTCGCTGAAGGGAACGCCGGTGGGAGATTTAATTATGCCATCGCCCGCGGAGCTGTGCGCAGTGCGTGGCGCGCCGGGTGTCGTCCACGAAGACGCTGTCGATAACGCATCTCCCTTCTTACCCATTTCCTTGCAGTTCGTCACTGCAGTTCATGAGTTAGCTTGACATTCATAGTGATAAGACAACATTTAAAGAATTTTTACAATTTTTACTAACCTCAAGCTCGACAGGGTCCCTACGTTATACCAACATTTTTACTTTTATGTAACGGTAGCACAATAGTGGTGTGTGATGAGCACTCAAGAATTTTTAGTTTTTAATGTTTCAAGGACAGAAAATGCAATTTTATAAATTGCAATATAAGGTAAGATGTTTATCTCATTCTGTGGTGTAAGTGTGAGTAGTGCTTCACTAGAGAAAGGCAAAATTCACTTCCAGACGCATAGAGATGCAGATTTAGAAAACGTTGCACGGTAACAAAAACAGGCCCATTAAGAAATTCAAGAGAGAAAATGTTAATTTCTGGTGTTGTAAGTGTGATAACGATCTGTTTGAACATACTGTGTTGTGTTTCGCGACATTTTTTGCGTGGAATCCGTGTTGATTTTTACGGAAGAGATTTCCAATAACATCATAATGCATAAAACATCTTCCATAATTCTGCTAGACATTGAATTCTGTGATACAAGGCCTATGATTAAGTGGATCTGTCCGACGACTCTTCTTGATAACAGAAATGACCAGTTTTCCTCCAATCACTAGGTACCTTTCGTTACCCCTACGGTCTTCATTAATGCAATGATCAGATGAAACTAGAATCGTCCGGCCATAACTGTGAGTTCTTTGATTGCTCTGGAACATGTGTCTTATGAACTACAACGTGCGAAATATCAGCTCACTTTATTAAATGAATGATGAAGAGATCTACTTAATTTCATACAAACCTTCTCCAAAGAAGTGCTTGATAATTTACGACTGCTTCACTTGTTGCACTAGTTAAACTCTTGTCTTGAAGTACAATGTTCAAAATTCACAAAAGTACATTTTCATCTGAGACTTGAATAACTTTTTAATCCTACTTGATGATGTCTGCTTCAGCCGAGGTCACGAACTGGGCACTGTACTTCCATGCTCGTTTCTATATTGACCTTCAAGTAAGGCCACTGCTGTGCTGAGAGAGAGGGAGTATCATCTTTAGCCTCTCCCATTCGTCACTGCGGATTGCAGCGAGACATCACTAATGTCTGTGATATCGACACGCTTTGCTGTCTATGATATGACACTGCAATCTTCGGACGACACCACAGTCAAAATGTGCTGCAACGGGAGCTACTTTTTTCGCACAATCTCTGTGGAGTCTTACTTGTATGTCATCCGGTCAGCCTTTCCACTGTTCAGCGCTTTTACTTTAGTTTCTGTTCTGCGATCACTTATCTCAACATCTGCCACTTCGGCGCTCGAACCATTACTAAAAGCGGAAACTGAAGGTGAAACTCAGCTGAAGTATCGACGTTTCCTGAGCCCCTTGCCTGCACTGTGGGTATGCAGCCTGGTGCTACAGCCGGGGGCGCCTCATGATGCAAGCAGCAGAGGCGACAGCAGCGAAGTTGGACGTCCGCCAAGGACAGACCTCAGAACGTTTTTTCACACAAGCGATATTTCATTTGGCCTTCCTCTCCCTCATTCAGACATGAGCTGTCTTTCCTTGAGCTCTTGGTCATCATCATAAACTGTAGGCTATGCCTTGTCGACTTAGCCACGTCCCTCTCTCCATTGTCATCCTCTTCAGTTCTTCTTACGATTTTATCCCCATGTCTTCTTTGATGTTATTAAAATACGTTGCTCTTGGCCTGCCTCTTGGTTTTTTCTCCAAAACTTTTCCTTCAAATGCATTCTTTAGGAACTGGTTGTGTCTCATTATGTGCCTAATCATTTTTTATTTTCTTCTTCCTATATAATTTATCGGCGTTCTGTTCTCTTTCACTTCTCTTAAGACCTGTTCATTACTTTTTCTATCTACCCAGCTTGTTTTTGTCATTCTTCTCCATATCCACATTTCCATTGCTTCCAGTCTCTTTTTCTCTACCTTTCCCAGAGTCCACGCTTCACATCCATATGTTAAGACACTCCAGACAAAAGTTTTGGCAAACTTTTTCCTACTTTCTGTGCTTATATGATTGTTAGTAAATTCCTTTTATTTTGGTAAGCTTGCTTTGCCAAGGCTATTCTTCTCTTTATATCTGTGATACATTTATTGTCGTCAGTGATTGTGCTCCCCAAATAACAGAAGTTCTCAACCTGCTCTAGAACATCATCTTCTAGTTTAATATTAACTTTACCATTTTCTTTTGTCTTCCCTACTACCATAGTTTTTGTTTTCTTCTTATTTACTTTTAGATTAAATTCTCTTAGAATTTTAGCAACATAAACTCCATTTCCTTTACTGAGTCAGCAAGTACTACTACATCATCTGCAAAACCGATACAGTGTATTCGTTCTCCGTTAATTTTAATTCCTTTCGATATTATCTTCAGTTCTTTAATGGTTTTTCAATAAATAAGTTGAACAAATATGGTGATAATGGGCTTCCTGGCCTTACTCCCCTCCTTACTTTTACTTTCTTCTTGGTAAGACCTTCAAAAAAACTCTAAATCTAGTGATCTTGGAAATGGCTTGTTGCTCCTTTCAGTAAGCATTACATAGACAGTGTTTTATAGAAGAAACAAAATTCTGTATCATATTCCGGCTCTAAATATTAAAAGAAGAGACAACGTATTTCTATATAAGATAATTTTTGAGAAGCTTTTGGTGAAAGCAATAAGATCTAAACCAATTGTATGTATCGTATTGTTCTAGCTTCAATAAAAATATTGTGTCCGTTAGAGAGAAACTGATAGTCCACACAATACTTATTGAAAAAATGTTGACCTAGGGTTGTCTTCATCAATTTCATCAACAGCACTGTTTACGTCTACAAAAACTCTTTGGGGAGCTTTGCTGACCTGGTTTATCTTAAACATGTTTTCGTACAAAAGGACTACATAACAAAGAAATCTGAGTTCTTGTGGCTTTCGTGCAATAGCAGTGGTACTTTTTCTTCCAAGACATCCCCTTTACAGTTTTCACTAGCTTCGTCAACAATCATAGATTTGTTTGTAGATATGCGTAAGAAGCTCCAAGGCATTTATTCAGCTGTCTCAATGGACACTGTTGAGAGATTTTACATTCAGATTACATGTACTTCACTAAGTCCCCGCCCCGCACCTCGATATGCAGATGCATAAATAATTGGCAACACACTACAGTGGCGATTACAATATTGTCTCCAGATGCGAGTACGAGATGTGGAACACCTCCTTTAACAGGTACAATGAGAGGCAGAAATGTTGGCCAGCCCGAATAATTTAGAGTCCGGGAACAGAGAATTGCACATTCCCAAGTTCAGAAATGCCAGTATTCACAACTCTAGCGGTCTGTGGAGCTTCAGCTTTGTGTTTACATCGTCAAACAGAAACAATGTAACAGTTAGGATAAAATACGGGATGGTGCTTCATCGACAAATGTAGAAGTATCTGCTGGTGCACCCAGTGAATTGTGTGTTGGGCTGCTTGCCGTTCATGCTATATATTGCTGACCTGGCAGACAAAATTAATAGTAACCACAGACTTTCGCAGATAATGTAGTTATCTACAAGAGCTTATTGTATGGAAAAAGTACATATCGAGATTCATTGCACTCTAACTCATCGTATAATCTTCTGAAAATCATTATTCATGCAGATAGAAACGGTTGAAGTATAAGAACTCCACGTCAGTAGAATTACTACAACGTTGAGTGTTTCGCATGTCTTTTAATGGGTAAGTGAATAGGCTGCCGTTTTACGAACATAAAGGACGAGCGTTCGAACCTAACAGGAGTCGAGTGTCTTCTTTTTTTATTTAGACCTGTGCAGATAATATTTTAAACCCCAATTCAATACAAATTGTGCAGTTGTAGGTTTTTCTATGTTCCACAGTGTTTCAGAAGATTCCATTTTATAATAGTCTAATCTTTAAACAAACAGAAAAATATCCACACTAAAAAATATTGAAAATGGATATATTTATTTGTAATTACTTCGACTTCTTTCAGTTAAGAGAAGCGTATCAGCTGATTTGTATATTTTTCTAAGTCCTTATGCGTGGTATACAAGAGCAAATTGATGTGCCTTCCAGTACTTTTTGTTTCCAGTTTAACATCCGTTCTCCAACTATGGTAGGCCTATTTGATAGTTACGTTAAAAAGAAGAGATCGGTAGCTCCTTGGTAGCTGTAGTATGTGTCGGATCGAATCTCACAGCAGCCTTCTTTTTTTAATAGCGTCGCAAATGTTTCGTGCTTCATTTACCTTTTCTTATTAAATTACATTTAATTTTTTTATTTTCTTCGATATTATCTTCAGTAAATAACTAATTATAGTTTGTGAATTCGATTTCTAAACATAATCTTCCTTGGAAGGTAATATTTATCTGACCTCCCATAAGAATAATAATAATCATCTTTGTAGCGTGATATTCATCTGACCTCCCATAAAAATACAAATAACATAGTAGCAAGTACATTTGTATTTTGAAATTAATATTGTTGGCCTAATAACTATGTAGGCCTTTTATAGAAAAATGAAATAAAATAAAGAATAGGCAACGTATAGCTTCAGTATTTTGTCCATATGCCATTGGTATCAAGAATAGTTTGGATCCTTCGAGTCATAGAATTGACAAGTCTATCGAGAGAGTCCTCATCCATGACAATTCTCTCCCATGAAGAATGAACCAAATCCCATAGGGCATACACAGTTCCGAGAGGAGGGTCCGGCCAATTGTCCCGCAGAGTCTTCTTAAGCTGAGCCCAAACGTGCCCTTTGAGAATGACTTCAGATGACTTTGAAGGCCACGGAAGGCACTGAATAATATTTTCCCTTCTTTGAAACCAGCTCTGAAACATAATGCTAGTGTGTGATGAATGATTATCATGTTGGTAAGGTGAGACGTCCTTTGGGGTACCAAAGTCGAGTTCCAGCGATGGTAACATTTTCAAGAAAATGTTCATAGCATGCTGAATTGAACTTGTCTTTGATACGTTCTGAAGTTCCTGCACCCAAGTAAGACAACCAGACCCAACATTTCATACTTATGTGTCCGCCTCTAGCACGTGTGACCACGAAGCGCGCGTCATATCGTTGCCCATCTGTGCGGTAAATAACAGAAGGATCTCTGCTCGTGGCCTCACTTGTGCACTCGTCAGAGAAAGTGACTTTTCTCCAATCGACATCTTGCCAGGAACACACAGTTACTAGTCTATCCACGGCTTGTTCGTCAAACAACGGTTCTATGATAAGAGCACGACGGGTCCTGATTCCACGGTTCTTTAATCTTCTGAGAGCTGCTCTCGACGAGCCCGGAAAATGTGAAGCTCTCCTTAGTTATGGATAATTAACAAAGGAACATTCCGGGCCATGTCATCTTCTCTCCGTCTAGAGACTCGTGGTCTTCTAGCTATGGGACGTCTCCCTACCTCACCATTATCTCTAAATTGTGTAATCCATCTCCTTGCTGTGGAAGCACCAACACCATAACGACATCCTGTCTCAGATGCACTAACAACGTTTTCAAAGAGAGCAGTTATTCGCTCGCGTACATTCACATCGGCCATCTTGAAGCAAACCTATGACTTACACCAATCAGGCGATACGTTTCTCTTAGCTGAAAACTGTGGAAACACCAGGTGGCGGTCGAAGTAATTACAAATAAATATATTCATTTTCAATATTTTTACTATGACCAATCAGTCTTTTTATTTCAAGTTTAGACTATTATAAAAGAGAATCTTTTGAAGGAATGTTGAACATAGAAAATCCTACAACTGCACAGTTTGCAGTGAATCAAAGTTTAAAATATTACCTGCACAGATCTAAATGAAAAAAATGATAACTGACTTCAGTTAGATACGAAAACTCGTCCTTTACGTTCATAAACCGTCAGCCTATCAACTGAGCAGTTGAAACAGATGTGGAACACTCCTCGTTGTAGTAATTTTACCGACGTGGAGTTCTAACATATTAACCGTTTCTACGTGCTCGAATAACGATTTTTCAAAAGAAATGATATTATGAGTTAAACTGCCATGAATCTCGACATGTACTTTATCCTGACTATTATATTGCTTCAATCTGACGATGTGAACACAAAGCTGGAGCTCCGCAGACCGCTACAGTTGTAAACAGTGGCACTTCTGAACCTGGGCATGTGCAATTCTCTGTTCTTGGACTCTAAATTATTCGGTTCAGGCAACCTTTTTGCCACTCAACTGTACAAATGTGTAGCTAATAGCAATATGTAACGCTGCTGAAATAGTATTGTATTTCTTGTTAAGGTAAACCCTAGGTGAAATTTTAGCACACTTACTGTAGATAGAGGACTTAAATGAAAAATTTACACTTCATATACATTTATATTAACTAGGACATCGACTGATACCGAGATCAGTGGCGGCTCGCTGCCAGACATTAGCAGTTATCTCATATACAGCTGATTTGGAGGCTCATCTTTAATGGCACGAATTTGCTTCTATTATCATCTACTTTCACTCGTATCATTTTCCATTGTTAATTATGATATGCATACACGGTCCGGTCACATTTCAGCGACCACAGCATTTTTTCGACGTCATAGTGCAATAACCACTCACAGGCGGCAGGTGACAGCAGTAGCAGTGGAGGGTACGTACAATGTGTCAGGGGCCTCGGGGAAAAGCTGCAAACGTTGTCGTAAAGCGGGGCAATTTATCTGACGTTCAAAAAGACGCGATCATTGTCTTCCGGGACAAAGGTGGAAGCATTTCCGAAATGTCAGTTTATAAACTGTTCGCGAACCGTTGTGGTTAAAGTAATCCATGCATGACAAAATGGCGCTATCCAAAAGCGACTCTTGGCAACCGTAGTGTATCATGGGCTCCAGATTACAGGGGCGAACGACGGCTGTAGAGACGGGTACGGGCGAATGGACTTGCAACTGTTGACCAACTGACCACCCAGATAAAACAAGTAGTAGCCAACAGCTTCTCCTCAAAGATCATTCAGCAAACGTTGCTGCATTTGAGTCTACGTAGCAGTTGCCTGAGTGATGTACCTGTGCTGACTGCTGTTCGTCGGCGAAGAAGGCCAAGACCGCAACGGTACGTCTAATGAGTGGTGACAAGCAGCCTTCACTGATGAATCAGGACGGATGGTCGTTGGCTGAAAGCAGACACCCTGCAACAATTATCGGAAGTTTTCAGGCCGGAGTAGGGAGCGTTATGGTCTGGGGAATGTTTTCGTTGTTTCCCCTGGTGATTTCGTCATTCTGGAAGACACTATGGAACAACAGAACTATGTATCTATTCTTCGGGGCCATGTCCAGCGCTACATGCAGTTTGTTTTTCCTCGACACTATGATATCTACAGACAGGAAATGCAACGTGTCATATACCTCGCAGCGTACACGCGTAGTTCGAACAGCACCAGGATGAGTTTCCGTACTCCACTACTCACCAAATTCGCAGGATTTAAATCCAAGCGAGGAACTGTTCGAGCCTGAATCCACAAACGAGAAACGTAGCGCAACTGGCCGCGGCACTGGAGTCGGCATGGTTCCAAATGTTCAAACAAATTTCGGGCTTGCAGCCGGTCGTCGTTCAATACCCTGTACGATATTTCAACGGGGCACCTGTCAGTCATCTTCAGGTGAGCCGTCGCTGAATTGCGAAAGCGTCCTCCGTTACGCAATATATAGCGCGCTGTAATTATGCTGCGCATTCGTCGAAAACTTGATAGATGGACCAGACTGCCCGCCGGCAGCGCCCTCGCTGGCGGAATTGCGGACCTTGTGAAATCAGTAAAGGACAATCTGTTACTACGAAACGTCGGAAATTACAAGATACCGTACCAGTGTGGTATGGCTTACATAGATCAAACCACACGCACCGTGAAAGAACGCTGCGCTGAACATCAATTTTTTTTCTTTATTGTTAATTTCACACCTGATACAGGTAGGCCAACAGCGGCATACTACGCCACTCTTCGCCCACAGATAAGGAATGATACAAAGGAGACAATCGCAGGACAGACATGGTGGATATACAAACGTAGACACACAAAATTAAAAAAGACGGAGCCGTTCACGGGCGCAGTGTCCAAAATAAAAATGTTCAGAAACGTGGACACACACAGAGATGACAGAGATGACACACGCGGACGTTGGAGCACAAACGATGAAACACTAGAACACTGGAAGACGAACACGACAGCACACACAAACATTAAGCGACGATCTCTGGCGCGCGAAAGTTCACTATACGTGTACGAGTCTGGGGACCTGCCAAAAAGGGGAAAGGTGGGGGAGGAGGCAGAGGGGAAGGTGTAGATGCCAGTGGCAGGAGAGACGGGAGGAGGAGGAAAGGAGGTGAGGGGGTTATGGGAGGCCTGGGGGAGAGGAGGGAGGGAGGGAGGGAGGAAGGGAGGAGGGAGAGAAGGAAGAGAGGGTGCCCATGGGAAAAACACAGGGGGTGGATGGGGAGGATCAAACTTGGTAGGAGGGGTAGGTGGAGAGGATGAGGGCATCATCAGGGAGGGGGAGTTGGTGGAAGCCACCTCGGGCGAGGGTATGGAGAGTGGAGAGATGGAGAGCAGGTGGGATGTGGAAATGGAGGCGCGGCAGCGGACTGGGGTGGGAGAGGATTGGAGAGACAAGCAGGTGGGGGGGGGGGGGGATCAGGTTTGCGGGAGGTGTAGAGGATCCGTATTCGTTCGAGAAAAAGGACTAGGTGCGGGAACAGGATGAGGTCGTAGAGGATCCACGAGGGAGATGGGAGGCGGATGCGATAGGCGAGGCGGAGGGCGTGGCGTTCTAGGATTTGAAGGGATTTGTAAAAGGTAGGAGGGGCGACGATCCATGCAGGGTGGGCGTAGCAGAGGATAGGGCGGATGAGGTATTTATAGGTGTGGAGGATGGTGGAGGGGTCCAGACACCTGAACATCAACGTTAAACCCGCCTTTTGCAGCCAAGCAAGTCCGCTGTTACCGAACATTGTATTTCCACTGGACATTCAGTGGAGGATGACAAAACAATGATTTAGTTCACAGTAACATCTATCTGGGACTCCATTATTAAAGAATCCGTAGAAATACGCCTGGCGGAAAATCTGTTGAATCGTGACAGCGACTACCAGCTGGACAGTGCATGGAATCCCATCATCTCCACGATTTGCTCCAATCGAAGGCGACAGAGTACGCCGACGGCCGCGGCAAACAGCAACGCAGAGGGCCTTTGAGTTACGCTATTCTACCAGCGAGGGCGCTGCCGGCGGGCAGTGTGGTCCATCTATCAAGCTTTCGACGCATGCGTAGAATAGTTACAGCGCGCTATATATTGCGGAACGGAGGACGTTTTCGCTAATCTGCGACGGCTCACCTGAAGATGACTGGCAGGTGCCTAGTTGAAATATCGTGCGAGGTATTGAACGACGACCGCCTGCAAGCCAGAAATTTGTTTGAACTGTCAATTCGCCGGGAAACTTTTAAAATTCACATGCTTCCACATCCCTGTCGGTATCTCCGAGAACTTCACTCTCTCTTCTTGCACGTCTCACAGCAGTCCGCCTCTCAAAAGGTAAATCTCAGGCTTTTTGCGGGGCAGTGTATTTTACACTTGGCGCCTCTGTAGCCTCTCTCAGATCGACATGCTCAGCGACTACTTGGGTCAATTGTGCTCTGCATCCATTGCAACAGAATCACATGCCTGGAACCTATTCGGCACGTACGTAAGTAATGGAGCAGCGTACATGACCGCAAGCGCCTTACGATATGGCAGTTACGTGCAAAGGACCATAAGGAAGATAAAGACAATCAGTTCGAACTAAAACCCCACATATCATACTTCGAAAACAAAAGGTCAACAGAAAGAAATGATTAGAGGCTTGACAGGATAACAGAACACACGCAGATCGTCGGTGATAACGTTTTGCTGATAGAAGTTTGGAAGAATTTCTCCAGTTTCTTGCATACGTCTTTTTAAAGTAGTGATTTTGTGTGTTCGTCTTTCCAAAAAAAATTGTTTATGAGAATTTATCACCAACTGAAATTAATTCTAAAGTGTCTGAAGTGACAGTTAAGAAACCTATCTAGACTTATGAAGGTGATTGGGAAAGTTCCAAAATTACAGCCACTCACAAAATATCAAGAAAGTGGATAGTATAGCAATGAGAGACGTATTATTAAAGATATAAGAAATAAATGAACTCACAGACATATAACAAGGAACTATGGGCCATGATGTACATGAAGACTTAGCTATGAGAACACTTTTTGCAAGATGTGTGACGAATTTTTTGAGTATTAACCAAAAACAAGCAACAAAATTCGAAAATTATTTAGCAATATTTACAAGGAATCAACATGGATCCAGCGAATTTTGTGCGCCGATTGCTTGCCATGGCTGAGACACTGGTACGCCTCGTAATGCTGGAAACAAAATTACAGTCTAAGCAGTGGCTGAACGCCGATGGCTCAGCAGAAAAAAGGTGAGTTCCGTTTTTTCTGCGATGCGTCAATGGTTGTTCTCAATGGAACAACTTTAAACAACAACTGGGGAAAATTTGTCATGTCTCCCTAGACTGCCGGGATCAAAAAGTTGTTACGATGAACAGAAAGATGATTTTGCTCTGAGAATACGAATTACTGGAACATCTAACCTGATCACCATCTTTGGTACCCAGTGAATTTTACGTTATTACATATAAAGACATTTGTGGGTGGAGTGTAATGAAGTCTTAATGGCAGGAACAAATAGGTATTTTGTAGGTGCTTCATAACTGTAACTTAGGAAAATCGCTCCAGAAAATGCATTAACTTTAAAAGGTCTACATGAGGAAGGATACAGATTTTTTGATAAGCCGAGAAATATCGTTAAAATCCCTAGGGGTGTACAGCAGTGTCGTCTTATAAAATGCTTAAAATGCTACTAGTAAAGTAACACACCTTTCGGCAGCGTTGCAGGGGCTGTGTGCAGGACATAGAGCAACGTCTGTTATTTTAGTACTTAAAGAGTTTTATTTTTCAGCACAGTCGGAAGATTTTGAATGAGATTGTAGCAGGGTACGGAAACCTATGTATTTATACCCTGTCCCCGTGGCGGCAACTAGGTGTGAACCAATTATTAGAATTATTAAAGTCGACAATATGCTGGTAATTTGCTGTAGCTGGTGCTGATTCTTCATTGGTTTCAGAAATGTGTAATGAGAATATAGTATTGTAGTGACGGTCGCCAACTTCCCGAGCATTCTGTGGGTTGGACGAGTAACGGGAGCGTTGCACCTGCCTCCGCGGCTAAAATCGGAGGACACGTTAGTCGGACGCTGAGCCGCGTAGTAGCGGGGAAACGGGAAGCGTTCTCTCCTCGGCGCCGATTCTCTCTTACCCGCAACAGATGTGTCTGACACTGATACAAATCGATCACCGCGTCATATTTATCTGCAAACTTTTTCAATACAGGAAGCTACCACTTCTTTCCCAGCGATTTTCTCATGTTCCGCATGAATTCGTTGAGACTTTGCTTCTCAGTATTAAACGTCTTGTACAGCTGCATATACCAATGTAATGTTATACACTGATGATGTTAAGGGGAAAATTGTTAGCAACCAAGAGAAGTTAACGCAACTGCACAAGACAGGAAACTACGCCTGAAATGTTAAATATGCCACTGGCCCCACTGGCCATTAAACTGAAACACCAATGAAGACTGCAACATAAATGTCAAATTTGCATGAAATGTGCTACATACCTGCCTGGATATGCAAGTGATTAGCATTTCAGTCCAACCGCACGTATCGGAATTTAACAGTGGCAAGATCGTGACCTGTTAAGACTGCTTTATTGTTCCGCGATACCGCTGCTCGCTTTGCGGCTGTTCTGCTATTTATGCTAAAAGTTTGGGTTTGACTAATTCCAACCATCGTTTCGAGAGAGCTAAAATTCAGTAATAAATTTAATTCTGATGCACTTGCTCAGGTGAGCGGAACGCATTAGAGGCCTAACATAAAAATCTTCGTTTATTGTAACTTTTCCAGTACGAAAGACACATTGAGGCTGTAAAATATGCGATCTCACTGCGACTGAATGTCCAACTTCCTGTGACAGTAAAGCTTCGCTGCTAAGAATGAGTTATAAGACAAAGAGTACTCTTCGTTAATTCTAAGAGTAAACAACTTTCGCAATTTTACGTGTCAGAGATTAAATTAAAAAAATGCATTACACTCTAATTCATTGAAACTAACACTCAGATCCTCTCATTTTGTAAAAGAAAAACAGTGAATTTCTGATCACGATGTTCTGAGTATATACCGTAAAAACATTTACATTAACTGCGTCTTGTAATAACTGAATATCCTTTACAGAAATTCATTTAATATTAGTAACTATTATTTTGGCTTGGCGCGTAAAAGATTAGGTCAATCAGTAGCGAGCTCAAAGCAACTAATTGTTCAAAGCACTTCATCAAACCCTCTTTGGGCACGGAAGTAGCTTCTGTGGACTCAGTGCTGTCTTGCTCACTGTTTTCTCGCCTGCACCGCTCACGCACCCTCTGTCCAAGTATGCTGTCCCCGGGGGCTCGTGTGCACTTAGTAATCGAGAATAAATAACAAATTTTCCAAAAACAATTACTAACAGGATTTCACCACACTTGCAGTTCTTATTCCATGAATCTGCACAAAATTCCAATGCATCATTCTAGAACCACATTTTGAGCAAACACTTTATTGAGAAACGAAAAATGGAATGTACAGCGAATATATACACAAGGGAGATGAAGGCATTATTATAGAAAGGGAGGTGGGGAGGGGGGGGGGGTAGACGACATTCTATCAGAACTACTGATAGAGTTTGGAGAACCAACCTTGACAAAACTCTTCCATGTGGTGCGCAAGATGTATGAGTCAGGCAAAATACCCTCAGACTTCAAGAGTGATGTAGTAATTCCTATTCCAAGGAAAGCAGGTGCTGAAAGGTGTGAAAATCACCGAACCATCAATTTTATGAGTCATAGCCTGCAAAATACTAACACGAGTACTTTACAGAAGAATGAAAAAACTGGTTGAAGCTGACGTCGGGGAACATCAGTTTTGATTTCGAAGAAATGTAGGAACATGTGAGGCAATACTGACCCTAGATAGATTAAGGAAAGACAAACTTACGTTTTTAACATTTGTAGAGTTACAGAAAGCTTTTGACCATGTTGACTGGAATACTCCCTTTGAAATTCTAAAGCCATCATGGGTAAAATACAAGAAGCGATAGCTATATATAAGCTTGTACAGAAATCAAACGACAGTTACAAGAGACAAAGGGTATGAAAGGAAAGCAGTGGTTGAGAAGGGAGTGAGATACCGTTGCAGCCTATCCCCGATGTTATTCAATCTGTACATTGTAAAGGAAATCTAAGAAAAATTTGGAGTAGGAATTAAAGTTCAGGGAAAAGAAATAAAAACTTTAAGGTTTGACGATGACATCTTAATTCCGTCAGAGACAGCAAACGACTTTGGAGATCAGTTGAACGGAATGGGCAATGCCTTACAAGGAAAATGTAAGATGAACACTAAAAAAAGCGAAACAAGGATAATGGGATGTAGTCAAATTAAATCAGATGATGCTAAGGGAATCAGATTAGGAAGCAAGACACTTAAAGCAGTAGATGAGTTTTGCTATTTGGGCAGCAAAATAACTGATGATGGACGAAGTAGAGAGGATATAAAATTTAGACTGCAAATGGCAAGAAAAGCATTTCTGAAGAAGAAAAATTTAACATCAAATATAGATTCAAGTACTAGAAAGTCCTTTCTGAAGGTATTTGTACATTGAGTGTTGCCATGTATGGAAGTGAAATGTGGGCGATAAACAATTTAGACATTAAGGGGTCACCAATTTTGTGTTCCAGGGAAGTGTAGGGGGGGGGGGGGCGAGGGGGAGGGGTAAAGATCGTAGAGGAAGACCAAGAGATGAATACAGCTAGCAGATTCGAAAGATGTAAGTTGTACTAGTTTTTCCTATATGAAGAGGCTCGTACAGGATAGAGTAGCATGGAGAGCTGCATGAAACCAGTCTTCGGACTGAAGACCACAGGTTCGAATCCTGCCTCGGGCATGGATGTTTGTGGTGTCCTTAGGTTAGTTAGGTTTAAGTAGCTCTAAGTTCTAGGGGACTGATGACCTCAGAAGTTAAGTCCCATAGTGCTCAGAGCCATTTTTTTTTTTTTTTTTTGAAGACCACAACAAAACAACAGCGAACGTAACCGGACCGTTACGGCATTGATCAGTACCCCATCGCTGTCATGCAAATATTGCATTGCAGTGTTGAATTCCGGAGGGTCATACTCCACGCCATGCAGAACATCAAACTTACCGCGTGGCTAGAGAGGACAGACGTACTGTTGACTCGGAAGTGCAATATCTAACAGCCACTTCATGCACCTTGAGCCAGGAAATGGGCTTGTTTGGAGGAAGGCAAGTATCCAAACAAACAATACGACTTCGTCTGAAGCACCACGGTGACCATTATTGCGGCTTCCCTTGACGCGGGAACAGAGAATGGCGCCGACAATGGCCGGTCCGACCCCAACACCGGACGCATAAGTGGCACTACGTCGTCTCTTCTGACGAGTCCCGGTCCAACTATTTGTCAACAATGCCTGTATCCGTGTGTGCAAGCAACGAGAAGAACGAATATTGGCAAATTATATTCGTTATTGTGCTATGGGCCTAGCACATGGAGTATTGGTATGGTGTGCTTTTGAATACACAAGTTCACCTGCGGTTCGCATATCCGGTAATTTAGACAGCATGCGTTACACTTTGGTGTGTTTAGTTCGGCGGTTGTTCGCTACTAGCTGGGTCTTCTTTGTCTTTCTAGAAAACAACTCAAAACCGCACGTTTCCCATGCTCTGTTGCTATCTCGATATCGACAGTTGCCCTGGCCAGCCCGTTCCTCAACTCTCTTATTCTTTGAAAATATCTGGTCATTGGTCGCTCAGTTACTGGCTCTCCACCACTCGTCAGCCTCTGCGATTGATGAACTCTGGCATACAGCTGAAGCAACATGGAATGACGTATCCGTATCTGTAATTCATGTTCAGATCGACTTCTAGTGCTGTTGCTAAGACTGATGGAAGAAATCTTGTGGCTGAGATCCGTCAGTAATGTCTACTTTTCCTCCTAAAGACAATACAGGTACATTAATTCTAGTAATGCACTCCACACCCACGTTTCGTAACACCCAGTGATTTATTATTAAATATGGTACAAAGACACGAGTGCGCCTCTCTTTGCTATCGCATTATTCCACAACTACCAGGAGAAGACAAATTAGATCAACCATTCGTTATTTATTTCCAGACAAGTGAAAAATGAGACGGCGTCAGAGATAAAATTGATCAAATGAGCACCTAATCAGTAATAAGGAGTACTTTACACGAAAAAATGCGATGAAAACCATCATTAAAAACACAAAGCTGAACAGAAAGAGTTATGTAGTAGCCAATGGAGATCTACATCTACATCTACATACATACTCCGCAATCCACCATACGGTGCGTGGCGGAGGGTACCTCGTACCACAACTAGCATCATCTCTCCCTGTTCCACTCCCAAACAGAACGAGGGAAAAATGATTGCCTATATGCCTCTGTACGAGCTCTAATCTCTCTGATCTTATCTTTGTGGTCTTTCCGCGAAATGTAAGTTGGCGGCAGTAAAATTGTGCTGCAGTCAGCCTCAAATGCTGGTTCTCTAAATTTCCTCAATATCGATTCACGAAAAGAACGCCTCCTTTCCTCCAGAGACTCCCACTCGAGTTCCTGAAGCATTTCCGTAACGCTAGCGTGATGAAACCTACCAGTAACAATCTAGCCGCCCGCATCTGAATTGCTTCTATGTCCTCCCTCAATCCGACCTGATAGGGATCCCAAACGCTCGAGCAGTACTCAAGAATAGGTCGTATTAGTGTTTTATAAGCGGTCTCCTTTCCAGATGAACCACATTTTCCCAAAATTCTACCAATGAACCGAAGACGAATATCCGCCTTCCCCACAACTGCCAATTACATGCTTGTCCCACTTCATATCGCTCTGCGATGTTACGCCCAAATATTTAATCGACGTGACTGTGTCAAACGCTACACTACTAATGGAGTATTCAAACATTACAGGATTCTTTTTCCTATTCATCTGCGTTAATTTACATTTATCTATATTTAGAGTTAGTTGCCATTCTTCACACAAATACTGTCACAATGTTCAGACGGATTAGAGCCATTGTTGCATTGTTTGTCTGTCAAATATCACCCTGTATACCACCAATTCACCTACGAAATTAATCACGTACTGTTCATATTGTACTGTGCAGGATGGATCATTTAAAACTTGCACCGCACTTATTGAGGAAATTGAAAGGGCTGTTGATGTGCCGTTTTCACAGAACGGATTGGTAGTCAGGGACTTGCATTATTAGCCAATCAACAGATTGTAATAATACTTAGAAGAGGTATTTTTTGTGCAAACATACATTTTTAAATGGAACAACGCCTATCGGGATTAAGAAACTAAAAATAGGGTAAATAAGAATGAGAGTGGTGCTTGTTGCAGCAGTCTCGTGCGAGTCGTTTACGACATACTGTACTTTGAAAAGTATCCACACTGACATTTGCTTGTACTGTTCAACATGCGGAGTTGCTAGGTTCGATGTTTTTATGTTTGCTTACAGTGTGCTTGTGTGTTTCCTGAGTGCATTGCGACTTGCTAGTCAGCTATTGTGTGACAGTCCAAGCTTTAGGTCGTAAGTGGACGATGGAATTTATCAATGCAGAAAAAGCCGATGTGCTCATGGTGTATGGAGAGTGTAGGAAGAATGCAGTTCGTTCTTGTCGGTATATCCCCATAGACGTCAACTATCTCGGTAATTATTTATCAACTTCTTCAACCAGTTACGTGAAAGTGGTAGTGTAACACATAGACAACGTAACAGATAGAAATAAGTGACGACATAAGAGGGGGAAATTAACGTTCATGCTGCTGTTGCAGTTGATCCGCACGTTAGCTACCGCGCAATCGCTCGAGTAAGTGCCATGAATCAGCAAAGTGTCCTATGCTTACCCCATTGACATAGGTTTCATCCCTATAGCATCTCTCTGCATCAAGAGCTGCACTGAAACGGTTTTGACAATAGTGGTAACATCTGCACTTCCACGCATGGTCATTAAGACAGGACAAGCCAGATGTATCATTTATCTTGTTTTGCCATGAAACAACATTTACCGATCACGGCCAGGTAAACCGTCGGATCATGCGCTACTGGTCTCTTGACAATCTCCGTTGGCATCGTCAGATGGAACGTCAGCGACTATGGAGGGTAAACGTGTGGTAAGGGATAGTGAATCATGAGCTCGTGGCCCACTTTGTCACAGACGTAACACTGAACACACACAAGTATCGCGGCGTCCTAACGTATATCTTCTCCGCATGTTGGAAGAGGTTCCTCGGCAGATTAGGAGGAATCTGCGGTACCAACATGATGGCTGTCCAGCCCACATTGCACGAAGTACTACAACACGTTTCCAACATTTGTCTTGGCTATCTCGTTTTCGGCTCAAATGGCTCTGAGCACTATTGGACTTAACAACTGAGGTCATCAGTCCCCTAGACTGAGAACTACTTAAACCTAAATAACCTACGGACATCACACACATTCATGCCCGAGGCAGGATTCGAAGCTGCGACCATAGCAGCAGCGCAGTTCCGAACTGAAGCACCTAGAACCGCTCGGCCACAGCGGCCGGCCTCGTTTTCGGGATTTGACGCCTGTAGACTTCTTTCTTTGGGGAAAGCAGAAAGACGAGCTTGCTCAGACATCTCCGCTGAAATGCTAGCACGTGTGCAGCAGTCGTTCCATACCGGGCTGAAAGCATGTACTGCCTCTGCCGGTGGTCATTTTGAGCACAACCTGTGATCGCCAATTGTCTCGTTACTGGTCAGAATCCACATAACTAGTGTATGCACTTGGGTTGTTCTTTAGTGTGTGTTACGCCGCAGGTATTGTACCAGTGTCGAAGTGACATTTAAAAATATGATGCCTCATAAGCGATCCGCACTAGAATCCTCCAACAAGCGCCTATGACATTCTAATTTACCCTTCTTTCAGTATATTAACGTCAATAGGCATTGTCCCAATCAGAAAGTGTATGTATACACAAATATTGATTAGAGATAATATTTATTAAACAGTACGAAATACTGCAATCAGCCACAAGTTGTCCTGAAATGATTTTATGATGCCATTTCTAGTTTCTGGCTCAAGCCCATCGTCAGAGAGTTGTGTTCACTTCTTTTACATTTCTTTCAACGTGAAAAGCTCTCCTTTACATACTACGGGACAGCAAGGATGGATAAAATAATGTCGTTACCACCCCGAAAGGCATACAGAATTGTGCGTGACTTAAGAAAGTGCAAGTTTCAACTAATGACAATAATACTTCCTATAGCATTTAACAAAATATGTCTAGCTGAAAAAGTGACCTTTGTCCTATAATAAGTAAAGGCTTTTTTTTAGGATAACACAAATGTAAAAGAAGTCAACACTACCATCTGACGATGGGGTCAGGCCTGAAACTAGTAGCAGTATAATAAAATCATTACAAGGTAACTTGTGGCTGATGCAGTATTTCCCACAGTGCGATTTACGAAAACAGCTGAAGTGTTCTCCACCCGAAATGGGTAAAATACAGAGAATATTCATTAGCGATTGATTTGAAGAAATGTGATAAATTTCTTAAACAAGTAGAGTTCTGATTAACATTGGCTCAGGCCATTAGAGCTAACAATAACGAATGAATAATAAGAAATGATAATTGTCATATGCGGTGTTTTAACTACACTTTCGTGGCTTTCAAGATGAGAAATCGATATGATATTAACCATGATCAAAATGATATTGTAGCAATAGTCACGAGTGGGAGTGTCAACTGAAACTGTTATAACTGTAATGTTCGCAAAACAAATAGTTATTATATTCACGTTTCTGCTCGTTTTCAGTTATCGAATATAAATCATTCATATGTTACTGACTATTTGCATTAAAATGTATAACAATAAAGCTACATTTACATCAAAGGAGGGTCGCGTCATAGCTACTACGTGCGCCGTCACAGTTCTTAAGCTTCCCGCGTTTACTTGTGTGTGAACTCTATTTTCCAACCGCAAACCAATTAGTTTAATTTTGGTCCGACAATGTCCATGAGGTATAGATCAGAGTAGGGGTATATCCTTACTTTGTGTTATGTAAAAAACTGATTGCCTTGTGTAGAGCAAAGGTTAAAGTGAATTGTTGTCATTAGAATTTATTTTTCATTCATATTTTGTTAGGAACAGGCATGTTGCCCGAGTTTTTAATGTTCAGTCTTCGGAATTAAACTTTCACATCTTCCTTACAGTATTCGCATTTTCCTAATCAGTCTGATGGGTATCTTCAAACCTACCATTAAATTGTAATAATATGCTGTGAGCATGCCACTAGAAATAAAATGGGGGATTAACACCATGTCCATGACGACGTTATTAGTTACTGAAGACAATCTTAAAATGTGTAAGGACGTCGCTACTTTTCTTTTCAAGGAAACAATATTTGCATTTCCGTTAAGTGTTGTAGGGACATATTTCACTATATAATCATACAAACTGTCAACAGATGTCCGTACGATCGTGCTCTTCATGAAAGATGACATTCTGGTCACCGGAAAACCACACCAACGATGACGTCAGTGCACATATCAGACGGGGCAATGTTTCCTGGGTAGTCCCACATCCACAGTCACTATTTACACAGTCACACATGGTGCAGCGTGTTATAGAGAATTCGCCTGCCAGACTTCCTGCGATGGATGGCTATAGGAAGAATGAAAGCAGGACTGCAGCAAACTGATTTGGCCTGATGGCTTAATATGAATAGTTTTGTTGTTTCTCGGGTGTAGTGACAGTTTATAGAGACTGTATCCGAAAGACCAGCGCAGGGCCAGTGAAATAGCACGAAACTGAGCTAACGTGGAAGCCTGAGCTTGATAAGGGCATTAAAATTACACGGAAATTAATGGAATAGAAAATCTCACCGGGACGGTAGAGGTACTCACTAGCCACAGAATTAATGAAATCGTAAAACATATTGAATCTTTTTGCGGTCAGTAATGTAGCTGACGTTAAACGTCGTTCAGCGAAGATCTGAGGATACAAGATTACCTACCGGTTGGCCAAGCAGCAGGTCACCTGTTGGACATCTACCGAAGGTAGAGAAAGAAGTTAGTCTTTACGTCTTTTCCGCAAGACTGAAAATGAAAATCGCACTGTAGCATAGTCCTCAGTGTTATGTATTAAAAAGAAAATTTCTAATAACTGCCAATAATTATTGTTCCTTAAGCAAATGGTAAGTTGTCTGAAAGGATAACAATCTCGAAAATCTAGTATAAAGTTTTACAGGAATAAAAATTGTTGTTAAGACCTATGTAAATAACGAATCATTGGTAACAATTAAAAGGGCGGAGGGGTTCATGACTACGCCACAAGAGGACTGTGTACGTCGTTGCGGAAGCCGGTGTCTAGGGGGGATAGCGCCGGCTTCAGGAAGTCTGAAGTGCGATCTGAACAGCAACACGCTGACCAGATATTTCAGTCGTTTGTACTCCTCCTCCAGTTTCTTCTCTGAAGAAAACCGACCTACTCTTTGTGTGTATTTCGCAATCCCTTGTGGCGGTACAACGATGTAATACGTATGTTCCAGGCTCCCAGCGGCTGCTCCACATGGCTATGCAGTACGTGGTACAAGGAAGAGAAGCATTTATGCGGCTTCTCTCCTCAACTGGGAGGGACTCCGTAGCTTGTTAACTTTCAATGTTCGTCGTAACGGTATCCTTGCTGAAGGTAGCTAACGAAGCTATTTTGTGCCAGCTGCGTCTTCCTGCAGCCAGCTAACAGCACCGTGACCTCAGGTATCGACTTACTTGCGCACCTTTTCTCATCCAGTTGTCCCGTCTTCCACGAAGTCGGCAGACTGAGAGACGCTCTTAACCTCTGTTAAGCGACCAGACAACTGACAAACTAACTACAACTGTTAGATCTAGTCTGCTGCTCGTATTTGCAGTTTTGCTACACGGGAGAACCTGGTAGCTTTTCTGTGTCACAAAACTGAATAACAATACTACCAGTACTGTTGCACGAGGCAGCTCGTCTGCCAAATGAGACGGACTGTCTCTATATAAACAGTATCGTAGTATCTGATTAATCTCTGAATATATCACTATGCTGTCGTGGGAAATTAGCTTACCAACTGAAATATTGGAATATATTCAAATCTGAATCGTAAAGGAAAATTTATATCTAATATTTGAGTCTGCACTCCAGTTCAACAAAAAGGAGTATCATCATACACAGTATAAAATGATAGCTGCACAAACTATGGTAACATTTTCTTCTAGCAGGCAGAAGTCCGTTATCCTCACATTTTGAGATACTACGAAGTGGCCTAGGATTCGGGAGCAGTGGAGTTCCTACATGCATCCAGCCATTCAGGCTTAGGTTTTTAAAGGTCTCCATAAATGACTCAAATGGATGGCGTTTTTAGTGAGGCCACTACAAATTTCCCACTCTCTCCTTTTGTAATGTCGGTGAGAGGAAATTTAATGTGTGTTTCTAAGAGGGTTCGAACTTTAATAGTGGCAACTATTTATTTACAGCTCGTACAAAATAGATACGTATTTCAAAGTTTTACTGACCTTCAAAGTAGGCACCAGCATTGTGTATAACCCGTTGCCAGCGATGTGGAAGTCGTAGGATATTCTCAGCAGTACCAGTTGTGTTCACAGTTCGAGCGGCGCGGTCTGCTGACCGACGAATTCGTAGCAGTTCTGAAGCGAATGCTGTGAAGTGTTTCCTTCAGTTTAGAAATCGAGTTGACCTCTCGAGGGCTTAAGTTACGGGACTGCAGTAGGTGGTATAGCACTTAGCAACCCAATCTGTCAAAAAAATTAGTAACAGCTTGCACTGTACGTGCTTGAGCATTGTTCTGCAAAACGATCGTCAGGTCCTGCAGAAAGTATCATCATTTCTGTCTCTAAGCTGGTCGTAGGTTGTGTTCCAAAAATAAACATCATAGAGACACAAGTGATGACACTTTCAGCAGGACCTGACCATCATTTTGCAGGACAATGCTCAATGCACGTACAGTGCAGGCTGTTACTGATTTGTTTGACTGATGGGGCTGCTAAATGCTGTACCACCTATTGCACTCCGCTGTCTTAAGCCCTGGCGAGTTAAACTCGATTTCTAAACTGAAGGAAACACTTCACGGCATTCGCTTCGGAACTGCTACGAATTCGTCAGTTAGTAGACCGCGCCGCACGAACTGTCAACACAACTGGCACTGCTGAGAATATCCTACGACTTCCATATCGCTGGCAGCGGGTTATACACAATTCTGGTGACTAGTTTGAAGGTCGGTAAAACTTTGAAACACGTATCTATTTTGTACGAGCTGTAAATAAGTTGTTGCCACTATTAACGTTCCAACCCTAGCAATTTTTCATAGACATTACACATACCATAACCTAGTATTTGAAGGTTCAATAAAAAGACTACAATAAAAGAAAATATCGTGTAATACGAAGATACTGTATCAGTCATCACATGAACGACACTGGCAATAAGTGGACAGCCTAACTGGTGGTCACAGGTTCATACATTATTCTTTCATCAAAATCTAAATCTATTTGATTTGTTGTTGACAGTGTCATCTGTAGGAGAGTCATCAGCGACATATTTTATGTTCCAGTGTTACCATAATTAATATTGATTAAAAGGTTGCGAACAATAGACGCTTTCTTATGAGTATCTTGGTCACCCATCTAAGTTTTCGCACCCTTTCGGTGAAATGGCGCAGTTTCTCAGAATACTTGCAACTGACTTCAGCGTAGCTCGCGTTTTTTTCCTAGTCGCGCTTCCTAATTTATCTCACTTCTTTAACGTTTACTGCTTCTTTTATTCACTTTTTCGTTGGCCTGCAGTGCTTGGTTTTATTTCAAAGGATAATGAAGCGTATCACGCAACCGCAAATTTTATCTGCTTGATTTTGCTGGAGCTTCTATAGCCTACAAAGAAGTTCCTTAAATATGGCATTCCTCGTCCTATTTACAGGGTTTGTGCTGCTCCTGAAACGGAATCTTCCAGATATATTCGAGTAAAAATAGTAAATGTGGGTAAAACGTCAGGCATATTCAGCAAATTATTTTCGTAAGCAGTAACAAATATTCCAAATACTGTAATACAATACTCACACCGTTGTATGTCAGTATTATCCGTTGGGACTACCAATTGTAGTCGTACAACATACCATTCCCTAGTATTTGGAGGTGCAATAAAAAGACCGCAGTAAAGGGAAATATCATGTAATACCAAGAAATTGTATCAGTCATCACTTGAACGACAATCACATTAAGTGGACAGCCTGACTGGTGGTCTCGGGTTCATACATTATTCTTTCACCAAAATCTGAAGCTACGTGACATGTTGTTGACAGCTTAATCTATAGGAGAGTTGGTTAAAATGGCTCTGATCATTATGGGACTTAAGACTAAGGTCATCAGTCCCCTATAACTTAGAACTACTTAAACCTAACTAACCTAAGGACATCACACACATCCATGCCCGAGGCAGGATTCGAACCTGCGACCGTAGCAGTCGCGCGGTTTCGGACTGAAGCACCTAGAACCCCTCGGCCACCGCGGCCGGCTATAGGAGAGTCATCAGCGTCAAATTTAATGTTTCAGTGCTACCATAGCGTCTAGAAGAGGTATAGAAAACTTAGTTAAAGAATATATTTTAACTATCGTGAAAGTAGTTACACAAAAATAATATCAGAGAATTTATAATTACGAAATAATAAAACATCTTACAACACACTTTCATTCAAAAGTGTCTTGATCACACTTTGTAGATGTATACTGTCTGATCAAAAGCATCTGGGGACCCCTGTATAATACGGGATTAACCACTAGATGTCACAAGAGGAGGGCCTGCCTCTATAAAAGGAGGCCACGAATATTGTATTGCAAGTAGAAAAGCAGTGACGGTAGAACTAGTCGGTCAGGAGACCTCGGTCGCCTTGAACCTGGACTTTTCGCAGGATGTGACCTAAGTAACAGATCCATCAGGGACATTTCAACCTTACTAAAGCTAACCAAGTTGACTGTTGGTGATGTGATTCTGAATTTGAGTTACGAAGGAATAGCCACAACTAAAACGAAATCAGTAGACCTCAAGTACTGACGGATAGGGACCATCAAGCATTGCAGAGGATGGTTGCGAAAGTAGAATGGGCAGAAAGAATCACTCGCGAGTTTCAAAGTGCTTCCGGCAGCCTATCTAGCACAATGACTGTGCGTAGGGAGTTCAAAATAATGGGGTACAAAGGTTGAGCAGTTCCTCATAAGTGGCACATTCCCGTAGTCCGTGCTAAGCGACGCTTGAGCGACGCCACTGAACAGTGGATGAATGGAACGAGTGATTTGGAATGATGAATCGAGCTATAACCTGTGGTGATGTGACAGAATGGTTTGGGTTTGGCGAATGCCTGGAGAACGCTACCTGCCATGATGTGAAGTGCCAATAATCAAGTACGGAGGAGGTGGTGTGCTGTATGGGGGTATTCTTCATGGTTAGAGCGTGTTCCCCTCATTGCAATTGAGAAAACACTAAATAAGGAAGGTTGTTAATTACATGTTTCATAGATCATTTAAACGTTTCTTTTATCGAAATGATGGGTAACGAGTCAGTTGCGAACGCTTTTTACAGCATTGTGTACTGCGTACCATAGAGGAACAATTCGGAGACGGTGATCGAAGGTATCGGCATGATAACACATCCTGTCATAAAGCATGATCTGTTAGACAATGATTTGTGAACAATAACATTCCTCAAGTGAACTGGTCTGCCCAGTGTCCCAGCGTGAATCCAGTGAAAGGCATTTGGAATGAGTTAGAAAGTCTACTTCGTGCCTGACCCCAGCCTCCAAATCACTACCTTCTCAAGTTGCTACTATTGAGGAAGAATGCGTTCCCGTTCCTCCAGACATTTAGACACCTCACTGAAACTGTCCTCACAGAATTCAAGCTGTCGTGCAGACGAAGGGTGGACACACCCATACTTGTATCCACTAATAGGTGCCCGGATATATTTGATGAGCTAATGTATGACAGTTGACCGGTTTCGACTCTAATAATCGTCATCAGAACTAAAATTCTAGAGATGACAAAAACACAGAATTATCATTAAACACAAACTTCTATAAAAACATTAAACATCGCAAACTAAAGAGAATAATAAAAAAAATATACCCAGTTGTTACCAAAACAACAGTTTAAGTCGCCATCAAGTGCTCATTGTCGTCTCTTAAAATCATCTTCAATACCTGCACATGCATGGTACTTTGAAACTATACAGTAATGTTCGTAGACAGAGCTTACATGTACGAGATATACAATTAAGAAAAACATTTCGTCTGTAAAACTAAAACACAATCTGTATTTATCATTTTTCAAACATATAATCAGTCGGAATTTAAGTTATGAAAGAAACGTAGACAGACAAGGACGACACGTCTGATAAAACGAAAGAAACGTATCATGTCTTTACAGTAATTAGGGAGCATATAAAATTTAAAACAAGCAAAGGAACAAAGAAAAAATAAAAACGTAATTGATCTTTTGTTAGGTGGTCATCTATACCTTTTAAACAATTTTGAAAAATCGTATTTATGCCATCAGCTGTACAATTTTATGTTTATTCTCTACCAGTTTCCATTGTTACAATCATATTCAAAGAGAAAAAAATTATACATCAATGGATGAACTACACATGCATAGTTGATCCATTGATGTACAATGTTCTTCTCCTTGAAGATGATTGTAACAGTCGAAACTGGTACACAATAAACATAAAACTGTACGATTGACGGCACAAATGTGCTTTTTCCAAAAGCATAGTTGTTAAATTATGTCTTTGTCTTTTCTAGATTTTTATGTCTGATGACGCTCAATGGAGTCAGAACAGGTTAAGTGTAACATATACACCAAATGCCATCACATTTGTGTGTAAAAAAAATGTATTTCAAACAGATCGCGTGCTTCAATTCGACAATGACAAATTTCATTGAATCTTATAATATATTTGAGTTTTAATGGTCCTGTAGATTAATTCAGACTTTTTTTTAAGTATTACGCGTGACTGAAGTAAATTTAACTGTCGTATATCGTTGGTAGTTTACCTTAGGAATCCACAGACTAAGGAGGATTTTCATTAGCTTGCGCGAACGTAGTGAACGTTGTAGTAGATCACACGATGGCTTAAAAAAGAAGCGATAAACAAAAGCTATTGTAGGGTCGGGTGCAATTAAGCCTTGGAAGGTGTGAGGCGGCGTGAAGCCCCGTGTAATCTACAGGTAGGAGAAGGTGCAGGGAGGGGAGGGGGGGGGGGGACACGGGCCGACGTGATAACGCGTAGGCGGCAGGTGAGCAAGCAAGGGGCGCCGCACCACGGCAGTGGGCGCAGCAGGCGGCAGTTTTCCTAGCGTCCAATACACGATACGCCAAGGCACGGCAGTCATAAAGTCTTGATTATCACCTGGAAAAAAATAACATTCCCTAATTAATTTTTGGTTTACTTGCTGGTACATGTCCTTAATCCTAGTAAACATTGAAATCCTCTCGCCGCAGTAGCGTAGTACACAGACTCGGAGCCACAACAAAATAGCGCAGTTCTTTCACAAAATGGAGTACCGTATTGTCAGTCGTTTTGTGAATCTTCAGGCGAACAACGCTGCACCAACCCATGATGCGTTGTTGGAAGTGTACGGCAACAAGGCACCATAATAGGACACAGTGTTTAGGTCTTGCAGAAGCTTCTACTGTTGTCAAAGATGGCAGAATGACGAAGAACTGGAAAATGCAAGACAAGTGGACGTCTTAGTACTAGAACTCCGGCTTATCACAATTCAGGTAATAGTGTGTTAAATAAATGTCATTTATGAATTGGTTTGCAGCGTCTTGCACGATATTTTGTATGCCACAGGCAAAAGGTCATGCCTGCGGGGTTCCGTGAATACTCACACCTCTATAATCTCATCAAAACCCAATTTTGCAGCTTTCACGGGTCCGTTCCAGTGACTACTTTTGTCGCCTAATGATGATGCTGGGATATCACCATGACTCGAGACATGGGTGCAAAACATCGCTGGGAGCTTGTTCATTCAGCACCGCCGCAAAAGGCAAAGACCCTATCATCACCGGAAAAATAATGCTGGGTGTCTTATATGATGGTGTGATGCTAACAGTCTATGCTCACAATGTTGCGTCTGCCTGGTTTGGCGGACAAGAAATTTTCAAGTACATTTGGTAGAACAAAGTTTGGTTAACAAGAGAGAATACATCTTCTCCGATGTGTGTTTTAATACAAAGTAAAAATTAATCTCCTGACAAAGACAATTATTTTCTAATAAGGAATAAACAGTATTCAAAAGAAAATTTCTTCTCTATTAAAATAATGGTAACATTAATACGGAGGCCAAAGGCCTGAACGAAAATAGTCTCTTATTGCAAGAATGGATTAACATAAATATTGACCGAAGACTAAAGTCCTTTAGGAAGAAAATATTCACTACTAGAAGATCATGAACTAGAAAATACTCAAAGCACTACTCTAGCTATGTTTTGTTCCTGATGCGACAGTCCATAGTCAACGTTTTGAACACCTAGACACAGTACGAGTGTAAGTCCCAGAAGAACAGTTCAGTATCACAGTTACAGTATATTAAACACAATCAAGTCCATGGCAGAAACAAAGAAAAAACTTAGAAGCCCATTAGCTGATCACTAGAACGAAAGACGGCGTCGTCGTTGCGGTGTCTCTGAAGTGAGTTCCTGACATGGAATGCGACTGCATTCGGCGCTCACTAGGAGTGAACTGCTCTTTGTGTTTTTTCCTTCTTTATTGCTATTTCAATAGCACACAATGGGGTCGCGATGGATCTTCAACCAAAGGGTACATAAACTGCATTAAAATATGTTTTAAATGTATAAAAGGTGACAATAACATATGATATTGTAGAACACTTCAATGGACGATATTGACGATTTTTAAGTATAACAAGTAACAATAGACAAGGATTTTGTAAAATACGCATAGCTGCAAAATACGAATAGTTTTCTAAGCTCGTCTGACAATTTTATATTACAGTTAAAATATAGAACGTGATGAACGTGAATGACACCATGGTGTAATGGTGATGCCAAGTGACACACGAAAGAATTGTCAAGATGAAGGTGCTATGATGATTATGAGTAGGGAGCCCTTTAGAACCGCAGGTAGCGCCTAGAAGTCAGCAAGCAGGATGAAGGGAGAAGGAGAAAATGGGAGGATGGTGTGAGGCGAAGCGTTGTGATTAGCGTTGGAAAGAGGAATATATCTCGAGGCGGATTTCATCGCTGGGGAGTGAGAGATGGTTAAAATTCCGGCAGGAGAGGATGCATAAGGCACAGAGATGCATGTAAAGTGGAATATGGGTGCAGTGGAGTAGCAAGGTACCTGGATTGGTTATTAGTTGGCGAGTAATTTGGTGCTGGGTCTGGGTTTTGCGATTAACATATCAGATACGAAGGTGCTCTAGGGAGAGAAGAAGGCGTGGGAAGTGAACGAGTTGCTACAGGTACAAAGAAACGTAGCAGAGGAAATGAAATGCAGTACTGACATGAGTATAGCAGTTGTTGGAAGTGACCAGTATGCATCTCTTGGCACTTAGACCCTGGTCAGCAAGTTACTGAGGCGGATTGAAGCTGGACTGCTGGAAATGCTGCAGTCTCATCCGAAACGTCCTGCTGCATGTCTTGAAGACTATGAGGGTTCTTGCGAGAGACCTTAGACTTGAGGGCTCCGCACACAAAGTAATTGCACCCTGGAATGAGATTTTCACTCTGCAGCGGAGTGTGCGCTGATATGAAACTTCCTGGCAGATTAAAACTGTGTGCCCGACCGAGACTCGAACTCGGGACCTTTGCCTTTCGCGGGCAAGTGCTCTACCATCTGAGCTACCGAATCACGACTCACGCCTGGTACTCACAGCTTTACTTCTGCCAGTACCTCGTCTCCTACCTTCCAAACTTTACAGAAGCTCCATTCTGGAAACATCCCCCAGGCTGTGGCTAAGCCGTGTCTCCGCAATATCCTTTCTTTCAGGAGTGCTAGTTCTGCAAGGTCGCAGGAGAGCTTCTGTAAAGTTTGGAAGGTAGGAGACGAGGTACTGGCAGAAGTAAAGCTGTGAGTACCGGGCGTGAGTCGTGCTTCGGTAGCTCAGATGGTAGAGCACTTGCCCGCGAAAGGCAAAGGTCCCGAGTTCGAGTCTCGGTCGGGCACACAGTTTTAATTTGCCAGGAAGTTTAATTGCACCCTGATAGATCAGGTGACCTGGCTGGCCAACTGGGGCCGCGACCAGACTGACCTCTGCTAACAACACTGCAAGGCATGAGAACTGTGTAAATGTGTTCCAAGGTTCGGTCGTCTGTACGGGCAGTTGCTCCACACTGTTGGAAGTAGCTGTAGGTCTTTTCCTCCTCCGTTAATGGTGCCACAAATGGTTTCAATATGTTGGGAATGTAACTCGCCGAAGTCTGCGTTTGATGA
Source organism: Schistocerca piceifrons (assembly GCF_021461385.2). NCBI lineage: Eukaryota > Metazoa > Arthropoda > Insecta > Orthoptera > Acrididae > Schistocerca > Schistocerca piceifrons. The sequence goes on along the minus strand of NC_060139.1, from coordinate 359,928,623 downwards.
AAGAAGATGGGACCAGTAATGCGGCATGCAGACACTGATCACCTAACCCCAACCTTCTGCTCAAGAAATGGTGTTTGGTGGAAGTTATGCAGATTCTCCGCTGCGCATAGCCTGTTATTCTGTGAGTTGGTATAGCCTCTCATTTGAAACCAGGCTTCGTCTGACATGAAGAACAGATCCATGTTCAAGCCATTCCTTGTTATCTCAGTGAACAGCCACTCACAAAGCTGCAGGCACTGTGCAGCATCTTCTGGTAAGGATGCATGTGCAGGTCCAGGTGGAGTATTCGTCCGCATGATCGACATGATACGCCAGTCCCTTACGGCAAGCGTCGGATCGATTTGGCAGGACTCTGAAGCATTTTCTAGCGAACTGCAGCCACATTTTCTGGAGTGCGGGCACGTTTCGGAATGTTTTTTGACTTGTTCGAAACAGATCCTGTCTGACGCCATTTTAGGATTAAGCATTGCATGACACGCTTTGGTGGCACTTTGACACCATTAAACTTATCAAACAACTGACCATTCCGTTTCCACCACTTTCTTGTCACCACACTTTCCACAATGAGCGTCGGCTGCTATATTTACCATCGTCCTTCTGTACTGCTCCACTCACACTGACACAGCCCGCACCACGTTCTGAACCGGTGTGCACCACGTGGAGGGCGTACACGTGGTGTGCGCGTCACGGGGTGTGATTTTATGCGTACATTCACGTCCAACTGTACCCATTCGTCCGGGTAGCCTTTAGTTGCCGCACCCTTTAGAATTTATGCGAGGCTCAGTTGTGGATCGGGCGCCGGCTTAAATACAGCCCAGGCGCCAGTATACCGTACCCACTAATTTCAGTCACATGGCTCGTAGAGAAGAGTAGTCCATGGCGCTAGCGACCTTTATCGGCGTCTGGGATGCCGTCTGGTAGCCTGGGAGATCGTGGTCCAGTTGCGTCTGTCTGTAGGGAGGCTGGCCCCTATGAGTTATGTGTCCGCATCCCTCAAACGCATTGTTGGTTGCTCGCTAAACAGGCGCGAATCCTGTACGCAGCACACAACTGCCAAACCGTCACACGAGCATTCTACCAAAATCTCCAGTCGAGATGTCAGGAGGCTGTTGGTTAATTTGGGGGGAGGGATAGAACAGCGAAGTCATCGGTCCCATCGGATTAGCGAAAGATGGGGAAGGATGTCGGCTGTGCCCTTTCAAAGGAGCCATCCCAGCATTTGCCTGAAGCGATTTAGGGAAATCTCGGAAAACCTAAGTCAGGATCGCCGGATGCGAGGTCGAACCGGCGTCCTCCCGAATGCGGTCCAGTGTTTTAACCACTGCTATTCCAACGCCCCATTTCATTCATTCTGCACAGCACACTGTCACACCTGCTGCTTCTTTGGGTTATCAAATTTTGCCCCACCCCCTGTTCTGTTCCGATATGGCTCTTCCCTCAGATAAAGGAACCATTGCGTGGTAACATTTGCAGAATGACAATGATGTACTTTTCGGGATGGAACATTCTCTGAATAACCAAAACGCATATTTCTATAACCAAGGTCTCCGCCAAGTCATCCACTGTTTGGAAAAATGTATCGACTTGAGGGGTGCTTCAGTCTGGAACCGCGCGACAGCTACGGTCACAGGTTCGCATCTTGCCTCGGGCATGGGTGTGTAATGTCCTTAGGTTAGTTAGGTTTAAGTAGTTCCAAGTTCTAGAGGACTGATGATCTCAGATGTTAAATCCCATAGTGCTCAGAGGCATTTGAACCATTTTTCTCCTGTGAGTTAGAACATGTAGTCAGTGATATAATAATTAGGCCAAGGAACCAGTGATGTAATAGTTAGGCCAAGTGGCCACTGAGTTAGTAGTTAGGCCAAGAGGCCATTGATTTAGTAGATGACAGAACAAGTGGCTACAACTGCCCTTTTCCCCGTGCCAGGCATCGCGTGATGTGCATTTTATATTGATAGGAACAAGGACCAAGGTGGCTCTTGTCTCCTGATAGTAGAAGCCCATATATAGTAAGATGGAATCATAGGAGAAGGACTTTTGATTGATTGGTTGATTTGGGGGAAGGGACCAAACAGCGATGTCAGATTAGGGAAGGAGGAGAAAGAAGTCATACGTGTCCTGTCGAAGGAAACATCCTGCCATTTGCCTGAAGCGATTTAGGGAAATCACGGAAAACCTAAATCAGCGTTTGAGCCGTGATGCTCGCGAATATGAGCCCAGTGTGCTAACAACTGCGCCACCTCACTCGGTAGGAGTCTCGACAGTAGAAAGTTGGTACTAGGTTTAACTCGTGTACTTATGTTAGTCACTTCGCATATAGATATGCCTAATGATAAACAAACGAGTTCATATCATGTTGCTCCTTTGAAAGATCTGCATTCCTGTCAAAGACCCTTCTCTGGTACCCAGCACCAACACTAAAACAAAAACAAAAAAGGAGATTCTACTCTTTCGACTCCGTTACAAAAGTTAATTAGGAGAAAACACAACGAAAAATATTTTCGTCAACGTATGTATTGCATCACGCGGGACACGCCAAACCTGTAATGGTGGCTTGGAATTGCGCAGAGATGCGACAGCCCAGTCCTCGTAGAAATCACTTCGTTCGTCTCGAATCGGACTACTGTTCAGAGACTGTGCATTCAGTAACTCAACGACTTGTATAATCTGACTTGACGGAAGTTTCTGTACTTGGAGTCACAGTGAAGTTCCTATACGCTGCACCAAAAAACTTTTAGAATATTATATATACCTGCAACTCTTGAGATCATCTTGTATGCGTCACAAAATAAAATGCATACTAATGTGGTGCGAGCCAGTACAGTGATGATGTAGCTTGCTTACGTGGTGCCCGTGGTGACCGATACCACTCAGTGCGAGACATGCTTTGTACCCCTATGTTTATTGTTGATACCAGCTTGTTACGATTAAAAATGACACTGCCACAAATGATTTATGTCAGTGATTGAGTTCCCACTCCTCTCCTCCAATCAAAAATTTAGTTCAGTTACAGTCTTGACAAACTGACTCCACGAGCACGATGAAATTTCACTACCTAAGGTTTGAAAACGGCGCTGGCCCAGCTGTACACACAAAACCACGATGGATACAACTTGCAACAGAAGCCAAAGCCTCACTTGTGACGTAAGGTAGATGACAGCCACTTGTTGCCTGGAGACAGACCTATGTCGAAACCTGCAGCGCGTGGAGGTAACGAACCAGTAGCTTTCGAGAAGGAACTTCAGTGGTTTTCCCACTTTAGTAAATATCAACCTCAAAATCTTAAACAAGACTGCCACACAGCAATTGCGTAAATCTGAAAAGGTTGAAAAATCAGCCAACCAGTTGTAAATAAAGGTTTATTAGCCCTAGATCTAGGTTTCGATATTTGTAAAAATATCTTCTTTTGAAGTTGTGGGCCTTGTTACTTGATGGTATCATCATGTGATGTAACAATGCCCACTACTTCTGAAGAAAACATTTTTACAAATATCGAAACCCACGTCAGGGGCTAATAAACCTTTATTTGCAACTGGTTGGCTGATTTTTCAACCTCTTCAAATAACAACCTGTCACTCGGGCGACTCCCATCGGTTGTCTGAACAAAGCATCATATAGTATAAGACAATGTGGAGAAATGATAACCTTTAAACTTAATGAGCTACAAGACTTCCAAACACACCAAAACGAGAGTCTCACCGAGACTATTATAATGTACTTCTGCCTCAGTTTCAAAGACAAAAATTCAAGGAGCCACACAGGTGTTAAAGATGTACGTTCTTATAGAACATCATTGTTTATTGCTACTCCTGAACATATCGTGATAAAAGTTGGTGTTATACACCAAGAAAACTCAACAACGTATCAATTCTTTGTACTTACCAATACTCTGCAACTTTTTGTTTGCGGATAATATCAGACCTTTAAAATGAAAACGTTTTTCCTGTTTATACTCACTGAAGTCTGATAACATTATATTCTGGAGTAATATGTGACTGAGGAAAAAAGTGCTTGTTGCACCGAAGCGTGTAGTAGGGACAATGAGTGGTGGCCATCCTGCTGTCTCTTGTAGACACATTTTTAAACGGTTGGCCATACTGACGACAGATCACAGCTCATTTACTCCTTGGAGAAGATTTTCCCAACAAACAATCACAGCTCAAAAACAACGTAAATAAACTACTAGAATGAAAAATGACTTACCTGAGTCATTATTCAGCATTAGTGTGGCACAGAAAGGATTGAGGTGTACTGCCATAAAAATCCTTCACCACCTGCCTAGTGAAATAAAAATATAATAAAATTAACTTCAAACACAACTGAAATCAAACGGACTTGACAACGCCTTTTACGACATACAAGAATTTCTGAATGTGTAGTGAGATGATGTGTTCGTGTGTGGGTGTGCGCAACTGTTTGTGAGAGATAGATAGATAGAGAGAGAGAGAGAGAGAGAGAGAGAGAGAGACAGACAGAGACAGAGACATGGGGGAGGGGGAAAGAAACTGAAAATAATTAAGTATCGATCGCAGAGTGAAAAGGGAGTGGGTTATGTCACCATATTTTTCACTGAAAAAGTACTCTATATTTGTAAAACTCACACGATCCACAGCCTTTAGATGTTTATTATAGTAAAATTAGACTTACATGAAAAGTTATTTAATAAAATTATTTGTAATTTGAGATTGGTGTGTGTGGGTATAAAACTTAAAATAGGAACTGAGAGACCGTGAAAAGCAACATGACATGACACAACATCTCGTGTTCATGTGAATGATGAGTATTTAGACAAATTTGTATTGTTTAAAACACTTCGTGTGATGTCGTGAATTCAGTCTTTCATAATTCTAATTTGTTGTATTAAAATGGTGAGTGTGATAATACTGTACGCATCTATACTTGTGTTTTGCATCCATTATTATCATTATAATATTTGTATGACCGGCCAAGTTTCACTTCAAAGAAAAAGCAACTGCCACTGTGAGGTAGACGGGCTGTGGCCGTCGAATATACCGGTATATACTGGACACAGAACAGTGGTGTTATTGGAATCCTTATAGACGAAATTTGTGTTGACTTACAGAACATGCTGGACTTACCTCCTTCACGAGCAAACGGCTGCACGTTCTCCGACTTGGTAGAATTGATGTGTGGATTGTAGACCTCCCAACGCTTATTTTTTCTGGAACTCTAACGCACAAGCATATGATGTCAAATAAGTGGATTTCAGGCGCACTGGTGACACGATCAGATGTTGCGAAATTTTAGGCAACATCTAAGCTGCATCTGCATCTACATCTACATCTACATCTACATCTACATCTACATCTACATCTACATCCATACTCCGCAAGCCACCTGACGGTGTTTTGCGGAGGGTACTTTGAGTACCTCTATCAGTTCTCCCTTCTATTCCAGTCTAATTTTTATGTTGACGAATGTGCTGAACTTTGATTTTTAGCGGTCCAATGCAATTAAGGTATTAAGAGAAATTTGTAAGAGCAATAATTAGTTTATTTTTAAGGAAGAGAATTGATGACTGCATCATAATTAATTCGAAGACTATTTTCTTGGAGTCGGCTACAATTACTTGATACCTTGAGTGCCAGACATTTTACTGGTTTATATTCGTTCAGTGGAACTTTATTTATTGTTCGTGTGTGCTTAGGTTGCGTCTATCGAGGTAACAGGGTTAACTGTAAGGATGTGTGAGCGCCTTAGACAAGCGAACAGAGCCACGATTAAATTCGGGATAGCGCACTTGTCCCCCGCCCTCAGATTCTTCTAATTACAGCTTCAATATAACTAGGTTCAATTGCATTGTGGAAGTTGGCGTTGCTTGAAATACTATGTAGTAATTATTTCTTCACGTACGGTTCCACAGACTCAATGTATCGTCTAGATGAGGAAATCATTTTAACCACTGTACGCTCTCAGTTTTATTCCTTTAATGCACAACGCATGTAAATTACATTACTGGCCAGTTTCAGCCCTAGGCCATTATCAAATGTATGATGTTGGTAATGTGCATATCACATTTAAAACACTAAACAAACATTTTGAATGTTACACACAGAACACCAACGTCATATGTTTGATAATGGCCTAAGGCCAAAACTGGCCAGTAATGCGATTTATATGAATGGTGCATTAAAGGAACAAAACTGACAGTCCACGGTGACTGAAAGGTCTCCATCATTTAGACATTACGCAGTAAGTGATAAGCGTTTTGTAATTAGTCATTTTCTGTTTCATTCTGTGCTGTAACAGTTTTTAAGGTTTTCTGGATGGTTTACGCAACATCATGTGCGAATTTTTCTCCTTGAGATTCCCTGAGCTAGTACCGGACAGACAATTATTTAAAAGCGTATCTAGTGTGCTCAACAGAAGTTTGCAACACAGACGCAGTAGCAATGACGATAGTCAGCTTTGCTGCGGATACGCTAAACAGAAATTGTATTGTAATTTCACTTGCAGGCCGAGTTAGGCATAAGCAGTCTACAAATAGGGAGGAGAGCCGTCGCGTAACAAACTCTACCCATTCGTCAAAGCAGTTTGCAAAAAAAATATTGTAATCTATCCGCTAAAATCTAGTACGTCTTAAATTATCTGTAAACTAGTGGTGTGCTTCCGCGTGTTCAGCCGAGTTGTTGTTTCAATTTTATGCACAGTTTTCCGACGGTCGACCCAGCTGTCTTCGTCAAGCACTGCGAGGTTTCCCGTTGTGTGTTATCGCTGAGTGGACTCTAACCAGGCAACAAGAGCACGTAACAGGAAAACTCGCAGTACGGGACGAAGACAGCTGAGTAGGACGTCAGGAAATTGTGTATAAAATGGAAGCAATAACTCGGCTGAACACTCTGAAGTACGGCATTAGTCAATCACGCCGAGAAAACCTGAGAGATCACATGGATACACTCGTCTTCCACGCAAAATTTCTTTTCATTAGGAAGCATAGTTATTGGTTCAATTGTTTCTTACTGTAAGAATGCAGGAGAACGGAAGATATCCATATCTATTCAGGATGGACCTCATAATGAAACTGGTCAGTCCACCTATTTTCGTCTCGCATTCGAGAAAAAATAGGTCACAACACGATACAGTGAGATAGAAGTTGTAATTCTGCATTTACTAATGATTGTTATATTTTCGATGTATTTCAGTCATATTCATATTTGAAGCCATAAATATTTAATATTCGAATTATGTTCATAATTGCTGTTTATATAAATATTAAGGAAGATAAATTAATAGGTACATTAATAAAATGGAACCTTTTGGTTATATCGATTCTATCGACTGTATACTCATATCTTTGTACTAAAGTTGTTATATCTCCGTTTTGTCAACAAGCGGTGTGTGCAGTGTGTAACGTTGTTGAGGCGAGGAAGTTGTAGCGGAGATGCACTCGGGAATCTGTTGTCAGTTGTAGTAGTGATACGGAAGGACTGTGTTATACTATGGTAATAAACGTGTTTTGTAAAGAACGTACAATTCTGCAGCGACTTATTATAAATGTATGGACTTAGAAAAACTGGAGACTTACTTTGTAGCCATTGCAGAAAGGAACCACCAGCTAAGACTATTGTTCCATAAACAAGAATAAGAAGAATCTACAATTATCGTCGAGAAAAAGCTACGTTGACTAATTTTTACTGAATTTATTGACGACCTGCTCACTGTCAGGGTCATGTTTATCGTAGCTGAAATCTTGTGATTCCAACATAAATGCAGTTATTGCACAGTTTGGAAAAATTGTCATTAATAATAATCTGCGAACATTATTTATAATAGTTCAACAAGGGCGAGGCCCCAGAATCTTCACTGTACAATAACGAATTAATTATATATTCAGCTATGTGAAACGTAACTAATTTACAATAATTTAAGGGTGAATGAAAGTAGTTATTCTGCAACAGCAGGGTGAACTGTTTGTGTGAAAATTAGAACAAGTGTATATAGGCCATGCAATTGCACGAGATATCATGTTCAAAAAATCTAATAACGCAATTACCTAAAGTATAAATGACTTTTACTCTTCTCTATCTTCCTTCCCCACCATATTAAGACCACTTCCTCTTATTTTTCCGTCTCTTATATCCGTTCATGGATTAGTATTTTTTTTTTTCAATTATTGCTTAATTATGCACTTTACAGCACTGACAGGAAGAAAAATCCGACATTATCGGCATATTGAAATTGTTTTAAGTTCAAATGGAGCAAAAGCCTTTCACAAGAGGGCTTTTGAATGATAAATCCTGGATTTAAATCTCGGTGGGAGCACTTGAGGTAAATTATAATATTACATTCGTATTTCTCTATTACAGCGCTTGCTTAAATTCCTCGTTAGTTCTATCTTTTGGGTTTCTTAAGCCGCCCATTTGATTCCCCGTGCCATAAATTCTTCACATATTTAGCTATTTTTCTTTTTCCTTTTTTGTCATTTATATTAAATTCACAAGAATCTTATTACCTTTACCTAGCGGTATTCCGTCTCGCGCTCCCTTGCTTATCCATGTGCTGCAGCTCTAAGAATCTCGACGTCGTTAGGAAGGCTAAACACTTTTTTCTTTACTAGACAGCGTATTAGATGACGTCACATGATAATGCAACTTAAGTATCCTTACGATATGTCGAAGTCTGAAAAATGTGCTTTTATTAAGAACTTACAGGGTCTAGCGTTAAAAGGTTTTTTGATTTTCGTATTTAACCAAATATAACATTGATGATGATAATTTATGGCAATGTTTGCCGACAAGATAAAGAATGCAACCTTTTAACACTAGATTGCGTACTCACGGCAGTTCTCCTTGGCCTTTTTTTTTTTTTTTTTTTTTTTTTTTTTTTTTTTTTTTTTTTTTTTGCTACGACTTGGAAAGAGAGAAAAATTAATGAATGATCGACAATGCGTCGGTTCTCGATTGTGTTCAGGAGACGTACAGATTGACTGCGTGAAAATAGTTTCTCAAATGACCTCTTAACCCGGATTGCTTTCACGCAATCAGACTCTTCAATGAAATTACCTAAGGGACCTATTTGAATAACAAAAAAATGCAAAACAGTGAAATTTTGTTAAAAAAAAGTTGTCAGATCGGAAACTGAACACATTAATGGTCTCCCAAATACAATCGAGACACCGCGATAAAGAGCTTCTTGCTATCAAGCGCTGCGGCAATGATTTTAAATATCTGCGCCCAGCGAGTCATAGTGTTTAAAAGTACCTTGGCATAGGCGCACGTTATAAACAGATTTCGTTTCTTTACTCTCGCGTTGTCGTGCTTAGTATCATTACAAACTACAGCTCGATGGCTGTCCTTTTCTCATATGCAAAATGTCTGAAATCCAATAATATCACAAGGGAGAGTCCTTAATTACAGTTTAGATGAGAATTTATGGAACCAACCGTGGTAGATCTCAACGTTCAGTCGAGATGTAATGGCCACGCAGTTATTAGTATCGAGAATGTAGAAACCTTAATATATAGCTTTATGAGGAACAAATATGGATATGCTCCCCAGCATTCCGAGTGCAAACAGCATGATGATTGGTGGGCGTGGGGCTCAGCCCTCACGACTAACGGTGTTACGGGAACAATAAATGGTAGGACAAAGATCCTAAGATGAGCTGGTAGAGCCGTGAGAAGAGTTAAAACAAGGTCAAGTGGGACATAGCAAGGTTATTAAAAGTGCGATGAAAAAATGAAAACCAAATAGAATTAAAATGAAGCCATACAAATGTAACCACAGAGGAAGGAAACAAGGAGGGAATTCATGTGTAGAATTGATAATAAACAAGAAAACTGAAATAAATATTGCAAATATTGAAGTAATCTCAGAAACATTAAAAAAGAGACTTTAGATGGAAATCGTTCAAGTATATGCACAAACGTGATCTCATTCTAATGACGAGGTAGAACACTTGTACAAAAAGTTAAATTAAATGATATCGGACAGCAAATATCATTACAGAATTATAACGGGCATCTGGATGCAAAAATAGGTCAGAAAAGTAAAGGATGATCCTTCAGCTGGAAAATTGGGTACGATATCAGAAGTGACAGAGATTAAGAATTAGTAGAATTTGAAATCGAATATATTTTATGAAACAATGAAGGAAATTATGCAGGATGTGAACATCTTAATCGTATTCAAAATACAGAAAGAACTTGAAAAATCGTTTTACACAATGTCTGCGGTCATAAACAATTACCCAAAATTTGAACAACGCTAAAATTATTATAGTGCACAAAAAAGAAGATAAAAATACATAAAAACTATTGACACATCAGTATCCTCTCCATAATGTACCAGACATTCACTAAAAGTAACCCTAGCTGCAGAGAAAAAACTTTTAATTTTAACCAGACAAAGGAACAAACTGGCTGCAGAAGAGGATTTAGTGCAATTAACCAAGTTTCTGAATAATAAGTAGAGTTGTAGAGCGGTGCAATGAACGTGAGTTACCAATTTTGCTAGGATTCATTTATTTAGAAAAAGATTGTAACTCAGTTTCAACAAAATCTGTTTTAACAGTTCTTGAAAAACAAGACATTGATTCAACATACCATGTTATTAGGCACAAGAATACAAACGTCTGTTTGACCTCATCTGGACAGTGATAAATTATGATTAGAGAGAATCAGGCAAGGGTATTTCTTATCATAAAAATTATTCACAATATTCGTAGAAGAAGTTTTCAGGCCATTGAAATGAGATGAAATAAATCGTCCTAATGAAAAGTATCTGATCACTGATCTTTTTACTGATGGCATTGTATGTTCTAGTACAGATAAACAACAACGAATGTAGGACTTAATAAAACAAAATTGATCATAGTAGCTTGACAGTCAATTCTTAATAGATTAAAACAATCTACAAGAAGCATATCGAGAAGGAGATAGTAGCGAAGAATGTTGTACCTCGGAACACTTTTCAGACTTTTGCCTCTAGCCAGCCACTTTAATCTATTTTCATATTCCATTTTTAAGTGATAGCATTCACTTTTTTATTGTTGCAGTTATTTTCTGAAAATAAAAAAAATCTCTTCAAAAAAGTACAATTTTTGCAAAGTTAAAAAATGTTTCTGGATACAATGTGATTGTACATAAGAAAAGATATTGTATATAAAATTATAAGCGTTGAAGTCGATAAAATCTAATTAGTACTGTATTTAATTGCCCATCCGTTACATTATTACTCAACAAAACACCCATAGTCGTAAGTTAAGTCAAATTAGGTAGAAATATTATCAAATACCAATTCCGTGATAAATGCAATTTAAAACAGAAGCTATTGGTAATTAACACAAATTTCCATTTCCAATACAAGTGAAATTTTCATGACGTAATAGAAACTCAGTTGATTTGCAAATATTACGTTACTCATGGGAGAAGACCTTCTTTCGTCTCAATTTACAAGAAGGTCGACGACCGACGAAATATAGCTTAACCGTCCACACGTCATATATTTAGTTGAAAAAATTATAGAATTTTACTCACCATAAAACTCTGCAAGTAAGAATTAACATAATCTTACAAATAGCTTTTATATATCGTCAGCAACTGAATATATAGAACTCAGAATAGGCTATTTACAAATGATGCACAAGGTACAACCTCATACTCACAGCAACAAAAACAGTAGACAAAGCCAAAAGCTACTCATGGCTGTCTCCAGAGGGCACTGCTTGAAGTGGTTCCAGAACTGATCGCAAGACTAAAACACCGATCAGGAAACATCATGTGTTCCCTACGTTCACAACCCTCATGATATAACACTCTCCAATACAAATTAGCAATGTAGTCATAAACTGGCAGATTGGGTTTCGTATTTATGGGATATAAAGACAATGACTGAATAGACAGCAAAAGAAATAAACAGAAGAATGACCTCGAATGCTGTTGGTAAACTAAATGGTGATTACACAGTTAAGCTTCGGAAATGACCACCGCCCCGTCTCACATATTCTCCCCCCCCCCCCCCCCTCTAGCACCGCGCATCCCACACCCCTTTCTTCACTCCGCCCTCGTATTTGTACCCTTGGCAGATCCTCCCAGTTTGTTCTTCGTCGTCAGTGTGCTACATCAGTGTTGTGTTCGGTGAGGTTCTACAGTGACGTCAAGTGCTGTGATTTTAATCGTGTGCTGGACTTGTAAATAGTGTTGCTGTCCGTGATTGTCCTGTGATACGCCACCCATAGCAATTTTTATGCTCAAGCCGTACTTCGCCTTGTGTTCCTTTAATCGTCACAGTGTGTGGTTTTTTGTGTACAACGCTTTATTAGATTTTTATCTCCATTTTTACAGTCACAGCCTTTTGTATCCTGTCTTCCATTATGTTCTCTCCTTTTTTTATATCTCTGTTTCACCATATTTTCTCCTTTATGTTGTTTTAAATGTCTCCCTGTTACGTACTTACTGTCTCTGGGCTAAAGAGCGGCGCCTGTGCACTGCCAGCCCGACCCAATGGGGAACTGAAATTAATAAAAGACAAACAAAACGAAATGTCTTAAGAAGAAACTAGACTTAACAATGTGAAATATCAGTTTTAACTTATGGCAGACATATATGAAATTTAATTGTGAAAAGTATTGAAAACTTAAGGTTGCAGCGGATATATATTTACCGGTAATTACTAAGAAAGACAGAAAAACAAACAGGTCGATCAGGGAACCGCCTGGAGAGCTCTAAATAATTATGACGTATGTAAATGAAATGGAGATGGACAGAACTTGTTACGAGGTAACGATCAGGGAAGTTCTTTGCTGGATTCCAAGAGATACGGAAAGACAAAGACGATCAACTGTCGCCAGACGATATTACAAGAAGCGAAGGAGAAGGCGGCTGCTCGCAGCTGAAGGGCATAATGCTTGTAAAACTAGATTTCTGTAATGACTGATGATGATGATACATCGCTGATTTTGCGTTCAGTTTAAAATTATTGAAGTGGTGTAAAATTTGGGTGAAGACCTGAGTTCTCAGGTGTGGTTTAGGATTTATACTATCTGCCATGACGTATCTCTATGGCTGCTATGGTTCATCGCAATATTTTCATCAGACTTGATGGTAAATTGCGAATTAATCAGTCAACACGTCAATCAGTAACACACACACACACACACACACACACACACACACACACACACACACACACACACACACACAAGGGTGAGTGTCGTAAGACGTAACACCCCTTTTATTTCGTGAACAGTTACACATATCGAAACACGCTTTTAGACAAATGTTAGAGCGTGGAGGGGGACACATCTTTTTTTTGTCTGGATAATGACTTTAGCGCTGATATCAACGAAGACAGATATTGAAGCAAGTACTTTTTCTTTATAACGCATTCGATAGCTCTTGAGAAGTTCGTTACAGCGATAAAGCGTTTGTAAATGTTGACGTTGAAACCTGTTGAAAAAAAAAATTCGAGAAATGTCTTAGAATGTGAGAGCACGGTGGCCGGACACTGCGTTTGTGTGCGAACATTGCCATGCAGGCTTCTCGGACCAAGCTGCGTAATTGTACACCGTAAGAAAGGCATGCGCTACGAGAATAAAGCTTTATTTCCCCTTGAACCAACTTACGACCTACATGCAGGTTCACCTACGAATGTTGCACATGAAAATACAAGCCCTGGAAATGGAAATAAGCCCTGTATGATGTCTAGCGCATCACTAAGGGCTTATGGGAATGTCGCATATGGAAATACGACATAGGCTAGAGTCTAGCGTATCACAAATGGCGTATGAAAACTATTTCACATTTGTGTATCCTCCCAGATTTACGTGAGTTGAAACAGAGATATCAACTGGTCGTTCCTCAAAAATGGAGGGGTCTTAGCCACTGCAAAAAGGGACTACTGTATTAAATACCTAAATGATAGAAGGAAGATTTGACCTATCTTTTCCAGTACGCGACTGTGTGCTTCTTGGAGGTAAAATACATGCTGTCGGGCAACTGTATCTACACTGCTCCAAATTACTTCATATGGGATACATTCTTTGAAATAACATTTCATTAAAAGTACTTTGGTAACCACTTGTACGGCACAAAGCATGTATTCTTTTTAACGAAACGTCGTTTCATGCTGAACGTAAGCGCTTAATGGCAGTGTTACCAGCTACCTGCAAGACACACTGCCGACTTACTTGATATTGCAATGCGATTTCGTGCACACGTAATGAAATAAACAACTTACTAACAATAGTTTTGTAGCCACCCAAACCACATAAATTTTGTCTTCCAAAATAATAACTTTATCCTTTATTTAAGCATATTTTCAAAATGTTGACCATGGACTGAAAGGCACATTTGTAATCGCCATTCGAAAGAAAGATGAACAGTTGGCGTAGTTGGAGTTTCGTCATAGTCTGCATTTTTGAGTGCTCCCTAAAGAAAGAAATCAAGAGGAGTCAAATCGCGGGACCTCGCACGCCGTTTGACAATATAATTTGGTCCTATCCAACGTCCATTATTTGCGCTTTAACACGGGACGAGTAAGGTCGACAACGCCCGCCCGGTTAGCCGTGCGGTCTAACGCACCCCTTTCCGGGAGGGAAGGCGTGCCGGTCCCCAGCACGAATCCGTCCAGCGGATTAGTGTCGAGGTCCGGTGTGTTGGCCAGTCTGTGGATGGTTTTTAAAACGGTTTTTCATCTGCCTCGGCGAATGCGGGCTGGTTCCCCTTATTCAGCCTCAGTAAGACTAAGTCGGTGAATGCTGCGCAAACACTTTCTCCACGTAGGCGTACACCATAATTACTCTACCACACAAACACTGGGGTTACACTCACTCGTCTGGTGTGAGACGTTCCCAGGGGAGGGGGGGCGGGGGGGGGGGGGGGCGAACCGCATAATAACTGGTTTCGGTGCGGGGCGGCAGAGGGGTGAGTGGACTGCTGTAGCCTGTTGTGGGGTTGTGTACCACTGAGGTTACGGCGGGGACGAAGCCTATCCGTCGTTTTTAGGTCCCCAGTTCAATACAATACAACACAAGTTGGACAAACGTCGTGTTGCAGCCACATACGCTGTCGAATGCCCAGTGGTGCCTCTTCTAGAGGAACCTGAAGAATATTCGTCAGAAATAGTGCGTAAGAATGTCCACTTAGAAGGCCTGGGATGAAGTAAGGTCCCCAGTGTAATTTCGTATGATGCCGTACCATACGCTTACGCTCCACGACCGTTGATGTTGCACCAGACGAAGCCAGTGTGGATTCTCGGCTGCTCAGTAATGCATGTTATGCAAATTTACATTAGCGTGTCTAGTAACCGTTGTTTCATCGGTAAAGAGCACACGCTGCAAAAACGTAGGGTCGTCTCTCAGTTGCTGAACGACAACCCGACAGAATTCTGTACGACGTTCGAAATCATGGTAGTTGAGTGCCTGAAGTAGTAACAGATGATAGGAATGGATATTCTGTCAATGCAGGATGCGAATGACGCTCGTCCTGCTGATTCCACATTCCTTGACAATGTCTCGTATCACATTGCGGATTCATTAGCGTCGTAGCCAGAACAGCTTCTTCGTGTTCTGTCAGCTGAAATCTTCTTTCTTGTCCTCTTTTTGACGTTCGAGCTACCTGTCCGCACTAGTGTCTTAATAATTCGTGCAATTTCCTAGCGCGTCGTACATTGGTGTCTAAGAAATTGGAGTCCAATACCATTGTAGAGCCCTATACCGCTGTTGCCTGCTTGGCTGGGTGCTAACGTGCTCGTCTTCCCATGCAAGTGAGCCCGTGTTCGATTTCCGGCCTGGTTGGAGATTTTTTCCGCTCGGGGAATGGGTGTTGTGTTGTCCTCATCTTCATTTCACCCTCTTCACCAGCGAGCAAGTCGTCCAATGCGGCGTCGACTGAAATAAGACTCGCACTTGGCAGCCGAACTTCCCGGATGGGGTCACCCGGCCAACGATGTCATACGCTCATTTCCTTTTTTTTTATAGCTGTACTGTTTTTTACGGCATTTCCTTTAGATTCACCACTCAAAAGTAGTATATCCAAATTCTTGGCGATCCGGATAGATAGTCCTACACCGATGTACTGGTTTTACGGCATTTCTTTTACGTTCACCATAAAAACTAGTATATCCAATACATGTCTGCATGCAACGAGTTCTGAATCAGAAATGAGCGGCCTGCAATGCAGACAAGTAAAGAGGCAAATGTGTTGACAGTCTGATTAAGCTTAGCACTGAGAGCTCTGCTTGGCAGTGTTTGCACCGCTAATGCCGATTCCGACCACCGTGCTCTCAAATTCTACTACATTTCTCGAACTTTTTTATGACAGGTTTCAACATCAACATTAACAAACGCTATACCACTGTAATTGCCTTCTCAAGAGCTATCGAATGCAGTTGCAGAAAGTACACGGTTACATTTTAAAAACGTACTTGCTCCAATATCTCCATTGATACCAGTGCTAAAAACATTAACCAAACAAAACAATACGTGCCCCTCGACGCGCTAACAATTGCCAAAAAACGCGTTTTCACCTGTTTCACCGTTCACGAAATAAGTATAGTGATACGTCTTAAGCGACTCACTGTATACTTAGCACATACACAATATTTCAAGTTTTGTCTCGGACAACATCTTCTATGAAGGATGATGTCCCAGAAATAAAGGTTTTTGGGGGTTTCCCTTGGTTGTAAGGCATATTCCGGAACTGGTAAGCCCCTCCCATTTACTCTCAGTTGTGACCTGCCATTGTCCCCATTATCAGTTCCGCTGATAATTCGCTGAACATAGCCGCGGCTGTTAATGGGCCGGGTCTCGAGCAGCCCGCTCCACTCCCAGCAATGGAGAATGAAAAAAGTATTAATTCAACCAGCACCACTGTATTGCAGAACAATGAACTACTTTACAACCAAAATAGTTAGCATAAGGTTTTCAAGAAAACTTCTGGAGAATAAGTCTTCCTAAGAAGTCATCAAATACTGTGTCTGCGTGAGGTAATCATAATTTTTGAATTGTGACCTCGAAAAAATCAATCCGCGACCATGATACTTAAAGTGCTGTAGTCCTTCTCTACACATTCAGCTTTCAACGTGACACATTTTCCCGACAAACAATGGATATCTTACCGCAGATGTTAGTTTTAGATGTCTGTGTTTTCACTGTTCACCAAACAATCCACCTAAAAAATTACCTCGTAATCATAATAGAGATGCCTGCCATATAATGTTACTTTATCCGACGAAAGATTAACAAGAAACTGGGTTCCTTGCCAGGAGAATACGGGGGTTCGATAGCCCAAAGAAGCCGCATGTGTAACAGTGTGCTGTGCAGAATGAGCTGGAGCTTTTCCGTGGAGCAACAACACCCCTTTGAGCAGCTTCCCACGACGCTTCGTCTCCATAACCATCTACATGCATTCTAAGAGAAAAAAAAGGACGCACCAAGAAAGAATTATTTGAAAGGGTCGGAAATAGGTAGACGTGACATATATGTACAGAGAAACAAATTGAGCAAATCAATAACGCACTGGTGGTTAAAACGGGACATAGTCCGGTTATGTAAAATCTTATATCAATATAAAACAGTACATGAAAGTGCCACACATTACGAAAAAAATAGTCTAGCAAATCATATCTAATAGGGCAACGTAACTCCTTAAGAAGAAAATACAATTTGAATATACTAGCGTATTATTGATACATTTTTCTAACCAAAACATTTAATGAACTATTCAATTGCAAATAGATGTTATGTAGAATGGTGTAAATGAATGACTTCACAGCTGTAAATCTGATATTACGGCTATACATCAAGAGAAACTGTCAAAATTTAAAAGTAGGACACGGGTTAGTTGTAGCATTACTATTACTGCATATACTTGTACAAAGCATCATTTTTTTCAATATGGTATTGAATAAGACTGAAATTCAGAATGAAACTTTCACTCTGCAGCGGAATGTGCGCTGATGTGAAACTTCCTGGCAGTTTAAAACTGTGTGCCGCGAAAGGCAAAAGTCCCGAGTTCGAGTCTCCGTCGGGCACATAGTTTCAATCTGCCAGGAAGTTTCATATCAGGGCACACTCTGCTGCAGAGTGAAAGTTTAATTCTGGAAACATCCCCAGGCTGTGGCTAAGCCATCTCTCCGCAATACCTTCTCTGAAGCTTGGAAGGTAGGAGACGATGTATTGTGGAATTAAAGCTGTGAGGAGGGATTCTGAGTTGTGCTTGGGCAGCTCGGTTGGTAGAGCACTTCCCCGCGAAAGGCAAAGGTCCCAAGTTCGACTCTCGGTCGGGCACACAGTTTTAATCGGCCAGGAAGTTTCAAGACTGAAATTGTTTATACTAAAGAGGAAAATGCAATTTTACATAAAGGTTTTAAGTACACTGCCCCCCCCCCCCCCCAAGCTCAATGACTCGTGTGTTATGAACAGTTTTATAACTGATCTCAAAATAGGTGTACACACCCTCAGATTACAGAAAGTAAAACAGGCCAAGATCGCATGCGATTTTAATAATATTATACAAAAGGAAATTGAGTTAAAAACTAATTTTTGTAGGAAGGAGCCAAAACTGATTGATACGTGGTACTTACTGGAATTAAGGAAAACGTGGAACGGAGGATCCACCAATTTAACTTTATTTTCGCACAACCAGTTTATTTAACAATACGTAAACTGTGTCTCACAGATAATCGAACATTTAACCGTACAATTTTCTTTAACAAAATGAACAAATTTGCAAACTTCTTTTTACCTGAAACCTTAAGTTGAATAAGCTTTCAATCTTTGCAAAAGAAATTTGAAGTTCTGTATTGCAAAACAGCAAGCAGTATGACAATAATTACAAGACGGCTGGTCCTGCAGCACGCCCGTTATCACGTGAAACAGCAGTGTTAACTACCACGCTGGACACAGTCTGTCTTATTAAATTCCCCTCAGCTACACATGAAACTATAAAAGCACTATTGATGACAAGAGTGTTTCAATTACTCAAAACAGATAACTTAACTTTTAATTTGAAAGCTGTATGTCGAAAGGTTCGGGGTTAAGACGCGCACCTGTGCTTAAAGTTTAAACAGATTAGCAAACAATATGACAAGCTTCAAAGCAACCAATCTCTTAATTCCAATCGGCAACCATGGTGCGACTGGATCCCAACCCGTCCCCTCTAACAATTTTATTTTTACTAAAGCCTTCGTGACAGCTGTTAATATTTTCAGAGTTAAACTGATTGTCAGTTATTAAGACCGCTCTGAAGGAACGCCTTAAAACATTACTTGTGAACACTTATTACAAGAGAACTCACTCGGCGGACCACAAGGTCCAGCTAAAATACACCAATAATGACGAGTTCTTTCAAACACAGAAACGAACAGATTAGTAGACAGGTAGTTCAGATTATAACTAATGACTGATAAATGCAATTACAATCAAAGAATTGAAGCGGTTAACAGCAAAATCTAACCACAAAGCCCCTCTTTTGTTTAACGGCAACCTGTGCCTTAGTACAATTCTTCCGGCTGTATTTACGACCAAGAGCTGATTAATTAGAACATTAATGATCTGGTACAAACGAGAAAGGAAAGGCAACATAATAGTGCGAAAAATTTTCAAATGACAACTAGTGTCTTAGTACAATACTAGTGCCTACATTTACGACCAAAGATCCGACCGAGTAAAACTCTGAGGGTCGGATACAAACCAGAAAATAATAAGGAGGGCAGGTAGACAATGAACAAATCACCACCAGGATTACAAAAGTTACTCCCCTTTGTCATCAAGCACTTCCATGGATCCACAGTGCGTAGCAGCGGCTACTGAATGGTGCCGATGAAAGCCAGGTAGAAGAGGGCAGCCAGGCCACGAATGGTCGTCCGACACGAATGTTGCCAACCAGCCGATAGGATGTCGGCCTGCTGGTTGTAGTCGACGTTGACCCCGGTGAAGTACTCCGGTATCCTTCTTGGGAAGCTCGTGGCTTCGGCAACTCGGACCTCGTGACCACCTCTTGTCGAGACGCTACCGCCGATCCGCAAACTTCGTGCCTCCCTCCCGGGCCAGCGAACCCCGTATATACACTACTGGCCATTAAAATTGCTACACCACGAAGATTCCGTGCTACAGACGCGACATTTAATCGACAGGAAGAAGATGCTGTGATATGCAAATGATTAGCTTTTCAGAGCATTCACATAAGGTTAGCGCCGGTGGCGACACCTACAATGTGCTGACATGAGAAACGTTTCCAACCGATTTCTCATACACAAGCAGCAGTTGACAGGCGTTGCCTGGTGAAACGTTGTTGTGATGCCTCGTGTAAGGAGGAGAAATGCGTACCATCACGTTTCCGACTTTGATAAAGGTCGGATTGTAGCCTATCGCGATTGCGGTTTATCGTATAGCGACATTGCTGCTCGCGTTGGTCGAGATCCAATGACTGTTAGCAGAATATGGAATCGGTGAGTTCAGGAGGGTAATACGGAACGCCGTGCTTGATCTCAACGGCCTCGTGTCACTAGCAGTCGAGATGACAGGCATCTTATATGCATGGCTGTAACGGATCGTGCAGCCACGTCTCGATCCCTGAGTCAACAGATGGGGACGTTTCCAAGACAACAACCATCTGCACGAACAGTTCGACGACGTTTGCAGCAGTATGGACTATCAGCTCGGAGACAATAGCTGCGGTTACCCTTGACGCTGCATCACAGACAGGAGCGCCTGCGATGGTGTGCCTATGGCTCTGAGCACTATGGGACTTAACTGCTGTGGTCATCAGTCCCCTAGAACTTAGAGCTACTTAAACCTAACTAACCTAAGGACATCACAAATACCCATGCCCGAGGCAGGATTCGAACCTGCGACCGCAGCGGTCGCGCGGTTCCAGACTGTGGCGCCTATAACCGCTCGGCCACTCCGGCCGGCTTGCGATGGTGTATTCAACGACGAACCTGGGTGCAAGAATGGCAAAACGTCATTTATTCGGATGAATCCAGGTTCTATTTACAGTATCAAGATGGTCGCATCCGTATTTGGCGACATCGCGGTGAACGCACACTGGAAGCGTGTATTCGTCATCGCCATACTGGCGTATCACCTGGCGTGATGGTATGGGGTGCCATTGGTTACACGTCTCGGTTACCTCTTGTTCGCATTGACGGCACTTTGAACAGTGGACGTTACATTTCACATGTGTTACGACCCGTGGCTCTACCCTTCATTCGATCCCTGCGAAACTCTGCATTTCAGCAAGATAATGCACGACCACATGTTGCAGGTCCTGTACGGTCCGTTCTGGATACAGAGAATGGCCAGCACATTCTCCAGATCTCTCACCAATTGAAAACGTCTGGTCAACGGTGGCCGAGCAACTGGTTCGTCACAATACGCCAGTCACTACTCTTGATGAACTATGGTATCGTGTTGAAGCTGCATGGACAGCTGTACCTGTACACGCCATCCAAGTTCTGTTTGACTCAATGTCCATGCGTATCGAGGCCGTTATTACGGCCAGAGGTGGTTGTTCTGGGTACTGATTTCTTAGGATCTATGCACCGAAATTGCGTGAAAATGCAATCACATGTCAATTCTAGTATAATATATTTGTCCAATGAATACCCGTTTATCATCTGCATTTCTTCTTGGTGTAGCAATTTTAATGGCCAGTAGTGTATATCGGCAGGCAAAGACCTTCTACGGACACAGCCCACAGATACCAACTCTTCCTCATAGATATTGGCAATGGGGCCGCAAGAGGGATATTCGATACTACCCCTGAGCCAGTGGCGCCAGGCAGAACAGTCTACTAACTCAATGGCGCCACGATTCGCTGACAGTATTAATTGCAAATTGAAAGAAAATGTTACTCTAGTAAATAACTCTGACAAAGGTAACTCTATTTTTATTGCCTACGTAAAAGAATATGTAGATGAAACTAAAGTTTTTGACGGGTACGATATCGTTGAGGTCACCACTGATCCTCCCCATAACCCGCAAAAAGAAATACGACAATCCTTAGCTAATACTGCCAGCTTGTTTTAAAAGCTTCAAAATAAATTGGCTTGTCAATATAAACCTTAAGCCTCCATTTCTTAGAAGTTGCATATGAAAAATCACCCGATCCGTTCTTTAGTCAACGGCAAAGCGAATGCACGCCGTAGCTTAACTACGTGGCTTCATTACATGTCAATGACCAGGAACTAGAACAGTTTTTCAGCATTCATTCGTTTTCGAACGCAAATTTTCAGTTAAAAATAGTGCTGAGTTATTCAACAAAATAAAGACAGTACAATGTTCACCAGGAACTAGGTTGGTCTCATTTGACATAGTGAGACTTTACACTAATGTACCTATTGATTTGAATCTCAACATTATAGGGAAGAATTTATTACAGAACAAAAACCTGAGGTAAAAATCGCCGAGGTAATTAATTTCTTACAGTTGTTACTTAAATATAATTATTTCACATTCAACGGTAAATTTTACGTACCCCTAGTGGTGGGTAACCGTCTTACCGAAATCCTAGCTGACATCCTCATTAATTCTCTGGAAAATGCTTTCTTTAATTCTAACTCAGAATTATAAAGAAAAATACACTTTTATGCTCGATATGTACGCGATATAGCAATTTCCTTTGATGTCAATGACCAGGAACTAGAACAGTTTTTCAGCATCTTCAGTAATTTTCACGAGAAAATATACTTTACAAAAGAAATCCGTAATGAAAACGCGGAGCTCAGCTTCCTCGAGCTTCAAATATCTATAGCAATAACAGCATCATCTTCAATGTTTTCGTAAGCCAGCTTATTCGGATAATATAATTCCAGATGGTTCTGATTATCAGTTAGCAGACAAATTTACATTTTTTCATGCCGCTATCAATGATGCCACAAGTCCCTTTCTCCTAATAACAAACAAAATGAAATTAATGTAATAAAATCCTTTGCTACCAACAACGGATATAATTGCTTATGTAGTAGATTGTATACTCAGTAACAAAAGTACCAAAAAATTTTCGAACCTACAAGGTAACAGATAGGCATACAGTAAAGAGGACAATAATAAGTTTATTTCCATCCCGTTTTTAGGAATATGTGCTACAGGATTAAGCTCCTCTTTTTCTACCAATAATAACAACCTAATGAAATACTTTGTGCTTAAAATTTCTTCCACCTCATCATTCCGTCTCCCACCGCAACCATATGTAGAATATTTGCTTTAAAGACGGTCTTGGTTGCAACCACGTGTTGTTCATAAAAGAGCAAGCTGCAACGAGGACTGTTTTTAATTCAAATAATCTTGGCAATGCTGTCAAAAATGCTGAGGATCCGTTTTCACATTCAGACATTTACAAAATAATCTGCAGTAATTGTCCCAGTTGCTATACTGGATAAACTGGTAGAAAAATCAAGGTGAGATACGATTAACATCTATTGGAAAAAAAGTAGTAATGCACACATTCCACCTTTGCAGATCACTTATTTATTGTAGGTCATAATCCAAAGGGTTTAGAGGATAACATAATCTTACGCAAGGAAGTAAAAGGGCGTAGATTATATTTATGGGAAGAGCTCTAATTTTTCAAACACTTAGGGAAAAGCGATGGCTACATTTTGAATGATCAGCTTCAACTTGCAAGTACACATTTCCAGGAAGGCTATAAGCCTCTACCTCTAGTCAAGCTTACCGCTTGATGTTTGTCCTTTGCGCAGTTTTTATTTCCCTCAAAATTCCATGTTTCTAAGATTAAGTCTTTTATTTTGTTATTTTTCTTTGCAATGTACACCCCGTCATCCACTGTCCGCAGTTCGTGTTCTCACGGTCCCGTTCTCACTTCCCGAGCACCGGGTCCCAGGTTCGATTCCCGGCGCGGTCAGGGATTTTCACCTGCCTCGAGATGACTGGGTGTTTGTGTTGTCCTCATTTCATCATTCATGAAAAGTGGCGAGATTGGACTGAGAAAAGGATAGGAATTTTTGTACGATCGCAAATAACCGCGCAGTTGAGCGCCCCACAAACCAAACATCATCATCATCGTCATCCACAGTTAAGTGGATTTTTTATTTTAGTGCGTTTCATTTTGCCTATAACATTGTGATTTCTAGGCAAATATTCACTGCTCCGTGTGCCTTTGTTTATTCGTTATTTTACTGGGTACTTTATGGTCCCCCCTGTTCTGGTATATTTGTTCATACAGCATGCTTTATTAGTACGACCACTTCCTTTAGATTCATGCATTAGAAGTGATGATCTTCTCCCCTTTGCCACCATCGCTTCTCTTGCCGTACCTTGCATTTGTCTTGTAATATGTGCAGTTTCTTCGTCACAGTGTGTCCTTTTACAGTATTCCTTCACGTCATGAGTCAATTTAATACCTCAAGTATTGGGTCTCTTATACACTGATAATATTTCCCTGAAGTGGTTTTGTTTTGACGCTTATGCTTGTTACAGTTGCGAATTCACGCACAAGTGTTTCTCGTGCTGTTTTGCACATATTGTAAAGGGTTTGCTCTGTTTACCTTAGCCTGTGGTCTCTTAAAAAGCCAGTTGAGTTTAATGGCATATTATTTTACCCCCTCCCGTCTCTCTCTTTTCAACTTTTTAGTTAATGTGTTGATTCTAGTAATGAATGTGTACTTGGAAAATCACACACGCTTCTCATTGCGCGCATACACGACGTGCATAACAGCAGCGTACCAGAGGCGACCTGAGCCTAGTGCCCCCACTCTTCAACCAGTCAGCGCATGTCACTAGGTCTGTAGGTGACGTACTTACGCTCTGTAGGATGCCACATTTTATATTTTAATGTCACACATATATAAAACTTTCTAGTGGCACGCTACACATTTGGGTCCAATGTCAAATGTGTAGGAAGTTAAGAAATTTTGAGTCATAGCTCTACACTAGAGAGCTACTACTTTTGTATCATTTTTAATGATGATTAAGTGGAAGAAACTCGGATGTATTAGGCAGAGTAACGGCTCCCACACTGGTTATAGATAACTCGTGATTTTACGTGAGTATATTTCACTAAAATTATTTATAAATATTTCTTGTAATTTTGTTTATTGTAATGATACCATATCTGTTCTACAAACAATGCCGTAATATTTGTTAATAAGTACAAAACCTTCTGAATAAGACATTTTTTAAACTGTCGAAATCATGGTCGAAGTTTAATAAACCTGTATTTCACAGCTGGTTGCTGTCATGTGCAATCGATTGAAGCCACCTCTGACCACTGTGCAAGCAGTTATTGGGCTTAGCATTGATGAATAGAGGTCTTGGATGTCCTCCTGAAGGTTATCATGCCAAATTCTGTCCAATTGGCGCGTTAGATAATCAGAATCCCGAAATGGTTGGATGGCCCTGCCAATAATGGTCCAAATGTTCTCAGCTAGGGAGACGTCCGGCGACGTTTCTGGTAAAGGTAGGGTTTGGCAAGCACGAAAAAAAGCAGTAGAAACTCTCTCCAACAGCGGGTGGCCATTATCTTGCTGAAATGTAAGCCCAGGATGACTTGCCACGAAGGGCAACAAAACGGAGCTTAGAATATCGTCGACGTACCGCTGTGCTGTAAAGGTGTCGTGGATGACAACCAAAGCGGTCCTGCTATGAAAAGAAATGGCACACCAGACCATCACTCCAGGCTGTCGAGCCGTAAGGCGAGCGACACTCTGGTTGGTACACCACCTCCATCCAGGGCATCTCCAAACACGACTTTGCTGGTCATAGTGGTTTAGTTCGAAGAGGGACTCATAACTGAGGATATTTCTACTTCTGTTAATGAGATTCAAGGCACCGATGGCCAGTAAAGATGTGCTTGCAGACGTCCTGGACAGCGCTGGGTCACCGACCTGACTTGTCACCCGCCATACGGCCCGATAACCAGGATCCATGGTCTGGAGTAACATTGTATTTCATAGCTGGACACCTTTGGTTGTCATCCGTGGCAGCACAGTAGTATCTTGACGACATTCTATGTCTCGTTCTGTTGAACTTGATGTCAAGCCTTCCTGGGCTTACATTTCAGCAAATTTATGCCCGCCCGCACAAGAAGAGAGTTTCTGCAGCTTGTGTCCGTTATTGCCAAATTCTACCTTGGTCAGCAAGGTCGCCGGATCTCTACCCTGTTGAGAACGTTTGAAGTGTTATGGACAGGGTCCTTTACCGAGCTCTGGATTTTGGCGATCTAACACGCCAATTGTACAGAATTTGACAATATATCCCTTATGAGGACAAAAATAACTCTATCAATCATGTCAAGCCAAATAACTGCTTGCATAAGGGTCAGAGATGGACCAAACCGTTGTTGATCTTCTCTATTTGTGAAGCTGCTTCTCTTGAATAAATCGTCCAATTTTTTAAAATTGTAATCTGTCGATTTCCGGATCATTCGGATAGTTCTTTCGTGGTGTTCGGTTTCTTTCTTTTTTTCGGTAGTATGCAGCTGTAAATGTTTGTCACTTACGGGCAGATTCTATTAGTACCACACCGGGGTGGTAAAAATAAATAAAGACAAATTATCGATGTGCCTTCACCATATCAACTGCATACTTTTTTTCTGCCTCGGGCTCATAGTGATAAATCCAAAAGTCGGCCATATTGATTAGGCATCAAAATAAGTCATCTAGATTGACCTACTACACCTTCTCTTACTTCTTCGGTTTTCGGCGGGATACTTGAGTGAGTGTTAGCAGTCGGGGAACCAAACGAAGGAAAGTTAGAAGCCGTCCCGTCGACAAGGAGGTCGTTAGAGATGATGCATAAGCTCGGATTGTTTCAAGGATGGGGAGGAAAATCGGCCCTGCTGTTTCAAGGTAACCATCCCAACATTTGCCTGGAGCGATTTATGGAAATCACGGAAAAACTAAATCAGGATAGTCGCACGCGAACTGGAATAGTCGTCCTCCCGTACGCGAGTCCAGTGTGCTAACCACTGCCAATCTCCCACGAACGGAACCCAGAGTACAGTGTTCTTTGTAATGTCCAAAATGTTGCGAAATATGTTGGAAACTCGCCTATGACTCATGTTTACTTTTTCCACTATCATCTCGATTGTGATAGCTGGTGTTCGAGAACCAATGCATTCACTTCTTTTCTGACGCCCGGTACTTCAGAGAGAGATGGTCTGTCACATCGTTATTTGTTATTCCAATTTGTTTGGCAACACTAGATGCGTCTGCACCACGTAACCACTGTGTCATATGAGATTGCAGTGTTTCACTTCATCTACTCTGCATGACTTCTTGCAGCGTTGCTCCTCTTCAAACGCAGAAAACGAATTTCCGCACAATACTACACATTGCCTGTGCGCTGCGCAAGCTTGATTCGGTATCTGGCGGCGCTCTGCGATACCCTTCTGCAGAGATGCCTAATGTATCTGCAAACAAACAACAATTTAATTACGTAATGTAATTTTTTTTTTTGGCGATTTTCAAAAGTTTATACCTACCTATCGTATTTAGCAACTGACACACTGGCCGGCCGCGGTGGTCTCGCGGTTCTAGGCGCGCAGTCCGGAACCGAGCGACTGCTACGGTCGCAGGTTCGAATCCTGCCTCGGGCATGGATGTGTGTGATGTCCTTAGGTTAGTTAGGTTTAAGTAGTTCTATGTTCTAGGGGACTGATGACCACAGCTGTTAAGTCCCATAGTGCTCAGAGCCATTTGAACTGACACACTGTAGTTCCATACTCGAATTTGTCGTGAGAAAACTAAACACTCAAATGTTTCCGTGCAAACTCTGATTTCTTTAACACGATGATCATTTCACCCAATGTGGAGCGGTTGTGCAGGAACACAGAAACACCTTGAGAAATGCGTGCTGAACATAAATGCAGATTTCGCTGTTGTATATGACCACAAACGACACCTGTGCAACGTTCTCAATAGAAGCGTCAGTCGTACTCTGAACAGAGTTCTACGTAGTTGTGTTGGCGTTATGTCGCAGCTAAGTGAATCAGAGCGTGAGCGAATTGTTGGTGCTCGTGTGGTGGATGTTTGCGTTACCAATATAGATGATGTGTTTGACGTCTGAAGAGGAACCGTAGCGAAGATTTATACCGCTTACAGGGAAAGCGAAAAAACATCATCCACAACGCAGACGAAAGTGTGTGTTGATTGATGTAGCCGACGGCCATTCGATTGAAGAGGATTCTGGTGGAAAAATATCTACATCTACATATATACTCCGCTAGCCACCAAGCGGTGTGTGGCGGAGGGCACAAGTCGCGCCAAAGTTATATACCCCCCCCCCCCCCCCCCCTCTGTTCCACTCGCAGATCGCGCGAGGGAGAAACGATTGTCTGAACGCCTCAGTACGAGCTCTTATTTCCCTTATCTTTGAATGATGATCATTACGCGATTTGAAAGTTGGTGGTAATGATGTATGCTCTACATCCTCGGTGAAGATTGGGTTTCGGAATTTAGAGAGCAGCCCCTTCCGTTTAGCTCGTCGTGTGTCCCACTTCAAACTTTCTATGAGATTTGTAACGCTCACGCGATGGCTAAATATACCAGTCACGAATCTTGCCGCTCTTCTTTGGACCTTCTGAATCTCTTGAATCAGACCCAACTGGTAAGGGTCCCACGCAGACGAACAATACTCTAAGACTGTACGAACTAACGTATTGTAAGCAATTTCCTTTGTTGAAGGACTGCATCGCTTCAGGATTCTACCAATAAACCGCAATCTAGAGTTCGCCTTATCCTTTACTTGTGTAATCTGATCGTTCCATTTGAGACCATTTCGAATAGTCACACCCAGATACTTGACTGGTGTTACCGATTCCAAATACTGATCATTTATTTTGTACTCATACATTAATGGGGATTTTCGCTTTGTTATACGCAGTACATTACACTTACTAATATTGAGAGATAACTGCCAGTCATTACACCACGCATTTATTTTCTGCAAATCCTCAATAAATTGTTCACAACTTTTGTGTGATACTACTTTCCTGTAGACTACAGCATCATCGGCAAACAGTCTAATGTCGCTGTCAATACCATCAACCAGATCGTTTATGTAAATAGTGAAAAGCAGAGGACCTATTACGCTGCCCTGGGGCACACCTGAAGTTACTCTTGTTTCTGATGAAGTGACCCCGTTCAGGACGACATACTGCTCCCTGTCTGTTAGAAAACTTTCTATCCAACCGCATATGTCATTGGATAGACCGTAAGCGCGCACTTTTTGTAACAAGCGACAGTGCGGAACTGAGTCGAACGCCTTTCGAAAGTCAAGAAATATGGCATCAACCTGGGAGCCGGTATCTAGAGCCTGTTGTATATCATGAACAAAGAGGGCCAGCTGTGTCTCGCATGACCGCTGTTTCCTAAAACCGTGCTGGTTTCTGCAGATGAGCTTCTCAGAGTCTAGAAAGTTCATTATGTCTGAACACAAAATATGTTCCATGATTCTATAACAAATCGATGTCAGTGAAATTGGCCGGTAATTATGTGCATCCGATTTTCTATCCTTTTTATAGATTGCTATGACCTGGGCCTTCTTCCAGTCCCGTGGAACTTTCCGCCGTTCCAATGATCTCTGATAGATGACGGATAATAATGGTGCTATATTTGTAGCATAGTCAACATAAAATCTTACGGGGATACCGTCTGGGCCAGATGCCTTTCTAGCGTCTAAGGATCTTAACTGTTTTACAATCCTAGATACACTAAACACTATGTCAGCCATCCTTTCGTTTGTGCGATAATTGAAAGGGGGAATGGCGCTGCAGTCCTCTATCGTAAACGAGTTTTTGAAAGCTAGGTTTAGAATTTCGGCCTTCTGTTTATCATCATCAGTTACATTACCCGTACTGTCAGCAAGAGAAGGTATTAAATTGTTTGTAGCGTTCATAGATTAGATTTTACGTACGACCAAAATTTTTGGGGCTATTTTTAGAAATAACAGGACGATAACTGCAAAAGGCACTGCATAACTGAAAGTGGCACTCGCGAACCCTGTCAGCACCAAACCAACACGGAGGTGAGCCCCGTAAGTGGGGAAATTCTCTGGCGATCTGGAATTGCAAAACCATTCATCATTGATGTAAGTGCCCGTAACAGAAAAAATGGTCCCAAAGCAGTAAAACTGGACTATGCAGCAAAGAAAAAGTGTCATTTGGTCAGATGAGTTTTGTTTCACAGTGTTTTCAACTTCTGGCTGAGTGAAAGATGATTTGGTGATGATTTGGACAGACTGGCGTGGGATTTTATGGGCGTTATGGTTATTATGCAAGGTCGCATTATTGGCGAGAGTTGTGAGATCATTTCGGCTGATCAGGTGCACCTCCTGGTACGAAGTTTCTTCCTCAGTGATAGTGCTGTGTTGCAAGAAGGTATGGCATACCCCTCGCACTGCCGGGTCTAGTTTTGTGTGCCCGGGGAAGAATTTTCACATCTCTCCTGGCCACAATAGCCACTAATGTCAATCTTATTGAGTATTTGTGGTCCATTTAAACCGCTATCGACTTCCATAATCGTTACCTGAGCTTGCCACTATTTTGCAGGATGCGATTCCCTTGAAGACCATGCAGGATATGTGCACTACTGGCCATTAAAATTGCTACACCAAGAAGAAATGCAGATGATAAACGGGTATTCATTGGACAAATATATTATACTAGAACTGACATGTGATTACATTTTCACGCAATTTGGGTGAATAGATCCTGGGAAATCAGTACCCAGAACAACCACCTTTGGCCGTAATAACGGCCTTGATACCACTGGGCATTGAGTCAAACAGAGCTTGGATGGCGTGTACAGGTACAGCTGCCCATGCAGCTTCAACACGATACCACAGTTCATCAAGAGTAGTGACTGGCGTATTGTGACGAGCCAGTTGCTCGGCCACCATTGACCAGACGTTTTCAATTGGTGAGAGATCTGGAGAATGTGCTGGCCAGCGCAGCAGTCGAACATCCCGTACAGGACCTGCAACATGCGGTCGTGCATTATCCTGCTGAAATGTAGGGTTTCGCATGGATCGAATGAAGGGTAGAGCCACGGGTCGTAACACATCTGAAATGTAACGTCCACTGTTCAAAGTGCCTTCAATGCGAACAATATGTGACCGAGACGTGTAACCAATGGCACCGCATACCATCACGCCGGGTGATACGCTAGTATGTCGATGACGAATACACACTTCCAATGTGCGTTCATCGCGATGTCCCGGAACACGGATGTGACCATCATGGTGCTGTAAACAGAACCTGAAATCATCCGACAAAATTACGTTTTGCCATTCGTGCACCCAGGTTCGTCGTTGAGTACACCATCGCAGGCGCTCCTGTCTGTGATGCAGCGTCAAGGGTAACCGCAGTCATGGTCTCCCAGCTGATAGTCCATGCTGCTGCAAACGTCTTCGCACTGTTTGTGCAGATGGTTGTTGTCTTGCAAACGTCCCCATCTGTTGACTCAGAGATCGAGACGTGGCTGCACGATCCGTTACAGCCATGCATATAAGATGCCTGTCATCTCGACTGCTAGTGACACGAGGCCGTTGAGATCGAGCACGGCGTTCCGTATTACCCTCCTGAACCCACCTATTCCATATTCTGCTAACAGTTATTGGATCTCGACCAACGCGAGCAGCAATGTCGCGATAGGCTACAATCCGATCTTTATCAAAGTCGGAACCGTGATGGTACGCATTTCTCCTCCTTGCACGAGGCATCACAACAAAGTTTCACCAGGCAACGCCGGTCAATTGCAGTTTGTGTATGAGAAATCGGTTGGAAACTTTCCTCATGTCAGCACGTTGTAGGTGTCGCTACCGGCGCCAATGTCATGTGAATGCTCTGAAAAGCTAATCATTTGCATATCACAGCATCTTCTTCCTTTCGGTTAAATTTCGCGTCTGTAGCACGTCATATTCGTGGTGTAGCAATTTTAATGGGCAGTAGTGTATGTATCGATTCAGAAATGACTATAACCTGTTTAGAATGCCAACGTTTGTGGTGTTTCCATATCTTGACCCACACTCTGTGTGTCACAGTCTGCAAAATATTTCTGCATTCGAGGAGAATGTCGGT
Source organism: Schistocerca piceifrons (assembly GCF_021461385.2). Lineage (NCBI taxonomy): Eukaryota > Metazoa > Arthropoda > Insecta > Orthoptera > Acrididae > Schistocerca > Schistocerca piceifrons. The sequence continues at coordinate 359,896,621 of NC_060139.1, read as the reverse complement.
GATTGGAACTTCATGATAACAAAAAATGCCGTTGTTGTAATGATTGCCACCCTAGTTCACTTATCATATCCGTGACACTCTCTCCCCTGTTTCGTGATATTACGTAACGAGCTTCTGCGCTTTGAACTTTTGCTATGTCCTCCGTCAGTCCCATACGGTAAGCATCCCATATCACGCAGCAACATTCCAGCAGAGCTTAATGCAGGGTACTCCTTCCTCTGACAGTCCGCACAGTGAGTGAGCGAGACCTGCGGCGAAGCGTGCAGAGCGCGGGCGGCAGCACGTGGGCGGGCGGCGGCGGTCATTCGCTCCCGGGTGCCGCCGCCGCTCATTGAATTACAGTTTGCGCCACGAGGCGCTCTCAGTGATCAATCACGGAGCGCGCTCGGCCCGGGCTCCCCACGCCGTGCTTCTGCCTAAACTGCTTGCCGATCAGTTAAGCCGTGTCTCCGATATGGCAAATGGCCGACTCGTTTCCAACTTCATCGTATATCTCCACGGTAATTTACGGCACCGCGCGGAAAATGAACTTATTACAAAGTTGCGCGACTGGTACTCGCATGTAGGAACAGTTTCTGGAGTGAGTTCATAATATTCCCTGCGACCATACGTATATTTTTGGACTTTAGAAAATCGTATACACACCTAAAACTTGCACTCCTTTATTTCACGAACCGTTCAAAGTACATAAACTTGGTACGCAGAGTTACACACAATTTTGTTGTATAGTTATCCCGTTTTCCCCTGGAATCAACCAAGATATTAAAGCAATTATTATTCTCTCAATGGAACGTTTAACTTTTTTATAGGGACTAGTGACCCACTCGGACCTCGCACGGTTAGTATTAATTATTTACGGCCGGACGAAAAGTCTGACTCAAAGGTAATTTTCCTTATGGCTAGTGAGTATATTATAATTCAGAAACAACGTTACGTAATTGACTGTAACATATCGCAACCAACCTAACAATCAGAGCCGGGCATCAAAGGCAGGGCGGTTGTGGCCCGCTACGTGCACTACATCGAGGTGGGATAGCGATATGCGTATACACAGAGGGCGGTAGTATCGCGTACACGAGATATAAAAGGGCAGTGCGTTGTCGGAGCTGTCATTTTTATTCGTGTGATTCATGTGGAAAGGTTTCCGTCGTGATTATGGTCGCAACGACGGGCAAAACAGTAAAGGCAGCTGCACCTGACGGGATATCAATTCGATTTTACACAGAGTACGCGAAGGAACTTCTCCCCCCTCTTGCCGCGTTGTACCGTAGCTCTCTAGAAGAGTGTAGCGTTCCAAAAGATTGGAAAAGGGCACAGTTCATCCCCGTTTTCAAGAAAGGACGTCGAACAGATGTGCAGAACTATAGACCTATATCTCTAACGTCCATCAGTTCTAGAGTATAATGACTTTTCTGTAGACTAGAAATCTACTCTGTAGGAATCAGCATGGGTTTCGAAAAAGACGATCGTATGAAACTCACCTCGCGCTATTCGTCCACGAGGGCCATAGACACGGGACCCCATGTAGATGCCGTGTTTCTTGACTTCCGGAAGGCGTTCGATACAGTTCCCCACAGTCGTTTAATGAACAAAATAAGAGCATATGGACTATCAGACCAGTTGTGTAATTGGATTGAAGAGTTCCTAGATAACAGAACGCAGCATGTCATTCTCAATGGAGAGAAGTCTTCCGAAGTAAGAGTGATTTCAGGTGTGCCGCAGGGGAGCGTCGTAGCACCGTTGCTATTCACAATATATATAAATGACGTCGTGGATAACATCGGAAGTTCACTGAGACTTTTTGCGGATGATGCTGTAGTATATCGAGAGGTTTTAACAATGGAAAATTGTACTGAAATGCAGGAGGATCTGCAACGAATTGACGCATGGTGCAGGGAATGGCAATTGAATCTCAATGTAGACAAGTGTAATGTGCTGCGAATACGTAGAAAGAAATATCCTTTATCATTTAGCTACAATATAGTAGGTCAGCAACTGGAAGCAGTTAATTCCATAAATTATCTGGGAATAGGCATTAGGAGCGATTTAAACTGGAATTACCATATAAAATTAATCGTCGGTAAGGCAGATGCCAGACTGAGATTCATTGGAAGAAGGCCCAAACAATCTAGCACCTGACAAGCAAGAAACTTAATTTTAAAACGGCTGAAGGCCCATGACTCAAAACGCAACTAAAATAATTTTGAGTATGCAGAAGGCCTAAGGCTTTATCTATAAACAATATTTTAATCAAGCTGAAGGCCCAAACAATTTAACACTTGACAAGCAAGGAATTTTAATTTTAAAGCAGCTGAAGGCCCATGACTTAAAACACCACTAAAAACTATTCAAATTTAATTCAAAGGCATCAGCTAAGAGCCAAACAAATACACACAACAGAAAATAAAAAAAAGGCAGTGCAGCTATCGGCGCTCAGAAGTTTTGGGGGTCGGCCAGCACTTGAAATACTAACGATCAGTGAGACAGGCAGTCGGCCCAACCTTTCTCGATCCGACGAGAATCCAACCAACAGACAGTCAATGGACCCACCGACAAGGTAACTTGCACTCCACTCGACCAGCTCACAACCGGGAGTTCAATGCAAAACGTAGAAGGCATGGACGCCCACAACCAAGCATACATTAAGCTGTCAAACTACACACCGTGCCGGACAGCAACAGCACGGTGAGGAAAGGACATTGTCTGAATTTACGTCAATGGTCAGGGCAGGTAACCGAAACGTTAACATACACAAGGCAGAAAAATCCGTTGGTGCACTTCAAATTGCAAGTAACCAAATACAGTTAGACTCCACCAAACGGTGGCTAAACCTTTGCCAACTCAAACACACACGTTGTTGCTCGCGGGAATGTCCCAACAGCCAACAACGAGAACCAGACGGCACAATGTGAACAGTCTTGACTTGCTGATAAATTAAATCCAAGCTCAACTTTCGAGTCCAAGGTCGGTGAGCCAAGGAGCTCGTAGCAATGGGAACAGCCCCACACACTCTGACACTGTGTAGAGACCGCCAGCGGGCCGGGCCAAACTACACCCCACGGAGATTCCTTCGCTGCTCCACGCCAACCGACCGACTGCTCGCACACAACGCAGCAGGAAACTAGAAGCACCAGACCAAAGATAGTACATGGTGCGAATATCGGTACACACCGCTGCTTCCTCTCAGGGAGAGGGCGAACAACAGCATAATCGCAATAACCGCGGGAAACCGAACACAGAATAGGAACCAAGGTTTAAACCAACGCATAAAATGAGCCCAACACGGCTCAGGAGGTCCGACACGATATTAGGGGTTATCCTATGACTCATCACCTCAGTATACACTGGCTACAGAGCCACTCATTAGGTGCCAGCCAACGCTACTAGTGGCACAATAGCCTGCAGCCTCCATCGTTGCCCGAAATGTCACGTCAAACACTAATTACATGTGGAACACATAAAATTGGTACCTCTTGAGAAGTTTAAGACTCCATCGACGACTCGCTGCGAGTATTAAAATTCCTGCAGCAATGCCTGAGATTAGCCTTCACATATAGACAGAAAAAGGGAGCGGGGACTTCATAATGTGTATGGTAGGAAACTGTACATATAATTGTATATATTCTGGTATTAATAATTTCTTGTGGATCAATGTCCTTGCAAGTCTTTCAATTGTACGTCACTTCGTAGACATGAGTCTCATTAAGCGTTTATCCACCTGGCCTAAAGGGGACCTATAGCTTAACATGGAATCCGAAGCACGTTTCGTTTTTGGCGAATCTCTACATCTCCATGCAATCGTTTTCACACCGCCAGAGGACCTAAATTCATCATGATTACCCAATTTCCACGAAATATTAATAAAGCGGAAAACAAAAATTTTCCTCATGAATCAGTCTATCTATTAATCAAAACTGGATCAAAGTCCTTACAATAGTTTCTGAGATTAACCCGAACACACAGACATAAAGCGTGACATGGGATTTTGATTTGCACAGATTGTCCAAAAAAAAAAGACAAACTTTAGGAACAGGTTCCTTACACCAAAATAAGAAAAAATATCAGTAAACAAGGGTTCTAAAATGCATACCTTAAGAGCTATGATCATTTACTCGGAAGAAGAGACATGTTTCACACTAACGCAAATGGAGAAGTATTCGTAGCTTTTAAAGTATGCATCTTAGATGCCATTTTAAGTAGACTTTTTTGTTTTGGTCAATGCTTCCTTGTCCCAAAATATGGAAAGCAAAGACCTTGCAGTAGAAGAGATCTGTGTCACCGTATTGAAGATGAAGCTCATATCTCTTAAGATACGCATTTTAGAGCCCCTGTTTACTAGACATTTTTACTTATTTCTGTATAAGGAGCTTGTCCCTGCACTTTTTTTATAACCATATATATGTACTTGCAACCCACCCGGCTTTGCATAAGTGTAAAGGTAATTTTATTTATGCACAACTGTGTGGAGCTATAATTAATGTTCAGGGAAAAAGGTCACCTTCCTGAATAACATCAGTTTCATGGAAGAACTGAATGTTAGTTAATGTATATGTAAATGATGTTCGGAATGGTATCTCATGGCAGTTATGGGAGATGCACAGTACTATGCCCCCTGGTGTGTCCTGTATATCTGTCAGTGAAAATAGTATGAGAATCCCTGGACTAGTTCTTGAAATTAGTCTTCACATACAGACAGATTTTTTTTTTCTTTATTGAATTTCAATTCCCCAAATGGGGTGGGCTGGCAGCAGCATAGGCGCCGCTCTTCAGCTGAGAGACAGTAAGTACAGAACAGGGAGACATTTAAAACAAGATAAAGGAGAAAATATGGCGAATTAGAGGTATAAAAAAGGGGGAACATAATGGAAGATAACATATAAAAGGATGTGACTGTAAAAATGCAGTTAAAAATCTAAAAACGTAGCGTACACAAAAAACACACTGTGATGAGCAAAAGAACACAAGGCAAAGTATGGCAAGAGCATAAAAGTTCGGACAGGAGCCGTATCACAGAACAATCACAGACAGCAACACTATGTACAAGTCCAGCACACAATAAAAATCACAGCACTTGACATCACTGTAGAACATCACCAAACACAATGCTGATTTGGCACACTGACATGTAAGAACAACCTGGGAGGATCTGCCAGGGGTAGATATACGAGGGAGAAGGGGAGAAAAAGGGGAGAATGGGCAGTGCTAGAGGGAAGGAGAGATGGGGCGGGGGGCGCCCCAAAGAGGACCAGGGAGGGAAGGATGGGAGAGAGAAAACAGCTGAGGAGGGGGTGCAGAGACTCAGGGTGGAAGGCGGAAAAACCGCTCTGGAGGGAGAAGTGCAGAGGAAAAGGGGACCTTGGGAAGGGGGGGGGGGGGAACAAGGCCGGGATAAAGATGGTAGGAAGGGTAGACATTACAGCATTATTTGGGAGAGGGAGGTGCTGGAAATTGCCCTGATGAAGGAGATGGAGGATATGGAGTTTCAAGAAAGAGTTCTATCTGCATAAAGACGGCCTACGAATGGGCTCACGCATCAGTGGTCAACTTGCAAACATATTTGTAAACCACATTGAATACAAAATATTCAATGAAATCATACACCCAAAACAGTACAAGATTATATACTGATGCTGACAGGTAGATGACACCATTTGCCTGATTGATAAAACAGATACCCAAATGAAACAATTACACAGTGGCATAAATAAAGTTCACCAAAAAATAAAATTCACCATTGAGATAGAAGCTTAATTTCTTAGACATTACCATACACAGAATCAACAACAAACATAATGTTGGAATTTTCAGGAAGCCTACATCCACAAGTACCACCATTCACATCAACTCCAACTACAAACAAGCACATAAACTCTCAAGTTTCAGATACATGCTACACAGGCTCAACAGAACTCCACTGGACAAACTCAACTACACACAGGTACTAAATACAATACACCAAATAACAAGAGAGAATGGGTACAACGCACAAATGATAATCAAACTGAACAACAAATTAAAAAACAAATTAAAAGAGAACAAATCCTCAGCAAATCACCAGCTACAACAGAGAACCAAGAACACAAGTTCTAGACAAACACAGGATACCAGGAACACCCTACAAAGAGTACAGCATGGTACACTCTAACATACAGTAACAAAAATGTACACAGGGTGGGAAACATACTGAACAAACAAACAAAGAACACAGTACAGAAGAATCGAAGACCTAAGAACACCTCTGCAGACAAATTCTCGAAATCTGGAATATATCAGTTAATCTGCAGTTCATGCCAGTCGGTCTACATGCAGAAACTTCCAAAGGAGGTACTCTGAACATCTCAGAGCCCTAAGAAGTGATAGTACACACTCCACTTTTGCAGACCATCAAATACAAGAAAACCACCACCCAAAAAACGTGGAGACTGATCTGAAGATCCTCAGAGAAAGCAACTATCTCTATCAAAAACCCACAATAGAGGAGAACTACCACATACAAAAATCCATAATACAGGGAAAGAGAGTCCTGAATGAAAATACAACACTGTAAAACAAAACACTGTTTGTAACACTCAATGAACTATACAAAATGACTCTCCACAAGAAACATTAAAAAAAAGACTTTTGTTTTCTTGGTTCTCAACCCGCCTCTCTTTCCATCTGACTCTCTCTGTCTCTCTGTCTCTCTCTCTCTCTCTCTCTCTCTCTCTCTCACACACACACACACACACACACACACACACACATTCAAAATCAGCGTCATAACAAGCACAAAACGAACGATGAACAAGCGAACAACGTCAATAACATGACACCTCTCATTCAGTGTGTTGTCAGAAGTGTCTGTGCAGTTCACATTTCACCACATTTTGTGAATGTAAGGTGAAATAGTGAGCAGAAATTTGTGATAAACTGAGTTAAAGCAACGCATTAAACAGCACCTGGTTGAGACACCAACCAGGGACACGAAACAGGTCGGAAAACGTAGGTACAGAAACGCACAGAACGCAGCATGTCATTCTCAATGGAGAGAAGACTTCCGAAGTAAGAGTGATTTCACGTGTGCCGCAGGGGAGTGTCGTAGGACCGTTGCTATTTACAATATACATAAATGACCTTGTGGATGACATCGGAAGTTCACTGAGGCTTTTTGCGGATGATGCTGTGGTACATCGAGAGGTTGTAACAATGGAAAATTGTACTGAAATGCAGGAGGATCTGCAACGAATTGACGCATGGTGCAGGGAATGGCAATTGAATCTCAATGTAGACAAGTGTAATGTGCTGGGAATACATAGAAAGAATGATCCCTTATCATTTAGCTACAATATAGCAGGTCAGCAACTGGAAGCAGTTAATTCCATAAATTATCTGGGAGTACGCATTAGGAGTGATTTAAAATGGAATGATCATATAAAGTTGATCGTCGTTAAAGCAGATGCCAGACTGAGATTCATTGGAAGAATCCTAAGGAAATGCAATCCGAAAACAAAGGAAGTAGGTTACAGTACGCTTGTCCGCCCATTGCTTGACTACTGCTCAGCAGTGTGGGATCCGTACCAGATAGGGTTGATAGAAGAGATAGAGAAGATCCAATGGAGAGCAGCGCGCTTCGTTACAGGATCATTTAGTAATCGCGAAAGCGTTACAGTGATGATAGATAGGATAGATAGACTCCAGTGGAAGACTCTGCAAGAGAGACGCTCAGTAGCTCGGTACGGGCTTTTGTTGAAGTTTCGAGAACATACCTTCACTGTGGAGTCAAGCAGTGTATTGCTCCCTCCTATGTATATCTCGCGAAGAGACCATGAGGATAAAATCAGAGAGATTAGAGCCCACACAGAGGCATATCGACAATCCTTCTTTCCACGAACAATACGAGACTGGAACAGAAGGGAGAACCGATAGAGGTACTCAAGGTACCCTCCACCACACACTGTCAGGTGGCTTGCGGAGTATGGATGTAGGTGTAGATGTAGATACCTAACCTCTACTCTCGAAATAGCTCTCCACAAATACGCAATAATTTTCTTCATGGCTAGTTTGCAGATGACATGCTGTACAAAAATCGACGAAAACGAGCACTAAAATCGATATATAATAATACAGTTAAGTTAGCGATGCAATTTTAAGGTGAGTGTCGAAACAAAACGAAGCAAATTGCAAATATTGTATTTCTTAGGCCTACAGAAGTTAAATTACTACAAATGTGATATTGTACTTTTCAGGAATAAAAATTTGACCCCCACAAGATGACACATTGGTGTCGAAACATGTCTGGGTAAATATAAAAATAAACTAATTGTGTTTGCATAAGGCTGATTTCCATAACCACACAGTTTTTAAATCGCAAACGCAGAAGAAAGAAAAGATGAGCTTCAAACATTAGTAAAATGAGTATCATTTTATTCGTAAAACTGCAAATTTTATAATGAGATAAAATTCCTAAAATGTGAAACAAAATTTTTTTCCGTTCTAACTCCCCTTAACTCATTTTGCTTAGCATTACACAGAGCGCAATGTTTTTGTTCTACATGAAAACATAACTTTATAACATTGGCGGTGAAAAAATAATTTTAATAACATGGTAATAAATGGGCAAACACACTTCGGATAAATGTAAAATTATTTGAAAAATTACAGGTACATGACGGGGATAGATAAAAAGTTGCAATGTAATAAACTTATCCAGTGTACAAAGAAAATCAAAGATAGGAAAGCAGAAAAAAGAAGAGGAAAAATACATCGTGCTATAGTGGTAGTTCCATAATCCCCACTGGGAAATTTTGAACTGTTGATTAAACATATGAATTCTCTACTGTGCCATCTGTCAGACAACAAGCAGTTAATGCCTTGTGATGATTTCAATTTAGATTTTCTAAAGAATATACATTTATGTCTCCTTCTATGAGACTTGTTTTTCACAAACATTTAATTTTTTGAGAAATATTATTGCACACATTTTGTTTCTCGATTAAAAATTGGAACAATTATATGTCCCTAATGTTTTTTCGGGGCACCAGGACATTTATCTGAAAACCGAGATAATCCGAGCAAAACTGGGATGGCTGGTCGGCCTAGGAATGCCCAGTAACAAATACTCTAACCATGATGCACAATTACCTAGGATAAATATGATGATGCCCTACAGCATAGATACCCTAGGTATAAATCAGCTAGAATAGTTAATAATTCCAGAACAAACACATTTAAGTATACTTTACAGTAGATGATGTGGGATGAAATTTATTGTGAACCAAATGCTAATATAAAATTTAATCTGTTCCATGATAAATTCATATGATTATTAGAGAACATTTTTCCTCATAAACTAATTATAAAGGACATCAAACAGCCTTGTAAAAGCTTTTGGATCACCAGAGGGAGAGGAATATTTTGTAAAAGGGATAGGGAAATGTGTATGTTGGCAAGAATAAGTAAAGGTGCTGCAGTAGTTGCACTCTACCGAAACTGTTCAAAGTTACTAAGAAAACTTAAATTATTAAAATGTGAAGGAACATTCACTTTGTGTCAGAAATCAGTAATTTAAAGAACATTTCAGCAACAATAATGTCTCAGTAATCATGATTTGGATTAAAGAGTATCTGCTCAACGGAGAATGCCAATTATACGTTCACTCAAAACAATTTTCATGTCTCAAATAACAAAGTGGCAACAGTTGTTATTTTCTGCCAGTTTTAACCAAAATAGTGTAGAAAGCTGTATTTAATAATTCAACCAGTGTAAGCAAAGGCCACTAAAGGCCTCCCTGTTTAGTGCTCTTAACCACAAAATCATCATCATAGTCGTCGTCGTCATCAGTAGGCAGGGGATATTCTCCTGACTGGGGAGAACTCACACATCAGGTTACGCAAGGCTTAGTCTTAGATCCACTTTTGTTTCACATGTATGTAAACGATATATAACAAGCAGGATTAGTTCTTTTTTCAGACGACACTAGGGTAGTCATCAATCCTACGATGTATACAGAAACATAAAAATAGTAACTAATATTCCAAAAAGAATTATTGAGTGCTTTTCTGGAAATAGTGTCATTCTCAGTATCAAAACACATAAGATATTCAGTTCTGAACATGTAATGTACTAAATCAGTGACGAATGTTACACATGATTAGGAAACAATAACTAGAGTAGAAGCTTCAAAAATTGTGGGTGTAGCTACTAGTGACAATTTAAACAGGAAAAACACATTTTTTAGCTACTAAAACAACTCATTGCAGCCTTACTTGCACATCGAACCATTGAAGAGTTTGAAAAGAGACAAATCAGTAAACCAATACATTTTGTTTACTTTAATTCGGTAATTCCATATGGGATCATATTCTGAGGTGACTCAACATTAAGAAAGAGTCCTCATTGCTCAAAAACGTGCTGTAAGAATAATATGTGGTGCTCATCCACGATCAGCTTGTAGGCATATGTTTGACTACTGATTCACAGTCTATTTTGCGATGAAATGTATTGTAAACATGCCACTACAAAGAAACAGTCATGTACAGAATGTCAATATCAACATAAAAATGTCATTGATTAATTTACATTAAGATTGTCTTTAGCACAAAAAGTGTTGCACAATGCAGTCACAAATATTTTTGAACACTTGCCGAAGCTTATTAATTGTCTGTCAGAAAATGTACTAGTGAATAATCAGACTGGACAATTGTCGGTTGAGAATGGCGCCGGCTAGAGAGCGTTGTGGCCAGATAGCTTTGTAAAGATAATAGATATGCAGATTCCACCATACTGATTCTCTGCAGGCGTCCAAAGTAACATGCAACACAAAGTGTCAAAATTTTGACTTTTAGGTGTTAGTAGGTATTAGTACCACCTTGAATTAATAAAACATTCTTAGGAACCGAAAACAAATTTTGTAGAAGTATATCAAAAAGAGCCATGCGAACAATGTAATGCACATTTTATCCAGAAGAAAAGCACTTAGCCTACACACGATACGCCTGACTGTAACCTAATAAAATTATTGGGTGTTGTACCACGACATGCAGTTCTATAAAAAGAAGAATAGAAAAAAACGAAGGACATTGGTGCTAATAGACATCTCCCGACGTTGATGGTCGTATTTTCGAGTAAAATCTGCAGCGTTGTGGTCTCGACATTGAACTACTACTAAACTGAAATGTAGTCATGATCGCATCAATTAAGTGACATGACCAGCACTACGGCTTCAGTGATGCTTTTACAGGCCTTTCTCGCTACCCTTCATTTTAAGCAAGGTTTCAATTTTGGCACGCAATTCATTAATATCTCACAGGCCATCTCATCCGTCAGAGCTGAGAGGGTGCGATTCACGGAATAACAGTGTGGTTTCTGAAAAACAAATGAGCAACAAATGCGCGTTAAAGGGTATGCAATTCTTCACTGTCTGGCTGCAGTCCAGGCAGAGAGTACACATAATAAGAGCATCCGAAGAAGACGAGTGGGTCGGTTGTCGAAATATCATGCAAGAAAAATAAATCCACAGCTCGCCTGAACATCCAAAATCACACAGTTATTTAACCATGACGAGTAATCCCTATAGATCACATAAACAAAAACATCAAGGTACACCTCCAGAAAAAATAATAGACATGGAAAGATACAGTCGATTTTGATCCGATGATGGTATATGCCACCTGGGGCATAGTAGATGTACTGATAATGGTTTCAACGTCGTCTACCAACAGATAGCGCCCTGTGTGTCTACCTTTTAATAGGAAATTCTCACAGTCAGAAGGTTCAATGTGGTGCAAACGTGTGACGCAAGCAGGCAACCATGCCATGGAGACGCACTTGGGCTTCCTGCAGCCAACTGAGCGAGTTGGAAAGGGGTGAAATTGTGGCCTTCCGAGGTGGGGATTGCGGTGGGGGTGGAGGGGAGGAGGGGTCAGTCCTGTGAGAACTGCCACACAAGTTGGACGTGGTGCATCAGTTGTGCAACGATCCTGGTGTTAGTTGTCACATGAACTTTCTGTAGACGAAGTTCTGGACGTCCGCGCAACGCAAACGCCCGCCAAGATCGTCGTGTAGTAAAGGTTGCAGTGGCAGATCGTACAGCAACCACAGCACATGTAAGCCGGCTTGTGAGCCCAGACGTGTCAACACGAACTGTTGTGAAATGGTTATTAGCAGTGGGACTACGGGCACGCACACCTGTAGCCCGTCTTCCACTCACGCCACGACATCGACGTGCACAGCTCGGCTGGTGCCATCAGATAATCGTTTGGAAGACGGAATGGCGCGCCGTGGTCTTCTGTGAAGAACCCAGATTCTGCCTGCACACAAGTGATGGTCGTTTGCGCTTATGTCGTAGACCTGGTGAGCGCTCTCTCTTGCATTCATCCAAAACACACTGACCCCACCCCAGGGCTTATGGTCTGGGCTGCAATAAGATACAACTGTCGTTCACTTTTCGTGTTTTGGGAGTGGCGGCTAAGCTGCCCTCAGTGCGTACAGAATTTTGTTAGACCCCTTCTTTTGCCGTTCTTGCACCAGGAAGTTGGTTTGTTGTTTCAACGGGATAATTGCCCACAGACTGCCCGTGAAACCCAACGTGCTCTGCAAAACGTTCAGAAACTGACCAGCACTATATCGAGACCTGTCACCAGTCAAACGCGTTTGGGATATGATGGAATGAGAAGCGATTTGTACCATTAGTCAACCAAAGTTCTTACAGAACTATGTGAACACGTCGAGCAGGCGTGATATAATGTACCCCAGGTCAGTAGTATTCACCATTTGTACGATCGACTGCATGCCAGAGTCAACGCCTGCATGTACTAATATTGGGGTTTCAGCATGGGTCGATACCTGGCATCTCAGAATCGCTTATGCTGTTGATCTGTAAATGTAATCGTTTCATGTGCTCCTTATGCACTGTTGCAAAAACAAATTGAGCGGGTTTGAGACCTCTAAAAGGGCGTACTAATATTTTTCAGGCAGTACATTTACACTACTGGCCATTAAAATTGCTACACCACGAAGATGACGTGCTACAGACGCGACATTTAACCGACAGGAAGAAGATGCAGTGATATGCAAATGATTAGCATTTCAGAGCATTCACACAAAGTCGGTGCCGGTGGCGACACCTACAACGTGCTGACATGAGGGAAGTTCCAACCGATTTCTCATACACAAACAGCAGTTGATCGGCGTTGCTTGGTGAAACGTTGTTGTGACGCCTCCTGCAAGGAGGAGAAATGTGTACTACACGTTTCCGACTTTGATAAAGGTCGGATTGTAGCCTATCGCGATTGCAGTTTATCGTATCGCGACATTGATGCTCGCGTTGGTCGAGATCCAATGACTGTTAGCAGAATATGGAATCGGTGGGTTCAGGAGTGTAATACGGAACGCCGTGCTGGATCCCAACGGCCTCGTATCACTAGCAGTCGAGATGACAGGCATCTTATCCGCATGGTTGTTACCGATCGTGCAGCCACGTCTCGATGCCTGAGTCAACAGATGGGGACGTTTCCAAGACAACAACCATCTGCACGAACAGTTCGACGACGTTTGCAGCAGCATGGACTATCAGCTCGGAGACCACGGCTGCGGATACTCTTGATGCTGCATCACAGACAGGAGCGCCTGCGATGGTGTACTCGACGACGAACCTAGGTGCATGAATGGCAAAACGTCATATTTTCGGATGAATCCAGGTTCTGTTTACAGCATCACGATGGTCGCATCCGTGTTTGGCGACATCGCGTTGAACTCACATTGGAAGCGTGTATTCGTCATCGCCATACTGGCGTATCACCTGGCGTGATGGTATGGGGTGCCATTGGTTACACGTCTCGGTTACCTCTTGTTCGCATTGACGGTACTTTGAACAGTGGACGTTACATTTCACATGTGTTACGACCCGTGGCTCAAACCCTTCATTCGATCCCTGCGAAACCCTACATTCCAGCAGGATAATGCATGACCGCATGTTTCAGGTCCTGTACGGGCCTTTCTGGATACAGAAAATGTTGGACTGCTGCCCTAGCCAGCACATTCTCCAAATCTCTCACCAATTGCAAACGTCTGGTCAATGGTGGCCGAGCAACTGGCTCGTCACAATACGCCAGTCACTACTCTTGATGAACTGTGGTATCGTGTTGAAGCTGCATGGGCAGCTGTACCTGTACACACCATCCAAGCTCTGTTTGACTCAATGCCCAGGCGTGTCAAGGCTGTTATTACGGCCACAGGTGGTTGTTCTGAGTACTGATTTCTCAGGATCTATGCACCCAAATTTCGTGAAAATGTAATAACATGTCAGTTCTAGTATAATATATTTGTCCAATGAATACCCGTTTATCATCTGCATTTCTTCTCGGTGTAGCAATTTTAATGGCCAGTAGTGTAAGTGCAGCGAATGAAGGATTCAAGATGAGCTGCGAACTTCTGATTCTGAATTACAGTTTTGCATGAGGAAGCACCGAGCCAGTGTTATCTGATAATGGCTTTTCCTTCTTGTTTCATTGGTCATACGTCATAGATCACAGATGTAAAAACATTTATTTATGTTTATTTTGCTACTGCCCCTATAGTTTGCACTTTTGCGACCACCTGTAAATGAGCAAGCGTTAAAGAAGATCAGATTTTCGGGACACATAGACCCACGCCACTGGTGTTGACAGCCGGTCAGCACTGCGAGCGTGCATCAGACGGCGAGGACAGAAGGCGACAGGCGGCAGCTCGCAAATTGGCCTGACGCGCGCCGCCATCAGCGCAGATTGAGTTAGGGTCTGGCCGCGTGCAGCGGAGCACCGCAGCCCAGCCCAGGCCAGTGCAGGGCAGCCACTTAACGGCCTTCATTCAGCTGACCGCGCCTCGCCGCCAGCTGTCACTTGCCATGCCACAAGTCCGCATTCCCACCCTTCATCCACTTACCAACGTGCAGGCTGTCCGGTAATGAAATGACCAAAAACAAGGATTCGCATCTCTGTCCTTATTGCAAGAGGGCATACATAGATGAAGTAAACGTCGTCCAATTTCCTTATAGACTTTTTTTTTCAAAATATTCAAAAAAGTAATGTACTCAAGTGTAATCTCACATTTAACTGGAACCAATTTTCTTAGTATATCACAGTTTGCATTCCAGCACAGTTACTCGACTGAGAATGCTATTTATACATTCACCCACCAAATATCGAAAGCCTTAAATAGCCTAACAAAATGTCACCAGCTCGTATTTTTTTATCTATACAAGGCGTTTGATAGTTACACTCTTACAAAAACATAAGTTTTATGGCATTGGCGGCTTTACGTGTAACTGCTTTGTATCATAGTTAACTAACAGAATGCAAAACGTCGTGCTGAATAATGCATACAATGTTAGAAAGGTAAAAATATTTAGCGATTGAGGAGAAATCACAAAGAGAATACTGCAGGGTTCAATTTTGGGTCCACTCCCATTGCTTGTACAGAGCGATCTTTTTTCCACCATGTACAAACTCTGGGGATTGGTCGATGATAGGATACAGAACAAAAAAGGTCGAATGAACTTGCGTCCAGAAATGAATGGTTTCATGCTAGAGAGCACTTATTCAATCATACTTTGTTACAGGGACTGCAGTCTAATAAGCGCTGTACCATGCAGCCATAGTTACAGTATACATGATTTCCTCCTAGAGAGTGGTACTTATCATACTTCATGCCCTAGCGCCCTCTCCTGCCACAGTAACTGGTAATGTTGTGTCCGATTCACATCTCTCGCTGATTCTCCTAGTAGTGACTGTGATACAGCGTTGTGCACAATGGTTCCGTATTCGAATAGAGAGCTTGCCGAATTTATGTTTACTTACGGAAAGGCAAAAAGCAACGGGCGGCGGGCAGCAAGGCTGTATCAGGAGACCTATTCCTGCCAACAAAAACCAAAGCATTTAATGTTTGCAACAGTGTTTCGCCGTTTGTCTGAGACAGCGTCGTTTCAGGAAGCAGGAAATCATGAAGACGTACCCGAAATGTTCGTTCACCAAGGAAAATGTGATTAACATGGTGGAAGGCGACAGCCGTGTCAGTACCAGGGAGTTGACTCGCCAATACAGGGTAATATCATTTACAGCGTGTGCAGGGTCTACTAGCGACAGACTTGCCGCTTCGGGAGCAGTTTTGTCAGTGGTGTCTTCACCATGCGACCACAATTCCGGGATCTGTGTCATCCATCCTATTCCCAGATGAGGCCACCTTTATCTTCAACTTTCATAACAGTCATCTATGGGTTAGCACGCAGAACCCCCATAGTTATGGTGACAGCGAATCATCAGCATCGGTGCAGCCGGAATTTACACCTAGATCTACATCTATATATATACTCCGCTAGATACGAAGCGATGTGTGGCGGAGGGCACTATTCACGCCAAAGTCATACCCCCCCCTCCCCCTTTGTGCCACTCGCGGATTGTGCGAGGGAAAAACTATTGTCTAAACGCCTCAGTACGAACTCTAATTTCCCTTACCTTTGAATGATGGCACTGCGCGATTTGAAAGTTGGTGGTAATAATATATGCTCTACATCCTCGGCAAAGATCGGATTTTGGAATTTAGTGAGCAGCCCCTTCCGTTTAGCGCGTTGTCTATCTGTAAGTGCGTCCCACTTCAAACTTTCTATGAAATTTGTAACGCTCTCGGGATGGTAAATGTACCAGTCACGAATCTTGCCGCTCTTCTCTGGACCTTCTCAATCTTTTGAATCAGATCCAACTGGTAAGGGTCCCATACAGACGAACACTACTCTAAGACTGAACGAACTAAAGTATTCTAAGCAATTTCCTTTGTTGAAGGGCTGCATCGCTTCAGGATTCTACCAATAAACCGCAATCTAGATTTCGCCTTACCCGTTACTTGTGTAATCTGATCGTTCCGTTTGGGATCATTTCGAATAGTCACACCCAGATACTCGATGGATTTTACCGCTTCCAAAGACTTGGCATTTATTTTGTACTCGTACATTAATGGGGATTTTCGCTTTGTCATACGCCGTAGGTCGCACTTACTAATATTGGGATAACTGCCAGTTATCACACCATGCATTTATTTTCTGCAAATCCTGATTGATTTGTTCACAACTTTCGTGTGATACAACTTTCGTGTGATACTACTTTCCTGTAGACTATAGCATCATCAGCAAACAGTCTAATGCCGCTGTCAATACCATCAACTAGATCGTTTATGTAAATCGTAAAAAGCAGGGGACCTTTTACGCTTCCCTAGGGCACACTTGATGTTACGCTTGTTTCTGTTGAAGTCTCCCCATTCAGAACTACAAACTGCTCTCTATCTGTTATAAAACTTTCTTTCCAACGGCATATGCCATCAGACAGACCGTAAGTGCGCATTTTTTGGAGCAAGTGACAGTGCGGAACTGAGTCGAACCCCTTTCGAAAGACGAGGAATATGGCATCAACTTGGGAGCCGGTATCTAGAGCCTGTTGTATGTCATGCACAAAGAGGGCCAGCTGTGTCTCACATGACGTGAATGTGTGGGCCGCGATAACTGGTGACTGTATTGTAAGACCAGTCTTCGTCCAAGGCGCCTAAAAGGCTGGAACTATCGGCGTTTCTTAAGGGTAACTTTGTCTCCCCTGCTGGAAGAAGTGCCATTGATGATTCGAAGGGTCATGTGGCTGCTACATGATTGTGCTCCAGCCCACTTCGCCGTTAACGTGCGGACGCATCTTAATCGTGTCTTCCCAGGTCGATGGTTCGGACCTGCTCGTTCATGGCCTGCTCGTTCACCGTACCTCAGCCTGTGCGATTTCTGGTTATGGGGCCATCTCAAAAGTATCTCTTATGTAGAGGCCATTCCAGATATGGAGACACTGGAGCAGCCTATTCATGCTGTCTTTGACACTGTTCGGATGCAACCTGGCCGATGTCAATGTGTGGGATAGAACATGCTATGGCGCGTACACACATGCGTTGAGGCACATGGAAACCACTTTCAACATATACTGCAACTGTGACTGCATGGTACAGAGTGTATTAGATCGCAGTCTCTGTGACAACGTATGATTGAATAAATGGTTTCTAGCATGGAAACCACGCATTTCCGGACTTAAGTTCATTAGACCTTTTTTCTTCCGTATCCTATCATAAGTCAATCCCTAGAGTTTGTACATGATGGAAAAAATTAGCCTGTATATGTGAATGACTTTCCATTTATCTTTCAACAAGCAGAATTTGTGTTTTTGCAGACAGTACTGGTATTACAACAAATCCCAATAGAGAGAAAGCCACAGAAGTGATTATTAAATTATGTTTTTCAGATAATTATTAAGTGTTTCTCTGAAAAAGGACTTTCCCCTAATTTTGAGAAAACTTAAGAATTCAATTCTGTACAATAGAGTCATACCAACAGTTGATGGAGCAGAATGCCCCATATTTTTGGCGTACATATTGATGTACCTGAAGTGCGTATGGCCACCTGCAACTCCCACTTTAAATGTCATCATTTTTTCGGTAGTAATAACGAGTGGAGTTACTGTAATTTTATTTTCCTAAAAATACATCTATGTACTATTTTCTATGCAGCTGTCTGTTGTCTCTAGTGAAGCTGATGTCTTGGTACAGTCTACCATCACCAATTGTTCTGGTTTCCACGCTGTCATGCTCTATGAAAATGTACTCGCAAATACATATTGTGTTACTGTTTACAAAAAAATTCAACGTGAAGATGGGATATTGCACTTGGCAGAGAAGAAAGCTCCAGAAGTATCACAACGTTACATTGTACATTTCGCAGTTTCTTGTTCTGACAATTTGCAGTGTGTCATCGATGGATGTTTTGGAAGCCATACACTCCTCCTTTTCTTTGTCCACCATTTCATTCCCTCCCAAATTGGGTAAAGTTGACAGCAGCCATTTTGCTACTCTTCAGCCATATGACGTTAAAAATACACAATTAAAAATATTAAAATTGTATGAATGAAATGCACTAAAATATTTATTTTGCTGATTTACTACACACAGACGGCTATGGTGTGGCTGGTGGTAAGACCTCGTTGACGATGGTGTTATCTGGCGGGGCCTTTGAGGTCAGCTGCCAGTTCCGTGAGGAGAGGAAATGAGAATGGGGACATGAGAAGCAACACAAATGGATGGATCGCAATGTCCAGATAAGCAGAAAGGAAGGGTGAAAAGATGATTTAGGGTGGGAAAAGTCACTGATAAGTGGAGACTGAAACAAGATGGAACAGTGTGGGTTATGGTCAGGATCTGGAAGGGGAATCAGAGGCACGGTTTAAGAAAAAAATACTGGGTTTAGCGCTATAACTGGTGGGAAGCCTAAATTTGAGGATGGATTTCTGAATTCAGGAGAAGAAGTCTGTTGAAGATGTACCGGGGTAGGACGTTGGGGCTGTGAAGGTGCAGGGAGGTGCAATACTCTATGTTGATACAGGCACGGTGGAAGCTTGATATTGGAGACGATTTGGGAAAAATGGGGTTTTGATCTTCTACTTTACGGGATTTTTAGGATTCGTGAAGATGTTTGAGGAATTTGAGGAGGAGAGAGATCATTTTATCGACTGATAGAGGATATGTGCAGCGGAGGTGATATGGATGCGAGAGATGAAATGGAGTGCATGATGCTTTAAGGCATGTACGAAGTATTCAAGCAGCATTAGCAAGCGTGAGGATGGGTCGAAAAAGGTTTAGAGGATGATGTAAGGATGTAATCTTCATGTATATCCTGTTAGTAGTTTTATCAAGTTACGTCTATTATGAGCTTTCTTGCCGACTTGTTAGTTGACAGGTGCATCAGGTTGGTTTGCAGTCAATGGTTATTCCAAGACATTTTAGTGTGTTAGAAAAGTAGGTAGGATAGTTATGAATAGTGATAGATATGGAAGTGACAGGAGGTGTGTCTTATTATTATTGTCTGGATTTTGACAGGACTTTGAGGTACCAGAGATTACATCAGCGGGCAAAGTTATTGAGGTAGATCTACAGGGACCGTTGAGAAGCTTGAAATGTTGATCGAGAGCAAGAAAACGGTGTCGTCGGCATACAGTAGCAGATGGATAGGGGCAGGTGGTAGGCGCACATTAGCTGAGTAGCACTGATAGTGTAGAGAGCATAGGACTGTCCTTTGGGACACTCCTGCGGATGGATGGTACATATGAGGTTGGGTATGGCTGATAGTGACAAATGATGGGCGGTGTATCACGAAGTAAGTAATAGGGCGCATGTAATTGATTGGAAATATGTATCTTTGTAGTTTTTTGAAACAGGTTGGAATGCCACATTCGTTCAGAGACTTTTAGAAAGCTCAACGAGGACAAAAGTTCAGTTCTACGGATAGGAGTTCGATTAAATTGCTGTCTATCGCCGGCCGGAGTGGCCGAGTGGTGCTGGGCGCTACAGTCTGGAACCGAACGACCGCTGCGGCCGCAGGTTCGAATCCTGCCTCGGGCATGGATATGTGTGATGTCCTTAGGTTAGTTAGGTTTAAGTAGTTCTAAGTTCTAGGGGACTGATGACCTCAGCAGTTAAGTCCCATAGTGCTCAGAGCCATTTGAACCATTTTGTTGTCTATCCAGTATGTGTAGAAAGGTGCAAGCGATGTTCTAAATGTTGGTGAATGTGTTGATAAGGATTGCTTTAGGTACCTAGTTGAACATGGAAGAAAGTTTGAGCAGTCGATAGTGTGGAGATGTAGGGGAGAGTCTTACTCTCATTTATATTATACGTGTTCAAGATAAACTTTTTCCATCCATCCAAGATACTTGCTGTAGACAATAGTAAAACACACTTTATTCTTCATCATGAAGCTTGTGTTCAGTACTGCTCCGCTGTGTTCAGTCTCGGGTTTGTTTTTTTTCGGCAGTGTTAGTTGTACGTTAGCAGCGATATGCTGAAGGGTGAATAGTTTTACTGGTGAAGAGTTGGCCGATATGCACATCTTGTGTGAGTTTACTGAACACAATTGAAACGCGGCACAACGACAAAAATTAACAAATTGAAAGTATAATGGCTAATCCAGCCGTAACACACTTAACGAAATCAACACTGCGAGTGAATTATAAGCTGGAAATCACTATTGCATGAAGATAATATTTCTTTGCTACTGTATTGTGTCCGCAGTACTATGCGTACCTATAATTTCCAACGCTTAGCCGTGCAACGTGACACGCAAGAGTCAACGAATTTATAGAGGATGCAGCTAAGAATCCTATAAAGAAAGAACTGAGTCCATCAGTTAGCGTCACTATTATCGTGGTCATTCTAGGCGGAATGCAGATGGCCCACTTCCAGCGTAAGAAACAAAACGCAAGTAAGTTGCGAATTAAACGAACATGTAGAAGCAAAATGCAGGCTCATGCAATCGGAACACTTTTCTGAGTATTAACTCTGTTATAAAAACAAACAAAAAGATAATCAAACTTCAGAGTGGATTTTATGACACAGAGACACATCTTATGTAATCACTGACATTGGCAAATGAAACTGCGCTTGTTTAGGAAAACTATCACAATCTCCTGCGATTTGACGTCATCAGAAAAAATACAAAAGTTTCGCGTTATCTCATTGTTTCTTAACAAGCAAACAGTCTATTCCCATCAGTTCTCTGGCACAGGATGTGAAAGTTATAGAAAAAAGTAAAAACAAGTCGAAAAAACGAATAGTATACCATCAGAAACGAGAATAGTGGTATCTACACACTATAAAATGGATGTACGTATATACGTTATGTATAAATGTATGTATGTATGTTCATTCCACATCTTCTCTTAAACCACTGGACAGATCTCAACCAAACTTAGTTTACATATCACTTACGGTCTGGAAGAGTCGCTGTGGGGGTAGGAACCACCTACCTATCAAAGGAATGCGGGTGGGGTGAGAAAGCAGTCTAGCTCACGACTCGTGAATACTCATACTTCACTCATCCAGTATTTCAAAATCAGAGGACTTAGTGACTTGCAACAAACTTTTCACATAATTTCAAACTTTTATGAAACTTTTTCTCACTCAGGATGCCAACAAAATGATGAAAACAGTTTATCGTTTACCACATTTTCGCTGTTCATGCAGTAAAACTGTTGCATGAAGCGTGAAGTTTTAGTTTATTAATTTTTTACTAGTAACTGTATTCGGAATACATTTTGCTCGCGGTATTCAAAAATTCCACACAGTGTACAAGGAAAATTGTATCATTGTACGACATATAGTTCAGGAGCTATGACGTCAAACACTCAGATACGTGAAAAACTGAACCATTATACAAGATGTTGAAATTTATTTCTTCTATACTATTAACTCTGTTTAAAACATATTTCGCCGACGGTAACCATATATACCACTTGATGTATCTGCAAAATTATATCACTATACAGCACAAGGTTCAGGAAATAAGATGTCATAAACATTGAGCTGGGTGAAACTGAACCTGCAGGGCGAAATTCGCTGAAGACACAGGTGAAATAGCTGTATAATACGTTTGAAATATGTAACACTTACATGAAATGTATTTGACAAGCGCACACGTGGGCAAGGCCAGGAGGAAAAGAAAGCTCATCTTAAGCCCTTTGATCGGTTTCATCCAAACTTGGTACACATGTTACTTACCATCTGGCAACAAATAATGCAGGGTTAAGATCCACCATCCTCCTAATGGAGTGATCTTGATAACGTGGAGAGAAAAGGGGTGAGGAAGAGATGGACAGCGAGGTGGCAGGAGGAAAAGGACTCATAAGGGGAGGAGAAGATGGACATAAACGGGGGGAGGAGGTCATGGAGAGAGAGAGAGGGGGGGGGGCAACTGAACAGAGAGAGAGCAGGGGGGGGGGGAGGTGGCCGGAGAAAGGAAAAAGGGGGAGACGGTCACTGACGGGGGGGGGGGGGAAGATATAGTCAGGAAGATGGGGGAGGTGGAGACAAACAGAGAGGAGAAGGAGGAAATAGAAAGAGAAAGGGGAGACGAGGAAATGGAATGAGCGAAAGGGGAAAAGGGGGAAGGAGATGCACAGAGAGTGGAGGTAGAGGAGGAGGAGGTGGACAAAGGCGGGAGAAGAAGAAGATGGACAAAGAGAGGGGGGAGGGGGAGATGGACTAATAGAATTTTTGGAAAACATGGTTGTAGAGAGAAGCAGCGATTAGTATGATTACTCAATAATTCAAAAACAGTCTTAATCGCATTTATTATTATTATTATGCCGCCAACCGTAGGGGTCATCATCTGGGCGTTTACACCATTGGTCGACTGCTGGTGGTGTCGCTCCTGTCTACATAACGGCAGGAAACTAGTTATTGAGGGCAGTGATGAACACGCTACAATTCATTTCATCCTTCGCCAGTTACGGGTCACCTCACATCAACAGAAGTTGAAAAGGGTAAATATATACTGAAAACGAATTTACTGTGTAACTTGAACGGATTCAGAAACAATGTGGAGGGAACTAAAGTTCCTGAGACATGTAAGACCCTTTTGTATTAATTTTCACAAAACACTACGAAAAGTCGGTGAACTCCATGAGACAGGACGCTGCAGCCTCCACAGAAGGGTCGGCCTCCGGTACGAGAGTACTCCTTCTGATTTCCAGCAGGAGGCTAAGCACAATAATCTTTCCCATAAATTATTCTTCGCCTGAAAAATTATAATGTAGGTAATACACTTCTACTTGTTGAGCGATCCACTCGTTGAGAGTTTCCTCCAGAGGTTTCATTTCCCAATACTGGTCTTATGACACATTGCTTCGATGCCGTTCGTTGCTCTTCCTCGCTCGTAAGGCTGTTTCCTGGGAAGTGAAGCTGCCTTTCATTCGACTGATCGTTTGTTTTCGTTTAACTAACAGAGGTAGGAGCACCCCAGGATGTGTGCTAGGAAATCGGTGTTATGGGGGTAAGTCACAAAGTTTTAATTATCACCCAGAAAAACTCAAGCTGCGACCGTGGAGGTTCTCTACATGTTGACCTTTCAGTGCGACACATTTATCCCAACAGTGCATCACATTGATTGTATAAATCTGTATTTCAGCAGTTCAGCAAACGTGCGACCTTTAAAAGCACCCTATAGCCCTTCTGTAAATGTGTCAGACGCAATGGTTACTTTATCTGGGGAAGAACAAGAAGCCATGGGTGCCATTTCAGAGAGGCAAAATCTGATAACCCAAGGAAGCAGCACGTATCACTGTGTCCTGTGCACAATGAACTAGAATGTTTTCGTGGAGCAAAAAAGAACCCCTTTAACAGCTGCCCGCGACGCTTCTCCTTGATCCAGTAATCTCGTCACGATATTTTGCTAGTGTGTTTCTGTGACTGTTTAGCTCTTGTGAGTATAACCTTTTATCATGACATCACGGCATTAGAAAAAACTCTCAGCATCACCTTGTCCTAGGACGATTGAGTCTTTATGATTTTCGGCGCTTATGTATCCACATTTTCCCGCAGATTACTTTGATTCTTTATCTTGGGGATCATGGTAGCACACCCAACAGCCGTCATGGTGATTAGTTGGTTAAAGAAGTCACTTGTATCTGTTAGGATACTTTCAGTTAAGTATCAGTAGCACTTGCCCCTGAAATTCTTGTATCGCTGCTATCAAATGGTTCCAATGGCTCTGAGCACTATGGGACTTAACATCTGAGGTCATCAGTCCCCTATAACTTAGAACTACTTAAACCTAACTAACCTAAGGACATCACACACATACATGCTCGAGGTAGGATTCGAACCTGCGACCGTAGCGGTCGCGCAGTTCCAGACTGAAGCGGCTAGAACCGCTCGGACACACCGGCCAGCTCGCTGCTATCGCTAGATGCTTGGCACAACCATAAAACACAAGGGGAACTGCGGTCTAGAAACAGAGAAGCTCCTTATTTGTTTCTATTACAGGGCAAGACGATATCATTCAGTTCTTGATGACCTGATCCTGCTACAGGTGTCTACAGAAAACTTATCTTAGCATTTTAAAAACCCATACATAATAAAGCGCACCATATTTCTCAAGAGGTTTCTCCGAATTAATAAGATAATGTGTTATAGTATAGTTTAAACATAAGGAAAATAAATCGGTCTCTATTTCCAGTACTGCACTTTTGTTTATCGTCCTATACAATTACTTCTTCGATCTGAAAATCTTGGATATGAGCGTACTTATTTACATGACTAAGTAGTATTACATACAATGTTTTATACATTTTTAAAAGTTCTGACATTTAAATCGCGATGAAGTTCAGTGTACGCATGTTAATTCAACACACGTCATAGATAATTAAACTCCAGTGGCGTATGATAAGTCTTTGATGCCATCTAGCTTTCAAAGAACCTTATTATTGGAAATGGTTTACTATTAGCTTAGAACACTTTGTGCTTGGTGAGTGAATCATGTAATAGTATTTACTCAAAGTGCCTAAAAATGTGTAATTATTCATTTTTAAGTAAAATGTTTAAAAACACTATGAATTTCGTATTTTTCTAAGGTGCTTCAACATGACCGCATCAGACATCGTCTCCGTAAGTATGTTTACAAAAGTTGCACGAATGAGCCTTCTTCATCATTGCCCAGACCAAACATCTGATCTTTCGTTTAATAAAATGCACGGTTCATAAACTGGCGAAAGACTTTCAGTTTTGAGCAATTTTCTTAGATTGCATCTCATGGGCACTGTTTATCAATACAGCGTCTCGTCCGACCTCAAGAGATTCTATATTTTACCATACCAAAATCTTCTCGAACAGGTACCGGAAAACGAATCTTGGACGAACAAATCATGGGCTGCGATGACAGAAATAATAATTATGGTTATGGTAATACAATGAAGTATTTAAGTCTTTTTCTTGTAAATTGCAGTTTAACAACAAAGGTAAGTGTCCCAAGAGTCAATTTTGCATACAAAATGTCGAGAACCGAAACACCAATTACTCGGATTGAGTAAAAAGTCTGCCTCAGGCAGTAGACTGTATCGGGATCCTCTTGGAATTCTCATAACAGCTTCTGGAGGCTTGGAAACCACCTCCCGTCCAGATTCCATCATTTGATACCAGAGACACGGCGTGGCGCTGTTTTCCAGTACTGTCACGCTCTCCTGCTGTAGTTCGACTGCAAAGGCATCCCACACGACAGCTGTTGGAAATGAGTCTTTTGACCATTTTGTTGATAAGATTACCCATGATAAACTAAAATTCACATTTCATTTTACATAAAAAATAAAAATAAATTGTCAGCTTATTTCCATGAAGTTTCATGTCAGCTTCCATCTCTTTTCATATAGTTTGAAATAGCTACGTTAAGTATCCAGACTTCGTTATTCATCCTAATCACTCTGTAATCGAGTCGTTTCAGACACAAGTACTGAGCTATTATCCTCTTTCTGTTAATCTGTTTACACTCAAGATTAGTTGCTAGACGCACTATGGGACACATAACTACGTCCGTCGTTGAGGATTCATGCCGGGAATTGTGCCACCACGTTGACACACACAACAGCAGCTCAGTACATAACAAACATTCAGTTCAGCACGTAGACTGAATATCTGTCAACCGTCCCGACCGCTATACTAATATCAGCGCCCACACCGACAGGTACACACACACACGCGCACGCGCACACACACACACACACACACACACACACACACACACACACACACACACACACACACAGCTATAGAATTGTCAGACATGCCACAACTGACGCAATAACAACCTGTGTTCCTACGGCCAATAGCTGTCTTCTTTTCTATTCCATGATGTATTGTCTCGTACCATTCATATAAACTAAAGACAATTTTCGAGACGAAATTGATCAATTGCAACTGTCGTTACAGAAGTGTGATGACTAATAATCCCGGACAGTAGAACAGGAAACTTATCATAATTCTCTGCTGCATACCTCCTGCATTATCCTCCACTATTGTTCACAAGTGACGTACATTTCAGTACATATGAAGAAATGTCCATGTATGTTGCTTGATACTGAAAAGCCCAACATTACAGAATTACATGGGAGACTTCACAGTGACTGTGTAACAGTAAAGCCGTTATACAGCTATAGAATATAAAAGGAATGTTCAAATCTAATTCTTCGTTATATGTATGTTTTACATTGGGTGCCGTACAGCTGTAGGAGCTACACAGGTTGCAAAAGAGTGATGCTAAAATTCTAGATGCCTAAATTCACACCTTCTCATCGGGTGTTAATGAAAGAGTTCAGTTTCCGCAAATAGCATCCAACAAGTGACGAAGATTTAGTTTTTTCAATAATGAAATTAATAAAAGGTACACTTTCATCTAACTCTTGGTTTTGAGTGACCGAAGACAAGTGACCAAGTTCAGCCATGTAAGTTTTACTTTAGATCCTCACTCACCTATCTCTGTTTGTGATGCCCTTCCCATTTTATCAGTTCCAGCCAATATAACTTTTTTTAGCAGCTACACGTTCAGTATCACATATGTCCGTTGTTCAGTTCTGCATTGTTCTTTATTTGTTGAAACCCCTCCCCTCCCACCGAAATCAAATGCTGGCTATACTTTGTTGCAGTCTTAGGTTTCACATACAATTATTCATGAAATTAGGAATGTACTACACAAGGCCACAAAGTCTGAAATGTGTTTTGTGTCACTTAATTGTTTTTTGTACTGTTGCTTCGCATAAATTTCCCTTCATTTGTCACTACCCAAATATTTGTAATTCGGTACCAATAACTATTACGAAACGTGGTATTATCGATGCAATGTACACGTACCCAGTGTGGCTTGGGAATATTGTTACAACAATAATGATAAAAAGTCTTAATTAAACTAAAGTTTTCACAAATAACTACTACAAATCTTATTCACAGATTTTTCTAATGAACTAACTCAAAATGTATAGTCCTCGTGTCATTCGTGTTTATGATACAGAGAAAATTCTTTTGTCAATAGCGTATTGAGGAAAACCCAGTCTGATATACTCTGTGCATAACGTTATACGGTGATTCTAAAAGCACTTTACAAGTTTACTCACACATAAAATTCTGTCTAGAAGGCTTATACAGATAGTAGAAGTGTCATATTGTAGCAAAATACTGCAAGTTTCATCCCGTCCATTCACTTCAACTTTAAATTTCGCTTTCGCTGTATGACAGTCGTTGCGATACACCAAACGTCCCTTCTGAAGTCAGTTTCTCGCCACTCTGTGTGTTGGATATCTGGCGTCACTTCTGCAGTTCTGTATGGCTTCATGTGCAGTCTTTTTCGTAACACTCTCCAGATAATTGACTGAGGAACCCCAAACTCTCGCGACGCACGACGCGCTGATTTCCCGTGATTGTGAACAAAGCTCTCTCTCCCTCTCATTCGACGACAGCCTCAAAAACTCGTGGGCGACCAGGGAATTCGTTAAGGTGAATGCTACAACCATTTTGAACGAAATTCTGATGCCAGGAGAAAGTTGTAAGACAAATATGAGGTTCCTTAATTCCTCTGTTGCTCACTTTGTTCTTCCACGTAAAACACGTAGTGCACACGCTCGGGTCCGGTGAAGTCTGTATTTTCATTTTCGACTTTCTGTTGTTTCTAGTGGCGGAATTCGGTAACATAACAATAAATGAATTAAACTTTTGCTAGAAAGTGGCACCTTAACCACGTGATTTGCAGTTTACTGTCGTCCGTAGTGGTGAAATTCGGTACTACAACAATAAGTGAATGAAACTAGAAGTTTCCAGAATGAGATTTTCACTCTGCAGCGGAGTGTGCGCTGATATGAAACTTCCTGGCAGATTAAAACTGGCAGAAGTAAAGCTGTGAGTACCGGGTGTGAGTCGTGCTTCGGTAGCTCAGATGGTAGAGCAAATGCCCGCGAAAGGCAAAGGTCCCGAGTTCGAGTCTCAGTCGGGCGCACAGTTTTAATCTGCCAGGCAGTTTCGAAACTAGAAGTATTTTGCTACAAGACGGCACCTTAACCACATATATCTTAATAAAATTCTTTATGTAACTGAAGTTGTAAAGTCCTTTTAGAATCACCCTATGAATACATATCCACCCAGTAAGAAGTCGGATTTACACTAACTTTATAACATTATATTACCAAGTATGTTATATGGATTAAAATCAACGTTTTACCACAGATTGGGTATAATAAAATCTGAGAATCTGTTATAGTGGAAGCCATCAAATTCTTCAATTAGAAACTCTAAACAGCGTCACATGGAATCAAAGGGGGTCTAGATATGTTGTTAGTGGATCTCCCTCCACGCAATCTGTATCTGAGAACATAAAACATCAACAGTGGTTTTTGAATGACCATAACGAACAAGCTTTCAGCCAGGTTTGATAGACCATACGTCAAACGAACGCTCGGTAAAAGTATCTTTGGTATCCGTTTTTGCAGGAGAATACTTCTATAATACTTGTCATTTGGGATAGAACACACTTTTTCTGAGATGTTACGTGTAGATTCGCCAGTAAGAAGAACAGTTCCTCGAGGCTGAAAAGGTGCCTGATGCCGTTGTTGCGGTTCAGAGCGGCTTCAGCAGATCACACGTTTCATGTAATAAAGCCCTGCTGGACGTCGTGGCCGAGCGGTTCTAGGCACTTCAGTCCGGAACCGCGCTGCTGCTACGGTCGCGGGTTCGAATCCAGCCTCGGGCATGGATGTGTGTGATGACCTTAGTTAGGTTTAAGAAGTTCTAAGTCTAGTGGACTGATGACCTCAGATGTTAAGTCCCATAGTGCTTGGAGCCATTTGAGCCATCTGAAGCCCCATACGATCACACTTGGCTCTTGTGCGCCATGGCAGTCATCTCGTCTTGTGGTCACGTTGCTTAATTCAGCACCCGCTTGCCTCTGCGTTTCATCTTCGTCTGTCCACTTGTTGCACACGTGCATAACTGTCGCAAAAGAATGTATAGGTCTAAGTCTCACTGAATGACCAACGCATTTCCTGAAGACTAATCATTCTGCTCAGTGAAAAATCGCTCGCATGTTGATATTACGCTTTTTCACGTCAATAAGGCATACTGCTACTTCTTATCACGTTTCCATTTCATCTGAAGCTCTTCTCAAGCTTCGAATATCACAGATCCTTCCCGTCACATAAGAGAGTACGCTGGCTTGTGTACATCATATGTCTGGAATATTAATACCTTTTTGCTGGCACACTATTCCACACATCCTCCGAGTTTTTCGTTCATTAGGACCATTCCCTGTGGGTTTCGAAATTAGTGTAATTCACACATTTGTATTTAATTTTGTATCCCCTTCCTCACTTGTATTTTACAAATTAAACTCCGTTGTAGTTCCATGTCATCAATTACGGTGGTACTAATGTATTTCCACAAATGAAAATTGTAATGTAGTTGTATTGTATGTCGTGTGCTATGTTGGCTACTCAGAGCCATCCTCAGGCACGTATCTGCTGTGCATAATATTGGGTAATGAGCAATACGGTCAACATCAGTGTCCTGAGAGTGGACTTATTCTGTTTCTATTACTTTTTACGTGGTTCGCTAACTGTATAAGATCTCTTGTTATAGCATTTCTAGAGTACAAATTTCCTTTGATGCATCTCTGCACTCTGTCGTCAATGAAGGCTTTAGCGACATGTTAGGTAAGATCCTGGAAGCACGCGCATATGTAAAGAAAAAGATATATAACAGTCACATCGTTAGTTTTCCGCTCTTCGTGCCCTTAGTTCTGTATTTTACATACGTAGGATACATTTTAACATAATTCCACACAACTTCATTTCACCTGGAGGTCCTTAAGCTCTTCTCATGTCAAGCTATCCCAACATTCACATTCAGTTTCTAAGAACTGTCTGATAAGCATTGCTAATAAATTTCAGATCGACGCCTTGTACTTAAGAAGGAAGATCTACATGTATAAGAAAGATTACAGTTTAACGTCCTGTCGACGGCGAGATCATACAAAGACCCAGCATATGCTCAGATTGTTGAATGGAGTCAGCCGTGTCGTAATCAAAGGAAGCATGTCGGCATCTGCCTTAACTAATTCAGTGAAACCACGGGGAACCGAAAATAATCTGGTTTCTCATATTAGGTTGTGAGGCCCAGTTCTCTTAAATATGACTTCATCGATCATACACCGCACCTCCTAACTTAGTGTTTTATTTGCCGTATAAATAGCATAAAATTTATCGAATCTTAGTGTCAGTGAATTAAACAAACAACTGGGTACGATACTGTCTCTCACTCAAGCATTATGTTGCCTCAGATCGAAATACATATCAGAAATAGAGTCCTAAGCTTTTAGAAATAGTGAAGGAACAAGCCAAGAAACAGTGAAAGCAGACACTAAACTTTACTATTAAGTAATTATTCACTTTGTAATTATTATGCAAAAGAATATTGCTCACAGTACACAGTAATAACATGAGCAGAGCATGATAAAATATAGTAGGTGACATTGGAATAAATATAAATTTTCCGTTAGCAATTTATGGAATTTCAGTCCTGTATCAGTTTCATTAGTGTAGGATACGATGAAGAATAAAAATAATTGTACTGAAATGTAGAGTACATAGTAATTTATATTCGTCCTTAATTTTAGCCAGTATGTGTCTGAAGCACATTTCAGTTTTAACTGATCTTAAAAAAAGTATCTTTTAGTTTATCATCGTACTTTTTTTAACAGCAACGATCTTCGAATCCTCATTTTAGCACTCAATATGCACAATTACATTAGAGCAGCCCTTACGTAAAATTAAATTCTACTTTACAATATTCCCAAACCACAATAAGTAGGTGCACATTGCAACGATAATGCCACACTTCGTAATCTTTATTGGTTTATTGGAGTTACAATTGTTTGGTGAGTGACTAATGAAAGGAAATTCATGCCAAACAATGGTACAAATAACAATTAAGTGACACAATACACATTTCAGACTTTCTGGCCCTGTGCAGTACGTTCCTAAGGTTATGATTCTTTGTATGTGAAACTTAAGACTGCATCAAAGGCATAGCGCCGCGCGGGATTAGCCGAGCGGTCACGGCCGCTGCAGTCATGGACTGTGCGGCTGGTCCCGGCGGAGGTTCGAGTCCTCCCTCGAGCATGGGTGTGTGTGTTTGTCCTTAGGATAATTTAGGTTAAGAAGTGTGTAAGCTTAGGGACTAATGACCTTAGCAGTTAAGTCCCATAAGATTTCACACACATTTGAACATTTGAAAGACATAGCCAGCATTTGATTTCGGTGGCGGGGAGGGGTTTCAACATATGGAAATCTTAATAAAGTAGACTTGCAATAGAATACGAAACGGGTCTAATATATTACAACGTTCGTCATCAAGCAGAAATTAGTCAGTAAAATTCTTTTGTCAATGGTATCTTCTAGAAGACGCGTTTTTGTAAGGCAGTAAACGTTATTTGTAGATGGCAATGAACATCTGTGCACAAACGTCTGCAATCCACGTCTTCCAACAAGCAATATAATTTCAAATAATAACGAGTTAGTGACTGTCGCTGTGAGAGGAGAATTACATGGAAAATTGTTTCCAGCTTGGTGCCTCGTCGACAACTGAGGTATTTAGGGACAGAGCTTTGTTCAGATTTTGTATTATTTGAGAGGACGGAAACGGCCGTGGTCTTTTTAAGGAACCAAGGCAGTGTCCTTTTAAGGGACCATCCCAGCATTCGCCTAGAGTCAATTTGGAAACGGTAGAAAACCCATACCCGTATGGTCAGCTCTGAGGTTGAACCCCTGTCTCCGCAATTCGAGTCTAGCTCAGTGCTATTGCACAAACATCAGTCTAAAATTAAGAGGTTTCGTGAAAGCACAGACCAGGATCGTCTATGTTAAAATGTGATACTTATTAAGAACAATTAATATGAAATTAAATTAAGCATGTCGTAACACTGTTAGATCGTTAAGATTGGCAATGACCGGCTACTGCACGAAGCATAATGACTTTTGCTGACAGACAGGCCTAATTGTTTCATCTGTAGCTCGTAAAAGTTTTCTTAGCAGGTTCGCCCTCTTCTTCTGATCGCTACTTGTCTGTAGATGTGGAAAGTCGGCCTGGCTGGCTATGGGCCCCGCGTTGGTCTCAGAGGGTCGAACCAACGATCCACCGTGAACTGGGATGCTGTTGCCCCACCTGTTGCTGCGCGTAGCCTGGCGGAGAGACACACCCCGCCATCCAGGAGAGCTGCCACGCTCGAATGAATCTCGTTAGAAAACAACACCTATTTATACTCGGCTTAATCCTTCCTCCACCGTTTCCCCACTCCCTGGCTACGCTCATGGATTTCAGTGTCTAAAATCATTGGTGCTTCGTATCACAGCTTTTAAGACTTAGCAGACTCTTGGCAACAGTTCTACGGGCTTACAACAATCTTCGTGATAGATTTACTCCTACCCAAGTGCTCTATGCAGACTCCCATTTGGAAGCATGCCATAGCCACGCTGCATATACGCTGGAGACACTCAATCAGCCAACCCTGTTCTCTCTCCCAGACAGACTGCCTAGACATAAGACGGCTTTCTGCAGTCTGAAGATGTCACTGTTGATCCTCGAGCAATCTACGACAGTTTTTTATATATCACTAGCAATTTAATTTAATGCACATTTTAAGCCTTGAGGAGGGGGGGGGGGGGGGGAGGAGTGCTGAGGAAAGGTAGGTTGCTCTGAAATGCCATTGAAATGATTTAAAAAATTTAATCAATCAGATTCGTTCATAGCAAGGGTCGCCACTGGGATAATCCCAGAACGAGAGCATCGTCTGCTAAACACACATTTTTGAGATGTACATTAAACAAAATTTTACTTGACAAAAACAGTCACATCTGTGCAGCAATCACGCTCTTAAACTGAAATCACTTTGTACTGTGAACATCGTATAGTGACTTACTGAAAACACGGGCCAACATGACGAACAATTAGCTCTGGCTGTCAGAAATGGCTATGTCACTACCTATACGTTACGCCTTGTCGTCAGTTTGAAGTAAGTCGTTCTTCATCCAGATTCACAAACCAAGTGACAGTTACTGCCATCTGAAACGGTCCTCCTGCGTCTCCCAAGAAAGGCAGTGTAAAAAGACCAATCGTGCGGCATCTTTACCCCCTACAAGATATCTACCGCATCTTTCTTAATCATTGGTATTTTCGTTATCCATTGAGAAACCTGAGCCGGCGAAGTGGCCGTGCGGTTAAAGGCGCTGCAGTCTGGAACCGCAGGTTCGAATCCTGCCTCGGGCATGGATGTTTGTGATGTCCTTAGGTTAGTTAGGTTTAACTAGTTCTAAGTTCTAGGGGACTAATGACCTCAGCAGTTGAGTCCCATAGTGCTCAGAGCCATTTGAACCATTTGAAAAACCTGAAATAACTTCCAAGTTCAGCATATGAGACCCACGCTGCATCTTTCCTGCATCATCGTTTCTTTTTAATAATGATTCTATTACACGCTTGCTCGTAGTCTGATACCTAAGCCACGCTGTAGAGGTCAATAGCAGCTCTCGTGTTTCACCCTAGCTGACCCCGCTAGAGAGCTGGCAAACTCACTGTCGCTGCAGCACCGTTACAAACACGAAAATGGTCGTCGTTCTCATTTCACCTACTGCAACATTTGCTTCCAGTATAGAGATCACAGCCTCAGGCTCACTCTGATAGAACGCAATGTCCAGTACTTTGAACAGTTACGTGGGACGTCACAACATAAAATGTAAGTTGAAATCAAACCGTTTAATATTCAACATCATAGATTTTATGACAGAAAATCGCGGAGTGGGCGTATAAATACTTTTTAATTCTGTCTTATTAACAGGAACGAGTCACCCGTCTCCGTAGCCAAGTGCACTTAAGAACATTTGTTCAGGGCATTCGACTCGAATTCTAGTGGCAGTTAAAGATATTTCCATCGCCAGTATTAGTCCAACAAAATGGAGATAAAGAGGTGGCGTCGAACTTATGGTCACCATATTACGCGCCACAATTCTTGCACAAATAGGAATAATGCAGTCTCTCTTGGAGATAAATCGGTGACGATGCACTAACACTCATGACACTAGTCCACAAGATGACAGAAACATGTGCTAACACTTTTGATGACGATGATGATATGTTGACGTGGATACACGACGGCATGGTCTTTAGCGCCCATACTAAACTGTTAAAAGACGAGTGTGGCTAGAGAGTGCAAAATGATTAAAACTGTAACTACATGTGGAAAGAAGTAAAAGAGTACAGCAGCTAGCTGTTACGTACCTCTCCATACGCAGACCATCTACACTAATGCTGATAAATTAAGGATAATGATGATACATGGTGCAACAACGCTCTGGTGGGCTGTTTGCGGGTTCAAATCACCTCGGGGTATGACCATGCGGTGCATCCGACCAGAGGTCGTCGCACAGTGGCGCTGGCAGCAGTCCACATACGCAGAGGTGTATTGGTGCATGTCTGAGTACGGTGCAGCGAGTAAGTGTGCAGACGTCTTCAGACGTGCGAATGATGACTGTTTGTTGAAAAGGGCTCAAAGAACACATTGATGACGTTATGAGGGGTAGAATACTAGGGCGACTGTAGGCTGGTCAAACACAGCAGGCCGTAGCATGGGCCCTCCGTATGCCATAAAGTACGATCTCAAGATTATGGCAACGATTCCAGCAGACAGGAAACGTGTCCATGCGCTACAGTACGGGACGTCCACAGTATACAACACCACAAGACGACCGATATCTCACCATCAGTGCCCGCAGACGGCCACGGAGTACTGCAGGTAGCCTTGCTCGGGACCTTACCGCAGCCACTGGAACAGTTGTCTCCAGACACACAGTCTACAGACGACTGAACAGACATGGTTTATTCGCCCGGAGACCTGCAAGGTGCATTCCACTGACTCCTGGTCACAGGAGAGCCCATAAAGCCTGGTGTCAAGAACATAGTACATGGTCTTTGGAACAGTGGTCCCAGGTTATATTCGCGGACGAGTCCAGGTATAGTCTGAACAGTGATTCTCGCCGGGTTTTCATCTGGCGTGAACCAGGAACCAGATTCCAACCCCTTTATGTCCTTGAAAGGGACCTGTATGTGAGTCGTGGTTTGATTGTGTGGGGTGGGATTATGATTGGAGCACCTAAACCCCTGCATGTCTTTGACAGAGGAACTGTAACAGCTCAGGGGTGACAGGACGTCACATGCACCAGCATGTCCGCCTTTTCAGGGGTGCAGTGGGTCCCACCTTCCTCCTGATGAATGATAACACACGGCCCCACCGAGCTGCCATCGTGGAGGAGTACCTTGAAACAGAAGATACAGGCGAATGGAGTGGCTTGCTTGTTCTCCAGACCTAAACCCCATCGACCACGTCTGGGATGCTCTCGGTCGACGTATCGCTGCACGTCTTCAAACCCCTGCGACACTTCAAGAGCTCCGACAGGCACTGGTGCAAGAATGGGAGGCTATACCTCAGCATCTGCTCAACCACCTGATCCAGAGTATGCCAACCCGTTGTGCGGCCTGTGTACGTGTGCATGGTGATCGTATCCCATATTGATGTCGGTGTACATGCGCAGGAAACAGGGGCGTTTTGTAGCACATGTGTTTCTGGACGGTTTTCTCAACTTATCACCAATACCGTGGACTTACAGATCTGTGTCGTGTGTGTTCCCTATGTGCTTATGCTATTAGCGTCAGTTTTGTGTAGTGCCACGTTGTGTGGCACCACATTCTGCAGTTATACTTATGAGCATGAGTGTACTTCCGGCACAACGCCCGCGACCAGCGCGTAGTCTGAGTCAGTACCGCAGGCGCTCCTCGACCAGAGACAGTCATGCGCGGAGGACGGCGGTAGTACTAATGGACGACCAGCTCACGCTTAACTGTAGTAAATTACTAATTTTTGTGCTAGTCCTGACAGGGTCTTCGTCACTGCAATTAAGTATACACTTGTCTTGATTGTCCCTGAGCGTCCAGAGCGACGAAAACTGTTAACATGCTCTTCATTCACCATCCTATTCACACAGACATGAATCGTAGGTTAACGATAGCGTATTTCAAGACTGAAAGTAAATTTTAGATACAAGGATAAGCAGTCTCCACTAACTTCCTTATTATCAACACGCCTCAGTTCCAGGATGAACTCAACCTTCGGTATATAATCGTTTTGTATTTTTAGTAATACCGTACTTATAAGTGTTAAACACTGTTTCAATTAATGTTTTCCATAGCTACAGAAACAGAATTTGTCATTTCTCTTAGGCAAAATACTTATGCAATGCTATCAGACGATAAGATGGACCCGACTCAGACGGTGCGGATTACTTTTCCAAACCTCGTCGTATCTGGTCAATGAACTTTTCCTAATCGGAAAATTTGTGAAGTTTGTTGCTTAAGACCTCTTTAGAGTAAATCATATTCGTTAACATGTGTCAAACGTTAAAATTAAGCTTCTTAACAGTACTAAACAGCGGTATCTGAATCGGTTACCAGACGCATTATGTCACATTTCGCTGCTGAAAGGGAAAACGTGAATGACAAAAAAGAAAGTCCCAGAAGGAAAGGAGAAACGAAATGAAACCTGTCGCGGTGAGAGGTTATGTTATTTTATTTCAGTGATTACAAAATCAGCTGAAACGGACAACGAAGTTAGCAGTACGAGAAAATTGCTTATGTCAGTTTATGTTGCGATACGTGGGACCTGAACTGATGCAGGGCCAGTTTAGGTCAGATATGTACAGAACTGGAAGCAACGGCACTATTAAATGCTGCAATCCGTAAACATTTCTTGCACGCGAAATTACTTTTATAGTATAGTTTATGGGGACCAATAAGTCAGCTTCGAATTTTCTCGCGAGAAAGAGTACTATAAGCATTCGTTACTAACTCAGGTTACTGAAACTGGTATTCTACAGGGTTAGCATTTCTGGCTGACGACTAAGTGTAAGGTCGTTAAATCGTTTGTGAAGGTTCTAACTGCGCGACATTTTTCTACATATTGGAAGTGGATGCTAAATTTAAACGAATTCAGTGAAAACCTAAACTTGGACCACATAGAGTGTTAAAATTTGAGATTATTGCAACGAAAGCAGGAGATATTTCGCAATACTTTGTCCTTTATACTGCTTGAAATAAGCGACGTCGACCAGGTTTACCAATGTATCTGCACATAATGACCGTTAAATTTAACGTAAGACATTAACATCCTCTGGTTTTTGGAGTGACATTTACTGTTAGTTTTAGCGCTTTATCAGCGTCGCTGCTGCACACTATTAAATCAAGTAATGCAACGCAATTTCAGTTTTGAAGTAACATATTCATCAATTAACTTAGTTCCAATTTAACCAATAAATAATCGGAGATGGCCAATATTAACTTGAAAAATATTCTCAAGATATGGAAGGAACTAAATGATTTAATGTTTTGGGACACCTGCATCCAAAAACGACCAAAAACCATTAAAAGGTTCCTTGAGCCACACCTGTAGCAGCAGTTGAATGAAAAAAAATACAGTAAATACAGTAATGATCGAATTATTTGGTAACTTGCATTTCTTGAAATAAACAGTTTGTTGAAATAGTTAAAATTTCCGAAAGGCTTCGAGTCGGGGCTATGATAGCAAGAAGCATCGTTGATAAGAGACTCGCATAATTTCCGTCAGAAGCTTGGTGATATTTAACCAGTCAACAGAGAGTCGTTTTTTCTTCATTCTGTATGATTTGTAAACTCTTTTTAATATTAGTGTCACAAATTAACCGTTACTGATTTGCAATAAATACCTCATATAAAGTTACTTCAGTATATAACTGAATTGTGAAACTTGTGGAGGTGTTGGGCATATCAAAAATACGCACTGCGTAATCGAGACTACTGGTGAATGCCGATGCGGTCGAACAAAATTACAACAGAGCCAGAAAATGAACATATTGAACAGGCTGGAATTCCCTTCCAGGGAGTAAGAGAGTTAGAATTCCCTCACAGTGTCACGCATTTTTCACTGCAAAACAGTCTTGAGCCTGTCAAATGTGTGTGACAGTAGTCTGATGGATTGATCCTAGAGTGGAATGTGCGAGTTATTGGGTAGATTCCCACTTCAGCCGCCCAATTTTTAATAGACACGAACAGATCTCTTTCACCTCTGTCAGCACGAAGTGAAGGACGTTGCACTATAATTCGGAATCGACTTTAAACACGATATCCCTTTACTGCCGACAGGGGCAGGGCCAGTTTAGGTTGGGCCATGAAAGAGGCGCAAGTCGCTGCAACCAGAAACTCTGACCAGTAAGATTTCTTAGACTAGCAATGATACAGTGGTCGGTAAGGTCAAAGGGTTGTTTTTTTTTATTTGAACTTGATATGTTGGAAATTTGGGGCTATATCGGGATTTGTATTCGAATCTCCCCTTTCGTGCGGTTTGACCCTCCCAGATTCATACAGTTTTGTCACTTTCCACAAGAATGCAGACTCCTCTAGGTCCTCACGAAAGACGCCTTTCTAGGCTCGAATCCCAGTCCAACACAAAAACTTCCATCATATCATTTCAAGCTGTAGCATATGCACGCCGAATTACAAGTGAACAAACACTTTCATTTTTAACGATTCTTCGTGTGTTCTCAACAACAACGATAGGTGCACGTTTAAACTCCCAGTCAGACAATGATCTTTTTATCACATCGTTTCAAGTTCAAACACGCCACTCCTAACTACTGGTGACAAGGAATTCGATAGTTAACGTGTCTACGTGACCATGTGTACGGTGTTTTTCTCCCATTCAGCACAGAACTTTCCGTCACGTTGTTTCTAGTCAAAAATGCACACATCTCGCTACCAGTACAGTAGGTATTAACATCTACTTGTGACCAAAAAACAACGGCGGTGGCTGACAGGTTCGAATTCCCCTGAGCCGAAAATAAAGTACCGTCATTTTAAAGGATCATGCCACTGATGAAGAAATTCTATATCTAACATCTAATATTACTTAACAATCCGATCAGGTAGTCGATTCGAATCTCCGTCACAAAAGTTTACGTCATGAAATTTCGATTTTAAACACGAACACTCTCTGTTGATTGTGAATGAAATTGTATTAAACATCTTCTACAGCTACATCATACTCCACAAGACACCCAACGGTTTGTGGCGCAGGCTACTTCTGATACCACTAACTGATCCCCCGTTCCCTATTCCCCCTGAGAATGGCGCGCGGGAAGAATGATTGTCGGTAACCCTCTGTATTGGCTCTAATATCTCGTATTTTCTCATCGTGATAAGTTAGTGAGATTTCTGTGGGAGAGAGTAATACATTGTCCGACCTTTCCCGGAAAGCGTTCTCTCGAAATCAAATGGTTCAAATGGCTCTGGGCATTATGGGACTTAACTTCTGAGGTCATCGGTCCCCTAGAACTTAGAACTACTTAAACTTAACTAACCTAAGGACATCACACACATCCATGCCCGAGGCAGGATTCGAACCTGCGACCGTGGCGGTCACGCGGTTCCAGACTGTAGCACCTAGAACCGCTCGTCCACTCCGGCCGGCTCGTTCTCTCGAAATTTCTATAATAAACCTCACCGTGATACACTAGGCCACTCTTGTAACGTCTGCCACAGGAGTTCGTTGAGCGCCTCCGTAACGCTCTCGCATCGACTAAACGATCCCGTGATGGACCGCATCTCTCTTCGTTGGAACTTCTCTATCTGTTCCATCAGTCCTACCTGGCAAGTGTCTGAGATTGATGAACAATACTCAAGACTTGGTCGAACAGGAGCCTTGTAAGCCACTTCTTTCGTGGACGAGTTACATTTCCTTAAAATTCTTCCTATGAATCTCAGTCTAGCGTCTGCTTTTTCATTTGTTTTATGTGGTCATTCCACTTGAGGTCACTCTGGATAGTTACTCCTAGGTGTTTTAGGAGCATACTGTTTCCAGCAATTTCTTATCAATAGTATAGTCATAGAGTACTGGAATTTTTTTATATTTATGCGAACTATGTTACATTTATTTATGTTCATGGTCAACTGTCAGAGTCTGCAATATTCTGTAGGTCATTCTGCAATTCGAAATTGTTTTCTGGCATTATCTGAGAACAGTCTTAAAGAGCTTCCGACACTTTCTACTACATCATTTATGTACACTGTATGCAGTAACGAACCTATCACGCTTCCTTGGGGTACTCGAAAATTACCTTTACATCTGTCGATTTTGCTCCTTTAAGCGCGACGTGTTGAGATCTGTCGGCAAGGAAGTCTTGATTCCTGTTGCATATCTGGTCCGATGCTCGACAAGCTCGTATTTTTTCACTAAACGGCAGTGCGGAACAGTGTCAGATGCCTTCCTGAAATTGAGGAACACAGCATCAACCTGAGCGTCGTTGTCTACGGCGTTATGAATGTCATGGAAGAATAGGATGACCTGAGCTCCTCGAGATATCTGTTTGTGGAATCCACGTTCATTTTAATAAAGCAGGTTTTCGTTCTCCAAAAACGTCTAAATTCTTGATGATAAAATCTTCCTTAATTCTAAAACAGAACGACGCCTATGATTATGTGCATGTCCTATGGCCCTTCTTGAAAACAGGAATGACCTGCACTTGTTTTCCAGTCGCTAGGTAATCTTCGTTGCTCCAGCGATCTAAGATAAACTACTGATAAAAGAGGAGCAACGTCTTTCGCCTAACCTTTGTAGACTCTTATAGGTATCTCATACGATCCTGACGCATTTCCACTACTAAGCGTTTGTAGTTGCTTTTCTATTCCGCTAGCGGTTAACTCATTATCTTCCGTTTCGACGTTCGAACGGTGATTGCAAGGAGGGACTATGTTACGGTCTTCCGCAGTGTAACGATTTCGAAACAACGAATTCAGTTTCGGCCTTCTCTCTGTTATCTTTCGTTTTTGTGCCAGTATGCTCACTGAGTGACTGAGTAGTGGATTTCGAAACGCTTACCTCTTGGGGCTTTTAGACAGATGGGTTGACAAAATTTTACTTTCAAAGCCACTGAACGCTTTTCTCGTTGCTCTACTTACGCTCATTTTCGCTTCTTTCGGCTTTTGTTTGTCAGCTAGGTTGACTACTCAGGATGACTACTCAGATGCTCTGCAATTGTATTTTGTCACTCTTACTAAGCAAAAGTATGTTCCTACCTTTCTTAACATTCGTTGTAATACCCGTAGTCATAGGCGCTATCGGAGACTTATGATCAATGATACCCTCCTCCACGTTAACTGATTCGAAAAGTTCAGATCTGTTTGTTGCTAGGAGATCTAAGACATTACCTTCACGAGTTGTTTGTTTGACTATCTGCTCGAAGTAATTTTCGGACAAAACAGCCACAATAATGTCACACGAACCCCTGTCTCTGTGCCATACCTACCTATGTCTCTAGCGCCTATCTATACCTGCCAAGCTGAAGACAATCACCTCCCTTCCCCCTACCCCCACCCCCCGCACCACCCTCCCGCCCGCAATTACAACAGCATGATCAGGAGAATTATCGACTACATCTTCTTTCTGAAGCGCTATACCAGTATTGCTCCCGATCCAGGCGATATATAAAATCATCCGATTACCACTTTGACCGACCTTTGATGTTCATCCAGGTCAATAAACATTCGGAATCCGTGATAATCTCGTTAGATATTATCGAGTTCTTTACTGACAAAATACTCCGCCACCTTTGGCGACTAATCTGTCCTTAAGATAAATATTCCAATTGTAACTTAGGATTTCGTTGCTGTTCACTTCCAGTTTCAACCAGCTTTCTGTTCTTAATACTATCTGGGCATTGTAACCTTCAATAAGGTATACTAATTCTGGGACTTTTCCTCGGATGCTCCTGCTGTTTATTGACACCATATGAACATCTTCTTTCCCAATCTGCGAGGACGAGAACATTGTGGCTATTGTAACTTCGATTTTGCCATGTATTTCATCTCTAATCCCACACGTAGTCCGCTACCATAGTAGTCGCTCCCTGGGGATAGTGCATTACCGAGCGATTAAGGGAAGCCCTATAATTCTGCACCCGATGGCGGAGGCCGAGAAATTCGCATCCGATACCGTCGCAGAGTCGTCTGAGCCTCTGGTTCAGACCTTCACTCTGCTCCAAACCAGAGGACCACAATCGACCCTGGGTGCAATGCTAGAAATATTCAGCTTAGCCTGCACGCCGTATGCGGTGCTAGTTGCTTTCACTAAGTCGCCGAAAGAAACCGAGGATGTCGTCAGAACCCAGTCGGCAGCCGTGGTTAGTGTCGAAATCTGCCACGATTTGCAGCTGGTTGCACTCAGTGCGCTCCATAGCCACTGGCATAACCCCCTCCACGTCACGGACGAGATCCCCCCCTCGCGAACATACCGAGTGCAACTGGGATTCTTTCCCGCCCTGCATGCTATTTCCTTGAGAGGCTCCATCACCTGCCTAACGTTGGATTACCAAATGACTAGCATACCCGGCCTCTGTACTTGGGCAGACTGTGCAGGAAAACCAGCCGCTGGCCCAACAGGAGAGGCGTCCCGTGCTGGTTCAATTTTACAACACTGGCTAGAACCTCATACTTGTTACTAAGGCGTAAGGAGCCACCGGTGAGGCCCGTTTCCGCTTTCTCCTTCCCCCCAGTGGCACGCCAACCCACCACTGTCGGCCCTCATTCTCGATTGAGGACAGACTGATCTGATGATGCGTATCGGAAGACATTGCGACAACCAGGCCACCGTGAGATAACGCAATCAGAGGTGTCGCAGGTCTCGTCACCGTTTTGGTTGTTTAATAGAGAGGTAAGTGTTTTGATAGGATTCCCGGTTCGGTACAAAGGTTATTAATGTACTTTCGAGGTCAACCTTGCTAACCAATACTGACAAAAAGTCAATAATCCACATCTCCTTATCCCTAGTTTTTAGAGAGCAAAAATACTTCGAACTTCTTGTTTTCCATGAAGAACAGTGTTCCTGGTTGTCTCTTGTGGTAACGATTTTGTATAGTCAAATGACTGTACCGAAAAGAGGTCAGAGAACATACTAAAGAGCTACGTTATGTGGCCAGCATGCAAATCAGGCGGGACGCAGTTCAGGTCGTTCTGGTAATTTTGAG
Organism: Schistocerca piceifrons; assembly: GCF_021461385.2. Classification (NCBI taxonomy): domain Eukaryota; kingdom Metazoa; phylum Arthropoda; class Insecta; order Orthoptera; family Acrididae; genus Schistocerca; species Schistocerca piceifrons. The sequence continues at coordinate 359,852,645 of NC_060139.1, read as the reverse complement.
CATGATAGCACCCTTAGGACTCACTACAGATGATTATCTCAGATGATCGATAGTACCTCCGACTGACAAGTCTTGAACTACTCGAATGAGCTAGCCAATATTCCTCCCTCGGGAAATGTATGAGACAGCTAGGCTCACACCACCACGAACGTGATCTGTCCTGGAGTTTGATATGCGACAGCTGCAGTTAGGACTTACAGTCAGTTCAGAATATAACTGTAGACTTTTTATTGTTTTTAATCCCCCCCCCCCCCCCAACCTTCCTAAATGGCGTTGGATATCCAAAAGTTACAACCATTCTTCATCCAACGGAAGTATGCATTCTTCATCCAACGGAAGTATGTAAAATGGAAAAGGCTTCCTTATTAAATATTGTGACGTTTTAATATAAATAATACTTACGTTTGTTGTTTAAATAGAAAGTGACCTTGTGGTTTAACGTTATATTTAAAAGGCAGTAATTTACTTGGACTTTGTGGTGTAGTTGTCCGGTTATTTTAATGTAATGAGCCTCCAATGTCTTTATAGAAAGGAAAGCTGAAAAACTGCGTAAGATTTTGTAAATGTGGAGTTAGTAGTGACGACGATTTTGGTGACTGGAGAAAGAATATGACGGTGTTGTGTGGGCCACTAATTGTGGTAGCTGAGAATAGGACTGCCAACCGAGCTCCTGCAAAAGAAAGGTGAAAAGGTGAAAAGATAATAGGAAAGTAACCCTAAAATGGACAGGAAGCGTATCGTTCTGTTCAACTGAGGGGATTAGACGAATAACAGGACGGACGTAGCGCACAAGTGATGGAAGAGGCTGAAGTTTAGCGAGATGATGCTGGCTACACAACTAAGATCTGATTAGGACAATAATGGACATTAAACGTTATGTGAATAAAGAAAGTTACTTGAATAAGAATAAAATATTTACGAAAATGATGGGACTTTATCTTATTGGCTAAAAAAATGGCTCTGAGCACTATGGGACTTAACATCTATGGTCATCAGTCCCCTAGAACTTAGAACTACTTAAACCTAACTAACCTAAGGACAGCACACAACACCCAGCCATCACGAGGCAGAGAAAATCCCTGACCCCGCCGGGAATCGAACCCGGGAACCCGGGCGTGGGAAGCGAGAACGCTACCGCACGACCACGAGATGCGGGCACTTTATCTTATCCCCAGGCGAATAATTTGTAAGCTATGACAACCATATAGCTAATATGTGTATGAGAAAGAACAAGTTTGTCACTCAGTTGTTGTAAACCAGAAATATATCCAAAACAGACCGTGGAATTTCTCTGCAGAAAACTAACCGTGGCAACAAACCAACTTGTTGTTGTGGTTGCTGTGGTCTTCAGTCCTGAGACTGGTTTGATGCAGCTCTCCATGCTACTCTATCCTGTGCAAGCTTCTTCATCTCCCAGTACCTACTGCAACCTACATCCTTCTGAACCTGCTTAGTGTATTCATCTCTTGGTCTTCCTCTACGATTTTTACCCTCTACGCTGCCCTCTAATACTAAATTGGTGATCCCTTGATGCCTCAGAACATGTCCTACCAACCGATCCCTTCTTCTGGTCAAGTTGTGCCACAAACTTCTCTTCTCCCCAATCCTATTCAATACTTCCTCATTACTTATGTGATCTACCCATCTAATCTTCAGCATTCTTCTGTAGCACCACATTTCAAAAGCTTCTATTCTCTTCTTGTCCAAACTATTTATCGTCCATGTTTCACTTCCATACATGGCTACACTCCATACAAATACTTTCAGAAACGACTTCCTGACACTTAAATCTATACTCGATGTTAACAAATTTCTCTTCTTCAGAAACGCTTTCCTTGTCATTGCCAGTCTACATTTTATATCCTCTCTACTTCGACCATCATCAGTGATTTTGCTCCCCAAATAGCAAAACTCTTTTACTACTGTAAGTGTCTCATTTCCTAATCTAATTCCCTCAGCATCACCCGACTTAATTAGACTACATTCCATTATCCTAGTTTTGCTTTTGTTGATGTTCATCTTATATCCTCTTTTCAAGACACTGTCCATTCCATTCAACTGCTCTTCCAAGTCCTTTGCTGTCTCTGACAGAATTACAGTGTCATCGGCGAACCTCAAAGTTTTTATTTCTTCTCCATGGATTTTAATACCTACTCCGAATTTTTCTTTTGTTTCCTTTACTGCTTGCTCAATATACAGATTGAATAACATCGGGGAGAGGCTACAACCCTGTCTTACTCCCTTCCCAACCACTGCTTCCCTTTCATGTCCCTCGACTCTTATAACTGCCATCTGGTTTCTGTACAAATTGTAAATAGCCTTTCGCTCCCTGTATTTTACCCCTGCCACCTTTAGAATTTGAAAGAGAGTATTCCAGTCAACATTGTCAAAAGCTTTCTCTAAGTCTACAAATGCTAGAAACGTAGGTTTGCCTTTCCTTAATCTTTCTTCTAAGATAAGTCGTAAGGTCAATATTGCCTCACGTGTTCCAGTATTTCTACGCAATCCAAACTGATCTTCCCCGAGGTCGGCTTCTACTAGTTTTTCCATTCGTCTGTAAAGAATTCGCGTTAGTATTTTGCAGCTGTGGCTTATTAAACTGATAGTTCGGTAATTTTCACATCTGTCAACACCTTCTTTCTTTGGGATTGGAATTATTATATTCTTCTTGAAGTCTGAGGGTATTTCGCCTGTTTCATACATCTTGCTCACCAGATGGTAGAGTTTTGTTAGGACTGGCTCTCCCAAGGCCATCAGTAGTTCCAATGGAATGTTGTCTACTCCGGGGGCCTTGTTTCGACTCAGGTCTTTCAGTGCTCTGTCAAACTCTTCACGCAGTATCGTATCTCCCATTTCATCTTCATCTACATCCTCTTCCATTTCCATAACATTGTCCTCAAGTACATCGCCCTTGTATAGACCCTCTATATACTCCTTCCACCTTTCTGCTTTCCCTTCTTTGCTTAGAACTGGGTTTCCAACTGAACTCTTGATGTTCATGCAAGTGGTTCTCTTGTCTCCAAAGGTCTCTTTAATTTTCCTGTAAGCAGTATCTATCTTACCCCTAGTGAGATAAGCCTCTACATCCTTACATTTGTCCTCTAGCCATCCCTGCTTAGCCATTTTGCACTTCCTGTCGATCTCATTTTTGAGACGTTTGTATTCCTTTTTGCCTGCTTCATTTACTGCATTTTTGTATTTTCTCCTTTCATCAATTAAATTCAATATTTCTTCTATTACCCAAGGATTTCTACTAGCCCTCGTCTTTTTACCTACTTGATCCTCTGCTGCCTTCACTACTTCATCCCTCAAAGCTACCCATTCTTCTTCTACTGTATTTCTTTCCCCCATTCCTGTCAATTGTTCCCTTATGCTCTCCCTGAAACTCTGTACACCCTCTGGTTCTTTCAGTTTATCCAGGTCCCATCTCCTTAAATTCCCACCTTTTTGCAGTTTTTTCAGTTTTAATCTACAGGTCATAACCAATAGATTGTGGTCAGAGTCCACATCTGCCCCTGGAAATGTCTTACAATTTAAAACCTGGTTCCTAAATCTCTGTCTTACCATTATATAATCTATCTGACACCTTTTAGTATCTCCAGGGTTCTTCCATGTAGACAACCTTCTTTCATGATTCTTAAACCAAGTGTTAGCTATGATTAAATTGTGCTCTGTGCAAAATTCCACCAGGCGGCTTCCTCTTTCATTTCTTAGCCCCAATCCATATTCACCTACTACGTTTCCTTCTCTCCCTTTTCCTACTGCCGAATTCCAGTCACCCATGACTATAAAATTTTCATCACCCTTCACTATCTGAATAATTTCTTTTATTTCATCATACATTTCTTCAATTTCTTCGTCATCTGCAGAGCTAGTTGGCATATAAACTTGTACTACTGTAATAGGTGTGGGCTTCGTATCTATCTTGGCCACAATAATGCGTTCACTATGCTGTTTGTAGTAGCTTACCCGCATTCCTATTTTCCTATTCATTATTAAACCTACTCCTGCATTACCCCTATTTGATTTTGTGTTTATAACCCTGTAGTCACCAGACCAAAAGTCTTGTTCCTCCTGCCACCGAACTTCACTAATTCCCACTATATCTAATTTCAACCTATCCATTTCCCTTTTTAAAGTTTCTAACCTACCTGCCCGATTAAGGGATCTGACATTCCACGCTCCGATCCGTAGAACGCCAGTTTTCTTTCTCCTGACAACGACGTCCTCCTGAGTAGTCCCCGCCCGGAGATCCGAATGGGGGACTATTTTACCTCCGGAATATTTTACCCAAGAGGACGCCATCATCATTTAATCATACAGTAAAGCTGCATGCCCTCGGGAAAAATTACGGCCGTAGTTTCCCCTTGCTTCCAGCCGTTCGCAGTACCAGCACAGCAAGGCTGTTTTGGTTATTGTTACAAGGCCAGATCAGTCAATCATCCAGACTGTTGCCCTTGCAACTACTGAAAAGGCTGCTGCCCCTCTTCAGGAACCACACGTTTGTCTGGCCTCTCAACAGATACCCCTCCGTTGTGGTTGCACCTACGGTACGGTCTGTATCGCTGAGGCACGCAAGCCTCCCCACCAACGGCAAGGTCCATGGTTCATGGGGGGGGGGGGGGGGGGGGGGGGGGGGACAAACCAACTTAACTAGACTGATACGTACTGTAAAATTTGATGAGTGATGAAGAATGTGTGCAAAGGCTGTCAATCACACACCTCAAGGACACTCCATGAAATTCCATTCAGCCATTATTTGAACAGATACCCGGTCGAAAAGGATGTATTGTCGAGCAAACAGTGACAACATTTCTTGTCCGCTTACAAGACTTAAGAATAGCGATATTTCTAACAAGGTTTTGGTGTGAAGTGAATCGCGTTGAAATGGGTTACTCATTTGGCTTTGCTCCTTCATAGTGTTAACATTCTAACAATATAGTTACGCCTTTGTATGCGCTCTTCAATGTGTAAAACGTTTACTGACAGTTCCCCAAACTCATTTCGTGGAACGCTCGCCGTTAACAGGCTGATGTATTGGGATAACTAATTGTTCGCAGAAACATATATTCACTTTCCACTCATGTGCTCAGTAGAGGGTTAGTTTCACAGGCCTACATATTGTGCTAGTTTCTTGGAAACAGGAACGGGTAATCCCGCTCAAATGTGTTTGCACTTATGCATCGCTGGCATGTTATTGTTTCTGAAATTTGCAGCAAGAGGCACCGACAGAATCAGGGCAAAATAACTGCTCCGTCCCCTTTTCATTGGACGAAACTGTAATTTAACACACTTTCAGAAATCTGATAACATGTAAAGCAATGGCAGATGAAACAACGAACAGATACGCTCCATGCACTTTTGTTATGAATTTTTGCATGTGAAAATACAGGCAAATTATTTGCAGGGAATGATAGTTTGCTGCCCACGGGCAAGGTAAACAGTCCATACAAGAAGAGTATGGATGGCGCTTGAAATGTGGTGCTATAGAAGACTGCTGAAGATTAGAAGGGTAGAACGAATAGCAGATGAGGAGATACTGAATCGAATTGGAGGAAAAAGTAATTTATGATATAACTTGACTAGAAGAAGGGATCGGTTCATAGGACACTTCCTGAGGCACCTAGGAATTGTTGATTTTGTAATTAAAAGAAGTGTGAAGGGCAAAAACTTTGGAGGGGGATCAAGGCTTGAATATGGTTAACAGGATCAAATGGATGTAGTTTGCATTAGTTAGACAGAGATCAAGAGGCTAGCACAGAATAGACTAATATGGAGAGCTGTATCAAACCAACACTCTGAAGACCCCAGCAACAGTGACAATAGAATTTAATTGATGAATACTGGAATATGTAAAGTACTGGAATATTTAAAGTTATTTCCACTAGACCGATGTAAATTAAATCGGTCCTTAAGAACGTGTTTATAGAATCCGATTTTCCTGTCACTGTATTTCCATTAAACAGGATTTTTTTGTACCTCACTTTGAAAGTTAAAAGATACCACGTAAAATTAATACTTCACTATCAAAATATTTGGCTCTTAAACTCAATAGTGACAATGTAAATCGTGCATGAGATGATCGTAAAGCATATTTTTTCATCGGAATGCTTCAACAGCAGCCGCTCACTATCACTGAACACGTTTAGTGAAAGTGCAGCTGTAGTATTTTAACAATATTGTCGTTAAGTTTTCCCCCTTTCATCGGCGACGGAAATCGAATTTCAGAGAACATTTCAACGTACAGGACACAGAAGTAGAGTGTTTAAAGATACGTCCTATGTCTTAATAATTTATTCATTTTTAAGTTATTACAACGCCATAGTTGTCGAATTAATAATTTACAAGAAATTTGCAACATTTGTTCTCGAGTTACTGGCAGGTTCTTTACCCCACAACTTTTATCTCCAGAGTGAATCTTTCGGTCTGCAGTGGGGCATTCGCTGTTTCGGAACTTACTGCAAATTAAGACTGTTTTCCCACCCGGAACCTTCCTTTCCGCATAAAGGTCTTTTACCGACTGAGCTAGCACCTTCACCTTCACCAGTACCTGTCCTCCACTTTCTAAACCTAGCAGACGTTCTTCTACATTCCCTGCTGGAGTAGCACTCCTGGAAGAAAGGCTGTCGCTGTGGAATGGTTCAAATGGCTATGAGCACTATGGGACTTAACATCTGAGGTCATCAGTCCCCTAGACTTAGAATTACTTAAACCAAACTAACCTAAGGACATCACACAACACCCAGTCATCACGAGGCAGAGAAAATCCCTGACACCGCCGGGAATCGAACCCGGGAGCATAGTTGTGACATCCGCGTAATTGGCCAACGACGTGTTTTGTGTTGCTGGGAGATCATTAATGTAAAGGTTGACCAAGATGTGCCTCAGTATGCTTCCCTTGGATACCGTGTTGTGTCGATTTTTTGCCCTGCACATCAGTGTTGGAACATCTGTTCGTGGAATATGAGTGTATCAGACGTACGAGTTCGACGGGGAAACCAGCATCGTTTAGTTTGCGTATGAGGCCGTTGTCAGAGAAGGTCGAAAGCTTTTCCGATATGCAGGAACACAGCCCCTGTGCTTTGTTCGTGCTGTAACCATGTTTGTACGTTCAGCTACGCGGAGGAGTTGTTGTGTTGTTGAGTGGTGATTACTCAAGCCGAACTGCTCCGGCCTTAGGGTGTCTTTGGCGATGCAGTGCCTAGTGGTACGTTTTAGTATTACCCTCCCGACAATCTTGGCCGCCTCCCAAAAGTCAGGTAAGTGTTAATTTTGTAAAATGGCATTCGTTATGTGTGTAACATTTTCTGCGGCTCTATCCGTAACTCCTGGAGGAGACGGTTTTGAACGCCATCGGGACCTGGGGATTTCCTAGCACTGGAATGCTTGATAGGGCAAGTGATTTCGTTTGTGCTACTACTTCTGATATCGTTGCGCGTGGGCTGAGCTGCGAGTCGTGTAACTTGCTGGTCCGTTTCAACTGTGATTATTGGGTCTGAAGGAGCCAGATTCAACATGAAGGACGCTGCAAGTGTTGTTTCTATAAGCGTTGCCTTGTCCGTCGCGGAGTATACGGGGCCGTCTGGGCTTTTTAGGGTATGAATGTAATTTTTCTCCCTTGTAAAGTTTCTGGCTAGCTTCCACACGCCAGTACGAGTGGCATCTATCCCTGCGAGTTTCTGTCCTCATGGTTAGTTTCTAAATGTGTTTTCTCCCGTATTAGTCCCTGGAATCTGTTAACGTGCAGTTTATAGAACGGACGCCTGGTGTGCTGCCATTATCTCCTGAGCGGTTCCTCATTGAGATAAGACCCAGGATTTCCTGGGTCAGGGCCGTGGAGTGTTGTTATGGTGTTATATGTGGAATGGCGTCGAAATTTCCTGGCAGACTGAACCTGTTAATCGGAACGGGACAGCTGAGGGGGAAAATGGGGTCTACACACATCTGTCTTTCGGTACGGGCTGTGCAGCAGTTGTCAGAAAGGGCTAGACTTTCATGAGAGCTCAGAAACATTGGGAAACAAATTATTCCGTTATAAACAGTGAAAAAAGTGGCCTATTTGATACAATAGTCGCAATCCTATTATCAAACAATGGTACTGTGCAACATTCCGTTGCTGTAATTCTGCTTGTACATTCTTCGCGTATTTTTCCTAGTAAAAAATCTAGTACTCACCGATAGCCTTCCTCAAGAAAATCCAAAAGTACTTACTTCCAATATCAAAAATGACTTCGGGGAGGGGGTCTTTTCTTTAAGGTCTTAAAATTTTGTTTCATCCTCTTGCTGTCATAACTTTAGATCCAAAGAGTTCTAACATACACGGTGCCCAAAAGCACGGCTGTCATTTCAATAGATCATATCCTGTAAACTTTCAAAGACAGAGTATTTTGTCAGGTTATAATGCAGGCTTTTCGGTTAGCCGGCCGGTGTGGCCGAGCGGTTCTAGGCGCTTCAGCCTGGAACCGTGAGACCGCTACGGTCGCAGGTTCGAATCCTGCCTCGGGAATTGATGTGTGTGATGTCCTTAGGTTAGTTAGGTTTAAGTGGTTCCAAGTTCTAGGGCACTTAGGACCTCAGATGTTAAGTCCCATAGTGCTCAGAGCCATCGGAACCTTTTTTTTTCGGTTACGCCAGATTTTCAGTGTGTGTCCCACTTGTCGTTCACAGGACATCGAGGCGATATTATTGTTTAGCTCATGTACAGGTTTGTTAGCCGCTGCAAGCGGGTGATGCGCTTTGTTGGTGCTCCAGAATTTTCGAAATTGTGTCTGTCTTAAACTGACACTGCAGTCTTCATCTTTGGCACGCTAATGTAGAATGTATCACAAATTCAGTGAAGTAAAGTAAAAAATCCATGCAATTCGCACATTCATTTACGTATATCAGCAGAAAAATGCTCCTGTCGGAGCATAAAAAAACGAAAATGTTCCTCTTTAACACAATTTGACGTAAAAGTGGGGCACCAGCTGCCTCTATCCTCATTTGTGGTATTCGTGCTCTTTCAACACAGAACATTTTAAATCCCTTTACCTAGTCTCTCCTCGTTGTTAAGCCTTCATAATCAGCATCTCCATCTCACTGTTACTACCTATGTATGTCTCTTTCCCATTATCTCCTTTTTCTCCTATTGATTTACAGTATACCCACTGCGACTCTTTTCTCACTTACACTGTGTCCTCCTGTTTTTCTTTCCCACTACCACTGTTTTCACTACACCTCGGCAGCTCAAAAGTTCCAAGTGGTTCACAGACCCCCCCTTCCCACCCCTGTAAAGCCAACGAATGGTTTTCTCTCATCTGTATTTTTAATTTCCACTTTCTCCTCTTCATTTTGTTATGTTTCTATCTCTAGCTACCTCTATTTTTCTTTTGCTGCCACTGTCTCTCAATGACCGTCAATGACTTCTCTCTCCTTGGTTCCTACTGCTGAGATCTTCATCCATCTCTCTTTCTCTTTCACTGTCATTTTCTCTCTCCCACCATCACTGCCTCTGCTGTGTCGTCCGAAAAAGACAAAGCCAGGGCAAAAGTATCACACGCACAAAGACGTGAGCTGGTGCCAGTGCTATAGAGACTCACCACTTCCGTGAGTTCCACCAGCGCCACGGGAGGCGCTGAGGATGAAGATAACGACTTCGCCTCGGCCGATTTCCGGCCGAGTACAATCCGCCAATGAGCGGACGACAACGGGCAGAAGGCTACTTGGAAGACAGAAGACCAGCTCTCGCCCACTTAGTTGTAGATCGGCGTTCAGGGCTGACATAAAAAGGGAACGTCGTTTAGTGAACTCTTAGAAGTACATTCCATTTGCTATGTACCGTGAAGTTTACTTACGAATATTTGCACTTAACCATTGAGGGCCTTTTTTGCGTTATATTGCATGCAGTGTTGCAGACTTCATTATTCAGCAAGTCAGCTGTCAAGATAAGTAAACCTTTTGAACTCATTGTGTGACTTTGTTACTAATCTCTTGGAGCGTTGCAGAACCCTCGTTTTGCTATCCTGTTGCCTGACCCTGGGGCATAGCTGTGTAATAGTGGCAGGAAGAAATTGCGTTAGTTGTGTACTGCACCAGAAGCCGATTCACGAACTCGCAAACTCGGCCTATCGTAGCACCAGTGGTAGCTCTGCCTCGCAGCAGTAGCGACGAGGCCTTTACAAAGCTGGCGACGAGGCTTTACAAAAGTCTCCTCCCTCTTTCTCTCCCACTGGAACTGTCTCCTCTCTTTTCCATCATCACTGCCTCTCTGCTACTCCCTTTCAGCACGAAAAAGCGTGAATTTCTTCGCATGCCAAAATTTTTGGGAGTAAGGCGGAATGGATTGGAGCACCTGGTTTTCACTTTCGTACTAGTCTTATAAAGAGGTACATTTTTGCCTTTTTTGTGCACTGACAGGAGTATTTTTTCGCTGGTTCCCTTCTTTCCCCTGCTACAAGAGGGTGTGCTGCTTATACAAAACAAATTCTATAGCTCGGTAAAGTTTTTTTACAGTTTTTTTACATACTTCGACACATTTAAATACTCTGATACATATAAACAATAAAGAAGCAAGCTTAATATAAGGTTAAAACAAAATCGTTTGCCTTAAATTTCTTCTAAATACTTGCTCATCGAAACCCACTTCATCGACAACGCCCGACTTATTATTTGTCTCTTAAAAGAAAAAAATATATATATTGTTAGAAATATCTTACTGAAAGTGCATTCTTTACACTTTTACATAATTTCGCCTGTTATTTTAAGTTCTTTTCAGCTCGTTTTTAGTCATTGAAGTACGACTTCTGACATATTTGTGTAGGTGGGAAGTGCCAATTATGCAGAGACAACTCTTTATAAAGTTTTATTGATGAAAAAATGCTGACAAAGAACATATGGATTTATGGACAGCCCTGTAGGATTCATGATGTCATTTCCCTCCAGCACTATTTCAGACACTAGTCGTGTCCATGTCATGTCGTGTTGCGGCACTTCTGCGTGCTCGCGAGGGCTCTAAACGGTATTAGGCAGGTGTACCAGTATCTTTGGCTCTTTAGTGTAGTTTCATGACCTTAAAAGCCTAGTGATTACCCTATAATCCGTAGCATATGTTTACCATTTCAGTTAAAACTGCGTCTCAGACCGGATATTGTGTGCATATTTTACGAGTAACGCACTTTAACTTTGAATCTTTGGATTTCTATAACGGATAATGATGTCGTAAACAGTTTCAAGCTTCCCCGGGAGCATCATCTTACGGATATATGGTAACAGTTTCAACGATTTGCCGTGAATATTACTTACAGAAGTGGCCATCCCCACAACTGGCACTTTGTGTACCTAAAAATCGTGGTTCTTCGGGTTTTTCTAAGGACGCGCCCACGAATAAATAATACTTTTATAAGCCGCCTAAGGCTCACCCTAGACCACACCTAATGGAAAACACCAACCAATTTGTTCAATTTCTTGGACTTGAGGAAGTATGCAATGTTTAAATATTGACTCTATATTGTAGCATAGGTATAGTATACCTGTTTCCCCGACTGGTATACAAACGGCCGCATGGCCAAGGGCTATCCAAAACATTTGGGCTCTTATCTCCGTGACCATTAGAACCCTGAAAAATCTCATTTTCGGGAGTGGCCTTTTGGAGCATATTGGTACCGTGGAAGACATCTTCCGAATTCTCCTTCCTGTGAGACCAAGTGTGCTACATAGCTCCAGTTCGAAAATCTAAACACCAGAATTCTATTGTTAATGTCGTTTACGAGACAGACACCAAGAAGAAGTCAGGATGTTGCACCCATTCCCCTAACCAAGAGGTTCCAGGTGCTGTCTTCCATTGACCGAAACTGAGCCAATAAGACTCACTTCACCTGTTGGAAAATCTGCTGAATACCGTGTCAAGGGGAGGCAAATAGAAAAGGGTGGAGGTCTATTAAACGTTGGCAGTTCCAACACAAGGCGAATGATGGTATCCCTTTGGGAAATGGCAGCAAGGGGTAGGAAGGAACACCATATGCACCCAGTGTATATGCTTTGGGCCTCTTTCAACATGTTGAAGAGGCTATCCCAGCAACCTTTCATGGAACAGTAGTAAACTTCAGATTGTGGTGCTGGTTGAGACAAATGGTGTTTATCGTCTGCAATTCGATTTCATACTTGGATCTTCCAGCGACTTGCAAAGAAAGCTGAGAATACCAGCCCTGCGTATGAAGTTTCAAAGCAGCTCACAATCTACAACACTGTCCTCCGAACAGATCGTGGACACCTGGTTCGGAGTTGAGTTGAAGGCCTGCACTAGAGGCTGTGTAGATTCTATGACAAGCTAGACTATGACTTCCTGGACTTGCACTGTTGGGCTGAGACCTGTAGGGTCCCCTAAATGCGTCAGTTGTGCACTACCCACCAGAGGCTGCTACCCAGGCAGCTGACTGTGCGTGTGAGGGAGATGCGCACAAGGGTTGCTTAGATTAGACGGCTCTCCATCCAGTCCAGATAATGATGACTGTAGATCCAGACGTATTATTTTAAGATCCAAAGAAACGCCCCCTACAAAAATGAGTATTAAATTCTAGTGGTTAAATGCCAAAGCATTCACAAAAAAGTGCCAGGATTTGAAGCGTTCGTAAAAAGCAATAAAATTCACATAATACAGCCATAGACACCTGGTTAAAACACAAAGATGACAGTAGTGATATTTTTGTAGAAAATTAAAGCATGTCGAAAGGATAGCCTAATGAGAAATGGTTTTGGTTTATTTGTCGCAGTAGACAACAAACTCAAATCTACCGAGGTAGAAATTGAAGCTGCATGCATGATTGTTTGGACAAGACTCAGCAGCAAGGGTGGGCATAAAATTATAATTGGATAATTCTGTCCATCACCAGAGTCTCCTCCTGATGTAACCGATATTTTGGAGAGTATGAGTAAGTTCCTCAAACATACCATTATCATCGGAGGAGACTTCAATCATCCAACAATTATTTGCGATAATTACGTTTTTGTTAGTGGTGGGCGTAACAAAAAATTCTGTGAAACATTGTTAAATGCCTTCTCTGAAAAATACCTAGATGCCTCGGAACCCCACCCATGATGAAGTACATTAGACCTAATGGTAGCAAATCAGCTTGATGTTTTTGTAGATGCCCACATGGAAACTGGTATCCGTTGATACCAGTTTCCATGTGAACGTCTACAAAAACATCAAATTGATGAGGCACTTATAGCAAAAATGATTACCAAAGTATAAAGGGCAATTAAAAAAAGTAAAATGATTTATATGTGGAGTAAACTAGATAAAGAAGCAGCAGTGTCGTATCTCAATGAGGAACTTGAAACTTTTATTTCAGGACAGGAGCATGTACAGGCACTGTGGTTCAAGTTTAAAAGAATAGTTGACCATGCACTGAGTAGTTACGTACTCAGTAGAACAGTTCGTGATAGGAGGGACCCTCCATGGTACACAATCACTGTAAAGAAACTTCTAAAGAAAGAAAGACCTCTGCATAAGAGGTACCCGTAAATAAAGCAGAGAGTTGAACATAGATGATGTTCTATCAAACGCATTTGGCTGTGAAGTGAGCAACGTGTGAACCCTTCAGTTACTAACGTAGCAGAATATGGTCGAAAGATTTATCATAAAAACCAAAGAAATTCTGGTCGTGTATAAAGGGTGTTATAGCCACCAAAGCTAGTGTCCAGTCACTTATGGACGAGGCAGGAACTGAAACTAAGCGTAGCAAAGCAAAAAACAGAAATGCTTCACTCCGTTTTCAAATGTTACTTCACAAAGGAAAACCCAGGAATATTGCTCCAGTTTAATACTCCAAACTCTGAAAGCGTGAGTGAAATATATGTTAGTGGCGTTGAGAAGCTGCTGAAATCATTAAAGCTGGACAAAGCTCTGAAGCCTGAAAGAATCCCTGTTAGATTCTATACTTAATTTGCGGCTGAGTTGGCCCCTTTTTTAAATATAACCCGCCAACAGCTAGAAAAGCGCAAGTCACATCCATCTAAAAGTAAGGTAGCAGATACGATACACAAAACTACCCTCCAATATCCCTGCTGTCGATTTATTGTAGAATCTTAGAATATATTCTCGAACTAAATGAGGTATCTCGAACAGAATACCTCCTACATGGCAACCAACATGGATTACAAAAAGATAGATAATGTGAAAAGCAACTTGCGCATTTCTCATATGGCATACTGAAAACGACGCATGAGGCACTCGGGTGGATTCGCAAAAGCGTTTGACTCAGTGCTACATATCCATACGATCTTACGGGGGATCTAGAGAAAATTGTTAATGGATTGAGGAATTTTTGGTAGGGAGGATACAAGAAGCTAGTCATCGAGGGATGCAGAATTGTCTTCGGGTGTTCCCCAGGAAAGGGTGTTGTATATTAATGGCCTTGCTGACAATATTAATAGTAACCTCACACTTTTCGCAGACGATGCAGCTATTTATAATGAAGTACTGTCAGAAAGAAGCACCACAGATATTCGGTCAGATATCGATAAGATTTCAAAATAGTGCAGAGACCTGTAATTTGCTTTAAATGTTCAGAAATATAAAGTTGTGCATTTCAAAAAACGAGAAAAACGTAGTGTCCTACGACCATAACACGAGTATCAGTGAATCACATCTGGTATTGGTCAACTCATAAAACTACCTGGTGGTAACAAGTTGCAGGGATATGAAACAGATATGAAATGGGATGTGAAATAGTCTAGTTGTAGATAAATTAAGTGGCAGACAGCAGATCATTGGTAGAAAACTAACGAAATGCAAACAGTTTACAACGAAGACTCCATCTTACACATCCTTGAATAATGCTCAAATGAATGGCGTCCATTCTAACTAGCATTAGCAGGGGATAATGAACGGATCAAAGAACGACCATTCGAATGCTCGCAGGTTTGTTCGACCCAAGCGAAAGTATCACGAAAATGCTGAAAGAGCTGACACTTGATGACAGACGCAAAGTATCCCGTGGAAACCAACTCAGAAAGTCTCTAGATCCAACTTTACGCTACGAATGTAGGAATGTATTATAAGCCGTTACATATCGCTCCAATAGAAATTGCAAAGACAAGATTAGACGAATTACAACACTCCCAGAGGCATTTAAACACTCATTCTTCTTGTGATCCATTCGTGAAGGGATGGGAGATAAATCCAATAAATGATGCAATATGATGTGCCCATTGCTGTGTACATCAAAGTGGTTTGCAAGGTATAGATGTAGATGTAGATGTACAGGTCAGCATTGCAGCGTCAAGAGTTCTGTTTGTTTCATTGATTCGTGCACGAAGGGTATCAATATCATTGGCTTGTGTTCTGTACACGCGGTCCTTGAAGTAACTTGACAAAATTAAGTCTAGCGGCGTGACATCGGGAGAGTGCGGGTTCTGCCATAACCATCAACCTTTCAGGAAATGTGTCATTCAGTACGTCCTGTACCTGAAAACTTCAATTTGAAAAACATGTGCTGAAAGATGACAGAGGGCTGCAGCTCTTCGATCTGCCGTAATGAGAACTATTTGAGCATGTCCATCTCAACATTTCCCGTTATGATTTCCCCCGGAAAGAAAAATGGGGTTGTCACTCTATCATACATAAGACAGCATCATTTAAGCACTCCACTGGTTGGTAATAAGTGAGTTCTTTGTTTTCATTGTGTGCATAACGCAGTTTAAGCCCACCCTGTAAGGAAACTTGCTATTACTCACCAAGGGTTTAGACTTCGAAGAGTAGCTGTCATCAATATGCGTAAAATATTTCAATGAGTTAGGATAGGGACCTCTATCTGAGAATAGACAACAACTATTCCCTGTAATTGTATTTACTGGAATCACTTTTGACATGTTGGGTCATTGCAATGTACTATCATGCGCAAAAGTATCCAAACGGCCTGAATCATCATCCGCCTGATTTGCATGCAACCAACATAACGTAGCTGTCTAGCCGCTCCTCTAATCGCTTTGCGGTACAGTCTTTCGACTATACAAAATGGATACCACGAGAGACCACTAGACAACACTGTTCTTTAAGGCAATCAGTGCGATGTAGCATCACACCATGATACTGAAAAAACTAGAAAAACACGTAATAACAGATGAGTTAGTCCGTAACGCTTGGACAGGTTACAATGATTTTCAAAAGCGTTACCATCTCATTACTATCTGAAACAACTAACTATGGCACATAAACTATGTAGTAATACTTAAACAAAGTAAATGTTTGCATGAACAATATATTCTGAGAATATGTCTGGACTAAGAGAGGTCTATGACAGTTAGAAGTGTTTTTCCTAGGTATAAGGTTTCCACACCTGCTAAATGTCCCAGTGACGATTGGTTTTTGCATAAACTGGTCGTGAAAGCAACTAGTTAGAGAAAACGCGATAAGCAGCGGTAAACGCTCTATAGAAACCGCAATATTAATGGAGTATAATCAGTAATACCACTGTACTAATTATTCATAAAGAATTATTTGCCCATATGTTTAAACTATAAACGACATAGCCCGGGACTTGATCAAGGCAACGATCATCAGTGCTGACTAGCCGTAAAGAGACGTGAAACATAAAGGTTTTCACCAGTATTAGTTAACACATCTGAACTTGAAACGAAATTATTTCTACTACATCAAAACCATTATAGCCCTGTTAACTAATCACAAAAAACGTTTAATATACTCTCCTTCACAAGTTACCGAGTATGCATGTGCTGAAAATTGGAATGCTATGATTTTAAATGTTGTGACGGGATTTTATACCCAGCACGATATCGGATTGTTAACTAAGTAAAATCAGTTGTCAGAAATAGAATTTATTTACCAGCAGCGAGCTGTATCAATATGAAATGAGGGTAAAAACTGCTTGATCGCCAGTAGGGAGATGCTCGCATGTTTCACTAGAAACAACGGTACCTATCGTTATTGTTGACTATTCATGAACAGACATTAAATATGCAAATTATTTTTCGGTGGTAAGTCAGTGTGCACATGCTAGGGCGTAAAATGAAATTATGAATATGTTTGGGCTGGACCAGGATTTCAACCCAGATACGTTCCATTCCCAGAGATCCGAATTCGAATTCCAGTCGAGGACCAAAAATTGCAACGTCTCAACTAAAAATTAAATATGAACGCTGTGAACGAAAGAACCATTCCTAAATTAAATGAAATAAACTTTTTAGTGCTAGTTCACTGGCGACAGAGTTTGTGCCTTCGGCGGCTACCGCCTTTGTTATGCCACCATTTAAACAGGCTCTGACTCTGTTGGTAGTGAAGCGATATTGTGTTTCAAATGGTTCAAATGGCTCTGAGCACTATAGGACTTAACATCTGAGGTCATCAGTCCCCTAGAACTCAGAACTACTTATACCTGACTAACCTAACGACAACATGCCCGAGGAAGGATTCGAACCTGCGACCGTAGCAGTCGCGCGGTTCAAGACTGAAGCGCCTAGAACCGCTCGGCCACCTAGGCCGGCCGATATTGTGTTTAATGCGGCTTCTGAACCACTATGCGACCTAACATTATGAACTTTACGTTACCATAGGTGAATTAGATCTTTCCGTGAATGTTAAAAATGGACGCCATGAGTGAGAATCGAACGTATACCCCGCCATTATCAAACTACGATCAACCGAGCAGACCACTGCAACTCACAGTTGGCAATGTCCTGATTGTGTTGTTCTGTCCGACGATGCGCCTAGAAGTTGTGAAAAAATCATGTTCTCTCGATTAACTGGTTAATTACCTACTAGTTTCTAATGCAGGTATTATTCTAATCTCATGACTGCGTGATATAAGGACCTTTCTAGTCTTCATAGCTCCGAGTTGATACCAATATGAAATTTTTTCTATGGCAACTAATGTTTTAGTTCGCGAAATACAACTACAGTGTGTGAGGTTACCAGATAATTCGATGATTATTGTCATGATTGCTATTATTATCTTCATTATGCTGCTACTACACATGTGATTGAAGGAAAGGTATATGCTCTTTGATCGTTTTTAGAACCATCTGCCAAAATATAGTAATTATGGAGTTCCTTCCATGTACAGGGAATACTTTTCGATTTAATGTCGGAAATCTCCAATTCTTCGTTAATCACATTAAAATTAAATTAATTGCTTGAAGCCTTTATTTGAGAGCAGAAATCGTGTTGCTTTTCTTTATTTATTAGCGCTTACCAACGTTGCTTGTAAAATGCGAAATCTGGAGGTAAAACACTATTCAAAATGCAGGGATATTAATGTCTGCCGTTAAATGTCAAGTGTATGCTTTACAGATGACTTGGTCACACTGTTGTGAATCACAAGGGAGTTACATTGCTGCTGATTAATATCTACCTCATTTTTGTGTCGTGTTTAATAAACTACCGAAAAAACCATATGCAGTACGTAATATAGTAAAAAAATTAATTACAACTTATGATAACGGTACAAAAAAGTCTGCCTTCTTAAGGCAAAATACCCCAAATCAATATGAATTAGTAAGAGAAAGTTAAAAAATCATTCAGTGCAACACTGAAGTCAATATTATTTACAGAAGCAGAAAAAAAAGGATTAACATGTATGCAATTCTGCAAATGTTGTGTCTATACATCCACGGACTATAGAATAGATGTAGCGATATAATGGCAGAGATGTTTTCATTTGATGTCTTTACTGATCGTTGATCTGCCATCGAGATTCTATTTTACAGATAAGGAAGAAGTATTGTCGCCACGAGTATTTGAACCGACAGCAAGCTCAGTTTGCAATTTCATGTCCAAACACTTTACCCCTACGCTAGCAGCCATCTGCAACAAATCTTGCCTCCTTGTCGCCTCAATCGTAGATTCGTCAGCTGAACAGCGACGTAAATAGCGAAACCAGCTGCAGTTTCTGTTGAAACGAGCTTCCTGGAATCAAAATTATTCATTTGATACCTTCTATATCAGGATTATAATGAGAATGATAAGATATTAGTGACTGAATTTAGAAGGAAACTTTTGCACTACTCCAGGAAGTAATTCGAAGGCCACATTGCTGCTGAATGTATGCTGCAATGTTGCCTATTCTCCATTGGACCGGTGACAGGCAGAAGACGCCGGCTAACGTGAAAAGTCTCGTCAGCTTGTAACCATAGGACGATCTACCGCAACACAGACATGGTAGGGCCAGCGTTAGCTCTAGCGCCGATTGCTACCACTTTGACGGGGACCTGAATTAACAAACGTAAAGGCCAATTAACTAACGACTGCAACTTGAACATCGGGTATAAATATCGGGGGAATTATTTACGGGGCCATCCTTTTAAGTAGCTGTCGTTGGAATTTTTGTTATTATATCTTATAAGAACTGCAAACTAGAAAAAATTATTCTCCGGGAGCGATTAGGTTCTGTAGTATCACCTGACTCTGTTAACAGAATGAGAAAATAATATTCTTTTTGCTATTAAATGCTTGCAAATAATTTTTATTACGTAGGATTTCTTTGACACTACTGCTGACACATAATAACACAGTTGAAACCACAACATGACACTGATTACGAAACGCGAACATCAACAAGGACATTTCATAAACTGCGAATATCACATTATTTCACAATCCGTGTTACGGTGTGTAATAGAGGGCACTTTCTACACACTATCATTTCTCCAATTGTTTGCTCCAGGTCCGAATGTTTCGTGGGAAGGACGATTGCTGGTATTAAACAGTAGACCATACCGCCGTGGAAGCTGCCTCCTTCGCAGCGTCTTCATCTGGAATTGAATGAGCAACTCTCTGACGCTTTCGTGCTTACTAAATAATCCAGTAACTAAAGGATTACTTGGATCTTCTCTATTTTGCTATCCTTCCTAGTACGGATCTCAGAATGATGAGCAGTATTTAAGTATTGGTCAAACGATTGTAAGAAGTCAAGTTTGTAAGAAGTCAAGGAACATGGCATCTACCTGGTCACCTGTGTCTACTGTTTTCTGGAATCTCGTGGGTGAACAGAATGTTCTGAGTTGCACACGATCCTTGTTTACGGAAATCGTGTTGATTCTTACAGAGTAGATTTTGAAACTCCGTAACTTGTATAATGTGCTAGCATGAAACATATTACGAAGTTCTACGACCGACCGACGTCAGAAATGTAGACCTATAGTTTTGTGCATCTTTCCGACGACCCTTCCTGAAAATGAGAATAACCTGTGCTTTTTTCCAATCATTAGGATGGCTAGTCAGGACATCTACGGTAAAATGATGTTAGGAAAAGAGCAAGTTCTTTCGCATACTTTGTGTATAAACCAGTTGGTATACTTCCAAGTGCAGTGCCCATTCATCTCATGAGTGATTTCTGTACCTTTACTATTCCGTGGTCACGTAGTTCTATATCTATTTTGTCCTTCATGCCGGCCGCGGTGGCCGTACGGTTCTAGGCGCTTCAGTCCGGAACCGCACGACCGCTACGGTCGCAGGTTCGAATCCTGCCTCGGGCATGGATGTGTGTGATGTCCTTAGGTTAGTTAGGTTTAATTAGTTCTAAGTTCTAGGGGACTGATGACCTCAGATGTTAAGTCCCATAGTGCTTAGAGCCATTTGAACATTTGTCCTTCATGCGACGACTTATAGGGTGGACGATGTTACAGAAGTAACTAAAGTCCATATTTAGTATGCACTATACTCAGAAAAATGAAATACAACTTATCACGATAGAGGTACAAAAAACGTCTGTCTGACTAATTCAAAGTACCCCAAGTCGTCAAGGATTATCAACAGATTATGTAAATTCGGCCGCGAAATGCTCTTTGTCTACGTTCAATCCACAGTCATACAGAAGCGTCACAGAACTATCACAAAAGTTTGGAATTTAGCAGTGTGTGCATATACATAAAGTAATGAAGTACAACTAAAAGAATAAATCAGAAAATTGTTGATTTGTAATGATATGGCACGGAAAAATTAAATTTCTTTACCATTTGTTATCCATTTGCCTGTCGTTCCATCTGCTAAGACCTCTTGTTTTCAAGACATATAAAGATATGAAGTACAAATTTGTGCCACGTGCTAAGGCCTGGCCGGCTGGAGTGGCCGTGCGATTCTAGGCGCTACAGTCTGGAGCCGAGCGACCGCTACGGTCGCAGGTTCGAATCCTGCCTCGGGCATGGATGTGTGTGAAGTCCTTAGGTTAGTTAGGTTTAATTAGTCCTAAGTTCTAGGCGACTGATGACCTCAGAAGTTAAGTCACACAGTGCTCAGAGCCATTTTGATAAGGTCTACGGTCCCGTGGCTGTCTAAATAAATTTAAGCTCCTAAGTTACTTCTCTCGGAAGATAGAGCATGGTACGTCAAACGTTCCGATACTCGCAAACGTAATTCATAAAAGCTACAGACGAATATTGGTCGGAAGTATTGGACCTGCTGGTTTAGCGGAAAAGTGCGAAGTTGCAATTAGAAAAGGGTCAGGATCGAATCTCGTTTATACTATGGATCTTTCAGACTTCATTTTAACCTAGTGTTCACCTTTCAATGATGTAACGAATGGCCAGAAGCATCGCGTGTTTCGGTTTACCCATTTAAGTGTACTTGAGTTCTCCCCGCTTGGATGACTGGTGTAGTTTAGGGACACACAAGTTCCAAAATGGTTCAAATGGCTCTGAGCACTATGGGACATAACATCTGAGGTCATCAGTCCCCTAGAACTTAGAACTACTTAAACCTAACTAACCTAAAGACATCACACACATCCATGCCCGAGGCAGGATTCGAACCTGCGACTGTAGCAGACGCGCCTAGAACCGCTTGACCACCGCGGCCGGCGACACACAAGTCACCGAAGTGGTACAATACAATAGAATACAAAAACTTGCAGCAGGGCATTAAGCAAAAGGAATTAATGTTATCTAAGTAAGTAATTGTATTTGTACAGAACTCACATAGTGTCATCCTTGCACTTTTCTGATTATTCGCTTTCGGTATTGTGTTCAGTATTAAATAAAAATAATCTCTCTTTTACGCGCCCGTCGGTACTGGAGTCCTGGCTGCACAAATAACTCAAAGTAATATGCCTTCTCATTGACGTCAAACAAAATTAATCCTTACACTTTGATGGCGTCATCGGATTTCACGTCATTTGCCATGTGAAAAATATATTGTTCCCATAGTCGTCTTGAACTTCTTGATCAATGACCACAAAATAATTTAAAATCAATAGTCCTTTAAATGGCTGAAAAAGAGTGAAATAGAATAATTGAGATATGTGTAAATTATGGTCTTCTTTCAATTAAATGTCTTAGCTGGTGATGATCAGTCGTTTTCGATTTAGTTATATTACACCTTCAATTGAAAAAAAGTTTAAGGCAGACACATTTTCCTTTTGTTCATAGTAACGTAAATGCTCAATAAGAGTAATCCAACGGTAAACAAAACGTTCTTTTATCATAAAGTTTCCTCCCTAATGACACAATGGATTCAGTATCGTGTCCAGTTTCCATCCTCGTCTACAACAGCATTTAGCCGCCGGGGAACAGAGGCAACAAGTTTCCGGATGAATCTGTTATTCTGTGACAGCTCTTCGCATGAATCATGAACTGCTTCGGACAGTGATGCCTTGGTTGTTGGTGTAGGTCTTCTACATCTGATAATTTTCTCCCTCTCTGCCCATACGTGTTCTACAGGTTTCAGGTCAGCAGCCTTTGGAGGCCAGTCCAGGAGATCGATGTCTCCATTCATTTGAAACCATTGTTTTACACAATTCGCTGTATGGACTGGGGAACGGTCATGTTGGAATATTATACTGCCTCCCGAAAACATCTGACGAACAGAAGGAAGCATTATGTTCTCCAGTATTTGGCAGTAGTAATGACTAGCAAGCGAGCGGTCCAGTTCCCACAAAACGCCACAACCATCTGCTGATATCCATCCTCAAACTGTGACAGACGTTCGTCCACACCTTTGCCTCTGATGTACATAGTTTCCGTCACATCTTGCTCCACATGGACGATATACAAGGACAGAACTATTTGGCGCAGTATAAAACACCTTCTCGTCCGTAAATATAACTTGCTCCCAATATGAAAGTGACTTATTCCTGTACTCCAGAGCGAAGTTTAACCTGGCAGCCCTATGTTGCTCTTTCAACATTTCCATAACCGCGGATTTTCGTCCATACTTTTCCCTTCTCGTTGAGACGTCGTCGTGTGGTCGACCTGCTCACGCTTAGCTGAAGGAGGTTCCTTATTTATGTGCTTGTCCTGAGTGGGTCGTCATCACTGCATTGGAATATACTATTGTCTTGATACTCCGTGGACCCCCAGGGCGACGGCGGCGGTTGACGTGGCCTTCATCTGCCATCCTCTTTAACAAGTGATGAATCGTATATTTGCTGTATCCTAGGGCACGGGAAGTGGCGCTGATACAGTATCCATCTTTATAAAGCGCAAGAATGCGACCCTTATCGAATTCCTTGAGCTGAGATATTGCAGGTAAGAACTTACTGACAAGGAAAGAGGAAACGAAGCGCCATACAAGCGGGACAGCACTTTCCTCGCCTCAGAAGTCACATTCATTCCCGTCTACATGCTACGAAATATATTTCATAAAGAAGTTCCTCTTAAGTATTATTTTGAGTATCGTGGCAATTATTTTGTCTCTAATCTTCATACAAAATAATAATGAAATCATTTTCAGATATTTAAAGCATGTAGTGATTCAGGTCATGGTGCTCTCGCTAAAGCACGCCACACACGTCTGTAACAACACATTCAGCCAGTGGCGAGTTAGCGTAGTGGCTAAAGCACTCGGTTTGAAATCTATTAGAATGAGGTACGAATCCTGCCATTACAATTATTATTTAATTTGATGTAAAGAACGAGTTATTAGTTTAGATGGATAATGCTACTTCTATCGTTTACATCATTTTTAGTATTGTGTGTATACACCTTCGAATGCTCTGTGGAGGAAATCAAGAACATTTAATCTCCAGTGGCTTCCGTATTATAAATACACCTCAGTTTAAAGATGAACTCAGCCTTCAGTATATAATACTTCTGTGTTTCTAGCAGTACCATACCTACAGGTGCTAAACTCTGCTTCAACTAATGATTTCTACAGCTATACGAACATAACTTGTGATGCATCTTAGGATAAGTACTTACGCAGTGCCGTTAGACGAAGAGATATACCTGTCCCAGACTTTGGGGACTTCGATTTAAAACTCATCCTACCTCGGCCGGCCGGTGTGGCCGTGCGGTTCTAGGCGCTTCAGTCTGGAACCGCGTGACCGCTACGTTCGCAGGTTCGAATCCTGCCTCGAGCATGGATGTGTGTGATGTCCTTAGGTTTAAGTAGTTCTAAGTTCTAGGGGACTGATGACCACAGATGTTAAGTCCCATAGTGCTCAGAGCCATTTGAACCATTTGATTTTCTTCCTGCCTCGACAACGAGCATTTCTTTTTTGGGAAATCAGAGAACGTTGTTGCTTAAGACGTTTTAAGAGGAAACTAAAGTGCTTCACCTACAACAACATCAAAATAGCGGGTTGTGGATCTATTACAGGCCACTTTTTGTCACATTTCGCTGGTAGGAAGGCAAAGAGCTGATCAATAAGAAATCTCCCAGCAGGAATGGAGGAACGAAATTAAACCTCTCGTGTTGGGAGGTTATGTGATTTTATTTCAGTGATTACAGAATCAAGTGAAAACAACAATGCAGTTGGCATCACGAGCAAACTGCTGGTGTATAATGTTGCACTACCTGAACCGGAATTGATGCAGAGCCTTAAATTCTTAAGTCCTGCAATCGGTACGTATCCATTGCACATGAAATTACTGTTACGGTATAGTTGTGGATCCTAATTCGATAATTGCGTGGTGTGGGTTAGATTCTCACGTAGGTAGGGAGAGTAGTGTTTAACGTCCCGTTGACAACGAGGCCATTAGAGACGGAGCGCAAGCTCGGGTGAGGGAAGGATGTGGAAGGAAATCGGCCGTGCCCTTTCAAAGGAACCATCCAGGTATTTGCCTGAAGCGATTTAGGGAAATCACGGAAAACCTAAATCAGGATGGCCGGAGACGGGATTGAACCGTCGTCCTCCCGAATGCGAGTCCAGTGTGCTAACCACTGCGCCACCTCGCTCGGTGATTCTCACGTAGGTCGTTTATTTTTAACACTCACTAACGGATCTGGTGCATCTCTGGTAACGTCAAGTGAAGAATATTATGTCACACCATAGTTCAGAATCCGCATAAACACCATATCCCTTCGCCAGCAACAGGGTCAGAGCCTCTTCAAATTGCGCCACAAGAAAGGTGGTAGTTGCAGAAGACACAAATACTGTTCGGGTAAACATACACTAAATTTTTTTTCATTTAGTAACCCAATGGGCATTACGTTCACAGGGCTCATATTTAATGTAAATTTGAGACGTAGAAAATTTTGGTGCTGGAGTGGAGTTCGAATTCGGTTCTCTATGAATGGAACGTATCTTGGTTGGAATCCTGGTCCAGTACAAAAATATTTATAATTTCCTTGTAAACCATAGTGTGTGTACACCGAAGTATCAGCGAAAAATAATTTTCATTTTTAACGTCCTTTCACGAATTGTCAACAATAACGATAGCTACCATTATTTCTAGTCAAATATGTGAGCATCTTACTACTGGTGAGCAATCAGTTAATAGTTTATATCTGTTTATGGATGGATAAGGGCGACAATGGGTGCCGGGTTCGTTTCCCGGGCAGAAAATGAGTATCTTTATTACATATTGATAAATCTCGCTGCTGGTGAATTCGATATTTAACATTTGATTTTACTTAGTTACCCATCCGATAACGTGCTGCGTACAAAACCCTGTCACAAAATTTTACATCACACCTTTGCAATTTTCAACACGTGCTCACGTGGTTACTTGTGAAGGAAAGTATATTGAAAGACGTCTTTCGTAGTTAGTTAACAGGGAGATAAGGGTCTTTATTTAGCACAAAAAATTTCGTCATTTAGTTTCAAGTTCATGTGTGCTAACTGATACCTTACAAATCAATCATGTGACAAATACTTGAAAGCTACTCTTCATTCTAAAAGCCAATGAAGAGCAACACCGTTAGTTACACGGTTATTTAGTAAGCACGAAAGCTTCAGAGAGATGCTTAGTAACTTTTAGTTGTAGACGTTGCAACAGAGAGATCCCACATGGCGGTATCCATAGCTGTTTAATACCGAGAGCTTACGACACATGACTTCTCAGCTAATATATGGATTCTTCCTACTTACATCACGCGGAAAGACCATGGGGATAAAATTATAGAGATGCTCGCGCACACAGAGGTTTACTAGCAATCGTTCTTCCTACGAAAAATTCGCGCCTGGAGTAATCAAATGGGGAAATGATAGTGGTAAGTATAAGGCCCTGTATCACACATCTTAGTGTGGCTTGTGAAATATAGATGTAGATGAAATAATGTGATATTCGCAGTTTATGAAATGTCTTTGTTGATGTTCGCGTTTTGTAATCAGTGACATGTTGTGGTTTCATCTATGTTGTTATGTGTCAGCAGTAGTGCCAAAGAAATCCTACGTAATAAAAATTATTTGCAAGCATTTAATAGCAAAAAGAATATTATTTTCTCATTCTGTTAACACAGTCAGGTGATACTACAGAACCTAATCGCTCCTGGAGAATAATTTTTTCCAGTTTGCAGTTCTTATAAGATATAATAACAAAAATTCCAACGACAGCTACTTAAAAGGAGGGCCCCGTAAATAATTCCCCCGATATTTATACCTGATGTTCAAGTTGCAGTCGTTAGCTAATTGGCCTTTACGTTTGTTAATTCAGGTCCCCGTCAAAGTGGTAGCAACTGGCTCTAGAGCCAACGCTGGCCCTACCACGTCTGTGTTGCGCTAGATAGTCCTATGGTTACAAGCTGAAGAGACTTTTCGCGTTAGCCGGCGTCTTCTGCCTGTCCCAGTCTAATGGAGAATTGGAAACGTTGCAGCATACATTCAGCAGCAATGTGGCCTTCGAATTACTTCCTGGAGTGGTGCAAAAGTTTCCTTCTAAATTCAGTCACTAATATCATTCTCATTATAATCCTGATATAGAAAGTATCAAATGAATAATTTTGATTCCAGGAAGCTCGTTTCAACAGAAACTGCAGCTGGTTTCGCTATTTACGTCGCTGTTTAGCTGACGAATCTACGATTGAGGCGACAAGGAGGCAAGATTTGTAGCAGATGACTGCTAGCGTAGGGGTAACGTGTTTGGACATGAAATTGCAAACTGAGCTTGCTGTCGGTTCAAATACTGGTGGTGACAATACTTCTTCCTTATCTGTAAAATAGAATCTCGAAGGCAGATCAACAATCAGTAAAGACATCAACTGAAAACATCTCTGCCATTATGTCCCTACCTGTATGAGAGTCCGTGGATGTATAGACACAACATTTGCAGAATTGCATACATTTAATCCTTTTTTTTCTGCTTCTGTAAATAATATTGACTTCAGTGTTGCACTGAATGATTTTTTAACTTTCTCTTGCTAATTCATATTGATTTGGGGTATTTTGCCTTAAGAAGGTAGACTTTTTTGTACCGTTAGCATAAGTTGTAATTAATTTTTTTCCTATATTACATACTGCATATTGTTTTTCGGTAGTTCATTAAACACGACACAAAAAATGAGGAAGATATTAATAAGCAGCAATGTAACTCCCTTGTGATTCACAACAGTGTGACCAAGTCATCTGTAAAACATACACTTGACATTTAACGGCAGACATTAACATCCCTGCATTTTGAATAGTGTTTTACCTCCAGATTTCGCATTTTACAAGCATCGTTGCTAAGCACAAATAAATAAAGAAAAGCTACACGATTTCTGCTCTCAAATAAAGGCTTCAAGCAATTAATTTAATTTTAATGTGATTAACGAAGAATTGGAGATTTCCGACATTAAATCGAAAAATATTCCCTATACATGGAAGGAACTCCATAATTACTATATTTTGGCAGATGGTTCTACAAACGATCAAAGAGCATATACCTTTCCTTCAATCACATGTGTAATAGCAGCATAATGAAGATAATAATAGCAATCATGACAGTAATCATCGAATTATCTGGTAACCTCACGCACTGTAGTTGTATTTCGCGAACTAAAACATTAGTTGCTATAGAAAAAATTTCTTATTGCCATCAACTCGGAGCTATGAAGACTAGAAAGGTCCTTATATCACGCAGTCATGAGATTAGAATAATACCTGCATTAGAAACTAGTAGGTAACTAACCAGTTAATCGAGAGAGCAGGATTTTTTCACAGCTTCTGTCGTCGGACAGAACAACACAATCAGGACATTGCCAACTGTGAGTTGCAGTGGTCTGCTTGGTTGATCGTAGTTTGATAATGGCGGGGTATAGGTTCGGTCTCACTCATGGCGTCCATTTTTAACTTTCACGAAAAGATCTAATTCACCTATGGTAACGTCAAGTTCAGAATCTTAGGTCGCACAGTGGTTCAGAATCCGCATTCAACACAATATCCCTTCACTACCAACAGCGTCAGAGCCTGTTTAAATGGCGCCATAACAAAGACGGCAGCCATCGAAGGCACAAACTCTGTCGCCAGTAAACTAGAACTAAAAAGTTTATTTCATTTAATTTAGGAATGGTTCTTTCGTTCGCAGCGTTCATATTTAATTTTTAGTTGAGACGTTGCAATTTTTGGTCCTCGACTGGAATTCGAATTCGGATCTCTGGGAATGGAACGTATCTGGGTTGAAATCCTGGTCCATCCCAAACATAGTCATAATTTCATTTTACGCCCTAGCATGTGCACACTGACCTACCACCGAAAAATAATTTGCATATTTAATGTCTGTTCATGAATAGTCAACAATAACGATAGGTACCGTTATTTCTAGTGAAACATGTGAGCATCTCACTACTGGCGATCAAGCAGTTTATACTTAACGTCTATTTATGGATGGGAGACTGCGTCAGAACGCGCCGGGTTCGATTCCCTGGTAAGCAAAACAAATTTTACCCTCATTTCATATTGATACAGCTCGCTGCTGGTAAATAAATTCTATTTCTGATTTCTGATTTTACTTAGTTAACAATTCGATAACGTGCTGGGTATAAAATCCCGTCACAACATTTTAAATCATAGCATTCCAATTTTCAGCACATGCATACACGGTTACTTGTGAAGGAGAGTATATTAAACGTCTTTTGTGGTTAGTTAACAGGGTAATAATGGTTTTGATATAGTAGAAATAATTTCGTCATTTCGTTTCAAATTCAGGTGTGTTAGCTAATACTGGTGAAAACCTTTATATTTCACCTCTCTTGATGATCGTTGCCTTGATCAAGTCCCGGGCAGGTGCGAAAGTGTATTTTAGTTAGTAGTGGCTACGTCTGCTGGGTTTATGTACAGATCCTGAACAAAAACTTTCGTCATGTCATTTATAGTTCAAACATGTGGGCAAATAATTCTTCATGAATAAATAGTACAGTGACGTTACTGATTATACTCCATTAATAATGGGGTTTCTATAGAGCGTTTACCGCTGTTCATCGCGTTTTCTCTAACTAGTTCATTTCACGACCAGTTTATGCAAAAACCAATCGTCACTGGGACATTTAGCAGGTGTGGGAAAACCTTATACAGAGGAAAAACACTTCGAACTGTCATAGACCTCTCTTAGTCCAGACATTGTCTCAGAATGATACTAAAATGTAGACTTTCACGGCCGGAAATATCATGTCCATTATAATTATCCGGGCTGTTATGCCGTGGTCGGTTGATGAATTTTGTCTCAATTCCCAACGTTTCGTCTCCGACTGCGGGAGACCTCTTTAAGGGGGTCCGTAGGTCGATGGAAGGTCCAACACACCCACTGGCTCGCTACAGTCAGTATCGAGCCAGTGGGTGTGTTGGACCTTCCATCGACCTACGAACCCCCTTGAAGATGTCTCCCGCAGTCGGAGACGAAACGTTGGGAATTGAGACAAAATTCATCAACCGACCACGGCATAACAGCCCGGATAATTATAATGGACATGATTGTCTCAGAATATCTTGTTATGCAAACATTTACTTTGTTTAAGGATTGCTACATAGTTTATGTGCCATAGTTAGTTGTTTCAGATGGTAATGAGATGGTAACGCTTTTGAAAATCATTGTAACCTGTTCAAGCGTTAGGAACTAACTCATCTCTAATTACGTGTTTTTCTAGTTTTTGCAGTTATCATGGTGTGATGTTACCCCACATTGATTGCCTTAAAGAACAGTGTTGTCTAGTGGTCTCTCGTGGTATCCATTTTGTATAGTCCAAAGACTTTACCGCAAAGCGATTAGAGGACCGGCTAGACAGCTACGTTATTTTGGTTGCATGCTAATTAGCCGGATCAGAATTCAGGTCGTTTGGATACTTTTGCGCATGATAGTACAGAAGCAATCTCAGGCGTCGCCTGCTGTGACAGGGGGATCCCGGTATTAAATTTCTCAAATAACAGAAAATAAAAAAGATCAATAATACCACAAAATTAAAGATAGTTAATTATTTTAAGTGAGAGATATACTCTCTGGTGGAAACTTTCTTAGTGTCTAGGTGGACAACGTTACTGGCTGTAACAAATTTTATTCTTTCTCCACAAATGTTAACCAAACGTAGCAACCGAGCGCACGAAGAAAAATACGTTAATTTCGGGAAATAGTACAAGGGGGACAGGTCTTCCTTCTTTGAGCTTCATATCACTGGAGTAAAAATTGGCTTACATTTAATGGCGTGTTGCGTTCTGTACCTTGTGTTTCACAGCGTCGTCGGCTTGGCTGCTGCCGTGTGTCGTCAGGTCTGTAAATCTATCAAAATCCTATACTAAACCTGGCTGATTCTATACCAGCAAACTTGCCCTATGTTTTCGTGAAGCGAAAAACGTTAACTTCAACCTAGTCTACTTTTAATGGCTAGGCACAAGCGCAAGGCTGGCTTTCCGTGTGTTACTCTGCCCTCGCACTTCTCACAAGAATTTTACTGTATTGACTCTCTTCGTTTTCAGCTCAGGAGATTTACGAAAAGAATAGAGCCAGCTCTTAACTGAATTTTGGAGCCGGTTAAAGAAAGTGTTCACACCAATATATCTTATTTCCCTGTCATCACGTCAGAGGGAAATGCCCTCCGACCACACTCGACTGCTTCTCAAAGGAAAGTGCCTGTTGCTATGGGCAGTTGCACATCTCCTCAGCCTAGTTTCCCTTCCCTCTACAGTGGGGTTGGACACTGACTGGAACAGCCAATGGCAGTTTCTCTTTCATTTCTAGTAGCCATGGCTGCCCAATCAGCAAATGGCTTAATAAGTACAGTGTCATATAATTGGTTGGTTTTCAAGTGAACAGCCAGGTCTGTTACCCTCCTTACTAACACTCCATCATCCACCAGAGTGGTAAGTTACGTCCTCACAGGCAGCTCACGTGATATACTGTTCTTCCCCCAGTTGTCTGCCGTGCTCGTCACCTGCACTTGACATTGACTAGGCTGCGACTCTGCAGGCCATTGTGACACAGCGTGGCTAACTAAAACTGCCTTCTCCTCCCGTGATGCTTCCACCCTGTTTCTATCTGACTAAAACATGCAAATTTACGTAAGGGTGTTACTATCGTCACTTTCGATGCCACGTATATTAAATCTCAAACAAGCGAAACATATACACAAAAACCCATCCAAAGTTGCAAAACTAGTGTCTTGCAACTCTATAAACGATACGTAAAACGGAGGCACCCGACATGTAAGGTGTCCAAAATCCCGACGCCTTACAATCAAACAATAAGTTTCGAGTTATCACGGATCTCTTCACATGTGTTGTGTGGTCTTCCGGAACCCCAAATTCTAATGTGGCAATTCAGAAGTCCAGAAATACGGAACGTTGCTTCATCTGGATACACACTCTTTTCAAGTAATCATTGTTCGCAGCCATAGAGACCAAAACGGAGCACGCGAATGCATGCCACAGAGGACTATCGCTTCGATGCAGTACTTGGACCATTTGGACTTTGTACGAAAAAAAAAGCCGTAACCGTTTATGTAACGCTTTATGGACAGCTGGTCGCGCTTCCTGCAATTCACATAGTGAATGATGACGTAACTTTTAAGGGCTGCACTGAAATGCTGCATGCATTCTACCAACACGTGCTTGAGACACAGAAAACGTCCGTTTAGAGGAAGGTCTTTGACACTGCCTGCATCTTTAAAGTTTTTGAACCACCTCATCATGCTTGTTTTAGCCGGTGATGCTCTCCCATACTGGGGTCGTAAATTCCCCAGTACCGTTGCCGCAGATTTCGATTATACCAGATGTCACATTGCGTCTTCTCCTAATCTGCCGCCATTTCATTCTGTCAAAGTGAAATCTACAATAAATAACCGTCAAATTACGATTTTTTGAAATCTAACGGGACGTCATGGACACCCTGTGTTAGAAAAACGTGTGGTAATTACTAATTGACAGGTACTTTGGCAGGTTATGGAACTTAAACTCTCTGCCTCATGATGACTGGGTGTTGAGTGATGTCCTTAGGTTAGTTAGGTTCAAGTAGTTCTAAGTTCTAGGGGACTGATGACCATAGAAGTTAAGTCCCATAGTGCTCAGAGCCATTTGAACCATTTTTTTTTAAATTTCAGACGACACGTACACAAACGAAGAAACATTAGTATCCTTCGTGTCCGAATATGCACAGAAGACGTAGTCACGGTCACACCTGTGGAAAATACCGAACTCACTCTCTAAATTAATTGGCATGGATGATACCAGCCAATTGTTGTGCGCAGCAGAGATATAATGGTAAATGTCTGTTTTCTTGTAGCAACATGGTAGTCCCCTGAGTGATCATTTTTAACAATACTGAAGATTTTTGGGTCCCTCTTTCTCGAACGTAAACCAAATGATGTTGCCGCTCTATCTCTGACTACACAGTACCTTGGGTAACGCGACGAAAGGAAGATTAGAGACACCATTCAGATCTGAGAACGCCAACCACCAAGCTCCACCAAGGCTGCTGTAGTCTCTCACCGTCCCCGTAGTCAACAATTACCAGCTAACTGTTCCAATGGGCGCGCTGGCTGCTATAGTAAATGTTGTAGACTGGCAAGAGCGCCAATCCACTGTGACGGATAGCCGAAAGGCACGCGTTTAAGCTCACGCAGGCTGGCGTGAGGTCTGGAACAGGACACGGAAATGAACTAGCAAAAACAGGACGTAGCTGTGGGATACTTAACTGCTGTACAACTGGGGCGAGTGCTAGGAAGTCTCTCTAGACCTGCCGTGTGGCGGCGCTCGGTCTGACAGTGGCGACACGCGGGTCCGACGTATACTAACGGACCGCGGCCGATTTAAAGGCTACCACCTAGCAAGTGTGGTGTCTGGCGGTGACACCACAGTAAACACGTCACTGTAGGGAAGAGGCAGCACTGGCCGGATCTAAGGGCGACCGGGATCGATCGCACTTTGCGGCAGCAGCGTGTAATACATTGCAAACAGAAAATATGGTACTTCAACTTCTTACGCCATTACTCTGTCACTCATTCGACACACGAGGTACCGAAGCGTCTCTTTCATATAATAAATGGTTGAATAGTGGCATAGTGGTATATCATTTTGAGTTGCCATAGACAGTCTGGTGGAGGCTTCCGGAGACATCAGCTGAAACGATGTTTTCCATTCAACACCATGATATAAATCACACAGTACAAATAATGGTTATGCCAGAGAGAGCGGATCGTTTGTTATGGAAAATACGGAGCGCTCTAATCACATAGAATGAAAACGTTTTCGTGGCACTGAAACTAGCTCAATAAAATATCCAGAAGGTAGTTTGGAGTGATACTGACCTCTGCAGTAATATACAGGACGTTTAAAAAACTGTCACAAATTCCCATAGCACATAGTATCGAACAAAACTAGACGAAAAGTTTCTAGACTGCTGAGTCGAAACATCATGACCACTTGCTTAATAGCTTGTTTGTTCTCCTTTGGAACGACATACATCACGATTCTGCGTATCAGGGATCCGACAGTTTGTTGGTAGGTTTGTGGAGATATGTGGCATTATATGTCTACGCACAGGTCATGTAATTCGCGTAAATAACGGGCAGCTGATTTGCGTGCATGGTGATGGCGCCCTATAACGTCCCAGGATTTACATCATGTGAATTTGGTTGCCGATGCATCAACGTGAGTTCACTATAATGCTCCCCAAACCACTGTAGCATGGTTCTGGCTCAGAGACAGGACAATTATTCTGCTGAAAGACATCAAGCATGAAGGGATTCAGGTGGTTCGCTGCTGTCAGCGTGTCTTCGATTACTACCAAAGGTTCCATGCAAGCACAGGAGAATGTCTCCCATAGCATAATACTGTTCCCAACAGCCTGCGCCCTTGGCGCGCTGTACGTTTCGAGTCGCCGTTCACCTCGATGATGGCGTCTGTGGAGACGACCAGTGACCTAGTGTTGCACGTTTCCATTCATCGACGGTCGAATCCCGATGGTCCCGTCTCCACTGCACGATGAACCAACACTTAAGTGTGAGTTGCAGAGTAGTCACATAGATGTAGACGTAGACAACAACACCAATCAAGAGCCATATTCAGTTCATGACTATCTTTATATCAGAATAATGGAAGGCTTCGTGACTTCAAGTACATAATTATTAACAATTGCAACATATATCACTTACACAGGGTGTAAACAATAACTGTTTACAATGCACCACAGTGATGTGGGGGAAGTCGAGGCGAACGTGTGATACAGGACACTTGCGGTCTATCAGTCCGAGAGACAGCCTCGAATAGGCCTACAAAAGCCACCTAAGCTACAGCGTACGTACGCTGCGCGAGATTTCAACATCCTCTCACTCTCTTACGCCAACAGCTTAGTCGGCTATTTCGTTAACATTATTAATTTAAGCTTCCCTGAGAGGATAATGAAAGTAAAGGGACTTTTGTAAACTTTAGCCAAAAACTAATCATATTTACAATTCGATCTGCATTTAACCCTTACAAGCAGAGTCGTTTCATAGTAAGAAGACCGGATAAACAAGATGATCTAATCGTTAATTTTATGCTGTCGTTTCGTGGTAAGAAGACCAGACAAACAACATGATTTAATCGTTAATTTTATACTGTTACAACTCACAATATTTTGAGGTAAAATTGGCACAAATGAAAATTTTACATTTTGTAAGTGCAAGACAAATGGGTGATTAATACTGAAGTGCAATTTTGCTAAAACCTCGCGCGGCGTGCATGCGCTGTAGCTTAGGTGGCTTTTGTAGGCAAAATTGGAGGCTTTTCCCGGCTTCACAGATTGCAAGTGTCCTGTACCGATTTGTTCCTCTCGACTTCCCAGGTACTTCTGTGGTACGTTGTAAACTGTTATCGTTTACACCATGTACTTGCTCCAATTGGTCGTAATTATTTACTGCATGCCAAGGAACCTTTCGTTAAACTGATGTAATGGTATCCGTGGCTTGAAGATGGTGGCTTGACCGCAGCTGGTTCTCAATAAATAAATGTGTATTGCAATAGCTCTTGGCGATCTCATAATGCTGTACCTTTCACTTATCACCTCAAAAAGTCAGCTACCATCCAAATTTCTACATATTAGCCCTTCAGAAGGACACTTTTTTCCTTAACAATGGATGACTTGGTGGAGATTTTGGTCATAAAGTCTGCATTTTGGGTGTTCAGGAAACGTTCCACCTTGAAAGTCACCAAGTGATCATTCTGGAAATGCGTATCGCTTAATTTCTTCATCTGGGGAAAGAAATAAGTCACTAGAATGTCTGGAAAACACGGAGGGGGGAGGGGGATGAGTAGGTCGGTTAAGGCAAAATCTGGCAGCCCAAAGAAGCAGCAAGTGTTACTGTCATCAGCGCAAAAAGAGGTGAGGCTTTGTTGTGAAACAAAAGCACCGCTTTGGGTAGCTTTCCGAGATGCCTCGCTCCTGTGACGGTTAGCACCATGCCATTGTAGTCACGAGAAACATTTTGCGTCACCTTGCCCAATAATGATTGAGCCTTCGTCTTTTTCTGCGATGGTGAAACCATATATTTCCATTCCTTACGTTCTTCCTTTGTCAGGGGCTCCTACTGAGTCGTCCATGGTGATTAGGTAGCTGGACTGGCCTGACACAGCTTCTGTCCCGGTTCGGAAGGTTTTTGCAATGGACGTTAAAAATCACGGAACCCAGCGGGAGGCTGCTTCGGTCACATTCAAAGTGTTGTCCAAGATGTTGAAAACTTATCCATGACTGATTTTGACATTATCCACTATCGGCTCCCTTGTTATCACACACTCTTCGAACACTAGGGCCTCCGCTTCCCTTGCGACTTCCAATTCATCACAAACAGATGCTGTTCTATTTCTTTCTTCATCATTCAGACTTGTTTGCCATATGGACGCATCTGCACCCCCTAACCACTGCCGTTTGATGATGCATTCTTGCCACATACTTCTAGCAAGCCAGCAAAAATTGTTCCTGTGTTGTTTCTCTTCAAACGCAATAAACGATCACTGCAAAATACTCCATTTTATCCAAGGGCTACGCCATTTTGTTATGGCTTGCCCAACGGCGAGGTATCATGACTTTGGGGTTTCGGCGTGTTCCAGGACCGCAGACATGTACCTTCAAACAAACAAAAATTAATTATGTAAACATATTTTTTCGAGTTAATATACAAAACATTGTGACTTCACCTCGTATTACCACCTAGAGACAAGCACGCGGCATTCTTGCATCTGTTGCTATTTAGTTGGCACCAGATGTCATCACATTTACGTATATGTATACATACTCCTGTTTTGGTTGGATTACATATCCATGCTTGCCTAAATTAAGAGTAGAGATGAGTGGTTAGTGCCCTTAACAACAACCAGAGTAATATGACCACTATTCGTTCTAGTGCGTGTCAACTTGTACACTATCATAAGTGTTGCAGGAGGTGACGAACGAGTGGCACGCGCTATGTGTTGCAGAAGTGCGCGGACACGCTGGTGTCGGACAAGCGCGTGTACTTCACGTTCGCCCGCACGCTGCCGCCATCCAGCAAGATCTCCAAGTCGGTGGTGGCGCTGCTGCGCGCCTTCTCCTGGGGGAAGTTCGTCGTCGTCGCCGGCCGCCGTGTCGCCTGGGCCGAGCAGGTGCGCGACGCCATCAAGGTACGCCACACCTCACCAGCCGCGCGCCATACTGCCACTGCCAGAGTCCCTCTCTGTGCGTTTCATTTTTCTGATTCCTTCTGACCACTATCCGTAAGCTACCTATCTACACTACTGGCCATTAAAATTGCTACACCAAGAAGAATTGCAGATGATAAACGAGTATTCATTGGACAAATATATTATACTAGAACTGACATGCGATTACATTTTCACGCAATTTGGGTGCATAGATGCTGAGAAATCAGTACCCAGAACAACCACCTCTGGCCGTAATAACGACGTTGATACGCCTGGGCATTGAGTCAAACAGAGCTTGGATGGCGTGTACAGGTACAGTTGACCATGCTGTTTCAACACGTTACCACAGTTCATCAAGAGTAGTGACTGGCCTATTGTGACGAGCCAGTTGCTCGGCCACCATTGACTAGACGTTTTCAATTGGTGAGAAGTCTGGAGAATGTGCTGGCCAGGGCAGCAGTCGAACATTTTCTGTATCCAGAAAGGCCCGAACAGGGCCTGCAACATGCATTATCTTGCTGAAATGTAAGGTTTCGCAGGGATCGAATGAAGGGTAGAGCCACGGGTCGTAATACATCTGAAATGTAGCGTCCACTGTTCAAAGTGCCGTCACTGCGAACAAGAGGTGACCGAGACGTGTAACCAATGGTACCCCATAGCATCACGCAGGGTGATACGCCAGTATGGCAATGACGAATACACGCTTCCAATGTGCGTTCACCGCGATGTCGCCAAACACGGATGTGACAGAACCTGGATTCATCCGTAAAAATGACGTTTTGCCATTCGTGCACCCAGGTTCGTCGTCGAGTACACCATCGCAGGAGCTCCTGTCTGTGGTGCGGCGTCAAGAGTAACCGCGGCCGTGGTCTCCGAGTTGATAGTCCATGCTGCTGCAAACGTCGTCGAACTGTTCGTGCAGATGGCTGTTGTCTTGCAAACGTCCCCATCTGTTGACTCAGGGATCGAGACATGGTTGCACGATCCGTTACAGCCATGCGAATAAGATGCCTGTCATCTCGACTACTAGTGATATGAGGCCGTTGGGATCCAGACGGCGTTCCGTATTACCCTCCTGAACCCACCGATTCCATATTCTGCTAACAGTCATTGGATCTCGACCAACGCGAGCAGCAATGTCGCGATACGATAAACCGCAATCGCGATAGGCTACAATCCTACCTTTATCAAAGTCGGAAACGTGATGGTACGCATCCTCTTCCTTACACGAGGCATCACAACAACGTTTCACCAGGCAACGCCGGTCAACTGCTGTTTGTGTATGAGAAATAGGTTGGAAATTTTCCTCATGTCAGCACGTTGTAGGTGTCGCCACCGGCGCCAACCTTGTGTGAATGCTCTGAAAAGCTAATCATTTGCATATCACAGCATCTTCTTCCTATCGGTTAAATTTTGCGTCTGTAGCATGTCATCTTCGTGGTGTAGCAATTTTAATGGCCAGTAGTATAAACGCCACCGTCGCAACCAATCGCTGACACATTATTTCTGTTCTGCAAGATAGAAAGACCCGCTGTCCGTTAAACGCGCCGAACGGTGCTCGGGTTCCAGCCCGTAACCACTAAACGCCGACCGCTTAGCTGGAGAACATAAATATTACGTTCTGAGTTCGACCTGTCCGGAGACAGGGAGCGAGCAATTTCACAGGAGAAGTTGCGAGTCAACCGTTCAGTAAACACACCCAAGTCCGTCAACAGTAGAGAACAAGTCAACCAGAGTAACCCAATACAAAATCAAACACTAGGCTAGTGCGGCAGCTTCATATAACGAAGTGATCTTCTCTTGCGCATTTTTAATTATACAGGGTTATTACAAATGATTGAAGCGATTTCACAGCTCTACAATAACTTTATTATTTGAGATATTTTCACAATGCTTTGCACACACATACAAAAACTCAAAAAGTTTTTTTAGGCATTCACAAATGTTCGATATGTGCCCCTTTAGAGATTCGGCAGACATCAAGCCGATAATCAAGTTCCTCCCACACTCGGCGCAGCATGTCCCCATCAATGAGTTCGAAAGCATCGTTGATGCGAGCTCGCAGTTCTGGCACGTTTCTTGGTAGAGGAGGTTTAAACACTGAATCTTTCACATGACCCCACAGAAAGAAATCGCATGGGGTTAAGTCGGGAGAGCGTGGAGGCCATGACATGAAATGCTGATCACGATCTTCACCACGACCGATCCATCGGTTTTCCAATCTCCTGTTTAAGAAATGCCGAACATCATGATGGAAGTGCGGTGGAGCACCATCCTGTTGAAAGATGAAGTCGGCGCTGTCGGTCTCCAGTTGTGGCATGAGCCAATTTTCCAGCATGTCCAGATACACGCGTCCTGGAAAGTTTTTTTTCGCAGAAGAAAAAGGGGCCGTAAACATTAAACCGTGAGACTGCACAAAACACGTTAACTCTTGGTGAATTGCGAATTTGCTGCACGAATGCGTGAGGATTCTCTACCCCCCAGATTCGCACATTGTGTCTGTTCACTTCACCATTAAGAAAAAATGTTGCTTCATCACTGAAAACAAGTTTCGCACTGAACGCATCCTCTTCTATGAGCTGTTGCAACCGCTCTGAAAATTCAAAGCGTTTGACTTTGTCATCGGGTGTCAGGGCTTGTAGCAATTGTAAACGGTAAGGCTTCTGCTTTAGCCTTTTCCGTAAGATTTTCCAAACCGTCGGCTGTGGTACGTTTAGCTCCCTCTTGCTTTATTCGTCGACTTCCGCGGGCTACGCGTGAAACTTGCCCGCACGCGTTCAACCGTTTCTTCGCTCACTGCAGGCCGACCCGTTGATTTTCCCTTACAGAGGCATCCAGAAGCTTTAAACTGCGCATACCATCGCCGAATGGAGTTAGCAGTAGGTGGATCTTTGTTGAACTTCGTCCTGAAGTGTCGTTGCACTGTTATGACTGACTGATGTGAGTGCATTTCAAGCACGACATACGCTTTCTCGGCTTCTGTCGCAATTTTGTCTCACTGCGCTCTCGAGCGCTCTGGCGGCAGAAACCTGAAGTGCGGCTTCAGCCGAACAAAACTTTATGAGTTT
Organism: Schistocerca piceifrons; assembly: GCF_021461385.2. Taxonomy (NCBI): domain Eukaryota; kingdom Metazoa; phylum Arthropoda; class Insecta; order Orthoptera; family Acrididae; genus Schistocerca; species Schistocerca piceifrons. The sequence goes on along the minus strand of NC_060139.1, from coordinate 359,812,372 downwards.
TCCTACGTATCTGTAGTGTGTCGTGACCATATGTCAATGAATGGAGCTACAGTGAATTTATGAAATCGCTTCAATCATTTGTAATAGCCCTGTATATTTTTCATTCCCTAGGTAAATCAAGTTGCTTGAGTAATGACACATATAGAGTCATGGACGTTTCAGCCACATACCAGGCAAGCTGAGTGCGGCGAAGAGGGAGTCCCAAATGAGAATATTTAGGAGGTTGCCACTAATTCTGACAATTACTTACAACCGCAGGCAAACTCCTGAAAACCAATGTCAGAACTACGAGGGTTATCCCAAAACTAAGGTCTCCTAAATTTTTTATAAGTACATAGACCTGTTTATTTCTAGAATGGTTTACATCAATTTACAGCTTGAACATTTAGCTTTTTTCGACATAATCACCATTTCTGTCGATGAATTTTTGTAGACGCTGTAGCATTTTTTGTATACCCATGTCATACCAGCTCGCCGCCATGCTGTTCAGAAAGTCATGAACCTCTTCTTTCACCTCGTCGTCTGAGCCGAATTGCTTTTCGGCCAAATGTTCTTTTAACTTAGGGAACAGGTGATAGTCACTGGGCTCCATGTCAGGACTATAGGGTGGATGGATGATTATGTTCCACCGAAACTGTTGCAGGAGAGCAACGGTTTGTTCAAAAAATGTTCAAATGTGTGTGAAATCTTATGGGAGTTAACTGATAAGGTCATCAGTCCCTAAGTTTACACACTACTTAACCTAAATAATCCTAAGGACAAACACACACACCCATGCCTGAGGGAGGACTCGAACCTCCGCCGGGACCAGCCGCACAGTCCATCACCGCAGCGCCCAAGACCGCTCGGCTAATCCCGCGCGGCAGCAACGGTTTCCCGAGCATGTGTGGGCGAGCGTTGTCATGGAGAATGTGTACTTCCTTGCTCAACATTCCTCTTCTCTGGTTCTGAATAGCCCGTTTGAGTTTTTTCAGAGTCTCACAGTACCTGTCAGCGTTAATTGTGGTCGCAGTGAGCGTAAAGTCGACCAACAATACCCCTTTCGGATCCCAAAGAACGGTTGTCATGACTTTACCGGCAGACTGCGTTTGTTTGAATTTCCGCGTATTCGGTGAAGAAAGATGCCGCCAGTGACGTGATTGTTGCTTGGTCTCAGGCGTAAAGTGGTATGCCCAAGTTTCGTCACCCGTGTCAATTGAGTCCAGAAAGTTGTCCTGTTCGGCTGCAAGGCGTTGTCATGGAGAATGTGTACTTCCTTGCTCAACATTCCTCTTCTCTGGTTCTGAATAGCCCGTTTGAGTTTTTTCAGAGTCTCACAGTACCTGTCAGCGTTAATTGTGGTCGCAGTGAGCGTAAAGTCGACCAACAATACCCCTTTCGGATCCCAAAGAACGGTTGTCATGACTTTACCGGCAGACTGCGTTTGTTTGAATTTCCGCGTATTCGGTGAAGAAAGATGCCGCCAGTGACGTGATTGTTGCTTGGTCTCAGGCGTAAAGTGGTATGCCCAAGTTTCGTCACCCGTGTCAATTGAGTCCAGAAAGTTGTCCTGTTCGGCTGCAAGGCGGTGAAGAAATGAACGGGAAGCATCAACTCGTTGCCGCATGTGGGCCTCAGTCAGCAGGCGTGGCACCCATTTTGCGCACACCTTGCGGTAGTTCAGTGTTTCCATTAAAATTCTGTGAGCGGTGCTTTGGGAAAGCTCAGGAACCAACGTGCGGAGATCATCCAGGGTGATCCGCCGATCTTCACGCATGCTTTGCTCAACCTTCAACACTGTCTCCTCAGAAACCGACGGTCTCCCGTTCCTTTGTTCGTCGTGAATTTCGGTTCTACCAGCTGCAAACTCTTTACACCACTTACGAACATTTTTGACATCCATGCACGACTCACCATACACTTCCGTCAATTGGCGATGGATTTCAATCGGCGCAGTGCCATTTGCGTTCAAAAACCGGGTAGCTGCGCGCAATTCGCACTTGGCGGTAACATCCAACGGGAGCTCCAATCTCAACGGCTGCCAAGCCAAGACTGAGCACCTCAGCGCGGCGTGCGTATGTTTAGACACAACACGTGAAGCACTCTTCATAACAGTGTGACCAACTGCCACACAAACAGAGTTCTGTACTTATAAAAAAATAGGAGACCTTACTTTTGAGATTACACTCGTATGAGCCGATAACTACAGTGCGCAAAAGAATGAAAGATTCACTTTTCCGAAATCCCGTCATTTTCCCCCTTGCGCTGCAAAAGTTTGAAATTTGGCTCAAAGGTGATTACAACCTCGAACTCAGACAGCAAGGTGTCTATACATGAGAAAAAAGACCAGAGTTCAGAAGTAAATGTGAGCTGTAAGGTGGGTTAATGATATCACATTAGCACCAGATTTCACTACAATTCTTCCCAACGCTACCGTGTACGGGTCACACGATGGTCATACCTTCCTTTATCTACATCGTACTCCTTCTCTTGATGCCTCTGCGACAGAGGTCATAACCGCGGTGCCCATCGTTTAAAACACGTGGTTTTTTTCAAGGGTGGCCGAGCAAAACATTTCAAACTCAACGCTGCTGAGTATCAACACGAAAAGGCGTCAGCAAGTGGCATAAAGGGCGTCAATGAAACCATTCGTTCCTTTGACCTCTCATTTACACACTTGCTGTTCTTCTAACAAGTACACAAAACCGAGCATACACGTTAAAAAGCAAATAAAATCTCCAAATTTACAAAATTTAATAATCCCTTGTTACGAAACATTGCTGCACAGTTGTACCGTGTTGTACCGTACTACTCAATTCTTAGAAGAAAAAAAAACCTCGACCTACAGCCAACACAAGTAAATTCTCTTTCCACTTTTACGTAGAACGCCAGTTAATAAAAATTACATAAAATAAAAATTTCATATACTGTTAACTGTCTTACTAGGCCTTTGTACATCACACTGAGCTTTGAACAACTACTGTCTAAACACGCTAGTTTTGCAATAAGGCATAAATTCATGAAGCTATTCTTGTCGTTAGGAAGCTTATACACCCATATAAATACCCTATAAAATATACCGTCAACATTTAAGTTAAACTCCAAAATTAAAAGCAATTTACTTCTTAACCATATTCACACCTTTGACTGGTATGTTTCTAAAAACTTCAGAAAAAGTTACTCTTTTGCTCTGACTTTACGTAAACAAGACAGCAAAATCGAACGTTCTTTATCAAATTACCAGTCGTCAGTTACAGTAGGGCAAGATTCTTACTTCCATGACAATCAAATTCTACCTGTATTAGATAGGACAGTATAGCACTTTCACTACGCTCGCGAGCATAAACCTGTGACAAAAACGTTGCTTCACTGGTTATTAAATCTGCCGAATTGCCAGATGCATGTACTGTCTGTCTTAGTACGTAGTCGAACATAAGTTGCACGTGCCTCTGTTCTCGCCGATTCCTTGCCAATCCACGCACCGTGATACAGGATAGTTTTGCTTACTTGCCTTCCGATTTACGAACGGAGAGCAATATCCCTCGCGACCTGGAGCATTTTCTCAGCACACAATGTCCGCCGTACGCTCATATTTATAAGGACGGTTCTAAATCTGAGGCGGGTGTGGGATACGCCTTCTTTTGCCCTTATAGTGGCGGCTACCAAACGTTTGCGCTTCCACCTGAATTTTCTGTCTACACGGCGGAACTACTGCCATCAGGAAAGCTATTCATTATGGTACCCGGACATTCAAGTTCGTCCTGATACTTAAGGACTCTCAACGTGTGCTGTAGAAATTGCAACAGCCCGCGTTTGATAAACAGATCAAACATGTATGTTCTAGACGTCTTGGCGGCCGTAAGAGACTAGCAGGCCTTGCTGCCGAGTCCACCGGTCTGCTCGCTGCGTGTGTCAAGTGCCCAGCGGTGCCGTACTGCTCGGCTCTGTGCGCCCTCTCTTGGTGACCGCAGTTACTTGCAGACAGCCGTGCCACGCTCGTGCTCGCCTCTGTCCGCGACTGCGCTCTCCAACTCAGCTACCTCTGCTCACCCTCTACAGTAGTCAAATATCGATTATATAGAGCAGTCGTTTAGCTTGTGTCTCTGAAAAACAGTCGAAGAACTACGCTCGACATCGATGTAGCAAGGTCGATACTTCGACATGGCTGAATGTCTACGAAACGTTCTGGAAAACCATCTGAAGATGAACCTGAAAAGGTTGGAAAACCGGCTCATGAAATAATAAATAACAATTCGAAAAAGTGACTCGTTGCAGTTTTATGTATTTACGTACCTCTTTTAACTCGAGACATGCTTCTCTCTTTAATAGGTATCCTTAACTTTCCTTTTTTATTTGTTAAACCAGCTCGCTCGTTGTGCTAATTACCTGAAGTTTAAGGACTTGCAATTTCGCGCCATGGTTCGGTAACACAGTTACGCTGTCCTTTTCAATACCTCCCTTTTCTCGAAGGGCAGTGGGTGGAAGAAATTGCCTGGCCGTCCATCAGCGGCTATTTCGAGAAAAACACCCTCTGGAATGAACTGCCCCGGTGTCGGGTGGAAATTGTTCCCAACAGACTGAGACTATAGCTTGCTTTCTATGCCCCAATGCACATCCCACGATCTCGTTCACGTAGAATCGACTGCTAAAACTGTGACTGCTAATGGAAATCTAATTCTGTTTTGCTGCAAGTGGACCCACCACATCCTTAAAATATACAGACAGTGTTATTTCAGTCATGGATACAGCACTTAATACCAACTCCAATGTGCTGCGGCTCAGGATATATGAACGGAGCTTTCGCAAAGACTTACCTGAAGCTGTGTAAAATGCGAAAAAAAAATCATCAAAATGTCTACAGGTCAGCAGGGGTAAGCCTACTGATTGCCGCGATTGGTACGATAGTCTCCTTTCATTGCAGAAACACCAGAGTCTAGAAATTCTAGACATGGACCAAAATTGTGAGCGAGAGAAATGGCGCAGTGGTTAGCACATTGGACTCGTATTCGGAAAGTTGGCTGTTCAACCGTCCACATTTAAGGGTTCCATTTGAAAAGGACATGGCTGATGAATTTCAAACACCTAGCTTGTCACTATCACTAATGACCTCTCCGTAGATTGTATGTTAAGGCGTTGCCAGCTTTGTCATCACCCTTTTATACAATGAGCAGAGGGACAGTGCTGTGATCTGCAGAGGAAACATTGATCAGTTAGCATCGACCACACAGGCACGCTATATCATGTTCCTGAATTTAAAATTCTCCCTGGCTGAAATACACTTGTGAGTCAAAACATGACCAGTGCCCTCCGCGAACTGAATGCGGGCTGGTGGCGTTGCTGCCACGTGACGCAGGAACGAAAGTATTTAACCCGAGCAGAGTCGAGTGGTAAACATTTCAGCGACGATACGTGCCGCAAATGAGAAAATCCACTGACCAAAGTAACTTGGACAGAAAGCGGATCAGAGTAAATAACATTCTATGACACTGTAGATTAATTTCACTGACAAAAGTTTAGCTACTTTATCTAGTTTATTTTTGCCCCATATAGCTTTTTAGGCAACATAATGTATCAATTTGGACTCAATGATTTGAAAACGCGTCAAATGAATGTAATTTCGTTTAATCTCTCAGAAACGTTTATAAATCTAGGCTCGATTGTGGCGGCCTTATTGTAGCTCACATCACCGTCCGTACGTCACACACCGTGATACATGTCTAACTCTCCGGCAACACTCTCGCTCTACGCTGAGGTGACAAAAGTCATGAGATACCTCCTACAATCGTGTCCGTACTCCCTGTGCCCGCCATATTGCTGCAGCTCGACGTGGTATGCACTCAAAAAGTCATTGGAATTCCCCTGTAGAAATATTGAGTCATGCTGCCTCTATAAGCGCCCATAATTGCAAACGCGGTACCGGTACAGAAATTTTTGTGCACGAACAGACCTCTCGATTTCGTCCTATAAACGTTATATGGCATTCATGTCGGGCGATATGGGTGGCCAAACCATTTGCTTGAACTATCCAGAATATTCTTCAGTCCAGTCGAGAACAATTGTGGCCTGGTGGCGTGGCGCATTGTCATCCATAAAAATTCCATTGTTGTTTGTGAATATAAAGGTCTCCAAGTAGCCAAACATAACCATTTCCATTCAATGATCGGTTCAGCTGGACCAGAGGACAAGTCCATTGCATGTAAACACAACCCATACCATGTGGAGCCACCATCAGCTAACACAGTACGCCGGCCGGAGTGGCCGAGCGGTTCTGAAACCGCGCGACAGCTACGGTCGCAGATTCGAATCCTGCCTCGGGCATGGATGTGTGTGATGTCCTTAGGTTAGTTAGGTTTAAGTAGTTCTAAGTTCTAGGGGACTGATGACCTCAGCAGTTAAGTCCCACAGTGCTCAAAGCCATTTGACCCATAACACAGTGCCTTGTTGACAAATTGTGTCCATGGCTTCGGGAAGTCTGCACCACATTTGAGCCCTACGATTTGCTCTTACCAACTGAAATGGGGACTCACCTTACCAGGCCACGGTTTTCCAGTCGTCTAGGGTCCAACTGATATGGTCACGAGACCAGGAGAGGACCTGCAGGCGATGTTGTGCTGTTAGCAAAGGTACTCGCGTCAGTATTCTGCTGCCATATTCCATTAACGCCAGTTTTCACCGCACTGCCCTAACGGATACGTTCGTCTTGCGTTCCACATTTATTTCTGCGGTTCTTTCACGCAGTTTTGCTTGTCTGTTAGCACTGACAACTCCACGTAAACACTGCAGCTCTCGGTCGTTAAGAGAAGGCCATCGGCCACGGCGTTGTCCGTGGGGAGAGGCAATGCCTGAAATTTGGTATTCTCGGCACACCCTTGACACTGTGGATCTCGGAATGTTGAATCCCCTAACGATTTAAGAAATGGGATGTTCCATGCCTGTAGCTCCAACAACAATTTCGCTTTCAAATTGTGTTACTTCCCGGCGGGCGTCTATAATCATGTCTGTTTTGTTTTGTTTGAGGGTACAGAAACATCTAAAGTCATAAGCGCCCAAGTCAGAACTGTAGAACACTAAGACGAAAAACGAGTTAAGAGCAACTACAAGTTAAGCCCAGTCGATGGAAGGAAAGGCAGCTAAAAACAAGGACTTTCTCTTGGGAAAAGATCCATAAAATACGCCATAGAGGAAAGGGAGGTCTTGGACTAAAGATTAAATATTCTTCGCCATATTGCTACGACGGATAAAAAGTAAAACACGGTCGACAGCCGGCGCGCCGTTCGCTAAAACGGAAAACATAAGTCAGAATGGAAGTGGTTAAAAAAAGGGACTTTCGGTCAGGAAATGGCTAACCGTCTAAGGTTGATGACAATGAACCCAAAGTGGTGGAGTATCACCACTCAACAAATGGCGATGGCTAAAACGACAGTGCCCAATACGCAACCTAGCTAAAATGATCGCGGCGAGAGGGCCGAGAGGAGGTCGGCCAAGCAGCTGGGAGAGGTTTCATTCCCCGGAGCTTGTGTACGCGATGCTACCGGCATCTATGTATGTGCATATCGCTGTCCCATGACTTAAGTCACGTCAGTATGATGCGTTTCTCCACCGCTTCATACGCTAATGTCCCACCTCACTGCATATCAGTATGTTATGCGATAAAAGTAACCTTGAAACAACATTATAGCATCACCTCTGGAGGCTTGAATGTACTGATGCTGAGACAGAAGGAAGCCATTCCCTCAATACCGTTCAATCACCTCTCGAATCTTGTAAAATGATTGTGTAGATTGTTATCACTTTACGAAGATTCACAAATTCATAATACTTTGCATGAATAGAATATCCAAAGTACACACATTGTAAGAGGGGGGGAGGGGGGGGCTTTCTTCAGATCACAAGAATCGTCTTTAAGAGAGATTCGAAGCCATACATCGAAATCCGCCGATCGGTTTGTAATTGGCCACTTTCGCGTCATATTTGTTGCCCGTATCGAGTCTTCCACGCTAAATTTTTATCTTGACAAAATGGCACGAAAACCTCTGCGGAAAAGATGGACCAAGCTAGGTGCTGTATTTTAATTATTCATATGGACGCTAGTTTAATTTTCTTCGTTCTGTATACTATGAGTAATTGTCTCTGAATAATTGTAGGGGTATTTGAAAACTAATGTAGCGTGGAGACAGAGAAGCGAATGGGGCATAACAGCCACAAGGCAAGAGAGTTGATTGGGACTTTTCAGGCCTAACGAATGTCTTCCCCACTACTTTTTAAACATAGGCTCTGTTTCTCTAGTCGAAGTCGTTTTAGTCATAGCAGTTAAAGGAACAGGGCTTGAGAAGAATAGAAAAACGCGAATCCTAAAGAGAGGGAGTGGTGGATTATTTCAAATCCAGCGAATCTCTCACCTCTACTTTTTGAAAAGCGGAACCATTCTCTAGGTAGCGCAGGGACGGACACGACAGAAAAGGAGACAGATTGGAACAAGGATGAAAAGGTCACGATGGCGGGAGAGACTTTGGTTGGTCATGTCAGACGTAACGAATCTCCCCCGTCTCACTCTTAAGGGCTGAGGAGGCGTTTCGCTACCGGAGGTGTTTTCGAATCACTTCTGGCTGAACCGGATACGTGTGAGTACGTGCTCGTCAGAGCACTTCTGCCTGGTCTTGGGAGAAAGAAATTGGACAACGTTCATTTTGTGAGTTCTTCGTTTTCGACTACAGTGCTACTTCCCTACTCTGTCACTAATGTTTTACAGTAGTGAACGGCAATTAATAGAATGGCATGTTTTCCATATGTACATGGGGCAATGCGAGAGAGTAATATTTTTTTCCTTTACCACCTACACTTACCTCCGTCCTCCCCAAATGAGTGCATCTTTGCCATTTTTTAATTGAATCTTCAACTATTGACTGTCAGAGGACCACTCGTTGTTGTTGTTGTTGTAATGTTCTGATTGTGATTTAATGTGTGTATTTAGCCAGTTAATTTTGTCTTGATGAATAAAATATTGCCTTCCTACATTATGGAAGCCTGTCACCATCTATGCGAAAAGATCCCGAGCGTCCCTGTACCACAACTCGAACAACGAGGAAGAGTAGCAAAATTCTGAAATTACTGAATCATGTCAAAATTAAATTACGTGTAATGTATCAGAATGCTATATGCGCTCCCAGAAGTCACTTTCCGATACCTGTTTGTTAATACGTCGTTATTTCGTTCCGCGACATTACATTATTGTTTACTGGGGTCGTGATTCGGTTGTTTCAATCCAGTAACTAAATCAACATGCAAGGAAGTTCACGTGAGGGAGTAAAGCAAAAGTAAAGAGATTATTCCAAATTAATGACAGTTAACTTTCAATATGTATTTAATTTTTGAATCCGATGATTCCTCTTCACTAGGATATAGCTGTCCACTTACGACTTCATCTGCAGTTTCGATTTACACTTGTCTGGCTGACTCGTGAGAGCTGGCATTTCCATCCCGCCACGATTACGTCGCCTTGGTGTCCATGCGGACCTGCAGGGCCGTATAGTCTTCTCTGACGAAGTCCCACAGTGCCGCGCCCGTTCTCTCCTATCTGGCCATACTGGCGCGTAATGATGGTAATGTATTGTACTATACCGTGGCGTCCGCACATTCAGTTGAATCGGATATTAAGTTCCCTACTGGCACTCTGTAACGCATGTCAGTAGAGCTTTTGCAAGTACAGTTTGCTTAATATGAACGTATTGTACATCGATACAGTTGACATAATTTTCTTCGCATCTCAGTACAATATAAATAGCGAAACACTAATTAAAACATTAGAGATCAAAGCTGTCGAATAAAAAAGATTTTTACTACGACTGCAGATTACGGAGTGTCACAAACGTCAGTTTCTAGAAACGCAGTAAGAGGGACTTCAGCTTACCCAACTTTTTGAACATTGAGATATTAAACAACAGTTTCGATGGGGCAGGGCAGCACCTCCAGTGCACCAATAAGAAAGAATAAATAATACGTCTGAATGTCGTATACCTCGTCATAAGGTAAAAAACAATACTGGAGAAACCAACGTTTCGGCCACGGTTACAGTGATCTTCTTGTGGGTATACTGATGTGCTTTAGCTTTGTAGAGTCGCTTATATTTTGTCACTGCTGCTCACTGAACATGACGTTACGTCATATTTTTAAAAGGCCGATGTTATAATTGGTCGCTTGAGGCGGAAGGAGCGGGATATTCATTATAATAGGTTGCAGCTGGTGAGCGAGTAGGGATCTGCTGTTGTCTGTTGCTTCTTGCACTGTTATGATTAGTGGTGATCGGTGAATGAGCCGTGGACTCCTGTTTTCCTGCTAGACGCCGGTAGCGCTCGCGTCACGTGTTATTGTTGCGGCCTGTTGGACTCTTGAGGGCTGGCAGCCAGTATGGGGCAAGCCTGCAGTCAACCTCTTTGTTCATGTTGTTAGGATGTTTTATTGTTTTTATGGTCTCTCTGATCATGCTGCAGCTTGTCTACTACAAGGTGGAATGCCAGGAGGAAAACAGGAAACCCAACCTCATTCGCGGATGAGCACCAATCATAACAAACAATGCAAGAAGCAATAGACAACAATAGATCCCCACTCCCTCCATCATTGCAAGCTATTATAATAAAGTTTCCGCTCCTTTCGCCTCAAGTGAACAATAATAACGGTTCTAGGCGCTTCAGTCTGGAACCGCGCGACCGCTACGGTCGCAGATTCGAATCCTGCCTCAGGCATGGATGTGTGTGATGTCCTTAGGTTAGTTAGGTTTAAGTAGTTCTAAGTTCTAGGGGACTGATGACCACAGATGTTGAGTCCCATAGTGCTCAGAGACATTTGAACCATTTGAACAATAATAACCACGACCCTTTAGAATTATGATGCAACGTCATGCTAAGTGAACTGCAATGACAAAATATAAGCCACTCCACTCAGCTAAAGCACATCAGTCGACCAAGAAGGAGGCTACTGTACCCGTGGCCGTAAAGTTCGTTTCTCCTGTATAGTTTTCTACATTATGACGCTTTACGACACTAAGAAAACTTTTATGACCACTGACACTGGCCGTGCAAACCTACGCAATTATAAAATAAAAATCACAGTCGATATTTTCCTCCTTCTCCAGCAATTCTTCAAAGATCAAATTTAAATGCGAAATATATTTAATTGAAAGCCACTTTTTGTCCTCAGGTACCTCATCAGGTGCAAAATAATCACTATCAGTTTTATACCTTCAAAGGTTTAAATAGTGTTCGCATTTACCTTACCTTGTTATTAATTCGAGTAGTTACAGTTTTTCAGGTCTGTGTTGCGTATACTATGACACTGAGTGATTTTACCGGCATGTTATTAAAGATACGAATGAAAAAGAATTCTCTGGCAATATTTTTCTTTTTTTACATTGTTTTACAGTTTTCTTGAAGCTGACATTTCGTATACCCAAGCTATACTTTTGTGTCATTACGGCAAGCTAAAAAAAAAACGTTGTTGTGATGGGATTTATGCCTACGCCCCGTAAGTGCCGAAGTTATATTAGAGAACTTGATGCGTAGGAGTAAGGTAATTTTCTTCCCCAAGTCAGTGGCCTGTTTCGCAGCAGATAATGACTGAAATCAAGAAGCAGAGACCCGTCACAAGCAGCTGCCGCTAACCAGCGACTATTTTCTCTGTCTATACATACCTCTCACGCAATACGTTGACGTCACCAATAACCATTGATAAACTGCAGCCACTTATAAAACACATTCCGCTAACATAAAAGTTCTCCAAACTTGTGGGATAACTTGCTAACGCTGTGGGCATTATTGCCGTAGTTGCTGTTGTCACAACTTATTTATACCGAGGTCACCGTTTGTTTTTTCTTTGTTTTGTTTTCATAGTCGCCGTGTGCGTGACGAGTAAAGGTATTATCAAATCATGCTCGTAATTTGAATGCAAAATGTGGTGGTATTCTACTGTGCCTGAGTTACTGTCCAATACTGCAGATGCATAGAGCCTCATAGGTACGCACAACGGCGTGAGACACGTGCACATAAGCACGTGTACACTGCCACATATGAAAAGTTTGACAGGCATTATTAAACTGTGTGAAATGCAGCATCTCGATTTCAGACAAGGGCCACTTCTTTTAATCACAAGACGTGTTTTGTTGGATTCTTACTCTTTCTTTCTTTGCCACGTACTACACTGACGAACGATTACGTAAATATTTTTCGATCAAATAATTCTTACCAAAATTAGTGACGACTTTACTTTTTTCTAACCAAAACTATACTCACTTTATCCTTTCATCCGTAATAGACCTATAATTCCCCATGACCATATTACTCATAATTTTCTAGATAATATCACGGATCACTGAACAGGTTTTGCATTCAAAATATCCCCAAACATTAATTTGCATAATATTCTGGAATTATTCCCATCGACTCACTTGATACCATTTCACATCTTCTCTCTTCAGAATCTGACAACAGACACTAACTTCCTGATTTATTATTTAAGTTATTGGTTCAAATGGCTCTGAGCACTATGAGACAAAACATCAGAGGTCATCAGTCCCCTAGAACTTAGAACTACTTAAACCTAACCAACCTAAGGACATCACACACATCCATGCCCGAGGCAGGATTCGAACCTGTGACCGTAGCGGTTGCACGGTTCCAGACTGAAGCGCCTAGAACCGCTCGGCCACTTCGGCCGGCTATTTAAGTTATTGTTATCAGTTTCAACTAAATAGTCTTGCGACTTGAATGTTATCGCTAGTTGTTTAGTCTGCACAGCTTATAAGCGATCAGGCAGAAACTGAGATTTATGCGACTACACTCTATGATGATGCTTATTAATAGTGACCAGTGCTTGTAACGTTCACGTGTCTAATCTAGCGTGACCCACTCGGTCACGTGCTCTTGTTCCGCCAACATGCTGAACATTGGCAGGACTCGGGAAAGAACAAACTGTGAAATCACTCACACTAAGCTCTGATAAAACTGTGCGCCAGTTGAAACCCGAAACAATATACACTACTAGCCATTACAATTGTTACACCAACAAGAAATGCAGATGATAAACGGGTATTCATTGGACAAATATAGTATACTAGAACTGTCATGTGATTACATTTTCATGCAATTTGGGTGCATAGATCCTGAGAAATCAGTACACAGAACAACCACCTCTGGCCGTAATAACGGCCTTGATACGCCTGGGCATTGCGTCAAACAGAGCTTGGATGGCGTGTACAGGCAGGTACAGCTGCCCATGCAGCTTCAACACGATACCACAGTTCATCAAGAATAGTGACTGACCTATTGTGACGAGCAAGTTACTCGGTCACCATTGACCAGACGTTTTCAATTGGTGAGAGATCTGGAGAATGTGCTGGCCAAAGCAGCAGTCGAACATTTTCTGTATCCAGAAAGGCCCGTACAAGACCTGCAACATGCGGTCGTGCATTATGCTGCTGAAATTTAGGGTTTCGCAGGGATCGAATAAAGGGTAGAGCCACGGGTCGTAACACATATGAAATGTAACGTCCACTGTTCAAAGTGCCGTCAATGCGAACAAGAGGTGACCGAGACGTGTAACCAATGCCACCCCATACCATCATGCCGGGTGATACGCCAGTATGGCAATGACGAATACACGCTTCTAATGTGCGTTCACCGCGATGTCGCCAAACACGGATGCGACCATCATGATGCTGTAAACAGAACCTGGATTCATACGAAAAAATCACGTTTTGCCATTCGTGCACCCAGGTTCATCGTTGAGTACACCATCGCAGGCGCTCCTGTCTGTGATGCAGCGTCAAGGATAACCGCAGCCATGGTCTACGAGCTGATAGTCCATGCTGCTGCAGACGTCGTCGAACTTTCAGTGCACATGGTTGTTGTCTTGCAAACGTCCCCATCTGTTGACTCAGGGATCGAGACGTGGTTGCACGATCAGTTACAGCCATGCGGATAAGATGCCTGTCATCTCGACTGCTAGTGATACGAGGCCGTTGGGATCCAGCACGGCGTTCCGTATTACCCTCCTGAACCCACCGTTTCCATATTCTGCTAACAGTCATTGGATCTCGACCAACGCGAGCAGCAATGTCGCGATACGATAAACCGCAATCGTGATAGGCTACAATCCGACCTTTATCAAAGTCGGAAACGTGATGGTACGCATTTATCCTCCTTACATGAGGCATCACAACAACGTTTCACCAGGCAACGCCGGTCAACTGCTGTTTGTGTATGAGAAATAGGTTGGAAACTTTCCTCATGTCAGCACGTTGTAGGTGTCGCCACCGGCGCCAACATTGTGTGAATGCTGCACTGTTAACAGTCTAATGTTATCCGTCCTTTAGTTTTAATTTTCGATACATAAACTTTTTAATAAATACGTATTTTTGCTCTTGACATGCACCGTGCACAAACACTGCGTGTCGCTCTGTCTTCGTAAAACGCTCCTGACGCACGTGATTCGTAGTCTCCACTACACGACACATGCATTCGAAACCCAATAATAACACACGCCAACGAAAACGTTTTTTTGATAAACTTTTTTTTACTTTTATAACTGATCTTTATAGATTTGTATGAGCTGAATCCAAATCTAGCCTTAGTTTTTTGTATCACCCATAGTTTTCGAGCAATATGCTTTTCATTATACAGTATAAAAATCCTATGCTTTACGTTAAACGGCGAAATTAATGAAACGCTTTGTCACAACATAAGCATGGTTTGTATTTTCTTTCTCGATTTTCTTTGTAGCTTCTTGTGTAGCTTTTTCTACGATGAATCACTTGCTGAACTTCTCGGTGACGTGGCCAACAGCAGTCCCCCATCATGTTTGTGTTCCAGTGGCCTTGGTAGCGTTTTTCCATCACTTTAATGTCCAGGTGAAAACGCTCTCCTTGTTCGTCACTAACGTCTCCCATATTGTCCGGGAAGTAATCAAGGTGACTGTTCAAAAGCTTTCAGGCTCATTAAACATCCTTAAGTTTTAAACGTCTTTAACATTGTACCTATAATAGAAACATATTCTGGGTCTTTTTCATGTTCTAAGAACTTTGTAACGACTTGCTTGAATGATACCCATGCTTATTTCTCATTTAAGGTCATTGTGGAATCAAAGTTAACATCAAACATCAATTTTCTAATGTCAGGTCCGACAAAGAAGCCTTCTTTTAGTTTAGCTTCTGAAAGGTGTGGAAACTTTTGGCAGAGATACTTAAAACATGGTTCATGTTTAGGTAAAGCCTTAACAAACTGTTTCATTGGGCCAAACTTTATATGTAGAGGTGGTAGAAGTACGTTTTTTGGATCTACAAGACTTTTGCGTAGAATGTTCTTCTCACCAGGTTTTAAAGACTCCCTCACATGCCAGTTCTTTCTGCACCAGTGTTGATCCCTAGCCCTACTGTCCCATTCACACAAGAAACATGGAAATCTAGTAAAGCCACCTTGCTGACCAAAGAGCATGTATGTTACCTTTGCATCGCCACATATCATCCAACCATAAGCAGAATAGCCTATTTCATTTAATGTAAAAAAATATATCGGCCAACCACTTGTTCATGGTGTAAAACACTAAGATTGACACGTTTCGGAAGTCAAGCTTCCATCATTAGAATAATAAAAAGTAAACGAACCTGTTAAAACTCGCTAAAATGGAACATGCACCAGGCACAACAAAACTGATAATAAAATTAGCCACGATGTTTTAATTTTATCATCAATTTTATTGTGCCTGGTGCATGTTCCATTTTAGCGAGTTTTAAGAGGTTCTTTTACTTTTTATTATTCTGATGATGGAAGCTTGACTTCCGAAACGCATCAGTCTTAGTGTTTTACGCTATAAACAAGTGGTTGAGCCGATATATTTTTTAACATTGACATTCACAACCACGACCTCTCATCCAGTATGGATAAAATCAAAACTATTTTATTTAGCAGTATTTCTAGGTTTTCAAGGCTTTCATTTATATGTACAGAATGTCCAACAGGTATAGATGCAT
Organism: Schistocerca piceifrons; assembly: GCF_021461385.2. NCBI lineage: Eukaryota > Metazoa > Arthropoda > Insecta > Orthoptera > Acrididae > Schistocerca > Schistocerca piceifrons. The sequence goes on along the minus strand of NC_060139.1, from coordinate 359,796,378 downwards.
ACATATTACTATTGTGTAATAAAACAGTCTTTAAACTAGTTTTGGATGAATCAATAAACAGCCTCCAGTCTTCCTTTTTGTATTCAATACCAAACTCATTCATCAGACTGGGAATGTCTGAGCAGTACACTAAATCCAGGGCCGGCCTTAGCCATCCAGGTGCCCCGGGCGAGTCGTCCAGTTGGCGCCCTTTATTGTATAAATAGCGAACCTGGCAGTGCTTTGCAACACGGTATTTGACTGTTTTCTAGAAATCGCCTTAAGTGGTTAATGGCGTCATCTTATGATCATAACATGGTTTTTTCCATCGTAAATTTGAGTATTTTATTTTTTTAAATGGAAATGAAATCCAAATAATCTGAAAGCCCGCTAAGTTCGTACCGACTAAGGTCCAAAGAGAGGGGAAAGATCCACCGTGGTATAACAATCATGTACGAAAGGTACTACGGAAACAAAGAAAGCTTCATCATAGGTTTAAGAGTAGTCGAATCACAGCTGATAAGGAAAAGCTGAACGAAGCGAAAAAGAGCGTAAAGAGAGCAATGAGAGAAGCATTCAACGAATTCGATCATAAAACATTGGCAAACAATCTAAACAAGAACCCTAAAAAGTTTTGGTCATATGTAAAATCGGTAAGCGGATCTAAATCCCCTATTCAGTCACTCGTTGACCACGATGGCACCGAAACAGAGGACGACCGAAGAAAGGCAGAAATACTGAATTCAGTGTTCCGAAACTGTTTCACTGCGGAAAATCGTAACACGGTCCCTGACTTCAGCCGTCGCATGGACGCCAAAATGGAAAATATTGAAATAAACGATATCGGAATTGAAAAACAACTGCTATCACTTAGTAGCGGAAAAGCATCCGGACCAGACGAGATACCCTTAAGATTCTACAGTGATTATGCTAAAGAACTTGCCCCCTTTCTATCAGCAATTTATCGTAGATCGCTGGAAGAACGTAAAGTACCTAGCGGCTGGAAGAAAGCGCAGGTCGTTCCCATTTTCAAGAAGGGTCATAAATCAGATGCGAATAATTATAGGCCTATTTCGCTTACGTCAATCTGTTGTAGAATAATGGAACATGTTTTGTGTTCTCGTATTATGACGTTCTTAGATAATACAAATCTCCTTCATCATAACCAACATGGATTCCGAAAACAGAGATCATGTGAAACTCAGCTCGCCCTATTTGCCCAAGAAATTCACAGTGCCGTAGACACTGGCGAGCAGATTGATGCCGTATTCCTGGACTTCAGGAAGGCATTTGATACGGTTCCGCACTTACGTTTAGTGAAAAAAATACGAGCTTACGGAATATCGGACCAGGTTTGTGATTGGATTCAGGATTTCCTAGAAGAAAGAACACAACATGTCATTCTTAACGGTTCAAAATCTGCAGATGTAGAGGTAATTTCGGGAGTACCGCAAGGAAGCGTGATAGGACCTTTATTGTTTACAATATACATAAATGACTTAGTTGACAACATCGGTAGCTCCGTGAGGCTATTTGCAGATGACACGGTTGTCTACAAGAAAGTAGCAACATCAGAAGACTCGTACGTACTCCAGGAAGACCTGCAGAGGATTAATGCATGGTGCGACAGCTGGCAGCTTTCCCTAAACGTAGATAAATGTAATATAATGCGCATACATAGGGGCAGAAATCCATTCCAGTACGATTATGCCATAGGTGGTAAATCATTGGAAGCGGTAACGACCGTAAAATACTTAGGAGTTACTATCCGGAGCGATCTGAAGTGGAATGATCACATAAAACAAATAGTGGGAAAAGCAGGCGCCAGGTTGAGATTCATAGGAAGAATTCTAAGAAAATGTGACTCATCGACGAAAGAAGTAGCTTACAAAACGCTTGTTCGTCCGATTCTTGAGTATTGCTCATCAGTATGGGACCCTTACCAGGTTGGATTAATAGAAGAGATAGACATGATCCAGCGAAAAGCAGCGCGATTCGTCATGGGGACATTTAGTCAGCGCGAGAGCGTTACGGAGATGCTGAACAAGCTCCAGTGGCGGACACTTCAAGAAAGGCGTTACGCAATACGGAGAGGTTTATTATCGAAATTACGAGAGAGCACATTCCGGGAAGAGATGGGCAACATATTACTACCGCCCACATATATCTCGCGTAATGATCACAACGAAAAGATCCGAGAAATTAGAGCAAATACGGAGACTTACAAGCAGTCGTTCTTCCCACGCACAATTCGTGAATGGAACAGGGAAGGGGGGATCAGATAGTGGTACAATAAGTACCCTCCGCCACACACCGTAAGGTGGCTCGCGGAGTATAAGCATGAGTCCCGCATGCTGCTGTCGCTGCTGTAACAGTCAGTATAGCAGTGATATATTGTTTGGGCATTAACGTTTTGGGAAATTGTCTAAAAATATTGCGTAGTACTGCACTGTACATCTACAACAACTCCAGAAAATTGTTTCTGCGTGTTCCAAACAAAGAAAAGATGCGTAAAATGTGGTTGAAACAGGCTCGTATATCCCAAATATTTCTTTTCTTTTCTGAAGCACCCCTGTACTAAAGCGAACAAAACAAAACAAAAATTATTCAAATTGGTCAAGCCATTTCTTTGTTTTGGTGAGACTAACACACAACAATTGATTTTTATATATAGGAGGTAATATGTATAACGAAAAAACACTAATTTTGAATTGGGTACCATATTTTTATTGAATTTAATATAACTGCAAGCCATAAACCTATATTTTCTGTCAGTCATCTGAACACAAAACATATTACGCCTAATGAGAAACAATTATAAACGACTAAAATTTTACTTTTCTCGCTTTTCTGTCGGCAAAGTCTCTGATCAGATTAGCAAAGTCCAGGTTTTCTGCAACTTCATTTTCAATGGACAGTGAGGCCAAACTGGTTAGTCTTGTTTGAGACATTGTAGACCGCAAGTACGTTTTTATCAACTTCAGTTTGGAAAAACTGCGTTCACCGCTTGCGACAGTCACTGGTATTGTTAGCAAAATACGTAACGTTACCCAGATGTTGGGATATAACTCTTGAAGATTATGCTTTTTTATGAAGTTTAAGGCTTCAATAGGCGTTGCCTGGCTGTCTTCGAGATAGTGTTGCAGGCCTAAAATTTCGTCGCACAGCAAATTTCCATCAATATCTGACTTCATGTTGACAGTTAACTTTTCTTGTAATTTAGAACAGCATTGTATTAGTTCTTCTCTATTTTGATTTTTTTTAATGTCAAACAAGAAACTCCACGTCGCAGAAAATTCTTGCATCTGTTCATATCTTTCTTTCATGGATATGTGCACGGTGTCCAACAGTGCATTGAAAAACTCTACTTTAAACTTCTTTTTTGGGTTAGTTATTTGATCATCAACAGCCTCTTCACCCGGCCTGCGTTTAATACGTCTTAATCGCATTTGTGGTTTAAATAATGGCTGCGTATCAAGATCCGAAGCCAGTTCAGTTGCTGTTACAATAGCTTGTTCGAAACCTGTTTGTCTATATGTTTCCAAATAAGAGCAACATTTGTCAAGGATTCCCATAAACTCGACAAAGTTGATTGTGGGTGACTGACTTGCTTTACTCACAACGTTAATTTGAAACAGAACATCATACCATGTCACGAGAGAAACAATGAAGCTGAAGTCTTTTAATTGTCCTCCTAGTGTTGTCGCTTCGTGTGACACCGCAGCATCGCTTTGTTCAGTAGCATCGGCCAAGGAAACCAAAGCGTAATGCATTTTGCATAATTGATAACGAACCGCTTTGACGCTATCAATTCGAGCTTGCCAGCGTGTGTCACTTACATTTTTCAGGGTGTATATCTTCAAATGGTCGGTCAAAATTTTCCATCTATTTACCGATCCAGCAAATAGATTAAACATTTTTTGTAACATTCCGAACAGTGTCACGGATTTTACTGATGATTTTGCCGCATCACACAATACCAAATTATAACTATGGCATCCACATGGCACAAAAAAAGCTAGTGGATTTAACTTCTTAATTCTGTTCTGGACGCCTTTATTTTTCCCCTTCATGTTCGCGCCGTTATCGTAGCCCTGTCCTCTGCAGTCATTAATGTTAAGGTCAAGATCACTCAATGTTTTTAAAATGCTTTCTGTGAGGCCTTCACCGGTTGTATCATCTATTTGCAGAAATGAGATGAAATGTTCTTGTACACTTACGCCATCCTCTGTTATGTCAGCGCATCTTAAAGTTATCGAAAGTTGTTCTTTGTGGCTTATATCTGGAGTACAGTCAGCTATGATTGCATAATACTTTGAACCCTTTATGCGGGATACGATTGTAGACATAACGTGTGATGCCATGAGTTCTATTAATTCATTTTGTATATTTTTGCCGCAATAATGGTCAGCCAAATCACCATTCAATGCCAGTCTGACGTGCTCTTCCATGATTGGATCAAACTTTGCCAATAACTGTACAAGACCTAAGAATTTTCCATTATTTGGGGTAAATAATTTATCTGATAACCCTCTGAATGCCATATTATTTTCAGCCAAATACAAAGTAATGTGTATCAATCTTTGAAGCACATTGCTCCATCGTAAACTTTCTTTAGGAATTAGCTTTTGTTCTTCCTTGTCAATAGTTAATCTAGCTTTAAACCTAATTTCAGCTTCAGTCCATTGAGTAAATGCTTTTTTGTGGTTAGGACTATTTTCATGCAGTTTCAGAGCTTCACTTAAATGTTTCCAATTTCTGAAACCCACAGTGGTAGTCAAATTAGTAGTTGACTTTAAATCAAACAGTCGACAACAAAAGCAAAAGACACTGTCGTTTGATACAGAATAAACTAGCCACCGTCGTCTGATAGTTTCTTCGTTTGATAGTTTTCTTGTGTAATGAGTTGAAGAGAAATGACGCCCATTTTCATCTTTTAGAAAGTTATTTAGACATACTTGTGAGGGTCCACATATTATAATGCGATCTATATCTCTAGCATTAAGTACTTTTGGCCACGTACCTACATCAGAAACATTGTATTCTTTTATTGCAAGAACGTTGATACTTTCATCGACGACAGATGTCATGTGTTGATTTTGACTTGGAGAAATATCAGAGGATTCATGCAAAGATGTACTGCGCTGGTCAATTTGATCACCTTCAATAGGTGATTGTATATTTTTTGTGTATAATTGTTCACAGTCTGAAGAAATATTTGCTGATACATGGACTTTTGATTCAATATCTGAAGTATTTGCCTTAGAATTTCCTTTAAGGTACTTATAAATATTCATGTGCTTTTTAGTTTCTTCAAGAACTTTTTCTTTTTCAGCTTTTCTTTTCCGATTTTCTGAACCAGAAAGCTTTTTTTTTAATCATTTCCTTCTCTTCTGGCATGATTTAATAATTTGACAAGTTATTGCTTGGACACTGCTCTATTTCGCGACCACAATATTCGATCTATAACAAATAAAGAAATTCACCTATCAGTAGACGTAACTAGAAAAAAACCTGAACTGAAAGATAAAAATGTTTTTCGCACCTACCAGAAAATTAAAATGTTGACACAGTCACGACACTCGTTTCACTCACAATTATTCAGCCACGAAAACATGAGCGCTGCCTCCGACTCTTACTGACAATTACTGACATGCGGGTGCAAATCGTAGCGCTGCCAACATATGCAGTCTAACAAACATTGTGTGGCGCTGTATTATTTCAGTAAGTTAGGGGAGAATTCTCTATGAATGCAGTGCACGCATTGCATGATCTATTAATTAATGTACATGAGTCATTAATTCACAAATATTCGATATAAATACATTCGTATTAATTAAATCATAATGTAATGTATATTTCACAGTCTGTATTTTCTTTTATTTGGAGCGACCGGTAGTTTCTGTTGTAAACGAGAGATGGTGCGGCTGCATGGGCTCTTGTTTGTTGCAGTTCTTGAAACAAATAAGAGAGGCGCTTTGGTAGAGCCCGTGCTAGCCCGCGTCAAACATGGATGGTTGCAGACAATACGAAGATTGCATTCAGCATGATTTCTCTTCTGCTACCCCGAATTCATCGCGCATTCGTGAGATTAGCGACGTATGTTGAATGAGAGTGAATAATATTTTAGTTTCGCGAAATGGGTGATTGTAAATTTTATTTTTTTTTTTACATGCGTTTAGTACATGGCGCCCCTTGGGCCCCGGCGCCCTGGGCGACCGCCCGAGTCGCCCCACCCTAAAGCCGGCGCTGACTAAATCACCTTCTTGTTGAAAAAGCTTGAAAAATCCTGCTCTCTCTTTCTATACATGTATATGCTGGTTCCAACTGCCAATAAGTTCTTTTCTTTTAATCTAGAGCCAAGCAATTCTGCTTTTTCTTTCGTTAAGCCTAGATCCCTAACCAAATCGTTAAGCTCGGTCTGAGTAAACAATTTGGGCTCTAGAATTTATGTATTACAATGGAATTCATCATTATCTGGTTCATCTAAATAGCACTGTACATCAGAAAATACTTCTTTAGAAATAGGTTTAAATCATCTGGTGTTTCAGGAACCGGCAAATCTACATCATGTCCGATGGCGGACAGAAGGTTAGGGTAGCTTATTACCTTCTTGTTTTTAGAATTATGACCAGTAATATGAACACTGCAAAAGTAGCAATCATGTGAATGATTTCTTGTCTCCCTCCATATCATAGGAACAGCAAATCTAAAGGCTATTTTCTCCTCTTTGGACCATTTTCTCAGATCTTCAACACACACATAACAAGATTTATCTTGATCACCAAGTTTAGATCAAAGGTATGATAGATAAACCTTCTTCACAAATGTTTCTTTGGTGTTTTTTAATCACAAATTCACCACAAATATAACAAAAACTGTCAGCAGAGTTTTTTAAGACCACAGTTAGACATTGCACTGAGCACATGTACAGGAAATGGGAAAGTGAGGTTAGGCTGACAGTAAACAAGACACCATCTGTTAACACAAAAATAGAATCGACCTTTTTTGCCAGCAAATGTTTTTGAACAGTGGTACCAACGTCATCTACATTCATTAACCTCCTTTTTAAATTATTTTAACTATATAAAAGCCGTTAAATTCTTAATAAATCGCTTAATTTAATAAATTTAGCTGTAGAATGTGAAGAAATGACGGGTGATATAGTTTTTTAAGTATCATATTTGGATTACCCACCCTAAAAAACGTAAGAACAAGATATTTTCAGAAAAAAGGTTTTTCCATCGTTGGCCTGTGTAATCATATGGGGTGCAAAGAATGAAACTGGCCCAGAAATTATTTACAATATGAGTGACAAGGGCCGGCCGCGATCGCCGAGCGGTTCTAGGCGTTTCAGTCCGGAACCGCGCAACTGCTACGGTCGCAGGTTCGAATCCTGCCTCGGGCATGGATGTGTGTGATGTCCTTAGGTTAGTTAGATTTAAGTAGTTCTAAGTTCTAGGGGACTGATGACCTCAGATGTCAAGTCCCTTAGTGCTCAGAGCCGTTTGAACCATTTGACTGACACGGGACTGAACCTTGTTAGTGGACACTACTGAAGATGCTGGAAAAGAACACCATTGACGTCGATGCAGCGCCATGCTCGATTTATCATACTCTGATATACGCTTCGCAGCTGTGCCTGAGGGATACCAGCAGTAGCGTTTTCAGTGTTCCGCTGTAGCTCTTCCAGTGTACGAGGATTGTTTGAGTACACCTGACGGTTAAGTTTGTCCCACAGGCAAATATCACAGAGAGAGATATCAAGGGATCGAGGTGGCAAAGAAATCGCAAAACAAAAAACAAATAATATCTCTGAGCAAATTAGACCTGTGTCATATCTTTGTGTCAAAATCTTTGTAACAAGTAACAGTTGTATTACACATGCTGGATACCGACAAAGTTTCGTTATCACAGTGTATATGAATACATATTGTGTAAAAGTGTGCGACGTGGTACCAAGTGGCCATCACAGTGGAAGCAGATATGTGGATACTAACAACAAAAGCCGTCCCTACTGTCGCAGTAAGTATAAACCCAAATTTTGGATCCGAATCGATTGATAAACAATACTCATGGTGATGCATTAAAGCATGTCCCATCTTCTTGTCACAGAGCCAGCACCCAGCATTATGTTTGAAATAACTATGTAACTTCTGGAAAACCATCTGAAGATGAAAGGTTCGAAAATCAGTTCATGGAATGAATAAATAACTCCAGAATGAGATTTTCACTCTGCAGCGGAGTGTGCGCTGATATGAAACTTCCTAGCAGATTAAAACTGTGTGCCGGACCGAGACTCGAACTCGGGACCTTTGCCTTTCGCGGGCAAGCTCTCTACCATCTGAGCTACCCAAGCACAACTCTCGCTCCGTCCTCACAGCTTTACTTCCGGCAGTACCTCGTCTCCTACCTTCCAAACTTTACAGAAGCTCTCCTGCGAACCTTGCAGGACTAGCACTCCTGAAAGAAGGTAGGAGACGAGGTACTGGCGGAAGTAAAGCTGTGAGGACGAGGCGTGAGTCGTGCTTGGGTAGCTCAGATGGTAGCCGGCACAGTAGCTCAGCGTGTTCGGTCAGAAGGTTAGCTGCCCTCTGTAATAAAAAAACTGAGTTAATCGATCAACAACGAACTTAAACTGATGTCTTACGACGTCCGCCCCGAGCAGATGCAACGAACAAAAGCGAACAAAACTGCCGGCACGGTAGCTCAGCGTGTTCGGTCAGAGGGTTAGCTGCCCTCTGTAACAAAAAAACTGAGTGAATGGATCAATAACGAACTTCAACGGGCGTCAGGTGACGTCCGCCACGAACAATTGAAGCGACCAATAACGAAAAAATGAGATAATTAAAAAAAAAGATGGTAGAACTCTTGCCCGCGAAAGGCAAAGGTCCCGAGTTCGAGTCTCGGTCCGGCAGACAGTTTCAATCTGCCAGGACGTTTGAATAAATAACTATTTCAAAAAAGTGACTGGTTGCAGTTTCTTGTTTTTACATTGAATAAACAGTCACGAGCTCTAAAACATCCTTAATGGATAAGCTTAATCAATTGCAATGCCTCTGCTGATTGCCCTCTCCTCACCGAACACCTCATACAATTGTGTCAATGTGTGCTGTTTCTCCGTCTTACTGAAAATATCCATACAGTCTTTCATCTTCTGTGAGTTGACCCACATATGGATCAAACAGTTTCTGGCCATGCCTCTGCTGGTTGGCCTCTTCTCATCGAACACACACGTGCGCACCACAGCAGGCGGGCTCCTACATTGGCTTCCAAACTGCCACAAATTAATCCGTGCGCTGCGAAGCGCGACAACAGTATCTCAGATTCCAGAGCTTATGTATGCACGCTGTAGTCAACCTTCAAATCCTAAGAGAGTATTGCCAACTCTCAGCACATCAAACAACAATCTTGAGATCATGCATCAGCTCTTCAGCAAGCTAATGGGGATTTCCTGATGCATAATGTAGTTCTATGAGTTCACCATGCGTGACAGGTTGAACCAGGTCTCACCTGAAGAAATAAAGAACTAAGGATAAAAGTCCTGATTCCTCTTCACTCAGATATCAATGGCAGAAGAGAACATGCAAAAGTTCGTCCAGACTCTTTGAACCACTCTCAACAGTAAATTTGTAAGGATACATATGGATGTTCTTTTTGATAATGTTTCGACAAGATCATCTCTTAATTCCGACTTGCACAGATATTCCACTGAGATTTCGTCGGACTTTGTTCCAGACTTCCCTTCACTCGAGGAGTGTTTTCTAGTGATCGAAATCTTTTCGGATACTTGGCTTTTTATTCGCTACAGAGCTCTTTTCGTGCCATTTTTCCACCTCCCTGGATGTTTTGCCAAAACACTGCCAGTCTTCAACTCTTGTACAAACAGAGCCGAACACATTTTTCAACAAAGTGCGCTTCGCATAACTCTCAACAATGAAGTCGTTCTGATTTATCGTGGGCACCATTCTGTGTTGCATTCAACTTGTCACTAATACACGTCTGATAGACTCACTCACTCTAAAGTAATAACGCAGCGTAGTACTCAGGTATGGGCATGTGGGAGATGCGCATATGCAGACAAATGGCTCTGAGCACTATGGGACTTCACTTCTGAGGTCATCAGTCCCCTAGAACTTAGAACTACTTAAACCTAACTAACCTAAGGACATCACAACACATCCATGCCCGAGGCAGGATTCGAACCTGCGACCGTAGCAGTCGCGCAGTTCCGGACTGTAGCGCCTAGAACCGCTCGGCCACCCCGCCCGGCTATGTGCAGACATGTAACAGCAACCGACTGATGCATAGAAATCCCGATTTCCAGCATTTTCTGTAATGGGCAACTCTCTTCATTGACAAGGATCAGTTCCGCGTTAGGCTTACGAATACACGGCTTAACGGTTATAAGTCTGGATATTTTTATTACTGACTGAGAACAGAGTACTGAAAAACAATCTGTCAGTATTTATTTCACGTGCAGATTAACAATATTTATAACTGTTTGGAGTAGTATGTCTTTAGGTTGGTTAGTATCTTCAAGTACATGGGTTAAGACCAAGTCATCAACGCTTATTTTCCACTGAGCAGCAGTTAAGGAGTTGAAATGTGGATACGCGGACACAAAAAGGTTAGTCTTTTGACAGCGTAGTCCACTTTGTGGCGCAGTTACGAACTTGCATAAAACATCAGGTAGTAAATTAGGTAACGTGCTTGCAGGAAGACTTTTCGATGCCGAGAAAAACCAGCTACACTCTGAAATGGGTACATATTAAGGTACCACATATAAAATATCTGCACTTATGCTCGTTACACAACGTATTTTCTGGGGCAGTTTTATTTTGTCACCCAATATAATCGTTCATATAATTTATTCCAGACGGAGAAGATACATCAGATATCTCGGTACGACGGCTTTCAGCATGACAGCGACCGTTTGCAAACTATTGTTCATGACCTACATCCCGTTAAACCCTGTCCGATGTAAACAGTGGAGAGCCTAGAAGACTCAGTCGAATATCAATGCAACTTAACCCAAGTACCCACTACCGGTGGGTATGTAAATGAGCAGATTTGCTTTTCTCTTTGACAGATTCAAGGGCAACAGGTGGCATTAGTGTTTAATGTTGTTACGAGGCCTGGAAGAGTACATAACGTGCGTGTACATTGTCTGATGTTGAGTGATCATCGTGAAAGTCTCAGACACGGCGCGTACTCGTATGAGACAACGTTATAAGCACTTGACAGCTTAAGAATGAGGACTCAATGTGCGTCACCATTTGGCCAGCTGGTCGAATCGTGCAATATCTACATTTGTAATAGTGGCCCGATGTTCGACTGCATGGGAAAGGGAAAGAGAGGGCATCCGTAGTCGTCATCGAGGTAAGAGTCACCCTGTCTGACCACCACAATGGACGATCGCCGTATTGTGCGCCAAGTGCATCGTAGCCGTTCACATCTGTGCTTGCCAGCCTACAACAAGTTCCTGCAACATTCTGTGAGATCCCGCACCGTTGGTAGGAGAGCAGAAGCAGCCGAACTAGGGAATTACCGTCACATGCGTAGACTGCCGTTAACACACAACACAAACGGCTGCATCAGGTTTGATGCTGTGATCAGGAAGCATGGACTGCTGGTGAATGATGTCACACTGTTCAGCGATGAACGTGGTTCTGCACTACCCCTGATAGCCATCGTCGGCGACCTGGGGAGAGCTCCCTATTTCCAGTGTTTTGGAGAGGCACGGCGGTGTTAGACTGTCACACGTCACTGACGTCCTGCGTCCTTATGTATTACCTCTCTTATATCGAAGTCATGGTGCCATTTTTCAACAGGGCAATGTTCGTCCACACGTCAGTCCTTCTACGGGGCACCAAACTCTGAGAGGGGTGTCAGAGAGGTCACAGTTCTAACATTTCTATACAGTATGTCCCACAATTGGGAGCGGCCGCTCAGTTTTGGGCGCCAAGCTGAGAGGAGCAACGTGTATTCACAGAGCATGTCACAACTAGCAGCGAAAATTGGTATGGTTCAAAGTATACAAGGTAGAAGAGGTGGAGGTATGTCAAATGAAAAGTTGCTTATGTGGAAAAATGTCCTCGAACCCGGCCTTTTTCTGCTAAGTAGATCTCTTTCCCCCACTCTCGTGTCTTTACTACAGAACAATAATTCTGAAAGTAACAACTGTCTTCCGCAGAGTTGTATGCCTCTTTTCTTATCTTTGAGCTCTCTCTCTCTCTCTCACACTCTCTCGGGTTGGATCGACGAGGAGCCCCTGCAACGTCATACATACATTCTTCTGTTTCGGACCTATTCATTTATTTTAAAACCGTAAACATAAATCAGCCGTCGTTTTTGGAGTACAGACATGATCTCGCTAACGTCAGCTTATAGTGGCACGCATCGTTTACAAAGATGTTGCTGTAGGCCCCGTAACATGGACGGATGTGGAATATACACGAGGTGCCCGAATGTGTGATTGTAGCGTGCTCTTGAAGACTCCCTGCGTGTTCTGAATTGTACCACCAGAGACGCTACTGGTAGTTCTTATGACTTGGTGTCATTTGATTTAATGGCGGTTTCATACAGGAGATGCTCAACATGCTATTGGTGCAAGGCGAACCATCTCAGCCGATCCTTAGTTCACGAATGTGTGTATCAGAAGTGCGATGGCGAATCAGCATATTGCAAGTAATAGCCTCGTCTACCATCCAAACACATTTCCTCCAGCAGTTCTGTTACCACACCAGGAAGAAATACAACAGTACATCGTCCGTTCACAGTCCTTCCAACTAAATCATGTTATTAAACGGGTCCGTTGTCTTAACTGATTGGCGTCAGGAACGTATGCTCCAGATCGAAACATGTTCGTCTGGTGTCCTTTACACTCGGTATCGATTTCGTACAATAGTAATGGAACTCTCACAAGAAATCGACTACTGATGAACTGAAATATATTTTTTCTGTTGAACGTCAGTTTCGTGCAAATTACAGGAACGATACTACACTCCTGGAAATTGAAATAAGAACACCGTGAATTCATTGTCCCAGGAAGGGGAAACTTTATTGACACATTCCTGGGGTCAGATACATCACATGATCACACTGACAGAACCACAGGCACATAGACACAGGCAACAGAGCATGCACAATGTCGGCACTAGTACAGTGTATATCCACCTTTCGCAGCAATGCAGGCTGCTATTCTCCCATGGAGACGATCGTAGAGATGCTGGATGTAGTCTTGTGGAACGGCTTGCCATGCCATTTCCACCTGGCGCCTCAGTTGGACCAGCGTTCGTGCTGGACGTGCAGACCGCGTGAGACGACGCTTCATCCAGTCCCAAACATGCTCAGTGGGGGACAGATCCGGAGATCTTGCTGGCCAGGGTAGTTGACGTACACCTTCTAGAGCACGTTGGGTGGCACGGGATACATGCGGACGTGCATTGTCCTGTTGGAACAGCAAGTTCCCTTGCCGGCCTAGGAATGGTAGAACGATGGGTTCGATGACGGTTTGGATGTACCGTGCACTATTCAGTGTCCCCTCGACGATCACCAGTGGTGTACGGCCAGTGTAGGAGATCGCTCCCCACACCATGACGCCGGGTGTTGGCCCTGTGTGCCTCGGTCGTATGCAGTCCTGACTGTGGCGCTCACCTGCACGGCGCCAAACACGCATACGACCATCATTGGCACCAAGGCAGAAGCGACTCTCATCGCTGAAGACGACATGTCTCCATTCGTCCCTCCATTCACGCCTGTCGCGACACCACTGGAGGCGGGCTGCACGATGTTGGGGCGTGAGCGGAAGACGGCCTAACGGTGTGCGGGACCGTAGCCCAGCTTCATGGAGACGGTTGCGAATGGTCCTCGCCGATACCCCAGGAGCAACAGTGTCCCTAATTTGCTGGGAAGTGGCGGTGCGGTCCCCTACGGCACTGCGTAGGATCCTACGGTCTTGGCGTGCATCCGTGCGTCGCTGCGGTCCGGTCCCAGGTCGACGGGCACGTGCACCTTCCGCCGACCACTGGCGACAACATCGATGTACTGTGGAGACCTCACGCCCCACGTGTTGAGCAATTCGGCGGTACGTCCACCCGGCCTCCCGCATGCCCACTATACGCCCTCGCTCAAAGTCGATCAACTGCACATACGGTTCACGTCCACGCTGTCGCGGCATGCTACCAGTGTTAAAGACTGCGATGGAGCTCCGTATGCCATGGCAAACTGGCTGACACTGACGGCGGCGGTGCACAAATGCTGCGCAGCTAGCGCCATTCGACGGCCAACACCGCGGTTCCTGGTGTGTCCGCTGTGCCGTGCGTGTGATCATTGCTTGTACAGCCCTCTCGCAGTGTCCGGAGCAAGTATGGTGGGTCTGACACACCGGTGTCAATGTGTTCTTTTTTCCATTTCCAGGAGTGTATGTACAGAGTAGCTAGAGATCTATACTAATACTCCTGAGAGGTATATATCAATTCGTGCTGTGTCTTAATCCCCTATTCATTAGATCAAAATCCTATCTTCTGCTGCGAAATATGTTGTGGACCCAAGGGATTTCTAAGTTCCGTACATAGCTTGAATTCCGTTTTGAAATGCATTGCGGCAATATTGCATTCTTCTCTCTGTGAGAAAGAATCCAGGACGGCTGTTACGTGCATGAATGGCTTTGGCTATTCAGAGTCGGAAGACTTTTTTACTTACAGTTTGAGATAAACACGGCAAGATTGTAAGTCTGGCTTTCAGAGATACAGTCATACAGCAATCTTGCGACGCCACCCATTACAATCTCCTGAAAGAACTTACTCTTTTGATGAATCGATGAGATCGCCGCTAAATTATGTCGAGAACATTAACAGTAGCATAAAAATATGTGGTAGTTTCGGGTTACTCTTTTTCTATAAACCATAAAAGAAGCTGTGAATGTCTCATCTCAACCCGTTTACAGTATGAAGTGTCTTTCGGCTTTACCAGGCCATCGTCAGATAATAACTTAGGTTTTCACCATAAGATGTGTCTTTGATTCATATGATTATCCATTATATTACTTTCGGAGCAAAATTTCTTAACATTTTCTCCATTAACGGTCTAGCTACTGTTGCGTAAACGGGGTCAGTAAAATAGCTTGCTTCCCCTTGTCATCCAACAAAATAAAGAAAGATGCTGGAGTGTATCAATATTACACAAAAGAAAAAGTTTGGCAATAATGGAGTATTTGATAGACACATGGTCAAAAACGGGAGCAATCGGTAATTTCTTGTTTCGACGGATGACAGACAGATAATTTGTCAGCCTGTTGTGATCTATAAGGTTTTTCCTGTGAACTGAGTAACAGAAGACATATTACAAATGCAGTGAGATGAAATTAACTTTTTTTACTGATAAGCCTGCTCCATACCTTCCAGCCACCATCATCGTCTAGTCTACAGTTATGCACAGACACGAACATTTTATGTTCACAGTCGGGTTAATATTTGATTTTTCTTCCTCTCTCTCAGATCTGTCTTAATCAGTATGCGGGGTGGGCCCTAAAACAGTGAAGTGAATACAGGAATACAGACACCTACACTAACCACCCCCCCCCCCCCTCACCAACGGTACCGTCCTTCTTTCTCACACCGGTGAGGAATTTCGAGTCCGAAGGAGAATTGAGACCGTCCTCGAAGCCACCAATTCCCTATGAAACCAAGTTATTATCTTTAGTTCGTAGCGAACGTTCCGCTTCCAGCACACAGCCTCAGGTTCCATCAAGATTACAGCAGCCATCTGTGTTAAATTTGCTGGTGCAGACTTAAGAGGCGCACATCGATCACCGTTGTCAGCCAGGTCCTCACGATGAAGATGAACATCTTTGAAAATTCAAGTTTCAGCTCTAACATGACGCTGCTTGAACACATAAATTTTATTAGGACCAGTCAAATGAAAATAAGGCACATGGAAAAAAATTAAAAACTGTTCATTACTTCAAAGATAATCGTCATATCTGTCAATACATTTATGCCACTGCGAGACAAGACGGCCGTCGATTTCATGGAAAAATGTTTGCGGTTGCCTACGGTATCATGATTGTACACGGGCGTGCACCCCTTCGTCCGAAGCAAGTGGACGGCTAAGAATGTCTTTCTCTAAGCCTCCAAAAATATGGAAATAGCAAGGGAGGAGATCGGGACTGTGTGGAGGGCCCGCCTACGTGTTTCCAAGATGGTTTCGACTACGCTGCAGAAGTTCCGCTGGGAAGCACTCACACATCCTCCATATACAATTTCCGATCTCTTCCCATACGACTTCCATATTTTCGCCGCCCTGAAGGGAGACATTCGTGGCCGTAGATTTGCTTCGAACGGAGATGTGCTCGCCAGGCAACAATCACGGTTCCGGAGATAACTGTAAACATGTTTCCATAAAGGTATTGGCTATCTTGTCTCACAGTCGAATAAACGTATTAACCATTATGTCAATCACTTTTGAAGTAATAAACAGTTTGCTTACTTTTTTCCCTCTGTCTCGTTTACATTTGACTGCCTCTTACATGTGTGGATGCTGATGCGAAAAATTTCGAGGAGGAGAGTAAAAATTTTTAATCAGAAGTCGGAAGATGCACTGCTTAAGATTCTTGCAATAACTCCCATGTAACGATGACCTTGATGTGATATGCTTTCAATAAAAGTCGCCATAAGTCCGGATCCCGTAATTCTGACTTGTTCTTTTAATGCAGCTTCCAAGTAACGTTGGCAACGCCCATTAGATATCAAAGAAGCAGAAAATCACTCCTCCAGAATTCTTGCTACAAGAAGTCGTGCTAACTATCTCATTCCTGCACACGGCATGAACAACAGTATCTAAAGTAATAAGAATAAGAATAATCATGTAAGAGTAGGACATGGATAGCAGTACGACTGAATTAGTAACAAATAACGGTACCCAACGTATCAGCCACCACTCACCGTGAAGTTGCTTGTGGAACACAGTTGAAAAAGCGTACATTGGTTCTAATTCTGAAAGAGTGAGTATTCACATAATGAGTATAAATATCATCCAGTTCCTAAATGGAATTTCGTAAAAACTGAACAATTTATGTATTAGTTTATCTGCAATGTACTGCAAGATTACGATTTTTCTAACAGCGCAGAAGTGTTTCTTCGAGGGAAACGACCATGGTGATGTAGAAAATGGAGACGACAAATTTGCTGACCCACAAACAGTGAAGATAAAACACTTCCAGGAAGGAATGTTCTTTAATTTACTAAGTATTCCAGAGAAGGAACACTATTGTTGAGACTTTGTCATCAATTCCTTTCAGAAATCGCCTTAGAAGCTGTAAGAACCCGAAGAATTACTAATAAAATAAATACAATGATGAGTTAATAGGCGAAACGATAACGTCAAGTAAAAATTTCCTGGCCCTTAACGTTTGAATCCACAAAGAAAGACAAAGAATAAGTGTGACTGCACCTTACTTGACAACTTAGATGAAATTACGGTGACAGTGGCGATACGTTCACATTTACTACCTCCCATCCTCTCAGGACAATAGAAGGAGTAGAGTGCGGCAGATAGTACTAAGAAATGTACTCTGAAGCACAATCAACTGAATGAGGTGATGCCAAGTTTAAGGCTCTTGTCATTTCTTTATCCGTTTTTACTACTATAGATTGTTAAAGGTGACCAGCCTGGATAGCCGAAGCGTTAGCACGCCACTTCTGGGATTCGAGAAGATGTCAAAGATAATGGGGCAGTGCTTGTGTTGTCATGCCTATGACGACGTAAATACGGAGGGAGCGTGGCTTTTGACATCATGGATATGCCACTGCCCTGCAGAAGTGACACGGATGCAAAGTATGCCAGGTTGCCAATGGTCATATTACCGATATATGTTACAGTTCTGCATGTCTTGTAGTTTTCGCACAGTCGTCTTCTGAAACAACGGAGGCACTTTTTCTCGCAGTGGGGCGTGCGTGGAAACAGCTTTGGAAATCGGAGAAAATTAAGATAGGCACTGGCAGACTGAAGCTTGACCTGGTCCGTGCATCAGATGCTTGGAGGTCTTGTTTGGTATATAACTGCCCGTCGAAAGGATAGATGCTTTTATTAATACTGTAAGTCAGGAGTGTTAAGTATGGCACTTTCTTCTCTTAAAAGTCTTGTTATAGAATGAATCTGTACTCACGTTGATCCTGACGAAAGCCAAAATCACATTGCATTACCTCTGTCAATACTGCTGTGGAGACGGTAGAGCACAATGAACGATATAATTACGTGGGAACAATAATGCAGAATAGTAAGAACATTTAATTTAAAGGCAAATTGTCTCAAAGCAACAGAGCTATGTGCAAGTGAAGAAGATGGTCAATAGCTCGGTAAAGTAGTTTCAAAGGAAATGAACTGCATTCAAACTACCACAGTGTTCTCAAGCTTCGTAACATTTTAAGTGTGTATTTTTAAGATTATAACTTAGCCTTGCTCCGTACGAAATCAGCAACAAAATGTGTATTGAGCTTTTGGCACATTTCCATACAAGCGGACTCGTAATTGTCTATAATAAAGCGACGTACTGCACTAATGTGATTTACCACTGTACTAAATGTATAAAATATTAAACAGGAGTTACCTTCCCTACAGACGACTACGTACAACACTTTTGCACCAAACAGACCTCTCCATTCCTGGGAAAAGATGCAACACTGCGTAATATTCTCAATGTATTCAAATAGTTATCATGAATTTAGACAAGTACATTATGTGATTAATGTGATGAGTAATGCATTAAATATATAACGTTTGTATAGTAATTAAGTTATGGACTAATGAATTGTGTATAATCTTATATACTGAACACTCATCTAAAGTATAAATTTTTTTCCTTCGTTCACGTAATCAAATCAGTATCCTTACACTTATTGGTACAAAAATAAATATCATTGTAAACTTTCAACAGGATATTACCAAGCCAGTAGTGTAGCTCTAAAATTAATTCTGACAATAACGTGTAAAAGATCCTACTACAAATAATTATGTTTTTCTAATTGAAAATTTGAATAAAATACTAAAGTCAACTATGTGATAATTTTCAAGTCAAGTTTTGACTCTTCTGTGGATAACGTAAGTGAATTTCGCAGCTTCTAGTAAAAAGTCCAGAGTGCCCCGGCGATGGTTATTCAAAGAAAATAACATATTCACTCATACCATAGTTGCTGTTACGGATACTGCTCCAAGGAAGATTATTCAGATGTTGGCTTAACATTCCCTAAGTATAATTTGTAGTGGCTATTTTCTATTCATCCACTGAATAGAACTCAATACATTACATCCAATTTTTTCCGTACTGAATTAATGGTACTGTGTCAGTTAATTACAGAAATTTGCTTAAAAATATCTGTAGTAAATCTTCATACACCGGTACAGTTTTACAATACAAATAGTTACTAAAGATTAGAGTGGGCCGTTAAATGGCATATATCTTAGTTGGGTGTGTCTGGTATTCGTGGTGTTTGCAATCTCCCACATCGAACGTCTCTAAGTTTTTATTGCTGTATATTGCATCACTAAGGACATATATACCACAACAGTCACCATGTTTAGCAATTTGAGCTTATGACCATAAACATTTAGTCTCAGTGTACAGATAACTCCTTTCTTCGGACATTTGGAAAGAACATCGCTCCAAGGCGCACCACACCATATAACAACAAGGGATGGCGCCCACAGATGCCAGTAGATAATCAATGAGGCAATTCAGTTCGAGAACGATATTTATGCCACCCAAGGGTACAATACGTTTCCATGGGCAGACGCAGTAGAACGGTCTTGTTATACCTTTGACTTATTTTCATTGTCTCCTGAATCGAGTAGTTATATCTTAAGAACCGGTACACTCTGGTTTCCAATATATATATATATATATATATATAGTTAATAAAATACTTGGTAAATTATTACGTTGTGAAGTGAGAAAAATTAGTACTTAGTGATTGTGCAACGTACCAATTACGATACTAGCTGCTGTAACAAGACCATTCAAACAAGTTATTATTTCAGTGACTTAACAAATAAAAAGATGCAAACGGTTCCTGTATTTATCCCTTCCTCTTATGCTACGTTTTAGGAACATCCAGACAGTAAAATTTATTTCTGAGAAATATATTTCCTATATTGATTTCAGTAGCTGACAACACTGACAAAGTTTTAACTTCTCATTTCTTAATCGTCTGGTGTCCGCATCTCAGAATTATGCGAAGGGTAGTCGTCAGATTTCAATTATCAACAGGCAAAAATCAAGTTACGACCGTGGATCTTGGTGGCGTCATGTCGTGACCACCCTTAAATCCAAATCATAAAGCAAGATAATCAATGAAAAACAACACCTAGCATTGAAAGCACTTTTATTACGTAACAAAAGAAAACATGGTTCGTAGTGGGCTGTAATGTAAACGATCGTTTACATTACATCCTACTACAGATCATGTTTTCTTTTATAAAGTATTTAGAGGCTGCGGGTCCACACAGAAACAAAATTATAAAAACTTTTATTACGAGCAGCATCGTACAGCCAGAATAGAACAGAATTGAACTCCTGAACGGAGAATGCTGCCATTTATACAGACATTGAATGTTCCAGAATTCTGTAATTTGTACAGCCATGGAATATTGTAGACTATACAGGCATTAAAAACATAGGGAGTTTCAAGAACCTTCCGCAAATGACAAATACTAAATAACAAATAATAGCTGTGAGACGGGTTTAAAAAGGCCACACACAGCACGGCAACCACAACGCTAACAATCACGCCACACGGCTAGCGCCGCATCTTACGTCTTTGCTGCCTCTCTTGAAGAAACAGCTATCTGCTGTTACAGAAGTTCACATTGCAATCGACTACAGCACCTTGGATCTAAACATTTTCAGTGTTCCTCTATATGACAGCGGTGGTAGATCCTCCTCTTCTGGCTGTGTTGTCGCTGCCCCTCCACTGTGATGAGCGTCGGAAGTAGCCTTCACATCGCGATCATCAGTTGGCTCTTCAGTTTCCTTGAGCCCCCCATCGTCGATCTGCAGCTCAGGACTGCAGTAGGCCTTCATTCAGAGTATACGGACGATGCCCCTGCCCTTTTGTCTTCTTGATGAAGGCTCATAAACCTCGACATCTTATGTACATCCGCCAAGCAACGAAGCACTTAATAAGGTCGAAAGTAGCGCTTTAATAACTTTTCTAATAGTCCCACTTTTCGCACAGGTATCAAAGTCTATAAGAACTTTCCTGGGCTATACCTCACTGCCCCGTACTTCACGTTACAGCGCTCTCGTTTTTCTCCTGGGCGTCCAGGGTCCACACGTGTTCCCTTGCTTCTTTGGCTCTAGTGATGAGGTGTTTCACGTAGTCAACCTGAATACCGTCCGGTTGAAACGGGAACAATGCAGCCATTGTCGTTTTGGCCTCGTGACCTAGAAGCAGAAAAATGGGGTGAGGACTGTAGTGTCTTGCTTTCTTATGATCTACGCGAATTTCATGCGTATAACGGCTCACATAGTGTCTAATGGAACGGTAGAGACCTGTCCACTATACCTGCATCTGATTCTGTCTATAAGCTTGACGAATCCCTGGTTACCTGTTGTCGTTGCGTCTTACAATCAATACAAGGTAGCCGGCCATAGCTAGGGTGGCGAGCAAACATTTCCGCCTGTTATGTTTTTCAGCAGTGCTTATTCTTCTCTCTGTTCAGTAGCAAAGTCGTTAAATTCAGCGGTGACTGAGATTTCATACATGCTGCGGTATTCCACCAAAGCATTCCTGGAAATGCAGTTGGGTCATTTTGTTTGCGTCTGCTATTGTGTACCACAATGACGTCGCACTCCTGACGACCTGACGAAGGCTAGTCGGCCAGCATAGAGATCGATGTTGTGTCAGAATGGGAACGGTTTGCCAAATAAATACGGCCGGAACTTGTAGGCAGCCCAAATACCTGCAGGGCGGTCAGTTGCAGAGCAATTCACATCAGACAGGAAACATAATCTGTGTTGTGTTGGCAGAAGAGCCAACACCGTGTTACTAGTTGAGGCCGAAATAGACGCGTTTTACCTCACGCAGGCTGGCGTGAGGAGGAAAGAACTATACTGACGTGAGGTCTGGAACATGACAAGGAATTAGAATTCAGAAAGCGGACGTAATTAGTTTGATACTTAACTTTAATCCATTAATGATGAACGTCGCTCTTGACGGTACATGAGTCACAATATTATCTGTTCAGAAGACATTCGCAGTAACTGAATATGGCGACTTGCTAGGTCGTAGCAAATGACGTAGCTGAATGCTATGCTAAACTGTCGTCTCTGAAAATGAGAGCGTATGTAGTCAGTGAACCATCGCTAGCAAAGTCGGCTGTACAACTGGTGCGAGTGCTAGGGAGTCTCTCTAGACTAGACCTGCCGTGTGGCGGCGCTCGGTCTGCTATCACTGATGGCGACACGCGGGTCCGACGTATACTAACGGACCGCGACCGATTTAAAGGCTACCACCTAGCAAGTGTGGTGTCTGGCGGTGACATCACAATCTGCAAACATAAGCTATACCTTTTCAGCACCTTTCTGAATTTGCAATAGAACTGCACCAATACCAGAAACACTACTGCCGAGGTGAAGTTCTGTCTCAACATTCTCATCATACAACACCAGAACTGGAGATGTTAACGCTTCCTTAAGGACAAGAAAACAACTTTCCTGATCCTCGTTCCTGGAAAATTTGGTTTAACGCGCAGTATTTATTGCAAGGGACCTGCCTTGGTACAGAGTGTGAGTACAAATCGAGAAAATTTGTCACATCACGGATGTAGAATCTATTAAGAAAATCTGTGACCTTACTTTGGATCTGGTCGGACGCCATCGCTATTAACAAGGTGCCCCAAAAATTTTATTTTTTTGTCAAGAAAGAGGCACTATTTCGGATTCAAATGTCTTCGAAAACGACAATGTCGGACATATCGCAAGGACACGTCGTCCATTTAAGATGTCGAAGCAAGTTGCCGATCATAGGTCTGAAAGTGGCTGGAGTGTTACACAGTCCAAACAACATACCTTTTAAGTCATAGAGACCGTCAGTAATTATGAATGCAGCCCTGATAAACCTCGATTTCCCAGTAGCACGTCTGCATGTACATAGTCTAGAAATATTTTACTCCTCTCAAGCAGTCGAGAGTGCCATCAGTGTGAAGCAATGTATAGATATCTTTCTTCGTGATTTTTTTCAGTCGTTGGTACTCGAAGCAGAATAGGCCTGTACAGTCCTCCATCTTCACAAGGACCACAGGAGAGGACCAAGGACTCCTGAAGGTGCAAGAATGCGATCGTAGTATCTTCTCCACTTTCTCCTGGGTTATCCACGATTTAGCCAGCAATACTCTATATGAGCGCTGGCTAACTGATGGACGATCCCGAGTATTGACACGATATTTTACTTTGACCACTAGCCTGTCTTTCATCTTCTTCAAATTTGACAGCATCCGAAAATTGACGCTGAATGGCTATCCTTCGTCGGTACTCTTTCTTGGTCAGGCCAAATCCTATTGGTAGTTGGTTAGTACTCTTCTCCCTTGTGTTGTCCGTAGTGGTAGCGGAGCATTGTTCTTTGTCGACGACACTAAGCTGCTCTTCCTGGGCTGCTTCAGTTCCCCCTTAGTACACACCCATAAGGATTAGTTGTGGCTGCTCGTAACAGTTAATGATCCAGAATTCTCCTTGACCGCCTGCATGCTTAACGATCGTCTTTGGCACGTAGATTTCCTTTGTGAGCCTCAATAGCTTCTTGCAATAGACAAAAGCTTCCTACGTGGATTGGAACTCAAACAGTGGCAACACTGCTGTGGAGACACTATGCATTGGAATCTACTATTGTCGCTGATAGCACATGTCGTTGACATACCTACTTTACCTCCGATTAAATGGACTCAGCCGTCCCACATCACCTGCTTGCGCACAATCGAGGGAAAAACAGTAACTTGTGAGCGAGCGGTCTAACGTAACGGCGTCACTATGTTTTCTAAACTGGAACAACGGAGTTGGATCAAGATTGAATGTGCCAGAGGTCGTATAGCACGACAGTGTCATCAAGGTCTTCAAGAGGCGCGCGGGGAATCGACATTGCCGTACAGAACGGTGGCACGTTGGGTAAAAGCCTTCAACGAAGGTCGGCAAACTGTGGCAGGCATGCATCGGGCAGGTCGTCCTAGCGTCTCTGAAGAAGTTGTGCATGCTGTTGCCGAGTTAGTGGACAGTGATCGACGCCATAAAATTCGTGAGCTCGTCCACGAAACCGGATTAGCGCACACGACTGTGCTTCGCATCCTGAAGGAACGCCTGGGCGTGCGAAAAACTGCATCACGATGGGTTCCGCATGACTTGACGAAAATGCAGAAATGGATGCGTTACGACGCTGCTCAGACGCACTTGGAGCGCTATGAGCGAGAAGGAGAGGCTTTCTTAGCCGTATCGTAACACTGGATGAGACGTGGGCCACATCGTACGAGCCAAAACTGAAACGCCAATCCAGCGAATGGCGTCACTATGCATCACCGCGAAAGTCGAAAGTGCGTCAGAGCCCCAGTATGGTGAAAGCTATGGTGATTCTCGCGTACGACTGTGATGGTGTTATCCTAACGCATTACGTTCCTCCACAGCAGACCGTCAATGCACAGTATTACTGTTCGTTTTTGGAGCATCACCTGCGACCAGCGAAAGAAGCGGCACTTTCTGCGCAACCCACCCATCATTTTGCACCATAATGCGCGGGCTGTGGCTGCTCACCGGCCGAAGTGGCCGTGCGGTTAAAGGCGCTGCAGTCTGGAACCGCAAGACCGCTACGGTCGCAGGTTCGAATCCTGCCTCGGGCATGGATGTTTGTGATGTCCTTAGGTTTGTTAGGTTTAACTAGTTCTAAGTTCTAGGGGACTAATGACCTCAGCAGTTGAGTCCCATAGTGCTCAGAGCCATTTGAGCCATTTGTGGCTGCTCTGTTCGGTCGGCGGGCGCATACAGCGCAAGCTGTGGCTGCCTTGTTCGGTCGATGGGCCTGGGAAGTACTGTACCATCCACCATACTCACCGGACATAAGTCCTTGTGACTTTGATTTGACTCCGAAGATGAAGGAACCACTTCGTGGCATTCGCTTCAGAACTGTTCCAGAGGTTCTACGGGCAGTAGACCGCTCCATCAACAGAACAGGCTTGCTAACGGTATACTGCGCCTTCCACATCGCTGGCAACGGGTTCTACACGACGCTGGTGACTGCTTTGAAGGACAGTAACAGGTGCAAACATGTAACTCGTTCGTGAATAAATAGTTGCCACTATTTAAGTTCCAATTCTTGTAGTTAATCTGAGCATCCCGATTGACAACTGTAACTCGTATTACTGATGATGGCAGGATAACCAAGTCTTCAATGGAAAACAGCCGCCTGCAGCAATGCAGCAATATTTGTTATGTGTGCTTGTTGGAATAGCTTGTCAGTCCTGGGCTGTGCTCTTCCACAGTCCCATCCGAGAATACCATTATGAGTACTTTCGGTTAAAGCGACAAATTCGAAGGGCTGTGTTTTGTCCCTGGTAGTTATTCTTAAAACAAATGTTCCTGTCGGCTGAGCATATTTCCAATTTGTGACTATCAGCAGAATCACAGCACATAGCCATCTTGATCTGACGACGACAAGTATCTGACTTCACAGGAGAGGAAGCCGCTGTGTCGACTAGTGCCCGACAGGTTGATCGTCAATGATGACCTCAGTGAGATTTCCTTATGTCTTGGTGATTGCTGTCCATGGAGGACTTGCATCTGTGGCGGCCTCATTTCAATAGACGCACGCCTGGGTTACGTGAGTGGCTGGTACCTCTACAGTGATGACATACACCGGCTACAGCGTGCTGGGAAGCGATCTCGTCTGGACTACGGACTTCGTCCGATAGGTTGACTATAATCTTCTGCAGTTGACTGGCGTAAATGGAACTATTGTGATGGTTGACATCTGATAGCGTAGTAGGCATCGAAAATTCGCCTTCTTTCTCTGCAGCAGGATACAACATGTGCACAGTGGAAACAAACCGGCGTGTTGTCCTCTGTCCTCCAAAGTCTGTTGTTGTACGGGCTTCCTACTTGGCGTAGGAGTTGGTTGCACCTAGGTTGGCTGTTTGCTGGCGTGTTGTTTGACAGCGGCAGTATAAGATCAAGTTGACAGAGTCCATTGTTCCTGATATATCTGGATGGTGATGGAGATTAGTGCTGAAGACTAACACTCCTTCAGCATCCTCTATTACTTCCTGATGTAGGGGGTCGACGTTCATGGCTGTCATGTTTCATGTACTTAGCCCGACAGTTTTGGGTGCCATAAAATGCTGCATCTGTTCTCTCACAGCCTGTCGTATGAGAGAGGCGAGGTCGTGGTAGTCTTCCACAATTGCCACAGGGACCACATTTGGAAGCCGGTCATAATTATTTCGTACGATTATTTTCTATTGCACTTTCCCTATTCACTGGCATCACTTGATAAATTCTTCTCCTTTTGTGACATCCTTTAGCAAAAGAACTTGTTTACATGTCTTCTGCAGCTCCTTTCATTAAGTGCGAGGTTTTGTCACCTTCTGTCCAATATGGATTCACATGTAGCACAGCGCCAAAACATCCTAGATGTACGACTACGTCGTACACCCATGACATTGGTCCCTTTCTTCAACTACTCTTCCTCTAAGTGGACTTTGCTACTGACAGTCGTCTAACGTTTTCTTTAGTTCGACCTGGAATTTGTCCCAGCTATTGAGATTCTCTTAATTGTTATCCAACAATTGATGGACTGTGTTGTCTAAGTAAAAACATACATTTGCCACACACATCATGTGTCTTCCCAGCTGTTGAATTTGGCAGTTCAGTTGAATCCTTTCAGCCATTTCGTGGGGTCCTGACCAGCGCTTCAGAAAGCGCTAATGAATTACTAATGTGCAGCTAACTCACTGCTGTTTTCGATTCCATAGGTTTCTTGAATATACGGATCTTGTGATCGAAGTATTGCTTTTATTCTTGTTCCTGACGATGTAGGAGATGGCTTTGATGTTGTCTAATTGATGCCAAAGTATATAGATGTTTGGAAGTACTCGGCATCTCCACCGAACAATGTCACGTCGGAAGCACACTCAAATCTAAATCTGGAAGCAGGGTCGTCAATGAAATAAAACACCGATTACTGAAAGCACTTACAGCCGGAACAGAACTGAACTCCTGGACCTTCGTCATTATGGAAATCCCTGCCACGCAATAGTGTCTTTACCCGTCGAAAGAGGAAGAAGTCGGTGGGTGCTATGTCAGGACAATATGGGGGGGTGGGA
Source organism: Schistocerca piceifrons (assembly GCF_021461385.2). Classification (NCBI taxonomy): domain Eukaryota; kingdom Metazoa; phylum Arthropoda; class Insecta; order Orthoptera; family Acrididae; genus Schistocerca; species Schistocerca piceifrons. Next base: position 359,769,042 of record NC_060139.1, on the reverse strand, counting down.
GGGCGGGGGGAAGGGAGGGGGGGTGGGGTCGAGCGAAACTTTTATAGTCCTGTGTGTGAGGCTTCACATATACAAATCGCTAGTAACGCATAAGCCATTTTCAGAAGTATAATACCATTTTATAGCGCATAACTGGTCAACATTATCTGAATTTATGGTGAATGTCACAAAATTGTGTCATGAGCAGCAGAAATGTATCCAGAGCGGTTCCAGGTAAACAATGTCTATCTCGTCCCATATTGTTTAATACCATCAAAACACTTCGCAATACCCATATGGCCACCAGCTGATTTTTATGATTTTGGTGTAGAACATTTTTGAACCTTCTCCACTGCACGCAAATATCGCACGATGATGGAGTGATCAAAGTTCCTCACATTTGCCAGTTCTTGAATGCACTGACGTGCATCATTGTGGATTAATGCGTTTAAACGACCTTCATCAAACTACTGAGCGTGGAGAGTCACTAATGTCGAAATGTTCCTCTTTAAAACGAAAAAAACCTTTCTTGCCACGCTATGTGCAATGGCAGGATGCCCTTACACAGTGAAAATGTTTCTGGCTGTCTCCACTGCTTTCACCCCTCTATTGACCTCAAACTGAAGAATACATCGGAAATGTTCCGATTTCTCCATTTTATTTTCTAGCGTCCAAAGCTACACACACTATTTCCAAATGACAAAACGACAATATGTAAACTCAAGTAGCAACAGTGAACTACAAATAAAAAATAAAAAATGACATCATCATCATCATTTAAGACTGATTATGCCTTTCAGCGTTCAGTCTGGAGCATAGCCCCCTTATAAAATTCCTCCATGATCCCCTATTCATTGCTAACATTGGTGCCTCTTCTGATGTTAAACCTGTTACTTCAAAATCATTCTTAACCGAATCCAGGTACCTTCTCCTTGGTCTGCCCCGACTCCTCCTACCCTCTACTGCTGAGCCCATGAGTCTCTTGGGTAACCTTGCTTCTCCCATGCGTGTAACATGACCCCACCATCTAAGCCTGTTCGCCCTGACTGCTACATCTATAGAGTTCATTCCCAGTTTTTCTTTGATTTCCTCATTGTGGACACCCTCCTGCCATTGTGCCCATCTACTAGTACCTGCAATCATCCTAGCTACTTTCATATCCGTAACCTCAACCTTGTTGATAAAGTAACCTGAATCCACCCAGCTTTCGCTCCCATACAACAAAGTTGGTCGAAAGACTGAACGGTGCACAGATAGCTTAGTCTTGGCACTGACTTCCTTCTTGCAGAAGAGAGTAGATCGTAGCTGAGCGCTCACTGCATTAGCTTTACTACACCTCGCTTCCAGTTCTTTCACTATGTTGCCATCCTGTGAGAATACGCATCCTAAGTACTTGAAACCGTCCACTTGTTCTAACTTCGTTCCTCCCATTTGGCACTCAATCCGTTTATATTTCTTTCCCACCGACATTACTTTCGTTTTGGAGATGCTAATCTTCATACCATAGTCCTTACATTTCTGATCTAGCTCTGAAATATTACATTGCAAACTTTCAATCGAATCTGCCATCACAACTGAGTCATCCGCATATGCAAGACTGCTTATTTTGTGTTTACATATCTTAATCTCACCCAGTCAGTCTATTGTTTTCAACATATGATCCATAAATAATATGAACAACAGTGGAGACAGGTTGCAGCCTTGTCTTACCCCTGAAATTACTCTGAACCATGAACTCAATTTACCGTCAACTCTAACTGCTGCCTGACTATCCATGTAAAGACCTTTAATTGCTTGCAAAAGATTGCCTCCTATTCCATAATCTCGTAGAACAGACAATAACTTCCTCCTAGGAACCCGGTCATATGCCTTTTCTAGATCTATAAAGCATAGGTACAATTCCCTGTTCCACTCATAACACTTCTCCATTATTTGCCGCAAGCTAAAGATCTGGTCCTGACAACCTCTAAGAGGCCTAAACCCACACTGATTTTCATCCAATTGGTCCTCAACTAATACTCGCACTTTCCTTTCAACAATACCTGAGAAGATTTTACCCACAACTCTGATTAAAGAGACCTCTGTAGTTGTTACAATCTTTTCCGTTTCCATGTTTAAAGATTGATGTGATTACTGCTTTTGTCCAATCTGATGGAACCTATCCCGACTCCCAGGCCATTTCAGTTATCCTGTGTAGCCATTTAAGACCTGACATTCCACTGTATTTGATGAGTTCCGACTTAATTTCATCCACCCCAGCTGCTTTATTGCACTGCAATCTATTGACCATTTTCTCCACTTCCTCAAATGTGATCCTATTTCCATCATCATTCCTATCCCATTCTACCTCGAAATCTGAAACATTACTGATCGTATTTTCACCTACATTGAGCAACTCTTCAAAATATTCCCTCCATCTGCCCAAGGCATCCACAGGATTCACCAGCAGTTTTCCTGACCTGTCCAAAATACTTGTCATTTCCTTCTTACCTCCCTTTCTAAGACTGCTAATTACACTCCAGAATGGTTTTCCAGTAGCTTGACCCATAGTCTCCAACCTGTTTCCAAAGTCTTCCCAAGATTTCTTCTTGGATGCTGCAATTATCTGTTTGGCTTTGTTTCTTTCTTCAACATAGCTTTCTCTGTCTACCTGAGTTCTAGTATGAAGCCATTTTATATACGCCTTCTTTTTCCTTTTACAGGCTGCCTTGACGGTGTCATTCCACCAAGCTGTTTGCTTCATCCTACTTTTACACACTACTGTTCCAAGACATTCTTTAGCCACTTCTTGTACTGTGTCCCTGTATCTTGTCCATTCCTTTTCCAATGACTGTAATTGACTACATTCAACTAACTGGTACCTTTCTGAGATCGCTGTTATGTACTTGTGCCTGATTTCCTTATCCTGAAGTTTCTCCACTCTTATCCTCCTACATATGGACCTGACCTCCTGCACTTTCGGCCTCACAATCCCAATTTCACTGCAGATTAAATAATGATCAGTGTCATCAAAGAATCCCCTGAATACACGTGTGTCCCTCACAGCCTTCATGAATTCCTGATCTGTTATTATATAGTCAATGATAGATCTGGTTCCCCTGCCTTCCCAAGTATACCGGTGAATGTTCTTATGTTTAAAAAAGGAGTTTGTGATTACTAAGCCCATACTGGCACAGAAATCCAAGAGTTGTTTCCCGTTCCTGTTGACCTCCATATCCTCTCCAAATTTACCCATAACCTTTTCATACCCTTCTGTTCGATTTCCAATCCTGGCATTAAAATCACCCATGAGCAGAACACTGTCCTTGTCCTTTACTCTAACAACTACATCACTGAGTGCCTCATAAAAACTATCCATCTTATCTTGATGTGTCCTTTCACAATGCGAATATACTGACATAATCCTAATTTTCTTGCTAGACACTGTCAAATCTATCCACATCAGTAGTTCGTTTACATACCTTATTGCAACTACGCTGGGTTCCATTTCTTTCCTGATGTAAAGCCCTACACCCCATTGTGCTATTCCTACTTTGACTCCTGACACGTAGACCTTGTATTCTCCCACTTCCTCTTCTTTCTCACCCCTTACCCGAATGTCACTAACAGCTAAAACGTCCAGCCCCATCTTACTTGCAGCCTCTGCCAGCTCTACCTTCTTCCCAGAGTAGCCCCCATTGATATTAATAGCTCCCCATCACATTACCATTTGTTTGCCAAGTCGTATCTTAGGAGTCCCTGGTTTGTCAGTTAGAGGTGGGACTCCGTCACCTCCAAAGGTCCGAGGCATTTTGCTCTGATTGTTGCCAGCATCATATTTAAAGTACCAGGGAAGCAGGTTGCTAGCCTTACTTGCCCCGAGTCCCATTGAGTTTTACCCCTAACGGTTGAGGGACTAACCGGTGGATTTGGTAGTCTTTGCCGTATGAGCACAAAGGTGACCACGACTCAGAATATGTCCGAGATGCCCAGCCTTATTCCAAAGTAACTGGTATCCCGACTGTCGGGACCACTTACTTGGCCACTCAAACGTTGCCCGTGGTTCATGAACTAGGACATGACTACAGGAACCCACACCATGAACCACTTATAAAAAATGACAATCGATAAAAACTCAAAGCAACCGGAATACCAACATGCAAAACAAAGACGTTACGAACATATTAGGCCTCAACCTAATACATAGCTTCTGTTTATCTGGTTGGAAGATAGCCGTTGATTACAAAGATTTTCATTTTTTTATTGTGTTGGAGCTGTTATTGTAAGCCTAACGATGACCGCTTAATGTGGTTTTATTAATGCTCAAGTGCAATGAACTTGCGTTGAATAAAGCGAGGCGGTTTGGCTGCGTGTCTGTCATGTCAGGACTGAGACTGCAGAATGGCAAAAAAATGGCAAGCGACAGATGTTTGAAAACTGTGGAGGCATAGTGGGTATACACGAATAGCTTTTAATACAGGTAACTCCGGCAGCAAGCAGGGAAGGAGTATATTATCCCAGTCACATGGCCCATTACTTTCTCGGTTGTAGTGTGCAGCAAATTAAGGTCAAAGTAGCTTAAATCCTGTAGGATAGGAGGATACACATGACTGTGATGTTGGAACTGATATATGGCAGTAATAGAAGTATAAATGATACAATGATATCGTTACTGGTGATGAGAAATTGTGTCTTTACCCTGCGCGAAGTGATGCTACCCCACGATAATGGCCGTCCGCATTCTACTAGACAGATAACATTATACAGGCGTTGGGTTGGGTAGCCATTCCGCACCCACCTTATTCTCCTGATTTTGCGCCCTCAGACATTCACCTTTTCCGCTCTAGCGAAGAACGTCAAGGAAATTCCTTTCCGGAAGAAGATACGCTCCGAACATGGCTCGACGACTTCTTCGCCTCAAACCCACGTGATTTCTACAGTCGCGTAATCGAAGTTACCCCAGCGTTGGCAGACTACTGAAGGAGAACATGTTATTCATGACTAAATCATCTGTTATGTGTATCTGTTATGAAACTCCCTGGCAGATTAAAACTGTGTGCCGGACCGAGACTCGAACTCAGGACCTTTGCCTTTTGCAGCCAAGTGCTCTACCATCTCCGCTATCCAAGCGCTTCTCATGACCTGTCCTTACAGATTTACTTCCGCCAGTACCTCGTCTTCTACCTTCCAAACTTCACAGAAGCTCTGCTGCGAATCAAGTTTCTGTGAAGTTTGGAAGGTAGGAGACGAGGTACTGGCGGAAGTATACCTGTAAGGATGGGTCGTGAGTCGTTCTTGCGTAGCTCAGTTGGTAGGGCACTTTCCCACAAAAGTCCTGAGTTCAAGTCTCGGTCCGGCACATAGTTTTAATTTGCCAGGAAGTTCCATATCAGCGCAACTCCGCTACAGAGCGAAAATTTTATTCTGCATCTGTTATGATTACTGAACTTATGAAAAAAAGCTAAAAACAGGTGCACTGTGGCATGTCGACCATATTCGTTCAAGAAGTACGCTAGAGCAGAAGTGAGTTGCAACAGAGCCAGCGGCAGGAGGCAATAGTGTTGTGCATTGCGAAGCAAAACACGACCGACAGGCATTGCAAAGCAGAGGCAGCTTGTCACGGTACAGCAAAAAGACGCTGAAATAAGCTAGCAGAAGGACAGAAGCATTTCACACTAACCACCACAGAGATGTTAGAGTACAGGCCTTAAGTCGTGAACAAACATAGTCTGGAGTGTTTAAGTCCTCAGCCATTCGTGTACTAAAATATTCTCTTCTCAGTATCACAGCCTACACCGCAAGCCTGTGACATCCGGAGTGGCATCCCAGTATGCACTACAGGATCTGATGTTCGACCATAGGACAGGCAGCCCGCCCTGAGCCACGAGAGCAACAGGCACCGGAGCAGAGAGCTGCCCGCTGGCTGAAGAGAGGTCACGGCACCTCTGCAGTTCAGATGGCTCTGAGCACTATGGGACTTAACATCTGAGGTCATCAGTCCCCTAGAACTTAGAACTTAAACCTAACTAACGTAAGGACATCACACACATCCATGCCCGAGGCAGAATTCGAACCTGCGACCGTAGCAGCAGCGCGGTTCCGGATTGAAGCGCTTAAAACAGCTCGGCCACAGCGGCCGGCTATCTCTGCAGTATCACCTACTGTACTGCCGCACTGTCATCACGGTCCAATTGGAGAAGTTTGGAGAAGTTGCTGACAGTGGCATTCGAGTGACGCTATGCTCGGCCTCACTTTTTGTGCTGTCAGCGGTACTGGGTGTCTACTGTTTCACATGAGAGGCAACTGGATGAGTCCACCAAGCTGTTCCTGATGTACTACTGCCAAGGGCTGGAATAAAGAAGTTAATTAAACACATCTACTGTCATCCTGATGTCTCATTTTACTCTCCACGGGTAACAATCCATGGTTCATTTAACAGCGCCAACTTAATACATCATGCACTAAGCATAAGAAAATAAAGTTCTTAATAAACATTAGTCACAAAATGTGACATTGTTGTCTGTATTACTAGATGGTCACCTAGTCGTCCAGTCTTAATTGCGGGTTGCCTGTCTAACAGCTTCCAGGGTAACAAAAACTTTATTTTCAGTTCTTATAATTATTGAGCGATTTTAAGAATTAGTCTACCATCAAGAGATGCACTCTTATGTTAAAGGCTTAACACAGTAAGCCAAGTATTGGAAGTTAGAAACTGTGTACTTGAGATAGTATGCAAATTACCCAGACCACATTAATCCAATTTTTGACACTGGGAGCATTTAGCGACTTTCAACAAACTTTACACATAATTTCAAAAGTTTTCTGAAACTCTTCCTTGCTGATTGAACCGTGAATTTAATTTCAAATTTTTTTCTTATAGAATTTATTTTATTTACTAGCGACTCATCAAGAACATTAACACATTTAATCACACTAGGTGAGCGTGGAAGTAGTTGCCAGGAAGTAAGTGATGGAAAATGAGATTACTTTTAACAAACGTGAATTTTATTCCTAAAAACTTTTCAAAAACAGATTTAAAATTAAAAGCAGAAAAGCACCCTCGAAATATCAAGTAACAATTTTATTTGGAGGCAGAAAGAACAATATTAACAGTAGGAGCCCTCGGGCTGAGAAGCTTGCCTGCTCCCTTTCAACACGGCCGTAGTCATGACTGCTCACAACAACCTCTGAAAGAGTGCACCGGTGCAAATCTGCAACACACCAGATTACTTTAAACAAAAAAATTTTTAGCAACTCACACAAACACGTAAACTATGCACCCGTAAGAGGGATGGCAATTATTTGCCACCGAAAGTGCAATTTTTTTAAGGACTCTTACGGTGGAAGGGTAGCAACCTTATAACCTAAAATTACTATTTAAATAAAACCCATAAAATGCAGACTTACATAAAATGAACAACATGCTCTACATTACACATATACCACCTCGCAAGATGATAGGCAAGATAAAAACATATTTCCAGAATTCGGCCTTTAAGCAATAAACTCGTTAAAATCGAATCCGACCAACATGGCAGAGGCAGCTATTAACGTATGGCAGATTGACAGGGGGGGGGGGGGGGGGTGTTACTAAACAATCCTAACCGCAGATTGCTCTAAGCCTCCCCAATTCCACAAGGGAAAAACGGACCACCCAATTCACAAATAAACACCTTCCTGCGGGTGGCAAACGGAGAAGAATGGTGGGACGACCCCAAAACAATGCGTCTGGTGACCTCACCAAGAAAACAAATAGATTTTAACAAGTAAATGAAACAACATATCTCCAATCACTTAACTTCTAATAAACTGCGATTTCTGGCGAAGACCTGGCGCAGCACCCCCAACGCTCTCCCGAACCGTCCGCTGCCAGCCGCTTCAACGGATGCAGGAAGGCGCGCCAATCTCCCGTTTCACGGCGTCGCAGCTCGCCCCGGCCAGCCGGATGTCGTGGTTTCGCTCATGTTGCTCTCGTGTGATCCGCGAAGCCACTATCCCTTTCTATACGGCGCTGCCCACTGGACTCACGTGGGGACCTCACGTGCGCCGACGCTCAAGGCGGACAAATCATCTCGTGTCTCAGTGCGCGACCGACCGATCCAACCGCCAATGACCGTTGCCAGAGCAACTCGAGCAGACTGGTGGCCTAACGAGCAAACTCAGATGCAGGAACTCAGCCCCGACTTTGTGTCCACTAGCTGAGTTCTGCTACTGGCGGAGTGGCAAGACTCTCATTTTCTGACTTTAAAGTTTGATTCAAACGACAGACATACTAGCACTCCGACCACCGACAGACACTAACTGCCGCACAAATGCAAAAGAGAGGCAGACCACCAACTGGTGACGCGAGACTGACCTGGCCTCACTCCGACTGACCCCCGTGCCGAGTTTTTTTTTTTCTTTATTGTGATTTTAAAACCCGTAGAACAGGTACGCTGGCAGCAGCACAATACGCCGCTCTTCAGCCAAAGATAGTACAATGATAAAAACAGAGAAGACACATGAGTTGGAACAAAACGGCGGGGAAAAAACAGTAGACAAATGAAAATAAAAAAAACATGAAGCCGTTCACACTCGATGACAATCCACACTACAAACTGTTGACACAAATCACAAACACTGAAGATGTCGATGGCACTGGTGAACGATGGAGTGTGACGGTGAACACTGAACACTAAACACGACGGCACACACGAGACATTGATGGCGATGATCTCTGGCACGCGAATGTCCACTTAGCGTGTGCAAGTCCGGGGACCTGCCAAGAGGGGAATAAGGGTGAGGTGGGGGAGAGGGGTGAACAAGGATGCCAATGGCTGAGGAGATGGGGGGAGGAGGAGAGGAACAGGGGAGGGAAAGCCCGGGGGGAGGAGTGGGGAGAAATGGAGGAGGGAGAGAAGGGAGGGAGGGTGCCCAAAGGAGCAAACACAGGAAGAGGGTGGGAGGATCAAAGTTGGTAGGAGGGGTAGATGGAGGGGAGGAGGGCATCATCAGGGAGAGGGAGCTGGCGGAAGCCACGTTGGGAGAGGGTAAGGAGGGTGGAGAGATGGAGACCGGGTGGGATGTGGGAATACAGGCGCGGCAGCGGGCGGGGGTGGGAGAGGATGGGCGAGACGAGCGGGTGAGGAGGATTGAGCTTGCAGGAGGTGTACAGGACCCGTATCCTAGCCTGTGCCGAGCTGATAGCGCCCCTTAAATGCACGTGAACAGGCAACCTTTCCGCTTTCCCACCAGAGGGAGGCACCAAAGTTGCGATTACCACAGCGGCGCCACCGCCAGAAACTGAGGGCGACTGCTTCACACAACGCACTGCGGCGTGCTCTTCAAAACAGCAATTATTTACCACGGCTCTCTGACACCCCCGAAAACATAATGAAAGAAAAAAGTTTATTGCTTACTACATTTTCGTTGTTCATGCAGTAAAGCTTCAGCATTAGGTATAACGATTTGATTTGTTACTTCATTACCACTAACTCCACTCACAACTTATTTTTCAGACAGTATCCACATATATCGTGATCGTTCCAAGATGGCCGCCGAGTAAGTGACGCCAGAAACCATTTCCAGAAAGTTAAGTGATTTAGACAGGAATATAATTTAGTTTAACGCCGACAACAAATTAAATACGTGCATTAGTGTATCGTTTAGTCTTGCCATTAAAGGTTTGACTTTTCTTTGCGTATTTTTTCAGAAAACACGAAAAGATCGTAACTTCGCGAAGTCGCGCTTAGGCTTAAATTTTGTAAACGTGTTTGTTTCTTGTTTCACGGTAATTTAACTAGTTTCTCGGTAACAAATAAGTAAACTACCGTAAATAGCGTATAACTTCATTGTTTTAATACAGATTTCAGAAAAACAGCGTAACTTTATATCAGAAACTTGCCTATATACATTTGTTTATAGGCCTAATTCTCGTAACGTTTTTGGAGAATCAAAGTTAAAGTATCTCGTTTAATTGTCCTTTTTTTCATTCCATCGAGTGAAATATATAATAAATAGCGTATACCTTCGTTGTTTTAATACAGATCTCAGAAGAACAACGGAATTTTAAATCAGAAACTTGCTTATATACATTTGTGAATAGGCTTAATTCTTGTAACGTCTTTTTTGATTTTCGGTAATTAATTGATTTATTCTAGCTAAAGTATTATTTTTGCCATGAGTGAGAAGTGGCTGACTTGCCGTAGAACTGTTAGTTCCGGGGTTTGGTGTGATGGATGCAGTAGTTTTTTTCACGGGGGGGACTGCAGTGGCGTGGGTGTTGGGAAAGTGGATCAGGCTCATCAGTGGTTATGTAGGATTTGCAGCAGAGATAGGAAGATAGTGGAACAGGAGGGGAAAATTGCTGCCCTTCAGGCTGAGCTAGATCAGGCTAGGGAAGATCTGGACAGGTTAAGGAGGGAGAAGGGCAAAGAGAGGTGGGAAGTGGCAACAGGTAGCAGAAGGAACAGGCCTAGAACTAAGTCTTACAGTTTTGTGGTGAATGTCAAAAATAAGTTTGACCTGTTGCTTCAGTTAGAAACTGATGAGCCTCAAGCAGAGGTAGGTGTAGACAGGACACAACAAACTTTCAATAGGAAATTGAAAAAGAATGTAGGAAAGTCTTCGAAAAGGAAGAAAGTTTTGTTGTTAGGCAGTTCTCATGCCAGACGTGTAGGCCAACTTCTGCAGGAGGAATTAGGACCAGAATACCAGGTCACAAATTTTTTCAAACCAAGTGCTAGTCTGGATCAGGTGACAGAGGATTTAGGTTCACTCTGTAAAGGATTTCCCAGGGAAGACACCGTGGTTATTGTGGGAGGGCCAGGGAACAGCATCGACAGAGATCCTGGGTACAGTATAGAGTGTGACCTGGTAAAGATTGCGTCGGCATCGAGACACACCAATGTTGAATTTGTATCTGTCCTGAGACGCCATGACCGGCCTCATTTGAACTCTTCTGTTGGGAGAGTTAATTTGGAGTTGGAACAGCTGCTTGGGTCGGGTGCGGGGGCTCATATTGGTGTGGTTCCTGTTGATTATCTCAGTAGGTGGGACTATACCAGGCATGGCCTACATCTCAACAGGAAAGGGAAGGGGAAACTGGCTGGGGTAATAGCAGGAAATTTAAGGGGGGGAGGCACTGCCATGAATGGTAAAATACCAGTGGTTACAGGTGTTGGAGCAGCACCTTTTTTAGGATAGGTAAGACAGAAAGATGTCAAGTTCTACGAGAGGTCAGTATTGAAACAAATCTTCAGTTTAGGTAAGAAATTAAACAGCACAATTCTAGCACATTGGATCACCAATCACAGCTATCAATTATAAATTTTCACCAATCACCAGAAATTTTATCTCCACCAAGTTGTATCTCAGTCCTAGGTAATTCCATTGATGAATTAAAGTCACCCAACCCAGTTGACATAATCTGCCTCTCTGAACACCATGTGACCACTGGTATAGGAACTAGGCCTAAGCACAATGAGAAACTCAGACAGGAGAGTACTGCAAATGTTAGAATAAGGAAAGGTTCTCATAAAAGTATAATTAAAAATAATGTAAGTATATTTCATCAAAATATTGGGAGTTTAAAGAATAAAGTAGATGAGCTTCTGGTTTGTTTAGAAGATTTAGAAGCTGAGAATGAAATAGATATACTATGCCTGTCTGAGCATCACATTGTTACTGATATGGATAAGGTAAATGTAAGTGGTTATAAGCTCTCCGCACATGTAATGAGAGAAAATATGGAGAAAGGAGGAGTTGCCATATATGTCAAAGTTATCATTGTGCAAAAAGTATAGAAACAAAAAAGTTTTGTGTAGAGAAACATATAGAAGCATGTACCTGTGAGCTTAAATTAAATAAAGGCACATTTATAATTGTAACTGTATATAGGTCCTCATCATGAAATTTTCATCTATTTCTGAAAAATTTGGACTCCTTGTTGTGCTATCTGTCAGACAGGGGGAAGCAAATTATTATTTGTGGGGACTTCAATGTAGATTCTCTGAAAGAGGGTAATAGGAAAAATGACCTTGAAGTATTACTCAGTTCTTTCAATTTGACACCCGTTATTGATTTTCCTACTCGGGTGGTAAAGGATAGCAGCTCACTGATAGATAACTTCTTTATAGACCAAGATAAGTTTAACCAGATAAATGCTCAGCCTGTTGAGAATGGTCTTTCTGATCATGGTGCACAGCTAGTTACAATATATGACATAGCTCCATTCAGCAATACTAAACAGTCCTCCAAAGTAGTACGTTCAGTCAACGATTTAACAATTGCAAATTTCAGGGAAAGCCTACAGCAGTTAGACTGGGATGAGGTGTACCGTGAACCTGATGCCAATTTAAAATATAATTTATTTCATGACATTTTTGTAAATGCATTTGAAAACTGCTTCCCCAAGAAAATAGTTAAATATACTCGTAAGAAACCTTGTAACAAACCATGGCTTACTAAGGGTATAAAAATATCTTGTAACCGGAAAAGGGAAATGTATCTGACAGCAAGAAAGAGTAGTGACCCAGAAACTATCAAAAATTATAAAAACTACTGTGTTATATTAAGAAAAGTTACTAAAAAATCCAGGAGTATGTGTATCATGTCTGAAATCAGCAACTCTGATAATAAAATTAAAACAATTTGGAATATTATTAAAAGAGAAACAGGTCAACCAAGAGCAGAGGAAGACAGTATTACCATCAAATTGAATGAAAACTTTACGAACAAAAAGTCAGAAGTTGAAAATATTTTTAATAATCATTTTCTAAATGTTGTGGATATAGTAGGATCCAGGTGTTCATTAGAAGATGCTAGGCTGTTAATGGAAGAGGCCATACCTATGCAATTTGATACAATTGAAATCTCACCCACTTGTCCCTCTGAAATTAGGAAAATAATTAACTTGCTTAAAAGCAAAAACTCACATGGAATTGATGGCATTTCCAGCAAAATACTAAAAGCTTGTTCTCAACAGATAAGTAAGATTCTCAGCCACCTGTGTAATAGCTCTCTGGAACAGGGCATTTTCCCTGATAGACTGAAATATGCTATTGTTATACCTTTGCATAAAAAGGGGGATAGATCTGATGTCAACAATTACCGTCCAATCTCCCTTCTAACAGCTTTATCCATAATTTTTGAGAAAGTAATGTATTCAAGAGTAGCTTCACATATCTGTAAAAATGAAGTACTAACAAAATGTCAGTTTGGTTTCCAGAAAGGTTTTTCAACAGAAAATGCCATATATGCTTTCACCAGTTAAATTTTGAATGATCTGAATAACCGAACACCACCCATTGGGATTTTTTGTGATCTCTCAAAGGCTTTTGATTGTGTAAATCATGAAATTCTGCTAGATAAGCTCAAGTATTGTGGCATGAGTGGGACAGTGCACAAATGGTTTAATTCGTACCTAACTGGAAGAGTGCAGAAAGTTGAAATAAGTAGTTCTCGTAACATGCAAAGATCAGCACATTCCTCAAACTGGGGAACTATCAAGAATGGGGTTCCACAAGGGTCAGTCTTGGGTCCTTTGCTGTTCTTATTATATATTAATGACTTGCAATTCTATATTCATGAAGAGGCGAAGTTAGTTCTCTTTGCTGATGATACAAGTATAGTAATCACACCTGAGAAACAAGAATTAACTGATGAAATTGTCAATACTGTCTTTCAGAAAATTACTAAGTGGTTCCTTGTAAACGGACTCTCACTGAATTTTGATAAGACACAGTACATACAGTTCCGTACAGTGAATGGTATGACGCCATTAATAAATATAGACCTTAATCAGAAGCATATAGCTAAGGTAGAATATTCCAAATTTTTAGGTATGTCCATTGATGAGAGATTAAATTGGAAGAAACACATTGATGATCTGCTGAAACGTTTGAGTTCAGCTACTTATGCAATAAGGGTCATTGCAAATTTTGGTGATAAACATCTTAGTAAATTAGCTTACTACGCCTATTTTCACTCATTGCTTTCATATGGCATCATATTTTGGGGTAATTCATCACTGAGGAATAAAGTATTTATTGCACAAAAGCGTGTAATCAGAATAATAGCTGGAGTCCACCCAAGATCATCCTGCAGACATATATTTAAGGATCTAGGGATATTCACAGTAGCTTCTCAGTATATATACTCTCTTATGAAATTTGTTATTAACAACCAAACCCAATTCAAAAGTAATAGCAGTGTGCATAACTACAATACTAGGAGAAAGGACGATCTTCACTATTCAAGATTAAATCTAACTTTGGCACAGAAAGGGGTGAATTATACTGGCACTAAAGTCTTTGGTCACTTACCAAATAGTATCAAAAGTCTGACAGATAACCAACAAGTATTTAAGAAGAAATTAAAAGAATTTCTGAATGACAACTCCTTCTACTCCATAGAGGAATTTTTAGATATAAATTAAGAAAAAAAAAGAAAACAAAAATATTAAACAAATAAAAAAATTTAAAAAAATAAAAAAATAAAGAAAACAAAAAACACAAAAAAATAAAGTTGTTATATTAACTTAAGTATGTTGTTAAATTAACCTAATTATGTCATGTATTGGAAAATTCGACTCGTTCCACATCATTACGAAATATCGTATTCATCATCCATGGAACTAGTATTAATCTAATCTAATCTAATCTAATCTAATATTCTTGCGAGTACCCGCAAAATTATTTCATTGTATGGTACAAAAGTCAGGAGATATTATGTGATAAACACTGATATGCGTGAAATGGATGTTGTACATGAGAGTTAGTGTGGTGTCACCACCAGACACCACACTTTCTAGGTGGTAGCCTTTAAATCGGCCGCGGTCCGTTGGTATACGTCGGACCCGCGTGTTGCCACTATCAGTGATTGCAGACCGAGCGCCGCCACACGGCAGGTCTTGAGAGACTTCCTAGCACTCGTCCCAGTTGTACAACCGACTTTGCTAGCGATGGTTCACTGACAAAATACGCTCTCATTTGCCAAGACGATAGTTTAGCATAGCCTTCAGCTACGTCATTTGCTACGACCTAGCAAGGCGCCATATTCAGTTACTATTGATATTGTGAGTCATGTACCGTCAAGAGCGACGTTCATCATTAATGGATTAAAGATAAGTATTCCACCAGCTACGTCCGTTTTTCTAAATTCTAATTTCCTTGTCCTGTTCCAGACCTCACACCAGCCTGCGTGAGCTAAAACGCGTGCATTTCGGCCTCCTCTAGTAACACGGTGTTAGCTCTCCTGCCAACCACAACAGTTAGATTCTTTAAAGAAGCGGTAGTGGGGGGCTACCGATACAACACTAATCAGCACCCAGAAGTAGTTAAGAAAAGTTAGTCCAAGCAACAGAATTAAAAATCACCAAGCAACCATATGTTCCAAAAATGAAAAATACGCAGACCTACATCATTTTTAGTCTGTCTATCCACTGATACAAGAACAAATTTCAGAACATGGAGATACTACAGAAAAACTCAAAAGTTCTGTATCAGGTCGTACATATGCTGTTGTATACATTCCATAATAATTTCAAGGATTTCAAAAACAGACAAGGGGAGATATTTGCTGAGAAAATAAACAGGTATTTGTAAAATGACATATCAGAGAAGTTACGTGTCCTAATATTCTGACTGACAAAACACGAGGAGCCATAACATATCAAACTATAAAGTTGGGGTCTGTTTCATTTATTTGACCAATCTAAATTACGAAGACATGACTTTCAAATACGACAAAAAAAGACTGAATAATTTAGTATTCATAAAAGTTCACAAGAATTTATTTGAATACACGTCAAAAAGCGCAAATCTCAGGGAGTCACAATTATAAGGAAAAACTATAATAAAGAAAACGATATAACTTCATTAATAGTCAAAAATTATATGTAGATTTACTCGTGATAACTGAAACAAGCAGCATAGGTAGCGAATAATGCAGCTCAATTCCAGTTCAGTCGCTCTTATAAAGCGGCTAAAATCGGTATATTTAAACCAGTGAAAATACCTCCCAATCAAAAGTGATACTGAGTAAAATCTGTTGGGTGACACTGACGGTACCATTAAAATCCCAGAATTTTCCTGCTAAGATTTCCTAGTTTCTCTCTGTAAACAGCAACAGCAAAATTCAACTCCTATACCATTAACGTCGTGTTACTGGGTCTGTTGAAGGTGAGACGACCCCAAAACAAAGCGGCTGGTGACCTCACCAAGAAAACAAATAGATTTTAACAAGTAACCAACTTTGATCCTCCCACCCTCTTCCTGTGTTTGCTACTTTGGGCACCCTCCCTCCCTTCTCTCCCTCTTCCCTCCCTCCTCCATTTCTCCCCACTCCTCCCCCAGGCTTCCCCTCCCCTGTCCCTCTCCTCCTCCCCCCCATCTCCTCAGCCATTGGCATCCTTGTTCTCCCCTCCGACCTCCGCACTTTTCTGGTGCAACTGTTCTTCGTTAACACCTTTAACATCTTCTTCAAGTCAGATTACGAAACAAATTTCTTTTCTCCCCATTTCTATTTAGTTCTTCCTCATTAGATACATAATCTACCCAACTAATCTTCTGCATTCTTCTGTTGCACCATAGCACCACATTTCACTGTTCGTCATGCATGTTTCACTACCATATGGCTACACTCCATACAAATACTTTCAGAAAAGATTTCCTAACTATTAAACCCGAATTCGATGTCAACAAATTTCTCTTCTTTAGAAATGCTGTTCTTGTCATTGCCGGTCTACATTCTATATCCTCCCTACTTCAGTCATTATCAGTTATTTTGATGCCCAAATAGCAAAATTCATCTACTACTTTAAGTGTCTCGTTTCCTAATCTAATTCGCTCAGCATACCTGATTTAATTCGACTACATTCCGTTATCCTTGTTTTGCTTCTGTTGATGTTCATTTTAAATCATCCTCTCAAGACGCAGACCATTCCGTTCAACTGCTCATCCATGTTCTTTGCTGTTTCTGACAGAATTACAACGTCCTCGGAACCTCGAAGTTTTTATTTAAAAAAAAAATTGTTCAAATGGCTCTGAGCACTATGGGACTTAACATCTGAGGTCATCAGTGTCCTAGAACTTAGAACTACTTAAACCTAACTAACCTAAGGACATCACACACATCCATGCCCGAGGCAGGATTCGAACCTGCGACCGTAGCGGTCGCGCGGTTCCAGACTGAAACGCCTAGAACCGCTCGTCCACACTGGCCGGCTTTTTATTTCTTCTCCCTGAACTTTAATTCCTACTCCAATTTTCTTTAGTTTCCTTTACTACATGCTCAATATGCAGATTGAATAACATCAGGGATAGGCTACATACCTGTCTCATTCCCTTCTCAACCACTGCTTCCCTATCATGCCCCCTCGACTCTTATAACTGTCGTCTGGTTCCGTGCAAGTTGTAGACAACCTTTCGCTCCCTGTATTTTACCCCTGCTATTCCCAGAATTTCAAAGAGAGAACGCCACTCAACTTTGTCAGAGGCTTTTATAAGTATACAAACGTTGTAAATGTTGTTTTGCCTTTCCTTAATCTACCTTTTTAGAGAATTCGTGGGGTCGGTATTCCGACGAGCGGGACGCACAGTGTCATCGCAACTGGCAGTAGCTAGATGTCCAGCTTAGTCCAGCCAGCAGGACAACACTATGACAATGTTCTTCTGCGAATAACTCCGGAAAAAACTGTATGCGTGCGGAGGAAGTCATTGTTGTTATAGCCCCGGCGTTGTGTCACTGCGCTGGGCGCTGCACGGACATGAGTGCACTTAACTGATAGCGACACTACTCATTTTGAATGCATATGAGATGTAGTCAAAACAGATATGTATCCTGCGTACATACCTTCGACCAATTTCCGTCAGTTTTGCACGACATTGAAATACCTCTCCTCTCTATCAGAAGAATAAGCGACAGAACTTTTAGTTTCCACATATTCCTACGCTTTTTCGCTGTTTCATGCTGAAATCTTCTGTTTTCTGTTAATGCAACATCGCCTGCATGCGTGCACTGTACAACGACGTAACGTGGGCGTCTGGTTGCAGGAGCTGGCCGCAGTCCACGGGCTCCAGCTGACTGACACGTGCCTCTTCTCAGAGAGGGACTACGTCTCCATGAAGCCTTCAATACAGGAGATGGACCGCATCGTGGCTGACACCTTCCAGAGGACTAGAGGTACAGGCGGTTCGCTACTGTAGTCTCTTAATCCCTACATGTGCTCTACAAGGTATCAATCTTTGTGGGCGTAGTGCAGCTATACTAATAATGGTAATAGCCATATAACAGGGTCCTCACTACGGCCGTATCTGCATTCTCGCCTTTTCTTAAGTGTAATATTCTAGTGGAAGAGTCCTAGGACCACATGTAGCATAGTTAGCCAATTCATGCATCCACAACACCGTCTTCCTGCGTTAATAAAACAAATAAGCGTGATATTTGAAATAAATGTACATTTTTGTGGGTTGGTCACATGGACTCGTCGGTGCTGAAGGAAAAGTCCAAACTCGTCTATTGCACGTCAATATATAAGGCAAACACACGTTCCAGTGAGATTAATTTGACCGCCACCTATTTTCGACATCGACAGCAGGTGGCAGCACTAACAGCAGAGGGTATATACTCGTAAAGCGTACGGTGGGAAGCGTGGGAGGGAGGGGGGAGGGGAGGAGCAGGAAACAGTGCAGTCCTTGTCATAATGCGGAAACGGAGCGATATATCTGACGTCCAAAAGAGCATGATCATTGACTTCTGTCCAAGAGGGGAAGCGTTTCCGAAACGGATAAGTTTGTAAACTGTTCACGAGCCTCCATGGTTAAAGTGTGCGGTACAAATAAAATGGCGCTACACAGAACCGGCGCCGAACCAACTGCCGTGCACCAAGGTCCGTAGACAACAGTGGTGAACGAAAGCTGCGGAAATGTGTACGGGCAAATAGACGTGTAACTGTTGCGCAACTGATTGCCAGGATGACCCAAGGGGCTACCAACAACGTCTCCCAACGACCGTACAGCGAATGATAATTAATTGAAGCCCTCAGCTGCCGACGGGTGCTGTTGATACACCTCGATGGGGACAGCTGAAAATGTGTTCCCGACCGGAACTCGGACCCAGGATCTCCTGCTTACATGGCAGACCCTCTATCCATCTGAGCCACCGAGGATATAGATGAATAGCGCGACTGCAGGGAATTATCCCTTGCGCGCCTCCCGCGAGACCCACATTCCCAAATGTCCACAATCTACATTCGTAATGTACCTAATAGATATTTGCCCATCCACTCATTACTCGCGCACACTAAGGTGACGATTCCCGTAAGAGTTCGGGCACCCTGTGCGCATTCGCACAGACGAAGGTCAGTGGGTGGGTAGCCTTTAACTGTATATAAGAAGAGAGTAACTGTTCTCGAAAGAACAGATACCATTGATGACCGTGCAGCTTCTCTAGTCACCTTAGTGTGCGCGAGTAATGAGTGGATGGGCAAATATCTATTAGGTACATTACGTTTGTAGATTGTGGACAGTTAGGAATGTGGGTCTCACGGGAAGCGTGCAAGGGATAAGTCCCTGCAGTCGCGCTATTCATCTATGTCCTCGGTGGCTCAGATGCATAGAGGGTCTGCCATGTAAGCAGGAGATCCCGGGTTCGAGTCCCGGTCGTGGCACAAATTTTCAGCTGTCCCCATCGAGATATATCAGCAGCACCTCTCGGCAGCTGAGGGTTTCAATTACGAGGTGCATTCAAGTTCTAAGGCCTCCGATTTTTTTTCTAATTGACTACTCACCCGAAATCGATGAAACTGGCGTTACTTCTCGACGTAATCGCCCTGCAGACGTACACATTTTTCACAACGCTGACGCCATGATTCCATGGCAGCGGCGAAGGCTTCTTTAGGAGTCTGTTTTGACCACTGGAAAATCGCTGAGGCAACAGCAGCACGGCTGGTGAATGTGCGGCGACGGAGAGTGTCTTTCGTTGTTGGAAAAAGCCAAAAGTCACTAGGAGCCAGGTCAGGTGAGTAGGGAGCATGAGGAATCACTTCAAAGTTGTTATCACGAAGAAACTGTTGCGTAACGTTTGCTCGATGTGCGAGTGCGTTGTCTTGGTGAAACAGCACACGCGCAGCCCTTCCCGGACGTTTTTGTTGCAGTGCAGGAAGGAATTTGTTCTTCAAAACATTTTCGTAGGATGCACCTGTTACCGTAGTGTCCTTTGGAACGCAATGGGTAAGGATTACGCCCTCGCTGTCCCAGAACATGGACACCATCATTTTTTCAGCACTGGCGGTTACCCGAAATTTTTTTGGTGGTGGTGAATCTGTGTGCTTCCATTGAGCTGACTGGCGCTTTGTTTCTGGATTGAAAAATGGCATCCACGGTTCATCCATTGTCACAACCGACGAAAAGAAAGTCGCATTCATGCTGTCATTGCGCGTCAACATTGCTTGGCAACATACCACACGGGCAGCCAGCATTCGTGGCACCCACCTGGATGACACTTTTCGCATTTTCAGGTCGTCATGCAGGATTGTGTGCACAGAACCCACAGAAATGCCAACTCTGGAGGCGATCTGTTCAACAGTCATTTGGCGATCCCCCAAAACAATTCTCTCCACCTTCTCGATCATGTCGTCAGACCGGCTTGTGCGAGCCCGAGGTTGTTTCGGTTTGTTGTCACACGATGTTCTGCCTTCATTAAACTGTCGCACCCACGAACACACTTTTGACACATCCATAACTCCATCACCACATGTCTCCTTCAATTGTGATGAATTTCAATTGGTTTCGCACCACGCAAATTCAGAAAACGAATGATTGCACGCTGTTCAAGTAAGGAAAACGTCGCCATTTTAAGCATTTAAAACAGTTCTCATTCTCGCCGCTGGAGGTAAAATTCCATCTGCCATACGGTGCTGCCATCTCTGGGACGTATTGACAATGAAAGCGGCCTCATTTTAAAACAATGCGCATGTTTCTATCTCTTTCCAGTCCGGAGAAAAAAAATCGGAGGCCTTAGAACTTGAATGCACCTCGTAATTATCATTTATTATAGAGAGGCTGTGCGGTCATCAATGGTATATGTTCTTTCGAGAACAGTTACTATCTTCATACGTACAGTGAATGTTGCTGTGCGTGGGCCTTCACAGCAGGCAGCTGCTTCATGGACCCACGCTGACTGATTTTCATCAGCGACGGAGGCTGGAATCTGCACGCCAGTACCGCAACTGGAAGTCCACTGAGTGACGGTAGGTGATCTTTTCAGATAAATCTCGTTTTATACTCCATCGGAGTCTTTGGCGTGTGCGGTTTGGAACGTCGGAAAGCAAACAAGGAGATAGCGTTATGGTCTGGGGAATGTTTTCTGGCAGTCCCTAGGTGATCTTGTCATTCTGGAAGGCACAGTAGATCAACACAAGTTTGGAACAACCCTTAGAGAGCAAGTTCATCCCTTAATGTGTTGTACAGCTCGCAGTGTATGTGCGTTTTCGAAGGCACTAGGATGAGATTACCACACTCCCACGGCCACCAGACTCCCCAGATATAAGCCCAGTCGAGACTCTGTGGGACCACCTGGATCGGGCTGTTTGCATCATGAATCTTAAATCGAGAATCCTTGCGTAGCTAGTTACGGCACTGGAGGCGGGTCAAATTCTATTCCTGTAGGAACCTCCCAGAACCTCTTTGATTCTCTTCCTACAAGTTTCGTAGAGGTCGGCACTGTAAAATGGGGTTATTCAGGCTTTCTACAGATGGTTATATTAATTTGACGGGGCAATGTATAAGTTTTCTTGGTGTAGACTCGCATTATGATGTAAAAGAATGTAAGACCAACCTTTAAACCACGGTTGTAGAAGCTTTGTTCTGGGCCGCCTCGTGTACTGCGATGTCCGAGGTTCACTTGTACTTCACAAGGGCCCTCGTAACAGGCTTGACATTATGCCAGTTGTCGTATGACAGGTGTCCTGCGCTGGAAGTAGGCGGGGTCGGCTGTCATGTGTTGCCCGATACAGTACGACCGATGACTGGCAGTCATCGGCGAATCGCGTGTAGATTCCTGTTTTCCTCTTGTGGGCCGCGCTGCACATTTTCTTTCTGGTGACGCTCCCGTCTCAAATTTCTTGTACTGCCTTGGCTCTGGTGGCTGGCAGCCAGGATAGTGCGAGTCTATAGCGGCTCTTCACCACAGTCTATAGCGATTCTCTCTGTTCTTGTTACTACCGTGTTGCGATGAATCGATGTCGTCTCTCATCTTGCTTTTCACTATCCAATCTACATTTGCATATGTACTCCGCAAGCCACCGTCTGGAGTATGGCGCAAAGTACCATGTACTGCTGCTAGTCGTTTCCTTTCCTATTCCACTCGCAAATAGAGTAAGGGAAAAACAACTGTCTATATGCCTTCGGACAAGCGCTAATTTCTCTTATCTTGTGTTTGCGGTCTTTAGTCGAAATGTACTTTGCCGGCAGTAGAATCGTTTTGTGGTCAGCCGCAAATGTCGGTTCTCTAAATGTTCTCAATAGTGTTTCGAGAAAAGAATCGCTTCAGGGATTTCCATTGGAGTTCACGGAACATCTCCGTAACACTCGCGTATTGAGCTAACCTACAAAGTAACATATCTACCAGCACGTCTCTGAATTGCTACGACATCTACCTTTAATCCCACTGGGTGGGTATCCCAAACACTCGAGCAGACTGGGTGGCACTATTATTCTATACGCTGTCTCTTTTATAGATGACTTACACTTTCCTAAAACTTGTAATGTTATGTGAGCTTCACCGCCTATTTAAAATTAATTTGTGCCTGATTTTATTGTGAGAAGCTGAGTAATGTATGTAAATACTGTAAATGTAAATTTGATTCAAAAAGTACGTGAAGTGAAGTGAAGCGCAGCCTGACAGCAAGAAACTCTTTAGCACGCAATCCCCGCAACGATAGTAGCTGTGAATCTTTGAGTATGGACTAAAAAAAAAAAGCAATCGATTCATTAAAAAAAAGGGGGGACTGTTAATCTGTATCTTGTGGAAAGAGGACGTGTTGTTAGGCCGTCGCTCAGAACGTATTGTTACATTAAATGAAAATTGATATTTTAGTGATAAAACTGAGTAAAGTATGTGTAAGAGTTGCCAAACATTTATGTATACAAATTTTCTGGAAGTAAAGAATAGAAATATCTTGTCTTTGGAAACGGAGGTGAACTTCTTTGCCGTCGCCATCTATCAATCGACAGAATTGTAAGTGTACAAAGTTCACTAAAATACAGGAAAAGAAATGCATTCTCTATAATTTTCATTCAATAAGTAACAACCTCTCATAATTTCTTAACGACAGTAATTGGATTATGATCTTGTATAATACTATGATGCTAAACTCCACTGACCAATTTTGATGTAGCAGGACGTGTAGTTTGAAGGAAGTTTGTGTGCCAAGCAATCTCCTTTTCTTACGAAAAGCAGATCGCTGTTTGATCGTATTTACTTACAACAGTGGTGCCTTAGGTATGATAATCTAGGAAAACTTTGGCTCAAAGCTATCCGCAATACGGCCAAGTAACCAATAGAGTCGTACTTTAAATCTTAAAGAACAATAACTTCCTCCAAATTATAATACATCACCAACTGGTGCAGAAGCTGATCATTCAAGGAGGCAGCAACCAAAATTTAGGTACCAGTTACGACTTAAAGTAAAGTCTCAATCAAAATCAATCTCTCTCTCTCTCTCTCCAAACACATATATAAATCATACAATGTAAACTTTACCTCCGAGGATCTCTCCCACAGTCGGAGACGAAACGTCAGGAGAGAGTTTTATACTTCGACCACGGCCTATCAGCCCGGAAGTTTTAAGTGAAGACATATATAAATATTCATATTATTAAGATAAGAGTCATTTTATAGACTCTCCCAATAAACTGAAGCCGACCATTCGTCTTCCCTATTACCATCCTTACGAGTTCGTTTCATTTCATATCGCTTTGCAACGATACATATTTAATCGATGTGACTGTGACAAGCAGCACAACACTAATACTGTATTCGAACGTTACAAGATTGTTTTTGCTACTCATCTGCTTTAACCTATTTTTTTCTACATTTGGAACAAGCTGCCATTCATCACATTAAGTAGAAATCCTGCCTAAGTCATCCTGTATCCTTCCAAAGTCACTCAGCGATGATACTTTCCCGTATACTACAGTGTCACCAGCAAGCAGCTGCAGACTGCTGCTCAACCTACCCGTCAGATAATTTATGTACGTACACTGAGAACAACAGCGGTCCTACCACGTTTCCCTGGAGAACTCATGACGATACGCATTCCTCTGATGAACATTCGCCGTCGAGGACAACCTACTAAACGTATAAGTACACTTCGGTCCATATATTCATGCCGCACTGATCCTATACACCAAAATTTCATTATGCTAAATACTAAATTGATTGTTTCGGACACTTCTTACCTCATTATGTACCCCTGCTCTGCATGCTATAGGCCTACTCGTACTATTTTCCTTTTTTGTAACTTAGAATCCAATCGACAGGTACGTAATCAGAAACAGAGCACTACCTCAGTTTTCAGGAAAACTGCGAAGGAAATGAAGACTTCTTCAATAAAAAACAGCCACAGTTTGCCTGAAGTAATTAGGATATTTATTGATTTAATGCGGAATGTTAAACTGAATGTTGAATCTGGTTGCTCCCGATAACCAGTTCTTTACCTCTCAAGATGATCTGTGTACACTTGGCAGAAAGTTTTTCTTCTTACCTAATAGGCTATTTTCGAGGAGAATAGCCTTGTTACTACTGACCAGTCTCTTACTGCTCTGTCTGTCGCACAGACAACGGAGTCAACTATAATCCTGAGCAATAAACGCAAACTGAATAACATCAAGCACAGTGTTGGAGTAATTAATTGTATTTTTAAAATAGTGGTTTTGGGAGTGCGGGGCAGAATAAGGAGCATGAAAAAAAAGTTTTCTGCTGAAGGTAACAATTTTTATTAACTTAATGTATCTCACGGAAGACACGTTAGGGTACGTAATCTTCTTTCCGAAGTGCATTTTTATGCGTTATCGTATCTTAAATTAACGCTTATCTTATGTGAGCTTTTGCATCGTTCAAGTAAATTCATTATAGTGTGAACATGGGTACACTGTTACGTGTTCCATGTCCTCCGGAAAAAGAAGAAGGAAAAAACAGCATTATGAGTTCTCTGCTGCGCAGAGTGCTGATGATCCCTCCTGCAATTCTATCTGCACACTTCCGCACAAAAAATAAGAGTTCTAAAGAGACAAAGACTGTGAAGTCATACATTCTCAACAGCGCCACCAATATTTTTTTTGTAGAGAAATAAAAATTATTTGTAGAAACACAGTTAATAGACAACCTTTTTATTTAGGTTGTTTTTCACGCAATGACGGGTTTCAGGGTTTGACCTGTCCTCACTTTGAGTAACACATTTAGCTCTTCATCAGTATAATGTTCTCATCGACTCCATTTTGAATGCTGCAGCTACCTTGTAGAAAATAACAGTTCATTCAAACCACGTTTCCCAGGTTGTCTACTAAGGTTTAATTGAGAGTTAGATGCACTTGATTTTGTTCTGTAATTTGTGGCTCCTTTTGCCATCTTTGCATCAATAGCGAAAACACTTTAAAGCTCACTGAAGCACTGGTGCGGTGCAAAATTACCCGTCTGGATGACTAATGTGTTTGTTTGTATTGAAAGTTTCATATGCAGTCAAGATTTCTTACACATTCAAAAATTACTTCTGAACTCTGTTATGTTTATAGATTTAATTTTACTGCTCTTGAAACTAGAAAATATCGTCATATAATTGAAGAAGTTAGTCAATACACACTGTATGTACTCTAATCAGGTACATTAGGTTTTTTAAGATGTAAAAACACTATATTAGCAATTGACATTAATTGTTACCTATCTAGTGGAGTACTGACTGGCCAGTATTGACAGAATGATATCTAAGTTATATTAAATTTTACTGAATTAATATGGCATTTTCTTCCTTAAACGCACTAGCATCATATATTTTACACACACTTGATAGATTGACACATTAGGCTAACATTTTAGAATTCATAAAACAAGAAATAAATCATTTACATACAGTTAGTAAAGTACCATACTGCGAAGGACAACAGAATATTATGGCCTTGTAACAGATAAAAATAAAGAACGGTATTGATCGGCAGTGTGAAAATAACGTAACTCACTGTTTCCATGTCTTAATTTCTTGAATCACGTTTATTAAAACCTACGCCGTGTTCCATATTATAGATTCTCTGGCCAGTTAGTAATGCCATTTATCGTACACCAATAAACGGAAAATACCATTACGATCTACATGTCAAATCAAAATGTTCAAACGTGTGTGAATTCCTAAGGGCCCAAACTGCTGAGGTCCGGGCACTCCGCGCGGCTCTGTCAAAAAACTCATAGCATACTAGTATAAGTTTTGCATAATCCATTTTATTAGCGATTTGGCTTACAAGTGTGTTCTGTATTTATAGAAACACCTGTTAGTGAACAGGCACAGTGTCTGAAGATTATCCCAGCTATGCTTTCCAGATATTGTATAGCATTTTTGCAGTCTGACTAAAGCATAGCGTCCGACGTTATCACGACAGAAGATAAAGCGATTGACGATCAAAGCTCGCATAGATAGCAACTGTCCGATTGTTGGCAGTACCCTTCGTTTGCTTGCAAAAAACTACTTCCCCGAGGATTGTATCTATTACATTTCACCGTAAAAATATGAATATCTGTTCGAGAAAGGAGGCTCAGCAATGCGTAATAAAATCTTCTAACGCTTTATACCGTATTACAGAAGCTACTTCTCGTCGCCGTTACAAGCAAAACAGATTCACGTGTTGTGAAGTAAACGTGACACATTTATTGTCAATAGACAAGCAACCAAAACTCCGTGTGCTAGTGGAGACAGCACTGTATGTGTTGCAGTTTCAAGGGAAACAGTTGGAGCTACTCCTGTAATATTAAGAAATAAATGATGGAACACGGAATACAATCTTGCTGTTCATATTATTGCCGGGCTGGGTGGCCGAGCGGTTCTAGGAGCTACAGTCTGGAACCGCTCGACCGCTACGGTCGCAGGTTCGAATCCTGCCTCGGGCATGGATGAGTGCGATGTCCTTAGGTTAGTTAGGTTTAAGTAGTTCTAAGTTCTAGGGGACTGATGACCACAGGAGTTAAGTCCCATAGTGCTCAGAGCCATTTGAACCATTTTTTGTTCAT
Source organism: Schistocerca piceifrons (assembly GCF_021461385.2). NCBI lineage: Eukaryota > Metazoa > Arthropoda > Insecta > Orthoptera > Acrididae > Schistocerca > Schistocerca piceifrons. Next base: position 359,741,832 of record NC_060139.1, on the reverse strand, counting down.
GTTATTCTTTTTTCCCGAAAAAAAGGTACTAAAGACTAAGGAACAAATACGTCCTTCTGATATTTCACATGTTTCCCAGAAACGTCACTATGTGTTCTTTTTGTAATACCCGAGCGAAAATACATTACTGAACTCTCCAGTCAGTTGCTTGTGTCTATCAAGAGATCAGACAACGTTGGACAGCCTTGCAAGTTTTGCTGATCAGTGACGTAGGCCAATTAAGTCACATCTTACTGCTATTACTATTTATTATGCTGTATGTTTTAATTAAGTGACGAGTACACTGTTTCAGTTTTTGAACTGTTTTTAAAGCACTCACCGAAACGAACGCCGTCCCTTAAATCAATTCAATGTAAACACCGTACAAATGGCCGTTGAAGCATACAGCAGACAAAACGGTTTATATTTTTCTGTTTAATAGAAAGAAATTGTCCAAAAATGTGAGGATTCTTCCTCGATTGACATGTCAGAGATTCTATCAACTTCTGTGCGTTGGACCATTCATACTTTCAGACATGGAGGCGGGTAGGATGATTGGGTGTTTTACCAGTTAATAGGTTTCCAGTACCCTACGTCAATGGCTGGGTTATAATCATTAATTTACATGCTTTGTTTTTAAACATCTTTAATAAACTTCTCTAGGTAATTCTTACAATGAAAAGGAGGAAACTTTTGCCTACGAACAAATGAGTCAGAAATGAGGTACGCCCATTGGACAACATTTGGCATCATCCATCACTACGTACTATGATGTTACCTTTGTAGATAGCTGTATCATGTAAAATGTATTAAAACAAGCGGGTTTCTATACGTAATATGTAGACGGAACTTGTGTTCATTCACGGTAACACTGTATGGTGCACAGGAATAATTTCATAGTTCAATAGGGGCAGCCAGTAGTGAGAGATGAAATAGGATACGTAAATGATCGCATGTAAAACATGGTGTTTTATACAAATCAAGTACTTACGCTGGACAGAACTGGAGATGAACGCTTGCGAGCGATGCACATGTGACATTAGTTTTTTTTCGATCATGTCATTCCTGCCTATAAACAATTATGATAGCCACGTGCCGATAATGGTAGAGAACGTCATACTTTACGTCTGCTTTACCGTCTGCCCAGTCATTGCTCTCGCTCCCCCCCCCCCCCTCCCTCCCTCTTCTTTCCGGACAGTATAGGATCAATACACAACAAAAAAAAATCGTATCTATACTGCTACATAAAACAGCCAGCTTCTAAAAAACATTTTCTGGACAGGAAACCGATTTTTGGAACTATCTTCCTCAAAATCACATGAAAAAGTACACTTCTGTAACAATAACTGTCTCTTCCGTATACTTGTCCGAACTTGACTCACTAGTTGCACCCACCCCGCTCACCTTTCCCTTCCTCTTCGACAGTCGATCATTACACTCTTTCTGAAGAGTCACTGTCACTTCAGTCATCTTCTCTGTGATTATTCTTTCTGTTTCTGAAGATATTAAACAGGCCTTCAAGAGCGCTAAACTAGTTAATATTGTAGTTATTCTCAATGTCTTCTGTTATTAGTATTATTTGTTCTTGTTATTATTCATTGTTATTACTGATGTTGGTAATTATAATTATCGTCATGATAGCACCTCAGATGTATCTAACTGAAGTACAAGTGCGCATAGATATTGATAATGATTTGATACAAGTAGTTCTTTTGCCTATGTATGAAAGAGCCTAACTGCTAGATTGCGAAACAAAATAATAAATAAATAAAGAACAAGGCGACAAGTTGTTTGAACAGGGCCACACTAAAAGCTACAGGCGCGAAACAGCACACCTGTGTCGGCAGCATTTCCTCACAGACAGCGCCTCCCGTAGACTAGGTACTTGCAGCAGTGCGTTACTGCATTTGTGAAACTACCTGTGCAATAGAATGAGACTTTCACTGTGCAGCGGAGTGTGAGCTGATATGAAACTTCCTGGCAGATTAAAACTGTGTGCCGGACCGAGACTCGAACTCGGAACCTTTGCCTTTCGCAGGAGAGCTTCTGTGAAGTTTGGAAAGTAGGAGACGAGGTACTGGCGAAAGTAGAGTTGTGAGGACGAGGTGTGAGTCGTACTTGAGTAGCTCAGATGGTAGAGCACTTGCCCGCGAAAGGCAAAGGTCCCGAGTTCGAGTCTCGGTCCGGCACACAGTTTTAATCTGACAGGAAGTTTCGTAACTATGCACTACTTGTCCTAGTTTACGGTGGTAGAGCCTGCCCAGAACGAAAGTGTGGCATTGTGAAGTGTGTTACAAAGCGTGGACAACCATTCGAGTACGGGCATACGACAAGTGAGGCACAAAATGCTTGTTATACCAATACCTCCAGCAAAGGGAACAGAATTAATGGAGGCACATTTTCGACAGACTGTCGCAGTTCTGTCGCTAAATCCTTAAGAGGGGCAACATCATTCGTGTCATCCTTTTTGTTCAGCGACGAGGCCACTGCTGTGCAGGATGACATCATAAACTAGGGCAGGTTCTGCTCCCCGTGGTACGATTGTCGATAAACGTAACGCCGACTGTGTGGTGTGGTGTGGTGCTATCCAAATCATCTTGTCACCCCTTACAAGTTTCTCGGTGACCGAAAGGACCAGCTTCCTTGACTTGGTGGGCGCTCCGGGTGTGCTGCTGGAAGACGTACCCCTACCAATTCGCGTCACTATGTGGTTCACACATTAAGGGATCATAGCGCACATCTCTTGAAATGTACGACAGTTTTTAGACAATGGAACTGGATGCAGAGTTCCAGCGCAATGGTGAGATCCACTGGATCTTTGGCTGTGTGGGCACATGAAAAGTCTGGTCTAACGCTCTAAGGTCAACGACATAAACGGTCTATTACTCTCCATACACATTACTCGTGTTCAGCTGATGTACAGAACCCTGAAATCACCGAAAAGTTACACCGGTCAACGTTGATGCATGTATTGTTGCTCAAAGCGGACACTGTGAGCATCTGCTGTGACGTAGCAAGCGTTCGTCCGATAACACTGTATCATGTAATTCAGTAACACTGCTTTGTGCTTTTTCCGACATATTTCATAGGTACATTTAGTGTCATTTGGAACGGAGGAATCACGGATCGAAGATAATTCCAAATGTGCCAAAATCTATAGCATACACAGCCGCGAAGGTTCATATATCAACTCGATTGCCTCCCAATTCGTGAGATATGTCTTTGATATATCAAAATAGTCATCATTCCCATAGCAATATTTCTTATAAATATAAAATCTTAGTCATATGTCCTTTCAAACGTGCAGAATACTCGATGTTTCAATCCAAATGCTGGATCTTCTTCAGGAGTATTCTGGTGTCCCCAGGAGACTGATCACTATCTAAAAAGAGTGTTGCGTTCAGTTGTAAAACGCTTTTATACGTGGACACAACAATGTTTTTAGACAGTGATCAGTCTCCTGGGGACACCAGAAGAATCCTGAAGAAGATCGCAGCATAGAGCTGGAAACGTCAAGCTTTATACAAGTCTGAAGAGGAATTTGACATAGCCTAACTACATAGAAGATTTTACTGTCAATGACAGCGGTCGCGGAGCGTAGGAACTAGTACACTGCCTAGCAAAACAAGTGAAGCACCCAGATGGAAAGAGGAAGCGAAATAAAACTTCACGGGTTCAGAGGTCATGCGTTGTTATGTCAGCGATTTCGAAATCGAGTCACATTTACAAAGAACTTGGCAGGACGAATGCAGTTATCAGTATGAAGTTGCATCCCGTCTGACAGTTGCTTGCACTGATTCGGTGGGGAAGTGTGTCATAAGTCTTATCCCACGCTGAGGCAATATGGTCCACAACTGCTGTAATTGGTCCTTGATATGCTGGACACTGGCACTAGGACGTTGATGTCTGAGCTGCTTCCACACCTTATCAGGTACATATGAGGGGATATTGCTGGCAACGAGAGTTCCTCAACATAACACTGACAGTTTATATAGATACGTGTGATGTGTGGACGAGCATTATGCTGCTGAAAAAATGCACCACGATACTTACGCGTGAGAGGTAACACATGAGGTCGCAGGATGTCCGTGATGTACCATTGTGCCACCGGAGTTCCCTCAGTCCCAACCAGCCGTGACCCAAAATCCTACCCGATGGCTCCCCACATCATGACGCCTGAAGTAATCCCACTGTGTGTCTCCAAAACACTGGAAGAACGTGACCCCCCCCCCCCCCCCCAGGCCGCCATCATACTCTCCGATGATGGTCATCCGAGGTAGTGAAAAACCGCGATTCATCGGTTCACAAGCAGTCCACTGTTCTTGGTCGAGACACTACTCCAAACGCAGTCGTTTGTTCAGAAATGTTCAAATATGTGTGAAATCTTGCGGGACTTAACTGCTAAGGTCATCAGTCCCTAAGCTTACACACTATTTCACCTAAATTATCCTAAGGACAAACACACACACCCATGCCCGAGGGAGGACTCGAACCTCCGCCGGGACCAGCCGCACAGTCCATGATTGCAGCGCCTGAGACCGCTCGGCTAATCCCAGGAGGCGTAGCCGTTTGTCTTGTGCTGTTAGCGGTAGGTCTTACATGGACAGTAATTCTGTAGTTCAGCTGCTAATTTCCACCAATGCTATGGAATGGCACAGAACGTTGCACGAAGTCCATTACTTGTTCTCGGACGGTCGAGCAGATGTAAATGGGTTACGATACGTTTGGTGCGCAATACGGCGGTCCTCCATTGTGGTGGACAGACAGGATCGTCTGTAACCTTGACGGTGGGTATTCCTATCTTTACGTTCCCATGCAGTCAAATATGGCGCTAGTGTCACATCCAAATGCCCAACAAATGTGAGTACTGCACAATTCGAGCAATCGGAGATATGGAGACCCACAATGAGGTCCCTTTCTAAAACTGTCTCACACAAGTACTTGGCATCCTCATGCCCTTCACAATGATCACCGAAGAACCGACTCTGTTCACGGCCCTTATGCACCCTACCAGAGCTGAAACAGCACTAAACACGAACAACACTAATTCATTCTGGTGACCGTCCTACCTGCTACTGAGAATTGAAACTTTAGTCATTTACATAACCACCGACGTTTACCAAGTCATTCAGACATCCGACGCCCGCCCGGTTAGCCGACCGGTCTAACGCACGGCTTCCCGCGGTGGGAAGGATCGCCTGGTCCCCGGCACGAATCCGCCCAGAGAACTTGTATCGAAGTCCGGTGAGCCGGCCAGTCTGTGGATTGTCTTTAGGCGGTTTTCCATCTAGCTCGGCGAATGCGGGCTGGTTCCCCTCATTCTACCTCAGCTACACTATGTTGGTGATTGCTGCGCAAACAAGTTCTCCACGTTCGCGTACACCACCATTACTCTACCACACAAACATAGAGGTTACACGCGTCTGGTATGAGACATTCTCTGGGGGGATCCACCGGAGGCCGAACCGCACAATAACCCTGGGTTCGGTGTGATGAAGTGGAGTGCGGTAGTCATCGTGGGGTTGTGGAACACTGCGGCTGCGGCGGGGACGGAGCCTCTCCGTCGTTTCAAGGTCCCCGGTTAACATACAATACAATAGACATCTGACAGTGTCTTCAAGCTGAATCACTGTTTTATCAGGCAGTGTATTTCTTTATTTCTCTTTGTTTCTGGTGTGACATATCAGAGAAAGCTTAAGGGACGAAATGTGTGAACCTCTGAACATTACTGTAGATGAGCAGACCTCTTTATTAGGCTAGTGCGTAAATAGTGAGTCAGCTTGAAGTGTACAGTGCCTCGTCTTATGTTGACAGTGTATGTCTTCGTTGGAAAGCACATGGCGCTAATGGACTTCGTCAAATGCCTGCAGCGTCGTCATCTTCTCGACTCTGGTGACTACATCGTCATCTCTGTGGACGATGAGATATATGACCCTAGCAAGAAGCTTAACGTGTTGCACAGAGGTAAGTAATGATACGTTTGCAAAGCATACGCTGAGGCCTGCCACATCTCATGTCCTCAGTTTCTCAATTACACTCTGTGCATCAGCAATGAAACGGGAAGCATATACATGGACTGGACAAAAATACGGAAAACTGCGAGAAATACTTGCTTGACTATAAATGCAGATGCTTGCCAAGCCTATAGGTTGCGCTGTTGTATTTGACCACGAACGGTACCTATGCTATGTCCTCAGTATGTTGCAAGCGTCATTAACGGTCAGAACAGTGTTGTGAGTGCATTATGTCGGAGCTAAGTGACTTCTAATGTGGGCAAATTGTTGGTGATTGTATAGTTGGTGCGTCTGTGACCAAGGAAAGCGAAGTGTTTGATGTTTCAAGAGGCACCGTATCGCATATTTATACCGCATACAAAGAAAGTGGAAAAACAACATCCGCCCCATCAAAACGCGTAAAAAGTGTGTTTTGAGATATCGTGACGATTGGTCATTGAAAAGGATTGGGACGAAAAGTAAAACGACTGCAACTGGAAAATTCATTGCAGAACTGAATGTCGCAGTCGCGATCCCTGTCAGCATCAAACAACACGAAGGAACTGTCAGAAGCAGGGAATTGCAGGGTGAGCTAGAATTGCAAACCACTCAGATGCCCGTAGCAGGAAAGCGCGATGCTGAAGCCATAAAGCCTGAACTTTGAAGCAATGGAAGAAAGTCGTTTGTCGGATTAGTGTTGGTGCACGCTGTTTCCAAATTCTTGCACAAGCTGTGTTCCAGTAGTGAAACATAAAAGGGCTGGAGAGGGGGAGAAGGGGGGGGGTGGGGGTTCGGTGATGATTTGGGTAGCCATATCGCGATATTCCACAGGCCCCATTCGTGCTCTACATGGTTGCATTACAGTCAAGGATTATATGGCCATTTTGGCTGATTTGGTTCATCCCATGGAACAAGGTTTGTTCCGCAGTGGTGATGATGTGCTCCAAGACGACAGGGCCGCTGTTCACACAGTCTGCATCATCCAGGCCTGGTTAAGTGAGCACGAGGATTAATTAATTGTTGCATCTCCCCTGGCCACCTGAGCCACCAGATCTCAGTGCTTTTGAGCCTTTGTGGTCTAGTTTGTAGAGAAGGGTAAGTGATAGCTATCCACCTCTATCATTGTTACCTGAACTTGCCACTACTTTACAAGAAGAATGGCATAAGATTCCCTTGAAAACCGTACACGACCTGTAGTTATCCATTCCGAGATGCCCGAAAGCTGTATCGAAGCCAAAGTGTTTCCCGCACCGTTTTGGGCATGGTAATGTGTTGTGTTTTTGGTGTTTCCGTATTTTTTTCCAATCCCCGTAAACATTACCAAAGAAACGAAGCCGAACCACGAAGTTCATCGTCGTATTACCGAAAACTTGCTGTAAATGAGCCTGCTTTCTGACATTTAAATGCAAGGAAAGATAATTAAAAGTCTGAAGGAAGCCTCATTCCATTATTGTGGTACCTATAGAGCTTGGAGTGACCTTTTCATCCTACAGACGAAAATTTAAAACAAAGTGTATAAGTTCAGAATTTTGAGAATGCACATAAACTTGTAGTAGCAGTAAAGATAGTAGTAGTAGTAGTAGTTGTTGTTGTTGTTGTTGGTGGTGGTGGTGGTGGTGGTGGTGGTGAAGTTTATTCATCCAAAAATTACTTTTAAAACCATTCATAGTTGGGAAAAGTGTCTCGCACTGCAGGATTAATTTTGTAGAGAAGGATCAACGCCGCCAGCGAAGCTTCACGATCGCAGTTTGATTTTTTCGAGGTGATAAATAAACTTTTATAACCACGGCGGTAAGTGAATGATTCACTATTTTATGTGACTGTAACGGCTACTACTGCTGTGACATCAGCAACTGAATGAAATTAAATTTTGTGAGTCAGATTGACAAATTAAAAAAAAAACTTAATCTCTTTTGCTGCTGTCTGTTGTCTCGGTACTCGCACGCGTCTACTTGAAGTAGTAATGACTATGTTCGCATGTCAAGACACAGCATAAGCATTGTATACTTTGTGCATATAGCTCACAGAGCATCCCCAGCCACTTTTGGGGAACATTTTGCATAGCTGAGTGGTACAGTACCTTTCAGATCTCTTTCTCCTTCGTTAGTTAGTTTTTAACATCACCAAATAACTTCAGTGACGTTGAATTCGCAGTAAGATACGCGCATTGTCCATTATGGGCAATACATTCTCCAAAAGCAATGCTTGTAACATGAATGGTGTCCCACATGGTGCATTATACTTGATCTTGAAAAAAATGTGTGTATGGCCTTTTTGACTGGCAGTCCCCTAGTGAGGAGTTCAGTCACCTGGATGCAAGTCTTTTTATTCGACGCCACTCCGGTGAGTTGCGCGGCGACGAGCTCGTGATGACAGGCGACGCACAGAACCAGTCCCGAATGGAGAAAATCTCGAGCTGCGTCTGGAATCGAAGCCAGCGACCCATGATCGAGAGAGTCAGCAATGTTAGCCACAAGTCCACGAGCTGCTGACGCTGGCATGGTAAATTTGGCATAAGAGTAGGCATTATATGGGACCTCCATACCATTGAACACCAACCATAGAATAATGTATTTCATAGACAAATTTATAATTGTGTGATACAGGGCTAGATCTATTACAATCGTACCTCTATAAGGAAAATTTTTAATAAAATGACGGAACGATGCTTTGCAGGATTTTGCGTTCGCTTTCATCCTATAGAAGACAAACCAGTATTTCGCACAAACCATTTTTCTTCGCAAAGTGGCATGTCATAACTCTCTTCCCATGATGTCTTGTTTCTGTCGTTTCCGGCCCACTCGTCGAATATGGAGTGCCTAGAAAGCTGTTTTCTCGGATAACTAGACAGCAATTCAAGCAAATCGTATTAATGGAGTTTATTACAGTAAATTGAATTGACAATATTTAACTTAGCGGAGTTACATTGAGGTGTCGCATGCAAATGGCACATGCAAATAATGTCGTTCGACATATACTATTTCCATGCAAGCAAATAATACTGTTCACAAGTCACGGCTCGTCTTCTAGTGCGGCCGCGGCTAACGCGGAACGGCGCTTATATTCTCTTCGTATAGGGGCCGCTCCTGTCGTGACGCGGTCCTAGTCAGCGTATTATTGGCTGACGTGCCGGCACTTGATGTTACGTCGGAACAGTTTCAATTCCACCATTCTAGTCATTTCACCCGTGCACACTTCCTATATGACAATTAGATCCACTTGTTGATGGTACAAGCATCTTTTATCCCTGACATTCAAATTTTCTGGAATAATTAGCACCGCGGCAGCATTAGCAACGTTTAATAAATAGTCCATGTAATACCTTACTTCCTGGAAGAGCTCATCCCTTGTTCTTCTGTTCTATTTTCTTCAGTCAGTAATAGTATTGACAATCATCGTAATAATAATGCGTCAAAGGAGTGTTTCACTCGCGCCGAGAAAAATTTTGCTAGTTTTTCCGTATTATGACTCCCCCGCAAGAATTCTTTCAATACATACTTAAGTCACCTACCAGAACTCCTTTTTTGGTGATTAGAGGGGAATCTACGGGTTATCGTAGAGCTGACAGGTACACATATTTTATAAAGGAGACTATATAATTGTTTCATTTACGTGTGCAAATACGATCTACCTCAATTAAGAGGGTAGTTTGATAAGTCTGATAAATTTCCACGAAAGCAATATGAACAGTTTCGTTGCGCCTTCGTTGTTGGTAAGCGTGATTATTCGAAGGGTTGTGTAAGAAATTTCATCAATCTACAGCATACAGTTCATTGCTGCCTGTCGCCTGAATTGGTCAGTGTGTCGACGGCGACTGAAAATGGAGAAAATCCAGTCGTGCAGGTATTAAACATTTTCATTTGAAGATTTGGACTGCCACACAAATCAAAACAGAATCGGATGTAGTTCACGCGGACTCTGCACCATCATTGAAGACCATTTACGTTTAGACCAATGAATTTAAATGCGGTCAGACAAGCACCGAAGAGACTGTTCCAGCCGTCCCATTGAGGTCACCACAAAGGAAACCATTGACAAAATCCGTGATATGGTAATGCAAGATTGCCGAATAAAACTTCGTGAGATTTCTGAGACTGTAGACATCTCAAAGGAATGAGTGCATAATCTCCTGCACTGAGAATTGTCTATGTAGAAGCTGTGTGGAAGGTGTGTGCCGCATTGCTCACAGCAGACCAAAAGTGCATCCAGCAATGTTCAGTCGCAATGTCCGGCGATGTATAGTCGCGGTCTGCAAGACTTTTTGTGCCGATTTATGATTGTTGATGAAATGTGGATCCATCATTACAAACCAGAGTCAAAACGGCAGTCTAAATAATGGACAACGGTGGTGAAAATGCACTGATGACGTTAAAGAACTTTTCTCAGCTGGTAAAGTGATGGCCACTGTTGTTTCGGATTTCCAAGGAATAATCCCCACGGATTGCTTGAAAATAGACAGAATCATAACTTAACCCTATTATGCTTCATTTCTGTATAGTTTGAAACTTGCGTTGGCTGAAAAGAGACGAAAGTCAGCATGCGAAAAATGCTGCATCAGCAGGATAATTAACCATCCCGCTCATCAACAGTAACGATAGCAAATGTGCACGAAATGGGCTTTAAATTGGTTCCCCATCCACCCTATTCACCAGACTTAGCCCCAAGTACCTTCGCCTTGTTTCCTGACATGAAACTATGGCTTTCTGGGAAGAAATTTTCATCAAATGAGGAATTAATAGTTGCGTTCAACAAGCTTTTTGCAGTTTGACAGAACCTATTTTTCCGATGGGATGAAAAAGCTGGAGGAACACTGGCCAATTGTATTTACCTCAAAGGAAACTATGTTGAGAAGTAAGGTCAGTTGTTTATGAAACAAACATTGTTCTTTTTTTTTGCCAAACTTGTGAAACTAAACCTCATAGATACCGAAGTTAACACTTCCATTTATTTATTGCACAAGAACCAAACATTGGACTGATATTATACATATGTCATTTTGAAGAGAAACACTGGAAGTTTTTTTCATTTATACCGTCACAAGGTAGTTTGTTAATTTGCTCATAGTCAGCACTAGTCGCGAACATGTCGAGTTCTGGTGCGGAGCGAGCTTTCTGTGTGTTGGAGTTCGACAAAAACAAGTGTGCTACAGCTGTTCAACGAAAGTTTAGAAACAAGTGCGGTAAGAAGCCACCAACAAGGAAGGCCATTTAACACTGGCACAACAAATTCATTAAGACAGGTAGCCTGTGCCCGGTAAAGTGAAGCGGACGTCCCAGTGTGAGTGAAGTGAATGTGGAGCGCATACAAGAGACATTCATAAGAAGTCCAAAGAAATCGGTGCGTCGTGCATCTTGTGAACTCGAAATGGCTCCAATGACAGGGTGGGAAGTCCTGCGACAGAAGCTGTCTATGAAATCATTCAAATTGGAGCTAGTGCAGAAGCTCAGAGACGACGACAAAAACAAGCGTTTTGAGTTTTGTTTGCAGTTCCAAAAGTTGAATGAGGATGGGGATGGCATTGTTGATTGCTTAATTTTTAGCAACGAAGTCACTTTTCACACTAATGGGAAAGTGAACAGGTATAATTGTCGAATTGGGGGTACAAAAGATCCACACGAATGCACTGAATCTGAGCATAATTCCCCGAAGGTAAATGTTTTTTGTGCCTTGTCACGTCGAAAAATGTGCGGGTCATTCTTCTTCGCCAAGAGCACTGTCACTAGATATTCCTATTTGGACATGTTGCAGCAATGGCTGATGCCTGAAATGCAATCGGACCCTCCGCCCATCTTTCCACAGGATGGGGCTCCACTCCATTTTTATCGTGAAGTTCGTGGGTACCTGAACACGGAGCTGCTACTTCGATGGATCGGCCGTGCTACAGAAGGGGACGGCTGTTTCATGATATGGCCTCCCCGATCACCAGATCTCACTCCGTATGACTTTTTCTGTGGGGACACATTAAACATCTCGTGTATGTACCGTTTCTACCACGTGATGAAGCAGAGCTCTGGGAGAGAATACGGAAAGCGACTGCCACAGTCGGCGATCCCATGCTGGGACAGATATGGCAAGAATTCGATTACCGTATTGACGTCTGCCAGGTCACTCATGGTTTACATACCGAATGTTTGTAAAAAAAGTTTTGAGTTTCTCTTCAAAATGCAATATGTATGACATCTGTACAATGGCGTAAACGCATACAGTTGGAAGTATACACGATACCGGGAGCAAAAAAGTCTCAGTAAACATAGGATCGAAAATGCATACCTTAAGAGCTACGAGCGATTTTTCATCTATGACACTGTGAAACAAATCTCTTCTACTGCAAGTTCTTTGCTTTCCATATTTTGGGAAGTGGTAGTACGGATCAAAATAAGAAAAAATGTCCAGCAAACATGTGCTCTAAAACGCATACCGTAAACGTCACGAGAATATGATCATTAGAAGAGTTGTGTTTCAAAGTAGCAAAGATGAACAAGTGCTTAAGGAATGCATTTTAGAGCACTTGTTTACTGGACCTTTTTTCTTGTTTTAGTCCATACTATCAGCTCCCAAATAAGGAAAGCAAAGAACTTGCAGCAGAAGAGGTTTTTTCACAATATCGAAGATGAAAAATTGCTCGTAGCTCTTAAGGTATGCATTTTCGACAGTGTGTTTGAGGTGAAAATCGTAGAGGGAGACCAAGAGATGAATACAGTAAACAGACTCCGAAGGCTGTAGGCTGCAGTAGTTACTCGGAGATGAGACTTGCACAGGATAGAGTAGCATGGAGAGCTGCATCAAACCAGTCTTTTACTCACATTAGTATGTTACAACACTGCCGCAAATCTACTCCGATGTTAGATGAGAGGCTGCAAGCCCCCTTTGAAAGGGAACAAAACACAGCTTGTGTGTCCTGTACTCGAATATTTCTCGATTGTGAGAGTTTGTTATAACATAGGTCTATAAGCAACTAAAGACTTGTTTACCAACTCACAACAGGTGTTTTCCAAAACTGGACCCGCAGGGCGAGTTTTGTTTCCTTTGAGAGGCAGCCTGCTGTCTCAAACGTAGACAGGCACATAATTTAGGGAAGGTCATTGAAAAGCGCACAACGTAGGAGGTGTGGGTTACCACTTGTGACGAAAAACTTTTGCCAGGCAACTGAACTGCATGAACTGTCACGTAGAGATCTTGTTGATAAGTAAATAAGATGCACAAATATAAACATTAAAGTAATACTACTTCACGTTATTGGAAAATAGAAGCAAATAAGGCAAATAGTTGTCTTTGTGTCATTTTAATAAATGTGTAACATGTCGATGCCTCGAGATTACGTTTGATTCTTTGATCAGGATTCGCTTTATACTTTCTGAACACAGTGCGTAAACATTCTCGAGTCTCCTGCAATTAAATGTCTATGAGCGTACAGGAAAGCATGTGGCACTGTTGATGATCTGTCCGTCGGAAGGGGACGTCAAGATGGGTCCCCTTGCTGATATCCGAGGAGGAGGATACGTCACAACACCAGTTTCACCCTCTCCCATGCGTCATCATCGTCCGGCACAAACATGACACCACACTACACACACCCTTGCAGTCACCCACACTTACCAGATACACTTAAACACACAATTCTCACACTTCGTGAAGGAAAGTCGCGGTAATGCGCGAAGGACCGAGAAACCTTCCCAGTTATGGAGCTGAAACTGTCCTTCGTGTTCTTCCAGTCAACAGTGACATACGACTTTACTTTTCTTAGAGTCCTTCCCGAGCTACGCTTGTATAGGACCGCAATCTTACAGCTGCACCTAGTCGGCGGTATAATGCGGCCGTCGGAATTTACTGTAGAAGATATTAATTCATTGAAAATATGACCGTGAAGACATCGGACTACCCGATACCTAATTATAACTAAAATTCAGTACATTCGGTATTACTATTCCACTTTTATTTTTACGTACTGAGACTTGGTAATTACCACAAATCAAAACAGCTATGACACATGGAAGGTTGACATGAGGAGATAACGTGTTACATCGAATCATAGGATCAGATAATTGTCTGGTAACGTATAACTACAGGAATGGGGATCATTCACATCATCATGCACGTACATTAAAATTCTATCCATGGACTAATCACTATAGCTACTCGTATACATACTGTATAAATAATACAGTGCAGTTCCTAAACTGAATAATTTACTGCAGTTGCGGAAACAGCATGCCCTAATGAAACTTTTTAAGTACTGAAATAACTTTAATGAAGGGTGTTGATGGAGGATCACAGATGGCCTTGGAAGCTCCTGGATTTCACACCTACAGGAAAGAGACCGCCAGGGAGACTCAAGAAGCGTTGGAGGGATGGACTCCATGAAGATTTAAACCAAGTGTCAATAGATGTGGACGAATGGCGGATAGCAGCAATGGACAGAATACAGTGGAAGAGGAAACTTGTAGATGCGTGCGGTCCACTGGGCCTGATCACGTAGTAGTAGTTGAAAAAAGTTTACACTGTGTTTACTCCTCTAGTTTCAGAATGTGAACTTAAACCGTTAGTGAGAAACTTCACTTTAAAGTAAACATCACCTACTTCGACTGACGCTGTGACGTCGCCCCTCAGTGGCAGGTAAATAATTTACATATCCTTCCTCGTTTATTTTTCTTCTTTATTGTATTTCAATTCCCCATCGGGGTGGGCTGGCAGCAGCATATGCGCTGCTCTTCAGCCGAAAGACATAGAACATACAATAGAAGACATTTAAAAATAACATAAAGGAGAAAAGATGGTGGACATAGATATAAAAAACGGGGGCAACATTATGGAAGACAATAGACAAAAAGGGGCGACTGTAAAATGGAGATAAAAACCGTAAAAAAGTAGCGCACACAAAAAACCACACACTGGGACAATTAAAAGAACACAAGGCGAAGTATGACCGGAGCATAAAAGCATCGACGGACGGCGTAGCACATATTCCTCCGTATGTATTGCGCTGATAATCACAGATCGCTCACACTAACAAACACAGACTAGTACTGTCAAAGTTATTACGATAAAGGAAGTCTCTGCTTAGCTAATGCAGTTTCTCGTACAATGACAATAAATGTTTTACACACTTTGTTTCTTTTTAATACACTTTCTACCTGTCAGTACAGTTTAAAGTAATTGATTACACAAGCAATAAATATTGACTGCAAACACTAAAGTACACAGACAGAAATGACGATATTTATGCAAACAGATCCTTAGGCTACTAACAGATGGCGATACTGATGACAGTCTCAGAACAGTGATACATACTTTGAAATATTTCGTATCGTTTTATGACTGAAATTAAAGAAACCTAGAAATGAAAATAATGCTTTGAAAATTATGTTCCGCAAGTGAGTGCCTTTAAGTGCATGTTACTGTCTTGAAATAACTGTGTCGTTACAAAGGGATGAGATTTTCCGAAAATTATGGTTACTTATGGACAGTGTGTAACTGGAAACTGTAGATACCTGCAAAAGATATGCTGCTGTATTGCTCGTCTGTTCTGTGCCGTTTAACTGCTATCTTATTTGTACTGTTTTCCGCGGTATGGTTGGGTTAGCTCTAAATCTATTATGTTCAACAATTCATTTTCTTCCTCAGTGTTCTAGAGTGCAGAGTATCAATAACAGTTCCATTACTAGAGTCTACTTGCTCTGTTGCTTAGAACTTTCGTGTTGTGTCATGAGATTGGAGTGACGCAGCTGCCGCTCTGTAATGTTCCAGTCTACTTAGACCCGTACCTGGAGGGCGACGCCGACAACGCTTTCGACGTGACGGACGTCCCCGCTCTACGCTCGGTGCTGAAGCTGTCTCCCTACTACCCCAAAAGCAGTCGCTACGAGTGAGTAACCCCTTCCGCTGACGCCTCTCTCCTGTAACCGAATGGCACAACAAATGGCATTACTTAACACACACGTGTTGTGAAGCAGGGCACTCTGAGCAACACATAACGTCGTCAAAGCGTTAGCTTGCTGAACGGTAGAAAAGGGGCGCTATTATATAACGATACACTGTAACTAAACCAAACTAAACTCCTTCCGAACAGGTCCACGAAGGCCCAACTGTACTGACCGACTGTCGTGTCATCTTCAGTCAATAGACGTCACTGGATGCGGATCTGAAGGGGCACGTGGTCTGCACACCGCTCTCACGGCCGTTGTCAGGCTTCGTGACCGGAGACCCTACTTCTCAGTCAAGTAGCTCCTCACTTGACCTCACAGGGGCTGAGTGCACCCCAACAGCCCTCGGCAGCCCGTACGGTCACCTAACCAAGTGCTAGTCAAGCCCGGCATCGCTTAACGTCGGTGATCTGACAGGAGCCGGTGTTACCACTGCAGCAAGGCCGTTGGCATATAGTCATACACTATCTGGTGAAAAGTACCCGGACATCACTGTATAATGCGGAATTGATCGCTAGATGTCACGAGAAGTGGAAGTATCAATTTAAAACGAGGTGGGGACTAAGGTGTTGTCAGCAAAGAAATAGAGAGCTCAGAGGCTTCGAATGTCGACTAGTCATTCGGTGTCAACTGTGTAACAAATCCATGAAGGATTTTTCAGTCCTTATAAAGCTGCCCAAGTCGACTATTAGTAAAGTGATTGTGAAAAGGATACGGACAGGGGTCCAAGTCGACTGTTAGTGATGTGATTGTGAAATGGAAACGGACAGGGACCGTCGAACATTGCAAAGGGTGGTTGTAAAAAATCACATGAAATAAGTGGAAGAGATCGGTCGTGAGTTCCATAGTACTACAGTCAGTCTAGCTAGCACAATGATTGAACGTGCGGAGTTAAAAAGAACCGGGTACAATGGACGAGCAACTCTTCGCAAGCTACACATTTCTGTACTCAATGTTAAGCTACGCTTGAGGTGGCGTAAAAAGCAACTGCACTGGACAGTGGATGACTGGAGACGAGTGGTGACTCGCGCTATACTCCGTGGTAATCTGATGGAAAGAGCTGAGTTTGGCGAATGCCTGGAGAACGTCACCTGCCATCATGCGTAGAGACAAAGTACTGAGGAGGTAGTATTGCTGTGTGGGTTTTCTTCGTGGTTACAGTTAGTTTTCTTATTACACTTAAGAAAACGCTGAATGCGGAAGGATCTGAACACATTTGCCAGCTTTGTGTACTGTGTACAGTAGAAAAACAGTTCAGAGACGAAGAGTGTACCAGCATCTCAGTGCACCTTGTCATAAATCAGCAACTGAGAGGCAGTGGTTTGTGGATGTTAACATTTCTGTAATGAATTGGCCTGTCCAGTGTCCCGACCTGAACCAAATGGAAGACTTTTGGGAAGACTTAGAACTTCGACTTCGCTCCAGGTCCCAGCACCTAACATCACTAGCTTCTCTGGTTTCCGCTAGTGAGGAAGAATGGGCTGCCATTGCTCCACAGACTTCAGACAGCTTACTAAAAGTGTATCCAACAGAGTTCAACCTGTCGTAAAGGAGATGGGGTGACATACTCTATATTAATGTCCACTAATTGATGTCCGGATACTATTGATCAGATAGTATATTTACTCTGGAGTGAACGTACCTGGGCTCAGAATTTTGTGCGACTTTTGCATGTTAATCACATCAGATCTTCTTGTGGTGTAAATGGATGAACTCTTAACACCTTGCAGAGCAAATAAGTATTATCTCTTACGATCTAACACGTTGTCCGAACTTAGTGACAAGCCTGCAGATGTTGATGTGAATTAACTGCACTGAGTGTGTTTATACGAGAAACACTTGGTTCTCAATGACTCGTTACAGAGTGATATTTTAATCTGAATTTTAAAATTTTCGCTGCGAATTAAATGTTCGAACAAATTTCGAGCTTGCAGCTGGTCGTCGTTTAATTCATCGCACGACATTTCGAATGGGCACCTGCCAGACGTCTTTAAATGAGCCATCGAAGACCGACGAAGATCTACTCTTTTCCGCCTCATATAGCTCGTTGTGAGAATTCTGCGCATGAGTCATAATTCACCGTGAGAGGCGGACGACACTTCCCGGCGGCAGTACCCTCGCTGCGGGAACCGCGGAACTCAGCTGTTCTTTGCGTATCGCTCGCCGCGGCCGTTGGCGCACTCTGCCGCCTTCGATTACAACAAATCGTGCAGATGATGGTGTTCCAAGCACTGTCTAACTGGTAGCCGCTATCACGGTTTATCAGATTTTCTGCCAGGCGTATTTCCACGGATACTTTAATAACGGAGTCCCAGAAAGATATTGTGTGGTCAGAATCTATCATACTCCATTGAATGTCCAGCGGAAAAGTGCTCGGCAGTAGCAGACTTGCTTCGCTGCAAAAGGCGAATGTAACGTTGATGTTCAGTGCAGCGTTCTTTTACAATGTGTGTGGTCTGTCCTATGTACGCCATACCACACTGACACCGATCCCAAGAGGTTTGAAATCTTAGATGGTGGACAAAAAATCACTTGCACCAGAAATTTACAGAGGTTTCTTGCTATTTTATACGAAATGTGGCAAACCATTTTATGGAGGATTTCCAGAAGAGAGCGCTTGGATCAGGTGCTCTTAAACCAACAGTACTTTTGGAGGTATGTGGACGATACTTTCATAGTGTGGCCTCATAGAGAAGATAAATTGATGGAGTTGCTTCACCACCTTAACTCCATTGATAACAACATTCGGTTCTCTATGCATCGGAGCGTGGAATGTCAGATCCCTTAATCGGGCAGGTAGGTTAGAAAATTTAAAAAGGGAAATGGATAGGTTGAAGTTAGATATAGTGGGAATTAGTGAAGTCCGGTGGCAGGAGGAACAAGACTTCTGGTCAGGTGACTACAGGGTTATAAACACAAAATCAAATAGGGGTAATGCAGGAGTAGGTTTAATAATGAATAGGAAAATAGGAATGCGGGTAAGCTACTACAAACAGCATAGTGAACGCATTATTGTGGCCAAGATAGATACGAAGCCCACACCTACTACAGTAGTACAAGTTTATATGCCAACTAGCTCTGCAGATGACGAAGAAATTGAAGAAATGTATGATGAAATAAAAGAAATTATTCAGATTGTGAAGGGAGACGAAAATTTAATAGTCATGGGTGACTGGAATTCGAGTGTAGGAAAAGGGAGAGAAGGATTGGGGGACAGAAATGAAAGCGGAAGCCGCCTGGTAGAATTTTGCACAGAGCACAACATAATCATAACTAACACTTGGTTTAAGAATCATGAAAGAAGGTTGTATACATGGAAGAACCCTGGAGATACTAAAACGTATCAGATAGATTATATAATGGTAAGACAGAGATTTAGGAACCAGGTTTTAAATTGTAAGACATTTCCAGGGGCAGATGTGGACTCTGACCACAATCTATTGGTTATGACCTGTAGATTAAAACTGAAGAAACTGCAAAAAGGTGGGAATTTAAGGAGATGGGACCTGGATAAACTAAAAGAACCAGAGGTTGTACAGAGATTCAGGGAGAGCATAAGGGAGCAATTGACAGGAATGGGGGAAATAAATACAGTAGAAGAAGAATGGGTAGCTTTGAGGGATGAAGTAGTGAAGGCAGCAGAGGATCAAGTAGGTAAAAAGACGAGGGCTAGTAGAAATCCTTGGGTAACAGAAGAAATATTGAATTTAATTGATGAAAGGCGAAAATATAAAAATGCAGTAAGTGAAACAGGCAAAAAGGAATACAAACGTCTCAAAAATGAGATCGACAGGAAGTGCAAAATGGCTAAGCAGGGATGGCTAGAGGACAAATGTAAGGATGTAGAGGTCTATCTCACTACGGGTAAGATAGATACCGCCTACAGGAAAATTAAAGAGACCTTTGGAGATAAGAGAACGACTTGTATGAATATCAAGAGCTCAGATGGAAACCCAGTTCTAAGCAAAGAAGGGAAAGCAGAAAGGTGGAAGGAGTATATAGAGGGTCTATACAAGGGCGATGTACTTGAGGACAATATTATGGAAATGGAAGAGGATGTAGATGAAGATGAAATGGGAGATACGATACTGCGTGAAGAGTTTGACAGAGCACTGAAAGACCTGAGTCGAAACAAGGCACCCGGAGTAGACAATATTCCATTGGAACTACTGACGGCCGTGGGAGAGCCAGTCCTGACAAAACTCTACCATCTGGTGAGCAAGATGTATGAAACAGGCGAAATACCCTCAGACTTCAAGAAGAATATAATAATTCCAATCCCAAAGAAAGCAGGTGTTGACAGATGTGAAAATTACCGAACTATCAGCTTAATAAGTCACAGCTGCAAAATACTAACACGAATTCTTTACAGACGAATGGAAAAACTAGTAGAAGCCAACCTCGGGGAAGATCAGTTTGGATTCCGTAGAAACACTGAAACACGTGAGGCAATACTGACCTTACGACTTATCTTAGAAGAAAGATTAAGGAAAGGCAAACCTACGTTTCTAGCATTTGTAGACTTAGAGAAAGCTTTTGACAATGTTGACTGGAATACTCTCTTTCAAATTCTGAAGGTGGCTGGGGTAAAATACAGGGAGCGAAAGGCTATTTACAATTTGTACAGAAACCAGATGGCAGTTATAAGAGTTGAGGAACATTAAAGGGAAGCAGTGGTTGGGAAGGGAGTAAGACAGGGTTATAGCCTCTCCCCGATGTTGTTCAATCTGTATATTGAGCAAACAGTAAAGGAAACAAAAGAAAAATTCGGGGTAGGTATTAAAATTCATGGAGAAGAAATAAAAACTTTGAGGTTCGCCGATGACATTGTAATTCCGTCAGAGACAGCAAAGGACTTGGAAGAGCAGTTGAATGGAATGGACAGTGTCTTGAAAGGAGGATATAAGATGAACATCAAAAATAGCAAAACGAGGATAATGGAATGTACTCGAATTAAGTCGGGTGATGCTGAGGGAATTAGATTAGGAAATGAGGCACTTAAACTAGTAAAGGAGTTTTGCTATTTGGGGAGCAAAATAACTGATGATGGTCGAAGTAGAGAGGATATAAAATGTAGGCTGGCAATGGCAAGGAAAGCGTTTCTGAAGAAGAGAAATTTGTTAACATCCAGTATTGATTTAAGTGTCAGGAAGTCATTTCTGAAAGTATTCGTATGGATTGTAGCCATGTATGGAAGTGGAACATGGACGATAAATAGTTTGGACAAGAAGAGAATAGAAACTTTCCAAATGTGGTGCTACAGAAGAATGCTGAAGATTAGATGGGTAGATCACATAACTAATGAGGAAGTATTGAATAGGATTGGGGAGAAGAGAAGTTTGTGGCACAACTTGACCAGAAGAAGGGATCGGTTGGTAGGACATGTTCTGAGGCATCAAGGGATCACCAATTTAGTATTGGAGGGCAGCGTGGAGGGTAAAAATCGTAGAGGGAGACCAAGAGATGAATACACTAAGCAGATTCAGAAGGATGTAGGTTGCAGTAGGTACTGGGAGATGAAAAAGCTTGCACAGGGTAGAGTAGCATGGAGAGCTGCATCAAACCAGTCTCAGGACTGAAGACCACAACAACAACAACATGGAAACAGAGAGAGATGGTTGTCTGCCTTTCTTGGATGTCTTGGTTAGACGAAAGAGTGATGGCTCTCTGGGCATTCAGTTTATCGTAAGCCCACTCACACTGATTTGTATTTTCAAGCATCAAGTTGACATCACCCTTCGCAAACTATGAGCGTTCTTAAAACTCTCGTACACAGAGCTCATACTGTCTCAGATCTAGATAGCTTGCCTAAAGAGCTCGCCCACCTAAAGACAGTTTTCAGAAAAAATGTGCATCCCGCCCAGCAGATTTATAGGGCACCTTTATACACTCGTGTTCAAAAACACAGAACAACTTGAACGATTAGAATAGTAAGTTCATAGCCACAGGACATGTACATTAGTATGTCCTGCAGAAATGATTAGGATTTCAGTCACGTCTCTTCAGCATGTGTCCTGTTGCCTAGTAGGGGCAGCGCCCACCATGGGCACTGATAACTTGTTCCATGCGTGATGACATCGATGCGTATAAGGCGCGAATGGCGTCCTTGATATAGTCACCCATGCTGCATTCACCTGATTCCAAAGTTCATCTGTGGTGGTGGACATTGGGTCACAGCGCTGCACTCGTCTTTTCACCATACCCCACATATTTTCGATTGACGACAAGTCTGGTGATCTGACGGGGCAGACCAAAAGGCTGACATCCTGTGACACCAAGTAGGGACGCGTTCGTGCAGCAACATGTGGCGTTGTGCAGAAAGGGCACGGCTATGGACCGCAGGATGCCATTCATGAAGGTCACACTGGTCGCAGCGCCCTGGACTCGCATCAGCTGTTATTTGTGGTTGTACCCAATAGCACCCCACACCATAACGCCTTGAGTTAGCGCTGCATGTCTTGTGCGAATGCACTCACTGTGACGCCGCACCCTGCTTGCGTCGAACCAAAATGCGGCCATCACTTTCAAACAAACAGAACCTGGATTTGTCCAAAAACATTATCTGATGCCCTTCCTGCCCCAGTGACATCATTCCATATACCGTTGCCGTCTAACATGTTTCTGCACATTCGTCAAAGGCAGGCGGAGAAGTGGACGACGCGCGCGTAACGCATGCCGTAATAAACCGCGATGGATTGTCACCCCCGATAGTGTACGATGTGTTACATTGTTCCACTCTTGCGCCAGAGCCGAGCACCCAGATCTATATTGCAATGCCATTCGGATGAAGTGCCCATCTTCTCGTGGGGTAGTCTGAGTGGTGCGACTTGACCTATCTCGTCACATCCTACGGCCTTCCGTGAACCATTCGGCACACACACGTTGCACTGCCGAATATCTCCGTCCAACACGAGCAGCAATTTACCACGTGGATGCATATCAGCCTCTTACGGCAGTAACGCGCCATCTTTCAAACTCACTGATCTGACGGTACGGTTCTCTCATACGTCTGCGAGACATTCTGAACGTCTTCTCAAGTCACACTGATCCATTACCTTCGGCTTACAACGTCAACGAGAGCCGCAGCCACATTTTAGCGGTAGGTGGTGTTGCGCCACAATATCGATGTTGATCTTGAACCTGCAGGGCCGACATGGTTCAATGCTAATGTACATGTCCTATGAATATCAACGTCCTATCTCTAGTCGTTCAAGGTGGTCTGTGTTTTCTGAACATGAGTTCTGTCCGAATGTTTATTAGAGAATCGTTTAAAAGTCTGAAGTAAATCGGTCAAGTACTTTTCAAGATTTTTGATAACGTTAAATAACGACTTGTCTTTGTATAGTAGTTACATACCGATTACAGGCCACTGATGATATTTTATATAAATAAATGAAATGCATATGGTGATATAAACACGTACATTCTTGTGGTAGCACAAATGGATTTCAAAACACCTACTGACACTGTGACATCACAAATGAAGAACTTCCCAACTTCTTTGCCACACGCTTGGCGTCATGTGCTGCGCACTATATTGCAGAAGCGTAGGTGGCCTCCTCCTGGCTTAATCCGATTTGCTTCATTACGGCTCTGCACTCACAGCAAAAAGCTACAGTGAAAAGCTGGGCTCATGGGTGGTTGTTCTTCGGCGCAAAGTTAGAACACCTTGATAAATTACTGCCGGCCGAAGTGGCCGTGCGGTTAAAGGCGATGCAGTCTGGAACCGCAAGACCGCTACGGTCGCAGGTTCGAATCCTGCCTCGGGCATGGATGTTTGTGATGTCCTTAGGTTAGTTAGGTTTAACTAGTTCTAAGTTCTAGGGGACTAATGACCTCAGCAGTTGAGTCCCATAGTGCTCAGAACCATTTGAACCATTTTTTTTTTTTTATAAATTACTTTTTTCCTAAACAGCGTTTCTTCTGCATTGCCGTACCTAGTGTGGCACAGTAATTTTCTGCTCCACAAAAATTACCCGTTGCGTTTCTTTTTTGGAAGGTGAGTTTCTCATCGATAGCCTCACATACATAAAAGAGGAAAATGGTGACATAGGCCCAGGGGAATGAGAGTTAAGTTAGACCGAGCAGGGAGGTGGGTTTATAAATTTTCCCAATTCCGGAAACTAACATCCACCCACGATATCAGAAAATTACCTGCTAGGAAACAGCTTTTTCTAAATGATAAGTGGAACGGACAACGAAGTTCAATGTACCAGACTTCTCCTAGCTGTCCAATTAATTCACGCGACCTGTAATAAATGGGTTGTGTTTCTTAAAGATGTAAACACGGGCCATCTTGTCAAGAGTCAGTCCAAGAGAAAATGTTTTCAAAAATTTAAAAAAATAATAGTTTTATTTTATCTGTTTTTGAAAGGTCTTCAGTTTTCGTTCTTTAATATGCTACATACTTGCTGCCTTACGTAAAAGAGGCAAAGGGAAAATACGTCAAATTGTTGATGAATGCCCTTAACGGAGGTCCGTTTCGGGATTTTTGAGCATATTCAAGAGAGAAAAGTCCCTGTCCACAATGACAGAGGTAGAAGTAACTGCTCGTTTGAAACACAGTTCGTCGCTCTTCTTACAGACGATATCCAGCTAACCATGGATGCAGGCCAATTGATAACTTCTCTGTTCCAATATTTCCAGAAAGAACTCAGTACTGTACCGCACTATAGTCAGAAAAGAAAGGTCTGACAGTACGGAATATGTTTGTGAGTAGTGCGAAGACTTTTTGACTAATAGTTCACAGTATGTCGTCCTGGAGGGCAAGTGTTCTTCGGAGTCTTCAGGGAAGGTTGGTGGGAACATTCCCACTTCCCGCGCATATAAACGATCTTTCGGACGTCTTGCTGTTTGATGATGACATTGTTGTGTACGAGAATTGAGTATCGTTGTGTGACCGCAGGGGGATTCAGGATTACTTAGAAATCATTTCCGTATGGTGCCATGAATGGCAACTTGCTTTAATCTGGACAGGTTGTAGTTAATATGAATGGATAGAGGAAACCTAATTTTTATATATAAAAATACAGCCTGCGTATGTTTCTGCTCGCAAAACTCGGAAAGTATTCGTTCGATTTAGCTGAAATTTGCACACAACATTGCATTCGAAAACGTGTGTGTTTCTATACTCCCATAATTTCAGTATATATAATACATGAATAAATATGTAATATGTTAATAAACGTTTAGACGCATGCGGGCTATACACTGATCAGCCAGAACACTATGACCACCGACCTACTATCGATATATTCATGGAAGCCTTTGAAGCAACGGCCCTCGGTTCAGCTCCTTTACGCCCACGTTGCTGGTTCAGGTACGTGGACGACACGTTCGCTATATGGCCCCATGGTGAAACGGAGCTACACAAGTTTCACGAATATTTGAACAATATGCACGGGAAGATACAGTTCACGCTGGAACTAGAAAAGAATGGTACTATCCTATTTCTAGACGTCGAAGTGTACAGGAGAACGGAGGGCACGCTGGGGCACACAGTATATCGCAAGCATACACATACAGAGAGGTATCTTCACGCCCAATCCTACCATCATCCAGCGCAGAAGAACTCTGTCATCCGCTCTTTGGCAATCCGTGCCCAGCGCCTAAGTGATGCTCAAAACATCACACCTGATCTTAAAAGGTTACGCACAACGTTTCTAACCAATGGCTACAGCCATAAGTCGATAAGCACAGCCTTGTCGACGAACACAAGCACGAAAGATAAGCAAGAAATAGACAAACTGCAGCCAACAGTGGGCTTACCTTATCTGAAAAACGTTACTGACCGAATAGGCAAACATCTTCGCCGCGTTGGGGTGCAGCCTGTCTTATATAGTGGTCGTAGGATCCAGGACGTGCTAGGCTCCACTAAGGACAAGGTGAAGGTGGATGAATTACACACTGCAGGCGTTTACAAGGTGGAATGCGAATGTGGAGAGGCATACATCGGCGAGACTGGTAGGCCAATAGCAATGCGCATTCCGGAACACGAGCGTTATATTCGTCTAGGGCAACACAACAAATCCGCAGTGGCAGAACATCACCAAGACTGCGGAAAAGAAATAAAATTCAGCGAAGCCTGTGTGTTGGCCAAGCAGCCAATTGTGTGTTGGCCAAGCAGCCAATTATGACGAAACGCAAAGTCAGAGAGGCCATCGAAATACTTAGACACCCTAACAACATGAACAGGGAGGATGGACTCAGGCTTGCCCCATCTTGGCTGCCAGCAATCAGTGGCCAACACACCGCACTGTCAACACGAGACACGAGCACTACCGGCGAGTAACTGCTGCCGCGCGGCTGACGTCCAGCAGTTGGTAAACAGCAGCTAACTTCTCATTCGACGGTGACCACCAATCATGGTACATAACACAAGAGCCAATAGACAACAGAGGTCACGTTCTCCCTCCACCGCAATAACCTATTAAAAATAAAGTTCCCTCGCCTTCTTCCTTGAGTGACCAATGAAACTAATTACCTTTTTAAAATTATGACGTAATGGCATGCGCAGTGAACACTAACAACAAAATATAAAGGACACTGCGTAGCTAGAACGCACCATTAGACCCAGAAGGAGACCACTGCAATCGTGGCCGAAACGTTGGTTTTTCTCTAGCAGCGGTAGTTTTTACATTATGAAGCGGTACCAAACCCAGAAAACTTTTATGTCGACTCGTCACGTACTCTAACGGCTATAACCAGCGAGTATATAGGAAGCAGATTCTTTGTCAACAGTTGAGTGGAACAAACAACCTCTACTGAAGCGACACGTGTCGCAATGAAGCCTAGTTGCAAAATACAGGAGATGATTTTTAGAAACAAATTAAGAATGATAATTTCGTTGGCTGGGCGACCTATACAGCTTTACGACACTAGCTATTGTGGGAAATACATAGCGCGTGTCTGAGCATAATTCCATATTAAGTATTACAGTACTTCAGTGGTCTGTAAGACCTTCCACTGTTGTGACTATAAATCAGGTGTCGCATCTCTTGCTACTGGTTAAATGCCCTTAATACATATTGTGTTCCAAACACTGAACAGCTTAATGTTGAAAATCGTAACAAATTGTACCAATTTTTCAAATGTTATGTTAATATTCTTGTAGGTGTATTTAATTTCATTTTATTTCTATAGGATCATTGCAACCAGTCCCACCACTCTTAAAGCTGTTCTCACAAGTTCTGAAGATACACAATTTTTTGATAAATGCTTTCAGGTTCTGAAGGAGGTCATGATTATATATACTTTCAACGAGAGTTCCCCTTATGTCCTCAATCCTAGGAGTACCGTGCAACCATTTTGAAGGATAGAATGTCGATGCTAACAGAATGTGTGAAATTAACTTACCCTAACAGCAGTGAGTCAGTTACTGATTTTGTACAAGGCACTTTTTTATGATCATTTGCTACTCTGAGCCTCTAATAATTACACTTCTGTTATGAAAATATAACAAAACTTTCGAGCTCTTAGTAACTTCTGTGGTAAGTACATGAGTTAAAGAAGTGGTTGCAATACTGAACCCTGTGAAACGCTGCATATTCAAATGCCTCGCTCACATGTAAGCTTCTTTCCTGTTATATGGTAGTTTAAATCTACTTATAAGTTTGTCGGGTGGCATTTGCTGTAGTAATTATATTAATATTCATTTATAAACTAGTAAACTAAATGTCTCTTCCCGATGTCACAGCAAAAAAGATATTTAGTGTAAGAACTAATATTTAAATCGACTCCTTGCTTCAGACACACAAATAACATTTTCATTGCTTCTTGTGCGTCCAGCTGCGTCACGTTATACGAACAGTTTCTAGTATTGCCCATTAAAACTGTTAATACAGTCTTGCAATGAATGTTATTGACTTTCGTTCGTTAATTTCTGTTTCAGGGAGGTTTGTGAACAGATCAGAAACTTCTCAACAAAGCCACCCTTCTGTGTACCATACCACCACTCCGTGTTCAGAAGTATATCGGTGAGTACTTTGAAAATCATTTACGAATGCAGAAACAAAAATGCACCAACAGCAACAGTAGCTTATCTCTTAGACCTTAAAATTATTAAGTCATCAGAGAATACATTCCGTGTTAGTCAGAGACATAGCCGAGTTGATAGATTCTTACCACCAGAAAGTGTGAATGATCGTTTTCTCATGCGGATCAGATGCATCGAATATTCTGAAACGTATTCCAACAAGAGGACATTTTAAAAATAGTTTGCTAACCATGTCAGAAACCAACAGTAATCGGTAACATAATACAATGACAAATATCGGCTACGTGAAGAAAACTGCGTTACTAATTTGGAAAACCTAATTTTAAGCACCAGGAAATAAAAGATTTGGATACAACACGTTCTTAAAAGATACGCGTAAGCTGTGAACCCATGCGCGGCAGTTGCTGGGAACGAAATTCAAAGCATAATAATGCAAATGATTAAATATCAATATTAGCTAGTCAACCAACAAGTAAAGAAGTAAGTGAAATTTAGTACTTCGCTTGTCACAGCTTTTCCGAGAAAGCAAATCCGCTGGGCATGAAGTAGTCTGAGTGGCAAATCGGTATTGCCGGAGAAGGAACGAAGTTGTAGACTCACAGAGAAAACGGTGAAGCCGTGACGTTACGTACACAGAGCTTACTGCACGTTTTTAGCTTTGCGAGACCGGAGTCGGTTTCAGGAAAATTCTCCTGGGTGGCATACACAGACACCCTGATTACCGCAGTAAGAAGTACATTCGAAACGTTGAAATATTTAACACAATTACGTGTCAACACATCCGCAAGAATGTTACTGACAGCTGCGCATCGCTTTCATTCACTGCAGTGAACTACAAATGTTTTTACAGTAATGTGAAAAATGCGTTACCTCACTTCAATAATCTTACAATACACTTTTCTGGCTCTAGTATTCATGGTGTTGTGCTTAGTACAAAGATTAGTAGATTCTTGCTCATTATTAGTACTTAATATCCTTTCTTAACTCACCGACAGATAATTCAGAGTAAATTAATTAGAAGAATAGAAAACACAAGTATTATTTTATTGTCCGTGAATTCTCTCCTTAGAATACTTGTATATTAATGTTTTGTCTCTGGGAAACCAGTGAATGTCCAGGTCATACTGATTGACTGCCAGCTGTCTTCCACTTTTTCCACAAAGGCTCACGGAATCATTATGTTGCTAAACGCAACACTTACGTGGTTTTTTCTGGACACTTACAACTTGTCGCCATAAGGTTGATGAAACACGACTGTGTCTGGAAGCAGCTACGTGAACAGGTTGAAAGTCGCGCTGAACCGAAAAGACTGACCCAGTACGATTATCGAGATTTAGATTTTTCAGTGTTTACATCTCATAAGCGAAAGGCTCCATCTCTAAGGACCTTGTCGTCGACAGGATGTTAAACCCTGATCTTCCCTTCTTCCAGCCTCTCTCCCTTCTTTTTCTAACAGACTTGTTAGAAGCCGAGTAATCCTTGTCAGTAAATGCATTCTTCCTACACAGTGGCTCATATAAACGACTGTGTGCTCTGTACCGACACACTGCGTAACAAAAAAAAAAGTGAAGCACCCGGATGAGGAGAAGGAAACGAAATGATACTTCACCGGTTGAGAGGTACATGTTGTTATTTCAGTGATTAAAGTGCTGAGTCAGATTTACAGCAGAATTGGCAGTATGTGCCCATTGATCATTATGACATTGCAGCCCCTCTGGTCTGGATGGATACATTGATTCGGTTGGAAAGGGCGTCATAAAGCCGTTGTATCCTCTCCTGGCGTAAGCTGGCCCCTAATGATTGCAAATGGTGCTTCATATCCTGAATACTGGCACTGTCCGAGTTAGTCCACACATCTATCAGGGAAAGGCGTGGTGAATTTTCTGATCATGGGAGGACCTCAGCATCACACCAGCAGTTCATAAAGACACATACCATTTGTGAACGAGCATTATCTTGATGAAAGATGCCACCACGATGCTGTCGCATGAACAGGAACACATGATGGCCCAGGATGTCCGTGATGTACCGCTGTGCCAAGATAATTCCCTCATTCACTATCGGCCGTGACCTAAAGTCATACGAGATGGCTTTCCCCACCATGACGCCAGGTATAACATCACTGTGCCTCTTCAAAACACTGGAACAAAGGGCCCTCTCCCCATATCGCCTCCATACTAGCCGGCGATGGTCATCTAGTGCAGAATCACGGATCATCGATGAACACAATCTGCGACATGTATGTTTTTGGATAGGGTCCGCCTTTAGCAAAACACATTTTTTGTTTTTTAACCCAAACATGTTTCACTGCAGTTGCAGCATCTTCAGTGGGCTTTTATTTTCCATCTGTTAAAGATAAAGAGTGTTCTTTGCTATTTGTATACATGTAGCTATTAGTTTTTAAAGCCTGATTTCAGATATTTGAACAAACACATAAGTTACGAATTCCTACCTTTTTACCACATGGTGTAGTTTTTCTCATGTGTTGTGTTTCTACAGTGACCTCTTTTTTGCACAGTTTGTCATCTGCAACCACTTATACCTTAAAGTAGACAAATTGTTTGAGCCTAAATTACGATCTGAAAACTTGTTATTTCTAAGTCTGAAATTATTTAATTCTATGTGTGTGTCTATTTACATAATGTTTCACTTACATTTTCCTTTTAATCATCTTCATCACTGTCAAACACTATATATTGAGTTGTCACTGTCACTGACACTTTAACTGTTTCACTGCTTCACCAGCTGCAAAAACAAACATGGCGGGCAGTGAAGGTGTAAAAACAAGATGGCTGACAGTGGAACAGTTGAAGGTGGTGTTCATGGTGGTTGTTCTGAATCTTTCAGAGGTGTTTGTGATTTTTTTTTCTCTTTGTGTGTGTGTGTGTGTGTGTGTGTGTGTGTGTGTGTGTGTGTGTGTGTGTTGAAAAGGGAGAGAAAGAGAGAGAGAGAGAGAGAGAGAGAGAGAGAGAGAGAGGGTGACAGTAGGTTTAGGGACTTTTTTTGTTTTTCCTGTTTTTGGATTCTGTGTGTGTCTGTCTGTGTCTGTGTGTGTGTGTGTGTGTGTGTGTGTGTGTGTGTGTGTGTGTGTGTGTGTGTGTGTGTGTTTGTTGTTTGTTTGTTTGTTTGTTTTTGCAGCTGGTGAAGCAGTGAAACAGTTAAAGTGTCAGTGACAGTGACAACTCGATATATAGTGTTTGACAGTGATGAAGACGATTAAAAGGAAAATGTAAGTGAAACATTATGTCAATAGACACACACATAGAATTAAATAATTTCAGACATAGAAATAACAAGTTTTCAAATCGTAATTTTGGCTCAAACAATTTGTCTACTTTAAGGTATAAGTGGTTTCAGATGACAAACTGTGCAAAAAACGGTCACTGTAGAAACACAACACATCAGAAAAACCACACCATGTGGTAAAAAGGTATGAATTCGTAATTTATGTGTTTTTTCATATATCTGTAATCACGATTTAAAAACTAACAGCTACATGTATACAAATATCAAAGAACACTCTTTATCTTTAACAGATGGAAAATAAAAGCCCACTGAAGATGCTGCAACTGCAGTGAAACATGTTTGGGTTAAAAAACAAAAAATGTGTTTTCTAAAGGCGAACCCAGTCCAAAAACATACATATTGTTAAGGAAAACACGGAAGGAAAGAGCTTCAACCCCAAGATGATTACAATCTGCGACATTCAGCAGCAGTCTACGCTTCTCGGTAACGTCACCTCCAAACGCAGCTGTTTGTATTGTAGTGTTAAAAGCCACCTACACATGGAGCTGTGATAGCCTAGGCTGCCTGCTACCATTCTCCGATGAGACAGAGTGTTGCAGTAAGTCCATTACTTGTTCTCGGACGGCAAGCGCAACAGTGTAGGGGTTACGATTTGCTTGGTTCACAATATGGCGAACCTCCTGTGTGGTGATCAAGCATGGTCGACTGGAACCTTGAAGACGAGTACGCCTGTTTTCACTTTCACATGTGCAGTCCAACATTGGGCCACTGTCACATTTGAATACCCCACAAATCTGGAGATTGCACGATTCGACCAGCCGGCCATATGGAGACCCACAATAAGGCCGCTTTCAAATTCTGCCAGATGCTGATAACGCTGTCTCACAGGAGTACCCGGCATCTCTGTGTCTTACACAGTAATCACTCGACATCTGATACTATTGACGTCCTTTACATAGCCTACCAGGCTTCATAACAATGCTACACACAAACAACACCAATGCACTCTGGTGCCTTTCTACCTGTCACAGAGAACTGCGACTCTAATCATTCACATACCCGCCTATAGTGTGTACGTGCACGAAGTTAGACTGACATCCGATCATGCCTTCTGGGTGCTTCACTTTCTTTGTCAGGCAGTGTACATTAGATCTACATCCCCCTGTTGAAATTAAAGCAATGTAGTCAGTATTTTTAATTCTCAGGTACCAATCGAAGCGGCGCATCTGTATGACGCTGTTATGATATACGCAAGAGCACTGACGGAAGTTTTTGCTGACGGTGAAAATCCAACGAACGGGACAGCTGTAATTGAAAGAATACGGGACAGATCATATCACTCTGTCAAAGGACATGATGTGAGTTTATCAAAGTATGTAACTATTTAAATCCTGACGCAGTGCACCATTAAGTCCATTTTAAGAAATAATTTTGACGAGCTGAAAACTAATCAGGCAAGGGAACATCAAATTCCTTTCCCTCTCCCTTTAGCGGGACGAGTTGACGTTAAATTTAAATAAATGTTCTTGAGCAACCGCACTTGAATTTATAGTTTTTCACTGTATTTACTTTTACAGTGTTGAATGATAGGTCTACCCTAAACAAAAAAAAATTACTTCATCACTGTTATGTCATCATAATCTTTTTTTACATTTTTTAAAACTGTTACGTTATCCGGTTTCATACTCTTATATATGGGTCGCTCTAAAGCTCTAAAATTCCCATTACAAACATGCAGGACTTGTAGAGGTGACTGAGTACATAACGTTCTGAATAGGAACCCATGTACGGAAACGTACCGTTTTCGTGCTATAACTATTTGAAAACATGTTGGTAATGCGATCACTTTTACAATCAATTTATTAGGCATGATCACTTGTCCTACAAATCCACTCATTAATAACCGAAGAAATAAAAAGGAAATTTAATTTTCACAAACACTGTTGTTTACAGTTAAACTGCTCTCATTGGAGCACCACAGTCAGGCCTGCTGACGTGCGTCTTTCTCAAAGCCGTTGCCAAAAGAGTACGCGACGGAGCCGGACGTTGTGGATAACGACCTTGATAAAGGCGACGAGCAAGTCTTCCTTTGCAATAAGCTTCCCTGTACAGAAGGATCAGGTCAGTGTATCCTGCAAACGTGAACCCCTCCATGTTGCTCTATCACTCAGAGACACGTGAATGGGGCTCGAACGAGGTCAGAGAGGTAGGATAGTCGTCAAATGTCATCAACCGATCCGACGTAAGCAGCCCCCACCATGACTACCCTGTTGCGTGCCTACCTAGCAAACTCGTTTTCAAAGAGCAGTAGCATGGAAACAGTAAGTTTCTGTACGTGGTTTCCCATTCAAAATATTGTCTCCACGGTGCCCTCTATAAGTCCTGGATATATATAAGGGAAGTTTTAGAGCATCCTGTAGAAGCTACTTCAGTGAAAAACGATAGACCTAGAAATCACTCATCACACCTCTCAATGTTGTAACTGGTAACATGAATACAGTATAAGAACGCGCAAATACAGGTACAAATAATGCAGTGGATTTGGCAAACGTTAACAAATCTAGAATAAATAGTAACAGTTAACATTCCGAAAAAGATTCAACATTAATTCTTTCAAGAACAAAATTCATTGTACAATGACACTCCACGGTATCCACTGGCATATTTCGTAAAAGTAATCATGAACAAAAAGTAACAGATTATTTACTAGTCACTGCACAATCATTTTATTGTTAAATTTTCATTGATCAAGACAAAGTTTAACATTTGACATGAAAAAATTTTAATGTAACAATTCATTTAAGCACCACATTAATTTGCTACGAAATTCTAATCTAGATATTACAAAATTTGAAATTTATCTAAATGATGTCATGGCCAATGCCTCCACATTGTTTGCAGGTATACATAGACGTAAATGGAGACGCTGAGGGCAACTACACAGTGATGGCTCTGATGGAGGATGAATTGATGAATGGCACGTTAAGCGTCAGTATGCAGCCAGTTGGGTTCTTCCAGTACGCTCATGACAACGGTAACAGCATTACCGACTTGCCGGTGAGCCCGATGATTTTCAATTATTGTATCTTTTCTTGTTCACGTCAATATATCTGCATCCGAGCTAAGCAGAAAGGTCGTTGTAGCACTCGGAAGGCGTTGGGCTAAACACTTCCTTTGAAAATAGCACGTCTGGTTTCCTTTCGCATCATTATAAAA
The DNA here is from genome assembly GCF_021461385.2 of Schistocerca piceifrons. Lineage (NCBI taxonomy): Eukaryota > Metazoa > Arthropoda > Insecta > Orthoptera > Acrididae > Schistocerca > Schistocerca piceifrons. Next base: position 359,707,483 of record NC_060139.1, on the reverse strand, counting down.
CCGCACCTGCGCACAATTCGCAATGGACTAATCGTCGTTGGGATACAAAACTATGGACTGACTTCAGCAGGTCTGTCGTAAAACATTCAAAGAAATAAACTAAAAATATAATTGCACTGGTCTATCGAAATTTTTAATATCGAAATTCACAGGAATGTAATGAATCTCCTTCTCTGAAATATTTTATTTCCTCCGTCTAAGACATACAGGTAAGACAAAATATATTTGACACTGTCTGCAATTACAGTTCAATTCTTTTATCTTGGCGGTTCGCGCATGCCCGCCCAGACGCGGGAGATTGTTGCGTTGCCAGTTGCACGCTCCAAGAGAAGCAGTGCCATAGTATAGTTCGCAAACTTACCTTTAGAGGGGGAGCGCGCAGTTTATGAAGTAAAGCCACCACGACCGCATTAACCCTTTCGCTGCTACAGAGGCGTGCTCCCCGCATTCCGCAATGTGCGTGATTTTGTCATCATTGCACTGCCCGCCTGTGCAGACACATGGTGTTTCGACTGCTTTGACACACTTTATCATTCGATTTCACAAAAACTATTTGGCCCAAAAATTTGATTTTTACACGTCTTCTTGACTGATACCTTCCCCCATAAATGACTTAATTTTGCTTCGGTGTTCAACGCAGTTATTGTGCAGCATTAGATGTAGTTAACCATTGCACGAAATTTTGAAGAGTTTGCAGAGGTAAAAGTCCATAGTGTATACTTTCCGTAGGGTTGATTTTAGTTGCCACTAGAAATTTCAAAAAATTACATTCAAACGAATAAAATTCATGAAATAAGACACTTCGATATTGTTTTTAAATAACGAAAATAATAAGCACCGATCAAGGATTGAAACCTTTCGCTTAGCAGCCATACACTTTAACCATTACGCTAATCCAACTCGTCATTCAATATATCTCCCGGAGGACTTTAAAATATCATGCAAAATACCGACAAACACTGTTGGTATGATTATGAATTACTCACGTTTCGTCGAAGTACAATAGGAAATAAACAATTACCGCTGTTCTTTATTGCAAAAAAGCGGTTAGTGAGAATGATACAAACACCTTTCCTTGCTATCGCCTGAATTAGGAGGCTTATTGCTTGTTTGGTTTAATTAATTAATAGAATATGAAGCAATTGGTATCAAGAAAGCTTTTCCCAAACTTTCTATAAAAGAAAGTCTGCTATCAAGTGTAACAACTATAACGGCTTCTGACATCAAATGTAACAGTTGTGTTACTAAATGTGACACTTCGGTCACTCAATGTAACTGGATGCTGTCAATTGTCAGGATGAGCATTCTAAAGCATTCTGTCAGGGTGAAAATATTAAATAAATTAACTTTTCTCTCTTAATAACATGTGGGCAGGGTGGGTTCTTCCTTGGCTCGGGTATGAGGTCGAATGAAACATCATTTTTACATAATATAACTTTTATTGAAGATTTGTACAACTGTATCTTACGGGATGTTCTGGTTCGGAGAGCGGCAGCTGTGTCGTTTGTGAAGTCTTCTGCTGCGGCAGCGCCGGCGGCGGCGGCGGCGGCGGCGGCGTCTGATTACGCGTAGCGGTGTGTATCTCGTGTCGCCGTCTCGCCCAGCTGACGGGAGACGCGCAGCGCGAGGTGGCCCGTTTAATTATTGCGAGCGACGTCGTGCATCGGATGGTGATACCTTGAAGGTGGCGTCCCAGTGTTTCTCTTCTCTAAGCGGCCGCGTGTGTTGTGAGTTGACCAGCGGAGCGGCGCGGCGGGGGAAGGCCAGTGTCCCGAACTCGAACCATGGACTCCCGCTTGCCAGTCTTCGGCTGTCAGGTCTTCATCCCAGCTCACAGGTAACTACTGATGTGAGGCCGTCTCCTTCCCGTCCTCACGAGTCACCCGGGTACGAAAAAATCAGACTTCAAATATCTTTTAACTTCTGTCTTCTGGCGCCGCGGCTCCTGCTTGCTATTCCATTACAGCGGCGGACTTGGTGCGTCTGTGCATGATTTAGTCTCTTCTTGCATGACGGTCTTCAGCACCGAAACTGACTGAAAACTACTGCTACTCTTCTTTTCTTCCTTCGTCTCTCGTCTTCGTCTCCGTTCCCGTCTCCGTCTTCGTCTTCGTCCCCGTCTTCATCTGTCTTCCTCTGTCTTCATCTGTCTTCATCTGTCGGGCCCACCGCGTCTCGCGTATTTATACACTTCAGTTTACTGGAGGTGAACGACTTCACGGCCATTGCCTCTTCTGTCACGTTGAAAAGCTTCTCGAAGAATCTTCTTGACCTTGGTCATTGGCTCTTGGAATGTAGGCGGGGGCCTCTGATCGCATGTGACGACTGAGAAACACGTGAGCCGGTCATTGCCTCTTCCGTCACGTTGAAAAGCTTCTCGAAGAATCTTCTTAACGTCGGTCATTGGCTCTTGGAATGTAGGCGAGGGCCTTTGCTCACATGCGACAACTGAGAAACACGTGAGCCGGTCGGGCGATGCCCTGACGGCTGAATCGACAGCGCCCGCTTATGTGGAACTGCTGACTTCACGGTCATTGTCTCTTCTGTTCTGTTGTTCTGCACGCTGAATGCCAGTATGTAACTCTCTAAACTAAACCAAGTTTTCCATTTATAAACTAATTTCTAGTTCACTTTGATTTCACTAATTTATTTACTTAATTAACACTCAACACAAGACATTGCTTTTGTTCAATTACTTTATTTATGACTGAACGTTTCTAAAACTGAAGACTATCGCCTGAATTAGAAGGCTTATTGCTTGTTTGGTTTAATTAATTAATAGAATATGAAGCAATTGGTATAAAGAAAGCTTTTTCCAAACTTTCTATAAAAGAAAGTCTGCTATCAAGACTTTGCTTTTGTTCAATTACTTTATTTATGACTGAACGTTTCTAAAACTGAAGACACTTGTCTGTGCTCTGCACTGCAGTTGAGCTCTGGCAACGTCGTTCTCTGTTCATTGGCTGACTGTTTTGTGACGTCAGATGCGCAGAACGAACCTAAACTCGGCCGCCGTCATAAAGGACGCACACTTTAGCACGTATTGTTCGCAGATTAACAAAGAACTCCAGTAGAAGAGTAAACACTGTTACATTTTTGCAGAATTTACATGTAGAAAAATTAAGTGCGTTGTGTAGAAGAAATATGTACCGTAGCAAAAATCTCGGAGCACTGAAACTCTTAGTAGAAGAAAATGTTCTTAACTCCTTTTCGATATAAAACAGCGACGTAAAGAAGTGCCAAAATTAGTCAACAGACATATGTTGAAATCTTAATAACATATGAAACTGTAATAAAAAGAAAGTTGTAAGAGACAACAGTACCAGAAATGGACGCCATCCGTGTAATCGGATTAATTAGTATATATTTCGGAAACGATGTGTGCTCTTGTACTGTACAACAACAACGTATTTCGACTTTATAAATAAAGTTAAAATATCAAAGAAAATGTGTAGGAAATCTAAAGAGCTTGTACTACAAGGTTAAGTACAGATGTCAACATTATAGTCCACCCGCACATAATATGGTGAAATATCCAAAAAGACTCGGTGTAACATGAACATCGTTTCGATCAAAGTAATTATTCTTGATTTTTGTAGATAAATAAGATGAGAACAACATTAAAATTAACAGTTTACTGTCTCGTTCCCTATACGAAGCAGGTATTGAGTTCTGACAAATCAAGTAATGAATTTTTAATTTTATATATGTACAAAGTATGTGCGTTTTTAAAATTTAATTGTAATGGGTGTATTGTTTTACGCAAAAAACCTATAAATTTAATTAAAAAAGAGAATGGAAGCGTTGCTGGAAGTAATAATAATAAGGTTAGGGTGTCTAAGGTCCCTGCTCTTATCAACGAACTTACCTCAGAAACGGTGTTGCATTTGTTCAGCCAAGTCAGTTTTCTGAAGTAAGTACAATCTATCCTCCAAGCTACAAATTTATGTTTTTAAATAATCAAAAATTATCAAAAAAGTTTCAACTGCGTGTTAAAATTTACTCTGGTTTATTTGTGGCTACACAGTCAAGATGTCCACAATTTCAAGTTGGGAAACCCTGATCGGAATCAGGAATAAACAGTTTAAATAAAAGTACATGAGATCAATTATTATTATAATAAAAAAAACTGATTCCACACCGCTTTGATGTTTTCGCAGATTGTTCCACGATAGTATTTACATAGTGTTGAATCCAATTAAAATTGGAAATGCTTTAACAAGAAAACATTTTCAATTCAACATTTAGAAAAGTATTGCCTCACCATTCTTCTAAAAGGGAAATATGTGCCCATTCGCCAGATGAATTCTTCACTGTGCTCACAAAAGGCGGAAGCCAATTATAAATCAACAACCAGTCCACAACCTTCTTCTTACTGCATAGATATTTTAAACTAAACTGAATACAATCGCGTACATTAAGACGAAAAATAAGTAACGCGAGTTTTATTTGCAGCTGTACAAATGTATCATACTGTGGCACCAAAAGTGTTCAAATGGTTCAAATGGCTCTGAGCACTATGGGACTCAACTTCTGAGGTCATCAGTCCCCTAGAACTTAGAACTACTTAAACGTAACTAACCTAAGGACATCACACACATCCATGCCCGAGGCAGGATTCGAACCTGCGACCGTAGCGGTATCGCGGTTCCAGACTGTAGCGCCTAGAACCGCTCGGCCACTTCGGTCGGCGCTTGTTACTAAGCGCGCGAAGAAAACCAAGAAATTTCCATCGCGAGGTGGCGAGAGAGACATACACTATGGTGACAAAAGCAATGGGGTAGCGATATGCGAATATACAGGTGACGGTAATTTTACCTCAGGTGAATCATGTGAAAATGTTTCCGTAGTGATTATCGCCACACGACGGGAATTAACAGACTTTGAACGCGGAATGGTAGTTGGAGCTAGAAGCATGGGACATTCCAATTCGAAAATCGTTGGGGAATTCAATATTCCGAGATCCACAGTCTCAAGACTGTGCCGAGATTACCAGATTTCAGGCATTACCTCTCATGCAGAAAACGCCGTGGCCTACAGTCTTCACTTAACGACTGAGAACAGAGGTGTCTGCCTACAGTTCTCAGTGTTCACAGAAAAGCAGCAGTGCGTGAGATAGCCGCAGAAAACAATGTGGCACGTACGACGAACGTATCTATTAGGACAGTGCGGCGAAATTTGGGGTTAGTGGGCTATGGCAGGAAAATGGCGTTAGTGGGCTATGGCAGCAGACGATCGACTCGAATGCGCTAACTGCACGACATAGCCGGCAGCGCCTCTCCTGGGCTCGTAACCATATCGGTTGGACCCTAGACGACTGGAAAACCCTGGCTACCTCAGATGAGTCTCGATTTCAGTTGATAAGAGCTGATATTAGGGTTAGAGTATGGCCCAGACTCCACGAAACCCTGGACCCAAGTTGTCAAAAAGACACTGTGCAAGCTGGTGGTGACTCCATAATGGTTCGGGCTGTGTTTACATGGAACAGACTTGTGTCCTCTAGTCCAACTGAACAAGTCATTGACTGTAAATGGTTATGTTCAGCTACTTGGACATCATTTCCAGCCATTCAGTCATTCAACGATGGAATTTTTGTAGATGAAAGTGCGCCATGTCGCCGGACCACAATTGTTCACGATTGGTTTGAAGACCATCCCGGACAGTTCGAGCAAATTATTTGGCCCGACATGAATCCTATCGAATATTTATGGAACATAATCGAGAGAGCAGTTCGAGCAGAAAATCCTCCACCAGCAACACCTTCTCAATTATGAAGGGCAGTAGAGGCAACATGGCTCAGAATTTCTATAGGTGTCTTCCAACGACTTGTTAAGCCCACACCACGAAGAGTTGCTGCGCTACACGCTTAACGACAGGATATTAGGAGGTATCCCATGACGATTGTCATCTCAATGTAGAACACTGTTGACGCACACAATTAAAGAAACAATATGAAAACCTTTGAAAGAAAATGTGGTGTTCATAATGATTCCTTCAGGAATGTCATCCAGAATATATTGGACAAACACGGAACGACGAGAACACTACAGCGGTCGTACCTGCAAGTCAATGGGAGCTGCTTGCTATAAACTACGAGTCAAAATGGAGTTAGATGCCTTTCGGATTGGTGGCAGAGACCTCCACTTCACTGAGCTCAGGGAACAAGCCTAAAGAGAATGCTTGCTTATCACTACATCGTGGAGTGGGCAATGAAACTAAGCGACGTGGGAAAACTAATGACATATTGTGAATGACTCTAAGAGTTAGTTGTCGATAAAGATGATTTATTACGATAAACCTTACGTTCGAAAGTGTCGTGTCTACAAATAGAAGGTATAGTGGTCGGACTTTAGTAAATCCGTTTTCATCAACAGAATAGAGGCCATAAATGAGGACCAGCAATCAGCTGGACGCTTGTGAACAAACATTATGTTACTTCCACCACGCAATAGATAGCATGTTTTCTCCGGGATTTGATTGTGTGAGTAGAGTTACTGTCTACTCGCTCGACAAATCTGTCGGCAACAACGTTGTTTGTGTGAGGTGTTCTGCATGGATTCTTGTGTTTGGTGAAATCTGACTCGATGAGCTCAAGTGAAATATTTGAGGATACGTTCTTTACATAATACAGAAAGCCGCGTTTTCTACTGACAGAATCAGGTAACCGTTTTGAATAATGCAGGTAATGAATCACTGAATACATGTCTTGAAGTATGTAATGTCGATTGTTTACTTCGATAATTCCATCTTTGAAAGAATTATCTACGTCTCATATTACAAGAGGATAATTCTGCAATTGTAAATTTATTACCAAGCGCAATTATTGTTACCGCCGCTTCTCATTACTAACACTTTCGCTTGCATTACTTGCCCTTGTGAGTCTGGATCCCTTGTACGAGTATCAATATAAGTCGAGATCTGTCACATTTCCATAGTGCTTTGTCACACTGTTGGAAGTTAAATGTTTCAGCCATCGCCAACGGTCAAGTTTGTCAATTCCTGTACCTGACTTTGAAGGCCAAACCCGAAATCGGAACCAGATATTTTCCAGGTAATAATGCTCAGGGTATGCCACTTTATCCAGCATGCTAAAAGAAGTAAAATATGATCCAATTGCAACTAGTGAAAAATTTAAATTTCAAACTGAGTGAAGAGAATTAGAGGTTAAGAAACTGCACCACTGCATTTTTTCCCCGACTCAAGTCATCGGAGCTGGGCTTCATACAGATTCGATTATTTCCAGTCAAATCCCAGCGAGCTAGGAGTGGGGAAAATGTGTTACCAACCACGAACTGATATTCACTCTGACCCTAATCTTTTAAATATTTAAGGATTCCTTAAATTATCCCACGAAATTTGTGATGATCCTACCACAAAGTCAAAACCTGTTACTTCCTTTATACTTGTACAGCTGAAAAAATAATTCAACTCTAATTTCAGTAAGTTCTCTGTATCTTACAGTATCCTTTTTCCCTCCTTTTCTTTTATTTACTAGTTTTATTGAATATTTATTTCCTTCAGTTGAATGTCTTTGGATTTAGCCCCATGCAAAAGTTGTTCTTGATGATTAATAACCTTATCGCCTACTTTATGGGACAATGAATATTAAAAATATTTAATTTTTACGTCGGTCTTCTGTAGATGGGATGCTGGTAACATAAAGAGCCTTTGAGATTAATAGAGGTCAAAAGAAACGAAGTATACGGGCGGCGTTCAGTAAGTAATGTAACACATTTTTTTTCTGTAAGCAATTTGGCTTTATCAAGATTCCTACACACCATATTATTCTCCACTCTTTTGGCTGCTACAAAACCCTATTTTTCGACATAATCTCCAATTCAATGCGACGGCCCAATGGTACCGTATTGGGGGGGGGGGGGGGGGGTTGGCTGTATGCCCGCACGCGCACGGTACCATTCCGCTGGTCGACGTCGGAGCCGACGTCTTGCTGCACCAATAGCCTCCTCGTCTCCAAGTACTACTTTTCTCTGAATACATCCTTAATCAAACTAATCGTATGGAACTCGGTAGGTGCGAGATCCGGGCTGTACGGTGGACGAGGAAGAACCGTCCAATGGGCTTCTCTCGGGTGCACAGACTTTTGTGAGTCCAGTTGTGCAACGAGATCGGTCATCTCGAAAGGTAATGTCCACACGTTCGAACATTGGTGAGTCACAGCTGGGTGCGCCCGACCGGCACACGGTAGATCGGGCAGGTTTGCGCGACGTTGTTGCGATGATGTCAGACGCCTCGCCCAACGACTCTTTGTGGTTTTGTTCACTGCTAGGTCTCCGTAGACGAGCTGCAAACGGTTATGAATATCTGTGATGTTCTGGTGTTCCAGCAAAAGAAACTCTCGGCTTGGTACCATAGAGTATGTATATCTGTGGAGTGAGAATAGTTTACTGCGCATGTTCTCAACACTAAACCGGGTTTGTCACGTGATTGTAGGACGACCCTGCTTGTTTACAGTTAGCGGTAACAGCGAAACTTAAATATTACACGTATTCGCCTAGTTTTATATATGATTCTGCACTTTGAGCTTTAGTAGCAGCTATAGTGCAGTATTGTCATTGTTATGGATGTAAAGAGGTGTTTGTGAAAAGAGTGAGAGTTACTATGTACAACAAATGTGTAATTGCATATCGACATGAGGCACTTTATTCACTAACGGGAAAAAACCGCAACATCAAAAAATAATTAATGTAGAGTAAAGAAGTTTTGGGAATACATTTGTCTAGGTAACATATTTAAGTGATTAACAGTGCAAGATCACAGGTTCATGTAAGCGCGAGATAAGCCATTGCAAATGTGAAATGATAGTACATTAATAACCGGTGTAACCCCAGAATGTTGAACGGAAGCATGCAAACGTGGATGCATTGTGTTGTACACGTGCCGGGTGTCGGTTTGTCAGTTGGATTTACATGTATGTTGCACTTGGTCTGCCAATACAGGGACAGTTAATGCTGTTTGTAGATGACGGAGTTGTCGTTTGATGATATCCCATATGTGCTCTATTGGATACAGCTCTGATGATCGAGCAGGCCAAGACAAAATGTCGCACTCCTTGACGGATACTAGGTGACAGCAGTGGGCGAGCGTTATCCTATTGGAAAACACCCCCTGGAATATTCTTCATGAATGGCAGCACAACAGGTCGAATCATCAGACTGACGTACAGATTTGCAGTCAGGTTACGTGGGATAACGACGAGAGTGCTCCTGCTGTCATATGATATCGCATCCCAGGCCAGAGCTCCAGGTGTAGGTCCAGTGTGTCTAGCATTCAGACAGGTTGGTCGCAGCCCCTCAACTGACATCCTTCTAACGGTCTTCACCGGATCAGCTTTCATCAGAAAACACAATACATCTGCACCCTGCACACCAATGAGCTCTCGATTGACACCACTCAAGTCGCATGTAGCAATGGTTTTGGGTCAGTGGAACGTATGCCACACGGCGTCTGGCTCGAAGCTACCCTCGAAATGACCGATTTGTGAGAATTCGTTGTGTCACTGTGGTGCCAACTGCTGCTCAAATTACTGCTGCAGACGCAGTAGGATGCGCTAGAGCCATACGCCGTACACAATGATCTTCTCTCTCGGTTGTGCCACGTGGCCATCCGGAGCCCAGTCTTCTTGCGACCGTACATTCTCATGAGCACCGTTGCCAGCAATCGTGTTTCGTGACTACACTCCTTCCGTATTATACGACCTCGCTCAAATTCGTCCATTTAAAGCAAATCTGCCTCGCACGCTCACAGAGGCGCTACCTGAGCCACGAGTGACGCGAAATTTGAATGGACATCATCTTTCAGAAGTGGAAACACGCTTGCGAAGTTTCGTTTATTTCACACAGCTCCTTTTACACATGTGCCAGATAAATTCGCAAGTGTGTTTGAGTAAACTGCCAGTCAGTGTATACATGTTGCTGCTATGTTCATATACATATAAAATTTATATATGACAGTCTGATTAATTTCATCCAGTTTATGTAGGTCCTCAAACCCTTGTGTGTATCTAAGCATTCTTTCATGAGACAGTTTCCTATACAGAGTCACTGTAACGAAATTAATGAGAACAAAAATTCGATAATTTGAATAAGTGCGATCGAAAGCGCAAGTAAATATTGTTGCCGAAAAATCATAAATAAAGTGGAATCTGAGGTATGGTACTGTGGCGAAAACGCACGATACCATTGCTCTTCACATCTTTAAGCCAGCTTCAGTTCTTGGTGTGAAATTGTTAAGATGTTTGTAAAACGCGTATACTAAGTTTCACGACACCTCTGAAGGGGATCATCTGTAGCAATGAAGTAATAACGTTCAGAACACGCTAAGCGCTGTACGAGCTAACATAAACCGTTCGAAAATCACTAACTTGAGCTGCAGGAAATGTTGAAAACAGAAGTCTCCTTCTGCCCATCCGAATGCTCACTCTATAGGTAATTGTACTACATGCTTGGAACGCACCTGCGTTACAGACACCATTTTCAAGGCAACGTATAGCGCCACCAACCACCCGAACTTCATGAAACCAAAGAAACTGAAGCGCAAATGTCCCACGATGTTCCACAACACCTTCCGCATTTTTTAACCGAAATTGAAGGGGAATAAGAATGTTGCATTACTTGTTGAACGCCCCACGTATGTTTAATTGACCTATTTTCTGGCGATTTAATTTATGTTGAACATTCATAACGTTTCGAGTATGTACTCTTATACATCTTTTTATGTATATTATAGGTTAGTTACGTGCTAATTACGCCGTGTGTAATGACGGAGCCGGCCGGAGTAGCCGAGCGGTTCTAGGCGCTGCAGTCTGGAACCGCGCGGCCGCTACGGTCGCAGGTTTGAATCCTGCCTCGGACATGGATGTTTGTGATGTCCTTAGGTTAGTTAGGTTTAAGTAGTTCTAAGTTCTCGGGGACTGTTGACCTCAGAAGTTAAGTCCCATAGTGCTCAGAGCCATTTGAACCATTTTTTTGTAATGACAGTTGTCAGTAAACGGCGGAGCTAGTTACAAAGGAGCACCTGTCCGTCCGAAGCCCAGTGCTAATAAACTGGCAATGAACTTGTCTTCTCTGGTGTCGTCTTCGTCTTCGAAAAAAGGAAGAGGAAAGAACAAGCGGAGAGTACAATAAATCTTTGGCCTACATCATCGTATGTGATAGTGTCTATTTAATATTAAGTATCGATATAACCTTGCTACGTTGAAGGCGTAAAATAAAAGTGTGACACTAAAGTCTCAATATCTACCGTATTTTTAACTTCTATACCACTAAAGAAAGCATTCAGAAAAAAAAGCTTAATTAAAATCTTTCCTCTACACAATGTTCAAAGAATGTTATTGCACAACGTTCTTCTCTCAAAACAAATCATACGTAGAACTAACATCTGTCGCTCAGTTTCAACATAAATACCAGTGGTATCTTCTTTAAAACACTTTAGAAAAGGGAACTAATGCTGGACGACAATCAGAACCACTGTCTGTTGCAGGCTGCCGCACTTGCTTCTGCTAAAGCAAGCATTCGGATTCGCCATCGCTGTTGCACATGCACATCCAAGTAGCAATGCAACTAGCAATCAGTTAAGTCTCCGGTTCCTAATTGTCTGTGGCATTCGATAGTCGCAAGGTTGCGTTCTCTGGCTTGATGGGCACAGGCTTGCGCCAGAGAGGTGCTAGTAATGGGTAGAAGTCCGGAACTTCCCAAGAGTCCTCCCTAGCACAGTGCACGACTAAAGACAACGAAACAAGGCTGTAACCGTGGAGGTACAAAATCAGGGGAGATGGCACAACAAACTTACGCTGTTCATTGCTTTGAAGCCGACGCCGCCATGTTAGATGCCCCCAAAATATAATCAGACTATTATCTACGTGTAGAATGATTGCTTGCTTTTTGTTCGTAATTTCTGTTGTGCATGCGATAATTGTTCTAAATAGTAAATATTACAGTGCTGTAGTACCAGGAACGCATTTTCAATCGTTGTATGGTCTTCAATGCGTATTTGATCAAGCAATACGACACATTTGCCCTCATAAATTATAAACGACGCAAGCTGCCATGTTTGATCAGACAACTTTCACCACTCGAAGCAATCAAAACCTCTGAAGGAAAGGTTTGGGGCAATGGAGATGTCGAACGTTAGCTTCAAGTTTTTGACGATAAGACAACTCCTCCTACTTTTACTTCCATGCTGCAGGGTGTTTATAAATGAATATCGGGGTTTTAACGCTTTGTAATATTTATTATATTAAACTTACAGTTATAAATGATATGTCAAATGAAAGAGCAATTCACAGTTTCACCAAGAACCTTATAAATGTTCAATGTGAGCACCATTTGTCACACGGCACACATCAAGTCTATAGCCGAGTTCTTCCCAAACGTTGATAAGTGTGTCTTCAGTGATTGTAGCAACAGCTGCTTCAATCCGGTTTCTTAATTGAGGGAGGTCTGCTGGTAGCGGTGGCACGTACACACGATTCTTGATGAAGCCCCAAAGGAAAAAAATCGTATGGCGTTAGGTCGAGTGAACGTGGAGGCCATGCAAAGCAAGCCCTGTCATTGGGCCCCTTGCGGCCTATCCAGCGCTTGGGTACAGTGAAGTTTAACCAGTCGCGTACTTCGCTATGCCAGTGCTCACATTGAACATTTATAAGGTTCTTGGGAAAACTTTTTGAGTTGCTCTTTCATTGGACATATCACTTATAACTGTAATTTAATAAATATTATAAAGCGTTAAAACCCCGATACTCATTAATAAAAACCCCATATAAATGCTAAATACGGGCCGCAGCGGCGTCTCTGACACGGTTCAACGATATGACACGTTACAGAAGTTCGAACTTGTGGCCGGTGTGAAGAAAATACGATGTTTTTATCGACGTCCATTCTTTCCACACGAACCATACACTGATGAGCCGAAACATTACTACCACGTGCTTAATAGCTTGTCTGCCTCCCTTTGGAACGAAATACAACACTGATTCTGCGTATCAGAGATCCGACAATTTACTAGTAGTTTTGTGGTGGTATGTGGCTTTAGATGTCTACGCACACGTCTTGTAATTCGCGTAAATAATGGGCCGCTGAGTTGCGTACGCGGTGATGGCGCCAGATAGCGACCCAGATGGGTTCCATAGGATTTACATCAGGCGAATTTGGTCATCGGTGCATCAACGTTAGTTCACAATAATTGTCCTCAAACCACTGTAGCACGGTTCTGGCTCCGGGACACGGACAGTTATACTGCTGAAAGGTGACATCGCCGTCGTGGAAGACATCAAGCATGAAGGCATGCAGGTTGTTCGCAGCTGTCAGCATGTCTCCGATTGTTACCACAGCCTCATGCAAGCGCAGGAGAATATCTCCCACAGCATAATAATGTTCACACCAGCCTGCGTCCGTTGCGCGCTGCACGTTTCGACCCGCTGTTTACCTTGGAGACGACCACCGATCTAGCGTAGCAAAAGTGTGACTCACGCGAAGAGCCGACACGTTTCCATTGATCGACGATCGAATCACGATGGTCCCGTGCCCCCTGCAATCGTAATTGACGATGTCGCTGGATCAACATGAGAACACATAAGGGTAGTCTGCTGCGGAGCTCCATGTTCAACAATGTACGATGAACTGCGTGCTCCGAAACACTTGTGCGTGACGAGCACTGTGCTCTTTCGGCGGAGATGCCACAAATCACCATCTACCCTACTTTACAGACAAGCCTACGAAACCCAGGTTCTGTGAAGAGTTGTGGTCGCCCAACCACTAAGCGCCTATGGTAGTTTCACTGCCCTTCTACTTCTTTCCGTAGATACAACAGTAGCACGTGAACATTCAACCATCTTCGCCGTTTTCGAGATATTCGTTCTCAGGCTCTGCGCAATAATAATCTGCCCCTTGTCAAGGTCGCCTTTCTCAATGGATTTCGTCATTTGCACCCATATCTTCGCTAGGGTGATCCCCCGTCCATGTCTGCTCCTCTTACATACTTTTGTTACCGCGTCAAGTGTTCGCAACGCCACCAGGCGGCATCCAACGTCGTAATGTTGTGGCTTATCGGTGTATAATACCTGGTAGAATAGCTATGAGGAATTCTCATATCCAGTTGTCTGTGACACAGCACAGGATAATAAAAACACCTGTAATCGTTCTACAGAAGAGCTGTCTGCAGCCCAATGTCTCCACACAGCACATTCAAGGATTGTAGCGCAACGTTGTAGAGTCATGTTCTTTTTTAATAAATAAAAAAAAAAGCTGGCGTGGGTAACATTATTGGCACGCTGGGATAGAATACATCTCGGTTACCCGAATATCGGGGTTAGAGTGTAGCGGGTGGGGGGTTAAGGCTTTTCGTTCACAAATCTCGTATTAATATTTTTGATCCTAAAGCGGTCTGTTTTACTAGAGAAAACCAAATATACCGAAAGCGACGCATCGTACGTAAAGAGTGTTGTAGGTGCAAAGTTAAGAGGAGGTTTACTATCCTTAGCCCGAAAAAAGCATGTTCTTTGAGAATTTTTTTCTCGGGATGTGTTATAGATATCAATGTCAAATTTGGTCAAAATGTTTATTGATATTTCCTCTACAAACTGGAATTTTTTCGACAGGAAATGTCGAAGAGCAAAGGCGGAAGTTCCCTCAGAACGAAACAAAATTTCGATGTAGACCTCCACGCGCGGTATGTCACAGGTCAGCCGGCCCGTCTGAAATCAAAATTGAGTTGTTAGCGAAGTATATAAGATTCTTTAGGAGTTGTACCTCGCTTAAGTTATTTGGACCTTAGGAAACAAAATGGCGGCCATTTGAGAAAAATAGGTTTTTTTTTTCATCCAATTTTCGACTTCGTCGGCCAAGTAAAAATATTTGTAGTTGATGGATCGGAATAAAAGTGATACAACTCCTAGACGATTTAGTCAGCTTCGTCGGAAACAATGAATCATGTCAATCGGTTCAGTAGATTGAAGTTACCATACCGCGCGATAAAAAAAGACATTTCGAGAAAAACGCGTTTAAAGTTTTGACTACATATAAATGCAAATTAAGCAGCTTAAGTTCAATCTGCTGTTCCGGGTCCGTAAACTAGTCCTTCCTCTACCTCATAGAGGGCGTTCTGCTCGATCTGGGCCATCCTGCGCTGCTCCAGAGCCGCTTGTACAGCCGGTGGTCGTCCGAATGCTTGGCGAACTGCTTCGAATAGAGTCCCATGGTGAAGTCCATCGTTGTCATCGTCTTCAGAATTGCTGAATACCCTTCGCTGAAGCTGATCACTGCCAGGAAAGTCGCAATCTCCACAGTCTTCGCACCAGAATGCAAATGCTTGGGGGCTAACTTCCAAACACACGCGTTCAAACTTTCATTCGAATTTTGCGTGTTTCCTCGATTTTTTTAACCAAAAGATGGTAAACCTCCCCTTAATGTTAGTAAAGCGGACATCTGTCTGTGTTACACTGCTCCTGCACACGTGGGGTCAGCTTCGTATTTTCAAATGGGAACCCCCATTTTATTGCACATTCGGTTTCTACGCCAAAACATATGTGCAGTTTACTCAAACCGCTGTTTTCCATTCGTGGCAGGTGGTGCTGTAATCGATGTATATCAAGTGTGCCTGCCTTTCTAATTAAGAGCCGGCGCATTTAATTTTACATTTCATTGACGATGTGAATGGAAACCTTTGTGGTCTAACAGTTGATATAGATTTTCAGATGTTACTGCCTTGCAAATGTGATTGTAGAGTACAAATAATATGGCTAGACACTGACATTTCTGGCAAATAAGCTACTTGTATGGAAACACACTTCTCTGTTCCCTTGATTGTGATGAGAACCCAGACTGTCGGAATGCTTGCCGGCCGACGTGGCCGTGCGGTTAAAGGCGCTGCAGTCTGGAACCGCAAGACCGCTACGGTCGCAGGTTCGAATCCTGCCTCGGGCATGGATGTTTGTGATGTTCTTAGGTTAGTTAGGTTTAACTAGTTCTAAGTTCTAGGGGACTGATGACCTCAGCAGTTGAGTCCCATAGTGCTCAGAGCCATTTGAACCATTTGTCGGAATGCTTGATTTCGGTGGCCGCCCTCGGATCCCGCAATGTGGGTGACTGATTTCGATGTTGTTTCCATTCAGCCACCGTAACACTCGCGCTGGCCGCTACGTGGCAACCGGTAAATAGTCCAAGGCCACTGTAATAAGGTGAAATGTCCAGGAAGTGAGAGTGACAGGCACACCTGCTATGGATACGCTCATATTGTGTAAACGCTCACACACTCGCCCCATCACTCAGCGCCTCACGTGGCACGCCCCGCCGCAGCGCCAGGGCCTTTATAAGCGTGATATTGATGTTGATGGTTAAAATATCAAACTGTAAGTATAGCCCGTGAGACGAGTGATTGGTACTGACAGTTCCGGCGGGCAGACGGCGCTGTTGCCGAACGTGGCTCACAGCACGTGGCGCCCTGTCTGATTCACGCATTCTCTAGCATCAGAAATAAAAGCGAGACAAAATACAAGTAGTATTGGTACGCGTGAATTTATTTAAAGTTGATGCTTGAAATATATTAACTCGAAAACTGATAAGAGCTATTTAGTACAAGTATCTAAGATGCTGAAACATAATCATTTGTTAAACTTCACAACTGAAATGAAAACTATTTTCGCAAGTTGTTGAACATTAGCAGTTTTGGTTTCCATTGTTAAGTATTAGCATTATTAATTTGTTCTACTACAAGCTACAGAATAATTGGTCAGTGTATTAAGAGTTATAATCTGAAGAAAGTACTCACAATATGATGATCTGGTTGTAGATCGATAGCAAACTCCCTCCTTACATTCCTGAATACGTTGTAGTTACTGTAATGGAAAAACACCACTCACATCACCGTCAGTATCTGATTTAACATTGTCTTCCTCAGCACTACTCGAACTATCACTGCTCTCTCCCAGATGTATAATTAAATTTTCGATGCATTCTTCCACAACCTCTTCGGTTTTGGCCGCCTCTCTGATGGCACTTGCAGTGCTGTTTACAATTTTAGCCCACGTCTCGCTTGTCACTTTATTGATAGCTGCTGGAAGGAGAGTTTCCACTTCAGAGATCGTGAATTTTTTATTGTTTGCAGCAATGTAATTTTTTATCTGCGCCCACACTCCTTCAATTGCATTCAAGTGACAGTGGTATGGAGGAAGCCGAACGATTTCATGCCCGTGCCTTTTAGCAATCTCGTCAATTACATATGTTGGAAATTGGGGTTTCTTTTGTGCCACAATTTCGAGCAGTTCCGCCTTCCTTAAATTTTCTCTGAAATCTACTTTTCGCCGTTTCAACCACTGAATGATATCGTCTTTTTTTGTTGCCAAGGTTGGTGCCTTATCGTGAACAACGGAATGATAAGGCGCATTGTCCATAACAATCACTGATGGACTTGTCAGATTCGTCATAAGCGATGTCTCGAACCATTCTTGAAATACTACACTGTTCATTTCTTCATGGTAATCTCCCGTCTTTTTTGACCGAAACATTTCAAGCAGTTTGGCACAAAACCTTTCGATGTTCCTGCATGTAAGACAATAATACGCCCTCCTTTGCCAACAGGCACTGCCATTGTCCCCTCGGGCGTTCCATCATTCCAGCCTCTACGTAAAGAATGGCTGGCATTGACCCAAGTTTCATCTAACCACACTATACTTTCGAATTCCACACCCATGATCCTGCGCAGAAATCTGCACCGCCATGCAACTACATCTGTCCTTTCCATTAATATTTTGCGTCCGTTAAACAGTGAATAGCTGAAGCCTATGTCTTTCAACACTGTACGCAATGAAAATTTGCTCTCTTTAAAAAGATCGTCTTTCTGAAGCGACACCTGTAATTTAGATAGAGTGGGATGTTCCCTTCTCTTATAATGACGACGAATAGCGTCTTTCTGAAAATCGTCCAAAGCTGTCACCTGCTTATTTCTCGGTCGCTTCTTTCCTGGTGTGTGCAGCTTTGTTGTGCCACTCTCGTCACAATCTACACTATACTGTTCTTTCCCTATCTTTACAACAGTGTTCTTACTTATTTTCAATGCTGCTGCAGTTCTCTTCATAACCTGAACAACAGGAATTAAGGGCCCACCTTTGTCCTTTTCTTTCTCAAAGTAATCCCTCACAGAGCACACGAATTCACGGGCCTGGGTGTGTAGCACACTTTTCTTCCTCCGTTTCACTTCTTGTGTTGGGCTGGTACTACCCGCCGCACTAGACATTGTTTACAACGAAACATAAACAAAGAAACACTAAAAACAACAAAAACGAAATAAACTGCGAATTCAACTTCAGACAAACGACGAACGACCGCACCGCCTGCACGCGAGACACTGGTAAGTTTCATAAGCGCGCGCGACCGGGTTTCAGAGCGGCAACGTGGCCCTTGCTACTCGCTCAAAGTCAGGCCGTCATTGGCTGCCTGCTTGCGGTCGCTAGGCAACGGAAAGACGCTACCGAGCTGTCAATACCAAAGACTCGTCTCCCAGACTATAGGCTGTTTAGGTTTTTATGTTGGTAACGCCACGTAGCGCTCTGTATGAAAATCACTGACTGTGCTGTGTGCAGTTTGTGGCTGGTTGGCATTGTTGGAATATTCGCTTGTGTAGTGTTGGGCAGTTGGATGTGAACAGCACGTAGCGTTAGGCAGTTGGAGGTGAGCCGCCATCAGTGGTGGATGTGGAGAGAGAGATGCCAGAGTTTTGAGAGGTTGCTATAAGCGGACGATCTGGACGTGTGTCCGCCAGAAAAAGGAAATTTGTAAAGATGGATTTCATGAATTAAGGTAAATACATTGTTTGTTCTCTATCAAAATCTTTCATTTGCTAATTATGCCTATCAGCAGTTAGTGCCTTCAGTAGTTAGAATCATTTATTTAGCTGGGAGTATTGGTGCTCACTGTATTGCAGTAGTAACGAAGATTTTTGTGGAGCAAGTGATTCATGAAAGGTATAGGTTATTTTTAGTCAGGGCCATTCTTTTGTAGGGATTATTGAAACTCAGATTGCGTTGCGCTAAAAAAAATATTGTGTGTCAGTTTATTGATGGTCAGAATAAGCAAAGAGAGAAATGGCTGAGTACGTTCACTTTTGCTCAGCTGTTTGAAAATCAAATAACGTAGAACAGTAGTTAGAATCATTTATTTAGCTGGGAGTATTGGTGCTCACTGTATTGCAGTAGTAACGAAGATTTTTGTGGAGCAAGTGATTCATGAAAGGTATAGGTTATTTTTAGTCAGGGCCATTCTTTTGTAGGGATTATTGAAACTCAGATTGCGTTGCGCTAAAAAAAATATTGTGTGTCAGTTTATTGATGGTCAGAATAAGCAAAGAGAGAAATGGCTGAGTACGTTCACTTTTGCTCAGCTGTTTGAAAATCAAATAAGTAGAAGTTTATCAGCACAGTCGTTACAGGGGACGTTACAAAACGTTACAACACAAAGCTTTACTTTCACATCGTAAATGTGTCGGTTCTTAACTGCAGAAACAGGCACACTTGATATTTGTCGATTAAAGGCCTTCTACCATGAATGGAAAGCAATAGTTTAAACAAACCACACATACTTTTTTGCGTAGAATCAAAATATGCAATAAAATGGGGTTCCCATTTACAAACACATAACTGACGCCGTCCACATACAAGGGTGACCGGTTGTAGCACAGACGGATGTTTCCTTTAGTAATATTAACTTTTGCCCGCCTGGTTAGCTGAGCGCCTGGTCCCCGACACGAATCGGCCCGGCGGACTTGTGTCGAGGCCCGGTGAGCCGGCCAGTCTGTGGATGGCTTTTAGTCGGTTTTCCATCTGCCTCTGCGAATGCGGGCTGGTTCCCCTTGTTCCGCCTCAGCTACACTATGTCGGCGATTGCTGCGCAGACAAGTTCTCGACGTACGCGTACACCACCATTACTCTAACAAGTAAACATAGGGGTTACACTCGTCTGGTGTGAGACGTTCCCTGGTGGGGGGCGGGGGTGTCCACCGGCGGCGGAACCACACAATAACCCTGAAAAAGTGGTTCGGTGTCGGGCGGCGGAGGGGTGATGTGGACTGCGGTAGTCGTCGTGGGGTTGTGGACAGCTGCAGCTGCGGTGGGGACGGAACCTCTCCGTCGTTTATAGGCCCCCGGTTAATATTCAATGGGGAGGGGGGGGGGGGTGGTTGGGTGTCAGTGAACATTTGTCATACATGTCGGCAATCCGCGTCTTTCCAGCAAGTGGTGCAGTTTCAGACAATGGTGAGTTAATAATGCCTGACTTTTTTCTTTTACGAAAGTCTTTTAATGCCTGGATGAAATCGAAATATGATGACTAGCTAGTTTCGGTTGTAAGTAACAACCGCCTTCAGATCATAATCATATTAAGTACGGGCTGAACACAAACTATATGTACCAGTAATAAATATCATCCAGTGACATACATTTGTGTAGAAAACCACATGAATAAAAGATTTGGTGCTAACAGTAATAACAAAATTGTGCTTGGCTGTACAACATACTGTTTGAGACTCAGGTTGAACAAATGGGTTGTACATTGCGAATCACATCAATCATTAATTTGCAGTTGAATGACGCTTTCTCACTGAACAAGCGTTTCATAAAATATGATTTGTAATTATACAACCAATTTGTTCAGCCTGAGCGTATAGCCCAGGCTGAGTTTTGTTGTTATTTTCAGCAGTAAATTTATTATTCATGTCGTTTTCTACACAAATGCGTGTCACTGCATGATGATTATTATTACATCCAGTTTTTGTTCAGTCAGCATTTAATATAATCACGATCTGAAGATGGTTGCTGTTTACAGCTGAAACTAGCTACTGACAATATTTTAATTTCCTGATGTAAACAAGATCCAGCCATATATTTTTTTTTTTAATTTCAAGAAATAATCAGTTAGCGAGCGGGGTAAGCAGTACAATGATCAAGAAGAGAGGACAAGTACATGAAAAAGAATTTCCATCTTCCTCAAATCTGACAACACGTGCACGGTTTCCACTTCGTAGGCCCAGCGAGCAAGTGTTTAACCCATCTTCGGCAGCTAATGTCATTAGGGACGACGGTTTGCTCGGAGTTTTTGTTACTGGAGGTGAAGAATCCTGCGTGGTCTTTTCAAGGAATCATCTTGACCTTTGCCTAGAGCAGGGGTCTCCAAACTACGGCCCGCGGGCCGAAACCGGCCCGCGAGGGCCGACAAACCGGCCCGCGTTAGCTGGCCGGACATCCCCGGTATCCGGCCCGCCAAATATTTGAGGTGGTAACTACACTGCCAACAATTGAGTTTCGAGGCTCATCGCGACCAATACACAGCGACATTGTCGGAGCTCTACTTTACAAAGCGGAAGGTCATGGTTAAACTAGTGGCTATCCACAATAAACAGACAGACCATTCTCCGTGCGGTAGCGAAAAAAAAGTTAAGACTAGTTTGGCGAAAACATTTTAAGTAAAAAAATTATTTGCATTTTATTCACGTAAGGAATTTAACATCTTAGTGATAATTAGTGACTTTTATGTAGCTGTAACTTTCCTTTCATAATTACCTCCAGTTGTGGATCAAGTTTACTGGTAGAGATAATCATCAGCGACTTCAAATGCTCATTACTTAATTTTGATCTGTAAATACTTTTTACATGTTTCATTTTGGAGAAAGTTTTTTCACACAAATAAGTAGTGCCAAAAGTGGAAAAACAAGCCACGGGCAAATTTATGTAAATTTGGAAACTGTGTGGATGGAAGACACTTATAAAATTCCAGTAATGTTGACTTTTAACGTTTTTCTTTAAAAAAGTCGCTACATTGCAAATCAATAATTTCAAACTGAAGTTCTGCGGGTAACGCTTCTATATCGACGTCAAAGGGATTTTGAAATATCTTGATATCGTTCGAATTTGCATCGATATCTGAAAAACGTGATTAAAAATTAATTTTTAACGCTCCCAAAGCTTCAAATGCGAAAGTTACAGGAATCTCAGTTTGCTGACTGAATGTTTGGCATGTATTAAAATGCGTGAAGCATACTTTGTTCAACTGAGATTGAAACAAAGCAATCTTTTGTCGAAAGGACTTAACATGCGTTTATAAATCAGGCAGAAGCTTGGTTTTCACCTCGCAATTTTAAATTAAGGTCATTCATATGTTTAGTTAAGTCTATAAAATGCCAGCTTCCATAACCACACACCGTTCCGTAACTCAGCCATAGGGCGATTCCTTTCGTTCAAAAAAATTTCAGTTACTACTCGGAGTTCAAAAAAACGGGTCAGAAGTTTACCGCAATATCTTCTGAGACACTCGCGGAACTGACGATGACTGGGTGCATGGGATCTGATATAATTAACAATTGAAATAACTGGCTTTAAAACTTCTGACATATCGAAATGTTTTCCACACAAAGACTGTTGGTGAATAATACAATGCACTACTAATGGTTTTGAGCCACCGTCATTTTCTATATTTGTACAGAACTTCACAAAAGATTGTAAGCTGAAAATAAAATTGTGCTATTTAATACTAATAAAACTGGGGAGTAGTCTGCCTAAATAAAATGCAATGAATTTATTTTTAAGGTACTTTAATTACTAAATTAAATACTCACAATTACTCTGTAGTTCCACTAAAAACTACAGTTAAAAAATACTCAAGTCGTGCTATACGTATTTCGATTTTCAGATTTTCCTTGTCTCTTCGAATTCAAACTTTGAGTTGTACCACACGTCATCGTCTCACCTACTAGTACAGCGCATAAAACACTAAAAAACTCGTAAGACACTCGCAACATAGACACAATCACGCAACAGAACTATCAAATGTATGCTCTGGTTCTGCTACTCGCTACAAGACTACATAACTAAACTTATTGTTGCGCCGCTTGAAATAACAATGCGTTGACATACTCTACCTCTGCTACGTCTTGCAGTAATAGTGTTGCTAACAATGATTTTGAGATTTCGTTAACTTCGCAGGACGCTTTCGTAAAGAATGTGCAGTGACATACTTTTTTGTTGGTGAAGTTCGCCAGAATTTCGGTCAGGTGCGTCTCGATTGCTTTGGACGAGTCGACCGACATTTTGGACACAGCACAACTAGTGATTTATGTTCATGGAGTAGATATGAATTTGCACGTGACGGAAGAACTGTTAGTGACAAAGAATACCGCCCATTTCCCTACGCTCTCTTAAGTCAGAGAAAACGCAACTTCTGACGAATTCGTTTCTGTCTTGGAGGAACTACAGGCACAATTTTGTAAACATTTTCAGGACACTGCCAGTCTGACATCTGTTCTTGAACTATTTTCTAGACCATTTGCCGTTTCAGTTGAAAGTGCCCCAGTGCATATGCAAATGGAATTGATCGATCTGCAGTGTAATTCCCGTTTAAAGGACAAAATTTTTTATGAAGGTTTTCCTCGGGAAGAGTTTCCCCGTCTCCACAATGAGGCTGCAAAAGTTATATCAATGTTTGGATCGACATACGTGTGCGAAAGGTTTTTTTCGATTATGATGCCAAATAAGTCACAATTACGTGGCAATCTGAGTGACGAAAATACGAGAAACTGTCTACGTTTATCCGTGTGCCGTCAGTTTGTGCCGAATGGTGCAACCTCAACGGAGCGGTATCTGTTGAGAGACCAGACAAACGTGTGGTTCCTGAAGAGGAGCAGCAGCCTTTTCAGTAGTTGCAGCGGCAACAGTCTGGATGATTGACTGATCTGGCCTTGTAACACTAACCAAAACGGCCTTCTGTGCTGGTACTGCGAACGGTTGAAAGCAAGGGGAAACTACAGCCGTAATTTTTCCCGAGGGCATGCAGCTTTACTGTATGATTAAATGATGATGGCGTCTTCTTGGGTAAAATATTCCGGAGGTAAAACAGTCCCCCATTCGGATCTCCGGGCGGGGACTACTCAAGAGGATGTCGTTATCAGGAGAAAGAAAACTGACGTTCTGCGGATCGGAGAGTGGAATGTCAGATCTCTTTAATTGGGCAGGTAGGTTAGAAAATTTAAAAAGGGAAATGGATAGGTTAAAGTTAGATATAGTGGGAATTAGTGAAGTTCGGTGGCGGGAGGAACAAGACTTTTGGTCAGGCGAATACAGGGTTATAAATACAAAGTCAAATAGTGGTAATGCAGGAGTAGGTTTAATAATGAATAAAAAATAGGAACGCGGGTAAGCTACTACAAACAGCATAGCGAACGCATTATTGTGGCCAAGATAGACACGAAGCCCACGCCTACTACAGTAGTACAAGTTTATATGCCAACTAGCTCTGCAGATGACGAAGAAATTGAAGAAATTTATGATGAAATAAAAGAAATTATTCAGATAGTGAAGGGAGACGAAAATTTAATAGTCATGGGTGACTGGAATTCAGTAGTAGGAAAAGGGAGAGAAGGAAACGTAGTAGGTGAATATGGATTGGGGCAAAGAAATGAAAGAGGAAGCCGCCTGGTAGAATTTTGCACAGAGCACAACTTAATCATAGTTAACACTTGGTTCAAGAATCATAAAAGAAGATTGTATACATGGAAGAAGCCTGGAGATACTGACAGGTTTCAGATAGATTACATAATGGTAAGACAGAGATTTAGGAACCAGGTTTTAAATTGTAAGACGTTTCCAGGGGCAGATGTGGACTCTGACCACAATCTATTGGTTATGAACTGTAGATTAAAGCTGAAGAAACTGCAAAAAGGTGGGAATTTAAGGAGATGGGACCTGGATAAACTGAAAGAACCAGAGGTTGTACAGAGTTTCAAGGAGAGCATAAGGGAACAATTGACAGGAATGGGGGAAAGAAATACAGTAGAAGAAGAATGGGTAGCTTTGAGGGATGAAGTAGTGAAGGCAGCAGAGGATCAAGTAGGTAAAAAAGCGAGGGCTAGTAGAAATCCTTGGGTAACAGAAGAAATATTGAACTTAATTGATCAAAGGAGAAAATATAAAAATGCAGTAAATGAAGCAGGCAAATAGGAATACAAACGTCTCAAAAACGAGATCGACAGGAAGTGCAAAATGGCTAAGCAGGGATGGCTAGAGAACAAATGTAAGGATGTAGGCTTGTCTCACCAGGGGTAGGATAGATACTGCCTACAGGAAAATTAAAGAGACCTTTGGAGAAAAGAGAACCACTTGTATGAAAATCAAGAGCTCAGATGGAAACCCAGTTCTAAGCAAAGAAGGGAAAGTAGAAAGGTGGAAGGAGTATATAGAGGGTCTATACAAGGGCGATGTACTTGAGGACAATATTATGGAAATGGAAGAGGATTAGATGAAGATGAAATGGGAGATATGATACTGCGTGAAGAGTTTGACAAAGCACTGAGAGACCTGAGTCGAAACAAGGCCCCGGGAGTAGACATCATTCCATTAGAACTACTGACAGCCTTGGGAGAGTCAGTCCTGACAAAACTCTACCATCTGGTGAGCAAGATATATGAGACAGGCGAAATACCCTCAGACTTCAAGAAGAATATAATAATTCCAATCCCAAAGAAAGCAGGTGTTGACAGATGTGAAAATTACCGAACTATCAGTTTAATAAGTCACAGCTGCAAAATACTAACACGAATTCTTTACAGACGAATGGAAAAACTAGTAGAAGCCGACCTCGGGGAAGATCAGTTTGGATTCCGTAGAAACACTGAAACACGTGAGGCAATACTGACCTTACGACTTATCTTAGAAGAAAGATTAAGGAAAGGCAAACCTACGTTTCTAGCATTTGTAGACTTAGAGAAAGCTTTTGACAATGTTGACTGGAATACTCTGTTTCAAATTCTGAACGTGGCAGGGGTAAAATACAGGGAGCGAAAGGCTACTTACAATTTGTACAGAAACCAGATGACAGTTATAAGAGTCGAGGGACATGAAAGGGAAGCAGTGATTGGGAGGGGAGTGAGACAGGGTTGTAGCCTATCCACGATGTTATTCAATCTGTATATTGAGCAAGCAATGAAGGAAACAAAAGAAAAATTCGGAGTAGGTATCAAAATCCATGGAGAAGAAATAAAAACTTTGAGGTTCGCCGATGACATTGTAACTCTGTCAGAGACAGCAAAGGACTTGGAAGAGCAGTTGAACGGAATGGACAGTGTCTTGAAAGGAGGATATAAGATAAACATCAACAAAAGCAAAACGAGGATAATGGAATGTAGTCGAATTAAGTCGGGTGATGCTGAGGGTATTAGATTAGGAAATGAGACACTTAAAGTAGTAAAGGAGTTTTGCTATTTGGGGAGCAAAATAAGTGATGATGGTCGAAGTAGAGAGGATATAAAATGTAGACTGGCAATGACAAGGAAAGCGTTTCTGAGGAAGAGAAATTTGTTAACATCGAGTATAGATTTAAGTGTCGGGAAGTCGCTTCTGAAAGTTTTTGTATGGAGTGTAGCCATGTATGGAAGCGAAATATGGACGATAAATAGTTTGGACAAGAAGAGAATAGAAGCTTTTGAAATGTGGTGCTACAGAAGAATGCTGAAGATTAGATGGGTAGATCACATAACTAATGAGGAGGTATTGAATAGGATTGGGGAGAAGAGGAGTTTGTGGCACAACTTGACTAGAAGAAGGGATCGATTGGTAGGACATGTTCTGGGGCATCAAGGGATCACCAATTTAGTATTGGAGGGCAGTGTGGAGGGTAAAAATCGTAGAGGGAGACCAAGAGATGAATACACCAAGCAGATTCAGAAAGATGTAGGTTGCGGTAGGTACTGGGAGATGAAGAAGCTTGCACAGGATAGAGTAGCATGGAGAGCTGCATCAAACCAGTCTCAGGACTGAAGACCACAACAACAACAACACGTCCACCAATCAAAATTATGTAATTAAATAAAAATCGTAGTTCGTTTCAGTGCTAGCTATTCCAATAATCTTAGATTTTTGCGATTCCCTCTTTCCTTTAGCCTTACATTACGGTGATCATGGAGTGCTAGTGTGCTTTAATCCCACTAGGAATATGTTGGCCCTTATGACTTCGTGAGGAGTCAGTGTGGCCCGCGGACTAAAAAGTCTGGAGGCCTCTGGCCTAGAGTGAACAGGGAAATACGGAAAATCCAAATCTGGATGACACTATGTATCTGAACTCGGGTCACCATAATGCTAGTTTAGTGCATTAGGCACTGCGCCATCTCTCTCAGTGCTGTTGTAGAAATAACAGACGAAACTTCTAAGGTTTCGTGAAAGCACAGAATAGAAACGTTTGTGTTTAAACGTGGTGCCTATTAATTGTAACTGATACGAAATTAAATTAACTATGTTGTAACAATGATAAATCTCTAAGACTGGCAATAGCCGGCTACTGCACGAAGTTTACCGTCTTTTATCGACACATAGGCCGACTGATTTCAACTACAGCTTTCTTGTCAGTTTCACCTCCTTTTTCTGATCAGTACTTGTCGACAGAAGTCGAATGTCGTCGAGCCCTTTGCGTTCTGTTTGAGGTCTCTACCAACCTCAGCGGTCTACTCAAATATTGCATTAGAATAGGATTAATTTAATTTCATCCTAATCACTATAAATAAGCACCACACATGACTGTGAACGTATGTATAAATCGCTTTCGCGAAACTTTGTTACTTCTACGTCTTCCGCATTACATCAGAAAACGCTAGTTTTTCACCTTTCGATAAACACTCGTTTCGTCGCCATAAAACGTGCAATATCTGAGAATTCGCCAATTAGACGAAACAAATCTAGAACAAAAGTAGTGAAGCATTTAGACGCCTTTTTAGTAAGTCAAAGAAATTGTCGAAAAGCACAGTTGGTTAGTAAATGTACCCACTTATCAGTTTTATGAAAATCGTATGGCTAATGACACTCGATTTTTACACTTTACGTTCATGCTTGTTTCCAATATTTAATATTGTTCTTTCATTTATGTACCACTGAAAACATTCTCTGGATTTTGTTGCTCCGCTATCGAAAACGTGTACGTTCTGCCGAGTCTTTTAATGTCCACTGCTAAAAAAATTTGGCTGTAGAGTAGGCACCAGTCGTCAACTGACCATTATTTAGTTACGTTCGTCAGTGTCAGTCAGCATGACGTCTGAATTTTTTATTTCTGGCAAGGGAAAAACGCATACAAACGTTTCTTGAGAGGATTAAGACCAGAAAGGAGGTTAACATGTTGTTTTGGTGAACTGTACTGTTGTTGGTTTTCATGACAAGTGCAAAAAATTCTATTAGAAGAATCATTATGCTAGAATGTGTGCAGTGGAAAATGAATCCCACATTCATCGATTGTCAGTTAAAAACTTTTGTCTCACAACAAAATGATTATTTTGTGGGGAAAACGCATCAGAGGCTTGTGTGAAAAACATGGAGAAGAAACCAATTTTTTAAATGTTGTTCGTGACATTGCTAAGGCGTTTTCAAAATCGATAATGGAAATAGCGACAAAACGGAATAATGACTGGGGCACTCAAGTAAAATTTCTAGAAAGGCACATCCAAGATGATCTTTTTGTTGAAGGTAGATACCATGTTAATTGCGCAAAAATGTTTCTGAAATCTGATGTTGCAATCCAAAGTAGCGTTGGGAGATAAAAAGATGATGAGGTATTTCGTTTGTGACGATTCGGAAGCAAACGACGATGAATGAGAACTTGCACTAGTAATACATTAAGAACCA
Organism: Schistocerca piceifrons; assembly: GCF_021461385.2. NCBI lineage: Eukaryota > Metazoa > Arthropoda > Insecta > Orthoptera > Acrididae > Schistocerca > Schistocerca piceifrons. The sequence goes on along the minus strand of NC_060139.1, from coordinate 359,678,829 downwards.
TTACAATGGATACTTCCCGAACATCGTGAGGAAACAAAATCTGGTGTTCTAATAGTTATGTCAAGGTTTGTCATTCGTTGGAAAAATAAATCAGCACAAGAAAACCGTGATACGCTTTTGAAACACAGGCTGTTCCATCTTATTTGATACGTTGTAAGAGAACAGAATCAAATACCAACAAGTCTGGAGCACACTGGATCATGAGTTTATGAAGTGATGATATATCTTCTTCCAGGCAATACGTTCTTGGATAAAGCTGAAAGTGACTTCCAGATCCACTGAAATTACTCCTTGTCCGTTCTCTTTTAGAATACTGCTGCGCGGTGTGGTGGGATCCTTACCAAATAGGATTGACGGAGTACATTGAGAAACTTCAAGGAAGGGCAGCACGTTTTGTACTATCGTGAAATAGGGGAGAGAATGTCACTGAAATGATACAGGATTTGTGGTGGACATCATCAAAACAAAAGCGTTTTTCGTTGCAGAAGAATCTTCTCACGAAATTACAATCACCAAGATTCTCCTCCGAATGCGAAAATATTTTGTTGACACCTGCCTACATAGGGAGAAACGATCACCATGATAAAATAAGGGAAGTCAGAGGTCGTACGGGAAGATATAGGTGTTCGTTCTTTCTGCACGCTATACGAGATTGGAATAACAGAGAATTGTGAAGGTGGTTCGATGAACCCTCTGCCAGACACTTAAATGCGATTTGCAGAGTATCCATGTAGATGTAGATGGACCATTTGTCCCAAAAAGAAAAGCTGTTCAAAGCAAAAGACGACAATCAACTGTCTTTCACATTCTGCTATTTCAGCTGCAAGACCGAGTTCCGTTGTTGCTAACACACAACTAAGTCATGAGAAAATGGTATATAAAAATCTGAGTCAAGAGATCTTGTAGATGTGCTATCGGCTTTTGAATTAACACTGTGATGATATCAGACAGTTTGAAGTAGGCAGTGTGCAAAAAGCAGTAGACACTCTCAAGACATTTCTTTTATCTAGTTTGTGTTTAACAATGTGAACGTCCATATTGACAGAATTAATACTAAGCATAACCAGTACCCATGTAAACAAAAAACCTTTTGATTCATTGTTTCCTAAACTATTATCCTGATGTATGGCCGGCCGAGGTGGCCGTGCGGTTCTACGCGCTTCAGTCCGGAACCGCGTGACTGCTGTGGTCGCAGGTTCGAATCCTGCCTCGGGCATGGATGTGTGTGATGTGCTTAGGTTAGTTAGGTTTAAGTAGTTCTAAGTTCTAGGGGACTGGTGACCTAAGATGTTAAGTCCCATAGTGCTCAGAGCCATTTGAACCATTTTGAACCTGACGTATGCGATTTCTATAAAATTGATAAATGGCGATAATTATTTACCAGATAGGCTTTTCGCCACTTTCTTAGACTTTTTGAAAACCCACTTTGTTGCTCTAAAACTTCTTTGTTATACAATTTTGCCACAAACTGGTCAGTTGTTCGATATTGTATGTATTATGTAAAACTAGAAAAGCAAACGGTAAAAAACAGAGGGATTTTCTTGTTGCACACAGTAGCCGTTCCTCTCTCCTACATAACATTACCTAAAACAACATTTAAAGAAATTTTATCACACTAATAACAACAGTTTCCAGGAAGCGCGATGGCGACGGTAGTTCTAAGCTGCTGCCGTGCGAACAAAACTTCTCTCGCGGACAGTGCTACCTGGACTTTCTATGACTCCAGACAAATCGCATTTCTTTGAGACTTAGTCCACGTATTGGTGTCAATATTGCCGCCAGTGCTGACTCCTCGCTGCCGTATTCCCCTCTCACAGTACGCCACGCCGGTAATAGCCGCAGTTTGAAAACACGTAATTACGTTGCAATCGATTTTGAGATCACTTCTTCTTTTTGGGATTGCCAACATTTCGGGTGGGTTTTGAATCTTCAGACGTGCTCCTCCAACCGCCTTCTGTATACGCCCATGATATCAACCGACTTGTTATCGCGCTGACTTCAAAGGAACACAGTACATTAAATGTGACATTTCACAGAATGTTATTTACGAGGGTGGTTTGAAAAGTATTCGGAATCACCACGAGAGGACAGGGCTTGCGCAACGAGTTGTTCACGTAATATTCATTGGACTGTTGCCTAAAACACGTGCCACGTCAGTGCTCTTGGAAGAGAGCTGAGGCGGTGACGTGGCTCTGTTGTTCCCGCGTAGTGATTTGCGAAGATGGAAAAAATCGAGATTCGAGCAGCGATTAAGTACTTCGTAAAGAAAGATATGTAAGAAAAGGACATGCAAGCCGATTTCCAGAATACACTGGAGGACTCTGCTCCTTCATATTCAACTGTTGCCAAGTGGACAAATGAATTTAAATTTGGACGGGAGAGCTTAGATAATAATCCGCGCAGTGATTGGCCAAGATGTGTCACTACTCCAGAAATCATTGCAAAAGTGTACAAAATGGTCATGGAGGATCGCCCGTTGAAAGTGCGTGAGAGTGCTCACACTTGCCAGATGTTATCTGAAAGGGAATATCACATTTTAACTGAAGACTTAGAAATGAAAAAATTATCTGCAAGATGGTTGCCACGATTCTTGACGCTGGATCAAAAACTCATGAGAATGGACTTATCGGAAACATGCTTATTCGTCGCCAGAAAAGAAAGCAAAGACAATTCCTTTGGCGGGAAAGGTCGTGGCATCAGTGTTCTGGCGTGCGAAGGGGATTCTGTTTGTAGATTATCTCCCCACTGGGCAAACAATTACTGGAGAAAACTATGCTAACTTCCTGGAAAAATTGTAACAAAAGATATGCGAAAAAGGTCAGGTTTAGCAAGGAAGAAAGTCATCGCCCATCAAGACAATGCGCGCCCGTACACACGTGTCGTCGCCATAGCAAAATTACACGAAGAAAGGTATTAATTGTTGCCACACCCACCTTATTCACCTGATATGGCTCCGTCAGACTTCTATCTCTTCCCAAAACTGATTTTTTTTCTTTTTTCCATTCCGTTCCGAGAACTTTTCAAAACGCCCTCACAGTAAGGTGTGTGGTTCACAATTAGATGCGCGACAAGTCGACAGTTTTTCTCCTGACAGTGTGTGTCTGTTGGGTATTCTGCATAAACTGAGGATGAATTTTGTCTTGTTACAAGTTCAGTATGAATTTCAGTAAGCCTTTTTCATATTACATGTCAATATTTCCTGTAGAGCTCCGCCAGCGTGCCATTCATGCTCGTGAATTGTAGACCGGTGCTGACATGAATATTTTGAATTCTGTGATGGTGAATGGTACAAATAAGTTTCAGTTATTTTTCTGTGGCGCTATTGTGTGTCGCCTCTCTTCTGTCTTCAGCCATTCATTTATTTTATCCGTGGGGTGAGTCCATACTGAACACATATGGACTGAAAGTGACTGGAGATCACTCGACGAATTTCTGCCTCCATCACGTAAGTTTTTTGTTGCTCATTCTGAAATCATTTTATAATTAGTTTTCGCGCTCTTGTATTCCCTTATTACGTGAAGGATATAGACTGGAGATTGAAATTTTGCCTTTGACTCCCATGTTCTCCGTGCGACAGCTGTATTTCTCAGCTGAGTGGCAATTAGTGTCCATAATGTTTACTTTGTATCTTCCAATACTTTGAATTTCTTGGGTTACGCACCCTGGTAAACTTATCTCACATAATGAGATGTAATGTACCTGCAAAATAATAAAAAAAATTGATTAAGTAACCTGTTTTTTTGTGTCGATAGTTAAATTTTTGATTACCCCCCCCTCCTCCCATGGTATCTTCAGGATGGTCAAAAATAGTCTGAAAAGCTTATAAGGGTATTGCAACGTAGGTTGTGCTGAAAAACTATTAACTTCAGAAAAAAAATCGATAAGTTGCGCAATGAAGTTAGCCAATCAGCCCGTTACGCGCAAATTCAAGCTGACTTCCAGAGACGGTGTCGCCAAACGTGTTCTTCATTTGGCTGCCCAAAACCAAATAAAGGAGCGATATAAAAATTGGACATGAGGCTGTAGTAAGAATCGAATGCTAGCCAAAGGCTGAGCAGTCTCGTGTGCTAACATCTACGTTATGAGAACAACTGACATTAATCTGGCGGACTACTTGAATTTGCACACGCGACGGCCCGATTGGCTCGCTTCAATGCTAATTATCTCGGAAACGGTGCAACGTATCAATTTTTTCTGATTAGTCAATTATTTCTTAGCACATCCTACCTTTTAACGCCCTTACAAGCTTTTCAAACTGTTTGCGACCATTCAGTATATTGCTCTATTAGCAACAGTACGTTCTTTTGACTACTGCATCGGTCACACAGTTCACGTTCAATAACAAAAGTAGATCACACACAACGAAAAGCAGACTGCGAAAACGAACGCTCTCACTGCTGTTGACACCAAAGTAGTACCGAATCGGAGACACGCAAACTTCGTTTGATGATTCACCAGAGGGACAAGAGCGAGCACCTGTAAATGCGAACTGTACAAGACCAAATGCCATTGGCTAGCGCTCGCCTATCTTTTACACAGGAGAGAATGTTCGTTCGCTTGAGCATACTGCGATGTACACCAAAAATCAGAATATGCAAGTAGCATTAGCTGAGGCTTAGAAGTTTGTTTGGGTGACACGAAGGCGGCGGCTGAAGAAGTGACCATAAATGCGTGTGTCAACTGGCAAGTAGCTTCCGGAGCAAGACCTGCAAGCACTTGCTGAGGTGTTAAAATTAGAACAAAGATTTTCCCAAGTTTACTTCTACAAGTCGCTTCGACAAGTTGATTTCAGGAACTTGCTGCAAGTATCTGGTGGTTACAATTAGGCAAAGGGGGATAATTCCTAATATCGTGTCGGATCTCCTTTTGCTTGGCATAAGATAGCAAGTCAACGTGGTACGGAGTCAACAAGTCGTTGGAAGTCCACTGCAGAAATACTGAGCCTTGCTGCCTCTAGAGCGAAAGTGTTGCCAGTGCGAGATTTTGAGCACGAATTGACTTCTCGATTGCGCCCATAAATGTTCGGTGGGACTCACATCGGGCTATCGGGGTGCCAAATCATGTACGCAGATTGTCCAGAATGGTCTTCAAACCAATCGCGAACAATTTTGATCCGGTGACATGGCGCATGCCACGCATAAGAATTCCATCATTGTTTTGGAACGTGAAGTCCATGAATAACTGCAGGTCTCGAAGTAACCGAACAAAGCCATTTTCAGTCAGCTATCAGTTCAGTTGGACCAGAGACTCAGTCCATTCCATGTAGACACAGCCCACACAATTATGGAGCCACCACCAGCCTGCACAGTGTCTTGTTGACAACTTGAATCCATGGCTTCTTGGGGCCTGCGCCGTACTCGAGCCCTGTCATCAACACTTACCAACTGAAATTGGGACTCATCCAACAAGGCCAAGGTTTTCCAATCGTCGAGAGTCCAACCGATATTGTCACGGGCTCTGGAGAGACGCCGTAGGCGATGTCGTGCTGTTGGTAAAGGCACTCGCGTCGGTCGCGTGCTGCTACAGCCAGTGAACTCCAAATTCTGCCGCACAGTCCTAACGGACACGTTCGTCGTACATCCCACATTGATTTCTGCGGTTACTTTTCGCAAACTTGTTTGTCTGTTAACACTGGCAGCTCTACGCAAATGCCACTGCTCTCGGTCGGTAAATAATGGCATTCGGGCACTGCACTACCCTGTGTTCAAAGTCTGTTAATTCACGTCGTGCGGCCATAATCACGTCGGAAACCTTTTCACATGAAAAACCTGAGTAAAAATGACATCTCTGCCAATACACTGCCCTTTTATACATTGTGTACGCAATACTACCGTCATCTGCATATGTGCAGATCGCTGCCCCGTAACTTTAGACACCTCATTGCAAAGTGCATCTATTCAAGGAGGTCCAGTGTGGACTGTAACTATCGTATGAGAGTGAAACTTTGTACACGTGTTAATACGTTAATGCGGAAACGATGTGCGCTGAAAACAATTAGTTCCAGTTTTAACCACCAGGTGCAAATCTGACACTGTAAAGCATATCGTCGATGACTGGTGCTCATACTGAACAAACTGTGTAAGCTGTAGTTGATATAAAATCAACATTACGGTTTTCTCACTTTTTTGACGTTGTCTGTCCGCATTCCGTTCCTAATCCATTACATTTTGAAACATTTTATACATCTTCCTTGCATTCACAGCGGTAGATTTGCACCTGGTGGCCAAAACTGTAACTAATTGTTTTACAGCGTAAATCGGCTTCCCATGAACATATTAGAATATCTACCACGTTTCTCTGCCATACGATTATTACAGCACACACTGGACTTCTGGGAGAAACTGCACTTTAATTATAACAACAGGGTACTGGCAGAGATAGGCAAGTGGAAATATATGGGGTCGTGATTAAAAACAGAGCAACTGTCACTATTGTTGCATTAATATTATTAATTTTTATTATTGAAGAAAAACCGTTACGAAAAACAAAATTAAAAAAAATTGAAATATTCGAGTGCAGAAATGGATAGAGAGGCGTACTTACTTAAGTTACCAAGAAAGTTGAATGAAATAAAATCAGAGGAATTCGCTCATCTTAAAAACTTACTTAAATTATTATATGCTAGTTCTGAAACACCTTGTCTATCGTACAATGAAGTATTCGAAAACAGGATACAAAAATGCGGCAAGCTGTATCACCAAGGGACAGATTTTTAATTACGGCAAATTCGATTTTTCCAAACCATATTTATTACTTTTATTGCAAATATAATGGGTTTGTGTTTATGTTAACGGAAAAAAATCTGCAAAAATTTAAAGACATCTCTACTGCTCTTGCGGTGAAAAAAAAAATCAGTAAATTAATTTCGCACTTCCTTAGCTATGGTGGCCGTCTCATATGTTTAGGGTTGCAATGGTACATTGGTTTTGGCCCATCTCACTTTGTCCCACTCTCCTGTCCGGCGCTGCATTTTCGTACCTATATTAAATGCACAATACTTCTGCGAGATTTAGAAAAACTTCCAGCGACTGGAAACTTCGACAAGTAGTTGCAGCAAGACGCAAGAAACTTGCAAAAGCTACTTCTGTTGATGAAACTTGCGGAAGGCGACTTGCTGGGAGTGTTTCCACGTCAACTTGAAACTTCTGCAAGCGACTCGCTGAAGTTTACGTGTTTGTGGACACACGCCTTTAGATTGTGGCAAAGGCGGTTTACTCATTGATATACACTGAAGAGCCGAAGAAACTGGAACACCTGTCTAATATAGTGTAGGGCCACTGCGAGGACGCAGAAGTACCGCAACACGAAGCGACATGGACTCGACTAAGGTCTGAAGTAGTGCTGGAGGGAACTGACACCATGAATCCTGCAGGGCTGTCCATAAACCCGCAAAAGTACGAGGGGATGGAGACCTCTTCTGAACAGCACGTTGAAAGGCATCCCAGATATGCTCAACAATGTTCATGTGTGCGGAGTTTGGTGACCACCAGAAGTGTTTAAACTCTGAAGAATGTTCCTGGAGCCTCTCTGTAGCAATTCTGGGCGTGTGGGGTGTCGCATTGTCCTGCTGGGTTTGCCCAGGTCCGTCAGAATTCACAGTGGACATGAATGAATGCAAGTCATCAGACAGGATACTTACGTGACGTTCCACCTGTCAGAGTCGTATCTAGACGTATCAGGGGTTCCATATCACTCCAACAGTCCCCTGCCGACATGCAGGGTCCATGGATTCATGAGGTTGTCTCCATAACGTACACGTCCATCCGCTCGATACAATTTGAAGCGAGACTGGTCCGACCAGACAACATGCTTCCAGTCATCAACAGTCCAATATCCGTATCGACGGGCCAAGGCGAGGCTTAAAGCTTTGTGTCATGCAGTCAGCAAGGGTACACGAGTGGGTCTTCGGCTCCGAAAGTCGATATCGATGATGTTTCGTTGAATGGTTCGCACGCTGACACCTGTCGATGTCCCAGCGTTGAAATCTGCAGCAATTTGCTGAAAGGTTGTACTTCCGTCACGTTGAATCTTCAGTCGTCATTAGTCCCGTTCTTGCAGGATCTTTCTCCAGCAGCAGCGATGTCGGAGATTTAATGTTTTACCGGTTCCTGATATTCACGGTACACTCGCGAAATGGTCGTACGGAAAAATCCCTGCTTCATCCCTACCTCGGAGATGCTGTGTCCCATCGCTCATGCACCCACTGTAACTCCACGTTCAAACTCACTGAAATCTCGATAACCTGCCATTGTGGCAGCAGTAGCCGATCTAACAACTGCGCTGTGTTTTTTTTTTGTCATTTTGATACCTTACAAACAAGGTAGACCGACAGCGGCCTATTTATGCCGCTCTTCGACCATAGAAAAGACATGCGGTACAACAGGAATACAGAAAAACAAACATACATGGAGGGCGAAAACGGGAGACAAACATAAGAAAACAAACGAAGATGTTCACTGACGCACTGCTCTGATAAAAAAACAAAAAAAAAAGTTCAACACTGCACACAACGGAGAAGACAGAATGCCACACGTAAACGGAAGAGCTCGGACGAAAGAGACACTGATGCACTGACGGGACGATTAACACGAGCACTGCGGGGACGATCTCCAGTGCACGAAGACACACTGTTCACGCACGAAGTTGGGGACCTGCCAAAGGGAAGACATGTGGGTAGGAGGGAGAGGGGAGGGGGTGTTGATGCTAGTGGGAGAGGAGAAGGGAGGGGGACGGGAGAGGGTAGGGGGTGTGTGGAAGCCTGGGGGAGGGGTGGGAAGGAAGAAGAGAGGAGGGAGAGAAGGGAAAAGGGGGTGCCCTGGGGGGAAAAACACGGAGGGAGAAAGGGGAGGATCAAAGTTGGTAGGAGGGGTAGATGGAGGGGTTGAGGGCATCTTCAGGCAGGGGGAGTTGGCGGAAGCCACCTTGGGCAAGGGTATGTAGTGTGGAGAGATGGAGAGCGGGTGGGATATGGGAGTACAGGAGCGTCAGCGGATGGCGGTGGGAAAGGATGGGACAGAAAAGTGGGTGAAGGGGAGTAAGTTTTCGGGAGGTGTAAAGGATCCATTCGAGGAAAAGGAGGAGGTGTGGGAACGGAATTAGATCGTAGAGGATCCGCATGTGGGAAGGGAGGAGGACGCGATAGGCGAGGCGGAGCGCATACATTCCAGGATTTGAAGGGATTTGTAAAAGGTAGGAAGGGTGGCGTCCCGGTAGGATGGGCATAGCAGAGGATAGGGCGGATGAGGGATTTATAGGTGTGGAGGACAGTGGAAGGGTCCAGACCCCATGTACGGCCGCCGGCCGGAGTGGCCGAGCGGTTCTAGGTGCTACAACCTGGAGCCGCGCGATCGCTACGGTCGCAGGTTCGAATCCTGCCTCAGGCATGGATGTGTGTGATGTCCTTAGGTTAGTTAGGTTTAAGTAGTTCTAAGTTCTAGGGGACTGATGACCTCAGAAGTTAAGTCCCATAGTGCTCAGAGCCATTTGAGTCCATGTGCGGTCAAAAAGGAGCTTGAGGAGGCGGAGTTGGGAGTGTGCCTTGGCTTGGATTATCCAGAGATGGGGGGTCCAGGAGAGGCGACGATTAAGGGAGACGCCAAGGTACTTGAGGATGGGGGTGAAGTTGATAGGACGTCCGTAGATAGTGAGATAGAAATCGAGGAGACGAAAGGAAGGGGTGGTTTTGCCTACAATGATCGCCTGGGTTTTGGAGGGATTGACCTTGAGCAGCCACTGCTTACACCAAGTGGTGAACCGGTCAACGCAACTGCGCTAGACACTTGTTGTCTTATACAGGCGATGCCGACTGTAGCTCCGTATTCTGGCTGTTTACGTATCTCTGTTCAAAATGGTTCAAATGGCTCTGAGCACTATGGGACTTAACATCTGTGGTCATCAGTTCCCTAGAACTTAGAACTACTTAAACCTAACTAACCTAAGGACATCACACACATCCATGCCCGAGGTAGGATTCGAACCTGCGACCGTAGCGCTCACGCGGTTCCAGACTGAAGTGCCTAGAACTGCACGGCCACATCGGCCGGCGTATCTCTGTATTTGAATACAATTGCCCATACTAATTTCTTCGGCGCTTCAGTGTAGCTCATGCTACGCTCTGCGCAGGAGCTCTGCAAGCCGCACTGCCCAGCTTCTCGAGGGAAAATAAACTATTATCAGTTTTTAACTGAGGATGTCGTTATCAGGAGAAAGAAAACTGGCGTTCTACGGATCGGAGCGTGGAATGTCAGATCCCTTAATCGGGCAGGTAGGTTAGAAAATTTAAAAAGGGAAATGGATAGGTTGAAGTTAGACATAGTGGGAATTAGTGAAGTTCGGTGGCAGGAGGAACAAGACTTCTGGTCAGGTGACTACAGGGTTATAAACACAAAATCAAATAGGGGTAATGCAGGAGTAGGTTTAATAATGAATAGGAAAATAGGAATGCGGGTAAGCTACTACAAACAGCATAGTGAACGCATTATTGTGGCCAAGATAGATACGAAGCCCACGCCTACTACAGTAGTACAAGTTTATATGCCAACTAGCTCTGCAGATGACGAAGAAATTGAAGAAATGTATGATGAAATAAAAGAAATTATTCAGATTGTGAAGGGAGACGAAAATTTAATAGTCATGGGTGACTGGAATTCGAGTGTAGGAAAAGGGAGAGAAGGAAACATAGTAGGTGAATATGGACTGGGGGACAGAAATGAAAGAGGAAGCCGCCTGGTCGAATTTTGCACAGAGCACAACATAATCATAACTAACACTTGGTTTAAGAATCATGAAAGAAGGTTGTATACATGGAAGAACCCTGGCGATACTAAAAGGTATCAGATAGATTATATAATGGTAAGACAGAGATTTAGGAACCAGGTTTTAAATTGTAAGACATTTCCAGGGGCAGATGTGGACTCTGACCACAATCTATTGGTTATGACCTGTACATTAAAACTGAAGAAACTGCAAAAAGGTGGGAATTTAAGGAGATGGGACCTGGATAAACTAAAAGAACCAGAGGTTGTACAGAGATTCAGGGAGAGCATAAGGGAGCAACTGACAGGAATGGGGGAAATAAATACAGTAGAAGAAGAATGGGTAGCTTTGAGGGATGAAGTAGTGAAGGCAGCAGAGGATCAAGTAGGTAAAAAGACGAGGGCTAGTAGAAATCCTTGGGTAACAGAAGAAATATTGAATTTAATTGATGAAAGGAGAAAATATAAAAATGCAGTAAGTGAAACAGGCAAAAAGGAATACAAACGTCTCAAAAATGAGATCGACAGGAAGTGCAAAATGGCTAAGCAGGGATGGCTAGAGGACAAATGTAAGGATGTAGAGGCCTATCTCACTAGGGGTAAGATAGATACCGCCTACAGGAAAATTAAAGAGACCTTTGGAGATAAGAGAACGACTTGTATGAATATCAAGAGCTCAGATGGAAACCCAGTTCTAAGCAAAGAAGGGAAAGCAGAAAGGTGGAAGGAGTATATAGAGGGTCTATACAAGGGCGATGTACTTGAGGAAAATATTATGGAAATGGAAGAGGATGTAGATGAAGATGAAATGGGAGATATGATACTGCGTGAAGAGTTTGACAGAGCACTGAAAGACCTGAGTCGAAACAAGGCTCCCGGAGTAGACAATATTCCATTGGAACTACTGACGGCCGTGGGAGAGCCAGTCCTGACAAAACTCTACCATCTGGTGAGCAAGATGTATGAAACAGGCGAAATACCCTCAGACTTCAAGAAGAATATAATAATTCCAATCCCAAAGAAAGCAGGTGTTGACAGATGTGAAAATTACCGAACTATCAGCTTAATAAGTCACAGCTGCAAAATACTAACACGAATTCTTTACAGACGAATGGAAAAACTAGTAGAAGCCAACCTCGGGGAAGATCAGTTTGGATTCCGTAGAAACACTGGAACACGGGAGGCAATACTGACCTTACGACTTATCTTAGAAGAAAGATTAAGGAAAGGCAAACCTACGTTTCTAGCATTTGTAGACTTAGAGAAAGCTTTTGACAATGTTGACTGGAATACTCTCTTTCAAATTCTAAAGGTGGCAGGAGTAAAATACAGGGAGCGAAAGGCTATTTACAATTTGTACAGAAACCAGATGGCAGTTATAAGAGTCGAGGGACATGAAAGGGAAGCAGTGGTTGGGAAGGGAGTAAGACAGGGTTGTAGCCTCTCCCCGATGTTATTCAATCTGTATATTGAGCAAGCAGTAAAGGAAACAAAAGAAAAATTCGGAGTAGGTATTAAAATTCATGGAGAAGAAATAAAAACTTTGAGGTTCGCCGATGACATTGTAATTCTGTCAGAGACAGCAAAGGACTTGGAAGAGCAGTTGAATGGAATGGACAGTGTCTTGAAAGGAGGATATAAGATGAACATCAACAAAAGCAAAACAAGGATAATGGAATGTAGTCTAATTAAGTCGGGTGATGCTGAGGGAATTAGATTAGGAAATGAGGCACTTAAAGTAGTAAAGGAGTTTTGCTATTTGTGGAGCAAAATAACTGATGATGGTCGAAGTAGAGAGGATATAAAATGTAGGCTGGCAATGGCAAGGAAAGCGTTTCTGAAGAAGAGAAATTTGTTAACATCCAGTATAGATTTAAGTGTCAGGAAGTCATTTCTGAAAGTATTCGTATGGAGTGTAGCCATGTATGGAAGTGAAACATGGACGATAAATAGTTTGGACAAGAAGAGAATAGAAGCTTTCGAAATGTGGTGCTACAGAAGAATGCTGAAGATTAGATGGGTAGATCACATAACTAATGAGGAAGTATTGAATAGGATTGGGGAGAAGAGAAGTTTGTGGCACAACTTGACCAGAAGAAGGGATCGGTTGGTAGGACATGTTCTGAGGCATCAAGGGATCACCAATTTAGTATTGGAGGGCAGCGTGGAGGGTAAAAATCGTAGAGGGAGACCAAGAGATGAATACACTAAGCAGATTCAGAAGGATGTAGGTTGCAGTAGGTACTGGGAGATGAAAAAGCTTGCACAGGATAGAGTAGCATGGAGAGCTGCATCAAACCAGTCTCAGAACTGAAGACCACAACAACAACAACAACTGAAAATCGTAATACTCTGTACGGTTATGTTCACATTTTTGTACAGCATCGGAAGTAACAAATCTTTGATGTACAATTGTTTTTTTTGCGAGCATTTACAGGCCAGATTGGTTGGCTGTTGCAGGAGTTCCGGTACTTGGACGAGAGCCGGCCCATCCGGTGGGTGGGAGGGCGGCAGCCGCGCGCCGAGCCGGCCTGCGGCTTCCGCGGGGAGCGCTGCGCGCCGCGCGCCCACTGGCGGCTGCTGCTGGCCCTGGCCGCACTCGCTGCGCTCGTCGCCATCGCCGGCGTCTTCGCCTTCAGGTAGCCAGTCGCCTTGCCTGCCTCTCCCTCCACTTCTGCCTGTGTGCCCTCCTCACTCGCTCTTGCCAACCGTAGCTGAGAAATACACGAAATGTATTCGCAGTTGCGAATGGGAACGACCGTCAGCTGTATAAGGAAATGACGACAGTGAAAATCTGTGCCACACTAGGACTCGAACACGGTTTTCCGCTTTGTGCGATCAGTCACCTTAACAGCTTTGGCTTTCCGTGCACGACTCACAGCCAGACCCAACCTTCCATACGTCACCATTCCTGCATCACACTCTGTACTTCTACACAAATTATGCATGGTACTCCACATTAAAGAAAGTGTATTGATACTGCTAAGAGTGTGCTAAAAGATATTTTCAAGTTCCTACTTGCACATCAGTATCTCTTCAGAATTTTAATTGAAAGTTGCTGCTGGCATCAGCAGATAAATATTGCAGTGCCTGTGTTGTTAAGAAGAACGATGCCATGTTCCCTCGGACACGCATGCATGTGTGTGCACGAGTACAGGTGGTGTTGCAGGAATGATATCATATGGGAGTTTGAAAAAAATGGTTCAAATGGTTCTGAGCACTATGGGACTTAACATTTACGGTCATCAGTCCCCTAGAACTTAGAACTACTTAAACCTCACTAACCTAAGCACAGCACACAACACCCAGTCATCCCGAGGCAGAGAAAATCCCTGACCCCGCCGGGAATCGAACCCGGGAACCCGGGCGTGGGAAGCGAGAACGCTGCTGCACGACCACGAGCTGCGGACTGGGAGTTTGAGTCTGGTCCTGTGTCATCCGTGTATATATGTAGTTAAGACGACAACTCACGTAAAGTGGCGAATTCAGGTTCCAGTCCCAGTCTAGCAAATATTGTCCTCATTCTCTTATACAGCTGATGTTTTTTTGTATTCGCAACTGTGAATACATTTCATGTATTTCATAACACCTGTAGCCACTACAGTGCCTATTCCGTTGGATATGTATGCATGCATGTCGGAAGGAACATTGCCTCGTTCTTAACAATATAGGCACTGCAGCATCGTATGTAGCTGAGTAAATTTAAACAAGCCAGTTTCAGAAACTAATGTTTATAGATTACAAAGTAGAACTTCCTCTCTTTTTAGGAATATTTACGTATTTATGCATTCATTTTACCTACCAAGATTATGATCTTCAGGTAGTCTCTTACATCTAACCAGACATCCCTAGTGATTCAATATTAACACTATTACAATATGTATACAACAGTGGAATCTCGTTTATCTGGCCCATGTAACGGTACAGTACACTAACATGTAATTATTATTCTATAATCTTCCATTTTTCTGTATACTGTGAGGGCCAAGATTATTTTACAGGGTATGAATGCAACATAGCCTTCATTGTGAAACAGAACTCCACTGACAAACTTTTAGAGGTGCTAGTATGACCCAAAACATTAAGAAAACAGTAAAAGGGGCTCTAAAATGCGTACCTTAAGAGCTAACAGCATCTGATCTTCAATGCTGTGAAAAACATCTCATATACTGCGAGGTCTTTCCCTTCCCTGTCTTGGGACACACTAGTATGAACCAAAACAAGAACGAAATGTCCAGCAAATATGGGCTCTATAACGCATACCTTAAAAGCTATGAGCTGTTCAGTACAACAGGTGTGTTTTACGGATGTGAAGATGAAGAAACGCTCATAACTCTCCATACTTGCTACACCAAGGGAGGGGAGGGGGGGGGTTATGCCCGCGTCTTGAAAATATTATAATCTGGTCAGTTACTTTCGAAATGAATATTCATTGTTTTTAATGAATTCTTCTACTACATGCCAAACATGTTCTAAATTGCTCATTTAAACTTAACCCAAAAATTCAACTCTTACAAGGGAACTTCCCCATCGCACCCCCCTCATATTTACTTATAAGTTGGCACAGTGGATAGGCCTTGAAAAACTGAACACAGATCAATCGAGAAAACAGGAAGAAGTTATGTGCAACCATGAAAAAAAAGGCAAAATATACAAACTGAGTAGTCCATGCGCAACATAGGCAACATTAAGGAACAGTGGGCTCAGAAGCGCCGTGGTCCTGTGGGTAGCGTGAGGAGCTGCGGAACGAGAGGTCATTGGGTCGAGTCTCCCCTCGCATGAGAATTTTACTTTCTTTATTTTCGCAAGGTTATGATCTGTCCGTTCGTTCATTGACGTCTCTGTTCACTGTAAGAAGTTTAGTGTATGTGTTTTGCGACAGCACCGCAAAACTGTGCGATTAGTAGACGAAAGGACGTGCCTCTCCAATGGCAACCGAAAACATTTGATCGCAAGGTCATAGGTCAACCGATTCCTCCAAAGGAAAACACGTCTGATATATTATATACGACACTGGTGACGGCATGTGCGTCACATGACAGGAATATGTTGTCGGCCCACCTAACTTGGCGAATGGGTAAAAAGATTCTTCTACCTTGCCCGATTTAGGTTTTCTTGTTTAGGTGTAGCGTCCCCATACTACGGCGCAGTTACTTCGCATCGGAGGGACGGATAATAATTGTCTGAAAATAAAAAATTAAAATTTTCACACGAGGAAAGACTCGAACCGAGGACCTCTCGTTCCGTAGCTGCTCACGCTAACCACGGGACCACCGCGCTCCAGAACTTACAGTTGCCTTAATGTTTTCTTGCACATGGACTACTCAGTTTCTATATTTTGCTTTTTTCTCATAGTTGCACATAACTTCTTCCTGTTTTCTCGATTGATCTGTGTTCAGTTTTTCAAGGCCTATCCACTGTACCAACTTATAACTAAATCTGAGGGGGGTGCGATGGGGAGGTTCCCTTGTTAGTACTAAAAATCACTTCCCTCAGTGAATGTCATATTCAATACATTCAATTTCAGGACTTTCCTCACACATCAATATCTCTTTAAAAAACCATCTTGTGTGTAAAAGTCAACAAAGATTAACGAAATCCGCACTTTTTGATTTTTTGTGGTGGTCATAACGTAACCTCTCCCCCTCCCCCATGGTACTCCACATTAAAGAAAGTGTATTGATACAGCTAATAGTGTGCTAAAAGACATTTTCAACGTAGTTCAAATGGCTCTAAGCACTATGGGATTTAACATCCGAGGTCATGACTCCCCTAGGCTTAGAACTACTTAAACCTAACTAACGTAAGGACATCCCACACATCCATGCCTGAGGCAGGATTCGAACTTGTGACCGTAGCAGCAGCGCGGTTCCGGAGTGAAGCGCCTAGAACCGCTCGGCCACAGTGGCCGGCGACATTTTCAGCTATCTACTTACACTTCATTATCTCTTCAGAAAATATGTTGGTTAATGTAAGTCAACAATAATTGTTTTAGAGTCCATGTTTATTGGACTTTTTTTCTTGTTTTGGTCCATTACTACCACCCCTCAAAATATGGAAAACAAAAAGCTTTCAGTTAGGGGCGCCATACATCCCGATGTATCGAGATCGTCACCATTATGGACCTTCTTGTCCCGACATCCTGACAAGACCTAATTTTGTCCCGATTTTGTAAAATACTTTTACAAGCTTGGCTCAAGTACTGAAGTAACGCCATCTGTCATAGAGCACGCAAAATGCTTTGGCGGCTGGACGCGCTGTCAGCTGGTGAAGCGTGGGGAGAGCGGCAGTGTTGTGGGGTCGCTCAGAGCGCTGTAGGGGAAATGCCAAGTGCTGCAGGGAAAGTACCGTTCTAAACTACACATTTTTGGTAAATATTAAACGGGGCCTCTTCACGCCCACACTTGCATGGTGACCGTGGTTAGTACTGAAAAATTAATTCCGCCGAAAATGCGGCGATTTATTTTCTTCTGGTTTGTTAACCACTCGTAACTTTCAGAGAAGAGTCATGAATGGGGAATTTTGAGTAAAACCTAGACATTTCTCTTGTTGATATGTTAAAATTTTCTGCTTTTGCCAAAACTCAGCAGAATTTACACACCCTCACCTCACTAACATGTTGGACAGACGAGGTTGCGAGAGACTTCTGAAATTGTGGTTTATTAAGTGAGGAATTGACGAAAAGTAAGATTACATTAACATCTTATGAAAAAGCACATACTTGGGTAAAAAAAAAGAATGACTTCACTTGTGTTGTTCCAAAACCCATAACATTTTTATTTCACCAGCTATCGACGACCCTTAAAAATTACATTCTTTTATCAGAAGAGTGTGTAGTTAGTGGAATAACACGGCAGATAATGAAGTTTTGCAAAATAACTGTATGGAAAAATACTCTCCTCCTTGTGTGCTATCATTTGCCAAAATCTCATTTCGATATCTCAAACCGTTTATGAAATGTGAGGAATTGTGTTGCTTTATCGCTGGCGCAGTGCGATCGCAAATGAGTGCGTTACATCAGATCAATTTTCTCAAGATTGATAGCAGATAGAGACCTCCAACCAAGTCTAAAGAAAAATTCAGTATGTTAGCTAAATTTCATATGCAGCAAAATCATACCGACTCCTATTTTTCATTGCAAACTTTTTCGAATTTCGCGCAGTGTCTTGCTTCCACGTAAATATCTCAATAACTATGATCATTAACGAAATGATGGACGCATCATAATGAATGTGACATCTAAAGCTACAAGTAAAGCAAAAAAGGTTTTTTTAACCAACAGGTTCTGTAAAATCGTTTGAGAAAGATTGCAGGGCGTGCACGTCGATTCCGACATCGCCGTCGAGCCGAAAGATGGAAAAAGCTTGTCGGCCTCCCCTTCTGAACAGACGAATGAACTCGCCCAACTCTTTGTACGAAAACTCGTCACTGTTCATCGACCACCGTATCCTGCGCGACTAATAGCGCTACATGTAAATGTAGTCTCGGTTGGTTCCATTTATATCAAAATGTTTATGTTGACAAGGTCGTCTCACAAATGGCGTTGCATGTTGCGTATACTGTATGTACCATGCAAGCACCTTCTATATTTAGCGCCATCATTCAAGAAAATACCAGACTTCTCCAGTAGTATGGGGCCGGAACTGCTTCCTAGCGACTCGCGAAAGAACCGGGCATTTCGAATTTGAATAGCGATCTGATAAACGATTCTTTCTCAACGTAATACGAACGCAAGTTAGTGATGTTTGAAGTTTTTACTGCGGGTATATGGCGTCAAATGCATAGTGACGTGTACGTCGATGTCGAAAGTGCTGTTGTCGACTGTCTATCGTCTAATAAGCTTATCTTATCATAGCTTACGAAAATACCTAAGGATGGAAAGAGAAATTGTCACTTGTCGGATGATTACACAAAAGACTGGTCTTTTGTCAAGAAAGTACGTACTGATCATCAAGCGTTGGATGAGATTTGTAGCAGTTTCATCTCAGTAACTCACAGAGGTAAGGCAGATGTGAGGCATCGCATTTCTACGAAGAATCTTACAAATAGATCTGCGGTAGCATCGACATTAAAGCCTATTTCTACATTCATGATTAAAGAAGATACCCAGGAAGAACTCATCGTTGCTGGTGCAGAACAAATAACAGCTCATAAAGTTGTCAAGCATCATCAATTCTTCAGCTCTCTTTACTGTATCGTAAAACTGAATGCCGCAATATATCCTCACTGCAAAGTCGCCGCAAAGCTGTCCACAACCAAGACCAGTGCTACAGCGATTGTTAAAAATATTCTGGCGCCACATTCCGTGTCCGAATGCGTAAAACAGCTGCGATTAGTTTCTTTATTGTGGGACCTGCAGCAAATGTAAAAAAAAACCTTTATAAATTGCATATTACGTCAATTATAAATAAATGCAAAACAAAAAGTTTCATTTTATGGCATGGGCACCGACGCATCGATCCAAAGGACTGAAAAGATGTTTCCTTTAACTGTTCAGTACTTTGCTGAAACTGGCGGAATCCAAGAGAAGCTGTTGAAGTCTGTTTTGCTGAATAACGAAACATTGGAGACAGCTGCAAAGTTTTGTCAAGAACTTTAAGACAACTGCAAGTTCAATTAGATAAATTAATCGTTTTTTTGTGCAGATAATAGCAATAGCAACTTCGGAGGACTTCATCGACGTAGCGAGCAGAATGTGTTTCACCAATTAAAGAAGAATTTGGAAAAAATCGTGAAGGAATTGAATGCCCTGCCCATATTCTCTACAATACTATAGTATTGAAATAATCCTCATGAAAATAATTAATTATTTACACGGTAAGGACAGAGAAGCTGAAAGAGTTCTGCTTATACATTGATGTCAATCATCAGACCATTTTATCTCACTCAAAAACAATATGGCTGTCGTTAATACTCGCAGTTGCGAGAATTCTTAAGCTTTGGATATCATTAAAACAAATTTTTGACACCGAAGACAGGCCACCTAAAATAATTTCAGACTTTTTCAGTAGTCCGATCAATGAAATTCACTTCACGTTTCTGCAGTCAAACTTAGCTCTGAATGAAAAAAATATATAAGAAGCGTGGAGAAGAATGAAGTCTCGATAATTGAAATAAGAATTATATCAAACGACACTCAAAGCTGTTTGGATGAAATGAAGACTGCCAATTTTATTGACATGCAAACCAAGATTAATTTGAACAAATTAAAGAATGAGAACCGTAACCAAGAAACTATTGATTTGATTTCGGAATTTGAGGAAGAGACAATGGCTTTCTATATCATAGCATTTGATAGAGAAATTGGCTATTTCTTTTAATAAATATCAAGTATTTGATTAGACGACGCTATGTGAAATCCCAGATTGGATGATTATTAACACTATTATTCATCTGACAAAAAATGGTGTGAAGATTTCAGGCGACAATTGATTTCAGGGATACATGTATCTGAAGAGCTTTTTAGAAATTAAGCGTGACTCGGAAGAATGGAAGTCTGAACACTCTGTGGAAGAAAGGTGTATTTGTACCGTACTGTATTGTACGGAACTGGGGACCTAGGAACGACGGAGAGGCTTCGCCCCCGCCGTAGCCCGCAGTGGTACACAACGCCACAATCGGCTACAGCAGTCCACTCACCCCACCGCCGCCCCACACCGAACCCAGGGTTATTGTGGAGTTCGGCCCCCAGTGGACCCCCCACCCCTCCCTCCCTCCGGGAACGTCTCGCACCAGACGAGTGTAACCCGTATGTTTGCGTGGTAGAGTAATTATTGTGTACGCGTACGTGGAGAAAGTGTTTAGGAACCAGCTCGCATTCGCCGAGGCAAATGGAAAACGGCCTTAAAAACCATCCACAGACTGGCCGGCACACCGGACCTCGACAATAATCTGCCGTGCGGATTCGTGCTGGGGACCAGCACGCCTTCCCGCCGGGAAAGCAGTGCGTTGGACGGCAAGGCTAACTGGGAGGGCTAAGGTATATTTGCTTTTCATAAGGAAACCGAAAATCCTGAACGTTTTCTATACCCGCACAAAACACCACTGTGGAAAGGGTATTTTTGCTCAAAGTGATTATATTAAACAAATTTTTTTCTTCGTTTCTATACCCCCATCTCAGAGTGTCCCGACAGGGTCCCAGCTTCATGGCAACCTTTGCTTTTAGTAGAAGAGATGTGTCTCCCAGTAACGAAGGTGAATAAGTGCTCATAGCTCTTAAGGTATGAATTTTAGAGCCCATTTTCACTACACGTTTTCCCCCACTTTGGCCCATACTACCACCAGTGAAAATTTGTCGGTGGAGTTCACCCAGTACACGCGAATAGTGCCAGTGAGTCCATGAAGTAATATAAAGTTTATCGCTGAAACCAACTATGCCTTTCAGTAAGCATAGCCAACATAGTCCAAACGCCACGATCTAGTGAATAGGGATGTAGAAATGGAAACAATTAATAATTGTTGCATAATGGGAAAAATTGATTGGAAAGAATACTTGAAAAAAATTGAAGGTAATTTATGAACCTGCGCACAATCTTGGGTGAACTTGAACTGATACCAATATCAACAGACCTTTAATATCATTACATTCAAGGTCAATAAACATAATTTGCATTACGCATTGCTGCTTCCAGTAGAGTGCGGTACCGAATCATCATCGCAACCATTGAAATTGTCGATCAGTCACACGAAGTACAATATTTTTATTATAATTAAACCAAGTTCAATAGGTGTCTATCAAGTCTGAGTCGTTATCTTCACATTAATTCCATTGTGTTTAGTCTTGATTGCACAGGTGATTCTAGAAGTCGGTCAAGGGGGGGAAGGCTAATGGCGGGAGAGTTGAGATCCCCCACCACAAATTGGTAAAATTTGATGTTACTTAACGTAATGTTTGGTAACTCTTTTGGGTTCAGGGCAAAAAAAATGTGTGATTATTGAAAGTGGTACTCGTACATTAATATACATCCAATGTATATTAATAAATAATAAGACGCCCATTTTAAGTTAAATGATATTTATTGCTTTAGATAGTAAGCCATTTGCCGCTCTTATTCTTTTGTTAAAATGTGTTTGAAATACATTGCAACCTATATTGCTACATACTTATTAAAAAAAAATGATTGAATCTGTTGAAGTAATATATTCGCTGATTCCTTAAGTCATTTTATCCAATGTAGTATGATACCCATTGGGGGGGGGGGCTATTGCCCTCATTGTCGTCCCCCCCCCCCTCTTGCCACCTCCCCTGCTTGATTGTGACAGTGTCGATGCAGGAGCGATCCACCAGATAACGAGTAAATTATTCTTGTCTGCACCGAACCTCTTGATGCAGAATCTCGGCGGCGATTAAAATGATGAACAGATAGGAGTTGATCTTATACCCTTGCGAATAAATATTCCTTTTCTAATAATAAACGGTTAAAATACACATTTTTAACAATGCTAGTACGACTGATCCAAGAATACGTCCGTACGGTACCACTTCCCGAAACAATAGGGCGAAGATATATGAATTAATAAACTGAAGAGCGTATTTCTTACTTTTGTTTCATACAGATATTTACTGATGAATCAAAACATTATCCTTGCCACAAAACAACTCGTAACTTTACCGTTGGTGGTGTCTACAACTCATGCAGTTTACATACAGCTTATATATAAGAAAAGAAAAGAACGAAAAAAGTAATATGATTCAGTACACTAGTCACGACGTAAATGAAGCTCGTATTTTCTATAATAATTCCAAAGTTTAATTATGACTCAAGGTAATAGTCACGTTGTGTTTTTACATAATTGTGTGATGTCTAAAAGTGGAGATGCGCTCTTCATTTTTAAATAGCGTTTCAGTTGAAACTGTGCTTCATCAATTCGACCCAGTCATTATCCTATCCAAAGCAGCTCATCAAATCAATTATAGTCATCACAGGAGGTGTAAGTCTAAGAGTACCTCCTAGTTCCTCCTGTAATTTTTCTATGTAGATTTAGCAAATTTTATAATTTCGGAAGTAGGGCCTACGTTTCACAAAAATAGGGAATTATTAAAAAATATTATTCAAAAGAACTATATTGATGACACAACAAATTAAATGTATCGTTGTAGCAAAGACGTTACAAATTGTGTAAACTTTCTGAAGAAACTAAAATTAAAACAAAATTCGCATCTTATTGTCTACAGCAACTTCTGGAGGCCTGCATTGTTTGTAGTGCGATGTATAATAAGTTATGTTAATTCCCCATAAACTAATAACAGCTATTGAGTAAATGAAAAGGGCTATAGTTTTACTTCAAATTTCCTTCATTCGTGTGAGGCAAACTAATTGATTATGTCGTTTAGGTCAATTTCAGCAGCTGTGGGTGTTCTGTTGACAGTATAGATAAAGTGACTGACTGCTTTCACATTAAATAGTTTTTCATCATCTGAAACTGTGCTTAAGTATTATCATTACTTGGATACGAGTTTTTAACAGTGGCGGCTTGTGTCGCTTGCACTCTAAGCGGGCCGTGGATGTACCGGTGCTATTTACCGGTATCTTAAGAGTTCATCCACCCCCTACTTCTATTATCGAGCCAGCCGGTGTGGTCGTGCGCGGTTCTAAGCGCTTCAGTTTGGAACCGCGTGACCGCTACGGTCGCAGGTTCGAATACTGCCTCGGGCATGGATGTGTGTGATGTGCTTAGGTTAGTTAGGTTTAAGTAGTTCTAAGTTCTAGGGGACCGATGACCTCAGAAGTTAAGTCCCATAGTGCTCAGAGCCATTTGAACCATTTGAACTATTATCGAGACATAATAGAAATAAAAACGTTATCTTTCACTTCCATCTTACAGATAGCGTCGCGTAGATGATTGTTAAGCCAGCGGCGTTTATTGTTGTTCTATTTTGTGGTGGCATCTGTGATGTGCTATTCGTTCACAACGTTCTAAATCACGGCAATTTGCTTGCGTAGACTTCGGCAGAAGTCGGTCAGCTTCGGCCCACTAATATTTTGGTGAGCTGCTACTGCCGACATAGCGATCTAACAATACATGGTTTGTGTGTGTGTGTGTGTGTGTGGCAGAGCAGCTACAAAATGATTGCCCTGCCGTGCCAACCGTTACGCGGTGTGTAGTACCCTGTACCAGCCGTACGTGACGAGAGCAGTTTGCTCATTTCCAGTCGACGAATGTATACAGACAGTACCGCGAACGAAGTGGATGCCCGTCGTCAAGAGAGATAAAGTTTCTCCGATGGCTGTGATTCTACGGTAAACATTCAGTCTGGAACCGCGCGACCGCTACGTCGCAGGTTCGAGTCCTGCCTCGGGCATGGATGTGTGTGATGTCCTTAGGTTAGTCAGGTTTAAGTAGTTCTACGTTCTAGAGGATGGATGACCTCAAATGTTAAGTCTCATAGTGCTCAGAGCCATTTCTACGGTAAACAGTTCCTTTCTGAAATTCTAAAATTTGTTTATCTCAGTAGGTAGACGAAAGTATGTGGTCGTGTACAAGTTTAAGCAGTGGGAACTCGGGGGGGGGGATATGTCTCTACATTTCATTGAAAGAACTGAAGTGGCAAATGCTTGAAGATAGACGCTTATTAATAAGTTTCAAGAACCAGCTATGTGATGGATCAAGGAATATACTACAACCCCCTATGCATCACTCAGTAGGGATAGAGATGACAAGATAGACAATTCCAGCTTATTTTTCTTAGTGAGGGATATGTTGTTCCCGACTTTGATTATTTGCATGTATAATGGCTCTATGTAACAGAATGAACAGACCAGTCCTAACCTATGGGCAGAAGAGAATACTTTAAAGGGGAAGAACTAGAGAATTATAAGTATCAGTGTTTGGAAACAAAGTTAATCAGAAGACTTTGGTCCATACTGCGATAATGAATCGGAAAGCTGGAATGCTTCTTTTTTTTCCATCAATACCTATTGAGTATTGTGTGTGTGTGTGTGTGTGTGTGTGTGTGTGTGTGTGTGTGTATGTATGTGTATGAGACTTTTATATAAAATTCAAGTCGGATATTTCTGTACTATCTGCCATGTTGCTGCTATTTGCTGTTAGTGTATTCTTGTTAGGAATCTGTAGTTTTTCAAGATGCCATTCAAGAACTGTATAGTCTAATTTGCAGATACAATATTTGCCCTCAGCAGCAGCTGGTAGTAGTGGTAGGCTACTTTGTCGGTAATGATTCTTACATTAGCTTATAAGTTGAATAGTAGTGTCCACCATTCTGTAATTATGTAAGTCTAGTGTGGGGTGAGAAGTAGGTGAAGTAGATTTTGGGAGCTATTTTCAAGGTAGCTAAATTTAATATGAGAAGTGTAGTAGTATTCTGGATGTATCCTGACCTTAGGATTTTGTTGTATCTGTCATTTACCATTTTATTTTGTTTTTATTTTATTTAGTTAAGTAGTATTTCTATACTTATTTATTTGAAAATTTTGATTTCATTTTCTTCATTATGCCACTAGACTGTACGTGGATTTTTATTCAGTTAAATGCTATTTTTAGCCACAGAAACTTCAAATTTTGCTATGTAGGACTAATGAACATTATGTAGTTAACATTTGAGATCTTTTTTCCACAGAACCTTACCAGAAAAAAAAGTTAATTTTAAATTGTGTTGAGAATTATTGTTTCCACTCGTACAGCGCTGAGTACTGCTATGTCAGAAAGGGAAATGAGTGAAGTAAAGTAGCTCCATTCACGATATTTACATGTTTATGAGGTTGCTACTTCTTAATGTTTCCAAATGTGTAAGAGAGGAATAATTATTTAGCTCTAGGTTCCATTGCCACTGGCTTATGGTAGACCTCACTTTTACCTCCTATAAAATGTTAGGTAGGGCTGTGCTGCCTGATTCTCGAACTTGTCTACTCATCTGTGAGACTTTATCTGGCTTATCTCTGCTATATTCCACATGCCACCATATAGTGCACTTTGTAAGGTACTTGTGGTGCTGTTATCTTTTCCCTCACCCGTTTCCCTCCAGTCCATGCCAAGAACAATTGCATCTGAGATTATCTACTGCTTGGACTTTCTTTTTACCCCATAGATGTGAAAGAAGGCACAACAGTTGAGAAAACGGTAATTAAAACATTGAGAATAATTCAGTGTGTAATGTAACACACCAGGAGCTAATGAAACATTTAGATATAGTGTTCCACCACATCCGAATTAGAACTCTTCATATCTGAAATAGGAAAACTCGTCCACTTGCCTAAAGTCAGTAACTTATCTCATAATGGCTTCATTTTGTCATATGAAGGAGCAAATGGTGTATATAAAAATGCAACCTCAAAAGTCACTGACAAATTAAAAAAATGTTTAGGACACTTGACTCATAAAAATGTACTGTTAATGACTGGTCTACATCAATATGACCTACCTCCTTGGTCATATGTAGCCAAAGAGATAAGTCCTGCAAGCATACTGCTCTCGAAAATATACACACAACACGAAAATGTAGAAGCTATTGATCTCAGTTGTAGAGGATGTAGATTCTGCACTACACATGGACTACACTTAAATGGGCTAGGTAAGCAGCTTGTGGTTGAAAAAATATGCAGATGTGTCATCAAGAATTCAGAGATAAGACATTCTTATGCACAAGTGGTCCACAGCTCATTGGAAGAAAAGATTCGGACTCCAACAACTCAGGAAAAGACTCCAGGCTCCTATACAGATGATTTTTTATGGACAAATCCTTAACAAGCTAGAAGCAGGTTAGTGATGTAATAAAAATGCCCTTGGAGAACTCTAATGTTAATGTAAAAATCAGTAGTGGTAATCAAAATAATTACAGCAACAAAATTCTTTCTGTCTGCCATCAAAATATTCAATCAATAACAAACAAAATTTTAGATGAGAGATTTTAATAAATACAGATTCCACTGTATCAGTGTTCTCTGCATTACACGGCAGTGGTGAAATATTGATCAAATTGTCTCTTTCCCTATACCATGGTATATACTAGCAAATTATTTCTCTAGAAACAGCTATAAAAATGGAATTACCATAATTTTCATCAAGCAAGGTGTAAAATAGAAATCCATTAATAAGTTTTGGCATCTCAGTGCGGAAAGGACTTTGACTTGCCACTTACTGAAGTCAGTGAACAAAATACAGTTGTAGCATGTATTTACCCTCCCCAAATGGAAATTTTTAGTCATTTCTAAATAAGCTTAAATATGTACTATATAGGCTCTATCTAGACAAAAAATCGATAGTGCTGCTTGGGGACTTCAACCATGATTTTCTTGGAACCAGCAAAAGAAAAGACACTTTCAACTTAAAACAGAACAACAATTTTCTCGGAACCATCAAAAGAAAAGAGATACTGCTCAACCTCAAAGACACCTTCAACTTAAAACAGACACAACAACCCCAACAAGAATTACAGCAACTACTGCCACTGGCCTGGATCAGATATTTGTGAATACACACTGTACTGCAAAATGTATCAGTACATGCCTTAGTGATCATGAAGCCCAAGTTGCCACCCTCCAAAGTTGCTTGCTGCCCACCCAGAACTACAAAAGAACTGTAACAGCAAGAAGTTTCAGTAAACATAATATAGAAACATTCAGTTCCCTATTATAAAGAGAAAGATGGAAGGAAGTTTTCCAAGTAGATAACATCTACGAGAAGTTAGAAAAATTCTCCAACATCTTCAGTGATTGGTTTGAAATTGCATTCCCTTCCAAAACACAAGTAATAAGAGGCAAGAGGTACAACTGTAAAAGCAAAGAATTGAATAACAACAGGTATCAAAACTCAAGTATGAGGAAAAGAGAATTACTCAGATACAGGAGAAACAATAACATACCCTCACTTCTGAACAGCTACTTTCAGAAATACCTTCACATCTACAAAAGATGATACACCAGGCAAAAAGAATGGCCAATGATAGGTTCATAACAGAGTCAGCAAATAAAAGCCAAGTGGTATGGAAAGTAATAAAGAAGAAAGCAAATAATGTGTCCCCTAAAATGGAAAATATCACTCTGAACCCATGAGAACAAGAGTGTAACTGATCCCCAACACATTGCAAATCTTTTCAGGTGTTACTATGCAGATATCACAAATAATTTTATAGTCAATAACAAAATGGATAGTAGAAAGAAACAGAAAAACAAAGTGCATTCAAGTTCCTCGTCAGTCTATATTTATGGAACAACTCCAGATGAAATCACCCATGTTGTATCAACTCTAAAGAAAATGTTATCAGGAATTTATGGTATTCCTGATTGCATCATAAAGCAATATATTACTAACATTGCAGTGCCTCTTGTAAGTATAATCAATTCATCTTTTCAGACAGGTACATTACCAGACTGCTTTCAAATTGCTAAAGTGGTCCGTATTCATAAGGAAGGAGACAAATCAAACACAGGAAAGCTATAGACCAAATGCTTTATTATCGGGCTTTAGTAAAATCATAGAAAAAATAATGTATAGTAGGCAACTGAAATTTTTAGAGAAAAAATTCTCACTGATACTCAGTGTGGATTTAGGAAAAATAAATGAATGACTAGTGCCATCTATGATTTCATACCCAATGTGCTGTAAACAAAGGACAAAAAACAAAGTTCCACTGGAACTTTTTCAGACTTAGATACAGCCTTTGACATATTGGAACACAACATACTGTTGGACAAGCTCCAGGTATATGGCTAAATGGTTCACATCATACTTGACAAACAGGAAACAGAAAATACAAATAAAACATTAACTAAAGGAAAATGCCAGGATATGTTTCTCAGATGCAGAAATTCTGAAAAAAAGGAGTCCCTCAGGGATCCATTCTTAGGCCAATCCTCTTTCTGCTCTACATAAAAGATTTTGGCCTAAACAATGATTCACAAACAAATACTTATTTGGCAGGTGAAACAAATATCCTTATTACAGGAAACACCCACAGTCAGCTAAAAGCAGCTTTAATTAAAACTACAGCACAGCTAAATAGATGGTTTGAAGGGAATAAACTACTAATAGACAAGAAAAAAACAATTTTCCTTAATTTATGTATAAAAGGTAATGCATGCAACATCATTATGACAATAAACTCCAACAAAACAATAATCCATCTTCTCTGTAAACAAAGTTTTTAGGCATATGGCTTCAAAATAACTTCAAATAGCATACACATGTAACAAAATAAAGGGAAGACGTTTACTCTCTGTTAAAGCAAGTTTTAGCACTCTCTGAGTTACCTACTTTGCTCAATTCCAAAGTATCCTGCTGTATGGAATTATATTCTGGGGTAACACGCCATCTAGTTCACTCATTTTCCTAACCCAAAAAAGAACTGTTAAGAGCAACCTGATTTTTGTAAACTCCTCTTTCAAATGTCGTCAGTCCTTCTACTTCTCTGTATGTACATACTAGAGATATATAAGTGTGTCAGAAAGAACTTAAAAGACATAAAGGAAAATTTTAAAGGAAAAACTTTATGTTCAGTCAGTAAGGGCATCAACCTACCACAATAAGCAGTGGTATACAAATTTACAATGGTCTCCCACATAAGTTAAAAATCATATCATCATACACACTCTCTTGTAAAACCTTAAGGACATTCATATTAGATCATTGCTTCTATTCAGTTGCAGAATTTTTAGAACATTTGCGAGACTTGAAAAAAGACAGTGCACCTACTGTAAGTAGTGCAAGCTCTTTTGTGGATGGAGCTAAAATTTATGTATCTAGTAAAATAATACTGAATTTTTACTGTGTTGTGTTGCTGTTTTGTTTTGTGTTTATTTGGTGTCCCACAGTCTGGAAAATTTTTTTGGATGAATAAATAAATAAATTACTGAGAGGGAGAGAGTGCATGTCTCAAGAAAAAGCAAACAATGTATAAATCATCAAAAATCAGATTTGTTACCCATGATAGTAGTGTAACTGAAGGCTTCAACATCTTCTATTTATTATATACATAGAGGATCTACCCTCATATTTGTTTTGTAAATAAAAACTGCCTTTTCGTCCTGCACTTTAATCTACCCTTAGTACCATCTTGTAGTCACAACATAATCTACAGTAGCAATAGAGTAGTAGTAGTTAGATGAACTACAGTTTTCAGGCAAATGTGTAGCAAATAAATAAAATTAAATCAAAAGTCTTTATACAGGGTGATTCAAAAAGAATACCACAACTTTAAAAATGTGTAATTAATGAAAGAAACCTAATATAACTTTCTGTTATACATCATTACAAAGAGTATTTAAAAAGGTTTTTTTTTCACTCAAAAACAAGTTCAGAGATGTTCAATATGGCCCCCTCCAGACACTCGAGCAATATCAACCCGATACTCCAACTCGTTACACACTCTCTGTAGCATATCAGGCGTAACAGTTTGGATAGCTGCTGTTATTTCTCGTTTCAAATCATCAATGGTGGCTGGGAGAGGTGGCCGAAACACCATATCCTTAACATACCCCCATAAGAAAAAATTGCAGGGGGTAAGATCAGGGCTTCTTGGAGGCCAGTGATGAAGTGCTCTGTCACGGGCTGCCTGGCGGCCGATCCATCGCCTCAGGTAGTTGACGTTCAGGTAGTTACAGACAGATAAGTGCCAATGTGGTGGCGCTCCATCCTGCTGAAATATGAATTGTTGTGCTTCTTGTTCTTGCGAGTCGATTTTCCTGGGCTGCGAACAAATGCTTGCTGGATGTGTGCTATATTTTCATCACTCGTTCTCGGCCGTCCAGAACTTTTCCCTTTGCACAAACACCCATTCTCTGTAAACTGTTTATACCAATGTTTAATACACCACCTATCAGGAGGTTTAACACCATACTTCGTTCGAAATGCACCCTGAACAACTGTCATCGATTCACTTCTGCCGTACTCAATAACACAAAAAGCTTTCTGTTGAGCGGTCGCCATCTTCGCATCAACTGACGCTGACGCCTAGTCAACAGCGCCTCAAGCGAACAAATGTACAACTAAATGAAACTTTATAGCTCCCTTAATTCGCCGACAGATAGTGCTTAGCTCTGCCTTTTGTCGTTGCAGAGTTTTAAATTCCTAAAGTTGTGGTATTCTTTTTGAATCACCCTGTATTTAATTTAAATGCTTCCAGTCAGTGATGGTCATTGAGTGTCATATTGATGAAAGACCTGTCCAGTATATGCACCAGACTCTTGTGCAGTTTCTCTGTTGCTTTAGTTGACAGATTTTATAGTGAAATTCTTGTGCTTCATGCCTATTTCGTTTTCTTTATTTCATGTCTGGTTATGCGCTTTTAGTATAAGAAAACTTCAGTGCTAGAAACTGTGTTTCAGTGCCAAAAAAAGGCTAACAGATGCACTGTGGGACATGGACCACAAGAATCAATTAAATTAAATGTTATGACAGTAGAGTTAAATTTATGATAGTATACTGGCTAGCTTGGGTTAAAGAAAAGCTTAAAAACTTTGTTCTTAATAAATTTGGTCTTAGAATGTTAATACACCAGTACAAACATAAGAAATAACCACATGTTTGCAATAGTATAGCAAAGGTTCACAGTAATTATAATTATCTTAGTCTTCTGTATTTTATCAAACTGTGTAATAGGGCTCATTTAATTACTTTGAAGAAGATTTGAAGTAAGCTATCAGAATAGGTGAGAAGTTGTAGAGTACAGGAGTCTGTAATAAATAATCAAAAGTTCCAATTTTGAACTATTAACAATTGCAATAACATACAGATTTCTTTTATGTTGATGCAAGTGCTGTATCATATCATATTGTATTTGTATATAAAGGAGAGGTGGTATCATTATGTAGCGTTGTATAAAACATTTTCAGAATTCTTGCTGCATCCGTTCACGGTAAATCTTTCATCACTTACCTCCATAGTCTTTGTCAAAAGCAACTGACTGTTATAACTGCTGCTTCAGTGGCCTTATATTGGCTATAAATGGCTTCTGATTGGTTGGTAATTACATAGTGTTGTCAACGCCTGCAGCGATGATGCCACCTCTCTTGTAGTAGCATAAACATTTTGACAAATATCTCTGTGCCTCCTCTGCATCGAGAGCTCTCTCCCATGCAACACTAAGATTATATTCACTGCCATTGTCGAAGTTCTTCTGACACATTCTTATTTCTATAGTATCTTTAATTACAGAATCCCAGTATGTAGGAGCCTAGGACAAAACTTTTGTTTCTTATTTCTCTACCTTGACAGTGAACTGAATGTGTGGATCCATTTTTAGATATTTTGGTGCAATGAAAGTCGGATGGTCATCTCAGCCAATCAGTGTACTGCAAGCCAATCCATACAGATTTATATCTTAGTGCGCAGAGTTCTCATCATCCAGCCCAGAAGAGGGCAGTATTAAATGCATCGGTACACAGAGCAGAAACTGGTTCTGACACGGACCACTTGGATTCCAAAATTAATCATCTGAAGTACAGTTCACTTGATACGACGTGAATGTTCTCCAGGAAAAGGAAATATGAAAATGTTAAACAGGCACATGATGAGAGACCGATTGCATTCCTTTCTTCCTTTGTGCTACATCCAGCAAAATAGGCAGAGTCTTGGAAAGATGATGTATAAAACCTATTTTTTAACCTAAGAAGATAAAGGAGATGCTATGCCCTGCTAAGGACAGCCTAGGCCTTAGGATCCCCGGGATTTATAACACTGATCAGTCCATCCACACAATTTCCAAACACTGTGCAAAGCATCAGCGGCGTATTAAAGATCCAGAACTTGAGAAATCTGTAGTTGCTGAAAACAGCCTCACAAACAAACACTGTGTGACATAATAAAAGTTTTGTCCAAGGCCCCTACATACTGGGATTCTGCAATTAAAGAGGCTGTAGAAATAAGTATGTGCAAGAAGAACTTCAACTGTGGCAACAGATGTCATCTTAATGATGCATGGAAGTGAGCCCCTAATGCAGAAAAGAGGCAGAGATATTCATCACAATGTTTATGCTACTACGAGAGTGGTGGTGCCACCAGTACAGACATTGACTCCTTCAGCAGCAGCATTACATAAGTACCGACCAATCAGAAGCCATCTGTGTGCTATATAAGGCCATCACAGTAGCAGTTATGAGATTTAGTTGCCCCTGGAGAAGACGATGGTGGTAAAAATTGCAAGCTCAGGAATTTACACTGAGTGGGCACAGTGAGAAGTCCAAAAATTTTAGCATTAGTTTCACGAGGAACTAGGGTATATGGGGTCTATTCAAAAAACTCCGGAACTTTATCACAAAATTTTTCTACTTTTACTTTTTGCACATAGTCTCCTTTGAAATACTCTCCTCTACAGTTGATACATGCTTCCAATTCCATTTCTGCTTCCAGAACCAGACTTGGTACAGCTCTTGCAGAATTGCATGAAGAGCTGTCTGCAAATTTTATTTTATCTCATCTGTCGTTGCAAATCTGCATCCTTTCAACAGGATTTTCAACTTTGGAAATAAAAAATAGTCTGCAAGGGCCGGGTCTGCAAAGTACAGAGAATGAGGCAGTACAGGGATTTCGTTTTTTGTGCAATAGTCATGCACTAACAGGGATGAATGTGTGGTTGTACTATCATGATGCCAGAGCCATCAATTGTCTCACCACATTTCAGTTTGTTTCGTACTCACATTTTCTATTAGCCATCGCAGTATGTCTTGACAGTACCATTGACTAACAGTTTGGCTCAGTGGCATGAATTCATGATGAACTAATCCTTCAGAATCAAAGAAAACTATCAGCATGGCTATGACATTTGACCTGACAAGCTTTTTTTGGTCTTGGAGAATGTTTCTCAACCCATTGTGAAGACTGAACCTTGCTCAACATAATAACTGTAGACCCACATCTCATCAGCAGTTATGATTCTCGTATGTAACATCTCATTCTCATTTGTGTGATCCAAAAGCTCTTTACAGATTGGAAGGCAAAGCTCTTTCTGGTTTTGACTCATGAGCTGTCAGATGAACTTGGTGGCAGCACGGTGCATTCCAAGATGCTTTCAGGATTTCATGACTTGATCCAACTGTCTTCCATCTGGCCATTTATAAACCATGTGAACTATTCATAACATTGAGTTCAGCTTGAGCACTCATCACAGTAGGCTTTATGCATCATTTGGTGTGTCACTGTAAAGATTTTCTTGAGCTTCACACAAAATTTAATGCAGACGCATTGCTCCTCTTAACTCTGCCATCTTGAAATTTTCAAACCTTGCAACACAATGTTCTACTCAATATAGCACTGAACAATCACTAACAGACATACAACAGTGAAACTTCTGGCAGTTATACATTTAACACAGGTGTGTGTAGGGATGACAACCACATTTTGCTCCAACACATCATTGTATAACACACATTGTATAATGTTCCTTTGCAAAGGAAAAGCTAGGAGAACTGCCCCAATTTAATCGTTGTACCACAGAAAAGATGAATGAAATAAATATTAGTGTCAGTGGTATTGAGAAATAGAATAAGTACTAGTGTCAGTGGTGTTGAGAAAAAGCTGAAATCATTACAACTGAACAAAGCTCCTGGCCCCAATGGAGTCCCTATCAGATTATATACTGAATTTGCAGCTGAGGTAGCTGCTTTACTCACTATAATCTATTGCAGATCCTTTGAACAAAAAACTGTGCCCAGTTCTTGGAAAAAGGCACAGGTCATACTCATCTACAAGAAGGTAGTTAAAGTGATCCACAAAAATACTGTCCAATATCCTTGACATCAGTTTGTTGTAGAATCTTAGAACATATACTGAGGTCAAAGATAATGAGGTATCTTGAACAGAGTAACCTTCTCTGTACCATCCAGCATGGTTTTTGAAAACATGGATCATATGAAACCCAACCCACACTTTTCTCACATGATGTACTGAAAGCTTTGGATCAAGGCAGTCAGGTAGGTGCAGTGTTTCTCGATTTCCAAAAAGCTTATTGACAAAAGTATGATCATACAGGGTATCAAGTGAAGTTTGTTACTGGATTGGGGACTTTTTAATAGGGAGGACACAGTATTTTATCTTGGATGGACAGTCATCATCAGATGAAGATGTAACTTCAGTTGTGCCCCAGGGAAGTGTGATGGCTTGCTTGCTGGTTCATGTTGTAGACAATATTAATAGTAATTCAGGCATTTTGCAGATGATGCAGTTATCTATAATGAAGTCGTGGCTGAGAGAAGCTACATAAATAATCAGTCAGATCTTGATAAGATTTCAAAGTGGTGCAGAGATTGTCAACTTGCTCTAAATGTTCAGAAATGTAAAATTGTGCACTTCACAATACGAAAAAACGTAGTATCCTATGACTATAATATCAGTGAGTTACTGCTGGAATCGGCCAACTCTTACAAATACCTGGTTGTAACACTTGGTAGGAATATGAAATAGAATTATCGCATAGGTTCAGTCAAGGGTAGAGCAGGTGGTAGCCTTAAGTTTATGGATAGACTACTGGGGAACTACAGTCAGCCTACAAAAGAGATTGGTTACAAATCACTCATGCCACCCATCCTAGAATATTGCTGAAGTGTGTGGGACCCGTACCAGATAGTACTTACAGGAGATATTGAACATATTCAGAGAAGGGCAGCACAAATGGTCACAGGTTTGTTTAATCCATGGGAGAGTGTAACAGACATACTGAAGGAACTGAAATGGTAGACTCTTGAAGACAGGCGTAAACTATTCTGAGGAAGTCTGTTAACAAAGTTTCAAGAACTGGCTTTAAAGATTGCTCTAGGGATGTACCACAACCCCTTATGTGTCACTCACATAGGGATTGCAAGGATATGTTTAGAAAAATTACTGCATGCACAGAGGCATTCAAACAATCATTCTTCCCCCCCATATGTGAATGGAATAGGGAAAACCCTGCTAACTGGTACAATGGGTCGTACCCTCTGCCACGTACCTCAAAATTGTGTGCAGAGTATAGATGTAGATATAGACTGGTGTGAAATTACGAATGTTCTGGAATTTTTTGAACAGACCTTGTATGTCATCAACATTCACAAGACATTTTGGGGAAAGGAGGGCCCCAAAGTGGCTACCATGAATGCTTGCACAACAGAGTACTGCTGTTCATGATCAGGATATGGGATGTGAAAACTGAAGCAATAGCACTGATATCATTTATCAGAAGGAACTACTAACATCAGTGCAGTGTCTTTTTTTCACTAATAGCTGTTTGAACTGTAATTATATTTACTTTGCACCTCTCTCATCAGTAAAAGAATGGCTTAGTGGAAATATTTTGCTCACAAGGATTGGATGAATATTACCTTAAACTGCCTGGTGAGGACTGTCAATCATTTGCACAAAATAGTTTCTTGCCACAAACATTCTAATGTTGACTACCTCATATGTACGAGGGTTGGAACTTTAATAGTAGTAACTATTTATTTGCAGCTCGTACAAAAGAGATCCCTGTTTCAAAGTTACTGTTACTGATTTTTTGGACTGGTGGGGCAGCTAAGTGTTATACTACCTACTGCACTCCCCTCACTTAAGTCCTCATAAGTTCAGCTCAATTTCTAAACTGAAGGAAACACTTCATGGCATTCGATTCAGAACTGTTACAAATTCAACGGGCAATAGACCGTGCCATTCAAACTGTCAACACAACTGGCACTGCTAAGAGTATCCTACAACTTCCACATCACTGGCAATGGGGTATACACAATGCTGTTGACTACTTTGAAGGTCAGGCAAACTCTGAAACACGTATCTATTTTGTACAAGCTGTAAATAAATAGTTGCCACTATTAAAGTTCCAACCCTCATATGTGAGGATGATACAACAAACCCTGCCATTTGTAAATACTCACCTGTATTATTAAACTGTCACTAAATGCTCTCTCCCCCCTATCCCTTCAACCCTGGCTCTCCCCACAGTTGTCACCCACCCCTCTCTCCCCTTCCTCTCTCTCCTTCCTCCCCCCTCTCTCTCTCTCCTTTCCCCCCTCTCTCACCTTTCTCCCTTTCTATATAACCCTTTTTCCACCTTCCATTCTCTTTCCCTCCCCACCTCTGTTCGTCATCTCTCTTCACCACAGCCACTCTCTCTTTCCCACTATCACTATCCTCGTCTCTTTCCCACCGTCACCAATCTCCCCTGCCTCAACTCCCTCTCCCTTGCCTCCGCCCTCTTTTCTCCATCTCTTTCACCCACCCTCTCGAAACACACATACACATGCCTGCAGACACACACACACACACACACACACACACACACACCACACACACAGTAACTAGACTGGACAGAGATTGTTACTGACACATGGCAACTGGGATAGATTGGCATGTCATGTAACTGGGATGTCAACAAACATACCAACTATTAGCTTCTCCATGTATCAAGTGTGCTGTTATCCTGCAGTTGTATACACTCCTGGAAATGGAAAAAAGAACACATTGACACCGGTGTGTCAGACCCACCATACTTGCTCCGGACACTGTGAGAGGGCTGTACAAGCAATGATCACACGCACGGCACAGCGGACACACCAGGAACCGCGGTGTTGGCCGTCGAATGGCGCTAGCTGCGCAGCATTTGTGCACCGCCGCCGTCAGTGTCAGCCAGTTTGCCGTGGCATACGGAGCTCCATCGCAGTCTTTAACACTGGTAGCATGCCGCGACAGCGTGGACGTGGACCGTATGTGCAGTTGACGGACTTTGAGCGAGGGCGTATAGTGGGCATGCGGGAGGCCGGGTGGACGTACCGCCGAATTGCTCAACACGTGGGGCGTGAGGTCTCCACAGTACATCGATGTTGTCGCCAGTGGTCGGCGGAAGGTGCACGTGCCCGTTGACCTGGGACCGGACCGCAGCGACGCACGGATGCACGCCAAGACCGTAGGAGCCTACGCAGTGCCGTAGGGGACCGCACCGCCACTTCCCAGCAAATTAGGGACACTGTTGCTCCTGGGGTATCGGCGAGGACCATTCGCAACCGTCTCCATGAAGCTGGGCTACGGTCCCGCACACCGTTAGGCCGTCTTCCGCTCATGCCCCAACATCGTGCAGCCCGCCTCCAGTGGTCTCGCGACAGGCGTGAATGGAGGGACGAATGGAGACGTGTCATCTTCAGCGATGAGAGTCGCTTCTGCTTTGGTGCCAATGATGGTCGTATGCGTGTTTGGTGCCGTGCAGGTGAGCGCCACAATCAGGACTGCATACGACCGAGGCACACAGGGCCAACACCCGGCATCATGGTGTGGGGAGCGATCTCCTACACTGGCCGTACACCACTGGTGATCGTCGAGGGGACACTGAATAGTGCACGGTACATCCAAACCGTCATCGAACCCATCGTTCTACCATTCCTAGACCGGCAAGGGAACTTGCTGTTCCAACAGGACAATGCACGTCCGCATGTATCCCGTGCCACCCAACGTGCTCTAGAAGGTGTAAGTCAACTACCCTGGCCAGCAAGATCTCCAGATCTGTCCCCCATTGAGCATGTTTGGGACTGGATGAAGCGCCGTCTCACGCGGTCTGCACGTCCAGCACGAACGCTGGTCCAACTGAGGCGCCAGGTGGAAATGGCATGGCAAGCCGTTCCACAGGACTACATCCAGCATCTCTACAATCGTCTCCATGGGAGAATAGCAGCCTGCATTGCTCCGAAAGGTGGATATACACTGTACTATTGCCGACATTGTGCATGCTCTGTTGCCTGTGTCTATGTGCCTGTGGTTCTGTCAGTGTGATCACGTGATGTATCTGTCCCCAGGAATGTGTCAATAAAGTTTCCCCTTCCTGGGACAATGAATTCACGGTGTTCTTATTTCAATTTCCAGGAGTGTATTAAGTTAATGGAAGGCAAACGGTGAGGAATTTTAAAACACTATAGATGGAACACACAGAATTAAAGAGAGAAAGCATGGGAAGGAAGACCACCTTCACAGTTCACCTCATATAAGATAGTCACAAAGTGTACAGTGTCAAAAAGAATCTCATAATTTTATACACCATGAAGCTATATTTTATAGACACATACACAGTCCAATCAGAAATATTGGGAACCAATATGTAATGTGCAAAAGACTACTGATTGTCACAAGATATGGACCCACCAATATAAGAGAAGGTGGTGAGTATTCTGTTGTGGAGAGAAGCAGTAACAGCAGAATGAGTCCATCAGAAGAGTGCAGTGACTTTGATTGTTGGCTAATCATTGGATATCACATGAGTAACAGATCCATTAGGGACAGTTCAACCCTTCTAAAGAAGTTCAGATTGAATGTTGATGTGATTGTGAAGTGGAAATTTGTAGGAACAACCACAGTAAGACCAGGCAGACCTCGTGTACTGACAGTGACCATTGGGCATTACAAAGAGTGGCTGTAAAAAATTGTATGAAATCAGTGGAAGAAATCACTCATGAGTACCATAGTGCTACCAGCAATCCATATACTGCAGTGACTGTGTGTAGTAAGTTAAAAATAATGGGCTAGAATGGTTGAGCAGCTCCTCAAAAGCCACACATTTCTGTAGCCAATGCTAAGTATCACTTGAGGTAGCCTAAAGAGTGACACCTATGGACAGTGGATGACTGGAAATTAGTGATTTGGAGTGATGAATTACATTATACTCTGTGGCAGCCCAATGAAAGGGTGTGGGTTTGCAAATGCCTAGAGAATGTTACAGGAATTATGTGTAGAACCAACAGTGAAATACAGAGGAGATGGTATTATGGTATTGGATTGTTTTTCGTGAGTAGGGCATAGTCCACTTATTGGACTTAATAAAATGCTACAATATTATGAAAAGGAAAGCTGCTACTCACCATATAGTGGAGAAGCTGAGCCGCAGATAGGCACAACAGAAAGACTGTCATAGTATAAGTTTTTGGCCAACAAGGCCTTTGTCGAAAATAGATGACACACACACTTACATAAACACACGCTAATGCAACTCATTCACACATGACTGCAATCTCTGTCAGCTGAAGTCATACTGCCAGTGTGGCATTGCAGCTTCAGCTGCCAGAGTCCGCAATCATGGATGTGTATGTGTGTGTGTGTGTGTGTGTGTGTGTGTGTGTGTGTGTGTGTGTGTGCCTGTTGTCTGTTTTTAACAAAGGCCTTGTTGGCCGAAAGCTTATGTTGTGACAGTCTTTTTGTTGTGCCTATCTGTGACTCAGCATCTCCACTATATGGTGATTAGCAACTTTTCTTTCATAATTTTGCTACATTTCATCCTGGATTTTCCATTGTTTAATAAAATGCTAAGTATGGAAGATACAAACATGTTTTACAGTGGTTTGTTCTGTACACAATAAAGGCCCAGTTCAGAGGTAATGATTGTCTGTATGGAGTGACAGTGTACTTGGTTGCGAGACAATGGTTTGTGAACAATAACATTCTTGAAATGGGCTGGCCTGTCTAGAGTCCTCACTTGAACCCAGTGGAACTCTTTTGGGATGAGTTAGAAAATTGACTTCACTCCAGACCCTAGCATCCCACATCACCACTTTCTCTTGTTTTGCCTCTTGAGGCATAATGGGCTGCCTTTCCTCCACAGATATTCAGGCAGCTCATTTAAAGTGTCTCCTGAGTTCAAGCCATCATAAATGTGAAAGTGGACTCGCCACATGTAAGTATCCATTAAGAAATGCCCAGATACTTTTGATTAGATAGTGCATGAAAAATATATGAATGAATAGAAGAACAAAACAAACTGTTCCAAAAATCTACATCCACAATCTGCAAACCACTGTGAGGTGCATGGCAGAGGGTACATCCCATTGTACCAGTTATCTGGGTTTCTTCCTGTTCCATTCACATACGGAGCACGGGAAGAATGATTGTTTGAATGCCTCTTTGCCTGCAATAATTATTCTAATCTTATCCTGACGATCCCTATGTGAGCGATACATAGAGGGTTGTAGTATATCTCAAGAGTACTCATTAAAAGTCGGTTCTTGAAACTTCATTAATAGACTTTCTCAGGATATTTCCAGAATAAGATTTTCACTCTGCAGCAGAGGCAAAGATCCAGAGTTTGAGTCTCAGTCTGGTATGTAGTTTTAATCTGCCAGGAAGTTTGTATCTCAAGATAGTCTACATCTGTCTTCAAGAGTGTGCCAGTTCAGATCCTTCAGTATCTCTGTGACACTCTCCCACAGATTAAACAAATCTGTGGCCATTCATGCTGCCATTCTCTGTATATGTTCAATATCCTCTGTAAGTCCTATGGGGCCCATACTCTTCAGCAATACTCTAGGATGGGTCACACAAATCTACCACCTGCTTTGCCCGGATGTCTGAACCTATATGATAATTCCATTTCATATTCCTGCAAAGTGTTACACCCTGGTATTTATATAAATTGGCCAATTACAACAGTGACTCATTGATATTTTGTCATAGGATACTACACTTTTTGGTGAAATGCACGATTTTACATTTCTGAACATTTAGAGCAAGTTGCCAATCTCTGAAATCTTATCAAGATCTGATTTATGCAGCTTGTCTCAGATAGTACTTAATTATAGATAACTGCACCATCTGCAAAAAGACAGATTTTAATATTAATTTTGTCTGCAAGGTCATTAATATACAACACATAATGGAGACTGAAGGACCTAGAGTAAAAAGCAAGTTCAGAGTGAAGGTCATGCAAGAGTTATTACCAGTGCCAGAAGTACGGAAGTGGTGAGATACAAATGTTGGTGCTATTGGGAAAGTAGTTGAAGAGATACTTGGAAAAACATTGGGTAAAGGAAGGAAGAAAGATGAAGGTTCAGTGGGCTCTCAGCATCAAGGTCATTAGAGACTGAGCATAAATTTGGACTGTTTCAAGGATGGGGAAGGAAATAGGCCATGCCCTTTCAAAGGAACAATCCCAATAGCAGCTAGTAGTGTACTACAGAAATCAATAAAAACCAAAATCTGGATGCCTGGCTGCAGATTTGAACTGTCAGCCTCCCAAATGGAAGTCCACTATGCTAATCACTGTGCCACCCTGCTCGGTTTGGTAAAAGAACCCCTGTATACAGAGAGACATGCTGGTGGAGCAATGAGGTACAATAGAGAAATAAGGCAGAAAGGTCTACATCTACATCCATACTCCACAAGCCACCTGACGGTGTGTGGCGGGTGGGTACCTTGAGTACCTCTATCTAGCTTCTATTCCAGTCTTGTATTGTTCGTGGAAAGAAGGATTGTTGGTATGCCTCTGTGTGGGCTCTAATCTCTCTGATTTTATCCTCATGGTCTCTTTGTGAGATATACATAGGAGGGAGCAATATACTGCTTAACTCCTCGGTGAAGGTATGTTCTCAAAACTTCAACAAAAGCCCGTACTGAGCTACTGAGCGTCTCTCCTGCAGAGTCTTCCACTGGAGTTTATCTATCATCTCCGTAACGCTTTCGCGATTACTAAATGATCCTGTAATGTAGCACGCTGCTCTCTGTTGGATCTTCTCTATCTCTTCTATCAATCCTATCTGGTACGGATCCCACACTGCTGAGCAGTATTCAAGCAGTGGGTGAACAAGCGTACTGTAACCTACTTCCTTTGTTTTTGGACTGCATTTCCTTAGGATTCTTCCAGTGAATCTGTCTGTCATCTGCTTTACCGACGATCAACTTTATATGATCATTCCATTTTAAATCACTCCTAATGCGTACTCCCAGATAACTTATGGATTTAACTGCTTCCAGTTGCTGACCTGCTATATTGTAGCCAAAAAGCTCAGAAAAGTTAGAGATAGTTACAGATAGGCAAATAAAACTGCTAAAAGGGGTGAGTCAAAAGCAAAGGTAACTCCATGGAATAGGTTTTCTGGGGTACTAGAGACAAAGAAAGTGGGTGCCTAGATTTTTAGGATAGACAGAGCACAAGACAAGACAATAGAAGATTTCACACATACCTGACAAACAAAGAATGAGGAGGCAATGATACTCCAAGAGAACAGCAGTAGTAAGAAAAGATGGGAGAAATTCTTTGAACATCTGCTCAATGAGGAAAATCCACGGTCAGTCTCTGATAATGGTGTTGCCTTCCAGAACATGATTGTAGGTATAACCAGAGAAGAACCTTAGCAGATTTTAAAAACATGTAAAGTGGAAAAGTCCCGGGTCCTGATGAAATCTCTGTTGTAGTTTGAGTGTCTAAGTGAAGAAGGGTTGGACATACTGTGGGATTTTAAGCAACAGATCTTTCAGGAAGAAAGAATTCCAGATAACTGGAGAGGCACCTGCATGTGTCAGATGCTATGGGCAGCAATTGATGACAGTGATCACCATTGACTGTTGTAAATTGTTATGTCAGGTACGTAGGACTCAGTGTTGCATACCTCTTGCCAATTAAATGCTAGATGACAACACCTGGAAGTAGCCATACCATCCAGGACCACCTTTTAACTTTGTTGTACAGAAGCCACTGTCACATGTGTATGCCTGGTCATCAGGTGATCCAGAGATAAGCACAGTATACAATATATGCCATTGTTTCTCATTAGCAAACTGTACAAGAACTTGTAGTCTTATCAAGTGCATCTTTCTGTTCATCTCATAATGTAAATGTGCAATTTTCTCCAACCAATTCTTTGAGGTACACTCCACAAACATGAGAGTGTTTGTGTGGCTCCTCCAGGCCACCTGACCTCCTTTTGTGGCACACATATTACACCAATGATTGAGGTATGTGCATGTAGGTCATAACTCCCATCAATCTCCCTGTCCTATGGATGAGGATATAGTGCCCATAGGTTAGGATGGCTCCCCAGTGTTTTTAAAGAGTAACAGTGGAAGGAGAAAATCATACATGATTACA
Organism: Schistocerca piceifrons; assembly: GCF_021461385.2. NCBI lineage: Eukaryota > Metazoa > Arthropoda > Insecta > Orthoptera > Acrididae > Schistocerca > Schistocerca piceifrons. The sequence continues at coordinate 359,635,326 of NC_060139.1, read as the reverse complement.
AGTCAAATACACTTCACACTCTGATTCATCATTTTATGTCTCACTTGTACATTCCACAATTTCCCATGAATATTTATAAAATAAGGGAAAGCCAACCACTCACCTATAGTGAAATGGTGCATGAGGCACAGAAACAAATAACAGAAAACAGCATCACAGTAGCTTTTGTGCTCTTGCTGCCTTTGTAGCAAAAGTACACATTCACACATCGAACCACAAGTACATCCAAATGCACACTCTTGTGACCTTGGCAAGACTTATGGGAGAGTGGTTACCTTTCCCTTATTTTAACTATTACTCCATTCAGGAATTGCCTCATGCATATTTCTTTGCTCCATGTTATGTATAACTTCCAGTATAGCAGTGTTATATCCACAAGACTTAATATTCGCTGCCATTGTCTGTATTGTGTACCTATTACTTTTATCCCTTCCATGGCTGTTATGATAACTGGTAAGTTGGGGTTGTTTGCATATGTGTATATTGTATGTAAGTTGCTCATATTTTGGAGGTCTTGAATTCAAATCACTATCCAGTCATTCTGATTTAAGTTTTCACAGTTTCCCTATATCACTTCAGGTAAATATCACGATTATTTCTTGATAGTAGCTGCACCCAGTTCCCTGCTCCAGCTGAGCAAAATTAAGCATATTCATCATGTCTAATGAATTTAGTGCTAATGGAACACACAATAATGACCTATTTTCTGTGTTTGTAGTGTAAACATGAAAATTGTTTCTGTTGCATTTTCAACATCTTGAACAAAAATAAGTCAAATTTAAAAGGTAAATAATTTTATAATGTCAGTACTGAAATAGTATCAATTTTGTTTCATGGTGTAATATGTGTTAGTGTAATTAAGGCTACTAATGTGTTTGTAAAAATAATTACTGTAATATACAGTTATATGTACAGTCCGAAATTACTAGCTCTTGAATACTATGAAAACTTATTGTTGCAGGCACTACAGATATGAACACAAGCTTGCATGCTTGCTGTGGAAGATAGACATGAAAGATGTCACTATAATACCCACGGAGTCTGCAGAATCATCAGGTGGAAACAGAAGTATGGTGTGTCATAATGTTATACATTCCCTGATCAGGTGTTCATTAAATTTAAACCAGTTACTAAATTACATAAACTAACCTATGGCTCCCTGCTTGAGAACACTGTCTCATGTTTAATATCTACTGTTTATCTCTATGAAAATACTAGATACACTATGTGATCAAAAGCATCCGGACACCTTGCTGAAAGTGACTTACAAGTTCACGGCATCCTCCATCAGTAATGCTGGAATTCAGTATGGTGTTGGCCCACCTTTAGCCTCGATGATGGCTTCCACTCTTGCAGGCATATGTTCAGTCAGGTGCTGGAAGGTTTCTTGGAGAATGGCAGCCCATTCTTCACGGAGTGCTGCACTGAGGAGAGGTATCGATGTCGGTCGGTAATGCCTGGCATGAAGTAGGCTTTCCAAAACACCCCAGAGGTGTTCTATAGGATTCAGGTCAGGATTCTGTGCAGGCCAGTCCAGTGTTATTATCGTGTAACCACTCTGCCACTGGCCTTGCATTATGAACAGGTGCTCAGTTGTGTTGAAAGATGCAGTCGCCATCCCCAAATTGCTCTTCAGTAGTGGGAAGCAAGAAGGTGCTTAAAACATCAATGTAGGCCTGTGCTGTGACAGTGCCATGCAAAACGACAATGGGTGCAAGCCCCCTCCTTGAAAAACATGACCACATCATAACACCACCGAATTCTATTGTTGGCACTACACATGCTGCCACACGATATTCACCGGGCATTCACCACACCAACACCCTGCCATTGGACTGCCTCATTGTGTACCATGATTCATCACTCCACACAATGTTTTTCCATTGTTCAATTGTCCAATGTTTACGCTCCTTACACCAAGCAAGGTGCTGTTTGGCATTTACCAGCATGATGTGTGACTTATGAGCAGCCATCAACCATGAAATCCAAATTTTCTCACCTCCTGCCTAGCTGTTGTAGTACTTGCAGTTGCAGATTGGGATTCCTGTGTGGTGGTCGGGATTAGATGTCTGCCTTTTACACATTATGACCCTCTTCAACTGTCGGCGGTCTGTCAGTCAACAGACGGGGTCAGCCAGTATGCTTTTGTTCTGTATGTGTCCCTTCATGTTTCCACTTCATTATCACATTGGAAACAGTGGACCTAGGGATGTTTAGGTGAGTGGAAATCTTGCATGCAGATGTATGACAAGTGACTTCCAATCACCTGACCACGTTCAAAGTCATTGAGTTCCATGGAGTGCCCCATTCTGCTTTCTCATGATATCTAATGACTGCTGAGGTTGTTGATATGGAGTACCTGGCAATAGGTGGCAGCACAATGCACCTAATTTGAAAAACGTACGTTTTTGGGGTGTCCATATACTTTTGATCACAAAGTGTATATCTAAATAAATAGCCTTACAAGATCCATTAAAAGTTCACTTCTACTTAAATGGTAAGAAAAGTGAGTCAATTTTTGTCTGACATACTTTTGAAGAAAACATAATCAACAGCTTTACCGATATACAGTTCCCTATACATGAAAGTGGAATATAAAATCAGTTACCAAGAGTATTTATCATATTAAATAGGAAAAATAGGCAGATACATCTACAGATTATCAAGATCCATAAAAGATTCTGAAACCTGCAAAAAACAAACTAGGCCCCTACAGCTGCCCACAGAACTGTTTGAGAGTCAATCATAAATATTTCATTAGTGTTAGAATACTTCACTCAGAACAAATAGGACAGTTACATTCAAGGGCCATCCACTCTGCAGTGCTACAGTATGCAACTCACACAAAAAAATTCTGTCCTTAAGTTCTGTAGAATTGCTGAAGAACACTTGACTCTGTGCTGTGTACTAAATAATACCCCATTTTCATAATGGCATATTTTCAAACATATGTTATATTTTTAATCTGTAATCTGATATAGATACTATGCTATCAAGTTTTACTTTCTTAGTTTTACACATTCAGGTCTTTGTGTACTCTGAACTACCAGTGTTGTGATTATTGATTCGTAGTTTTATAATAACCCACAAGGCAAAAATAACATCTTTGAAAGAATTACAGTAGAAAATAGGCTATGAACTGAAAAAAATTAAGTTATATTAAGAAAGTTGTGAAACACAGGAAAAAGTTCGTTTTTCTTTTTGGCTAAAGATAAAACGTGGTGTGGAAAACTTTCTAGCAGTAAGCACTTTGATATTCATGATAAAAATAGTAAATAAGTCAACTGAATATTAATATGGTAAGGAAAGTTCCAGTAAATGTTTAAGAATAAATGTCATTTGTACTGTGTATGAACAGCAAGACTTATTCCAAAACATTACTTTGGAAAACTGTAATATTTTGTGCTTTTGAGCATATTCTAATACATGTGACAACATTATTGTATTGTTCACTTTAAATTAGTGAGAGAATATCATAAGTTATCTATCATTGATGTTAAAGTAAAACAGAATCTAGAGGACAGCGTTGTGACCCCAAAGGTATCTGGAACAGAATAGAACAGACCTATTCAAGTAAGTATTAGTTAGAGAAGTCCGCCCCCGGTAGCTGAGTGGTCAGCGCGACAGACTGTCAATCCTAAGGACCCAGGTTCGATTCCCGGCTGGGTCGGAGATTTTCTCCACTCAGGGAGTGGGTGTTGTGTTGTCCTAATCATCATCATTTCATCTCCATCGACGCACAGGTCGCCGAAGTGGCGTCAAATCGAAAGACTTGCACCAGGTGGGCGGTCTGCCCGATGGGAGGCCCTCGTCACACGCAATGTACATAGTAAGAGAGGCTTTGTTTCCTAATTAGCAAAGATAATGAAATGGGAAATGAAATTTAAACTAAAAAATTGAAAAGAAAATAGCGATGGATAACCATTGAAAACTTGTAACAGTGCACTAAATAGCAGAGGGGTAGAGTAGCCAATAAGCACTTTAACAAGAATTGAAACTTTGCTAGCTTCCGGAGCAATCCATTTTTGAGCTACAGCATGCATCCCCCCCCCCCCCCCCCCCCCTCCTTACAAACACACACACACACACACACACACACACACACACACACACACACACACACACACACCTGTGCAGTTACATTGTGCTAACTAGGTTCACAATCTTGGGCCGGCCGGAGTGGTCGTGCGGTTCTAGGCGCTGCAGTCTGGAACCACGAGACCGCTACAATCGCAGGTTCGAATCCTGCCTCGGGCATGGATGTGTGTGATGTCCTTAGGTTAGTTAGGTTTAATTAGTTCTAAGTTCTAGGTGACTGATGACCTCAGAAGTTAAGTCGCATAGTGCTCAGAGCCATTTGAACCATTTTGAACCACAATCTTGGAACTGCATATTTACTGGGTGAGGGGTTGTGTCAGGTGGAGTGAAAAGAGAAGCAGGAGGAAGAGTTACAGAAGGGTGGCTGATGGCTTAGAGGAAGGCCTCACTTACACAATATACAAATGTAGGACGAAGAGGCAGCAGGTGCATGCAATAGGAATGCAGCTGACAATAATGAGTTCATGCAGTGCATGATGATAGTGAAAATGCCATACAGGAGTGAATTGGGTGATTATGACAGAACAGAAGAAGAGGAGACTATGGGAAGAAGAGTGTATGCACAGGATAAATGAAGTTAGGGTTTTGAGACAGGGTGGCGGTGGGTGTGAAAAATGAGGTCCAGAGGTTTATATGCGCAAAGGAAGTGTTTCGAGGACTACTTCCATCTATATAATTTAGAGAAGATTGAAATAGAGCATGTTGCAGCACTGTATACTGCCACCGGGTGTTCAACTCTGCTCTTGGCCACAGTTTGAAAGTGGCCATTCACTTGGCTGAGCAACCGGTTGACAGTCATATCCACATTCAATAAAGTGTACAAATTGCAACAAAGCTGGTAATTACATGACTTATTTTCACAGGAGGCCCTGACTGTGATGAGATAAGATAAAATTGTGAAGGGACCCGAGTAAGATGTACTGGGTGGCTGTATTGGACAAATCTTGCTTTGAGGTCTCCCACAAGGATATAACTTGTGTGAAAATGGGTGGGAGTGGGTGTGGCATAAGGATTGATCAAAATATTGGTTAGATTGGATGGACTGTGGAATGCCACATTAAGAGGGATGGGAAGGATACTGGGTACAGTATTCCTCATTCCAGGGTATGATGCTTAACTGTCAAAGGCCTTATAAATGATATGGTACATTTGTTCCCTTTGGGGATAGAATTGGGTGATGAGAGGAGTAGTCCTTTGTAGCTGGGTCATTCCATGCTAAGTGGTCCCACATGATCATCATGGATTTTGTTGAAATTTTGTATGTGCAGTCACACATGTTCCCAATGAACATCCTAAGTTTCATGATTATTAATTCAATATGCCAGAGATGCAGTAATTTGTTTCACCTCATAGTGCACCTATTAACGTGCACCCATGAGTTTTCAGTAACTTTGTAACATAATATCTCCAGTAATATTTTCTTGAAAGAAACAAAACTAGCCTAACTTGCACAACTTTTTGCATTCTCTTAATCAAAGTAATAATAAAAAAAAGTTTTCTTGAGTGATTTTCATATGGATAATTGGAAGTAATGTTGGCCGAAAGAATAGATGCTTAGAAAAAATGTGAAGTTAGCTTTTCATATTGGTGGAAGTAATTGTGGTATGTACCTGAAAATTTTGCATGTACTAACTTACCAGCACAAAGTCTCAGAATATAAAATTTCATCCTTTTAATGCTTTCCAGTAACTTAGTTTAAAAATTGAGGACTAAGTTGACGACATTTTTAGAAATGACAGAAATAGCTCTTTTTGGCCCACTCTTGCAAAAAAGAATCTTCTGCAAACTTTTTAAAACCATTTTCATTAGAAAGACCATGTTCTAAACCACATAAAAACTATATTTAATTTTGCACTGTGAGCATATAATGCACTAAAAAACAGTGATGGGGTGAAGCAAAGTCAGCCGAAAAAATAGACATTTGAAAAAATTTGCAGTTAAGCATTTTATGAAATTCACCATTTCATTTCTCTGGAAGTAATTATGAGATATACCTGGAACTTTGCACATGTAAACTTACCAACAGAAGGTCAGAATATAAAATTTCATTCTCCTGATGCTTTCCTATTGTTTACAAATCATCACACTTTTTAAAAAAAAAAAAAAAAAAAAAAAAAAAAAAAAAAAAAAAAAAAAAAGTGCTCACTGCAAACTCTTTAAAACCCATTTTCCATTGTGACCAAATAAGCCGTCCAAAACACAATGACAAGCTGGAGGTACATTGAAAATGAGCCCTGGTACTGATATTAAATCTGGCATCTTTCATTATGTTCTACAATTGATTAGTACACTTCGGGGAAGGCAGTATCAAAAGTCTTGATGACTGGTAAGTGAGATAAAGTTCAAATAACTTGAAAAACTTCAAAAAAGGGTGTATTTTGTCACAACTCGTTGTGTCTGTTTTGCTGCTATAACTACAGAATAAAACTGGTTACAACCTTTATTATTTAACTGTGCATTACAAAGGCAGCAGACATCATGGCAGTAAAGTAGTTGCATAACAACTGCAGCACTACTGTCACATTGTGTAAATTTTGAAGTTCACAGTTGTCTCCATGACATTTTTTGATATGGATTCATGTTTTAGAGCATTATTAGTATGTATTTTTATTCTGTAATGCTATTGATGTGCTACTTTAATTCTGGTTAAAGTTATAGCATAGTTTGTTGTTAATGTGGAATATTGGCGTACACATGAAAAATTGTGTAAATGTATTGGTATGGTCCATGGTGGCTTAACCACTGCTGGTTCCTTTTGAAATTAGAAGACCAACATCCCCATAACCATAGGGGCCATGCTCAGTGGCTGTACAACAGGAGCCACAGGTGAGTTTCTGTACCACAGATTCCTAAGTCTCATATGTTCGTTTTTTTTTTTTTTTTTTTTTTTTTTTTTACACAGAATCCCAAGCCAATACATTTCTATAAGTGTCAGAGGCCATAGCTAGAGGAGGTCTCTTTTAGGATTCTTAAATTGTGTTTACTTCAAGCTACTTGAATTTTAAAAACAGTGCTCATTAGTTTGCTGTAGAAAACAGCGAGCAAAACTATACTCCTGGTCACGACAGTCACTGATGGGATTGTTTGAAAAGAAATTTTAATAACACAGAACCCAAAAAATTACTTTTTTAAACTGTGTTTACCTCAGATTATTATAGCCACAAAAGAGAAAACTATTCAGTATTTCATTTCATTTTTTACAAAAAGAATGTTGTGCTGATTCTGTAGAGATGTCCAAAAAAACAAAAAAGCTTACTTACTTGCAGTTTTTCTGACTTACGCTCATTTCATAGGCATCAGGACTTTTGATATTATCTTCCACAGAAAGTACGAAATAGTTGTAGGACATAATAAAAAATGGCAGATTTAACTTGAGTACCAGTGGAATATGGGCCCATTTTCAATGGACCTCCACCGTATCATTAGTTTTTAGGGCTTTATAGGCTTGCATTGCAAAACCATATACAGGGTGTTACAAAAAGGTACGGCCAAACTTTCAGGAAACATTCCTCACACACAAAGAAAGAAAATACGTTATGTGGACATGTGTCCGGAAATGCTTACTTTCCATGTTAGAGCTCATTTTATTATTTCTCTTCATATCACACTAATCATGGAACGGAAACACTCAGCAACAGAACGTACCAGCGTGACTTCGAACACTTTGTTACAGGAAATGTTCAAAATGTCCTCCATCAAATAACCCCATAAATGAAAGTCAAGAGGGTTGAGGTCAGGAGAGCATGGAGGCCATGGAATTGGTCTGCCTCTACCAATCCATCGGTCACCGAATCTGTTGTGGAGAAGTGTACAAACACTTCAACTGAAATGTGCAGGAGCTCCATCGTGCATGAACCACATGTTGTGTCATACTTGTAAAGGCACATGTTCTAGCAACACAGGTAGAGTATTCCGAATGAAATAGTGATAACGTGCTCCATAGAGCGTAGGTGGACTGCTCCATAGAGCGTAGGTGGACAAAACTAAAATGAGCTCTAATATGGAAATTAAGCGTTTCCGGACACATGTCCACATAACATCTTTCCTTTATTTGTGTGTGAGGAATGTTTCCTGAAAGTTTGGCCGTACCTTTTTGTAACACCCTGTGTATTTTTGAGCAGTTTAGAACATGGTCTTTATAATGAAAACAGTTTAAAAGAGTTGGCAGAAGTGGACCAAATAATAGCCTTTTTTGGTGTTTTTAGAAAAATTGTCACTTTTCCCTTCAGTTTGTAAACTATTGGAAAGCAATACGAGAATAAAATTTTATATTCTAAGATTTTTTATTGGTAAGTTAGCACATGGGAAGTTTTAGGTACATCCCACAATTACTTCTGGATATATAAAAAGCTGACATCTGTTTTTTGGCCAGCTTTGCTTCAAATTATCCAAATCCAAAAACATCAGAAATTTTTTGTTATTATTTTGATTGAGAGGGCACAAAATGTTGTACAAAGTGACCTAGTTTTGTTTCTTTCAAAAAAATATTGCCAGAGATATTATGTCCAAGTTGCTGAAACCTCACAGGTGCACTGTTGATAGCTGCACTGTGGGGTAAAACAAATGACTATACCTATGGAAGAATCAAACTATGGAAAATCCAGGATGGAATGTAACAATATTAAAAAATGGTTCAAATGACTCTGAGCACTATGGACCTTAACATCTGAGCTCATCAGTCCTCTAGAACTTAGAACTACTTAAACCTAACTAACCTAAGGACATCACACACATCCATACCCAAGGCAGGATTCGAACCTGCGACCGTAGCGGTCGCGCGGTTCCAGACTGAAGCACCTAGAACCACTCAGCCACTCTGGCCGGCTAACAATATTAGAGAAGGTAAGCTGGCACTCACCATATAGTGGAGATGCTGAGTCTCAATAGGCACAACAAAAAGATTCACACAATTATAGCTTTTGGCCATTAAGGAGTTTGTCAGCAACAGGCACACATACACACATGCGCGCACACACACACTCATGCAGACACAACTTGCACTTGTACCTGCAGTCTCAGAATTTTTAAAAAATATTATTTTGATTAAGAGGGCACAAAATGTTGTACAAGGTGGCCATTAAGGCTCTTGTCAGCAATAGACACACACGCACACAGACACCCATACAAATGCAACTTTCACACACGTCTGCAGTCTGCGACAACTTGTCGGAGACTGCAGACATGTTTGCAAGATGCATTTGCCTGAGTGTGTGTGTGCATGTCTGTATGTGTGTCTATTGCTGACAAAGGCCTTAATGGCCGAAAGCTATAATTGTGTGAATCTTTTTGTTGTGCCTATCGCGACTCAGCGTCTCCGCTATATGGTGAGTGGCAACTTTCCATCTCTAATATTGTTATATGCCTATGGAAGTATTGAATTAATCAGCATCCAACTTTTCCAATGTTCATTGGGAACAAGTGCAAATGTTCACACAATATTTCATCAAAATCCATGATGGTCTTGCGGGAACTATTTAGACCACTTAGCATGGAATGGCCCAGCTGGTTCTTGGAGGTGGTGGGAGGATTAGAGGCAGGTGAGGGAATGGCACAACAAATATGTCTGCATTTTAGTGATGGGGGATAGTGTCAGTCTATGATCTTTAGTGTTAGTGAGATCCTCAGCATATGGGAGTTCTCATCACCGCAAATTCACCCTCCATGGTGGCCAGATTATATGGGAGTGTGGAAGGAATGATAGCTGTCAAACTGCAGGTATTGTTGATGGTTACTGGACTTGATATGGACAGATATGTAAATGGACCATCACAGTGGTGGAGGTCAATGTCCAGGAAGATGGCATGTTGTGCCAATGAGAAGGTGTTGAAGTTGTGGAGGGCTGAGGGTAAGCTGTCTCGATCTTGGGTCAATATTTTGAAGAGATGGTCCGTAAATAGGTTGGCTTGGGAGGGTACCATTGGGTGCCCATGACTGTATGCTGGTTGTTTCAATGTTTTCTCCTCAGAGGAGAAACAGTTAGGTATGTTTGAGAATATAATTAGCCATGAAATGGTGGGTTTGGAATTGGAAGAAGATTGTGAAAAAGGATGTTCAATAGCTACATGGGCATGGGAAGTATTAGTTGACAGGCCAGTGGCATCAACAGCATTGAATAGGGATCAAGGCGGTAATGGGATGGAGATTTGTGAGAGTCAGTGAAGAAAGTGGTTTGCATCTTTAGTATGGAAAATTAGGCTACAGACAGTTGTTTGGAGGTGCTGCTCAACGAGAGTGGAGATTCTTTCAACAGGTACACAGCAACCAACTAGTACAGGGTATCCAGGATTGTTGGGTTTATGGGTTTTGAAAAGCCACGTACAAGGTTCAGCTCATTGTGAAAGAAGGCTAACCCTAGAATCCCCACCCCCCACCCCCACCCCCCAAAAAAAGTCTAACTGTAAAATGTCCCTCTCTTTCGACAATGATCTCCAAATGTTCAGATTCTGCCAATCCCTGTCTCTTGCTAAGTTCATACATAGAAACAAGTCTCCATGATACAGGTGTTACTGAATCACCTCCACTCAGTGCAGTTTTACAATACAAACTACAAACATCATTCAATAATTTTTTTCTGGGTTTGTGACCACATTGTCAATCTGTATAGAACTACCAACGTTTTGGTCCCTGTTGCAAGCAAGCTTCTTCAGGGCGTTTTTGTTTACTGCTGAACTTTGTTTTTTGTATACCTGTAGACATGGCTGTTGTCTAATTCTGATAGGCTGTTTAGGATGAAGGGGAGGTATGTTAGAAGTCTTTATTGGTGTTTTTATTATTTCTTTTCATTGATGGAAACCTGACATTTTGATTGGTGTTTGAAACCTGACATTTTGATTGGTGTTTGCATTACTGCTTGTCATTGGAGGAAATCAGCAAATGGAAAACCAGGCAGCAGCTGTGACATGGCATTGTTCTCCTGCTTTCTAGCCCTGGCTGAGGTGCGCCAATACTCTATGGATCTGTGGCTGCTGCGGTCTCCTATGCACCTGTATTTATTGCTTCACGTGAGCTATTGTCCTGTAGCACTGTTATTGCTGGCAGCCAAGATGTTGGAAGTCAGTACCTGTCTTCTCTGTTCATGTTGCCCAGTTGCTTGGCTATTTCTATTGCCTCTCTAATCTTCCTCCTGAAAGTAAGAGGCTGTTTTGCCAGTACGCGTGCTTGACCAAAATCAATATGTTTACCGCACTCATCCTGGAGTTCTGCCACCACTGACTTGGTGTCCTGTCTTAATCGGATATATTTTTCGTGTTCAGATATCTGTGTGCTAATTGGTTGCCCCATCTCGCCTACATACACTAATCCACATTTGCACTTGATTTCTAAAACTCCAACAACATGTAGTTTGTGAACTGTATCTTTATTATGCAAAGAATATCTTTTATTCTGTTGCTGCTTCAGAAAATCGGCTTGATGCCTGCTTGGTGGAGAATTTTGCCTGTCTGTTCAGTGACACCTTGAACATATGGTAAGAGTGATGTTTTGTGCTTCCTTTTGCTCTCCTCTGATGCCTTCATTCTTTGTCACCATAGTTTTGTCTATTTCTTTCATTCCATAAACATTGTCTCAAAAATGGATTTAAGGTTTTGTAGTTCACCCTTTAGATGTTCCTTATCGCTGATCCTGTGAGCCCTCTTGGTTAAAGTGTGCAGGGCGGATTTCTTCTGCGTAGGGTTATGATGGGAGGAGGCAGGCAGGTACCTGTCAGTACTGGTTGGCTTCTTATATACTCTATGGCCTTGTTTACCATCAGGCTTTCTGTAAACTTCCTCATCGAGGAAGGGCAGCACCCCATTCTTTTCTATCTCCATATTGAATTGGATTCTGCTGTGCTGCTGGTTGATGTGTTGGTGGAAATTTCGTAGACCTTCCCTCCATGTGGTCTGATAACAAAAGTATCATCAACATATCAGAGCCAACATTCTGAGCATAATGGTGAGGACTGGAGTGCTGTTTCTTCAAATGCTTCCATAAAGATGTCTCCTGCATAGGTGAGAGAGGAAAGCCCATAGCTATGCCATCTGTCTGTTCATAAAATTCCCCTTTCCACCTGAAATAGGTGGTTGTTAAACAGTGGCGCATGAGATCACAGATATCGAGTGCCATGCGTTCCTCTAAGATGTTCGTGTGTCTTGTACTGGTATATACAGTATATATATTGAAAATGCGGTCACAAGCATAGAAAAATTTTATTGAATGTGTCAGTGGTTGTGGAAGCCTGCGTTTATATGCATACATCATATCCCCCAAATTGAAATCCTTCCCCTCAAACACCTGGTGTGGCAATTATGACAGGAAAATGGCTGATGAAAAATGTCTTGGAAATGGACTGGTGACAAAGAGATTAAGGGGTGACAAGAAGGATGCCATTTTAATAGAAATATGTGTGCCAACAAGTCAACAGATTGATGAGGAAGTAGAGGAATATTATGAAAAGACTGAAGAAATTATAGATAAAGAAAAATATCGTTATTGAGAGAAGGTACAAAAGCTGCCTGAGGAATGCCAGTCATATCCTGAAGTAGACATAGATTTTGACCACAACTTGGTGGCAGTGGACTTGCAAATAACATTGAAGAGAGTGAGAAGAGGAAAACCAAGAGACATAGAAACACTAAAGGACAAAGGTACGGATGCTGAGTTGAAACACACATTTATGTCAAAATAGGATAGAGTTTCCAGTGAGTAGAGTGGAAATGAGAAATGGAAGGGGATCAGACAAAACCTTAAGGAATCTGCAGAAGAAGTTATAGAGGTGAGGAAGTTTGAAAGAATAAGGAAAGAGTGGGTAACAAAGACAATGTTATGTAAGATGGAAGGAAGAAGGAAATGGAAGACAATAGGAACTGAGGAAGGGGAAAGAATTTTAAGAAAGCTGAGTAATGAATTAAGGAGAGAAAGAGGAGAGGCAAGAAAGATGTCGATGAAGAAGAGATGTAAGGAAATATAGAAACTAGAAAATAAAGGAAAGTATGAAATGATGTATAGACTACCTGTTGACCAAGACTTTGAAGCAAACAAAAGCAGGACAAGTATGGTACTGTAATAGAAAGAAGTGATGGTACTATAGTTCATAAACTGGAGAAGGTGTTGGAATGGAAAGACTGTAGAATTCCTGTATGAGTCTGATCAAAAACTAAACAATATTGAATTAGAAGAGATGAGAGTTATAGAAGAGGACAAAGGATGCTGCATCTTGGAAGGAGAAGTAAAAAAGGCTTTAAGAGAGACAAAGAATCATGAAGCAAGTGAAGGATTATCAGCAGATTTGTTTAAGACCCTTGGAGTAGTGGTGTGAGAGAGTTAACTTATCTACATAATAGGACGTATGAAAGAGGTGAACAGTCAGATGACTTCTTGCTGCAGTAATGATACTGATTGAGAAGAAAAACAGTGCCAATAAAAGTGAGGCTTTTAGTACCAAAAGTTTGTTTTCTCATGCAGCGAAAGTTCTGCTAGGAGTGATAAATAGAAGTCTTCATGGAAAAATGGGAAAGACCGTTGCAGAGGAACATTATGAATTTAGAAGAGGGTAAAAGTACAAGAGCTGCAACTGGACTGCTGAGAATTAGACATAAAAGATACACTGCAAGAGCAAGAGAAGTTTATGCTGTTGTCATTGATTTGGAGAAATCCCTTGAGAGGATACAGTGGAATAAATTACTGGACATTCTAAAAAATAATGGTGTTGACTAGAGATATAAAAGGCTGATTAAGAACCTACACCTACAACAGAAAACATGAGTACAGATTGGGAATGATATGACAGAGGAAAGCACATTTGGAAGGGGAGTGAGACAAGGCTGCTGTCTCTCACCAGTACTGCTTAACATATATTTGGAGAATATTATTAAAAAAATGTTTGAAACGAAAAAGAGGAGTGCCCATTGGTGGTAGCAGGATACAGGGTATTTGATTTGTAGGTGATCCAGTGTTACTGCAGAGAAGAAAATAGCTACTATTAGAATGTTTAATTAAATAAGACCTGTGAGGAATAGTGCAAGAAATGTAAGACCAACAATAAAGTTAGGACAGGAAGTTGTAGAACAAATTAGTGCTTTCAGATATATGGGAAGCATAATTATGGATGGCATGAGCTTTAATAAGGATGTGAAAACACCTATAGCAATTTACAAGGAGGCATTTTGTTGGAGGTGGCTTCTACACTATTGATGCTGATACATGGACTCTGAGGAAAGAGGAAGAAATAAGAACAGAAGCATTTGAGATGATTTGGAGGAGGATGAAAGGTCTAAAATAGGTAGACAAAGTGCGAAATGAGAAAGTTTTGAAAAGAGTGGGGGAAGAGAGAGAAATTTTAAAGGTAATGAAGAAATACAATTGGTGTGGGCAGTGGGTGAGAAGAGATAGTTTACTGATGGATGCTAAGGAAGGAATGGTGAATGGAAGAAGAATAATAAGAAGAGGAAGATGCAGAAGATATCAGATGGTGGATAGTATGAGGATAGAAAACAATTATGAGAAAATGAAGAGGATAGTATATGACAGGATTGCATAGAGAGCTGCTCTAGTGCAGAATACTGATGATGATGATGAAACACATGGAAGAGAACTATGGGCATGACCCCGAACTTTTATCAAATTTACTGACATCCTATTCCTGCCTTGGAGCACTACTACCCATCAATACCTGTACTACCACCAGTGACCCTCCTTCTCAACCTCTCATAGCACCTGGACCCTATCATACTGACCTTTACCATCTGTCATACCCCACAAAACTCCCTCTCATCATCCCAGAAGCCTAGAACTTAAATCCAAAATGCTGTTGTCAACCTGTCCACCTAAAATCTCAGTTTTATAGAAGTTTCAGTCCTATCCAAAGGCCTCATTTTCAGCCACATACACAGTTTCAATCGAGCTGAACTTTCCAAAGACTTACTATCTTCTCAATCCCCACAAAGGAAACACTTTTTTGCTACCCTCCAATCAAAGCCAACCAATCCCAACACTGAAGCTTGCCTCTCCAAGTTTATACTGCCATCCAACTATGAACTTCCCCTGCCTTGACCTAACCACTCCCTTGTTACCTTCCAGGAATTCTGTACCTGCTACTTGTCCCATGTCTCTTTGCCAGAACAGAAACCTCTCAGTCCACAACCCTAAGACATATATTTAATCATCCTCCTTGCATACAAAGGTTCTCCTGCTGTCATGATGAACTGCAATGTTACCTGGAAGATGGCCTCTGCCAGCTATCTGACTCTTCCAGTTTCAAGCCCTGCAGTAGTGACCCCATCCTAGAAGTCCAATGTAATCTCCAGTCCCTAGTCAAATCCTTAAGCCCATCCTAGAATCTCTCCCTCACCTCCTCCTTGAATCCATTTTCCTCCTCATCCCAATGACCCAACACAGCTCAAATACCCATTAGTGGGCAGTAGGGACCATCTTGACTACCAGTATTCTACGGGATGCCCAGCGGTCCATAAACCCAACAATACTGGATGTTCTATATGATGCCCAACAAACTGTAAACCCAATAATAGTGGATGCTCCATTGTAGCTTGTTATTGTCTCCCATTGAAAGAATCTCTGCTCTTGTCAAAGAACACCTCCTATCCATTCCCTGTAGCATATCCATCCATACTAAAGATATGAATCATTTTCTTCATTTACTCGCAATCATCTCCATCCCCATTACGTATTGGATCCCTGTTTGTCACTGTTGATGCCACCACCCTATACTTCAACATCCCCCATGTCCATGGCCTTGTTACTATCAAACACTATCTCTTCCAAATCCAGTCCCACACCTCATTCCTTATTCATCTAACTAATTACATTCTCACAGATAACTGTTTCTCCTTTTAGGAGAAGATACAAAAACAAAGCGATGATAAGGCCATGGTCATCCACATAGCACCCTCATGTGCCAACCCCTTGTCTGGTTCACATTAATTGATGGTACCTTCATGATCTGGACTCAGGGGCAAGACAGCTTATCCTCTTCCACCACAGCCTCAATGCCTTCTCTCCCATTCACTTCAACAGGACCTCTTCAGCCCAAATGCCAACTTCCTGGATGTGACCTTCTCCACTGTGAAGGTTCTATCCATACTTCTGTCCATATCAAGTTCTCTTACCATCAACAATACCTGCAGTCTTACAGCTCTCATTCCTTCAGGCACTGTCCCCCATACGTACCGAAACCTAGACATGTATTCTGAGCCATATCATCACACGCTCTTAATCCTCTCATCACCCCAAGAACTAGCTGCAAAGGCACACTTCCCCTCATTAGTACACTCTCAGAATGGAACAACTGAACCATGTCCTTTGCCATGGCTTCATGCCTGGAAATGAGGAATGTGCTACCCATAATCTTTCCCACCATTCTGAAAGTGGTATTCGACAACCCATTCAATCTAAGCAATATTCTTGTCCATTCGTATGCCACACCCATCTCATCCCTTGTCACATGGGTCTTGTTCCTGAGAGAGAATGTTCTGGAGCAAGACCTGCCCAATATAGTCATCTAGCACATCCTACTACAGTCCCATCACAGATTTATTCTGTGCCATCAGAGTCAGGATCATCTGTGAAAGCAACCATGTTGCAAACATGCTACGCTGGAATTTCTTCACAGCATTTTATGTGGGCATGACTCCAAGCAGTAGTCCACCTTACTGAATGGCTGCAACAAAACTGTAGTCAAGAGTGGAGTTGACACTCCCCCCTCCCAAATCCATCCCCTCAATTGCACCCACGCAGAGGTAGAGCATACTGCTGAACAAAACGTACTTAATTTCAGTGTCTCCTTCACAAACCACCCCATCTGGATCCTTCCCCCCAACACCAGCTTTTCTGAAATGTGTACATGAAAGTTGCCCTTTGCTTCCATAATCCTCCTGGGCTTAATCTTTGATAGCCCCCTTCCCTAAACCCATCACTACCCTCCCCAAGAGCGCTAACTTCACTTATCCTGAATCCACACACTTTTCTCTGTCTCTCCTTCCTCTGTTCTGCCACCCCCACCCAATTCACCCCTCTATGCCATTTTTTCATTGAGCACTGCACAAACTCATCAATGTCAGTCCATGTCACATTCCTATACCATGTGTCTGCTGCCTCTCCCTCCTGTATTTGTATCCTGTGTATCTGCTACCTCCCTCTGAGCCTTCCCTTGCACAATTCTCCCCCCCCCCCCCTTCTGCGACCTTCCCTCCTGCTACCCACCTCTTTCTTTCCCTCTCCCGCTCCATCTAACAGAACCCCTCACCTCAGTCAACCTACAGATTTGCAGTCCCAGTAGTGTGCATTTAGTTGACACAATGTATCTACACAGGAGTTTAAATGTTAAATTTGTGTGTGTGTGTGTGTGTGTGTGTGTGTGTGTGTGTGTGTGTGTGTGTTTAATACTCAGAAAAAGGACAGGTCCAATTGCTAAAAAAGTTTTCATTCTTGTTTACATGCATTCCGATGACTCAGTTCTTCTATTGTTTGTTGACTTGTTACTTCTCCTCTTACTCTATTTACATTCTACCAAAACTGCCAATGAATGACATCAAAGTCCTGCAGTAATACTGGCTTTGTCGAAAATATTTCACCTCTCAGTCATTGGGTGATGGAAATTAAGAGGAAAGGAAAGTGAAGACAAGAACTGGCAGGGAACTCGTGTTCCAGTGAAGCAGTGATAAGGCAAGATGGCAATTCTTCAGCAGCACAAACTATTAGAGATTACTGTATTACATTTAACAATAACAAAAGGGCAATGTCCAATCTGTACACAGTTTAAGTGTGGCTTACACAGTGACAGTTCTGAGTTTATCATTGCTGCTACACGAATGAACACATGCTTAAAGTGCGTAGGTGGGAGCCTTCTCCAACATTTACACGAAGTTCAAAAGCTCAGTGCGGATACAAAAAGTTTGCCATTAGCCAAGGTCACAGGTAGTCATGAATGAAAGTAAGGGAGAAACCAGCTGTTTGCCATCGCATTGAAAGGAAATACAAAAGTGCATCACATGGGTGCTTGGCACCAGAACAAAGCAGTTCAATGTACAGAGCATTTATGTGTGCTGCTGCATGTGGAATTTATGGCCTCCAGAAATTGGTAGGCAACTCTCAAAAACATCTTGAGAAACTGCTCTATTGTGTCTGGTGCTGCTTTGGAACCTGTGGCACTCGCCAGCTATCTGCCCAAAGTAATATACAAAACTGGCTCACCTAATTTGTTCATGAATAATTGTGTGGCAGTCCGCAAGTCCTTGTTGGAGTACTGGTTCAAAATGAAAGTACTGTTGTGGTCTCGGCTAAAGGCAAACTTTTTGTATCCGCACTGAGCTTTTGAACTTTGTGTAATTTTTGGAGAAGGCTCCCACCTATGAACTTCAAGCATGTTTTCATTCCTGTAGCAGCAACTGGACAAATTGTGGGACTCAGGAAATTTATAAATGAGGGGACACCACACAGTTGCTCCCCCTCCCCCATTAGGGTAACAAAGCCAAATGCAGCTCCAATTCATCAATGCAGCTCCAATTCATCAAATGTTGCTGTGGCAGTATTGTGGTGTGGCAATGGCCGAGGTCCACTGTGCCTCATAGCCACTATGATAACAGTTGTCATGTTGACAGCCGGGCATGGCATGCAGTGGGGGAACACAGCTGGTTGCAGCTTAGGTGATGCAGTGCAGCAATGGCAGCACACTGTGTGTCAAGGCATGGCAGTCCAGAACATGCGATGGGCAACTAACAGATTGGTGTGCTGGACCACACGGCTGAAGATTCACCTGGTGACTTGTGATGTGATTGGGGCTGCAACTCGGGAAATAAGGTGCTGCGTGTTAGAGCAGTTTGCTCAGAGGGCATGTCAGGCAGCACGGGGGGCTGTGACACTGTGCAGTCTCACTTAGCATGAGAAGGAGGGTGAGTACTTGGGCAGGTGGTGCATGTACAGCTACGCATTGTGCGACCAGTGTGTGGGACGTAGCACATGCTGGAGTGTGCATGTGCTGGCAAGTGCTGCTGGTGCCACTGCTGTCTGCCACACATCCTAGTGAGGTGCTGGGATGTGGTGTTGACCATGAGGTGCTGGAGGGGCATTGCCTGTGACTCCATCTGTTGTTGGTGGCAAGGTGTCGGGCGCTGTGTACTCAGTATTGGGTCTCAAGTGCTGAAAATCGAGAGAGGCGGAGGGCGAGTGAACAGGAGTGAGGTAGCTGTGTCTGGGTCCCAGGTGCCAGCCGGTAGTTTGGCAGCACTGGCCAGGGTGCTGGTGGTGGTGGTATCAATGATGGTGGTGGTGTTGATGTTGACATCAGTGGTGGAATCAGTGGCGTCACTGGAGGCAGGGAGACCACAACTGTCAGTGGTGTATGGTCATCATGGAGGGTGAGCATGTAAGCTGGCTTTAACCTGTTGATGGACACAGCTGACAAAGCGCCATGTAGATGCAGAGTAAATATTTTGTCGTAAAATGAGGCAAGGACGGAGTATTGTGAGTGGAGTAGAGGCTGGCTGACGTCGATGAGTAGCATCATCTGAGTGCATAATGCAGTCATGATGCACAAAAGTCATGCACTCAGCATGGGATCTTGGAAGTGTTGGTCAGAGTCAGGCCATACATTCTTGAAGCTGCTGGATGTAAGCTGGGAAACAGGTAGTAGTGGGGAAAGGCTGCAGCTCAATAAAGTCACTTGGCCGGACCAGGGGCTGCCAGTGTACCAGGTTGGTGGCAAGCCTTGTGGGCCACCCACGAACTTAACAGGACCAAAGGCCATAGCAATGGACCATTTTGTGTTGAAGCAGGTAAGTTCCGATTTTAAAGTACGATGGAAACATGCCACAATGTCGTTGGCTGCTGGGTGGTAGCTCATAGTGAAATGAACAAGGGTGCCACAAGTCTCAGACATGGTTTTGAATAAATGGGAAGTGAATTGGCACCAGTGGTCTGATGTTACGTGGTTGGGCAACCAAAATGCGAAACTCAGCCATTCATGAAAGCTGTGGTAATTGTTTGCCCAAAATGTGAGGATGAGGATGACTCCTGGCTAGCTTGTGAACCAGTCTATCATCATGAGAAGAGAGCAGCAGCCATCTAAGGATGGAAGTGGGTCAACAATGTCAGTGTGTATGTGGGAAATCTGGTACTCAGCTGGGGGTAAAGTGGGCAACGGGCTTGTGAACATGACAGCACATTTTAGTGTCCTGGCATGGGACACAGACATGGGCCCAAGTGCGGCAGTCCTGCTGGGCCACAAGAAACATTCCTGGGTGAGGACAGTGAATCTACTGATATTGGGGTTTGCCAGGCTGTGTAGGCATTCAAAAGCTGGTTTGAGGAAGTGAGGGTGGAGGTAGGGGTAGATGCAGTCTTTGGAGCCATCAGTGTGCATGGGATCAGAAAGGATGTCACACCAAATGTGAAAGTCTGTGCCAGAGTCCAGGTGGAACTGGAGGACGACGTCCGAACTCAGATCCTGATGTAATTAAGCTAGTGTGAGGACAATGGACTGGGCTTTTGTAAGGGCCTCATAATCTAGCAGAGTGTCCAGAAGCAGCTGAGGCAGTGGCAATGATGTTATTGACCCTGACCGCATGGGGTATATCGATAAAAAACTGATCAACATACTTCTACTGACAGAACTGTCGGGGCAAAATTTGGTTGGCATCTTTCTGACAAAACCTTGTCGTAAGAGGGAAGTGGTCAATAAAAATGGTGTAATGTCTCCCCTCAGCCAAATGGTGGAAGTACTTCACTACCTCACAGATGGAGAGCAGTTTCCAATTACACATGGCCAATTTGCACTGGGGCTCAGATAGCTTGCCTGAAAAGAAAGTTAGTGGCTGCTGAGTGTCCCCAGTGCACTGTTGAAGGACCTCATCGATTGTGGATTGGCTCACATCACTGACAACATGGAGGGGGCAGATGGGTGGGGGTGTGGCAGAAGGGCTGCATTGACAAATCTTGCTTAGTGCTCTCAAAACTGGCTGTCGTAGGTGGGGTCCATGGTATAGGTTTCTACTTCACATTCGGTCATCCTGTGGTGTACCAATGAGAGGTTCCTGAACAGAGGCCACATTTTTAAGGAAGGGATGAAAAAAATTCCCATGCTTAGTAATCTTGGAAGCTCTTTACACATCTTGGGACATGAAAATTCGGAGAAAGCATGGACTTTCTCGGGCGGGGTCATGAGCTGGAACTGGAAATGGTGTGCCTTGAGAATTGAATCTCAGCTACCCTGAAAGCACATTTTGCTATGCTGGGAATGACCCCTTCTCTTTCTGTGTGGGTGAAAATATCTCTGAGGTGCTTAAGGTGTTCAGTCATGTCCTAGGAGTAGATAAGAATATTGTTGAGGTAGGCAAAACAGCATGGTGTGTTACGAAGGATATTGTCTAAAAAATGTTTCCAGGTTTACATTGCATTATGGAGGCCAAAGGTCATGAAGGGGCTTTCAAAGAGGTCACAAAGTGTGATGATGGTCATCTTATTGATATCCTTCCATGTGACCAGTATCTGTGTGAAAGCTTTCGCACAGTAATTACTAATAATGGTGATCTGGAAACATTGTTGCCATAGCTGCATAAGAGCGGGATAGAATAATGGTTGGGAATGGTTCTTGCAACACCTCTAGGGTGACAGGTCCTGTCCTTCTTAGGTGCTAAATGAAGTGCAGTGTAGCAAGGGCTTTTGCATAGGTGGAGAATTCTGGCGGCATTGGAAGTCTGGATTTCTGTCTGCTCAAGCCATGGCGTTCCTGGCAGGAGAGCATGAGAAGGGCAATGAACCAGTGGGCCCAGAGTAGTCATGATATAGTGTTGTGGTGAACATCGCAGGTGACACCGGTGAATGAGGGTTGGGGGTGGGGGAGATGTCAGGTGAGTAGTGGGAATTGCGAAAGAAGACTAGCAAAAGGGCGGGTGTAAGAAAGTTGTTTAATGGCAAGATGGTGGATTGACCCAACGTGCCTTCAACTAGACAACACAGTGAAAGACCTAAGAAGCTTCATGGAGGCCGAGTTCAACATGACAGGTGTAGGAACTGTAGGTGGTGATGACGGAACCATTTGGGGTGGTGAGGAGGAAGGGAATGGAGACTGGACAAAGGCAAGAGTTTCCATGGGAAGATGGACAGGTCTGAGTCACTGTCAATGAGGTAGGGTATTGGTGAGGTGGTGTTATGGTGGTTAAGTGTGGACAAGAGCTGGGAAATTGCTGAGAAACCATGTGTGCCTACTGCTGGTTGCTGATTGTGTTTAGGCACTATGAGCATGGTGGCCAGCATTTGACGGTGTCACTGCCAAACCACTCGTGATGCCAGCTGACGGGCTCAGTATCATATGGGTCCTTGGTCTAACCAGGTGTGTATAGGTTTACGTGCCTGCACAATTGTGCCTGCTGGCAGTCAGCATGGAGGGGGAAGGAACAGTCACATGAGCCATTTTCGTAGAGACATTTGGCCGTGAGGGATGGTGGTGGGTTG
Organism: Schistocerca piceifrons; assembly: GCF_021461385.2. Lineage (NCBI taxonomy): Eukaryota > Metazoa > Arthropoda > Insecta > Orthoptera > Acrididae > Schistocerca > Schistocerca piceifrons. The sequence continues at coordinate 359,612,787 of NC_060139.1, read as the reverse complement.
GGGGGCATGGAAGTGGGTGGCACGAGCTAGTGAGGGTAGCCATTAAGTTTGTCACCTCTCCGCTCAGACTAGTCACGCTTGGCGCTCTGTCTGACTGTGCATCCTGAGGTGCAGGCTTTGGGGGCATAACTGTCAGTTATGCTTCAGGGTGGCTGGGGGACTTGTTACCATAGTGGAAGGTGGGAGCTGGAACATGGGATGGGACATAAGGGCAAGGAAACTGTGCAGCAGGGGTTAAGGGATTTAAACACACAGTTTGTATGACAGTGGCAGTAGAGACATTTGTGCAGCCTGTAAGCACCATGTGGATCACGGCAGGCAAATGAGAATTCCAGTTATGGAATAAAATCTTGTCTGGCAAGACATGGGGTTCAGATAAAGGCATGGAGGTGCTGTAGGGGCTGGATAGGCTTCATGACGGAACACTTTGCTGAAGAAAATAGTGCCAGGAGCGCTGTATTTCGGATAACGCCAATCACATGATGTACTCATTTAATTTACAGTAGCTGTTCGACTGCAGAGGGGTGGTGATGATGCTGTGAGCCTCCACCACACTGTGGTCACGAGCTTAGCAGTAATAAGGGCAAACTCTGTAGTGTTGCTCATAATTTCCAGATCCAGCAAAGAAAACAGTAGGTGCAAGGAGGTGGGCAAGAGCTCTCTTTGACTGATGGGTCAGTGACGTGACCTGTGCCTGAGGCGTAGCCATGCTCAAGAGTTGTTCAAGCTGTGTGAGAAACTGATTTAAACCAGCTGCTTGAGCCAACGCTTCAGACAGATTAGCTGTAGGGATCTGATGAACAAAACACTCTCTGACGTCGGTGATATTTCAGGGTTCTGCTTGGCAGGACATCTCCCCAACATAAGCTACGTCTCGGGCATGATTGTGATGTGGGTACAACCAGGAGGGAGAGAAAACAAATTTTGTATGCTGGGTGCTCATTAGACTGCAGGCCCAAACTGAAAACAATAACTAAACAATGAGCAGAGCTTGTGGAGCAACACAGAGGTGCATGGAAGAGATCCTAATGGGGGAAGGAAGCTGCGATGGGCGTATGAGGAATGAGGGCGGTAGAAGAGGGGTGCTTGAAACCCGGGTCACCATTGTGGTAACACTGGCTACGCCAAAAATATTTCACTGTGCAATGTACATCACGGCCTTTGGGCAATGAAAATTAAGGGGAAAGGAAGGAGAAGGCAGGAAACAGTGTGGAATGTGTGCTCGAACAAAGCAACAAAAAAGCAAGGAGACAGTTTTTCAGCAGCAGAAACTATTTATGAAGGTAGAGATTACTACATTACATTTAACAATAACAAAAGGGGAATATGTGATCTGAACATCCATACATATTTCAGGTGTGACTTACACAGTTCTCAGTTTATCACTGGTAGTGGAGGACTGAATAGACCGTAAAGTTCGTAGGCAGGAGCCTTCTCTAACAGTTAAACAGATTTCGAAAGCTCAACATGGACACAAAATATTCATCTCTAGTAGAGTCTATCAGTAGTGGCAAATAAAAGTAAGGAGGAAACTTTGGCAATGTGCCATCACACATGAAAGGAAATGTAGAAGTGAGTGATAATTTAACTGGATGGTTCATGTGGGTGCTTGGCACCAGAGCACCAGATCCAAGCAGACAAAGCAGCCCGACATACAGCTCACTAGATTTGTTCTCAAATAATTATCATGTGGCAGTCCTCATGTCTTCATTGAGAGTGCTGGTGCAACACAAAAGTGCTGTTTCACAGATGGAAGCACTAGTTCACAAATGGTAGGAGTGGTTCTCATTGAAAGGCAGAGCTTTCACATGGATGCTGCATCAACAGTTTGTCACTCACACATACCAAAGAATGCCTCATTCACACACAGATGGTTATTCTGGGCGGAAGTCACAACAGGGAAAAGACATTCCAGTCAGCAGGTGTCCGCTATGGCACAGTTGCTTTGGAGAGCATCTAGGTGCAACTGTGAGGGGAAAGCCAACTGCTAGTGCAAACTGTGGGGTCATGAAATTTATAAATGAGAGAGGTGCCAAAGTGCAATAACATTTACTTAAAATTTGTATCAGAAGAAAACATACCTTAGAAATAGCAGGATATACATCAGTGGTAAACAGATTATAATCTGTTGAAGTAGAAATAGTACTAACAAGGTAACTGAAGATACTCGTATCTGCATTACAATATTGACAGTGATCTCTTGCTTTCCATGTTGATAGTAATATTGTATTTTCAAAACACCACAAACTAAATAGTGCATAGACAGATTCAAATGTAATCTCACATGTAGACCATTCAGAACTGAGATGGACAAAATAAGCCATGAGACTAATAACAAGGGCATAATAAGAAAAAGTTACTGAAATAATTCTGTGTGTACAACACAGAAAGACATTCAAACAAGGAAAAACCTGTATGTACACCTACAGTCTGCAAGCCACTGTTTGGTTTGTGGTGGAGGGAACTTCTTGTACCACTACCATTCCCTTATTCCCTGCCGTATTTACGAATCTAACATGCAAAGAGTGACTGTCACTAAGACAACACATGAGCACATGAGCTCATATCTCTCTGCTTTTATTGTTATGGTCCTTTTGTGAGACTTGTGTTAGAGAAAATAATACGCTGCTGACCTCTTCTTTGAATGTATGCTCTTGGAATTTGATCAGTGAACCTCTCTGTGTTGTGAATGGCTCTTTTATAATGTATGTCCCTAAAGTTTGTTGAGTATATCCATAATGCTCTTTTGCTCATTAAATGAGCCTGTGACAAGCACACCACTCTTTGTTGTTTCTTCTCTATGTCTTCTATTAATACAAACTGGTAAGGATCTCAGATTGATGAGCAACACTCAAGAACTGGTCAAAAGAGTGTTCCATAACCCACTTATTTCATGGATGAATTACAGTTGATTAAGGTTTTCCCAGTTAATTTCAGCCTGACATCTGTTTTTCATACAACTAATTTTATGTCGTCATTCAACCATAGAATGCTTCAGGCAATTACTCTGAAGTGTTTTGCAGTTGTAAACGTTTCCATTGATTTGTCACCATTATCGTAACCAAACATTAATGAATCTATTGGATATATTTTTTAAATTTTAACATTGTGGGAAAAGACATATTGCTACTTACCATAAAGAAAACACATCAAGTTTTTTTAATTGTGCCTATCTGCAACTTGACATGTCTTTTTTACAGTAAGTAGCAATCTGTCTTTTCCTGCATGATTGCTATTCCTACATTGAGTGTTCATTGTTTTATTTTTTAAATTTAATTCTTACTTAAGTAAAGAAGTAAAGTCAAATGTCAAGTAATGTTGGTGTAGAAATAATGATCATATGAGGCATACAAGAAGTGAATGTCATGGTTACTAACACAAATAAACTGTATTCAAATCAGAAAGCACTATAATTCAAGAAACAGGCTGTTAGCAGCATAGTAAAAGATAAAAAATTAGGAAAGATTCTCTTTTGATGTTGAGAATGTAAAAAAGTAACAGAAAGAATATATTGAAGAACTGTAAATACAGGTGGATTTAAAAATGCTGTGGAACACATAAGTATGAAGGAGGCAACAGGAAGTAAATTCGTAGGGACACCAATCAATCAACATACTGGAATTCCACTGTTTCTTAAAATGACACCATCAAGAACAAAGTGTCAGAAACAGACAGTAGCGACTTAAACAGAAATACCAATAAAATTTAAGGATCCCAGTATTAGCATAATATACATTAGAAAGTCTGCTACATTGTAAGGAACTCTTCCTAACTTTCTAATATACACTCCTGGAAATGGAAAAAAGAACACATTGACACCGGTGTGTCAGACCCACCATACTTGCTCCGGACACTGCGAGAGGGCTGTACAAGCAATGATCACACGCACGGCACAGCGGACACACCAGGAACCGCGGTGTTGGCCGTCGAATGGCGCTAGCTGCGCAGCATTTGTGCACCGCCGCCGTCAGTGTCAGCCAGTTTGCCGTGGCATACGGAGCTCCATCGCAGTCTTTAACACTGGTAGCATGCCGCGACAGCGTGGACGTGAACCGTATGTGCAGTTGACGGACTTTGAGCGAGGGCGTATAGTGGGCATGCGGGAGGCCAGGTGGACGTACCGCCGAATTGCTCAACACGTGGGGCGTGAGGTCTCCACAGTTCATCGATGTTGTCGCCAGTGGTCGGCGGAAGGTGCACGTGCCCGTCGACCTGGGACCGGACCGCAGCGACGCACGGATGCACGCCAAGACCGTAGGATCCTACGCAGTGCCGTAGGGGACCGCACCGCCACTTCCCAGCAAATTAGGGACACTGTTGCTCCTGGGGTATCGGCGAGGACCATTCGCAACCATCTCCATGAAGCTGGGCTACGGTCCCGCACACCGTTAGGCCGTCTTCCGCTCACGCCCCAACATCGTGCAGCCCGCCTCCAGTGGTGTCGCGACAGGCGTGAATGGAGGGACGAATGGAGACGTGTCGTCTTCAGCGATGGGAGTCGCTTCTGCCTTGGTGCCAATGACGGTCGTATGCGTGTTTGGCGCCGTGCAGGTGAGCGCCACAATCAGGACTGCATACGACCGAGGCACACAGGGCCAACACCCGGCATCATGGTGTGGGGAGCGATCTCCTACACTGGCCGTACACCACTGGTGATCGTCGAGGGGACACTGAATAGTGCACGGTACATCCAAACCGTCATCGAACCCATCGTTCTACCATTCCTAGACCGGCAAGGGAACTTGCTGTTCCAACAGGACAATGCAGGTCCGCATGTATCCCGTGCCACCCAACGTGCTCTAGAAGGTGTAAGTCAACTACCCTGGCCTGCAAGATCTCCGGATCTGTCCCCCATTGAGCATGTTTGGGACTGGATGAAGCGTCGTCTCACGTGGTCTGCACGTCCAGCACGAACGCTGGTCCAACTGAGGCGCCAGGTGGAAATGGCATGGCAAGCCGTTCCACAGGACTATATCCAGCATCTCAATGATCGTCTCCATGGGAGAATAGCAGCCTGCATTGCTGCGAAAGGTGGATATACACTGTACTAGTGCCGACATTGTGCATGCTCTGTTGCCTGTGTCTATGTGCCTGTGGTTCTGTCAGTGTGATCATGTGATGTATCTGACCCCAGGAATGTGTCAATAAAGTTTCCCCTTCCTGGGACAATGAATTCACGGTGTTCTTATTTCAATTTCCAGGAGTGTACTAATAATTATGGTTATGCTGTGGGACTTGAGGCTTAATGCCACTGTTCTTTCTTATTTAGTAGCTTTAAATTTTTTTTATCCATAACTTACCCTGTTCAATTTCATAACCTTGTTGATCTTTGAACTTATCAGGGAGCTTTGATGTGACACTAATTTAGTTGCTAGCTATTTGCTTCACTGCTTGTCCCATTGGTGCCAGATGTTAGTTTGAGGAACAAATTTTCATTGTATAGCAACCCATCTTAACTTTACAGCTGATGACCATTGTTCCACTGTACATCATCCTGTAAATATGCATTATTTCAGAAATTCTACCAGATAACCCATCTCTCTGCTTGATACATTTGCCTTATGTTGAAACACTAAAATGAATTCAGGCCAGGGAAGGGATCGGTAAGCCTAAAAGCAAGAACAGAACCAAATTTTGTTGTTGACAATGTATTATCGAGACACAATAGCTTGACATATGATATTAACACATTGATGTAGTCTGTGTATGGTGCTTCTGTCTTCGATGAGCTTTGATAACTTAGAGACAAAAAAATATGAACACTCATTTTTATGGCACAACAGTTCACAACCGTTGATCCAACATTTTTATCTCAAGTATGAGATGCCAGGGCACAGCACCAGGAGGGAGTGCCCACTGAAGTTGGCTCCACGCATTTTTACAGCCACAGGACTGATTGAAAACGCCAAAGAAGTGATGTTAATAGCTAGCTGTTCACTGCATTGGACAAGTGCACCACAGGATTAAATTAATTTGCAGATTTATTTTGTTATTACATGGGACAGGTGGCAAACCTAATTCAGCTGTTACTCTACAAAAATTTTAAAAACACAAGAAGACTATTACCAAGCAATGCTGTTGAAAACTACTTAAATTAAAATGCTTTAAAGTGTAGGGCCTAACAAAAGGAATTGTTTTCAGCATATATTAGATTCAGCTTGAAGCATAGCAACCCAGTTATTTCATTCTATTAATGTTGAATTACATGCTCTAGTAAAGGTTATAACCTCTATGTGAAAGATACTTCACAGCTACAAATGATGTACAGAATAAGTTGCTGGACTTTTATGAAAGTTCCAATGAAACTGCAAGTTCAGGTCAGGAGAGTGTCATTAAAGTAGTTAATGAAAATGGCCTGCCTTTAGACAAGATTACTGCCTATACTGCAGACAACATTAATATCAGTTACAGTAAGCACAACTCTGTTTTTAAGCTGCTTCAAAATGCACATTTCCCCACCATCATGTCGGATACCATGTCAGATGTTTATACCCATTTTTCGAATGTCAGCCTGCCATGAGAGACTATCACAGTTTTTATTTTGATTTAAATAAATGGGAAAACAATCATTAACTGCAATGCTCTTCCTCTCCCCCCCCCCCACTGAAATCAGATAGATGAGTCCACGGCCAAGCCTTTCCCTGAGACTGTCCCCACCCTATCCACCTCGCTCTTGGGCTACCTACAAACTTCGTCTTTCAAAATGCACATTGCAGAATTGTGAAGTCAATCTGCTCAGATCATATTGCACATAATACAACGAAACATGCATCATTTACTTGGCTGAGGTGTGTCTTTGCACCTTTACTGCATCTTTTAAACATCAGTAGACAAGAAATCCACCTCCACAGAAGGTTTTAGAACATTCTTGAAGTTCTTATAGCTCTCCCATGTAGCTTCCTCCTGGTCACACCCTTACAGTATGTCTCTCCCTCCTCCAAGAGTACACCTCTTACGTTAGTCATACTCTGTGTTATTTTGCCCTGCTTAAGATGAATACAAAATTGGTATGCCATGGTCATCCTTGCATATTGGCGTCTTGAAAATTTACATTAACCCTGTGCTATACATGCCCACTGTAGTGGACAGCTGTTAATGGTTGCTACTTTGGCATTTCCAGTCAGTCCTGAGGTTGCAGAGGCACAGGGCACAGCACCAGGAGGGAGTGCCCACTAAAGTTGGCTGCATGCATTTATAGCCACAGGACTGATTGAAAACACCAAAGAAGTGATATTAATAGCTATTTGTTCACTACATTGGACAAGTGCACCACAGGATTAAATTAATTAGCAGACTTATTTTGTTATTACATATAGAATGGTGCATCAAATGTTTCATACAGCTGTGACCTTTCATCGGGAAGCATTTGAGAGGTCATAATGTAAAAACTGTCATAGAAACCATAAATCAGAATACTTCTCTCTGAATATTCAGCATGAAGTTATGAAACCAACGGAAGTCTCAAACAGCACGAAAAATTATGTTAGAAACAGGAAGGGAAGACCTATGGAAGTGTGTGACAGGAGACAAGGTAAATAACCCAGCACGTTCAGCTTTACTATAGCGAATGGTGAGACATCAAAACGATTTCCTTCTTCCAAGTATTTGAAGAGAAGAAAAAGTAATAGAGCTACTTTGAATTTCAACGGTACTCAAATCAAATGTGGATGAATGTTTAGAGACTGGGCATAATAGCATTGTCTAACAACAGGTTTCACCCATGTGTATGATGATTCCCAGCTATTGTCATTTGACATTACTCATTCACTTGTTTACCTTTCTTTGTAAGAGTTGTATTGACTGAATTTTCATCAGAATCTGTTATCTTAACAATTGTGAAGTTCCATCTGTGCATGTGAATTGTCTCTATTATATGGCAGTGAGTCAGACCTTAAGCAGAATGCTAGAACTGAAACCCATGAAGGAAATTCAAGATCACAAAATACAATAAAAAATCGTTATTCTATTTTTCTAATCAAGTGACTTCTCAAACCCAGCAAGATAAAGCAACTTCAACAAAACTAGCTAGTGTTTCACACCATAAAACATAACCACAGTTATGCGAGCACGGATTGTTCATATAAACTGATATCCCATATTTTTGGAGATTCTGGTGTTGCTGGAGATTCTGGTGTTGCTAACAGTGTTTCATGTGGAAGAACAAATGGAGAAAATTTGGTGCGAGATATATTGGCTCCAAAGCCTCTAAAAGATATTGTGACCTAACTTCTTCCTAAGAACTGTTTGTTTTCATTTGCAACAGGTGCCAGCAATCAAGGTAATTGTAAAATTTTTCCTCTATGTGAAAGATACTTCACAGCTACAAATGATGTACAGAATAAGTTGCTGGACTTTTATGAAAGTTCCAATGAAACTGCAAGTTCAGGTCAGGAGAGTGTCATTAAAGTAGTTAATGAAAATGGCCTGCCTTTGGACAAGATTACTGCCTATACTGCAGACAACATTAATATCAGTTACAGTAAGCACAATTCTGTTTTTAAGCTGCTTCAAAATGCACATTGCAGAATTGTGAAGTCAATCTTCTCAGATCGTATTGCACATAATACAGTGAAACATGCAATTGATGGCCTTGATACAGACATAGAAAATGTTATTTTGAAAATACATAGTCATTTTCCTATGTATGCGAAGTGCTGCAAAGACCTGAAGAAATATTTTGAGTTTGTAGATGTTGAATGGATGGAGATATTGAGGCACATTACAACTCACTGGCTTTCTTTAGAATGTGCACTAGAAAGATTAATCCACTACTGGCCTGCCATCAAAAGCTACATCAAAGCACTGGGAGAGAGCTGTTCCATAGTTCTGAAGAAGTATTTTGATACAGAAGATGAACTTAATGATATACTGCTAAAAATCCATGTACTGTTCCTCAGCAATGAAGCTAAAATTTTTGTTCAGTACATCAAGATCTTAAAAAGAGACATTATTTTTGTGGGTGAAGCTTATGACAAAATGTGCTTACTGAAGCAAAAACTGGAACAAAGGAAAGTTCTTTGAAACTGCCATTAAGAATACGATGGAAGCTGTATCTTCTTCAGAAAGAACCAAACTGGAGAGACATTTTATGCAATTCTAACAAGAAGCCTAAACCACATACTATAATCATACTATTTGTTACAGCAAAGATTTAAACAGAAGGATAGATTTTTGTATGCTGGAAGCTACAGTGAAATCCCTCCAGTTAAATGAAATGATTGTTATGGAGGAACTGAATGGTGAGTTTTGTCTTGTTGGGAACATTCCTGCCAGTATTTTGGACAGTACAGAAGATGCCTCGAACAGGGGGATGTCAATGTTTACTGGACATAAAGGACAACAGAAATTAATAGAGTCAGAAAAACTTGTAACTTTTGTGATGAGAGTTCCTGGGTCAGATGCATTTGTTGAACACATTTTCTCTTAAGTTGAATACATTTTCCCTTAATGTCTAACAAGTGGTCAGGCTCTAGAAACAGGTGGTGCAATAGATGTGGTTAAAAGTGAACCTACTAATTACTATAAACATGAACATGTCTTTTAGGGAGTTCCAGTGTGCTATAAAGTGAGGCAGTGAAATTTTAAAGTCAACTGGGTCAAATGTGAAGTACAGATGGGGAAATAAGGTAGTTCTATTAATGAAAAAATTTCTGCATGTTTTATCATACCCCTTATGCATTGTACTGAATGTACTGTTAGAGTGTGTAATTTGGTTTTGTTTACAAATTTCAGTAATTATCTCATTATGTTAACAAAACGCAACTGAAATGGGTACCTAATGTTTTTTTCCCAAGTATTTGTGGACTGTCACTTATTTTTGTGAAAAATTCCATGTTTTTAGGTAAATGTTCTTTATTTCATCCACCAAAAAGTGGCAACCCTAAGTTGAATGCTCTACATAATTATTATAGTTTCAGTGTGCACTTACAAGACTCGTCTATAAAAGTGTATCAGTAACAATTGGGAACATCAGTACTTTATCAGAGAGGGCTTCCTCCTGTCTATTGCCATCAACTGCTGTCGACAAGCAGACATATATTTAATTTCTACTTGTCACCTCTCACTAGCACATACTTATCATCTCTCACCAATGCATACTTATCCCCTCTCACCAGCACAGTAGATTTAATATCTCATAGCAAGTGTGTGTGTGTGTGTGTGTGTGTGTATGTATAAAAACGAGAAAGATTCTCCATATGAGACAATAGATCCAGAGCTCCTTAGTGAAATATATGATTCTGCTCAGCAATCCTAATAAAAATCATTTTTCAGAACCAGTTTTGGTAAACACTTAGCTGCTAATAATAGGGTTGCTAGGCTTTAAGATGAATCTGATATATGCTTAAGTAGCTTCTTTTCTGATATACTTTAAAACATTTTAATTTAAACAATTTTCAAAGTTTTTAAAAAAAGTCATTTCCCATTTAAAAGTCACGAGAAATAAACTTTGTTCCCTTAAAGCCAAACTAGAACTTTTGGTGGACAGCCATCATCTTGTACCACATGATTTTGCTTTTAGAAAGTCATAATAATAAGGTAAACTGCAACAAAGCTTTGGTATTACCTTAGAGAGAAGCATCAACAGAAATAGGAAAAGACATGCAACATTTGTTGATCTACAAAATACTTGTCATATACTAGGTACAGGATAATCTTTCAACAGATTAGCTGAACTAGCCTAGATTGGAGATACAAAACAGTAGTTCTAAATTTATGAAAAATAGTAATGGGACACTGAAATGCATATGAAAGGCACTGAGAAACAAATGTAATTAAGAAAAACCACTAAACAAGACTGTTAAAAGTCTCTTAATTTTTTGAACTTGCTTTTTGTAATGCTATGGTAATCAATGAAGACACAAAAAAGATAATTCTAAGAAACATTAAGAAAAAGGAAAACAAATCAAAAATCTTGAAAATGAAGAGAGATATGAGGACACATATTAAAACCAAAAATACACCCCTAAATCAAAGGATGCATTCTGTTATTTGAATACTATGATGACTGGAACTAACAAAAGTATATTGTATATGAGTAGCAATCATCAAATGAGTAGCAGTAGCCAAACAAGTACAGGGTGTTTCAAAATGAATACACAGGTTTTAAGGCTTTGTAGCATTTATTACATTCTACAATTATAAATAATACAGCAAATGAAAGAGCAACTCAAAATAGTTTTGTTTGTGTAGAAATGTGTGCAAAGGCAAGAGTTTGGAATGATAAGGGTGTCTGAAGAATGTGTTGAACAAGTGCAAGTCTTTCAGGTGTAGCCCCAAGAAATCAGTGTGGGAGGCTAGACCTGAATTAAAAATTCCAGTGACATCCATGTGCAAACTTTTAAAGAGATGCTTACAACTACATCCTTATCATTTGTAGCTGTTACAAGCTCTAAGGCCTACAGACTATGGTTTACAGGCCAACTTTGCAAATGAAATGTTACTGCATGATGGCGATAATGTGTATGTGCTGTGCTACCATCTCATCTACCCAACTTCACAAATAGCATTTTTGCAATGGTTACTCCAGACACTTGATCAAGGTTTTTCAAGAAATCACCTACAAATGGTAGTCACATTGAACACTTGTAAGAAAAACTCTTTGAGTTGCTATTTCATGTGATGTATTGCTTATAATTGTAAATTGACTGTTATATGAGGGTAGCTTGATAAGTTTAGTAAATTTCCATGAGAGAAGGGAACATTTTTGTTGTGCTTTCATAGTTGGTAAACTTGATTGTGCCAAGGATTGTACAAAGAATTTCAACAATGTACAACATACAGTTCCATTGTTCACCACTGTCTGAATTGATCAGTGTGTCGACTGTGAATGAAAATGGAGGAAACTGAGTTTTGTGCTGTAATTAAACATTTTTGTTTGAAGGGTTGGACTGCAGCGCAAACCAAAATAGTGTTGGAAGAAGTTTACGCAGACTCTGCACCATCATTGAAGACCTCTTACTTTTAGATTAATGAATTAGAATGTAGTTGGACAAGCAGTGAAGGCTAAGCACACACTGGCTATTGAATTGGGGTCACCACAAAAGAAACCATTGAAAAAAATCCATGATATGGTAGCGCAAGACATCCAAATAAAAATTCATGACATTGCTGAGACTTTAGGCTTCTCAAATGAGCAAGTGCACAATATCCTGCATGGCGAATTTGCTGTGAAAAATTTGTGTGCAAGGTGGGTGCTGCAGTTGCTTACAGTCAACCAAAGGACCATCCAGCACAACATTTCAGCATATTGTCTCATTTCAGCATATTGTCTGGTGATGTTTGATCGCAATCTGCAAGACACTTTGTACCGTTTTGTGTCTGTTGATGAAACCCGTACACACAAGTTAAAACAATGGACAAAGGCAGGAGAAAGTGCACTGAAGAAGGTAAATGCCATTTTGTCAACTGGTAAGGTGATCGCAATATTTTTTGGAATTATTAAGGATTACTCCTCATAGATTACTTGGAAAAAAGGTATAACCATAACTGGACCCTATTTTGCTTAATTGTTGGATCATTTGATTTTACATTGGCTGAAAAAAGACCAAGTTTAGGATGCAAAAAGTGCTCTTTCATCAGGATAATGCACTATTCCACAAATCAGTGATAATAATGGTGAAAGTGCATGAATTGGGCTTCGAATTGGTTCCTCATCCACCATATTCAGCAGATGTAGCCCCAAGTGACTTCATCCTATTCCCTAACTTGAAACTTGTGCTTGCTGGAAAGACATTTTCATTGAATGAGGAATTGATAGTTTCAGTCAATGAGTATTTTCAGAGTTTGACAGAACGTATTTTTCCAATGGGGTGAAAAAGCTGAAGGATCACTGGACCAAGTGTATATCCCTCAAAGAAGACTACGTCGAGAGGTAGGGTAAGTTGTTTATGGAACAAACATTGTTTCTTGCATTTTTACCAGACTTATCAAACGAGCCTCATAAATGCTACAAAGCCTTAATATCCATATATTCATTTTTAAACACCCTATATTTAAGAATAAAATACATGTCTTTAATCTCTCTGACATTTGAATCTGTTTACCCAGCAAATTTAAGGGGGGCTCCAATTTAATTTGGACTCCAAACTGTGATGTAACTTGGCTTTTTTTCAATTAATTATTTCAGGATTGACAGAATCAAAAAGTGAGCAGCAAAAATCCTATGAATAAATGAGTGTAAATTTAATTAATTTGTAGTCTTTATTTCATGGCTTTAATCTTCATTAACGGATTGTATTGCATAATCTGCCTCACGAAAGAGAGCTTTCAGGGATAGGGAATGGGTCAAATTATACATTAACAGCAAGAAGCAGCTGCTGTAGGCTACTTCTATATTACAGACTAATAACAAATGATGACTACTACATTGCTAATCTACTCACACTGGTAAATGTGAAGATTACTTTACAGAGAGGGAAGCAGCTACTTTGAACAAAGCTCCTGCCATTCACATAGCACTTCTCAGCTGACATTTCTGCTTCATACCAATCATTTCTGTAGCTTAACAGATTTCAGAGAACCCTTCCAGCTGTCTATATGCTTGAAAAGCCAGAAACATGTATAACATATAAATATTAATCTCAACTGGATTTTATGTTATTGAGCATAAACATCCGTTAAACTCTAAGAGGAGTGATTGATAAGGCACTCCTTTATTTTGTTTTTGAATGTCTGGGGATTTCCTGCTTTATTTCTGCTAAATCAGTTTAAGACTTAAGAATATATATCTCCATTCTAAATCGTAGGTAGGGATTCATAGTCCTTATTGCAATTACTTTTACTTCTTAAACTGTGATTGTGGATTTCACAGTTCATTCTAAATTGACTCTTATTATAAACCAAAAATATCAGTGTGGAGTAAGTGTAATGTCATGTGAGTGGAAGAACTGTAATGTTCCTGAAGAGATTACCACAAAATCTTCAGTTTTCAACTTTGCATAATATTCTTACTTCATAACTCTTTTGAATAAATACTTCCTTGTTTTATTGCATTGCCTCACAATATAATATTAAATGGAAGTGTGCTAGCAGTCCCATCTGCAGATCAACACAATGAAAGAGATTTCTTAGTGCAAAGCAGGTAGATTCAAGCATTTACATCTACATCTACATCCATACTCCGCAAGCCACCTGACGGTGTGTGGCGGAGGGTACCTTGAGTACCTCTATTGGTTCTCCCTTCTATTCCAGTCTCGTATTGTTCGTGGAAAGAAGGATTGTTGGTACGCTTCTGTGTGGGCTCTAATCTCTCTGATTTTATCCTTATGGTCTCTTCGCGAGATATACGTAGGAGGGAGCAATATACTGCTTGACTCTTCGGTGAAGGTATGTTCTCGAAACTTTAACAAAAGCCCGTACTGAGCTACTGAGCGTCTCTCCTGCAGAGTCTTCCACTGGAGTTTATCTATCATCTCCATAATGCTTTCGCGATTACTAAATGATCCTGTAACAAAGCGCGCTGCTCTCCGTTGGATCTTCTCTATCTCTTCTATCAACCCTATCTGGTACGGATGCCACACTGCTGAGCAGTATTCAAGCAGTGGGCAAACAAGCATACTGTAACCTTCTTCCTTTGTTTTCGGATTGCATTTCCTTAGGATTCTTCCAATGAATCTCAGTCTGGCATCTGCTGTACCAATGATCAACTTTATGTGATCATTCCATTTTAAATCACTCCTAATGTGTACTCCCAGATAATTTATGGAATTAACTGCTTTCAGTTGCTGACCTGCTATTTTGTAGCTAAATGATAAGGGATCTATCTTTTTATGTATTCGCAGCACATTACACTTCTCTACATTGAGATTCGATTGCCATTCCCTGGACCATGCGTCAATTCGCTGCAGATCCTCCTGCATTTCAGTACAATTTTCCATTGTTACAACCTCTCGATACATCACAGCATCATCTACAAAAAGCCTCAGTGAACTTCCAACGTCATCCACAAGGTCATTTATGTATATTGTGAATAGCAACGGTCCTATGACACTCCCCTGCGGCACACCTGAAATCACTCTTACTTCGGAAGACTTCTCTCCATTGAGAATGACATGCTGCGTTCTGTTATCTAGGAACTCTTCAATCCAATCACACAATTTGTCTGATAGTCCATATGCTCTTACTTTGTTCATTAAATGACTGTGGGGAACTGTATCGAACGCCTTGCGGAAGTCAAGAAACACGGCATCTACCTGTGAACCTGTGTCTATGGTCCGCTGAGTCTCCCACGAATAGTGTGAGCTGGGTTTCACACGACCGTCTTTTTCGAAACCCATGCTGATTCCTACAGAGTAGATTTCTAGTCTCCAGGAAAGTCATTATACTTGAACATAATACGTGTTCCAAGATTCTACAACTGATCGATGTTAGATATATAGGTCTATAGTTCTGCACATCTGTTCGACGTCCCTTCTTGAAAACGGGGATGACCTGTGCCCTTTTCCAATCCTTTGGAACGCTACGCTCTTCAGAGACCTACGGTACACCGCTGCAAGAAGGGGGGCAAGTTCCTTCATGTACTCTGTGTAAAATTGAACTGGTACCCATGAGGTCCAGTGGCCTTTCCTCTTTTGGGCAATTTTAATTGTTTCTCTATCCCTCTGTCGTCTATTTTGATATCTACCATTTTGTCATCTGTGCAACAATCTAGAGAAGGAACTACAGTGCAGTCTTCCTCTGTGAAACAGCTTTGGAAAAAGACATTAAGTATTTCGGCCTTTAGTCTGTCATCATCTGTTTCAGTACCATTTTGGTCATAGAGTGTCTGGACATTTCATTTTGATCCACCTACCGCTTTGATATAAGACCAAAATTTCTTAGGATTTTCTGCCAAGTCAGTACATACAACTTTACTTTCAAATTAATTGAATGCCTCTCGCATAGCCCTCCTCACACCACATTTTGCTTCACGTAATATTTGTTTGTCTGCAAGGCTTTGGCTATGTTTATGTTTGCTGTGAAGTTCCCTTTGCTTCCACAGCAGTTTTATAACGCGTTTGTTGTACCATGGTGGCTCTTTTCCATCTCTTACGATCTTGCTTGGCACATACTCATCTAACGCATATTGTACAATGGTTTGGAACTTTGTCCACTGATCCTCAACACTATCTGTACTTGAGACAAAACTTTTGTGTTGAGCCGTCAGGTACTCTGTAATCTGCTTTTTGTCACTTTTGCTAAACAGAAAAATCTTCCTACCTTTTTTAATATTCCTATTTACGGCTGAAATCATCGATGCAGTAACCACTTTATGATCGCTGATTCCCTGTTCTCCGTTAACTGTTTCTAATAGTTCGGGTCTGTTTGTCACCAGAAAGTCTAATATGTTATTGCCACGAGTCGGTTCTCTGTTTAACTGCTCAAGGTAGTTTTCAGATAAAACACTTAAAAAAAGTTTCACTGGATTCTTTGTCCCTGCCACCTGTTATGAATGTTTGAGTCTGCCAGTCTACATCCGGCAAATTAAAATCTCCACCCAGAACTATAACATGGTGGGGAAATCTACACGAAATATTTTCCAAATTTAGTCAATTCTGGTGCCACCTCAGCATGTTATCCATCTGTTTGTCTATGTATTTTATACATGTAGCTTCATTTTGTGTGTGACAATTAATATCTAACACCGGTATCTGTAAGACGTTATTGTTTCTTTGGAACTGTAGATTTTTCTTCTTTTTCTTTTTTCTTCTCTTCTTTCCCCATAGTTTACACCTTTTATCAATGTACCTGTATCATCAGCAAACATCACTGTTTGTGATGAGTCTGCAGCAACTGCTGTGGCTGTCACAGCAGTAAAATTGTTTGTATGCCTGGCACCAGAGGTGCTGTTGTTCAGTACCGGTGATGGATTGGCTCTCAGTGTTCCATGCAATGTTCCGTGAAAGTGACACTTTGTGAGACAGTTCTTGACTAGCACTAGCCTAATGCTGAAAACTAGTTTCAAGCACTTACTGAATATCTTCTTGTGTGTTTTGTTTGCGTTAATAAAGTTTTATTATCCGTGAAACACTAATGTTCATATTTTGTGGGTTATTTTGATTGAGTTGCTTGAGCATGAAAACATAATTAGTTTGGACAGTCAACACTTACTCGCTCTGACATTGGTGATACTGATGTGATTTTGCCCAACATGAACAGGGTTTGAAGACCAGAAGAAGCAGTACAAATTCGTAAGATTGATCAAAGAATTTTTTCACGAGAATGCAAGACTCTGCGCCTACTGAAGGACTATCTGTTTTGGGACTTGACATGAGATTGCCTCTATTCTGGCTTCACAAGCCAGTGCTCTTGTTTGCACAGGTGATGCAGGCTTCCATTTTGTAGGTATAAATACTGATTCAACCAAATTTGATCTCTAGGTCAGTCAATTCGACCACCATTATGCAGCCGAAGTCAAAGATGTAATTACTGCTTCTCCTATGCAAGATTCCTATCACAAACTCAAGACAGAGTTGATTTGCAGAGTTTTTGCATCACAAGAAGAGCATAGGTGCTTCAGATTCTAGCGCAGGAAAATGTTGAAGGCAGGGAACCTTCACACTTATATAGCAAGTTCGACACAGGAAGCGTACCTGACATCTTGCTACATATGCTTCGGAGTCATCATTCTCTGGTCCATGTGAAAACTATAATAGCATCTGAGACGAAAATGTCAGTAGATGCAATCACATATTTGGGTGGCAGAATTCAAGGCGCAATAATGGTGCCATCAGTCAGTGCAGTAGTGGTGCCAAGCAAAAGTACTTCATTGTCCTGATTATGATTGCCTGTCAGATAATGTTGATGCTCTGGCTAGACAGTTAAGGGAATTTCTGTTGTTTCTGTCCCATCACAACTCTAACAATGATAGAGGATGTTATTGCAGAAGAATGTGTAGTCATCCCGAGATGAGTCCTGAGTGCCACAGAGCAGCCATCTAGTGTATGCTGGTATCACCAGACATTTTGAGATCAGGAGCGCCTATCCAAATGCCAGTGGTAGTCAGATTTAGTAACATCCAATTGCCGGTTGAAGTATCAGTATCTCTTTGTTAGCGATCAGAATGCAGGATGAAAATTTCTTGTGGACACTGGGTCACACTTGTTCATTTATCTACAATTGGCCACCAACTTCATTTCATTTTTCTGCCCCAAACAGTTCATTTCCAGTGACTTATAGTACACAATGTATTGAGCTGGACTTGAGACAGCACCATGCCTTCACCTGAAATTTCACTGTCCCTACATTGTGAACCTTCATAATCAGAGCCAACTTCCTGGTGCATTATCATCTACTGCTGGATGTGGTGAATGTGAGACTCATCGACAGCATCACTGGACTTTCGACTGCTGGCTTCTGATGCAGTGCAGCAACACACAGTACCAAGTTCATGCAGGCAGCAGAAAGTAAATATGCTGAGTAACTGTAACATCACCATCAGGCACCCTGAGAGATCTACATCACAGAGTTGTATCAAAATGCCGATGACCCACTAGTTTCATGTTGTCTGAGGCATTTAGCTCCTCATTGTCTCACTACTACAAAAGCAGAATTTGACTTGATGCTCAGGTAAAGTATTATTCACCCTTCTAACAGTCTGTGGTCATCACTTCTCCATCTAGTATCCAAGAAGTGTGGTGTGTTGCCCACATGCAGGGATTAACATTCACTTATTGCAAGGACAATTCTGGACAGCTGCCCAGTACCCCTATTAAGAGATTACATCTATGCTCTTTGTGGTGCAACTATGTTTAGTATCCTGGACTGCAAAATAGCTTTTACACAGATGAAGATATTACTAAAACAGCCATAATCTTGCCATTTGGCTTGTTCGAGAGTCTGTTCATGACACTTGATTTATACAACACTGCTCAGTCTTGGCAGAGGTTCATTGACTCCATTTTGCAAGGGTCATAGTACTGTTTTGCATCCATAGATGACATTCTTATCTTTTCAGCAACTGCAAAGCAGCACCAGCAACACTTGGAAGAAGTTTTCAAATGCTTAGAACAGCATGGTGTGGTGTTAAATACTATCAAGTGTGTTTTCTGGTAAACCTTCTTAAGTCATCTTATTTTGTCAGTGGGATAATTGCCACAATTGTGAAAGTGAAGGCCTTTGTGAAGATCACATGGCCACCATCAAAGAATTATGGCATTTCTTGGGAACGCTGAATCTCTTCTGGCGTCTTCTGCCTCATTCAGCTGAGTGCAAAAAGTGTTGCCTGCAGCACTTTCTGGGCCTAAAAGTAAGAGAAATCACTGATACAGTGGACACATGTGATGAGTTCTGGTTTTGAGACAGTGAAGCCAATTGTAGTAAGTACTGTGCTTCTGGCACATCCCGAACTGGATCCACAACTTGTGCTGGTGGTTGATGCTGGCGAGACTGCTGTCAGTTCCGCAATGCAGCAGCAAGTCAATGGTGCTTGGCAACATCTTGCCTTCTTCTCACACAAGCTCAACTCTGTACAGCAAAAGTGGAGCACTTACAACTGTGAACTGTTTGCTATATATGAATAAATAAAGTACTTTCACCCTCAGTTGGAAGACAGAGGGTTTATAACATTTATGGATAGCCAGCCAGTTGCCTACACCTTCAGACAGAACAACAAGTGTTTAGCATGACAGCATAACCATCTGTATTTCATTACCCAGTTCAATACCGACATCTGTCATATATCTGTTATTGACAAAATGTTCACCAACTGTTTCGAGTTAGCAGTGTTTGCCTAACTTGCAAAAGCACAAGAATCTGGTCAGGTATTCCAGAAACTATTGAATTGTGCAAAAGGATACAGCCTTGAGTTACAATTGGTGAAGTTCCTGGTTCAGATATGAAGCTATATTGCAACTTTTCAAGTGGGAGGTCTTGTCCTTTTCTGCCACCCTCATTCAGCAGAAATGCTTATGACAGCTTTCACAGCCTATACCACCTTAGCATCAGATCATCAACTTGTCTGTTTTCAAAACATTTTGTCTGGTCTGTTGTGCAAAAGGGCTGTCAAGAGCGTGTGTGTGCCTTCAGTATCAGTGCAATTAGATATCCCATCATGTGCTTGCACCAGTTAGAGTTTTACCAGATATTCACATTGATGAAGTATGTCCAATTCTATCATCAAATGATTAGTACTATTTATTAATTGCAATTGATCATTTCACTTGTTGGTCAGAAGCTTCAGTAGTCAACAACATATCAGCAGAAACGTTAGCCTTTGCCTTTCTTTCTTTGTCCACTGCACATCACCACAGACTGTGGCCAGCAATTTGAGTGGGAGTTATTTGCTCATTTAGTAAAGTCTGTGGCACTCTCCATTGTACAATATCCAGTTACCACCAAGAGAGAGCAACAATATGATTGAACGTTGGCACAATTCTTTAAAGGTTGTATCGATGTGTCATGACACTAGTTGGACAACTGCTTTACCATGGCCTTGCTTGGTGTTCGCACCATATACAAACTGGACTTGAGTTGTCTTTCATTTATGATGAAGCACTTTGACAGCCTCGTGAGATCATTGATCCAAGTTCCATACAACTACTTGACCAGACGAGTCAGACTTCATCGATCATCTGGTTCTTTGTGACTTGCAGACATTCACTCTTGTCATGTTAAGAACAGACAGTGTCAAACCAGTATTACATCCCCATACTCAGGTCCATAAAGAGAGTAGCATGAACTCTGGACATACTATTAAATGGTAAGGGCACTATGATCTCACTTAACACAAACCTGTACATACAAGTTTCCAGAAGTGCCACCAACACTTGTGCAGAAAACCAGCCTTTGCCTCAGGCACATGTACAACCATCCAAAGTAGACTCACTATCTGAATGAAGAACATGCTCTGGATGTCAAGTTCCCTTTCTTACAAGATTTTTGGACAACACTCCACTTCAACCAAGGGGTCTAATGTAGTTGTCAAGACAAGGTTACTGTGTTTATCAAAACTCTCAAAGAGTTCATTTGCCAGCCACCTGAGGCTCTGTTGTTCAGCATCAGTGGTTGATTTGTTCTTAGTGTTCCTTGTGAGATTTCATGAAAGTGACAGTTTGTGAGAATTTCCTTTAGAGACAGACCTCGACTAGCACCAGTCTAATGCAGAAAACTAGTCTCAAGTGTTTACTGATTGTTTTCTTCTATGTTCTACGAGGGTTGGAACTTAAATGGTGGCCACTATTTATTCACAACCAATACAAAAGAGTTACGTGTTTGCACCTGTTACTGTCCTTCAAAGTAGTCACCAGCATTATGTAGATCCCATTGCCCGCAATGTGGAAGGCATAGTATACCGTTAGCAGAGCCTGTTCTGTTGATGGTGCGAATGGAGCAGTCTAAAGTTATGGTGATTCTAGTGTATGACTGTGATGGTGTTATCCTAATGCATTATGTTCCTCCACAGCAGACTGTCAATGCACAGTATTACTATTCATTTTTGGAGCATCACCTGTGACCAGCTTTGCAAAAGAAGCAGCAACCCTTTCTGCGCAACCCACCCATCATTTTGCACGACAATGCATGGCTGCATACGACACAAGCTGTGGCTGCTCTGTTCTGTTGATGGGACTGGGAAGTACTGTACCATCCACCATACTCTGAGGACTTAAGTCCTTGTGACTTTGATTTGATTCCAAAGATGAAGGAACCACTTCATGGCATTCGCTTCAGAACTGTTCCAGAGATTTGACAGGCAGTAGACCACTTCATTCGCACTATCAACAGAATACACTGTGCTATCGGTATACTATGCCTTCCACATTGCTGGTGACAGGCTCTACACAATGCTGGTGACTCCTTTGAAGGACAGTAACAGGTGCAAACATGTAACTCTTTTGTATTGGTTGTGAATAAATAGTTGCCACTATTTAAGTTCCAACCCTCGTATTTACATTAGTAAAGTTTTAATATTCTTGGTACACAAATGTTCATATTTCATGTACTATTCTGGTTGAATTGCTCGAACATGAAAACAATTATTTTGGAGAGTTAACAGTTTGCAGTTCCAGCATGTCCTCCAGTTTCTTTGGTAAAGTGCTCAGAAAACTTTACAGAACACCATGTTTGATGTTTCTCCACTCTAAATTTGGTTACATTCCTGTCATTTTCTTTGTTAAGGTGGCCCTGAGTTTTCTATTGTTAAGGTATGACTCCATCAGTACAAGTAGAATGTCTTTAACACCTTAATATTTTAATTTCCATCATATGATTTTATAATCTTCACTGTTAATGCATTCAAAAGTGTACACATAATGTCAATAGTGTAGTTATTCTTGTTTAGTTCTATCAAAATGGTATTTATGAGATGTGTCATATTGTAATCTCTGAGGAGGAGCTTTCAGTGAAACCTAATTGAGTACTTATTAAAAGGTGATTTTCAGAGAAGTGGTTCAGTATTTTTTAATAAGTTTCCTTCTTAGAAAAATGAGTACGCAGGAAGGAGACTACATATTTTATTCTTTCAAGAAACACACTCTGACTCATCAACCAGTTACAAAGAGAACGTAAAGAGTGCACAATAAAGTCACAAAATTATTTCAGTACTTTGAGTCAGTTAACATCACAGCCAAAATAATTACTTCCTGTCAGTGACCTAAAGATTTTTATGACCTCTTTTACAGTTTATTTGGCAAATCTGACATCCGATAGTGTGGTATACAATGTATATCTAACTAAATGTAACAATATTATGAAAAGCAAACAATGGAAAATCCAGGATGGAATGTAACAACTGTTACATTGTGATATTAAAACAATGGAAAATCCAGGATGGAATGTAACAACTGTTACATTGTGATATTATGAAAAGGATTGTTGCTACTCACCATATAGTGGAGATGCTGAGTCGCAGATAGGCGCAACAAAAAGACTGTCACAAAATATGCTTTCAGCCAAGAAGACCTTTGTCAAAAATAGATGACAGGCACACTCACAAACACACACTCATGAAAATGCATCTTACACACACGTGACTTCACTCTCTGGCAGCTGAAGCCACACTATGAGCAGCAGCAGCAGTGCATGATGGGAGAGACAACTAGTTGGGGTAAGAAGGAGGCTGGTGCAGGGAGGAGGAGGGATAGGAGGGTAGGGATGGGGCCTGTGAAGTGTTGCTGGGGAGTTTGCAGGGATGAGGTGGAGAGAGAGGGTAGGGCAGCTACGTGCAGTTGGGAGGTTAGACAGAGGACAAGGGAGTGGTTGGGGGGGGGGGGGGGGGCGGTTAGCAGAAAAGGAGAGAAGTAAAAAGACTGGGTGCACTGGTTGAATAAGAAGCTGTCTAGTGCTGGAATGGGAACAGGGAAGGGGCTAGATGGATGAGGAAAATGACTAACGAAGGTTGAGGCCATGGAACCGCGCAACCACTACGGTCGCAGGTTCGAATCCTGCCTCGGGCATGGATGTGTGTGGTGTCCTTAGGTTAGTTAGGTTTAAGTAGTTCTAAGTTCTAGGGAACTGATGACCACAGCAGTCCCATAGTGCTCAGAGCCATTTGAACCATTTTTGAGGTGATGAGGGTTATGGGAACGTAAGATATATTGCAGGGAGAGTTCCCACCAGTGCAGTTCAGGAAAGCTGGTATTTGTGGGAAGAATCCAAATGGCACAGGCAGTGAAGCAGTCATTGAAATGAAGAATGTCATGTTTGGCATCAAGTTCAGCAACAGGGTGGTCCAGTTGTTTCTTGGCTACAGTTTGCCAGTGGCCGTTCATGCGGACAGACAGTTTGTTGGTTGTCATGCCCTCATAGAATGAAGCACAGCGCTTGCAGCTTAACTTGTAGATCATATGACTGGTTTCACAGGTAGCTGTGCCTTTGATGGAATAGGTGATGTTTGTGACTGGACAGGAATTGATGGTTGTTGATGGATGTTTGGGACAGATCTTGCATTTAGGTCTTATAGGGAGGTGAACCATGAGGTAAAGGGTTGGGTGGAGGGGTTGTGTAGGGATGGTCGAGTATATTGTATAGCAGTGTTTTTCAACCTGCGGGTTGCGACTCCCTAGGGGGTTGCAACACCTTGCTCAGGAGGTAGCGGTCGCAGGACAAAAATTCGCTACCGCCACTGCCACTTGTACTAGACATGGAGGGCTGCACAGATCTTTTAAGAAACTTGTCCATTTTATGCTTGCTCAGAGTGAAGTGTGAAGACAATAATCATATCCGTACTTGCTGGTGTATTCGGACAACTGATTATAGTGACCAAAAACGTGTGACTATGGCCCTGCTGACCCCTTCT
The DNA here is from genome assembly GCF_021461385.2 of Schistocerca piceifrons. Classification (NCBI taxonomy): domain Eukaryota; kingdom Metazoa; phylum Arthropoda; class Insecta; order Orthoptera; family Acrididae; genus Schistocerca; species Schistocerca piceifrons. The sequence goes on along the minus strand of NC_060139.1, from coordinate 359,588,576 downwards.
CACCCCCACACCTCTACCATTGGTAAATAATATAATTGTATGTCTGCCAGCAGAGCACTGTGACCTCTTTTAACATTTCACTTGATTTCTCGATCAGTATAGTATCAATAGAAAGAAAATTAAATACATTGCCTTTGAAATCACTGACATACTTCTATTATGGTTCTGGGGGTCGCCAGAATATTTTTTACTTGCAAAGGGGTCACATACTCAAAAAGGTTGAAAAACACTGCTGTATAGGTTTGATGGATGGTGGAATACCACTGTGGGAGGGTTGGGAAGGATAGTGGGCAGGACAGTCATAAACCCTGTCAGAGAATGTAATTCAGTTGCTCCAGTCTGTTCAACCTTGTACAAAAACAGATCTCCTGTGTCTTATCTTGCCATTCACCCACCACCATCAAAATCTCACTGTCTGGCCACAGAGAAGCATTGCCTTCATAACTCAATACCACCCAGGACTGGAGGAACTGAATTACATTCTGTGCCAGGGCTTTTGACTACCTCTCATCATGCCCTGAGATGAGAAATGTCCTGTGTACTATCCTTCCCACCCCTCCCACAGTGATATTCCACCTATACAATATATTTGTTCATCCCTACACTATCCCTCCTTCCAACCTCTTACCTCATGCCTCACATCCCTCTGTAGTAGACCTAAATGCAAGACCTGTCCTACACACTGTTCAACCACCATCGACTCCAGTCTGGTTTCAAACACCATCTATTCCATCAAAGGCAGGGCTGCCTGTGAAACCGGCCATATAATCTACAAGGTAAGCTGCAACCACTTTGCTTCATTCTATGTGGGCAAGACAACCAACAAGCTGTCTGCATGAACAGCCACTGACAAACTGTGGCCAAGAAACAACTGGCCCACACTGTTGCTGAACATGCCACCAAACATGACATTCTTGAATTCAATGACTGCTTCATAGCCTGTGCCATTTGTATTCTTCCAACAAACAGCAGCTTTTTTCAACTGTGCAAGCGGGAACACTCCCTGCAGTATAGCCTATGAGGGTAGTTTGAAAAGTTCTCAAAACAGAATAGAAAAAAGTACATACATCAGTGAAACTTTTTTTATTTTTCAATGTAGTCTCCTTGTAGATTAATGCACTTGTCCAACAATGTTCCAGTGCCTTGATCCCATCTCGAAAATGAGTTTCCTCCAGGCCTGCAAAATAGTTGTCAGCTCCCACTATCAATTCTTTGTTTGAAGTGAATCTTTGTCCACCAAGAAAAATTTTCAGTTTTGGGAAGAGAAGGAAGTCTGACAGCCATATCAGGGGGATAAGGTGGGTATGGCAACAATTCATACCTTAGGTCATGTGAATTTGCCATGGTGATGGCACATGTGTGCGGGCGCACATTGTCTTGATGGAAAATGACTTTCTTCCTTGCTAAACCTGGGCTTTTTCACATATCTTTTGTTGCAATTTGCCCAGAAGGTTAGCATGATATTCTCCAGTAAGTATTTGCCCAGTGGGGTGCTAATCTACAAACAAAATCCCCTTTGCATCCCAGAACACTGATGCCATGACCTTTCCCACCTAAGGAATTGTCTTTGCTTTCTTTGGTGGCAGAGAATCAGCATGTTTCCACTGCTTTGACTGTTGTTTTGTCTCTGGGGTACAGTAGTGCATCCAAGTTTCATCTGTGGTCACAAACCTTGTTTCTTTCTCCTAAAATGGTCCAAATATTGTTCCGATATGTCCATTCTCATGCTTTTTTGATCCAGCATCAAGAGTCACGGTACCCATCCTGCAGGTAATTTTATTGTTTCTAATTCTTCAGTCAAAATGTGATATACCCTTTCAGATGACATCTGGCAAGCATGAACAATTTCATGCAGTTTCAGTCGGTGATCCTCCCTGACCATTTTGTGCATGTTTGCAATGATTTCTGGAGTAGTGACACATCTTGGCCAATCACTGCATGGATCGTCATCTAAGCTCTCCCGACCAAATTTAAATTCATTTGTCCATTTGGCAACAGTTGAATATGAAGGAGCAGAGTCCCCCAGTGTATTCTGGTAATCAGCATGAAAGTCCTTTGCTTTCATACCTTTCTTTACGAAGTACTTAATCACTGCTAGAATCTCGATTTTTTCCATCTTTGCAAATCACTACGCAGGAACAACAACATAATCACATCAGTGCCACAGCTCTTGTCCAAGAGCACTGATGTGGCACATGTTTACAGGCAACAGTCCAATGAATATCACATGAACAACTTGTTGCACTAGCGCTGACCTCTCGTGGTGATTCCGAGAACTTTTCAAACCACCCTCGTACGTTCCCGTAACCCACTTGGCCTCAGCCTTTGTTAGTCATGGTCCTTGCCCATCTGGCCCCTTCACTGTTCCCATTCCAGTACTACACAGCCATCTATTCCACAAGCGCACCCAGACTTTTTACTTCTCTCCTTTTCTGCTAACCCTTCCCCCCTCCCACCCCACCACTCCCCAGCCCTTCACCTCCCGACTGCAGCTAGCTGCCCTACCCTCTCTCTCCACCTCATCCCTACATATTCCCCAGTAGCACTTCACCGTCCCCCACCCTCTATCCTCCTATTCCCCCCCCCCCCCCCCCCCCCAGCCTCCTCCTTACCCCCACCTACTTGTCTCTCCCATCAGGCACTGCTGTTGCTGCTGCTCATAGTGTGGCTTTAACTGACAGAGGCTGTGGTCATGTGAGTGTGAGTTGCATTTGCTTGAGTGTGTATGTGTCTGTCATCTATTTTTGACAAAGGCCTTGTTGGCTGAAAGCTTATTTTGGAACGTCTTTTTGTTATGCCTATCTGCGACTCAGCGTCTCTGGTAATGGTGATTAGCAACTATCCTTTTCATAATATCGTTATATTCCATCCTGAATTTCTCATTATGTGTTAATTAAATGTAAATGATTTGCTCCCAATCATTCTTTTTTCCTCCCTGTGTTTTCATCTACACTTAAAAATTGTTGAATTTAGTGGGCCACGATGGGAATTAAAATTAGCTGTCCCATTGCTAGTGTCATCAGGAAGTTGAATATGATCTGCCTTGCTGAGTCTTTTTATTTCTTGCATAATAAAGCTTCACATTTCCTTTGCTCTGTTCTTGGAATATTGAATCTTTTTTGTATAGAACATAATTTTAAGAATTTTTAGCATCAAGAAGGAACTTCAGAGATTGTACTTTATGTAAAAATAAATATTAATAATCCACTTTACTATTTGGGTCATTACTTTTCATTTGTATGTTCAGTTTTTGTGTTTTAGATGTCACTGTGAGAATTTTGCAATATTGCTGTTTGTGCATGTTTCAATATTAATTACAATTAATCCTCTGCCTCAAATAAAGGTCTCTCTTTTTGATGTAACAAACATTGATGTTGGATTTGGTCACCCATTCTCTCAACATCCATTGTGTTTGTCTCTGGCCTATAGTAAATAAAAACTGTATTCACAGCATTCTAAGAAAATTTTTCAAGGAAGAATAATGTTTCACAACTACTGTGCGTCCTTGGTGAATTTCTACTCATTGTTCACTCAGCAGATTGTCTCTGAATTGTTGGACTGAGTCAGCTTCTGTTGTTCTGTAAAACTCTACTTCGTACTTCTTAGCTAAACATGATTGATAGAGAGGTTTTATTGGTACCATTTGACTATGATGATTAGAGTAATTGTTTATTGTGGACCTCAAATTTATTTTATTAAAGATAGATTTGAAATAAATTTTTGATTGCAGTTGTGCTGTATCATTGTGTTTGTGATAATAATGTACTGTGGGTATCAAGTCAGTCAGGCATCAGTAGGCATGTCCAAGATGAAATCAGTGTATGGATCATCACATACAATTATCCCCTTTTATTTCTACTGTCTCATCAAGTACTCTCTCCAATTTTTTGAGGATTAGGAATAAAACAAATTTAGTACATAATGAGAAACCTCCTTGTAACACAAGAAAGAAAAGATTCAACAATGACAGCATTATGAAAATGATAGATTGCTAAGTACCATATAGAGGAGACGTTGAGTCAAGGACAGGCACGACAAAAAACCTGCTATACTTTTGAGCTGTCAGCCAAAAAGGTCTTCTTCTAATGTAGAAAACACACACACACACACACACACACACACACACACACACACACACACGTTCATACAAGCACAACTCACATACACCTGACCACTGTCTCTGTCCACTCAGGCCAGACTGCTTACAGCACCTGTAGCTAGTGGAAGGAGCAATCTGTGGGTGACGGGGATAAGAAGGAGGCTATAGCATTGAGGGGAATGGATGGCAGCATAGGAACAGCATGTGACTCTTTGTGACTCTTGTGAGAGCATGGGGGGATGTGCTGGGAACAGGGTAGAGCAGATAGGTGTATTCAGGAGGTTGGGTGGCAGGGGGGGGGGGGGGGGGGAGCAGAAAAGGAGAGAAGTAGCTGAGTGGTTCAGCTGTCTCTTGGCCACAGAGTTTGTCAGTGGCCATTCATGTAGACAGACAGTTCATTGGTTGTCATAGCCTCGTAGAAATCAGCATAGTGGTTGCAGATAATTTGGTAGATCACATGGCTCATGATGGGATACTTGATGCCTGTGGTCAGACTGGAGGAGGGATGGTGGGATGATGTGTGGGACAGGACTTACATCTAGGTCTATTGCAGGAAGGTGATCCAAGAGGCAGGGAGTTGAAAGCATTGGTGCAAAGGGGGTAAACAAAGATACTACATAGATTCGGTAGGCAGTGGAATACCACTGTGGGAGGGGTGGGAAGGTTCATGGGTAGGATATTTCTCATTTCAGGGCATGGCAACAGGTATTGTTGTACCTGTCTGCGATTCAGTGTCTCCTGTATGTGATGAGTAGCAATCTATCGCTTTCATAATATTGTCGGTATTCCATCCTGGATTTTCTATTGTTTAAAGAAAAAAATTAAGGAAGACATGGGTTTGGTCACTTTAAGTTGTGAGTGAAAATTATGGACACTTATGAAACAATAATAATAAAAAAAAGACTGATCAGACATACAATTTGTCGTAACAGTTTTGTCCAAAATATATTTGAGGGACATTCCCAGCCAGAAAGGAAAGAAGTAGGTCCACAATATCAACACTCAACAATATGATACACGTAATGAAGTGCTAACTATTGTGACATAGTGCAGATGACAGGAAGAGTGGTTCAAGAAAACTTCACTGTCAGCCTAAAATTCTTACTTTATTCATTAAAGAAACTGTTACAAGATACCGTATATACTCGAATAATCTGCACATGTTTTTTCCCAAATTTTAGGACGAAAAACTGGGGTGCACGGGTTATTCGAAACATTGTTGGTACTGCTCTGCCTCCAACAATACATCCCATTATACTATTGCATTGTTGTGGCCTCCGTCTGAGACACATCAGTAGCACATTAGGAGTGAAGTATTAATGTCTTCAAACGTGTTAATTACGTCTACAAGTTCTCGTTATCGCTCGTACACTGCTAAAGACAAAGTGAAAAATTATTGAAGAAGCCAAGAATATTGGAAACCATGCAGCAGGAAGAAAGTACGACGTGAATGAGAGTTGTATTCGCGACTGGCGAAAAAATAAAATGCAGCTTCAAGAATCTAATAGTAATCACCGGGCATTTCATGGACAAAAAGCGAAGCATCCGGATCTCAAGAAAAGGCTCTGCAATCATGTAGATGAGAAGCAACAATACAGAAGCGTGGTGACAAGTGAAATGTGCCAGCTTAAAGCATTGTCTTTAGCCAAAGAACTAGGCATTACCAGTTTCAAAGCTAGCCAGGGTTGGCTGTTAAGATTTTTCAGCTGAAATGGTTTAGGATTCCGGAGGAAAACTACTATTGCTCAGCGGCTTCCAGGTGATTACGAGGAAAAAAATAGTGAATTTTCATAGTTATGTGATAAATCTGCTCCTTAAGCAGTCCTATATATTATCACAAATTGGTAATGCGGATCAAACATCAGTCTATTTTGAGATGCCGCTCAACAACACAGTGAACAGGAAAGGAGAATCCAGCATCATGATATGAACTGGCGGAAGTGAGAAACAAAGATGTACAGGGATGTTGTGTGTAACTGGCGATGGACGAAAGCTTCCACCTTACATGATATTTAAAAGGAAAACTATTCCGAAAATATCAGTAAAAGGCATACAGGTATTAGTAAGAGCAAATCCGAAAAGGTGGATGGACAATGAACTTATAATTGACTGGGTGACACATGTTTGGCAACATCGTCCAGGTGCGTTACTGAGTTTACGCAACATGTTGGTCCTGGACAGCTTCCGCGGACATACAACTAAGGAAGTACAAGACAAATTACAAAAATGGAAAACTGACTTGGTCATTATCCCTGGAGGCCTAACATCCATCCTATAACCACTAGATGTGTGTATAAATTGGCCATTCAAAGCTGCATTTAAACAGCAATATACACAATGGATGGCTGATGAAAACCATAAGTTCACACCTAGTGGAAAAATCAAACGGCCGGATTTGTCCCAGATTTGTGAATGGGTGAAAAGTGCATGGGACTCCATTCCAAAACCACTGGTTCAAATTCACAGGATCGAACAGAGGACAACGCTCTATGGGAAGATGGTGAAGACGACAATGATTCTCCCACTAGTGATGATGATGAAAGTGATGAATAGGGTGGTAAGAGAGGAAACGTACTGGTACTGACTAAAATATTTTATTGCACATACCGTATTAAAAAAATCTTAAACAAGATAATTCACATTTCTTTTTTTGCTATTGTACTACGTGTAGAGTCCCGGCTGGCGGTGATAATGTTCCCCGGCCGCCCACCCGTCTAACAGGCCAACCGGCCAGCTGCACGCCGCTGGCCACCCGCCCGACAGCTGGCCAACTGCACACCTCTGAATCGGTTGCGTTTTAATGATGTATCAACCTGTTCAGCAGCGTTGCTTCAAACCAGTAGTTATTATACATACTTTTGAACACATCATAACGTTGGAACAATTTTTTGTGAATAAAACAAATTAAAGCAAAAAATAATTTTTTTTTTTTTTTTTTTTTTTTTTTTTTTTTTTTTTTTTTTTTTTTTTTTTTTTTTTCCCTCTTCCTCAAAATTGGGGTGTGCGGATTATTCGAGAATATACAGTATTATGTTATTTGTATGTTACTGGAGAATAATTTGAGCATCTGCTGTGTTTGTTACTTTAACATAACTGAAAAATAAAAGTTAATGTCATATTATTTGTTTCACATCATCTTGTTACAGATACGAGTTTGCCACAATAGTGTCTTCCATGATCCAGAATCATTAATGGGAGAGCAAACAGAAGCCAGCCCTAAACGTGCTTACACAAAAATAGGACTCTACAAAGGAAATATTGTTGCCATCAAGCCAGTTTATAAACGCAGTATTGACATTACTCGCAGTATTCGAAAAGAACTAAAACAGGTCAGTTTATCTTTTATATAAGAAAAAGAGTGCCAAAATATTTTTATGGACTTTTGAAAATGTCCGTGTTGTTCAGGTTCACAGGAGTTGTGTTATTATTCACTCTTCTAAATTTATTTGTCACTCATAAACAGTATAAACAAACATTGTGAGAGAAAGTAGCTATTATTATTTATTGTAGGGTTCTTTTTAACAACAACTTTCCCCGAGAGTGGCAGAGAATAGTATGGTTGAAACCAATAAGACATAACATAAGACATAACATAACATAAGTCATGTGATCTACAAGCAAAGCTTCAACCACTGTGCTGCATTCTATGTAGGCATGACAACCAACAAGCTGTCCGTCCGCATGAACGGCCACCGACAAACTGTGGCCAAAAAACAAGTGGACCACCCTGTAGCTGAACACGCTGCCAAACATGATACCCCTCATCTCAATGACTGCTTCAAAGCCTGTGCCATATGGATCCTTCCCACCAACACCAGCTTTTCTGAATTGCGCAAGTGGGAAATTTCCCTGCAATACATCCTACATTCCCATAACCCTTCTGGCCTCAACCTTCGTTAGTCACTGTCCTTGATCATCCAGTCCCCTCCCTGTTCCCATTCCAGCACTACACAGCCGTCATTTCACCGCCACACCCAGTCTTTTAATTTCTTTTATTTTTATTTTTATTTCTCTCCTTTCTGCTACTTACCCTCTCCCCCTTCCGCACCTTCTCTCTTACCCTACGTCTAAACTGCAACACTTCACTCTCCACCACTCCCACCATACTACTCCTACCCCTCCCCACCCCAGCCTCCTGCTTACCCCAACCCAGTCGCCACTCCCATCATGCACTGGTGCTGCTGCTGCTCGCAGTATAGTTTCAGCTCTCTGAGACTGCAGATGTGTGTGTAAGTTGCACTTTCGTGACTGTGTGTGTGCGTGTGTGTATGTGTGTCTACTGCTGACAAAGGCCTTAATGGCCGAAACCTATGATTGTGTGAATCTTTTTATTGTGCCTATCGTGGCTCAGCATCTTCGCTATATGGTGAGTAGCAACTTTCCTTTTCTCGTATTGCAACAGTCATATTACAAATAAAAGCCATATAAAGAAGCTACTTACGAATAGTGAAGACAACAAAATTGACAGAATTAAATAATATTTAATGCAGAAAAAATACATATATTTACAATTTAGCCTGCTCATTATGTTGGTTCAGCCACAGTAATTCATTGACACACAACCTTCAGCATCAAATTGCCTTCATGCCACAACAGTTCCTTTTAAGTTTCAGTGTACATGAGAATTTAATTAAGGATTTTTGAAAGAAAAAAAGAATACTCTTTGTGTCTGAGTACTTGTAACACTTCTAAAATGATGATTGATTTAAGTTTAATTTCATTTAATATAATGTTTCATATGTAAAAGAAATTCTACAGCTTCTAAAGTCATGGTACATGTTCCTGTTAACACAATTATTCATCTTCTAAACAAGTTGCAAAACTGAAATATCTGTGTGTTCTAATACATTTTACATGTAATGTATATGAAGATAGAACAGAGAAAGTAATTACTCAAGGCTACTACAAAGAAAAATGAGATAAGTTGTTTGATGTTCATAAGCTACTGGAAATTGTCCTGACTACTTTCAACAAACTATTGGCAGCTGCTGTTATAGCAGTACCAGAAGAACCTCAGGTACTATCCTCGCCTGTGGATCCTGTTTCCTCTGCAGGAAGTACTGAACCTATCATTACCAGTCCACTTGACCGTTAGTGGTATGTCAATGGTAGATCTAGGCATCCTGTACAGGATGAACAGGGATCAGGGAAGACTCTGGGTGTTGCACTGACCCCTCTAACCAACAAGTTGGAGGTACTGTCTTTGACTGAAACTGAAATTGAGCCAGTGGAACTGACTTCACCTGTTTTGGGAAATCTGTTTTCTCTGGTGTCAGGAGAATGCAACTGCAAAAGGGTGGGGGTCTATTGACTGTCGGCAGTTCAAACGTATGGTGAATGATGATATCCCTTAGGGAAATGTCACCAAGGGACAGGAAATGACACCAGGTGCACTCTGTGTATGCACGGGGGCTTCATTCAACATGTTGAAGAGGCTATTCTGGCAGCTAATGAGGATACAAGGTGCAAGCAGCTGCAGATTGTGGCACATGTTGGGACAAATTATGCCTGTCGTCTGGTCTGCGAGGTGATTCTTGGGTCATTCCAGTAACTTGCAGAGAAGGTTGAGAAGTCCAGCCTTGCAGATGGAGTTTCAATGAAGCTCAAAATTTGCATCATTGTCGCCAAAGCTGAGTGAAAATCTCATTCTGGAAACATCCCCCAGGCTGTGGCTAAGCCATGTCTCCGCAATATCCTTTCTTTCATGAGTGCTAGTTCTGCAAGTTTCACAGGAGAGCTTCTGTAAAGTTTGGAAGGTAGGAGATGAGGTACTGGCAGAAGTAAAGCTGTGAGGATGGGGCATGAGTCATGCTTGGGTAGCTCACTTGGTAGAGCACTTGCCCGCGAAAGGCAAAGGTCCCGAGTTCGAGTCTCGATCCGGCACACAGTTTTAATCTGCCAGGAAGTTTCATATCAGCGCACACTCCGCTGCAGAGTGAAAATCTCATTCTAGAGAACACAGCACGTTGTTCTCAATGGAGAGGCATCTACAGATGTTAAAGTAACCTCTGGCGTGCCACAGAGGAGTGTTATGGGACCATTGCTTTTCACAATACACACCCCTGGAAATTGAAATAAGAACACCGTGAATTCATTGTCCCAGGAAGGGGAAACTTTACTGACACATTCCTGGGGTCAGATACATCACATGATCACAATGACAGAACCACAGGCACATAGACACAGGCAACAGAGCATACACAATGTCGGCACTAGTACAGTGTATATCCACCTTTCGCAGCAATGCAGGCTGCTATTCTCCCATGGAGACGATCGTAGAGATGCTGGATGTAGTCCTGTGGAACGGCTTGCCATGCCATTTCCACCTGGCGCCTCAGTTGGACCAGCGTTCGTGCTGGACGTGCAGACCGCGTGAGACGACGCTTCATCCAGTCCCAAACATGCTCAATGGGGGACAGATCCGGAGATCTTGCTGGCCAGGGTAGTTGACTTCCACCTTCTAGAGCACGTTGGGTGGCACGGGATACATGCGGACGTGCATTGTCCTGTTGGAACAGCAAGTTCCCTTACCGGTCTAGGAATGGTAGAACGATGGGTTCGATGACGGTTTGGATGTACCGTGCACTATTCAGTGTCCCCTCGACGATCACCAGTGGTGTACGGCCAGTGTAGGAGATCGCTCCCCACACCATGATGCCGGGTGTTGGCCCTGTGTGCCTCGGTCGTATGCAGTCCTGATTGTGGCGCTCACCTGCATGGCGCCAAACACGCATACGACCATCATTGGCACCAAGGCAGAAGCGACTCTCATCGCTGAAGACGACACGTCTCCATTTGTCCCTCCATTCACACCTGTCGCGACACCACTGGAGGCGGGCTGCACGATGTTGGGGCATGAGCGGAAGACGGCCTAACGGTGTGCGGGACCGTAGTCCAGCTTCATGGAGACGGTTGCGAATGGTCCTCGCCGATACCCCAGTAGCAACAGTGTCCCTAATTTGCTGGGATGTGGCGGTGCGGTCCCCTACGGCACTGCGTAGGATCCTACGGTCTTGGCGTGCATCCGTGCGTCGCTGCGGTCCGGTCCCAGGTTGACGGGCACGTGCACCTTCCGCCGACCACTGGCGACAACATCGATGTACTGTGGAGACCTCATGCCCCACGTGTTGAGCAATTCGGCGGTACGTCCACCTGGCCTCCCGCATGCCCACTATACGCCCTCGCTCAAAGTCCGTCAACTGCACATACGGTTCACGTCCACGCTGTCGCGTCATGCTACCAGTGTTAAAGACTGCGATGGAGCTCCGTATGCCACGGCAAACTGGCTGACACTGACGGCGGCGGTGCACAAATGCTGCGCAGCTAGCGCCATTCGACGGCCAACACCGCGGTTCCTGGTGTGTCCGCTGTGCCGTGCGTGTGATCATTGCTTGTACAGCCCTCTCGCAGTGTCCGGAGCAAGTATGGTGGGTCTGGCACACCGGTGTCAATGTGTTCTTTTTTCCATTTCCAGGAGTGTATATAAATGACCTAGTAGATAGTGTCGGAAGTTCCATGCGGCTTTTCGTGGATGATGCTGTAATATACAGAGAAATTGCAGTATTAGAAAATTGCAGCAAAATGCAGGAAGATCTGCAGTGGATAGGCACTTGTTGCAGGGAGTGGCAACTGACCCTTAACATAGACAAATGTAATGTATTGCGAATACATAGAAAGAAGGGTCCCTTAATTGTATGATTATATGATAGCAGAACAAACACTGGTAGCAGTTACTTCTGTAAGATATCTGGGAGTATGCGTATGGAATGATTTGAAGTGGAATTATCATATAAAATTAATTGTTGGTAAGGCGGGTGCCAGGTGGAGATTCATTGGGAGAGTCCTTAGAAAATGTTGTCCATCAACAAAGGAGATGGCTTTCAAAACACTCGTTCGACCTATACTTGAGTATTGCTCATCAGTGTGGGGTCCATACCAGGTCGGGTATGATCCAAAGAAGAGCAGCACGTTTCATCACAGGGTTATTTGGTAAGCATGATAACGTTACAGATAAGCTTAGCAAACTCAAGTGGCAGACTCTGCAGGAGAGGTGCTCTGCATCACAGTGTAGCTTGTTGTCCAGGTTTCGAGAGGGTGCATTTCTGGATGAGGTATCGAATATATTGCTTCCCCCTACTTATACCTCCCGAGGAGATCACAAACGTAAAATTAGAGAGATTCGAGCGTGCATGGAGGCTTTCCGGCAGTCGTTCTTCCCATGAACCATGTGCGACTGGAACAGGAATGGGAGGTAATGACAGTGGCACGTAAAGTGCCCTCTGCCACACACCGTTGGCTGGCTTGCAGAGTATAAATGTAGATGTAGATGTAGATACTGGTTATAGAAAGTTGGTTGAAACCTGAAATTAATAACAGTGAGATTTTTGAGGAAAATTTCAGCATGTATCTGAAGGATAGTCGAATAGGAAATGGAGGTGGTACATTTGCCACAGTAAACATGTAACTCAAATCCAACAAAACAGAAGCAGAAGCTACATGTGAGATTGTTTGGGCAAGCCTCAGTATCAGGGGTGGACGTAAAATGATAACTGGATTCTTCTATTGCCCACCAGACTCATCTCCTGATATGATCAAAAACTTTAGAGGAAACTGCAGTTGACTTGTGTGTAAGTTTCCCAATCATACTGTAATCATTTGTGGAGACTTTAATCATCCAAAAATTAAATGGGAAAATTACAGTTTTGTTAGTGGAGGGTGTGATATGACATCCTGCAAAATTTTACTAAACGCCTTCTCTGAAAACTACCTAAAACAGATAGTTCGGAACCCCACTCATGATGGAAATACAAGTATATTGGATCTAGTGGCAACAAATAGACCTGACCTCTTTGAGGATGTCCACATCGAAACTGTATCAGTGACCATGATGTGGTTGTTCCAACAATGATTACCAAAGTACAAAGGGCAACTAAAACAAGCAGAAAGATATGTGTGTTCAGAAACTAAATAAACAATCAGTAGTGTCATATCTCATTGATGAACCTGAAACTTTCAGCACAGGTCAGGAGCAAGTAAGGAACTCTGTAGCTCAAGTTTAAAAGAATAGTTGACCACACACTGGATAGATATGTATCCATTAGAACAGTTCATAGTGGGAGGGAGCATCCATGGTATACAGTTACTGTAAAGAAACTATTAAAGGAACAGAGATTACAGCATAATATATGTAAAACAAAGTGTACAGCTATAGATAGAGAGATGCTGAATGAAACGCATTTGCCTGTCAAGAGAGGAATGCCTGATGCCTTCAATGACCATAGCAGGTTATTATCAAATGACATTTCACAAAATCCAAAGAAATTATGGTTCTATGTAAAAGCTGTTAGTGGCACCAAAGTTTGTGTCCAGTCCCTGGTGAAAGAGGCAGGAACTGAAATTGAGGATAACAAAGCAAGTACTGAAATGCTTAAACCCATTTTCAAATGTTCCTTTACCAAGCAAAACACATGAGAATTGCCATTATTTAATCCTTGTATCACTGAAAAGATGAATAAAATAAGTATTAGTGTCAGTGGTGTTCAAAAACAGCTGAAATCGTTAAAACTGAACAAAGCTCCAGGGCCCAATGGAATACCTATCAGATTCTATACTGAATTTGTGGCTGAGTTATCCCCTCTTCCAATTATACTCTGTTGTAGATCCCTCAAACAAAAAACCATGCCCAGTTCTTGGAAAAAGGCACAGGTCACATCCATTGCAAGAAAGGTATTATAAGTGATCCACAAAACTACCATCCAATATCCTTGACATTGATTTGTTGTAGAATCTTAGAACATATTCTGAGCTCAAACATAATGAGGTATCTTGAACAGAATGACCTCCTCAATGCCAACCAGCATGGATTTCGGAAACATCGATCGTGTGAAACCCGAACCCAACTCCCATCTTTCCTACATGACAAACTAAAAGCTTTGCATCAAGGCAACCAGGTAGATGCAATGTTTCTTGATTTCTGGAAAGCATTTGACTCAATACCACACCTATGTTTATTGTCAAAAGTGCAATCATATGGGATATCAAATGAAATTTGTGGCTGGATTGAGGATTTTTTGATAGGGAGGACACTGTATGTTATCTTGGATGGAGAGTCATTGTCAGATGTAGAAGTAACTTTGAGTTTGTCCCAGGGAAGTGTGTTGAGGCCCTTGTTGTTCATGATGTATATTAATGACCTTTCAGACTGTATTAATAGTAACATTAGTCATTTTGCAGATGATGCATCTATGTGTAATGAAGTACTTTCTGAGAGAAGCTGCATAAATATTCAGTCAGATCTAGATAAGATTTCAAAGTAGTGCAGAGATTGGCAACTTGTTCTAAATTTTTAGCAATGTAAAATTGTACACTTCAAAAAATGTAGAATCCTATGACTCTAATATCAATGAGTTGCTATTGGAATCAGCCAATTCATACAAATACCTCTGTGTAATACTTTGTAGGGATTTGAAATGGAATGGTCTCATAGGTTCAGTAATTAGTAAAGCAGATGAAATACTTATTGGTAGAATACAGGGAAGTACAGTTAATCTATAAAGGAGAGCACTTGTGCGACCCACCCTAGAATATTGCTGAACTGTGCGGAACCCATACCAGGTAGGATTAATGGGTGATATTGAACGTACACAGAAGAGGCCAATATGAATGGTCATAAGGTCATTTAATACATGGGAGAGTGTCACAGAGATACTGAAGGAACTGAACTGACAGGCTCTTGAAGACAGATGTAAACTATCCTGAGAAAATCTGTTAACAAAGTTTCAAGAACCGGCTTTTAATTATTATTGTAGGGATATACAACAACCCCTATGTATCACTCAGATAGGGATTGTGAGGATACAATTAGAATAATTACTGTGTACATAGAGGTATTCAACACAATTATTCTTCCCTCACTCCACATGTGAATGGAATGGGAAAAAACCCTAATAACTGGTACAGTGGGATGTACCCTCTGCCATGCACCTCACAGTGGTTTGCAGAGTACAGATGTAGATGTAGATGCTGTTTACTGTGAATTGAAGGCCACATGTCATTTATGATGCCCTACTGGAACATTCTGCAGCTCATCTTATCCTGTTATTGCCCTCAGACTCTTGAGTGCTGCAGAACTGTGATGTCAGAAGCATGCTTACTTTCTTGAGAGGGTCATAAGGCATACTGTATGAAAAACACGTTGAGAGATTCTCAAGTTTTTTGAGGCACACACTCTCATTTCTTATCCTTAAATCGATATGGATGCAGATCTATTCACCAAGCTTCTAATTAACATAAAACAAGAAATCAGGGAAAATTGAAAACTTAGTTCATTAAACCACTCCTACAAGGTATCCAGTTATTAAAATTCAAGAGTTGAAAGCTCCCGTTAGCTACATGGCAAGCAGCAGTGTTCAGTACAAAACTGATTGACAAGTAATAACACATACTTACACAATAGAAAACAAGGGATAATTATCACTTCAGATGCAGTGAATTATTATTCTAAATACACTCCTGGAAATTGAAATAAGAACACCGTGAATTCATTGTCCCAGGAAGGGGAAACTTTACTGACACATTCCTGGGGTCAGATACATCACATGATCACAATGACAGAACCACAGGCACATAGACACAGGCAACAGAGCATGCACAATGTCGGCACTAGTACAGTGTATATCCACCTTTCGCAGCAATGCAGGCTGCTATTCTCCCATGGAGACGATCGTAGAGATGCTGGATGTAGTCCTGTGGAACGGCTTGCCATGCCATTTCCACCTGGCGCCTCAGTTGGACCAGCGTTCGTGCTGGACGTGCAGACCGCGTGAGACGACGCTTCATCCAGTCCAAAACATGCTCAATGGGGGACAGATCCGGAGATCTTGCTGGCCAGGGTAGTTGACTTACACCTTCTAGAGCATGTTGGGTGGCACGGGATACATGCGGCCGTGCATTGTCCTGTTGGAACAGCAAGTTCCCTTGCCGGTCTAGGAATGGTAGAACGATGGGTTCGATGACGGTTTGGATGTACCGTGCACTATTCAGTGTCCCCTCGACGATCACCAGTGGTGTACGGCCAGTGTAGAAGATCGCTCCCCACACCATGATGCCGGGTGTTGGCCCTGTGTGCCTCGGTCGTATGCAGTCCTGATTGTGGCGCTCACCTGCACGGCGCCAAACATGCATACGACCATCATTGGCACCAAGGCAGAAGCGACTCCCATCGCTGAAGACGACACGTCTCCATTCGTCCCTCCATTCACGCCTGTCACGACACCACTGGAGGCGGGCTGCACGATGTTGGGGCGTGAGCGGAAGACGGCCTAACGGTGTGCGGGACCGTAGCCCAGCTTCATGGAGACGGTTGCGAATGGCCCTCGCCGATACCCCAGGAGCAACAGTGTCCCTAATTTGCTGGGAAGTGGCGGTGCGGTCCCCTACGGCACTGCGTAGGATCCTACGGTCTTGGCGTGCATCCGTGCGTCGCTGCGGTCCGGTCCCAGGTCGACGGGCACGTGCACCTTCCGCCGACCACTGGCGACAACATCGATGTACTGTGGAGACCGCACGCCCCACGTGTTGAGCAATTCGGCGGTACGTCCACCCGGCCTCCCGCACGCCCACTGTACGCCCTCGCTCAAAGTCCGTCAACTGCACATACGGTTCACGTCCATGCTGTCGCGGCATGCTACCAGTGTTAAAGACTGTGATGGAGCTCCGTATGCCACGGCAAACTAGCTGACACTGATGGCGGCGGTGCACAAATGCTGCGCAGCTAGCGCCATTCGACGGCCAACACCGCGGTTCCTGGTGTGTCCGCTGTGCCGTGCGTGTGATCATTGCTTGTACAGCCCTCTCGCAGTGTCCGGAGCAAGTATGGTGGGGCTGACACACCGGTGTCAATGTGTTCTTTTTTCCATTTCCAGGAGTGTATATACCACGTGAAATTATATGCATTGCTTCCACAGTTGCGTCTGACTCAAATGATTCAGATTATGTACATTATGAGACTAAACCACAATTCACAATCATAATTTGAGTTTGAAAATGAAACATTACCCTTTTTTGTATAGAACAGATGGGAAACTTGATGTTATTTGACTTTAACATTATCAATATCAGTTATACAGGATGCCTCAATCATTTGAGGTCAGTATTATAAAAATTATTGGGGATCCTAAATGGAGTATTTTGACATAAAAAATTAATCATTGTTAATGAATATCTGTATGATGGCTTGATAGGCAATGTGTGTGAGGCAGAACTTTGTAAACTGTGTATTTTTCATAACAAACAATTGCCCACCTTAACAGCAATATGGAAATGATAGATTGCTACTCACAACATAGAGGACATGTTGATTTGCAGTCAGGCAAAATGAAAAGACTGCAAAAATGTTTAAGCTTTTACTTAAAGTCCGTCTTCCAAAGTATCTGTCTTCCTGGTGCCCTGTTCATTACTGTTGATGCTACCTTCCTCAATGGTAACGTTACTAATGCTCATGGCTTTGCTGCTATTGAACACTACCTTTCCCAATACCCAACTGACTTCAGATGAACACCCTACTTCCTGGTCACCGTGACCAACTATATAGCCCCCCCCCCCCCCCCCCCCCCCAATTTCTTCTCGTTTTGAAGCCATCACCTATGAACGAATGCATGGTACTGGTTTGGGCTCTTATGACACTATCCTATGCCAACCTACTCATGGCCTGTCTAGAGATGTCCTTCACAACCACCCAAAATCCCAAACCCTTCACCTGGTTCAGATTCATTTGTGACATCTTCATAATCTGGACTGACTATGTGGTACCCTATCCATATTCCACCAGAACCTCAAAGTCTTCTCCTCCATTCGCTTCACCTGGGCCTCCAAAACTCAACAGGCAACCTTCCTTGATGTTAACCTCCACCAAAAGGACGGCTACATCTTCTATTCAACAGCCGCCACCAATTCCATAATAAGAAATCCCTTCAATACAATCTAGCCAACTGCTGTTTTCATAAGTGCAGTGATAGGCAGTCCCTCTGAGAATATGCCAAGGGTCTCACTGAGGCCTTCAGAGACTGAAATTGCTCTTCCAACCTTGTCCAGAAACAGATCTTTGATGCCTGGTCTCTTCTGTCATCCACCACCTTGTACATGGCCACTATCTGGCCACAGAGGCCTTTTGTGACTCAGGACCACCCAGAACTGGAGCAACTAAATCAGATTCTCTGTGTGAATCACATTCTCTGCCAGGGTTTTGACTCCCACTTGTCCTACCCTGAAATGAGGAATATCCTCCCCACTACCTTCCCCACCCTTTCCCACTGCGGTATTCTGCCGCCCATTGAACCTACACAGTGTCCTTGTCCATGCCGACTCCACCCCTGCTCCCAAACCTTTGCCTCAAAACTCATATCCCTGCAGTAGACCAATATATAAGAATTCCTATCACAATCTTCCTCTCCCCCCGCTATCACCTATTCAAGTCCTGTTACAGACATTTATGCCCTGTCGATGGCAGGGCCGTCTGTGAAATCATGCAGTTAAGCTGCAACCATTGTGCTGCTTTCTGTGTGGGCATGAAAACTAATAAGCCGTCAGTCCACATAAATAGCCACTGCCAAACTGTGGCTAAGGGACATCTGGACCACCCAGTTGCTGAGTGTAACACCCAATACAATGTGCTTCCCTTTAATGACTGTTTCACAGTCTGTGCCATATAAATTCTTCATACTGACATCAGAACTTCTGTACTGGGGGGGGGGGGGGGGGGATATCCTTCACACCCATAACCCCCATGGCCTCAACCCAAGCTAGTCCCTATCTGCTGCCTAACCAACCCCTTTCCTGCTCCCACTCTAGCACTACACATACCTTCTATCTCACCAGTGCACCTACTAGTCTTTTCCCCTTCTCTGCTTCTCTCCTCACACCTCTCCCTGCCCTCTTCATCCCTCCCCCCCCTCTCCCCAACAGTACAGTTTTCAGACACCATACCTCACAGCCCTACCCTGTCCCGTGCCCCCCACTCTGCAGGCAGCACGGCATCTTCCCTTACCACACACCCAAGCTGATTGCTGTTCATGACAAACAGTCACTGCCAGGCCTCAGTGCCCAGAGACAGTGGCTTTATGTTTGTGAGTTGTGATTTTGTGAATATGTGTGTGTTTTCTATTTTGGAAGAAGATTTTGTCTGAAAGCTTAATTCATCTTGTCCTCTTTGTGGTGAGTAGTAATTATCTTTGCCGTATTATTGTTATTCCATCCTGGACTTCCCAATACTTGAGTTGCCCACCTTATTGACATTTGTGGTCCTATCTTGAAAAACGGTGCACAATCCTCAGCAACACATCATTGCTGCCATTTACCTTTGTTTAAAGTGAAAAGAAGATAAGAAATTGAAGCTGGAGCACTACTCATTCACTATTCCAAGTGGTCCTCATCAAGGTACATAATTTTATGTGATTTAAAAGCTTATGAAAGTAGACTTAACAGATGGCCTTCAAACACCACCATGGCAAAAGTAAGACTTAGACAGATTGAAAGAGTTTGTAAAACACAGCAAATATTAATTTCCTGATGAAAAATGAAGCACACAGAAGCAAAGGAGGAAATGAAATAAGGATGGCAATCTTCCGGAAAACTTGGAATTCTCAGGGTACTACATTTACCTGGAAAAATCATGGGAATCTCATGGAATTCCATAAAACCTCAGGAAATTTTGTGTTTTTAACTGAACATTGCAATTTAATATTATTGAGCTCTATAAATCACAAATTTTAAAATACATAGTTGTACAAAATCAGTATGAATATTGCTTGAAATAAATTAGTTAGGTGTAAGGCCCAACAATGTTGGTCCAGCATGTGGATTGATGAAATAGCATTGGAACCAACATTGGTCACAATTTTTGTATGACTTTGTTGCTTGTCAGTATTTCGATCAAACATCAAAGGGCATTGGCCAGTATCGATATGGTGAACAGCGAAAATATAGGAAGTGATAAACTTTTTTCATTTCATTATTTTATGGCAGTTGTAAGTGAGAAAAGTTCTGTAAAGGTTAGAAATTATGTGTAAAGTTTGTTGCAAGTCACTAAGTGCTCTTGTTCTCAAATATTGAATAGCACACGTAGCAGCTACTGAAAGAGAAGGAAGGTGATGGAGGAGTGGCTGGATGACGGGAATTATGTGCAGAGAAGGGATCATTTTCTCAATATCAAAATGGAGGCAAAGTGAATCTGGAGAACACAGAAGAGATGTGATTACATAGGCTTTCCCGGCGTAATAAGTCTTGAAAGTCTCTTCGGGTTTGCTGCTGGATTCTAAAATCAACTTGACTCGATATTTCGGCAATCACACAGATTGGTATCTGCACCCTAAGAGTTGTCATCCACCACACCAACGTAGTGGCGTCCTTAGGACTTTGGTACGGAGAGCATATGCCATTTCCGAAGCAGACAGCTTAACCCAAGAACTTGAGCATTTGATGACTGTTTTTAAGGAAAATGGATACACCGAGAAACAGATTCGTCGGGCTATGGTATTTGGACCATCTCCGGAGGCGTACGAAGAGGAACATAGATCTGTGGCTTTTCTTCCTTATGCTGGAGGCTTATCGTTTAAGGTTGGACGAATTTTAAGGAATTTTAACATTAAGAGTGTGTTCTGTCCACCTTCTAAGATTAGGGCTCTGCTCGGCTCTGTGAAGGATGATTTGGGACTTAGGAAACCAGGGGTGTACAAAATCCCGTGTCAATGTGGGAAAGCTTATGTTGGCCATTCGATTCGCACAGTGAATGACAGGTGTGTGGAACATCGCCGTCACACGAGGCTACAACAGCCAGAAAAATCGGCCGTAGCAGAACACTGCCTAAATGAGGGACACAAAATAAAATTTAAGGGAATTGTTGTGATTGCCAACATTTCCGGTTTTTGGAATAGTGTCTATAAAGAGGCGATTGAAATTAGGTTGGCTGATAATTTAATCAACAGAGAGAATGGGTTTCCTCTTAGCAAAATGTGGAATCCTGTATTATCTTGCATGAAAACTGAACGTTCTTTGGTGTGGCCTTGATTGCGATATATCGTTGCCAGCAATGTTTCACTAAGGGCGGCGCCACCTCCATGTTTTGGAAGCCAGAAACTGTGATGGGCGGCGCATGCGCCGTGTACTGAACGGTGGCCTATATAGGACGTCGAATTGCAATCTTGCGTCAGTTCTCAGCGGGACTCATCAGCAGAAGCAGCATTTCCTGAAGATGGCGAACAGTTGGATCACCGAAATATCGAATCAAGTTGATTTTAGGATCCGGCAGCAAACCCAAAGAGACTTTCAAGAACACAGAAGAGAATATATTTAACCAGTTTATTAGAACAACTTGAAGCAGAGAGCCACAACAAGAATTTGAGACAATTTTTCCAATGCATTAAAAATCACAAATGTGGATTTTAGAGCCCATCCTGTTTCATTAGAGATGAGAACAGAAATTTGATAAACGACAACAAAAGAATTGTAGAAAGATGCAGAACTTGTGAATCATCCAGACCCAGAGAAGTTGCTACCTGCAGACACCATGGAGGAAAGGGAAGATGAAGAAGAATGGGAGGTGATGGAAAAAGATGTAAAGATTCCAATAAAAAAACTTGGAAACTGCAAGTCCTCAGGGGAGGACAGAATAATAGGAGAATTAATCAAAGAGAGAGGTGAGAGCTTGACTTAGAACTATATAAACTGATCCAGCTGATATGAAAAAAAAAATGAGACATTGTCAGAAGAATGGAAATTGGCTATAATATGCCCAACATACAAGAAGGGAAGCAAAATGGAATGTTGTAACTACAGAGGTAACAGCTTGCTGAAAGTAACCTTCAATGTACTGGCCATCATTATCCTCAGAAAATTACAACCATTCATAGAGAACAACATTCAGGAATACCAAGCCTAAGACAATTGTTTCAAAAGCAGTGGGAATGTGATAAAAATATCCATATTCTGTTTGCTGGTTTTCGGTGAGCTTATGACAGCATCCACAACAGTAGCCTTTACAGTGCACTATATGACTTCAGAATTCCCGAAAAGCTAGTGAAAAGGATGGAAATTTGTATGGGTGAATTGCTGTTAGCATGAGTGACATAAAAGTAGATATCTTAGGTGTTGCGAAAAAACTCTAATCACTTAAGAAAGGCAAGTCTTCCAGTCCAGATGGTATACCAATCAGATTCCTTTCAGAGTATGAAGACACAATAGCACCTTTCTTAATGATCATATATAACCGCTCACCTGATGAAAGGTCTGTTCCGAAAGACTGGAAAGTAGCACAGGTCACACCAATATTCAAGAAAAGAAATAGGAGTAACCCATTGAATAACAGACCCATATCACTAACCTCAATTTGAAATAGGATTTTGGAGCATATACTGTACTTGAACATTATGAATAACTTTGAAGAAAATGAATTATTGGCATGTAACTAACACGGATTCAAAAAATATTGTTCTTGTGCAACTCTTTATATCCGTGAAGTAATGAGTGCTGTCGACAAGGGATCTCAGATCGATTCCATATTCCTAGAGTTCCAGAAGGCTTTTGATACCGTTCCTCACAAGTGACTATTAATAAAATTGTGTGCATATGCAGCAGTATTGTCTCAGTTGTGTGACTGGATTCGTGATTTCCTCTCAGAGAGGTCACAGTTCGTAAATCATCGAGTAGAACAGAAGTGACATCTGGCATTCTGCAAGGTAGTGTCATAGGCCCTCTGCTGTTCCTGATTTATATCAGTGATCTAGGTGATAATATGAGCAGCCCCCTTAGATTGTTTGCAGATGATGCTGTAATTTACCATCTAGTAAAATCATCAGATAATCAATTCCAATTACAAAATGATCTAGAGATAATTTCTGTATGGTGCAAAAAGTGGCAATTAGCACTAAACAAAGAAAAATGCAATGTCATCCACATGGGTACTAAAAGAAATCCGATAAATTTTGGGTATACGATAAACCACACAAATGTAAGGGCTGTCAATTCGACTAAATACCTAGGAATTACAATTACGAGCAACTTAAATTGGAAAGCCCTCATAGATAATGTTGTGGGGAAGGTGAAACAAAGACTGCGCTTTGTTAGCAGAACACTTAGAAGATGTGACAAACCCACTAAAGAGACACTTGTCTATTCTCTGCTGGAATATTGCTGCACAGTGTGGGATCCTTACCAGGTAGGATTGATGGAGGACATCGAAAAAGTGCAGAGAAGGGCAGCCCGTTTCGTGTTATTGTGCAATAGGGTTGAGAGTGTCACTGATATGATACGCGAGTTGGGGTGGCAGTCATTGAAACAAAGGCAGTTTTCTTTGCGGTGAGATCTATTTATGAAATTTCAATCACCAACTTTCTCTTCCAAATGTGTATATATTTTGCTGATACCCACCTACATAGGGAGAAATGATCATCATAATAAATTAAGATAAATCAGAACTCGAGCGGAAAGATTTAGATGTTCCTTTTTTCCCACATGCCATTCGAGAGTGAAATGGTAGAGAAGTAGTATGAAAATCGTTTCATGAAACCTCTGCCAGGCACTTACGTGTGAATTGCAGAGTAACCATGTAGATGTAGATGTAGATGAGGGCAGCAGTGCATTTCAGAGGGGCACATCAGAATGGTTCGAGACAGAGACAGGTCTGAGACAAGAGAATGCTCTCTCTCATGTTTTTTGTTAAGTGTCATCTTAGAGAAAGTAATAAGGGAACGTAGGCAACAGGAATGGGCCATAGTACAGTTGGATGGTAATTTAAATTGTCTCGCATAAACACATGATATAGTACTTCTAAGTGAATCAGTCTGTGAATTGAAATAAATGTACCAGAAAATGGATAACTATGAACAGAAAGTTGGGATAAAGGTAAATCGAGACAAAACAGAGTTCATGCAATTGGGAAGAAGACAAGAGCAGCAAGAAGTTCTTGAGATACATGGCATGACATTCAAGAAAGTCCACCAGTTCAAATATGTGAGATCTTGGTTTACCAGCAACAACAGCATAGAAATGGACATCAAAGAAAGAACAGCAACCCTCAGGGAGACAATCAACTCAAAGTTAATATCAGCAGATACTAAGATGAAAATCTATAATGCAGTGATATGCCCAGAAGTCATGCATGGTTCAGAAACCTGGAGCATCACAAAATGCAAAAAGAAAAAACTATTAATATTTGAAAGAAGAGTAATGAGGAAGATATGGAAGACAATTTTAGGTAAAGGGTAATAGAGCAGGAGGAGGGATGAGGAAATTTACTTCTTGATGCAACTAACAATGCTATAGAAGCTGAAGAGCAGTAGAGTCCAGTGGGCAGGCCATGTAGCCACATGTCAGAAGAAAGACGGGTGAAGAAAACACTTGAGGGGAAACCATACACAAGATGCCCCATAGTATGACCAAGGCAATGATGGAGGAATGATCTGGCGAAAGACCTGGCAACCCTGAAGGTGGAAGATAACTGGAAAAACCAAGCACAAAACAGAAAGAAGTGGAGGCAGTTTGTGGAAGCAGTGCATCGTATGCAAGGCCTGTGACTACCGAATATGTATGTACGAGGGCGGTTCAGAAAGTAACCTCCGATTGGTCACAGTGCGGGTTGTGAGGGGAGTAGCGACGCCATCTGTGCGTTCACACACTCAACAGGTCAGTCGGCATCAAGCCGTGGTCGAGTGAATGTCGTACCTGTGCTAGTTTAGTTTTTGTGGCAGTTTGAAATGTGTGCTGCAATAGAAAACCCCGCCAAATGTGAAGTGCGTGCTGTCATAAGGTTTTTTACAGCCAAAGGATATTCTGCAGCAGCTATTCATCGTGAGCTTTGTGCCGTGTACGGACCAAGAGTTATGAGTGAAGGAGTTGTCCGTGAATGGGTACGTTTATTTAAAAGTGGACGAGAAAACGTTCATGATGAAGAGAGGAGTGGTAGACCATCATTGGTGACTGACGAACTCGTTCAGACAGTTGATGCAAAAGTTCGTGAAAATCGACGTTTCTCAATGTCGGAGTTGTCTACTGGTTTTCCACAGATTTCTAAGACTCTCTTGTACGAGATAGTGACAGCAAGATTGGGTTACCGTAAGTTCCTGTGCACGAAAGGTGCCCAAAATTCTTACCGACCACCACAAAACTCAAAGAATGGCCTCTGCATTAGACTTTCTGTCACGTTATGAGGACGAAGGAGAACCATTGTTAAACAGAATCATGACCGGTGATGAAACCTGGATTAAGCACGTGAACCCTGAGACAAAAGAACAATCAAAGATGTGGGCACATTCAAATTCGCCTACCAAACCAAGAAAAGCCTGGCAAGATTTTTCTGCCAGAAAACTGATGGCAACGGTGTTTTGGGATGCCAAAGGGGTGTTGTTGGTTGAATTCATGGAACGTGGTATGACCATTAATCAAGACGTGTACTGTGAAACAATAAAAAAGTTATGTCGGGCTATACAGAACAAACGCCGTGGTATGCTGACTTCCGGTATCGTTTTTTTGCACGATAATGCCCGTCCTCACTCTGCTCGCAGAACAACGGCCCTTCTTGAGTCCTTCAAGTGGAACGTTATCAACCATCCACCTTACAGCCCAGACCTGGCGCCAAGTGATTATCACCTCTTCATGCATTTGAAGAAATGGCTCGGGTCACAGCGGTTTGATGACGACGAAGAGCTCAAAGATGTGGTCACAGGCTGGCTCCAGGCACAAGCAGGTGATTTTTATGCAGAAGGAATTTCAAAGCTTGTGAAGAGATACGATAAGTGCCTCAATCACTATGGAGACTATGTAGAAAAATAGTGCAAAGATGTAGTTGTAAGATGTATATATTAAAATATTTTTATTTAACTTGGTGTATTTTTTTAAATCAACCGGAGGTTACTTTCTGAACGGCCCTCGTATGTAATAGCTATTGTTATACATTATGAAATGGTTACATTACGCAACAGATAGTTTGGAAGTGTGGATTAAATGCATTGAAGATTATATAAGCATTGTTTCATTACATTGAATTATATCACATAGCACACATCAACCAATAAAAGCATTTGGACAAATATAATAAAGTTCAAAATGCAAAGTGTAAATAGCTTTTTCAAAGTGTAGATATTTTTCTGTAATTCACATAATATTCATCAAATCAGTAAGTACTTTGCACTACACGCCTTCTAAAGTAGGCTGTGTTGTTCCTCAGGGTACATGCTATCTCGTTACCAAGTGTCATCGAAATCAGTTCATGGTGTTAGTAATAATAAATTTAAATGTAATGCAATATGTGGCAGTTTATCACACATCTCAGTGTTCGTTATGTCATATATTCTAAACTGTATGACATAAAATGATATAATTTTGCATAAACATTCAGTGTTATATGTGAACACTGCCTGGAAATTATGACACAGATACAGTTAGTAGTAAAGAGGTAATAAATTAAAACATCACACCTGATTTGAAAATGTAGTACCAGTAAGCGATAAACTTTTTTCTTTTCATCATATTTTGCGTGATGTCAGTGAGAAAAGTTACATATTGGTTTGAAATTATGTGTAAAGTTTGTTGCAAGTCACTAAGCACTTTCATTTGCAAATACTGGATGAATAAAATATGGGTATTCACATGTCTTGGCCTATACTCCTTTTTTACTCCCACCCCTACCACTTTGATAGGCAGGTGGTTCATAGTCCTACAACAGTTCCTTCCAGACAGTGAGTGATATGCATACCAAGTTTGGTTGAAATCGATCCAGCAGTTTTGGAGGAGACATGGAACATACATACATGTTTATAATATATAAGGATATCTTTTTTCCATTATCTGATTTTGATTAAATAAAGCCTATGCATTGCCCCAAGCTATGCTGAAGTTACAAGTGAAAACCCTATAGAAATTGGCCCAGTACTTTTGAGAATTAGTATATTAAAAGACAAACAGATAGACGAGGTGGTTTTACAGTTTTATTATTAGGGCAGACTTACTGATTTAAAAATGTGTGAAGTGTTACAGCCAACCAACTTCTTTTATGTATTTTCCTCTTCTTGATATGCAGTAACAAAATATAATTATTCACACTCAAAACTGCAAATAGCTGGCCGCAGTCTGTGTGTCGTACATGTTTACATTGACTCTATATGAATTCAAATGAAAGTTGGGTCATATGTGTGTTGTAACACAAACATTGGCTAGTGTTGGCACCAGTGTATGGATGGAGGGTGTTGGAGACATATAAACAATATTATTTAAGGTGTATTAAGTGTATCGTGAAATAATGGTTTTCCTAACAGTGATTAATTTTGTTTTCACATTTGGCTTATTATAATAAAGGTAAGGTAAAAGTATCATTTTTAGTATAACAGTTACTATGTGTTTACAAGGCATCTCGTGTCCCCCCCCCCCCCTCTCTCTCTCTCTCTTTCTGTCTGTCTGTCTGTCTCTCTCTCTCTCTCTCTCTCTCTCTCTCTCTCCCCGCGCGTGTGTGTGTTCCGTAACACAGAAATGACTGTCTTTAGCAATTACAATACAGATCAAAGGAAACAATGTTTCAGGTTAGCTACCACATGTCCCTGCTCCATGGCACCAGCACATGTTTATGTGGCATGTTGTATCTGCTGTTTGTTGATTTGTGCTGCAATTTCATATTCTGTATTGAGTTTTTCCCCAAAAATAAAATAAAATAGACAAGGCTCCTGACTGTTGAGTTGTTTTCCCTGTCCCAGGCTGACAATTGCTTGCGCAATGTGTGAAGCAAGCATTACAGGAACTGCCCAAAAAATAAGTGGGCGGATGCTCTGCAGAGAATTGCTGCTACATTTGATACTAGCATTGACTATGTTGGAAAGAAAATAAGGTTGCATGTTGTCCAATATTGACAGGAAAAGACGAAGTTAGTAAACATCGGGCAGTGGTGTGGACACTGTTGCACAACCTGATGTGGCTTGGCTATCCTCTCCTGCAGTTTGGTGATGATGTTCACGAGCTAAAGGAAACTAGATGCTGTGGACAAAGAGGTACAAAAAGTAGTGTCCAGTGCCATGTCACATTCATAACAACCCAGAAACTGACGACACTGTTGAAGTTATTTTTTTGATGATTTTTGCATAATCATACAAACTGAATAAAAATTCAGT
The DNA here is from genome assembly GCF_021461385.2 of Schistocerca piceifrons. Taxonomy (NCBI): domain Eukaryota; kingdom Metazoa; phylum Arthropoda; class Insecta; order Orthoptera; family Acrididae; genus Schistocerca; species Schistocerca piceifrons. The sequence continues at coordinate 359,560,334 of NC_060139.1, read as the reverse complement.
AATATGCATATTTAACAATGTTTTTCATTTAGTTACTATTAGATAAACCTTCAGGGCTTCCATCAGTATTTCACAAACTTCAGGTACTCTTTGTAATGCAAGGGTTGTTCAATAAGTAATGGCCCACATTTTTTTTCTCAGAACATATTTATTGTTAAGAGTCAGAATTTGGTGACAATACACGTCAACATGTATTGTCCATGTCCTGTTTTTCTACGTAGTCTCCATTACATTCTGTGGCCACACACCAACGTTGTGGAAGAGCATGTAGTCCCTGCTGGTAAAAGCTCTTGTCCTGTAGGCATAGCCATGTTTTCATTGCATGACGGACATCCTTGTCTTCTTCAAAGTGTGTACCCCAAAGAGAATCTTTAAGTGGCTCAAAGTTATGGAAATCCAAGGGTGCCAGGTCTGGACTGTAGGTTGGATGAGGCAATGATGTCCAACCCAATTTGGCGATGTGTTCCCAGGTTCTCAGACTTGTGTGTGGGCATGCATTATCATGTTCGAGCAAGATTTCTGCTGGATTCTTGTCCGATCAGACACACCAGGTACGGTTCTTGAGTTTATTCAGAGTCTTCACGTATGCCTCTAGATTTATGGTTGACTCTCCTGGCATCACATCCATGAGGATGATGCCATCACAATCCCAGAAGACTGTCACCATGACATTTCTGGCAGAGGGGGTTGTCTTGAATTTTTTCTCTTGTGGTCAATGGAGATGATTCCATTACATGGGCTGCCTTTTCATTTCCAGCACAAAGTGTTGCACCCAGCTTTCATCCCCCATGACAGAAAGGCCTCTCCATTGGTCTCAAAACGCTCCAACAATTCAGATGAAATGGCTTTCCTTTGAATCTTGTGGTCCGCTGTGAGCATTTGTGGAACCCATTGTGAGCACCTCTTTGAATATCCGAGAGTGTTGATCATTGCAGACGCACTTCCAATGCTGACCAACAGCTGTAGAGCCAATTGTTGAGTTGTAATGCACTGGTTGGCACAAATAATGGCATCAACATGATTCAGCATGTCTGGAGCAGTGGCTGTGACAGGATGCCCCGAGTGTGGCTGAACATCAGAACAAACATCAAATGTGAAGCTCCAACAAGGATGTTTGTCTACATATATTAATAGCTTTTTTTTTTTAAAAAAAGTGGGGCATGACTTATTGAATGACCCTCAGATAACTTGATTCAAAATTTGAAATAAATATTCAAGATTCTGAAATGAAATCTCCCACAGCCAAAAAACAAAGAATAACGGGAAGTCTTTGGTTGGTCATAATTGTTTTTCAAACAAATGGTGCTGCCATATTTGACCAAAGTTCAAAATCAGTCAATGACATCTGAGTGAAGTTACTAAAACCAGAGCTGTCTTCTGTATTCACCTCCTGCAACAAGTTTTTACCACCAGTTCTTCTGCAGCATGCTTTCATCCACCAACAATGACAAGGCCTCTCATTAATTTGTGAAAACATTCTTCAGGTATTAATAGCACACCTCCACTAATCATTACAGTTTCCTCATCACTAAATATAGCATAGCAGACTATATGAAAACTATATGACAAATAACATTACAGACAATGTGAATACACAGAGGAAAATGTTTGCCACCAGTGTGGACAGTCAGAGACCAGAATCAAAGTTGGAAACAAGTTATGAAACACCACATTTCAAGAATTTTATCCAGATATTTGGAAGAATCACTCAAATGTAAAGGACTGGATTGAAAGTCTGCCTTGTGAACCTGCTGTAGCCACATGAACAGGAAAAAAGGGGCACACAATGTGCTTTAAGTAAGAGAACATCATGTTAACTTGAAGGGTTTTTTAGGCAAAAAAGTTAACTACTACCCTCTCACCTACTGCTTCTGAGCCAAACACCTCAGTATCATCTTTTTCAGAATATTTATTACCTTCCACAGCAAGTCATTCATTGGAACTTGAAGGCTCTGTATTAAAACACAGCAGAAATTCTCTGAATTTGTGTTAAAAGACAATGTAATGACAGAAGAAATTCTTTAGTGTGTTGAAATGACACCCAAGTTACCTTGGAAGGCTGAAAAGGATGTTGTTGTAATCTGAAGAATATGTACAGACAGTGCTGCAGCTAACACGAAGGAACTTGAATGAGAGACAACTGGATATTTTCTTATGTTTGGAATTGCACCTTATTTTAATCAACAGTTGCTTGGATGGCTGATGAAAGCCAGTTATATTATTCTTGGTTTTGATGAATCACTAAACAAAGTCATGAGACACACACAAATGGATGTAAATACAAGATTTTGGAATGAGGACAAAAACGAGGTAACAACGAAATACCTTAATTCCTCTTTTCTTGGTCGCTCAAGAGCTACTGGCCTTTTCTCTTCATTGATTGATGTGACAAAAGACATACCAAAGAGTAATATGTTGCAGATTTCTATGGACAGGCCAAATGTGAATTGGTTGTTTATGAAAAAAATGTAAAGGGCATTCAGCAGACCTGAAACTGCCAGGTATTGGTAGCAAGGAAAAACATTGGTACATTGTATTATTGCTGGAAGCCTGGTATAATTTGTTCGAGAATGACCCAACCGGGAGAGAATTATATACTAATATTCAGGTTCCACTATGTTTCCGAAAATATTTGTTGTATCAGGTGGCTCAAAAATTCCTCAGTTACTCAAAAAGCAATTAATAAAACACCAAACATGAAGAAATTCCTTGAGGGTGTGAAGAAAGATAAGAATAAACCAGAGAGTGAAAGTTTCGTGTTGCTGAGTTAAGTTTATTAATGATCCATTGCTGTGTTTGAAACTTGCTTTCTTCAAGTTGTTGTCCTGTGATATCGAAACATTCCGAACAAAGTGCCAGAAAGGTGTTCGGTTAACTCCATTTCTCCACACAACTTCGGTATCTACAGTACAAACAGCAGCAAAACATTTTATGGAGCGTGAGATATTAGAGAAATGTACATCAGTCAAGTTAACTGTTGCCAAATAAGAAAAAACAAAAATCTGTCACCTGAAAAATACATAATTCTATGTTTTGATGCCTATAAAGAATTAATGAAACTGTTTCAGATGTAAGAACCTTTAATATTCCTAAGTTTCAACAAGAATGTAGAACAAGTCTTCAAACATTTATAATCAAACTTAATAACAGGTCTACATCCACATTTATATTCTACAAATTACCGTAAGATGCATGGAAAAGGGCACATCCCATTGTACCAGTTATTATGGTTTCTTCCCATTCCATTCATGTATGGGAGCATGGGAAGAATTATTGTTTGAATGCCTCTGTGTGTGCTATAACTCTTCTAATCTTGTCCTTATATTCCCTATGTGAATGATACATAGGGGTTGTATTATATTCCTAGAGACTTCATTTGAAGACAATCTTGAAATTTTAGTAGTAGACTTTCTCAGGATAGTTTACATCTGTCTTCAAGAGCCTACCAGTTTGGTTTCATTAACACTCTCTCATGGAACAAACAAACTTGTGACCATTTTTGCTGCCCTTCTCTGTGTACATTCAATATACCCAGATAGTCCTATTTGACACACTTGAGCAGTATTCTAGAATGTGTTGCATGAGTGACTTATAAGCAGTCTCCTTTGTAGACTGGTTACAGTTCCCCAGTATTCTACCAATAAACCTCTAATTCTGTACTCTGCAAACTATTGTGAAGTGCGTGACAGAAGGTATGTCCCATTGTACCTGTTACTAGGGTTTCTTCCCGTTACATTCATGTATGGTGTGCGGAAAGGAACATCTCTGTGTGTGTGGTGATTATTCCAATCTTATCCTTAAGAACCCTATGTGAGGAATACATAGGTGCTTGTAGTATATTCCTAGAGTCATCATTTAAAGCCAGTTCTTGGAACTTTGTTAATAGACTCTCTCTGGATAATTTATATCTTATCTCCAGTATCTCTGAGATATGGATCTAGCAAACCTGTGACCATTCATGCTGCCCTTCTCTGTATACATTCAATATCCCCTGTTAGACCTATTTGGTACAAGTCCCACACACTTGAGCAGTGTTCTAGAACTGGTCACCCAAGTTATTTGTAAGCAGTCTCCTTTGTAGATTGATTGCACTTCCATGTATTCTACCAATAAACTGAAGTCTACCACCTCCTTTACCCATGACTGAGCCAATGTGGTCATTCAATTTCATATCACTACAGAGTGTTACACCCATGTACTTGTATTAGGTGGCTGATTCCATTAGTAACTCATTGATATTATAGTCAGAGCATACTATGTTTTTTTCACTTTGTGAATTGCATAATTTTACATTTCTGAACATGTAAGCAAGTTGCCAATCTTTGCACCACTTTTGTAACCTTATAAAGATCTATCTGAATATTTATGCAGCTTTCTTCAGACAGTATGTCATTGTAGATAACTGCTTCATCTGTAAAAAGTCTGATGTTACTATTAATATTGTCTGCAAAGTCATTAATATACAACATGAATAGCAAGGGTTCTAACACACTTCCCTGGGGCACACCTGAAGCTACAGATGTAGATCTGATGATGATGCTCCATTCAAGATAACATGCTGCCTCCTCCCTGCCAAAAAGTCCTAAGTCCAGTAACAAATTTCACACAATACCCTACATGATCATACTTTTCACAATAAGCATATTTGTGGTACTGAATCAAATGCTTCTCAGAAATCAAGAAATACTGCATCTATCTGTCTGCTTTGATCCAAAGTGTTCAGCATGTCAGATAACCACGAGATTGCTCCTGTTCTCATACTAAGTCACACCTCAGACCATAACTCCAGGTGTAGCTCCAGGGTGTCTAGCACACAGACAGGGTGGTTGTAACCCCTAAACTGGTATCCTTCTAACCAGCACATGTCCATTACCAGCACCGAGGCAGAACCAGCCTTCATCAGAAATCACAACTGTTTTCCACCCTTCCCTCCAATGAGTTTTCGCTTGACACCATTGAAATTGCTAGTGGTGGTGGTTTGGGGTCAGTGGAATGCACACTACAGGTTGTCTAGCTCAGAGCTGTCCTTGAAGTAACCAGTTTGCAACAGATTGTTGTGTCACTGTGGTGCAAACTGTTGCTCAAATTGCAGATGCAGATGCAATGCAATGCACCAGAGCAATATGTCAAACATGATGGACTTCCCTCTTGGAAGTGCCACATGGCTGTTCAGAGCCATGTCTTCTTGAGATTGTACGTCCTCATGATCACCACTGCCAGCAGTCATGTAATGTGGCTACACTCCTGCCAAGTCTTTCAGCACTATCACAGACGGAACACCCATCTTCTTCTAGCCCTATTTTACGGCTTCATTGAAACTCAGTGAGACGTTGACAATGGCATCTTTGTCACTTTAAAGATGCCTTGACTAACATCAGCTCACCATGTCCAATCTCAAAGATAACTAATATCCATGACCGTTACAGCATGTAATTAAAGCAAACCTGATTTACATCCTCATAGTGGCACTATAGTGCCACTCTTATGTGACTGGTGTGAAATTTGAATATACATTATCTTTCAGATGCGGAAACATGCCTACCAAACTTTGTTTATGTACTACAACTCCTTCTTGGTGTTGAGGCCCCCCCCCCCCGCCCCCCCCAATCCCATCAGTGTATTTGCATACTCACCAATGCAATGGTGTGATCAAGTAACTACAAAAATATTATGTTGAAAGATGTAGAGCTTCTGTGAGCAAATAATTACATGAAAGTTATTGCTGATAGCACAGGAATGAATAAGTGCTAAAAAGGAATTGCACTGTAAATAACATTCCAAATTTTAGACACAACTTCTCCCTGCCTAGTGCAGACAGCTGTCTCAGGCAGCATTGGTGAAGCATTCTATGGGCAGAACCATTGACCCAGTTGTTTACCTGTTGGTGGTGACAGGCCAGCATCCCTCAAGTTCTTGTGCTGATGTCAGCTACCTTGGACCTGGCCTCTCCTTACATCTTACTCTGATTTATCATGCTAGTGTTCAGATATTCATGCTGGGTACATTTTTGTTTATCAATGTGCTCATTTCTATAAAGTGTTTGGACTCTGTTCTCCCTTGTAGATTTATTCACATGTAAAGCTTTATTTGATCTTCAGCAGTTCAGCTGCCTGGCTGTTTTTGACCCACTGTTGGCTACTGTAGTTGCATTGTGCCAACAGTGATGGTTTTGCAGCATTATCACTCGCTGCACAGATACAAAATTGATGGTGTAGAATGTTCTTATGCAAGTGAAACCTATCTTTTTTTTCTTAGCATTAATTTGTGGCCACTGTGGACCCGGAATTTTTGAAATACTGGCATCAGCAGTTGTGCTTCCAGGAGTAGCAACAAAGCAGCAACAGAAGCAGATGCAGAAACTGCTCAAACAGAATGTTGAATTGCCCCATACTCATTGCCTGAGTTGGTAGAAATTTGGGAGAATTACCTGTGTGTCTCTTGTGATATATCTGTAAGGCCACCTTGTTATTGTGCAGCAGAGGAGGGCTGTACAAAATCATGCAAAGTTGGAAACCTCCACCAAGCTTGAGAAATTTACTTTCTGAGGAACAGTGTCAGTTGCTAATGCAATATTTGGATCATCAAACTGATGTGATGGTGGCATGGTTGCAGTTTAACCAACACCTCGAGCAGTGTGTGTGTGTGTGTGGGGGGGAGGGGTCGTATGTGGCTTGTCTTACTAACATGCAAGGTGTCGCACACAAGTGTCAGTATGAGTCTCCTCAGTGTGCTATCTCATATGTCGACTTTCTGATTAGGGATGTGATTGTCTGGTTAGTACTTGACTCTGAGGTCCAGACCAGAGTGACGGCCTTGTCCACCCCTTCTTTAATTAAAGTTATCCAGACTGCTGAATCCTGTGAACTTAAGATGGTGGCAAGAGACATACTTTCCAACAGTTTTCAGGTGGTGAAGTGTGTGATAAACAGCCCCTGGTGCACTGTGCAGTTGACCTAGTGATGGTGTCTTCAGTTGAACCACTGTTTGAGTGGTGTATTGATGTGAGAGTGCTTCCAGCCTTGATCTGCGGTGAGCCCAGTGGGTACAAGTAGGTCATAGGGTTGTGGTCGCCACTCACAATGTTTTTCACGTTCTTGCCATCACCATCATTCCTCTTCTGTGTCCACTCAACAGGCAACTTGGTGTTCCTGCTGTGATTGTCATGTGGTACATAATAGGCATGAGTGCCTTGATGTAGATTTCACATGTGGGATATGCTGAAGAGTAGGCGATTTGGCATCAGTTTGTGACAGTCTGCAAGTTGTAGACTGGCCATTGGACTCAGAGGCTGCCTCTGACATACTGTATGGTGTTCTGAAGCTCTGCTTCCCTCTTGATTGATCCACATGTCTAATTCTGTTACCTGTTCTGGTGTTCAGCTTCCTGGATTTCTTTCTGACCACCAGTCATCTAGTATAGTTGCACTGTGCCAACATTAATCTTTTCACAGTATTTTCATGCTCTGTGCAGATTCAAAAGAAAAGGTGCTCAAAGAGTTGCTTTTATTTGTCTGAATAGTACAGTATGAATAAATGGTGGATGGAAAAAAAGGAGGAGATAACCAAACTTTTGATAGAGTATAATCTAAATAGAAATGGTTGTTATGCAGTGTTTATTTTACTTTATTGCTGAATAGTCAAGGAAGGAAAGTGTGGAATTGTTTTTGGATAATTCTTGCCTTGAGAAAACACATTTTTTTCTTTTTAGACAGATATTTTTTGTTGAAGTTACAGCATATTCAGTGGAATCTTGTCTTCTTTCTATCAGAAACTGGAAAGTCACTTTTTACTGTCTGTACACACAGAAATTCAGTTTTTTGCTAAAATAATCACAAATTTGAAACAGATTTTTTTAACACATACTGTGGTTTTTGGAACATTCTGTACAGTGTCATGTAGCTGTTATTCTTTTATAGCTTGTCATCTGCAACCATAGAGAACTTGATATAAGAAACTTATCAGTAAAAATTACACCTGGAATGTTAAAACTGTTGCAGTTTACATTATTTTACTCTATATGAAAGAATGTGTATCTGAGCGTGTGTGTGTGTGTGTGTGTGTGTGTGTGTGTGTGTGTGTGTGCTTCCCATTGCATGTGGTACTGAGCCAAATGTTTTTCAGAAGTCAGGAAATACTGCATCCACCATGACTTTCAAGTTGTCATGCTGGAGAAATGGAAGTTGATGTTTTCTAAATCCCTGCTGGTTGGCATCAAGGAGGTACTTGTGTTTGGTGCACCTCATTGGATTTAACTACAAATTTTACAACTGATGGATGTCTCTGATATTATATGGTAATTTTGTAGATCACTTCTGCCGCAATTTTTGTGTACAGGTTTGACCTGTGCTATATGAAAAGATTAACAACCTGCAAAATGAAATTCTTGAGATGAACAGGGGTTACACCAAATGAGATCAGAAAACAAATGAAAATTTGTCAAAGGAAGTTAAAATGGAACCCTTCACACTATTCAGAACTATCAGAGCAACTGGACAAAATATCTGCAGCAAATGAGATGAAAGAGGCCCCTAAAATCCATGCTACATTGCCACCAAAATGGTGTAAGTTTGCTTGGCTGACCACTGAAAAGATGGCACGAGAATTTCTCGGTGATACTATAAGGAAGGTGATGGTGATGATAATGATGATGCAAAAGAATTTTTCCATTATAATTTAACAAAACATTAAATGTGACAATTATAAGGCTGCAGATATTGCAGTCCAAATAGCTGTCCGATCAGCTAGGTTTAGGCTTTCCATGTTTTCCCTAAATGGCTCAAAGCAAATTCCAGGATTGTTCCTTTAAAATGGACTCTGTAGATTACCTTCTCCAACCTTCCTCAATTTGAACTTGTGCTCCACCTCTATAACCTCATCATTGATAGGAAGTTAAATTCTAATCTTCCTTCCTTCTTTCTTTTGTACTGTGTTTGATGTGTGCACTACCATTGCATAAAATAAGTAAAGGACAAGTAAATATAATAGAATAAAAATACAATGACAATGAAAACAGGCATATTATTTGGGAAATTCTAGGAAATACTTCAACAAACAGAAGAAATAACAACAAGAAAATATTAGAGACAGAATATGTTACGTAATTCTGTACATAGATATCAACACCTGATATTTTTGTAGGTTTCTTAAATAAATCATAAAACAGTATAAACAACAAATTGCAGTCAGTTAACAAATTTAGTTCCTGAATCTAAACAAAAATAACATTTTATTGTACAACTGTAACACATTTTTGCTTTTCATTTTGCCCTTTTCTCAGACATAGAAGATAAAGCAATTGGTACATAATATTTTATCCTAAACTTGTGAAGTGGGGAAAATGATATATGCCACTTATTTATGAATGACTTATTGTCAGTTTATTGGAGGCTGAGGTGAAATGTTCATCCAATATTTGCATTAACAGGTGTGGAAAACTGTTTAAGAAACCATGCTCAGATAGCATCCAGCGTACAGATTCTGTTGCATTCTACTTTGCTTCCTAATTTAACATTAGGCTTAATATATGGATCATATGGTGAAATAAAATCTATTTATAAAGCAGCATATACAGCTCTTTTGTGTTCTTTACGTTTCAGATACGGGAGGTACGACATGACAATATCATACCGTTTATTGGTGCCTCTGTTGATCATGGAAACTTGTGTGTATTAACAGCGTATTGTGCTCGTGGAAGCTTGGAAGATGTTCTAGCAAATGAAGACTTACATCTGGACAACATGTTTGTATCTTCTCTTGTGTCTGATATTGTAAAGGTGAGGTTTTCTTTTTAATTGATGTAGATTTCCAAATAACTTTATAAAGCAACTGTAGCAGTTTTATGATTATTCCAAATAAGATAAAAGATGGCATTTGGCAAATAGGTTGATAGTAGCATGTAGCACTACTTATCACTAATTGTTCATGCACCACGTTTATGTACACATACTGTTGTGCACTTGAAAATTTCCGTGTTTCTACAGTAATAACGATTAATAATAGAGGACACGCTTCCTCATTTTTCAGTAATTGATATATCTGGAAGATAATCAACATATGTCATGTATATTATTCGGTCTGAATCCTGTTGAGGGATGAAATTTTCACTTCCATTATTTGGTCAGCAAGGTGTAGAGAGGTGGCGGCATAGAGTTCCTGATCACCAGTCCTAGATTAAATTCCAAACTCCTTTTCAGTGCCTCATAACGTGATAGTACATGACACTGTTGATGGTGATCCATCCACCAGATGGCCCCTTGGGTGCTATTCAAGAGAAGTAGATTATGTGGTGGTACCAGGTTTCATCCACTTCCTTCTCTCATCATCATCTTCCAACACAAACATAACTATACATCCATCCATTGCACTCACCTTCACCAAAAAAATAAAAGTACAACACTGCTTGCACATATCCACAAGTATAGGGGTCAATAAGCAAGAAGAACGACCACAGTTTCCAATCGGCAGCTGAACCTACTCCTTGTGATATCCAAGCCAGAAACAGCACATGAGATTTACATTTATCAAAAACAACTATCATTTTTACTCATTTCTAAATGTCATATTGTTAATACATTAAATTTAATTTAAGCATTCTTTCTTCTTTGGCAGTAAGCATTATGAAGCACAAAAGTCCTTATGCACAAAATTCTTTTTATCCATCAACTCATATGGCTCAATCTTCTTTTGAAATATTACTGCCTCAGACTAAGTGTTGAAGGCTTCTCTCCCCAAAACATTCCACTCTAATTGGTCTTATTAGGAACAAATTGTCCACTGGCTTATTACAGTTTAAAACATTATTCCACATTCTGCATATTTTTAATATCAGCTGATGAATCTGGAAAAGTTTTTGAGTCCTGTTTTACAGCAATAGCACTGCAACTGTGTTCAAAATTTCTCTGGACCAAACTGGTTAATCTTCTTCGTACAAGGTGTAATTGGGTAGGATTCCCACATAGAACTGCAGGATTCCAAGATGAGCCTCACTGAAGAACATTAGGCCTCTTGCTTCAAAATCCTCATTACTTGGAAGATAACCCTGCAAGCACTGCAGACTACACCTCTCACATGGAGACTATAGTGGACTTTGCCATTAAGTGTCAACCCAAAATACACTCCTGGAAATTGAAATAAGAACACCGTGAATTCATTGTCCCAGGAAGGGGAAACTTCATTGACACATTCCTGGGGTCAGATACATCACATGATCACACTGACAGAACCACAGGCACATAGACACAGGCAACAGAGCATGCACCATGTCGGCACTAGTAGATTTCGCAGCAATGCAGGCTGCTATTCTCCCATGGAGACGATCGTAGAGGTGCTGGATGTAGTCCTGTGGAATGGCTTGCCATGCCATTTCCACCTGGTGCCTCAGTTGGACCAGCGTTCGTGCTGGACGTGCAGACCGCGTGAGACGACGCTTCATCCAGTCCCAAACATGCTCAATGGGGGACAGATCCGGAGATCTTGCTGGCCAAGGTAGTTGACTTACACCTTCTAGAGCACGTTGGGTGGCACGGGATACATGCGGACGTGCATTGTCCTGTTGGAACAGCAAGTTCCCTTGCCGGTCTAGGAATGGTAGAACGATGGGTTCGATGACGGTTTGGATGTACCGTGCACTATTCAGTGTCCCCTCGACGATCACCAGTGGTGTACGGCCAGTGTAGGAGATCGCTCCCCACACCATGATGCCGGGTGTTGGCCCTGTGTGCCTCGGTCGTATGCAGTCCTGATTGTGGCGCTCACCTGCACGGCGCCAAACACGCATACGACCATCATTGGCACCAAGGCAGAAGCGACTCTCATCGCTGAAGACGACACGTCTCCATTCGTCCCTCTATTCACACCTGTCGCGACACCACTGGAGGCGGGCTGCACGATGTTGGGGCGTGAGCGGAAGACGGCCTAACGGCGTGCGGGACCGTAGCCCAGCTTCATGGAGACGGTTGCGAATGGTCCTCGCCGATACCCCAGGAGCAACAGTGTCCCTAATTTGCTGGGAAGTGGCGGTGCGGTCCCCTACGGCACTGCGTAGGACCCTACGGTCTTGGCGTGCATCCGTGCGTCGCTGCGGTCCGGTCCCAGGTCGACGGGCACGTGCACCTTCTGCCGACCACTGGCGACAACATCGATGTACTGTGGAGACCTCACGCCCCACGTGTTGAGCAATTCGGCGGTACGTCCATCCGGCCTCCCGCATGCCCACTATACGCCCTCGCTCAAAGTCCGTCAACTGCACATATGGTTCATGTCCACGCTGTCGCGGCATGCTACCAGTGTTAAAGACTGCGATGGAGCTCCGTATGCCACGGCAAACTGGCTGACACTGACGGCGGCGGTGCACAAATGCTGCGCAGCTAGCGCCATTCGACGGCCAACACCGCGGTTCCTGGTGTGTCCGCTGTGCCGTGCGTGTGATCATTGCTCGTACAGCCCTCTCGCAGTGTCCGGAGCAAGTATGGTGGGTCTGACACACCGGTGTCAATGTGTTCTTTTTTCCATTTCCAGGAGTGTACTTAGAAGTAGGTAACTTGGAAAGTATCTCTCCCTCTAAATTAAACTCTGATGTTGTCTTGAACCTCCTGGAGAATTAGCTAAACCACTGGCTCTTGCTTGCATTTGTGGTCTTGTTTACTGCTTCTCTGCCAAAGCAAGAACATCTTAAAGAGTTTCTCAGTCTCCTGATTGCCTTATTCTGTGATAATCCATTAGATCATCTGCAAATGTCCTGATGTTGTAATGGATACAGATCCTCTGTTGTTTATTATAAATAATAATGGCACTACTCTGTGGCATCTCTGAAAATATGTCTCCTTTCTGTGAGATTTCTTTTTCTACCCTTACACTTTGAGTTCCACCTCTATTTACCCAAGCAACCACTCTATCTTCAAGTCCAGCAGCGTATAATTTTTGCTGTAAGAGCCCAATGCCTTTCAAAGGACTATAGTGATGGAATCTAGTTCCCCTCCCCACCTGTCATCAAATGTGTCCACCACATCCTGAGCACAGCCAAGAGGCCACTCTGGACATCCTTAAGCCATTGTGCTCAGTTGCATATCATCTAGATGGATTTGGCTTGTAGCTTTGACACTATTTTCTTATCAGACTTGTTAGACTGACATAATTTCCAACAGAAATCACAGAGACTGATTACCAGTCTTCCAGCACCTCCAAGCCAGAACAATTTTTCTGCGTGGAAAAGATTTGCAGAGTCAGCTGGATCAACAGATGCAGTGTCAGGTTCACATGTCTTCATTATCCTGTTGCTCATAAGCATGTCTGTTGTTTCTTTAATTTGTATCTGGCAATTGCTGGATGTGGTTTCTGCTATATGTTTACTTATTTCCTCCACCATTGTCAGGTTTATGCATCAGGAGTGTACCCACACCCACAGTCTTCCAAAATAGGTGGCTCAAGAAGCCCTTTTTTATGGTCAGATGTTACTGCTTTGCCTTCTCCTGCCTAGAGATGGAATGGTTTTACTCCCTGTTTGTCTATACTACTATATGACTTGATCTTTTTTAGAAGGGAATAAGTCAAGAAACATAAATTGATGGGAGACTGAAGCAGACTATCTGAAAGTATATGATTATGAATGTAACTGTTAGTTTTAATGAAGATTTATCTGCTTTTACAGGAACTTCTTAGTATACATAGTACCTAATAGTAGTTGTTAGAGTTTCAAAAATGGAAAAATCCAGCCTTTTAAAAAAGATTGGCTTAAGGACATGGAGAAACATAATGGAAGACAGATAATTAACAGTATTACAACATTCTATTACACTGTAAGTCATTCAGAACCACACACAAAGAAGAAAATTTTAATTAAAGTGCAAAATATTGCAGTAGCTTACAAAGAACACACAGTTAAATTGAAGTTGATTATTTTTCAATCACTGTTTGCAGCATTGATATCTGTTCCCTAGTTAAAACATTCCTCATAGAATGCCCTATGTTCATGTGGAATATACTACTTTATCTTCTTCTTCAAGTCTTGCATTTTTTTTTTTTTCCACTGCAATTGGAACTGTTCTTGAAGGATATGCCAGTGCCAATGGTGGAGAAACAGATGCTTTCTCAGATGCCATGAAGAATGTTTGGTTTATTAATCCATTTATGTTACTAGCTTCTTTGATATATCCATATCTAGTGTGCGAGTAAGCAAGGTTGAACAGAGTGCTGATCACAAAATTAATTCTCTCACTTCTAAGCTTGATCCTTGTTTCTTCAGAAAATGTGGTTTTCTTCTAGTGTTTTGGCCAACAGTTCTTGAAGTCTAGAATTTGAGATGCTTGATTTTCTGTTGCTAAGAACTTGCGTACTTTGTCAGTACTTTGAATAATGTATTCTATAATGTTATGGATAGTGAAAATTCTGTCATATTGATGAAGCCGTTTTGAGATAATCCCAAAATTATCAGTTTTCCATTATGTTTCTCCATTTCCTTAAGCCAATTAATTTATAAAGGGCAGATTTTCCCAATTTTAAAACTCTGACAACTACTATTAGGTATTATATATAGTAAGAAGTTACCATAGAAACCTTCACTAAAACTAACAATGATAATGTTCATAATTATATACTTTCAGACAATCTCCTTATAAAATAGATTTCTTCAATCTCTGACATATTTACGTTTCTTGACTTGTAAGATTCTTTAAGTCATAGTAAGAATCTGCATAGAGACTTGTTTTTGTTCTGTCTGGCACAATTTTCACAGAATGACCTAAGCTTTGTGATGCTTTTTGGTGCAGACTTTAGAAAGTAAGGCTGAAAGGAGCAGACTTCACAATGGCGCTTTTTACAATTTCCTTCATGATAAACATAATATGAGCTACATCCTCTTTTTATATCATGAATGCAAAAAACATTCACTGAAAGTTTCCTTAAATAAAATAGTTCCCGTACTAGCACTTCCAGTAGACTGATGTTTTGCATATAATCAGATGATAAAGACAATCTCCTTCTTTGTTTCCACTGATGCTTCATATGTGAAAGCTGAATAAAATTTTATGCTTGTATGCTAATGTATCATCAATTTGGCAACTGCTGTTCATTTTTCTACATCATTGAGATATGGAGATCTAAGTTTTAATTTCACCTCTTCACAGATACAGCGTGTATCCACCTCTGGTTTTCCAAATCGATAACTGAAATTGTTTCTGTAGAAGCTCCAATAAAAGATGTAAGTTACTGTACTCTCCAGATTCTTCTTTAGGAACAATTTCCACATCATTTTGACATTAAGGTCTACACTAAGATAGTACATCTATTCAGCAGTGTAATGACTTTCTCATAAGGGGAACTACTGGATACGTTCACATATTGCCTCATGAACAGAAGATTCAAGGCTATGTATAACTCTCCTACCTCTCCTGTCTTCTGGGGTTTTCCTAGAGAGCTTAATCCATCTTATTCTTTGTACTTGTTCCTCACTAATGTCAGAAACTGGGAGGATAGCTTTCATGCATATCTCTTGATGCGATGCACCAACGAATATGTATACAAAAAACTAGTAGAATGCATCACTACAGGGTTATCATTTTTTCTTGATTGTCTCTGCTTGACCTCTTGAGAATCTGATAATCCTTGAAGAAATAGGTCTTGCTCATTCTTATTAGGAATACTGTAAAAGTTTGTAAAAATATCTAAGCAGTTTTCGTCTCCAGTTGATACCAAATATTTCTTCATACATGTGAAGAAAATAAATAAAATAAATTTCAGAATTATGAAAAGGATATTAATCACAGCTCAAATATCATCAGTAACAAAAATGTTACTGATGATATTGGAGGCTATGTTCATGATAACCAAACAGAATAAATTACGCTATTTATTTTCTTTTAACTTTCATGGCAACAATTTCAGTATAATAGATTGTGCTAAATAAAATGAAAGATAATGTTACTTGCAAGAGAGCTCTTTTTTTTTTTAATATAGCTTAAATAGGGTTCCCTCTTTTATTAACGTAGGCTTCACGCTTCAGTCAAGCTGCATTTATTTTGTTACTTTTGCAACTAGAAACATTTCTCCCTCTTTTTCTTTTTCTACTAACATCTCCAGTATCACTTACAATACTGCCATCATCTGGCACTTTTCAGCTAATAAGGCTATAAATAAACCAGAAATAATTAGAGTTCCTCCACAAATTAATGAACAATTGCTGTTAACTCATCAGCTGTTTCCATGGCCAGCTGTTCATTTTTAAAATGGCATACATCAGTGACAACTGCCCATTTAAAAATAAGTTTGAACTTTGTTTCCCTGTTACTATCCAAGCAATAGCATTACTGGCGCCCTTTTAAACACAAATGGTAGACCTACCTCTGTTACGATACAAAAACTTGGAGATGGTAAAAATGGAGACTTACACCTTTTTAAAAGAGTTGATTCATATAAAGACAAGTCATTGTTTAATGTTATTACCAAAAATCTCTAAAAGTGCTTGACCACTTTACTTCATAGTTTTATGCTGTACTGTAATAAATGTTCAGACAGACACAGACTACTTATTTTTAATATATATGGTATGTAAATATATATTTACTATATAAATGGGAAACACTGTATCAAAATGCTCAACAAGTCCTGGACCGACTGATTCAGATTTTTGCACGATACTCTAATACAATTCTTTTTAGTATATGTCATGTACAAGTATATATTTAAAACTATACTACTATACAAAAACAGGTCGATGTTTAATGTTGCTGCAAAAATTTTGGTTTACTTCAGCTTTTTGCCCTGTACTCTAATAAACGCTCAGACAGGCATAGGCTACAACACTTCAAGAAACATTCTTAGAAAAAAATCTCAAAAAGTTTTGGATCGGTTTATTTCTAATTTTTACATGATATTCAGGTAAACATTTGGACAGAAATATGATATTTTTTCTTTAGTCTGTATAATGTATAAATACATATACATATTATGTAATAGGAAAAAGCTTTTAGCAAAAATATCGAGAAGTGCTTGACCAAATCCCTTCAAATTTTTAAACGGTGTGTGAATAAGCATTTAAACAGACCTAGGATACTTTTTTTGTATGAAAGTGTACAGGTTTTCTGTTAAAACTGGCTGTGAGAAAGAAAATGCTGTGTTATGAAAATGTGCTGTTTTGTTTTTTTGTCACAGTTAGTTTTAACTACAATAGCAGGGCATTTAAACCATTAGACAAATTGTTTCTCCTATATATATTCTTTCACCTTGTTGTATACACAACCATGTGCTGTTATGATTTTTTAATCACAACAGAAAATATGAAAGTTCTATGCATGGCTTGTCTCTATATCATCAGAATACTGCTACAGAATCTGTATCATGCAAAACTTTGTAATCCCACCCATTTGCAGATCAAAACTGTGCAAAATACTGTCATTGAAGCTACTGTCCTCACAGATTCAGCAGCAGGAGAGATCTCTCAATCCCCGTACACCAATGGTCCCAATTGATTTACCCATTTATTTTAAGCAACTTCAATTCACAATGATGTTTCTGTTGGGTGTAACGATAAACAAGGCTCCAGGTCAGTATGAGGGGGGGGGAGACAGATGGCCAGAGTGGGAGGGAGGGGGGGAGGTGATGGACAAAGAGAGAGGGAAGGAGGAAATTACAGAGAGAGGAGGGAGGAGAAGATGGAGAGAGATGGAGGAGGAAATGGACAAAGGGGGGGGGGGGGGGCAGGGGGGGAGTGAGAGTGAGAAGGAGATAAGGACATATATCCAATTCACATACATACTCAGCAATTGTGATGCATTGCCGGTTTTGCTATTATCACTATAAAAACATCTTACATTTTTCCATATGCTACTATTCCTCGTACCGTGTCCATTTGTTGTAGTTGCATTACAGCCAAAGACCTTTTCCATATTTATCTTTTGTAGTCTTTGTTTTCAGCCCAGTTTTGACTTTATTGTGTTTTCTTCCTCATTATCTATTACAGTCTTTTGACATTTTGTTATAGTACATTGTTTTAGTCCAACTCTTACTTTTCTATTTCATACCAACTTCCCTTTTCCTCTTTTGATAAGTTCCCTAAATTTTCTCCAGTTATTGTCTTCTGTTACACCAGTTTGTACTGACATACCACAAATGTTATATGAGACCGTTTCCATTTATAATGATAAACTCTATTTTTAAAACACTATTCTTTTGTTGGAGAAAATGCCTCTACTCTGTTACTTTCTTTTGCAAATTTAAATTTTTGTACATCACTTTCTCAGACATCTAAATTTATAAATGTTTCTTGTTTTTACATGCAGGGATTGACCTACCTGCATGACAGTGAAATACTATCACATGGAAATTTAAAGTCAAGTAATTGCTTGGTTGATAGTCGATGGGTTCTTCAGATATCTGATTTTGGTCTACATGAATTTAAAGGCAAGTTTCTCTTTCATTTCTTTAGTGTTCCTTAAACAGAAATTGTAATCTGTCAGATTGTTCCTCAGATTGAAATAGATTACATTTCTTGATTTTTATAGTATTATTATGTTAGAATTTTACAGTAATTCTGCAACGTGTGAATTACTTTGAGTGTTCCAGTGTGTGGTACAAAACATAACCATACAGTGGTACACTCTGTTAATGATATTCATCATTTACTTGCTAACTTGTAGGAATTATGAAATACTTAACAACTACTTTTTTCATAAAAAATATTTTGCTGCAGAATCATT
The DNA here is from genome assembly GCF_021461385.2 of Schistocerca piceifrons. Lineage (NCBI taxonomy): Eukaryota > Metazoa > Arthropoda > Insecta > Orthoptera > Acrididae > Schistocerca > Schistocerca piceifrons. Next base: position 359,541,649 of record NC_060139.1, on the reverse strand, counting down.
CTTTCCGCATTAGGAAATACAATAAAATTGGCTGAAGATTATACACCACCTGATAAAAAAAGTGAAGCACTTAGAAGAGGAGGAGGAAACATATTGAAACTTTGGAAGTTGAGAGAGTGTGCTGTTTTCAGTGCTTCAGTATTATTTTAGCATTACAAAATCAAGTCTGTTTCAGTGTCCATGTAGATCACAAATCGTATTTATTTATTCTACTAATCAGCTTCAGTCATACATGACCACCTTCAGACTACTAACCTCTTTGGTGACTATGGAGCTGGTAAATGTAGCCACTGTAAATATCAAAAGGTATCTGTCTAATAGGTGGCAGTTATTGAATGGTACCTTTCAGTACGTATAGAAGCTCCGTGTACTGGCTCCACATGTCACCAAAGAGTTAGCAGTCTGAAGATGGTCATGTTTGACTGAAACTGGTTACCAGAATAAGTAAATACTAGTTGCGATCTAGATTGGTGGTATTTATTATACTGCTGAAGAACATCACTGTCATCCCAATATGGTTAAAAAATAATTTTATAAAGAATTCGGCAAAGTGAGCCCACTTATCGGCAAGTATGCAATAATTCAATTGCGAAGGGCATCATACAGCTATTGTATCATCTCCTGAGGCAAGCTGGCCCACAGCTGTTCTATTTGGTCCTTGATATTCTGGCTTCTGACACTGGAACAGAATTGATTTTAGAGTTGGCCCTACACATGTTGTATCAGGGACTGATCTGTGGTTCTTGCTAGCAACATCACACTGACGATACAAAGATACATGTGACATGTGTGGATGAGAATTGTCCTTTTGAAAAATGACACTGCAATACTGTTGCATGAGAGGTAACACATGATGATGCAGGGTGTACGTGACATAACTTTCTACCATCAGAATGCTCCCAGTCACTGCCAGCTGTGACCAGAAGTCAAACCAAATGGCTTCCCACACCTTGACACCAGGAGTGACACTGCTGTGTCTCTCCAAAATGTTAGAAGAATGGAAATTCCCACCAGTTCACTGCCATACTCATGACAATGGTCACCTGTGGTAGTACAGAACCACGATTCATCTCTGAACACAATGCGATTTCATTCACCATCAGTCCATGCTTCCCAGTCACAACACCACTCCAGACACAGCTGTTTGTGTTGTGGTGTTAATGACAGTCTACATATGGGATGGTAATCTCTAGTCCTGCTGTTACTAGTTTTAAGCTAATGGTATGGGATGACAGTAATGCTGCAGGGTATCCATTACTTGTTCTCAGGTGGCAGACGCAGTTGTAAAGGGGTTACAATGTGGTTGGTGCACAGTTCGGTGATCCTCCCTTTTGATGGGCAGGCGTGGTGCACCAAAACTTTGACCATGAGTGTGCCTGTCTTCATGTTCCCTCTCAGTACAACATTGGGCCATTGTCACATCTGAATGCCCCACAAATCTGGCACTGCACAATTCAAACAGCTGACAAAATGAACATCCACATTGAGACCCCTTGCAAACTCAGTCAGGTACGGATAACACTGTATAACATGAGTACATTGTATATCTGTGTCCACACAGTGATCATTCAACATCTGGCACTGTTCATATCCCTTATACAACTAACCAGGTGTGGCAACAACAATAAACACTAACAGCACTAATAACTCTGGTGACTTCTACTTGTTTACTTTGACATCTAACCATTTTTGGTAAGCAGTGTCTTCCCAGTTGCTTAATGAATGATATGACGTGGCATGAAGTTAGAATTGTGTAATACTAATACCATACAAAACTGACGTACTGAAACGAAGTAAATAAATATGTTAAATTAAAGAAAACTGTAATAATGCACAAATTTGAAGTCTTGCTTAAGAAACATTTAACATTAGCCTAGATAATTACTAACAGTGACTGAAAGAAAGGGATTTCATAACACTAGAAATTTTATTATAAAATAAAAATTTATTTCCATATTCTAGATGTAATCAAAAAACTGTCTGCTGCCTGCTGGTACCTTTTACAAAGGAATGGGAATTCATATAATGGGTGTAATGGTTGGCCTTTATTTGCTTGTGTATCTACCTTACAGTAGGACCCAAATTAATGCTACCACATTCTCATGCATTTCTTTATGCAGGAAAATAGTTGGTACCTCTGTGGTGCACTGCCAAATTTGTGCTGATGTTTCATTATTAGTCATTTTACCTGATTAATTAAACGTAAAATACTTACGTGTACCCCAGGGGAAATACTGCAGCCATCATCCAGTGTAATAACTTTATGTAATAATGAAGCCAAAGTCTGTGACCCAGCATTCAGTGTAATAACCTTATGTATTAAGGCAGCCAGAGTCTGTGACTACAATTTTCAACTTACTGAAGTAACATGAAACTGACACATACAAAGCCATGCACTTAAATTTCGATTATTAATTTTTTTCCTAATGAACTAAATCTTATATTTGGAATTTAGTCTCTCAGCAATTATAGCATACCAGTAATATGTCTGTTGGTTTCTAACTATAAATAAACCAGCACTTACTCAAACAAGATATGAAAAACACAAGAAAGTAATATTTGCCATTAAAAGTTGAAACCATCGTAACTTATTGCATATACTTATGTTTTGAGGACAACACAATGCTTGTCACTTTGTTACTGCTGCTGCTGCCACTACTATTACTACTCCTACTATTACTACTAACACTATTGAGCCATTGTCTCTTGTTCATTATGTAGCTGGCCAAGATGAACCAGACTTTGAGGCCAAGGAGCTGCGACGTAGCCTCTGGAGGGCACCCGAGCTGCTGCGTTGTGAACATTTTCCTCCAAGAGGGACACAGAAGGGTGATATCTATTCATTTGGCATTGTCCTATATGAAATTGTAGGCCGGTCTGGACCATGGGGCCACACAACTCTGACAAACGCAGGTTGGTTCAGATTAGTGACAAATATCCTCTGGTTTCAAGCAAAATGTAAAAGTATAAATGAAGAAATGAAACTATTGGGCAATGATAGGAGCTGCTCTTATCTATGGCAGGATGTCCCAAAAACACTGAAAAGCTTTAGGTACATGTTTCTTACTACAAAACAAGAAAAAAAGTATAGCAAATATGGGCTGTAAAATGTGAATCTTAGGAACTATGAGCACTTACTTATTTTTGATATTATAAACAGATCTCTTCTACTGCAAGGACTTCGCTTTCCATGTTTTTGGAGGAGGTGGTATGGGCCAAATGAAAGAAAAAATGCCTGCTAATCATGGAGTTCACATTGCATACTTCAAGAGTTATGAAAACTTGTTTATCTTTGCTAATGCAAAATACATCTCTTCTATTGGACAAGTGCTCTTACCTCTTGCTGTATGCATTTTAGAGCTCATGTCTGCAAGACATTTTTTTCTTCTTTTGATCCATTCTACCACCTCCCAAAATAGAAAATTATACAGCTTGAAGTAGAAGAGATGTGTTTCATAGTATCGAAGATGAACAAGTGTTTATAGCTCCTAAGATATGCATTTTAGAGTCCATGTTTACTAGACATTTCTTTCTTGTTTTTGTTGTAAGAAACCTGAAACCTGTTTTTTTTAAAAAAAATTCTGCTATATGGGTCCACAGATCCCAAGAGAAATTACTCTGATGAATGTAGAATTAGTCAAAAAATAATTTTAAACATTTAAAAGTTGATTGTTCAGTACACTGAGGTGCATATAATAATTATAAGGATATATGTAGTCATGCATCATCAGAGAGAAATACACGGGTGTATTATGAGGAACTGTAGCTCATATCTATAATAATAATTTACCAAGTTTTGAAAATATAATGTAACTGTAGGGAGAGAAGGAAACGTAGTAGGTGAATATGGATTGGGGGGGAAGAAATGAAAGAGGAAGCCGCCTTGTAGAATTTTGTACAGAGCATAAGTTAATCATAGCTAACACTTGGTTCAAGAATCATAAAAGAAGGTTGTATACATGGAAGAAGCCTGGAGATACTGACAGGTTTCAGATAGATTATATAATGGTAAGACAGATATTTAGGAACCAGGTTTTAAATTGCAGGACATTTCCAGCGGCAGATGTGGACTCTGACCACAATCTATTGGTTATGAACTGTAGATTAAAACTGAAGAAACTGCAAAAAGGTGGGAATTTAAGGAGATGGGACCTGGATAAACTGACTAAACCAGAGGTTGTACAGGGTTTCAGGGAGAGCATAAGGGAACAATTGACAGGAACGGGGAAGGAAATACAGTAGAAGAAGAATGGGTAGCTTTGAGGGATGAAATAGTGAAGGCACCAGATGATCAAATAGGTAAAAAGACATGGGCTAGTAGAAACCCTTGGGTAACAGAAGAAATATTGAATTTGACTGATGAAAGGAGAAAATATAAAAATGCAGTAAATGAAGCAGGCAAAAAGGAATACAAACGTCTCAAAAATGAGATCGACAGGAAGTGCAAAATGGCTAAGCAGGTATGGCTAGAGGACAAATGTAAGGATGTAGAGGCTTATCTCACTAGGGGTAAGATAGATACTGCCTACAGGAAAATTAAAGAGACCTTTGGAGAAAAGAGAACCACTTGTATGAATATCAAGAGCTCAGATGGAAACCCAGTTCTAAGCAATGAAGGGAAAGCAGAAAGGTGGAAGGAGTATATAGAGGGACTATACAAAGGCGATGTACTTGAGGGCAATGTTATAGAAAGGGAAGATTATGTAGATGAAGATGAAATGGGAGATATGATACTGCGTGAAGAGTTTGACAGAGCACTGAAAGACCTGAGTCGAAACAAGGCCCCAGGAGTAGACAACATTCCATTAGAACTACTGATGGCCTTGGGAGAGTCAGTCCTGACGAAACTCTGCCATCTGGTGAGCAAAATGTATGAGACAGGCGAAATACCCTCAGACTTCAAGAAGAATATAATAATTCCAATCCTAAAGAAAGCAGGTGTTGACAGATGTGAAAATTACCGAACTATCAGTTTAATAAGTCACGGGTGCAAAATACTAACGCGAATTCTTTACAGACAAATGGAAAAACTGGTAGAAGCCAACCTCGGGGAAGATTTGGATTCCGTAGAAATATTGGAACACGTGAGGCAATACTGACCCTATGACTTATCTTAGAAGCTAGACTAACAAAAGGCAAACCTACGTTTCTAGCATTTGTAGACTTGGAGAAAGCTTTTGACAGTGTTGACTGGAATACTCTCTTTCAAATTCTAAAGCTGGCAGGGGTAAAATACAGGGAGCGAATGACTACTTACAATTTGTACAGAAACCAGATGGCAGTTATAAGAGCCGAGGGACATGAAAGGGAAGCAGTGGTTGGGAAGGGAGTGAGACAGGGTTGTAGCCTCTCCCTGATGCTATTCAATCTGTATATTGAGCAAGCAGTAAAGGAAACAAAAGAAAAGTTCAGAGTAAGTATTAAAATTCATGGAGAAGAAATAAAAACTTTGAAGTTCGCTGATGACATTGTAATTCTGTCAGAGACAGCAAAGGACTTGGAAGAGCAGTTGAACGGAATGGACAGTATCTTGAAGGAAGGATATAAGATGAACATAAACAAAAGCAAAACGAGGATAATGGAATGTAGTCAAATTAAGTCGGGTGATGCTGAGGGAATTAGATTAGGAAATGAGACACTTAAAGCAGTAAAGGAGTTTTGCTGTTTGGGGAGCAAAATAACTGATGATGGTCGAAGTAAGGAGGATATAAAATGTAGACTGTCAATGGCAAGGAAAGTGTTTCTGAAGAAGAGAAATTTGTTAACATCGAGTATAGATTTAAGTGTCAGGAAGTCGTTTCTGAAAGTATTCGTATGGAGTGTAGCCATGTAGGGAAGTGAAACATGGACAATAAACAGTGTGGACAAGAAGAGAATAGAAGCTTTCGAAATGTGGTGCTACAGAAGAATGTTGAAGATTAGATGGGTAGATCACATAACTAATGAGGAGGTATTGAATAAGATTGGGGAGAATAGGAGTTTGTGGCACAACTTGACTATAAGAAGGGATCGGTTGGTGGGACATGTTCTGAAGCATCAAGGGATCACCAATTTAGTACTGGAGGGCAGCATGGAGGGTAAAAATTGCAAAGGGAGACCAAGAGATGAATACATTAAGTAGAGTCAGAAGGATGTAGGCTGCAGTACGTACTTGGAGATGAAGAAGCTTGCACAGGATAGAGTAGCATGGAGAGCTGCATCAAACCAGTCTCAGGACTGAAGACCACAACAAGAACAATGTAATTGTGTGGGAAAAAAGCTACTGCCACCACTTGATGAGTATTTTTTATCTGTCCAGTGGCATTTTATTACCAAGCATTAGGTAGATATGTACCTAGCAAAACAGTTTATGATGGGAAGAGCCCTCCATGGTAAACAGTGTGATATTCCTTATCTTTTCTCTGGTTCGAGGCTGTTGTTTTCCTACACCTATAAATTTCTGCTTCTGAAACACATTTTTGTTTCAAACTTGGCAGTGCTGATCTATTGGACCTTATTTTGTTGCTATCTTGAGTAGTTCTGGAATCAAGATTCTTCACCATAATATGGAACTTTCATAAATTAATACAAAAAGTTTCTTCTATAAAAATCTCCATATATTGTTCTGTAAACATACAATAACTTCCTCTATCAAGATTTTACAACATGGGAACATCACATATACCATCTTCTCCAGTTTTCACATAAGAGTGACATGAATGAATATTGCACAAGCTTCTTCTACTTCTGTATGGATCTCTCACAGTATTGTTGCACTATAAGTATTTATTCGGGACTTGTTGCACTACTCCACTCTGAGACAATGATACACAGAGTGTGCACAAGTACCCATGCACGTATTTTCATATTGTGTAATTGCTCCAGTCATCATGCCATCCTGAAGACACACAACATCCTTCAGCACACTCTTTACTGGCAGCAGTACATAGCAAAACCATGAACTGTTGGTGCTCTCATAAATATTAAATTGCTATATCTCTTTATAGTTCATGAACGTTGTTTGTCAGCAAGGTATATGTAAGGTTACACACTGCTCTGTCAGGGTGATATATGATACCACAGCAGTCAATGTAAATAAATAGAGACTGCAGCAGAATAGATGTAAAAGATAGCACAGGGCTGTAGGTGGAGAAATTACGAATGAAATGTGTTTGGCTTTTAAGAAGGCAAGGCATGAAGCATTGAAGGGCTACCATAACAGAATGTGATTGAAAAGAATCTCACAGGAACCAAGGAAACTCTGGTCTTGTGGAAAGTTTGTCAGTGGCACTAAAGTTAGTACCCAGACACTCATGGGTGATACAGGATCTGAAATTTAGTGTAGCAAAGCAAGTGGAGAAACACTGCACTCCATTTTCAAATGTACCTTTACATAGAGAAATGCAGTAGCACTGCCCCAATTTTATTTTTATACCATTGCAAAGATGAGTGAAATAGCTACTATAGCATTTACAAAATAGCTGAAATGTTTATAATTGAATGCTTCCAGGTCATGATGCAATGCCTGTCTGATTCTTTTCAGAATTTGTGTCTGCATTATCCACTCTCTTAACTGTAATAACTTATCCATAAAAAACCCATGCACAGTAGTTAGAAGAAAGCACAGGTTTTACCCATCTGCAAGAAGGACAGCAGAATTGATTCACGAGCTATCATTATATCAATCTGTTGTAGAATCTTAGAATATGTTTTGAACTAAAATGTAATGAGATGCTTTGAATTGAATATGCTCTACCGTTCCAAGCACCAAACATTGAAAACATAAGTCATATGAAAATCGTCTAGTGCTATTCTCTGATACATCCCTAAAGCTGTGGATCCAGGCAGGCAGGTAGATACAGTATTTCTTAGGTTCAGAAAGAATTTTGACTCAGTAGTACACCTATATTTATTACCAAAAGTACAATTATATGGAATATCAAATTGAAATTGTGATTGACTTAATGCTTTCTTGTAGGAAGATGACCTGCAGAGTGTAAGTATAGAAAGACATAGTGTATAGGTATAGAAGGATGCAGCATGTGATGTTGGATTGAGAGTCATTGACAGTTGTAGAAGCGACTTCTGGTGTGGCCCAGGGAAATTTGCTGTGATCCTAGTTGTTCAAGATGTATGTTAATGATATGGTAGACAATATTAATAGCAATTTCATATTTTTGCAGATGATAAAGTTATGTATAGTTTAGCATTGTCTGAAATCTTGAAAGATTTTGATGTGGTCCAGAAATTGGCAACTTGCTTTAGGACTTGAAAAATATGAAATTGTGCACGTGACATAAATGTAGAAACATGATATCCTGCGACTATCCTGTCAATTAGCCCAACTGGAATCAGTCATATCACAAAAATAAAGATAGGGTAAGGAAAGTCAAATCTATGTTTGTAGCATTTACAGACTTTTTTAGGGATGTAAATTAGAATGATCGTATAGCCTCAATCATAAGAAAAGCAGGTGAAGGACTTTGGTTCATTGGCAAATTACTGGGAAAATGAAAGCATTCTGCAAAGTAAATTGCTTACAAAATGCTTGTATGATCCTGTCCTATAATACTGCTGTGTATGCAGGACCCATATCAAATTGGACTAATAGAGGAGATTGAATGTATATAAAGAAGGGCAGCACAAACAACTCAGTTTTGTTTGCCCCATGGGAGATCACACAGAGATGGCGAAAAACCTGAACTGCCAGAAATTTCATAGTAAAATGCCAGCTACCTCACAGAAGTCAGTTTACATGTTTCCAGAGTCAGCTTTAACTGGTGGATCTAGGAATGTCTTCAGCCCCATTGATGTCATTCCTGTAGTGACTGTAAGGAAAGTTAAGGCTATTTATAGCACAAAAAAGGTCTTTAAGCAGTAATTCTACCTGCTGATGAGAAGTAAAAGTTGATAGACGTTATGGCTACTCTCTATTTGAATAAGATGTATATAAGACAGGATAGGGATAAGAAAGTGTAGGATGAATGCAGATCTGCAGGCATTAACTATGAATGTGTCATCAATAAAGTATAAGAAATAAGTTCCCAAGTAATACCACAATGAAATAGTTGGTTGAAGCATAATGCAGCTAGAGGGACACAATGTGATCACAACAAATAACTTTCAGAAAAACAGAAAAGAGGATAGTGGAAAGAACAACTCGTAGATATAAACCAAAAAATTGACCCAAGACCCAGAGATCAAGATAAAGTCAGAAAGGAGATTGAAATGAGCAGCTACTTTTGAAGATTGTTTTCTATACAGTGACAGTTAAATAAATGTACTGGTAATAAAAAAGTTCCAGTTACCTTACAACAGTAGCTTGTACACCAACTAATCTATAATTTTAGAGAAAATGTGACTCTGTTTCTAATATTTTCAATTTTAGGTCTTCTGCTATTTGTTAAGTAGAAGTTTTTTGCTGCCTTTATTTGAGTATTGATGATTTTGCTTTTTGATTTCTACGAGAAAAGTATAATATAGTACAGTTTTCTGAAAGTTCAAATAAGCATTTGGGTATTATAGAATACACATTTTGTAATATTAAAACTCACTTATGACTAACTCTTGTATAACTATTAGAAACTGTGCATCAGAAGAAATATCCACAGAATTTATTTTAATGCTGGCGTGTAATTGATGACTGTTGATTTTCAAATATATCAAGAGCTCAGATGGAAACTCAGTCCTAAGAAAAGAAGGGAAAGCTGAAAAGGTGGAAGGAGTATGTGGCGTAGAGCGCCATAAAAATCGATATTTGTTCTGTGCGTAAGTGTGCTATCTTTGAGGAGAGGGCTTTGGAGAGCATGTTGGACGCTAACGGCAGTTAGCCTCCGGACTTGTATCTGTGTAGACGCTAAGTGTGAATAAATCTGTATATGAGAGAATTCTAGTTGTTTACCTACAACTATACCATATCCCTTCACTGGTCATCCCGTTTTTGTGTAATACGCGTCCGAGTTACCGCCTGAAGGTTATTTACGCGCCTACCGCGTCGGGTTTCTCCGCGATCCCAAGGGCCTTTGTTCAGCTCCAGAAAATGGCCTTTCAGCATTCACCGCCACCCGGGTTCCAGCAACATCTCTCCAGCACTCCTGCCGTTGCAGTGGACATGCCGCAAGAATCTTCGGAATCCTTCAGCCAGAACATGCAGTGGAATTCATCGAGTGCCACCAGTTTCTTCCAAACGCCAACGGTCGTGGACTCTGGCTTTGTTAGCCAGGACCTTCCCACGTGTTCTCCACAGAGTGTTGGTTGGAACATTTCTACTCCCGTGTCGAACACACAATTCAATACAGTTCGTGGTGTTGAGCGAGGTTTTGCTAATTTGGAAAATCCAGTAGTAAATTCAAACTCGAATCAGTTCCCGCCACGTGTGTATCCTTCCGCGCCGGCTAGTCAACAGGTGTTCAATGCTCGCCAAACAGCAAATATCACACCGAGTGTGCATCCTAGTGGACGTGTGTGGGATCCTTGTGTTGCTTCTAATCAGGTCAACAATTCTGTGCTGGATAGTAATTACTCCGACATCTACAACCAGCCCCACCACTCACGGTCGAGTGAATACTGTGTGCATAACGGACATTCACCGGCGTACTTAAGCACTTGTGGCTTCTCTCTGAGCTACCACGTCAATGAGAATGCACATTTTGACTACGATCCTCACACCGTTCGAGCGTCCGTCGCTTCTCAGCCGCCCCCCCGGCATCAAGTGAATTTCGCGATTCCCGCATTACGGGACGCCAATAATCCAGACTCACAATCTTCTGCATGCTCTAATTCCATCCGAAGTAATAGGCGCACCTCCGCAGTGACTGCATTGCCGAATCTGCCGAAATTACCAGACTTCAAACCCGCTCACCCGGAGTTCTGGTTTAACCTGGTTGAGCAAACATTCAATGTCTGTGCTTTGGACGACGACGCACGCTTCGCCTGCCTCATGAACCATCTTCACGACTGCGTCGATTTAATTTATGATCTGGTCAAACCCCCCCCCCCCCTAGCAGGGAAGTATGCTGTGGCGAAACAAACGATACTGGAGCGCGTCTCTAAAACCAGGAGAGAAAGTGTGCGACAGCTCATCTACGAAGAGCGTCTCGGCGACAGGTCTCCGTCCCAGCTGTGGTGGTGCATCCGTCTTCTTGTCGATGAGCAAGTTATGCCTGATGACACGCTCGCAGAAATCTGGACTGAAAAGCTGCCTTTGCCTGTCCAGACTGCAATCTCTGCGTATGAAGATAGGCCAGTAAATGAACGTTTACGCGCTGCCGACAGAGCATACTCCGCCAGGCAACGTGAGCTCCGTGGACTGCATTCTGGACGTGACCGCACTAAGACGCTTTCTGATGCCACGCCCTTGTCTGGTACTGCTGATAACAAGTTTTTTAAACTAGCCGCCCTGCCTGCACCTTCAACTCCTCGCAACGACAGTGCATCGGCCTCTGTGGAAGACTCTGGGGCACATACTCCGTCACCTAGCAACTACCCACAAGGGCACAGGCCCGCCCAACCTTACTGTTTCTTCCACGCGAGATTCGGGGAGCAAGCTCGCAAATGTCAGTCACCGTGTTCTTACCCAAACTCCAACTGCAGGTAGGCTATGGTGCCACCTCCTGCGATGTAAACAACGGGTACCATCCCACGTTGCACTCCGTTTCGGACAATAACAGTAAGTGTGGTCGAGTCTATGTTCGCGATTTATGATCAGATGTATGTTTTCTGGTAGACACTGGCGCAGACGTCTCTTTGCTGCCGGTTCGCCTAGCAACCAATAAAGTGCAACCACACAAAACAGTACTTCGTGCAGTGAACTTGTCTATCCTACAGTGTTCGGGTTCCACTTTGTATACAGTGAAACTTTCGCCCGAGTGCAAGCTGGAGTGGACGTTTCTAGTGTCAACAATTGAAGAACCTATTCTCGAAATTGATTTCCTCAAGCACTATCAGTTGTCACTAGATTTTGTGCAAAATACTGTGTTTTACCCCTCCCTTAACAAACATATTCCTTTCGCTTCGCCGAGTGACAGTTCGGCTAACACCAAACATGTGTGCTGTGCTAAGAAGTGTGTAAACCTATCCTTGGAGCTGCAATCTTGGACAAACAAGTGGCTAGTGGAGTGCGTCAAGTCTTCTAAGTTGCGGATGGAACGTATGGAAATGCTGCTGCATCTCCGCGACATACACCACGAGTTGGCCTCCACACAACAACGCCTCGCAGCACTACAAGCAGACGACTCATCGGCTACAGACAAGGTCAGTCCGTGCCAATCTGGTGTTCCCGTGCCCGCGCACGTTAACGACAATGTTGTGAACTCTGTAAACTGTGTCAGCACCCCCTTTCGTAATGATAGGGTATGCCCGAGTACTCATGCTCCTTGCGTTCCGAATGGAGAATTAACTTGCCAAGCTTGTGGCAATGAACTACGGCCATCTGCTGTCCGGCCATGCCCACTCGTGCCTACAGCGCTCGTAGCGGCACGGCCTGCTACCAAGAACCAGTGTACCAACCTCGCCCATGTTAACACGTGTGCGGCCTTTACGCAGCCTACGAGCAGGTGGCACACCTGTACTTCCGTGCCCTCAGTGCCTCACCTTGGCCCGTCCGCCACTGCCTGCTCCGCTTCACGGACATCTGGCTATCGTGCCGCGCCACGTATTGCAGTAGTCACTAACGGCACAGTTCATCGGTTACGTCTAACCGATGGGCCGCCCATATCGCAACGTCCACGCCGCCTCAAGCCGGAATTTATGAAAATTGCAAAAGAACAATTGGACGATCTGTTACAAAAGGGAATAATTGAACCTTCTTCCGGTTGCTGGGCTAGTCCTATCCTGTTTGACCAAAAGAAAGACGGTACTTGGCGTATGGTCGGACACTATAGGCGTTTAAATGCCCGCACCATCATTGATAAATATCCGGTCCCACACATCGCAGACTTCAATCATGCGCTCGCAGGTGCAAAGTACTTCTCTGTTTTGGACTGTAAGCATGCATTTCATCAGATTCCTATGGCTCCGGAGGACATTGAAAAGACTGCCATAACCACTCCCTTCGGGCTGTTCCAATACAAATTTATGCCGTTTGGGTTGAAAAATGCACCCCAAACGTGGCAGCGTTTTATCAATCAAACTTTATCCCATCTAGACTTTTGTTTCGTATATATGGACGACATATTGGTTTTTGCTTCTACTTTAGAACAGAGTGAGGAGCGTGTTCAAGTCATGACAGATATTTTAGGAGCCGCTGGTATTGAACTGAACAATAAAAAGACTCAATTGCACCAGTCATCCGTCACATTCCTAAGTTATGTTGTGTCATCGGACGATCTGACACCACCACAGGACAAGATCAAGCCTGTTCTCGAGATGCTACGCCCTCAGACCTACAGGGAATTACGCAGGTTCATCGGAACAGTTAATTATTACCGGAAACATTTGCCAGCTGCTTCTGCGGTGCAGGCTTCCCTCACAGATGCTCTCGCTGGCCCACAAACTTCTGGCACCCGCCAGGTACCATGGACACCAGACATGGACAAGGCATTTAATGAACTCAAACAGCTGTTGGCCTCCGCTGTCACTATTGCTCACCCACGGGCAGATGCCACAATGTTTATCACTACTGACGCTAGTGACAATGCTATCGGCGCAGTACTGAGTCAGACATACAACGATGTTACGACCCCCCTGCAGTTTTTCTCAAAAAAGCTAAACAACGTGCAGAAGAAATACTCAGCATTTGACAGAGAACTACTTGCAGTTTACGAGGCCATAAGACACTTCAGAACTGATGTTGAGGGACGAGATTTCTATGTGCTCACTGATCACAAGCTGTTGGTTCATGCCATAAAAAATCCTGCGGCTGATCCGCCCCCACGACGCTTTCGTCACATCGATTACATCTTTCAATTTACAAATGACATTCGCTACATCCGAGGAGCGGACAATGTGGTCGCTGATTTTCTCTCGCGTGTTGGTGCTGTCACAACCTTAATTGACTTAATGGACCCACCTCGGTTGCAATTGGCAGACCCCGATACCATGCAGTTAATTTCAGACCACAGCTCCTCTCTCCAACTGGTACGCTCTACTTTCCCTGGCATATCTGACTTAGTGTGGTGTGATGAATCGACTGGTACGTTGCGGCCATTCATTCCTAAGCCCCTTCAATGCCAGGTCTTTGACAAACTACACACATTAGCACATCCCGGTGTCAAAGCCTCCACCCGTCTGGTAGCTGAACGTTTTGTCTGGAGAAATATGCGCCGTGACTGTCAGTCTTGGGCAAGGGCATGCATGGTGTGTCAACAGAACAAAGTTTCCAGGCACACTTCTCCACCCCTTGGCTGTTTTTCCCAACCTCCAGGCTGCTTTCACCATGTTCGTGTCGACCTCGTAGGCCCTTTGCCCCCCTCTGAGGGTTTCCGTTACTTGTTTACAGCTATTGACAGGATGACTCGGTGGGCTGAGGCTGTGCCTATTCCAAACATTACCTCTGAGACAGTAAGTCGAGCATTCTTAGATTCGTGGATCTCTAGATTTGGCTCACCTGTTTACCTCACCACTGACCAGGGGCGACAATTCAAGTCTTCAGTTTTCTCTGACTTATGTAAAATGTGTGGTATTGTCAAAATTCATACTTCTGCATACCACCCCCAAAGCAATGGGCTTGTTGAGTGATGGCATCACACCCTGAAGTCTGCCCTGCGTTGCCATGACTCACTATGGACAGAGGCACTGCCCTTCGTGCTTCTTGGCCTTCGTGCGACTTTCAAAGAAGACCTCAAGGGGTCCGTAGCCGAGTTTGTGTATGGCCAACCTCTGGTTTTGCCTGGAGAATTAGTCACTCCGACCGCACTTGCACGGCCCTCTGAACTCCCTTCACTTCTCGAGTGGGTGCGCTTGCACTGCAGCAAAATTCAGCCGCCACCTCCGGCTGCTCATACACCTCCGCGCGTGTACGTACCGCGCACGCTAGACTCTTGTGAGTACGTGTTTCTCAGAGACGACTCAGTCAAAGCCCCGCTTCAGTCACCCTACACAGGTCCTTACAAGGTCGTCAAACGCTCTGAGAATAACATGGATCTCCTCATAAAAGACTCTGTAACCACGGTCTCACTCAACCGAGTGAAACCAGCTTTCATTGAGCCTCAGGTGAACCTCCCTGATTCTGCCCCTATTTCTCCCACTCCTGCTTCGAGCGGCCATCCATCTTCCCACACCATGCATTTGGGTATTGATTTTCCACAGCGTGTTTCTCTGCCGAGCACTGCTCCTTCTCCCCTTTCATCTAATTCGAGTGGCCAATCTTTTCGGGGCTTCACTCCTCACAGCCCTCGCAGTCGAACTGCCAACCACTCGGATTCTACCATTGTGTTACCATCTTCGTGTGACAGCTCTTTGTCACGCCGTTCAACCCACGCTGGCTCCTCGTTGCCTTCGGTCACGCTCCCTCGTCTGTCAGCTGATCGCCCGAGGTTGTCTCCTGCACGTCTTGTGCACCTGCCACCCCCCTGCCATGGCTTTCCCACACCTCCCTGCCTCCCTACCATTGCTCGTACAGTTGCCATCCAAGAATTCACAACACATGTGCACCCTGATGACATACATAAATTATCTGTTGTCGTAGATGGCGATACAGTGTGTGTGGTATTCGCGTGTGACAATATTGAGGGAGGAAGTGCAGAATCTCGTGTGGTGCGCCGCTTTAAATTGAGCTGAAGTGCTGCGTGTGGCAATTTGCGTGCCTTTGTTAGGCCTTCTGTCAAGGCGATTCTCTGCCTGCCGGCTGACGAAGTGCTACGCCTTCACTCCAGGACGGGACATCGTCTTCAGCCGCCGGCGTCGCTTGTTGACTTCACCGTCGACGTACCGGGCTTCACCCCCCGGTCTCCTACCAGTCGACCGCTTCCGCCTGACACAGAAGAACTGTGCGTTACCTTCCCAACTTCTCACCCCCCCCCCCCCCCCCCCCAATTCACAGGGACGTACTCCATACCGCGCGCGCGCGGGGGGGGCTATGTGGCGTAGAGCGCCATAAAAATCGATATTTGTTGTGTGCGTAAGTGTGCTATCTTTGAGGAGAGGGCTTTGGAGAGCATGTTGGACGCTAACGGCAGTTGGCCTCCGGACTTGTATCTGTGTAAACGCTAAGTGTGAATAAATCTGTATAAGAGAGACTTCTAGTTGTTTACCTACAACTATACCATATCCCCTCAAGTATATAGAGGGTCTATACAACGGAAATGAACTTGCAGGCATTATTACAGAAATGGAAGAGTATTTAAATGAGGATGACATGGAAGATATGATACTGTGAGAAGAATTGGACAGAACACTGAAAGTCCTAAGTCAAAAGAAGGCTCCAGGAGTAGATGACTTTCTGTCAAAACTACTGATAGTCCTGGGAATGCCAGCTATGACAAAACTCTTCCATTTTGTGTGCAAAATGTATAAAATGGATGAAATATCCTCAGACTTCGAGATGAATATAGTAATTCCAATTCCAAAGAGAGCAGGTCCTGATATTCTTTACAGAAGAATGGAAAATCTGGTTGGAGCTCTGCTTGGGAAAGATCAGTTTAGATTCTGGAGAAAGATAGGAGCATGAGGCAATACTGACCCTATGACATATTTTACAAGATACGTTTAAAAAAAGTCAAACCTATGTTTGTAGAATTTATTGACTTAGAGAAAGCTTTTGATAATTGACTGTAACACTCTATTTAAATTTCTAAATGCAGCAGGGATAAAATGCAGGGAGTGAGAGGCTGTTTATAGCTTGTACAGAAACAGATGACAGTTATGAAGAGTCGAGGGACATGAAAGGGAAACTGTAGTTGGGAAGGGAGTAAGACAGGGTTGTAGCCTATCTGCAATGTTATTCAATCTGTGCAGTGAGCAAGCAGTAAAGAAAATCTAAGAAAAATTTGGAGCAGGAATTAAAGTTCAGGGAGAAGAAATGAAAACTATGACATTTTAATTTTGTCTGAAACAGCAAAAGAATTGGAAGAGCAGTTGAATGGAATGGATAGTATCTTGTAAGGAAGACATAAGATGAATGAAAAAAAGGTAAACCTGGGTAATGGAATGTAGTCAAATTAAATCTGAACATGGTGAGGGAATTTGATTGGTAAACAAGGCACTTACAGTAATAGATGAATTTTTCTGTTTGGGCAGGGAAATAAGTAATGATGGCTGAAGCAGGGAAGATATAAAATGTAGACTAGCAATGGCAAGAAAAACATTTCTGAGGAAGAGAAATTTGTTAGCACTGAATACAGCCTAAAGTATTAGGCAGTCTTTTCTGAAAGCATTTGTATGAAATTTAGCCATGTATGAAAGTGAAACATGGATGATAAATGGCTTAAACAAGGAGAGAATAGAAGCTTCTGAAATGTAGTACTACAGAAGAATGCTGAAGATCAGATGGGTATAGCACATAACTAATAAGAAGGTGCTGAATATAACTGGGGAGACAAGAAATTTGTGGCATAACTTGAGTAAAAGGAATGATTGGTTGATAGGACACATTCTGAGACATCAAGGGATCAAAAAATTAGTATTCGAGGGAATAGTGGTGGGGGGATGGGGCGGGGGATGGGGGGGTAAAAATTGTAGAGGGAGACCAGAGATGAATACAGTAAGCAGATTCAGAAGTATATAGTTATTTGGAGATGGAGGCTTGCACAGGATAGAGTAGCATGCAGAGGTGCATTGAACTAGTCTTCAGACTGAAGACCACAATGACAATTTTCAAACACCAGTACTTTGACTTGAGAAGTTCCATCAGTGTCTGATAAACTGATCTAGTAAGGATTTCCATGACTTTTATGCATCATTGGTAAAATTACTTTCATCATGAAACAAGGGTTTTTTGCCTTGAAGTTGTTGACCAATATAATTTAATATACATCAGAACACATCTGATGTAATTCCACGTATAAATGTATATGTTCTTACTTTTCATTATTTTGTATATTCTTGGACAGAAATTATCGAAAGGGTGCGGAATCCATCTTCAGGCAGGTATTTTCGGCCACCTACTGATGGTCTTATGGCTGCTGAATACGTGGTGCGTTGCATGCAGAGTTGTTGGGATGAAGAGCCAGACCAACGCCCTGACATTCGCTTTGTAAGGGTCAAGCTAAAGGAAATGCAAGCTGGTCTGTAAGTTTAACACAGCCTATATGATTTTTCTTATTCCATGCAGTTGTCTTCATGGTAACACTAAATTAAGTTTTTTATTTTATTTTACCCCAGTTAGCCTTGCGTTCAGTAATAAAATTCAAGCACAAAATAAATAAATTTTGCCAACATATTGGCCTAAATCAGTGCATGAGACCAACTCATTCACACTAAATTTAAAAAAAAAAAAAAAAAAAAAAAAAAAGAGAAAAAAGCAGATCACAAGCTCCATCAATTGCCAGGTATTTGAATTTGATCTTCAGATCTACCAAATCAGTATGCTTTGTCTGTTTCTTAATCAGTCAAACAGTGCTCTCCTGTATATTTAGTTTTCATTTCTTATATATCAGAATGATAATCATCACTAAGGCAAGATGTCAGCTAATGTGGGTTGATTCCTTTGTTCAATGTTTATGCTAGATGCACAGATTCAAATGTATTCTACAATAAGGTGAAATACCTCTACTTTTTAAAGTATATTATTATAATAATACTAATACTAAAGAATGGAAAATATGTAATAGTATAAATATTATACTATTACATATTTTCCATTCTTTAGTATTAGTATTTATTATATTAATGGTAATTAATGCTAATATATTATGCATCTCAACTGAAAATCAAAAGGTACTGTCTTTAGTACATATTCAATCATTGATGTTTTGTAGAAAAGTTTCTAGGGTAACAGGAACAGAGAATGGTCTCATGGAATGATATTTAGCACTCACCTTTGATGATATTAAAATATTTAATGAAGGATTTAGGCATTTTGACTAAAGCTTTACAGTCTTTCATAACATTTGTTCTAGGTAATCCACTGTACCTCAGAGGGCATTATAATGTCAATAGTTATAATTCTGTTAGAAAATATTATTTTCATTAGCTTTTGGTAAAGATGATTTTCATTCATAAAGGATTGCATTTTGCTAGTACGATTTTTTGTTCTTCATTCCACATGTCTAATGACATGTAACTCCTAATAGATCACAATAGTTACTCTTAAAACAAGAAATATTTTTAATTTTTTTTAAATTTCACATAAGAACAGTTATTGTTAAATTTCAGCACATGTTTGCAAACAATATTACATTTCGTAGCATACATTGTTGAAAAGGATGCTACATTTATTTTTATTATTGAACTTAAATATTGCGTGTTACTCAAATTTAAATTGATAACTTGGAGTTAACCATTTCATGACCTGTGGGACATATGTGTCCCAATTAACTTTTTTGTGCTTCACGACCAAGGGGACAATAGAAAGCCACATCTATAGTGTGCTGCCATCTACTGGAAGCCATCGCTACTACTTGAAACCATTACAGACTTCTTCCTGCCAAACAGCTGCATTCTGCCGGAAGTTGTTCGATGCACTGCACTTGTTTGATCGCTTCTGTGAAAGTTTTTGCATATTTTTCGACTTTTCTTTCGTAAATAAGCAAGGTAACCATAATAATCGTATTTATTGTGTTTCTTATGATTTATTTGTAAATATTACAGGGATTTCAGTGTAAAATGTATTTCAGTGACTTGGTGAAAATTTTTTAGTTTTTGGCTGCATGAAATATCAATCACATCACCAGTGGGACATATTTGTCCCCCAGGTTATTTATAATTTCGTTATACATTTGACATTTTGGCTTTATTTCTTTCTCTGCACAATTTTACATCACTTGACTCGGTAAAGTATTCATACAATAATAATAAAAATAACAACAATAATAATAATTTGTTGCACAATACAGTGTGCTAGCCCAATTGCAGACCTGCAGACCTTATTTCCATGCATCCAATAATACATCTACTGATACCACACTATCTAGTACATTCACTGAGCCACCTAGCTATGGTCGTCACAATGGAGGTGGCAGAAAATGATGGTATTGCATGTGCAGTAAAAGAAAATGTCACTGAAATTACCAATGACACTGCAAATGAAGTTATTGTGTGTGCTGAACAAGAGAATGGAGCCGAACATGCCATTGAAACTGAAACAGAGTGGACTGATGACGTAACATTTTGTGAAAACTTATCAGCATCTCTTGATGGAAGTGCAGATGTAAAGTTCAATTTTGGACAAAATGATAAAGAAATATATTATTTCTTTTACAATTTTTACTGATGATTGTTTGAGGAAGATCAAAGATGAGACTAACCTCTATGCAACTCAAATACGTGACAACACTGCTAGAGGTAAAAGGGTAAGACAGGCCAGTTGCAACCAGAAAGACAATGACGTTGAAGAAATAAAATATTTTATTGCCATTTACATTCTAATGCGAATACATAGGCTGCCTGAGTTGAGTCATCGTTGGTCCACCGACCCACTTTTAGGTGTAAGTGCAATTTCTCAACTAATGAGTGAAACCAGGTTCAAAAAACTGACTGAAAACATTCATTGCAATGACAAAGCTACATTAGTACCAAGAGGTGAAGCTGGCTATGATCAACTACACAAATCACGCCCAATAATTGACGCTATCAGTACAATTTCAAAGAAGTGTACACTCCATCAAGTATCATGGCTGTTGATGAAACTATGGTCCCATTCAAAGGGTGTTCTTCTATAAAGCAGTACCTTCCAATGAAGCCTGTAAAATGAGGTTACAAAATTTGGTATCTTGCTGATTCAAAAACAGGTTTCATAACCCAGTTTGAGGTGTATACTGGTTAGAAGGCCACCCAAGACTCATTGTTCAGTTTGGGAGAAAATATTCTGCTCCATCTTACTGAGTCATACATGCAGTCTCACCGACTAATTGTGTTTGATAACTTCTTCACGTTGTACAATCTAATGAAGTCACTAAATGAAAGAGGACTTTTTGGAGTTGGAAGTATTGTATTTTGTTGAGGGAAAAAACTTATCTATCCTCAATAAAGATCAGGTGCTGACAAAAAGCGGTGAGTTTGGTTTTCAAATACTTAGATTTATTTCTGAACCTGGGGGCACTGTTTACACAAGAAGTCACTTGACCAAGGAGCTTCTAAAAAAAAAACCAAAAAAACAAAAAAAAAAGAAAAAAACCTAAGAGTAAAAGTGTGAGTGTTGTGACTCAAAAAAGAAACAGAGATAAACAAAATATTATGCCCATATATGATGTTGATTAATAATTTAACACAAAACCTCTTTTTAAATACCTTAATAAAAAGAACTTACTTCAACACTTTCCCTTGTTAAATAGAAATCAACAAACAGATAAACCCACAAAACAAAACTGAGTTTTACAACATTCTCATTTGATTACACTATATCTTCATACATGTCTTCAGTAGAGCTTTGGTCATGATGTCCACTACCTGCTCTTCAGATGGGATTTGATGGACTCTAATTCTTCCTTCATAAAGTTTTGCACGAGTAAAGAAATGCTTGATGGTTATATGTTTGGTTTGGTGATGAAATTCTGGATTCTCTGACAACTTCACTATTGCTGAATTGTCGATTTGGAGAACTGGAATTTCAGATAGTCTTGTTGTTTCTCCGAGTAGATGAGTTAACCAAAGAATCTCCTTGACAGCTTCATTTGTGGCAACTAGTTTAGCTTCAGTTGTAGATGTTCCTACCATGGTTTGTTGCTGACTTAGCCATGATATCGCCCATCTTGTGTAGTTGATGACTACTCCAGATTTTGATCTGCCTGTTTTTGAGCAGCCTCCAAATTCTGCATCACTGTAGCATTCCAGAGTTGTGCTCTTTCCTTTTGATTTGTATGTGATTCAATATTCAGTCGTTCCTGATACATAATGAAAAACCATTTTTACTCTTAATATGTCTTCTTTGGTGGGATTCTCGAGAGATCTTGACAGAACACTTACACTGAAGGCTAGGTCTGGTCTTCTGCCAAGCATCATATACATTAATGATCCAATTGCTTCTCTATATGGAAAAGACTGTTTTACTGTACCATCTTTCCCTGACTGTGAAACATCTGTAACTTTCAACATTGGGGTAAAAACTGCTTTACACTCTGAAAAGTTGAAACATTTTAAAATTCATTGTGCATAAGCTTTCTGGTGAATCTTGATACAGCCATTCTTGCAGACCTAAATAATAGTTTGCAGGTGCTGTTGTGATCTTGAACTCCTTTTGCAATTGTTGAAAGAAAGTGCACAAATCATTTGAATCAGTTGCAGCTACCAACCCGTCATCAACACACAAAATTACCAGAACTTCTTTGCGATTTTTATTTTGAATGTATAAGCATGGATCTGCTTGGCTTACTCTGAAATCTAGACTGACCAAAAATTCTCTGAATTGCTTGTTCCAGCATCTTGGTGCTTGTTTTAAACCATACAGGCTTTTCTTCAACCTGCAAACTCAGTTGGTGCCGTCTTCATAACCTGTTGGTTGTGTCATGTAAATGGTTTCCTCACGTTTTCCATTCAGGAAGGCCGTTGACACATCAAACTGTCTGAGATACATTCTTTTAGTTGCAGCAACACTCAGAATAGATCAAATCATTGTCATTTTTGCAACCTTCTCGCTGTGTGAAACCCGTGGCGACCAGTCAAGCCTTAAATTTTTCGATCTGACCCTCTTCATTTGTTTTCAGTTGAAACACCCACTTACATTGCATTACCTTGACACCCTTTGGTAAGTCTTCAAGCTCCCAGGTTTCATTTTCGATCAGAGAATCCATTTCTCTGTCCATCGCTTCCTTCCATTTGATGCTGTCTTCATGTCTAAGTGCATCCTGGTAGGTTTCAGGAACCTCAGTTGTGACAAAGAAATCTTCTGTTACCATTGCATAGTCATTGAGGTATTTTGGTCTCTTTAATGATGAACTCCTATTTCCTCTTTGCAAGTTTCCAGAATGTCATCATCAGATTCTGTGTCTGAACTAGTTTCATGCTCCAAACTATGTTCTGAGAGTGTATTTCCCTCACTCTCTGATTGATTTTTAATATAACCTGGACGTGTAATGGGCTTTTGAACATCTTGAAATGGTAGTGTAACTTGTTCACTACGGCATCTTGTTTTTTCTTCAAACTACACATCTCGGGACAGCACAACTGAATTACTTTCTTTTATCCAAACCCTGAAGTGTTCATCAACATCATAACCAATAAGATGTCCTTTCACAGCTTTCTTGTCCATTTTCCTTCATTTTTCACTTGGAATGTGTGCAGAACATGTTGAGCCAATAATCCTAAGATATTTAGTTTGAGGCTTTTTCCGTTCCCACAATTCATAAGGACTGACACCTTCTACAGATGACTTCCCTGTCCTATTCAAGATGTAAATTGCTGTGTTAAGCAGTTCAGCCCATATCTCTTCTGGATAAGTGACATCTGAATTTCAATGCTTAAGATTCCTTGCCATCTCAACAACTGTCCTATTATCCCACTCACAAATACCGTTTTGTTCAGGAGTATAGGGAGCAGTCAATCACTGTGTTATACCATTTGAACCTAAGATAGATCTAACCTCTTTGTTATCAAACTCCTTGCCATTGTCACTCAGCGTCTCTTTAACGGAGTACCCAAAAGCCTTTGTATGTTAGGGAAAATCTTTGAGAATTTTACTCAACTTTTATTTTTCTGCAGCAAAACAACCATAGTGAAACTTGGTGTAATTGTTTTTTAACAAAACTAGGTAATGTTTCTTCTGGAATGACTCATGAAAAGGTCCACACAGATCTGCTGATATCAACTCAATAGGCCTTGTTGACTTTTCTAGTTTCAAATGGTAGACGATGCGCTTTCCCAGATTTCCATGGTTCACAAATCTCTGCCCCTTCCTTAACATCAATGTTAAATTTCTTTTTAAGTTTTGTTTTAACATGACGCTTGTCTTGATGACCCCATCTCTCATGATACAGTTGAAGTACATCAAATCTGTCTTCCACTGAAAGATTCACCCTTCTCTGGCACTAAGGGCTTAGTTTCTGCTTTGTATAAAGTGCCACCAACTTTATGATTTCCTCACAGTGCCGCTCTACCACCAATTGTCAAAGAGCAATGTGTAGTACTTGACTGAAATACACTATTTTTGTTACAATCTTGGGCGGCTAAAACAGAAATAAGGTTTTTGGAAATTTTTGGTACGTACAAGACATCAGTCAGGGTCAACTCTTCACATCTGCTGCCAACTTTTGACAGAATCTGAATTGATCCTCTTCCTGTTGCTTCTAGAGAATCCTGTCCAGTGGCCTTTATACAGCAGGGATTGTTGAATGCTTCAAAGCTGACAAAGTAATCAGGACTATTTGTCATATGTTTCATTGCACCATTGTCAATCCACCATTTGTATACATCCTCTTCTAATGAACAAGCCTCACCACAAATAGTAAACAATGCTACATTCGTTACTACAGTTTTGTTGATGTTTTTCTGCACAATTGTATTTTTAGCTGGTCTTCCATCAGCAATCCACTTCTTACAGTATTTGATCCAGTGGCCCAGTTCTTTACAATAGTTACATTTTCTTACAGTATTTGATCCAGTGGCCCAGTTCTTTACAATAGCTACATTTTCCTTTAACTTTGAATTTATTTTTATTTTTATTTTATTTTATTTTATTTACACCTGATTTGACTACTAATGCCTCTTGTTCAATTTTGTCACTACTCTTTGTGAAATTTCTCTCAAACATACACAATTGTTCCTTTAATTTATCAAGCATTTTCTTATCATCTTTCATTAATAACATCCAACTCAATTTAAAGGAATCAAAGCTTGCAGGTAGAATATGTAAAACTTTACATACCAATATCAGATCAGGTAGCACAGTTTCTCCCTTTGCTTTAAGCCCGTTGTTCAGTTCATTCCTCAGACTTGTTAACTTTGCTCCTGAGACCAATTAAATGTGAAAAAATCTGAACAAATCTTGAACAGCTGGTCCTTTGATGATGCTTCGTAATTCTGCTTCAGTGCCTCCCATGCTTCATGTGCCATTTCTTTGTCCATGATCTTCTGATAGACAGCGTCTGTAACTGCACTTGTAATCATCGACTATTCACTTTACGATAAAAATCTGGCTTGACTTTATGATCCCTTATTGCTGGATCATTAGCACCTTCACACAGTGGCTCAGGTTTTACTGACTTGTCATCAGTTATGTCTAAAGCTCCTTTATGATAGTCAATTACCGTATTTACTCCAATCTAAGCCGCACTCAAATCTAAGCCGTACCTGAAATTTGAGAGTCGAAATTCAAGGGGAGAGAAAAGTTTATGGCCGCTCCTCTAAATCGAAACAAAGTTGGTCCATTGTAATATGAGACACAATTCAGGTCGAATGAATGAGGATACAGCTACAGTAGTTTCGTTCGAGTCGTAAGCTTAGCAGTTAAGCTTTACCAGGTAGCCATTGCTATGCGTCAGGGTACCTTTCCTTCTTCACATGCTTCGTCTCATTTGAATTCATTGCTTGTTTTTCTTTGATCTGATAAGTGCCGTTCTCTTTGTTATAGGTGTTTACTTCACTGTAAGCTGAAAATTCCGTATTGTACTGTGTCATTCTTTGTTTGTCGCATGCTGGTGAATGTTTACAACCTGTCGCCGATCGCGGCATGGCTTGCTTTAGTGCACGCTGCCGCTGCTTAACAATTAAAACAAGAGAGAGGAATCATCTCATTAACGAAACAATGGAAAGAGACTGGTATTTGTTGTTACTTACACTGCTGCTTTCTTTGATAATGATCAACAAGAACCAAATAATAGACTGCGTATGATAGAAGATGTTCTGAACGAGAGTTTAGCGAAAATTTTTCTCCGTTTGAAAATCTTTGCAGGCGCCTCTTTAGAACATTATATTCGGCACAGAAATTAGACATCTTAGATTTAAAATTCTAGTAAGTTGCCCTGCTTCATTTCTGACTATATCACTATTAGGCATAAGAATAATACGAATATAAACATGACATGATATGTATATTCTTCCGCGTTTGCTGTTGTGTCACTCTAGTTTCGTAGTTTATTAAGCAGACAGGATTTAAATGAGATAGCAGCAAACACGAAACAATACATGGCAAAATGTTTATATTCGTGTTATTCTTACGGTGAAGAGAATACTGCATGTGATTCACAATTCATAAAAGTTCCTATTAGCAACCATCTCTTCTCACAAGTAGGAAAAAATTCAGAACGTAGAGTTGGCCATATTGACAAACATCCCAAACAGTCTTGCCAGTGGATTTTCGTAGTACATTGAAATGCTGCTACATTAGAAGATGAACAATACGGTATTTGTATTTACTTCGTTGGATAATGTATGAAAATGCAGTGGTCGAAACACGTGGCGGAGAAAGAAAGCTCGTCTTCCACCTTTTTGAAATTTATTTACTGGCGCAGAGGTTTTGGCACCAGAATTTATCTTAGTGCCTGCAAAGCATGCCTGTGTAGCACTACATGTATTCGACGGCAGAAGTTCGTTGTGGCAGCACCTACCAACATTTTTCAGAACTTCCGCTTGCTTTGCACTCGATTCTAAGCCGCAGGCGGTTTTTTGGATTACAAAAACCGGAAAAAAAAGTGCGGCTTAGATTCGAGTAAATACGGTAGATCTCATATTTTTCTCTTCCACATTGGCCAAACAGTTTTACTATTCAATGGCTTTATATGTTTTACCAGATCCATTTCAACTCTAAAACAAAGAGCACACTCTCAAATATGAGTTAAAAGAAAACTGCATCTGTCACTTTTTGCACACATTTTTACACTCGTAACTGGGACCCATAACCTGTTGTATTTTTTGAGGAAAAAAAAACTTATTTATTCTCAATAAAGATCAGGTGCTGACAAAAAGTGGTGAGTTTGGTTTTCAAATACTTAGATTTATTTCTGAATCTGGAGGTACTGTTTACACACGAAGTCACTTGACCAAGGAGCTTCTAAAAAAAATACACCTAAGAGTAAAAGTGTGAGTGTTGTGACTCAAAAAAAGAAACAGAGATAAACAAAACATAATGCTCATATATGATGGTGATTAATAATTTAACACAAAACGTCTTTTTAAATATGTTAATAAAAAGAATTTACTGTAACAGGAACAGTGAGGACAGACAGGAAGGGACTTCCAGGTATGATGAAGAAACAAGACAAATTACAATTGGGGCAGTTTATGTTCAAAACAAAGGGACGTGTATCTGCAGTAAAATGGCAAAACAACAAGACTGTGATAATACTAAGTACTTATCATAGCCCAAAAGATGTAACCTTTGTCAATAGGAAAAACAAAGATGGTACATCATCAGAGGTCTTCTGTCCTTAAGCAGTTATGGGAGGTGTGGATCACTTTGATCAGATGCATGAGAGGTGTGCAATTGGAAGGCGATCTTTAAAGTGGTGGTATCGTCTGTTCTTTTTCATAACTGACCTGGCAATTGTTAACAGTTTCATAATGTGGAACTGTATGCATGGAGGAGGACATAACCAGTTATCCTTTCTTCTTCACTTATGAGACAACTAACAGCAGGTCATGAAATCAAAAGAAGAGGAAGACCAAATTTTCTAAGAAGAAACAAGCCGGGTGTCAAGAGTGTACCAGATGAAGTTTGCCTTCAAACTGGAAAACATTTCCCAGTAAAAGACAGAAGGAAATGCTGCAGGTTCTGGAGCACAAAGCAGAAGGAAGCACGAACCAACATGATGTGCATTAACTGCAAAGTTCCTCTGTGTGCACATACCTGCTTCGAAAAATTTCATAGAAAATAAATGTTTCTGATATAGGCATTGGTAAAATCAACATCATACATTATTTGCAATATAACTCTTGTATTTGTATAAACTGGTCACAAAAATTAATTATTTTTTGTAAAAGTTGCAGCTGAAATTAAATGTTTTCTCTTATCCTCTGTTTTTATTCAAACCTATGCAATACTCCCACCTAATGACCAATGGGACATATAAGTCCCACTTAAAATATTAAAAAAACTGGTCATAGCAGTCATACACTTTTTATACATTTCACTTTAGAAGCTATTCTTTAAGCAAAATACAGAACAAAAATTTAAAAAACTGAGCAAAAAATAATTCGGTCATGAAAGGGTTATGGATAAAAAATGAATTATCTTGCATAGCTTACAAATCAATCTCCCCAAAATGATGTAGTGTTACATTCAAATGCTCTAAAAACATATACTAATTGACAAGTTAGCTCATTTTATTTGTGCTTATAAGATATTTGTGCCACAGTTGAGCCAATGTTATTGATATCTTTTTATGCATTACAGGAAAATTTGTTAAAAAAGTGTTTTTTAGTGTCTGTAACTCCATTCTATACTATTTTTTTTAAATTTACATGGGGTGGGTAGGGGGGAGAGGGGGAGGAAGAGAATGAGCTTATGAAATAAGACAAACTTGTAGTGAGAGAGGAAAATAGTATTTGGATTTAAGTTATCCCATAGTATGCTATGATATCAATTCTACTTAGCTGCACCAAACATTGTAGAAATGTTATATAGAAAGTTTGCTGACTGACATAGTCAGTGTGTGAATTTATGTTAAATGTATTTGTCTATTGTATTTATTTTATTAAAGTGAAAATTACTTATAACTTTAATTGCTTTTTCAGAAAACCAAATATTTTTGACAATATGTTGGCTATTATGGAAAAGTATGCTTACAATTTGGAAGAATTAGTGCAAGAGCGAACAAATCAACTTACAGAGGAAAAAAAGAAAACTGATGCTCTTTTGCATCGAATGTTGCCCAAGTATTGCCATACTCTTATAAACGGATACAAGTTTATGTATGAACTTGTTAAAATAGATTCTAATTTTATGGCTTTATTTACAGAACTGTGGCAGAGGCATTAAAAAGAGGTGATCCCGTTGAAGCAGAGAGTTTTGACTGTGTTACAATTTACTTCAGTGACATTGTTGGATTTACTGAGTTATCTGCTGTCAGCACTCCATTACAGGTCTGCTCTTGTATTGTATTTTTATTGACCCGAGAAATAATATTATTGTACAATTGCTACCACAGAGTAGGCATATCTCTGGCATGAGCACAGTGTACTGTTCATATCCTCAACATTAGACTTGGATAGTTGCATGACTTCAGCATAACACTGTTTATTTGAATTTTAAACTAATGTTACACATACTTGCACTGTTTTTACACATTTGTTTATTATTAACACCAATTGTGAATGATTGTTGATGGTGCAGATGCAAATAAAACCCCTTGAAAGAAGAAACCTTGTTTTCCAATGGTAAAAGCCTACCTGTAAGTATGACACCACTATGTGCAACTTTATGTGCTTAAAAGTATTTAGGTACAATGTAATAAACTCACAGTATTAATTTATGTGATTGTATGGCCATATATTTATGAGACAAGTGCTAGATAAATATGTAGTGTGTGTGTGTTCAGCCAGTCACTCCATTCCACATACATAAATTTTGAGAAGTGTTAGCATGCAGATAATGTTTATGTAATGTATAGGTCTGGGTCATTTCTTCTGTGTTATAGAGATTTCCAAACCATTCTGCTTGCTTGAAAGTAGTCACAGAAAAAAGTTTTAGTACTGGAACCAGTGACATGGACTATGATTATGTGAGCTAATGTTTTGTTCTCCTAAGATGAGCAAAGAATAAAAATATGATACCAAAAGTAAATAGGGAAGAATTTCATTCCATAAATATTTCAGAGTGTGCTCAGAAGACGCCTAACAGATGCAAACTTTTTCAAAGGGAGAAGTGCATAAACGTGTGTGTGTGTGTGTGTGTGTGTGTGTGTGTGTGTGTGTGTGTGTGTGTGTGTGTGTGTGTGCGTGTGCGTGCGTGCCTGCATGTGTGTGTGTACAGAGCAGAAAATGCAAATTTTTAATGTTAGTTTTGTTGTACATTTACTCAGTTTTCAAATAAATTTCTTAATAATTCTTTTATAATGTAATGAGAATTTGCAATGTACATGAAATATACCAAACAAATGCATTCAAATCTTCAATACTATTGCAGGCTTGTTGATTATAAAGAAAAAAAATTGATAAAGAAAATTTGAGGGGAGGTTTGGAATCGATAAACATGTAGTGTAACACAAATTTTCTGCGTGACAAAGTACCAATTTTTTTTTTTTTTTTTTTTTTTTTTTTTTTAAGCAGTTTCATTAGCATTGTCATACAAAGAAGTTGTTTTACAGTGCCCCTACTGCACGGTTTATGAAAAGGGAGACTCAGAAATATGATGAAATGTGGTACATGGTTATTCTGTCATTTCCCTTGTGCATGTGCAATGTTGAATGTCATACATTGTGTATGCAGTAATATAAACAAAGAAGACATTTGCATACATACTGCACAAAGTTACACACATGAAGCACTTCATAGCCAGTAAATACATAGCTGATAACTATTTATAACATAAATCATC
This sequence comes from Schistocerca piceifrons, assembly GCF_021461385.2. Classification (NCBI taxonomy): domain Eukaryota; kingdom Metazoa; phylum Arthropoda; class Insecta; order Orthoptera; family Acrididae; genus Schistocerca; species Schistocerca piceifrons. Next base: position 359,511,171 of record NC_060139.1, on the reverse strand, counting down.
ATCCATATAAAAAAGTCATTTAGGTTATGAGTGCTTTACTGTGATCAAATTCACTAAAGATTGTGAATTATTCATAAAAATATCCAGCTGATTACTTGAAAAAGATACAATTTTATCCATTGTATCTTGGATGTAGCAGCTGTGATACAGAATATTCACATAACACCACAACTGTGTGTAGCCTTACAAGCCACTTGCTCCGCAGTGTACTTAAGACTGAATAAGATTTATATTCATGTCATAATCATTATTCAAATTTTATTGGTGGCACAAAGTCAGTGTGCCAGATCATGATAGTATTGGAAGTATTTCCATTTGGTATCAAAAGCAATGAACTATAAAGTGAAGTACGCTGCAAGGGAGATGAAGCTTCATGGATTGAGAGGGTGTGTCACATTGATTCAGTCAATATCACGTCAAATTTACAAAGAACTTGACAGTATGAGCCCTCTTATCAGTACTGCATATCTGGGGTCATGCTGGCCATGAGGACCTCAGCATCAGCGGACTGTTCACAGAGATATGCCATGCACATACCATATTGGAGACCGTCCACTTAACAACAATATTGGGCCTTGGAAATCAGCCATTTTTGCCATTATTTAAAGCGTTACTTGCACATATGTAATTGATGTATCATCCAGAGTAATATGTACTAAGGAGGAGCCAAGCTTCAAGATTTATTTGTTGTGTTTACTTTAGTGTTTTGGTATATTACAATTTTAAAATAATAATGACAGAAAATATACTTATCTTCACAACAAAAAAGTGTGAGGTTTCTTGAACATCCAAAATTTCTTGCTCACTCAACAAATATGACATATTTGTAACACAATTACAGCAAACAGCGAAAGCTAATGAGTACATGCATGAAATTACATGAATGTGATCCTACTGACTCAGCCGTTCAAGAGAGCAGCTGTTACATTCGCTGATGTTTCTTTCAAAATTATTCAAAGAATTGACAAAAGAAGGCAGCAGGCAGCACCAGTCAAGTGGCAGGTCACAAGCCATTCATACACTGTTATCATATGGAATGAGTCCGGTTTTTGAGTGATACGTGGCTCATGTGCCGAGAAAACCGTGACTTGACCTGTACTCAGGCACGGTCTTTTTCATGCGAAGTTGCAGCCCGACCTATGCTTGGGTGTGGTCTCTAAAGTGGTACAAGCATTGTCCTTTTGAAAAATGCCTCAACAATACTATCATATGAGAGGTAATACATGAGGGCACAGCATGTCCATGAGGTATCGCTGTGCCACCAGAGTTCTGTTACAGGTAAAAGCATGCAAAAGAATTTAAATAATACAGCATTTAAATGTGGCTGACTGAATGCTGGAATAAAAAGGATGAGATAGCCATTCTGCAACACACTGAAATTTCAATCAAAAAACTTAGTCTGGAATCTAGACACTGAAAAACTTCAATCCGTTAACATATTCATCTCATCATCAGCTAGAGCATAGATGCCCGCTGAAATTTGCTTCTGCCCTCTCATCGTGATGTGAAATGCACTCAGTTAAAATGTGATGTACAGTGATTTGCATGTCACAGGCATAATGAAAGGGTTATGATGGACTTAGTACACAATATAGTGGTCTTCCATTCTGATGATGAGACATGGTCCTTCAGAATCTTGATGACAGGTATGCCTGCCCTGACATTCCCAAGCAATCCAACATTGGACAACTGTTACATCTGAATGCCCCATAAACCTGGATGCTGGGCAATTTGAACAGCTAGCCAAATGGAAGCCAAAAATATGTGCCCTTCAAACTCTGTCAGGTGTTGGTAATGCAGTCTCACATGATTATACAGCGTCTCTATGTCCTTCACAGGGATCAGTCAACATCTCACACTGCCCTCCTTGCTTATTTACCCTACCAGACCTGGTAACAACACTAAAGACAAACAACACTAATGCATTCTAGTTGTACCTGTCACTGGGAGTCACTAATAATTTACAACTTTGAGTATGGTACACACATGTGTGACATTACTTTGAAATCCAGCGATAACTTCTGGGTGTATCACTAGTTTTGTTGGGCAGTGTATCTTGTTGCTATGTCCAATTAAAATTACTTCATAGTTGACACGTGTCACTTGCTGCTACAGCATTGGCATATCGGATCCCACTCGGATAAATGCAAAATACAAATGGCAGTTAACTTCACAAGTGCTGCGTGCTGTTCATGGAATGCGGAGCAGTGTTGGAAGTGGCTGCTGTCAGGTATGGTGTCAATGCCAGATGCTCTGTCCAAGATTGATTTTAAGTGACCAATCACTGATCTGTGGCAGACAATGCATCTTGTAGCCATCAATTTCCATTCATCTCCTAACCTACAACCTTGTGTTGAGCAATGTATCCAAGAAAATAGGTGTAAGTAACCAGTGACAGAGGTATTAATCACACTCACTTTGTTCAAGGCAATTAAACCTGACATTTATGAGCAAGCTCAAGACAGAAAAACTTCAGTTTTTCCACTAAAAGCAAAATGTAAACTTGAAACTATCCTGACACGGGCTACACAAGCTGATGCGATACCAACTGATGAGCAGTCATGGTTGGTACTTCATAACAGGTTAGAAGTGACACAGGCAGATGTGAGACAAAAAAGAATGAGAGGAAGACAAAAGAAGATCGATTAAAAAAGTCAGTATGATGATGAAAATGAAGCAATAAAAGATTGGAAAAAAATTACATCTAAACAAATTAATCAAGGAGAAAAGCCAGATATCAAAACTGAAGTGAACTGACCATTACTTGTGGCAGTTTTGCAGTGACAAACAGTGCAGGCTTGACATTGAGCACTCTGATTGGAGGAAGACAGCTTCAACACATGAAGTATCAGCTATAAAATTTTGGTATCTGCACTTGCCAATAATGTCATGGCAATGGAGAATGCAGAACCAACAACATTGGCAGCTAGCAAACTGGGTGTGATGGCCGTCAACAGTGGGCACCCATGATATATGTACTGGAGAGAGCCTTTGGTTACTGAGGTGCCAAATAAAGGAGCCACTGGCTCAGTTATCTGATACTAGCTTAACGACTTGAAGTGCTGATATTCGATCGCTTAGATATTTGCATGTTTAGGAGAATCTCTTCTTGTTTGATCTCTTGATTATGTGTACCGTTACCATTCTTGCTTGTGTTCTGGACTCAAATGGTGTTTGTTCTTCAAAGATTATAATTTCTCCTGTTGATGACATGGCATGGCTAAGATAGAGTAAAGTACTGACGAGTGTAACTCACATCTGTATTGGTTGTTTTGCACCACCAAGAATAACTGCTTTATGGATATATGATGGAAATATGGTAGCAGCAACAGCAGCAGCACCTACAGCAGTAACATGCTGAGCTTCTGTAGATGTTGACATCTTGAGAGCAACCATAGTAACAAGTGTTGCTGGGTCTACAAGCCCCCCTCCCCCTTCCCCCCCCCCCCCCCCCCTCCACCATTTTCATCCTTGTGCTGTAAGTATACAGAGGTGTGACAGCTAGGCATGGCCTGCACCTCAATAGATATGGGAAGGGGAGGCTGGCAAAGCTTGTAGGTGACAGTGTAGTGGATGGTGGGGATGGTGGGATCACTCCTGGAAAAATTCCTGTAGTAGTTGGTGTTATAGCTGCACCTTTTTTAGATTGAAGTCAGCTGATAGATATACCTGCTTAAAGGAAGTCTCTTGAACTAAGAGCTCACCTTCAGAGGATTTAATGTTTCCAAGTAGAGAAGGAATTGGCATATTTTATCGAAGTATAAGAGGTATTAGAGATAAAGTTAGTGAACTGCTTATAGATGGTGACTGAAATTATTGATATATTAGAGCACCACTTAAATAATTTGACAATTTGGAGGCTTCTTTACCAGGATACAGATTAGCTGGCTGTTTTTCAAGGAGTTCCTTGTGTGATGGGAGAGTGGCTGTGCACATAAAAAACGGTATTCCATTTGAGTCCATAGACGTATCACAGCACTGCACTGAACAGATATTTGAATGTTGTGCAGGGGCAGTTGAATTTAGTGAAACTAAACTTCTAATTGTTGTTCTTTATAGGTCCCATAACTCTGACTTCAGAGCATTTCTGTTCAAGCTAGAGAGGGTTTTTGAATCACTTTGTAGGAAGTACCAGAATTTAATTACATGTGGTTTCTTCAATATAAATTTTGTATATGATGATGCAAGAAAAAGGTTTTTAGTAGATCTCATAAATTCATATGATCTGATGCAGACAGTGTTTTTTCCAACTAGGGTGCAGGGTAACAGTAGCACAGCCATAGACAATATTTTTATTCATTCTTCATTACTAGATGGGCATTTTGTTAGCAAAAGAATGAATGGCCTTTCAGACAATGATGCACAAATTTTACCACTAAAAGGCTGCAGTACTCAAACAAATATCACATTTAATTACAAACAATGTAGGAAGGTTAATCCAACAGCAATAGAGAGTTTTTTAAACCTTGTCAAGGAACAAGAGTGGTGGGATGTTTTATAGTGCCCATAATGTAGATAAAAAATATAATGCTTTCCTTAACACATTAGTCATGCTCTTTGAGAGTTGCTTTCCATTAGAACATTCTAACCGGGTACTTGTAGTAATAGGCAGCTCGGGTGGCTGACTAGTGGGATAAGGATGTCATGTAGAACAAAGCAGGAAGTATATCAAAATGTTAGAAGTAGTCAGAATCAAGCTACAGTAGCCCATTACAAACAGTATTGTATCAGTGCACACTCCTCCGTGGAATGAAAATTTCATTCTAGTATCATAAGGTGCTTAAAAATCTTGTTAGGAAGGCAAACAATACGTGGTATGCAAATAGAATACCTAATTCACAGGATAAAATTGATACTAAATGATCAGTTGTCAAGGAAGTGTCTGGTCTGCAGCACAAGGTCGATGATATAAAGTCAGTTTGCAGTAAAAATATTTCTGTTACTGATAAATCAGATATATGTACAGTATTTAAAAATCATTTTCTGAACATTGCTGGTGAATTAAATAAAAAATTTATTTTCTACAGGGAATCATATAACTTTCTTGACAAATGCCTTTTTGAGATTGACGTCTGAAATATGCATCTATGACACAGACAAGAGGGAGACAGAGTTAATAATTAAATGATTGAAGACTAAGGACTCTCATGGTTATGATGGAGTGCCAAGCAGAATATTAAAGTACTGTGCTGCACATGTTAGCCCTGTATTTAGCCATATTTGTAATTTTTCCTTCAGGAATGGTCAGTTTCCTGAGTGATTAAAGTACTCGGTGGTAAAGCAACTTTATAAAAACAGAGAAAGGGATAATGTAGATAATATTAGACCTACTTTTATGTCATCAGTGTTTGCTAAAGTTATTGAAAAGGCTGTGTATGAAAGGATAATTGATCATTTTATATTACATGATTTGCTATCAAGTGTACAATTCGGCATTAGAAGTAGTTTAACAACTGAAAATGCTATATTCTGTTTTCTCTATGAGGTACTAGATGGGTTAAACAAAAGGTTTTGAATGCTAGACATATAGGCATATTTTTTGATTTAACTAAGGCATTTGATTGTGTTGATCACAAAATATTGCTCCAGAAGTTGAACCATTACGGAATACGGGGAGTAGCTCACAATTGGTTCATCTCTTACGTTAGCAACAGACAGCAAAAGATCATAATTCACAATGTTGAGAATGGCTGTCATGTGGGATCTGAGTGGGGTACAGTCAAGTGGGGGGTGCCCCAGGGAGCAGTGTTAGGGCCACTCCTGTTCCTTATTTATATAAATGATATGCCCTCTAGTATTATGGGTAACTCTAAGATATTTCTGTTTGCTGTTGACACTAGCTTGCTAGGAAAGGATATTGTGTGCAACATTGGCTCAGTTTCAAATAGTGCCGTTCATGACCTAAATTCATGGCTTGTAGAAAATAAACAAACTAACGCTAAATCACAGTAAGACTCAGTTTTCACAGTTTCTAACACACAATTCAATAAAACCTGACATTTTGATTTCACAGAATTGGTGTATGATTAGTAAAGCTGAACAGTTCAAATTTCTAGGTGTTCAGAGAGATAGTAAGCTGTCATGGAAAGCCCACATTCAGTATCTTGTTCAAAGACTTAATGCTGCCATTTTTACTATTGAACGGTATCTGAAGTGAGCGATTGTTCAACACAAAAATTAGTCTACTTTGTTTATTTTCATTCACTTATGTCATATGGTATTATACACTCCTGGAAATGGAAAAAAGAACACATTGACACCGGTGTGTCAGACCCACCATACTTGCTCTGGACACTACGAGAGGGCTGTACAAGCAATGATCACACGCACGGCACAGCGGACACACCAGGAACCGCGGTGTTGGCCGTCTAATGGCGCTAGCTGCGCAGCATTTGTGCACCGCCGCCGTCAGTGTCAGCCAGTTTGCCGTGGCATACGGAGCTCCATCGCAGTCTTTAACACTGGTAGCATGTCGCGACAGCGTGGACGTGAACCGTATGTGCAGTTGACGGACTTTGAGCGAGGGCGTATAGTGGGCATGCGGGAGGCCGGGTGGACGTACTGCCGAATTGCTCAACACGTGGGGCGTGAGGTCTCCACAGTACATCGATGTTGTCGCCAGTGGTCGGCGGAATGTGCACGTGCCCGTCGACCTGGGACCGGACCGCAGCGACGCACGGATGCACGCCAAGACCGTAGGATCCTACGCAGTGCCGTAGGGGACCGCACCGCCACTTCCCAGCAAATTAGGGACACTGTTGCTCCTGGGGTATGGGCGAGGACCATTCGCAACCGTCTCCATGAAGCTGGGCTACGGTCCCGCACACCGTTAGGCCGTCTTCCGCTCACGCCCCAACATCGTGCAGCCCGCCTCCAGTGGTGTCGCGACAGGCGTGAATGGAGGGACGAATGGAGACGTGTCGTCTTCAGCGATGAGAGTCGCTTCTGCCTTGGTGCCAATGATGGTCGTATGCGTGTTTGGCGCCGTGCAGGTGAGCGCCACAATCAGGACTGCATACGACCGAGGCACACAGGGCCAACACCCGGCATCATGGTGTGGGGAGCGATCTCCTACACTGGCCGTACACCACTGGTGATCGTCGAGGGGACACTGAATAGTGCACGGTACATCCAAACCGTCATCGAACCCATCGTTCTACCATTCCTAGACCGGCAAGGGAACTTGCTGTTCCAACAGGACAATGCACGTCCGCATGTATCCCGTGCCACCCAACGTGCTCTAGAAGGTGTAAGTCAACTACCCTGGCCAGCAAGATCTCCGGATCTGTCCCCCATTGAGCATGTTTGGGACTGGATGAAGCGTCGTCTCACGCGGTCTGCACGTCCAGCACGAACGCTGGTCCAACTGAGGCGCCAGGTGGAAATGGCATGGCAAGCCGTTCCACAGGACTACATCCAGCATCTCTACGATCGTCTCCATGGGAGCCTGCATTGCTGCGAAAGGTGGATATACACTGTACTAGTGCCGACATTGTGCATGCTCTGTTGCCTGTGTCTATGTGCCTGTGGTTCTGTCAGTGTGATCATGTGATGTATCTGACCCCAGGAATGTGTCAATAAAGTTTCCCCTTCCTGGGACAATGAATTCACGGTGTTCTTATTTCAATTTCCAGGAGTGTATTTTGGGGTAACTCTTCCCATTCTGAAGAGATATTTTTGGCTCAGAAATGGGTGGTTCGGGCAATAAGTGGTTTAAGTTCACGAACCTTTTGTCGACCACTGTTCATGAGCGTGGGTATTTTGACATTGACCTCTCAATATATCTATTCCTTACTGTCATTTCTTGTTAACAATATTAGCTTATTCCCAAGAATAAGCAGCTTTCACTCAGTTAATACTCAACAGAAATCAAACCTGCATTTGGATCAGACTTCCTTAACTCTTGTACAGAAAGGTGTGCAGTATACTGCTGCATCCATTTTCATTAAGCTACCACTCAAATTCAAAAATTTTAGCGGTAATCCACACACTTTCAAATTGAAATTGAAGAGTTTCCTCATGGGTCACTCCTTCTATTCTGCCATGGAGTTCCTTGAAAAATTAAGCTGATTTTTGCTTTATTGTTGATTGTGTTGACTTAAACCTATGGATTGACGTTTTTTGGGTTCATAAGCATTTATTTTTATCTGTTATTACTGTTATGTTGTAATTTCATGTACTGACACGTTCCATGACCTTGGAGATTTGCTGCTCAATTTGGTCCTACTGAACTTGACGTTTAAATAAATAAAATAAAAACTACCTAAGACATTTGTTGCTCTACTGCAAGTTAAGAAAGATGATTGACCCTGTAAAAATGAGGGCACTCCTTCTCTCTTTGAGATCTTTTCTTTATAATTCAGTACAAATGATTTGTCTCCACATGGACTCCTCTTGTGGAAATTTGATGAGCTGTGTACAGCACTGAGTGCACCATTTTATCACAAATCGCATGTTGTGGCGACATGCCCTAAGCTAATTGGCAATGAATGTGGATTAATGAATCATATACAGAATGGATAATGGAATTACAGGGTTTGTCTCAATATTGTAAACTTGATTGCAATAAGTGCAGCTTATCTTACACAGATTCCATTACCTGTTATGTAGTTATTCGCTTGGCTCCTGGTAAGTAATTCCAAGCAAAGGCCTTAGTCATCTGATTCTCCTCTAGCTGTTGTGGCACAGTTAGCATAGTCATATAAGCTGTCTGGGACAGCTCAGGAAGCATAGTCATATAAGCTGTCTGGGACAGCTCAGGAAGCATAGTCATATAAGCTGTCTGGGACAGCTCAGGAAGGTTTTGTCGATGAGTGCCATGTGGTGGAAGTGGATTGTAGTTCTTCCCATAGTAACTCATCAGTTGACACAGCAGGATCTTGTTCCCTGGAGTCTGAGATGACTGGATTACCTTTAGTTGTTAAGAAGTGATCTTGGCATCAGTCTGTTAAACACCTTAATATGATGGACGCCAGGAATCAGTTTTCCCTGCCATCGGATCGACTTTATCGCAAACAGCACAGTGATAATTAAAATTCTTGGTCTGGTATGGCAGACAGTAAGTGCTGTCCTCTCTCACCATCAGGCTTTTCCATAGATTCTAGGGCTTGTCCTGGTTGCCACCAGCATAAATGATGGAAATGTCGATGTGTAAATAAAGTTTATTTTAAGCACAACTGTAGGGGCCACATCTACCGTCTGTGCTGTACAGTGTTGTGTTTACAGTGTTGACCAGTTTATTAACATGCTTTCAACTCCATTCTCACACATCTGTCAGACACCTCATAAGCTTCTGCTGCAGTTGTGAATTTTAGAACACTCCACTGAGTTTCAGCTTGATGCTGGGGCTCTGACCTAATTGACCAATGCTGGAGCTGGGTAGCCCCCCCCCCCCCCCCCAAAATTACAATCAGTTACCAAAATAGTGGTTTCCTATAGTCGCCAGTTCATTCCATTTGAGGTCGACTGGAGTGTGGAGCACCAAATAACATTATTAGTTGTCATTTCTACCTCAGTTTCAAATATTTTTGGGTTAGATGCATTTATGCTATTTGATTTCCAGTTTGTTGATCATATCAATCTAGTGTCTCCAGTCATTCCTTTCCATGACCTTGAGTCATACTTTCACAGGTTGTATATCACCTGGGCCAACCAGGAGATCCGGGAAAAACAAGGCAATTTTTTCATCTGGGAGAAAATCGGGAAAAACCCGGAAATTTTTTGGAATTCCAGGAATTTTTAATTGCTTTGTTTTCAGTTAAATTTTCGTAATTTTGACTGGTAAGAACCGATACTCCAACAAAGGATATTACTGTATCCTGCTACTGCAGAATAATACTGCAGCAATAAAACATGAACGAGAGAAAAAACTTAAACTGCAAAGGAAATGCGCCATATACAACAACAAAACACAGTGCTCATACAAGCGTCTGCCAACAGGAAAATATGTCAAAGGCTTTAGGAAACTATGCAATGCTTTGTAACAACAAAATGCCTCCGATGAGCGTGACGTCACAACTGTTTACATTAGATTCGTTTCACCAGTAACGAGTGGGATCATGCACATGTGCAGTTGAGTAGTACCTTCTCCCACTTCTGGCTACAGAAATGTGGCTGTTGGCAGCGCACGTTAATAATAATAATAATATTAATAATAATAATAGCTTTATTCAACATCGAATGGTACACTGCACATGTACAAAGAAACAGTAATTATTAAAGTTATTTGTACAATACACAAGACACATTCTTCTGAGTACGTCATTAATTTACAACAAAATTACAATAAGGTGTTTACTTATTTCTGTTCACATAATTTCACAAAGCATTTGTTGTTCTTCATATAAGTATGGTACTCTTCTAATGTGTAGAAAGGGTGTTTTACTAAAAATTTCTTAAGCTGATGTTTCAGTTTAATTGTAGGAAGAGCCATGACTGCTCTAGACAGTGCATTAGCTAATTTTATACCTGCATACTGAGGTCCCTTTTTGTAAAGTGCTGTTCTGTGGCTGCCAATGTAAAATCTTTCTTTATTTCTAGTATTGTACTGGTGGAAATCTGAATAAGTGTTTGGGTGCAGTCTTTTCACAAGCAATATGGCTTTTAGAATGTATGTGTTTATAACAGTTAACACCTCTGTTTTTGGGAACAAGTTGCGACAAGATTCCCTATATTTTGCTCCACAGATTATTCTCACACCCCTTTTTTGAAGAATGAGTAGCTTATCTAGATTAGCTTTGGTTGTTGCCCCCCCAAATTTCAATACCATAGTTCAAGTGAGAGGAGAAAAGAGCATGGTATGCAGTATTTAGGTCTACGGTGTCTCTACAGAACTTGCTAATAGTACTGATTGCAAATATATTTTTTGACAACTTAGTTGCTAGAGAGTCAATATGTGTGTCCCATTTCAGGTTGCTTTGGTTTGTTACGCCAAGGAATTTTACACTAGACTCTCTTTACCAATTCGTTGCCCATGTATAATTTAATTTCATTATTCAAACTACTTTTGTTAAACTCCATCAAACATGTTTTACAGGTGCTTACATTTAAGTGGCTTTCATTAAAAAATTGAACAATTTCTTTTGTCACATTATTACACTCGGCCTCTAGTTCATTACATGATTCCTTTTTACATACAATGGACGTGTCATTGGCATACAGAACAATTTTGGAATTTATAGTACAGTATTTAATATCATTTACATAGATCAAGAACAGAAGGGGCCCAATACCGAGCCCTGGGGCACCCCATATTTTATGCAAGTGATCTCTGATTTGTAGACACCACTTTCCATTTTAAGTAGAACATACTGCTTTCTATTGCTCAAATAACACTTTATTAGGTCATAAGCAGCACCTCTAATGCCCATGTTCCATAGCTTGTCTAATAGGATGTCAATGTTCACACAATCAAAGGCTTTTTCCAGGTCTAGGTATACACCTGCCACATGTTCCTTGCTTTCAATACCCCCTAACACCTCTTCAATTAGTTGAGCAGCTGCAGTGCTAGTTGATTTACCTTTTATGAATCCATTTTGATTTTCGAACATAAGGTTGTGTTTGTTAAGAAAGTTTATAATCCTGTTGTATATAACTTTCTCAACTATTTTGGAAAAGACAGGAAGGATTGAGACTGGTCTGTAGTTTTCTATTTTGTTGTTGTCACCTTTCTTAAAAATGAGTGTTACCTGTGCTATTTTGAGTCTGTCTGGAAAGGTGCCTGATGCTATTATATTGTTGACTGCTGCAGACAGAGGTACAGAGACATTTTGGCTACAGGCTTTTAAAACATTAGTATTTAGGCCATCATGCCCAGCTGAATTAGAGGGTTTTAGAGAGCTAATGATGCCCATTATTTCTGCACAGTTTGTGGGGGCTAGATATATACTATGGTCACATGTATTGCCTTTAAAACTTTAGTTCATGTTTTTATGTTTGTCATTTATGGCTTACGGAAGAAAAATATTCATTAAAAATATTTGCTATTTCCAGCTGGTCTTTTATGAGCATGCCATTGTGGTTAATAGTAAAGTCCATACAGGATTTGTCATTGCCGGTTCTAAAACTGTTTATGACTGCCCAGATGCCAGTAGTTATGTTGTGTGAGTTTTGAAGCTTATTTGCAACATAGTTGCTCCTGGTCTGTGTAAGTAAGTCCTTATAGTGTGCTTGATATATTTTGAAGGCTTCCTTTCGCTCAGGAATCTCTCTATTATTCAGCATTGCACTGTGGAGTAGTTTTAATTTTTCCCTCACTTCAGTGACATTACTATTTACCCAAATATTTTTGTTTATGTTTTTTGTTTGTTTCGTTTTTGTGATTACAACTGAGCATGTGGAATCAAAGCAGTAATAGGAGTCAGCAGCAAAGTTATCATATGAAAAGCTATTATTTTCAAACCATTTTATTTGTGCTAGCATCCAGTTTAGTCTATTTATGTTGTCATTATACATTATTCTTTTAGTTACAAACTGTTGCTTTGTGGTGACAGTGGGGGCCTCATGGCGTTCCAATTTAAGCTGTACTGCATGGTGATCTGAGATGGCTAGTTTTAAAACCGATGCACTTTTGGAATAGGTGGGTCATGTTTGTTATTATGTTGTCAAGACATGTTTTACTATTGCCAATTTCTCTAGTGGGTTCCCGAATGAGTGGGGTCAGGTTAAATTCATCACACAGACGAAGTAACTTTTTGGTGCTGACATCATTTGTTAATAAATATATATTTATATCCCCTGTAACTATAATATTTGCATGACCATTTGGCCCAGAAAATGTTGTGTCTATATATACAAGCAAGTCAGAAAGATTTACAAAAAAGGTATCTGTATTTGCTGCAGGTGGCCTGTAAACACCGATAACTGTTATGTTATCTCTACCCCATTTCAGGTTTATTGCAGCAAATTCTGAGACTCCTTCCAAGCAGAAGGCACTCACATCAATAACATTAAAATTACTTTCATTTACAGTGAAAATTGCTACACTTCCCCCAGTCTTGTCTTTTCTACTGAAGGCTGTGCAGAATTTCATACACAGTGGTTGATTAATGCTAATCAGAGCTTCATTGTACCAATGTTCAGTTACAACTAACATATTGGGTTTGTCAATCCGTGAAATTACATCTAGATCATTATGCTTATTTCTAAGACTACCAAGATTCTGGTGTATGATTTTAAGGCTGAGTTTTACCTGCTGGACCTTAGAGGATAATTTTGGACTAGCAATGAGGCCAGCAGGCTTCACAAGTTTCCCTGGCTTGCCAGCGGTGGCTGGTGTTGTGGCAAATTTTGTTGAGATGGGTTGCACCACCCCATGGCAATGGACTTCTTTTCATCACTTTGTGAACAATGTCGTCTGACTTCCTCAATAATTTTGCTACTAATGATCTTTTTGCCTCTTTTGTTCATGTGCAGACCATGAGATGTGTGCAGCTCCCTTTCTAGATAGGTGACATCTACTAGAGACACATTCTGAAATTTACTACATACATCTTTAATCCTGTCATTTGTTTTATGAACTTCCCGGTTCACAATAGACTGTTTCATAAGATCATACCTCTGTGGAATGCTGACAACAACTGTTTTAGTGTGATTTAACTTACCCAGTACCATTTTCATATGTCTAATTGCATCATTTGCTTGATTTCTTGCTACATCAAATGAACCTCCCATAATAATGACACAGTCATTGGATGAGAAGGAATCACACTCCTGCATGCACGGCTTCACCACAGCAGAAAGAGGGGCTCCAGGCTGGATGTGGCCTACAGCTGCAAAGTTGTCTTGCATGTTTGCGATGTTTTGCGCTATTTCACGTCCATGGCTGTCTCCATATAATAGAGTCCGGCCCTGCTTGTGTTTCTGATTGTCGTCATTTCTTCTGTTTTTCTCTAGGGACGATTTCTTGCATGTAATTTCACAGATTCCACTCCCTTGGACGGGTTGTTTATGTTCAGTTTCACGTTTTGCACACGAGTTTGGGACTTGGTGTTTTCTGAACTTATCACTGACAGTTTTTTTGCTGCTTGAAGGATTACCTCTAGTTTGCACGGACTGAACTTGTTCTTATTCCACTATTTCTTCGAGAATTTGAAACCTGTTTTGAGTATTGACGGCAGGAAAGCTTTCCTTGATTTTTAGTTTAGGCCTGCAGTCGTTCATCAGGCGCTGTTGCTCAAATTCACTCACCTTCTTATTTAAGAGAGTAACTTCAGCCTTTAGGCTCTGGATTTCACTTACCATATCGCCAACTAGAACAGATAATTCACACCTACAGTCACAAATTTTTGCTTTATGATAATTATCTGAGTTCTGAACGCAGCACTGACTACAGTTCCAGCATGTTATAAATTCATTATTTTCTTTCACAGATGAGTCCACTTTTGCACATCGAAAATGATACGAGTTATTACATTCCTTGCACGTGGTTCCGGTTTTCAGTACTTTTCCGCATTTTTTACACTTTTCCGCGTCAAAACACGAGTTTTCACGTAAGCTAATAACTCTACCATTACTCTTTGCCACCAGCTTGGGTGTCATTACGCTAGCCTATCGATTATTCATATGAGTTTGAAATACATCCCTGATGGTTTTTGAACATTTTAGAGCACATTCTAAGTTGATTTCTTAATGAATCATAAGTTGATTTGTGAATGCGTGCATAGTGTTCATGATGTCTCTGTCAGTAACAAACTTTCCTACAGACAAAAGGGGCTATACGAGCTGAGTGGAGTAAGGCTGAACGGATGAATGCCAACCACTGTCTGATTGTGTGGTTGATAGGGTTTGCGAATGATGAGCATTGTTATAATTACTAGCGAAATCCATAGATTCAGACTACCAGAGTGGAAATAAACGAATAACAGGTGAGAAAGATTACGTATTAAAGTGGCTCTGAGCACTATGGAACTTAACATATGAGGTCACCAGCCCCCTAGAACTTAGAACTACTTAAACCTAGCTCACCTAAGAACATCACACACATCCATGTCCAAGGCCGGATTCGAACCTGCGACCGTAGCGGTCGCGCGGTTCCAGACTGAACTGCCTAGAACCGCTCGGCCACTGCGGTCAGCGATTACGTATTGCCTTCTCGGTGTATCCAAGAAAATGAAAATTTGACAGAAAATTTTTGGCCAGATCGCGATACTAGTAAAGGCCAGTTGTACAGTCCCTGGCTAGCAGCCGCTTTGAGTTCTGTTCCGGAAGTATCACGGAAAACGCGTTGTATGAAGACGTAACAACGCCTAACCGGAGAATGATCGCTGGATAACTAAACTGGTGATTCTGGCAGAGGTAGTGAAGTTAACCAGCGAATAAGCTTTGACATTGACAGAAATAGTTACAGAACTAGTGATAACAAGACTCTCAAGACTCTTTGTTAGAATAAGGAAGTACAAGAAACGGGGACATCACACAAACTATGGAACAATATGACGATTCCAAGTTTCTATAAAAATTTCGTACTACTACTTATCGATCTCATGCTTGAGAAACTGGAGCATATGAATGAAGTGTGAAACTATTTCCTAAATTAAAGCTTTTGTTTATAGTAGGCCTAATAGGCATTTGATACTGGTACTTTGTGAATTATATTCTGTCGTTAAAAATGACCGTTTGTGCCAAAACAATCTCGTTTATTTGGTGTGTGTTACAATTTTTGCAGTATCAGAAAGGCCTATTTTGTTTTATCTAGCAGAGAGCGACAAAATAGATGTAATCAGATCACAAAACAATGCCAGTCTGGTGCCCTATTTGTATTAACAGCTTTTTCAGTATTAGACAACAACATCTCAATTTTTCATATAGCAAAACGTTTGATGACCTTTGATGAGGTAACACATTCTTTCGCAGAAAGGAAAGCACGCCATGTAAAGCTGTAGCAAGATTAGAGACAAAATGTTCTTGGAGCTAAGGATTGAAGAAATATATATTGTCCTGCTTGTCTCATGTCTTTACTGGTTTTATGTATCCTGTATTTAATGTCACACAAAGCAGCAAGTTGTTAGCTGATAGGGAATAAAGAGTGCAAATTTTCTGAAGAGTTCTTTTTTTTATTTTTTAAATAGAGGGACAGGATGTCAAACCGGCTGACTGTAAGCATGAGAGGCACCACAGGACATTTTAATTTCCACTGTCCTGAATATGGTTTAATGGCATCCATTACAAAATATACACGTGAAGAGGTGTGCCACTGCGCTTTGGCACACTTACGACCAAAGAACATGTCTTACATTTCCTAGAACAGATATGTTTTATGCATTAGACTATTCAGAAAGTTTTGCGCTACAAAATGAATATATTTTTGAAAATTCGATTTTTTTCTAATTGACGTCCTGTCTGAAACGCTCGAGGGAGTGGCGGGGTATTGCCCCGGTTCAGAAATATCGTAGATCCAGGGCTGATGCGCACAGCAGTCTGAGTTATACTGGGGAAGTGGGTAGTCCCCATGTGAGTCGTGTTTACATTTAGTGATTTTGCTGTTTCCTCTTCGTTTACTGCTCTCATGTGAAATGAAAACAAAACAGATTTCTGTGGCCAGGGGCTATCAAGTGAATTAAAATACATTCACATAATTACGGAAGGCTAAAATGTGTTGTTAGTTGCAGATTTTATCTGCATTTCAAGTGCACGTTTTCAACTTCTAGCATGTATTGCATTATGCCATAATAAACAACCAAACGTGAGATAACATAGTACTGGTACTCCAAGAAAATTTACATCCCAAAAACTATATTTAAAAGCTTGATATCAGGTCATGGCCTACTTCACTGGGAATTTGGACATACGAATGTGCACTTTAAATATGGACTTTAAATGTACACATTTTTGTATGGGTCATGAAATGCCGATTCTCTTGGAATATTCTCTGATATCTTGTTTCTTTTATGACATAATGTAAGATCTTATAATGTCTTACACGCACGAACATACGGGCTCCTGCAGAAACGAACCAATTTCTAACAGGTCGCGGGAAAATATTCTGAATGGTGGTTTGAAACGCTTTGCTATCAAAGTAAATTTCCTTTAACGCAAGTTGAACTATGTGCGAGAATGTACAATGAATTTCTTAAATCACATAGTGTTCGACTCTCATTTAAAAATCAACTCTTTGATGATGAGCCATTTAGATGAATTTTGAGCCCAGAAGATCAGACATTTATATCGTTATTAAAAATTTTACTGACACATTTATGTGATATATCTTACATTGTAATACGCGCAGAAAAGACCAACATTATATGTGAAAGCTTAGCCTCTATTGCAGCAATCTTATAGACCAATATTATATGTGAAAACTTTGCTTTTCGTGTAGCAACTCTATGTTTATTAATTTAAACCATTAGCTTTTTCTGTTTGTGTGTTCACGCTTCTTAACAGTGATGTTGCTATCAGCTGTCTACATCACGTGTCCTCAGCTCTGAATACCTGCTATCATTGGCTGGTGAGGTCACGTGACATGAGCTATGCCTGGCTTACAAAAGATCATCGCAATCTCGATTTCAATGCTTCAGAAAGTAACATGCGGTGAATGGTGGAATTCGAATTTATACTTTCGTAATATGCAGCTTACATGTTGCTGCTCATCAAAGATATTTCCAAAACGTGTTTTTTTCCCTGTGTTTCATTTTCTAAAGCACCGGAAAATTCTACGCCCATGTATAAACCCATAACCATTCAAAGGACTGATATGTTATACAGTCCCGAGAGTTAACAGGGAAAAGCATGTTTTCACCTGGGAGAAAGCATATTTGTAACCAGGAAATCTGGGAGAAATCCGGGATTTTTTTTTCGTTGTCCATGTATACACCCTGTTTCAGACAGTTTGTTGCCCAAATTCAGCTTAAGCCATCAGTAACCCCATGTTTGATCTGTGCCATTTGCCATGAGAGATGTCGGTGAAGCTGAATTAGACAGACTGAAGGACTTCAGGATTATTTTGTCTGTAGCATTGAGTCTGTAGGCAATGCCATTAGTTGTGGGTAAAAACCCCTGTTGGGCGATTTGGCTATGTGACAATTCTAAATCCACAATTAATGTCCAGATTGTGGTGCAGGTTTATCTAATCCCTCATACCAAGGAGTTATTGGTGATATTTGCTGGTGGACACTCTTTTTCGAAGACTGATTTATGAGATGCCTATCTGCATTTGCCTCTCAATGATGAGTCACAGAAGTTTCCCGTTATTAATATGCAATTTGGCTCTATAATTTTACTGGGTTGCCTTTTGATGTTGAATCAGCCCCAGGAATTTCTTAACGTTTTATTGAGCAGAAAGTTCACCATGTCTCAAAGTGTGCAACTTATCTGTATGATTTGTCATGGGTACCACCAGGAAAGAAAATTTGCTAAACTTACGGGCAGTGTTTCAGGCACTGGAGGAGAATGGTCTGCATTGTAAGTTGGGAAAGTGTACATTTTTTGCACCAAATGTCAGGTATTTAGGGCATGCCTTAAATAGGTAGGGCATTAAACCACTCGACGACCATGTTGAGGCAATTAATAAATTACTTGCACCTTGGAAACTGAAGGCACTGTAGTCATTCCTTGGCAAGGTAAATGACTATAACAAATTCATACCAAATGCAGCAGAGGTCTCCCAACCCACCAATTAGCTTGATAAGAAAGGTGTGAAATTTGTTTGGTTTAATACTTGTCAGTGATCTGTGTGTGTGAAATCTTATGGGACTTAACTGCTAAGGTCATCAGTCCCTAAGCTTACACACTACTTAATCTAAATTATCCTAAGGACAAACACACACACTCATGCCCAAGGGAGGACTCGATCCTCTGCCGGGACCAGCCGCACAGTCCATGACTGCAGCGCCCTAGACCACTCAGCTAATCCCGCGCGGCTGTCAGTGATCTTTCATGTGGCTAAAACATTGTTTACTCACTGCTCCTTGCCTTGCTACTTGTTATCCCGAGAAAAGCCTAATACTGACTGCTGATGCATTGCAGTATGGGACTGGTGCTGTACTGTTCCACAGAAGTCTGGACAGGTCAGAACAGATGACTGCTTTCACTTCTAAGCCCCTCTCATCTATTCAAAAGAATTACTCACAAATAAAGAAGGATATGCTAGCCATAATATGTGGTGATAAGAAGTTTTGTGTTTCCTGTACCACACCAAATTTCACGTGGTCATGGGTCATAAATGATTGGTATCATAGTTCAGCCTGCAGGCTGAGTGACAAGACAGCATAGAGACTGCACATTGGGTGCTATTTCTTGGCAGTTATTTTTATGATATCCATTTTTGGTCCCACCATATAGTATGCGAATGTTGATGGCATCGTCCAGGTTGCCCATGGGTCCCAATGCAGAGTCTGATAAAGAAGAAACAGTTTTTTTGTGCTTCATGATGTGTTAGACATGATGCTCCAAGATTTTCCTATCATCACGGAGGAAGTAGCGTTAGCCACAACTCATGGCCCACCGTTGTGCAGCATTGTGGCAGCGGTTCAATCTGAATGGCCTGTGCACCTTCCTAAGGATGCCCATCCCAATTTTCGATCTTATATAAGTATGAAAGAGTGGCCTCGATGTACATCATGGAGTGTCATTGCTTACAACGGAGGATGATGAGTGCTGTGTTGTAGTTCCTACCTCACTCCTTCCACACACCCTTCAGTTGCTGTGTACTTCTCACTGGAGGATGCTCACATGTAAGCATTAGCTCGGTGGCATGTATATTGGGCTGCAATAAGCACTCATATTGAAAGTGCAATGAGGCAGTGTCATGCCTGTTTGCTGGACCAAGCAACCCTTCCCCAAAAGTTTTTGTCGTGTCCTCAACTAACTCGGCTGTGGGGTAGAGTAAATGTGGATTTCGCTAATCCCTTTCTTGGGGAGATATGGTTGATATTGGTGGATGTAGTGCCAAACTTCCCCTATATAGCACAATGTGCACCATTACTGGAGGCTACACCGTCAGGGGCACTCAGAACTATTTTTGCCGTAGAGGATGCACCAGTCGTGCTATAATTGCAGCCAGTTTACAGCATTGGAATTTCAGACATTCTGTTGTTGCAGTGGTATCCACCACTTGATCACTGCTTCTTTCCATCCAGCATCCATCTCAGATATGGAGTGGATGATCCAGATTTTCAATATCCAAATGAGGAAGGCAGAGAAAACAATTTTAGTGGAGGAGGCTATTTTGCATTTCTTAGCAATGTATCATACCATCTCAGTGAATGGGCTTAGTCCAGTGGAGCTTCTGTGTAGATGGTGGCCCTGTACGTTGATGGATCTGTTTTGTGCCCTACCCCCACCCATAGAGTCCCATTTTACACCCTGTTTCAGGAAGAGTGTGTTGGTTTGGGTCCGCATGTTTGGGTGTCACCCAGGACGGACAGAAGACGTGATAGTCCAGCACAAGGGTCGCCAACTTTTTGAGGTCGCTATCAGAGATGAAAGGTGCATGAGAAACAGAAACCAATTACAACCAGAAAGAAGTATAGTCAGCTGTCACATCAGGAGTCATGTCTGGGTCGTCATCCTGTATGTTGTTGTTGTTGTGGTCTTCAGTCCTGAAACTGGTTTGATGCAGCTCTCCATGCTACTCTATCCTGTGCAAGCTTCTTCATCTCCCAGTACCTACTGCAACCTACATCCTTCCGAATCTGTTTAGTGTATTCATCTCTTGGTCTCCCTCTACGATTTTTACCCTCCACGCTGCCCTCCAGTACTAAATTGGTGATCCCTTGATGCTTCAGAACATGTCCTACCAACCGATCCCTTCTTCTAGTCAAGTTGTGCCACAAACTTCTCTTCTCTCCAATCCTATTCAATACCTCCTCATTAGTTATGTGATCTACCCATCTAATCTTCAGCATTCTCCTGTAGCACCACATTTTGAAAGCTTCTATTCTCTTCTTGTCCAAACTACTTATCGTCCATGTTTCACTTCCATACATGGCCACACTCCATACAAATACATTCAGAATTGACTTCCTGACACTTAAATCTATATTCGATGTTAACAAATTTCTCTTCTTCAGAAACGCTCTCCTTGCCATTGCCAGTCTACATTTGATATCCCCTCTACTTCGACCATCATCAGTTATTTTGCTCCCCAAATAGCAAAACTCCTTTACTACTTTAAGTGTCTCATTTCCTAATCTAATTCCCTCAGCATCACCCAACTTAATTCGACTACATTCCATTATCTTCGTTTTGCTTCTGTTGTTCATCTTATATCCTCCTTTCAAAACACTATCCATTCCGTTCAACTCCTATTCCAAGTCCTTTGCTGTCTCTGACAGAATTACAATGTCATCGGCAAACCTCAAAGTTTTTATTACTTCTCCATGGATTTTAATACCTACTCTGAATTTTTCTTTTGTTTCCTTTACTGCTTGCTCAATATAAAGATTGAATAACATCGGAGATAGCTACAGCCCTGTCTCACTCTCTTCCCAACAACTGCTTCCCTTTCATGTCCCTCGACTCTTATAACTGCCATCTGGTTTCTGTACAAATTATAAATAGCCTTTCGCTCCCTGTATATTACCCCTGCCACCTTCAGAATTTGAAACAGAGTATTCCAGTCAACATTGTCAAAAGCTTTCTCCAAGTCTACAAATGCTAGAAACGTAGGTTTGCCTTTCCTTAATCTTTCTTCTAAGATAAGTCGTAGGGTCAGTATTGCCTCACGTGTTCCAATATTTCTACAGAATCCAAACTGATCTTCCTCGAGGTTGGCTTCTACTAGTTTTTCCATTCGTCTGTAAAGAATTCGCGTTAGTATTTTGCAGCTGTGGCTTATTAAACTTATTGTTCGGTAATTTTCACATATGTCAACACCTGCTTTCTTTGGGGTTGGAATTATTATATTCTTCTTGAAGTCTGAGGGTATTTCGCCTGTCTCATACATTTTGCTCACCAGATGGTAGAGTTTCATCAGGACTGACTCTCCCAAGGCCGTCAGTAGTTCTAATGGAATGTTGACTACTCCCGAGGCCTTGTTTTGACTCAGGTCTTTCAGTGCTTTGTCAGACTCTTCATGCAGTATTATATCTCCCATTTCATCTTCATCTACATCCTATTCCATTTCCATAATATTGTCCTCAAATGCATTGCCCTTGTATAGACCCTCTATATACTCCTTCCACCTTTCTGCTTTCCATTCTTTGCTTAGAACTGGGTTTCCATCTGAGCTCTTGATATGCATACAAGTGGTTCTCTTTTCTCCAAAGATCTCTTTAATTTTCCTGTAGGCAGTATCTATCTTACCCCTAGTGAGATAAGCCTCTACATCCTTATATTTGTCCTCTAGCCATCCCTGCTTAGCCATTTTGCACTTCCTGTCAAAAACATTTTTGAGACGTTTGTATTCCTTTTTGCCTGCTTCATTTACTGCATTTTTATATTTTCTCCTTTCATCAATTAAATTAAATATTTCTTCTGTTACCCAAGGAGTTCTACTAGCCCTTGTCTTTTTGCCTACTTGATCCTCTGCTCCCTTCACTACTTCATCCCTCAAAGCTACCCATTCTTCTTCTACTGTATTTCTTTCCCCCATTCCTGTCCATTGTTCCCTTATGCTCTCCCTGAAACTCTGTATAACCTCTGGTTTAGTCAGTTTATCCAGGTCCCATCTCCTTAAATTCCCACCTTTTTGCAGTTTCTTCAGTTTTAATCTACAGTTCATAACCAATAGATTGTGGTCAGAGTCCACATCTGCCCCTGGAAATGTCTTACAATTTAAAACTTGCTTCCTAAATCTCTGTCTTACCATTATATAATCTATCTGAAACCTGTCAGTATCTCCAGGGTTCTTCCATGTATGCAACCTTCTTTCATGATTCTTGAACCAAGTATTAGCTATGATTAAGTTGTGCTCTGTGCAAAATTCTACCAAGCGGCTTCCTCTTTCATTTCTTAACCCCAATCCATATTCACCTACTATGTTTCCTTCTCTCCCTTTTCCTACTACCGAATTCCAGTCACCCATCACTATTAAATTTTCGTCTCCCTTCACTATCTGAATAATTTCTTTGATTTCATCATACATTTCTTCAATTTCTTCGTCATCTGCAGAGCTAGTTGGCATATGAACTTGTACTACTGTAGTAGGCATGGGCTTCGTGTCTATCTTGGCCACAATAACGCTGTTTGTAGTAGCTTACCCGCACTCCTATTTTCCTATTCATTATTAAAGCTACCCCTGCATTACCCCTATTTGATTTTGTATTTATAATCCTGTATTCGCCTGACCAAAAGTCTTGTTCCTCCTGCCACCGAACTTCACTAATTCCCACTATATCTAACTTTAACCTATCCATTTCCCTTTTTAAATTTTCTAACCTACCTGCCCGATTAAGGGATCTGACATTTCACGCTCCGATCCGTAGAACGCCAGTTTTCTTTCTCCTGATAACGACGTCCTCTTGAGTAGTCCCCGCCCGAAGATCCAAATGGGGGACTATTTTACCTCCAGAATATTTTACCCAAGAGGACGCCATCATCATTTAACCATACAGTAAAGCTGCATGTCCTCGGGAAAAATTACGGCTGTAGTTTCCCCTTGCTTTTAGCCGTTCGCAGTACCATCACAGCAAGGCCGTTTTGGTTAGTGTTACAAGGCCAGATCAGTCAATCATCCAGACTGTTGTCCCTGCAACTACTGAAAAGGCTGCTGCCCCTCTTCAGGAACCGCACATTTGTCTGGCCTCTCAACAGATACCCCTCCGTTGTGGTTGCACCTATGGTATGGCTATCTGTATCACTGAGGCACACAAGCCTCCCCACCAACGGCAAGGTCCATGGTTCACAGGGGGAGGATCCTGTATGGGTGACATCAATTCCCCCCCCCCCCCCCCCCCCCCCCCCCCCCCCCCCACACACACACACACAGGCATATGAGGCAATGAAATTTGCCCAGTACATCCTGATTATGACATGAGATCACACGGTGTTCCTCATCCACTATGTGGCAGGAACAGCCACTGAAAGTTGAGCCACTCCCTCCAATGATTCCTTCGCAGCATGTTGAACATGGCTGAAGTAACCATGGCAAATTGGTGCAATCCCAGTTTATCTCAAGTTAATACCCTGTATTTGTGGGTGTAACAGTTAGTGGGAAATAATCATCTTTGTTTTCTTGGTGAACTCCAGTGACTAAAATAATTGAGACTATCTGCTTCACCAAATTTGCTACAGCTTTCAATGGTCTTCACAGCACAGCTAATGAATGGGTATGCCAAGAGATATTTTAAATAATTAGATTGACATGAAGTTTCGCTTTTGCAATCACATGTTTATCACTTCAACTGGCACAGGTTTCATGCACAAAAAACTGTTACAAAACTCACTTCCACATGGCTATTTCATTACTACTTACATATCATTTCAGTAACTACTGTTGACGTCATCCATTATTGCAGACAGAAAATTTGAGGATTCTGATCAAAATCATGTTGGCATTCACAAACTGATGGCAAAGTATTAAGCAGTAATTTGTTCTTTTTATGTCGGAATAAAAAGTATTGCTTGGTTTATTGATTTTTAGTAGTGAAATTTACAAAATAAGTTAAACAATACATTTTACAAAATCATTTATACCATGAAAGTTATTGGATGAAAAATGTTCCCAGTGTGTACTTCAGGTGTGTGTGTTTTTTTTTTTTTTTTTTTTTTTTTTTTTTTTTTTTTTTTTTTTTTTTTTTTTTTTTTTACCTGAATGCAAATTAAAGCTAATTTCAGTTCTTGTGAAAAGTATTCTAGAATTTCAAAATGAGAAATGTGTATAATTTACGTGTAAGTATCAATCAGTACCAGAGATGTTTTTGCACTTGATAAATTGAAATGACATTAATGACAAAGTATGAAGTAATATAATAAATTTAATTTTAAAGTGACCAGAAACATGAAATAAGAATGTTACAAAATTGATGTAAGTCTGTAAATATGGCAGCCTGACTCCTGAGATCTACACTTCATGTCATACTAATCTTAATAATCACATTTAGTACCTTTCATGTTGAAGTACAGTTGTCATATTTTGAACTTCTGGCCATGCTTCCAGTTTCTCCCTCTCCTCCCCACAGACAATTAAGACATAAACCAGGGTTCTTTTGTCCTTCTGCCCATTAAAGGTAGAGGCATTTCATATCTGCACCTGCTGATAATGCCTTGGCAGTGGAAGATGCGGAATCAATGATGCTGGCAGCCAGCAAACAGGTATGACGGCCTTCAATGGGGCATCCACACCATGTGTACTGAAGAGAGGTTTTGGTTTTCCAAGGCACCAAGTTAAGGTGGCAACTGTCTGAAGTCATTTTTGTGTTTACTAGCTTAGCAACTTGATATGCAGATATTCAGTCACCTAGACATTTGAGCATTTAGGGGGAATGTCTTCTTATCTGATCTCTTGACTACAAGTGCAGTTTACATTCTGGCTTGTATTCAATCTTGAATGGTTTTTGCTCTTTGGATGTTATAATTTCCACTGTTGATAACTGGATGTGGTTAGGGTATAGTACAAATAATTTTAGTCAGACTATAGTTCACTTGCGTCATGTTACAATGAATTTTGAAAACTGTGAATGAGAGAGAGAAGAGGATCTTTAATTCTAGTGTTGCTGCTTTAGTTTAAATTACCAGTAATACTCCCCCCTCCCAATCGTTCAAAGAATTGAACTTTAATGTATAAAACAACTCTCATTATCAAACAGTAAATGAGTAGTTTGGTAACCTGTGCTCCATTTTAATAAAAAGTACATTTTCAGACATGTTTTTGATGTCATATCTCCTGAATTGTGTAGGATACAATGATACAATTTTGCAGGTAAATTCAGTGGTACATGTAGATATTGTCCGCAAACAGGGTTAGTAGTAAACCAGTAATAAATTAAAATATCATACCCAATGCTGATGTTTTACTCCATGAATAGCGAAATTGTAGTGAGTAAGAATCATTTTCTTTTCATTATTTTGTGGGCCACGTCAGTGAAAAAAGTTTTGAAAGTGTTTGAAATTATGTGTAAAGTTTATTGGAAGTCACCAAGCGCTCTCATTCTGAAATACTGGATGAATATAGTCTGGGTAATTCGTGCCTCAAGAAGTATCCACTGTTTTTAACTTGAGTACTTGACTTATCATGTTAAACCTTTTACATAAGGTTATACCTCTGAAGAGTAGATAATGACAGCATTTTAAAGTTGTAACTTCTTCTGATAACTGTATGATATACTAAAAATCAAATTTTTGTTGCCCCTGGAACCGATTGGACAGACAACCTGCAACAGGGACCCAGTCCCCATTTTAGCAATTGAATAATGTAGATTGTGGTGACAGTACATTGTCTTGGATTTCAATTTTACCATTTTAATAGTAATTTTTTTAATGTTAAAAGCCATTCATTTTAGTGGATTAGTTGCACAATTTGCTGTACTTGGAAGAAACTTTCAAAACCAATATTTCACCAACAGGAGCTGGATTACTAGTAGGATAAATTTCACAATCAGGAGGTTTTGCAACAATATCCTGTGTTAAACCCCAATCTATCTGCAGCTGTTAATGGAGTAAAGACCTGTAACACTACTGATGTTACATGATCAGATGGGTTTGTTGAGCCCGGCTCTATTTAGAAGTAATAGACTATGTGCAGCAGCAAGTTTTATTGTAAAAAATTCTGTGATGGAGATAACAATAGGATATAGTTTTTTAGTTTGAAATTAGAGTTGATCTTCATTGGATAATGGAAAGAGAGGCTTTTCTGTCATGGCTGTATGGCGTTGTTAATATTTATTTCTAACATGACTATTCTGTTGATGTAAACCTGGAGAACCTAGAAAATACTTTTGCAAATAAACGTGAAATAAATGATGTCCTAGTTTAGTTATACTCTGGGGAGTATATCATTTTATTTATTTTTTTTTATTTATTTATTTCGAGTTCTGTAGATCCATATGAGAATATACCTCTGGATATAGAACGACTCAAATTTTTACAAATTATTGTTTAGTGCACGAGTACATTGTTCTTATCATACAAATAACAGGAATAGATTAGCTAACATATAACTTTATGTATGAGTTATCATACTTGACTTCTGAATGAATATACAGTTAAACATACAGATATACATTCATTTCAATTTTTAAATTACACTGTAGATAGACAAAGAATGATGATTAAGACCATAAATGCCATAAAAATAGATTTAAGCATACTCAGGAAGTATTATGCATTTTGGCGTAGAAATTCATCTATACTATTACTTTACATTTATCATTTTCCATGGATCCCTTGGAGAGGAGTCTCTGGGATCCCCCCCCCCCTCCTCCTCAGATTCAGGGATATTTTACAATTCTAATGCAGACGGAGTTATGAGCTATAATCCTTGTGAAGCTGTTCATCGATGGTGTAGAAAGGTGTTGGCCAACAGGAAATGCTTTAATTCACTCTGAAACCGATTTTTATCACTTACAACACCTTTGACATGCTGTGGTAATTTATTGAATATATGAGTGCCCATGTATTTGATCCTTTTTATACTAATATCAAGCTTTTATTGCCCTTATACAGGTTGTTTTTGGTTCTGGTATTATAATCATGTTTTGCACAATTTTGTGTAAAAAGAGACATGTTGGGAATGACAAAGGACATCAATGAGAAATAGTAGTTAAAATACCAAGTTTCTTAAAGAGAAACAGTTATATTTTTCATTTATCCCAGATTAATTGTATACATCTTTCCAGTCTGTATTCCTCAAACAGTTTTTTATAACTGCAATTCCTGTTTCATTTATTATTCGTATAGTTTCCCACTTCTTGTTATTAGTTGGATCTGACCCCACTGTATTAAATGTAAGCAACTGGGCATCATGATCTGAAAGGCCATTAAATACTGGATTTATACTATGATTTGCTAGTGTGGTAGTATCTATTAAAATGTTATCAATAGTAGTGCTGCTGGTACCCATAACCCTGGTTGGAAACTGTACTAAGGGAATGAGATCATAAGGAGTGGTAAGAGACTCTAGTATGGATCTTGAGTGACTCTCCTCCAGAAAATGTAAATTAAAATTTCCCCTTAGTATGAGTTCATTATTTTAAGAAGTTAAGAAATTTAATACTGCCACAAGCTGTTTAGTGAATAGCTTTTAAAACTGTTTATTATTTTCAGGTTGTTGACTTGCTGAATGATCTGTACACTTGCTTTGATTCAATTATCTCCAATTATGATGTCTATAAAGTTGAGACTATTGGTGATGCATACATGGTAGTAAGTGGTCTACCTGTGCGTAATGGTGACCGACATGCGGGTGAGATAGCTTCAATGGCACTGCACCTACTCACAAGAATAAAATCTTTCAAAATTCCTCATAGAGCTGGTGAAACTCTGAAACTACGTATTGGCATACATTCAGGTATTTTAAAATCAAAATTTTAGTTCATGAAATTATTATTCTGTGGGCTAAGTGGTGCTACTATCAATGATTTCGTTGTTTGAAAAACATATATTTTGCTTCTGAGATCAAAGTAGTAAAGAACCTATCAATGTCAGAAAAATTCAATCATGTAAAATAGGAGAAGTGAATGTGTGTGTTTTCAGGAAGCTTAACAACAAGCCTACATAGGTACCAAATGTAATTTAGGAGGAGGACAATGTTAGTTAAAAAATTAATAGTAGTAAAAGGAGTGGCAAGCAATACTAATTTGATCATAAACATTATCTTTTCTTTCCATTATTGTTCCAATTGTTTTCCTTTATGAATTTTATTTGGTACCTGTGGTGATTTTCTTGCAATAACAGGAATTTCAGCATGGGAACAATAAACCAAATGTAAGGACTAAAACAACTCACTTGCAGATGAATAGACATTTTAAAGCACAGAAAATCATACTGGGCTTTTAAGCTTTTATAATCAGTAAACTATAAAGTAAAAATGTGTTCTGAAGTGTTCCTAAATGATAAAGCGCACATTCTCACAGTGCTTCACAAAATGTTTTTAAATAAACGTTGCAGGAGCATCAGACAAAGTTGATTCTTTGTCCTTTTGATTTTGGTAGATCACTGTCCTGTGCTCTGCTGCCTCACAGACACTGTGCAGTCTACCACCAGTTTACTCTCTCAATCTGCTACCCATATAATCAATTTACATTCTGGATGTGAACTATTGTTATGAATTTCACTACATTATGTAGGATGATGTTCATCATAAAAGAGGATGTTCAAGGATGTAGAATGATTCAACAAACACTACAGTAAAGAGAAGCTAAAAAGAAGCTACTATCGCATAGTCTCTGTCTAGTACATTGACAAATAACAACAATTAACCGTTAAATAAAAATTCCCATGTTATCTCATGTGTATTTGGAAAACTAAAACCTTGTATATATCCCTGCAGGGCTGACAGCTGAGTGTTGAACCACTAGAGAACATTCAGTCTGGTATTTGTAGCCTGCCAATAAGGTTTTGGTTGAGATTGTCACTATGTATTGCCTTAACTGTGTGCTCAACAAGAGTCTGCTCTCAGCTTCTGTTCCATATTGTTTAGTCAGAGCATTCAAAAATGGATTACAGTAAAGATCCTCAGTTTGATCCTGAATTTAGGAACTCAGAAATTGATCAAGAATGTGGCAGTATTCCATTGGAGACTGCAAGTGATGACAGTTTATTAGATGGCTGTTTGCCAAGTGTTTGCTAGTGGTCTGAAGCAAATATGTTTGCTTGAATCAGCCAGTCCCTCCAAAATTTTTGTTCACAGTAAGCCTATAGTTCATTTTGTGAACAAATGTGTAGATAACGTCATGCCATATGTCAATCAGCTCATTGACAGTGACTTGGTGCACATTATTTGACATGATACCACAGTGCAGACTGTTGAAAAAGGTATAGACATATGCAACAGGTTCCCAGATATGTGAGTGGCTCGAAGACTTCTTAAGTAATAGCACCTAGTATGTTGTCCCTCAACGGCGAATGTTTGTTTGAAACATGCGTGTCGTCAGAAGTGCCCCAGGGAAGTGTGATAGGACTGCAATTATTTTCAGTATACAGAAATAATCTGGCAGATAGGGTGGGCAGCAATCTGCAACTGTTTGCTGACGATACTTGGGTGTGTGGAAAAGTGTTGAAGATGTGTGAGTGTAGGATAATATAAGATGACTTAGACAAAATTTTTAGATGTTATGATGAATGACACATGGCTCTAAGTGTAGAAAGTGTAAGTTAATGCAGGTGAGTAGGGAAAACAAACCCACAGTGTTTGAATTCAGCATTAGTAGCATAAGACTTGACATAGTCAAGTCATTTAGATATCTGGGTGTAATGTTGGAAACCACTGTGAAATGGAACAAGCATGTAGGGAAGGTGAATGGTCGACTTTGGTTTATTGGGAGAATTTTAGGAAAGTGTGGTTCATCTGTAAAGGTAACCACACAAAGGACACTAATACCACCTATTATTGAGTACTGCTTGAGTGTTTGGGATCTACCCCAGGTTGGATTAAAGGAAGACACTGTAGCAATTCAGAGGTGGGCTGCTAGATGTGTTACCTGTAAGTTCGAACAACACTTAAGTATTAAAATGGTTCAAATGGCTCTGAGCACTATGGGACTTAACATCTGAGGTCATCAGTCCCCTAGAACTTAGAACTACTTAAACCTAACTGACCTAAGGACATCACACATATTCCTACTGACCCCACTTTAGCCCTCTTCCTGATATGCTTCAGCGTTTTATTTTCCACACATGCCCTACCACATGAACTTGGATCTTCAACGTAATCCATCCCCCCTCTCTCCCCCCCTCCCCACCCCCTCTCTACTCTTATTGCAAAACTCACATACTCCCATACCTCATCTGTTCCACTTCTCCCATGTTTCTGTACATTTTTAATGTATTTGTGCATATTTTTACAGAGTTTAATGCAGTTTTATTCATTTCTGCATATTTGTACAAATTTGTGCATATTTTTACACATCTGTGGGTATTTTTTGGTATATGTGAGAGTTTTTTCGTGTCTTTTTACATATTTTTATGCATCTTTTCTTTTATCCAGCTCCTCTCAGAACCATCAAGACATATTTTTCTGTTTCTGCACCATTCTCATTTCTTTGACACCATTCCTGCCACAATGGACCCTGCTCCACCTTTCTGCACCAGTTCAGGAAAGTATCCTTTCCCTTGTTAAAACTCAGTCATGCATCCGATTTCTTAAATTCTGCCCAAAGCATGTCACAAACCTGGTAGTGCAAAAATGTATCTCCATGGCACAGGCATCCCAGAACCTCCTCTGCCACCTCTGCAAAATGTTGCTACTGTGTAATCCCTGCTTCATACATCACATCTCTGAAATGGAATGCCTTGCTCTCCAGCACTTGGGAGAGCATTCCAGACACCACCTCCATAAGTTATCCAAACTTCAGACATCCTACTGCTGCCTTGAGGCACCAATTTCCAACCCATACCACACCCACAGTGTTCCTCCTTGTCCACTCCTCATAGCACCTAAAACCCTGCCTACCTAACCTTTTCAATTTGCCACATCCCCCAAGTCTCCCTAACAACACCCCACCAAATCCAGAGCCAAAAGATGCCCATAACACTGTTGTTAACCTTTCCATCAAAATCCTTCAATCCACAGAAGTTTTATCGTATCCAAAGGCCTCACCTGTAGCCCCACACCCAAATTTAACCATGCTGCACTTGAAAAAGACCTACTCTCTTCCTTCTGATCCATGCAGTGGAAACACTTCTTTGCTGCCAATCCCTCTGACCAAAGCCAACTAATTCCAACACTGAACCCTCCTCTTACAGTTCGTAACACCACCCAACTATGATCCTCCCTTGCTACCACCTAACCACCTACTGGTCAACTTCCAGTAATTCCTTACCTCCAGCTTAGCCTCACCATCCTCCGCCGGGTCCTTCCTCAGAACATCAATGTTTTAGCAGAAAATAGAATAGCCATACATGACCTCAAAAATAATCCTGACCTAATGATCCTGCCTGCAGCAAAAGGTTCCATCACTGTTGTTATGAATTGCAATTACTACCTGGCAGAAGGCCTCTGCTAATTATCTGACTCCTCCACCTATAAAGTCTGCCAGAGTCATCCCATCCCAGAAGTCCAACACAACCTCAAATCCCTGCTTAAATCCTATGGCCCTTCACAGAACCTCTCCCCTGAATCCATTTCCCTCCTCACCGCTATGATGCCCCGCATACCCATCTTCTACATGCTCCCCTGCAAACACAGCCATCCCGAACGCCCCATTATGTCTGGTTATTGTGCTCCCACTGAAAGACTTTTGGCCCTCATTAACCAACACTTCCAACCAATCGCCCATAACCTAGCACCAGCTGCTGTGGCTGAGCGGTTCTAGGCGCTTCAGTCTGGAACTGCGCTGCTGCTTCAGTTGCAGGTTGGAATCCTGCCTCGGGCATGGATGTGTGTGATGTCCTTAGGTTAGTTAGGTTTAAGTAGTTCTAAGTCTAGGGGACTGATGACCTCAAATGTTAAGTCCCTTAGTGGTTAGAGCCATTTGAACCATAATCTAGCCCCCCACTTCAAAGCTACCAACTACTTCCTTCATGCCTTCTATACACCAACACATCTCATGCCCATAGTCTTACCACTATTGAACACTACCTTTCCCAATGTTTTTCAGACTTCAAACCCACTACCTTATTCCTCATACATCTTACTAACTTCATCCTAACCTACAACTACGTCTCCTTTGAAGGGAAGGTATACAAACAAATCCACAGCATGGCCTTGGGCACCCACGTGGCACCCGTCTATGCCACCGTATTTATGGGCCATCTAAAGCAGACCTTCCTATTCTCCCAAAACACCAAACCTCTTGCCTGGTGCAGATTCATTAACGATATCTTTGTGATCTGTTCTCAGAGCCAAGACACCTTATCTTCATTCCTTCACAATCTCAACATGTTCTCTCCCATCTGCTTCATCAGGTCCTCCTCAACCCATTATGCCACCTTCCTAGACGTTGACATCCTCCTCTCTGATGGCTCTATCCACACCTCTGTCCACACCAACAGTGACAAGAACTCCTTTGGCCAGTATTCTGAGGGTCTCACTGAAGCCTTCACAGACAGGCACTATCCCCCAGACCCTGGCCACAAAAACATCTCTCATGCCATTTCCCTTAACACCTCAGTCCTCCCACCAGCTCCAAGAAGCAGCCACAAAGGAGTGCCCCCTTAATCACTCAATACCACATCGGACTGGAACAAGTGAACCACATCCTTTTCCAGGGCTTTGGTTAGCTATCATCATTCACTGAAATGAGGGACATCCTACCCGAGATCCTTCCCCTTGCCACAAGGATCATATCCCTGTGGAAGTCCCAGATGCAAGGCCTGCCCAATCCACCCAACCAGCACTTCCTATTCCAGTCCTGCCTCAGGTTTATCCTACCTCATCAGAAGCCGGGCCACCTGTGAAAGCAGCCATTACATTTACCAACTCTGCTGCAATTATTGCACAGCTTTTTGTATTGGTGTGACTATCAACCAGCTGTCCACCAGGAAGAATGGCCACCTCCAAACTGTGGAAAAGAGCAAAGTAGACCACACTGTGGCACAACAGGCAGCTGAACATAACATGCTTAATTTCAGTTACTGCTTCACTATCCAAGCCATTTGGATCGTCCCCTCCACCATCAGCTTTTCTGAACTGCCCAGATGGGAGTTATCCTTACAACACATTCTCTGCTCCCGTAATTATTCCGGCTCAACCTATGGTAACATACTGGTCTCACACCCTCTACCCAACAGTTTCCACCCCCTCCCCATTCTCATCTCCTACATTCTTTGTTTGCCACGCTCTGCCAATGCACCCACCCAGATTTCCCCACTCCTCACATTTTTCTCTCCATTTTCCCCATCTCCCAGCACCACAATCTTTTGACACTGCGGCTGTTGGCATTCTAATCCCTGCACAGTCCACCAGGCAGTGCTTCTCTCTTTCCCCATCCATAAACTGCTATCCCTTCTCCGTCCCCACTCCCTCCAGGTTGCTGCTTTCATCCCATGTGATGTTGTATTCTGGCTGAGCTGCCAGACTTGGATGTCATGTGTGGATGAGGAGTGCTTGATTGTGTGATGCTTGCTTGTGTGAATGAATGGCATGTGTTTCTGTGACAAAGACTGTGGCCAAAAGCTTATGCAAGGGTATTTTTTAGTTGTGCCTGTCTGTAACATAGCATGTTACCTTTATGGTAAGTAGCAGTTTATCCTTTCCTACACTGTTGTAAGTACAGGGTGGCGCAGGGAAACGGGAAAGTTCGAAATAATGTCATTTCCATGAATAAATTCATAAAACTAGTAATTTATTAACGAAAGTGAATGTATTCAGTATGCCATTATTCAGTATGTCTTTACAATCAAAATGTCCAAAAGTGTCTCTTTACTTTTTAAAGATGACTTCGGAAAGATGTGCTCCCATTCGGTGTTCACACTCT
Source organism: Schistocerca piceifrons (assembly GCF_021461385.2). Lineage (NCBI taxonomy): Eukaryota > Metazoa > Arthropoda > Insecta > Orthoptera > Acrididae > Schistocerca > Schistocerca piceifrons. Next base: position 359,476,723 of record NC_060139.1, on the reverse strand, counting down.
AACAGCCTGTTATGAAAACTCTGGAATGCGCGGTGTAGAAAATATTGGGGAATGGCAGTGATTTCATTTTCAATGTTCTCCTTCAGTTCATGGATTGTTGCAGGACGTGTACGGTACACCTTGCCTTTAAGATATCCCCACAGGAAGAAGTCGCACACACTAAGATCAGGGGATCTCGCAGGCCATGCAATGTCACGGTTACGTGAAATAATGCGTCTTCCAAACAATTGACGAACTGCTGCCATCGATTGTCAAGCAGTGTGTGACGTGGCTCCGTCCTTCTGAAACCAAATGGTTTCAACGTTAAGATTAAGCTCGTACAGTCTCGGTGTAAAGAATGTTTGAAGCATTTCAACATATTGAGCGGATGTTACTGTCACTGCACTACCATCCTCACGTTCAAAAAAATAAGGGCCGATAACACCGTGACATGATACAGTACACCATATTGTGACCTTGGCGCTATGTAGTGGTCGCTGGTGAAACTCACAAGGATTGTCCTGTGCCCAATAACGAAAATTCTGTTTGTTCACAAATCCATTCAGGTGGAAATTGGCTTCGTCTGATATCCATAAGTTACCAAGGAAATTCGCGTCCTCATTGATTTTAGCCAATATCTGGCTACTAAACTCCATACGTGATGCTGGGTCTCATTCATATAAGTGTTGCACAATCTGCAACTTATAGGGATGGAAGTTTAATTCGTGCAGTATTCTTTGCAAGCTTCGTCGTTTAATCTCTAGCGAAGATGCATGCTGTCGAACGGAGCAGCGAGGACTTCTCTCGATTGCAGCTGCAATGTTCTCTGGGGTACGTACCGTGGGAATGCCACCTGGAGGTTTCTTTTTCAAGGCAGATCCTGTTTCTTCAAAATTACGCACCCACATTGTAATCGCATGTGCAGATGGGACACGTCTATGACGTCCAAGCTGGTAATGCTGTCGAAATGTTCTCTGCGTGGCAGTCGCACTATCACCATTTTTGTAAAACACTCTCACAGCTACTGCACGTTCCGCACCAGTCCAGTTCTCCATAATTACTAAATGGCAATGCGTTCACATCAATTGTGCAAAATTTCGAACATCTTCCAGCGCTACAGTGCTGCCAACTGTAATGTTCAAAATTTCCTGTTCCCCTGCGCCACCCTGTATTTATCACTGTTGTATTGCTTTTAAGTAGTTTGATGAAGTCCAACTACTAGATATATTGGACAAAACAACTGATGCTCACTACTCTGATATTCCAACAAGTGCTGAGTTTTTCTCAATTTCAGATCCTGAAAATAAGCCTCCTTTATTCCAAAAATTCTATACGCCATTCCTGGAATCATCCACAGCCAAAGCTAAACAGAATTTGGCATTTACTGGAAAACCTTGTTAACAAATAGAAAATTTTTGGATACCTACAGTATCCATCACTGTAAATGCCAAGGGTAGGAATCAAGAAGTTCATGCTATGTGAATTCCAAAGTAGGTGTGTATGGTCCCTCATACACAGAAAAAGAAATTAAATTCAGTGATATATAAAGGCATGCCATGATCACCTCAGATCATCACGACACTGATAAAATAGCTTTTGAATAAGGTGCAATCAATAATTAGTCCATGTCTCCTCAACTCACTGAGATACTTGTTGCTCAGAGAACTAATTTGTAGAACTGTGTGGCCATCCAGAAGAGAGACACTCTCACCATTTTGTCATTAGAAACTAAGAAAAGAAGGGGGAAATTGTTTCTTGTTAGAGAGGTCATCAAAATATTGTGCACAAAAGTGGAATCACCTGAAAGTAGTTCATTAATCATGCACATTGAGAGCATTTAATGTTAAATTCATAGTGAAGGACGTAGGCTGCACAATACTTACCAACAGATGGAGAAGTTATCAGTACTGACAATAGAAATATAAGAAATAGGTAGGATTCTTGTTTGCTTGGTAAGCTATGACTCTACAGTGAATGATTTGAGATTAGTTTGAACATCACACATTTATTGCACTTTCAATTTATACTTTACAACACATGACACAAACGGAGTTTCATGTTTAGCACATCAAGACAAAGAGCTTAAAAACTAAAGATTTCACAGACTGAATCAGATTTTCATTGCTCACATATGATGTGTCAAATGCTGAGGTCACCACACTAGCACTCTCCTCCCCATTATTTTGAAACTGGGAGCACCAGCAATGTAAGGGAACTGGTGTTTTATGATTCTGTCAACTCATGTGACCACCAGTAGTCACCAGTGGTGACAGTGTCTACAGCCACCACCAATTTGGTGGAGTCGTCAAAGCTTCTTCCTGTTCTTCTGGAGGGAGAGTGATAGTGTATTCTCCATGCTGGTGGGCATTCACACTATGATTGTGTGTGGCTGGATCGTATTTGACACTTCTTCGTGTGCTGGTTTCTCATTCATTTCACACCGTCTCTTCTTTTCCATTCCTTTCTATTTTGTAGGTGTGTGTGCGTGCCTCTGGAGAACATTGTAGGATCCAGTGTACAGTGACCTTAAGGAAGGCTGTACACTGTTGTCTCTCTGTTACATTTGCAATGTTGTCTGAAGTTCTTCGTGTTTGGAGAACATTTTGTCTCTGTGATTCTGCAGTGCCATGGGACATACCTTGCCATCCATCTTTGCAGCTGCTGATTCAACTCTGTTGTGGCCTCTGTAGTTGAAAGCTCCTATGGATAGTTGGAAGCTCCTATGGATTAGTAGAGATGAGCTCCACAGGAAATTGTAATAGTTTCCAGTACACCAGTTGTGCTGTGGACTGTGGAGCAGTGTATGTCATCATTAACTGCTGTTCTTAGCCCTAACAGCAGTGGCAGTAATGATTTTGTCCACAGTCTGTTGCTGCACATTAGAGCTACTTTTAATGTCCTGTGTAACCTTCCTTCCATCCTGTTTCTCAGTGGTCATTAGGTGGTGGTTTTTATATGGTTGCCACCATATTGATGTAGGAGTTCATGGAACAACTGAGACTTGAATTGCCTTCCATAATCACTTGCTATAGTTTGGGACACCCCAAATCTCACAATCCAGTTAATTGTTAGCGTTCTGGCCACACATCTGTTGCCACATATGCGATGGGAATAGCCTCTGACAAGTGCGTGGATCAGTCTGTCAAGGTTAGTAAGTAACTGATGGCTGGGGCTCAGTTGGAATCCTACCAGGTCCAAATGCACATGCATAAAATGTGCCATTGGTGTTTAGATGGTACCTAACAGTATCAAGACATTCCTACCAATCTTGCTCCACTGTTGTGCTGCAGACTGTGGAGCAGTGTAGGTCATCATTAACTGCTGTTCTTAGCCTTAACAGCAGTGGCAGTAATGGTTTTGTCCACTGGCTGTTGCTGCACATTAGAGCTGCTTTTAAGGTCCTGTGGAACATTTCTACCATCCTGTTTCTTAGTGGTTTTTATATGGTTGCTACCATATTGATGTAGGAGTTCATGGAACAACTGAGGCTTGAATTGCCTTCCACAATCACTTGCTATAGATTGGGACACCTCAAATCATACAATCCAGTTAATTATTAGCGTTCTGGCCAACATTTCTATTGCCACATATGTGATGGGAATAGCCTCTGACAAGTATATGGATCAGTTTATGAAGGTTAGTAAGTAACTGATGGCTGCAACTCAGTTGGAATCCTACCAGGTCCACATGCATATGCATAAAATGTGCCATTGGTGTTTAGATGGTACCTAACAGTATCAAGACATTTCTACCAATCTTGCTCCGCTGACATCTCTCACAGGATTGCACCCATTAACAGCAGTCCTTGATGCCTGGACAAATCTTGATGACTAATCTGACTGTCACCTTCACACCAGGATGCACTGTTACGGAAGGCCTCAAATATCTCACATTGAAACTCTTGTGGAATATATGGACACTGCGAGTTGTGGGCTGTGTTGCACCACAATGTAGCTTGCAATTCGGGTATATAAACTTGTGTTAGGTTGATTGCAGAATCTTGCAGCTCAAGGAGTTGTTGCAGGCTGCTGTCTGCCTGTTGGCACTCTGTTATTTGTTTCCATGGAACAGGTTGCATGCTAGGACTGCAGGGTGAGAAGAAGTCCACCACTACATTGTGTTTGACATTCATGTGTCTCACACGGTGGTATTGTCACTGTTTTGGCAAGCCATGATTCATTCCTATCAATTCATTCCTACCAATCTTGCTCCACTGACAGCTCTCACAGGGCTGCACTTTTGTAAAAAAAAATGCTGTTAATGATGCATAATTGGTGTAGATTGTGAAATGCATTCCTTCTACTGAACTTATGAAGTGTTTCATTTCTGTGTAGATCACATACAATTCCCTATCTATCACCCTCCATTTTTTGCTGTTCCTGAGTGAGGATTAGTGAGAAAACTGCCAATGGCTGCCATGTTTCTTTGACCTGTTACTGCAATGATGCTCCAATGGCATTCTGGCTTATGTATAAGAAGCACAGCTCGAACTGCATATTCCTTGAGTTTATGGAGTGTATCTAACTGGTCGTGCATCTACCTCACCTTTCATCTTAGACATATATACGTTATCTGTCAGTGGTGCTTCTAGTTTTGCAGCTTTGAACATGTGCTGACAGTAGTAGTTTAGCATTCAAAAAAATAAAAAATAAAAATAAAAATAAAAGTTCCTTGTAGGTCTGTGGAACTGACGTATTTTGAATGCTTGACACTGCGGCAGTGTGGCGAGATGTTTGCTGCTGAAACTCTTAAAAGAGGAAAGTCCCTTCCTCTCTGCCTAAACAGCATTTGGCTCTGTTTATGACTACTCCATATTGTCTTAGTCATTGTAAGAGCTGTCTGAGGTGAATATGTGCTGTTCCAGTGATGTGGAGAACACTACTTCGTCATCCATATAGTGGTACATAATGTCCAAGCCTCTAATAACTTGTCCACATTCTTCAAACCGCAAGGCATGCATTGGTACTTGAACAGGATTAACTGGGTAATGACATCTGCTGTAGAAACCGGTATTTGTAAGTAGCTTTACCACAGTCAATGACAGGTGTTTGTAGTTGTGTTATTGATGTCTTATGTGTGTGGAATTGGGTACCTGTACTCGTAATGAGTGCTCTGTAAATGCAGCACAAGCATGTACTCTTTTTCTTTAAAACCATATGGAGCGTCAAGGCCCACAGACTGTCTGAGGCTGCCATTATGTCAGCCTGTATTTGACTATTTACATATTCTTGTACTGGCAAAAACCTCTCAGGCATGAGCTGGTGAGAGTTTGCTGTTACTGATGGGATGAATGAGATCCTAATATGATGCATAGTGCCATGTTTGCATGTCCTGGCTGCCTTTGTTGAATATATGATCTCCAGGAATTCTTGTAAAATGTTATGAAATGAAAACTTTACTAGCATTGGTGTGGTCTCTGCTAATGACAGAAGCCTCGTAGTACTGAGACCAGAACAAGGTGAAAGTTGTGGAGGAAATCAGCCCCAGTAATTGGCTGCATGAGGCCTGTTACTATGAAGCACCATCGAGCAATCTTGTGCATATTGGGATCCAGCACCATGCATTTCCTTCTCTATGTACGATTGGACGAGTTGTTAGCTGCTGTTGACACTAGTGTAGTAGTTTTATTTTCTATATCGAAACTGTGTCAAGGTAGCATACTTAGAGCTAATCCTATATCCACCAGAAAGATGTTTCCTGATATGTTATCTGTCACAGACACCCAGCATGAGCCATGTGTGTGAAACCGGTTCTCTGTCAGATGTCTGCTGATTGCAGTTTTGTGGCTGATGTAGCAACCATGTCTAAATAATGCAATTCTTCCAAGCTTTATTTTCTCATACCCCTTCACAAAAATGATAACAACAGTGCCTCGAGTTTACAGTTTGGGTTATTGTACTTTCATCAAGGTACTAGAACCAGTGACAGGAGTAAACTTTACCATGGTAGTGCCAGTATTTGTAGTCGAACTGCAAAACTGTGGACTGAAGAGGGTGTTTCCAGTCAGTGCAGGCTGTGAAAAGAGACTGTGCTGTGACTGTCCAAATAACCCTTCCTGTGTAGTGACTGTTGATGTTCCAGAGTCACCAAATGCAGATGATAGTGTAACACCTGTGTCTTATTTCATGATGACTTGAGAAAAGGGGAGGGATTCGTGAATATCTCCATGCAAGATGCAACCGGTTGCACTCTGCAGGCACAGGCATTAATGAGCATATTCTTTAAAACCAGTATGATAGACAAGATTGGTGGGAAGGGGGGGACAGGGAGGAGCATCCGTCTTGGTGTTTGTGACAGCCATTAGTACCCATTACTGGCTGTCTGTGGGGTTTGAGTGCCAGCAAGGTGCTACACATTTGTGTGCCTTCCATCCAAATTATTGTTGATGCTAGCTCTGGTTATGCCATCTTCCTGTTCCTTATCATCCTGCTCTTGAGAGAAATGTTTGTTGCACCACTTGCGAGTGTTTTGTTGTCAGTGCTAAGTTGCACTCAGCTTGTGCATGCTGGCTACCAGCTGATATTGTGTTGACTTGTGTGCTGTGATGGTTGTGCATGGTCGGGGGGGGGGGGGGGGGGGGGGGGGGGGATGGTGATTGGCCACGCCTCTGTCATGCATGTTCTGGGTCCATCTGCCATGTTGTCATGCACCTCCATGTTAGGAACACTGTTCTGCAAATTGTCTGAAATGGCTTCAGCTTTATCTGCAAGAACACTTAAAGACATATTTTGCCCACCAAAATTGTCCAAATGTTGAGTGGTAGCTGTTTAAGCTTCAATGGGCACATGGAATTCTCAGGCAGCTAATCTGTTCCCACCAGTGTTTTAAGGTCCTTCAAACAGATGTAGCTCACGCATCAGTGTGATTTTTTTGGAGTAGACAATCTTTTAATGCTACATCTTCAGTGTGCATAGTTTGAGTTTCGTTTAAGTCAGCTACTATGCAATGCAATTTGTCCTCATTATCTCTGATGCTGTGCTTTTTGGTTTGCATGAACCACAATTGCAGTCTTGTCGGTCAGAATGGGGACAATTTTTTGTGGCTGAGTGTCCTACTTTGCACTGCTGTGTGTAGTTGCAAAAGCTGCTCTGATTGATCATATGCCAAACATTCCATGGTTTGCTGTGTGTTTGGCATGCTGGACAGAGGTTGCTCCTGCTAGCAGTTATTGTTTGCAGCAGAAGTTGTCAATGTCATTTGTGTGACACTGCTGAAAGTTCCAAGTTAATGTTGTGCTCACTTCACGGGGTCGCCACTATGGGATTTTTGTTTGCTTGACAAGCTAAGATTCTACACTGAATGATTTGAGAGTAGTTTGAGCATCATACATTTATCACACTTTTAACTGATGCTTTGCAGCATGTGACACAAACAGAATTCCGCACTTTGCACAACAAGACTAAGAACTAAAAAACTAAAGATGTCGCACACCACATCAAATTTCACTGTTCACAATTGATGAGTCAACTACCAACATTGCCACAACTTCATTTGATGACTGCTACATAACCAGAATAATTATACAATCTCTCTTTTGCTATTCATCTTTTGAATCTGCAGCTGTCATCCTTTTTTCCGCATTTGCAATTAAATTATAGGATATGGGTTCCTCCTTTTTGCAAACACACTGCTTTTTCATTTTACGCAAATGTGTTTCAGCAAAATGTGTGAAATCTTTAGGGACTTAACTGCTAAGGTCATCAGTCCCTAAGCTTACACACTACTTAACCTAAATTATCCTAAGGACAAACACGCACACCCATGCCCGTCGGGGAGGACTCGAACCTCCGGTGGGACCAGCCGCACAGTCCATGACTGCAGCACCCTAGACCACTCGGCTAATCCCACGTGGCGTGTTTCAGCACCTCTGTGCCACCATCAGTGGGTTTTTTGTTTATTGAAAAACGTGGTTTTACATTATGTGATTTTGCAGGACCAACTCTATAGTGTCCTGCAATAATAGCTTGTCATATTTTGTTGTGACTGATCCTTCTTCTTTTGGATCTGCAATAATAGCTTGTCATATTTTGTTGTGACTGATCCTTCTTCTTTTGGATTCTGAGGACACTGCACACATACATTAATGTAATTTATTTTTATACAAACACCTTTTTACTTCACAAGATGTGGTGAGCACTGCGAAGGTACAAAAGAATGTGAAGTAGTTGCACCTAAGGGTAGAATCAATCACTGCTGCTCCTCCACCTGCAAGTAAGGTAGTATCATTACTTTTGGGTCATCCTTATATCTTCTTCCCTGTAGATTATAGCCTTGTTAAACTTGTAACACAGTTTCTTGGTGACTGACATGACAGGATAACTGAATAAAAATCTTCCACCATAAACGTAAATCAAATTATTCGACTTATTAGGAATAAAAGCTTCTGATGTAAATAACTGACTTTGTTGTGTCATTGAATATTAACAGGAATCTCATATATGTATGTGGCATTTAAGAACAAATGATATTATCTTGAAATTAATTAACACTATTCACTGCCAGAAGGATTCAAATCTTACTGAGTAATATTGAGTCATCAAATCCTCATTGTAAATTTGTGTGGAAGAGATATGTCATTCTCAATCTTATTGATGAAATTTACAGCTACTCATATGGGGTCTTGCCTATATCATTATTTGTAGGAGACCTGCTTCTTAAGTACCATAAATACTGTTTTTAAATATGGTCATTGCAGCTCTGTGGTCAAGAATCTCCTTGTGCACATGGAGTACCTGCCTCATTGACTATATACAGACACTCTAAAGGACACTCTATCTGCCAGTGGTTCCTTCGAAAGGGAACAGCTACTTTCCTTTGCCATCCTTCCCTAATGTGAGCTTGTGCTCCTTATCAACAGGATGTTAACAACCAATCTTCTCCTCTTTGTCCCATGGAGCAGCCACTGAAATTGACCGTGTTGTGCTCAGCTGCATGTTGTGCCACTGAGAGGTCAACTTTATTTTTGGCCACAGTGTTGTGGTGGACATTCATCCTGATGGACAGTTAGTTGGTAGTCATACTGACATAAAAAGCTGTACAGTGTTTGCAGCAGAGTTGGTACACGACATGGCTGATTTCACAGGTGGCCTGGCCTGTGATGGGGTAGAATAAACTTGTGACAGAACTGGAGTAGAAAATGCTTGGTGGGTGAATTGGGCAGATCTTGCACCTTGGCCTACCACAGGGATAGTAATTCTGTGGCAAGCGGTTGGGAATGGGAGTGACGTAGGAGAGCCCTAGGATGTTGTGTAAGTTGGGTGGGTGATGGAACCCCACTTTAGGAATAGTGAGAAGAATCTTGCTTACGATGACCCACATTTGAGGTCATGGAGAGGAAAAACGAAAGCCCTGATGTAAGATAATGCTCAGTTGTTCCAGTCCAGGGTGATATTTGGTGACGAGAGGGTTGCTCCTTTGTAGCTGATCCTTGGGGGTGGTGGGAGGATTGGGGATGTGGGAGAGGGATAGTGCCTGACTGTGAAGGTATTGATGAGACCTTCAGCACACTGGGTAATGGGGTTCTTGTCACTGCAGATACATTGTCTAAAGGTGACAAGGCTGTAGTAGAGGGATTTTTCGGTGTGGAAGGCATGGCAGCTGTCAAAATGCAGATACTGTTGGTGGTTAATGGATTTAGTGTGTATAGAGGTGTGGATGGAGCCATCAGAGAGGTTGAGGTCAATGTCCAAGGTGTTGAAGTTATGAAAGAGTGAGATAGGATGCCTTGGCTGTGAGTCCATTTCACAAAGATATCATCAATGAACCTGAACCAGACTAGGGGTTGGGAGTTTTGCATAGCTAGGGAGGTTTCCACTAGATGGTCCATAAATAGGTTGGTATAGGAGGATGCTCTGCAGGTATTCATGGCTGCACTGTGGATTTATTCGTATACCTTCTCTTCAAAGAAAACATAGTTGTAAGTCTGGATACAGTAAGTAAGGTGTATAAGGAATGAGATGGCGGGTTTAGAGTTTGAAGGACATTGGGAGTGGTGGTGTTCTAAAGTGGGAAGGCTATGAGCATGAGGGTTATTGATATATAGGGAGGTGATATCAACAGTTTTGAGTAGGATTCCAGGAGTTAAAGGGTGGGTATGGCAGACAGTCATTGAAGGAAGTGGGTAATGTCTCTGATGTGGGAGGCTAGGTTTCAAATAAGTGGTTGGAGGTGTTGGTCAACAGTAATGGAAATTCTTTCAGTGGGAGCACAGTAATCAACTACAATGGGTTGTCAAGGACTGTTGCATGTATAGATTTTGGGGAGCATGTAGAAGGTTTATGTTTGGGGTGTCATTAGGGAGATGAGCAAGATGGGCTCTGCAGAGAAGTTTTGGGGAGGGCCTGTGGATTTCAGTTGGAAGTGGAGAATATGTTGTACTTCTGGGACAGGATCACCTTGACAAAGCTTGTAGATGGAGTAGTCAGAAATTTGGCAAGGGCCTTCTGTGTGGTAGTCACAGTGACTACCCAGCATTTCCTACTTGAATCCTGTCATAGGCTTATCACGCCCCATCTGAGGCCAGGCCACTTGTGAAAGCAGCCATGTCATATACCAACTCTGCTGCAAACACTGCACAGCTTTTTATGTCAGTATGACTGCCAACCAGTTGTCCACCAGAATGAATGGGCACTGCCAAACTGATTACCTAGCACAAAGTTTACCCTTTGGTGGCACAACATTGCAGCTGAGAAGAACCATTTTAATGGCTGCTTCACAACCCAGGCCGTCTGTGTCCTTCCCTCCACCACCGGATTGTCTGAATTAATGGGAGCTATCCTTGCAACATATTCCTGGGTCTCATAATCATCCTGGTCTCAATCTCCAGTAACCTACTGTCCTCACACCCTCCATTCTATGACTTCCCCATCCTTTGTTCTGTCACTCCCTCCCAATTCACATCCCCACATCATCTCCAGTGTACTACACTTCCCACCAGCTATGACAACCATGCATCAGATTCATAGCCTGTGTACCTGCCACCCTTCCCTCCTGTATTCCTAGCCGGATATGAATTACTTCCTTACAACAAATCTAAGTGCACGACATTAACTTCTACCATATCAGACACGCACTATCACCTAATCAAAACAAAACATTCAGCTTAGTTTTAGTTCAACACACCAAAGTTGAATGTGTAGCTAACTGTGTCAAGATGCTGACTATGATTCTGGTCACAGTGCTTAATAAGATCAGATTACTGTAGGTGGTGAGTACCTGCCATACTGCCACACTGGTAGTTACTGCCTTGTTGTTAGGGACCCAATGAACACAATTGTCACTCTTTGTGACATGTTGGCCACCAATCTTCCACCTTGTTGACTTGATAATCTTCCTCATCATATTTTTGCCAATAACTTTGATTGTTATTTACTGACAAAATGATTTCTTCTTAAATGTTAATTTTCTGTGACTGTATTTATGTATGCATTTCTTCTTAGTGTTCTGTTGTTTACTCAGTTGTCCATTATAATGTCTCGATAAATCTTCAATTACAATTTTTATTTCTTCTTAATTTCTTCCCATCTTTCATTTATTGTTGATCTTTTTTTCTGTTTGATTGATTTCCAGCAGGAATTTTTCTGGGTCCAGTCACTGCAGCACCAGAATGTTATGTTCCCTATCCTTGGAATCTGTTAACTTCATGTAGTTTTAATTCTTGCACCTGAAATATAATTATGTCTGTGATAGTGCATGTTTATTGGACTTCTTCTCAGCTGTAGTTTTGAGTAATGCTGGAATTAAGAGTCTTCAACATAATGTTGACCCCTCTTAAACAAATATGAAGAGTTTCGTCAACAACAATGTCCATATATTGTTCTGTAACATATAATAACTTCTTCTGTACAAGACGTGTCAACATAGGAAACATCACATGAGGCAACTTTTCCATATCTTACCTAAGAGTGCCATGAATGTCGTTTTTATGGGCCACTTTACTAATATAATTCGTGGTACCTTTTCCATTACAATTCCAGCCCCAAACACAATTCTGTTTTTACATTTTTTTAAACACTATCTTTTTGAATTCTACATTTATATCAAAACCTGTTATTTTTTCAACAGCAACAAACCTAATTCTGCCTTTATTAGATGGTCTTCCTCTTAATACAAATGTTAAGTCTTGATTACAAATTTCTCTCTTAGAATCAAACAATTTAACCAAGTCAACATAAATAACTACATGACAACAAAAATCATTCCAGTTAATTTTAAACTGTCTACAAAATTTCTGTATATATTCCCCCGTCCAGTCAAGCTGTAATTGTGCACCAAATTTAAATAGGATCTCCCAAACATATTGCTTACATACAATAGAATTAGCTTTCTTTTCTTAATGTTGAAAATTCTGCCTCTTTTTTCTAGAGAGCAGCTAACAAATGATGTGTACAAATGGATAGTCATTGTAATGAAATCATTTACACATTCTTCTAACATTGTGAAACTGGAATCTAAGGTATCTACTTCATCTGAATTTTTACCTTGTTCTAAAACATTATGTCTTACACTAATGTACGAAATTTGTTTATGTACCGTACTCCAGCAAATTCCTGTTCAGTAACCTTTGTAATTTGTTTTGCATATTTATTTCCGTCTTTAAATTGTTTAGTTAAGTCCTTTTCAGCTTAATCAGAATGTAATTCACCTTTTAAATTCAGTTTAGTTGTTTTTAAGTTTAATTTCTTTTGATTTAATGAGCCCTATCCTGGTGTGTGACTCAGCAGCATGTTCCTGTAACTTATTGTTTTATTGGTCTAGTTTACCATCAGTTGTATCGAAGTTAGCATTTAGTTCATTAGTTGTCTCAGCAAGATCATTCTCAGACTTGACACTTATGCATTTTCACTAGTATTTAGGTCAGCAAGAGCCCTTAAAATTTTCTGTTTTTCAGATTAAAAATTAAGATACGGTTTCAATAATAATACTTGAATGCCACTTCCCTAATTCACAACAGTTCTGAAGACTTGGTTGGGAAATTGATACAGAAAATTGTTATTCAGTCCTTCTACACAAAGTATTGGGTAAGACAGAAAAAATAATTATCAAATAAAATTGTTCTCGAGTAAACACAGCAACATAATGTGGACTGCACTATGCTGTCACAACTCAATGATTCAGCGATGTGGTTGTGCAGTTGTCTCTCACACTGGAAACCATTGCATAGCTGTCAGTCACCCACTCAATTAGTCACCATCTACCATAGCAGTCAGCATTCAGTCTTCCATTTTTTTGTCATAAAAAGTCTTTTTGGTTGAATACAATGCTGTGACTATTAACTGCATGGTATCAACTGCAAATTTCTTTGTAATAATAGCCTTTTAGTAGATGTATTGACAAATACCCTTTCTTCCTCCAATAGTTATTTATCTGCATGCCAGGGGCAGCAACGCAATATCGCACTAATTCTCCATATAAAATAGGTTTTTTTTCTTCAGTAATCTTATTTATTACATTTTGTCTAATATTTCTTGCTTTTAACACTATTTATGGTATCCATTAGTCTCTTACAAAGTTTGGGTTTTTGCTACACTTCCAGAAATAACTTGATTCACATCCTGCAGTTGGGCACTGCAAGTGTAGCATTATATGCAGTATTAATTTAGTACAATTGCCCAGCCTTAAATGTTGTGCACAATGTAACATGAATTTTTAAACTTATCACAGAGTATTTTTTCTTTAATATAGTCACCACAAATGTGATGTTAATGTCCTGCTCACTTTTTATATGCTTGGTAATGTTAATTTGTAAGGGCCTACTTGGACTCATCCTCGGAATGCATTTCTATTGCTGTTAAGTGTCCATTTGTATAAGTAACCAATATGTTGACTTTACACGTGTATGTCATCAAACAAATCAAATAATGAGCGTCTATTAATGTTAATATTCAACTATGGATTCCAAGCATGGAGTGAATATTAAAAGAACTTATGACACCAACCCCTGCCCCCCCCCCCCTTCCACACACACACACACACACACACACACACACACACACACACACCGAAGCAGTCATGGTCAAATCTCTATATATCATCTTAGGAGTTCTGTGTCACTTCAAAGCAGTCTGGCATTCCCGAAACATATATTTACACTTCAAGCACGTATTTTCTCTTGTGAATTTGCTGCAATCATTCTTCCATCTTGAAGATGCATATCATCTCTCGGCATGACTTGTGACATGCAAATCCTGCCCAATATGTGCAATTTTACCTATGATTTCTCATTTCATAGTTTTCACTTGCAAGTATAATTTTTTTGGTAAGAAGCGTTAGTAATTCGCATCACTCTTTTGGAGTAGTATGTATCACCACAGTCTCTATTTATGTCATATGTTAGAACTGATGCTGCATCAGCCAATAGTTTTTTTCGCGTACTCAGTTAACACATTTAGGAGCAACATAGTTTCATGCTCCTCTAACTGCATCACCCTATGTGTTAATGGTAAACTTAAGTCTTAATATTAAACAGCTGTTAGAATGTCTTTATGGTAAACTTGTCATTCAAGTTAAATTTTTCACTGAGCTTAGAAAAGTTTGATACAAGTTATAAGACTGAAATTGGGAGTGGCACCTTGGTGCTTGGTGTGCTGTATGGAAGTGCTGGGAAGCATAAATGTAAATTTGACATTTTTGTTCAACCCTGTAGTAGAATGTGAGGAACTTGGAATACTATCAACAAAGAGAACAATCTTAAAACAAATTTGTTTGTTTATCACAACACACCTTTATCTTTGGCAAAATGATCATTAAAAATTGTAGGTAACATCCAGCTACTTTTACTTTATCTCTAATGAACATGCAAGCCACTCCAAGGAAATTTCTTCAATGCCCTCAGATTTTGTTAATGTTGGATCAAAGAGTTTTTTATTTATAAAATCCTAACACATTTCTGTGAAATTAAGAGTATACCAATCCTCAGCAAACATAAAAAAGCAAACAGTTTCATGAACATCAATGAAAGTATGGCTATACAAACAATTATGGAAAGGTTAGATTGCTATCTCACCAAAAAGGTACTACCCTAGACAAGCACAACAAAAAGACTGTTACACATTAAGCTTTTTGCAAAAGCCTTCGTCAGAAAATAAAAACACAGACATTCACACAGGCAAGCACATCTCACACACACATGACTGCTATCTCTACTCAGAACAGACTGAACATGAAATGTGTTGAGTGGGAGCAACAATCCGTAGAGGAGCAAGGCAGTGGGAGGGAGAGCAGGGTACAGATGGGGGAAGAGGAAATATTACTGTCTGGTGGAGTGTGCAGGGACTAGAGGGGCAGAAAAGGCTAACAGTTGCAGATTCTGGAGACTGTAAGGAAGGGAGGGCAGGGAGAGGGGAGGGAGGGGGGGGGGGGGGGAAGAAGAAGGAGCAGACAGGAGAGTAAATGAACGATCGGTGGCTGCATTGGCAAAGAACAGTACACAGAGTGAGGGGATGTGAGTTGGGAAAAGGTGATAGGACAGATGGGGTGGAAACTGTTGAGTAGAGGATGTGGGGACAGTAGATTACTGTAGGTTGAGGCCTGGATGAATTCGAGAGCGGAGAATCTGTCTTAAGGATAACTCCCATCTCTGCAGTTCACAAAAGGTGTTGGTGCAGGAGAGGATCCAGATGGCCCCTCCCCTCCGTTGCCCAACCCCCGCAGCTCCTGACTCTGCACCAGTCTTGTCCTGCCACATCTAGTCCCTGCATACTCCACCAGGCACCATTGTTTCCTCTTCTCCCACCTATACCCTGCTTTACCCCCAACCCCCCTCCCCCCACTTTCCCTGACTATGGATTGTTTGTTCCCTTTCAATGTATTTCAGTTACAGTCAGGCCCGAGCATGATAGTGGTGACGTGTGTGAGGTGTACTTGCTTGTGCGAATGTGTGTGTGTGTGTTTTTCTTTCCTGATGAAGTCTTTGACTGAAAGCTTAATGTGTAACAGTCTTTTCATTGTATCTGTCTGCAAATCAATACCTGAATGTGTAACCTTTGACAATCATAATTGGCTTTGATCTTACTGTAAATTATTTTATAATAATTTTATACCAAGTATACCTGCACCGGCAGCTTTCCCAGGAGGGGTTATATTAAGGAAGCCAAACCAAAGTGTGTAACAATTGGATCAGCCTAAGCAGGCACTCCTCCTTAGTGAGATCTACAAACAAAGTGTTAGATTTATCTTGAATCATAGCTTCAGAAAGTGCCAAGTGCTAATTGTTGTTGTTGTGAAATCTGATAGCTTAACACCTTTTTTCCAGTCTTCCCAAAGCATCTGAGTGAGATTCAGTCCCTCACATCACATTGAGATTAATTAACCAATGAGACACTATTATGTTTGCTACATTGTCATGACTCGTTCTCATAATTACAATATGAGGAAAAGATACACTCCTGGAAATTGAAATAAGAACACCGTTGAATTCATTGTCCCAGGAAGGGGAAACTTTATTGACACATTCCTTGGGGTCAGATACATCACATGATCACACTGACAGAACCACAGGCACATAGACACAGGCAACAGAGCATGCACAATGTCAGCACTAGTACAGTGTATATCCACCTTTCGCAGCAATGGCAGGCTGCTATTCTCCCATGGAGACGATCGTAGAGATGCTGGATGTAGTCCTGTGGAACGGCTTGCCATGCCATTTCCACCTGGTGCCCTCAGTTGGACCATCGTTCGTGCTGGACGTTGGACGTGCAGACTGCGTGAGACGACGCTTCATCCAGTCCCAAACATGCTCAATGGGGGACAGATCCGGAGATCTTGCTGGCCAGGGTAGTTGACTTACACCTTCTAGAGCACGTTGGGTGGCACAGGATACATGCGGACGTGCATTGTCCTGTTGGAACAGCAAGTTCCCTTGCCGGTCTAGGAATGGTAGAACGATGGGTTCGATGACGGTTTGGATGTACTGTGCACTATTCAGTGTCCCCTCGACGATCACCAGTGGTGTACGGCCAGTGTAGGAGATCGCTCCCCACACCATGATGCCAGGTGTTGGCCCTGTGTGCCTCGGTCGTATGCAGTCCTGATTGTGGCGCTCACCTGCACGGCGCCAAACACGCATACGACCATCATTGGCACCAAGACAGAAGCGACTCTCATCGCTGAAGACGACACATCTCCATTCGTCCCTCCATTCACGCCTGTCGCGACACCACTGGAGGCGGGCTGCACAATGTTGGGGCGTGAGCGGAAGACAGCCTAACGGTGTGGCGGGACCGTAGCCCAGCTTCATGGAGACGGTGCGAATGGTCCTCGCCGATACCCCAGGAGCAACAGTGTCCCTAATTTGCTGGGAAGTGGCGGTGCGGTCCCCTACGGCACTGCGTAGGATCCTACGGTCTTGGCGTGCATCCGTGCGTCGCTGCGGTCCGGTCCCAGGTCGACGGGCATGTGCACCTTCCGCCGACCACTGGCGACAACATCGATGTACTGTGGAGACCTCACGCCCCACGTGTTGAGCAATTCGGCGGTACGTCCACCCAGCCTCCCGCATGCCCACTATACGCCCTCGCTCAAAGTCCATCAACTGCACGTACGGTTCACGTCCACGCTGTCGCGGCATGCTATCAGTGTTAAAGACTGCGATGGAGCCCCGTATGCCACGGCAAACTGGCTGACACTGACGGCGGCGGTGCACAAATGCTGCGCAGCTAGTGCCATTCGACGGCCAACACCGCGGTTCCTGGTGTGTCCGCTGTGCCGTGCGTGTGATCATTGCTTGTACATCCCTCTTGCAGTGTCCGGAGCAAGTATGGTGGGTCTGACACACCGGTGTCAATGTGTTCTTTTTTCCATTTCCAGGAGTCTAGATTGCTACTCACCATAAACATGGCACATTGAATTGCAGACAGGCTTATTGGAAAGATGCTTACACATTAGAATTTGGCCATAGCCTTCTCAGAAAAGGAAACACACACATCCATTCACACAAGCAGGCACACTTCACCACCACCTCCGGCAGCGTGGACCAGAGTCCAAATGTAATGTAGAATGGAAGCAGCAATCTGGAAGGTGCAGGTAAGGGGACGGAGATGGATAACATGGATAGGTGGAAGAAAAGAGCCCTGTCTGCCAGAGCATGAAGAGAATAGACTGCCAACAGGCATAGCATTGGAAGCTGTGTGGCAGGGAAAGTGGGGAGGGGGGGGGGGGGGGGGGGGAGACCGAGAGCAAAGCAAAGCGGTGGGGAAGGGGCATGTTGGCAGAGGGTGGCAACAAAATGTTTGAGGGGCAAGAATAGGGAGAATTTTCATAGGAAAAATGGGTTGGAAGCTGTTGGGTGGACGATATGGGGAGGTATGTTACCATAGGCTGAGGCTGGGATGATTTCGTGAGCAGAGAATGTGTTGTAAGGATAACTCATAACTGCACAGCTCAGAATATCTGGTTGTGGAGGGGAGGCTCCAGATGGCTTCGGTAGTGAAGCAGCTATTGAAAACAACCATGCTGTGCCACAGGGTGGCCTACTTTGTTCTTTGCCACAGTTTGGCAGCAGCCATTCATCCTAGTGAACAGCTGGTTGGTAGTCATACCAATATAAAAAACTGTGCAACAACTGCCACAGAGCCAGTAGATGAGATGATAAGGGTGCCTTCACAGGTGGCTTGGCCTCTGATGGGGTTGCATAAGCCTGTGACAGGACTGGAATTGAAAGTGCTGGGTGGGTGGATTTGGCAGGTCTTGCATCTGGACCTTCCACATGGATATGATCACAGTTGCAAGGAGTTGTGTTTGGGAGCAGCATAGGGATGGACTAGGATTTTGTGGAGGGTTTTCGACAACTGTTCATCCCTTCCACACCAAAAATCCCTCCCATATGGCCTGGTCACCCAGAGATGCATGTCTGCAGTGACAAGAAGTTCCTTGCACAGCATGCTGAGGGTCTCACCAAGGTCTGCAGAGACAGACACTATCCTCCAGGCCTAGTCTTCAAACGTGTCTCCCGTGCCATTTCCCCACACACCCCATATCCTCCCACCTCTCCCAAGAACAAGGTACAGAGGAGTGCTCCCTTTGTCACCTAATACTACTCCGAACCAGAACAACTGAACCACATTCTTCATCATGCCCTAAATGAGAGATGTCCTACCCAAGGTCTTTCCCACCTTCCTGCAGTCATGTTCTGTCACCCAGCCTACCTCTACAACTTCCTAGTCCATCCCTGTGCCACTGACAATCCCAACTCTTTGCCACTGGGATCATACCCCTGTGGAAGACCCAGGAGCAGGAGCCTGCTCAATCCACCCACCCAGCACTTCCTATTCCAGTCCTGTCACAGGCTTATCCTACCCCATCGGGCCAGGCCACCTGTGAAAGCAACCATGTCACATACCAGCTTTGCTGCAATCATTGCACAGCTCTTTATATCAGTATGACTACTAATCAGCTGTCCAGTAGGATGAATGGCCATTGCCAAACTGTGACCAAGAGCAAAGTAGGCCCCACCTGTGGCATGGCATGCAACTGAACATAACATGCATGGTTTCAATGGCTGCTTCACTCCCCTTTCCATTGGACCCTCGTTGCTCCCAAAATTATCCTGTCCTCACCTACAGTAACCTACTGTCCCAACACCCTCACCCAACAGTTGCGACTTCCTTTGTCCTATCACCACCTCCCTACTGTCACTCCTTCACCCTCTTTGTGTGCCACCCTCTGCCATGCATGTGCCTGTCTTACCCCTTTCTTGCCCCTCTCCTTTTTTGTTCCCTGTACCCCCTCCACTCCCCTTCCCACTTCCTGCCCCCAGCCTCCAGTTGCTGTACCTGTAGGCAGTCTAGTCCCTTCGTGGTCTGCCAGACTGAATGTGTGTGTGACTGAATGTGTGTGTTTTTCCTTTCTGAAGAAGGCTTTGGCCAAAAGCTAGTATGTAAGTGTCTTTTCATTGAGCCTGTCTGCACCTCAATGATTCATCTTTATGGCGAGTAGCCAACTATATTTTCCTTATAGTATCTAATCTAGAGTTTCCATTGTTTGCTTTAGATCTCATAATTGATCTACTAAATCTCATAACATCCAGGATGTCAATAGTGTGCTCATCTTTAACATATCAATGTATAACTTCTATCTTCATTCCTAGTTAATTTTTTTTTCATACAAGCTTCTTCACCACCTGCTTTCCTTCTCCCTGCTATTATAGTAGAAAAACTCTCTCTGTCTTCTTCCCTCTCCCCCCCCCCCCCCCCCTCTCCTTCCCCTCTCTCCACCTTTTGTCACCGCTCTCCTTTGTCTTTTCCCTCCCTGTCTCCCTTCTTATCTCCACTTCCTCTATTTTCCTGTCCTACTCTAGTCTCTCTTCTCTCTCTCTACCTTTTATGTGCTCTACCCTCTGAACTCCTTTCATCTTGTTGCGCAACAACTGAGTCATCTGCCAGAAGACCTATTCTACCACCCCTCCTCACCTCATGCATCTTTACCTACTCCCTTCCCATCTCTATCTGCCCAGGTAACTTCTATCAATAATCAACAGTCAGTCTCAGCACTGATACAGGTTTGTGCATTTGGGTATCCATGTGGTTGTGTTTGTGAATGTGTGTACTTCTACTAGAGAAGAAACAAGAGCTCAAAACCTAGTGTAGACACTGTGTTTTTGCATGTTTGTAAGTGCCACACATTAGTCAGCTATAAGTGATTAATTGCATTTTCTTTATTTTATGTGTTATCCCATCCAGGAATTTCTGTTGTTTTTATAATATTAAATTCCTAGTAATCAGTTGCTGAAACATTCATAACCAAGTGCCAGAGTTTACAGCAATCCTAAAAAGTGGTGGAGCTCACATTTACTAGGTATAGAAGGCTGGCTAAAAGCCTAAATTGATAGCAGTGAGATTTTCAGAGTAAATCTAAGTGTACATCAAAATGATGGGCAGATGGGGAAAAGAGGTAGTGTATGTTGCTTTTATAAAATGAAAAAGATGCTGAAATGTAGCCCTTACACTTCAAAATAAATGAGGTTCACTGTGCTTCAGAATATGACTGACTCATTTCATTATTAATGAATTTTTCAACTGATAATGAAGCCAAACATTTAAGTGATATTCCAGTTTTAAATGCTAGTTAATTTAACTCTTCAATTACGTGTTTTCCTGTAACTCAGAAAATAATGCAGATATCCAGGACTGCCCCTTGAGTTGATGTTTGTGCATTACATTTTAAGTTTATAAATCTGAGATTTATAGCTGTTGTTCACAATGGCTCAAAAATATATTAAATAAAATAAAATATCTTGGAAAATATGAAATTAAGCCAAATTTAATGTTATTTGATTTCACAAAGATCTACAGTGGATGATATAAAAACTTATTATGTCATATTCTCCCAAGCAAGCAACATGCCATGTTTAGCATGGGCTACTACACATTGTCCTGGGAAGTTCCATTCACAATGTGCATAAGGGTAATTAACGTCTCTGTAGTACATGGGAGAATGCACTTGCTTCCCTAGAAGTTATTCAGCTGACCAAACACAATGACTAGTAGAGGCACCTAATAAGGAAGTCTGCCAGTACTGGCCCTCCATCCTGAAGAAAGTAATTATATTTATTTTTGTGCCTCCCTCATATATTTAATCAAGATAGACACTGTTAATCGAATTAAATATAGATGAGTATGAACTATCCAACTATGTGTGAACTATATGCTATAATGTCAACTTGTGCCAAGTTCAACTGTGTGCCAGACTGGGAGCCATACACAGATCCCAACAGTGTTGTATTTTAGAACTGCTAGCACATTCCCTGGCACACAGTTTTAGTCTCTCACAAACAGTCTTATTTTATGTAGTCTCTATAAGTTTATGCAGCTTATTTAACACCATATATATTAACAGTCACAGGAATTAATATTAACAGGTAAATTTCAGTCGTTACATTTTGTCAAGTTCTGTCACAAATCCCACAGATCCTTTAATGTTTTGAAACAGCATGTTTCGCTGTGAATTTTTAGCCTGGATATATCCAACATACAAAATTTGTTGCAAGAGCGTTAACTGGAGGGGAAAAATGTGATTGTAGCAAAAGGACTTGGAAAAGTAATGGAACGGAATGGACAGTGTCTTGAAAGGAGGATATAAGATGAACATCAACAAAAGCAAAACGAGGATAATGGAATGTAGTCGAATTCAGTTGGGTGATGCTGAGGGAATTAGATTACGAAATGAGACACTTAAAGTAGTAAAGTTGTTTTGCTATTTGGGGAGAAAAATAACTGGTGATGGTCAAAGTAAAGAGGATATAAAATGTAGACTGGCAATGGCAAGGAAAGTGTTTCTGAAGAAGAGAAATTTGTTAACATCGAGTATAGATTTAAGTGTCAGGAAGTCGTTTCTGAAAGTATTTGTATGGAGTGTAGCCATGTATGGAAGTGAAACATGGATGATAAATAGTTTGGACAAGAAGAGAATAGAGGCATTCAAAATGTGGTGCTACAGAAGAATGTTGAAGATTAGATGGGTAGATCACATAACTAATGTGGAGGTATTGAATAGGATTGGGAGGAAGAGGAGTTTGTGGCACAACTTCACTAGAAGAAGGGATCGGTTAGTAGGACATGTTCTGAGGCATCAAGGGATCACCAATTTAGTATTGGAGGGCAGCGTGGAGGGTAAAAATCATAGAGGGATACCAAGAGATGAATACACTAAGCAGATTCAGAAGGATGTAGGCTGCAGTATGTACTGGGAGATGAAGAAGCTTGCACAGGATAGAGTAGCATGGAGAGCTGCATAAAACCAGTCTTAGGACTGAAGACCACAACAACAACAACATGACTTTCAAACAATGGCGAATCCAGGATATTGTTTGTTATGACTTTTGTCATGTCTGAAATGTGATACATTGAAACTTAAATTAACATTAATAGTGTCATACACCTGAACAACAATCACTCATAGCTAACTGATGTATGGCACATAGAAATGTGCAATAGAAAATGTGGTATCCCACCTAATGGGCTTACAATTAAAATTTCTGTCTTTGGGCTGTCACCAGAGCCTCTGTCCTAATGCAAGAATCTTCACCTTTTCGAAATTTATCAGTTCCTCACCTGCAACAACCTGGTCCTTCATAATCATACAATCCAAGCACAAACCATACTTGAAAGTCTCTACTCTTTTCATAAAATCCTTTTATTCTTTGACCACAACTTCCTGAATGATACACTGCAATGGGAACTCTTGCCCTTCAGTGGTTGAAACACCATTCCCAGCACCATTTGAGGAAATTGACCAATCTAGTGCTGTCCTGTGCATGCATGGATTTACCTATAGACAAGATAAAGTGTACCACTCTTCTCTGACACCTACGTTAACCTGTCCTGGTTTCCCTGACCATGCCTTGCTCACTTATTACACTTTTCACATATCCAAAAACTTCCTCCAAACTCCATGAAATACACTGCTCCAGAATGCCCATCCCATACTGTCATCAACATTTCTGCTAAATCTCTGAATCCCGCAGAAGTCTCAGCAGTTACTAAAGGTACAAAAGGTCTCACATTTAGCCCACAACCTAAGTTCAACCATGCTGGGCTTGTAAAGAACCTTGTTTCCTTTACTTGTTCTCTACAGCGGAAACACTTCTTTGCCACATACGCTATTGACAACAGCCAACCAAAACCCCCACATAGTACCTTTTCTAAAACAGTTCCAAGCTCTCTGCAACCATTATCATCCTACCCATTCACCCAGTCATCTCCTGACTATGTTTCTGGAATTCCTCATTGCTGATCTGGCCATGAAATGCTTCCTTTCCCAAAGTCCTCCTGATACCAGAACCAGAGCCTCTTTTTTAACCATCATAACTAATCACATCCTGACCCACAATTATTTCACTTTCGAAGGCTAGATTTATAAAATAATCTATGGTAGTGCCATGGATACTCACAGGGCATCATCCAGTTCCAACTTTTTTAGGAGACATCTGGTGAAACTCTTCCTATCCAGTCAGCCATGTAAAACTCCTCATCTGTTTCAGATTCATTGATGACATTTTCATGATTTGGACTCAGACAACCTTTGCTCTTTCTACATAACCTCAACACCCACTCCCAAATCTCCTTCATCTGATCTTTCTCAACTCAACAAGCCACCTTCCTAGATGTTGCTTTCCACCTCTCAGATGGCTCCAAATGCATTTCTTCATACTGAGTGCATCAACTACCAACAGCACCTCAACTTTGACAGCTGTCACCCATTCCATGCCAAGCCTCGCTACCCATGGATGTTGCATCTACAGTGCAAAGTAGAAATTGTTGAAATATACTGATGCCCTTACCAAAGCCTTTATTGGCAGATCCTATTCAATTAATCCATAAACAGATCGCCTGAGCTACTTTCCTTCTCTGACACCAGTAAACCTGTTAACCAGTCACTGACCAGTACTCCTCTGATGACCCAGAATCATGCTGGCTTGAAAAGCTCAGTCAAATCCATCACCAGGCCTTTGATTATTTTTTGTAACGCCCTGAGACATCCTACCTAAAATCATACCCACATCACTCAGAGTAGCATTCTGCCACCCAAACAACCTACAGAATATCCTTCTCTGTCCCTCTTCCAATCCTCCTCCTATACCTGCACCCCATGGGTCATTCCCTTGTTGTCAACTTAGTTGCAAGACCTGTCCCATACACCCACCCACCACCTCCTCCCACAGTCCAGTCACAGGCATTGTCTACTCTATAAAAGGCAGGGACATGTGTGAAAGATAGTTACTTGTAATGCTCACATAGAATGCCGAGCAGTAATTGCAGCATAGCTTAATATGACATGCTACACTATGCTGCAGTTATTATGAAGCATTTGACATGGCCATTAAAATAACCAATTGTGTGAGTGGCCAAACTGTGGCAAACCCCACACTTGACCATTCAGTTATTGAACATGCTGCGCACCACATCACAAATGACTTCAACAGCTGCTTTATTATGTGAGTCATCCTCTTACTCCCTTCCAGCACAAGTTTCTCGGAACTATGCAGGTGGGAATTGTCTCTCCAGCATATCCTGCACTCTTACAATTTCTGTAGCCTAAGCCTCCACTAACCTGTTTGCCATTGCCTCACTTTACTGCCTTTTCCCTTTCTTCTCATGTCCATGCTGCTCTTTCTCCATCCAGATCATGTACTACCTACCCCTCCTCATGTCTGTGTGGTCAGGCAACTGCTCTTACTAATCAACAATCAACAGTCAGTCTCGCTGCTGCTTCCGCATGTGCCTTTGGGGGTCTATGTGGTTTTGTGAATGTGTGTACTTTTACTAGTGAAAGAGCAAGAGCTTGAAACCTGGTGTAAATACTGTTCACTGTTGTGTGTTTCTATGCACCACACATCAGTCATCTATAGGTGAGTGGTTACCTTTCCTTTATTTTACATATTATTCAGTTGAGAAATTTTCATTGTTGTTGAACAACAATCATTTGCACATACAGTAAGATAACATAATAATTCCTACAGGGCATTGTGTAGCAGGAGTTGTTGGTTTAAAAATGCCTCGGTACTGTCTGTTTGGAGACACAGTAAATACAGCTTCTCGAATGGAGTCAACAGGAGAAGCTTTCAGAATACATATCTCAGAAGCCACAAAGTGTCTTCTGGATATATTGGGAGGTTATCACAGTGAAGAACGTGGTATGACACACATAAAGGTAAGGCGACAATTTATTTGCTTCGCATTCTTGAAATAGCTCATGTTAATGGACTTTCTAGGAAGCAGTACTTAAATTATTTGTGGGTGTGGAAGGGCATATGGCAAGCATGAAATCAGTCTTTTGTAGTATAAATTAATCAAACAAATTGTATGCAAAATTTTCTATATATGTAAGAACATAAGAAACATGCATATGTGTGTGAAATTTAATTTATTGCTATCTACCATGTGTTGGAAATAGTAAATGATCACTGGAAAAGTTCTGAACAGATTTTCAATAGTTTCCAAAAAACTTATGCAAAACATTTACAAGGGCAAGTGAAGACAGGGTATATGGAGGACAAATCTGCATTCACATTGAAGATGACATTTTGAATGAACAGTTCCATAAAAAATGAGATATCTTACTAAGTTAGATTATTTACTTTTATTCAAGGTGATATCCGTTAACTGTGCTGATTATTATTCAACTGTTTAATATGTAGTGCATTTACTGGATAGAATTTTTACTGATAGCAAAAATATCCATTAATATTCATACTGGTTAAATCCTCATGCAGCATTAGGGCTTGAGGATTGTAATCTGCTGATCATAGGCATTAATATTTCAATTCAACTCCACATTGGGGATGAAGGAAATATGAAGAGGTTGAATTTTCTAGTGACATGATACTCAAAAGTGTGCTCTGTGGCTCTGCAAGGCTTCTGTGGAGGCTCTACCACAATAATATCATCCTAAAGAACAAAGCACATCACGTTTTGCCACACACTGGGAAAAACAGTTCATAAATATCATATCATTGTCAGTTTTGTAAAAGTTATTTTTTCTCTCAGTGCATAATAGTTAAAAATGAGACAACAAGCAGCATAATAAATATACAACAATGCTGTGATCAGAAACTGCAAATAAAAGAATTTAACTATAAGTAGGCACGTGGCGACACAATACTTGTCACTAGACATGCATGTAGCATATTTTCGTTTCACTATCTAGAAGTAAAAATCTGTGAAGTATGCAATCCAAACAGTTAATGAAAAAACTGTGGAGGCATTCAGTCAACTACTGCACTTCACAAGCCAATGAAATACACACTCTCACTGAGAAATTAATAAAACCATGTGGGATAGACATAAAACAATATATGTTCATAGAAAAGTCTGTAAAGCATCTTTCTGTAGTGCTGCTTTCAAATCACACTTTCGCATTGAATTAATGATCTTGTGGACAATATCAAGCAAGAACTAGTTGGTCACCTTCAACACAACAGATTCGTCTTGTAAATGGATGGGCCGACTGATGTTGCTGGACTGGCCATTTTTCTGATAATTGTACAATATCTACAGGAACATTCATTAAAAAAGACTTGCTTTTGTGTGAATTAATAACAATGTATGCACGTCACTCTCAACTAACACTACCAGAAAATAAATTTTTAACATGATTAACATTTTTTTTTTAGAACTAGAAATTTTTTTAACACTGAATGTGTTTGCTAGTGAGCCAACAGAATTACCAAACAAAATATTTGAAGAATTGGTCCAATATTTCAATGATATGTGTGCACCTTTTGAGACGTAGTTTTTTTAAGAGTGGAAGACAAAACTGAAAATGAATTCATGGGTTCAGAATTCTTATGTACCAAATTTGTAGAAGCTAGAAAATGTGTGAGTTGTTCAAAAGAAAAAGTATGAAGCAACACTGTGGATATAATTGAAATCTTTATTCAAAAGTAATCACCAGAGACAAGCACAGCTATCTCCCTGTTTCACAAGCCGTAGGATTCCCTTTTCCTCGAATTCCCGTGGCTGTGACATGAACCAGTCCTCCACTGTCTCCTTCAGTTCATTTTCTGAGTTGAACTGTTTTCCTTTGAGATGTCTTTTTAGAGGACCAAACATATAGAAATCACTGGGTGACATGGCCAGGCTGTAGGGCAGATGCTCAAGCTGTTTCCATTAGAACTTAGCCACTACACTTTGTGTGACCATGGAGATGTGTGGATGCATATTGTCATGGAGCAGAATTACTCCCTCCGTGAGCAGCCCAGGCAGTTTGCTCTTGATGCATTTGTGTAGGGCACAGAGTGTCTCATACTACATGTCACTGATAATGGTTTTTCTGTGCTCAAGGACTTCAATTAATACTGGGCCTTTGATGTCAGAAAGATGGTAAGCATCACCTTGCCTGCTGAGGGCACAGCTTTGAATTTTTTAGGGGGAGGTGATGATGCATGCTTCCATTGCATGCTCTCTCACTTTGTCTCAAACAACACGTATTTCTGTGCTCACCCCATATGCTATTCCTTTTGTGGCTCACTAAGCTTCTTCAAAACCCACTGCATGTGCACCTGGTAACTCAAACTATCATATGCAATTGTTTACAATTGCCCCATCATTACTGCCAACATTTGCATTGTGACAAGCCGATCACTTCTTACCAGGTTGTTCACCTTGTTAATGAGATTGGCTATGATTATTTTGTCTGCCTGGCATGGTCTCAGGTTATCACTGAAAACACTCCTGGCCTTTACGAAAATGGGCACTGCAATTTCTCCTCCAAAAAACAATTACCATCCAGTGAGGAATGTTGGCCAGTCTAACCACTACTGCCATCAGAAATCTGAAAACACCTTGCTACTCCTCAATCACTGAAATTTTGCAGTGTGAACACCATGATAGCATCACATGCACTGCTGTGTCAAATGTATGGAACACACAACTGCCAACTTCTCTCATGCATAATGTGTCCATGCATGCACACGACCACTTCTTACACTACATTTGTGTTTCTAGATGTCTCAACACATTATCCCAAACCAGCATGTGCAAATTTCAACCAATTAGATCATTATGACACATTGTACCTTTTCATTTGAAATCATATCAAGCATAGAACCATCCTTCAAAACAATGTCACTTGATAATTTTTGGTGTATGGTTTTTGATGAATATTCCCAACTTGCTACACTGGACCTGACTGTTTTTATCCCATTCCTGACACCATACTTGTGTGATAATGGATTCTTAGCATATGCAGCTACAAAGACAAAATAGCACAACAGACTGGATGCTGAACCTGACAGGTATCTTCGACTCTATTCTTATGACCCTGTTCCATACTTATATATTTTGATCATTTGTTCTACAGAACAGAATTCTGTAACCAAGAATAAAGTGTTTGTTCAAATAGTACATAACTAAAACAAAAAGTCATTAGCTGTTACATACTGATGACAGGACTATTGGGTGTAATATGCTGATGCGATTCTGTCTGCTAGTTATTTTTGTATGTTAACACCTTTTCAAATGCCAATCGATATTCATTTGCAGACTTTTGTATTGGTTATACAACCTGTGCTGTATTGAATATGCAGAAAGGAAGATTAGAATGAGTGTAAGTAATTTCAGGGTTTAATGTCCTGTTGCTAATAAATTCATTAGACAGCAATATTAGGAAAGGGATAAATTGTTACTCACCCACTGAGTTGCAGACAGGCACAATGAAAAGACTGTTACACACTATAGCTTTTGGCCAAAGCCATCTTCAGCAAAGGAAACAGACACACATTCACACAAGCAAGCAAACCTCATGCACACATGCATATGTGTGAGTGAGGTGTGCTTGCTTGTGTGCAGTCTTTTTATTATGCCTGTCTGCAACTCAGTGGGTCACCTTTATACTGAGTAGCATTCTATCCTTTTCTTAATATTGTTGATATTCCAACCTGGAGTTTCGAATGTTTGAATTCATTAAACAGATCACTAATAGTGAGGGAAGAATACAGGAGGAAATCTTTCCTTCTCGAAGAAACCATTTGGCATTTGACTTAAATGATGGGAAAGTTAAAGCAAAACCTCTCATCACTAGAAAGGCCATTAGAGATTGAGTATATATATATTGTTTAGTAAGTTTTGTAACCATTAATTTAGCATGAGTTGACCTTGTAGTGTTATATCACATTGCCATAATTGGCATTTTAATTTTCTGATAATTGTAAATAGTAAACAGCTAATAATGATCCAGTCATAGATCAGAGAGGTGTACACCCACTAAGATGTAGTCAGGAATGAAAAGTGCTGTGGGCCTGCAATTAATATATAGTAGTCATGTTCAGAAAAAGAAATGATATCGGTTTCTTTGCTCAGAGAGAGAGGGGGGGGGGGGGGGGGGGCGGGGACACCAGATGGTGAGGATTCCCAGGGGGATGAGAAAAGGTAACTCCGGTAGCCCCAGACCCAGCTTGTAGGAGAAGGGAAATGCAAAGGTAAAGAAGACTAAGACATTTAGCTTCTGCTCTGATAATGACTCAGAACAGAAGAGAGACATCTATCGCAGCAATGGTTCTGAAAGCCCTCAGTCTCAGGAGTTAGCATGATTTGATTGACGAGGCAGCTTTCCTGATGATGATTCTGCCTGTTCTGGTGTGAACTGGTCAATAGATGAAAAAGTGACCTCTTTATAAAGTCAAATAACAAAAATTTCTCACTTCTGGAGCCTGGGGGCCTTGTATACCTCCTCTCCTCTCTCATGGGTGAATTTGACAACCTCAGTGGGACCTTAAGTCTAGGGGTAACAATATTTTATTTTTGCTTTACAATCCAAAAGGTGAGTACAACTGTTACAGCACTGTTTGCTGACTACAGTTAGCACCTCAGGACTGAAATGGTGGTGGCATTGCAGAAGTTGCTAAATGAAACTGGTTTCAGAGAAAATTGTAAGGAGTAAAAGCAGCTGAAATACTTGGTTGACAAGGTTTAGAGCATAACATGTAAATAATCAATGCATGTTTTCAGGATGTTTTTTTAAGATTAAAGGAGAATGTGAATGATTGAGCATTATTGGAGGAGATGATGGATCTGGTGTGATTTGTAGTAGAATAAGGTCCATGTGTTGTTGAAAGACTACCTCATCATTTATAGATGACATAGGCACGCAGTGTCCAACATCCTTATGAAATGACTGAAATCACAGACCAGAATTTTGAAACACATGTGTTTGTTTTAACTGTGATCAGGGAGGAGTGAATCATTGTAAGTAAAATTTATTTTGATTTTGTTAGCACCCCCTACTATGTCCTTTAAGCACAAATTAACTATTTAACTGACCAAAGAAAATTTGCAAAACTGAAAACATATTAATGTGCAGAAGGTATCATGCCATCTACTTATTTAAATCCTTGAGGACATCAACCCTAATGATACATGAAATTAAATTTCAAAAAGCCCTCCTGCCTCAGGCAGAGTTTTAAGAGGAATATTAGGTCTTTGTCCTCATGCTCTCTTAATGCAAGTGAGATAATTTTGAATGAAGTCTTCTACATCTTTCATTGTGGCTGCCAATAATGGTGTGCAACATGCATGGCCTTTTTCCCATTTGACATACTCTCATGTTATTATGATATTGTTGCAGTATGCACTTGCAGATAGCCTATGGAACTACTAACTGTTCTCCAAGAGGGGTTTTGTTATATAAAACGTCATCTGTTGTAATAAAATGTGGCAAGGTAGCCTGTTTCTAACATTTGTTATCAGATTTCTGTGCCTTTTTAACTCATCAGTAAGCATGTCTTTGGCTTGCAGGATCTTAA
Source organism: Schistocerca piceifrons (assembly GCF_021461385.2). Taxonomy (NCBI): domain Eukaryota; kingdom Metazoa; phylum Arthropoda; class Insecta; order Orthoptera; family Acrididae; genus Schistocerca; species Schistocerca piceifrons. The sequence continues at coordinate 359,445,507 of NC_060139.1, read as the reverse complement.
TTTTCTGCTCGAGGCATCCACATTGCGATTTAACCTTCCAGCCTTCTGTTTGACTGTATTGTCATATGCACTGATTTTTTAAGGCCAACCTAACAAGTCTGCTGCTGGCATCTTTTAAACTCAGTAACCATTGTAGAGCCACATCGTTGTTAGTTATTGTGAACTGTTTTCCATATAGATAACACTACAAATAAAGAGTGTTAAAAACAAATGTCAGAAGTTCCTTTTCTGTGATGCTATAGTTTTGCTCACATTGACTCAGCAGACGTTGTGTGTAATCAATTGGTTTTTTCTTGTTTTCTTGTATATGACTCAAAATGCAGGTGACAGCAATGTTGCTAGCACCACATGACAAGATAAAAGGTAGTGCAAAAACCATATCATGCAAGACAGGTGAACTTGTAATAATTGTTTTCAGTTTTAACATGGCACTCACAGTCTGCTGTCTAGACAAAAGGAGTTCCCTTCTTGACTAATTTTGTGACAGCTTTCATGGTGGCTGCATAGTTCTCCATGACATAACAATGGTAATTTGTTAATCTGAGAAATGATTGTGATCCTTCAACAGTCCTTGATGTTAGAAAATGATCCACTATGTCCATTAACCCCAGATCTGGACCTGCACTAACTGCCAAAATTACATGGCCCTGATAGTGCACTTTTGATTTTGCAAAACTGCACTTTTCTAATTTCAAATTTAAAATAGCATCACCATCATAAATTATCATGTTTCTCAATCATTCTGCATGCTGCCTTATAATAATTGAAAAGACATTTGTGTCAGGGAGGAGTGTAAACTGTAAAAGTAAATCATCAAAATGTTGAAATGTGGCAGAGGTGTGAGGGCACAACACAGGCTGTCTTTTCCCGACTTTTTGGTATTTAGTGGCAGCCGGATCATATATCTATAAGTGGTGAAGAATTTGCATTTGCTAAGGCTTTGCAGCAGCTCTCAGTGACATCTCTGTTGTGGTGTCTTCTACCGAAAAGAGAAGCTCGTGACATAAGATTTAACGACTGATGAATGATGTGGCAACATCTGGCAGCAAGCAGATGGCAGTGCCTGGCATCATGGTGGCAAGAGGTCACCGTACTTAGACTTGGTGCTGTGCAAATGTGGCAGGTGACATCAGATGGTCTCACACAGTTGAAGCAGGGCTGGGCAGATTGTGGTGTGGAGCCTGATCCACAGCACAGAGGCAGACAGCTCCATACAATGGTTTCATGCATCTTCTCATGGATTAGTAATTTTTACACAGCCTCTCAATGCTGAAAACATGGCAAATCCAGCATCCTGATTCTGCTGCCAGTTGTACACCTTGTTGGTGGTAGAGTCAGGACTGTAAAGTAATGTGGATTTATGATTAATATACAGTACTCATTTTCATAAAAAGAAACTGTGCCTGTTTATTTGCTCAAGGTAATTACATGATGAGGATTGCCAGGGGTTGAGAGAAATTAGCTCCAATAGCCCCAGCTAGAGAAATTAGCTCCAATAACCCCAGCTCAATCTCAGAGGTGAAGTGAAATGCAAAGGTAAAGAAGAGTAAGCCATTTAGCAGATAATCTGGCAGTAACACAGAACAGAAACAGAATCATTTTGCAGCCATGGCACAGAAAGCCCTCAGATTGACAAGCCAGGTGATCCTGTGGGGTGATTTGATTGGCAAAGTGACTTTGCTGATGGTGATTTGGCCTGCTGTGCATGAACTGATCAGTTGTTTTTACGTCATAGAGAAATGACAGATAAAACATGTAGCCTCTTTGTAAAATTCAAATAATGAAAATTTCTCCCATGGGCCTGGTGGCACTTTGTATAGAAAAATCTCCAGCAGCAGCATATATCATTTAGTTTAGTATTTTTTCTTGCTGTCTTCTGAGAAGAAGTGAAAAGTAACTTTTATTTTTCTGTTATCGGTAGTGTTATTAATTTTGACTTCAGAGTTTGCATATTTTTTGATCATTTATGTTGCATGAAGTGACTTTTTAGTGTAGATTTTAGTTCAGGTTTTTCTTTTTCTTTTTTGTATTTTATATGTCTCTTAATGTTGGTAGCATAGGTTGAGTCAGCCTATCCTACAGCACCACAGTTGGGTAATTTGGACACTAGTTACAGTATGCATATCCTAGTATTTGACTGCTTTGGTTATAATGTTTTTTCTTAGTGATTTTATATACTTATACATAATAGGAAATGGATAAAGTGTGTAAGCTTGTTGTATGCAGACATAAAGTGAACTGTCACTCTTGTGAAACAGTCAGAAGTTACGTTGGGCATCATCAACATGCTTCAGTCTTGCTGCTTGAAGCTGCAACAAAACTGGGGTTCCTGTGGTGAAAGCTGTTATTATCATGATATCTCTGGAATCTCCTGGAAACTCTGTTGTTGTTGTGTCTTCCAGGGTAGAACAACTGATTGATTTGTTATCACTAGAGGGTGAGTAACAGACAGCAGTAGGTTTGCATATCTCTAGGTGGAAGGTGAATGTGGGAACTTGCTAGGCAGTTCATTTTGTATACCTTGGTAACATGAGTGAGGTGCTGTCCATTGTTGATAACAGATGAGAGCCGTTATGTGACATCTTGTCTGTTGGACCAGTGGCTGATTTTCCTATCAAGTCCAGACAACCATAGAGAAAGTGTATGTTGGTCGTTGGGAGCTCCAACATAAGGCAGGTAATGGAGCCACTCAGGAAAATAACAATCTGATCAAGAAATGAGATGAAAGTGCATTTGGTATAGTTGTCAAAAGGTCTCACCTAAGATGTAGAGGGTATTCTTCTGGTAGTGATTGAACACAATATGTGCAACTTGCTGAAAAGCTGTAGCTCATGCCAGAATAAATTACCGTTGGCCCCTGGGTTCTGGTGCCATCCAAGATTCTTTTAAATGATTGACGTAATTAGTGAAGGAAGCTAGCCTTATCCATTCAATGGAAGCATGGTTCATTATTTGCAGCAATGTATGCAGAATTTATCACAGTCCTCTGGCTTGGAGCCAGGAGGAAAATCTGAACTATAGGATAAGTTGATTCTATGTTGAATGTGAATGCAAATCTCTCGACCTTTATTATTGGTTTCAGAAATGTAGAGCTTCTCTCAATAGATCAGGTGTGCACTACACAAAGATAACAACTACTCAGTTAACAGAGGATGTGAGGCATCCATATTTTTTAAAATTTAGAGCCTCTCCAAAGAATTTACTTTTAGTTTTTTTCTCTAATGAGAGGAAGATAAGGTAAATTATTCTGAGAGAATAACTTTCATTGCTGCAGATCACAAACAGAAAATATTAATGTGTTATTAGTAAACCGCAGGAACATTCGTGGTAAGGTTCTGTCCCACTCACTGCTGATATTAATATTTGTTAGTATTATATGTAGTCATCTATACATACAAATCAGTCATGTTAAGTGTCCTGCAAACAGATACATTTATGCAACTAAAACATGTTGTGAGCCATGAATATGTAATTAATGCTAGTAACTAATGATATTAAAGCAGATTAATATTAAGATCATTTAATGACTGCACAGTGAATAAAAAATACATCAAAATATTTCCTGTAGTTGGTAACTCTTGACTATAAAGAACTGTAGCAGAAGAATGCTCAAAAACTTATGTAGTTGAACACAGCATCATAAACACAAAACTGACTGCTGCCTGCTCACATCACCCTAGTAGTATTACATTAAGTGTAGAATAGAGTACAAGTGTAGAATAGAATAGAATAGCAGGCCATCTAGTACATCTTGTCTTAGCCTATGACACACTGTGTCGTACCATTTTTTTCGCTCTTCTTTTGTTCCTGTGATTGGCAGCTTGTTTTAGGAGTTTTGCTTATGCTTGTTGCTTCCTCTAGTTGCGTGTTGTCTGTTAGCATTTCAGTTAGTTTTATATTGTCTGATTTTGCTTTCACTTTCTCGATGTCTATTGCTCTCGAAAGTGTTTGTTCCTCCTTTTCTTGTGCTTTCTATCGTTCTCCTTGGATACATATTTCCAGAGGGATATGTTTCTGAAGTTTTCTGTGGTTTGCAGTCCAGAGAGATGTTATATTGTCTCTGGTTGGTCCCTTATGAGTGTGATGTCTATTGTGCTTTTGCTGTCGTTGGAAATATACACTGATCAGCCAGAACATTATGACCACCTACCTAATTGCCGGTATGTTCGATTTTGGTACGGATAACAGCAGAGATGTATCTTGATGTGGAAGCAATGATGCCTTGGTAGGTCACTGGATGGAGTTGGCACCACATCTGCACAAACATGTAACCAAACTCCTATAAATTCCAGGGAGGGGGCAATGATCTCTGATGCCATGTTCAGTCACATCCCAGATGTGTTCGATGAATTGATTGGCTTCAGATCTGGTGAGTTGGGGGGCCAGCACATCAACTGAAACTCACCACTGTGTTCCTCAAATCACTCAGTCACATTCCTGACCTTATGGTATGGTGAATTATCTTGTTGAGAAATGCCGCTGCCATTGGGAAACATGATCATCATGAAGGTGTCTACATGGTCTGCAACCATTGTACGATATTCCCTCACCATTATGGTGCCTTGCATGAGCTCCACTGGAACCCATGGATGCTCATATGAATATTCTCCAGAGCATAATGAAGCCACAACCAGCTGGTCTCTGTCCTGCAGTAGCTGTTCTCCTGGAAGATGACAGATCCATGCCCTCCCACCGACATGATGAAGGAGGTATCAGGATTCATCAAACTATGCAACACTCTGTAACTGCACTAACTTCCAGTTCTGATGGTCATGTGCCAATTTCAGTCGTAATTGCTGATGTTGTGGTGTTGACATTGGCACATGCATGAATCATCGGTTGCGGAGGCCCATCATAAGGGATGTTCGGTGCACTGTGTGTTTAGGCACACATGTACTCTGCTCAGCATTAGAGTCTGATGTTGGTTCCACCACAGTTTGCCACCTGTCCTGTTTTACCAATCTACCCAGCCTATGATGTCCAACATGTGTAATGAGGGGTGGCTGCTCACCCCACATCGTCTGGACATTTGTTTCGCCTTAGTTTTGCCACGTGTTGAAGACATTCACCACAGCATTTCTCAGACATCCAACAAGATGTGCAGTTTCTGAAATTTCCATGCTGACCCTCCAGGCCATTACAATCTGCTCTTTGTCAAACTCAGATAGATTGTGACTTCCCCATTCTACACATTGATAGCATGCTAGGTAATACTACATGTACCATGTGTGTGTCTGACTAGCAGTAATTCCTCGCCAAGTGACACTGCTATCGCCCAGGCAGGTTTATATCGATAGTAGGTCAATGGTCATAATGTTTTGGCTGATCAATGTATGTAGGTATGTTGGGATTGTTTAATAGGGTAGAATCTTCTTCCTGCAACTTTTCCTTTATTGTTTTGCTGTATACACTGAAGAGCCAGAGAAACTGGTACACCTGCCAAATATCATGTAGGGCCCCTGCGAGCATGCAGAAGTGCAGCAATAGAATGTGGCATCAACTCGACTAATGTCTGAAGTAGTGTTTGAAGGCATTGACACAATGTATCCTGCAGGGTTGTCCATAAATCCATAAGAGTACGAGGGAGTGGAGCTCTCTTTGGATTAGCACATTGAAAGGCATCTCAGATATGCTCAATAATGTTCTTGTCTGGGGAGTTTGATGGCCAGTGGAAGTGTTTAAGATCAGAAGAGTGTTCCTGGGGCCACTCTGTAGCAATTCTGGATGTGTGGGGTGTCGCATTGTCCTGATGGAGTTGCCCAAGTCTGTCAGAATGCACAATGGACATAAATGGATGCAGGTGATCAGACAGGATGCTTATGTATGTGTCACCTGTCAGAGTCATATCTAGACATATCAGGGGTTCCATATCACTCAAAATGCAGCTGCCCCTCTCCATTACAGAGCTACCATCAGCTTGAACAGTCCCCTGCTGACATGCGGGGTCCATAGATTCATGAGGTTGTCTCCATAACTGTACACATTCATCTGCTTGATACAATTTGAAATAAGATTCATCTGACCAGGCAACCTGTTTCCACACATCAATAGTCCAATGTCAATGTAGATGGGTCATGGTGAGACGTAGAGCTTTGTGTTGTGTTGCCATCAAGAGTACACAAGTGGGCCTTTGGCTCCAAAAGCCCATGTCAATGATGTTTCACTGAGGGGTTCACACACTGACACTTGTTGATTGACTATCATTGAAATCTACAGCAATTTGCAGAAGGGTTGTAGTTCTGTCACATTGAATGATTCTCTTCAGTCGTTGTTGGTCCCGTTCCTGCAGGATCCTTTTCCAACTGCAGCATTGTTGGAGATTTGATGTTTTACCAGATTCCTGATACTCATGGTACACTTGTGAAATGGTCTTACAGGAAAATCCCCATTTCATTACAGGAAAATCCCCATTTCATCACTACCTTGTTCGCCCCGGTAGCTGAGTGGTCAGCGTGACAGAATGTCAATCCTAAGGGCCCGGGTTCGATTCCCGGCTGGGTCGGAGATTTTCTCCGCTGAGGGACTGGGTGTTGTGTTGTCCTAATCATCATTTCATCCCCATCGACGCGCAGGTCGCCGAAGTGGCGTCAAATCGAAAGACCTGCACCAGGCATCATTCTAAATTAAGTTGCAAACACTTACACTTACTTCTGTAGCACCAACATTTGTGGCCACTCCATCATACTGCCTTGTTTGCTCCTTGTTTCCACGTTTATATTTGTACTCTGCAACAAGAAAAGCCTCTTCTTTCAGCAGTTAAACGTCATTGGATGATGTGTCATTTTCACTTTCACTACTGCTAGAAGCACTGTCACTTGTTTCTGCACTGTTTTCATTTCCTTGAAAATCTCAGCCACTGATTGATTTTCCAGGTTGAACGTCTAGTTTGCAGTGGCGGCGGGAGCTATTAAGCTTATTTGGAGGATAACGAATTTCTCCCCCCCATGAACCATGGACCTTGCCGTTGGTGGGGAGGCTTGCGTGCCTCAGCGATACAGATAGCCGTACCGTAGGTGCAACCACAACGGAGGGGTATCTGTTGAGAGGCCAGACAAACGTGTGGTTCCTGAAGAGGGGCAGCAGCCTTTTCAGTAGTTGCAAGGGCAACAGTCTGGATGATTGACTGATCTGGCCTTGTAACAATAACCAAAACGGCCTTGCTGTGCTGGTACTGCGAACGGCTGAAAGCAAGGGGAAACTGCAGCCGTAATTTTTCCCGAGGGCATGCAGCTTTACTGTATGATTACATGATGATGGCGTCCTCTTGGGTAAAATATTCCGGAGGTAAAATAGTCCCCCATTCGGATCTCCGGGCGGGGACTACTCAAGAGGATGTCGTTATCAGGAGAAAGAAAACTGGCGTTCTACGGATCGGAGCATGGAATGTCAGATCCCTTAATCGGGCAGGTAGGTTAGAAAATTTAAAAAGGGAAATGGATAGGTTGAAGTTAGATATAGTGGGAATTAGTGAAGTTCGGTGGCAGGAGGAACAAGACTTCTGGTCAGGTGACTACAGGGTTATAAACACAAAATCAAATAGGGGTAATGCAGGAGTAGGTTTAATAATGAATAGGAAAATAGGAATGCGGGTAAGCTACTACAAACAGCATAGTGAACGCATTATTGTGGCCAAGATAGATACGAAGCCCACGCCTACTACAGTAGTACAAGTTTATATGCCAACTAGCTCTGCAGATGATGAAGAAATTGAAGAAATGTATGATGAAATAAAAGAAATTATTCAGATTGTGAAGGGAGATGAAAATTTAATAGTCATGGGTGACTGGAATTCGAGTGTAGGAAAAGGGAGAGAAGGAAACATAGTAGGTGAATATGGATTTGGGGACAGAAATGAAAGAGGAAGCCGCCTGGTCGAATTTTGCACAGAGCACAACATAATCATAACTAACACTTGGTTTAAGAATCATGAAAGAAGGTTGTATACATGGAAGAACCCTGGCGATACTAAAAGGTATCAGATAGATTATATAATGGTAAGACAGAGATTTAGGAACCAGGTTTTAAATTGTAAGACATTTCCAGGGGCAGATGTGGACTCTGACCACAATCTATTGGTTATGACCTGTAGATTAAAACTGAAGAAACTGCAAAAAGGTGGGAATTTAAGGAGATGGGACCTGGATAAACTAAAAGAACCAGAGGTTGTACAGAGATTCAGGGAGAGCATAAGGGAGCAATTGACAGGAATGGGGGAAATAAATACAGTAGAAGAAGAATGGGTAGCTTTGAGGGATGAAGTAGTGAAGGCAGCAGAGGATCAAGTAGGTAAAAAGACGAGGGCTAGTAGAAATCCTTGGGTAACAGAAGAAATATTGAATTTAATTGATGAAACGAGAAAATATAAAAATGCAGTAAGTGAAACAGGCAAAAAGGAATACAAACGTCTCAAAAATGAGATCGACAGGAAGTGCAAAATGGCTAAGCAGGGATGGCTAGAGGACAAATGTAAGGATGTAGAGGCCTATCTCACTAGGGGTAAGATAGATACCGCCTACAGGAAAATTAAAGAGACCTTTGGAGATAAGAGAACGACTTGTATGAATATCAAGACCTCAGATGGAAACCCAGTTCTAAGCAAAGAAGGGAAAGCAGAAAGGTGGAAGGAGTATATAGAGGGTCTATACAAGAGCGATGTACTTGAGGACAATATTATGGAAATGGAAGAGGATGTAGATGAAGATGAAAAGGGAGATATGATACTGCGTGAAGAGTTTGACAGAGCACTGAAAGCCCTGAGTCGAAACAAGGCCCCCGGAGTAGACAATATTCCATTGGAACTACTGACGGCCGTGGGAGAGCCAGTCCTGACAAAACTCTACCAACTGGTGAGCAAGATGTATGAAACAGGCGAAATACCCTCAGACTTCAAGAAGAATATAATAATTCCAATCCCAAAGAAAGCAGGTGTTGACAGATGTGAAAATTACCGAACTATCAGCTTAATAAGTCACAGCTGCAAAATACTAACACGAATTCTTTACAGACGAATGGAAAAACTAGTAGAAGCCAACCTTGGGGAAGATCAGTTTGGATTCCGTAGAAACACTGGAACACGTGAGGCAATACTGACCTTACGACTTATCTTAGAAGAAAGATTAAGGAAAGGCAAACCTATGTTTCTAGCATTTGTAGACTTAGAAAAAGCTTTTGACAATGTTGACTGGAATACTCTCTTTCAAATTCTAAAGGTGGCAGGGGTAAAATACAGGGAGCGAAAGGCTATTTACAATTTGTACAGAAACCAGCTGGCAGTTATAAGAGTCGAGGGACATGAAAGGGAAGCAGTGGTTGGGAAGGGAGTAAGACAGGGTTGTAGCCTCTCCCCGATGTTATTCAATCTGTATATTGAGCAAGCAGTAAAGGAAACAAAAGAAAAATTCGGAGTAGGTATTAAAATTCATGGAGAAGAAATAAAAACTTTGAGGTTCGCCGATGACATTGTAATTCTGTCAGAGACGGCAAAGGACTTGGAAGAGCAGTTGAATGGAATGGACAGTGTCTTGAAAGGAGGATATAAGATGAACATCAACAAAAGCAAAACAAGGATAATGGAATGTAGTCTAATTAAGTCGGGTGATGCTGAGGGAATTAGATTAGGAAATGAGGCACTTAAAGTAGTAAAGGAGTTTTGCTATTTGGGGAGCAAAATAACTGATGATGGTCGAAGTAGAGAGGATATAAAATGTAGGCTGGCAATGGCAAGGAAAGCGTTTCTGAAGAAGAGAAATTTGTTAACATCCGGTATAGATTTAAGTGTCAGGAAGTCATTTCTGAAAGTATTCGTATGGAGTGTAGCCATGTATGGAAGTGAAACATGGACGATAAATAGTTTGGACAAGAAGAGAATAGAAGCTTTCGAAATGTGGTGCTACAGAAGAATGCTGAAGATTAGATGGGTAGATCACATAAGTAATGAGGAAGTATTGAATAGGATTGGGGAGAAGAGAAGTTTGTGGCACAACTTGACCAGAAGAAGGGATCGGTTGGTAGGACATGTTCTGAGGCATCAAGGGATCACCAATTTAGTATTGGAGGGCAGCGTGGAGGGTAAAAATCGTAGAGGGAGACCAAGAGATGAATACACTAAGCAGATTCAGAAGGATGTAGGTTGCAGTAGGTACTGGGAGATGAAAAAGCTTGCACAGGATAGAGTAGCATGGAGAGCTGCATCAAACCAGTCTCAGGACTGAAGACCACAACAACAACAATAACGAATTTCTTTGAGCATTTCTTGACAAGTGAAAGACCATGCATCTGTGTTGCTTTGCTGGCTCTCCTCATTATCAGGCAATTTTTGGAGGCATGATCTGGATCAAAAGGGATTATGCCCGTGGTGTGAAATACACCTTTTATGTTTTCCTTGGAGTTTGCTGAAATCTTAGTAAGTGTCTGCTCCAGAAGAGATGGGAAGGCATCCTTGGAAATGGTCCCACTAGTGTGTTTCTTCCATTCAGTTAATACAGCTCGCCATGCTGCTTTCATTGGCCTGAAAAAGCTTACATCGAGAGGTTGGAGGAGGTGTGTGCTATTGGGGGGAAGGAGAATGAATGAAATATTGTTTCATTCACACTCTTCAATAACACGTAAAGACATGTGACTGGATAAGTTGTCTCCAATCGTGACTGTTGGCCCGTTTTGCCTCTTCAAATAGGGAAAAGCATCTGTAAAGAACCAGTCTTCAGATACTGGCAGGTCAAACCATCCACTTTTGTTCCTATTGAAACAGGTTCCTTGTGGTCAACCTTCTTGCCATGTGTCCCACAAATGCTCTGATTTGTAAAGAACGTGCAGAGGAAGCAGATTACCATCAGAACTAGCTGCCATCATAATTGAGACGCTAGATTTTGATAAGTCCATAACTTTTTCAGCATGCTCACTCCCTCGTTTCATAATTATCTGCTGTTTGCCTGGATCATCTGACATGTTGGTTTCATCATAGTTGATCATGTTGCTAGGTGAGAGATTTTCCAGCTTTGCCTTGATATTTCAGAAAAACATCTTAAGAGTCTCTTTGTTCACTTCTGCGCTAGCTCGTTTAATAGTTTTGCTTAAGCGAACGGAAAGATCTTCTGACTGTCGTTTGAGGAATAAATGCACCCATTCTTCTCCTGGCAAATTATTATGAAATTTCTTCTCTTTTAGGCCAGTTTTATGAAGGTAGCCTTTAACTAAGTATCTAGTATCCAATTTAGTGAAGGGAAATCCCCAATGTGTAGCCCTCAAGATACCTTGCTTCAACATTTCTTCTTCTTCTTTATTTAGCACTGGCTGTCCTCTTTTCCCCCCCCCCCCCCCCCCCCCCCCTCCCTCCCTTTTTTCGTGCTTCCCGCACTTTATTTTGTAGGGTTGATTTAGGTATACCATACAAATCACATGCTTTTCTGTATGATAATTTACCACTTTGAATATTATAAACAGCTTTACCTAAAGCTAAAAGTTCCAGTTCATAATTACACCGTACTGCAGCACCTCTCCTGCTCTTACACGTTCTTGGCATTGTCCAAAATCACCCCATACAGTACACAGTTTTACAAAAACCGTCATTATTTTATAACCTTGCATGAGAAATTTGACAAACTTGTACAGAAATTGTCTCAATGCTGAGTGCGTTGACAATTACGGTTACAATAACTTCCCGCTCGGCGCAGCAATAGAAAGTTTCCACTTTACGATAATGCATGGATTTTTAACAATGAGACTGTTCATCAATTATTCACCTAGGGAAACAATTGACGCAAAATAAAAGTTGTGGAAGGCAATAAATTCAATCTTGTACTTAAAATAACTGGCACACAGACATTGAAATAAGTAACTCTTTTCTTCTATGCAGTGGCAAAGAGCAAATAAGCCATACTGTTCAAATTTGCCCCAGTGTCTGAAATCGCCCTGTTTGACGGTATCCATTCCATCATTTAAGTCTCCAACAGTAATTAGTGGTTTATCTTGTTTACTCGTAGTGATCAGCTGGTCTATTTCATTTATTATATCAATGGCTGTTTTGTTTGGTTGTAAGGATTCTGATATTATTGTAACGTGTTTCATTTGTGCTAGGAGTGTATATTTTTATTTGTTAGTTGTGGTTATTGTTGTTAATTCTGGTTTTATGAGGACATTGTTCCTCCCACAGGTCTCCCAGTACTGACTTCTTTTGTTTGGAGATGAATGCAGTAACATTCTGGGTGTTGCCACTTTTCATTTAAAAATGTTTCTGTTAGGGTTGCTATGTCATGTCTTTGTAGAAGTCTTTTGGAACCATGTTCATTGCCATTTTAAGACCTTCTGTTTTCCATTGGAGGACGTTTAAGGTTCCTACTACTTCTATGTCTTTTCAGTTCTTTAGGCAGTGTTCCTGTTAATTATTAATGAGACATCCCATGTTTTCTCAAAAACAATGGTGAAAGTTAGAGCATCTGACAGTGATTCCTGCTGGCCTGAATTCAGTTTTGTACACCAATTCAAAGCTGCGAAAATGGGATGCCTACTTTAAAGGACGTGGTATAATTGTTGATTGCCAGTTCTTCACACTTGTACTCAATATGTATAAAAAATGAGATTCTCAGGAAGCGCAAAATGGTTAAACAGGAATGGCTAGAGGACAAGTGTAAGGACATAAAAGGTTATATCTCTAGGGGAAAGATAGATACTACCTGCAGGAAAGTTAAAGAGATCTTTGGAGAAAAGAAAAGCAGCTGTATTAATATCAAGAGCTAAGATGGAATACCAGTCCTAAGCAAAGAAGGAAAATCTAGAAGCTGGAAGGACTATATAGGGGGCCTACACAAAGGAAATGAACTTGCAGGCATATTGTAGAAATGGAAGTGGATGTAAGTGAAGAACAGATGGGAGACATGATACTGTGAGAAGAATAAAGACCTCAGTTGAGACAAAGCACTGGGAGTACATGATATTCTATCACATCTTCTGATAGCTTTGCAAGAGCCAGCCATGACAGAACTCTTCCATCTGGTGTACAAGATATATGAGATACCCCTCAGACTTCAGGAAGAATGGAGTAATTCCAATTTCAGTAAAAGCAGGTGCTGAAACGTGCGAATATAAACTATCAGTTTAATATGTCATGGTTGTAAAATACTAACATAAATTCTTCATAGAAGAATGGAAAAAATAGTATAAGAAGATCTTGGTGAAGATCAGTTTGTATTTTGGAGAAATGTGAGCACACTTGAGGTAATACTGACCCTTCGACCTAACTTACAGTGTGTCTCAGAAACATTGCGACAGGCTTTGAGGGGCTGCAGAGGGTGTCTTGATGATAACTGATGATGGTAAACATAGAGAGGATATAAAATGTAGACTGGCAATGGCTAGGAAAGCATTTCTGAAAAAGAGGAATTTGTTAACATTGAGTATAGGTTTAAGTGTCAGGAAGTCTTTTCTGAAACTATTTGTATGGAGTGTAGCCATGTGTGGAAGTGAAACATGGATGATAAATAGTTTAGACAAGAAGAGAATATAATCTTTCGAAATGTGGTGCTACAGAAGATTGCTGAAGGTTAGGTGGGTAAATCACATAACTAATGAGGAAGTACTAAATAGAATGTGGAGAGAAAAGAAATTTGTGGCACAACATTACTAGAAGAAGGGTTTGGTCGGTAAGACATATTCTGAGACATCAAGGTGTCACTACTTTAGCATTGGTGGGAAGTGTGGGGGTAGAAGTCATAGAAGGAGACCAAGACATGAACACAGTAAGCACAATCAGAAGGATGTGAGTTGCAGTAGTTATTCAGAGATAGAATAGGCTTGCTTAGGCTAGAGTAGCATGGAGAGCTGCACCAAATCAGTCTTCGGAATGAAGACCACAAAAACAACAATGTTCATATACTCTTAATGATGCATTATTAAAACAGGTATAATCACTTATGTGATAAATTGTTTACTATTTTTATAAGGCCATCATGCTAGAGGGATGTCTTTAATTTTTTTTAATGCTTAGTGCCTTCAAGATTTAGGAATATTAAGTGTAGTAGAAACTACTAACGAGGTCTATTACCATCAGTTAGTAAGTGGCACATTATAATAAAGCCCTCTCCAGTGTGTCATTGTTGCACTGAGAACAACCGTTATTAACTCATCGTATGAACTGGTACACCATAACCATGCCAACTTCTCTGTGGTGTTTATAATGGGAGGGCATGTGTGGGGGCTCCCACTACCTCATACCTAATATACAATGAAGTGCTGAAGAAACTGATATAAGCCTGCATATTTAAATACAAAGATATGTAAAAAGGTGGAATACAGCACTGGGGTCGGCAATGCCTATATAAGACAATGAGTGCCTGGTGCAGTTGTTAGATTGGTTATTGCTGCTACAATAGTAGTTTATCAAGATTTAAGTGTGTTTGAATGTGGTGTTATAGTTGGCATACAAGCGATGGGCCACAGCATGTCCAGAGTAACAATGAAGTGGGCATTTTCTGATATGACCATTTCACAAGTATACTGTGAATATCAGGAATCCGATATAACGTCAAATCTCCAACAACGCTGCAGCCGGAAAAAGATCCTGCAAGAAGGGGACCAACAACAACTGAAGAGAATCATTCATTGTGACAGAACTGCAACCCTTCCACAAATTGCTGCAGATTTCAGTGCTGGGCAATCAATAAGTGTCACTGTGTGAACCATTCAGTGAAACATTATTGACATGGTATTTCAGAGCCAAAGACCCTCTCGTGTACTCTTGATGACTACAAGACATGAAACTTTACATCTCACCATGGCCCGTCACCACTGACTTTGGACTGTTGATGACTGGAAACATGTTGCCTTTTCGGACGAGTCTCATTTCAAATTGTATCAAGCAGATGGACATGTATGGTTATGGAGACAACCTCATGAATCTATGGGCCCTGCATGTCAGCAGGGGACTGTTCAAGTTGGTGGTGGCTCTGTAATGGTGAGGGGTATCTGCATATGTCTAGATATGACTCTGACAGATGACACATACATAAGCATCCTGTCTGATCACCTGCATCCATTCATGTCCATTGTGCATTATCTAACTTTAACCTATCCATTTCCCTTTTTAAATTTTCTAACCTACTTGCCCAATTAAGGGATCTGACATTCCATGCTCCAATCCGTAGAACGCCAGTATTCTTTCTCCTGATAACGACGTCCTCTTGAGTAGTCCCCACCCAGAGATCCGAATGGGGGACTATTTTACCTCCAGAATATTTTACCCAAGAGGACGCCATCATCATTTAATCATACAGTAAAGCTGCATGCTCTCGGGAAAAATTATGGCTGTAGTTTCCTCTTGCTTTCAGCCGTTCGCAGTACCAGAACAGCAAGGCCATTTTGGTTAGTGTTACAAGGC
The DNA here is from genome assembly GCF_021461385.2 of Schistocerca piceifrons. Classification (NCBI taxonomy): domain Eukaryota; kingdom Metazoa; phylum Arthropoda; class Insecta; order Orthoptera; family Acrididae; genus Schistocerca; species Schistocerca piceifrons. Next base: position 359,430,140 of record NC_060139.1, on the reverse strand, counting down.
CAGATCAGTCAATCATCCAGACTGTTGCCCCTGCAACTACTGAAACGGCTGCTGCCCCTCTTCAGGAACCACACATTTGTCTGGCCTCTCAGCAGATACACCCCCTCCCCCCCCCCCCCCCCCCTGCTATCTGTATCACTGAGGCACGCAAGGCTCCCCACCAACTGCAAGATCCATGGTTCAGGTGGGAAGGGGGGGGGGGGTAGTAACACAATGCCAAAAGTAAAAAGTTGAACAGTAAATAGTTGTAAATGAGGTAAACAGGAAAAACCTCAAACAGCAAACGTACATAACAGTTTATATTAATAAACAAAACCAATAAAATGAAACAAAATTAGTACTTGAGTAGGCTACTTCAAAAAGTATAAAACATTGAGAATGATGCACAAACCAGTTAAAAGGAGAAAGAATTATCAGTGTAACTACAAAATATATAAGGAACTTAAACAATAACAGTAAGATAAACAGAAATGAATAAATATAGGAAAATGGAGGAGTGTGAGGAAACATACAGTAAATGCCATCTTTGAGAGTGTTGTGGTACTGTATTTTAAAAAGTAAAAAGTTGAACAGTGTACAAATATAAAAGGAGCAGACAGGAAAAACATCAACACTATACTCAAAACTGTACCTATGTAACAATTTGCATTAAATAAATGAACCAAATAAAGTAAAAAATAGCACTTGATGAGACAACTACAAGTGGTATTAAACATATAAAGCAATACAATGAGTACCAGTTCAAAGAATTACTTAACAGTTGTAAGTAAAATCTATTTGGATTACATAGATAATTTCAGTAAAATAAAAGAACTCAATAAATACAGGAAAATGGGAGAATATGTAGGCACAGACAATGTGGAAAGTAATGAAAAACAGAGAGGATTTTGTGAAGTTTAGGAGAGGGGAAGAGTTAAGCTGTGTCTGCTCATTTAAGAGTAGATCTGGACTGTGAGCTAGATGTTTGTTAAATTCCAGGGTTTCCTGCAGGTTAAGTCTTTGGCCTTTGTTTGCTAAGGGAAGGTCATGCGACTCTGACTAGTAGTTGTGGCTCTCACTCAGTACATCCTCAGCAAAAGTGGAGTTAGAATTCTGCAATCCCTATCTGCATACATGTTCAGCCAGCGTAGAAGCTATGCCTCTGCCTGACTGACTAATTTACTTCTACCTTACCCTGTGGCAGTCAAATACTATGTGTGCCTACCATGTAACCAAGAAACTGCAACTCCCTTGCTTCAAAAGTACACTTTGAAGGATTAATTACCAAGCTTTGTGCCTGTAAGCAATCAAATACATATGACAAATGCATTAATTATTCATCTTCCAATACATGAATATGTTGTCTATGTAGACATACTAGAAGTCCAAGTCCGTAGTAGTCTCATCCATGAAACAATGGAACATCTGTGCTGCATTACATGAACCAAAGGGCATCCTAGTGAACTCAAATATGCCAAAGGGTTTTGTCACCGGTGTTTGGGAATATCGTCCATAGAGAAAGGGATTTGATAGTACACCCGGACTAAATCAGTGATGGAAAATATAGTCTTATCATGAACATTGGAAGAAAAGTCTTCTATGTGTGGCACTGGGCACCGATCTAGGATGGTCGTCACATTGAGCTGACAGTAATTGCCACATAGATGCCGCTTGTTCTTCTTCTTAGGTAGCACATGGATTGGGGCTGCCCAGCTGCTACTCAAAACTCTGCAAATGCCCTGTGACAACATGCTACAGAATTTGTGCTACACATATGTTAACTTCTCTGGTATCAGACATCTAGGTCTAGCATGAGTTAGTGCTTAAAAAATGATGCATCATTGCGTGTTTAACTGGTGGGAGACTAGACAACTGCTCTGTGGAAGTCTTATAGTAGTCATATGTACAGTGTACTTCCTGTTACTATATGTACCATCATCGGGGTGATGCAACACGCCTTCCCTGGTGTATTCAGGTTTGTAGTTGAATAAATCAGCTGCTGGCATTAGACTTCAGGTATTAAATCATAAAGGAGAAGAAATCAGCTCCTATGGAAAATGCGATATATCAGCTACTGTGGACTGCCACTCGAACGTACAGTATAGTCAGATGTTAAACAACAATGTGATTCAGTCATATGTTTTAATCTTAGAGACACTAGTGGCAAACAGATAACAGTTGTCACAGCTCCGGCATGGTAGATGAGTTTCCAGGTTCACTGATACTTCTGCCCCTGTGTCCAATGGGTACCGTAACTTCGTGTTGCAGTCTGTGGCAAAAAGTTGAGAAGTACTATTGGTAAAGTAGCTGTTCCTGCTGTGATTTCCACTTCATCTATCCAATTTCACAGTGGTTTGCATTTTTTCTTGTCATTCCCAAACTTCTTGTGATACCAGTAGATACTTGATGCCAATGGTGAGTGGTTGCAACTTTGTGACATTCATTAGTGCAATCATTGACGGGTGTGCATCATTTTTACTGTGACTACTTACATGGTAAGTCCCAGTAATTGTGTCAGTAGCAATATTAGTGTCACTGCAGGCACATTTTCTTATCGCAGTGTCAGTGTTGATACGTTTGTTGTGGGATACAGCTCAACGATCCTTTCTGCTGTCTGCGCTCGTGCATTTAAATTAGCTCCACACATTGTTGGAATTTTTTGAGTGTCTGAGGATAATTGGGATAACCAAATATTGTACAGCATCTCGTCACTCACTTTGTTGTTTGCCATTGTGCACAAACAGCATACAAGTTGTGACAGGCTGCAATCACCAAGCTTCTCAGTCATCAAAGGCTCCTCTAGTCATTTTGCCTCTGATTGTATCAGGCATGTCACACACACGTTCTTGGTTGACACATATCATCTGGTGTCCAGTGGTGCACCTAAAATATCCTGTACTTCTGTGACTAGGTCCTCTGTAAGTGCTGCAACCTTATAACTATAATTTGTCTTGTCTGCTGATATATGCACTGGCACAAACTGGCTTTCAAGCTGCTTGAACTGTAATACAGGATTGTGTTTCCAGAAAGGCGGTGGTTTGATAGTAACCCTATTAACTGCATTGCTCACAGCTAGTTCTGTGGAGATGGGAGATTTTTCCATTTTTGTGTGAGAATGAGTGTGGCATGATTAGTGTGAAAGTGACAGGTGTTCACTTCGTGATGTGGCATGGGATGCAGAAATCAGCATGGTCATGCTGTGGTGCTGTTACTTCGGGGTCACTAATTATGTGACCATCAGACAGAAAAAAACATTTATTTTCACATATAACTTGTACAGAACAGTTTACAAGTGTGAGAACATAAGATTTGTGATGATAAGAAGCATGGTATAATCTAGAGTTCTCAAGTCAAAGGGTAACTAGGATAATACATCAGAATTGCAGTTACATGGAATGTTTATGTACCACTGTACACATGCACTTGCGCGGACAGAATGAGACACTACAGATACTTCAGTAGTACTATGTGTAAGTGCATGCTCCTATCCATGCTCCTCTGTATGCATTGCTTGGCACTAATAGTGCGCATGCCAATACATTGTGCTCTGGGACAGCTTGGCAGAGGGGGGATGAGGGTGCACCATGAGCTATGCTTACCCGAACAGGCAGGCACATGAGGGCAGCTGATAATATTACATGTACAGTAGTTTACTTATTCACATCACTCATCATAACAAAACTACTGATCTGTGAGCACAGTCACGGACAGCAACACTAGTCAGTAGTCCTTATGAAACCCGGAGACCCATTTCCTAATCTCCTGCAAATGGCTCTCTGCTCCTTCCAACCTTCCAAACAATGCTACTTTTTCCAGCCCATGACCCCACAGTGTGTATACATTAGTGCACTCCAATTCTCTGCACCTGATCTTCAATTTTTCTAGCTCTTTGTGGTCTTCTTCTACTCAATTAACTATTGCTTGTCATTCTGAACTTTGGGTTTTTGATTTTGTATGATACATTACCATATTTCTTAAATAAATTTTAAGAATTCCTTACGAATAAATTTAGTTTGGTCAACAATTTCTTGTCCAACAGTAAAATTATTCTTCTTGATTTTATCTTCCATATACATTTTCATGTCCCCTATCTGTTCTCTCAACTTTAGTATATCATATTCCATTCAAAATTTTTCCTCCCTAACTTCCTATTTGGGAAATGTGTATTCACAATCTGAGTACTTAGCCTAGTAATCTGTTGATTCACTTCAGCTAATTTACTACACTGAAATTGTTGATTTCCTCGTGAAATTCATTTTTTATACTTTTTATTTCTTGCTTGAACTTATTAGTTGTTTAAGTTTTTATATTGTCCTATTTTTGCATCATTAGTCATGCAAGCTCACAAAAGCATGTCTTCCTCCCCACAAAATTCCTCACATGATAATTAAGTAAATTAAGTATGGTTTTTAAAAATAGTTCTAAAACTTTTTGAGCACTCTCAGCATTTCACTATATCACTTTAAGCACACTATGCAAACTTTCCATTGCCAAAGGGAACCGAATGCTCTTGGGAGCTCAATTGCATGAAATGTGGTGTAGACTGCCACTTACAGGCACTAACTGTACCCAGCTGCCACTCCGCCAGGATGCATTGCCTCATAGTTGTCTATGCCCAGCTGCTACCTATGGGAGGAGATGTCTCATAGTTTGTCTGTATCCACTTGCCACTTCCTGGACACAATGTCTTGTCATCAACTGCACCTGACAGCCACTACCTAAACACCAAGTCTTGTCATTGACAGTGCCCAGCTGCCATCACCGAACCATAGACTCTCATTGTCGACTGCCACCTGCTGTTACCACAAGGACACAGTGTCTTGTAGTTGTCTTCAGAGTCACTTGTGGGTGCAGGGTACTCCTCCACACCTTCTCTCTATTGGCTTGGTTGAGTGTCAACCAGTGGTTATTTCAATCTTCCTTCGTCTCTTTGGCATCCTGTATGTTCAGCATTATGCTCACAGGTCCATGTATTTATCACCAAGTGCAGTTTATACCCCTAGCTCTGACATACACTGAAGTGCCAAAGGAACTGGTATAGGCATGCATATCCAAATACAGAGATATATAAACAGGCAGAATACGGCGTGGCGGTCAGCAATGCCTGTATAAGTCAACAAGTGTCTGGTGCAGTTGTTAGATTGGTTACTGCTGCTACAATAGCAGATTATCAATATTTGAGTGACTTTGAATGTGATGTTATAGTCGGCACATGAGCAATGGGGCACAGGATCTGTGAAGTAGCAATGAAGTGTGGATTTTTCCCGTACAGCCATTTCACAAGTGTACCATGAATATCAGGAATCCGGTAAAACATCAAATCTCCAATAACGCTGTGGCTGGAAAAAGATCCTCCACAAATGGGACCAACAACAACTGGAGAGCACTGTTCAACATGACAGAAGTGCAACCCTTCTGCAAATTGCTGCAGATATAAGTGATGGGCCATCAACAACCATCAGCATGCAAACCATTCAACGAAACATCAATGATATGGGCCTTCACAGATGAAGGCCCACTCGTGTACCCTTGACGTCTGCATGACACAAAGCTCTACAGCTCTCCTGGGCCCATCAACACTGACATTGGGCTGTTGATGACCGGAAACATGTTGCCTCGTCAAACAAGTCTCGTTTCAAATTGTATTGAGCAGATGGACATGTACGGGTATGGAGACAACCTCATGAATCCATGGACCCTGTATGTTAGAAAAGGTCTGTTCAAGGTGGTGGAGGCTCTGTAATGGTTTGGGGCATGAGCAGCTGGTACATCTAGATAAGACCCTGAGAGGTGACATGTACGTAGGCATCCTATCTGATCACCTGCATCCATTCATGTCTGTTGTGCATTCTGGTGGACTTGGGCAATTTCAGCAGGACACGTCCAGAATTGCTTGCAGGGGTTCTACACAATATTAGGGAGTTTCTTTGGCTCTTTGGTGTATAATGTTTAGTGTAAGTAAGTTTTTCAGTTAATCTGCTTGAGTGTGCTTGGATTTCTTCCCACCAGGGATTCATCTGTTGAGAGAGAGAGACCAAATTGGAGAAAAATTATTTTCTTTCATCCTCATAAACTTGCTGATTTTGCTGATAAAAGTCAAAGATTCAGTTTATAGCTGGTGCTCGCTTCAATTTAAGCAAACAAATTGGAGAAATATTACTTTATTTCATCCTCATAAAATTGCTGATTTTTCTTATGAAAGTCAAAGATTATGTTTATCCCTGGTGCTTGCTTTAGTTTAAACAATCTCAGGTCCAGATCTCAGTCTGTGCTTGTAAAATAATTTTATTCTGTAGTTGAAAATTTCATATTACTCAATAGGTAAACTGCTCTAAAAAGACTCATTAAATAATCTCTTTATACTTCTTGATTTAAAAGGGAGATAAATAATTTCATTTTTCAGTACTTTTATTATTGTTGTATAGTGTTATCTGATAGATATTTCACTGTTTTGCATCAAAATACGGAAAGATTTATAATATCATTACATGTACATTTGGATTATATTTCATCATCCCTTTTTCCTTTAACTACAATTACTATATTAATTTCATGATGAGACTCAGAGGGGTAACTGGCAGTACTTCTTCTCACCACTGGCTGTCGCTGTGGTTGCAGTAGTGGTCAGCACAGCACCTATGGCAGCAGCTCTTGTTCTTGTCATGTAACATAATAAAGCAAACACTTCTGTACAACACAATTGCAATAAAATAACAAGAATACAAACAAACATTAAATTCATCAATTTAGCATGACCTCCCCCCACCCACAGTCCCACAATGAAGGAAGGGGGGGGGGGGGGGGGGCATTGGCCAGCCTCTGGCTGATTAGGTATTTAGTAGCCTTGCATGATGTGCAAATGTAAGCTATGGACTCTGGACTTACGAATATGAGTAATGCCCCCAATATCTGATGAAAGTGCTTCCAGTGAGAGCACTAGCAGTATTGCTGCATTCTCATGCCAGCTTCCGTAATGGACAAATACAATGTCACACAGTGGTGATCTCTTCTGCAGTTGCTAGTTGCTATTATTAGAGTCATGTCTACATGTAGCCCCTGCCCACCATGGAACTTTGATTACTAAATACATGCTTACTGGCTAAATAGTGCTTGGACTTATACATCTTGATCAGGAGTTGCTTTATATTAATTACTATTGTGACTAAGATGAATATTCCACCAAGAATTGTTATGGCTTGTTTGACAGATTAATAAGCAACTTTAATTTGTTGTTACCAAAGTTGATTGTGTTCAATAAATGTTGTTGCCTCTAGGTACAGGTTAAATAAGATCTAGCTTAGTCACATGGAAAATTTTGAAACAAGTGAAAGGTGTTAGAAAAATTATTCACATGTGTCAATAACTGTTTTTAATTGGTGAAATACAACACACAGAAACCTATGTTAATGTAAGAGCCAGGAGCTAGTAATACTTAATAACTAGATTATAGATAAAATAAAAAAAATTATGCACCTGAAATTAGAGTTAAGTCAAATTATAAGAAACGGTTAGTTAACTGTCAGCACCTTTTACAAAAGTGTGTACCAGTATTTTTGATCTGCTACGGTGGTGATCAATAGAATTCTTTCTGCAGATCAATGACCATCTACTCTCCAAGGTGTAGTACCAGCCCCATCTACCATGACAGTTCCTTGTGTAAGGAAACGGTGCATAAACAGCATTGGCTGTCACAAATGATTGAGAGTCTAGGACAGAATTCACTAGATAAATTATAAACTTATTGGAGCAAAGTTTTTTCAGAAACACTAACGAAGAATCAGTAGCAACTCATTCACTAAAGAAAAATGATTAAATGAGGCACAGAACACTGTTCACATGCTTCTTGAAGTAATCCATAAGATAACAGTCCCCCCCCCCCCCCCCCCCATCTTTCTCAAGAAAGAAGAAAACGGGCATCAGCCTAAAAGGGTCCAGGTCAGTCACAGGACAAGAGCTGACATAGGAACCTCAATTATTACAGTAGTAAATTATTGTAACTGTGTTGGAGAAGGATCTGAGCTCCAGGCACTAATCAAGAGCTCTGAAGCACAAATCATTACAGGTGCTAAAAGCTGGCTAAAGCTGAGGATAAGTTCAGCCAAAATTTTTACAAAGGACCTTACGGTGTTCAGAAAGCATTTATTAAATACAGTTGGTGGTGGCATGTTTGTTACTGTTAGCACTTTGAGGCTGTCAGCTTATACATACTCTTGGTCCAGTGGACTGGCCATTTTTAGCATTTTTTGAAATGTCACTGGCATGTTTCTATTCAAGATATCTTGAAACAGAAAACATATTATGAAAGAACAATCTTTAAGCTTTATTTTAAACATTTATTTTAATTACATTGGTTGATGACAAAATTAATAACAACAAACATAAAATGTATGATTTTGGTTTCACAAAAAAAAATTTTTGTGTAAATTCACAGCTAATTAGCTTCAGTGTGGAAGATTTTGAAGCATTCTGGCATGCAGAGTGGTGCATTGCAGTCTGGACACCACCAGATGGTTTCCTTCCTACCTGCTTTGCCACTAGATTTTTTTGTTTTCTCAGAGCAAACTTCACAAACTCTAATTGGACGCTCCTTCTTCTCAGTGGGTGGAATTTTTTCTGCAAAGTGTTGTACTAGTAGTCTGTTGCAGTGTGTTTCACTAGGAACACTGTCTAGTGCCAAATTTGTAACTTTGTGAATCAGTCCTTCACCAATTTTTTGTAGGAAAGTGGAAAAATGGCAGCTCATTCTTTGAGCAGGAGTCCTGGTTTCCCAGTATAAGATAAATGCATTTGTTTCAGCCATTATAAGCATGTGGAAGAACAATTTCTTCAACCACTTCATCTATTTCCTCCTAAATGCATACCAAGAAATCATTTGATCACTCCTATCGACCCCTGTTTTGTAAATATTATAGGCAAGAATGACATCTGGTTTTGATTTTACTTTGATGTCTTCCTTTGTGTGAACAGATGTGTCAGAGCTGGTCATTTTGTGCACAGTGGACAGGCATAGTACATCTCTTGCGTCTTTCCACTTCAAACAAAGCAGATGATTCCTCCTCATTGAAACAGACTCATACCTTTTTCAGTTTTTTGGAAACAATTTTGTTTGGTAGTTCTTTCTGGTTAGTCATGCATGTACATAATGGTTTTGTTTTATGTTGCCACAGAAAATCGAATACTGCTGGTGAACTATAAAATTTATCCATGTAAACAGTGTGGCATTTTCCCAGGCAATCTGCTAGCAACCTCTCAAATAATAGTATTATGGAGGTGTCTTGTGTTTCTTTCCCATCATATACCTCCAGTCTAAGAACATAACCAATTTTAGAGTTGCACACAATAAACATATCTTGATTCGATACTTGTCAGGTTTATTTTTTTATGTAAACCCGAAATACAACTCTTTCACAAAAACCACACATGCCTTCATCAATACTGCGGTTTTCTGGTGGGAAAAATGATTTTTGTGATTCTAATAAGAAATGATCCAGGATTGGCCTCATTTTATGCATGGGGTCATGTTGAGGTTAACTTTTCAGAACGTAAGTTGCATTGTCATTCAAATGCAGGTTTGATAATATTTCCTTGAATCTGTTCCTGGCCATAACAGAACCAGGGAAAGGGGTTGAAATAAAATTGTTGGTTGACCAGTAATCTGTCAGTTTTGGTTCTTTCACAAGACACAGGTATATAAATATGCCAAAAAACAAATACGTTTCATGCAGCTTTGCTCCCACCCTCGAATTACAAAAACTGTGAGGCTTTACCCTGGAAGCTACTTTGAGTTTGTCTTAAACAGACTTTGCATATCTGTTTGTTTCAGATTTTATGTGTTTCATTATGGAATTGGGGAAAACACAGCTGCCATTACTCCTCTTTTCTCTACAAATTGTGGCACAGTAGGCTGATTGTCAGAAAATTTCCAGCCTAATTCGGCATCAGTGGGTTTTTAACATGAAATTTGTTGCCTCTTTGTTGGAGGTACAGACAGCTGTGTTGCAGCTGACACCTGTGTTGCAGAGGAAGTACTTTGTTCAGTAAACACCAGCTGCTCTTCAGATTCCTCTGCAAGATAGACGAGACAAACAGAAATAAATTTTCTGATAACTGAAGCAACTCGAGCAATATAAGTCATAATAATAACACTGAAGAAAAACTGCACTAGATAGCTCCTTATCTTGTATCTGAATCCTCTTCATTCTATTCACATTCAGACATTTTCCAATGAGAACCAGAATCGTCCAATTTTGCTTCCAAGGCTTCTAAAATTTCTTTCTCACTCAGAAATTATTTGAGAATGTTTGAAACTCATGGCTACATCAATATACAATGGCACAGCATGTCTCAGAAGCTGCTATGTGCATCTTGCCATTTCTTTTGATGTGGATCTTAAACCAGAACACAGAGGGGAGCAGCAGTCAAGGGACATATAGGCAGGTGATCCACACAGCACTACCACAGTAGTCGGCCTGCTCCCAGACGGCTAATAGGCTGTGAGCTGCATGCAACAGCCGCACGACCTACACTCAGGTGCGGTCATTTCGAAGGAGTTTTGTGACCCAACCTATGCTCAGGCTCAGTCGCCAAAGTGTTAGAAGAAGTCCATCTTGTAGGTGAAATTGAAGTAGATAGTTCCTGCAGGTTAGTATGAGCAGAGGTTATACTTGACAGCCAGAATGAGTTAATAATTGGTTCTTTTTACTGACTTCATGGTTCAGATGATAATGTTGCTGAACAGTTCAAAGAAGACTCGAATCTCATTTCATATAGGTACATCACTCATACAATTGATGGTGACTTCATCTACCTTCAATATGTTGGCAAAGATACATGTTTAAATTTGTTGGTAGGTGTAAAACACTGTCCAAAATCATACTAAATGCCTTCTCTCAAAGATATTTTGAACAATTAATTCACAAGCTCACTTGAATTGTCTGATGCTTTCGACAACAAGAAGCGATGTGGAGCTGGTTTGCCAACTTCACACCTCTCTCACATCAGTTGACATACTTGGTATGCACAGCCAATCTTCTTCTCTGGATAGTCAGCCACATCGATATCCAAAAACTTCTTCTCCGAAAAATAAAGCTGGTTAAGGGAATTCGTCAGACTCTCTCTCTCTCTACTCGTGAAATAAGTGGATACTCACAGAGTACTTTTAGTTTAGTCTTGGTATATTTCAACTTCCACAAAGAAAAAATTCACCATTTCTCCCATAAATATTAGAAAGTTTGCAAGTCAGCCAATTCATCTCGCATTAGACTCAATTAAATACATTTACAATAGCGTTGGTTTAAGAACCATATAGTTTATGAACATGTCTTGCTTCTAGCAAGTCCAACACATGAATTACTTAAAAGTCTATCTCATTTCTTCATTTCTCTTTAACAATCATCAAAGTCACTAAAAGCCCAGAATAATACATAAACACTTCTTGTTCTTCTCTACACATACACTGAAACTCTGTGGGTCATACAGCAGGTACTTGTCAGCCGCCGCTCGGCCGCCGCATCCACATTTTGCTCATGACCATTTTTAGACCTGCACATACAAATATAATGCGCCATAGGTTGGATTCATCTCTCTCACACTTTTATTTAAAATATCGTGTGTTCGAGATGGAGGAAGGCCAAGCGGGTCTAGAATTTATGCAGAAATTCTCAAAGCACTACATATTCCCCCCCCTCAGATTGAACACGCGATATTTTATATATAATCATTATGTACATTTATATCACATATAGTAACAGTTCATATTTCAACAGTATACCTTGTTCCTTTCATAACTGTGAATACCCTGCGACCGAACCGCCGAATCTTTCCATCAGTAAATGGGGTATGTTCTCAACTGACTCGGTTGTTTTAACCCCTCCACTGACGGAATGACCCGCTTCCTACTTCCGTATGTATAAAGCCAATACGGACTTGTAGCTGTCACGCCTTTGCGCTTACTGCTACGTATTTTAACCATAAATAGCTCAGCCCTAATGGTAAGAGGTAGTAGTGAATTCACGTTGTTAATCTTTGAATACAGCACAGCTGCCACAAGCTCGGCTCACCTTTACTCCACTCCTACCCTCGCCATTGCACCACATTAACTAGGTGCTACATGGACCTTGCTAAATTCACTTGCGTATACATTTTTGACCGTTACTCGCCAGTATTTACCTATTGGATTAGTACACTCCTAACCGGACTATTTCCCAAAGAGCTGTGATGATTGAACGGGTTCGATCCACGGCCTACAGTTCACACGGTAACACTGCCTACCTGACCCACTTAACTTGGTAGTGAGCTTATGTATCCAATCACCACTGCTAGCAGCAGTGGATAATCCTGTCAGCACGACGAGAGCAGCAGACTTATCGTCGAATCCTCCTGAAAATACTTATAACTACGGTCGCCAGCTCTGAAGGAGCAAAACAATAAATCAGTTTTTTGGCTCGTTTCAAAGTGAAACGGCTTGAGTTGAATTTAAACTTAATTCTGAATATTACTATTTCTGATCATTCTAGGTGATTCTACAAAGCAAATACTCTCTCAATTTCTGTGAGTTGGCTTGGTAATTACCACCAAGACAACTTATGCAACTTAGGTTAACATAATTCTATCCTTCAACTTATTTAATGATTTTGGATATTACTCTTTGGACAATTGATATAGAATTAGTTAAGTGACTTTACTTGAAAGGTTACTCAGAAAAATTTAAGTAACTATAAATAGGCGACTCATTCTGGTGTGACCATTGCTCTTTTCAACATTCTTATACGCTAAAGTATTCTACACCCAAAAGAATTGTAAATGAAAGAGGCGATGGTGGCCTCTGTCTGATTTCACTACACTATGTTTCAGGTTACTACACTTTACAATGAACAACATGCGTCGTAATTTTACTCATTACTATATTCTGTCTTCTGCACTTGCACAAAAGAAAACTGGTATTCTCCTTTTACATGTATACAAAGTTCGACTTAACAATTGCAAGCAGTCTTGCCTTGGGTAGACGTGTCGGTGCTGGTGGTGAGATGCATGTGGCTAACGCAGCTCTTCACGCCTCATGCCCTCAATGGCAGCTGGAACTACGAGCTGTAGCACTCGTATAAGCTACTGCAAGTCCGCCATAAAATCTGGGCGCAGGAACTCTTACAATCAGCCCCAGTGGCATAGAGACGGCTTCGACAACCATTCGTCGCGTTCTACTCCACAAACTGCGACAATATTCGCCTCTTCGCTGTTGCACAATCACTTTTGCGTGAGCACAGTTACACACGTCCGGTCACGTCAACACTCCCCAGGCCATTCCATTGTTCAGTCCCTGTGTCTCCAGCTACCTCTAGCTACGCTCGTATCACCAAGAGTGGGGGCGTTCCCCTACCACCTTTTCACCGAAATCATTTAGTATTTAAGAATATTTATATTTATTATCCTGGAGTTCATACCAGTCATAATAATTTACTACTAGCGCTTTATAACATTAAATCATACAGTAATAACTTATAATTACCAGGAAAAAGAATACATTTGACTCCAAGAGCTTAGTGCATTGTCTGACAGGCAGCGCTAATTCCCAGTTTCGCCAATAGATGGCATCAGGGTGCACTCCCTGGCAGTCTCACACCAGCGCGACCGTTTCCGACGCGTGGGCTCCAAATTACTGTCAGCCCATCATCATTTCAGTTCCGTTACACATGCCCCACTTCTTATTGAAGTATCTAACAGTGATAATTCAATAAGAAGTCTCTCCTATAATGAATCTGAAATTTTCGTTAAGCTTTTTACCAAGGGTTTTCTCTTTCTTACTGAGACACCTCGGTACTTATATTACTTATTTAAAATTAAACACCAATTCTTTCTATCTTTCCTGCTAAACATTACATAAATGATTTACATATATTCTTACCAATTTTCTTACTTCTAAACACAGTACACTTTAAACATCTTTTTTTTTACAAAAATTTTAAATACACTTCTTTTATCTCAGGCAAGTAAAACACACGTTATGCGCCTATTACTTTAGAGCCTGCCCTTTTCACTTTACCTCCTCACTTTTCTACCTCTTCCACAACACTTATTTACACGTCTATTAAGGCTTTCTTAGAAGCTCAGTCTTTCCCAGTCTGTTTAGTCTCTACTTAAACTAGAAGTTTCATTAGAATACTGCAACATATTTTAGTGAACATTTACCTTTCACATAGAACAAAAGAAACAAAACTATTTACATATTGGTTTACTTTAATATTTATTTATATATTTATTTTCAATCTGGTAGAATTCGTGGTTCATACCTTTTGAGATCCACTATGTTTCTTACTCCCAGGCGTTTGCCTGTTAATGGGTACTCTAAATAATAAGCATTCACATTGGGTATGGACACTATTTTAAATGGTCCATTATATATATATTTAAATTTGCTGATCTCGTTATTAATTTCACTTGACTTTTCATGTGTTTTTACGAGAACGAGATCACCTATTTTGAATTTAGGATTCCTTACTTTTTCGTCATGACGACGAATTCTCGCATCTGCTTGTTTTCTCATCTTGTCTTTTACTAAGTTCTTTTTACTATAATAATCTAATTCAACTCTATCTGGAAATTCTAGTAGGTCTTCTACTAGACTTTTACTTCTCATCTTTTTCAGGATTTCTTCTGGAGTAAATCCAGTGCTCTCGTTTGTTAATGACTTCATGATTTCTTCGAATTCACTCACATACATGCCCCACTTCTTGTGGTTGCTACGGCAGTACGTCCTAAATAACTGACCTATCTCACGCATATATCTTTCTGCCGGATTGCTTGATGGGTGATAAGCTGAGATATGTACCACTTCTACCTGTTTCTCAGTTATCCCATCCTTCCACATTTTTGAGCAAAACTGAACACCATTATCTGATAGTATTCTCTTTGGCTTCCCTACTTTCACAAAATAATCACACACCATTTTATCATACACAGCTCTGGCAGTAGCTTTTCTCAAGGGATATAGCTTTATATACTTTGAGAAAAGTTCAACTGCTACAAATATGTACACAAAACCCCCCATGGTTTTCGGTAATGGTCCAAAGATATCTACTGCTACTATTTCTAATACTTCATCAGGTTTTATTGATTGCATGGGCCCTTGATTAGTTGCATTTGTTACTTTCGCCTTTTGGCATAGATCACAAGATCTTATCCTCTGTGCTACCCTTCGTGCCATGTTGTTAAAGGTAATGCATTCATCTAACTTATCGGTACACTTCCGTGCACCACAATGGCCATATGCCAAGTGAACATAATCTATCAGCACTTCAGTGTGTTGTTCTGGCCAACATACTCTCCACTTCCCTGGATTATTTAATCTTTGAAGATACAGTACACCTTTATGTATTTTATATGAAGCCCTTATGTTAGTTGCGTCCGGATTGTCAAACTTGACCTTTACCGACTTGAGTGCATCATCGTCACTTTGATATCTTCGCATATTCCGACATATTTCCCTAATTTTTTCTCTTTCTTCCGCTTTTTTGAAGTAATTCACCTCAAAAACATCTTCCCTATTCTTTACACTTTCTAGTGTCTCACATCCTTCCGGTAATCTCGACAAAGCATCCAGTACTGCATGTTCTTTCCCTTTAACATACTTGATCTCTTTATCAAATTGTTGCAAAAACAGCGCCCATCTGGTCAACCTGTTATGTAACAATCTGCAGTCCTTCAAAAATATTAAAGCTTTGTGGTCTGTATGGACCACAGTCTTATGTCCCCATAAGAAAAGTTGAAATTTCCTAAAACCCCATACTATAGCTAAAGCCTCCTTCTCTGAAACCGTATAGTTTCTTTCGTACTTAGACATGGTTCTACTCGCAAATGCTATTTGTCTATGAGTTTTTTCCCCATCTATCATTACCTCCTGAAATATGGATACTCCCAATCCATAATCTGAACTATCTGTTGCCATGTGGAATGGTTCACACAGGTCAGGGTGCCATAACTTTATGTTTTTAGCCAAATTGTCTTTTAGCCGGTTGAATGCTGTTTCACATTCCTCAGTCCATATATACACACTGTTCTTCTTAAGTAGGTTGTTCAGATGTGGGCTATTGAACACCTGATCATCCACATACTTACGATAAAAGGAACAAAGTCCTATAAACGACTTTAGTTGTTTTTTATTCTTGGGAGCCGGACAATTTCTTATTGCTTTGACTTTATCGGGATCCTTTCCAATTCCCTCTGGTGTTACTATGTGACCTAAAAACTTTATTTCTTTCTTCACAAACTCGCATTTTTTCAGGTTCAGGGTCATTCCTCCTTTAATTAAAGCTTTGAACACCCTGTCGCATAACTCCATGTGCTCTTCCCATGTCCTTGTAGCAATTAACAGATCATCTACATAAACCGTAATTAGCGAACTAAGTTCACTCCCTAAAATTTTGTCTAAAGCCCGAATGAACACTGAAACGGAAGTATTTAGGCCAAATGGTACCACTGTGAAATGGTAGCATTTGCCACTGAATAAAAATGCCGTGTACTTCCTAGACTGCTCACTTAATGGGATTTGCCAGTATCCTGCAGTTAGGTCTAAACTAGTCAGGTACTTTACACCATTAAACTTCTGCAATAAATTATCTATGTTCTCTGGACGATCCAACTCCCTCTTCACTACTTTATTCAGAGTACGAGCATCTATCACTATTCGTACACTTCCATCCTTCTTACCTACTATCACCAGTGGGTTATTATATGGGCTAGAACTCCGTTCAATGACCCCACATGAAACCATTTTATCTATTTCTTTTTGAACTGCTTCTTTCTTAGACAAGGGTACATTATATAGTGGTTTAAAGAAAGGTTCATGCTCCTCTACCTCCATGCAGTACTCATAATTTATCACTCGTCCCGGTTTGTCCGAAAATACCTCCTGATTTTCTTTCAGAATTTGCCATAGATCCTCCCTTTGGGCATCAGATAGTCCTTCCATTTTATCCACTACATTTCGAAGGAGTGTCTCCTTATTTCCATCTTCAACTATCTGCCTCACCAGAGACCAATCGAATTTTTGACCTATTCCTGAATCATGATCATCTCTAAATTCTACCCATCTCAGCTGGTTCTCTTCCATTACTCTAGATGATTCAAATGGTATTTCTAATACTGCACTATCAACTTTACAAACTATTATCCCTTTGTCACAATCTATAATTACTTTCTGTTTTATTAACCAGTCAATGCCTAAAATGATCTCGGCACTGAGCTCTGGAACTACTAAAAATGCATTCGAAAATTGCTTGTTTTTTATCTTAAATTCCATCATCACTTGATGTTTAACAGGTTTACTACATTTCCCTGTCGCCCCTATCACTTTAACACCTGTTACTGGCATCATGACTACTCCTCGTTGCTCTTTGATCATCTCAAAGAATGCGTGCGAAATAGCACTTATTTGAGCACCCGTATCCAACAATACATATAAATCGTACCCACATACATTAATGGGTAGGATTGTTTGCATCCTATTGTCCTCTTTCATGCTTTCTTTATCTTCCCATAATAAATCCTTTTCCACCGCCAAGTCTTGCCATATTATTTTTCCGGTTTTTATACTGACCATTCCATCTGGAGGTTTCTTTCTCCTTTTCATCCTAAATTCTTTCACCGCTTTTTCCAATAGTCCTTCGTCTAGGCTCTTTAATGTCATCTCGTTCTCATTCGAATCTGTCATGCCTGAACTCTCGGTTGCGGGATCGGAAACTTCCTCTACTTCTTTTTCTCCCTGGATGCTTTCTGATGATTCTGACGATAATTCCTCCTCCTTAGAAATATGACCTTCTTCGGATTCAAATAATTCTCGCAAATTATAATCCATTTCTCTATTTTCCCTTTGTTGGATAGTGCATTCCCCACTCTTACTTTCATTATTTTCCCCTACTAATGGAATTCCAGTCTCACTCAACTCATTTGCTTCAGTGCTACAGGGATCACAACACTCTTTCTCTTGGTTAGATACACTTTCTCTAATTTCTTTAAAAGAATCTTCATCACAGTCATGTACTCTTGCTGTCACTAGGTACACATCATAATCGGTATGGCTCTCTAACACTGTCATATTCGGGTCCAAACTAATCACTTGAGTGGAAGATCTTTCTAATTGTGCTGGCTGGCTTTTGAGCTGATGTACATATTCTGCATACGAGGTAATTTCTGAATCGGCATGCGTCTCTGCACTATGCCCCTTTTTCTTATCCACCCTTCCCTCTTTAATTACTTCTCGATGCGATTCGTCGACTATTCGTACGAACCTTTTACCATAAGTCACATCACTCCTACCTTGCCCCTGCCTCTCTGCACAGTTGCCATCCCTACCGACAAACAACGCCTTCTCTGACTCTTCCTTCATCAATTCGTCACTCTGACCTCGAATTGTACTTATTTCATTCACGTGAGCCTTCACATCCGACCGATATTCTTTTCCTACTTCATTTCCCTTAATAATTCCTCCCTGCTCTCTCTCCTCTGTTTGTATCCCTGCATTATACTTCACAAAGTTTCGTTTATATAACTGCTCTTCAGGCGAACGACGCACTATCCTACTATAGTACTGACTACTCCGATCTTCCCTATATTTGGGCCATTTCTTTCTTTCCGCGCGCGTTAGGCCCTTGACCTGCGTGGTATTTAGTTTTCCTGATTTTGATAATGCATCCCGTTTCCCTGATAGTGTCCTCTCCCTCGCTGAGAGTTACCTCCTCGACCTCTTCCTCTCATCATGTTAATTTGCGGTTCATTCCTACCACCTTTTACTATTCCATTCTGATTTCTGAAACCTCGAAACTCTCTAGTTTCACGCCACCTATCTTCATTCTCGATTTTTTCTAAAAATCCATTGAATGTTCGATGAGTGCCTCCTACATAACGCTTTGAATCGTCAGGTAGCTTTTTCCACAACTCCCACACTATCTCCAATTCTGATCTACGATCTTTAAGATACTCCAAACGCTTGAACCATCCTTCACAGTATTCTTTCATGAGCCCATGCCCATGTTCTGGCATTCTGGCGACAACGAATTCTCTCCACAACCTATCTCTCTGTTGTGTGCTCCAGAATTCCTCAAGGAACTTTTCTTTGAAGTCTGTAAGCTTCAAATTGTCGATATCCAAATTCAATCCCCAACGTTTAGCATGACCTGCTAAAGCGTCTATTACTAAATTAATTTTTTCTTTATCCGACATGTCTGTTGGTAAGACATGTTCACAATTTTTTATAAAATCCATTGGATGCCATCCACGTTGTTTCTTTTGAGGATCGTATTTTTCCTCCCTACTCAGTATTTCCGATTTTTGCATTACCAATGGGATACCACTACAGTTAAGAAACGTCTGATTCTGAACTTGCTGACTTAACAATTTTACCTCATTACGCAGTGTATTTTCCTGCTCCTGCACACATGCATCAAAACTCAACATGGTATTGCGCAGTGTTTCAATATCAGCTGCCGTTTCTTTAACAATCTCTTTCTTCACAACTGGTACTATCACCTGTAATTTACTTTCAGTTATCGGTTCTAACTTTTCACTAACCAAAGGTTCCACTGATTTCTCTATTCTCTGAATTTCGGTATCAAATCTTTTCTCTATTTCTGTGACTTTTCGCTGAACATTTGTTATTTCAGCCCTAATGCTATTTACTGATTTGTTTACCTCTGTGATACGCAGGCTTTGCGTATTCAAAATATCTAAATTGGCTTTTATTTTACCAGATAGGTTTTCATCCAATTGGGATATATGACTAACCATTTCTGCTTTCAAACTAGCATTCCCTTCTCGAATTTGCGCCATCATCCTATTTAACAAACTTGTTAATTCCATATCCTCTTCCTTGTGACTTGTGGGTGTGGATTCATCTATAAGATTTTCCAACCCTACAACAGTATCTATGGTCCCTAATTCTGGGTCTGACCTTGTAATGTTTTCGTCTTGCTTGTTACTATTCGACTCCATCTTATGCTGCTGTATTTCGTGCCTAATAGAAATGTTTATTAAACCAAGTATTACTTGTTTAACTCCTACTATTGGACTTCCTTTTGCTGCTTTGCAGGTTGTCGTCTTGAACTTACCAATTGTGGTATATTTGTCTACAACAGAATTTTAAATTTAAAATTTTCTTGAAACTACCAGTTTATATAAAACACTTTTATTGCAGCCATTATTCTACAAACTTGGTATGTCCTGTCACGGTCGTCACATGCGACCGAACCGCCGAATCTTTCCATCAGTAAATGGGGTATGTTCTCAACTGACTCGGTTGTTTTAACCCCTCCACTGACGGAATGACCCGCTTCCTACTTCCGTATGTATAAAGCCAATACGGACTTGTAGCTGTCACGCCTTTGCGCTTACTGCTACGTATTTTAACCGTAAATAGCTCAGCCCTAATGGTAAGAGGTAGTAGTGAATTCACGTTGTTAATCTTTGAATACAGCACAGCTGCCACAAGCTCAGCTCACCTTTACTCCACTCCTACCCTCGCCATTGCACCACATTAACTAGGTGCTACATGGACCTTGCTAAATTCACTTGCGTATACATTTTTGACCGTTACTCGCCAGTATTTACCTATTGGATTAGTACACTCCTAACTGGACTATTTCCCAAAGAGCTGTGATGATTGAACGGGTTCGATCCACGGCCTACAGTTCACACGGTAACACTGCCTACCTGACCCACTTAACTTGGTAGTGAGCTTATGTATCCAATCACCACTGCTAGCAGCAGTGGATAATCCTATCAGCACGACGAGAGCAGCAGACTTATCGTCGAATCCTCCTGAAAATACTTATAACTACGGTCGCCAGCTCTGAAGGAGCAAAACAATAAATCAGTTTTTTGGCTCGTTTCAAAGTGAAACGGCTTGAGTTGAATTTAAACTTAATTCTGAATATTACTATTTCTGATCATTCTAGGTGATTCTACAAAGCAAATACTCTCTCAATTTCTGTGAGTTGGCTTGGTAATTACCACCAAGACAACTTATGCAACTTAGGTTAACATAATTCTATCCTTCAACTTATTTAATGATTTTGGATATTACTCTTTGGACAATTGATATAGAATTAGTTAAGTGACTTTACTTGAAAGGTTACTCAGAAAAATTTAAGTAACTATAAATAGGCGACTCATTCTGGTGTGACCATTGCTCTTTTCAACATTCTTATACGCTAAAGTATTCTACACCCAAAAGAATTGTAAATGAAAGAGGCGATGGTGGCCTCTGTCTGATTTCACTACACTATGTTTCAGGTTACTACACTTTACAATGAACAACATGCGTCATAATTTTACTCATTACTATATTCTGTCTTCTGCACTTGCACAAAAGAAAACTGGTATTCTCCTTTTACATGTATACAAAGTTCGACTTAACAATTGCAAGCAGTCTTGCCTTGGGTAGACGTGTCGGTGCTGGTGGTGAGATGCATGTGGCTAACGCAGCTCTTCACGCCTCATGCCCTCAATGGCGGCTGGAACTACGAGCTGTAGCACTCGTATAAGCTACTGCAAGTCCGCCATAAAATCTGGGCGCAGGAACTCTTACAATCAGCCCCAGTGGCATAGAGACGGCTTCGACAACCATTCGTCGCGTTCTACTCCACAAACGGCGATGATATTCGCCTCTTCGCTGTTGCACAATCACTTTTGCGTGAGCACAGTTACGCACGTCCGGTCACGTCAACACTCCCCAGGCCATTCCATTGTTCAGTCCCTGTGTCTCCAGCTACCTCTAGCTACGCTCGTATCACCAAGAGTGGGGGCATTCCCCTACCACCTTTTCACCGAAATCATTTAGTATTTAAGAATATTTATATTTATTACCCTGGAGTTCATACCAGTCATAATAATTTACTACTAGCGCTTTATAACATTAAATCATACAGTAATAACTTATAATTACCAAGAAAAAGAATACATTTGACTCCGAGAGCTTAGTGCATTGTCTGACAGGCAGCGCTAATTCCCAGTTTCGCCAGTAGATGGCATCAGGGTGCACTCCCTGGCAGTCTCACACCAGCGCACCCGTTTCCGACGCGTGGGCTCCAAATTACTGTCAGCCCATCATCATTTCAGTTCCGTTACAACCCTTTTTTTATTATTTAGCTATTACTTATTTTTTCATTTTACTTTAATTCTAAACTTGAACATTTCAATCAATGTTGAAGTTCTTTTTCTTATATCTAGGAATCGTGTGGACTAAACCTTTAATTTCCAATCGTAAGCTCCAGGTGTTCATGACACTTGAGTACTTCATTATTTATTCTAATTCCTTGTACTATTTTTTTCCTTAGTATGTACTAGTATCATTATTTATAATAGTTTGTAGTCTGGAGGAACTGTGGGCAACTGAAAGTGTTCGTTTTGACACTTGTAAATTCACATGAAACATAATAATGCTAGTGATAGATAGAATACAAACTTACCAGAATAATTCCTATTTTCTGATATCTGTCACGATACTGTTCTTTTCTCCTAGGATCAGTAGCTATACCTTACGTGTTGTTTGACCCTATGAGTTCACTTCCTCCTTCTGTTCTGGTAGGTGCGCCCCTTTATAAAACATCCCTATTCATCGGGCCACAGGTCATCCTATCTGTATGTAGGTACGCCTGCCCTATGTCCTTAGCAAATGCCGGGTACTCCCCCCTTATCCTTTATGAGTAGGACTCATGGTTCATTGCCCTAGTACACATCTGTATGCTCACTATAATTAAATATTTCCTGGTAAAATAAAAATCTATTTTACACTTCACTCTCACTTCTTAGTACCTCATTTAAAACCCTAGAGTCCTCCTCTACTTTTCAACTTCTATAATCTTAGTAGAAACTATGTCTACACATATTATTCAACTCGTGGTAGATACTATGCCTCCCTATTTTGTTCAAGCCCCATTATCCTACTATTCATCAATTTATCCGAGTAATCACTACACAGACTTTTCTTAAATAAGCACCACAATTAATTCCAATATGGCTTGCATTCTTCTTCATTACTCGTTGTGAGATCATCATAGTTTCTCTCTCTCTCTCTCTCTCTCTCTCTCTCTCTCTCTCTCTCCTTATATATATATACAATGGCTTTTCATGTAAATAGGCGATGAGGCGATGTAGAACCATCGAAATAAGAACAATGTGTGAATCTTTCTAGATGTACATATATCCTCTCCCCTACAACCCTTGGCAGTTCTTACATCCTTCTTATCTGTAACTTCATTGTTTGTGTATTCGTATTTCTTTGTGTGTATGCGTAAGTGTGTTTCTGTGTTCTGATTCTTCAGCCTATGGACTTTCCCACCTTCACCCTTGAGGTCCCAGAAGGAAATCTTGGCAATCCTATGGAAATGGCAAATGGTGAAGAACCTGTCACACTTGTTTCTGAGGGGTGTTTGAAAGGCGTGATGTGTGTTCTGTGTTAGGCATGATGTATCTCTTGATATAAATCATGCTCTTATTTACACTACCCACTCCTTTCAAAATCAATACAAACCCTCTCATTTACATCACATCTCATAAAAGGTATAAAATATTCTATAAAAAACAGAAAATCCACACACTACAGTATAACAGTTGTTCAATTAGTTAAATGATATAACCTTTTTCCACAAATATAATATTCTATTCTGTTCATTTTGTGTAGAGATCACTGTTTATCCGTGATTCTCTTAATTTTTTTTTCTTTTTTTTTCCAGTTTTCTCGGTACTAAAATTATAGGATAGTTTAAGAATTCAAGAATAGGTTACAGAATAGTTTAAGATTTGAAGGGAATTTTGTGCAGGCAACTATTTTAGAAGAAACACCAAAAACAACTCA
This sequence comes from Schistocerca piceifrons, assembly GCF_021461385.2. Lineage (NCBI taxonomy): Eukaryota > Metazoa > Arthropoda > Insecta > Orthoptera > Acrididae > Schistocerca > Schistocerca piceifrons. The sequence continues at coordinate 359,406,319 of NC_060139.1, read as the reverse complement.
GGATCCGATGGTCATCGCTCCGCCACTTAACACAGAACGTTAATGTCCCTCTGGGATATACAACTTTATGTCCTTTACATTATACTTTCCTTTTTCTGATCCAGTTGTAGGATACACTAAAAATAATGTCTTGGGATGGATTATCATTTGTATTCGATAAGGTCCTTCATATTTTTGGAAGAATTTGTCTGTCTCTTTTTTCAGGGCAGAGATCTGAAGATGCTGTTTTACAAGAACTAGGTCATCGACCTTGTACTGTGGTTCTACAGCTTTTTCGTTATGCTTACTCATTCTTTGTTGTGCCTTTTCAACCAAATTTTTGGAAACTATTTCCTGATTAAGTTCATAATCGACAATAGGTTGTTCAGGCCAATTAAAACATTTAATAAGAGGGTTAATCCAGTTGATAAAAGTGGTAATCCATTTAAAGTAAGTTCAAAGTCTTTAATTTTTGTTGCCCATGAAGTATGTTTTTCATGGCAGTAGGTGCGGCATAATTTCCCAATTTCTTTCATAACTCTTTCACATGGATTCTAGGATGGATTATAGTTGTATATTAATACTTGACAAATATCTTTCCAAGCTAGAAATTCCTTAAATTCATTACTGACAAATTGTGGTCCATTATCTGTGAGAAATTGATTTGATTTTCCTACCTCAAGAAAGTACTGTTGCAAGCAGTGTATAACCATCTGTGTATTTGCTCTTTTGATAGGATATAACTTAACATATTTTGACCTGCGCTCTATGATGATCAAAATGTATGACACTCCTCCCTTTCCTTTCAGTACTGGTCCAAAAAAATCTGCTGCTGCAAGATCATGTAACGACTTAGGAATAATTGGATATATTTTGTATTTAACATGAGTGTTACTCTCTTTCACCTTGTGATAGATTTCACAGGTCCTAATTAAAGATGCTACTTTATGTCCTAGCTTCTTAAAATAATAGAAGTTATTCATATGAGCTGTACACTTTTTATTCCAAAGTGTCCATATCCTGTATGAACATACCACACAATTTCGTCTTCCATTAACTTCGGAATGCATATGCACCAACGTTGTGACGTTATACTGCCTCTCCAAAACAAATTGTACTCTATAATTTTCCTCTTCCCTGCTTGATTAAGAGGTAAGGAATTCCTGATACACATAGCAAACATTTCTGTAAAATAGGGATCATGATGGATGTTTTCTGTTATTCTTTGAACCATCTCTTGTATCCTGGTATGTGGATATTCTACTGTCAAAAGATTAATTGCAAAAATTACACCAGGTCTTTCCATACATTTTAACTCTTCCATGCCTACTGGTAAACTAGACAAAGTGTCCGGTACAATATTCTCAGAACCTTTTACATACTGTATCTTAATGTCATATTCCTGTAGGGACAACATCCATCGCATTAATCTACTATGTAATAACTGACTGTTCATTAAAAAAGATAGAGCTTGATGATCTGTATAGACATGGATTTCTGCCCCCCATACTAGTGTTTGAAATTTCTGGATACTCCGTACAACTGCTAACAGTTCCTTTTCAGTAGCTGTGTAGTTTAATTCATGTTTATTAAGACTATGGCTAGCAAAAGCTATGAATGTGTGATTTACATTATCTAGACCCCACTCTCCTTGGAAAAGTTCTGTTGCGATACTGTAATCAGATGCATCGGTTGAAATTTTAAATGGTTTGCCCCTACTCGGATGATGTAATATGTGTGATTCTACCAGTGCTCTTTTTACATTTTCGAACGCATAATTTGCCTCTTGATCCCAAACCCACAGTATTCCCTTTCTTAACAAACATAAAATTCTTGGGTCATTCAGTTCTTGACCTCGTATATACTGTCTACAGTATCCAGCCATTCCTATAAATCCCTTCAGTTGTCTTATGTTTCTAGGGGTGGACATTCCTTAATAGCTTTTATGCACTCCAGATCTGGTCTAATCCCCTGTGCCCCTACAATATTCCCTAAAAACTTAAGCTCTTGTCGCGCAAAATTGCGGTTCAGTCAATTTCACTGTAATAACTTTTTCTTTAAATTTTTTCAGGGTCTTACTCAAGATTAGACCATGTCCTTCCCAGGTAGCTGAGATTATGAGGATATCATCTACATATATTATTAAATCTTTCAATAAATTTCTTCCTAATGCCTCATCCAGAGCACGTATAAATACGGATACTGAGATATTTAGTCCAAATGGTAGCACATTGAAATGATACAATTTACCATCACACAGAAACGCTATATTCTTCTTTGATTCAGAATGTAACCTGATTTGCCAATATCCATCATGCTGAAAAACCTTGCCTTTTCAAATCTGGATAATAATTCATCAATGTTAATTGGTCTGTCTCGCTCTGTGTTTATATGCTTATTCAGTGTTAGCGTATCTAGCACTAATCGCACACCACCTGTAATCTTTTTTACTAGCACTAAAGGGTTATTCATGACGTTAGAACTATGTTCTATTATACTGTTGCTAATCATTTTGTCAATTTCCTCCTTAACTGCATCTTTCAACCTTACCGGTATTAGATATGGCTTACAGAAAAATGAAGTGTCACCTTTGATTTTAAACTTACATGTGTAATCGCTGATATTACCAAGACAATCAGAAAATACTTCTTCATATTCCATGAGAATTTTATGTAAATCTAGTTTTTATTCACTGGTTAATATTAGAGATTCGTTTACTTTGTTTTCCATGTCAGCTTGATGTGATATGTGATTTACATTATCAATCTCTAGTGACAATCATGCTGTAGCAGTTAATCATAAACATTAACATTCAGTTGTTTGTCTTGCAATGTAATTATTGGTTACAAACATATGGGAGGTGGTGTGTTCATTGCAGTTAAAAACTGTTTAAATGCAGTTGAGATCGATACTGGGTTGGACTGTGAAATAGTCTGGATAAAACTGTCAATCAGACAAGGATTGACCATTGTATTAAGATGTTTTTATAGACCACCAGCATCTGCAACAAACATCGCAGAACGTTTCAGGGAAAGTCTTGAGTACATAGGAAATAAATATCCAAATTATCCGTTAGTTATAGGTGGAGACTTTAATCTGGCAATTACACGTTTATCACAGGGGACAGAAGCAAAGACTCATGTGAAGTTATTCTAGGAGTGCTCTCAACATACAACCTTGAGCAATTGGTTAGAAAACCAACTCAAGAAACCAACTTGAGGTGGGAACATATTAGATACCTTGGCATTAGGAAGTTGCTGAGAAAGCAGAGAATTTTGCACAGTCATTTTAAACGTAGTCACTGCCCCGCTGACAAACAGAAATTATGCGAAATGAAAGCAGGTGTGAAAAGGTCAATGAGAGATTCTTTTAATGAATTTGAAAGTAATATATTATCTGCAGATTCTAAAAATAACCCCAAAAAATTTTCGTCATATGTAAAATCAGTGAACGCAATAAATAGTTCATTACCTTCTCTTGCTGATAGTACGGGTAATGTAATGGATGATGATAAACAGAAGGCTGAAATTCTAAACCTAGCTTTCAAAAAGTCGTTTACAATAGAAGACTGCAGCACCATTCCCCCTTTCAATTATTGAACAAACGCAAGGTTGGCTAACATAGTGTTTAGTGTATCTGGGATTGTAAAACAGCTAAGATCCTTAGACGCCAGGAAGGCATCTGGCCCAGACGGTATCCCCGTAAGATTATATGTTGACTATGCTACAAATATAGCACCATTCTTAACTATCATCACATATCATTGGAACAGCAGGAAGTTCCATGGGACTGGAAGAAGGCCCAGGTCATAGTAATCTATAAAAAGGGTAGAAAATCGGATGCACATAATGACCGGCCAATTTCACTGAGATCAATTTGTTGTAGAATCTTGGAACATATTTTGTGTTCATACATAATGACCTTTCTAGACTCTGAAAAGCTCATCTCCAGAAACCAGCACGGTTTTAGGAAACAGCAGTCGTGCGAGACACAGCTGGCCCTCTTTGTGCATGATATACAACAGGCTCTAGATACCAGCTCCCAGGTTGTAGCCATATTTCTCGACTTTTGAAAGGTGTTCGACTCAGTTCCACACTGTTGCTTGCTCCAAAAAGTGCTCGATTATGGTCTGTCTGATACATATGCGGTTGGATTGAAAGTTTTCTAACAGACAGAGAGCAGTATGTCGTCCTGAATGGGGCGACTTCAACCGAAACAAGTGTGACTTCAGGCGTGCCCCAGGTCAGCGCAATAGATCCGTTTATGGTATTGACAGTGGCATTAGACTGTTTGCCAATGATGCTGTAGTCTACAGGAAAGTAGTATCACACAAAAGTTGTGAACAAATCAATGAGGATTTGCAGAAAATAAATGTGTGGTGTAATGACTGGCAGCTATCTCTCAATATTAGTAAGTGTAACCTACTGCGTATAACAAGACGAAAATCCCCATTAATGTAGGTGTACAATTTAAATGCCCAGTCTTTGGAAGTGGTAACATCCGTCAAGTATCTGGGTGTGACTATTCGAAATGATCTCAAATGGAATGATCAGATTACAAAAGTAACGGGCAAGGCGAACTATATATTGCGGTTTATTGGTAGAATCCTGAAGAGATGCAGTCCTTCAACAAAGGAAATTGCTTACAATATGTTAGTTCATCCAATATTAGAGTATTATTTGTCTGTATGGGACCCTTACCAGTTGGGTCTGATTCAAGAGATTGAGAAGGTCCAAAGAAGAGCGGCTAGATTTGTGACTGGTACATTTAACCAAGTTTGAATTGGGACACACTTGCAGATAGACGATGTGCTAAATGGAAGGGGCTGCTCACTACATTCCGAAATCCGGATGTAGAGCATATATTATTACCACCAACTTTCAAATTGCGCAATGATCACCATTCAAAGATAAGGGAAATTAGAGCTCATACTGAGGCGTTCAGTCAATCGTTTTTCCCTTGCGCAATCCGCAAGTGGAACAGAGGGGGGGATATATGACTTTGGCACGAACTGTGCCCTCTGCTGCACACCGCTTGGTGGCTAGTGGAGTATACAGGGTGAGTCACCTAATGTTACCGCTGGATATATTTCGTAAACCACATCAAATACTGACGAACCGATTCTACAGACGGAACATGAGGAGAGGGGCTAGTGTAATTGTTTAATACAAACCATACAAAAATGCACGAAAGTATGTTTTTTAACACAACCCTACGTTTTTTAAAATGGAACCACGTTAGTTTTGTTAGCAAATCTGAACACATAAACAAATACGTAATCAGTGCCGTTTGTTGCATTGTAAAATGTTAATTACATCCGGAGATATTGTAACCTAAAGTTGACGCTTGAAACCTCCGACATTCAGTTGCATGTTGTAACAAACACGGGCCACGGTCGGCGAGCAGCATCTGCAGGGACATGTTTACGATGACGACCATGTTTACGAGCGTGGCTGTAGTGCACTGTTGTGATTTGGTCTAGCTGTCGCAGTGTCTGCATGTAGCGCTTGCTGCAATTGTTATTCTGCATTTGTCTCTGCACGCAGACCAACTGTAGTACACCGTGTTACCAGATGTCTGTGATAGTGTAATGTTGTAGGAACTGTGACCATGGTGTATTCGAACTCTGAAAAGGCGGAGATGATACTCATCTACGGCGAGTGTCGACGAAATGCAGCTAAAGCCTGCAGGGTGTATGCAGAATGGTACCCGGACAGAGAGCATCCAACGTGCCGCACATTGCAAAACATTTACCGCCAACTGTATGCAACAGGTATGGTCGTAGCATGCAAACAGGTCCGTAACAGGCCCGTCACAGGAGAAGCGGGTGCAGTTGGTGTGTTAGCTGCTGTTGCCATGAACCCACACACGAGTACATGGGACATTGCGAGAGCCGATGGACTGAGTCAAAGTAGTGTCATGCGCATACTGCATCGTCACCACTTTCACCCGTTTCATGTGTCACTACATCAGCAATTACATGGTGATGGCTTTAATCATCGAGTGCAATTCTGTCAATGGGCATTAACAGAGAATGCGTTGCAGTTCTACCTGTTTACCGATGAAGCGGGTTTCACAAACCACGGGGCAGTGAATCTACGGAACATGCATTACTGGTCCGTGGACAATCCTCGCTGGCTCAGACAGGTAGAGCGACAGCGACCGTAGACTGTAAATGTATGGTGTGGAATCATTGGCGACCACCTCATTGGTCCTCACTTCATTGCAGGGGCCCAAACAGCTGCAACATACATCGCGTTTCTACAGAATGATCTGCCAATGTTGCTCGAAAATGTCCCACTGGAAACACGTCGACGTATGTGGTATCAGCATGATGGTGCTCCTGCACATCCCACAATTAACACTAGGCTGACCCTTGACAGGATGTTCGACGGGTGTTTCATAGGACGTGGAGGACGCATAAATTGGCCAGCCCGATCTCCTGATCTTACACCTCTGGACTTCTTTCTGTGGGGTACGTTAAAGGAGAATGTGTACCGTGATGTGCCTACAACCCCAGAGGATATGAAACAACGTATTGTGGCAACCTGTGGCGACATTACACCAGATGTACTGCGGCGTGTACGACATTCATTACGCCAGAGATTGCAATTGTGTGCAGCAAATGATGGCCACCACATTGAACATCTATTGGCCTGACATGTCGGGACACACTCTATTCCACTCCGTAATTGAAAACGGAAACCACGTGTGTACGTGTACCTCACCCCTCATGGTAATGTACATGTGCGTCAGTGAAAAAGACCAATAAAAATGTGTTAGCATGTGGACATAATGTGCTGTTCCAGTCTCTTCTGTACCTAAGGTCCATCACCGTTCCCTTTGGATCCCTACGTAATTTGGTGCTCTCCGATACACACGATCGAACAGCGGAGGAGTGATACTTGTAATGGTCGCCTAGTCGTTGATATTGCTAATTGCTGTAATCGCACTATTTCACTCCCATTTACGGAGCTTGTTAGCACTTGATGTTTGGTTGGCGCCATTAAAATGCGTTGTAGTAATCGCTGCTGCTTGCTGGATCGCTGCTGTGTCTCGATGCTGATGCTGGGTCTAAATCTGGTTGTCTAGGGTTAAAAACATGAGGTCCCGTGTTTTTTATGTGCTTTTGATGATAAAGAACGAGCGAAACCAACAAATATGTAAACCTCAAATATTTATTACTCTGGTGGCCATCTTAATTCCACTGTCCACCAAAGACCATGACACAAGACAAAGTAGTATTTCTGTTGCATGTTCTTTGCATTGTTTATCCACCTCAAACAATAACACACAAACACACTCTACCAAAGTGACATTCCGACTGCCTCCCAACCGTTCTTGCTGCTTGTATTTATAACATTGTCAAAGAACTACTAAAAAGAGATATAGTTTACAAGTCACATGTACATCTGTTATCATAATTTGTGCAGAAAAGTTATTAATTTGCATCGAGTGACATAATTTAACATGTTATTAAAATGACAGACAGATTTGTAGACTTGACAGAATAATTCTTTGTTACAAAAAGTCCATTTTTTTAGAAGTTTGTCAATTGACTTCTCTAATTTGCATAAATAAGTAAGTAACATGAATTATTAAGAATTACATTGGTTTTCGTCTAAAATAGGATTGATTACGTGAATACTGAGTGAAAACGCTCCTAGTGAACAAATAGGTTTCACTGGGTGATTTTTATTTAAGGGGATCCAAAATACCTGAGTTGGCTACTATTTTTCGTACTTCATATTAATTATTTAAGATAAACTTAGTGTTTTTACATGATGACATTTGCTGTATCAGTGATCAAGTGATATTAACTTTTGTGTGGGTCAGTTATTCAGTATAATTTAATGGGTTGACTGTTTATGGAGACATGTTGTGCAATCATTGTTAACATACACAATAACTCTTCTATAATCATAAATACTTGTTAAACTGGTTGAATTTGGAGGGTATCACTTACTTCATTAAAGTAAAGCCTTTAATATGTTCCGTTACATACTCAAGCGTCAACTTTAGGTTACAATATCTCCGGATGTAATTAACATTTTACAATGCAACAAACGGCACTGATTACGTATTTGTTTATATGTTCAGATGTGCTAACAAAACTAACGGGGTTCCATTTAAAAAAAACCATAGGTTTGTGTTAAAAAAACATAATTCCGTGCATTTTTTTATGGTTTGTATTAAACAATTACACTAGCCCCTCTCCTCACGTTTGATCTGTGGAATCAATTTGTCAGTATTTGATGTGGTTTACGAAATATATCCAGTGATAATGTTAGGTGACTCACCCTGTATATGTAGATGTAGATGTAGACAACATCTATTGTCATCTTTACCAAAGCAAAGAAGATTTTCCCCTAAATTAAATATGACGTTAAATTCTAATAACCAATCTATGCCAAATGAAACATCCCTATTAATATTTTCTACTATTAAAAGTGTTTGATGAAATCTGATATTTATGATGTGGCAGTTCACCTGGGTTTCATGTTTCACAACCTTACTTTTCGTTCTGGTTATACCAACTATGTAAACTCCAGTTACTGGTAACAGTGGTAAGTAATGTTCAGTTTGTAATGTGTTAAAGAACACACTAGAAATGAGTGACATCTCACTCCCTGAGTCTATAAATATGTTAACTTCAGAAGTCCCCACAGTTCCTGCAATTACTGGTTGTGTATTATCAGTAGTATTACTTGGTTCTTCCAGTAACAGCCATTCTTTTGTAGGTATTATGTGTGTGAACTTAACATATTTGTTATGAACCAGGCATTTGTTATGAATCAGGCCTCCTAGTGTATCTCTACGACCTGGGCCCTGGCCCTGGATACAGATCGCACTGCGTTTTCCTCATTATTAGTAATCACTGGTTGGTTAACAAATCAAGGTACTACGTTACCACTATGTGCTCTATTATTGCTTGGCACAAATTCCTGCGAAGTTACTGGACATAAATTCAAAGGTGGATGCTTCTTCTGATAATTATCATTGCCATCATTTCTGTTGCACTGGTGTACTCTGGCTAAGTTGGCCTCATGTCTTTTAAAATTATTATTACTATTCCTTTTGTAATTCTGATTTTCACTTTGGTGTACGCTCTCATTGTGGTTTTTATTTAAGGCATCAAGTGGATCCACAAAGGACCAAAATTCTTCTATTGTTTTCCATCCACTACATAATATATCTTTCAGTGTGTAAATGGGTAATCGTCTTATTAAAATTCTCACTAACCCCTCTTCTTCTGTTGGCTTATCTAAGTACTTTGCCCGTGTTAAATGCCAGTGGAAATACTTTCCCATTGTTCCCCACGTATTAGTGCAATACTTCGGGTCCCACAAACCTCATAGTTTTTCCTGCGCAGTAGCGGACCAGTATTTTTCCTTAAATTTCTTCTGGAAGTCTCCCCAAGAAGAAAAGTTCTCGATATTTACAGTACCCGACTCTGAGGTTTCCCCTAAAAGGTGCACAACAGCAAATTCAATCTTCTTCGAATCTTCCCAGTTCTTTGGCAAAGCTTGGTTAAATCTTTTCAGAAAGTGAGTGGGATGTACTTCCCCATTAGGCTTAAACTTAGGGAATTGATAGGTAACCCTGAATTGGCTCCCCATTGTAAATCTGCCATTACCTCAGTAGTCAATACCACATTAGGAGAAGTCACCCTATTATCTACTTTATCTTGGATAAGTTTGAATTCTTTCCATAGTTCATCCATACCTCTCTTGTTATTACTAAGTTCCAAATAAAAAATGGGAGATATGTTGTCGGAGGTTACTCTCGCAGCAACTTTTTGGTCTAACATCTTTTCTACCTGTTGCTCCAGACTACTTATATTTATTATGTCTGAGGTTGCTACTTTCTCCTTTAGTTTCTTTCTACATTATCTACTCGAGTGTTAATGCCTGCAATTTGCGATTGGACTATTGGTATTAACTTATCCTGCTTTTCAACAGTTTCTTTCAAAGTATGCAATCTCTGCCTTACAGCATCAAATGTTACAATACATACATTTTGAAATGACCCTACCTTCTCACTGAGTTCAGATTCTACATTATTACATTTATCTTCAATATTAAATTCTAACTTCTTTGTCAAATCCTAAAGTTGATCATTCTGTCTCTGATTAAAGTCAGTGAACAGTTGATTTATGTGACTGCTTAAAGAACTAGTTAGTTCACCTTTCAAATCTGCCTTGAGATTTTCTACTTTGACAGTTAAAGCATCAAATTCAGTCTTCAAATTTCCCTTACCTTCACATAAATTACTAAAGTCATTACTTTGTGAATCTACCTTAGCACTTCCTAAAGTTTCATTCTGAACATCCAATTTATTAATTAATTGAGTATTCACTGAATCTAACTTAAGACTTTGAGCATTTAAAGCTGCATTTAGTTCCTGTCGTAAAGCCCCAAATCTGCACTTTGGGCTTTGATTAAATTTACTAATTCAGACCAGTCTGGCACTTCCTTACTCACTTTCATAGCCATGGCTGGTTCTGAAGTTTCCCCAATTCTCTGTGTATTATTCATATTCCTATTACTTTTAGATCTAATAAACATTTAAAGAATTAACTCTAAGTATAATAACTACATCAATAAAAGTCACTCTACTGTTTGTATCCCTTCTTGCTAAGGTACTAAAGTTCTATTTTGCGCTCATCCGGTGTAGACTTCTTGCAATGTAGGTAAGTGGATGTGACAGCAAGTCAGCACCGGTGAACAGCAAGCCAGTGGCGTCAGACGTTGGTGTTGACATCAGTGTCGTTAGGCAGCTGAGAAAGCAGGTCAGCACCGGAGAACCGCAACTGGTGCTGATGGCGTCGGATGTTGTTTCCGTGTTGGCATTGCCGCGATGTGTGTGTGAGTTGTATACTCACTGCACTGGATCTGCTTAGTTGAATTATTCTCATTGTATCTCTTCTTAGTCTAATATGTTGAGGTCTTCTTTCCATTCTTTTAATGTTATTACTTCCTTACGTCTTCCCTTTTGTTCCATCCACAAATTTTTCCATTTGATTTTTGGACTTAATCCAATTACGTGAAACAGTTCTCTTGTCTTGTTATATCTCTTTGCTATGGCAAAACATCATATCTTCTTCTTCGATTTCTTCTCAAAATCCTTGTTTTTTCTCTAATGCTTTAGATGATAGAATGTGAGGAGTAAATATACAAACTTTATGTTTTCACCAATTAACAATGTATTGGATTGTGCAGAATGGCATTCTCACATTTCACATGTAAATATCTCTGTCGTCTCATATTTCACTCGTATTTTGAGCTTTAGAAATGCATTAAACTAACATTCATTAGTGAGTTGGTTTAAGAACCTCTCGTAATTTATGAACATGTCTTGCTTCTAGCAAGTCCAACACATGAATTACTTAAAAGTCTAATCTCATTTCTTCATTTGTCCTTAACAATCATCATGGTCACTAAAAGCAAGAATAATACATAAACACTCCTTGTTCTTCGCTACACATACACTGAAACTCTATGTATTGTACAGAAGGTACTTGTCAGCCACCGCATCCACATTTTGCTCGTTACCATTTTTAGACCTACACACACAGACATGCAATGCGCAGTAGGTCGGATTCATCTCTCTCCCACTTCTGTTTAAAATATCATGTGTTCAAGGCGGAGGAAGGCCAAGTGGTTCTAGAATTTAGGCATAAATTCTTGAAGCACTACAATTGTAAATGGTTGCAAAGACATACTCAATCTCTTAGCAACAAATAATCTTGAGCAGGTGGCAACTATTGTGATGGGTACAGGGATTAATGACCACAAGGTTGTTGTAGCAAGGATGAATACTATAACTCTGGTATCCCAGTTCTACAATTTGGACAGCCTGCCAAAAGACATGGATGTAGATGACAGCTGCTAGGCAACACTGTCACAATCTGTGAGTGCTGCTACCTCCACCACAGCACTATGAGGGAGCCACACACATCGCGGCAGCCTATCGGCACTCACGGTGACCCAATAAAGCCAGCAGCACAGGGGCTGAGACTGCAGTTATGTTCTGACAACTTCTGTGATCATTGTCATCTCATTGTTGTTTTGGTCACTGATATTTGCTACATCTTGGTATCTGATTTGGTTTTTCTCTCTGGACTGTGCTGTCAGTCACCCCTGTTGTGTGTTTCTGTGTTGTACCTGCAATTCCCTGTTGATGCCATCAGCCCATCAGCCTGTGTGCTCCTCTCTCGCTTGATTCAGGTTACTAGAATAATACCCAAATGCACAAAAAATAAATGCAAAGTACATCTGTTTATTCACTTGATGCCTTCTGAAGAGACAGCCTCCATTCCTTCCGAACTAGCTGTGCAAACACAGACCAGATGCAACTTAATTTCAAAGAAACAGTATCAACAGGAATGGATAGATTCTGTAAAGTACATGTGCTTTGCTGTGAGATGATCAGTATGTTTGAAAATGAACACACTTCTTACACCGTGATCATAGTTTGGACACTGTTATTGTTCCAAGAAGACCAGTTTCAGCAGTCTTATGCTGCCATCATCTGATTTTATGGAACTTGTTATAAAATTGCCACGTTACATTACACGAAGTCAAAGCATAAAAGGCATCCACATTGATAAAAATCCAGTTCATAAAATGCAAAAAGTTGATAAAATGTACACAGATGGTAAAATGCATACAGTTGTTAAAATGCTTGTATTGTCCATGCATGTTGATCATGAACATGATTGTCACAAGCTTGCTGTAATTTCAGAAAGTACATAATCATTTGAAAATTGCTGTGATTGATTTTGGTGCTTGGTGGTTTTTTTATATTAAATTTGTTTATGAAATATATGATGATCTAGGAAATTAGAGAAGTTGATGAAACTATTACATACGCCCACACTGTGAAATTATATTTATAAGTTCATATTTATAAGTACAAATGCCATATTGAAAATTATGATAAATTATGCAAAACTCAATTAATGGCTTAATTAATTGACATGTTCCATGTTGCACATAAAAATTAGGTTAACAGAAGTATAACGGCAACTGTTGGAGCCTAAAAAGCACAAAGGCAAAATGTGATTATTTCAGAACTTAAAAACTATTTAAGTTACTTAACTTTACAGAATTTTAGCTTTGTTACTGAAAATACAAAATGCCAATCCTTATAATGAGTGGTGTCTTCATTATCAACTCTATATATTAACTCAAAATGTTTTCAGCTTTATCTACTGTAGCGGAAATTTTAATTAGGCATGTTTTAAAGCAAAACTAATTATATTTTTGCAATCAGGTAATCTGAGAATGAAATTTAATCTAAATAAGAAATAGATAGATTTATGCCAGCACATATGCATGTTACATAAAATCAGAACTAAATATCACTTAGAGACAGAAGGTAGAAGAAAAAATTGTAAGTGGTAGTAGGGGTGGTAACTAGAGAAGATGGGAGATTCCAGCTTTCTCTGCATCAAGTAGGATACATGCTGCATTTGCGGAGCCTGGTGTTCATAAACTGAGAAGTTAAGATTTTTTCAGAGCGAGGGTTGTGACCACAGAGTTTATAACTGTTGATACTTGTGAAGTTTCCTGAAAAACTATTAGTTTTAATTTGTGAATTGCCCCGTTCTGTGAAGATAAAGAAGGAATATGTGTTAATGGAACATAGTCTGGTTGCAGTCTAACCAAATGTTACGTGTAACAAGTGACTCATAGTATCTGAAGAAGTTGACAAGATCAGTTGTAATATTTTGCATATCTCAAAGCCACACCATTAACAAATCCCTTGAGAGGTTACACCTTTGTTTTGCTGATGGCATTGCACTGTTTACCTGCAAATACACTTCAGCCCTCAGCAATGAATGGAAGAACCTAAAAGAGCAAGTTTAAAATCAGACCTGAAAAACTGTTATAACCATGTACAATGGCCAAATGAAATAGGTAACAGTACAAATTGACAATTAATTGATATAATAAATTCAAGAGTTTTTGTATTTGGACAATTGTAGCTTACTGGATGGATGGGAGAAGAAATAAATGGAAAATACAAATGGCTTGGAGAACTTTTAGTAAACTAAATAGATGTGAGAAAAGGAAGTTTGCAATCCATTTATTTTACCAGATGAGTGAGACATGTAATTTTAATGTAGCAGCCTTGTTCAGTGAACAGTGGAGAATTGCCTGTTGGAAATTACTAGGAGATACAGAAAAAAAACTATTTGCCTTGAGTGCAGATATGCTTCAATCTTCTGCAGTGAATTGCAGAACTCAAGAGAAGATGTTTGAAATTAGTCCTGAAAACAATTACAACCATGTACAACTAACAAATAAAAAATTAAATACAGTTTCCAGAAATTCACATCAAAACTCTTCACCCTGCAGTATAGTTGTATATTATAAAATGAAGACACTCTGTGTCAAAATTTTGTACAGTCCTCCATTTTGAAGAAAAGAACTGATAAAGCATGCAAATAACTACTACACCTTGGTGGAGAGTATGATTTGCTTTTATCTTGGTTGTTACAAATGCTCTCAGCAACTCACCGTTGTAGCTGATTGGTAACATTGTAGTAGCAGCTTTCAAATTTTTTGAGTTCAATCCCTTTCAGTTTGACTACAAATTTTTAAAATGTTTTTCATTGTGAGATTTGGCAGTAATACATAAGAAAGATTTATATGTGGTAATTTAGCTAGCAGTACATCACATTTTATTTGTTATGTTCAGTTACAGAGTACAATACAGATAGGAGCACAACACTCAACATAGCTCATTATGAATTTAAAAGAAAGGAAAAGAAAAGAAAAACATGATATATTTGCGTGAATTTACAACCAGTGTTTAAAACTGTTTTCCTTGTGACATTACATGTTTCTGGCTGCTGAATCATATGAGTGTGAACATTTTGCAACATTTCAGCATAAACAGAAGCCATAACTGCATGAAGGAGAACTGTCAGTTCACACATGATGAATGGTTGTTTCAAGTTTTTAGGTTACCTCATAGAAGGAAACACATGGGATTGAAATCAGAAGACTTTGCCAGCCACAAAGTGGAAGTATCACATCTAACCCACTGATTTGGTCACTCCTGATTTGAATAACATTTCACAATAGGCAAATGGTTTGTTAGTGAACTGTCAATTTGCATCCACATATGTCAACATGATTGTAGAGACCCATATTTTAACAGAGTATAAAGGTTATCTGTGCAGAAAACATAGTACTAATACTTTATCATTTGACTTCCTTGGAAGTGGTTTTTGTTATAAACTTAAATTGTACTGCCCATCTTTCAATGTAGCCATGTTAAATACTTTCTCAGAAGTCTTGTTGCTAATGGCAAGTGGAGAAACATTTTGACAGTAAGATATGATTTGCACTATTGCAGTACCAAAATATAATGGATCATTTTTAAATTAATGTTTGTTTTTGCTTTGTTTTAAAATTCAGAGATGAGTCACATAGAGAGGTACTTGGACCAAGATCCTTGACATCCTGCATAGAGTATATGTGAAACTGTCATCCATAAATACCAGAAGTAAAGCAAGATAAGGCTTCTATATAAGCTTTTTGTATATGTTAAAACATACAAGCAAAAATATAGCATTCAATTATGTTTATATTGTTAATAACCACTTCAGACAAGAAGAGAATAGATACTTTCAAGATGTGGTGCTACAGAAGAATGCTGACGATTAGATGGGTAGATAGAGCAACTAATGAGGAGGTTCTAAATCAAATTGGGGAAAAGCAAATTTACACCACAATTTGACTAACAGAAAGGAATGGCTGTCAGGATGCATCCCAAAGCATGAAGGAATCGTCAATTTCGGTAGTGGATGGAAATGTGTGTGTGTATGTATGGGGGGGGGGGGGGGGGGGGCAATTGTAGAGGGAGAGCAAGGGGTGAATACTTAAAATGGATATAGGTTGCAGTAGTTAGTCAGAGATGAAGAGGCTGACATATGATATAATAGTGCAGAGAGCTGCATCAAATCATTCTCCTGAGTCTAACACCATACTAATATAATGGAGAAGTGTAGAACTGGAATTAAAATTTTAAAATACACAAATTCATCCTCACATAAATTGGATTTAAACTATTTTATTGGAGACAAACTACGCAAAACAGAAAAGATCAAACAATGGAAAATCCAGGATGGAATGTAACAATACCAGAAAAGGAAAGTTGCTACTCACCATATAGCGGGGATTCTGAGTCGCAATAGGCACAATAAAAAGATTCAGAAAGCTGAGACCACACTGCAGTGTGCTGCTGCTCATGCTGTCATTAAGTCTAACAAATCATTGCACAATCAACATTCACCTGTTGAAATGTCATGCCTTTGGTGGTTATTGAACTGCTCCAAGATTATTTTTGCAACAGATTATTTGCACATGAGAAAATTGTGCAGTTCTAGTTGACTTACTGCTGGGCATGATTTTTTCTTTTTTTAAAAATATTGGTCCATGTTTAATTAAGATAATAGAGGGTATGTGAATTCCTTATATTATGAAGTAGTATAAGAAATAAAATTAATCTTCAGCAATTTTTGTTCAAGGATATGGAATCATTGAAAGGCAGTTACGCCTGGTGGTCTAGCAGTAAAGTGCTTGTCTGGAAACCAAGAGGTCACATGATTGAATTCCAGTCAGACCAAGGATTTTTCAGTTTTTGTTTTAACCTAGCCTCCACCCCTCAACAATGTGAGGAGTTGCCAGGAATTACACATGGTTCAGAGTCCACAGTAAACTGTAGGTCCTCTGTCCTGGTTAGGTAACTGGCATATCTTAGGGCCATGCAAGTCACCAAAGTGGCATCCAATTGTAAGACTTGTACCAAACCACTGAGACACACTAAGTTATTACTGTATTGGAAGGGTAATTTTATTTATTAAATTACTTAATAATAATGGAAAAAATCTTCACTAATCTTCTAACTGTTGATAATAACCTGTAGTTTTAAGAAAAATAACCAAAAAAAGTAATCAACCCAATTGGCACTACCCAGATTGAATGTACACTCCTGGAAATTGAAATAAGAACACCGTGAATTCATTGTCCCCAGGAAGGGGAAACTTTATTGACACATTCCTGGGGTCAGATACATCACATGATCACACTGACAGAACCACAGACACATAGACACAGGCAACAGAGCATGCACAATGTCGGCACTAGTACAGTGTATATCCACCTTTCGCAGCAATGCAGGCTGCTATTCTCCCATGGAGACGATCGTAGAGATGCTGGATGTAGTCCTGTGGAACGGCTTGCCATGCCATTTCCACCTGGCACCTCAGTTGGACCAGCGTTCGTGCTGGACGTGCAGACCGCGTGAGACGACGCTTCATCCAGTCCCAAACATGCTCAATGGGGGACAGATCCGGAGATCTTGCTGGCCAGGGTAGTTGACTTACACCTTCTAGAGCATGTTGGGTGGCACGGGATACATGCGGACGTGCATTGTCCTGTTGGAACAGCAAGTTCCCTTGCCGGTCTAGGAATGGTAGAACGATTGGTTCGATGACGGTTTGGATGTACCGTGCACTATTCAGTGTCCCCTCGACGATCACCAGTGGTGTACGGCCAGTGTAGGAGATCGCTCCCCACACCATGATGCCGGGTGTTGGCCCTGTGTGCCTTGGTCGTATGCAGTCCTGATTGTGGCGCTCACCTGCACGGCGCCAAACACGCATACGACCATCATTGGCACCAAGGCAGAAGCGACTCTCATCGCTGAAGACGACACGTCTCCATTCGTCCCTCCATTCACGCCTGTTGCGACACCACTGGAGGCGGGCTGCACGATGTTGGGGGCGTGAGCGGAAGACGGCCTAACGGTGTGCGGGACCGTAGCCCAGCTTCATGGAGACGGTTGCGAATGGTCCTCGCCGATACCCCAGGAGCAACAGTGTCCATAATTTGCTGGGAAGTGGGCGGTGCGGTCCCCTACGGCACTGCGTAGGATCCTACGGTCTTGGCGTGCATCCGTGCGTCGCTGCGGTCCGGTCCCAGGTCGACGGGCACGTGCACCTTCCGCCAACGAACTGGCGACAACATCGATGTACTGTGGAGACCTCACGCCCCACGTGTTGAGCAATTCGGCGGTACGTCCACCCGGCCTCCCGCATGCCCACTATACGCCCTCGCTCAAAGTCCGTCAACTGCACATACGGTTCACGTCCACGCTGTCGCGGCATGCTACCAGTGTTAAAGACTGCGATGGAGCTCCGTATGCCACGGCAAACTGGCTGACACTGACGGCGGCGGTGCACAAATGCTGCGCAGCTAGCGCCATTAGACGGCCAACACCGCGGTTTCCTGGTGTGTCCGCTGTGCCGTGCGTGTGATCATTGCTTGTACAGCCCTCTCGCAGTGTCCGGAGCAAGTATGGTGGGTCTGACACACCGGTGTCAATGTGTTCTTTTTTCCATTTCCAGGAGTGTATATAGCTGCAGCTGTGGTATATGCTTATAAGCTGTACTCATTGTATAAGTCCATTCATGAAACAACTCTTTAAGTGTTGGCATATTTCGTATCACTCCTTCTTTATCACAATGTTTATTCACACTGTAAGAGCAGTTTGTGCCTGTAAACTGTACTTATAAAAGTCCATTCTTGAAACTATTCCTAAGGGCTGGCATTTTTTTAATATCATTCAGTCATTATCATAATGCTTATTTGCACTTAAAATGAGTTTCTGCTTGTTTCAAGGGAAAAGGAGAGATGAGGACATACTGGTTGCTTGGCAAGGAACCTGCATGGCAAATGTCACATATACTTGACGAAACACATGGTTCCTCATACAGCAGCATCAGTTCAGACAGTAAGTTGTTAAGCTATTCAGCAAATAGGTAACTAAAATATTAAAAGCTTGTAGTAGTATCTTGGGCTCCGAATGTCAGTACCAGTTACATCTGTGTGTCTGGTAATAAATGGCAGGATTCAAAAATACGTATGTAAGTTCTAGTTATTCTTTCCCAAGTAATTTTATGCTCCCTCAGCATGTTGTGAAAATATTGGAAAGATAAGGTCAGAAGAGACAAACATCAAGTGTAACTTCAACTAGTAAATATAAAAAGGCAATAACAACATTCTGCATGAAACAATAAACAGCAAATGCAATAGGCATGTAAGAGTAAAGCTATTCGGCAAATATGTAACTAAAATACTAAAAGCTGATAATTCCTTAGGCTCTGAACATCAGTACAAGTTGCATCTGTGTGTCTGGTAATAAATATTACCAATTTATGGAACCATTTAAAGTTTGCTGATTATTTTAACTGTGTATATGATCACAATTATTTGCATGACAAATTGAGCTGAATGTTGGAGAACTTTTAACTTTCACTTCTCAAATATTTTGAAATTTACAAGATGTAAATCAGCTTTCTTGAGTTTAGCATCAGTACAGTGTTAGGTAGTAGCCATGGAAGAGGTGTGGGTCAGATCTTGCAGGAAAAATTAGGTGAAGATACCAGATCACAAGTATTTTCAAGCTCAGTGCATGTCTTAGCCAAGTGATAGAGGATGTAGGATCATTGTGCAAGGGTTTCACAAAGCAGGATCATATTGTGGTAGTGGCTGGAGCAGGAAACAGTATTGATAGGTATCAGAGCTACAATATTGAGTGTGACTTGGTAAAAATAGCATATGCAACAAACCATACAAATGTTGGCTTGGTTCCTGCTTTCATGCAGTATGACCGGCCCCAACTGAACACATCTGTCAGGAGGGTCAATAGGGAGCTAGATCAGTTGCTTCAGGTGGCTACTCTGTCAGGCATAGGTTTGGTTCCTGTTGGTGGTATTGGTAGGTGGGACTTCACAAGACATGGCCTGCATCTCAATAGGAAATGGAAGGGTAAACTTTTTGGGATGATAGCAAAATCTTTAAGGGGGCACTGAAACTCATGGGAATACTTTTTTAGGCTAAGATCAGTGTCCAGTCATCCTACATTGATTGAAATTAAGCTTAATGAGAAGTTCAGACAGGCAGGTACTAGAGCTGTGAAGATATTACAAGATTCTCATAACAGTACAGTGAAAAATAATGTTAGTATGTCACAAGATTCACATAAAAGCACAGTGAGAAATAATGTTAATATATTGCATCAGAATATCAGGGGACTAAAAAACAAAGAAGATGAGCTTCTCATTTGTTTAGAAGATTTAGAAACAGGTATGGAAATGGTAAATGTAGGTGGATATGAGCTTTCAGCACATGTAAGTAGAGACACTATGGAGGGAGGAGGAGTTGCCATATATGTTAAAAATCAGTCATAGTGTGAAAAATTTGGAAACTAAAAAACTTTGTGTAGAGCAATGTATAGAAGCATTTGCACATGAGCATAAACTAAATAATGGCACTGCAGCCTTGTATAGGTCACCACTGGAAATTTTCAGCTATTTTTGAAAAAGACTTGTTGGAGGATTCTTTGTTGTGCTACCTGTCAGACAAAGGAAAGCAAATTATTGTTTGTGGGGATTTCAACATAGATTTTCTGAAAGAGTCTGATAGAAAGCTTGCTCTTGAAGAATCACTTGGTTTTTTTTTTTTTAATTTTTTATTTTTTTTTATTTTATTTTTTTTTCAAATTGACATCAGTTATTGATTTTCCTACTTGGGTGGTACAGAAAAGCAGCACACTGATAGATAACATTTTCATAGACACAGATAAATTTAATCAAATAAAAACTTTTCCTGTTAAGAATGGTTTGTCTGATCATGATGCACAGCTAGTTACAGTATATGATATAGCTCCATAAAGTAATGCAAAACAGTCCTCCAAAATAGTGTGTCCCATTAATGATTTAACTATTCAAAATTTTAGGGAAAGCTTGCAACAGTTAGACTGGGATGAGGTGTACAGTGAACATGATGCTAATATAAAATTTAACCTATTTCATGACACCTTTGTGAGTATATTTGAAAACAGTTTCCCTAAGAAAACAGTGAAATATAATTGCAAGAAACCATCTAAAGAGCCATGGCTTACTAAAGGAATAAAAAATATCTTGTAAACAGAAATGGAAAATGTATCTTATAGCTAGGAAGAGTAATGATCCCAAAACAGTGAAACATTATAAAAACTACTGGACTATATTAAAAAAAGGTATTAAAAAGTCAAGAAGTAAGTGCATTATGTCTGAGATTAGCACATCTGACAGTAAAATTAAAACAATTTGGAATAATTTGAAAAGGGAAACAGGGCAACTGAGAGCACAGGAAATCTTTATGTCTGTCAAACACAACGAAAAGTTTGTTAACAAGAAGTCAGAAGTAGAAAACATTTTTAATAACCATTTTTAAGTGTTGTAGAGAAAATAGGATCCAGTTATTCATTAAAAAATGCAAGGCAGTATATGGAAGAGGTAGTACCTACGCAATTTGATAAAATTGAAATTCAACCAACCTCTCCTACTGAAATTAGGAAAATAATAAATTCACTCAAAAGTAAAAGCTCACATGGAATTGATGGCACTTCCCACAGAGTACTAAAAGCTTGTTCCCAACAAATAAGTAGGATTCTCATCCACAAATGTAGTAGCTCATTGAAACAGGGCATTTTTCCAGATAAACTCAAATATGATATTGTTAGACCATTGTATAAAAAGGGGATAGATCTGGTGCTAACAACTACTACCCAGTCTCACTTCTGACAGATTTATCCAAAATTCTTGAAAAAGTAATGTATTCAAGAGTAGTGTCACATGTTTGTAAAAATGAAGTACTAACAAAAAGTCAATTTGGTTTTCAGAAAGGCTTTGCAACAGAAAATGCTATATATGCTTTCACTGATCAAATATGAAATGCATTAAATAACTGAACATCACCCAGTGGGATATTTTGTGATCTCTCAAAGGCTTTTGATTGTGAGAATCATGAAAGTCTTATAGATAAGCTTAAGTATTGTGGTATGAGTGGGACAGTGCACAAATGGTGTAATTCATACTTAACTGGAAGAATGCAGAAGGGTGAAATGAACAGTCCAGCTAGTCTGCAAAAACCAAAAGAGTCCTCTAATTGGGGAGGTATCAAGAATGGTGTCCCACAGGGTTCAGTCTTGAGTCCCTTATTGTTCTTAATTTATATTAACGACTTGCCACTCTATATTTAAGAAGATGCAAAGCTAGTTCTCTTTGCTTGTGATACGATTATAGTAATTACATCGAAGAAGCAAGAATCAGCTGAGGAAATTGTAAACAATGCCTTTCAGAAAATTATTAAGTGGTTCTCTGCAAATGGACTCTCACTAATTTTGACAAAACATTGTTTATACAGTTCTGTACAGTAAATGGCATAACACCATTGATAAATATAGACCATGAACGGAAGTCTGATGCTAAGGCAGAATACTCAACATTTCAGGGTGTGTGCATTGATGAGATATTGAATTGGAAGAAACACATTGATGATCTGCTGAAACGGTTAGGTTCAGCTACTTATGCTATTAGGGTTATTGAAAATTTTGGTGATAAGCATATCAGTAAATTAGCCTACTACACCTATTTTCATTCACTGCTTTCATATGGCATCATATTTTGGGGCAATTCGTCATTAAGAGAGAAAGTATTCATTGCACAAAAGTGTGTAATCAGAATAATAGCTGGAGCCCACCCAAGATCACCTTGCAGACATTTATTTAAGGAACTCGGGATATTCACAGTACTTCACAATACTTATATTCACTTATGAAATTTGTCATTAATAACCCATCCCAAATCAAAAATTACAGTAAATTGCATAGCTACAACACTAGAAGAAAGGATGATATTCACTATTCTGGATTAAATCACACTTTGGTACAGAAAGGGATGAGTTATGCTGCCACAAAAATCTTTGGTCATTTGCCAAATAGTATAAAAAGTCTGACAGATAGCCAACCAACATTTAAAAGCAAATTAAAAGAATTTCTGAATGACAACTCCTTCTACTCAATAGATGAATTCTTAGGTATGAAGTAGTAACTGTAAAAAAAAAATAAAAAAGAATTACTGTTTTGTGTAAAGACAACTTGTGTTAAAGTGACATGTTCCACATCATTACGAAATGTCATATTCACTATCTATGGAACAAGGATTAATGTATGTATGTATGTATGTACAGGAAACATGATAAAGTCTGGAAGGCATTGTGAGAATGTATTTCATTTGTGTGGCTGATAAGATGATTGTAACTGTATTTTATTATTCCATAAATAATGTGCAGACAAGAGGTACAGTACAATATAGGACAAGTCAACATTGTGATATTATGGATAATACAAAATGATATGGTGATAAATGTGATGTGGATTACTGTGGTGACATGGCATGATATGATCAAATAAAGAGGGAAAGCAAACAAAAATTATAGTACACTACATTTATTAGCAACATATGAAGTTCTCTTACAGTTCAACAGTGCAGTTCATACATTTCACACATTAACATCACACAGTAATTTCATATTTATGTTATATTAACAAAATATTTTTCTGTTTTTATTTTGTTTTAAAATATTCTATTTCTGTTTAAGCTTAAGTCATGTAAAATTTAAATTTTACCTTCATGTTGCAAGTAATTCTTATACAATATAGAAACATTTCAGCAGAGTAATTTTTGACAGATGTTTTATATTATTCTGTATCTGTTTTTGTAACTCTTAATGAAACAACCTTTTTCTTTTTTCCAGAGATACATTTTGTCTCAGTGTTAGATGTGTGTGATGAATGAACATATCCTGCTTTTTCCTTGTATTGAAGGAAACAAAATTTTTCTTTGATGGTGTGCTTCTGGGTATAGCTGAGCTATTGATTCCATTTGGGTGCTATATGTGGGTGTGTATGTGTGTGTACTCAGTTTGAAAAAGGAGTCATTGAAAAGCTAGCAAAGTTTTCTGTCTTATTCGTCTGCCTTTCGTTGAAATAAAGAATTTTTAATTTACTAAAAATAGGTTAGCAAGAGATTTGTGACATTACAGATTCCATGATTCTTATAATTTACTGGTGCTTGAGTGTCCCCAGAAGATAATACTATATTGCAGCAATGACTCTTCTTGAGTAAAGCATGCTTTTTTACATTTCCCCCCCCCCCCCCCCCCACCCCCCCCCCCCCCCTTGCACACTGTAACAGCAAATGAAATTTGATTTACTTATTTGTTGTGCATGCTTGTTGCATCTTAGATCATCTTGAATCCATATTCAAAGATATTTTGTGAGTTGTGCATTTTAAAGTGTTTTACTAAATAGTTGGTGCTACTGTGTGGATGTTCTGTATTGAGCAAGAGACTGAAAGAGTTTTTGTGTATTTAGTATAAGGTTATTTGCAAAAAAGCATTTTTCAGTGTGTGAGCTGCACTTCTGAATTTCACCCTGGAAATCTTCAGTAGGCTACATCTATATTTGATCAGTACATTGCTGCCATATGTAAATTTAATATATTTATGATAGGAGCTGACTGGGTATAAATTATTTATAAAAAGTAGGAAGAATTTCTAAAGAAGAGCTTTGTAGGACACTATGTTTTAGATTTTATTCTTCAAAATAACTGGGAGCTATACTACTCAGTTACCTGTTTTCTGGTCTACAGAAACAAGTTTCTTTCACTGATAGGTGGTCGCCTAACTCCCAAATGTTCCCGTTTACTCAACAGGGTGGTGTGATCTATAACACCAAATGATTTTTAATGGCGAAGTACTTTTCAGATTATATTTGGGCTACTTCTATTAGGGCTACAAAGGCAAAAGGAGCAGTTTGTGTCGATTTATTTTCTTTGAAGCCATGTTGGTGCATGAAAATATATTTTTTCCCTATGTAGTTCACAAGTCTTTGTTGCCAAGACCAGCATGGAGTATGGGAACATCCAGGCTGTGCTTCTCTTTACATGATTTAGTACTAATCATTAATGTATTTGATGGATAGCTCTTACATTCATAATAAAATTACAACTCTTCTGAAGAGATTCATCATGTTACAACAACTGGTTTGCATTATATTCAATTAGTCATCTTTTGAGTTCTTCTCTTGATTGATTGTCAGCTGTCAGAAAAAATGGAAGAAAAACAGACAATAAGTAGTAGTTAATAAAACTTATTGAACCATCTTGCAAGATACTGAAAAAAAAAAAACCTGACTGTTTTTGCAAAATGGTAACCTTTGAAAAAGTGATAATGCAGTTAGTCTGACTGATGAAAATCTAAATAAAACTTGTACTTATCTCTACACCCTATTATTTTACCAGTATCTTATGTTGTATGAACTATAACATATTGTACATTATGTAACTTATTACTGCATTACTAGAAGGTTTAAATGTAATTACAAGCAGACACATACAATGATTATAACAATATTCAGAATGTTGTTTCATAGACCTGCTCTCTTCCTCTGCTGGCAATGTGATTAAGCTGAAGGATTTCACATAAGTAAGTGATGCACAAGAAGTAAATGGTTTACACGATACACAAGAAAAAAGATGCCACCCCACTAATTGATGCTCTCTATATTAGTATTCAGCACATTAAACTGACTTGTAATATTTGAAAGCAGATCTACAATTAAATCCTGTCATTTCATTTTGTTCCGTGCTGATTCATCCTGTCCATTGTCTGCCACAGTTCATGTGTTTGTTAATGTCCATATATTTGCTGTGTTTTCATAGGGAAATCTGTTTTCCTGTTACATGTAGGTTATGAAAGCATGGAGCAGTCACTGAAAACGGAGTGGGCAATTAATACCTTCATAGTGTTAAACGAAATTTCGGATGTAAACAGAGCACATAGAGCCATAGTGTTTTGCAAAAGTTTCCCACTAAAATTGTTGGGGTTAAAACTTCTCATGATAAGTTGTGAATTAGTCATATTGCAAGCACTGAATTCTTGCCACACAAAAATATCTGCTTTGCCACAGTGGCTGGTAACTAATGATGAACATACATAATGCAATTTGAATTTTATATCATGGTTTACAAACTCTGCTTGCTCTATTACAGCATCAGTTACATACCATGGACATATAAATAACTCAAAATAGATGTTTGAGATGATATGAAGTAGGATGGCCATATATTAATTTTAGGGAAAGTGTATGGCAGATACTGATTCATTGGAAGAATTTTGGGTAAGTGTAGTTAACCTGTTAAAGCAATTTCTTAGTAAATGCTTGTACAATCCATTTCTGAGTAGCATTTGAGAATTTAGGGTCTCTGTCTGATTGGGTAACTTAAAACAATGTCCACCTCCATAGCTGAATAGTCAGCATGTCTGAGTGCCATACAGGGGGGGCCCAGGTTGTTGAATCCCCGGGCAAAGAGGGGGGGGGGGGGTTGGAGATGTAATCTGTTTGGGGACTGGGTGTTGTGTTGTTCTCTTCATCATTGATGCACAAGTCACCGAGGCAGCATCAACCCAAAAGACTTGCATCATGTCCCTGAATACCCCAGATGGGGGTATCCTGGCCAAACATGCAATGCTAACATTTCATTTCATTTCACTTCAGACAATATAAGAGTCAAAGACAATGCAGAATTCATGATGGACATTATAGGTGGCAGTAGATGAATCATCTGAAGAGGCTCTATTAGAAAGACAACTATCCTCACATAAACTTACTGATAAAACTTTAAGTCTGTTATTTACTAGTGTTTCTGCAGTTACTTTCTTTCCTTCTTCAGCCTAAGAAAACTACTGATAAAAGTTAAAATACTGAGAGTATGTAAGTAGACACCGAGGAACTGTTATTTTTCTTGTGGTTTTTTAAAATGATAATAGAAAACAAGTTGAACATAGGAGGTAAAAATGCTTTAAATGCAGATTGAATACTGTTTTAACGAGAACAGAAAACAAGTTGAATACAACTGGTAAAAACATTTTAACTGCAGATTGAACACCAGATATGTACATATAGGTAGGTGAAAATGTAGATTAGCAATTGATTAGCACTTTACAATTAAAACAGCCAATTCACTGTTTCCAAAGCAGTTAGTTTGGCAATTTCAGATGATTTGAAGCTAGCACTTTAACTTATTATTTTTTTTAATCATCTTGTCCATTGCCATACAGAGAACCTGATGTAGAACCTAATAAACAGAATTTACTACATAAGAGACTAGTGACACTCACACATTCAAACAAAGTATCTCATGTTTGAGTGACTATGCTGATACAACACATAGATTACAAAGGTTAAAGAACATTTGAGACAGAAATGAATTGTCTATTTATCAACCAGTAGAACAGAAAAAGTGAAAAAGAGTAGCAACTGCCAAGCGAAGAACAGGTTTTTGAATATTGGAACACTTCCCTGTACAGAAGGAATGGAAAGACAAGAATCTGTAAAAAATAAAGAAAAAGAGAGAAAAATAAAAAAAGGAAAGGTACAAGTAGGGTATAGTAGTCCCAGGGAGTTGGAGGAGTTCCTCCACAGCCAAGATCGGGAGAAACATATGGTCAAGGAAGAAAGTATGAGAGTAATGTACTGGTAGATGAGACTAAAATTTCAAAGTGTAGTAATGAGGTGTATAGAACTGGCAAGTTAAAGATGAGAATATGATTGAGCAAAATGTGGTCAAAAGATGAGACCTAAAGTCAAAACAAATTAAAGGAAAAAACTACAAAAAATAGAGGCACTGGGAGATGGCAATGGGATACAAGGTAATTTTGGGATAAAGCATAAATAATGTTTTTTTTTTGGTGAAAGAACACAAATACTGTCAGTAATCTCTAAAGATGATGCACAACATTAATAGAAAACAAGAGGGATGAAGACTGTAGTGAGTAGTGAAAGAACAATGAAGAAATAAATTAATGTAAATTAAGATCAGCTAAACAGCAGCACTACCTACCTGTTCTGATAGGTGAGCTTTCGTAACACTGGCATTGGGAGAAGATGCAAAGGATTCAAGTGGTAAATCAAGTACCCAGACTTTTAATATGGGGTGCTCAAAAAGTCTCTCCTCAGTGCCGTATGATTGTTAGCTACACATGCCATATGCCATATGCCGCACGCCGTATGCCGTATACCGAAATGAAACTCAGTGAAATACAAGTTATTAATTTATTTAATATTCATTTTTACTTACAAATTTTCACATTAAATTCTGAAAGTGTCCCCCTTGTTGTTGAATATACAATTCAATTCATCTAATCATGTTTCCAAACACAAGCTTTAACATTTCTTCTATAATAGAAGCAGTGAAAGTGGATATTGCAGTTTTCAGTTCATTGATGGATTTTGGAGGTTTTTTATAGACCGTTGCTTTTGCTGTACCCCAGAAGAAAAAGTCAAGTGGTGTTAGGTCAGGTTATCATGGAGGCCAAAGCCCCTTTGAAATTATGTGATCACCAAAAATATCAGCAAGCAGTGACACTGAAATGCTGAAATGCGAGCTGTATGCGCGGTTGCATCATCTTGTTGAAAATAGCTGTTCAGTATTTCACTTAACACAAGTTCTCCTATGAATGGGTACAGAATATCACTGCAGTATCGTTGTGTGTAACCCAGGCAGGCGAACAATCATACGGCACACATGGCTAACAATCATACTGCATTGCAGAGGAGACTTTTTGAACACCTCATATTATGTATCATATCCTGCAACTGAGTATTTGGTGTTTCTGGTATAGTGTTCCCCACGCGGAGAGCCACATAGAAATATAATTTTACAGTTCACACTCAGCAAACAAAGGATATGATGTTATGAGTTTCCCATGATTCATTCTGATTTACAGTTAGCCATTCTCACTCAGTTAATCACCCGAAATAACAGATATTTGCTAACGTATAGATGCTAGAAGAAGCAGTCATATCAGGAATGCATGACATGATCATATATTTCAACTTTATTTTAGCTGTAGTCAGAGCTGCTCCTCCCTTTATAGCTGACTCCTGATCCAACCACTCACCCCTTGTGGTCCAGCCAGCATTCATACAACAAACTCTCTCATGACTGGACATCTTGCCTGTACATAAACCTTCTGCTTTGTATGGTCATGCTCCATGAAATTTTTCCGGTTCTTACGTTTTGTTCAAGGCTGTGCTGGACATCCTCAGAGTTGGCAAGACTCAATGAAACCACGAGCACCTCTGACGATGTCCAGTGCAACTCTGAACGTAAAGATAGGAATTGAGAATTTTCATGGACCATGACCGTACAACCCAGAAGGTTTACCAGCATTTTTTTGTGCCATTCATGCCCAAGTCTGTGTGCATGTCCAAGACCTTGTCAGCAACTGTGATCACTTGTGGTTAGATTAATGGTGTCTAATGTCTTTTCCACCAATGGAGTGGGTGCCAAAGAAACGTTACCTTCATTTTCGTGGTCACGAATCTGTTCACTGAGTGCAGGTTCCATTGCTCCTACAGTGATTTGAGCATGATATCCCGTGACTTGCTGACTTTGTAGCCAGCATTCCTACTGATCAGGTTTTTCCCAGTTTGATTTCAGTCATATCCTTAATGATTCTGTCCCAGAATCTGGGAGACTGCACAAGGATTTTTCTCTCATCATACTTTATGGAAAGCGTATATTCCAGAGGGGGCTCAGCTACTGCAGATGTACTGGAATGTCTCAGCCTAGTGTGGAGTTGGTGTTCTATACATGAACATGTACTGTTCTGGTTTTTTCACCAATGTATGATGTGCTACACTCACAAGGGATGTTGCATATACCTGGCTTTTAAAAGCCTAAATTTTCCTTTGCACTGCTGAGCAGGCTACTTGTTTTGGTGACTGGGTATGCCACTATTCAACACTAAATTTCTTTATATTTCTGCTGATCTTTGCAGAGACAGTCCCTGCTTAGCCAATGTTGCTAATGCCTTACGTTTGTCCTCTTCTATTTCTTACTTTTACTTGGAAACTGATTGCCATAGTGTTCCGTTTGGGCTGTGGAGTAGCCATTTCTGTGGAAAACCTCTCATAGATGATGAAGTTCAAAGGACAAGCTCTCTTAGTCAGTGGGTACATGCCATATGATCACGGTCTTCAAGACACCACTGTTCTGAGCAAGATGGTGGCACCCCAAGTGACCCATCTACCTTCCACCTCACCATAACATCCAAGAATTGCATCAGACTTTCTTTCTCCAGTTTCATGTGGGAATTTGATGTTAGGGTGGTGTGAGGTCAAATGATGAAGAAACTCAATGAGCTTCTCCATTCTATGAGACCATATTACAAATATGTCATCCACATCCTGGTAGAAATAGTTTGCTTTGGAAGTGGTAGGGTTCACAGCTGTTTCCTCAAAGTATTCCATACACAGATTCACCACCACTGGGAATAATGGACTTACCCATGGGTTTTTGACTATAATGTGTAATGGGGTACCTTTATTATGCACTTTTGGTAACCTGTACAACTTAGATGGTACTGCAGCCTATAGCCATAAGTTCTTGGTGGTCATCTCTGGAAATCTTGATGCTTTGAAGTAGCACTGTTGTCCTTGGTGGGGGGGGGGGGGGGGGGGGGGGGGTCGCTGTCACCACAAGATATCATTACAATGAAATCAACATATCAATCAGCTTACGAGTGGAATTCGTCTGGTAGCAGCTTACTGAATAAACATTAATTTTTTTTACTGTAGTGTTTTGGTAAAGTTTTTTTTTATCACAATGGTGATTTCTCATGCATTGTTTGGTCACACCAAAAAACATGAAAGGCTGCACAAGTAAAATGGTAAAGGTCATAAAATTGAAAAATTTTATGTAGATATTTTTTTGGTTAGTATCATTATTGAACCAGTATGAGTGATCCATATTTGAGGTAGTACATTTGTGTATAAATTTTATGAATTTAATGATAACCATCATTATTTATCTGTCTTGTAAAAATATGTGTGGAGATGTATGAAATATTAATTGCACATTTTTTCATTTCCTCTTTTGATGATACAAATTTTTTAACTTGTATTTACATAATCTGAATAGTGGTGACTGTGAATAAATATTTCAAACCCATGTCTGACAATCCAGATTTACCTTTTTCACGATTTGCCTGAATCGCTCCAGGCAAATGCCGGATGGTTCCTTTGAAACAGCATAGCCAATTTACTTTCCTGTCCTTCAATCAGTTCAAGCTTGTGCTCCATCTCTGATGACCTCATTGTCAATGTGACATTAAATCCTAAACTTCCTTTCTTCCTAAAGGAAGAATTTTAAGGCAAATGATCACATAAAGTCAGGCTACAAACTTTTAAGTTGGAGTGTTTTACCACGTGAGCTACCAACTAAGGGGGGCATTAAGTGAGTAATGGAACAGCTTTTTTTCTCTGCCAATTACGGTTGAAAAAATGTAGAATTTGTTGTGGGACAGTGTGGAGTATGCCTGCTTCAGCCCGTAGAGTTTCATGAAGTTCTGATACGTGGCAGCACTATAGGTAGCCTTCAAATGTTGTCTGTAATGAGGTGCATTCCAACAGAGAGCCGTCATTGAGATTCTTTTGGGGGAGAACCCAAATGTCACAGATATTCGTAGGTACTTGCAGAATGTCTGCAGAGACCTGGAAGTGAACAAAAGCACAGAGAGTCATCGGGTGAGGTGTCTATTGTCATAGCAACGAGGTTGCCCTATCTCCCGTGTGCTGGCCGGCCACACACAGCTGTGACCCTTGTAGTGTTGGAATGTGCGGACACTCTCATTTGAGGTGATCAGTGGGTTGCAATCAAACACTTTGCTAGAAGTGTCTGTTGGTAGTGCTGGCACACTCATCCACCAGTAGTGCTTATGCGCTTGTTCACTAGTTGGGGTACTCAGAGATGTGCGTCCTCTGGGTTCCTCACCGCCTAACAGAAGACCATAAAGAGCAATAAAAGACCATCTGTACAGAATTGCTTGTACGTGATGAGGCTGATAGTGACTTTTTTTTGTCGATCATTGTCAGAAGTGATGAAACGGGGGTTCATCTGCTCGAACAGGAAACAACACTGGATGCAATTGACTCAGAGAGAGAAAGCAATATATTTGTGTGGTGAGAGGAGTGGGGGGAGCTTTGAAAACAAGAAGGATATGATTTTCCAGTTTGCTTATGGTGTCAAATTGACCCCAGTGGTACTAGGGAGGTTTAAGAGGTTCAGTGTCACATTATTTTAACTGTAACTGTAAATTCAGAAAGTATGAGCAGCTAGCTGCATATTTCATTAAGGCAACAGCATCCATTAGTGGCATGTCAGGAGGGCAGCAAGTTGCTATCTAGGTTTCTGTCTGTTTTTATAGTTTACTTCTTCAGTTAGTCTTGCTAGGATGAGTAGGATGCATGCATGCTGTGGGAAGATACAGATGGAGCCGGTGTACCCAACGCCGTGGATCTGCCTGGCAGGGTCAGTGGCAGGTGGTGTTGCACTTGTGTTGCTCGAGGCGGAGGGCCGACCGGTATGGAGGCTGGCCGTCTGGCTTCACCTTCTCACCCTGTGAGAAAAAGTAGCTGTTCCTTGAGTGAGGTCTTCACAGGTGTACATGGGTTCAGGTTTGCTAGTTATTGTGCACTCTAATGTTAGGCTTGTTGTGGAGCCCCTGAGTGAGGTAGCATTCGGGGCTGGAAAGAAAGCCGAGGTGGCCTTGGTATTTCTCATTCTAGATGTGGGGGAGGCTTTGCCTATGGCTGTTGAGCATGCAAAGTGCAGTCATCTGCAAGTTGTGGCTGACGTTGGCACCAATGATGCCTGTCACGTGGGTTCCGAGGCCACCTTAATTCGTACAAGTGGGTGGTGGGAGTAGTGAAGGCTGCAGGTCTCAAATGTGGGGTGCAAGCACAGTTTACAATTTTTCAGGGGAAATGTAGGAATTTCCTTGATAGGTCACGGGTGAACTACACAAATCAAGCAGATACTCAGGTAGCAGAGTACTTGTGGAGTGCAAATGGGATTTCCTAGAATAGGTGGTATGAACCGTGAATTTACTTTCAAAACCTTTTCTTAAGAATTTGCTTTATCTTTTTTTTTAGAAACAAATTTAAAATTATAATCAGAAAGCACCCTCTAACTATCAAGTTACGATTTATTCAGAGGTAGAAAGAACAAATTTTTTGACAGTATGAGCTTTCGGGCTGCCTGAACAAACTCGAGCAGACTGGCTGCCTAACACATACTAGCACTCCAGATGACAGACAGACACTGACCCGGCTGACTAACTGACCAGACTCACCACCTAGCGAGCTAATAGCGCCCCGTAAATACACGTGAACAGACTATCTTTCCCCTTTCCCACCAGAGGGAGACACAAAAGCTGTGATTGCCACTGCGGTGCCACCGCCAGAAATGGAGGGCGACTGCTTCACACAACGCGCTGTGGCATGCTCTTCAAAACAGCAATTTTTACCATGGCTCATGGTAGTTCAAGATACTCCAATGAACACTTGCCAAGATGATATGCAGATGGAAAAATCAGACTGTGTTCAAAGTAAAGACACTTCAACTGACAAAATTTTATCAGTAAATTGTTGAAGTATTCATAATAAAGTTCCCAAATGTAATGCCCTCTGGGAAAGTTCTTGCATTCAAATTATTCTTGAGCTCAAGAGCTGCCTGAAACTCAAAGTAGAAAGCTCTGAGATACTTAGCAAGTCATGGAACAATATCATAAATACAGATTAGATGCTGTAGGACGGGACATGTTCATTTCAGTTGACAAAAATATTGCCTCTATTTAGGTTGAAATTGAGTGTGACAGTGAAGTTATCTGGTCACATATAAAAGGTCTAGATGAAATCAAGTTAATTGTTGGATGCTTTTACTGACCATGCAATTCTGCTGTGACAGTTTTAGTCATTCAAACAAAGTCTACAGTGAATAGTGCATAAATATCCAGATACTACGTGCAGGTGACTTTAACCTATCAAGTTCAGATTGGGACATCTATGTATTCATTGCAGGGGCTACAGATGGACAGTCTTGTGAAGTACTTCTGTAAATGTTTTCAGAAAACTGTCTCGAGTAGGTAGTTTGACAGCCCTCATGCAGTGCATATGTTTTACACCTTCTAGCTACAAACAGGCATGACCTTATTGACAGTGTTAGCATAGAGATGGGAATTAGTGACCATGATGTCATCAAAGTGACTATGGTTGTTACTTAAGTTGATAAATTGGTCAAAAAGGATGGGAGAGTGATTCTGCTAGAAAGAGTAGATAAGAAATTGTTAGTATCTCACTTGGACACTGAATTGACATCACTGAGTTCCAGTAAGATGGACATAGAGGAATTATGAGAAAAGATTAAATAGATTGTAAATCATATGGAGAAGAATGTGCCTAGTAAGTGGGTTAAGGATGGAAAAGATCCACCATTATTTAACAACAAAATTCAGAAAGTGTTGAGGAAGCAAAGGCTGTTGCCCTCTTGGTTAAAAAGAGAATGTGCAAATGACAACAGGCAAATGTTAGTAGAGCTTCATGTTTCTATAAAAAGATCTATGTACGAAACATACAACAGCTATCACCATTGTACCTTAGCAAAATATCTGGCCAAAAACCCAAGAAAATTCTGGTTCTATATAAAATCGCTAAGCAGGTCTATGTCATCTACACAGTTTGGTGCGTCAGTAGAAGACAGCTAAAGGAAAGCTGAAGTTTTAAATTTCATGTTTAAGATATCATTTATGTAGGAGAATTGTACAAACATACAGTTGTTTGACCATTGCACAGATTACTTTATGGATGACATAGTATTAGGCATCACTTACATAGAGGAACAACTGAAAGAGTTGAAAACAAATGAGCCACCAGATCTAGATGGAATCCCAGTTTGGCTTTTGCAGAGAGTGCTCTATGAAGTTGTCCCCTTACTTAGTCTACATTTATCACGAATCTCTCACCCAGCACATAGTCCCAAGCAATGGGAAAAAAGTGCAGATGATTCCTGCGTATAAGATGGGTAAAAGAACAGATCCATAAAATTACAGATCAGTATCCTTAACATCAGTTTGGTGCAGAATTCTTGAACATATTCTAAGGTGTACATATATGGGTAGATTGCATACCTAATGAGGAGGTACTGAATAGAATTGGGGAGAAGAGGAATTTGTGGCACAACTTGACTAGAAGAATGGATTGATTGGTAGGACACGTTCTGAGGCATCAAGGGATCGACAATTTAGTATTGGAGGGAAACATGGAGGGTGAAAATCGTAGAGGGAGACCAAGAGATGAACACACTAAGCAGATTTAGAAGGATGTAGGTTGCAGTAGTTATTCAGAGATGAAGAGGCTTGCACAGGACAGAGTAGCATGGAGAGCTGCATCAAACCAGTCTCTGGACTGAAGACCACAACAACAACATTCTAAGTTCAAATATAATAAATTTCCTTGGTATCGGAAAGCTGCTTCCACAAATCAGTATGGTTTTAGAAAGCAACAGTCGTGCAAAACTTAGTTTGCCCTTTTCTCACTCGATATAATGTGAACCATGGATGAATGACAGCAGGCAGATTCCATATCTCTTGATTTCTGAAAAACATTTGACACAGTGCCTCACTGAAGATTGTTAACAGAGATATAATCATATTGAATAGATTCCCAGATATGTGAGTGGCCTTCCACAAATCAGTATGGTTTTAGAAAGCAACAGTCGTGCAAAACTTAGTTTGCCCTTTTCTCACACGATATAATGTGAGCCATGGCTGAATGACAGCAGGCAGATTCCATATCTCTTGATTTCTGGAAAACATTTGACACAGTGCCTCACTGAAGATTGTTAACAGAGATATAATCATATTGAATAGATTCCCAGATATGTGAGTGGCCTGAAGACTTCTTAATTAATAAAATCCAGTGCGTATATCTTGATGACAACTGTTCATCAGAGACAAGTGTTTCATCAGGAGTGCTCCAGGGAAGTGTGATAGGACCACTTCTTTTTCTTTATACATAAGTGATCTCGGAGACAGGGTGTGCAGCAATCTGCTGTTGTTTACTGAGTTTTCTGTGCTGTATGGAAAGTTGTCATCGTTGAGTGACTGTAGGAGGAGACAAGATAACTTAAATAAAGTTTCTAGTTTGTGTAATGAATGGCTGCCAGCCCTAAAAGTACAAAAATGTAAGTTAATGCAGATGAGCAGAAAAAATAAGCTCATAGTTTTCAGATACAGTATTAGTAGTGTGCTACTTAACATAGTCAGGCATTTAAATATCTGGGCATAATGTTGCAGATTAGAGATTAGATTACATTAGATTAGTTTTTCATTCCATAGATCCACGGTGTGGAGATCCTCGTGGATGTGGAACATGTCAATATGTATGAATATATACAATACATCATTTGTTTCTATTAAAAAATTCGTCAATGGAGTAGAAGGAGTTGGCCAATAGTAAGTTTTTCAGGCCCCTTTTAAAATGAGCTTTATTTGTAACTAAATTTTTTACATTTGCTGGCAAATTATTGAAGATGAGTGTTCCTGAGTAGTGAACCCCTTTTTGAACTAAAGTAAGTGCTTTTAAGTCCTTGTGCAGACCATTTTTGTACCTGGTATTGTATGTATGAACTGGACTGTTTGTTGGAAAAAGAGATATATTATTTAGGCCAAATTTCATTAAGGAGTGTCGGCCGCGGTGGCCGTGCGGTTCTAGGCACTGCTGTCCGGAACCGCGTGACCGCTACGGTCGCAGGTTCGAATTCTGCCTCGGGCATGGATGTGTGTAGATGTCCTTAGGTTAGTTAGGTTTAAGTAGTTCTAAGTTCTAGGGGACTGATGACCTAAGATGTTAAGTCCCATAGTGCTCAGAGCCATTTGAACCATTTCATTAAGGAGTAAGTATACTGAGAGGCAGTAGTTAGTATACCCAGTTCTTTGAAGAGGTTTCTACAGATCGTCCGTGAATTTACTCCACAAATAATACATATTACACACCTTTTGGACTCTGAAAACTTTTGTTTGACTTGAAGAGTTACCCCAGAATATTATACCATATGACATTACGGAATGAAAGTAGGCAAAGTATGCAAGGTTTTTCATTTTTATGTCGCCTATGTCAGCTAACACTCAAATTGCAAATACAGATTTGTTAAGGCGTTTCTGCCATTCTGTGGTGTGCTCCTCCCAACTGAATTTATTATCAAGCTGTAATCCCAGGAATTTAAGACTGTCAACCTCTTCTATCTGCTCTTCTTCATACTTTATGCATATGCTGGGTGGAAACCTCGTACAGGTTCTGAATTGCATGTAGTGAGTCTTTTAAAAGTTTAATGTCAGTGAGTTGGCTTTAAACCATTTATTAATATCCATGAAAATATCATTAGCAGATCTTTCTAGAACTACACTCGACATACTATTTTTTGCAATACTTGTATCACCTGCAAACAAAACAAACTCTGCTTCTGGCAGTGTAACTGATGAGAGATCATTAATGTACACTAGAAAAAGCAATGGATCCTTGTGGGACACCACATGTAATTTCTTCCCATTCTGATGATGACTGATGACTTAATTCACTAGTCCCCTGCACTGACACCCTTTGTTTCCTGTTAGCGAGGTATGACTTGAACCATTTTGCAGCACGGCCCGTGACACCATAGAATTCTAATTTATTTAAGAGGATGTTGTGGTTCAGACAATCAAATGCCTTTGACAAATCACAGAAAATACCTACTGCTTGTAATTTGTTATTTAATGAATTAAGTGCATTTTCACTGTAGGTGTAAATAGCCTTCTCAACATCAGAACCCTTCAGAAATCCAAACTGTGTTCTTGATAATATGTTATTCGTGGTCAGATGGTTGAGAAGCTGCCTGTACATTACTTTTTCTAAAATTTTTGAGAATGCTGGCAAAAGTGAAATCAATCTGTAGTTTGATGGTATCTCTTTATCCCCTTTCTTGAATAGAGGCTTAACATCTGCATATTTTAGCCAGTCAGGAAATGTCTCAGTTATAACTGACTGGTTACACAAGTAACTTAGAATTGTACTAAGCTCACAAGTACATGCCTTAATTAACTTTGTTGATATTTCATCATAACCACTAGAATGCTTTGTTTTTAAAGATTTTATTATGGAAGTTATTTCTTTTGGTGAAGTGAGTG
Organism: Schistocerca piceifrons; assembly: GCF_021461385.2. Lineage (NCBI taxonomy): Eukaryota > Metazoa > Arthropoda > Insecta > Orthoptera > Acrididae > Schistocerca > Schistocerca piceifrons. The sequence goes on along the minus strand of NC_060139.1, from coordinate 359,368,364 downwards.
ACATATTCATGTACCTGAAGCTATTTGTAAAGGCTAGTTTCAGATATTCAGGGGCATTATTTACTGATGCTGACAATCCCATTCTATCAGTTATGGATATAAAGTACTTGTTAAATAGATTTACCACACTATGCCCATCAGTTACTAATGTGTCATCTACGCTTAATGCATATGAAATGTAATGAGCATGTGAGGATTGTTTATGGATGGTATACGGATGATTTTGGTTTATTGAGAGAATTTTGGGAAAGTGTGGGTCATCTGTAAAGGAAACTGCATATAGGATGCAAGTGTCACCTATTCTCGAGTACTCCTCAAGAGTTTGGGATCTGCACCAGGTCAGATTGCAGAAGACATTGAAGTAATTCTGAGGGAGGTGGCTGGATTTTTTCCAACAGATTTGAACACCATGCTAGTAATACAGAAATATTTATTGAACTCAAGTGGAAATCCCTGGAGGGAAGGCGAAATTTTTTTCAAGGAACACTATTCACAAAATTTACAGGATCAGCATTTGAGGCTGACTGCAGTGCGATAGTATAGCTGCCAACATACATTTCATGTAAGGACTGCAAAGATAAATATGAGGAACTACGGTTCATACAGAGGCATATAGAAAGTCATTTTTCATTTGCTCATTTTGTGAGTAGAACAGGAAACAAAATGAGTAGTAATTGTACAGGGTACCCTCTGCCACAGTGCCTTGTGGAGTACATATGTAGACATAGATACCTACTCATGTTGGATGAGGACGTGGGTGTGAGGTTTGCCAAATAAAAGCTCCCTATATTCTGACAGGGTAGATATGGATCAATAAGGCTGGAATGTGAGGCCGTCTGCCAGAGTAGGCAATTGTAATGGATAAAGGAACAGAAAGGTAGAGGAAAAAATTTTTCGTCTGAATTATCTGGTGGCCAGTCAAGAACAGAGACAAAGAAAGATGGCATAATCCATCCACTCAGTATGAAGGCTGAAACATAAGGGAGGGAGCATCCTGGGCACTGCACTCCAAGGAGCATGTAGAAACGCTATGTGACACTTCTTCCCTGCTTCCTATTGGCTAGCCATGGTGGTGAGTGTGGCTGGTTTTGTCATCAAAATACCAGAAAGAACAGTGTCTGCTGATGCCAAAGTTCTACCTGGTACTTAGCATCTGAGGGAACTTATGCTGGATGCATAGTCAAAAAACATGACAAAAAAATCACTCTAAAGTATTATACAGAATATTCCCCATCTCGCCATCCTGTACATTGACACATTTACCTCTGGACCAGAGGATGCAGAAGAAGTATGGTTGAAGTTTATAAGAATAATTGAATATGTGCTGGGTAGATATGTACCTAGCAGGACAGTTTGAGATGGGAGGGCCGTCTATGGTATACAGTCACTATAAAGAAACTTCTAAAGAAACAGAAAGTACAACATAGTAGGTGTAAAACAAATTGTAGCATGATAGAGAGGTGCTCAGTGAAGAACATTAAACAATGCTTGAATCCTCCAACAACTACCACAGCAGAATATTGAATGATCTTTCACAAAACCCAAAGAAATATGTTTCTTTCTAAATCAAACAATGGAAAATCCAGGATGGAATGTAACAATATTATGAAAAGGAAAGTTGCTACTCACCATGTAACAGACATGCTGAGCCGTAGATAGGCACAACAAAAAGACTCCCACAATTAAAGGTTTTGGCCATAAAGGCCTTCATCGACAGTAGATGCCCCACACACACACACACACACACACACACACACACACACACACACACACACATACATATGACTGCAGTCTTAGGTAACTGAAACCACACTGCAAGCATCAGCACCAGTGGATGATGGGAGTGGTGACTGGGTGGGGGTAAGGAGGAGGCTGGGGCAGGGAGGGGGAGGGATAGTGGTGGGGCTCGTGGACAGTGAACAGCTGCAGGTTAGCCGGTGGCCAGGGGAGAAGTGGGGGGGGGGGGGGGGGGGGGGGGGAGTAGTGGAAAAGGAGAGAAATACAAAGACTGGGAGTGAAGGGGCTGGATGCTATCCCTTCCCCTCCCTGCTCCAGCCTCCTCCTTACCCCCTCCCAGTCACCACCCCTATCATGCACTGGTTCTGCTGCTCGCAGTGTGTTTTCAGTTGTCTGAGACTACAGTCATGTGTGTGAGTTGTGTTTGCGTGAGTCTGTGTGTGTGTGTGTGTGTGTGTGTGTGTGTGTGTGTGTCATTTATTGTTGACGAAGGCCTTAAAGGCCAAAAGCTTTAATTGTGAGAGTCGTTTTGTTGTGCCTATCTGCGATTCAGCATCTCTGCTATATGATGAGTAGCACCTTTCCTTTTCATAATATTGTTTCTTTGCAAATCAGTTAGTGGCATCAAAGTTAGTGTTCAGACCTCATGGACAAGTCAGGAAATGAAGATAAGGGTAGCAAAGCAAAAGCAGAAATACTGAAGAAAGGATGCAAGGTTATTGTTTCATATTCTTCAACAATGAGGTCATTAGAGACATGGCAAGCCTGGATCAGGGAAGGCTGGTGAAGGAAATTGGCCTTGCCCTTTCTATGAAACCATCCTGACATTCGCCTTGAGCTATTTAGGGAAATCACAGAAAATCTAATCTGGATGGCCAGACAAGGATTTGACCTGTAGTCCTCTTGAATGCAAGTCCGGTGTGCCACCTCTATCTGTCATAAATATTAAACACCATTTTCAAACAGTAATGCTACCCTAGTTTAATTCTCACACCTTTGCAAAGATGAGTGGAATAGATGATACTATCAGTAGTGTTAAGAAGTAATTGTAATCATCAAAATTGAATAAAGCTTGAAGGCCCAGTGGAATCCCTGTCAGATTCTACACTGAATTTTTGGGAAAATCAGCCACATTTTTAACCATAATATACCAAAGATCCCTCAAATAAGAAAACTGCATCCACTGGTTGAAAGAAAGGACAGGTGACAAGCCATTTGCAAGAAGGGCAATAGAAGGGATCCACAAAACTACTGTCAAACATATATGAATTCCATTTCTTGTAGAATCTTAGAACATTCTAAAACTCAAACTTCCTGGCAGATTAAAACTGTGTGCCCGACCGAGACTCCAACTCGGGACCCTTGCCTTTCGCAGGCAAGTGCTCTACCATCTGAGCTACCGAAGCACGACTCACACCCGTTCCTCACAGCTTTACTTCTGCCAGTATCTCATCTCCTACCTTCCAAACTTTACAGAAGCTCTCCTGGGAACCTTGCAGAACTAGCACTCCTGAAAGAAAGGATACTGCGGAGACATGGCTTAGCCACAGCCTGGGGGAGTGCAGAGTGAAAATCTCATTCTGGATTCTAAAACTCAGATAGAAGGGAATATCTCAAATGTAATGACATCCTCCATGCCAACTAATATGCATCCTAAGAACATTGATCATGTGAAACCCAACTTGCATTTTTGTCATATGACACCCTGAAGACCATAAATTAAGGCTATCAGATAGATAGGTATCTCTTACTTTGGAAAAGCTTTTGACTCAGTACCAGAACTATATTTTTTATTAAAACTGCAATCATATAGGGGATTAAACAATATTTGTGACTGGATTGTGGTTTTCTTGGTAGGGAGGGCACAGGCTATTATCTTGGGAATGAGAGTCATCGACAACTGTGAAGTGATTTCAGGTGTGTCCCAGGGAAGTGTGTTGGAATTTTTGCCGTTCAAGTTGTATATTAATGATATGACAGAAAATGTTAATGCTGCGGTACAGTGTCTCAGATACTGTTAATGATCAACAGTCTTGTTCATTTAAGAATGAACTCACAAATTTTGATTATGTTTCCATATCAGCCATAGAACATTTCAGAATGCTTCCAGGAGTGATCCAAATCTCCATTTGTCCTGGCAGCTACTCTCCCTTGTGCTCACATCATATTATCATGATTCCCATGCAGGGTGAGACACATGTTTTCTCTCATCATCGCCTTGCTATGCTGTGAAATAGCTGCAGTGCTTGGATAGCCAAATTGGTTAAGGTGAACACACATAAAATGTGGGAAATCTGGATCTGAGTCTCAGTCCAGCCCAAATTTTCATTTGTTCTGAAATATTCTACTGTTGATGTAGAACCATAATCACATTTTGTTAGTTCATTCTTAAATGAATGCAGTCTTGATTCTCAGTGCAATGTCTCAGACAGTGAACTTCAGTATTTCATACCATAGCAAGGCAATATGAGCAGACACAGCAGACACCACCACATTGGAGATATTTTGATTGCTCCTGGAAGTGTGCTCAGATATCCAGAGTGATTAAGATGACTACTCATGACACACTGGAAATCCGTGTTTGAGTCTGGTCCAGCACAAATTTTCATTTGTTCTGAAATATGCTACAGCTGATGCAAAATCATAAGCAGAATTTGCAAGCTCGTTCTTAATTAAAATATAAATAGTAAATTAAGACATTTTGCAGGTGATGCATTTATATGTAATGAAGTACTGTTGGAAAAATATCTGCACAAATATTCAGTCTGATGTTGATAAGATTGCAAAGTGGTGGAAAAATTGTCAACTTTCTTTAAATGTTTAGAAATATATAATTATGCACTTCACATATATATATATATATATTCTTATCTGAGGTAACAAAAGTCAAAGGATAGCTCTTAACATCATATCAGACTTCCTATTGCCCAGCATAGTGCAGCAACTCAATGTGGCATGAACTCAGAATGTCATTGGATGTCACCTGCAGAAATACTGAGCCAATCTGCCTCTATAGCTGTTCTCAACTGCAAAAGTGTTGCCGGTGCAGGATTTTGAACACAAACTGACCGCTCAATTATGTCATGCATATGTTTGATGGAATTCATGTCAGGTGATCTAGATGGCCAAATCATTTGCTCAAATTGTCGAGAATGTTCTTCAAACCAATTGTGAACAGTTGTGCCCCAGTGACATAGCGCATTGTCATGCATAAAAATTCCGTCTTTGTTTGGGAACATGAAGTCTATGAATGGCTCCAAATGGTCTCCAAGGAGCCAAACATAATAATTTCCAGTAAGTGATCAGTACAGTTGTACCACAGGACCCAGTCCATTACATGTAAACACAGACCACACCATTCTGGAGCCATCAATAGTTTGCCCAGTACCTTGTTGACAACTTGGGTGCATGGCTTCAAGGGGTTTGTACCACCAGTTCTTACCAACAACATTCAGGACTCATCTGACCAGGCCACAGTTTTCCAGTCGTCTGGGATTCAACCAATATGGTGAAAACCCCAGAGAGCTGCTGCAGGCAATGTCGTATTGTTAGCAAAGGCACTCGCATCAGTCATCTGGTGCAGGCCGTTAACACCAAATTTCACTACACTGTCCTAATGGGTACATTTGTTGTGTGCCCGTATTGATTTCTGTATTTATTTTGTGTAGTGTCTCATGTCTGTTAGCACTGACAACTCTATGCAAACGTCACTGCTCTTGCTCATTAAGTGTGGGCCTTCAGCCATTGAAAGGTTCGTGGTGAGTGGTAATTATTGGAATTTGGTATTCTCAGCACACTCTTGACACTGTAGATCTTGGAATACTGAATTCCCTATCAATTATGAAAATGGAATGTCCCATGTATCCAGCTCCAACTACAATTTTGTGTTCAGAATCTTTTAATTCCCATCGTGTGGCCATAATCATGTCAGATACCCTTTCACATGAATCACATGACTACAAATGACAGATCCACTAATGCACTGCCCTTTTATACCTTGTGTATGTGACACTACAATCATCTGTATATGTGCATATTGCTATTCCATGACTTTTGTCACCTTAGTGTATGACTACAATATCAGTTAGTCACAGTTGGATTTGAGCAACTCATACAAGTACCTAGGGATAACAAATTTATATGGATATGAAATGAAATGATCACATAGGCTCAGTTGTAGGCAAAGTAGATGGCAGACTTTGATTCATTGGTAGAAGACTAGGGAAATGCACTCAGTCTACAAAGACCATTGCTTACAAAACACCTGTTCGACCAACCATAGATTATTGCTCAAGTGTGTCCCCCAAAGGTGTACAATGGAGGAAATTGAATATGCACGGTCGGTCTCAGGTTTGTATGATCCATGGAGTAGTGTCACAGAGATGTTGAAAAAACTGAAGTAGCAAATGCTTGAAGATAGACACAAACTGTCCCATGAAAGTGTATGTATAAAGTTAAAATATAACACAACACATATGGCTTCCGTAGAGACTACGAAGACAAGATCAGTCTTATTACATGTGCATATCATTCTTCACATGTTTCTTACTTGAATAGAATGTGAAGCCCTAATAACCGGTGAAAGCACCGTTTTCCAACCACTTCACAATTGTTTCCAGATAGATCAGGTATACATTTTTTCTCCTTGTGATTTCAGCTGTTGTTAGGAAGAATTTATTGAATTCATTGGACAATGATGTGAAAATAACATCATCTACCTTTCTGTTACTGTCGTCAGTGAACTAGATATCATTTACCTTTTTCAGTTTATTCATTTCATGTCTAATTATGCTCCAAAATGCTTTTACTTTGTTCTCAGAATTTTCCATTTTTGTGGGTACTGCATGATTTTTATTTTCTTGATTGTACAGGGAAGAATTTTCTAATGTAGGTTTTAGTGCACTTCAAAGCCCTCATTAGTGATAGTCATTGACCTGCTATAAAAGATAACTGGATATGCAGTATTATAAGGATATGTTTTTTGGGCAGAATTAAATTTCTTATATACTGTATGTCCTTGACAATTTTCTTCCCATGATTAGTACGATAACTTCTCTCTGAATAGTGTGACTAAGTCATCTTTTTGATTTTTCCTTTCTTAGCAAAGCTAATTGATGGGGGTGCTTTATTGCTATCATTAGACTATTGTGGTAAGAGATATGGATCATGTGAAATATGGATGAGAAAAAACAGGAATAATTTGAAATGCATTGCCATAAAATAATGAAAAATTTAAGTCAACAGGTGAATAACAAAAAGGAAAAGCTGCTAGAAAAAACATCGTAAGTGTAATAACCTATTTGTAGATTAAAGTTCCTCAGTGAAGCATGCAGAAATGAAATCTCATGACATTAAATTACTTTGTTTTTATCCATACAGTTAAATTACAAACACATCAGGCCTGAGTTGAATTTTTCACTATTCCGTATTTTTGTCAAAACAGATCTTTTTATTTTTTATTTCTCTTTTTTTTCTGCATATCATATTCTTCAGACAGTAGTCTATTATGCACAGTTCTCATACTGAACCATTGAAAACATTCCATATGGCAAACATAAAAACTCAAATCTTAATTGCAGACTGGGTGACACTTTGCCTGTGCATAATAACCAAAGAAGCTTATAAAGATATTTGCCAAATAGATATTGGTGGCTGACTAGATTCTTGGGTTGGGGGAGATTTTATATATAAAGACTGGTATAGTAAAATTTTGTTTTCTTAATAATTACATTATAGTTTATATAACTGCAGGATGAAAATTTACCACTGGAGATGATTTATAAGTTCCAATAATGTTTTGGTTTAGCTAAAAGATGGTTTGTTGGAAAAATACAAAAGTTTTCAGTACTATTTTATTAGTACACTGGATGGCTACAGGATGAATAATCTACTTCCAAGTAAAGCTGCCATGTTTGAAAGTTTGCTATTTTATGAAAATTTTTAAACAAGGGCATCACTCAATAATAAGAGCATTATCTGGTTCAGAAAAATTAAGCCAACAAAAGTATAAGGTTAAATACTGGATTTGAACACGTATATAGTCTTACTTGGCAAAAGTAAATTTGGGTGTGACTGATCTTTAATTATAAATATCTTTTAAGTTAGTTTTAGGAAAACTGAAACAGGTCACTCAAAGGTTTCTGATGACTGATGTTACTCTCACAACTCACTTGGATTTCACCATTACATTTTGTTGTAACTATTTCTATTATTCATTTCCTTTAATTAATAAAGTTTTCAATGAAACTAAATATACAACCATCATCAGCAGCTGGTAAATTTTCACATCTACATCTACATTTATACTCCGCAAGCCACCCAACGGTGTGTGGCGGAGGGCACTTTACGTGCCACTGTCATTATCTCCCTTTCCTGTTCCAGTCGCGTATGGTTCGTGGGAAGAACGACTATCTGAAAGCCTCCGTGCGCACTCTAATCTCTCTAATTTTACATTCGTGATCTCCTCAGGAGGTATAAGTAGGGGGAAGCAATATATTCGATACCTCATCCAGAAACGCACGCTCTCGAAACCCGGTGAGCAAGCTACACCGCGATGCAGAGCGCCTCTCTTGCAGAGTCTGCCACTTGAGTTTGTCAAACATCTCCGTAACGCTATCACGGTTACCAAATAACCCTGTGACGAAACGCGCCGCTCTTCTTTGCATCTTCTCTATCTCCTCTGTCAACCCAATCTGGTACGGATCCCACACTGATGAGCAATACTCAAGTATAGGTCGAACGAGTGTTTTGTAAGCCACCTCCTTTGTTGATGGACTACATTTTCTAAGGACTCTCCCAATGCATCTCAGCCTGGTACCCGCCTTACCAACAATTAATTTTATATGATCATTCCACTTCAAATCATTCCGCACGCATACTCCCAGATATTTTACAGAAGTAACTGCTACCAGTGTTTGTTCCGCTATCATATAATCATACAATAAAGGATCCTTCTTTCTATGTATTCGCAATACATTACATTTGTCTATGTTAAGGGTCAGTTGCCACTCCCTGCACCAAGTGCCTATCCGCTGCAGATCTTCCTGCATTTCGCTACAATTTTCTAATGCTGCAACTTCTCTGTATACTAGGTCATTTATATATATTGTGAAAAGCAATGGTCCCATAACACTCCCCTGTGGCACGCCAGAGGTTACTTTAACATCTGTAGACATCTCTCCATTGATAACGACATGCTGTGTTCTGTTTGCTAAAAACTCTTTAATCCAGCCACACAGCTGGTCTGATATTCCGTAGGCTCTTACTTTGTTTATCAGGCGACAGTGCGGAACTGTATCGAACGCCTTCCGGAAGTCAAGAAAAATAGCATCTACCTGGGAGCCTGTATCTAATATTTTCTGGGTCTCATGAACAAATAAAGCGAGTTGGGTCTCACACGATCGCTGTTTCCAGAATCCATGTTGATTCCTTCATAGTAGATTCTGGGTTTCCAAAAATGACATGATACTCGAGCAAAAAACATGTTCTAAAATTCTACAACAGATCGACGTCAGAGATATAGGTCTATAGTTTTGCACATCTGCTCGACCACCTTCTTGAAGACTGGGACTACCTGTGCTCTTTTCCAATCATTTGGAACCTTCCGTTCCTCTAGAGACTTGCGGTACACGGCTGTTAGAAGGGGGGCAAGTTCTTTCGCATACTCTGTGTAGAATCGAATTGGTATCCCGTCAGGTCCAGTGGACTTTCCTCTGTTGAGTGATTCCAGTTGCTTTTCTATTCCTTGGACGCTTATTTCGATGTCAGCCATTTTTTCGTTTGTGTGAGGATTTAGAGAAGGAACTGCAGTGCGGTCTTCCTCTGTGAAACAGCTTTGTAAAAAGGTGTTTAGTATTTCAGCTTTACGCATGTCATACTCTATTTCAATGCCATCATCATCCCGAAGTGTCTGGATATGCTCTTTCGAGCCACTTACTGATTTAACGTAAGACCAGAACTTCCTAGGATTTTCTGTCAAGTCGGTACATAGAATTTTACTTTCGAATTCACTGAACGCTTCACGCTTAGCCCTCCTTATGCTAACTTTGACATCGTTTAGCTTCTGTTTGTCTGAGAGGTTTTGGCTGTGTTTAAACTTGGAGTGAAGCTCTCTTTGCTTTCGCAGTAGTTTCCTGATTTTGTTGTTGTACCACGGTGGGTTTTTCCCATCCCTCACAGTTTTTACTCAGCACGTACCTGTCTAAAATGCATTTTACGATTGCCTTGAACTTTTTCCATAAACACTCAACATTGTCAGTGTCGGAACAGAAATTTTCGTTTTGATCTGTTAGGTAGTCTGAAATCTGCCTTCTATTACTCTTGCTAAACAGATAAACCTTCCTCCCTTTTTTTATATTCCTATTAACTTCCATATTCAGGGATGCTACAACGGCCTTATGATCACTGATTCCCTGTTCTGTACATACAGAGTCGAAAAGTTCTGGTCTGTTTGTTATCAGTAGGTCCAAGATGTTATCTCCACGAGTCGGTTCTCTGTTTAATTGCTCGAGGTAATTTTCGGATAGTGCACTCAGTATAATGTCACTCGATGCTCTGTCCCTACCACCCGTCCTAAACATCTGAGTGTCCCAGTCTATATCTGGTAAATTGAAATCTCCACCTAAGACGAGAACATGCTGAGAAAATTTATGTGAAATGTATTCCAAATTTTCTCTCAGTTGTTCTGCCACTAATGCTGCTGAGTCGGGAGGTCGGTAAAAGGAGCCAATTATTAACCTAGCTCGGTTGTTGAGTGTAACCTCCACCCATAATAATTCACAGGAACTATCCACTTCTACTTCACTACAGGATAAACTACTACTAACAGCGACGAACACTCCACCACCGGTTGCATGCAATCTATCCTTTCTAAACACCGTCTGTACCTTTGTAAAAATTTCGGCAGAATTTATCTCTGGCTTCAGCCAGCTTTCTGTACCTATAACGATTTCAGCTTCGGTGCTTTCTATCAGCGCTTGAAGTTCCGGTACTTTACCAACGCAGGTGCGACAGTTTACAATTACAATACCGATTGCTGCTTGGTCCCTGTATGTCCTGACTTTGCCCCGCACCCGTTGAGGCTGTTGCCCTTTCTGTACTTGCCCAAGGCCATCTAACCTAAAAAACCGCCCAGCCCACGCCACACAACCCCTGCTACCCGTGTAGCCGCTTGTTGCATGTAATGGACTCCTGACCTATCCAGCGGAACCCGAAACCCCACCACCCTACGGCGCAAGTCGAGGAATCTGCAGCCCACACGGTCGCAGATCCGTCTCAGCCTCTGATTCAGACCCTCCACTCGGCTCTGTACCAAAGGTCCGCAGTCAGTCCTGTCAACGATGCTGCAGATGGTGAGCTCTGCTTTCATCCCGCTAGCGAGACTAGCAGTCTTCGCCAAATCAGATAGCCGCCGGAAGCCAGAGAGGATTTCCTCCGATCCATAGCGTCACACATCATTGGTGCTGACATGAGTGACCACCTGCAGATGGGTGCACCCTGTACCCTTCATGGCATCCGGAAGGACCCTTTCCACATCTGGAATGACTCCCCGTGGTATGCACACGGAGTGCACATTGGTTTTCTTCCCCTCTCTTGCTGCCCTATCCCTAAGGGGCCCCATTACGTGCCTGACGTTATAGCTCCCAACTACCAGTAAGCCCACCCTCTGCAACCGCCCAGATCTTGCAGACTGAGGGGCAACCTCTGGAACAGGACAAGCAGCCATGTCAGGCCGATGATCAGTATCAGCCTGAGACAGAGCCTGAAACCGGTTCGTCAGACAAACTGGAGAGACCTTCCGTTCAGCCCTCCGGAATGTCTTTCGCCCCCTGCCACACCTCGAGATGACCTCCCACTCTACCACAGGTGAGGGATCAGCCTCAATGCGGGCAGTATCCCGGGCAACCACAGTCGTAGTCCGATCGGGGGATGCGGGGACGAGTTGGCTGTCCCCGACAAACCCCCATGAATCACATGACTACAAATGACAGATCCACTAATGCACTGCCCTTTTATACCTTGTGTATGTGACACTACAATCATCTGTATATGTGCATATTGCTATTCCATGACTTTTGTCACCTTAGTGTATGACTACAATATCAGTTAGTCACAGTTGGATTTGAGCAACTCATACAAGTACCTAGGGATAACAAATTTATATGGATATGAAATGAAATGATCACATAGGCTCAGTTGTAGGCAAAGTAGATGGCAGACTTTGATTCATTGGTAGAAGACTAGGGAAATGCACTCAGTCTACAAAGATCATTGCTTACAAAACACCTGTTCGACCAACCATAGATTATTGCTCAAGTGTGTCCCCCAAAGGTGTACAATGGAGGAAATTGAATATGCACGGTCGGTCTCAGGTTTGTATGATCCATGGAGTAGTGTCACAGAGATGTTGAAAAAACTGAAGTAGCAAATGCTTGAAGATAGACACAAACTGTCCCATGAAAGTGTATGTATAAAGTTAAAATATAACACAACACATATGGCTTCCGTAGAGACTACGAAGACAAGATCAGTCTTATTACATGTGCATATCATTCTTCACATGTTTCTTACTTGAATAGAATGTGAAGCCCTAATAACCGGTGAAAGCACCGTTTTCCAACCACTTCACAATTGTTTCCAGATAGATCAGGTATACATTTTTTCTCCTTGTGATTTCAGCTGTTGTTAGGAAGAATTTATTGAATTCATTGGACAATGATGTGAAAATAACATCATCTACCTTTCTGTTACTGTCGTCAGTGAACTAGATATCATTTACCTTTTTCAGTTTATTCATTTCATGTCTAATTATGCTCCAAAATGCTTTTACTTTGTTCTCAGAATTTTCCATTTTTGTGGGTACTGCATGATTTTTATTTTCTTGATTGTACAGGGAAGAATTTTCTAATGTAGGTTTTAGTGCACTTCAAAGCCCTCATTAGTGATAGTCATTGACCTGCTATAAAAGATAACTGGATATGCAGTATTATAAGGATATGTTTTTTGGGCAGAATTAAATTTCTTATATACTGTATGTCCTTGACAATTTTCTTCCCATGATTAGTACGATAACTTCTCTCTGAATAGTGTGACTAAGTCATCTTTTTGATTTTTCCTTTCTTAGCAAAGCTAATTGATGGGGGTGCTTTATTGCTATCATTAGACTATTGTGGTAAGAGATATGGATCATGTGAAATATGGATGAGAAAAAACAGGAATAATTTGAAATGCATTGCCATAAAATAATGAAAAATTTAAGTCAACAGGTGAATAACAAAAAGGAAAAGCTGCTAGAAAAAACATCGTAAGTGTAATAACCTATTTGTAGATTAAAGTTCCTCAGTGAAGCATGCAGAAATGAAATCTCATGACATTAAATTACTTTGTTTTTATCCATACAGTTAAATTACAAACACATCAGGCCTGAGTTGAATTTTTCACTATTCCGTATTTTTGTCAAAACAGATCTTTTTATTTTTTATTTCTCTTTTTTTTCTGCATATCATATTCTTCAGACAGTAGTCTATTATGCACAGTTCTCATACTGAACCATTGAAAACATTCCATATGGCAAACATAAAAACTCAAATCTTAATTGCAGACTGGGTGACACTTTGCCTGTGCATAATAACCAAAGAAGCTTATAAAGATATTTGCCAAATAGATATTGGTGGCTGACTAGATTCTTGGGTTGGGGGAGATTTTATATATAAAGACTGGTATAGTAAAATTTTGTTTTCTTAATAATTACATTATAGTTTATATAACTGCAGGATGAAAATTTACCACTGGAGATGATTTATAAGTTCCAATAATGTTTTGGTTTAGCTAAAAGATGGTTTGTTGGAAAAATACAAAAGTTTTCAGTACTATTTTATTAGTACACTGGATGGCTACAGGATGAATAATCTACTTCCAAGTAAAGCTGCCATGTTTGAAAGTTTGCTATTTTATGAAAATTTTTAAACAAGGGCATCACTCAATAATAAGAGCATTATCTGGTTCAGAAAAATTAAGCCAACAAAAGTATAAGGTTAAATACTGGATTTGAACACGTATATAGTCTTACTTGGCAAAAGTAAATTTGGGTGTGACTGATCTTTAATTATAAATATCTTTTAAGTTAGTTTTAGGAAAACTGAAACAGGTCACTCAAAGGTTTCTGATGACTGATGTTACTCTCACAACTCACTTGGATTTCACCATTACATTTTGTTGTAACTATTTCTATTATTCATTTCCTTTAATTAATAAAGTTTTCAATGAAACTAAATATACAACCATCATCAGCAGCTGGTAAATTTTCACATCTACATCTACATTTATACTCCACAAGCCACCCAACGGTGTGTGGCGGAGGGCACTTTACGTGCCACTGTCATTATCTCCCTTTCCTGTTCCAGTCGCGTATGGTTCGTGGGAAGAACGACTACCTGAAAGCCTCCGTGCGCACTCTAATCTCTCTAATTTTACATTCGTGATCTCCTCAGGAGGTATAAGTAGGGGGAAGCAATATATTCGATACCTCATCCAGAAACGCACGCTCTCGAAACCCGGTGAGCAAGCTACACCGCGATGCAGAGCGCCTCTCTTGCAGAGTCTGCCACTTGAGTTTGTCAAACATCTCCGTAACGCTATCACGGTTACCAAATAACCCTGTGACGAAACGCGCCGCTCTTCTTTGCATCTTCTCTATCTCCTCTGTCAACCCAATCTGGTACGGATCCCACACTGATGAGCAATACTCAAGTATAGGTCGAACGAGTGTTTTGTAAGCCACCTCCTTTGTTGATGGACTACATTTTCTAAGGACTCTCCCAATGCATCTCAGCCTGGTACCCGCCTTACCAACAATTAATTTTATATGATCATTCCACTTCAAATCATTCCGCACGCATACTCCCAGATATTTTACAGAAGTAACTGCTACCAGTGTTTGTTCCGCTATCATATAATCATACAATAAAGGATCCTTCTTTCTATGTATTCGCAATACATTACATTTGTCTATGTTAAGGGTCAGTTGCCACTCCCTGCACCAAGTGCCTATCCGCTGCAGATCTTCCTGCATTTCGCTACAATTTTCTAATGCTGCAACTTCTCTGTATACTAGGTCATTTATATATATTGTGAAAAGCAATGGTCCATAACACTCCCCTGTGGCACGCCAGAGGTTACTTTAACATCTGTAGACATCTCTCCATTGATAACGACATGCTGTGTTCTGTTTGCTAAAAACTCTTCAATCCAGCCACACAGCTGGTCTGATATTCTGTAGGCTCTTACTTTGTTTATCAGGCGACAGTGCGGAACTGTATCGAACGCCTTCCGGAAGTCAAGAAAAATAGCATCTACCTGGGAGCCTGTATCTAATATTTTCTGGGTCTCATGAACAAATAAAGCGAGTTGGGTCTCACACGATCGCTGTTTCCAGAATCCATGTTGATTCCTACATAGTAGATTCTGGTTTCCAAAAATGACATGATACTCGAGCAGAAAACATGTTCTAAAATTCTACAACAGATCGACGTCAGAGATATAGGTCTATAGTTTTGCACATCTGCTCGACCACCCTTCTTGAAGACTGGGACTACCTGTGCTCTTTTCCAATCATTTGGAACCTTCGTTCCTCTAGAGACTTGCGGTACACGGCTGTTAGAAGGGGGGCAAGTTCTTTCGCATACTCTGTGTAGATCGAATTGGTATCCCGTCAGGTCCAGTGGACTTTCCTCTGTTGAGTGATTCCAGTTGCTTTTCTATTCCTTGGACGCTTATTTCGATGTCAGCCATTTTTTCGTTTGTGTGAGATTTAGAGAAGGAACTGCAGTGCGGTCTTCCTCTGTGAAACAGCTTTGTAAAAAGGTGTTTAGTATTTCAGCTTTACGCATGTCATACTCTATTTCAATGCCATCATCATCCCGAAGTGTCTGGATATGCTCTTTCGAGCCACTTACTGATTTAACGTAAGACCAGAACTTCCTAGGATTTTCTGTCAAGTCGGTACATAGAATTTTACTTTCGAATTCACTGAACGCTTCACGCTTAGCCCTCCTTATGCTAACTTGACATCGTTTAGCTTCTGTTTGTCTGAGAGGTTTTGGCTTGTGTTTAAACTTGGAGTGAAGCTCTCTTTGCTTTCGCAGTAGTTTCCTGATTTTGTTGTTGTACCACGGTGGGTTTTTCCCATCCCTCACAGTTTTACTCAGCACGTACCTGTCTAAAATGCATTTTACGATTGCCTTGAACTTTTTCCATAAACACTCAACATTGTCAGTGTCGGAACAGAAATTTTCGTTTTGATCTGTTAGGTAGTCTGAAATCTGCCTTCTATTACTCTTGCTAAACAGATAAACCTTCCTCCCTTTTTTTATATTCCTATTAACTTCCATATTCAGGGATGCTGCAACGGCCTTATGATCACTGATTCCCTGTTCTGTACATACAGAGTCGAAAAGTTCTGGTCTGTTTGTTATCAGTAGGTCCAAGATGTTATCTCCACGAGTCGGTTCTCTGTTTAATTGCTCGAGGTAATTTTCGGATAGTGCACTCAGTATAATGTCACTCGATGCTCTGTCCCTACCACCCGTCCTAAACATCTGAGTGTCCCAGTCTATATCTGGTAAATTGAAATCTCCACCTAAGACGAGAACATGCTGAGAAAATTTATGTGAAATGTATTCCAAATTTTCTCTCAGTTGTTCTGCCACTAATGCTGCTGAGTCGGGAGGTCGGTAAAAGGAGCCAATTATTAACCTAGCTCGGTTGTTGAGTGTAACCTCCACCCATAATAATTCACAGGAACTATCCACTTCTACTTCACTACAGGATAAACTACTACTAACAGCGACGAACACTCCACCACCGGTTGCATGCAATCTATCCTTTCTAAACACCGTCTGTACCTTTGTAAAAATTTCGGCAGAATTTATCTCTGGCTTCAGCCAGCTTTCTGTACCTATAACGATTTCAGCTTCGGTGCTTTCTATCAGCGCTTGAAGTTCCGGTACTTTACCAACGCAGGTGCGACAGTTTACAATTACAATACTGATTGCTGCTTGGTCCCTGTATGTCCTGACTTTGCCCCGCACCCGTTGAGGCTGTTGCCCTTTTTGTACTTGCCCAAGGCCATCTAACCTAAAAAACCGCCCAGCCCACGCCACACAACCCCTGCTACCCGTGTAGCCGCTTGTTGCATGTAATGGACTCCTGACCTATCCAGCGGAACCCGAAACCCCACCACCCTACGGCGCAAGTCGAGGAATCTGCAGCCCACACGGTCGCAGATCCGTCTCAGCCTCTGATTCAGACCCTCCACTCGGCTCTGTACCAAAGGTCCGCAGTCAGTCCTGTCAACGATGCTGCAGATGGTGAGCTCTGCTTTCATCCCGCTAGCGAGACTAGCAGTCTTCGCCAAATCAGATAGCCGCCGGAAGCCAGAGAGGATTTCCTCCGATCCATAGCGTCACACATCATTGGTGCTGACATGAGTGACCACCTGCAGATGGGTGCACCCTGTACCCTTCATGGCATCCGGAAGGACCCTTTCCACATCTGGAATGACTCCCCGTGGTATGCACACGGAGTGCACATTGGTTTTCTTCCCCTCTCTTGCTGCCCTATCCCTAAGGGGCCCCATTACGTGCCTGACGTTATAGCTCCCAACTACCAGTAAGCCCACCCTCTGCAACCGCCCAGATCTTGCAGACTGAGGGGCAACCTCTGGAACAGGACAAGCAGCCATGTCAGGCCGATGATCAGTATCAGCCTGAGACAGAGCCTGAAACCGGTTCGTCAGACAAACTGGAGAGGCCTTCCGTTCAGCCCTCCGGAATGTCTTTCGCCCCCTGCCACACCTCGAGATGACCTCCCACTCTACCACAGGTGAGGGATCAGCCTCAATGCGGGCAGTATCCCGGGCAACCACAGTCGTAGTCCGATCGGGGGATGCGTGGGACGAGTTGGCTGTCCCCGACAAACCCCCATGAATCACATGACTACAAATGACAGATCCACTAATGCACTGCCCTTTTATACCTTGTGTATGTGACACTACAATCATCTGTATATGTGCATATTGCTATTCCATGACTTTTGTCACCTTAGTGTATGACTACAATATCAGTTAGTCACAGTTGGATTTGAGCAACTCATACAAGTACCTAGGGATAACAAATTTATATGGATATGAAATGAAATGATCACATAGGCTCAGTTGTAGGCAAAGTAGATGGCAGACTTTGATTCATTGGTAGAAGACTAGGGAAATGCACTCAGTCTACAAAGATCATTGCTTACAAAACACCTGTTCGACCAACCATAGATTATTGCTCAAGTGTGTCCCCCAAAGGTGTACAATGGAGGAAATTGAATATGCACGGTCGGTCTCAGGTTTGTATGATCCATGGAGTAGTGTCACAGAGATGTTGAAAAAACTGAAGTAGCAAATGCTTGAAGATAGACACAAACTGTCCCATGAAAGTGTATGTATAAAGTTAAAATATAACACAACACATATGGCTTCCGTAGAGACTACGAAGACAAGATCAGTCTTATTACATGTGCATATCATTCTTCACATGTTTCTTACTTGAATAGAATGTGAAGCCCTAATAACCGGTGAAAGCACCGTTTTCCAACCACTTCACAATTGTTTCCAGATAGATCAGGTATACATTTTTTCTCCTTGTGATTTCAGCTGTTGTTAGGAAGAATTTATTGAATTCATTGGACAATGATGTGAAAATAACATCATCTACCTTTCTGTTACTGTCGTCAGTGAACTAGATATCATTTACCTTTTTCAGTTTATTCATTTCATGTCTAATTATGCTCCAAAATGCTTTTACTTTGTTCTCAGAATTTTCCATTTTTGTGGGTACTGCATGATTTTTATTTTCTTGATTGTACAGGGAAGAATTTTCTAATGTAGGTTTTAGTGCACTTCAAAGCCCTCATTAGTGATAGTCATTGACCTGCTATAAAAGATAACTGGATATGCAGTATTATAAGGATATGTTTTTTGGGCAGAATTAAATTTCTTATATACTGTATGTCCTTGACAATTTTCTTCCCATGATTAGTACGATAACTTCTCTCTGAATAGTGTGACTAAGTCATCTTTTTGATTTTTCCTTTCTTAGCAAAGCTAATTGATGGGGGTGCTTTATTACTATCATTAGACTATTGTGGTAAGAGATATGGATCATGTGAAATATGGATGAGAAAAAACAGGAATAATTTGAAATGCATTGCCATAAAATAATGAAAAATTTAAGTCAACAGGTGAATAACAAAAAGGAAAAGCTGCTAGAAAAAACATCGTAAGTGTAATAACCTATTTGTAGATTAAAGTTCCTCAGTGAAGCATGCAGAAATGAAATCTCATGACATTAAATTACTTTGTTTTTATCCATACAGTTAAATTACAAACACATCAGGCCTGAGTTGAATTTTTCACTATTCCGTATTTTTGTCAAAACAGATCTTTTTATTTTTTATTTCTCTTTTTTTTCTGCATATCATATTCTTCAGACAGTAGTCTATTATGCACAGTTCTCATACTGAACCATTGAAAACATTCCATATGGCAAACATAAAAACTCAAATCTTAATTGCAGACTGGGTGACACTTTGCCTGTGCATAATAACCAAAGAAGCTTATAAAGATATTTGCCAAATAGATATTGGTGGCTGACTAGATTCTTGGGTTGGGGGAGATTTTATATATAAAGACTGGTATAGTAAAATTTTGTTTTCTTAATAATTACATTATAGTTTATATAACTGCAGGATGAAAATTTACCACTGGAGATGATTTATAAGTTCCAATAATGTTTTGGTTTAGCTAAAAGATGGTTTGTTGGAAAAATACAAAAGTTTTCAGTACTATTTTATTAGTACACTGGATGGCTACAGGATGAATAATCTACTTCCAAGTAAAGCTGCCATGTTTGAAAGTTTGCTATTTTATGAAAATTTTTAAACAAGGGCATCACTCAATAATAAGAGCATTATCTGGTTCAGAAAAATTAAGCCAACAAAAGTATAAGGTTAAATACTGGATTTGAACACGTATATAGTCTTACTTGGCAAAAGTAAATTTGGGTGTGACTGATCTTTAATTATAAATATCTTTTAAGTTAGTTTTAGGAAAACTGAAACAGGTCACTCAAAGGTTTCTGATGACTGATGTTACTCTCACAACTCACTTGGATTTCACCATTACATTTTGTTGTAACTATTTCTATTATTCATTTCCTTTAATTAATAAAGTTTTCAATGAAACTAAATATACAACCATCATCAGCAGCTGGTAAATTTTCACATCTACATCTACATTTATACTCCACAAGCCACCCAACGGTGTGTGGCGGAGGGCACTTTACGTGCCACTGTCATTATCTCCCTTTCCTGTTCCAGTCGCGTATGGTTCGTGGGAAGAACGACTATCTGAAAGCCTCCGTGCGCACTCTAATCTCTCTAATTTTACATTCGTGATCTCCTCAGGAGGTATAAGTAGGGGGAAGCAATATATTCGATACCTCATCCAGAAACGCACGCTCTCGAAACCCGGTGAGCAAGCTACACCGCGATGCAGAGCGCCTCTCTTGCAGAGTCTGCCACTTGAGTTTGTCAAACATCTCCGTAACGCTATCACGGTTACCAAATAACCCTGTGACGAAACGCGCCGCTCTTCTTTGCATCTTCTCTATCTCCTCTGTCAACCCAATCTGGTACGGATCCCACACTGATGAGCAATACTCAAGTATAGGTCGAACGAGTGTTTTGTAAGCCACCTCCTTTGTTGATGGACTACATTTTCTAAGGACTCTCCCAATGCATCTCAGCCTGGTACCCGCCTTACCAACAATTAATTTTATATGATCATTCCACTTCAAATCATTCCGCACGCATACTCCCAGATATTTTACAGAAGTAACTGCTACCAGTGTTTGTTCCGCTATCATATAATCATACAATAAAGGATCCTTCTTTCTATGTATTCGCAATACATTACATTTGTCTATGTTAAGGGTCAGTTGCCACTCCCTGCACCAAGTGCCTATCCGCTGCAGATCTTCCTGCATTTCGCTACAATTTTCTAATGCTGCAACTTCTCTGTATACTAGGTCATTTATATATATTGTGAAAAGCAATGGTCCCATAACACTCCCCTGTGGCACGCCAGAGGTTACTTTAACATCTGTAGACATCTCTCCATTGATAACGACATGCTGTGTTCTGTTTGCTAAAAACTCTTCAATCCAGCCACACAGCTGGTCTGATATTCCGTAGGCTCTTACTTTGTTTATCAGGCGACAGTGCGGAACTGTATCGAACGCCTTCCGGAAGTCAAGAAAAATAGCATCTACCTGGGAGCCTGTATCTAATATTTTCTGGGTCTCATGAACAAATAAAGCGAGTTGGGTCTCACACGATCGCTGTTTCCAGAATCCATGTTGATTCCTACATAGTAGATTCTGGGTTTCCAAAAATGACATGATACTCGAGCAAAAAACATGTTCTAAAATTCTACAACAGATCGACGTCAGAGATATAGGTCTATAGTTTTGCACATCTGCTCGACCACCCTTCTTGAAGACTGGGACTACCTGTGCTCTTTTCCAATCATTTGGAACCTTCCGTTCCTCTAGAGACTTGCGGTACACGGCTGTTAGAAGGGGGGCAAGTTCTTTCGCATACTCTGTGTAGAATCGAATTGGTATCCCGTCAGGTCCAGTGGACTTTCCTCTGTTGAGTGATTCCAGTTGCTTTTCTATTCCTTGGACGCTTATTTCGATGTCAGCCATTTTTTCGTTTGTGTGAGGATTTAGAGAAGGAACTGCAGTGCGGTCTTCCTCTGTGAAACAGCTTTGGAAAAAGGTGTTTAGTATTTCAGCTTTACGCATGTCATACTCTATTTCAATGCCATCATCATCCCGAAGTGTCTGGATATGCTCTTTCGAGCCACTTACTGATTTAACGTAAGACCAGAACTTCCTAGGATTTTCTGTCAAGTCGGTACATAGAATTTTACTTTCGAATTCACTGAACGCTTCACGCTTAGCCCTCCTTATGCTAACTTTGACATCGTTTAGCTTCTGTTTGTCTGAGAGGTTTTGGCTGCGTTTAAACTTGGAGTGAAGCTCTCTTTGCTTTCGCAGTAGTTTCCTGATTTTGTTGTTGTACCACGGTGGGTTTTTCCCATCCCTCACAGTTTTACTCAGCACGTACCTGTCTAAAATGCATTTTACGATTGCCTTGAACTTTTTCCATAAACACTCAACATTGTCAGTGTCGGAACAGAAATTTTCGTTTTGATCTGTTAGGTAGTCTGAAATCTGCCTTCTATTACTCTTGCTAAACAGATAAACCTTCCTCCCTTTTGTTATATTCCTATTAACTTCCATATTCAGGGATGCTGCAACGGCCTTATGATCACTGATTCCCTGTTCTGTACATACAGAGTCGAAAAGTTCTGGTCTGTTTGTTATCAGTAGGTCCAAGATGTTATCT
Source organism: Schistocerca piceifrons (assembly GCF_021461385.2). Taxonomy (NCBI): domain Eukaryota; kingdom Metazoa; phylum Arthropoda; class Insecta; order Orthoptera; family Acrididae; genus Schistocerca; species Schistocerca piceifrons. The sequence goes on along the minus strand of NC_060139.1, from coordinate 359,346,113 downwards.
CCACGAGTCGGTTCTCTGTTTAATTGCTCGAGGTAATTTTCGGATAGTGCACTCAGTATAATGTCACTCGATGCTCTGTCCCTACCACCCGTCCTAAACATCTGAGTGTCACAGTCTATATCTGGTAAATTGAAATCTCCACCTAAGACGAGAACATGCTGAGAAAATTTATGTGAAATGTATTCCAAATTTTCTCTCAGTTGTTCTGCCACTAATGCTGCTGAGTCGGGAGGTCGGTAAAAGGAGCCAATTATTAACCTAGCTCGGTTGTTGAGTGTAACCTCCACCCATAATAATTCACAGGAACTATCCACTTCTACTTCACTACAGGATAAACTACTACTAACAGCGACGAACACTCCACCACCGGTTGCATGCAATCTATCCTTTCTAAACACCGTCTGTACCTTTGTAAAAATTTCGGCAGAATTTATCTCTGGCTTCAGCCAGCTTTCTGTACCTATAACGATTTCAGCTTCGGTGCTTTCTATCAGCGCTTGAAGTTCCGGTACTTTACCAACGCAGGTGCGACAGTTTACAATTACAATACTGATTGCTGCTTGGTCCCTGTATGTCCTGACTTTGCCCCGCACCCGTTGAGGCTGTTGCCCTTTTTGTACTTGCCCAAGGCCATCTAACCTAAAAAACCGCCCAGCCCACGCCACACAACCCCTGCTACCCGTGTAGCCGCTTGTTGCATGTAATGGACTCCTGACCTATCCAGCGGAACCCGAAACCCCACCACCCTACGGCGCAAGTCGAGGAATCTGCAGCCCACACGGTCGCAGATCCGTCTCAGCCTCTGATTCAGACCCTCCACTCGGCTCTGTACCAAAGGTCCGCAGTCAGTCCTGTCAACGATGCTGCAGATGGTGAGCTCTGCTTTCATCCCGCTAGCGAGACTAGCAGTCTTCGCCAAATCAGATAGCCGCCGGAAGCCAGAGAGGATTTCCTCCGATCCATAGCGTCACACATCATTGGTGCTGACATGAGTGACCACCTGCAGATGGGTGCACCCTGTACCCTTCATGGCATCCGGAAGGACCCTTTCCACATCTGGAATGACTCCCCGTGGTATGCACACGGAGTGCACATTGGTTTTCTTCCCCTCTCTTGCTGCCCTATCCCTAAGGGGCCCCATTACGTGCCTGACGTTATAGCTCCCAACTACCAGTAAGCCCACCCTCTGCAACCGCCCAGATCTTGCAGACTGAGGGGCAACCTCTGGAACAGGACAAGCAGCCATGTCAGGCCGATGATCAGTATCAGCCTGAGACAGAGCCTGAAACCGGTTCGTCAGACAAACTGGAGAGACCTTCCGTTCAGCCCTCCGGAATGTCTTTCGCCCCCTGCCACACCTCGAGACGACCTCCCACTCTACCACAGGTGAGGGATCAGCCTCAATGCGGGCAGTATCCCGGGCAACCACAGTCGTAGTCCGATCGGGGGATGCGTGGGACGAGTTGGCTGTCCCCGACAAACCCCCATGAATCACATGACTACAAATGACAGATCCACTAGTGCACTGCCCTTTTATACCTTGTGTATGTGACACTACAATCATCTGTATATGTGCATATTGCTATTCCATGACTTTTGTCACCTTAGTGTATGACTACAATATCAGTTAGTCACAGTTGGATTTGAGCAACTCATACAAGTACCTAGGGATAACAAATTTATATGGATATGAAATGAAATGATCACATAGGCTCAGTTGTAGGCAAAGTAGATGGCAGACTTTGATTCATTGGTAGAAGACTAGGGAAATGCACTCAGTCTACAAAGATCATTGCTTACAAAACACCTGTTCGACCAACCATAGATTATTGCTCAAGTGTGTCCCCCAAAGGTGTACAATGGAGGAAATTGAATATGCACGGTCGGTCTCAGGTTTGTATGATCCATGGAGTAGTGTCACAGAGATGTTGAAAAAACTGAAGTAGCAAATGCTTGAAGATAGACACAAACTGTCCCATGAAAGTGTATGTATAAAGTTAAAATATAACACAACACATATGGCTTCCGTAGAGACTACGAAGACAAGATCAGTCTTATTACATGTGCATATCATTCTTCACATGTTTCTTACTTGAATAGAATGTGAAGCCCTAATAACCGGTGAAAGCACCGTTTTCCAACCACTTCACAATTGTTTCCAGATAGATCAGGTATACATTTTTTCTCCTTGTGATTTCAGCTGTTGTTAGGAAGAATTTATTGAATTCATTGGACAATGATGTGAAAATAACATCATCTACCTTTCTGTTACTGTCGTCAGTGAACTAGATATCATTTACCTTTTTCAGTTTATTCATTTCATGTCTAATTATGCTCCAAAATGCTTTTACTTTGTTCTCAGAATTTTCCATTTTTGTGGGTACTGCATGATTTTTATTTTCTTGATTGTACAGGGAAGAATTTTCTAATGTAGGTTTTAGTGCACTTCAAAGCCCTCATTAGTGATAGTCATTGACCTGCTATAAAAGATAACTGGATATGCAGTATTATAAGGATATGTTTTTTGGGCAGAATTAAATTTCTTATATACTGTATGTCCTTGACAATTTTCTTCCCATGATTAGTACGATAACTTCTCTCTGAATAGTGTGACTAAGTCATCTTTTTGATTTTTCCTTTCTTAGCAAAGCTAATTGATGGGGGTGCTTTATTGCTATCATTAGACTATTGTGGTAAGAGATATGGATCATGTGAAATATGGATGAGAAAAAACAGGAATAATTTGAAATGCATTGCCATAAAATAATGAAAAATTTAAGTCAACAGGTGAATAACAAAAAGGAAAAGCTGCTAGAAAAAACATCGTAAGTGTAATAACCTATTTGTAGATTAAAGTTCCTCAGTGAAGCATGCAGAAATGAAATCTCATGACATTAAATTACTTTGTTTTTATCCATACAGTTAAATTACAAACACATCAGGCCTGAGTTGAATTTTTCACTATTCCGTATTTTTGTCAAAACAGATCTTTTTATTTTTTATTTCTCTTTTTTTTCTGCATATCATATTCTTCAGACAGTAGTCTATTATGCACAGTTCTCATACTGAACCATTGAAAACATTCCATATGGCAAACATAAAAACTCAAATCTTAATTGCAGACTGGGTGACACTTTGCCTGTGCATAATAACCAAAGAAGCTTATAAAGATATTTGCCAAATAGATATTGGTGGCTGACTAGATTCTTGGGTTGGGGGAGATTTTATATATAAAGACTGGTATAGTAAAATTTTGTTTTCTTAATAATTACATTATAGTTTATATAACTGCAGGATGAAAATTTACCACTGGAGATGATTTATAAGTTCCAATAATGTTTTGGTTTAGCTAAAAGATGGTTTGTTGGAAAAATACAAAAGTTTTCAGTACTATTTTATTAGTACACTGGATGGCTACAGGATGAATAATCTACTTCCAAGTAAAGCTGCCATGTTTGAAAGTTTGCTATTTTATGAAAATTTTTAAACAAGGGCATCACTCAATAATAAGAGCATTATCTGGTTCAGAAAAATTAAGCCAACAAAAGTATAAGGTTAAATACTGGATTTGAACACGTATATAGTCTTACTTGGCAAAAGTAAATTTGGGTGTGACTGATCTTTAATTATAAATATCTTTTAAGTTAGTTTTAGGAAAACTGAAACAGGTCACTCAAAGGTTTCTGATGACTGATGTTACTCTCACAACTCACTTGGATTTCACCATTACATTTTGTTGTAACTATTTCTATTATTCATTTCCTTTAATTAATAAAGTTTTCAATGAAACTAAATATACAACCATCATCAGCAGCTGGTAAATTTTCACATCTACATCTACATTTATACTCCACAAGCCACCCAACGGTGTGTGGCGGAGGGCACTTTACGTGCCACTGTCATTATCTCCCTTTCCTGTTCCAGTCGCGTATGGTTCGTGGGAAGAACAACTACCTGAAAGCCTCCGTGCGCACTCTAATCTCTCTAATTTTACATTCGTGATCTCCTCAGGAGGTATAAGTAGGGGGAAGCAATATATTCGATACCTCATCCAGAAACGCACCCTCTCGAAACCCGGTGAGCAAGCTACACCGCGATGCAGAGCGCCTCTCTTGCAGAGTCTGCCACTTGAGTTTGTCAAACATCTCCGTAACGCTATCACGGTTACCAAATAACCCTGTGACGAAACGCGCCGCTCTTCTTTGCATCTTCTCTATCTCCTCTGTCAACCCAATCTGGTACGGATCCCACACTGATGAGCAATACTCAAGTATAGGTCGAACGAGTGTTTTGTAAGCCACCTCCTTTGTTGATGGACTACATTTTCTAAGGACTCTCCCAATGCATCTCAGCCTGGTACCCGCCTTACCAACAATTAATTTTATATGATCATTCCACTTCAAATCATTCCGCACGCATACTCCCAGATATTTTACAGAAGTAACTGCTACCAGTGTTTGTTCCGCTATCATATAATCATACAATAAAGGATCCTTCTTTCTATGTATTCGCAATACATTACATTTGTCTATGTTAAGGGTCAGTTGCCACTCCCTGCACCAAGTGCCTATCCGCTGCAGATCTTCCTGCATTTCGCTACAATTTTCTAATGCTGCAACTTCTCTGTATACTAGGTCATTTATATATATTGTGAAAAGCAATGGTCCCATAACACTCCCCTGTGGCACGCCAGAGGTTACTTTAACATCTGTAGACATCTCTCCATTGATAACGACATGCTGTGTTCTGTTTGCTAAAAACTCTTCAATCCAGTCACACAGCTGGTCTGATATTCTGTAGGCTCTTACTTTGTTTATCAGGCGACAGTGCGGAACTGTATCGAACGCCTTCCGGAAGTCAAGAAAAATAGCATCTACCTGGGAGCCTGTATCTAATATTTTCTGGGTCTCATGAACAAATAAAGCGAGTTGGGTCTCACACGATCGCTGTTTCCAGAATCCATGTTGATTCCTACATAGTAGATTCTGGGTTTCCAAAAATGACATGATACTCGAGCAGAAAACATGTTCTAAAATTCTACAACAGATCGACGTCAGAGATATAGGTCTATAGTTTTGCACATCTGCTCGACCACCCTTCTTGAAGACTGGGACTACCTGTGCTCTTTTCCAATCATTTGGAACCTTCCGTTCCTCTAGAGACTTGCGGTACACGGCTGTTAGAAGGGGGGCAAGTTCTTTCGCATACTCTGTGTAGAATCGAATTGGTATCCCGTCAGGTCCAGTGGACTTTCCTCTGTTGAGTGATTCCAGTTGCTTTTCTATTCCTTGGACGCTTATTTCGATGTCAGCCATTTTTTCGTTTGTGTGAGGATTTAGAGAAGGAACTGCAGTGCGGTCTTCCTCTGTGAAACAGCTTTGGAAAAAGGTGTTTAGTATTTCAGCTTTACGCATGTCATACTCTATTTCAATGCCATCATCATCCCGAAGTGTCTGGATATGCTCTTTCGAGCCACTTACTGATTTAACGTAAGACCAGAACTTCCTAGGATTTTCTGTCAAGTCGGTACATAGAATTTTACTTTCGAATTCACTGAACGCTTCACGCTTAGCCCTCCTTATGCTAACTTTGACATCGTTTAGCTTCTGTTTGTCTGAGAGGTTTTGGCTGTGTTTAAACTTGGAGTGAAGCTCTCTTTGCTTTCGCAGTAGTTTCCTGATTTTGTTGTTGTACCACGGTGGGTTTTTCCCATCCCTCACAGTTTTACTCAGCACGTACCTGTCTAAAATGCATTTTACGATTGCCTTGAACTTTTTCCATAAACACTCAACATTGTCAGTGTCGGAACAGAAATTTTCGTTTTGATCTGTTAGGTAGTCTGAAATCTGCCTTCTATTACTCTTGCTAAACAGATAAACCTTCCTCCCTTTTTTTATATTCCTATTAACTTCCATATTCAGGGATGCTGCAACGGCCTTATGATCACTGATTCCCTGTTCTGTACATACAGAGTCGAAAAGTTCTGGTCTGTTTGTTATCAGTAGGTCCAAGATGTTATCTCCACGAGTCGGTTCTCTGTTTAATTGCTCGAGGTAATTTTCGGATAGTGCACTCAGTATAATGTCACTCGATGCTCTGTCCCTACCACCCGTCCTAAACATCTGAGTGTCCCAGTCTATATCTGGTAAATTGAAATCTCCACCTAAGACGAGAACATGCTGAGAAAATTTATGTGAAATGTATTCCAAATTTTCTCTCAGTTGTTCTGCCACTAATGCTGCTGAGTCGGGAGGTCGGTAAAAGGAGCCAATTATTAACCTAGCTCGGTTGTTGAGTGTAACCTCCACCCATAATAATTCACAGGAACTATCCACTTCTACTTCACTACAGGATAAACTACTACTAACAGCGACGAACACTCCACCACCGGTTGCATGCAGTCTATCCTTTCTAAACACCGTCTGTACCTTTGTAAAAATTTCGGCAGAATTTATCTCTGGCTTCAGCCAGCTTTCTGTACCTATAACGATTTCAGCTTCGGTGCTTTCTATCAGCGCTTGAAGTTCCGGTACTTTACCAACGCAGGTGCGACAGTTTACAATTACAATACTGATTGCTGCTTGGTCCCTGTATGTCCTGACTTTGCCCCGCACCCGTTGAGGCTGTTGCCCTTTTTGTACTTGCCCAAGGCCATCTAACCTAAAAAACCGCCCAGCCCACGCCACACAACCCCTGCTACCCGTGTAGCCGCTTGTTGCATGTAATGGACTCCTGACCTATCCAGCGGAACCCGAAACCCCACCACCCTACGGCGCAAGTCGAGGAATCTGCAGCCCACACGGTCGCAGATCCGTCTCAGCCTCTGATTCAGACCCTCCACTCGGCTCTGTACCAAAGGTCCGCAGTCAGTCCTGTCAACGATGCTGCAGATGGTGAGCTCTGCTTTCATCCCGCTAGCGAGACTAGCAGTCTTCGCCAAATCAGATAGCCGCCGGAAGCCAGAGAGGATTTCCTCCGATCCATAGCGTCACACATCATTGGTGCTGACATGAGTGACCACCTGCAGATGGGTGCACCCTGTACCCTTCATGGCATCCGGAAGGACCCTTTCCACATCTGGAATGACTCCCCGTGGTATGCACACGGAGTGCACATTGGTTTTCTTCCCCTCTCTTGCTGCCCTATCCCTAAGGGGCCCCATTACGTGCCTGACGTTATAGCTCCCAACTACCAGTAAGCCCACCCTCTGCAACCGCCCAGATCTTGCAGACTGAGGGGCAACCTCTGGAACAGGACAAGCAGCCATGTCAGGCCGATGATCAGTATCAGCCTGAGACAGAGCCTGAAACCGGTTCGTCAGACAAACTGGAGAGGCCTTCCGTTCAGCCCTCCGGAATGTCTTTCGCCCCCTGCCACACCTCGAGATGACCTCCCACTCTACCACAGGTGAGGGATCAGCCTCAATGCGGGCAGTATCCCGGGCAACCACAGTCGTAGTCCGATCGGGGGATGCGTGGGACGAGTTGGCTGTCCCCGACAAACCCCCATGAATCACATGACTACAAATGACAGATCCACTAATGCACTGCCCTTTTATACCTTGTGTATGTGACACTACAATCATCTGTATATGTGCATATTGCTATTCCATGACTTTTGTCACCTTAGTGTATGACTACAATATCAGTTAGTCACAGTTGGATTTGAGCAACTCATACAAGTACCTAGGGATAACAAATTTATATGGATATGAAATGAAATGATCACATAGGCTCAGTTGTAGGCAAAGTAGATGGCAGACTTTGATTCATTGGTAGAAGACTAGGGAAATGCACTCAGTCTACAAAGATCATTGCTTACAAAACACCTGTTCGACCAACCATAGATTATTGCTCAAGTGTGTCCCCCAAAGGTGTACAATGGAGGAAATTGAATATGCACGGTCGGTCTCAGGTTTGTATGATCCATGGAGTAGTGTCACAGAGATGTTGAAAAAACTGAAGTAGCAAATGCTTGAAGATAGACACAAACTGTCCCATGAAAGTGTATGTATAAAGTTAAAATATAACACAACACATATGGCTTCCGTAGAGACTACGAAGACAAGATCAGTCTTATTACATGTGCATATCATTCTTCACATGTTTCTTACTTGAATAGAATGTGAAGCCCTAATAACCGGTGAAAGCACCGTTTTCCAACCACTTCACAATTGTTTCCAGATAGATCAGGTATACATTTTTTCTCCTTGTGATTTCAGCTGTTGTTAGGAAGAATTTATTGAATTCATTGGACAATGATGTGAAAATAACATCATCTACCTTTCTGTTACTGTCGTCAGTGAACTAGATATCATTTACCTTTTTCAGTTTATTCATTTCATGTCTAATTATGCTCCAAAATGCTTTTACTTTGTTCTCAGAATTTTCCATTTTTGTGGGTACTGCATGATTTTTATTTTCTTGATTGTACAGGGAAGAATTTTCTAATGTAGGTTTTAGTGCACTTCAAAGCCCTCATTAGTGATAGTCATTGACCTGCTATAAAAGATAACTGGATATGCAGTATTATAAGGATATGTTTTTTGGGCAGAATTAAATTTCTTATATACTGTATGTCCTTGACAATTTTCTTCCCATGATTAGTACGATAACTTCTCTCTGAATAGTGTGACTAAGTCATCTTTTTGATTTTTCCTTTCTTAGCAAAGCTAATTGATGGGGGTGCTTTATTGCTATCATTAGACTATTGTGGTAAGAGATATGGATCATGTGAAATATGGATGAGAAAAAACAGGAATAATTTGAAATGCATTGCCATAAAATAATGAAAAATTTAAGTCAACAGGTGAATAACAAAAAGGAAAAGCTGCTAGAAAAAACATCGTAAGTGTAATAACCTATTTGTAGATTAAAGTTCCTCAGTGAAGCATGCAGAAATGAAATCTCATGACATTAAATTACTTTGTTTTTATCCATACAGTTAAATTACAAACACATCAGGCCTGAGTTGAATTTTTCACTATTCCGTATTTTTGTCAAAACAGATCTTTTTATTTTTTATTTCTCTTTTTTTCTGCATATCATATTCTTCAGACAGTAGTCTATTATGCACAGTTCTCATACTGAACCATTGAAAACATTCCATATGGCAAACATAAAAACTCAAATCTTAATTGCAGACTGGGTGACACTTTGCCTGAGCATAATAACCAAAGAAGCTTATAAAGATATTTGCCAAATAGATATTGGTGGCTGACTAGATTCTTGGGTTGGGGGAGATTTTATATATAAAGACTGGTATAGTAAAATTTTGTTTTCTTAATAATTACATTATAGTTTATATAACTGCAGGATGAAAATTTACCTCTGGAGATGATTTATAAGTTCCAATAATGTTTTGGTTTAGCTAAAAGATGGTTTGTTGGAAAAATACAAAAGTTTTCAGTACTATTTTATTAGTACACTGGATGGCTACAGGATGAATAATCTACTTCCAAGTAAAGCTGCCATGTTTGAAAGTTTGCTATTTTATGAAAATTTTTAAACAAGGGCATCACTCAATAATAAGAGCATTATCTGGTTCAGAAAAATTAAGCCAACAAAAGTATAAGGTTAAATACTGGATTTGAACACGTATATAGTCTTACTTGGCAAAAGTAAATTTGGGTGTGACTGATCTTTAATTATAAATATCTTTTAAGTTAGTTTTAGGAAAACTGAAACAGGTCACTCAAAGGTTTCTGATGACTGATGTTACTCTCACAACTCACTTGGATTTCACCATTACATTTTGTTGTAACTATTTCTATTATTCATTTCCTTTAATTAATAAAGTTTTCAATGAAACTAAATATACAACCATCATCAGCAGCTGGTAAATTTTCACATCTACATCTACATTTATACTCCACAAGCCACCCAACGGTGTGTGGCGGAGGGCACTTTACGTGCCACTGTCATTATCTCCCTTTCCTGTTCCAGTCGCGTATGGTTCGTGGGAAGAACGACTATCTGAAAGCCTCCGTGCGCACTCTAATCTCTCTAATTTTACATTCGTGATCTCCTCAGGAGGTATAAGTAGGGGGAAGCAATATATTCGATACCTCATCCAGAAACGCACGCTCTCGAAACCCGGTGAGCAAGCTACACCGCGATGCAGAGCGCCTCTCTTGCAGAGTCTGCCACTTGAGTTTGTCAAACATCTCCGTAACGCTATCACGGTTACCAAATAACCCTGTGACGAAACGCGCCGCTCTTCTTTGCATCTTCTCTATCTCCTCTGTCAACCCAATCTGGTACGGATCCCACACTGATGAGCAATACTCAAGTATAGGTCGAACGAGTGTTTTGTAAGCCACCTCCTTTGTTGATGGACTACATTTTCTAAGGACTCTCCCAATGCATCTCAGCCTGGTACCCGCCTTACCAACAATTAATTTTATATGATCATTCCACTTCAAATCATTCCGCACGCATACTCCCAGATATTTTACAGAAGTAACTGCTACCAGTGTTTGTTCCGCTATCATATAATCATACAATAAAGGATCCTTCTTTCTATGTATTCGCAATACATTACATTTGTCTATGTTAAGGGTCAGTTGCCACTCCCTGCACCAAGTGCCTATCCGCTGCAGATCTTCCTGCATTTCGCTACAATTTTCTAATGCTGCAACTTCTCTGTATACTAGGTCATTTATATATATTGTGAAAAGCAATGGTCCCATAACACTCCCCTGTGGCACGCCAGAGGTTACTTTAACATCTGTAGACATCTCTCCATTGATAACGACATGCTGTGTTCTGTTTGCTAAAAACTCTTCAATCCAGCCACACAGCTGGTCTGATATTCCGTAGGCTCTTACTTTGTTTATCAGGCGACAGTGCGGAACTGTATCGAATGCCTTCCGGAAGTCAAGAAAAATAGCATCTACCTGGGAGCCTGTATCTAATATTTTCTGGGTCTCATGAACAAATAAAGCGAGTTGGGTCTCACACGATCGCTGTTTCCAGAATCCATGTTGATTCCTACATAGTAGATTCTGGGTTTCCAAAAATGACATGATACTCGAGCAAAAAACATGTTCTAAAATTCTACAACAGATCGACGTCAGAGATATAGGTCTATAGTTTTGCACATCTGCTCGACCACCCTTCTTGAAGACTGGGACTACCTGTGCTCTTTTCCAATCATTTGGAACCTTCCGTTCCTCTAGAGACTTGCGGTACACGGCTGTTAGAAGGGGGGCAAGTTCTTTCGCATACTCTGTGTAGAATCGAATTGGTATCCCGTCAGGTCCAGTGGACTTTCCTCTGTTGAGTGATTCCAGTTGCTTTTCTATTCCTTGGACGCTTATTTCGATGTCAGCCATTTTTTCGTTTGTGTGAGGATTTAGAGAAGGAACTGCAGTGCGGTCTTCCTCTGTGAAACAGCTTTGGAAAAAGGTGTTTAGTATTTCAGCTTTACGCATGTCATACTCTATTTCAATGCCATCATCATCCCGAAGTGTCTGGATATGCTCTTTCGAGCCACTTACTGATTTAACGTAAGACCAGAACTTCCTAGGATTTTCTGTCAAGTCGGTACATAGAATTTTACTTTCGAATTCACTGAACGCTTCACGCTTAGCCCTCCTTATGCTAACTTTGACATCGTTTAGCTTCTGTTTGTCTGAGAGGTTTTGGCTGCGTTTAAACTTGGAGTGAAGCTCTCTTTGCTTTCGCAGTAGTTTCCTGATTTTGTTGTTGTACCACGGTGGGTTTTTCCCATCCCTCACAGTTTTACTCAGCACGTACCTGTCTAAAATGCATTTTACGATTGCCTTGAACTTTTTCCATAAACACTCAACATTGTCAGTGTCGGAACAGAAATTTTCGTTTTGATCTGTTAGGTAGTCTGAAATCTGCCTTCTATTACTCTTGCTAAACAGATAAACCTTCCTCCCTTTTGTTATATTCCTATTAACTTCCATATTCAGGGATGCTGCAACGGCCTTATGATCACTGATTCCCTGTTCTGTACATACAGAGTCGAAAAGTTCTGGTCTGTTTGTTATCAGTAGGTCCAAGATGTTATCTCCACGAGTCGGTTCTCTGTTTAATTGCTCGAGGTAATTTTCGGATAGTGCACTCAGTATAATGTCACTCGATGCTCTGTCCCTACCACCCGTCCTAAACATCTGAGTGTCACAGTCTATATCTGGTAAATTGAAATCTCCACCTAAGACGAGAACATGCTGAGAAAATTTATGTGAAATGTATTCCAAATTTTCTCTCAGTTGTTCTGCCACTAATGCTGCTGAGTCGGGAGGTCGGTAAAAGGAGCCAATTATTAACCTAGCTCGGTTGTTGAGTGTAACCTCCACCCATAATAATTCACAGGAACTATCCACTTCTACTTCACTACAGGATAAACTACTACTAACAGTGACGAACACTCCACCACCGGTTGCATGCAATCTATCCTTTCTAAACACCGTCTGTACCTTTGTAAAAATTTCGGCAGAATTTATCTCTGGCTTCAGCCAGCTTTCTGTACCTGTAACGATTTCAGCTTCGGTGCTTTCTATCAGCGCTTGAAGTTCCGGTACTTTACCAACGCAGGTGCGACAGTTTACAATTACAATACCAATTGCTGCTTGGTCCCTGTATGTCCTGACTTTGCCCCGCACCCGTTGAGGCTGTTGCCCTTTCTGTACTTGCCCAAGGCCATCTAACCTAAAAAACCGCCCAGCCCACGCCACACAACCCCTGCTACCCGTGTCGCCGCTTGTTGCATGTAATGGACTCCTGACCTATCCAGCGGAACCCGAAACCCCACCACCCTACGGCGCAAGTCGAGGAATCTGCAGCCCACACGGTCGCAGATCCGTCTCAGCCTCTGATTCAGACCCTCCACTCGGCTCTGTACCAAAGGTCCGCAGTCAGTCCTGTCAACGATGCTGCAGATGGTGAGCTCTGCTTTCATCCCGCTAGCGAGACTAGCAGTCTTCGCCAAATCAGATAGCCGCCGGAAGCCAGAGAGGATTTCCTCCGATCCATAGCGTCACACATCATTGGTGCCGACATGAGTGACCACCTGCAGATGGGTGCACCCTGTACCCTTCATGGCATCCGGAAGGACCCTTTCCACATCTGGAATGACTCCCCGTGGTATGCACACGGAGTGCACATTGGTTTTCTTCCCCTCTCTTGCTGCCCTATCCCTAAGGGGCCCCATTACGTGCCTGACGTTATAGCTCCCAACTACCAGTAAGCCCACCCTCTGCAACCGCCCAGATCTTGCAGACTGAGGGGCAACCTCTGGAACAGGACAAGCAGCCATGTCAGGCCGATGATCAGTATCAGCCTGAGACAGAGCCTGAAACCGGTTCGTCAGACAAACTGGAGAGGCCTTCCGTTCAGCCCTCCGGAATGTCTTTCGCCCCCTGCCACACCTCGAGACGACCTCCCACTCTACCACAGGTGAGGGATCAGCCTCAATGCGGGCAGTATCCCGGGCAACCACAGTCGTAGTCCGATCGGGGGATGCGTGGGACGAGTTGGCTGTCCCCGACAAACCCCCATCCGGACCCCCACAGTGATGCCCATTGGCAACAGCCTCAAGCTGTGTGACTGAAGCCAACACTGCCTGAAGCTGGGAGTGAAGGGATGCCAACTCAGCCTGCATCCGAACACAGCAGTTGCAGTCCCTATCCATGCTAAAAACTGTTGCGCAAAGAACGTCTGAACTAATCTACAGAGAGCGCAAACAAATTGACACAAAATTTAAACGGTTATAAAAAATACAAGATTGCCTAGTAAATGCTGCTACTTGCACACTGCTGACACACTGCTCAGCGGCGGAAGGAGACTACGCGATTTTACACTATTCAGGTACTAAAACGCGATGCTACAACTCTCAAATACTGTAATACGCTGGAAATTTATGAATTAAACAATGCAAGTACCAAAAACACACAAAGAAATTAAGAATTAAACTATGTAACAAATGAGTGAGCTAGGAGCATACGACTTGCTGCTGCAGCTGCTTATCCAACAGTGGCAGGGAGCACACTGACTGTGACCAAGCGACACTGGCCGTTCAAAACAAAAGACAGACACCCATTATGAAATTACACCTATTATGAAATTACATGAAATATTATGTAATTAGGAAGAAAATCATTTCAAGTATTACATTGTATGTGTTATACTTACATAAGTACAGTTAGTGGAAAGACAACAAAATTGTTATTAAAAGGAGTAGAACAATATTGAGTGGAATTTTTTTATTTGTTAAGTTTCAGTATATGAGGAAAGGAGCCCATGAAAGTTATCAGACAGGTTGGGTCAAATTAATGAGACAGCTGCTGCAGCACACAGGATATACCAACTTTACAACAGAAACAGACATAAAAGAGAAAAATTTTAGGGCAAATAATTTTAGGGAAAATACAAGACTGAAATGTGTAAAACAGTTTATGAAAAATGTTTTGTGCAATTTATACAAAAGACTGGAAGCTGTAAGGGACACCCTCAGATCAGTCAAAAATGTCTGATGAGTAATCTCTTTAAAAATTAGAATATTGCTGACATACATTAGAAAATACATATAAAAAGCATTGCTAAATATGTTCAATTAATCATGTTTTCCTGAAGAGGTCATATCTGAGCTCATGCACATTGACATTCATTCCTTCCATCAACCAAAATGTTTTCATGTGTTGCCTTGCTATTGGTTTGGACGAATTAAATTGATGAAGTATGTGTGCAACCTTCCCACTTCTTTTACACGAGTCAACTTACTCGTGAATGTGCAGCCGATCTTCTTCACTGATGAGATGGCTACTGTAATCTCTAAAAACTTCTCCAAAGGATGATGCTAGTTAAAGGAACATATAAGACTCTCTCTCTCTCTCTCTCTCTCTCTCTCTCTCTCTCTCTCTCTGTCTACTCGTGAAATAAATAGGTACTAGAAGAAATAATTTTAGTTCACTCTCGGTATATTTCAACTTCCATAAAGAACAACTTGTCATTTCTCACATATATATTTGACTTCTTGTAAGTTGCTCATGTCAACTCCCATTTGACACCATTAAGTTACATTTACAGTGGGGTTGGCTTAACGATCACGTCTCTATTACCCAGTAATCAGAAACATGTCTTGCCTCTAGCAAGTCCAAGTTAAGAGTCTCTACTATTCTTTTGCCACCAACAATAGTCACTATTAGAAAACAGCACAGAATAACAAAGAAGTTCCTTGGTTCTTCAGTGTGCTTTCACTACGACTTCCATGGATTGACCGACAAGTACTTGTCAGTCCCATTCGACCACCATGTGTACAGTCTTCTCACGACAAACTTCAGACCTGCACACAGAGACAGGTGACGTGCAGTAGATAGGGTTCCTTTTTCCCACTCACATCTAAAATATTGTGTGTTCGAGATGGTGGAAGGCTGTGTGGTTCTAGAATGTACACAGAAATTCTCGAATCACTACATATCCCCCTCCCCTTCAGATCGAACATGCGATATTTTATACATAGTTATTATGTACATTAATATCACTTATAATAACAATTCACATTTTAACAGTATACATTTCTTTTCTTTCAATAACTGTGAATAACCTTTTGCTTACTATTTAGCTATTCTTTTCTCATTTTAGTTTGATAATAAAATGTGAGCATTTCACTCAAGGTTTTAGTCAACTCTTTTAATATATAGGAATCGTGCGCGCTATATTGTCCTTTTCTTTTTTTTCTGCTATCTTTCCAATCATAAACTCCAGGTTTTCATGACACATGAGTAATCTACTTTCTGTTCTCACCTTTTGTACTAGCTTTCCTAAGTAC
The DNA here is from genome assembly GCF_021461385.2 of Schistocerca piceifrons. Lineage (NCBI taxonomy): Eukaryota > Metazoa > Arthropoda > Insecta > Orthoptera > Acrididae > Schistocerca > Schistocerca piceifrons. Next base: position 359,330,315 of record NC_060139.1, on the reverse strand, counting down.
ATACTCATTTATTATCTGTTGTAGTTTGGAGGAACCCTGGGCAACATGAAAGTGTTCTTTTTGACACTCATAAACTTACATAAAACGTAATAATGCTTGTTGTGCTCGTATAATTCATACTTTCCAGAATAATTCCTATAAAATGTGTGACTTCTGTCATGATATTGTCCCCTTCTGCTAGGTTCAGTACCTGTACCTTGCCTGTGGGTTGACCATATGAGTGCACTTCCTCTTTCCATTCTGGTAGGTATGTCCCTTTATGAAACATTCCTATTTTTTAGGCCACAGGTCATTGTATCTCCATATTGGTACGCCTGCCCTATATACTTAGCAAATGCCGGGTACATCCCCCTTACCCCCTTATCCTTTCTGAGTAGGCCTCATGGTTCATTACCCCAGTATATGTTCCTATGTATACCATAATTAAGTATTTTTTAGTAAGGCTACAAATCTACTCTACACTTTGCATATACTTCTTAATACTTCATTTGATCCCTAGAGTCCTCCTCTACTTCTCAACTTCTATACTCTTAGTAGATACTATGTCTACATATAATTCAAGTTATATATATATATATATATATATATATATATATATATATATATATATATATATATATATATATATATATATATATATATATATATATATATATAAAAAAAAACAAAGATGATGTGACTTACCAAATGAAAGTGCTGGCAGGTCGACAGACACACAAACAACCACAAACATACACACAAAATTCAAGCTTTCGCAACAAACTGTTGCCTCATCAGGAAAGAGGGAAGGAGAGGGAAAGACGAAAGGAAGTGGGTTTTAAGGGAGAGGGTAAGGAGTCATTCCAATCCCGGGAGCGGAAAGACTTACCTTAGGGGGAAAAAAGGACGGGTATACACTCGCACACACACACATATCCATCCACACATATACAGACACAAGCAGACATATTTAAAGACAAAGAGTTTGGGCAGAGATGTCAGTCGAGGCAGAAGTGCAGAGGCAAAGATGTTGTTGAATGACAGGTGAGGTATGAGTGGCGGCAACTTGAAATTAGCGGAGATTGAGGCCTGGTGGATAACGGGAAGAGAGGATATATTGAAGAGCAAGTTCCCATCTCCGGAGTTCGGATAGGTTGGTGTTAGTGGGAAGTATCCAGATAACCCGGACGGTGTAACACTGTGCCAAGATGTGCTGGCCGTGCACCAAGGCATGCTTAGCCACAGGGTGATCCTCATTACCAACAAACACTGTCTGCCTGTGTCCATTCATGCGAATGGACAGTTTGTTGCTGGTCATTCCCACATAGAATGCGTCACAGTGTAGGCAGGTCAGTTGGTAGATCACGTGGGTGCTTTCACACGTGGCTCTGCCTTTGATCGTGTACACCTTCCGGGTTACAGGACTGGAGTAGGTGGTGGTGGGAGGGTGCATGGGACAGGTTTTACACCGGGGGCGGTTACAAGGGTAGGAGCCAGAGGGTAGGGAAGGTGGTTTGGGGATTTCATAGGGATGAACTAAGAGGTTACGAAGGTTAGGTGGACGGCGGAAAGACACTCTTGGTGGAGTGGGGAGGATTTCATGAAGGATGGATCTCATTTCAGGGCAGGATTTGAGGAAGTCGTATCCCTGCTGGAGAGCCACATTCAGAGTGTGATCCAGTCCCGGAAAGTATCCTGTCACAAGTGGGGCACTTTTGTGGTTCTTCTGTGGGAGGTTCTGGGTTTGAGAGGATGAGGAAGTGGCTCTGGTTATTTGCTTCTGTACCAGGTCGGGAGGGTAGTTGCGGGATGCGAAAGCTGTTGTCAGGTTGTTGGTGTAATGCTTCAGGGATTCCGGACTGGAGCAGATTCGTTTGCCACGAAGACCTAGGCTGTAGGGAAGGGACCGTTTGATGTGGAATGGGTGGTAGCTGTCGTAATGGAGGTACTGTTGCTTGTTGGTGGGTTTGATGTGGACGGACGTGTGAAGCTGGCCATTGGACAGGTGGAGGTCACATCAAGGAAAGTGGCATGGGATTTGGAGTACGACCAGGTGAATCTGATGGAACCAAAGGAGTTGAGGTTGGAGAGGAAATTCTGGAGTTCTTCTTCACTGTGAGTCCAGATCATGAAGATGTCATCAATAAATCTGTACCAAACTTTGGGTTGGCAGGCCTGGGTAACCAGGAAGGCTTCCTCTAAGCGACCCATGAATAGGTTGGCGTACGAAGGGGCCATCCTGGTACCCATGGCTGTTCCCTCTAATTGTTGGTATGTCTGGCCTTCAAAAGTGAAGAAGTTGTGGGTCAGGATGAAGCTGGCTGAGGTAATGAGGAAAGAGGTTTTAGGTAGGGTGGCAGGTGATCGGCGTGAAAGGAAGTGCTCCATCGCAGCGAGGCCCTGGACGTGTGGGATATTTGTGTATAAGGAAGTGGCAGCAATGGTTACAAGGATGGTTTCCGGGGGTAACGGATTGGGTAAGGATTCCAGGCGTTCGAGAAAGTGGTTGGTGTCTTTGATGAAGGATGGGAGACTGCACGTAATGGGTTGAAGGTGTTGCTCTACGTAGGCAGAGATACATTCTGTGGGGGCTTGGTAACCAGCTACAATGGGGCGGCCGGGATGATTGGGTTTGTGAATTTTAGGAAGAAGGTAGAAGGTAGGGGTGCGGGATGTCAGTGGGGTCAGGAGGTTGATGGAGTCAGGTGAAAGGTTTTGTTGGGGGCCTAAGGTTCTGAGGATTCCTTGAAGCTCCGCCTGGACATCAGGAATGGGATTACCTTGGCAAACTTTGTATGTGGTGTTGTCTGAAAGCTGTCGCAGTCCCTCAGCCACATACTCCCGATGATCAAGTACCACGGTCGTGGAACCCCTGTCCGCCGGAAGAATGATGATGGGCCGGTCAGCCTTCAGATCACGGATAGCCTGGGCTTCAGCAGTGGTGATGTTGGGAGTAGGATTAAGGTTTTTTAAGAAGGACTGAGAGGCAAGGCTGGAAGTCAGAAATTCCTGGAAGGTTTGGAGAGGGTGATTTTGAGGAAGAGGAGGTGGGTCCCGCTGTGACGGAGGACGGAACTGTTCCAGGCAGGGTTCAATTTGGATAGTGTCTTGGGGAGTTGGATCATTAGGGGTAGGATTAGGATCATTTTTCTTCGTGGCAAAGTGATACTTCCAGCAGAGAGTACGAATGTAGGACAGTAAATCTTTGACGAGGGCTGTTTGGTTGAATCTGGGAGTGGGGCTGAAGGTGAGGCCTTTGGATAGGACAGAGGTTTCGGATTGGGAGAGAGGTTTGGAGGAAAGGTTAACTACTGAGTTAGGGTGTTGTGGTGCCAGATTGTGTTGCTTGGAATTTTGAGGTTTTGGAGGGAGTGGAGCTGGAAGTGGGAGACTGAGTAGATGGGAGAGACTGGGTTTGTGTGCAATGAGAGGTGGTTGAGGTTTGCTGGAAAGGTTGTGAAGGGTGAGTGAGTTGCCTTTCCGGAGGTGGGAAACCAGGAGATTGGATAGTTTTTTGAGGTGAAGGGTGGCATGCTGTTCTAATTTGCGGTTGGCCTGTAGGAGGATGCTCTGAATAGCCGGTGTGGATGTGGGAGAGGAAAGATTGAGGACTTTTATTAAGGATAGGAGTTGACGGGTGTGTTCATTGGCTGAGTTGATGTGTAGGTGAAGGATTAGGTGGGTGAGGGCAATGGATTGTTCAGTTTGGGACTGGTATAGGGACTGATGGAAAGAAGGGTTGCAGCCAGAGATGGGAACTTTAAGTGTGAGGCCTTTGGGGGTTATGCCAAATGTCAGACAAGCCTGAGAAAATAAAATATGCGAGCGTAATCTGGCTAGGGTGAAGGCATGTTTGCGGAGGGAATGTAAATAAAACTTAATGGGGTCGTTGTGGGGGTGTTGTGAGGGTGACATGGTATTAGAAGGTGGAAAGTGTAACATGAGGTTGAAATGAAAATGAAAGATAAAAATATATGGGGAGAGATAAGGGTGAACTAGAAAGTAACTGGAGATCTGGTATGAAAAAAGGCGAAAAAGTGTTGGTTAAGTTGATCCTGTGGTGAACTTGGGTTGGTAGACAGCGATGTGCATGAAGGTTAGGTGGTTGTGTTGCCGCTAAAACACGTTAAAAGACGGAGAAATTCGGGAAAATTTCGAAAAAACGTGTAAATGTATTAAAAGGAGTGGTGTTGTGGTGAAAGATTACAAAAATGGGGCTAACAAATGTGAATAGTGACGTTAAAACCTGTGGGGAGCGGCTAAAAATGATTAGTGATGTGCGAAAAACGGAAGTGGAAATAAAGTAAAAGTTATTAGAACTAGCCGAAATGGTTGTTTAATACGTGAAAGCAGCTGTTATTGAACTAGAAACGGTGGATTTCATAGCAGCGGTAGTGTTGAAAGCGGAAAATAAAAATTATTTGGTTATGGTTTGGAAGTGGGTTACGTATTATTGAGTATATATAGGCGGGATAAAATTGTATTACGGTAAAAAGGGGAAGGTGAATACAAAGTGAGACTACTGGTAAAAACAGAAAGAGAAAATAAGACGACAGGAAAGATTTCGAAATGTAACAGCGACAATAACGAACGTAATTGTTGGGTTCAAATTAATGATATGGTTATAATAGAGGGAAACATTCCACGTAGGAAATATACAGGGCGTTTCAAAAAGAAAGAGCAGATTTCAAACATTTATTTCTCAAAAACTACAAATGATAGAAACACAATTCAAACGTTTCTTGTCAGAGAAAGGTTCAAAGTTTTTCAATGGTCCGCGCAGAAGTTCCATGCAAATCCGCAGTGGCGCTGGCGTTTGTTTGTAGGAAAATGGCGACGACACCACAGGAACGATCCTTTTGTGTGCTGCAATTTGCAAAGTTAGAGTCCATTGTTGGTGTGCAACGTGCATTCCGCCGTCAATTCAACAAACAGCCGCCTCGTCATAAGCAAATTTATGAGTGGCATCACAGATTCGTAGAAGATGGTTGCATCTGCAAGCGAAAAAGCACGGGTCGTCCACGCACATCGGATGAAAATGTCGAGCGTGTCCGTGCAGCTTACGAAAGGAGCCCTAGAAAATCCACGGCACGGGCAAGTCACGAACTAAACATGTCTAAAACAATGGTATGGCGCGTTTCTGAGTAACCGTCTGCACATGAAGCCGTACAAACTGCAGTTATTGCAAGCATTGCGTCCTGACGACCACAACAAAAGGTTCGAATTTTCAACTGCAATTCTACAGGACATGGAAGAGGACAATTTTGCCGAACGATTAATGTTTTCAGATGAATCAACGTTTCACATTTCTGGTAAAGTTAATCGGCATAACGTACGAATTTGGGCGAGTGAAACTCCGAGGGACGTTATTCAACATGAAAGAGACTCACCAAAGGTTAACGTCTTTTGTGCAATTTCGGTAAACAAAGTTTATGGACCTTTCTTTTTCATGGAGAAAACTATCACAGGAACCATTTACCTGGACATGTTAGAAAACTGGCTATTTCCTCAACTTCAGGAAGATTCAAATCACTTCATCTTCATGCAAGATGGCGCCCCACCACACTTCTCTGAACCTGTACGACGGTACCTAAATAACACCATTCCAGGACGGTGGATTGGAAGAGCAGGAGCACAAGATCAATGTCATCGTCTGTGGCCTCCCAGGTCACCAGACCTTACTCCCTGCGATTTTTATTTGTGGGGGTACATAAAGGACTGTGTTTATGTCCCACCTATGCCCGCTACTCTTCAAGAGGTACGACATCGAATTGTTGCGGCCGTGAATTCGGTAACTAAAGACCAGTTGCGTCGTGTGTGGCAAGAAATGAGATACCGGTTTGATATTTGTCGTGTAACAAATGGTGCTCATATTGAGGTACAGTTTTGATATTTGTTGTGTAACATTTGGTACTCATATTGAGTGAAGGACCGTTGGAATTGTGTTTCTATCATTTGTAGTTTTTGAGAAATAAATGTTTGAAATCTGCTCTTTCTTTTTGAAACGCCCTGTATATCTAAAAACAAAGATGATGTGACTTACCAAATGAAAGTGCTGGCAGGTCGACAGACACACAAACAACCACAAACATACACACAAAATTCAAGCTTTCGCAACAAACTGTTGCCTCATCAGGAAAGAGGGAAGGAGAGGGAAAGACGAAAGGAAGTGGGTTTTAAGGGAGAGGGTAAGGAGTCATTCCAATCCCGGGAGCGGAAAGACTTACCTTAGGGGGAAAAAAGGACGGGTATACACTCGCGCACACACACATATCCATCCACACATATACAGACACAAGCAGACATATTTAAAGACAAAGAGTTTGGGCAGAGATGTCAGTCAAGGCAGAAGTGCAGAGGCAAAGATGTTGTTGAATGACAGATGAGGTATGAGTGGCGGCAACTTGAAATTAGCGGAGATTGAGGCCTGGTGGATAACGGGAAGAGAGGATATATTGAAGAGCAAGTTCCCATCTCCGGAGTTTGGATAGGTTGGTGTTAGTGGGAAGTATCCAGATAACCCGGACGTTGTAACACTGTGCCAAGATGTGCTGGCCGTGCACCAAGGCATGTTTAGCCACAGGGTGATCCTCATTACCAACAAACACTGTCTGCCTGTGTCCATTCATGCAAATGGACAGTTTGTTGCTGGTCATTCCCACATAGAATGCATCACAGTGTAGGCAGGTCAGTTGGTAGATCACGTGGGTGCTTTCACACGTGGCTCTGCCTTTGATCGTATACACCTTCCGGGTTACAGGACTGGAGTAGGTGGTGGTGGGAGGGTGCATGGGACAGGTTTTACACCAGGGGCGGTTACAAGGGTAGGAGCCAGAGGGTAGGGAAGGTGGTTTGGGGATTTCATAGGGATGAACTAAGAGGTTACGAAGGTTAGGTGGTCGGCGGAAAGACACTCTTGGTGGAGTGGGGAGGATTTCATGAAGGATGGATCTCATTTCAGGGCAAGATTTGAGGAAGTCGTATCCCTGCTGGAGAGCCACATTCAGAGTCTGATCCAATCCCGGAAAGTATCCTGTCACAAGTGGGGCACTTTTGTGGTTCTTCTGTGGGAGGTTCTGGGTTTGAGAGGATGAGGAAGTGGCTCTGGTTATTTGCTTCTGTACCAGGTCGGGAGGGTAGTTGTGGGTTGCGAAAGCTGTTGTCAGGTTGTTGGTGTATATATGGTTATAATAGAGGGTAACATTCCACGTAGGAAAAATATATCTAAAAACAAAGATGTAGTGACTTACCAAATGAAAGTGCTGGCAGGTCGACAGACACACAAACAAACACAAACATACACACAAAATTCAAGCTTTCGCAACAAACTGTTGCCTCATCAGGAAAGAGGGAAGGAGAGGGAAAGACGAAAGGATGTGGGTTTTAAGGGAGAGGGTAAGGAGTCATTCCAATCCAGGGAGCGGAAAGACTTACCTTAGGGGGAAAAAAGGACGGGTATACACTCGCACACACACACATATCCATCCACACATATACAGACACAAGCAGACATATTTAAAGACCTGCTTGTCTGCTTGTGTCTGTATGTGTGGATGGATATGTGCGTGTGTGCGAGTGTATACCTGTCCTTTTTTCCCCCTAAGGTAAGTCTTTCCGCTCCCGGGATTGGAATGACTCCTTACCCTCTCCCTTAAAACCCACTTCCTTTCGTCTTCCCCTCTCCTTCCCTCTTTCCTGATGAGGCAACAGTTTGTTGCGAAAGCTTGAATTGTGTGTGTATGTTTGTGTTTGTTTGTGTGTCTATCGACCTGCCAGCGCTTTTGTTCGGTAAGTCACCTCATCTTTGTTTTTTTTATATATATATATATATATATATATATATATATATATATATATATATATATATATATATATATATATATATAGGTGATGTAGAACTGTCATAGTTTTCATATCCATGTATATATATGTATGTGTATGATTCCCTGTGCACACTTATTCTTTCCGCTACAACACCTGACGGTTCTCACATCGCGACAGGTTTCTAGTCAATAATCTTGTTGTTTGTGTTTAAATGTAATTTTGTGTGTGTGATCTTGTAGTCTGATTCTTCGGCCTTCTTATCTGAAGATAAGATTTAGGTCATTAGAAACCACAGTAACTAGGAAGGACTTCTGCGATAGAAGTATGTGCATATGGAAGGAGAGAAAAATAGATAGATCCTCAAATGGGAAGTAAGAAAGGAAATAAATAGAAATGGTTGCTAAGATCAAAGAAGAGAAACAAAGATAGCCCCAAAGACAGGAAACCCTTCCCATCCCCATCCCCAGGATCTCTATCTCGCAGGTACTTGAGTGAGACACCGGAGGAGGTTTGGTGTTAAATCATCTCCTACAGAACAGACATTCCCACCTTCACCCTTGAGGTCCCCAAAGGAAATCTTAGGAACCACATGGAAATGGCAAATGGTGAAAAATCAGGCACACTTGTTTGCGAGGATTGTTTCAAAGGTGTGGTGTGTGTTTTGTGTTAGTCATGATTTATGTGTTCTCATTAACCATGCTTCTATCCACAATACCCACCCCTTTCAAAACTGATACAAACCCTCGCATCTAGATCACATCTCATAAAAGGTATAAAATATTCTGTAGAAAGTAGAAAATGTATGTAGTGTATTATCACAGTTGTTTAATTAGTCAGCCAATATTATATTTTCTGCTAACTTAATATTTCCTTCAGTTCACTAAGAAAAATATGCGTCAAGAAGTATAAACTGGAACTTTGGCCCAATTATATTACGTTCAGTATGAGAATGGTATTCTCATGAATTCAGAAATTATTTTGAAAGTTATGCACCAGGACACAGTTTTCCATATTTACAAAGAAATATGTGACAAATAAAGGGATTACCAGGCAGCTTTCCAGAAAACCATTGTTGGAGTCATCACAATGACACCTTTTATCAGTAGGACATACAAAATTGATGACCTTGATTTCCCCAAGACCTCTACACTCAGGTTTGCAAAGAAACTGGTGAAGAGATTACATACAGAGACCATTTTGAGCAAAAACATGACCTAAATATACTTGGAGACTATGCCAGTCGAAACCGAGGGAGAGAAGAGCTGACCCGGCGAACTTAATATAACTTGTTCACACAGCTATGCCAAAGGATGGGAACCAGAGACAGCATGTGTGCAAATTTCCACCTCGTGCTACAGCTGAGCAAAGTCGGGACCGAAGGGCCTGGGGACGGGTAGGTGTGAATGCACTGTGCAAACCTCTACCTCATGTGTGCTCTTGCAGGGCACATAAATAGTAGTACCAGCAGCATGTATCCAGAAGCTTCTTTAGTTCCACAAGAGATTATATAGGGACCCAGAGGTTGTTAGTTGTCTAACTGAATGGAACAAGGAAACCCCCACCAGCGACCATTGTGGATGACATAATCACAAATACTAGCAAGTACAATTTTTTTTTCATAGTATCTCTTGAGTTTGGGGTGATAGAATAGTTTTAAGATTTGAAGGGAATTCAGTGCAGGAAAACTGTTATAGAAGAAATACCAAAAACAACTCAGGATTCGACGGTTGTCACTCTGCCCATTAACTTAGAATGTTAACAACAGAATACTTTTATAGGAATTCAGTGCAGAAAAACTACTATGGAAGAAACACCGAAAAGAACTCGGGGTCCGACGGTCGTCACTCCGCCCGTTAACTTAGAACGTTAACGTGCCTGGGGGATATGTACAACTTTACATCTTTTACATTGTACTTCCCCTTCACTGTTCCAGTTGTAGGGTCTACTAAAAATAATGTCTTAGGATGGATTATCATTTGCACCCGGTATGGTCCTTCAGGTTTTTGGAAAAATTTGTGTGTCTCTTTCTTCAGGGCAGAGCTTTGAAGATGTCATTTTACTAGAACTAGGTCATCAACCTTGTACTGAGGTTCAACAGCTTTTTCATTATGTTTACTTACTGTTAGTTCTGCTTTTTCAATTAAATTCTTAGAAACTATTTCCTGATTCAGTCCGGAATCGACAGTAGGTTGTTCGGGCCAATTAAAACATTTAATCAGCAGTTCTCATACAAAGGGTTTGCCTGTTACTTCTAATGGTGTCATTCCAGTTGATAAATGTGGTAATTCATTTAGAATAAATTCAAAGCCTTTAATTTTCTTTGCCCATAAAGTATATTTTTCATGGCAGTAGGTACCACATAGTTTTCCAATTTCTTTCATTACTCGTTCACACGGATTTGAGGATGGGTTATAGTTGAATATTAACACTTGACAAATACCTTCCCATGCTAGAAATTCTTTAAATTCATTACTCACGAATTGTGGGCCATTATTCGTAGAAACCATTTTGGTTTATCTACTTCCAGAAAGTATTGTTATAAACAGTGTATAATTGTCTGCGTATTGGCTCTTTTGATTTGATATAGTTTAACATATTTTGACCAACACTCTATGATGACTAAAATGTATGTCACTCCTCCCTTTCCTTTTGGAACTGGTCCAAAAAAATCTGCTGCTGCGACATCATGTAACGACTTAGGAATAATCGGATACATTTTGTATTTCACAGGAGTATTATTCTCTTTCACCTTCTGACGGATTTCACAAGTTTTAATCAAAGATGCTATCTTATACCCTAACTTCTTAAAATAATAGAACTTATTAATATGGGCTATACACTTTTTTATTCCGAAGTGTCCATATCTTGTATGAACATACCACACAAGTGCATCTTCCACTACCTTCAGAATGCATAAGCGCCAACATTGCGGTGTCACGCTGTCTCTCCAAAACTAATTATGACCTATAATTTTCCATTTTTCGTCTTGATTAAGGGTTAAGGAATTTGGGATACACACAGAAAACATTTATGTAAAATAGGGCTCATGATGAATATTGTATGTTATTATTTGAGCCTTCTCTTGTACCCTGATGTTCGGATATTCTACTGAGATCAAATTGAGTGCAAAAATAATGCTGGGTCCTTCTGTACATTTTAATTCTTTCATTCCTATGGGTAACCTAGACAAAGCATCCCGTACAATATTCTTGGAACCTTTTACATATTATATCCTAATATCATATTCCTGTAGGAAAAGCATCCATCACATTAATCTACTGTGCAACAATGAAGTACTTATTAGAAAGGATAGAGCATGATGATCTGTATAAACATGGATTTCTGACCCCTATACTGGTGTCTGAAATTTTTGGATACCCATACAATTGCCAACAGTTCTTTTTCAGTAGCCATGTAATTTAATTCTTACTTATTTTACAGCTGGCAAAAGCTATGGTTTGGTGTTCTACGTTATTTAGATCCCACTCTCCGTGGGAAAGTTCTGCGGCAATACTGTAATATGATGCATCTGTTGAAATTTTAAATGGTTTGCCAATAATCGGATGATTTATTTATTTATTTATTTATTTATTCTTTGCCCATGGACTCCAGCTGAAAATCCTGCTGAGAGTATTGGGTGTGTCATACAATAGCCTATTAACATCAAACTTGATTTCAATATATATATAAATGAAACAAATGATTAAACAGAAATAGTCCATATAATCATACAAAGGTTTTACATGTTTCACATTATACGTACACACAAATAAAAAAAAAACATACAGAAATGATAATTTTTACAGGTACATTTCAGTAATGATATATTTAAACACCATCTTAGTATTCACTCAAACTGTATATACATTTCTCTGTGAGATATAGTTTCAAATGATTTTTAAAACATTTTAGATCTGTTTCTTTTTTAATGATTTTGGGGAGTTTATTAAAAAACCTTTTGCCTGCTTCTTCTGGGGCGGTCATAGACAGTTTTAGATTTCTGTTTATCATGTAGTAATTTTCATTTCCTCTTGTACCGTGTTTGTGTACATCTTTATTTAGGAGGTGTTTATCACTTGACCTTACCACCATTATGCTTTGGTATACATACAGTGAATATACTGTCATAATATTATAGTGTACAAAAGCTTGCCTACAGGTCTGTTTTGGTGGTATTTTTGCAATGCATCTCACTGCCCTTTTCTGAATTGTGAATATTCTTTTTAGGTAGCCAGCTTGTGCATTTCCCCATATATGAACTGAATAAGACAAATGTGGGAAGACAAGTCCATAATACATTGATCTGAGGACTTTGTCATCCACAGTCTTAGCTGTTTTATGCATGATGAAGATCTGTTTGCTTATCTTTTTACACAGTGCATCTATGTGCTCCCCCCATGCCAAATGATGTAATATGGGTGATTGAACAAGCGCACTTTTGACATTTTCAAATGTATCATTTGCCTCTTGATCCCAAATCCACAGTACTCCCTTCCTTAATAAACATAAAATTCTTGGGTCATTCAGTTATTGACCTTGTATGTACTGTCAATAGTATCCGGCCATTCCTATAAATCCCTTCACCTGTCTTACATATCTAGGGTGTGGACATTCCTTAATAGCTCGGATGCACTCAGGGTCTGGTCTAATTCCCTGCACCCCTACAATATAACCTAAAAACTTAAGCTCTTGGCGTGAAAAATACGATTTTGATAGATTCACTGTAATACCTTTCTCTTTAATTTTTTTCAGAGTTCTGCATACGGTGAGACAATGTTCTTCCCAAGTAGCTGATATTATTAGGATATCGTCTACATATATTATCAAATCCCTTAATGAATCTCTCGCTAATGCCTCATCCAGTGCATGTATAAATATGGATACATAAATGTTAAGTCTGAATGGCAGTACATTGAAATGATATAATTTACCATCAAACAGAAACGCTGTATACTTTTTGCATTCTGGGTGTAATTTTATTTGCCAATACCCTGCAGTCAGGTCCATCATGCTAAAAAACCTTGCTTTTTCAAATTTAGATGACAATTCATCAATATTAATTGGTCTGTCTCTTTCTGTCTCTATATGCTTATTCAATGTACGAGTGTGCAACACTAATCATACCCCACCTGTAGCTTTTTTCACCATGAACCAAAGGGTTATTCATGATGCTGGAACTACATTCTATTATACTGTTATCAATGATTTTGTTAATTTCCTCCGTAACTGCTTCTTTCAAACTTACAGGTATTGGATATGGCTTACAGAAGAATGGAGTGTCATCTTTGATTTTGAATTTACATATATAGTCGTTGATGTTACCGGGACAATCAGAGAATGCTACTTCATACTCCATTAAAATTATATGTAAATCTCACTTTTGTTGATTGGTTAATATTAGAGATTCGTTAACTTTGTCCTGTATGTCAATTCGAGGTGTTACTTGATCTTCATTATCCATCTTTGGTGACAGTTGTGCTGTAGCTGTTAATTGCAGACATTGACACTCAGTTGTTTGTTTTCCCATATAGCTACCTGTCACAAATGGTGTCCAAAATCTACTGTCCCCTTTACCAAAACATAGAAGATTTTCATCAAAGTTTAAGACAACTTTAAACTCTAATAGCCAATATAAATGAAACAATACATCTCTATTGATATTCTCTACTGTTAACAGTGTTTGATGAAATAATATATTTCCAATGCCGCAGTTCACTTGAGTCTCATACTTTACAATCTTACTTTTTGTTCCTGTTATTCAAAGTATGTAAACTCCGGTCACTGTAATAATGGTACGTGTTGTTTAGTCTGTAGTGAAGTAAAGAATGTGTTGGAGACCTCACTCCCTGAATGTATAGGTATGTTAACCTTAGAATTCTCCATGGTCCCTGCTATTATAGGTTGTGGATTATTGGTAGTCAAGCTTGGTTCTTCCAGTAGCAACCATTCCTTTGTACGTAAAGTTAACATACTTGTATGGACTAAAGCCTCCTAGTGTATTTCCATGACCTAGGCCCTGGCCCTGGACCCAGACCGCACTACGTTTTCCTCGTTATTAGTATTCAAAGGTAGTTACCATATCAAGATACTATGTTACCACTTTGTGTCCTGTTATTACTTGGTACAAATTCCTGTGAAGTTTTTGGACCTAAATTCAAAGGTGGATGCTTCTTCTGATAATTGCCATTACCACTTTTTATGTTGCACTGATGTACTCTGGTAGGTTAGCCTCATGCTTTTTTTTTAATTTAGTTATTACCACTGTAACTTTTGTAGCTCAGTTTTCATTGCAGTCCTTATTTAATGCATCAAGTGTATCCACAAAGGACAACAATTCTTCTACTGTTTTCCAACCACTACATAATATATCTTTCCTTGCATAAATGGATAATATGTTATTAAAATTCTCACTAACCCTTCTTCTCCCATTGGCTTATTTAAGTACTTCACCCATGTTAGATACCAGTCTAAATACTTTTTCATAGCACCTCATGTATTATTTTAATATTTTGGGTCCCACAAATCTGATATTAATTTCTCTTGTGCACTAGCAGACCATTATTTCTCTTTAAATTTCTTCTGGAAGTCTCCCCAAGGAGAAAACTTCTCAATATTTACAGTACCCCATTCTGCGGCTTCCCCTACAATGTACCCCACAGAATATTCAATATTTTTAGAATCCTCCCAGTTCTTTGGCAAAGCCTGGTTGAATCTTTTCAAAAAATGAGTCAGATGTACATCCCCATCTGGTGTAAACTCAGGGAATTGCCTGGATAATCCTGAATCGGCCCCCCATTGTAAATCAGTCACCATTTCACTAGTCAATACCATGTTAGGAGAAGTCACCCTCTTGTCTACTTTATCCCGGATAAGTTTAAATTCTTTACACAAATCATCTATATCTTTTTGGGTATCTGAAAGTTCAGAAGAAACAATAGGCGATACATTCCCGGAGGTTACTCTCGTGGCAACTTTTCATTTTTTCATTTCCTCTACCTTTTCCTCCAAACTACTTACATTTATGATGTCTGAGTGGACTAGTTTCTCTTTGAAGTTTCTTTCTACATTATCTACTCATGTATTAACACCTGCAATTTGTGACTGGATTATTGGCATTAACTTATCTTGCTTTACAACACTCTCTTTCAAAGTATGCAATCCCTGCTTTACAGCATCAAACTTAACATTTCATACATTTTCAAATTATCCTAACTTTTCATTGATTTCGCTTTCTACTGTATTACATTTTTCCTCAATATCAAATTCTAACTTTTTTGTCAAATCCCGAAAATTATCATTCTGTTTTTGCTTGAATTCAGTAAACATTTGATTTACATGAATGTTCAAGGAATTAGGTAGTTCATTCTTTAAATGTAATTTTAAATTTTCAACTTTACTATTCAGGGTATCAAATTCAGTCTTTAAAGCATCCATGCCTTTGCATAGATTACTAAATTCTCTACTCTGTGCATCAACCTTGGCATTTAATAAACCTATATTTGTTGCTTGACTATTCAGGGTTTCACTTTGGTTATTGAGAACTTTAGTCTTAGCATTTAAAGTTGTACTCTGATCATCTAATTTATCGTTTAATTGAGTATTTATTGAGTCTAATTTAAGACTTTGATCTTGTAATCAATAATTCATTGAGCCTAAATGGTATACTCTCAGCTTTAATCAGATTTAGTAACTCAGATCAGTCAGGCCCTTCTTTGGTAATTTTCATAGCCATGGCTGATTCTGAAGTTTCTCCAACTAGCTGAATGTTATCCATGATTTTACAAGTGTTAGACCTTCTGAGCATTTAAAAATTAACTACAAGTATAATAACTATACTAATAAAGTTCACTCTGTAGTTTGTGTCACTACTTACTAAGGTACTAAAGTTTTGTTTTGCACTCACCCGGCGTAGACTTCTTGCAGCGTAGGTGAGTGAACGTGACGGTAGGTCAGTACCAGTGAACAGCAGCTGGTGCCGGCAATGTTTGATGTAGGCTGGTTTCCATGTCTGCGTCCTTACAATGCGTGTGAGAGCTGTACGCTCCCTACACCAGATCTTCTTAGTCGTATCGTTCTAGACGTATCTCTTCTCAGTGTAATACATCAAGATCTTCTCTCCAGTTTTTCAAGTTGTGACTTTCTCACGTTTTCTCCCTTATTTGCATTTACAAATTTTCTCCTTCGTATACTCCAGTTTCTCTTATTGGTTCTCTTGTCTTGTTATGCTCGGCTGCTATGGCAACACTTGATATCTTTTTCTCTCATTTTCATCTCAAAATTCATTTTTTTCCTTCAGTCCTTACACACTGGTCGCCATGTTCTAATGGTTTGGATGACTTAAAGTGGTGAAGTATGTGTACAACTTTCTCACTTCTTTTACACGCATCAACTTACTTGTGAATGCGTAGCCGATCTTCCTCTCTGGTTAGACTGCTACTGGAATCTCTAAAAACTTCTTCTCCAAAGAATGATGCTAGTTAAAGAAACATATAAGACTCTCTCTTTCTCTCTACTTGTGAAATAAGTAGGTACTCGAAGAAATACTTTTAGTTCACTCTCAGTATATTTCAACTTCCATAAAGAACAACTTGTCATTTCTCACATAAATATTTGACTTCTTGTAGGTCGCCTGTGTTGTCTCCCCTTAGACACCATTAAGTAACATTTACAACAGGGTAACATGTCTTGCCTCTAGCAAGTCCAAGTTACGAGTCTCTAAAAATCTTCTCAACTCAACTGTTCTTTTGTCACTAACAATAGTCATCATTACAAAACAGTACAGAATAACACAGAAGTTCCTTGGTTCTTCATTGTGCTTTCTACGACTTCCATTGATCAACCGACAAGTACTTGTCAGTGCCGTTCGACCGCTGTGTACAGTCTTCTCATGACTAACTTCAGACCTGCTCACACAGACAGGTGACGCGCAGTAGGAAGGGTTCCTTTTTCCCACTCACATCTAAAATATTGTGTGTTCGAGATGGTGGAAGGCCGAGTGGTTCTAGAATTTACGCAGAAATACTCAAATCACTACATCTTATGTGAGACTGTGCAGGAACTCATCAGTCCTAGCCTTCCTGTGCAGTACAAGACCACATTGTAGTAAACTACTTGTTGATTGCCATTGTGTTCACTGATTTTGAGGAAACATGTCACATTGCATGCCCAAGTTTAAGATAAAAAAATAGCAGGATGGGAGGTTCATCCTGGGAATTATCCCCTACACTGTGACTCAGCCATTTCTCAACAAAATCCTTTCTTGCAGGATGGCTAGTGGCACATGGTGTACAGGAGAAGTTCTGTGAACTTAGAAAGAAGTAGAGAAGTATTAGCAGACGTAAAGCTGTTGGGAGCAAGTTGTGAGTCATACCTAGATAGTTCATTTGATAGGACGATTGCCCACAAAAGGAAAAGTTCTGGTTTGAGTCCTGGTCTGGTATGCTGTTTTAATGTGCCAGCAAGTTTAAAAATAGTGCACAATGTGGTGTGGAGTGAAAGATTCTTTCTGGAATTTTTATAGCCTTTATCTACACCTAATGCAGACAAATATCTGTACTGTTGGTCCAATAAAGAGCATTCTCTTTTGTTTGTATATACTTAAAATATTTGTAAATAAAAATACTGATTTGAAAATACGCTGTTTCGAAACAACACCCAAAGAAACAATGCTAATGCAATAATATCAGACAAGTGTTTTTTCCTGATAAAATAGGAAATTAATGCTCTTATGGAAACACTAACTAATTTTGCTGTCAACACGTCAAGAGCAAACTCTTGATAAGTTGAATGTATTACAGAAACCTGTGGAATCTTTCATTTTTCAAATAGTGATTGCTCTAAAGTAAGATGGAACTAATATCTAACACAAAATAAACTCCCTGTCTTTTCCAGGTGGACATCAATTAGCCTAAAAAACTGTGATCTGTTGTAACAGATGTAATAAATAGTGCATGTACTACAGGGTTGGAGACACCAGATCTGTTACGACGACCATCAGGTGGGCAGCCATTGCCAGGAGGCTGCACATTGCCTGGAGTGTCATGGCCAGATCCAGGGTTTAAACCATGGCCGGTGCATGTCATAGGGCCTTGGATAACAAGTCAACCACCTGACCGCTGCATGCTGCGAGCCAGGGCTGCTCTTGCACATGCCCAGGTAAGCTAATCTACTCTCTTTATATAAAATTTTGAAATTTGTGTTTCTAAAATGTTAATATCTAATAATCAGATGAATGAGTGCTTGTCATATTTGTAATACATACGCACAGATAATCATAAAACGTTATTTCCACTTGTCCTGTGTTTTTATGAACATATTATCTAGTGTAGACTTATGGAAGAGTCTAAGAGGCTGTATCACTGCTCAGGAATATTATACAGGGTGGTCCATTGATCGTGACCGGGTCAAATATCTCACGAAATGAGCAACAAACAAAAAAAACTACAAAGAACAAAACTTATCTAGCTTGAAGGGGGAAACCAGATGGCGCTATGGTTGCCCCGCTAGATGGCGCTGCCATAGGTCAAATGGATATCAACTGCGTTTTTTTAAATAAGAACCCCCATTTTTTATTACATATTTGTGTAGTACGTAAAGAAATATGAATGTTTTAGTAGGACCACTGTTTTCGCTTTGTGATAGATGGCGCTGTAATAGTCACAAACATATGGCTCACAATTTTAGACGAACAGTTGGTAACAGGTAGGTTTTTTTAAATTAAAATACAGAATGTAGGTACATTTGAACATTTTATTTCGGTTGTCCCATTGTGATACATGTACCTTTGTGAACTTATCATTTGTGAGAACGCATGCTGTTACAGCGTGATTACCTGTAAATACCGCATTAATGCAATAAATGCTCAAAATGATGTCTGTCAACCTCAATGCATTTGGCAATACGTGTAACGACATTCCTCTCAACAGCGAGTAGTTTGCCTTCCGTAATGTTCGCACATGCACTGACACTGTGCTGATGCATGTTGTCAGGCATTGTCAGTGGATCATGATAGCAAATATCCTTCAACTTTACCCACAGAAAGAAATTCGGGGATGTCAGATCCGGTGAACATGCAGGCCATGGTATGGTGCTTCGACAGCCAATCCACCTGTCATGAAATATGCTATTCAATATCGATTCAACCGCACGCGAGCTATGTGCTGGACATCCATCATGTTGGAAGTAAATTGGCGTTCTGTCATGCAGTGAAACATCTTGTAGTAACATCTGTGGAACATTACGTAGGAAATCAGCATACATTGCACCATTTAGCTTGCCATCGATAAAATGGGGGCCAATCATTCTTCCTCCCATAACGCCGCACCATACATTAACCCGCCAAGGTCACT
Source organism: Schistocerca piceifrons (assembly GCF_021461385.2). NCBI lineage: Eukaryota > Metazoa > Arthropoda > Insecta > Orthoptera > Acrididae > Schistocerca > Schistocerca piceifrons. Next base: position 359,311,164 of record NC_060139.1, on the reverse strand, counting down.
GATGTTCCACTTATCGCAGCCATTGTGGATTTTCCATTGCCCAATAGTGCATTTTATGCCGGTTTACGTTACTGCTGTTGGTGAATGACGCTTTGTCACTAAATAGAACGCGTGCAAAAAGTCTGTCATCGTCCTGTAATTTCTCTTGTGCTCAGTGGAAGAACTGTACATGACTTTCAGAGTTGTCACCATGCAATTCCTGGTGCATAGAAATATGGTACGGGTGCAATCGATGTTGGTGTAGCATTCTCAACACTGACGTTTTTGAGATTCCCGATTCTCGCGCAGTTTGTCTGCTGCTGATGTGCGGATTAGCCGCGACAGAAGCTAAAACACCTACTTGGGCATCATCATTTGTTGCAGGTCGTGGTTGACGTTTCACATGTGGCTGAACACTTCCTGTTTCCTTAAATAATGTAACTATCGATCAAACGGTCCGTACACTTGGATGATGTCATCCAGGATACCGAGCAGCATATATAGCACACACCCATTGGGCATTTTGATCACAATAGCCATACATCAACACAATATCGACCTTTTCTGCAATTGGTAAATGGTCCATTTTAACACGGGTAATGTATCACAAAGCAAATACCGTCCACACTGGCGGAATGTTATGTGATACCACGTACTTATATGTTTGTGACTATTACAGCACCAGCTATCACAAAGCAAAAAAGTAGTCCGACTAAAACATTCATATTTCTTTACGTATGTAATAAAAAATGGAGGTTCCTACTTAAAAAAATGCAGTTGGTATCAGTTTGATGTATGGGCCAACCATAGCACCATCTGGTTTCCCCCTTCAAGCTAGACGAGTTTCATTCTTTGTAGTTTTTTCGTTTGATGCTTATTTCATGAGATATTTGGCCCGGTCATTATCAATTGACCACCATGTATATGTAGTATCTGTGAATGTCTTTGCATTTTATAATATTAAAATATGAATATTTTTGTTTTTTATGATAGTTTATGGTATTAATGTTATCCTATAATGAATGTGTTTTGAATCATATAAGAATAGTTTATTACCTTATAATTTCACTAAAAATACATGACTTTCCTATCACTGCATAATGAAATAAATACTCATTTCAGAGATCAAAAATTTTGCAAATAGCTGATCTTCATCTACATGATCAGAAACTGACAACTAGAACTCAGAAATCCAGTTTTATCATAAAAATTTAAGTTGTTATGTCTATCAGTGTAGCATAATGTAAAGGGAAACAATATTGCATTTGGTAGTGTTAATGGACTTTTAATTGGGAAACTCATGAAGCAAATGTAGATCTGTTAATAGTAATCTGTATTTTCAGTATTTTCCCTAAAACATTTAACATGAGTACAAAGATAGTTTCAAACAAAATACTGTCATCGCAGAATTTCTGAAATAACTAAATCTCTGCTCTCAGGCTACACAGGAGTATACATTATAATGAATCACCTGAGCATCCATCATAATGGATGGTTGAAATACAGCCTTATATGATTAGCAGTTATGAACAAAATAGCCTCTGGCTTTAGGATGGCTTCGTAACATTTTTAAAATTACAGCACGTCAGTGCATATACAACATAACAGCATTTCTCATAAAGTACTGGGTGGTTCATAAAGAAATAATGATTTAAATCATTTATTAGAAACTATAAAAGACAGAAAGGCATTGAGCATGTCTCTGGATAAAGGAAGGTTCAAGCTGCACTGCTGCTTGTAGCAACATGGTGAGTACACCACTAGAGAAATCATTTTGTGTGTTAGAATTTGCACAAAGTCAATCCAATATTCAAGTGCACTGTACATTCCATCATCAATTCAGCAAGAAACCATCACTGCAAATGCATATTTATGATAGGCTACAAAATCCATGGAAGTTAATTGTGTATGCAAAGTAAAGAACACTGCTCAGCCATGCTTGTCTAATGAAAATGTTGACCATATCTGAGATGCGTTCACATGGAGCCCTAGGAAGCCCACTAGACGGGCAGCCAGGAATTTCAACTGCCTCAAACAACAGTCTTGATGTGTTCTGAAATGATGCCTACATATGAAGCCTTACAAGTTGCAGTTACTGCAGCAGTTACATACTGGCAACCATAACAGAAGGTATGAATTTTGCATTTCGTTTCTCCAGGATATGGCAGAGTACACTTTTTCTGAATGACTTGCCTTTTCAGATGAATCAACATTCCATACATCACATAAAGTAAACTGCCATAATTTGGAGGTTATAAAATCATGGCATCATCATCAGACATGAAAGAGACTCTCCAAAACTGAATGTGTTTTGTGGTGCTTCTGTTCACAAAGTTTATGAACCTTGCAACTTTCTAGCAAACCTTTCTTTCCTGCAGAGGAAACTGTGACACAAATATCATAACTGGACATGCTGCAAAATTGGTTACATACCAAACTTCATAAAGATACCAATGATTTCATTTTTATGCACCACTTTCACCTTGAGTTGTGGCATTGTCATAATAACACCATCCCACAATGTTTGATTGGAAGAGTTGGACAACAAGGTCTTGTTCATTGCTTTTGGCAGCCCAGGTCACCAGACCTCACACCTTGCGATTTTTTTTCTGTGGGGGCACATAAAAGACGTTATTATTTTTCCCACCTATTGCAGCTACTTTTCAAAAGCTGAGAAATCAGATTGTTGATGCTGTCTATTCAATGAATGAGGACATGTTGATTCATGTTTAGATTAGAATGGATTTCCGTTGTGATGTTTCTCGAACAATGCATTATGCACAAATTGAGTGTGTAGTATAGTATCTGTGCGAACATAAAATTTAAACCTTCCTCTATCCAGTGATATGTGCAATGGGTTTCTGTCTTTCATAGTTTATCTTTAATCATCATCATCATCATCTCAGCCTTTTCCCCCATCATGTGGGGTCAGCGTTGCTTTGCTGGATCCTTCTCTTCCATAAATGTCTATCTAGTGCTTCTTCTCTGAGCCATCCTTTCTCCCATAGGTCCCCTGCTACCTTGTCCTTCCATCTCAGTTTTGGTCTTCCTCTTCTCCTTGGTCCTTTGATTTCTAGGTCTTCAATTCTTCTCCCCACCTAGTACTCTCCTCTTCTCTACACATGTCCATACCATCTTAGCCTACTTTCTTGGATCTTCTTCCCTATGAACCCCACTTCCACTGTTCCCCTGATGTACCCATCCTTAATCTATCCTTTAGTGTAACCCCACTCATCCACCTTAACATTCTCATTTCTGCCACTTCCATCTTTTTCTGTTGGGCTTTTGTAATTGGCCAAGTTTCTATGCTATACAGTATCAAGGGCCTCAACACAGGTTTGTAAAGCTTTTCTTTCATTCTGCAGCTAATAAACAACTGAAATCTGTTCTTTCTTTTTGAATCACACTCTATATGTTACAAGCTGTCATGCTTACTGGTTATAAGATTAGGTTAAGATTCTCATGCGTAAGTGAAAACGTACATGTAATTATGATTACTCAGAACCCAGACCAAATTTTAAGCCAATAACAAATTCTGTCTCTGGAATGTTACTGTCATTACATATTGTTGGTAACTGATTTATAGGTGAATTAAAACCAGTTATAGTGGGTGCATGGAAATATCCTCTACAATCAATAAAATTTTATAGCATTTCTATACTGAGCCAAATGAATATTAATATGAAAACGCTCTGAGATATAATGAAAAACTATCTTATGCCCTATGAGGTTCATATCCAAAGCATGAAATTAGATGAATGTTCATCTGTACAAATGACAACAAAATAAAATTTACTAAAAGCAAGAGAATTACCTTGTTTGACTCATTGTGTAATAGTGCATAGTCATAGAAGAAAATATTAATACAAAAGTAATTTCTGCCTAAGGTGTTAACCATCATCAGGCAATTTTGGAAGCTAACTTTTCATTTAAAATTAAGGGACATTTACAGTGGTAACATCATTTCTAAAAACATAAACCATTTCTGTAATTTAAAACTATTATGATAAAACTGAGTGAATATTATTGTGGAAGGGCACTGAGCAGTCATATACTATTCTGTGCCCCCTTCCCCTTGGCTTTAGAGTCATATGCTAAAAAGTATGTATTTGTGAGAACATCAAAGGTAGAATGATAGATACTAGACTAATTCAAGTACAACAACCCGCCATTTCTTGAAAAGTAAATGTCACAAGTTGTCAAGCCTACTGGTCATAACGTTAGGTTGAAGTTCTTGTGCTTAAGTCAGAATCTTCATTAAATTACAAGTGCTCCTAGCCAGGACCAAATGCTTAGTCAATACAGTCTTTGGAATGTTACCGCCATCACATATTGTTGATAACCAATTTACAGTTGAACTATAATCATTTATAGTGGAAGTATGCAACCAGGTTGTTGGGCTGTCTGACTGTTGAAGTTGCACAAGTCGAGGGCTAGGCTGGCTGCTGTACAAAATAGTATAAAATCTCATACAGAGATGAACAATTCTTTTATTGCTCCACAGGAAGAAAACTTTTTATGAGGTAACAGCTTCAGAGAAGTTTTATATAAGGAGACTCCTCGAGAAAATATGAAACACTCTGTTTATCTCATTACCAAAAAACTACCATAAAATACTCTCCAAAAACAATAGTGAACCCTTCTAAGAACAACCACATTCCTAAAGAATAAAACAGCACCTCTGGTGGTTGGAGCAAGAAATGTTTTGTCTGCTGTGATGTAAATAAACAGCAACACATGCAACACAATACACAATATGACACATCACTGTACAGGGAGGTTGCCAAATCAGATCCCTTGAGGGAAGCAGAGCGCTTCCAGGAAGTGTTTACTGGAAAATGCATGCATGTACAATGTTGTACATTTTGGAAGAGGGTCTGTGGTGGGTGCTGTAGATGCTGATGCTGGTGGCCGTGCTAGTGTTAACAAATGAGGTTGTAGCCGTGGCACATCAGTCAGTTGTACTTTCTGGAAAACATAAGCAGGATTGACACAGTCGTTAGGGGACTTGCCATTTACTAATATGTCCAAAGTGCTTGCTCCTCAGATAAGACTCTGCGTGGACCTGTGTATGATGATTGAAGTGAATATTTGATGCCATCTGTACGAAGCATGATGTGTGTACATATTTCCAGGTCATGCTGTACATAGTTGGGAGATGTGCCATGTTGCGAAACTTGGCAAGGGTGAATCCATGAAATCTGTTCCCTCAATTGACAAACAAAATTGCAATAACTGTGGTCAATAAGCTGTAAGAACTGCGCATCTATAAGCTCCCTGAGTAAAACCAATGATAGAGCTGTGGTCCAGTTTGTTTCATGACACATGAGCGCTGCCTGTAGAGAATGGTGCCAGCATTCTATTTTAATGTTACTTACTGGATGGCAGCTTGTGGTCTTGTGGTGATTAGTGCTGCGGAATTTGTTGAGCTGAGCAAACAGGTCTGATTCAAATTGGCAGCTGTGATCTGTTATGATGTGTAGTGGGAAGTGAATTGAGAAATCCAGCTTGGAAAGAAAGTGTAGGCTATGGTTACTCTGGAGATGTTATCAACTGACACAGCGTCTGGCCATAGTCATAGTAAGAATTTAACGTGGTCTATTTGATGGAGGTAATGTGCCTAAAACATTGATATGCACATGTGCAAATCATGTAGTTGTGTCAGGATAGTCCCCCACTGGTGCATGCACGTGGTGGGGAACTTTTCTTTGTTTGCACTTTACAAATGTACGAGTCCATTCTTAGCAGTCTTCCAGGCTAAACAAATTGTTGTGAGACTAGGAGGAATGTTGGTCTGATCCAGGATGACACAGATTACACAAGGTATCAAATTTGCATCTCCAGACTGTATGAGGCAAGAATGGATAAAGGTTTCTAGTTGAGACGTCACAGTACAGTTTGACATCTGCACCAGAAGCACAGTCTAATCACAATTCCAAGGTTGATGATGTATCTTTGCGGAGGTTCTGGAGGTTCTGGTCAGTCTCTTGTGCCTTAGCAAGTCAAGCAAAATCAGTAGTGCTTGAGATGTTGATGACTTGGGAAAGACTATCAGCTACTACATTGGTGATTCTCAAAATGTATCTGATATCCATGCTGAACCAATCAATCAATACCAGATGGTTATGCTGGTGAGGTGAGCAATTGTTACTGTTTGGCATAATGCATAAGTGAGTGGTTTGTGATCTGTGAAAATAGTAAAATCTCTAGCTTCCGGTTGTGGGTGAAAGTACTTGACAGCCTCATTGGTAGTGGGAAGTTCTCTATTGTATTTCCTCCACTTTTGCTGTGGTGGAAAGAGCTTGTGTGACTAAAGGACCAGTGGCTGCCATCCACCATGGTGGGACTGCTGTAATGCTGCACAAGCAGGTATTTGGCTCACAACCACAACTAGTGCAAGGGGTCCATCCAGTTCAGAGTGAGCGAGAAGTGTTGCATCTGCTGTGCTCGTTTTGCCGCTTTGAAGGCAGAGCTCAAGGCGTCCATCTCCTGAATCACTGAGTTGCCCTAATATTTCAGATCAGAGAGTGACAAGCTCAACAGTACTTGTAGCTTAGGTGACTGTGGCAGATGTTGATGGTAGAAGTTTAGCATGCCAAGGAATTGACATAATTATCTAACAGTATTTGGTTCAGCAGTTTGTAAAATGGCTTTCACTTTTTCATGTAATGGTAGTGACCCCATGGATGAAATCAGGTGCCTCGGAAGTTAATTTGTGAGTGGCCAAATATACACTTAGCAATGTTTAGAACCATGCCATACTGTCCCAACCACTTGAAGACTTCAGTTAAGTGCTGTTTGTGCTGCTGCACTGTGAACAAAAAGACAAGACTGTCATCCAAATAGGGGAAACAGAAAGAAAGACCTTGCAGTACCGAAATGATGAATCTTTGCGATTCAGGACTGGAGCAGATTCGTTTGCCACGAATACCTAAGCAATGGCAAACGAATCTGCTCCAGTCCTGAATCCCTGAACCATTAAACCAATAACCTGAAAACAGCTTTTGCATCCTGCAACCACCCTCCCGACCTGGTACAGAAGCAAATGGCTAGACCCGCTTCCTCATCCCCTCAAACTCAGAACCTCCCACATAAGAACCCCAAAAGTGCCCCACTTGTGACAGGATACTTTCTGGGACTGGATCAGACTCTGAATGTGGCTCTCCAGCAGGGATATGACTTCTCAAATCCTGCCCTGAAATGAGATCCCTCCTTCATGAAATCCTCCCCACTCCAACAATAGTGTCTTTCCGCCATTCACCTAACCTTCATAACCTCTTGGTTCATCCCTATGAAATCCCCAAACCACCTTCCCTACCCTCTAGCTCCTACCCTTGTAACTGCCCCCGGTGTAAAACCTGTCCCATGCACCCTCCCACCACCACCTACTCCAGTCCTGTAACCCGGAAGGTGTACATGATCAAAGGCAGAGCCAGATGTGAAAGCACCCACATGATTTATCAACTGACATGCCTGCACTGTGAAGCTTTCTATGTGGGAATGACCAGCAACAAACTGCCCATTCGCATGAATGGACACAGGCAGACAGTGTTTGTTGGTAATGAGGATCACCCTGTGGCTACGGTGGCTAAACATGCCTTGGTGCACGGCCAGCACATCTTGTCACAGTGTTACACCATCTGGGTTATCTGGATACTTCCCACTGACACCCACCTAACAGAACTCTGGAGATGGGAACCTGCCCTTCAATATATTCTCTCTTCCCGTTACCCACCAGGCCTCAACCTCTGCTAATGTCAAGTTGCCGCCCCTGGTACCTCACCTGTCATTCAACAACATCTTTGCCTCTGTACTTCCGCGTTGACTGACATCTCTGCCCAACCTCTTTGCATTTACATATGTCTGCCTGTGTCTGTATATGTGCGGATGGATATGTGTGTGTGTGTGTGTGTGTGTGTGTGTGTGCGATTAGATTAGATTAGATTTACTTTCATTCCAATTGATCCGTAGTGAGGAGGTCCTCCAGGATGTGGAACATGTCAGAAGAACAACAATACATGACAAATATTTAAACTAAAACAAATAAGCTAATGTACCATTCCACAGGTCCCAAGTGGAATGATCGTCATTTTTTAATGAACACTAAGAGTCATTTTACAAATACTATTGCACTGAATTTAAAATAAAAAAGTTTTTTATTTATTTATAAGGTAAGAAACATGTAATACAACTACTGTAATACTTATTTACAATGAACACATTACTGCACTGAAATGATGCAGAAGTTAGATTATACTTACACACACACGCACACACACACACACACACACACACACACACACACACACACACACACACACACACACAAATTTTCAGTGAACACATTACTGCACTGAAATTGTGCAGAAGATATGTTGTACTTATATACAAATCAGTTGGTTTTCCTCAGAAATTCATCAATGGAGTAGAAGGAGTTGGCCACCAATAAATCCTTTAGGCTTCTCTTAAACTGAATTTCATTGGTTGTTAAGCTTTTTATGGCTGCTGGCAAGTTATTGAAAATGTGTGTTCCTGAATAATGCACACCTTTTTGTACAAGACTAAGTGACTTTAAATCCTTGTGAAGATTATTCTTATTTCTAGTATTGATTCCATGAATTGAGCTATTGGTTTGAAAAAGTGATATATTTTTAATGACAAATTTCATTAAGGAATAAATATATTGGGAAGCTGTAGTTAGTATCCCTAGTTCCCTAAACAGGCTTCTGCAGGATGTTCTTGAGTTCACACCACATATAATTCTTACTGCACGTTTTTGTGCCCGGAAAACTTTAGCTTGGCTTGATGAATTACCCCAGAAAATAATCCCATATGACATTATGGAATGAAAGTAAGCATAGTATGCCAGCTTTTTCATTTTTATATCCCCTATGTCTGACAAAATTCGCATTGCAAACAGAGATTTGTTAAGACGCTTCAGCAGTTCTGTGGTGTGCTCCTCCCAGTTGAATTTATTATCAAGCTGTAATCCCAAGAATTTAACACCGTCCACTTCTTCTATCTTCTTGTCATCATATGTTAGACATATACTCTTGGGACACCCCTTACAAGTTCTGAACTGCATGTAGTGTGTTTTTTCAAAGTTTAGTGACAAAGAATTGGCTAGGAACCAGTGATTAATGTCTACAAATATTTTATTGGCTGATCTTTCTAAGACTACACTTGATTTGCTATTTATTGCAATGTTTGTATCATCAGCAAACAAAACAAACTTGGCATCTGGTAATGTTACTGATGAAAGGTCATTGATATACACAAGAAAAAGTAAGGGCCCCAAAATGGAACCTTGTGGGACCCCACATGTAATTAGTTCCCAGTTGGATGATGCCTGATAGCTTGATACATGTCTCTTTCCTAATAACACCCTTTGTTTCCTGCCAGAGATATAAGATTTGAACCATTTTGCAGCATTTCCTGTTACACTATAATATTCTAGTTTACTTAAAAGGATATTGTGATTTACACAGTCAAATGCCTTTGACAGATCACAAAATATACCAGTTGCCTGCAATTTTTTGTCTAATGAATTAAGTACATTTTCACTGTAAGTGTAGATAGCCTTCTCAATATCAGAACCTTTTAGAAATCCAAACTGTGACTTTGACAGTATGTTATTTGAGATAAGATGGTTATAAAGACGACTGTACATTACTTTTTCGAAAATTTTTGAGAATGCTGGCAACAGTGAAATTGGACGGAAATTTGATGCTATTTCTTTATCTCCCTTCTTAAACAGTGGCTTAACTTCGGCATATTTCAGCCATTCGGGAAATATTCCACTGATAAACGACTGGTTACACAGATAGCTTAATATGTTACTTAGCTCAGAATCACATTCTTTAATTAACTTTGTTGATATTTCATCATACCCACTAGATGTTTTTGATTTTAAAGATTTTATGATGGACATTATTTCTGTTGGGGTAGTGAGGGTCAAATTCATATTATGGAAGTTACTTGAAATGTCTGGTCTAAGGTAATCCATAGCAGCATCTACCGAACCTGACAACCCCATCTTTTCAGTAACAGTTATAAAATGTTTGTTAAAAAGTTCTGCAACACTATACACATCTGTCACCAATGCATCATTTACTCTTAATGCTATTTGTTCCTCTTCATGTCTGGTTCTACCGGTCTCCTCCTTCACTATATCCCATATTGTCTTTATTTTGTTATCTGATATGACTATCTTTTCCTTGTAATATATTTGCTTTGACATCCGTATTACAGTCTTTAATATTTTGCAGTATTTCTTATAATGTGCTATAGCATCAACATTGGAAATGTTTCGGATTGACAGATACAGTTTTCTTTTTGTTTTACAAGATACCCCTATTCCTCGAGTAATCCATGGCTTCTTTGTAGACTTTGCTCTAACCTTGGTAAGTTTTGGGGGAAAGCAGTGTTCAAATAAGGTAAGCACTTTATTAGCAAAAATGTTATATTTTTCATTCATGCCATGAGCACTGTAAACATCAGTCCAGTGAATGTCTCTGAGGAGTGTCCTAAAACAATCAATTATTGGCTTACTGATTACCCTCTTGAGCTCAGATTTAACAGATTTTATATCTTGTTCAGTATTAACATTTAACAGAAGGAACTGCATGTCATGGTCTGAGAGGCCATTGACTATTGGTTTTGTAATATAATTTTGTTCATTTGACTTTTCTATAAAGATATTATCAATGGCTGTTTGTGAGCAAGTGGTTATCCTAGTGGGGAACTTTACTGTGGGAATTAAGTTGAATGATAGTGTTACTAACTCAAATAGGTTCTTATTGGGAGAGTCTTTAAGGAAATCTACATTGAAATCACCAGCAACCACTATTTCTTTGTTTTTGGTTGTTAAATGGGCCAGTACAGCTTCAAGGTGGTTTACAAACAGATTAAAGTTACCTGCAGGTGCTCGATATACACTTAATATTATGAAAGATTTTTTGTGAAATTCTAATTCTGTTGCACATGCTTCCATATGCTGTTCTAGGCAAAATTTATGAATGTCTATGTTCTTAAATTTATGACAGTTCCTGATGAATGTGGCAACTCCTCCTTTCTCCATTTCTGATCTACAATAGTGAGATGCTAACCTAAACCCTGTAACACTTAAAAGTTCTATACCAGTGGTCACATGATGTTCAGAGAGGCAGATTATGTCAGCTGGGTTTGAAGACTCTAATTCATCTATGCAGATAGTTAATTCATTAATTTTATTTCTCAGTCCTCGAATATTTTGATGCAATAAAGATAGCTGACATTTCACATTGACTGACTTAAAATTGGATGGAGTTAAAATATCTGCTGACAGTTGAAAATTCTTAATCAATGGCTGTTTATGTTGATGTAATAAGCTGGAATTATGTTTTTTGATTTCTTTCTCAAACTGAAGGTTTGTCTCAGTTCTAACCTCTCTTAAAATTTGTTTTCTTTCTGTCCTCCCTACCCTAAAAAAGGGTCTTTTCTGAATCCTATAACCACTGGTATTTTACCACTCATGACAGTGCCTCCCCCCTTTAACTTTCCTGCTATTTCCCCAGCCAATTTACCCTTCCCCTTCCTGTTGAGGTGAAGGCCATGCCTAGTATAATCCCGCCTACTGACAGAATCAACATGAACCACACCAATGTGTGACCCCGCACCCGACATGAGCAGCCGTTCCAGCTCCAAATTAACTCTCTTGACAGAAGAGTTCAAATGAGGTCGGTCATGGCGCCCAAGAACAGATACAAACTCAACACTGGTATGCCTCGATGCTGATGCAATCTTCGCCAGGTCACACTCTATGCTGTACCCAGGATCTCTGTCAATACTGTTACCTGCCCCACCCACTATAACCACGGTGTCTTCCTTAGTGAAATCTTTGCAAAGTGATCCTAAATCCTCTGTCACCTGCTCCAGACCAGCATTAGGTTTAAAAAAATTGGTGACCTGGTATTCTGATCCTAGTTCATCCTGCAAGAGTTGGCCAACACCTCTTCCATGGGAACTACCTAACAACAACACTTTCTTTCTCTTTACTGATTTCCCTACATTCTTACTTTTCAATTTGCTGCTGAAAATTTGTTGTGCCCTGTCTACACCTGTAACTGCTTGAGGCTCACCAGCTTCTAACTGAAGCAACAGGTCAAATCTATTTTCCACATTCACCATAAAGCTGTCAGACAAAGTTCTAGGCCTGTTCCTCCTGTTGCCTGTTGCCACTTCCCACCTCTCTTTACCCTTCTCCCTCCTTAACCTGTCAAGATCTCCCCTGGCCTTGTCTAACTCAGCCTGAAGGGCAGCAATTTTCCCCTCCTGTTCCAGTATCTTCCTATCTCTACTACAAATCCTACAAAACCACTGATGAGTCTCATTTACTTCCCCTATTCCCACGCCACTACAGTCACCCACATGGAAAAAACTACAGCACCCATCACACCAAAGCCCCGACCTAACAATTCTACGGCAAGTCAAGCACTTTTCACTCATGATAAACGTAATAATTTATTAAGAATAAGTCAGTTAAATTACAGATAAACACGAAAATATGGTTACACAAATTTGGCCTATACGCAACTGTGTGTAAACAAAAACAAAAGTGCAAAGTTTCTGAAACAACAAGTTAAACTTTACGCTACTTTCCGGAAATGCTAGTTAAATAATGAAGAGGTACGCTAAGTTAAATTGCTGGAGAGAGCAAGGAACAACTAAACGAAATTCTATAGATTTGCTGCAGCAGAACGTAAACAGAAAATACGACTGTACGGTCTTTTCGCGTTTTCTGCTATATTACGTAATGAGAAATGAAACCTTTAATGGTACACTTAAACGGCACACTAATACACTTATTTACCACGTGATCAGTACTAATCTATGTGCGAGTGTATGCCTGTCCTTTTTTCCCCTTAAGGTAAGTCTTTCCGCTCCCGGGATTGGAATGACTCCTTACCCTCTCCTTTAAAACCTACATCCTTTTGTCTTTCCCTCTCCTTCCCTCTTTCCTGATTAAGCAACTTTGGGTTGCGAAAGCTTGAATATTTGTGTGTGTGTTTGTGTGTTTTTTATTGTGTCTATCAACATACCAGCACTTTCTCATTTGGTAAGTTACAGCATATTTGTTTTTTATGTATATTTTTCCCACGTGGAATGTTACAGCAAGCAATGAGTTCAAAATGCAAATGGCGCCCATTGGCAATACTGCAGAATGCTCCACTTCGACTACTCAGCACAAGTGTCGAGTAGGTTTAACACTACTGTTTTCAATCATGACATCACTAGTGGGCTTACAACTGTTGATTTTTGCCAGCACATATGAATGACCCCAGTGTGAACCATGTGCATTTCAGTTATTCATTTCCTATGTAGTGTGTGTGCCGCAGTATGCCATTTCAAAGTAGTGGTGCATTGAAAATGTATCACAAACATATCGCCCTTATCATTAAATGTCAGTTAATAAAGAATCAAAAATATAAGGCCTCAAGAGATATTATCATAACAGAAGAAATTGTCAAAATTTAGACTATTAATCTGTAGCATAATGAATAATATCATGGTTTCTTGAGTTAGAGGTGGTAAGTTGTCATTCCTGCTACATGGTAACATTTTTTTCCACCTTAGCATTGTTAACATAATCTGACACTTTTTTATGAATGAAATACAAGTATGTTCTGCAATATTTGGTCTTATTTAACGTTTCTGTTTGATCAGAGATCAAAGGATGAAATAAATATTTGGCTGTCTATTTCCGAATATGTGATGATTTCTGAGTGTGTGGTTAGGCAGGAATCTAAGAGGGCAGCTTTAATTGCTGGGACTGAAACAAGTAGCAATAAAAATCTTATTCTTCCTTCTCACAAATAGTTGCCTCTTTGTTTCCAAATATGTGACAATTTCTGAGTGTGTGGTTTGGCAGGAATCTAAGAGGACCTGCTTAAATTGCTGCAAGTGAAACAATGAGCAATAACGTACATATTCTTCCTTGTCACAAATATTTTGCACATTTTGCGAACACAAACACATTCCCATAAAGAGTTTTTCATTACTATTGAGGTTCTCTTGTCACTAACACATCCATAAACATCAACTCAGCACAATAGTGATCAACAAATCCATAGCCTCATTTCTGGTCGCCTTCACAGTGCCACCATGTCACACATCATTTCCTGCAAAAAGTAGTGTGAAACATACTCGATCAGTCAATACAATGAACAAGGAAAAGTTTACAAGCAATACACTAGAGGTCACTGTGCTCACTGCACCAGAGTATGCTGCATGAGACTGTAGCTGCACTGCCATTGGCTACTGAAGGAAAACACACAGCCCCATGTGTTAGATTACGACGCCTTTTACCGAACTTCACAGTTTTCAGTTTAATTCACCATGTTCATCAATTTTTGCTTTCTTCGGGTGGGTTCAAAGGGATGGGCTCTCAAAACACATGTTTTGACATCTAATTTGTGGTCATAGCATGCAGGAAAATTGCTCAGTTACCTTGTATCCAGATACCAGTTTCAATTTTTTGATGAGGTTTTACTTGCTGTTACAAGAATCTGTAATTTTTTAAAAAAATTATGAAATTTATTACCACAAATTATTGTTTAAACATTATATTGTAAATTTTAATTTCCTTCACCCATACAAAATTTATACAATATGTAGAAAGGATTATGATTTTTAATTATATATGCCAATTACATACATTTCTGCTCATATTTTGAGGTTTTAACGTTTTCCTTAATTTTGCATTTTTTTAAGTCTGGGTCACTCAAAAACATAAAACAGGGGTTTCAATTTACTAGAATCACAGGAAACCATTTTTTTATTCACAGTATAATTGTCTTATACCATGTATTCTGTCTACTCTATTATAGATAGCAATGGTGCTTTTCTCACTCATAGTTATCTAAGTGCAAATCCATCTATTGAATGAGAGCTCTATCAACAATATATATTACTAACTTGTAGGGCAAAGAACTGGGTATACCATCTATATTACCATACGGAGACAAATTGTAGTTTTATGTTAGTACTGAAAATCTCAAAAATTTCTTGACTGATTTACTTCAAATTTTTAAACAATACTCTAAAAAAAAACATGAGGACAGACATAGGCTACACAATTTTTATGTATAACATATAAATATATATGTGCTACATAATAGTGAAAGGTTTTTAGAAAAAAATCTCAGAAAGTTCTTGACCTATTTACTTCAAATTTTTACACAGTTAATAAATGTTCAGAGAGACATAGACTACATATTTTTAATGTATGTGATATATAAATATATGTACAAAATCTATATTTCTACTGGAGACAAGTCATAGTTTAATGTTATTACCAAAAATCTCAAAAAAGACCAATTTACTTCACATTTTCACACAATGCTATAACAAACATTCAGATGGACAAAGGTCATACATTTTACATGTACTTACAGTATAAAGACAAGTCATCGATTAAGGATGTTACCAAAACTCACAAAAAGTACATGGCTGATTTACCTCCAATTTTTGTCAATACTCTAATAAATGCCCAGACAGACAAAAGCTGCCATTTTTTTTTATTGTGTCATATACAAATGTTAATGTAATACATAAACGTGTTACGTTGTAAGCAAAAATCTCAAAAAGTTCTTGACTTATTTAGTTCAGATTTTTACACGTGCTCCAACAAACTTCCTGGCTGTCAAAGGCTACATATTTTTCAGTATATGTTGTTGTTGTGGTCGTCAGTCCTGAGACTGGTTTGATGCAGCCCTCCATGCTACTCTATCCTGTGCAAGCTTGTTCATCTCCCAGAACCTACTGCAGCCTACATCCGTCTGAATCTGCTTAGTGTATTCATCTCTTGGTCTCCCTCAACGATTTTTACCCTCCACGCTGCCCTCCAATACTAAATTGCTGATCCCTTGATGCCTCAGAACATGTCCTACCAACCGATCCCTTCTTTTAGTCAAGTTGTGCCACAAATTCCTCTTCTCCCCAATACTATTCAGTACCTCCTCATTTGTTATGTGATCTACCCATCTAATCTTCAGCATTCTTCTGTAGAACCACATTTTGAAAGTTTCTATTCTCTTCTTGTCCAAACTATTTATTGTCCATGTTTCACTTCCATACATGGCTACACTCCATACAAATACTTTCAGAAACGACTTCCTGACACTTAAATCTTTACTCGATGTTAACAAATTTCTCTTCTTCAGAAACGCTTTCCTTGTCATTGCCAGTTTACATTTTATATCCTCCCTACTTCGACCATCATCAGTTATTTTGCTCCCCAGATAGCAAAACTCCTTTACTACTTTAAGTGTCTCATTTCCTAATCTAATTTCCTCAGCATCACCTGACTTAATTCGACTACATTCCATTACTATCATTTTGCTTTTGTTGATGTTCATCTTATATCCTCCTTTCGAGACACTATCCATTCCATTCAACTGCTCTTCCAAGTCCTTTGCTGTCTCTGACAGAATTACAATGTCATCAGCGAACCTCAAAGTTTTTATTTCTTCTCCATGGGTTTTAATACCTACTCTGAATTTTTCTTTTGTTTCCTTCACTGCTTGCTCAATAGACAGATTGAATAACATCGGGGAGAGGCTACAACCTTGTCTCACTCCCTTCCCAACCACTGCTTCCCTTTCATGTCCCTCGACTCTTATAAATGCCATCTGGTTTCTGTACAAATTATAAATAGCCTTTCGCTCCCTGTATTTTACCCCTGCCACCTTCAGAATTTGAAAGAGAGTGTTCCAGTCAACATTATCAAAAGCTTTCTCTAAGTCAACAAATGCTTGAAATGTAGGTTAGCCTTTCCTTAATCTAGCTTCTAAGATAAGTCATAGGGTCAGTATTGCCTCACATGTTCCAATATTTCTACGGAATCCGAATTGGTCTTCCCTGAGGTCGGCTTCTACCAGTTTTTCCATTCGTCTGTAAAGAATTCGCGTTAGTATTTTGCAGCCATGACTTATTAAACTGATAGTTCAATAATTTTCACGCCTGTCAACACCTGCTTTCTTTGGGACTGGAATTATTACATTCTTCTTGAAGTCTGAGGGTATTTCGCCTGTCTCATATATCTTGCTCACCAGATGGTAGAGTTTTGTCAGGACTGGCTCTCCCAAGGCCGTCAGTAGTTCTAATGGAATGTTGTCTACTCCCAGGGCCTTGATTCAACTCAGGTCTTTCAGTGCTCTGTCAAACTCTTCACACAGTATTATATCTCCCATTTCATCTTCATCTACATCCTCTTCCATTTCCATAATATTGTCCTCTAGTACATCACCCTTGTATAGACCCTCTATACACTCCTTCGACCTTTCTGCTTTTCCTTCTTTGCTTAGAACTGGGTTTCCATCTGAGCTCTTGATATTCATAAAAGTGCTTCTCTTTTCTCCAAAGATCTCTTTAATTTTCCTGTAGGCAGTATCTATCTTACCCCTAGTGAGATAAGCCTCTACATCCTTATATTTGTTCTCTAGCCATCCCTGCTTAGCCATTTTGCATTTCCTGTCGATCTCATTTTTGAGACGTTTGTATTCCTTTTTGCCTGCTTCATTTACTGCATTTTTATATTTTCTCCTTTCATCAGTTAAATTCAATATTTCTTCTGTTACCCAAGGATTTCTACTAGCCCTCGTCTTTTCACCTACTTGATCCTCTGCTGCCTTCACTACTTCATCCCTCAAAGCTACCCATTCTTCTTCTACTGTATTTCTTTCCCTTATTCCTGTCAATTGTTCCCTTATGCTCTCCCTGAAACTCTGTACGACCTCTGGTTTAGTCAGTTTATCCAGGTCCCATCTCCTTAAATTCCCACCTTTCAGTGTATAAGGTATTTAAATATATATAATACATAAAGTGGAAATGTTGCTATCAAAAATGTCAAGATGTTCTTGACTGATTTACTTCAAACTTGTACATGATAGTCTAATAAATGTTCGGATAGACATAGGCTTGCTTATAAAAAAAATTTGTCATGAACTTTTTGAGATCTTTGCAAAAAAAAAAAATTGCCCCTTCCCTTTATGTATTTCATATATATTTATAGACCTTAATTAAAACTTAGAGGTTTGCCGACAGCATTGTAATTCTGCAGAGACAGCAAAGGACCTGGAAGAGCAGTTGAATGGAATGGACGGTCTGTTGAAAGGATGATATAAGATGAACATCAGCAAAAGCAAAACCAGGATAATGGAATGTAGCCAAATGAAATCAGGTGATGCTGAGGGAATTAGATTAGGAAATGAGACACTTAAAGTAGTAAAGGAGTTTTGCTATTTGGGGAGCAAAATAACTGATGATGGTCGAAGTAGAGAGGATATAAAATTAAGAGTGGCAGTAGCAAGGAAAGTGTTTCTGAAGAAGAGAAATTTGTTAACATCAAGTGTAGATTTAAGTGTCCGGAAGTCTTTTCTGAAAGTATTTGTATGGAAGTGAAACATGGGTGATAAATGGTTTGGACAAGAAGAGAATAGACACTTTCAAAATGTGGAGCTACAGAAGAATGCTGAGGATTGGATGGGCAGATCACGTAACTAATGAGGAGGTACTGAATATAATTGTGGAGAAGAGGAATTTGTGGCACAACTTGACTAGAAGAAAGGATTGGTTGGTAGGACACATTCTAAGGCATCAAGGGATCATCAATTTATTATTGGAGGGAAGTGCGGAGGGTAAAAATTGTAGAGGGAGACCAAGGCATGAATGTACTAAACACATTCAGAAGAATGTAGGTTGCAGTAGTTGCTCCAAGATGAAGAAGCTTGCACAGGATAGAGTGCATCGTGAAAAGTTCTTGATGCATTTAATTAAGATGTTTATATGATATTCTATTATAAATTTGGCAGAACATAGGCTACATATTTTTCTAATATATGTAGTACATAAATATGCATGAAATATATAAAGGGGAAACTTTATTAAAAATCTGGAAAAGCTTTTGATCAATTTATATCCTTTTTTTACTCAATACTCAAAAAGTTTTTGCGCTCTTTATTACAAACTTCTACACAATGCTCTAAACATTCAGATAGACATTGACTATATGGTTTTTAAATACATGTAATATATAAATATATATTTAAAATACAGGGTGTCCCAGAAACATTGCAACAGACTTTGAGGGGTTGCAGAGGGTGTCTTGAGGAAGAAATTGAGGTTAGAAACCTGTGCCTGGAAACGTCATCCAATGATGCTTTAGAGCATCAAAGTTATAGTTGCCAGCACTCGCTTTTGGCAGCAAATGTGACTTTGTACACCGACTGGCCTTAGGTAAAATGTCTCGCCATGTTGTTTGTTATTTAGTGATTATGACAGATTGCCACAACAATTGCCAGTGGAGAAGATGGAGCTAGCTGGAGCATAAAAAGGTCTTGTATCCTGTGAATGCAATGCTCTGTTGCCTTGGTACATGTTGGTTTTGAATAGGAGTTTCCATTCACAGTTTATTTTTAGCATGACACTGTCTAAAATCTTCATTGCTTTTTTGGAATCCAGGAGAAAAATAAACTGCCGATGGAAACCAGTGTAAAAAAACTGTCAACCACCAAGGCAACAGAGCACCGCATTCATAGGAAACAAGGCTTATCTACACAGTGGCTAGCTCCATCTTCTCCATTGGTGACTGTGACAGTCATTCATGATTGCTGAATAACAAAAAACATCGTGAGACATTCTGTCTATGGCCCATCGGTGTACAAAATCATGTTTTCTACCGAAAGAGTGGCCTTGTGGCAGACATTGATACCTGTTACTTCAATGATCTGTAGCATCATTGGGAAACATTTCTGTACGTTTGTTCCTATCCTCGATTTGTTCCTCAAGACACTATCTAGATCCCTTCAAAATTTGTAGCAACATTTCTGGGACACCCTGTATGAAGGGGGAATGTTGTTTGCAAAAATCGTGAATAGTTCGTAACCGTTCTGCTTGAAATTGTTACACAATACGCTACTGATATTCAGATGATATAGACTGTATACAATTTTAAACAAAAATTTTCAGTTTTTCTGTTAAAATTGACTGCAAGGAAGAAAGTGCTTTTATGTGAAAATGTGCAGTTTTGTTTTCTTTCTCACAGTCAATTTTAACTTACATATTAGGGCATTTACACCACTGGATAAATTTCTCCATAGTAATGCATAGGGTGTTTGCTCTTCAATTATCTCCTTATACATAATTTAAACAAAAATTGTATACACAGCAGTATGCCGTTTTATTTTCTTGTTCCAGACAGTTTTAAGAGGAAAGAGGACTGTTACATTTATGGCTTATTGACATATGATCAGAATTGTACTATGTGATCTGAATCATCCAAAACTTGCAATCCTACCTACTGAGAGGTTAAAACTATGAGAAATACTGTCATTGACACTGCTGTCCTCTCAGATCCAGCAGCTGGGGAAGTCTCTCCTGTACCCTTTATGTTAATGATCCCAACCTATTTACTCATTAATTTTAAGTGATTTACTTTTCCAGTCAGGCTTTCGTTCACAGTAACAATAAACAAAGATGAATGTCAGAGAGAGAGGGGAAGAGCTGAGGTACAGAGAGGGGGAGGGGAACAAAATGGACAGAGAGATGGTGAAGGAGGAGATACGCAGGGTGAAGGTTGAGGAGAGGAGGAGATGGGGAGAGACTGGGGGGAGGGGGGGAGGAGGTGGACAGAGAGAGGGGGGAAGGAGATTAGGATGTGCATACAATTCCCACCCATACATAATTAGCAGTCACAAAGCATTGATGGGTTGCTAGTTCCTTTATTTATATAAAGGAAAGGGACCTGGACAGAACCTTGTGGTACTCCTTAGTAACATGTAGGGAATTTGCTCTACAATTATTTACAGTGATAACATGTTTCCAATCTAACATATCTGATTAATGATCGTTTATTATTGCTGAGAACATATTTTTCAAATTCAGATTTTATGACACCATGTACTACACTGTCAAATGCTTTGCTCAAATCAAGGAGCAGAGCACAGACAAAAAATGGCTTTCTAAACATTTCAGAATATCTGTAATTAGCTTCAGTGGTGGTTAGATTAGACTTAAAGCCATTCAGCAAAGAAGAGATTGGGTTATTATTCTCAAAGTAGCTGCATAATTACTGTTTCATGCAGTGTTCTATGACCTTAGATGTTATGGGAATGTGGGATATTGGCATGTAACTGTCAGAACTGTTTTTGTCTGCCTTATTATAAAATGGGCCAATAGTTGCAGATTTGAAGACAGCAGAAAATTCTCCAGGTTGAAACATGCAGTTTATAATGTAAGTCACAAGAGACACTATAACATCAGTGATATGTTTTAGAATTTCATTTGAGAAACCATAGATATCTTTCCTATGAGAGATACCTAGTTTAGATACAATTTGGTGTACAGTCTGGAAACTAATATGAGTCCACTTGAAAGTAATATGTCTAAAATGAGGTAGGCCTCTGTAGTCCACAGTACCTTCAGAATTATTTTCATCTATTTCTGAGGTAGCAGATTTGCCACGATTTGTACAGCTTATAAAGAAGTACCTTAGCACCTAAGGCGAGACTAAAGTTACTTGCTTGGTTCTGTATTTCCTTGCTGTAGAGTTTACTATCTTGCAGGCTGCTTGGCATTTGTTGTGAAACTTTTAATGAAGATGTCACTGGCTCTCCTATTTGCTACATTTCTGTTATATATCTCTGTCCCATACATCTGCTTGATAACAAGATCATCAGCTTTTGTCATGATGTACAAGTAAAAAGTACACCTCTGACTTATTTCAGGTATCAGCATAATTTATTCTGTTTCCTTGGTACATAATTAGTTTTGACCGTTTTTGTTATACAAGGGCAACATTTATTGAGTAAGTTAGGAAGAGTATCAATAAAAATATCAAAGGTGCTGTCAGTGTTGTCTCAGTTACTCATACTTTCACACTCACACAGAAGTGTGCAAGGTGATCACTTTTTAACATTCTGAATTTCTTAACATAAGAGTGTTGCTGTACATTATAAATTACATTTTCAGTAGCCACCCATAAGCCTGGACAATCTGATGACATTGGATCTATCACACCACAACCTTGTTCATTTTTTATCTAGTTTGGCAGTTATATTGCCCTAGTATGCACCTTATCTTGTTGGATGTTCATTAATGCAATACAAATTGATAGCTCATAAACAGTTCAAAAATCAGGCCATAGTTTGAGTTTCACATCTAATTTCAAGATAAATGTTACCAGTAAACACAAACTTGAAGTTCCCATATTTTGTCTCAAGGTATTTAGTGTGTTTCTCAACATGTTCAATAAATACAGCCAGTTCGATTGAGTTCCGTGTATTTAGGATACTTGTATCTCTGCTATGCTGAGTATATTGAAGTAAATATATTTAGCATATTCTAATACCCCCCTCTTCCCTAACCTCCCCCCCCCCCCCCCACACACACATGAACCATGGACCTTGCCATTGGTGGGGAGGCTTGCGTGCCTCATCATACAGATAGCCATACCATAGGTGCAACCAAAATGGAGGGGTATCTGTTGAGAGGCCAGACAAGTGTGTGGTTCCTGAAGAGGGACAGTAGCCTTTTCAGTAGTTGCAGGGACAACAATCTGAATGATTGACTGATCTGGCCTTGTAACATTAACCAAAAAGACCTTGCTGTGCTGGTGCTGCAAACAGCTGAAAGCAAGGAGAAACTATAGCCACAATTTTTCCTGAGGGCATGGAGGTTTACTGTGTGGTTAAATGATAATGGCCTCCTCTTGGCTAAAATATTCTGGAGGTAAAACAGCCCCCATTCAGATCTCGAGGGCGGGACTACTTAGGAGATTGTCGTTATCAGGAGAAACAAAACTGGCATTCTAAGGACTGGAGCATGGAATGTCAGATCAGTTAATTGGCCAGGTAGGTTAGAAAATTAAAAAAGGAAAATGAATAGGGTAAAATTAGTGGGAATTAGTGAAGTTCAGTGGCAGGAGGAACAAGAGATCTAGTCAGGTGAATACAGGGTTATAAATACAAAATCAAGTAACAGTAATGCAAGAGTGGGCATAATAATGAATTAAAAAAATAGACATGCAGATAAGCTACTATGTACAGCATAAGGAATGCATTATTGTAGCCAAAAGAAGCCCATGTCTACCATAGTGGTACAAGTTTATATGCCAACTAGCTCTACAGATGATGACAAGATTGAAGGAGATAAAAGAAATTATTCAGATAGTGAGGGGAGACAAAAATTTAATAGTCATAGGGGACCGCTATATGATAATAGGAAAAGGAAGAGAAGGAAAAGTAGCAGGTGAATGTGGAATGGGGGCAAGGAATGAAAGAGGAAGTCGCCTGGTAGAATTTTGCACAGAGCAAAACTTAATTATAGCTAACACATGGTTTAAGAAACATGAAAGAAGGTTGTATACATGGAAGAGGCTTGGAGACTCTGGAAGGTTTCAGATAGATTATATAATAGTAAGACTCAGATTTAGAAACCATATTTTAAATTGTAAGACATTTCCAGGGGCAGATGTGACCCTGACCACAATCTATTGGTTATGAACTGTAGGTTAAAACTGAAGAAACTGCAAAAAGGTGGGAATTTAAGGAGATGGTACCTGGATAAACCGAAAGAACCAGAGGTTGTAGGGAGTTTCAGAGAGAGCATCATGGAATGATGGACAAGAATGGGGGAAAGAAACACAGTAGAAGAAGAATGGGTAGCTTTAAGAGATGAAATAGTGAAGGCAGCAGACGATAAAGTAGGTAAAAAGATGAGGGCTAGTGGAATTCATTGGGTAACAAAAGAGATATTAAATTTAATTGATGAAATGAGAAAATATAAAAATGCAGTAAATGAAGCAGGCAAATAGGAATACAAACGCCTCAAAAATGAGATCAACAGGAAGTGCAAAATGGCTAAACAGGGATGACTAGAGGACAGGTGTAAAGATGTAGAGGCATATATCACTAGTCATAAGATGGATACTGCCTACAGGAAAATTAAAGAGACCTCTGGAGAAAAGGGAACCACATGTATGAATATCAGGAGCTCAGATGGAAACCAAGTTCTAAGCAAAGAAGGGAAAGCAGAATGGTGGAAGGCATATGCAGAGGGTCAGTACAAGGGTGACATACTTGAGAACAGTACTATGGAAATGGAAGAGCATGTAGATGAAGATCAAATGGGAGATATAATACTGCGTGAAGAGTTTGACAGAGCACTGAAAGATCTAGGTCGAAACAAGGCCGCAGGAGTAGATAACATTCCATTAGAACCATTGACAGCCTTGGGAGAGGCAGCCCTGACAAAACTCTGTCATCTGGTGAGCAAGATGTCTGAGACAAGCAAAATACCCTCAGACTTCAAGAAGAATACAATAATTCCAGTCCCAAAGAATGCAGGTGTTGACAGGTGTGAAAATTACTAAGCTATCAGTTTAATAAGTCACGCCTGCAAAATACTAACATGAATTCTTTACACACAAATTGAAAAATTGTTAGAAGCTGACCTTGAGGAAGATCAGTTTGGATTCCATAGAAATGTAGGAACATGTAAGGCAATATTAACCCTACAACTTACCTTAGAAGTTAAGTTAAGGAAAGGCAAACCTACGTTTTTGCATTTGTAGACTTAGAGAACGCTTCTGACAATGTTCACTGGACTACGCTCTTTCAAATTCTGAAGGACTCAGGGATAAAATACAGGGAGCAAATGCTATATACAATTTGTAAAGAAATCAGATGGCAGTTATAAGAGTCGAGAGGCATGAAAGAGAAGCAGTGGTTGGGAAGAGAGTGAGACAGGGTTGTAGCCTATCCCCAATGTTATTTAATCTGTATATTGAGCAAGCAGTAAAGAAAACAAAAGAAAAATTTGGAATAAGAACTAAAATCAATGGAGAAGAAATAAAAACTTTGAGGTTTGCCGATGACATTGTAATTCTGTCAGAGACAGCAAAGGTCTTGGAAGAGCAGTTGAATGGAATGGATAGTGTCTCGAAAGGAGGATATAAGATGAACATCAACAAAAGCAAAATGAAGGTAATGAAATGTAGTCGAATTAAGTCGGTTGATGCTGAGGAAATTAGATTAGGAAATGAGACACTTAAAGTAGTAAAGGAGTTTTGCTATCTGGGGAGCAAAATAACTGATGATGGTCAAAGTAGAGAGGATATGAAATGTAAACTGGCAGTAGCAAGGAAAGTGTTTCTGAAGAAGGGAAATTTGTTAACATCAAGTGTAGATTTAAGTGTCCGGAAGTCTTTTCTGAAAGTATTTGTATGGAAGTGAAACATGGGCGATAAATGGTTTGGACAAGAAGAGAATAGACGCTTTCAAAATGTGGAGCTACAGAAGAATGCTGAAGATTGGATGGGCAGATCATGTAACTAATGAGGAGGTACTGAATATAACTGGAGAGAACAGGAATTTGTGGCACAACTTGACCAGAAGAAGGGGTTCGTTGCTAGGACACATTCTGAGGCATCAAGGGATCACCAATTTGGTATTGGAGGGCAGTGTGGAGGGTAAAAATCATAGAGGGAGACCAAGAGAAGAATACACTATGCAGGTTCGGAAGTATGTAGGTTGCAGTAGTTACTTGGAGATGAAGAAGCATGCACAGGATAGAGTAGCATGGAAAGCTGCATCAAACCAATCACTGGACTGAAGGCAACAATGACAACAACAACAACTCGTATCTCATCACATAAAATGATAAATGATTTGTCATACATTATATGTTATACACAATACATAGTCCAATCACATTGATGTGACCACTGCCTATGTTTGACATCAACATGCAATAACCACTCACAGTCAGCACTAGCAGTGTAGTGTATGTACAGTATTTTGGAGGATGCAGAACACAGTGCAGTCATTGTCGTAATGCAGAAACGGAGTGATTTATCTGACGTCCAAAAGGTCATGATTATTGGCTTTCAAGACAAGGGTGGAACCATTTCTGAATTGGCTAAATTTGTAAGTTGTTCATGTGCTGCTGTGGTTTAAGTATACCATGCATGGCAAAGTGGTGTATCCAAAATGGGTGCTGAGGCAACTGGTTGCACGGGCCATAGGTGACAGGGGTGAATGATGGCTGCAAAGATGTGTATGGGCAAACAGACATGCAACTGGTGAGCAAATTATCACCCAAATTCTGCATCTACATCTACATTTACCTCCATACTCCGCAAGCCACCTGACGGCATGTGGCGGAGGGTACCTTGAGTACCTCTATCGGTTCTCCCTTCTATTCCAGTCTCGTATTGTTCGTGGAAAGAAGGATTGTCGGTATGCCTCTGTGTGGGCTCTAATCTCTCTGATTTTATCCTCATGGTCTCTTCGCAAGATATACGTAGGAGGAAGCAATATACTGCTTGACTCCTCGGTGAGGGTATGTTCTCGAAACTTCAACAAAAGCCCGTACCGAGCTACTGAGCATCTCTCTGCAGACTCTTCCACTGGAGTTTATCTATCATCTCCGTAACGCTTTCACGATTACTAAATGATCCTGTAACGAAGCACGCTGCTCTCCGTTGGATCTTCTCTATCTCTTCTATCAACCCTATCTGGTACGGATCCCACACTGCTGAGCAGTATTCAAGCAGTAGGCAAACAAGCGTACTGTAACCTACTTCCTTTGTTTTTGGATTGCATTTCCTTAGAATTCTTCCAATGAATCTAAGTCTGGCATGTGCTTTACCGACGATCAACTTTATATGCTCATTCCATTTTAAATCACTCCTAATGCGTACTCCCAGATAATTTATGGAATTAACTGCTTCCAGTTGCTGACCTGCTATTGTTGTTGTTGTGGTCTTCAGTCCTGAGACTGGTTTGATGCAGCTCTCCATGCTACTCTATCCTGTGCAAGCCTCTTCATCTCCCAGTACCTACTGCAACCTACATCCTTCTGAATCTGCTTAGTGTATTGATCTCTTGGTCTCCCTCTACGATTTTTACCCTCCACGCTGCCCTCCAATGCTATATTTGTGATCCCTTGATGCCTCAAAACATGTCCTACCAACCGATCCCTTCTTCTAGTCAAGTTGTGCCACAAACTTCTCTTCTCCCCAATCCTGTTCAATACCTCCTCATTAGTTACGTGATCTACCCACCTTATCTTCAGCATTCTTCTGTAGCACCACATTTCGAAAGCTTCCATTCTCTTCTTGTCGAAACTGGTTATCGTCCATGTTTCACTTCCATACATGGCTACACTCCATACAAATACTTTCAGAAACGACTTCCTGACAATTAAATCTATACTCGATGTTAGCAAATTTCTCTTCTTCAGAAATGACCTGCTATATTGTAGCTAAATGATAAGGGATCTTTCTGTCTATGTATTCACAGCACATTACACTTGTCTACATTGAGATTCAATTGCCATTCTCTGCACCATGCGTCAATTCACTGCAGATCCTCCTGCAGGAGCTGCGACATTGTCTCATTAACAACCATTCAGCTAACGTTATTGCATGTGAGTCTCTGCAGTAGGTGCCTGGTTCATGCCTCCTTGCTGACTGCCATTCATCGGTGACAAAGGCCGGGATCTACACACCATTACCACAGCTGGGTGTCCTCTGAGTGATGACTGGTGGCCTTTTCAGATGAATCACATTTTATACTGCATCAGACATGGTCATTGGCATGTATGGTGTGAAATGCATGCAAACAAACACCCAACAACAATTGTCAGATGGGCCCAGGACGGAGGGCATTCTACAAGACACAGTGGATCAACACAAGTATTCATCTATCCATGGGGACCATGTCTGCCCATATATACAGTTTGATTTTTTCAGCATGATGACATCTACCAGCAAGGCAAAGTGATGTGTTGGGCAGTTCATAGCATATCTGCAGGGTTTGAAGAGCACCAGGATGAGCTTATAGTGCTCCCCATGGCCACCAAACTCTATGCACTTGAACCCAATCGAGACTTTGTGGGACTTCCTCGATCAGGCTGTTCACGCCATGGGTTCTCAACTGAGAAACCTTGCACAGCGAGGGGAAAAATTGACTGGTTAATACTGATACTAGTATTCCAATTCTGAATAATGAGTATTTTTGGTATTTGTTTGGTCCTGGTTATAATTTCTGTTTTTCATTTTTTACTAATAACCATGTAAAAATCAAAATATCATGTAGCCATAGCAGGAGTGCTATCATTTTTGCTTTTTAAATAAACGTTTTGAGAAAAATGAGTCATTTTATTCATAAAATTTCCATTCTTTTGAAATATTGTGGCATTATAGAAAATGGGGAGAAAGATCAGTGCTATATCAAGAACAATACTGACAGAAAGGAGCAACAGACATGTGGCATAAAAATTGGTACAGCATTGCTGAAACAATAATGTACTTGTTACCATGTGGCATGGCCTATTGGATGGTACATGTAGCATGTGTACATGCAGTGTGCAAGACTTGCCCTGTCTGGTCTATGTGGTAGTTTCTCGCTGTTGTCATCATACATTAGTTGTATTATAGAATGGCACCATCCCTAGTCTGAAAGTATTTTATGAAATGTGGTATCAGTGAAGTATAATGCAGCATTTGCTTTAAAAGACTAAGAATAGAAGGTGCCACAACAAATGTGTGACATCATATAAGGAGAAAACTAAATTTAATAATTCATTTATTTTTACAACAAAAATAGGAAGTAACTGATATGTTGCCAGTGTCTGTATATTTATTTATGTATTTAGTTTTGATTGTGTGACATCTTGTACAGATATAGGACAGGTCAATTAATGATACAGAAAGTTAAAAATTACACAATGCCACAATTGTGTGCCTCTATGAGGGACACTCTTCTGGTAGGCTGATGTTCTGGCATATGAGACACGAATGTTATTGCCATTTCTTATTGTGTAATTGTGCACAGAGCTGTTCAGCTGGTAGGCATTGGAGGTTCTTAAATATTCTCTTACAAAGACTATTGTTTCAAATATATATAGGCATGGAAGGTTCAGTATCTTTAGAGTAGGAAAAAGAGAGCAACATGAACCTTGCCTCTTTATGTTGCAGATGATTCTGATAGCTCGTTTCTGGGTTTTGAAAACAGATTGACTACATGATGCATTCCCCCAAAATATTAATCCATATCGGATTGCTGACTGGAAATGTGTGTGATATGCCTGTATTACTATTTCTCTGTTACAGCTTGTGCTTAGTATCCGTAGCATGTAACAGATTGATGATTGCTTGGTTGTAAGAGCCTTAATGTGTGTATTCCACTTGAGATCACTCTGGAGATATATTCCTAGGAACTTAACATCATCAGCTAATTTTACAATTATGTTGTTTATTTTGTTGTAACAGATTGATGATTGCTTGGTTGTAAGAGCCTTAATGTGTGTATTCCACTTGAGATCACTCTGGAGATATATTCCTAGGAACTTAACATCATCAGCTAATTTACAATTATGTTGTTCATTTTGTTGTTTATAGTGGGATATATGAAAGTTCATGGCCTCCATTTTCTGAGCGTTAATTATAAGTTTATTTTTTTGAAACCAGTGTGTTAGCTCCAGCAATGATGCATCTGTAGTTAATTGATCCCTTTTTGGTCTGAACCTGTAATCAAAATACTGGTATCATCTGCAAATAAAGCTTTCTGTTTGGTGTGGACAGTGTCATTCAGGTCATCAATATACAAAAGAAAGAAGATAGGACCTAATGTTGATCCTTGTGGCACACCATGTTTGATGGTAGTTTTTTCTGATGTGTATGTTGTTCTTCTTGAAATGTTTTCAATTATTGTGTATTGTTTGAGAACAACGTTTTGGTGCCAGCTAGTAAGATATGATCTAATCCATTCATTTGGAATACCTCTAATTCCCTTTCTTTCCAACTTACGTAGTAGGATACCATGATCTAAAATGTCAAATGCTTTGGATAGGTCCAAGAATATTCCAGTAGCCATTTCCTTTTCATGTACAGCTTTTAGAATGGAGTGCAAATATTCATAGACTGTTGTGGTTGCGGATCTAGATTGCCTGAAGCCATGCTGATGGTTTGACAGCAATGAGTTTTTGTTAACAAACTCCAGCAACCTATTATAAAAGAGCTTTTCAAAGAACTTTGAGAAGTCACTAAGCTGTGCTACAGGTCTGTAACTGTTAACATTGTCTGTGGCTCCCTTTTTGTGCAAGGGGGTTACTTTTGCAATCTTTAGAATAAAGGTACCTGTGGAAAAGGAGTGATTAACAATGTTTTTCAGAGGTTCTACAATATGATATCTTATTTGGTTTATAATACAATCTGGAATCTCATCAAAACCACAAGAAAGTTTCTTTAATGAGCTCATTGCCAGTATGAGCTCACTCTGTGTGACCTGCTTGAGAAACATAGACCCCATGGGAGGCTTACAGTTCTCAATGTAGTGCATATTAGTATTCTGAAAGTTGCTTTGGATAAGATGATTTACAGTTTTGCCAAAGTACTCATTGAAGATTTTAGTTACAGAGGTAGCATCAGATACCTGTTTGTTTTCCAGCTTTAAGTTAATATTTTTTGCCACTGGTTTTGTGTGTGTTTCATATCTTATGATGTTCCATGGGGCCTGTGTTTTGTTTTTTGATCTGCGGATATATTCATCATTTCCACTTTTCTTTGCTTCTTTAATAACTTCTGGTAGATTTTACTGTGTTCTTTGATATACTTTTGCATTTCTAATGATGTTTTATTTTGTTTTGTGTACGAATGTAGAAATCTTTTCCTTGCACTGGAGATTTTTATGCCCTTGGTAATCCAACTTTTGTTTCTGGTTGGCTTTAATTTACCTTGCTTTAGTGGGACGACTGTGTCAAAATAGTACTTATATGATCCATGAAAGTTATCAAAGATTCTATTAACATCTGTTTCATTGAACACTTCATCCCATGTTTTTCAGCTTAATATGTTGCAAAACTTTGCTATATTGCCATCACTGAAATCCCTGCACTCAGTTATTTTAATGGGAGATACTTTCTTTGATCATAATTCCAGTGATAACAACACAGCCTCATGATCACTGTATCCCATCTTAACTGCTTCACTACTGTATGGAGAAAAGGTTTCTTGAATAAAAATTTGGTCTGGCGCAGTTTTACTATGCCTAGTGATTCTTGTTGGTGTATTTACTGTTGGGATTAAGTTGAAACTCTTTGTCATATATAGTAATTCATCTTTGTAGTTTGAGGGTTTCAAAAAGTCTATGTTGAAGTCTCCACAAAAGATTTTCTTGTTCTTTGGTTCTAAAATATTTAACATCATTTGAAATTTACACAGGAATTCTTCTATGTCACCATCAGGGGATCTGTATATAGTTATAACAATTAGTTGATTGTCAGCAAGTTCAATAGCCACAATTTCAAAGACTTTTTCTTTATTCAGTTCAGGATATGTTTGGATTGCTTTATACCTTAAATGCTGCTTTGCAAAGATAGCTATCCCTCCATGTTTATAATAAGACGTGCAAAATGAACTGACTAGGGAAAAACCAGGGATCTTTAGTGTTTCTATTTGTCGTTCTTGTAGCCAATGTTCTGTTATGCAGATAATATCAACATTTAGGTCAGAACACAGTATTATTTCTAGTTCTTGCAATTTGTTAGTCAGAGACTGAACATTATGATACAGTATATGAAATGGCAGGAGGTTGGATTTAATTTGCTTACTGCATCTACTGCTTTTAGTCATTTCCGATGAACCACTCACGTCAAATAAAGTCCTGACCCTGTTTATCTTGTGTTGTTCTTCTTTGCTCTGTTTTCTATTAAAAATCATTCAGGTGGGAAGGCAGTACTCTTTTTCTTTTGCCCTGCTCAATGGACACTGCTGTTGGTGTTGTTTCTTCTATATTTATAACAGAAGCTGGGACTGCTGCACCTGTATTCACGATGCTAGCATAACTTTTCCTTGGGTATCTTCCTTGACAGGTATCTGGTGTTAACACTGATTGTGTAGGCCTATTGTCAGTGTGGGAGCAATCTTCTGATGCTGTTCCTGTGATTTGGGACACCTCACTGCACTTTGATTGGCTATGATTAGCGTTCTGTGAAACTGTTAGTACTGTCTGAGATAGAGGAATGGTTGTTAAATCAGGTGTCCAATGAGCACTTCTCAAAATTTCCACGATTTTTTTTTTTTTACTGAGAAATGATTTTCTCCTCCTATTGAAGTGCATGCCATGTCTGGTAAAGAATTCACAGTCCATGTCCCCTGTAGGGAGAAATAATGTGTTCTGAAAGTCTTGGCAGATTTTGTAATACAATCTGTTGGTTTTCTGGATCTCTTTGTTCACACAGGAGAAATCTGGAAGGTCATGCCTGTGTGGAATTCCCACAGCAATCGTTGTTTGCTTGTCCCGTGATCTCAGTGTTTTCATTAATCATCTAGTGGCTTCTTTGAATTAATTTTTGTACATGTCGTTAGCACCTGCTATTACTACCGTGCACCATTCTTTATTGGAGCAATTCTTAATGACTTCACATATAGGTGCTCCTGGTTTGATGACACTGGTGGCGCTTACACTGTGATCATTTCGTAAAATGTTTGTGATTCCTCTGCCATGACTGTCGGAATATATACTGATTTCATGTTTATTCCTCGGCTCTTTACATAGTGTTGCCTTGTCATTCTTTCTGTTCTTTATAAGCTTTGAATTAGTTATACTAGACATCGAAATTTTGTCACTATTACGTGTCGGTACATGAAAGTTCATCAGTTTAAGCATAAGGCGGAAATCTGAATTGCACACAGTGTCTTGAGATGGTTCATTACTTCTCAATTTCACAGAGTTTTGCGTAATATAGATTAATGAATCTTCAAGCATCTTGACGTAATTTCTGGCATCTTTTAATTCACTGAGCAGTGATTCTGACACATAAAGTTCCACTTCCTCAATGCACATTTGAATTGCCGATTCATGACCATTACACTTTGTAACACAGTCACATGTTATTTCCTTATTATCAGCTCGCGTGCAACATTCAAAGTGGACCATTTCTGAAATGTTGAGCATATTCGGAGTCCTTTTATCACTTTTTCACTACACAAAAGACACTTGGTGCAGATAAAATTATCGTTAAATGTGGAGCATTTTGCCAAAGCCTGTGTACCTTCCGCCATGTCTTTATCTGATTGTAGCCCTTGACTAGGGACAAACTAACTTGAAAAATAGAGTTCTGAAACCTTAGTTTTTACCCTTTAGCATCAACTATTTATAATGTCCACACAATGTTATGATCCTCAATTACAAAAATGAGACATTAGGCTTAGTCTCGAAGACTGTAGTTAAATCTCCATTCAGTTACACTGATTCTTCTTCTTCATTTGTGTGTGTGTGTGTGTGTGTTTGATTCATTTCTAGTTAGCTTTGGCACAGCTTGTTTCCTACCCCATCCTTGTCCACTGCAAACTTGTGCTCCATACCTATTGACATCAACATCAGTGAATTCCTGAACAGCCTTTACTTTTTATCTTCTCCTTGAATTTTTAATAATTCTGTGTTCAGTTGACATAATCACAGTCATTTAAAATAATCATTGATGATAAGGATTTCAGTTGATACATTTTTTCCCCAAATACATTATAATAAAAAATTCATCAGAACTTAAGTAACTAATAAAACAAACAACTCAAGAAAAATATCAGTAATATCATCTGACAAAGAGTCATGTAGTACTCAACATAAAATCATGACTTTCAAACAAAATATATAAATGTCTAAAAATAGGTATAAAAATGTGATACAATTTCTTATTCACCACTCAAATCAAACAAAAATTCTTGCACATTTATAACAGATTACTCATTTGACCCATGTATCATGAACATTGAGTGAAATGGAATTAAAACGGTTGTGTGATTATAATTAGTTAAACATACTCTTAACCTAATCTACTAGGCTTCCATAAAAACATTCATACTGTTCACAGTTACACACACATTTGATTACTAAAGTTGTAGTATAGATCAGAATCTTGACAAGAAATATAACATATTTATAAAAACTCAGAAAATGACTTCTTCATATCATAAAGCTTTCAGTCAACAAAGAATTTTTGTGAATGCTAGAGATAAATTAATTATGAATGGTTTGCAAAATTTGAAGCCTTTTGACGTCAAAGGAAGACAAGTGTAAAACAGATTTTAAGTGGACTTGACTATTCAAATAGTAGAAGACTAATTATATTTTTGTGAGACGGTATCTCATTTCAAAGGTAAAGAAAGAAGACTATCTCAATATGTTTCAGTGCACATATCTTCCTTTGGCTCAGTCTAAATAAATGACATTTAGTCTCCTGATTCTAGCATACAAAATTTCTTTAAACTGCTTATTATTTTTCCATTTGCAAAAACTTAAAGGAACTGTATCTCACAGAATCCTGTCATATAAAAGCCCAGGTAACATATGGATGAATTTCTTGTAATGGTAAATTTCGTCATATACTGGTTTAAGTCCTTTTGTTGATGTGTAGGGTTTAGATCACTTTTCATACTTATCAAGCAAAACTAAGTCTTATTTGCATTACCATGATTATAACAATCACACTTACACAGTATGTTTATAAAATGGAACATAAATCTTACCTTGTTCAACCAGTTAACAATGAGTTCAGTTCTCTGACTCAGATAATGTGAAATGTATATTTACAGGGTTTCCTCACTGGGACTGGAAGCTGCTCAAATGTCGTGCATACACCAGTTCATGTTTTCAAGAGTGGAAGACATAATTGTGGACGCTCACATCAGTCAGAGCCAAATGTCATTTTTCGTGACTGCAGTCCTCATGTATGACTATTGCACTAATGGCTGTAGTCTGATATAAGTCACTGCTCCAGTGGCACTGCTATCTCTATACCTGTGCTATGTTACCAGAAGTGGAGAAATCCGTCTGTTTTTATCTCCTATGAATTTTCAACTTGTACCACATTGTTGTTTCATTTAGATCTTGTAAATGTAACCACAGCTAACCCATAGCTTTAGGAACAGGTTTTTTCCAGATCATATTTGAGAAATAAGTATTTTCAGATTTCCTTTCTATCTTGTATGTGCATGATTTTTATGTATTCTATTATAAAATCATAGGACAAGGTACTGGCAATGTAAGGAAAGGTGATTATGGTATATGGCAACACATGCTTTAGTCAAATTTATTGATGACTCATGACAGTCTGAAACATTTGTCTAAAATGTTACATAGCATATTTGGGTGAGGTAATCCCTTGCTGGCCTGCTGGCTTCCATCATGTACTAATCACATATTTGTTTGGCACATATAAATGATACATCTATTTTTGATAAGTAAAAAGATTTGGAAAGGCAGCAAATCTAATGTATCATACAAAGAAAGAAACAAGGCCTCATGTAATTAAAAACAGGGCTAGAAATATATTAAACACTATTTAAAAAATTACATACAAATGATGTGATGATAATAGAAACTACAAGGTTACAAATTTTATATATAAAATAATAATTTAGAAAGGTATTAAAGAGATATAGGATTGGAGGAAATAGTATTATGATCACATATTCCTGCAGTGGTGTCATGTTGATGTCTTGTGGCATGAGACTAGTATCAGTGTCAATGGCAGCAGCATTATAAAGGAAAAGAAAAGCTGTCCTCCACAAATTTGGGTGAAAGGATACATTATAATATATTAGATCTCCAGATTCTTTGTTCTCTCTGACTTTCACTTCCTTTTGTTATAATCATTGATGTTTTCATAACAAATGGTCTCATTGCAGTTATATCATTCTTCAGTGTTAACCAACTTTGTATATGAAAAATATGTACTTCTTGTTAATAGATAATAAGAGCTACTGGTTGTTGATATTTTTTTAATATTTTATTTTATTTTATTTTTTACATACTGCTTCTCGTATAATCACTACTGTCACTAATACTAGCATAACACTTGTGTCAATGTTTCTGTTTAATGTTTTTTGCAAAGGTTAATCAGTATCTTAAGTGGAATGTATAATAGTTCATTTACATATTTCAATTGAACTGAAGCTCTTATTTTTTAGTTGATACTATGACAATATTTCAGTAAAAACCAATAAGAAAATGTGAACAGTAAATATGTGATAGCATCTAAAAATAATATGAACAGTGTTGATAAAATTAGTGTAATCTATGCTCTAAATACAAAAGGATTTGTCCCATCATTCCCACTGACCTAATCCCAACTGCTCCATCTCCCTCCACCTCTCTCTGTCTCTCTGTCTGTCTGTCTCTCTGTCTGTCTGCCTCTCTCTCTCTCTCTCTCTCTCTCTCTCTCTCTCTCTCTCTCTCTCTCTCTCTCTCTCTCTCTCCCTCTCTCTCTTGCTCTTTCCTTCTGAGTTTAACAAGGTACATCTGTCTCATTAACATACATGATATACTCATATCTTTTCTTCTAAAAAAGGTACTTAATGTCTGACAACATTTTAACTGTTTATGATGTAAAACAGAAGACATTACTAAGAATAGTTACAGCAAATACTTTACTCACATTTTACACAAAATTATGACTTCAGGAAGTCTCTTTGTGTAATACCAGTACTGTCTGTCTAATACTATCTGTACTGACTTCTGCAAGAAAATTAACCATAATGTGTTGCAACTGTGGAGATATTTATGAAATATTATGTATCTGTGTTACTTGTCACACTCCATAAATTTCATGTCAAAGGTAAAGACTGTCATTTAACAAGAGAAAATAATGCTATTTTGTAAAATGGTATAAGTATGAAGCAAATTCCTTTGTATTTTCTCAAAATAAGATACAGAAATTTGATATATTAAATAACTGTTTCCAAATAAGACATTATTCAGATTTAGAATTAGTTCCTTCTTTGTACACCATACAGCACGACATATGTAACTGGAATGTATATGTTCTGCAGAAGGTAAAATTTGAATGACTGAAAGAAAACTGTGATTCTCCTTTTGGTGCTATATCTTACATGCATATGAAATTTGCTTAAAAACGTATCTTAATGTGTTTCAAACTTTGGATGATCTTAGAGAGCAGGCATTAATTAGTAATAAGCAGACAAATACACAAATAATACCAATGTATAAAAGTAGCAAATTTTTTTAAAATACTAGAGACATAACTGTCAGACTATAAATTAAACATGGAAAAGCATTTATGTTTATGTGTATACTTATATATTTGTAAATAAAAAGGAAGTGTTTATATCTAAAATCTTAATTCTTCAGTTCTTCTATATATATTTATGAAACAAAGAGGAAAAATACTGCTGGAGATAAGACCATCCCCTTGTTCCATACTGAAGTTCCAAATAGGTTCGACAACACGAATAAACTTGATGCTTAACAAATACTTATTCAAGATTCCAAATTAATAACTAATTAGTGTACCAGTAATAAATAATTAATCTTACTCAGATATCATAATGTTATCTACACTTAAGACCTTTTTATTTTGACTCCATTCCTTTTAGTTTGGGAATCATTGCCATGCATTCATAAAACCTCTTAATAATTCTCAATCTGAAAAATAGTTGGCAGCAGTTCTTCTTCTCCACTCCCCTCTGTTCCTAGTTACTCTCTTCATTTCCTCATATGAACCTGTTACTGCATCATCTCTTATATGTGTAGAGTATTGGAGTGTAGGTGTTCATCTTCATTTCTTACTTGAATCATCCCTTCCATTAAATTAGCTAGAAAATGTATCCATAAAATAATGTCTTGAAATTACATTTAATGCTGTGGTACAAAAATGTTCTTTAAATATCTTAAGTTCCCAATACCTTATACATAAAGAATGTTGCACAAATTATGGGACAAAATTATTTATTTATATACAACATCAACATCCATACTCTATAAACCATTAGGGATATTGCGCTCACCTTACATATCTGCTGTGCCCACAACAGAATTGTGTGTCAGTCTGGTAGCTACACAGCCCTGCCAAGGAAGGGGAAGAGAGGTGCTGGAATCTGACCCACAGGATCCCTTGGCATGTCTACAATATGAGCAACCAGTTCAGGCAGGGTTACTGGCACAGTAGGTGAGGCACTGGCCAGGTGTATGCCTCTGGGATGTGTTTGGGCCTGTCTACAGGAAATGAGTGCCAATAGTGGTTTGGATGGTAGCAGAAGTTCCACCTCCATGGGGACTTCACTATTTTTATCTCTGAACTCCACTGCACGTTTTCAGTTGGAGAGGGGATTTGTGGTGGGTGAAGAGAATAGAAGCTTTCCACCTCCATTGGCTCCCATTGTTGCTTACTGTCAGCACTCTGTTGCCGAGGCTATGGCAGTGTGTTCATTAAGATGGAGGTGGGTAGGCTTGGAGGTGGACTCGTCATGATTGTGATTGTGTCTCTGGGACCAAGTCAGCTGTGAGGTGTAAGCTTAAACCCCTTTTGTCAAATTGTCAGTTGCTGGTTAACATGAATTTAGACAGGTTAGTGCCCATTAAGCTGTGGACATGGGCGTGTAGTGAACTGAATGCTATGGGAGTTTGTGAAGAAGTGCCAAGTTATAACAGATTAACTGAGACAGGGTCTCAAAAAGTCCAACGAGTTGGAGAGAGGTGGGGTTAGTTCCAGGCCACCATGTTGGGACCTCCTGCTGCCATGTGTGAAATGCGGAATATTGGCTATAATAATTTTGAAAGCTTCTATTCTCTTCTTGTCTAAACTATTTATAGTCCATTCTTCACTTCCATACATGGCCACACTCCATACAAATACTTTCAGAAACGACTTCCTGGTATTTAAATCTATACTCGATGTTAACAAATTTTTCTTCTTCAGAAACGCTTTCCTTGCCATTATATCCTCTCTACTTTGACCATCATCGGTTATATTGCTCCCCAAAAAGCAAAACTCCTTTACTACTTTTAAGTGTCTCATTTCCTAATCTAATTCCCTCAGTATCACCCGACTTAATTCGACTACATTCCATTATCCTCATTTTGCTTTTGTTGATGTTCATCTTATACCCTCCTTTCACGACACTGTCCATTCCGTTCAACTGCTCTTCCAAGTCCTTTGCTGTCTCTGACAGAATTACAATGTCATCGGCGAACCTCAAAGTTTTTATTTCTTCTCCATGGATTTTAATACCTACTCCGAACTTTTCTTTTGTTTCCTTTATTGCTTGCTCAATATACAGATTGAATAACATCAGGGATAGGCTACAACCCTGCCTCACTCCCTTCCCAACCACTGCTTCCCTTCTATACCCCTCAACTCTAATAACTGCCATCTGCTTTCTGTACAAATTGTAAATAGCCTTTCGCTCCCTGTATTTTACCCTGCTACAGAAGAATGCTGAAGATTAGATGGGTAGATCACATAACTAATGAGGAGGTATTGAATAGAATTGGGGAGAAGAGGAGCTTGTGGCACAACTTGACTAGAAGAAGGGATCAGTTGGTAGGACATGTTCTGAGATATCAAGGGATCACCAATTTAGTATTGAAGGGCAGCGTGGAGGGTAAAAATCATAGAGGGAGACCAAGAGGTGAATACACTAAGCTGATTAAGAAGGATGTAGGCTGCAGTAGGTACTGGGAGATGCAGAAGCTTGCACAGGATAGAGTAGCATGGAGAGCTGCATCAAACCAGTCTCAGGACTGAAGACCACAACAACAACAACAACAACAACAATTTACATGTTCCTATTGATTTACATTAGTATCAATTGCAGCAAATTCTTTGTATTGACCAGACTAATTCATTGCATCTTTGAATTTGTTCCTACAACCAATATTGTGAAAACTAGATTATCTTTATGATTCTTGAAATCATGCAGAAACACTTAAAGCATTAGTGTGCAGAACTTATGAACAAGATATCGTTAAATTTAATACTTTTTAAATTAACTTGTAGTCTGAAGATTAACTGTTTGACAGTTAACTTTTATGCTCAGGCATTCATTGTTCTAAAAACAGTTGAACACAACACATGAAGATGCTTCTCTTAGCCGTCACTGCTACCAACCTTGCTTGATACTTAATTAAATTCAAATACATTTATAACCGTAACACTTCCCCTTTTTTAATTAGGGAGGGAGAGAGAGAGAGAAAGAGTGAGAGAACCAGCATCTCGACATGAAGGACCCATCACGTAACATAAAACTGAAAATCGCAGTTGTGCCAGGGGCTTCATCAATATATCTACTAACCGATATTCATCTAAAATATGGTGCATACATAACTGTCCATTTACCACTTTTTTTCAAAGGGGAAAAAAGACTTTACATTGTTACATTTTGTGTGATGATGGCATTCAGGATTCTGTGTGCGTCTCACTGTTGCTATATTATCAATGGTGAAGACTGGGGCTTATGCCAGATTCCTCATTCCTCTAAAAAATCTACATAAATAAATTGTTTCCTTGACAGCTTTTGTTCTAGTTACAAACTCTGCTTCAGTTGTAGATATGGAAGTCATTGCCTGTCTTTGGCTGAACCAGGAGATAGCTCCAACTGCTTGTATAATAAGGACACCAGATGTTGACTGACCAGTCTTTTTGCATCTTTAAAAGCCCTTATCTAAGTAGAAATCTGGTATACCATTGAAGGGGCCAATACCGATATAGCGGGACAATAGTGATTATTTCGTCTGTAGCTTGAAAATGAGCTCCCCCGAAAAACTGCGGCAATTATAGAACCGACATGTTATGTAATAACAAAAGTAACATTATTGTTTACTAGGATGAATGCCAAGAATTCACTCAGTTGTTACCTACAATCAGCCAGTAAACGTTGTGAGAAACAGAATGTTGCATGTAAAAAAAAGTTAACCGTGAAAACTTCAGTTGAAGAGCTTCACAGGCTGTACACACAGAGTAAATTACTATTGTTAACTACTGTTTAGTTAGTTGGGTATCATATGAATATTTACATAAATTTTGATGCAATACTACTGTGAATTTACAGGGCCTGATATGGAAAGTTGTCTTGTTATAGGGTAATAATGATCATGGTGAAAACTTATGTCAAGAAGCTTGAGTCCAGTGGAAGATCGAAATACAACACCAATTTCCTAGAAAATGTAGCAAAGGCCATACATCAGGGGAAAATGAGCATCAGCATCAGAAGAGTTTGCTGTACCATACACAATCCTTAACAATAGGGTATGGAATAACTATAAACACAAGGTGGGTGCTCCATCATCTTTTAAGAGGAAAGGGGAGAAAATGCTTGTTGAGGCTTTATCAATATGTACCTAGTAGGGTTTTTCACTGAGAAACATAGATGTACACCATATTGTACCAGGGTTACCTTAACCATGCAGAGAAAATGGAAAAGAGATTTAAAGACAGTTGGCCAGGATTAGAGTGGGTTCATGCATTTCTGAGAAGCAATTCCAAACTTATGGTGAGAATCAGAGAAAGTGATAGAGTTGGAGCAGCTGTTTTGAGGAGATCATAAGAGAATATTAGAATAATATTAGGGAAACACTAGATGGAATTTGTGACTCTAATATAATTAACTACGATGAAATTAAGTTTTCTAACAAGAGGGGACAGGTGAAGGTGCTTGTCAAAAGAGGTGTGAAGCATCCTGAGAGGATTTTAGACACATCTAAAACTAGTATCAGAATTATCATGGCAGCAGCTGCAGATGGAACATTGGTACCCCCTTATACTGTTCACAAAATTAAGCAACTGTATGATACTTGGACTTAGCAATGTGCCGATGGGGCTGGTTACAATAGGAATATGAGTGTGTGGTTCATCTTAACATTTTTGAATATGGTTCATGAAAATTTTGCTGTCCTATGCCAAGAAAGTGCAAAAACCCAAGATTATAATTGGGGATAACTTATCCAGTCACCTCGTGATAAGTGTCATCAAGCTTTGTGAGGAATATGACATTAGATTTGTCCTCCTGCCACCAAATGTGACCAATATTTGCCAGCCTCTTGACATGGCATTCTTTCACCCCTTAAAGCTATCGTGGTGTTTCATGTTAGATGAGTGGAAGAAATCTCACAGAGGACCAATGCAGAAGTCAGTATTTCCTGAACTGTTGAAGAAACTTTGATGAAAGTAGGTCTGAATTCTGTAACTAACATAATATCAGGGTTTAAAAAAACTGGTATTGTGCCTTTCTTGTTCTGAAGAAGTGTTGCATCTGATTCTACAAAATTAGAATGATGTTAGCAGTGATAAATCCTCCTGGACTGCGTCCTTTGAAGAACATTCTCCAGGAAGCCTGGGTTGATGACCCAAATGCAAGCACACCTGTCTATAATGCAAAGCTCCTGACTGTACTTCCCGGGAAGGGCATTGTGGTTAAGGATTTGATCACTGGTGATACAGAAGATAGTGCGGAGTTGCAAGAAGATGAAAATATGCTGGAAGCAAGTAACTCAGGCTCTGAATTGTTAGAATCATGTCACTTCTCCCTGAGAGATACTATTTCAACTTCAGTCAAAACAGAAAAGGAACAGTAGCTATTGAGTGGTGCTATTGTTCTTGTCACATTACCAGTAAAGAAAGGCATTTGACATTTACTTCAACAGATAATAAAAATGACAAGTGGGGACTCTTACCAAGTTTGTTT
Source organism: Schistocerca piceifrons (assembly GCF_021461385.2). NCBI lineage: Eukaryota > Metazoa > Arthropoda > Insecta > Orthoptera > Acrididae > Schistocerca > Schistocerca piceifrons. The sequence goes on along the minus strand of NC_060139.1, from coordinate 359,268,662 downwards.
CATGCAAAAATGATACATTGGAGCGACAACCTGTTTTGTATTCCCAGATGTTGCAGACACAATGGACACAAGAAAAGAACAAATTGTCAAAGAGATGTAGCTGATATCTAACAAATGAAGGGCATTTATTTTCTCTGACACTGATGTTAGTGCTGTGGAGTAGGACTGACTGTAATGAAACAAGTGTTTAAATCTGTTTTCTTGCTCATATGTTTAAATGTATAGGCCAATTTTTTTTTAACTACAGTAGTGTTTGTACTTTTTAAAAAATGTAAAATTTTGATCATTGCAGCCTATGGAAAAGTATAACACCAGTAAACAAGCAAAATAAACCCCTGATTGGAATTACCCCACACTGTGGGATAACACCGATCAGCGATTTCTTTCCCATGCTCGTGACATATTCACTTGGTTTTTATTTTTCTATTATTATCAAATGGACAAGAAAGAGTCAAACATTTTAAATATAAAATTTTGTAAATATGGTTTTAATGGCATGGAAAATACCAGTAAAAAAGACCAACAACGATCAGTATTATCTCGTTTTACAGAACCACTGCACAAATCTAGATGATAGAAGATACATAGATTACATGTACCTGATAAATATCAGAACTCTTATTTTAGTCTCACATTTTATATCAATACAGAATCTAGTGTTCAAGAAAGGAAGCTCACACTGTAAGCCAAATCAAATTTCGTTCCGAACATCACAAACATCAGTGCTCCAACCACTTGTTGGTAGGGTAAGTTATACTTCAATGCATTTTTCTTGTGATACATCTAATTCCAATAAGTTGAAACATGTCTGAACTCTTGAAAATGCTGAAATGCTTCAGAATCTGTCTTGCATAAACTGATTGACCTATCTTGACTACAGCATCATCAAAGCATTTAATATCAAATCTAGTGATATTCTGTTCAGTTTTCAACTCTTTAAATGATCTGTATCATTTACTTTGAAACCTTCTGATGAGAGAAATGCTCCAAACCATTTATTCAAACATCCTTGATTTGCAAACTGTCTCTGTATCATTACTTTACCTTTCGGGTTATTGTATATATTACATCTTCTAATTCTCCACCAGATGTATCTTCTCAGCAGCAGCAACACTTAACATTTAACAAACTGTGCTCAGATTTTCTACTGGACTAAAACACCCACTGTAGTCCACACCATAGCATTGATTAAATCTCTTGATGACAAGTCTTGCTTTATTTTTTCAAAAAATTCTCCACCAGATGTATCTTCTCAGCAGCAGCAACACTTAACATTTAACAAACTGTGCTCAGATTTTCTACTGGACTAAAACACCCACTGTAGTCCACGCCATAGCATTGATTAAATCTCTTGATGACAAGTCTTGCTTTATTTTTTCAAAAAGTCAAACTGATTAATCTGTACACAAAGAAACCACCTATATGGTACGGTTCTCTCTTCTTTTGTAGCACAGTTAATTCTCTTGTAGCGACTTCATTTCATTTTCCATAGCTTACTTCCAGTGAACAATTTGGGTACTAATGACATCTTCTTTGTGTGACTCTAGATCTCCTTTTGTTCAATTAATCATTTTCCAGTAAATATTGCTAAGTCATTTACCCATGAAGGCCTCATTAACATTGAACAGTGTTGTAGTTTTTGATGAGATGTCCTTTTTAATCTTTGTTTGAAACTCTTCTATAACTTTCTGAGCTGCTGGTTATTTTGCTTACCCTCATACAATAATAAGAATAAGAATCTTTATTAGCCGTTCAGTATTTTCTTATACAATGGGCTTCATCAATAAGTTCAATTACAATATAAAGACGGTTATATTCTCATAACAATGTCTATATAACTTGTTCTTCACAACTTCCAGGCCTCTCATGGGAGATAATATCTCTGCTGAGAATTACTTTGTTTTCTTCTTTCAACCAAATTCTGTAATGCTCATTTGAAACATATCCCATGAAAAATTCTTCGACAGCTTTCATATGAATTTTCTGTCTTCTTGGAACTGGGATGTGGGCATAGCACATAGAGCAACTTCACATAAATGTTTTGTTGTAGACTTCTTGCCTATTCTCAATTCACAAGACCTTATTCTGTTCATAGATGATTTTGCAATTCGATTTAGATTGCACACTGACGCTCCAATCAGTTCTCCCCTCATGGTTGCAGAAAATCAGCTCCTTCTCTCCAATGTAGCCTACTAAAGCTTAATAATATTGAAATCTGGTGAATGTTGTGGTTAGGGGACGTGCAATGATTCGTCCTTTTGCTCATAAAACCAGTTATGGACAATGTGAGCTTTGTGAACACGGGCTCTGTCATCTTGGAACACAGCATCACCATTGGCCAACAATTATTGTACCATGGGATAGACCTAAGCAGCCAAAATTGTCCCATAATCCTTGGTATCGATGCAACTTTACAGAGTAACCATGGGGCCATGGAATACCACAATATGGATACTGAAATCATCATTGATTTCCTGCCATTTTTCTCTCTGGGAGGGAAGCAGTTTGCATTATAGGTTTGGGACAGTGCATGCTGGACGTACATTCAGCCAGTTGTCGGAAAGAGTGTGAAACAATACTCATCTTATCAAATAACTTTCTTCTGTTGGTCCATAATGGAGATGCTATGGATTTGGCAGCACATTTTCTATTATGGGTATTTGCATCACAGATGTTGTTTTGGAAATCCAGCTCACCCCGCACTTCCCCTTATGAAGCACCCTTTGTGTTGTTTTGGTGCTGACAGAGTTTGGAGTGCCACATCTGACAGCAATATCATAGTGTGCTCCTTACTCAATAGTGCCTTCTGTAATCCAAAGTGGGACAACAGATCACAGAAAGAATGCAAAGCCCCACAGGTACCACTACTTGCAACCTTGAAGATCTACGGCACTCATCTTTGTCAGGTCACATTCAAAAACAAATTACAAAAATGACCAAACTATTTTCTATTCTCAATTGTTCAACCAATAGATGCTTTCAACTACTGTGACTATTGTTCATCATCTAGGTTCATGTAGGGGTACAAATCACTTTACAAGAGTGATATATACTGAAGAGCCAAAGAAACTAGTACACATGCCTATTATCATGTAGGGCCCCAATGAGCACACAGAAGTGCCGCAACATGACGTGGCAAAGACTTGACTCATGTCTGAAGTCATGCTGAAGGGAATTGACACCATAACTCCTGCAGGGCTGTTCATAAATCTGAAAAAGTACGAGGGGGTGGAAATCTCTTCTGAACAGCATGTTGCAAGGCATCCCAGATATGCTCAATAATGCTCATGTCTGGGGAGTTTAGTGGCCAGTGGAAGTGTTTAAACTCAGAAAAGTGTTCCTGAAGCCACTCTGTTGCAATTCTGGATGTGTTGGGTGTCACATTATCCTGTTGGAATTCCCCAAGTTTGTCAGAATGCACGATAGACACATGAATGGATGTAGGTGATCAGACAGGATGCTTATGCATGCGTCACCTGTCAGAGTCATATCTAGATGTATCAGGGGTCCCACATCACTCCAACTGCACATGCCCCATACCATTACAGAGTCTCCACCTACTTGAACAGTCTCCTACTGACATGGTTCATGAGGTTGTCTCCGTAACCGTACACATCCATCTGCTCAATTCAATTTGAAACGAGACTCGACCAACCAGGTATGTGTTAATTTCGAAGGCAGAAAGCTGTGTGTCATGCAGTCATTAAGGGTACATGATTGGGCCTTAGTCTCTGAAAGCCCATATTGGTGATGTTTCAATGAACATTTCACATGCTGATGGCCCAGCATTGAAATCTGCAGCAATTTGCAGAAGGGCTGCAGTTCTGTCACATTTAATGATTCTCTTCAGTCATTGTTTATTCCATCTTGCAGGATCTTTTTCTGGCCACAGTGAGATCGGAGATTTTATGTTTTACTGGATTTCTGATATTCACAGTAGACTTGTGAAATAGTCAAAGGGAAAAATCACCACTTCATTGCTGTCTCCAAGATGCTGTGTCCTATCACTCATTGGCAATTATAACACCACATTCAAACTCACTTAAATCTTGATAATCTGCCATTGTAGCAGCAGTAACCGATCTAATAACTGCACCAGACACTTGTTGTCTTATACAGGCATTGCCTACTGCAGTGCCGTATTCTGCCTGTTTACATCTCTCTGTATTTGAATATGCATACCTACACCAGTTTCTTTGGTACTTCAGTGTATTATGCCACAGGTGTGTAGAGTGCTGCTAGCCTCTGAGTAATGTCCGCTGCATGCAGTATGTCCTGAACTTCCTTTCTATTGAATATATGGCGTGTGTTATACTTATAACACAGAAAACACCATTTACTTTCACTACGTAATATTTTATTGGCACACGATAAATCAGAACACTAAGAAATAGATTTCAACAATCACGGTAACAGTCATGACGAATGTCTCACACCAACTAGTCAACAACCAAAGTAAGTAAAAACGAAGTACAAAAAAGCAAAGATATTAATTTTTTCTGGCAGTTCTGCCACAGAGCTCCCCCCCCCCCCCCCTCCCCCCTCACGAGGAGCGCGGAGCGCATAGGAGGAGTGATGAGGAGTAAGTGACAAAGGGAAGGTAAACATTTAAGGCATGACGTAGTCTTGAAGTCTGAGAGGTGGCCGTACGGAGTGGCCAGCACGGGTGATGGCAATAGGGGTAGGAGGATTCGGGGAAGATGAAGGATATTGGAGTCTACATAGGCTGAAATGTCATTTTGTGAAGTACCAGGAGCCACATTGAAGCACTGTAATAGCTTAATGTCTTTCTGGTCAGATGGCACAGAATTGTTTTGAATTTCAAATAAAAAAAGAAAAGTGTCCACAAGTTGTATTTTTATTGAGTCCACATCATAGTCATTCAAGTTCACTTGAAACACTAGTTCATTACTGCTGGCACTCGGAGGTGTGAAGTACAGAAGAGGGGGGCCTTGACTTGCAGAGAGTGTTTGATTAGCTTGTGGAGAAGGGTTAGGACAGGCCTCTGAAGTTTCTTGCAAAACAGATTCATTATCGTGTATGTTGGTGTCGTTAAGGATCCATGCTGGTTTCAATCACTCAATGGATGCGACAGATGGTTTGTTCTTAAAGAGGATCGTATAAGTATTTTCAGAGCGTGACAGGACCTGGTATGGGCCAGTGTAGGGTGGAGCAAGGGGTGGACGCATGGCGTCTTCTCTAAGCATCACACAGTTACAAGAACTGAGGTGTGGGTGAATGAAAACCGGAGGGGTAGCATGTGATCGAGGTTGCGGAAAACGTAACTTGGTGATATGCTGTTGAACCTGTTGTACCAACTTGGGAAGTTGATCCTCAGGAATTAGAGGAGGATCATCAAGAAAATCCGCCAGAAGTGTGAGGTTTTCTCCATATACCATCTCAGCAACTGACACTTTAAGGTCTTCTTTGAAAACTGTCCTCAACCCTAAAAGGACCCAGGGGAGTGCCTCAGTCCAAGAGGAAGAATGACACATGAGAGCGACCTTCAGGGGACGGTGCCATCATTCTATTCGGCCATTAGATTGCGGGTAATAGGCTGTAGTTCTGAATTTTTTGATACCACACAGTTGACAGAGACGATTAAACAGATTAGATTCAAATTGTCTCCCCTGGTCTGTGGTAAGTGAAGTAGGGCAACCAAAATGAGAAAGCCAATGGTGGACAAAAGCGTTAGCTACAGTGTCGGCCATAATGTCCATGATGGGGATAGCCTCGGCCCAACGTGTGGTATGATCTATCATGGTCAGTAAGAAACGGAAATTGTTAGATATCGGTAACAGACTGACAATGTCCAAGTGGACATGACGGAATCTACCTGACGGCACAGTAAATTTCCCTAATGGGGGCTTAGTATGTTTGTGTATTTTGGCTCTCTGGCAAGGTATGCATGCTCTCGCCCACCGAGTACAATCTCTTTTTACATTAGGTCAAACGTATCTCTCTGTAATGAGGCACATAGCCGCGTGAATGTTCGGGTCAGTGAGATTGTGGATTGTGTCGAAAACGTCTTTCCTAAGAACTTTAGGGACTATAGGACAAGGATTACCTGTTTTAATGTCACAATACAAAGAGCAATCATCATTAGGAAAGGGAAGTAGAGCAATTTGTAAGGAAGTATCAGAGTCAGAGAGAAGGTGCTGTATCTCTGGGTCGGATAGCTGGAGCTCGTGTAAGCGGTGAGGATCAATAGCTGTCTTCAGGGAGGACAGGCGTGACAGGTAGTCTGCTGCAACATTGTCATTACCCCTGATATATTGAAACATATTGTAATACTAAATCCATATGGCGGAACCTTCTGGGTAGTACATCTAATGCTGGTTTGTGGAGAGCCTCGACAAGGGGCTTGTGATCTGTGTAAACTGTCACAAGTCGGGCTTCAATATCTGTACAAAAGTACTTTACGGCCTCATAAATGGCATAAAGTTCACGATCAAATGCGGACCACTTTCTTTGCGTTTCGGTGAGCTTTTTTGAAAAGAAACACAGGGGTGTAGTACCTGTTGGTAGGGTCTGTTGCAAAACTGCGCCAATGGCATTATCACTAGCGTCTGTGGTTATTGTCAGGGAGGCATCAGGGTGAGGGTGAGACAGAGTAATAGCATTCACTAAGGCGTACTTAAACGAGTCGAAGGCTCACTGCATGGTCTGATCCCATTCTATGTGTCTGTCGCCTGTGGTATTCTTTCCCTTTAAGGCCTCAGTGAGAGGGGCTTGAAGAGATGCCGCATGTGGAATGTAGAGTCTAAAAAAATTTACCATTCCAAGGTATCTAGGTAACTCTTTATAGGTTTGAGGGAGGGGAAGGTCAAGTATTTGTTGTACTCTGTGTGAGGTGGGACGAATGCCCTCATTATTGACCAAATGTCCCAGGAAAATAACCTCTGGCTTCTCCAGTTGGGATTTGTCATGATTAATCTCAACTCCGTGTCGTGCCAATCTATCAAAAACCTGTTAGAGGTGTTGTTTGTGTTCCTCTGTAGTTGTGGAGAAAATAATAATGTCGTCTAGGTAGGCAAAGCAAAAATTAAGGCCATGTAGAATGGTGTCAATGAATCTTTGCCAGGTCTGAGCAGCATTCTTCAATCCATAAGGCATAAACAAATATTCATATAGTCCAAATGGGGTGATGATAGTGGTTTTGGGGGTATCTTCTGGGCGCATCGGAATCTGATGTTATGCCTTTTGGCAGTCTAACACAGAGAAAAAGTTGGCACCGAACATGGATTGTGAAAAGTCGTGGAGGTGTGGGACAGGGTAGTTATCCAGTATTGTTCTGGCATTCAAACGCCTATAGTCTCCACAGAGTCGAAAGGAAATGTCCTTTTTGGGAACAACATGTATTGGGGAAGACCACGCACTGTCCGAGGGGCTGACTATACCCAAGCGTAAAAGTTCATTAATACATTCTTTGGCAGCGGTAAGTTTTTTTGCATTGAGGCGACGGGGCCGAGAATGGACAGGCGGTCCCTCAGTTGTGTTAAGCCGGTGACAGACGCCCATAGTAATGGCCTTGATTTTGCGAATAGGTGTGGCCGAAATATGTGGAGGGACACAGGAAGGCACGACATTATCGTCGGTGCGCGGTAAGTATGAAAGGTAACTAACCTGAACCACGTTATCATTGAACGGTAGATCAGTGAAAGCTGCAGTGATATCCGCGGAGCTGCACTGTGTGACAGCCAGCGGGGTTCCATTGACTATGGTGTCACTGCATGAAGGAATCGTTGCGCGCGCGCGCGGCATCACCTGTAACAGCTGTCGCCTCTGTGTTTTGATGAGAGGCGGACGGTGAAGTGCAGGGTGGGGGGTTGCTGGGCGGGTTGCCGTCTTCGCTGTCTGGGTCATAGCAGGCACTGCTGTGGCTGCGTATAAACAGCAGTGCGGTATGCAGGTCCCGTGTAGTTTTGTGTGTGTTATTACTTTTAATCTTGATCTCCTCTCTAAACCCGCGCAATTCATCAGTCAGGGCATCACAACGTTGAAGTAGCCTTGCATTGTCTTGAGACAGTTGGTCAGTTTCAAGGAATTGCATAACTAAGTCCACTACGGCAGCTTTGACCTCCTCAGATAGAATAGAAACTGTCTCTTTGTCTTGTTGACAGGACATATTCGAGCTGCATTCTGTCAGCGTGGTTGGGGAATATCTCACCGAAAATTTTTGTTTAAAATCCACTGAGCAGAGGGCAGGTGTAATTAAGTCCAAAGAAAAGTTATGAGCAGTTAAGAAGTCCAATCCTAATACTGGCTCGTCGATTTCTACTACCGAAAATGCCCATTCATAATTTTGTGTATCATTGAAGTAAATGCGAAGTTGCGTTACACCATAAACCTTTAATGAGGAATTGTTGGCTGCTCTGATTTGGTGAGGCGAATGCTTGATTGTAGAAGTGACCATTGAACGTGGAATGTCGCTCACATCGGCACCAGTGTCCACTAAAAACCATTTCTGAGAAGCTACATCCTGGATATACAAATGTCCGCGAGAGAATAATTCGGTACTAGCCTGTGATCTGTTAGGCGACTTGATGTCACAGTGCGGACCGGTGCGCCTATAGCGGCCTGCCGTGCATGTTTGGGCGCATTGCACAAGGTCAGCGGCAATTCCTGGCTGTATTACCGTAAAGAGAGTGATACCAGCAGAGAGGATAAACTTGCTGTTCCTGTGTTGTTACCGGGTGAAGGATGTCACTTGAAGCTGTGGTATGGGATGGTGCTCAGCCAGTGTACTCTGTCTGTTGTTTTGGGAAGATCGGCCTCTGCCACGTGGGGGAGGCGTAATATCGAGAGGGGTACACATAGATAACTTTCTTCTGTTGATTATCTTATATGCGGCATCGGCCAGCAATAATTTTGCTTGCAGAGAGAGGTTCCTGGTCGTGTGATAGGAGCTGCAGTTGGATAGCTTGCGGCAGCTTTGCAACCCAGAAAGAAAGTAAAGCTTCATCTGGCATGGTTTTGCTATCAAAGACTGCTCTGATATGTCGCCACAGTTGTGAAGGAGTCGAGTGTTTGAGATGTACATCTCATAGTATGTATAAAACAGACTCTTGCGTGGTCTTAGCTAGACGTTCGCAGATCTGTTGTTTTGCCAGTGCATAACGATTTGCGGGGGCTGCCGACAATACTAAGTCCTGTACCTACTTAGCATGGTCCTCTAGGGCATAAATAAGCGCAATAAGTTTAGCACTGTCTGAATCAATGTTTAGGGCGGTGAATATAGTCTCTGCCAAAATAAACTACGTATGCGGATTGTCCATCATGGACCTTGGTAATTTAGGAATTTTGTCACTCTTGTGTTGTGGATGTAACAGATTTAATAGCACAGCGGACAGGAGTGGCAGAGTGTTTATGAAGCTGTCACTCGCAGCGGCTGGTTTAAACACGGCTGGCGCAGCAGGCGCAGCCGGGGCTGCGGAAACAATCAGGGCGGGACGACTGTCCAACCAGTAATTGTTGTCACTGAAATTTGTACCCATCTGTTTTTGTAGTGAGAATGTGTCCAAAACCGATTTATCAGCAATATTTGGGGAGCTCCAAGTGATCTGTGGGATCGAAAAGTCTGTGAGGTTCATAGTGTTGGGGCACTGTTGCACACTACATGTCACAGGAGGTTGTAAATACGACGCATTGTGAGTCACAAATTTAGGCACAGCACTCATGGTTGGTTTGTTATAGATGAACGTAGAAAAAGATTTCATAGCAGGTGACATCACTGACGATGTTGAACGAGTCCACAACGGCAATGTTGATGACGGAGAAAACTCCACGGCGTAGTACTTATCTTCCAATTTTATCCCAGTTTTTGGTGGCGTTGTGCGTAGGAAACCATGGAAAGGCAGTGTAGAGGCACCATTAGTATCATGTTGTAGTCCGAAAGGAGCGGAAGGTGAGTGATGTGGAGATGTCGAAGTAAATGGCCACATTGTCAAATCGGACGTATGTTGCGCGTCGGAGGTCACCAGTATGGCGTGTGTTATACTTATAACACAGAAAACACCATTTAGTTTCACTACGTAATATTTTATTGGCACACGATAAATCAAAACACAAAGAAATAGATTTCGACAATCACAGTAACAGGCATGACGAATGTCTCACACCAACTAGTCAACAACCAAAGTAAGTAAAAACGAAGTACAAAAAAGCAAAGATATTAATATTTTCTGGCAGTTCTGCCACAAATACTACACCATTGTCACTTAGTAGCTGTTTGACTGGTTGACCCATTGTCTTCCAGTGTTAATCATATTTCAGCACATCCGTAACTATAGATTTTTGTCTTATGAAATAGCAATACTGAAATTTCGTGTAGCTGTATCTGAACATGGCTATATACTTCTCTCTTCAAAATATTTCTCATGAGTTCCACAGTAATCTGCTGTCATCAGTTCACTTGGCTCCATTGTGTTCTTTCTCAAACAAATGGCTAATGATGTGGTTTGCCATAAATACCTGTCTCACAGAATCCCTTTTTCATGTAAACATTTATGCCTGTGTAATGACATGTCAGGCAATCTGAAACAGATCAGTCGAATTGCTAGAAAATTTTTTTATGCTTACTTATGAAAGCCATAACTGACTATGGAATTTGAAATTGAAAGTATATCATGTCAAAGCAAAGAAGGGTGCGTGTATGAACTCCTTCATGCAACATGCAAAGTAATAGATAATACAACAAACAAAGCCATGGTCATCATAAACACAAATTCTCTAAGAAGAAATTGCCAAAAGGGGAAAAAAGAAAATGGAAAGTAGTTGTAAATCAGGGGCTGCTGCAGATCAGATATGTAAACAATTGCTATGGACCTTCTATTTGTCTATTTGTTTAGTTCTTTTAATGAATGGGTGACACCCAGAAACTTTGCAAATAATTTAGAAGTAACAGAGGTAAGTGAGATATGCTATCAGTAACATCTCGTGACAGTGGCACTGTTGTAGTTCAAATATTTGCCTTCATTGGTTTATACAGTACTTCCATACATACAGTTTTCTTTTACTTATTTCCACTTTTTGTCCACAAGGAACTTGTCTAACATGTTTAGTGTCAAGTAAATTATTTCCAGCAATAGACCTTAGCAGTGGTGACATATTGGAATTCTTGCCTATTAGCCAGCATAAATTATCCCATGTTCTATGTCCTCACAATTGAGAGAATCACATGGAGAATAGATTTTATCACATTGATCATTAAATAATTATGTAAAATAAAAGTTGCTTTTATTATCTTATCAGAATGGCCTATTTCCAAATTTGTAGTGGTGTAAAACATCATAAAGCAGATGTCAAAATTCTGAAAACATTCTCAATAGTGTACCAAGCTCTGCATAATCAGTACCTGTAGATTTTTTTCCCCAGGTCATTCAAATCATTCTGTTGGAATGGATTTAGCATCTCAGTCATCAAAGGAAAAGCATAGCTGTGGGATTTTTCCTGAACTATTTGCAGCTTATGCCTCTCCTGGAACATTTAGTGAGTTGCTTTTTAGTCTGCTGAACAATTTTGTATTCTGAAAAACACCTGTATCTGATATTTTGCCTTTAGTGCCAAAATCAAACAGAATATATGTACAGGGCTATTACAAATGATTGAAGCGATTTCATAAATTCACTGTAGCTCCATTCATTGACATATGGTCATGACACACTACAGATACATAGAAAAACTCATAAAGTTTTGTTCGGCTGAAGCTGCACTTCAGGTTTCTGCCGCCAGAGCGCTCGAGAGCGCAGCGAGACAAAATGGCGACAGGATCCGAGAAAGCGTATGTCGTGCTTGAAATGCACTCACATCAGTCAGTCATAACAGTGCAACGACACTTCAGGATGAAGTTCAACAAAGATCCACCAACTGCTAACTCCATTCGGCGATGGTATGCGCAGTTTAAAGCTTCTGGATGCCTCTGTAAGGGGAAATCAACGGGTCGGCCTGCAGTGAGTGAAGAAACGGTTGAATGCGTGCGGCAAGTTTCACACGTAGCCCGCGGAAGTCGACGAATAAAGCAAGCAGGGAGCTAAACGTACCACAGCCGACAGTTTCGAAAATCTTACGGAAAAGGCTAAAGCAGAAGCCTTACCATTTACAATTGCTACAAGCCCTGACACCCGATGACAAAGTCAAACGCTTTGAATTTTCGGTGCGGTTGCAACAGCTCATGGAAGAGGATGCGTTCAGTGCAAAACTTGTGTTCAGTGATGAAGCAACATTTTTTCTTAATGGTGAAGTGAACAGACACAATGTGCGAATCTGGGCGGTAGAGAATCCTCACGCATTCGTGCAGCAAATTCGCAATTCACCAAAAGTTAACATGTTTTGCGCAATCTCACGGTTTAAAGTTTACGGCCCCTTTTTCTTCTGCGAAAAAAACGTTACAGGACACGTGTATCTGGACATGCTGGAAAATTGGCTCATGCCGCAACTGGAGACCAACAGCGCCGACTTCATCTTTCAACAGGATGGTCCTCCACCACACTTCCATCATGATGTTCGGCATTACTTAAACAGGAGATTGGAAAACCGATGGATCGGTCATGGTGGAGATCATGATCAGCAATTCATGTCATGGCCTCCACGCTCTCCCGACTTAATCCCATGTGATTTCTTTCTGTGGGGTTATGTGAAAGATTCAGTGTTTAAACCTCCTCTACCAAGAAACGTGCCAGAACTGCGAGCTCGCATCAATGATGCTTTCGAACTCATTGATGGGGACATGCTGCGCCGAGTGTGGGAGGAACTTGATTATCAGCTTGATGTCTGCCGAATCACTAAAGGGGCACGTATCGAACATTTGTGAATGCCTAAAAAACCTTTTTGAGTTTTTATATGTGTGTGCAAAGCATTGTGAAAATATCTCAAATAATAAAGTTATTGTAGAGCTGTGAAATCGCTTCAATCATTTGTAATAACCCTGTATAATTTTCATCAGTTATGGCAAATAGGACCACACTGTGAGTATATTTTAAATTCAAATAAAATGAACCCTCTCCATATGGAGGAATTACCTCTACATTTTCCATCACCACAGCCAACCAGAGTGGAAAATTGCATCTCTTTTAAAAATTGTTCACTATTGTGGAAGAGTCTTGCTCTGCATTAGGAACCTGGAATATGAATAATTTATTTATCTATTTATTTATTCTCCATGGACAAATACAAGGATTTGTTTTGGATAGTTTACATATTGATCATTTCCCCTTATAACATTGTGGGAAAGAATTATATACAATAGGTCTAACAGATAAAAAGTGTTGTGTGGTTTTTTTTTTTGTGTACGTGTAAATGCTATTTATACAAATGAAAGTATTCTACTCCTCTGAGAGGAATTCCTTAATACTATAAAAACGTTTATTGCTGAGGAACTCCTTCAAGGCAATTTCTCCTGACATTAAAAATATTACCTAAAATTACGTATGAACATTATAATAAAAATTATATTATCATTACAGATTACTATTATTAAATCTCATTTTTAGAATAAAGCTGCAGAAATGTCAATAACACAGCATGTAAAAGAGTTGGAAGCAGGCATACAGACTGATGACCCCTCACAGGCACACAAAGTTCTTAGTACTGGAAAGTCTACCGACCTAATTACAAAAAGATCAAAAGACAGATATTCTACAAGGAAATTTTATTTATACATTTATTTAACCATACATTCATATTTCAAAATAAACGGATGTTGTCAGTTTGTGTACTTTCTCATATTTATACAGTTTTTTGTTACATGTAGTTAAACATTGTGAGACAAAAATTATTTGCAACCATTTTTGCTAAGGAATTAACTTGTGCTGTAAAACCAGTATTCGTGCAAAAACAGTTTAAGATTTCTCGTAAAGCAGTACACGTGTATGTACTTTTATTTTCTGTGGCAGTTTATTATACAGTTTTACACCTTCATACAAGAAGCTATTTTGAGTCTTATGTTTATTTTTCCTATCTAGGTGAAGACGGTGACTTGTTCTTTTACTATAGTCATGAAAACTGCTATTTGCACTATAATTTTCTATATTTCTCCTGATGTACATTGTGATTTGGAATATTAGTTCACAAGGAACAATCAGAATTTCTAACATTTTGAAAAGTTCTTTGCACTAGGCCCACTTACTGCTTTTCATTATCATTCTTACTGCTCTCTTTTGCATTTTAAATATTGCTTGTAAATTCTGAGCACTGTTTCCCCAGAAAATTATACCATAACTGATTACCGAATGAACATAACTAAAGTATACAGTTCTTAGACATTCATCACTGCTAGTGGATGCAAGGAGTCTAAGTGCATAACATATTGTGGATATCGTTTTTGAGAGTTTCATGGCATGTTCATTCCACTTCATTTGGCTGTTGACGTGCAACCCTAGGAATTTTTTGTAGGTAAATCATCTATGGAGATGTTATCTAGTTTTAAATTTAAGGGACTCTGTTTCCTATTCATTCTAAAGCTTCTGTATTTGTTTTCTTTATGTTGAGGGTTACTTTGTTTTCCTGTGACCATTTGTAGACACCCCTCAGCACTGCAGTAGAATTTTCCAGCATTTATGCTAGTATCTTACTGGTGATTAATATGTTGCTTTCATCAGCAAACAATATCTTCTCTCCATGGCTTACATGTGGTGGGAAATCATTTATATGTATCAGGAACTATACAGGGCCCAGTACACTTCCTTGACGGACCCCAGTATTGATGTATTGTGGATCAGATATATGTTTCTCATTGTATTTTGATCTACTGGAGACATGTGTGATCTCTACTGACTGCACTCTGTTTTCTAGATATGAATGAAACCATCTGTTGACCACTTCCCTTACTCCTAGTGTCTCTAATTTATGCAACAGTTTCTGGAGGTCAGCTGTATCAAATGCCTTAGACAGATCTAGCAAAAGGCCAGTTACACAACTGTTTTCATCTAATACTCCTAAAAATGTTTTTGTGAATTGTGCTATTACAGATTCTGTGCTTCCAGTTCAACTGTAACTGTTGTAAGTGCCCCAGATTTTGATGATGAAATAATGACATTCTTGTATTTTGCCACTTACTTATCTACTGTTTTTTTGAATCTTATGTCCAAAAGAGTTAGTATCATATTGCAGGTATAAGTAGACTGGCTGTCAACAATTTTCCAGAAAGGGTTATAGCATATTGCACTATCTACAAGTTGGTTACTTTGTTCATATCCTTTCATTTCACGAGAATTATTTTTGCCCCTCGATGGTCCAGGGCACTGTTAGAAGTTGACAATTACTGGCAACCTGGAGAGAGAACATATGAATGTAATATTAGACAGTGATTTTAAAAGGAGTATTGCAATTGGAGACAACATGTGAGAATTCTTGACTTACCTGTTTGATCAGTGTCATAAATGGAGATAAGAGTTCAAGTATGGACTTGAAATGTCTCTGTCACAGCAAGGGTTTCCTTAATAGTGCCTATCTCTCTTCAGGATAAAAATTTCTTAATTTTTGTCTGTCAAATCTTATGTGTTTGTTTCATCTTTCTGACCCACATTTTCAAGGCATTGAATTCCAAATCTGGAAGCTGACTCACAGCAGCTAGTGCCCATTGGTGCAGTTTTCTTGTGGAGACTTATTGGTTACAAGTCCATGCTTCTATGAAGTAGTTAAATTTCCAGGTATCAATTGTGTTACATGTATACTTTGTGGTTTCACCATTTTTAATTTGTTCTTCCCAAAAATCTGCTCTCCATGACCATGTCTTTGTTGCTTCAATTTTTTTCTCTTCCTTTTCCCCATAGTTTGAAATGCTCCAAATAAATGTCTTCTTTCGTGTTTCTGTAATAAGGTGGTTGCATGTTACTAAATTACTCTTAGTTTTGAAGGCTTGTTTTGTCATTTCAATCTTTCTAAATACCCATTGTACTTCTGTTGTCATCTGCTAATGTATCCCAAGTAACAAATTTCATTTACGTGCTTTATTATTGAATTTCTTTTCTTAATGTTTGCCACTACATGTATATTAGATTTATCTGTTACCACTAGTTTAATTTTGTTTGCATTTTAATCAATTTTTGGTTTTACAAGGATTTTTCATGTATGAACAGGAACTGAAATTGAATGTAGCAAAAGCAAGAGCAAATATTCTTAACTCCATTTTCAAATGCTCCTTTGGAGAGTAAGATTCAGGACTGTTGCCCATGTTTCATACCTACACCACTGCAAATGTTGTGAGTGATACAGATAGTGCTGGCAGGTCGATAGACACACAAACAAACACAAACATACACACAAAATTCAATCTTTCGCAACAAACTGTTGCCTCATCAGGAAAGAGGGAAGGAGAGGGAAAGACGAAAGGACGTGGGTTTTAAGGGAGAGGGTAAGTAGTCATTCCAATCCCAGGAGCAGAAAGACTTACCTTAGGGGGAAAAAGGGACGGGTATACACTCGCACACACACACATATCCATCCACACATATACAGACACAAGCAGACATCAGGCTAAATATGCTAGGGTCTAAGCTTGCAAATCCTAAGAAAATGGATAGCATCATAACAGATACAGGGTTTAGAGACTAAAAGTTCATTGAAGTGAGACTGAACACCATAACAAGCAAATATACCAAAACTGAAAGAAAAATATATCTATTTAAATAAGAACACAGAAATTCACTTGACAGTTTTCTATGAACCAATCTGCATTCCTTCCTAGATAACAACATAAGTGTAGACCAGGCGTGGCTTAATTTTGAAGAAATAGTATTGAAAGCAGTTGACAGACTCATAACAAGTAAATTAGTAAGAGACAGAACAGATCCTCCATGGGGGCAAAACAAGTTAAGGGTTTTGCAGAAGCTCTAAATTTAATGCAGACTCCAGTGTGGCATGTTTTTAATAGTTTTCACAGATAAACTCTGTTCTGAAAGCTAGCACAAAATCCAAAGAGACTCTGGTCATATTTAAAGTACTGGTAACATTATCAATGGCAGCATCACTGAAGTAAAATTACCAGAAATGGTTTTCCATAATTCCTTTACCAAAGAAGATGCAGTAAATATTGCTAAATTCAAATCAGGAGCAGCTGTCGACATGAGTAACTTAGAAGTAGATATCCTCAATGTAACAAAACAACTAACTCACTTAATAAAGGGGAGTCTTCCAGTCCAGAATGTACACCAGTTACGTTCATTTCAGAATATACTTATGAAGTAGCTCCATGTTTAATAATGATGTACAATCACTTACTTGGTAAAAGAGCATACTTAAGAACTAGAAAGTTGGACAGGTCACACCACTGACTACATGAGAGGGAAATAGAAGCTATCCACTGCATTCTAAACCCATATCACTGACATCAGCTTGGAGTAATATTTTACAATATATACTATGTTCAAACATTATGAAATACCTCAAAGAAAAGATCTATTGACACACAGCCGGCAGGGATTCACAAAATATAATTCTTGTGAAGCACAACTGGTACTTCATTCACATGAAGTTTGAGTGCTAGTGACAGGGAATTTCAGGTTGGTTCCATATTTCTAGATTTCCAGAGGACTTATGACACCATCAATCACAAGCAGCTTCTAATGAAGTTGCATTCCCCTAGATTATTGTCTCAATGGTTTGGCTGTATTTGTGATCTCTTGTTAGAAAGGAAACAGTTCATAGTACCCGACAGCAATAAAGTGAAACAGAAGTGATATCTGGCATTCCCCAAGGATATGTTATAGGCCCTCCCCAGTTTCTAATCTATATAAATGATTTGGGAGACAATGTGAACAGCCCTCTTATACTACTAGCAGATACTGTTCGCCTTCTAGGAAAGTCATCATAAGAGCAATATGAACCAAAACTGACAATTGACCTTGAACAATAAGAAAATTGAGGCCCTACAAATGAATACTAAAAAGAATCCATTAAATTTCAGTTACATGGTAAAAAATATTGATTTATTGGCTGTAAAATCAACTAAATACCTAGGGATTACCATTACAAAAAACTTAAATTGGCACAACCATGTAGAAAATGTTTTGGGGAAGGTGAATGGAAGAGCACAACTAAAGAAGCTACAGCTTTCATTCAATGCAAATATTTTTTGTCAGTGGAGTGTGACATTTATTTAATCTCACTCATAATGGTAAAAATGCTAAAATCAGAGGATAGCATTTATAAATTAATAAGTTCAAATATTAAATGTGTTTCACACACAGAATCTAAATTGTTCCAGCATGTACTCTCATGTTTCTTAGGCTTGAATCCCTGTTTTCATAATGGAATTTACAAAAACTGAGTGCATACAATGGTGAAAATATCTAAAACTGAAAAACAACTGCCAGAGCAATATATTGGAAGTAGTAAGATTTGAAATCTTGTATAATATCCTTGAAGACTAAATGATAATGAGAATATTTCTCAAGATACAGTAAAGAAAATATAAATGCACAGTGACATCTGCTTCTACCCATGTTAAAATTTTGTATTTGTTAGGAATAAAAAAAATAATACGATTGGTTAATCATTTGATTTGCAAGTAACATCAAAAATATGTGTTTGCAGAAAAAGCTCAGCTCAGTATTTTTTTTTTTTTTTTTTTTTTTTTTTTTTTCATTTCTACCTAAATGGTGTGTAAAGAGTGACTGGAAGTTTCTTATCATCCTCTGTGTATCACGTACACCACATCTCATGTGTATGGAAGATTCCATGTATTTAACAGTAGAACAAACCTGTTTTCTCAGAGCAATTAATAATGTGTGTTCTTTGCCTGAGAGGCAGGCAATTGTTTTCGGGTAATTTCTTGAATTAGGTTTAGTTTTTAATAAAATCAAAAAGATGTTGTGGTAAGTATTAATTGCTCATTGATTAGATAACAGACACAGTAAGGTGTATTATAAATAAAGCATATATCAAAGTACCCTTTTTGAAGCAGAAGTAATAAAATATAGGAAATAATATTTTTAACACTATCCAGAATGTAGCATACAGATGCAGCTTATGTTTATTAATTTGTATCAGCTTTTAAAGATTCTAGTTATACCATTTGCTAATCAATATATTACTGGCAGTCTTCTGGCCTGTTAAGCAAGCTTATTGTCTTAAAAGTGTATGTTATTCCATAAGTCTTGATTATGTTGAGAAAGAACTCTGCATCTTTCCTGACCATTAAGGAGTAGCTTACAACTATAATTTGCACCTACACATCACCAGGTTATTCACCATTTAAGTCTAGAAGCATCTGGTGTATAGGCTAATAGTGCCAGTTCCAAAATACCATCTGGTGCAAGTGATAGAGTCAGTTATAGTTTTAATGTTCTAATCATCATACAATTTTATGCAATATATTTAAGAAAAATATGAGGTACTATAGCTTCACTCCTTTTCAGTAATCACGTATCAGTTGCTAAGTTTTTGTTTGAAAATAGGTGTTCTTCAATCAAAACGAATCTGATTTAATTTTTCACTTAGATATATCAAATGAGATTTAAATAATTTTTAATCTTTAACAGAGCATTTAATTTTTTAAGTTGATTTTTTCCAAGAATCTCCTAGGTGTTTTGGAGAACATGTTACGGAATTGCCCTCACAGAAGTAATATTTTGTATGATACTATATCATCATAGTTAAAAAATCATTCTTCTATACAATTTACTAAATAGCAATGTAAGCTCTTTAAAAATTTCTTCTGTTACTAACTCAGATTAATTATAAAATTAAAAACATTACAAAATTTTATAATAGCAATTAGTTAAAAAATTTGTTCTCTAAATTTTCTACAAGCATTTCAGTAACACCATCTACAAATACATTATGGATAACGTAAAAGAGAGCAATCATCAGATTTGATTGTCATGAGGATGTTAGATTATAAAGGACATTACACTGATCAAATATTAGTTTCTATGAGCAGAGTTTCCATCAGTAACCAATCAGCAGGTATAAATAGTAGTAATACTTTCTAAAGGAAATGTTTAACTTCCAAGCAATCTTATTTCTCATAGACAAAAGGATCATAGGAGTGATCATAATACAACATTAAAATTGATATTGTTAATATTTGAAATACTGCAAAAATCAAATAAATAAATTGTTTATAAACTGATGTTACAGCAGCTTAGTTACTAGTTTTGCACAAATATATACACTCTATCATTACCGGTATTAAAGCTCACATGTAATTCAACTGTGTGATCTAATTATGTGTTTTAATGTTTTCTTCTCAATAAAAACATAAACTAGCCTGTATTCAGTATGTGCTGCAGTAATTAAATGGCATAAAGGTTAGTTTTCATGAAAGAATTTAAATTGGATCTGAAATATGTTTAAAACTTTGTAATATTTTATACTTTATTAAAAAATATCCTCATCTGAAAGATCCCTGCAGAACAAAGAAACACCAAAGAATCAAATGAACAACTTTTTTATCAGCTGATTAAAATGAAGTGAAATTTTCTAGCAACATCCATACTGTGCAAATCTCTCAGAAATGCATATAAAAAGGTACTTCCCACTATACTGTGTACTATACCCTAATCGAATTCCATCTGTGAATAGTGGGTGGGAAGAAATGCTGAAATGTGTCTGTGCATTCTGTAGTGAGTCTATGATTGTTTTCATTACCCTTATTGGAGCGATACATAGACAGTGGTTGCATTATTTTACATTTCTCACTTAATACTGATTCTTTAAACTTTGTAAAAAGGCTTTTGGGGATACTTGGTGTCTGCTGTTGAGCACCTGCTAGTTCAAGTTTTTCAGAACTTTATTTACACTCTCTCATGGGTCAAACAAAAAATTGTCATTCATTTTGCTCTTATTTGTAAGCATTCAACATCACTAGTTGTTATTCATGTTTGGTGTGGGTCCCATACACTTGAGTAATATTTTAGGATGGGTCATACGAAAGTTTTACAAGTGATTTTCTTTATAGACTTAATACTGTATTTTCCCAGAAACCTACCTATGAACTGAAGTCTACCTCATGTTTTACTTATGACTGACTCCATGTAATCATTCCATGTCATATCCTCACAAAATTTGACATCCAGGTATTTTTAATAGTTGAGTGATCCAGGTATTTGTAATGGTTGAGTGATTCCAATTGTGACTTACTGGTGGAGTTGTCTAAATACTATGTTTCTGTATTTTAAGCAGTTCACAATTTTACATTTCTGAACTTTAATGAAAGTTGCCAGTTCTTGCATTACATTACAATCTTCTGAAGATTGACTTCAATATTTTTGTAACCTTTGTGATATAGTTCTTTATTACAGAAAACTGGATCATCTGCAAAAAGTCTGAGGTTATTGTTAATATTATCTGCATTTTCCTCAGCATGCCTGAAGTTACCCCATCTATCAATACCTCTTCATCGAAGAAACTAGGCTGTATCCTCCATACCCATAAATGCTCAATCCAGTCAAAAATTTGTTTAATTGGCATCTACCCCATATGGTACAAACTTTCATTAGCAGACTGAATCAAATGTTTTTCAGTAGTCAAGAAATGCAGTGTCTAACTTGCCTGCCATGATCTGTTGCTTTGAGAACGTTATCTGAGAAAAGTGCGAATTGTATTTTCCATGGCAAATGTGTTCAGAATCCACACTGGTTGGCACAGATGATGTCATTTTGTTTGAGTTCCCCCATTATCTTTGAGCTCACAATATGTTCTAAAATTCTGTAACAAATGGATGCCTGTTATCAGATTAAGCAATCAGAATGGACAAGTGTTGATAGTGTCATGGTGACATGACATACAGATTTTAGTGTGAGCACTATTTACAACTTTTTCTATGTAAGAAATGCTGTGGATAGTATTTGCCATTGTCGTAACTGTAACTTTTGCTACATGTTGTTGTGGCCTTGAATTTGAAGACTGTTTTGAGGCAGCTCTCCACACTAGCCTATCCTGTGCAAGACTCTTTACATCTGCATTACTACTCAAGCATACATCCATTTGGACAAGTGCCTCATTTGCTAATCTAATTTCAGCAGCATTATGTGATTTATTTGGCTACATTTCATTGCCCTTATTTTACTTTTGTTGATGTTCATCTTATAATCTCGTTTCAAGACACTATACATTCCATACAACTACTTTTCCAAGTCCTTTGGCATCTCTAACAGAATTATAATGTCAATGGCAAACCTCAAAACTTTTACTTCTTCTTCCTGAACTTAAATTCCTTTTCCAAAGTTTTCTCAATGTATGTACACTGGTGAAAAACAACATGACAATCATGCCTCAGCCACCATATTCACCAGATTTGACCCCATGCAACTTTTTCCTGTTCACAAAACTGAAGAGACCTATGAAAGGATGAAGATTTTCAATGATTGAGGAAATAAAAACTGCATTGCTGGAAGTACTCAAGGCCGTACCAACAAGTGCTTATCAGAAGTGTTTCAAGGATTGGAAGAAGCATTGGCACAAGTATATTGCATTCGAGGGGGATTGCTTTGAAGGGGACAACATGAATATTGATGAATAAATAAATATTTTTTCATAAAAATATACAGTCATTTTACTTTTTGAACACACCTTATACATGTTTTTCTGATTCACATATCACCACACTGTGACTACCGGACCATGTCTGCTGCTGCAGTATTCCACTGCAGCTTTTTACTATTTCTTATTAATTTCACTAAAACTGAGTAGCTGTACTGCAGTGTCCTGGAATATGGGCTAATTCCCATGAAACCCATTGGGGGGGGGTTTGTAGTTAGCTGCTTCAACATTTTCCTCAACTGTGCCCCCAGAAGACATCTGACAAATGAACATATACTGTTTGATGTCGAACATCATGCAATCCACAGGGCACAGGAATGGACAAATCATCATTCACTAAGTTCTTTACAAGCCATTCAGAAGCTGAGCCCAGTGGTAACATAAGTGATAAACATCCAGGATACACCATTTTTTTTTGCAGGCACTGAGGAAGATGGCGCCATTTTAGTGAATACCTGCTCACAAAGGCATCAGGGGAAATGAACTGGGAGATGCAGCAGCTAGACAGACATGTGGTTCAAATATCGTGTCTCCCTGTGCCCTCGCACCTACATACTATAGTACTGCAGTTTAGGAGATGTGGCTGTGGGAAACTGAGTCACTGTAAGTGACCAGTGACAAGTTGTTAGCTGGCCGGTGTGGCCAAGGGGTTCTAGGCACTTCAGTCTGGAACCGTGCGACCGCTACGGTCACAGGTTCGAATCCTGCCTCGGGCATGGCTGTGTGTGATGTCCTCAGGTTAGTTATGTTTAAATAGTTCTAAGTTCTAGGGGCTGATGACCTCAGATGTTAAGTCCCATAGTCCTCAGAGCCATTTGAACCATTTGACAAGCTGTTATCTGCCAGGTCAACAACACAGCCATAGGTTGATTGGAGGGTTGGTGGAAAGAAGTGTTACCCTTTGAGAGTGTAATAATTGGTATGTTTTTATTAAATACAAAATGAAGAACATAAATATAATTATCTAAAGATTGAAGAGACCTATTTTATCTCAAGACTGTAATTGTTTTAATATATTTGAAAGAAAGCTCTTATATGCTTTGAATCACTGGTCCACAAGAAATTTTTGTGGGTGCCAACAATCTCAAAGTTGAGCACACGAAAATCAACCAACCAAACATCTGTGTTACTGTTGTAAAAACTTTAATTTTTCAGTGCACTTGAACATTGCCGTGTCTATTACAAACTGCATTACCTTAGTTAACTGATAAGACAGTATATATTCCTGCATACTGCTTGCCTGCAGTTATAACTAGTCATTTTAAACTGATCCACAATGTAAAATGTGCAGCCAACTTCATAATACAACTTGTACTGTTTCTAAATGGTGTTTTGATAGTAATGTAACTATATAAAAGATAATGGTGTGATTATTTTCAGCTGCCCCGTGGGACCAAATTGCCCATGTGTCAAACGGGCCTGTCCTCCAAACCAACTGGTATGTCTCAGTACTTCATTCATCAGTACTATACTTCATTTTATAATTATAATCTGTGGACACTTTTAAATCAGTTTTATTTATTTTATTTGGTCTTGTATATCGTTTTAGTACATTGAATGTTCATGTAATATATAGTGCAGGGCAGGGGTAACATAAGTAATATATAATTACAAAAGTTATTGAGTGAGACTACATAAACAACACCATCAAAGTACACAATAACTGTTTGTACATGGCAAGTCAGGTGTTAACACATTTATAATTACAGTAGTTATTAAGTGAAACTACATGGTTAGCACAATCAAGGTCCATTATAATATAAAGTGACATATTACATTGTTTGTACATATGATATAGGGTAATTCAGGAGTAACAAAATTTGTTTATAATTAAAATAGTTATTAAGTGAGACAACATGATCAACACACTCAATGTAAATAGAAATTTATTTATTTATCCATCTGTAGACAATCAGGATTGTATGGATGTTGTTAACATAAGTATATACTATAGGTACACAAATTTATGATTATCACAATCAGAATTCATGAATATTGTAACATAAAGATACATTGTTAAACCACTTAATAATTCAGTTGATAATTTTTATGTATAACTATATATTTACTTCATTCCAAGTAATCCTTGACAGTATAAAAACACTTTTCCAAGAGATATTTTTTTATAGCGCTTTCCTGAAGTTATCTATTTTGCTTATGTCTTTGATCCCTTGTGGAAGATTGTTGTACAATTTAATACCATTATATAACATGGTATTTTGAGTTTTTGATTTGTTTTTCCTATAGGTGTGTAAGTGTTGTTTGTGTCTGGTTTCATGTGCATGTATAGAACTGTTTATTGGGAACTGGCCAATGTGTTTTTTTATGTATATTACCGTCTTCAAAATGTATTCACATGGAACTGTCAATATACCCCCAAGACTTGAAGAATAGCTCCATGCAATGGGATCTATTGCTACTTTTCGTTATGATTCGTACGGCCCTTTTTCGAAACTTAAATATTGTTTGTCTGTTCTGCTCTGTTGATCCTCAGAAGGATATGCTATAACAAATTACAGAGTGGACATAAACCAAATATGCAATTCTAGTACACAAGCTACTACACACTGAATTTATTATCCTAAGTGCTGAAGCTGTTCGCTTTCCAAGTACCACAGTGTGCTCTGTCAAATTTAGCTGAGAGTCAACAAGCATGCCTAAAAATTTTGTTGATGGTACACATTCTATGTGCTCGTCATTAACTTGTAGCTTTGTACCATTCAGTTTTCTAGTTAAGTGGTAACTAATACAGTTTTTTTTTACATTTAGGGTTAATTTATTAACCTCTATCCACTGGCATACGTGCGTAAGTGTTTCCTCAGCTTTTCCATTGAGTATACTTGGTGACTCAGCTTTGATTAAGATGTTACTGTCATCAGAAAACAGTACTGATTCACCATGTTTGACACTTTAGGTCTGAAAAGGTATGATTGGAGATAGTTTGACTGATCTCCACCTGTTGGACCCTGTTTCGCAGGTATGAATGAAACCACAGGTTTGTTACTCCTCTTACTCCTAGTGCATTTAGTTTGTTTAGCAAAAATGTGTCATCTACTGTGTCAACTGCCTTGGTCAAATCAAGGAAGATCCCTGTTATGTGGTCTCCTTTGTCTAGTGCTTCCAGGATAACATTTGAGAAACCAGCTACAGCTGAATTTGTGCTTTTGCCAGACCAGAAACCAAATTGCTCTTTACTCAGAAGATAAAACTTTGTTAAGTAATCCAGGAGCCTGTTTTTCATTAAGATCTTTGTAACTTTTGAAAAGGATGACAGTAATGAGATTGGTCTGTAATTTTCTATGATTTCTGGGTTACCTTTTTTATATATAGGTAGGATTTTTGCATGTTTTATTATGTCTGGGAGCAGCCTGTGGAGAAGGGTCCATTGATGATATGCACTAAAAGGTCTTTGATGTTGTCTATGCAGTCCTTCAGTAAGCAAAGGTACTTCATCTATGCCTGCTGAATTTTTATATTTTAGGTTACTCACAACATTGCATACTTCTTCTGCAGTGATTGATTGTAGCATCATTGTGTTTGGTATTTTGTTCAGCATTTGTAAATGCTTTGTTTTGTTGAACTTCTGTTGTAGTTTGATTGTTATGTTGCTGAAATACTGATTGGCAAAGTTTGCTAGTTTTCTGGGGTCATTTATTTTGGTAACATTCTGTTGAAACTGCATGTTTATCGGCTTTAATTTTTTCTTATTAGTTTCCAGTTTTGTGATTTTCCATGCTGCTTTGATTTTATTATTAGCTTTTTCTATAAATTTGTCATTTTGGTACCTTTAAGCCGCTAACAATACTTTTCTATAGATCTTTCTGTATGTATGATAATAGTTATGAAATACTGAATCATTGCGGTAGTTTCTCATTGAGCTAAGGTGCTTGAGGGTATCAGAGGATTTCCTTATCCCATTGGTTACCCAGCTATTATTGTTGCATGTTTTAGTGATTCTTAGAACTTTAGGAAACACTTCTTCAAATCTGACTTTAAATATAATTTTGAAAACTTCTCCTTTATAGTAGTTTCTCTGTACACTTCCTCCCATGTTTCACTGTTAATTAGTGAGGCAAACAGAGCTCTTTTTATCTTAGAGAAAACTCTACTGTATTTGTGTATTTTAGTGTTATTATCTAATTCTATGTTTAATTTTAATAACTGACTGGAATGGTCTGAGATGCCAAGGTCATCTATGACAATGTCACACCTATATTTCTCTGTGTCTGTTAGCATATGGTCAATACTTGATGCTGAATGTCTGGTTATCTTAGTGGCAGTGTTAATTAATGGTGATATACCAGAGGTGTACATAATGTTCAGAAAACTGTTGCACAACATATCTGAGTTCATCATGTTAATGTTTAGATCTCCACAAATGATGATTTTGTCTTTGGGGTGGGAGACCATATATACTGCTTGGGTTAACTTTGTAGTGAATGTGACCATGTCACCACTGGGAGCATGATGAATATATAACACTTGTTAGTCTTTGGAATACATCTAGGTTTTTTATCTCTAAAGCTGATATTTCTAAGTGTTTATCCTCACTTAATGCCATAATGTCATTTCTAATTTTATACGTAATCTCCTCCTTAACGTTTATGCATGATTCACCACATTTCATAGTGTTTCTACTGTAATGACAGGCTAGATGTAAGAGAGAATTATGTAATTGTCAATATTTGGTAAACAGATTTACTTATTATAATGTTCCAGAAATTCAGAGACAGAATAGAAGCAGTGGTCAAGCAAGAACTGTTTCAACTTTTCTTTAAATGTATTTAATGTGGTCGTGGTCTAGGGCTAGTGTCTTTGATTAGTAATCAAAACATCCTTGGTCACTGGTTAAAAACCCGCCACTGCTTAAATTTTGATTAATAATCAGCATTGGCAGCCAAAGACTTCTGGCATAAAAAATCACTCTTATTCTGTCAAAGAGGGCAGAGGAACAGGTGGAGGGCACTCTCTTGTCCTTGGGGTGGAAAACTGCCCCCAAAGGCGGAAGAATCAGCAATGATCAATGGTGTGAGAATGCAGAAGGCAATGGAAACCACTGCATTAAAGAAATATATACATTCACAGGACATGTGCCCTGTAATTGGAAAAGTGTCATGATGATCTCTCCATTGGCAAAAGATTCCAAACTTGAATATGGTAGGCAAGCTAGAAAATCTGGAAAGGGTAATGCAAAGGCACAGTCTAGATATAATAGGGTCAGTGAAGTGAAATGGAAAGAAGACAAGGATTTCTGGTCAGATGAGCATAGGGTAATATCAACAGCAACAAAGAACAGCATAACAGGAGTAGGATTCATTATGAATGGGAAGGTAGGGCAGAGTGTGTGTTATTGTTAACAGTTCAGTGATAGGGTTGTTCTTAGCAGAACCGACAGCAAACCAGCACTGAGAACAATAGTTCAGGCACACATGCTGACATCACAAGCTGAAGATGAAGAGATAGAGGAAGTATATGAGGATATTGAAAGGGTAATACAGTATGTACAGGGAGATGAAAATTTAATCATCATGGGGGACTGGAATGCAGTTACAGGGGAAGGAGTAGAAGAGAAGGAGAATATGGGCTTGCGACAAGGAGTAAGAGAGGAAAAAGACTAATTGAGTTCTGTAACAAATTTCAGTTACTAATAGTGAATACTCTGTTGAAGAATCAAAAGAGGAGGAGTTATACTTGGAAAAGGGCAGGTGATATGGGAAGATTTCAGTTAGATTACATCATGGTCAGACAGAGATTCCAAAATTGGATACTGGATTGCAAGGCATACCCAGGAGCAGATATACTCAGTTCACAATGTGGCAGTAATGAAGAGTAGGCTGACATTTAATACATTAGTCAGGAAGGATCAATATGCAAAGAAGTGGGATATGGAAGTACTAAGGAATGATGAGATATGTGTTGTGACTCGCCAATCATTCAAAGCGCCGCCGCGCAATTACGCGCGTCCTCTACGTGCGGCGCTGTCTGCCAGCCATGCAGCAGCTGCGCCACCTAAGCGGCCAGCCGAGCAGCGGCCGCTAGACTGGGACTCAGTGCTCATTCAAATGCTAACGTGGACACACGTCTTGCTTGTTAACTTACTCTGTGACTTATATGTGTTGTGTCGTTCTGAAATATATGTGTTAAACTTGACGTTATAACCATATGCTTGAAGTTCTCTAAGCCTATAGATACAGCAATAAGGAATAGTTTAGTAGGCAGTACAGTTGAAGAGGAATGGACATCTCTAAAGAGGCCCTTCACAGAAGTTGGAAAGAAAAACATAGGTACAAAGAAGATAACTGTGAAGAAATCATTGGTAACAGATACTTAAGTTGATCGATGAAGGAAGTACAAAAATATTCAGGGAAATTCAGGAATACAGAAATACAAGTCGCTGAGGAATGAAATAAATAGGAACTGCAGGGAAGCTAAGATGAAATGGCTGCATGAAAAATGTGAAGAAATCTAAAAAGAAATGAATGTCGGAAGAATTGATTCAGCATATACTAAAGTCAAGACAACCTTTGGTGAAATTAAAAGCAAGGGTGGTAACATTTAGAGTGCAATGGGAATTCCACTGTTAGATGCAGAGGAGAGAGCAGATAGGTGGAAAGAGTACAATAAAGGCCACTATGAGAGGGAAGATTTGGCTGATGTCATAGAAGGAGAAACAGGAGTAGATTTAGAAGAGATAGGGGATCCAGTATTAGAATCAGTATTTAAGAGACCTTTGGAGGACTTAAGATCAAATATTGCAGAAGGGATAGATAATATTCCATCAGAATTTCTGTTTCATGTTGGTGTGTAGAACATATGGATCCAGTGACATACCATCTGACTTTTGGAAAAATATCACCCACACTATTCCAAAGACCGCAAAAGATAACAAGTGCAAGAATTATTGCACAATCAGCTTAACAGCTCATTCATCCAAGTTTCTGACAAGAATACAGAAGAACAGAAAAGAAAATTGAGGCTGTGTTAGATGACAATCAGTTTGGCTTTAAAATAGGTAAAGGCACCATAGAGGCAACTCGGACTTAGAGGTTGATAATGGAAGCAAGACTTAGAAAAATCAAGACAAGTTCATAGGATTTGTCAACCTGGAAGAAGTGTTTGACTAAGTAAAATGGTGCAAAATGTTCAAAATTCTGAGAAAAATAGGGGTAAGCTATAGGGAGAGATGGGTGACATGTACAAGAGCCAAGAGTGGAGGACCAAGAATGAAGTGCTCATATTAAAAATGGTGTAAGACAGGTATGTAGTCTTTCACCCCTACTGTTCAATCTGTACATCAAAGAAGCAATGATGGAAATAAAACAAAGGTTCAGGAGTGGAATTAAAATTCAAAATGAACGAATATCAATGATACAATTTGCTCATGACATTGCTATCCTGAGTGAAGGTGAAGGAGTATTACATGATCTGCTTAATGGAATGGACAGTCTAATGAGTACAGAATATAGATTGAGAGTAAATCAAAGAAAGACAAGAGTAGTGAGAAGTAGCAGAAATGAGAATTCGAGATACATAACATCAGGGTTGATGGTTACACAGTAGATGAAGTTAATGAATTGTGCTTTCTAGGCAGCAAAATAATCCATGTCAAAGCATGGAGTCTACTAGCATCGAAATTTGAGAAAGAAATTTCTGAGAGTGTATGTTTGGAGCACAGCATTGTATGGTAGTGAAACATGGACTGTGGGAAAACTGGAACAGAAGAGAATCCAAGGATCTGAGATGAAATGTTGAAAATTAGATGGACTGATGAGGTAACAAATGAGGCAAATCTGCACAGAATCGGAGAGGAAAGGAATATGTGGAAAAGAGTGACAAGGAGATGAGACTGGATGATAGGACATCTATTAAGATATCAGGGAATGACTTCCATGATACTATACTCCATTCAACATCAGAATAAATCTGATGTAAACAAACACAAATGTGATGAGTGGTCAGCAGCTGTAGCTGTGGAACACTGATGTTGTTCCGCTCTTGGAAGTAGGTCCAACTTATGTATTAGATATTTTATTACTATGTCACTGTGAATGAAACTTTAAGACATTCTGATGTATTAAGGGCCATCAATGTTTTTCTTAATCATACTTTAGCTACATAATTTTTATTTCAAAAATCATGTACTGTCACACTTTCAATAAGTGCTATTTGTACTCCAATTGTCTCACAGTTCATATGTACCGCAAAAATGGATGACACTGCTTCATAGTTAAACACATGTGTGGAACACTGTTAATGTTATAATAGAAGGAAACATTCCACGTGGGA
Source organism: Schistocerca piceifrons (assembly GCF_021461385.2). Lineage (NCBI taxonomy): Eukaryota > Metazoa > Arthropoda > Insecta > Orthoptera > Acrididae > Schistocerca > Schistocerca piceifrons. Next base: position 359,237,894 of record NC_060139.1, on the reverse strand, counting down.
AAAATTATATATAAAAACAAAGATGAGGTGACTTACCGAACGAAAGCGCTGGCAGGTCGATAGACACACAAACAAACACAAACATACACACAAAATTCAAGCTTTCACGACAAACTGTTGCCTCATCAGGAAAGAGGGAAGGAGAGGGGAAGACGAAAGGAAGTGGGTTTTAAGGGATAGGGTAAGGAGTCATTCCAATCCCGGGAGCGGAAAGACTTACCTTAGGGGGAAAAAAGGACAGGTATACACTCGCACACACGCACATATCCATCCACACATACAGACCAAAGAGTTTGGGCAGAGATGTCAGTCGAGGCAGACGTGTAGAGGCAAAGAAGTTGTTGAAAGACAGGTGAGGTATGAGTGGCGGCAACTTGAAATTACCGGAGATTGGGGCCTGGCGGATGACGAGAAGAGGGGATATACTGAAGGGCAAGTTCCCATCTCCGGAGTTCGGATAGGTTGGTGTTGGTGGGAAGTATCCAGATAACCCGGACGGTGTAACACTGTGCCAAGATGTGCTGGCTGTGCACCAAGGCATGTTTAGCCACAGGGTGATCCTCATTACCAACAAACACTGTCTGCCTGTGTCCATTCATGCGAATGGACAGTTTGTTGCTGGTCATTCCCACATAGAATGCATCACAGTGTAGGCAGGTCAGTTGGTAAATCACGTGGGTGCTTTCACACGTGGCTCTGCCTTTGATCGTGTACACCTTCCGGGTTACAGGACTGGAGTAGGTGGTGGTGGGAGGGTGCATGGGACAGGTTTTGCATCGGGGGCGGTTCGAGGAAAGGAGCCAGAGGGTAGGGAAGGTGGTTTGGGGATTTCATAGGGATGAACTAACAGGTTACGAAAGTTAGGTGGACGGCGGAAAGACACTCTTGGCGGAGTGGGGAGGATTTCATGAAGGGTGGATCTCATTTCAGGGCAGGATTTGAGGAAGTCGTATCCCTGCTGGAGAGCCACATTCAGAGTCTGGTCCAGTCCCGGAAAGTATCCTGTCACAAGTGGGGCACTTTTGTGGTTCTTCTGTGGGGGATTCTGGGTTTGAGGGGACGAGGAAGTGGCTCTGGTTATTTGCTTCTGTACCAGGTCAGGAGGGTAGTTGCGGGATGCGAAAGCTGTTTTCAGGTTGTTGGTGTAATGATTCAGGGATTCCGGACTGTAGCAGATTCGTTTGCCACGAAGACCTAGGCTGTAGGGAAGGGACCGTTTGATGTGGAATGGGTGGCAGCTGTCATAATGGAGGTACTGTTGCTTGTTGGTGGGTTTGATGTGGACGGACGTGTGAAGTTGGCCATTGGACAGGTGGAGGTCAACGTCAAGGAAAGTGGCATGGGATTTGGAGTAGGACCAGGTGAATCTGATGGAACCAAAGGAGTTGAGGTTGGAGAGGAAATTCTGGAGTTCTTCTTCACTGTGAGTCCAGATCATGAAGATGTCATCAATAAATCTGTACCAAACTTTGGGTTGGCAGACTTGGGTAACCAAGAAGGCTTCCTCTAAGCGACCCATAAATAGGTTGGCGTACGAGGGGGCCATCCTGGTACCCATGGCTGTTCCCTTTAATTGTTGGTATGTCTGGCCTTCAAAAGTGAAGAAGTTGTGGGTCAGGATGAAGCTGGCTAAGGTAATGAGGAAAGAGGTTTTAGGTAGGGTGGCAGGTGATCGGCGTGAAAGGAAATGCTCCATCACAGCGAGGCCCTGGATGTGCGGAATATTTGTGTATAAGGACGTGGCATCAATGGTTACAAGGATGGTTTCCGGGGGTAACAGATTGGGTAAGGATTCCAGGCGTTCAAGGAAGTGGTTGGTGTCTTTGATGAAGGATGGGAGACTGCATGTAATGGGTTGAAGGTGTTGATCTACGTAGGCAGAGATACGTTCTGTGGGGGCTTGGTAACCAGCTACAATGGGGCGGCCGGGATGATTGGGTTTGTGGATTTTAGGAAGAAGGTAGAAGGTAGGGGTGCGGGGTGTCGGTGGGGTCAGGAGGTTGATGGAGTCAGGTGAAAGGTTTTGCAGGGGGCCTAAGGTTCTGAGGATTCCTTGAAGCTCCACCTGGACATCGGGAATGGGGTTACCTTGGCAAACTTTGTATGTGGTGTTGTCTGAAAGCTGACGCAGTCCCTCAGCCACATACTCCCGACGATCAAGCACCACGGTCGTGGAACCCTTGTCTGCCGGAAGAATGACGATGGATCGGTCAGCCTTCAGATCACGGATAGCCTGGGCTTCAGCAGTGGTGATGTTGGGTGTAGGATTAAGGTTTTTTAAGAAGGATTGAGATGCAAGGCTGGAAGTCAGAAATTCCTGGAAGGTTTGGAGAGGGTGATTTTGAGGAAGAGGAGGTGGGTCCAGCTGTGACGGAGGTCGGAACTGTTCCAGGCAGGGTTCAATTTGGATGGTGTCTTGAGGAGTCGGATCATTAGGAGTAGGATTAGGATCATTTTTCTTCGTGGCAAAGTGATACTTCCAGCAGAGAGTACGAGTGTAGGACAGTAAATATGTATGTGTGGATGGATATGTGCGTGTGTGCGAGTGTATACCTGTCCTTTTTTCCCCCTAAGGTAAGTCTTTCCGCTCCCGGGATTGGAATGACTCCTTACCCTCTCCCTTAAAACCCACTTCCTTTCGTCTTCCCCTCTCCTTCCCTCTTTCCTGATGAGGCAACAGTTTGTTGCGAAAGCTTGAATTTTGTGTGTATGTTTGTGTTTGTTTGTGTGTCTATCGACCTGCCAGCGCTTTCGTTCGGTATGTCACCTCATCTTTGTTTTTATATATAAGAACACTGTTAATGGCTAGAAACAAATTGTTCTTCATGTTTTTCACAACATTGCACAGAAAAATGAGCTTTGACATTTATTGAGAGACATGCTGTAATAAATATAAGAGATGCAGGTGTAATGGTAACCTTGGCATAATCAGTAGCAGCATTGTTTGATAATGGGGCAGGTTAGTGGATGGTGGTTCGTAAGCCATTGAGATCAACAATTTTTTTTTGCTCCATTTGACTATCTAAATCATTTAAATATGAAATTTATCAATATGTGGTAATTAACTCATACTTAACCATCATTTTTTTAAAAGAAAAATGCACATCTCCTGGTTTCTAATTATATACCACACGCAGAATTCTGGTTTTCATTGCAAATCCACATTCTTAATTACTGATCTATTATAAAAGATTGTTGCTGATTTTGAAGTTAAGAAAACATTACAAAATTAATTTTTTTGGAGAAACATGAAAAATCAAATACTCTTTGTTTGAATATGCCCACTGTTTATAGGAAAAATGTGGTCTCACATGAGCCGCAGTGATAAGTCTCATAGAAACACGGAAAACAATTTTCAAGCCAACGAGCACATTGTACAAATGCTGCATTTTTACAATTGTCACCATACCACTGCTATCTGAACCCGATAGAATTGACCTGGAGCCAAGTTAAGGGATTTGTTGTGAGAAATAACAAGACATTTAAGCTGCCACACTTACTGGAACTAAAGCACGAAGCTTTATGACACCTCACTGGCGAACGATGGTGAAATGCAGAACAGCATATCATAAATGAGGAGGAGGAGGATGACGACGACAAAATGTGGACTTTTTGGTGGCTTGGGATTCTGTTGTTGATCACCTCAATATCAGTGTAGCAGTGCTGAAATGTACCATTTTCCTTGGAGTCTGATATGGAAGAAGTTCAGAGATTATCAGATGGCTGACTAATACCTCCAGTGGCTTCAATATTGAACTACATGGTGAAATACCAATAGTGGGTGTTTATGCAGCACATAGCTCTTGCAGAAAAATTACTCTTGTTAATGAAAGGAATTTTCATCACTCTCATTTTTAACTACAGTACTATGTTAGCTAAGATTGAGAGCATGTTTTCCTTCAGATCACCTAAGAAGCGAATCACCTGAGTTTTACCATTATTTCCTTCTGTTCAATAATTAAATGACATTCAAGACTATATTATTCTCTGCTCATCTCTTTTTACACCTCTACTACAACAGTTCACGCCACTGCAGGTTAGTTGGACCAGGTGGCTAGCCAGTAATTTCCAAGTTAAATGCCCTGGTAAAGCTGTTGTCCCATACTATTGCTGAGTTAATGTACACATAATGCACAGCATCCTCATTACCATATTTGGCTGTACTTGAGACAGATTGGCTTCTGCTTCATGTGCAACAAAATCCAATGAGGTTCCAGCAAACGCACAAGAATACATAGTGTAATGCTTACATGAGGTTTATTCTTATTATGAACAGAGTACAGAGGGAGCTGTAGAGAGCAAAAACTGTAGATAATAACAGAGACTGGAATACACGCAGAAAATAATTGAGGACTTAGATTGTAAGTGCTACTCTGAAAAAAAAAGGTTACCCCACATATTGCTTACTTTATCACTTTGGTAATATTTTTCTGTATTCTGATTTTTTTAAATTGTGTAATTCCCCCAAAAAGTGATTCCGTTCATCAGTAGCAACTCTATACTGCGTAGGTGTATTCAGTTTTGTATTTATATTGTTAATGTGGACCCCTCATGTTTGCTTCAAAAATTTGAATTGAGATATTTTTTTTCCTTAAGTGGTGAAACAGAGGTTGCAAGATGGAAACTTTGTGTGGTATGAAAGTTAACTGCCACAGTTTTTTAAGAATTTATGATGAGCCTGTTGCTCCTTAACCACTATGTTAAACTTTTCATAAGTGATGGTGCAGATTCTTCTCACTGTCTGAGGTAAGCAGTATATTAGTATGCTCTGCAAAGAGTACTGTGGTTCCCTTATGTATTTTACAAGCCAACTCATTTACATGGAGCAGAAATTTTTATGTTTTTTACTGCTGACTGTATAAAACATTTTCTGGGATATGTTTTATTGATCAATAATGCATCTCATAGAAAATATGTAAAATAAAATCAAAGTTTAGGGGAATTCTGCATCCACTTGTAATACACATGACTATGATAGTAATCAACACTGTATTGCACTTATTCGCTATACATATAATACTCATCCAGTGCACACAACAGAAATCTCAACACCACTGTAATTACAAAACAACATAAAAACATAACTTATATTGCCTAATGCAAAGATAAATTTAGTTTTTATATCACAGCTATTCATGAATCAACAGTTGCACTCACTCCATATTGAATGTCCATTTTGGTCCACCACATCATCCCCACCTCTTTTGGGGGAGTTATAGCTTGGCAATTCATGTGTGTGGCATATTTACTCACATGGTCTGTCAGACCCTCAACTGGATTGAACTTGAAAACCTAGGACCCCCTGACAATGGAGTGTTAACAGACTACTCGTCTGCCCGACCATGTAAACACTGGCTTTTTGGTCTGTTCAGAGAGATGAATGTCTCTATCCTTGCCTCACAAGTCATCAGGGAATATAAAACTAGGACTCTTTCATTGTGTGGTTCATCCAGATATGTTTCAGATTACGCTGTCTTATGGTGGTCAAACAACACTGTGTTGTTTTTGCCATCTATTTTGACTACAAATGTTTTGTCACCCCTGTCAGTGACCATAAAGGGTCCCATATATGGAAGGTAAAGAAGTGCTCTAGCAGTGTCATCACTTATTCATATAAACTCACATTTGAACAAATCTTTCTGGAAGAAAATTTGTTGGTCTCCATGTCATGACGGATTGGTATGTTTGAAGAGTTGCATGTAAAATTGCAGTGTGTGTGAAAAAGTGGCATTTCCCCAGCAGATATGTTGGAAGGGGGAGAGGGCAAGAAAAATTCACCTAGTACTTTCAATTGCTCTCCATAGACTAACTAAGCAGAGGAACACCCTAAATTTTTAAGTACTGCGCAGAGGCCTAGAAGCACTAATGGTAGTGATATCCTGAATTCACCACCAGTAGGCCAAGGCAACCTTCGGGGTGTGCTGCATATGCTGTGTCATTTTACTGCTGGTGGGATGGTAGCTTGTACTTTGTATGTGTTTGTATCCATGTAATTTCAAGAGCTCTTTGAACAGTTGGGATTCAGACTGCCTTATCTTATCAATAGTGATAATTTAACGAATGCCAAACATTGAGAACCAAGTAGAGGTCAATGCTTGTGAAATGGACTCTGCTGAAATATCCAGTACAGGAACTGCCTCAGGCTACCTAGTAAATCTGTCTAGCATGGTAACTAGAGAAAGGAGGGAGACAGGGGCGGCGGGGGGGGGGGGGGGGGGGGGGGGGGGGGGGGGACATCCACTGGAGCAAAGATGTTGTGAGAGATTTTACAATTATGTCATAGCATGCAAAATGAAGCCCATTGACAGAAATCTTTCTCTATTCCCGGCCAAACAACTCTGTCTGATACTAACTTAGCAGCAGCCCTTAGTCCTGGTGTACTAGGTTGGGAAAGGCGTTGAGTACTGGGCATTACCACTTTTCTGGGATAAATAAACATAACTTGTTTCCTGAAATGTTGCACCAAATCCCTTGTCTTGTGTCGTGCAGTGGCTTATGCCCTTTGATGCAGGACCAGCTGTCGACCTCATGGAGGAACAGGGCAAGCAGAGTTTCACAGGATCTCTGTTTGCAAAATCCATGTTGATTTTTATGGAGGAGATGTTCATTTTCCAAAAATGTCATAATTCTTGAGCATAAAACATGTTCTATAATTCTATGACGGATTGACATCAACGATATAGGTCTATAATTTTGTGGATCAATCTTACGGCCTATCTTAAAAATGGGAATGACCTTCCAATCGTTAGGTACCTTTCGTTGCTCAAGTGATCTATGATAAATTATGGCTAGAAGGGGAGCAAGTTCTTCGCATAATCTTTATAGAATCTTATAGATATCTCATCTGGTCCAAAAGCCTTTCAACTACTAAGCGATTGTAGCTGCTTTTCAGTTCTGCAATCAGCTATCTCAATATCTACCATTTCAGTGTTCGTATGATGATTGAAAGGAGGGTCAGTGTTACAATCTTACATGGTGAAACAAATTCAAAAGACCAAACTCACTATTTCAGCCTTCTCTCTTCTCTCTGTTACCTTCTGTTTCAGTGACAGTGTGGTCACTGAGAGAATGAATAGATGATTTTGACCCACTTACTGATTTTACATATGACCAAAATCTCTTAGGGTTTTTATTCAGGTCAGTTGACAATGTCTTACTTTCAAAATCATTGCACACTTCTCTCATTGCTCTCCTTACATTTATTTTCACTTGGTTCAGCTTTTGTTTGTCAGCTAGGTTTTTACTTCTCTTGAATCTGAGATGGCGTTCTCTTTGTTTACATAGCGCTTTTCTAACGTGGCTATTAAACCGTGGTGGATCTTTCCCACCCTTAAAACCTTACTTGGAACATACTTGTCTAGGGCATATTGAATGATGCCTTTGAGTTTTTTCCATTTGTTCTCCACATTTTTGTCCTCATCGCCAAATATTTGATGCTGATTGCTGAGATATTCTGAAATTTGTATCCTGTCACCCTTACTGAGCAAATATATCTTCCTGCCTTTCTTAACACTACTTGTAGGACCCATCTTCATAGATGGTGTCACAGCCTTATGATCACTGATACCTTCCTCTATGTTAACTGGTTTGATAAGTTCAAGTCTCTTTGTTACCAGGAGGTCTAAGACGTTACCCTCATAAGTTGGTTCTCTAACTATCCGCTCGAGGTAATTTTTGGACAAGACATCCAGAATAATGCCACACAATTCCTTGTCTCTGGCACTAGTTTTGGTGTATAACACTCCCAATGTATACCTGGCAAGTTGAAGTCATCCCCTATTACAACGGCATGATCAGGAAAATTACTAATGATATTCTGCAAGTTCTGTCTGAAGAGTGCTCTACAACTACAGATACTGACCCAGGTGGTCTATAAAAGCATGTGATCACCATTTATTACCGTTCTTTGATAATTAATTTCACCCAGATTAATTCACATTCAGAATCCATGATAACCTCACTAGATTTTACCGAAATTTTTACTGCAATAAACACGCTGTTACCATTGGCGACTAACCCACCCTTACGATAAACATCCCAGTCTGAATTTAGGATTTCATAGTCATTGACATTTGGTTTCAACCAGCTTTTTGTTCCCAATACTATCTGTGCATTATAACCTTCAGTAAGTGATACTAATTCAGGGACCTTTCCTTGGATGCTCCTGCAGTTTACTAAAATCAAATTAATCTTTTCTATCTCGGATCTGTGAGGACCAATATTCTCTGAGGTCACTGTGGCTGATTTAACAAGCAAATTGTCTTTGCTCCCAATGGAGGGGTTCTCTAACCTATATATATATATATAAAAAAAAAGTGCACACTACAATTACTCCGCTACCCTAATAGCCACTTCCTGTGTGTAGTGCACTCCTGATCTATTAAGGGGAACCCTACAATTCTGTACCCGTAGTGGAGGTTGAGAAATTTGCATCCAATACTGTCAGAGAGACATCTGAGCCTCTGGTTTAGACCTTCCACTCTGCTACAAACCAGAGGACCACGATCAAATTTACTCTTTTCGCAGATGATACATCCCTTGTAATTGAAAAAACACCCAAAAATTATATTGCATCATCTGCCAACTTGGTGTTCCATGACCTCCATAAGTGGTTCAGATGCAACGGCCTAACTTTAAATCTAAAAAAAAAAAAGGTATACATCAAGTTTATTCAACAAAATTTTTAGGCCTCCACATTGGCAATAAATTAAATTGGTCTTGTCATACTTTGGACTTCAGAAAAAGACTTAGTTCAGCAACTTATGCTCTACGTATTATAGCAACTACTGCTAATAGTGATGCTGTTAAGGCTGCTTATTTTGGCTATTTCCATTCATTGTTATCCTATGGCTTAATATTCTGGGGTAACCTACCAATGGCAAATTAAGTATTTGTAACTCAGAAAAGAGCAATTTGAATTATAGGTGGAGTTAACAGAAATCATTCATGCAGAAATATTTTTAAAACACACAAAATATTAACAATGACCCCACAGTGTATCCTATCGCTTATGTGCTTTTCAGCTAAGAACCTACACATGTACAAAACTAATACTTCTTATCATGACTATGACACAAGAACAAAACATGACTTTCATGTTGACAGAAAAAACTTCAGTCTGATACAAAAGGGAGTATACTACTCAAGCATAAAGGTTTTTAATGCACTCCCGTCTGACAAAAAATCTTACCAGTGAAATGCCAAAATTTAATAGTAAATTCAAGGAACATCTTCTGGAGAAAGCATTTTACTCTCTTAATCAATTCTTTAATGTAACTTAGATGTAATACTTTTAGTTGTAACATTTGCTATTGCCACATTGTAACTTAATACATCTTACACCAGTATGGGAATTCGTGTTCAGGCAATTGGCACTATCAAATTCCTGCTAATGTAGGTTTATAATATGGAAAATTGTAATTTATTATTTTATCATTTTATACCTCTGTTTACCATAGAAAATGCTTGAGCCTGTAGCTATTAACATACTTTGTTTCTTATACACCAATTACAGCCCCCTTTGTTAGCGTACACAAGTAGGCTACTGTGTTAATTTATATTGTGACTCGTTCCATATCCATGCAATTCTTTTGTCTACCAGATCTATGGAACACGAATAAATAAATTAAAAAACAAAAAAACGATCAACCCTGGGTACGATGCTACAAATAGACAGCTTTGCTTGTACCCCTCATGTATTGCTAGTTGCCTTCAACAAATCAGCCAACTGCTGAAAGGAGCTGAGAATGGCCTGAGAACCCAAGTGGCAGTTGTCATTCATGCTGACATGTGCCATTACATGCGGCCGGTTGCACCCAGTGTGCTCGATAGCCACTGGCAGGGCCTCCTCCACATCATGGATGAGACCTCCTGGCGAACATACAGAATGCACACTGATATTCTTTCCCACCTTCCCTGCTAGCTTCCTGAGGGCTCCATCATCAATCTAACATTGGAGCTCCCAATGACGAGCATACCCACCCTCTGTACTTGTCCGGACTGGGTAGGAAAATCAAATGCTGGCCCAACAGGAGAGGCATCCAGTGCTGGCTCAGAGTTACCATCAAGACTGGTAGCACCTCGTACTTGTTGCTAAGATGTAGGGAGCCAGCTGCATGGCTTGCTCCCTCTTTCACCTTACACCCAGTGACATGCAAACCCATCATTGTCTGCCACCCACTCTGGAGTGAGGACAGACCGGTCAGCTGTTGCGTATCAGAAGCCGCAGCGACGTCCACGTCACCAGGGTATTCCAGTGGCACCAAGGGAGCCACAGCCCTAACCATATCATACTGTGTATATAATAGATATAAGGTCTCAAATGGCGCTACTGAGTTTGAAAATATACCAAAGGAGAATAAAGTAACACTAAATGTTGCTGTGTGTATTTGTCACGGTACTCTGATATTAAACAGAAATAAATTTCTCTGCTGAAGTTGATGTATTTACAGATAATTTTTACTAGAAATACTGTTTTCCAAAAAGTTACTGCATCAGATAAATATTCAAACTAGAATGCACTGATCTAAACTGTGTGCTGCCTACTAGCACAAAATTAAAATTTAATGCTGTGATGGAGTTTCTGGCGACCGCAAAATTTACACCAGGAAGCCGTCCTACACAAGGATATTCACAAGATTTATGCAACAACCACTAGTCTACACAGTAAAAGACACATGTACAGTTCACTTCTTTGCAGAAGCATGTGAACAAAAAACAAAGACTAAATTAATGTACAGTTTATCAGTGCTGCTGCTGCATGTCCTCTTGGCTCGGTGGCTGCCACTACATATTTGTCATTATTAATCCTAACACCATAGCAAACTAGTCTTTTGAACAAAGTACACAGATGCTCAGTGTGTTCCTCTTTAGTTTCTGAGAACACTAACACATCATGCATGTAGCAGATCACAAATGGAAGGCCATGCAGTACCTCATGCATGAAACACAGTCAAGTTTATGTAGTATTTTGCAGGTTCAAAAGGCATCGTATTGTGCTCAAAAAGATCAAAGGGTGCAGCTACAGGTGACTCTTATTTTTTTTTTTTTTTTTTTAAGTCAGCTATTTAAGGCACTGGGTACCGGTCTGGAATAGTGCAGGCATTTAAACCCCTGTAGCCTCTGCAGATTCTCCATGATCTGTTTTTCTTCTTTACCATTTGCAATGGGGATGCCCATGCCCTGTTTGATCTTGATATGCCTCCATCAGCGATCAAGTTATCAAATTCCAGTTTTGCTGAGGGTAATTTATCAGGAGGCAAGTGCCAAGTTCTAAAAGCCATCTCTAACCCAGTGTTGTCCTAATAAAAGATTGAATGGAATGACTTCTATTGCTCGTGGCCAACACTGGATCCATCAGCACAGCAAGCTCACACAGCATCTTTTGGCCAATGTCATCATCTGATACACAGATGGCCTTGGAGAAGCAAGAGGGAGGAGAAGCTCGGCCACTCTCTGGCACTGTAGCAGCCAGCAGAGGCACTGTAGTTGTTCACATCAGCCACCCAATTCTTTTTTCAATATGGAAATTTTCTTTCACTGTTTAGAATTTAGCATTTAATTCATGAGCAGTCAATCTTTCTGCAGAAAACAGTCCTTGTATTTCAGAAATTTGTGCTTCAAGTACCTTTGAAGTCTCTCTCAACTACAAATGATCAGTGATTTTGTGCAAATAGGTGTACGGTGTCTTCTCACATAACACACATGTGTGCACTCTGCATTGATATGGTAGCAATCTTGACTGGTGTATAACCAATGTGGAGGATGTGATTAGCCCAGAAATTTTCATGTGACTGAAAGCTGGAAGTGGCAGAGCTGTGCAGTATACATTCCGATGTGGTAATCGAGTTCGAGAGAGAGAGAGAGAGAGAGAGAGAGAGAGAGAGAGAGAGAGAGAGAGAGAGGGGGGGGGGGGGTATTTGCACTAAGCACTGATGCACTAAATCTGACACAACTGAAAAATGTCAAAGAAAATCAGCTCCCAAACTTGGCCCAGTCACTTCAGTGATGCCAAATTCCATGTAGGGTCGAAGTTGTCATCTAGTTTTAGCACTATGTTTCTTCCCACATGCTCAGACTGTGGACTTGTTGGCAGTTGTGAGAAACTCAACACCTTCATTTTTGGTGGTATCATTCGGCATTTTTGGATAAATACTGATTTCTGAACCAGTGTCAACTAGAAAAGTGCACCCGACTTTGTCTTTGATAAATAATTGAGTGGATTCTGTAACAACTGATACCATTACATTCTTTCTGCCTCTCAGGTGCTGTGAAAAATACTGATGAGTGCACGTGCCTATTGACACCCATCACTCCCATTTGGGTACATGAAGGGACTTGTGCACTGCCTCACCGTATCAGCAAAACGCTTGTGGTACCAATACCAGTTTCTGAGTCACTGGTTGTTCTTACTTTGAACCTCATCATCATTGGCATGTCTCTTTAGGCTAGCATTTAGTCTGGCTAGTTCATTCATCAACTGCTTCGTAGGTGACTCTGACTGTGGGCTATGCATCTGTGGACCTCGCACCTGTGCTACCGCAATGCATATGTCAGGGCTCCCTGTTGTAGGTGTGGTCACAATGCCGTAGCCTTGGACCTCCCGCCATTCACAGCGGCAGTTTGTTATCCATACATGCAATCACAACTGCATCACTTTGCATGCCAATTCATCAAGGGAGAGATCCATAAAAGCAAAAAGAATGACCCCCACATGCTGTGGCATTCTTTGAAGCCAGAAAATTTTTAATGACTTACGATAGCACTTCACTATCTGTCACTGCACGTTATAAGTGAAGCACTTGCGACTGGGAATCACTGGCACACGCTTCACTCTCAATATTTTTTTATAACCTCATTCTGGCTGTAGCACAAAACACTGGAGTACAGCTTCTTTAAACACAGCATAAGACTGAAACTTCCTGGCAGATTAAAACTCGGGACCTTTGCCTTTCGCGGGCAAGTGCTCTACCATCTGAGCTACCCAAGCACGACTCACACCCTGTCCTCACAGCTTTACTTCTGCCAGTACCTCATCTCCTACCATCCAAACTTTACAGACGCTCTTGTGCGAACCTTACTGTGAGGACAGGGTATGAGTCATGCTTGGGTAGCTCACATGGTAGAGCACTTGCCCGTGAAAGGTGAAGATACCGAGTTCAAGTCTCGGTCCGGCACACAGTTTTAATCTGCCAGGAAGTTTCATATCAGTCCACACTCTGCTGCAAAGTGAAAATCTCATTCTGACAGCATAAGACTGTTTGAGTAAAACATCATCTAACTCCAGAATGAGATTTTCACTCTGCAGCGGAGTGTGCGCTGATATGAAACTTCCTGGCAGATTAAAACTGTGTGCCCGACCGAGACTCAAACTCGGGACCTTTGCCTTTCACGGGCAAGTGCTCTACCAACTGAGCTACCGAAGCATGACTCACGCTCGGTACTCACAGCTTTACTTCTGCCAGTACCTCGTCTCCTACCACTCCGCTGCAGAGTGAAAATCTCATTCTGGAAACATCCCCCAGGCTGTGGCTAAGCCATGTCTCCGCAATATCCTTTCTTTCAGGAGTGTTAGTTCTGCAAGGTTCGCAGGAGAGCTTCTGTAAAGTTTGGAAGGTAGGAGACGAGGTACTGGCAGAAGTAAAGCTGTGAGTACCGGGCGTGAGTCGTGCTTCGGTAGCTCAGATGGTAGAGCACTTGCCCGCGAAAGGCAAAGGTCCCGAGTTCGAGTCTCGGTCGGGCACACAGTTTTAATCTGCCAGGAAGTTTCATCATCTAACTGTTTGCCCCCATGCTGGTCCAGGGGTTAGAATAGGCCCAAGATATTCCTGCCTGTTGTAAGAGGTGACTGAAAGGAGTCTCAAACATTTCAGCTTTTCTGTGATGATTCCCTATAGGGTTTTACCTCCATTATTAAACAAATTTCCGAAGAGGGAGTCAATTGGGGAAGGGTGCCTTATGAGGTGAATTGTGTCCATTGCGCACTGAGACCTTTAGCAACCTTTACTGTCGTGGATCTGCAATTCCACTCATTCTACAGCCATTGCGTGAGGAGACCTTCCCAGATATATTTCCTCCATTCACTGTGCGGTGTCATTTTCTGCGCTGATGAATATAATGGACTTGTTTGCACCTGATATTCAGCACGGTAGCTAGTCTGTTGTGGTGGGGTTGACAGATACCCTCTTGGTAGTAGCCCCCTGACTTCACAGGGATCATTCTGCTGATGCCTGCACTATTAATGCTGCTTGTATGCCAAGAAGTAGATGCCCACCTATCAGCGGCATCGGGACTCCCAGCAGTGGCCATCCTGCCAGGTGGCTTTTGCTGAGGCTGGGTGGTGCCTGTAGGGAGGGCCTCTGGTTGGAGTGGGTGCCATCAGGGCGGATGACATGCGATGAAGTGTAGTACATCATCTCTTGTTGGTGGTCAAATACCAGCAGTCTCTACCTGTTCAAGGTCTCAATCCATTGCAAGGAATTACGAACCCATATCGTTCCCCTCCCTAGCCGTATCATGAGAGGAACACCAGGCTAAAGACGGAAGAGAACCTTATTCACTCCAGTACCTAGTATGTACGAGAGCCTGTCCAAAATGTGATCTGGGTCTGTCATGAAAGAAACAGCATCCCCTGCCCAGTCCCAGGCATTACTCACCTGTGACATGCTGGGGAAAGTGTCTGTTTCCATCATGCACCATAAGAGCTTAAATACGATCCAGGGTATTATATTCCACAGGAACCTTCTTATGCAGTCTGATGACAAGTTGTGGGCCAACTTAGGGTATGAGGTGTTCATTTTGTTTGGCACATCAACAGGGATCTGAAGGATAATTAGGTTACCACCAGTGCCTTCATCTTGGCCTTTGAGGATGACTCATTACCTGAGAAGGTCAAGGTGATGGTCTACTGATGTGATGTAAAACCATATATCCCTCCCCAGATGCAGTGCTTTAAGTGCTGAAAGTTTGGGTGTATGTCTTCCAGCTGTACTTCCAGCATCACATGTTGAGATTGTGGATGTCCATCACATCGCAATACTCAGTGTGCCCCAACTCACATTTGTGTCAGCTGTGGAGAGCACCATTCCCCTTGCTTGCCAGACGGCAGGATTCTCCAGAAAGAAAGGAAAATCATGGAATACAAGACCCTGGACTGACTGACCTACACAGATGCTAAGACAAAATTTGAAAGGCTAAACCCTGTGTGCATGACATTGTGTTATGCCACATATACAACAATGGTTAGTCCCATCAGTTCTGCCACCTATAGTTGGCCCTCAGGGCCGCAAGACTACACCTGCCCCCTTAGTAGTGGGGTGCACAACTATTCCTGTTGCACCTGCAACGCCTACTTCAGGAGCAATGACCCCCTCACCCCCTTACAGCCATCGGGGACATCAGTCCCCACTTCTCAGACAGTGAAGCATCAGTCTTCTTCAGCTCTTCTAGCTACGAAGGGGCCCCTTGGGTCACTCCCTTCCAAGGCTCCTATCAGTTGGAAAGAGGATGTCTGCCAGTCCCTTCACGTCTTCCCAGCCTCCAGACATCACCATCCTCCAGTGGAATTGTGGCAGCTGTTCCACTACTTGGCTGAGCTACAGCAACTGTTAAGCTGTACACCTGCTTTCTGCATTTCCCTCCAGGAAACCTGGTTCCCCGCAATGCAGACACCTGCCCTTCACAACTATGAGGGATATTATAAAAACTGTTGCGAATATAATAGTGTGTCAGGTGGAGTATGTGTCTATGTCCTGAACTCGGTATGTAGTGGACCTGTGCCCCTTCAAACTCCCCTTCAGGCTGTGTCTGTCAGGGTAAGGACAATGCAGGAAAGAACTGTCTGCAATGTATATCTTCCTCCAGATAGTGAAGTACCCCTGAACATATTTACTGCACTGATTCATCAGCTCCACTGACCTTTCCTACTATTGGGAGATTTTAATGCCCCCTTGTGGGGTGGCACCATGCTTACTGTCTGAGGTAGAGATGTTGAGAATTTGCTGTCTCAACTCGACCACTGGGACACCCACACATTTCAATGTGGCTCATGGTACTTATTCAGCCATTGATTTATCACTTTACAGCCCAGGACTTCTCCCATCTGTCCACTTGAGACCCCACAATAACTTGTGTGGTGGTGACCACTTCCCCATCTTCCTGTCTCTCCCCAGCATCATTCCGTGGATGTCTACCCAGATGGGCTTTAATAAAGGCAGACTGGAAAGTTTTCATCTCTGCCATCACCATTGAATCTCTCCCACATGGTAACATTGATGTGGTAGTCGAGAGAGTAACCACAACAACTGTTTATGCTGCAGAAAACGCGATCCCTCATTCTTCAGGGTGCCCCAGGTCAAAGACAGTACCATGATGGTCGCTGGAAATTGCAGAAGCCATTAAAGAGCATAGGTGGGATCTACAGTGACATAAGCAGCACCCATCACTGGAGCACCTAATAGCTTTTAAGTGGCTCTGTGCACATGTTTGCCAGCTCATAAAAAGATGGAAAGAGGAGCGCTGGGAGAGGTACATCTCAACCATTGGGTCACATATGTCACCTTCACAAGTCAGAATGAAGTACAAATGTGTCTTTGGGTACCAGACCCCAACTGGTGTTCCTGGCATATCCATCAGTGGAGTGTTATCTATCAATGCAAATGCAATTGCTGAGCACTTTGCAGAGAACTATGCTCAGGCCTCTGTGACAGAGAATTATGCCCCTGTGTTTCATACCCTCAAGCAGCAGATGGAAGGGAAACTCTTCTCTACACTACATGCCACAGTAAACCATACAATGCTCCATTTACTGAGTGTGAGCTCCTCCGTGCCCCTGCACATGCTCCAACACAGCTTCTGGGCCAGATCGCATCCACAATCAGATGATTAAACACCTCTTGTCAGACTACCAGTGACATCTCCTCATCATCTTCAACCGCATCTGGAGTAATGGTGTATTCCCGTTGCAGTGGGGGCAGAGCACCATCATTCCAGTGCTCAAACATGGTAAAAACCTGCTTAATGTGGATAGCTATTGGCCCATCAGCCTAACCAATGTTCTTTGTAAGCCGCTAGAATGTGCGGTGAGTCAGTGGTTGTGTTGGCTCCTGGAGTCACGGTACCTACTGACTCCATGCAAAGGCGGTTTCTGCCAGTGTTTCTCTACTACTGATATCCTATGTCCCTCAAGTCTGCCATTCAAGCGGCCTTTCCAGACACCGACACCTGGTAGCTGTCTTTTTTTTTTATTTAAGAAAAGCCTACGACATGACCTGGCGACACATCCTTATCACATTACATGAGTTAGGTCTCTGAGGCCGGCTCCCGATTTTTATCCAAAACTTCCTGTCACTGTGTACTTTCCATGTCCAAGGTCCAAGTTGGTGCCTCTCATAGACACCCCCCCCCCTCCCCCCCTGCCACCCCATATCCAGGAGAATGGGGTCCCGCAGGGCTTAGTATTGAATGTCTCTTTATTTTTAGTGGCCATTAACAGTCTAGCAGCAGATGTGGAGCCGTCTGTCTCACCTTGTCTGAATGCAGATGACTTTTGCATTTCTTCTGCTCCTCCAGTGCAGGTGTTGCTGAGCAGCTCCTATTGGGAGCCATCCACAAGACGCAGTCATGGGCTCTGACCCATGGCTTCCAGCTTTCAGCTGCAAAATTGTGCATCATGCACTTTTGTCAGCATGGTACCATTCATCTCGAACCAGATCTTTACCCTGATGATGATCCAGCTCGCTGTAGTGGAGACATATTGATTCTTAGGACTGGTTTTTGATGCCTGATTGATGTGGCTTACTCATTTTCACCGGCTTAGGCGGTAGTGCCTTAATGCCCTCTGCCACATGAGCAACACCAATTGGAGTGCAGATTGCTCTACAATGCTGTTGCTCTACAAAGCCCTTGTTCAGTCCCACCTTGACTATGGGAGTTGGGTTTATTGTTCGGTGGCACCCTCAGTGTTGCAGTTACTAGACCCAGTGCAGTACTGTGGGTTCGACTAGTGACGGAAGCTTTTAGGATGAGTCTGGTGATCAGCCTACTGGTGGAGGCTGGGGTCCTCCCATTGCAGATCAACTCACATACTCAGTTCTGTGCAGAGAAAATCCCCAACCTGGTTGGGTATCGAACCCAGGGCCTTGTGATCTAGACTCAGCAACACTAACCACAAGACCACAAGCTGCTGACACAGGAACTTTTGAATAACCCTGTATATATATTCGGAGAAAAGAGATACTACTCAGAAAATATGTCCCAAAGGAGATATGAGGTTCAGAAAAGCATACATACACACATACGATTTCTGGTTTATCCACAAAATCTGAAAAGTTGTCACTTAACTCCGTCTGACTATGGATTAAGTCCCAAAGCAGAGATTCTGGTAGCCATCACTGTAGAGTGGATATCACACTAAGTCTGTTCAATGATCTGCTTAAATGAATGGACTTTTGCACACACTGCAGTAGTGTGACCTATAAAAGAACTCCCATCTACAAGCACACCTGTTTGCACGATCCACAGTGTTTCTTAATATTAGTTATAAAAACCTGGGAAAGTTACCGAATGATCCAGCATTCTGCTTCACCCATGTTTGTGCTGCACCCTTGAGCTGCTGCTTCACAAATTTCACTTGTGCTTTTTCTATCATGACGTCAACAAAACTTCTTTACATGAGAGTAGAACATTCACATTTTCACAAACATCAAAAATTATTAAAAATGTAGTATCCGATGACTATAATATCAATGAGTCACACTTGGTATCCGTAATCTAATACACATATTTTGGTGTAACACTTGATAGTGATATGAAATGGAGTGTTAATATGGGCTCAGTGATGGGTAAAACAGATGGCAGACTTCATTTTATTGATAGAATTCTGGGAAAATGCAGTCAGTATGCAAAAGAGATTGCTTACAAATCACTTGTGTGACCCATCCTAGAATATTGCTCAAGTGTGTGGTAATAACAGTGGAGAAGGGCAGTGTAAATGGTCACAGATTTGTCTGACCCATTGTAGAGTGCCACAAATATGCTGAAGGAATTGAACTGGCAGACTCTTGAAAATAAATGTGAACCATCCTGAGAAAACCTACTTAGAAAGTTTCAAGAACTATCTTTAAATTATGACTCTATCAATGTACTGCAACTGTGAGGATAAGATTAGACTAATTACAGCACACATGGAGGCATATAAACCACCATTCTCCCCATGCTCCATACATGGCTGGAATGGGAAAAAACTGTAATAACTGATGCAATGGGGTGTATCCTCTGCCACACACATCACAGTGGTTTGCAGAGGGTAGATGTAGATGTAGATTCACCACATAATATTTATTTTCCTCAGAAAAGAACCATAAATTAGGCACCTGCATTAGCTGCAGACCGGATGTTCCTGTTTATCCCATTATTATACTACTTAATCTATTTTTAATTACTATTTTTACTAAAACTTTCCTTGTTAATAGCAGCATTCAATTTCTCTGACTGCTTTGACTGCTTCCAACCCTATTTTAAAACATGCTTGACACAGTACAACTATGTTTACTTTTTTGACACGTTCACTAAGTGGAGATTCAACTCTCCATGTTTTCTCTTCAAAATTCTTTCACAGTGCATCAGTGCTAGAGCCGAGTTCCATCTCTGACTATTTCTCTTCCATGTCATGAAACTTTATCATTAATAGAACAATTTCTGAGTGTCAGCAAATTCAGGAGTAAAATTTTCTTACACCCCTCATTTTGCTGCTTAATTCCATTATTTAGATGCTGTAGATCACTGAAATTATTGTTCATTCTGTCTTTTAGATGCTTAGCTCACTTAACATAGTGTTAAACTGCCTCATTATAGTGATGTAGCTCACTGAAATTATTGTTCATTCCTCACTGTGACCTTTAGTTCTGCAAAAGACTATGATGAAATTTCCCATGGAGCTTCAACAGCCTCATCCCCAAAAAAATCTACTAGAGTTAATGATATCACCACATAACAGCACTCAGTTAGTGACTGTTTAATAATCTTGGCCATGACTAATATACTGAATAGAATGACCCAAACAATTGCAAAAGTTGCTTGCACTTCACATAATTTTGGCACTGAGTGTTACTGTTGTGATGCCAACAGCTGCTTACTATCACTGTGTAGAAGGTAGCTGTTGCTGTGATTGTCTTCCCTTGATCACATCCCTGCTCACCAATGAAATGTGTGATCAAAAATGAAAGTAACTTTCACTCACCTAATTTCACTTCTGCACCAATCCTATACTTCAGGTCTAATTATTCTATGAACTGTTTCCCAGAGATGATTGCATGATTATGGATTATTTTGGCCAAGTGTGATTCTATCAGAACAGGTGTGCACAGTGATTGTTGTATATTCCAAAACAGGAGAAGGAATTCAGCAGTCAGTCACAAATCCAATCTGTATTTTATTACAGATCTAGATTTCATATATTGAGTAGCTGTGTTTAAACTGTGTCATATAGAACTGTCAAGGTTGTGACAGCACATGTCATCATGTGACTTAAATGTATATATAACCAGATTATAAGTGGCTATTGAGTAACATGTGTTGTCAAAAGCTCAATGGTCTATATGACTCAGTTTAAATGCACTCAAAATAGCTATTCAGTTGCTGAAATATTATCTGCAATAAAATACACATTGGATTTGTGACTGGTTGCTGAATTCCTTTTCCTTTTCCGAGTTATTTTAGGTTATGGCTATTTCAAAAAGCAATGGTTATAATCAGTTAAATGAAAAATGTTTATAAATTTAAAATTATATGAAGAGAAAGTTATTTCTATGATTGAACTCTAAATGTACCCACACTACTGTAGGAGGAGGAAGGGGTTGTTGACAGTTCAAGTCACATATAAGCTGTACCTAGATAGTTATTAAGTACACAATATAACATTAGGTTAGTGATGGGCAAGCCACTACAACTGTGCTATCATCATTGCCTAGACACACTATGGTGCCTGCCACCGCACAGCCGCAGGTCAAATGTCACACAGCCCCCAGTCAACTATTCCACACTCATGCACAGTGCCATCCAGCTGGACATTGCAAGCACAACCCATGCACACAGCTGCCTCTGTGATATCTTAGCAAAGCCCAACCAGTGTATCTACATCAATAGCAGCAGCATGTTACTACACTAATCATGCAGTGCTACATCACCATAGAATCATCAACGGCAGGCATATTCCTATGCTGCAAAGTTTTTATAAGTGCACATGGCACCTCACACTGTAGTCTTCACTTGGACTTCACTATTGTTGATACCTTGATGCCACACCATTCAGTTCACCCTTATCTGGATATTGATTAGGCTTGTAACTGTAATATTCAGGAGTTTCTACTACTCATCACTCCAGCAGACACCAGATTTATCCATGGACCTAGTGAACTGCCGTCCCAGTCGGAGCATCAGCCTTGTCAATGAAGTGTTCTAAAGGAATAAACCTTGATGATTACTCATGTCTTCTGTTGTTTGTTGTTCCACCATCCATATGTACAACAAATTAATGGCAACAGAGCCACATAATGATGGCAAATTGCAGTGCTGTCATCAGTGCTATGTCTGTCATGACAGAGATACTTATCATTTCCACTGAGCCAAATATTTGTTTTGTAGAAAGATTTGGCACATCCAAGACAATTGATTGAAGAAGTTACAGAGCCGTTTTGTTAACATGGCTGCCAAAGGTTCTGAGGCAATGAATATTCATCAGGTCAGTGTCGATGATACTGCCCTCCCGAACTCTTCAGTTTCTGACAAGTCATTCCTGTTTCAAACCAGCTACATTATTTCCACTATGCATAAATTGTCACAGGTTGTCAGTCACCCCCAGCACCCCTCTGTGCTTGTACATGAGCCAAAGAAACTTTTCATTCAGTTGTATATTCAGAACCAGGATGCACAATTCCAGCTGGATAATGGGGCTTCCATTACATTGATCAGTAGGTGCATATTTGGAAAGCTCAGCTTCCCATGGCTGTACCCTCAGCAAATACAATGGGGATCACTTCACCATTCCTGGCACTTGTCTTCTACAGATGCAGTACAGATCTACATCTAAGGCAATTCCAGTCATGGTACTTCACTCTTACAACAGTCCAAACATTTTTAGCCTCAGCACCTCCAACATCTATGGCCTCCATATCTAGAATAGTGTGGCATCAATCAACTCCCATGTCCATCATGACAGCATCGCAAAGATCTGTGGCAAATATCATCAACTTTTGAGGACTATCTGGGTATGGTGAAAAAGCTTTCTGCCCACATTATTTTAAAAGATACTGCCCAGCCACAATTCACCAAAGCACGAGAGGTCCATCCATGTCATTCAGGAGAATGTTTCGGTAAAGTTGAGACATTTTCAGAACGTGGGAGTAATCATACCCCACACCTCGTTCACAGCTCAAACCTTCTGTTATACGTTTTTCCACCATTCACCGATCAACATATTACAGATCTTATGTAAACTGAAGTGGGAGGGAGGAGAAAGGAGTGGAAAGGGAAGGAATAATATCAGCTGTATCAGGACTTTGTGGAGATGGTGGGTGATGGAGTCCCTTAGGGACCTCCACTATTTGGTGGAGAAATGTAGGGTGCCCCTGAACAGGTCAGGTGTGCACTACACGCAGGAAGCAGCTAGAAGGGTAACGGAGTATGTGTGGAGTGCACATGTGGATTTTTTAGGTTAGATAATTCCGTCCCTAGGACTTACTAGACGCCTCCTGATAAGTGACAAGCTAGCAGTAGGCAAAACGCAACAGGGAATGACAATATTAATGTGGTAATAGCAAACTGCAGGAGTGTCTATAGAAAGGTCCCAGAGCTGCTCTCATTAATAAATGGTCACAATGCCCACATAGTACTAGGGATGGAAAGTTGTCTGAAACCAGATGTAAATAATAATGAAATTCTAAACTCAGATTGGAATGTATATCGCAGAGACAGGCTGGACAGTGAAGGGGGAGGTGTGTTTATAGTGATAAAAAGTGCAATAGTATCATAGGAAATTGACGGAGATCCGAAATGTGAAATAATTTGGGTGAAGGTCACGGCTAAAGCAGGCTCAAACATGGTAGTTGGATGTCTGTATAGGCGCTCTGGCTCAGCAGCTGTTGTGGCAGAACACTTGAAGGAAAATTTGGAAAATACTGGCCATGCTATAGTTTTGGGTGGAGATTTTAATTTACCAGATATGGACTGGGAGACTCAAACGTTTGTAACAGGTGGCAGGGACAAAGAATCCAGTGAAATTTTTTTAAGTGCGTTATCTGAAAACTACCTTGAGCAGTTAAACAGAGAACCAACTCATGGTGATAACATATTAGACCTTCTGGTGACAAACAGGCCCGAACTGTTTGAAACAGTTAATGCAGAACAGGGAATCAGCAATCATGAAGTGGTTACAGCATCAGTGATTTCAGCCGTAAAAAGAAATATTAAAAAAGGTAGGAAGATTTCTCTGTTTATCAAAAGTGACAAAAAGCAGATTTCAGCGTACTTGATGGCTCAACACAAAAGTTTTATCTCAGATACAGATAGTGTTGAGGACCAGTGGAAAAAGTTCAAAACCATCGTACAATATACATTAGATGAGTATGTGCCAAGCAAGATCGTAAGAGATGAAAAAGAGCCACAGTCGTACAACAACCGAGTTCGAAATCTGCTACGGAAGCAAAGGGAACTTCACAGCCTTGCAGACAAACAAAAATTACTAGAAGCGAAATGTAGTGTGAGGAGGGCTACGCGAGAGGTGTTCAACAAATTCAAAAGTAAAGTTCTGTGTACTGACTTGGCAGAAAATCCTAAGAAATTTTGGTCTTATGTCAAAGCAGTAGGTGGATCAAGACAAAATGTCCAGACACTCTGTGACCAAAATGGTACTGGAACACAGGATGACAGACTAAAGGCCAAAATACTAAATGTCTTTTTCCAAAGCTGTTTCACAGAAGAAGACTGCACTGTAGTTCCTTCTCTAGATTGTCGCACAGATGACAAAATGGTAGATATCGAAATAGATGACAGAGGGATAGAAAAACAATTAAAATCTCTCAAAAGAGGAATGACCACTGGACCTGATGGGATACCAGTTCAATTTTACATAGAGTATGCGAAGGAACTTGGCCCCCCTTCTTGCAGCAGTGTACTGTAGGCCTCTAGAAGAGTGTAGCATTCCAAAAGATTGGAAAAGGGCACAGGTCATTCCCATTTTCAAGAAGGGACTTTGAACAGATGTGCAGAACTATAGACCTATATCTCTAATGTCCATCAGTTGTAGAATTTTGGGACATGTATTATGTTCGAGTATAGTGACTTTTCTGGAGACTAGAAATCTACTCATCTACCAGACTCAGAGGGCCATAGACACGGGTTCCCAGGTAGATGCCATGTTTCTTGACTTCCGCAAGGAGTTTGATACAGTTCCCCACAGTCGTTTAATGAACAAAGTAAAAGCATACGGACTATCAGACCAATTGTGTGATTGGATTGAAGAGTTCCTAGATAACAGAATGCAGCATGCCATTCTCAGTGGAGAGAAGTCTTCCAAAATAAGAGTGATTTCAGGTGTGCCACAGGAGAGTGTCGTAGGACCATTGCTATTCACAATATATATAAATGACCTTGTGGATAACATCGGAAGTTCACTGAGCCTTTTTGCGGATGATGCTGTAGTAAATCGAGAGGTTGTAACAATGGAAAAGTGTACAGGAATGCAGGAGGATCTGCAACGAATTGGCGCATGGTGCAGGGAATGGCAATTGAATCTCAGTGTAGACAAGTGTAATGTGCTGTGAATACATAGAAAGAAAGATCCTTTATCATTTACCTACAATATAGCAGGTCAGCAACTGGAAGCAGTTAATTCCATAAATTATCTTGTAGTGATTTAAAATGGAATGACCATATAAAATTAATCATCGGTAAAGCAGATGCCAGACTGAGATTCAATGGAAGAATCTTAATGAAATGCAGTCCGAAAACAAAGGAATTAGAGTACAGTACACTTGTTCGCCCACTACTTGAATACTGCTCAGCAGTGTGGGATCCATACCAGATAGGGTTGATAGAAGAGATAGAGGAGATCCAACGGAGAGCAGTGAACTTCGTTACAGGATCATTTAGTAATCACAAAAGCATTACAGAGATGACAGATAAACTCCAGTGGAAGACTCTGCAAGAGAGACGCTCAGTAGCTCGGAACGGGCTTTTGTTGAAGTTTCAAGAACATACCTTCACCAAGGAGTCAAGCAGTATATTGCTCCCTCCTATGTATATCTCATGAAGAAACCATCAGTATAAAATCAGAGAGATCAGAGCCCACACAGAGGCATACCAACAATCTTTCTTTGCACAAACAATACGAGACTGGAATAGAAGGGAGAACCGATAGAGGTACTCAAGGTACCCTCCGCCACACACCGTCAGGTGGCTTGCGGAGTATGGATGTAGATGTAGATGTAGAATCAGTGGAAACAAGTGGAAATGCATGCTGGACTGGGACCCAAATCCAGAATCTCCTGCTCACTAGGCTGTTACACTAACCACTGCACCACCTGGACACAGTGTTTATTGCAAATGTGTGGACTATCTTGGCGTGCTCACTGGTCCACTCACAGTTCTGTCTCTTGCCACCTGCAGTCCCCATCCAAGTCCTCTATGCTCACTAATTTTAGATTCCTGCAGGAGGCCAAACATAAATGTTCATCTGCGCTGAAGGTTGTCGATTCATTGCCCGTATTCACCTTGATGGGTCAAGACAGTCAGCACATTTGCAATAAACACTGAGTCTGGGTGGTGTAGGGATTAATGTAACTGCCTAGTAATCATCACTGCTGATTTCACAAAAAAGCCCTGATGCACCTGATATTATTAGTACCTTCCTATTCTTTTCCTATGTGCCCATGTCCCCCCCCTCCCCCCCCCCCCCCCCCACCGGTCCCTTCAATTTACATAATATGTATCACAGCTACAGATGTGTCTGTTCCCTCAGACATTTCCAAAAGAACAGACACCAAGCATTCATATAAATTATAGATCACTATAGCTGAGAAGAAATTGTTGTGTTAATATCACTGAATCTCTGAAAGCAAAAAACATATGTAAGTCGTGAGAGTGACTAATTCATGAAAAATTAGAATGTTTGAACAGCATGAAAAATAGTACAAACTTGAAAAATAGTAAAAATTCTCAAAATAACACTAAAAAAGTATCAAAATTTTGAAAACCTATGAAAATTTTTCAGAGTCTGAACTGTGGATCAAAACTAAGAAATTTACACACAAATGTAAAACTCTTTGTTCAACTTGAAACACAATTGCACTGACAAAGGTGCTGCATCATTCCTAGAACCAACCTTGATATACATTTTCAGCCTCTGGCTGGCTGTATACAGCTAGAAGCTCAATTTTTCCTAATGACTGGTTATGAAGCTCAAACTATAAACCAGTATAAATTAGACTACATGTGTAAATGAATATTTTGAGCTTATTAACATGAGCTGCTGCAGAAGGTTGTACAGTAAACAGTTTGCTCATAATTAACAAAAAAACTCATCACTGTTATTGCACTCTTTCATTAAATAATTAACAGTGTCTAAAATTCATAAATTACAACCAGTGTGCACACCTCTCTTTCTACTGGTGCAGTCTGTTTTGTATGATAAATTCAATACAATCTGAATTGTGGCTGTTTTTGATGGTGAACACAGTAATCAGTTGGAGTTAACTTAATAAATAACAAAAAATATATTTTATAAATACTGTGAGTGGTGCAAACAAAAGCCTATTTGCATATGTTGAATCCCTAAGATGTGTAACTGTCTCATATTTCAAATTAACTCAGTTGTAGAATGAAGCTTCATATAATCATTTCATTATGAATTATTTAATTGTTAACAAAGCTCTGTGTGTCTTCAGGCATGTCTTTCCTTAAGCTGACAGTTTGATGACCACAGTACTTGTTATTAAAATATGCATCCGTTGTATTTGTGTATCATATCTTTATTCAGTTTATTATATCTTTAGTAATTTATAAGTGACATTTACAAATGTGGTGCTGAATTTATCATTGTATCATGCTCTTTAATACCATCACTGTTACTTTACTGACATCCACAGTATGTGTATATATTACAATTACAATAGCCCAGTTGTCATCTTCCTTGGCGGGAGCTCCCCAGGTGCATGAGGCCCAACTTCTGGAGCTAAGCTAGTTTGACAGACCCACATGCGCTGGTAGTCTCACACTCACTGTCTGACAAATAACAGACTACTCCCTTGTCAGACATGAGCAGTCCATATATAATACACATTGTAAGTGTCCCCAGTCAGTCCACTACAGTGGCCACCCAGGTTAATGCCCACACTGACGTTGACTCCTCAACCATTGTTAAGTGGGAGGTCGATCCCAGGTGTATCAGGCAATGAAAGACTTTTTGAGTGGAGGGGGTTCAAAAGGCACCCTCTCCTCAAAATTTGTCTGACGGAAGGGTTTCAGGTATTATCTGTGGTTGATAAATGTCCTGAGCCAGAAGCAACTTGCTCTGTTTTAGAGGAAGACCCTCAGCCTGCAGTATCTGGACATTCACAGAGGGTGGAATTACTGGTTGTTGGGAGCATCAATGATAGGTGCTTAATGTTGCCCCTTAGGGATATGATTACAAAGGAGTGGAAGAACTCCATTGTGCAGTCTGTGTACATATTGGATGGAAGCAGTCATCCCAAACGTGGAATGGATCCTTCTCAATGCCATGAAGAACAAAGCGTGCACACAACTGCAGGGGGTGGCTCATGTCACCACTACTTATTTGTGTCACTTTCGAGCAGAGTAGATTCTCTCTGGTTTTGGTCAGCTAGCTAACATTGCAAGATGAAGGCAGAGCTCACCATGTGTACCGTCATTGACAGGACAGATTGTGAACATTTGGTACAGAGCTGGGTGCAGGGTCTTAATTAGATTCTCAGAAGTTTCTGCAACTGTTTATGCTGCAGGTTCCTTGACTTGTGCAATAGAATGATGGGGTATCAGGTTCAACTTAATAATTCATGGGTCCATTACACACAGGAAGTGGCTGCATGGGTAGCAGAGGCTGTGTGGAGTGGACTGGGCAGTTCTTTTATGTTAGATGGTTTTGGGAAAGAACAAAAAGGACTTCAATCTCAAAGTGTACTGGCCAATCAAAGGTAAGGGTGGACCTAGGAACCATAGGTATTACAGTAGTAAATTATCACTGCGGAGTTGGGAAAGAACCAAAGATGCAAGTGCTAACAGCAAGCACTGAAGCTGAAATTGTTATAGGTACAGAAAACTTGCTAAAGCCAGAGATAAGTTAACCATGTTCAGATAGTATATATTAGATAGAACTGGTGATGTGTTTGTTACTGTTAGAAATAATTTACCTTAGAGCAACACAGAAGTAAATAGTCCCTGTGAGTTAGTAGGGATGGAGGCTATACTTGTCAACTGGGGTAAATTAAGAATTAGTCCAATATTATGAAAAGGGAAGTTGCTAGCTGTCTCTGGCAACTGAGCTACACTGTGAGCTGCAGCACCAGTGCCTGATGGGAGTGGTGACTGGGTGTGAGTTCAAATGTGAGGGAATTCCTAAGGGACCAAACTGCTTAGGTCATCAGTCCCTAGACTTACACACTACTTAAACTAACTTATGCTGAGAACAACACACACACCCATGCCCGAGGGAGGACTCGAACCTCCAATGGGAGGAGCCACACAGTACGTGACATAATGCTTCAAACTGCGCGGCCACTCCGTGCGGTGGTGGGAGTAAGGAGGAGGCTGGGGCGGGGAGGGGCAGGAAGAGTAATGTAGGGGTGGGGGACAGTGAAGTACTGCTGGGGAGAATTAAGAATTGGTTCCTGTTACTGAGTGGTCAACTCAGGTCATACATCATCTGAAACAGGTCCCCACTCATATAGCTATAGTTGGCAGTGACACCAATCTACCCTTGATATGTTGATGGCAATACATGTTCACAGCCTGTGATAGGTATAAAATGTAATCAGAACTAAATGCTTCCTCTGAAAATTAATTTGAGAAATTAGTTTAGGGGTTAACTCAAAGTTATGGTTGTGAAAATGTACTTGACCTATTAACAACAAATACACTACTGGCCACTAAAATTGCTACACCAAGAAGAAATGCAGATGATAAATGGGTATTCATTGTACAAATATATTATACTAGCACTGACATGTGATTACATTTTCACACAATTGGGTGCACAGATCCTGAGAAATCAGTACCCAGAACAACCACTTCTGGCCGTAATAAGGGCCTTGATATGCCTGGGCATTGAGTCAAACAGAGCTTGGATAGCGTGTACACGTACAGCTGTCCATACAGCTTCAACACAATACCGTAGTCCATCAAGAGTAGTGACTGGCGTATTGCGATGAGCCAGTTGCTTGGCACCGTGGACTAGACATTTTCAGTTGGTGAGAGATCTGGAGAATGTGCTGGCAAGGGCAGCAATCAAACATTTTCTGTATCCAGATAAGCCCGTACAGGACCTGCAACATGCGGTTGTGCATTATCCTACTAAAATGTAGGGTTTCGCAGGGATCGAATGAAGGGTAGAGCCATGGGTCATAACACATCTGAAACGTAATGTTCACTGTTCAAAGAGTTGTCAATGCAAACAAGAGGTGACCGAGACGTGTAACCAATGGCATCGCATACAATCGCGCCTGGTGATACGTCAGTATGGCGATGACGAATACACGCTTCCAATGTGCGTTCACTGCGATGTCACCAAACATGGATGTGACCATCAACATGCTGTAATCAGAACCTGGATTCATCCAAAAAAATGACGTTTTGCCATTAGTGCACCCAGGTTCATCGTTGAGTAGACCATCGCAGGCGCTCCTGTCTGTGATGCAGCATCACTGGTAACCGCAGCCATGGTCTCTGAGCTGATAGTCCATGCTGCTGCAAACATCGTCAGACTGTTCGTGCAGATGGTTGTTGTCTTGCAAACGTCCGCATCTATTGACTCAGGGATCAAGACGTGGCTGCACGATCTGTTACAGCCATGCGGATAAGATGCCTGTCATCTTGCCTGCTAGTGACATGAGGCTGTTGGGATGCAGCACGGCATTCCGTATTACCCTCCTGAACTCACCGATTCCATATTCTGCTAACAGTCATTGGATCACGACCAACACGAGCAGCAATGTCACGATACGATAAACC
The DNA here is from genome assembly GCF_021461385.2 of Schistocerca piceifrons. NCBI lineage: Eukaryota > Metazoa > Arthropoda > Insecta > Orthoptera > Acrididae > Schistocerca > Schistocerca piceifrons. Next base: position 359,207,660 of record NC_060139.1, on the reverse strand, counting down.
GCAATCGCAATAGGCTAGAATCTGACCTTTATCAAAGTCAGAAACATGATGGTACGGATTTCTCCTCCTTACACGAGGCATCACAACAACGTTTCACCAGGCAATGCTGGTCAACTTCTGTTTGTGTATGAGAAATAGGTTGGAAACTTTCCTCATGTCAGCACATTGTAGGTGTCGTCACCGGTGCCAACCATGTGTGAATGCTCTGAAAACCTAATCATTTTCATATCACAGCATCTTCTTCCTATCAGTTAAGTTTCACGTCTGTAGCACGTCATCTTCATGGTGTAGCAATTTTAATGGCCAGTAGTGTATTCCTGAACAGGTAGGGAGCATCATGACCAACACAGGGATAAGTGACCAGAAGGTTGTCATAGCAAAACTGAATACCATAACATCAAAACCTATCAAAAATTAGTGGACAATATATCTTTTTAAAAAGCAGATAAAAATTTGCTTGACACCTATGTGAGAGACAATCTACATTCCTTCTGCACTAACTCCACAGGCATAGGCCAGATGTGGCTTGGACTCAGACAAATAATATCAACAGCAATTGAGAGATTTCTACCAAATAAATTAATAAGAGGTGTAACTGATCACCCAAGGCACAAAAAAAATGTCAGAACACTGTTGCAGATTTGACAAAAAAGTATACCAAATTTAAATGATTGTAAAATTCCATGGTTGGTGAAATTCTACAGAAGATCAAAATTTAGCATGGATTTCAAAGTGAGATGCATTTAATAGTATCACAATGAAAACCTTGTCTCAAAGAGGTTCAGGTCATAAGTAAAGTACTCCAGAGGCAAGACACAGTCAATACTTTCTCTGCATGACAGTGATGGTAATATTACCAACGATAATCCCACTAAAGCAGAGTCACTAAATGTGGTCATCCAAAATGCCTTCACTAAAGAAGACAGAGCACATATTCCAGAATTTGAATAAAGAACTACAGTACGCATGAGTAGGTTAAAAGTAGATTCCACATTGTGTAGCAATTCAAATCACTTAATAAAGGTAAGTCTTCCAGTCCAGAATCAGAATTTTTATTATCCTATAACATACAAAGTCAAATCACAGACCTGATGTACTGGGGACTCATCAACATTACATTTACATTACAATTACAATTTGTATATACAGTATTACAAAAACAGTATATCAACACACCAGTTTACATGTGTTACAAAGTAATATATAACAATAGCGTTTACATAGTGAACATATTTTTTACAATCAATTATTTGACACAAAACTGCTAAGCTTAATTTACAGACAATGTTTCCTTGCTCAGACTTCCACTTCATCATTCATAAATTCTTCTATGGAGTAATAACATTTCTCCACTAATAACTTGTTCAGCTTTGGTTTCAGTTGCCCTAGCACCATGCTGTTTATTTGTTTCTTTTTTGGCATGTTGTAGATTTTCATGCCTATATATTCTATGGTTAGTGCATATAACTTTAACCTGTGAGTGGGAAGCTTGAAGTTTGTCTTATTCCTAGTGCTGTATTGATGTTTAAAATTGTTGTCTGTGAATAACATAGGGTTACTGTATATAAAAATAACCAGTTCACAGATGTACAAACAAGGGGCACTTAATATTTTTAGATTTCATAATAGTGGGCGACAAGATTGTTTTGGCCTTGTGTTACACATATTTCTAACAATTGATTTTTTTAATTTTAATATTCTAATGATTTTGCTTGTATTACCCCAAAAATAATGCCATACCTTCTAACAGCTTCAAAATAGCTGTGATAAACTACTTTTCGCCGGCCGCTGGTGGCCGAGCGGTTCTGGCGCTACAGTCTGGAACCGCGCGACCGCTACGGTCGCAGGTTCGAATCCTGCCACAGGCATGGATATGTGTGTTGTCCTTAGGTTAGTTAGGTTTAAGTAGTTCTAAGTTCTAGGGGACTTATGACCTCAGCAGTTGAGTCCCATAGTGCTCAGAGCCGTTTGAACCATAAACTACTTTTCTTATCTGTTTGCTAGTTGAATATGGAAAATCTTCATTGCAAAGGTCAGGTTGGTTAACTCATGTATAAGTATTTTATATGTGAAGGCCAGGATAAATTTTGGTCCAAATGTATTCCTAAAAATCTGATTCTTTCAGTTCCTGGTTTCTGCAGGGAATACAAATTTCATTTATCTCAGACTTTTAGTTTTAAACTGTAGTAAATGTGGTTTTCCAATAATCAATTTTAACCCATTTAGTTGGAACCAGTTTTCTAAACTGTCTAGTAGATTCGTGACAGTTGAGGGAATTTGTTCTGAGTGATTGCTTATGAGGGTAGACGTATCATCAGTGGATAAAACTGAGTGTGAATTTGTTTTTAGTGGCAAGTCATTTATGTAAAGTAACAATAAAATTGGACCTAGAATTGAACCTTGTGAAATAATCATCCATTCAGAGAAGAAATTTCCCTTGCTTGATGATATAACTACTGTTTGTTTTCTCTTTGTGAGGTATGACAAAAATGAACTACTCTAAAACACGAGCTCCAACTGCGTATTTTTCCATTTTATACAGGAGCAATTGATGGTTTACACAATCAAATGCTTTTGTGAGGTCACAGGACAATCCTGCAACTTTGCTAGACTTGTCTAAGGCAGAACAAATTTTTTTCACAAACTCGTTTATGGCATCTATTGTGTTTTTGCCTTTCTGAGAGCCATATTGATTATCTGATAGTATGTTTGATTTTTCTATAATTTTTTTGATTTGCATTACTACCACATTTTCAAATATTTTTGAGAAAATTGGGAGAACAAAGATTGGGCAGTTGGGCAGTAGTTTCCCATATCTTGTTTTGAGCCTTTTTTGAACAAACGTTTTACCTTTACATGCTTCAGGGCATCTGGAAAGTGGCCTTCTTTGAGTGATTTATTGATTATTGAGCAAAGGGGGTGAGCTATTATCCTGGAAGCTGATTTAACTACTTTAGTAGGTATGCCATCCCACCCTGCAGAATTTTTGTTTTTGAGCTGTAATATAGTGTTCTCTACATCTTTGGCTGAATTTTTTTTTTAATTTGGTAAAGCATTCTTCCATCTTCTGACGTAATAGTACTTTTTTGGTATAACCATCTACATCTGCAGTTGATTTTGATACATTTATAAAAAAATTGTTAAAGATTCTGAACTCAGAGCAGGATTTGTTATAGTTTTATTTCCCACCATAATTTAATGTTAGTTCTAACCCCCAGTTATGATTTTACGACAGACCAGACTGCCTTTGATTTGTTTTCATGAGCCAAGATGTATTTATTATTTACCATTTCTTTTGCAGCTTTCACTGCCCTTTTAAATAAGCCTTTATACTGTTTGACATAATTTATGAAAATAGGGTGTTTGTTGTATTTCAGCTTCTTGTGCAGTTGTTTTTTCTTCAAACTGGATATTTTTATTCCAGTGGTGATCCAATTTAGCTTATCGGTCATCTTTGTGTTGAATAGTCTAAGTGGAAATATTTCATTAAATACATATAAGAAACTTTCTATAAACCTGTTAAATTGTATGGAGATTGGAGTATCAGCTTCAACTTGCCACTTCACCTCTTCTAAATTAGAGCAGAAGTGTTTTAAATTTTCAGCAGTAAAATGTCTTTTGCTATAAGTATTTTTAGTGCTTGGTTCATTTGCATTTGCTATTTCAATGAACAGTCAGAGTGGTCCAGATTGTGTGCCAGTTAGGTTACTTTCAGAGTATGCTGATGTAATAGCTCCATACTTAGGAATCATATACAACCATTAGCTTGACAAAAGATCCATTCCTAAAGACCAGATGTTGCACAGGTCATTTCAATACTCAAGAAAGAAAATAGGAATTATCTGCAGAGTTACAGATCCATTTCACTGACATTTTGATCTGCAATAGGATATTGGAACATATACTGTGTGTTGAACATTATTAATTACCTCTAAGGAAACAACCTAGTGACACATAGTCAACACTGGTTCAGAAAATCTCATTCTTGTGAATTGCAACTAGCTCTTTATTCTCACAAAGTAATGAGTGCTATCAACATAGGATCTCAAGTTGATTCACTATTTCTAAATTTCCAGAAGGTTTTTGATATCATTCCTCACAAGCAACTTTAGTTTGCTTGCCTCAGTAACTGTGTGTCACAGGTGTACAACTGGATCCATGATTGTCTGTCAGGAAGGTCACATATCATAGTAACTGATGGAGGGTCATTGAGAAACACAGAAGTTATCTAGTGTTCCCCAAGGACACATCATAGGGTCTCTGCTTTCCCTAATCTACATGCATGATTTAGGAGGCAATATGAGCAGCCATATTAGATTGTTTGCAGATGATAGTGTCTTTTGCTATTTACTAAAGTCATCAGAAGATCAAACCCAAACTCTGAATAATGAAAAGTAGGAGGTCATCCACATGACTACTGAAAGGAATCTATTATATATCTGTTACATGACAAATCACACAAATCTAAAGGCTGTCAGTTCAGCTAAATACCTGGGGATATCAATAATGAGCAAATTAAGAGATGGTGTCATTTTCAACTTTTGCATATTAATTTTATTTGTTCACAACTATTTTCAACTTTCTGGGATATTCTTAAGTGATTTTTTTTTTTACTTCTATAGACAGAGATATAATGATGTGGTTGTAAAAATATTTTAAATACATTTATCTACATAGAACACTGTGCCTTACATATTGAAATGTTAGCGTTTTGAAAGTTGTTTTCTCTATTCATTTTGGTTTACAAATGCTGTCTTATTGGTTTGGCAGCTTCACAATTACACAGGTGGTATATAGATTAAAAAATAAAGCTAAGCATGGAATAAATGGAATAATAATTTCAAGTGATACGACTGTATATTTGTGTGTGCAGTTGAGGAAAGTTAAAAAGGGAAAAAATAAAATGGTATATAAAAGGAAACAAAATAAAAATAAATATTGTAATATATTATGAGGTGATATTAAATTTTAAATTTCATTTTATTGCATAGATGATTTCCAATTGACCGTTAGCAGAATATGACTCAGGTTATCAAGGAATTTGACTTTTTAAATACTTGGAAGTTTCCATTTCTTATAAGATATTCTTTTGCTTCCATTCCTTAGTGTAATGGAACATTTGGATCTTTTAATGTTTATGGATGCATGTTTGTTTCTTAGAAAATGAAGTGCAAAGACATATTGTTATTAGATTTTGTGTGCTCCTTAAAATGTATCCAAAAATTTCTATGAGTTTGCCTGATATATACTTTGACACAGTTGTCACATTTAGTTTTGTAGATCCCTGACTTATTAAATGGGTCTGTTGTGGTTTTTTAACTTTCCTCAATGACACACACAAATATATAGGCAGTGTATTTGCAATCATTATTCTATTTATTCCATGTTTAGCTTTACTCTTTGGTCCATATAATACCATTGTAAATGTCAAGCTGTATAAACCAACAAGACAGCATTTGTAAATCAAAATGAACAGAACACACAAATTTCAAGATGCTAACATTTTAGTATGTAATGCATAGTTTTCTATTGCAGGTAAATGTATTTAAAATATGTTTACATCAACATCACTGTTCCTATCATTGAGGTACTATAATATGAGGAGTTTGTTCAGGTTGGTTGCACTGATAATTAAACCCCTTTAGCAGTAGTTCATTTATTAACCTTAACACATACAAGGATCACAAAGAACTGAACATGGCAGAACAGCCAAAGATAATGCTTAGAGTCCAAAGATGAATGCATATCGATGTTGGTGTCGATTTCATCGGCGCCACAAATATATTCTATTTTGTACAGAACTACAAAATCATTTGAGAATAGTCTAGAGGGCTGCTACGAGTTGTGAACAAATAAAATTAATACAGCAAAAGTGGAAAATGACACAGTCTTTTAATAAATGCATCGCTGTGGCACTCACTATGACGAAAATGTACAATATGCTACTATACAAAGGAAAGAGTAATATCCAATGTTATCAACAGATAACAATTAAGCTGTTGATGACTATTAAAAGCATCTGATTTAACAAACAGTGCCTGAAGCAAAAACTTTGTGAATATGATTATTAAATCTATAACATAAGTTTCTAAGATTGTGAATCAGTGCAGTGAAATTATGTGGATCAAATATGAAATTCATGCTAAATTTAAACACAAGATGTGGCTCAACTGTCGGTTATAACTACCACATTAAATTTAACGCATAAATCAAGAAAGCCCTTAAAAATTCCAATTATCTCTTCACAGGTAAAGAAGTAAATGAATGTGTAGTTATTTATTTATTTATTTGATTAGCCATCCGTAGACATTTTGCAATGTATGGATGTTGTCAGTTTGGATACAGTGATTTTTGCAGATACATTGACACTTTTATATGCATTTACAGAGTATACAAATACAATGACATTTATCACTTAAATTACATTCAAACAATTAAATATTCACTTATTGTTTAGAAACAGTGTTCCTGAAAATATAGTTTAAGGGTTTTCTGTAACAGTACATGTTGTTAATTTCTTTGATGTCCTGTGCAGCTTGTTATACATTTACAGAATATACAATACAATGTCATTATGTCACTTAAATTACATTCAAACATTTAAATATTCACTTACTGTGTAAAAACAGTGTTCCTGAAAATACAGTTTAAGAGTTTTTCTGAAACAGTACATGCTGTTAATTTCTTTGATTTCCTGTGGCAGCTTGTTATACAATTTTACACCCTGATACAAGAAACTTTTTTGGGTCTTATGCTTGTTTCTCCTATCTAGATGAAGGCAGTGGCTTGTTCTTGTGCTATAGCTGTGTAAAATGCTGTTTGTACTATAATTCACTATATTTTTCTTTATATATACTATAGTGTGGAACATAAATAAACAGGGAACAGTTAGAATACCAAGTATTTTGAATAGTTCTCTGCAGTGAGCCCACTTACTGCTTTTAGTTATAATTCTCACTGCTCTCTTCTGCACTTTAAAAACTGTTTGTAAGTTGAGTACATTATTTCCCCAGAAAATTATCCCATAGCTTATGACTGAATGTACATAGCTAAAATATACAGTTCTTAGACATTCATCGCTGCATACTGAGGAGAGAACTCTAAGTGCGTAACACGTTGTAGATATCTTTTTTGTGAGTTTTTTAACATGTTCACTCCACCTAAGCTGGCTGTCAATATGCAACCCTAGGAATTTTGTGGTGGGCACTTCGTCTACAGAGGTGTTATGTAGCTTTAACTTTAGGGGACTGTTTTTTCTGTTTATTCTAAAGCGTATGCTATTTGTTTTCTTAATATTTAAGGTCACTTTATTCTCTGTAGACCATTTGTAGACATCTTTCAGTGATTCATTACAATTTTCCAACATTTGTGCTGATGTCTCACTGGTGATTATAATATTGCTGTCATCGGCAAACAATATCTTCTCTCCATGTCGGATATATTGTGGAAAGTCATTTATATAAATCAAGAACAACACCGGACCCAGCACACTTCCCTGAGGGAACCCAATATTAATATGCTGTGGATCTGACAGGTGTTTTTCTATGAACTTTGATCTACTGGAGACATGCGAGATCTCTACCCACTGTACTCTATTTTTAAGGTATGAATGGAACCATTTGTTGATTACCCCTCTTACTCCTAGTGCTTCTAACTTAAGTAATAGATTCTGGTGGTCAACTGTATCAAAGGCCTTTGACAGGTCAAGGAATATGCCAGATACATAGTTGCCTTCATCCAGTGCTTCTAGAACCACTTTAGTGAAATGTGCTATTGCCATTTCTGTATCTCTGCCTGGTCTGAAACCAAATTGGTCATTTGAAAGAAGGTTGTATTTGTTTAGATAGCTCATAAGTCTGTTCTTCACTATGGACTCTATTATTTTGGAAAATGATGACAGTAGGGCAATTGGCCTGTAGTTCTCAATGTTTTCTACATCATCTTTTTTGTGTAGAGGTAAAATTTTTGCATGTTTCAGATAATCAGGGAAACAACCGGCTTTGAAAGTTCATTTATGATATTGGTTAGGGGGGCTTTGATACTATTTATGCATTTTTTCAGCACAGACATTGGAATTTCATCTAAACCTGCTGAATTTTTGCTCTTTAATTTCCTTACCACATTACATACTTCTTCCTCAGTAGTGGGTAGCAATACCATTGAATTTGATGTATATTCCCGTGTTCGTGGATTATGAGATTTTGAAAAATTTTCCTGTAACTTTGTAGCTATACTACTAAAGTAAGAATTAACAAAGTTTGCTAGTTCTTTTGGGGTACTTGTTAGGTTTTCTTTGTTCCTGATTTGGGTGTTTATTTGCCTTTGTGTTGCTGTTCCTGTCTCTTGTTTCACTATAGTCCATGTAGCTTTACTTTTATTTTTAGCTAGATTTATTAGTCTATCATTGGCCTTTTTTTTTTGCAACATTGAGCACCTTCCTATAGATTTTTTTGTAGTTTCTGTAGTAATGAAGAAAATCTGGATCACTGTTGTTGTTTTTTATAGAGTTTAGGTATTTAAAAGTTTGGGCAGATTTTCTAATTCCTATGGTAATCCACTTATTTTTGGTGGATGTTCCAGTAGAACTTAGTGCTTTGGGGAAGGCTTCTTCGAATATTATCTTAAACTCCGACATGAATTTGGAGAATTTCTGATTCACATTATTTTCTGAATATACTTATCCCATCTTTCATGTCTTAATTGTAAGCAAAATTTTTGTATTGCTGCGTCTGAGTAGACTCTTTTAAACATGTGGAGGTTTACTGGTTTTTCTACAGAAGCTTTTACTTTTATGATTTGGCATAAATGATCTGACAGTCCAAGATTTTTGACAGTTATGACACAGTTTTCCCCACCTATATCTGTAGCTACATGAATTCAGAACCCAAACATTATGAGCAGAACCAAAAATCCATAAAAAGGACATACTTACCTCTCCTATTGTCAGTAGTATTGACAGTGCCTCCTGTTTTTTTATGCAGAAAATTTATTTACTCAACAAGTTCTACACAAATGAAAGTAAAAACACAATAAAAGAACAATGTAGGAAAAGACTGGTAGATGCATCGGCAGAGGCCTTCAAATAAGCAGGGTAGGAGATGAGAATGGGAAGGAGATGACAGGACAGAAGGGGTGGGAACTGTTGGGTGGAGGGTGTGGGGACAGTATGTTACTATAAGTTGAAGCCGGGATAATTATGGGAGCGGAGAATGTCACTTTTTCGAACCTAATGGTATTAGATTTTGAGGACCGAGGATGTCTTTCATTTTTTTTTTCTATCTCCAACAAAGAGGGCAGGGAAGGCTCTAGAGGCATGGTGAAGCCACAGGAGTAAACCCTGAAAAGAAATGCCGCCAGCTCAGGGCAAAACAGTGGCAGTCCCACTACTGGGCTAACCTTGCGCAGCACCTCTAATGCGGCCAGGGGACATTTTACCCCCATAAAAAGTCTCATAAATGTGCCTCTGAATAGGATGGAACCCCATAAGTTGAAAATGGCTAGGTACACTGGTTTATGATTTGGCACATGGAATATTAAAAGTCTGTATAGACCTGGAGCTGTTGAGACAATAGTTTTTGAACTAGGAGAGTATAAAATGGATGTTACTTCATTACAGGAAACAAGATGGCTAGGGGGAAGGATATTGTGTGAGAGGAAATCAGTAATCTCTTATGGACGTTCTGAAGAAAATGATAAGCATGAACATGGAACTGGATTTGTGGTGAGGGAGGGGGTCATAGGGCTAGTGAAGGCCTTCAGTGCAGTCAGCAACAGGATATCGTGTCTAACTATTAGACATAGGTATGGTGATCTCACCCTTGATAATGCATATGCACCAACAAATGCAAGTGATGAAGAGGAGAAGAGTGAATTCTATGAAGAACTGGAAAGAACAGTGGAGAGCATTAGCAACAGAAATCTTAAGATTATTCTGTGAGACTTAAATGTCAAAGTGGGGCAAGAAGAGATGTATAGACCAATAATTAGAAAACAGAGTTTACACACAAAAACAAATGAAAATGGCTTGCAGTTAATCAATTTTGCGTAAAGTCAGAATCTTGTGGTGAGCTCAACATACTTTCCCCACAAACAGATCCACAATAGACCTGGATTTCCCCAGATGGTAGCATTGTCAATCAGATAGATCATCTTTTGATAGATGATAGGTACAAGAAGTGCGTAATGGGTGTGAGATCCTACAGAGGAGCAGATGCAGAGACAGACCATTTCCTAGTCATAGCCAAATTACAGTTAGAGTTGTGCTACAAAATGAAAGAGAACAACATGGGCACGAGACAGTTTGATATTGAGAAGGTTAAGGATCCAGAAATATGTGAGCAGTACAACATTGCATATGTAGTGATGGGAAGAAATAAGGATCTGAATTGTGAATTGTGTTTTATTCATCTCATGACGTACATTTTCAATCCATCTGGTTTGTGTGCAGGAGAAATGTCAAAAATTTATAAAACAATTACAATGATTTTACATGAATAAATAATAGCACTATAATAAATAATGACACTATAAGGATAACACATTGTACCCAGCTCATATTTCCAGTTTGTCCTGCATGAATTCATCCACTAAGTAATAACACTTCCGCGTCAGTACCTCATATAGCTTTCTTTTAAGTGAACCTAAATTCATCTGCAACTTGCTCCCTTTTAATTTATTAGAAATTTTCATTCCCTGGGCATACAGTCTGAGGTGCTGGGTGGGGAGCATAAAATTTTCTTTGTTTCTGGTATCATGTGAATGGACAAAATGGTTTCCCTCAAATAATTCATGTCTGGTGTACAAAACTATAATAATCTCATATATGTATAAGGATGGCAGAGTTAATATTTTAAGTTTTCTAAATAATGATCGACATGGTTCTTTGTGATTTGCAGTGCACATATTTTATATGATTTTTTTTCTGTATTTTAATATTTTTTCTGTATTTTTAGTATCGAGTTACCTCAAAAAACAATACCATACTTAATAAAGGATTCAAAGTAGCTTTTATATGCTACTTTTCATGTGTCCATGTCAGTTGCAGTTGACAATATTTGCATTGCAAATGCAAAGCTGCTCGATTTGTTTGCCAGGTATTCAATGTGTGCCTGCCAGCTCAAACTTTTATCTACATTTAAACGTAAGAATTTGACTGAGTCAACGTCTTCTATACCTTGGTTGTTGTGTACACTCTTAATTTGCTCACTTTTGACTGTTTGGTTCTGAACTGCATCACGTGAGTCTTAGATTTGTTTAAATTCAACCCATTTAGCTGAAACCAAGTTTCTAAGGTACTGAGGGTACTGATCACAGATTTGGGAATTTTTTCCAAGTTCTGATCTTCAACTAAGACAGAAGTACCATCTGTGAACAGAACTGATGGGGAGCTGATACTTAATGGTAAGTCATTAATGTAAAAGCGAAATATGACTGGGCCTAATATGGAGCCTTGTGGAACACCATGAGATAATTTTTTTTTTTTTTTTCCAGTCAGAAAAATAATCTGTGCCATTTGAAGAAATGCTAACTCTTTGTTTTCTGTTGGATAAGTAGGATTTAAGCCATTGTAGGGCACTGTTACTGAAGTAGCTGAAGAAATTCTAGGAGGGGAAAAGTTAACAACTAAGAAGAAATGGTTCAATGAGACATGTGAACAGGCTGTAAAGACCAGGAGGAGAGCAAAGGCAGTGCACATGCTGGACAGGCAATGTGCGGAACAACTGGAAGCACTCAAGACCATTAGAAGAGAAACAAATAGGATTCTGAGAACAGAAAAAAGAAAGTTCATGAACAATATGATTGATGAAATCGAAAAGGCAAATAAAAAATCAGACAGCAGGAAAATGTTTCAGATGTTGAAACATGTGAGGAATGGTCACAGAAATGAAGCTTTAGTTATTAATGATAAGGATGGAATATGCTAACAGACAAGAAAAAAATTTTGAATAGGTGGAGAGAATATTTTGAAGAGTTATTAAATGCTGAAGATCCAGAGAGTGTCTTTCCACATGAGAATAATATAGAGGGTGAAGGAGAAGCCTCAAACATTCAGGTGACCCAACAAGATGTAGAAACAGCAATGAGGAAACTAAAGAATAATAAGGCTCCAGGAGAAGATAGGATAACAGCAGAGGTGTTGAAGGCATGTGGAGAAACACTTCAGAAAGAGCTATGTAATCTCATAAAATAAATATGGGAAAAGGAGGAAATCCCAGAAGAGTGGAAATCAGCCATCATTATCAAACTGCATAAAAAGAACAGTAATAGGAATTGTAACAACTACAGAAGACTTTCTCTCCTAAATGTACCTTATAAAGTTCTATATTTAATAATACTTGAAAAACTTAAGCCATTTGCAAAAGATATTGTAGGAGAGTACCAGGCTGGCTTCCAGGAAGGACAATCGACCATCGATCGAATTTTCACCATGAGGCAAATCTGAGAAAAGTGCTGGGAATTCAACCTTCACTTTCTGGTGACGTCCATGGACTTCTCAAAGGCTTATGACAGTACCCACAGATTAAGTACATACAACGTCCTGAGAGAGCTTGGTATACCAATGTAGTTAATAAATACAGTCAAGGTGTGCACAGTGGAGGCAAAACCCAAAGTCAAATATCAAGGGGAGCTGTCTAAGGAATTCCATATCAGAACAGGTGTGAGACAAGGTGATGTTATCTCACCACTGTTATTTAATCTGGTCCTAGAGAAAGTAATCTGAGAAATGAAAAGGGAAAACAAAGGGGTGATGCTAAGTGGTAGGACAGACTTATTGGGTTATGCAGACAACATCACAGTTCCCATTACAGGTAGGGATATGGAAATTCACTAAAGTGGAAAATTTTAAATACCTTGGTACATGGTTCAACAGGCAAAATAATTTAAAACAGGAAATGAACCAACATATTGTGAACGGGTCTAAAACTTATTTCAGTCTAAAGCAGATAATATCATCCAAGAAATTGTCAATTAAGACCAAATTTAAAGTATACAAAGCCATGACAGGGCCAGTATTGTTGTATGGGAAAGAAACCCTAAGCACAACATAGGAGGATGAAGAAAACTTGTTGGTCTTCAAAAGAAAAATTATGAGAAGGATCTTTGGATCTTTGGGCATGTCCAGGAAGGGAGCTCATGGAGACATAGGGAAAAAAAACAAGAATAGTATGAGCTGATGAGGCAACTGAACATCATTCGAAAACTGAAAGTGTGGAGAATAAGCTTGGCAGGCCACATTAGTAGGAGACCAGACACCTCTTGGACAAAAGCAGTACTTAAAGGAAGACCTGATGGTACCCATCCAATCAGAAGACCCAGAAAGCGATGGGAGGATGAGCTACAGAAAGACCTTTGCCAGCTAGGAGTCCAAGACAACTGGATCCAAAGCGCACAAGATCGCCATCTATGGAGGAGCATTGTGAAGTTGGCGCATGATCTACAGGGTCCTTGATCACTGATTTTATGATTGATGCTGGAGAATGTTTCGTAAGGATAACTCCCATCTGCACAGTTCGAAAAAGCTGGTGGTAGAGGGAAGGATCCATATGGCTCGGGTAGTGACGCAGCAATTGAAATCAAATGTGTTATATTCAGCTGCATCTTGTGCCATAGGTGATCTACTTTGTTCTTTGTCACAGTTTGGTGGTGGCCATTCATCCTTGTGGACAGTTAGTTGGTAGTCATACCAATATAAAAAGCTGTGCAATGATTGCAGCAGAGCTGGTAAATGGCATGGCTTCTTTCACAGGTCACCTGGCCCCTTATTGGGTACTATAAACCTGTGACAGGACTGGAGTAGGAAGTGCTGAGTGGGTGGATTGGGCAGGTTTGCACCTGGGTCTTCCACAGGGATATAATCTTTGTGGCAAGGAGTTGGGATTGGGAGTGGCATAGGGATGGACTAAGAGGTTGTGGAGTTGGGTGGGTAATGGAACACCACTTTAGGACTGGTGGGAAGTACCTCAGATAGAATGTCCCTCATTTCAGGGCGTGATGATAGGTAATCAAAGCCCTGGCAAAGGATGTTGTTCATTTGTTCCAGTCCAGGATGGTACTGGGTGATGAAGGGGACACTTCTTTCGGCCGGTTCTTGGGGATGATTTGAGGATTTGGGTTGTGGGCGGAAATGGCACGTGAGATGTTATCAGGTTAGGTCTGGGGGATGGTGCCTGTCTGTTAGGGTCTTGGTTAGGCCCTCAGCACAGTGAACACGGGAGTTTTTGTCACTGCAGATACACCGTCCCTAGGTAGCCAGGCTGTATTGGAGGGATTTTTTGGTGTGAAAGGGGTGACAGCTGTCAAAATGCAGGTACTGTTGGTGGTTGATAGATTTAATGGGGACAGAGGTGCAGATGGAGCCATCAGAGGGGAGGGGTTCAACATTTAGGAAGGTGGCATACTGGGCTGAGGAGCACCATGTGAAGCAGATGGGAGGGAAGGTGTTGAGATTGTGATGGAAGATAGGGCGTCTTGGCCCTGAGTCCAGATCAAGAAGATCTCATCAGTAAACCTGAACCAGACTAGGAGTTTGGTGTTTTGGGAGGCTAGGAAGGTCTCCTCTAGATGGCCCACAAAAAGGTTGGAATAGGAGGGTGTTATGCAGATACCCATGGCCGTGCCATAGAATAGTTTATATATACCATTCTTTCAAATGAGAGAGTTAGTAAGGTGCACGAGGAATGAGGCAGTGGATTTGGAGTCTGGAGGATGTTGGGAAAGGTAGTGTTCAATAACGGTAAGACAATAGGCATAAAGGATGTTGGTGTACAGGGAGCTGCTATCAACAGTGATGAGCAGGGATCCAGGAGGTTGAAGGGATGGGGATGGTGGAGAGTCGGTGGAGGAAGTTGTTGGTGTCTCTGATGTGGGAGGGTAGATTACAGGCAATTGGTTGGAGGTTTGTAAAGAACTAGTATGACAGACCCATTAATAAATCAGGTATCACCAAGTATATCAATACAGTGCAAGTGCTTTTGCACTACATCTCCTAAACAACATACTTCCAAAAATATTAACTAAAAGCTGCAAGCACAAGATTTTCCATTTCACTAAGAAATGCAGACAAGTGAATATCTTAGAAGAAATGGAAACTTTCAAGCATTTAAAAAGTCAAGCTGATACACTTCTTAATGAGAAAACAGATCTTCAGAACAAAAACTTCCTTGATAACTTCAGTCATATTCTGCTAATGACAAATTAGAAATCATATTAGAAATCATCTATAAAATACAATGAAATTTAAAATTTAATCTTACCTCATCATATATTTTAATATTTATTTTTATTTTATTTCATTTCCCATATCATTTTATTTTTTACTTTTTAAATTTCCTCAACTGCACACACAAAAATACAGTAATAGTATTTGAAATTATTATTCCACGCTTATCTTTACTTTTTGATCAATATAATACCTTTGTAAACATCAAGCTGTCAAACAAACAAGACAGAATTTGTAAACAAAAACCTCTAGAAAACCCAACTCTCAGGAAGTATGTAAGGCACAGTTTTCTATGACAGTAAATGTATTTAAAATATGTTTACAATCACATCATAACAATTCTTTTGGTGGAGGTAATATGTAATATTTTGTACAAAACCATAAAATGATGTGAGAATAGCCTAGAAGGCTGATACTAGTTGTGATAAATAAAATTAATACAGCAAAACTGGAAAATGAACAGTCTTTTAATAACTTCATTGCTGTGGTACACACTATGAAGAAAATTATGAATAACTTAAATTGGAATGATCACATAGACAATGTTGTAGGGAAGGGTAACCAAAGACTGCATCTCATTGGTAGAACACTAAGAAGATTCAACAAATCCACTAAAGAGACTGCCTACACTGCTCTGTCCTCCTCCTGCTAGAGTGTTGCTGTTTGGTATTTGGTCCTTATCAGATAGGACTGACCGAGGATATAGAAAAATTTCAAGGAGGACAGCTCATTTTGTATTATTATGAAATAGGCAGGAGATTGTCATAGATATGATAAGCAAGTTGGGGTGACAAAAATTAAAATAATGGAATTCTTCATTGCAGTGAGATCTTTTCACAAATTTTCAATCTCCAACTTTCTCCCTCAGGCATTAATCTTTTTTACTCTCCTACACAGGGAGAAATGATGATAATAATAAGAGAGATCAGAACTTGCATGAAAAGATTTATGTGTTTATTTTTCCTTCACACTTTGCAAGAGTGTAATAGTAGAGAAATAGTGTGAAAGTGGTTTGTTGAACCATCTGCCAGGCACTTAAATGTGAACTGCAGAGTAATCATGTATGTGTAGATGTAGACTATCAGTCTTCAACACTGGTGGTTAGCAGGAGGAGAATATGGACAGATACAGATTCTGAATAGGTGGATGGATGGCAGAATGTCCTTTCAGATTAGGGTGGGAGGGTTGAGGAGTAGATATTTCTCATTTCAGCATGTGATGAGATGTAGTCAAAGCTCTGGTAGTGGCTATGATTTAGTTGTATAATATCCATAAGATGAATACAACACTCTCAGTTACTATATTTGAAACCCATTCCACTATTAGCAATTCTAGTAGCCTGTCAAATAAAGGTTTGATATCACATTTGATATTAATTACAGATGAATAATTCTACATTACACTGCTCCAGTTAATCCCCCTCAGCAGATACTACATGTAAGACAGAAAACATTAATGCATGATAAGTAGTAGTTGAGTATTTAAGTTTGCAGTTTTAATAACTTTTACACAATTGTTTGCAATTTCAGGAAAAATGTGGAATGCGTTACAGACAGCCCCAAAGACCCAGATCATACAAACCCATAAGGGTAAGTGTTATATTCCACAAACTTATTTGTTGTTATTTCTGTAATGTGCAACTCAACAATATTATGAAAAAGATACATTCCTACTCATCATAAACATGACATGTTGATTGCAGACAGGTACAATGAAAAAACTGTTATGTATTATTGCTTTCAGCCAATGCCTTATCCAGCAAAGAAAATATGCACACATGTACCCAAGCACACACACCTCATGCATACATGACTGCTAGCATCAGCAACTCTGGCTAGCAATCTATCCTTTACCTAATATTGTTGTAATGTGTAACTGTTATTTTAAAGAAAACTTCAGGATCTTTTGTTGCCTGCACCTCATGTGAACAATAAATACATCTTTAATTATAGAAAAAACCACAGCATAATTCACTTGACAGAATCAGCTATGATTAATTGCAAAGGAATGAACCTCACTTCATTTTATAAAATTTTTAACTTCATTGAAAATCAGTACTGATTTTGCCCAGTTGTGTGTTTAACTTCTTGAATCTGATGATATTTTACTGAAATTTTTGAATGATATCACTCAAAATATAATTTACAGACTTACTGTTGTCCACTTCTGCCAATGGATGGTTGCACAGTATATAAAACATCCTATATGAAGCACTGTACTCGGCGAACAGGACCAATTCCTCCAAGAAATGCACTCTGCATACCTCAAGGATTATTTTCCAGGGAAACTACTCAGCAGGTAATTGCTACACATAGTTGTCATCCTTGTACTAATTATGCTTGTGGACTTATTTACTTTGTGAGAAATATATGAAACAAATCCATTACTTATACCAACTTCAGAGAGTATTATATCAGAGTACACGTAAATAGTTGTGTGTTAAATGAAGGAATAACTTTAAATGAATACAAAACATGTATAGCTGTAGCAGAATTAGGCTTGCATTAACAATGGTGTTGTAGTTTGGTATAAGTAAAACAAGCCCAGTAGACTGAATACCACTTTATTCCATGGAAGCCTTCACAACTTCAAGACAGTATTTAAGTAAGATCCAGCAGGAACCAATTATGTACACAAATACTGTCAGCAACGCATAGTGAACTGAGGCCAAACAGACTGGGGCATGAGGTGGGCTCTGATGGTGATTGGTGATTCCTCCCCCCCCCCCCCCCCCCCTCTCTCTCTCTCTCTCTCTCTCTCTCTCTCTCTCCCTCCCCCCCCCCCCTTACACACACACACACACACACACACACACACACACACACACACACACACACACACACACACACACACCTGAAGTGCCCTCTGCAGACAACATAGCACTGCTGTACATATGGCCTTCAGAAGGTATGCGCACGCATCACTGCATTTCTCCTCATGTAGGGAGATCATGAATTCTTGAGATGTCTGTGCTGTCCTCATCTGGTGGCCCCTGACTAAAGTGGCATGGTGCAATGGAAGTATACAGTTGGAAGTGCTTCAGGTGCAGACACATTCTGCACTCATCTTCCAGTGTCAAACCATATGGTAACACCAGCAACACCAGACCTGTTGACCTGAGACATTGGCCCTGGAAAGTGGAGAACCGGCAGCTGTAGCTGATGTGACGCCCGGTGTGAATGGCCTCGGAGGTGATGGAGTGACATCAGGGAGCACCTGGCAGTCCACATGAAAGTGAAGCTGATCATGATGCCTCAAGCAGAAGCAGTTCTCCATGTGGACATCGCAGTTATGCTGCCCCCAGCCTCTGATGATGACAGCTTGAATCCATTTAGGGCAATGTCTAAAACAACACACCCAGAAGCCACACCCAGCCAGAAGAAGTGCAGAAGTGCAGTGACTGCACAGGTTGATGTCCAGGAGGAGGACACAGGACGAGTAGCAGTGTCCTCAGCTAGCATCCGTGGAGTAACTCTGCAAGGCTCTTCTCGCTGAACAGCATCAAATGGTACAAGGAGAGAAACCGATCTAAGGCAATGTCAGATGAAGAGTTGGCAACATATTTTCTCGTCTGAGATTTGAACATTTGCACTAGGCATTCCACCTCACTGTTAGATTGTGTATGGAATGGTAGGGTGAGAATGCGATGGATACCACAGGAATCGCAAAATACCAAAAACTCTTGCGATGAAAATTGTGGATCATTATCAGACACTAACAACATGGGCAAGCATTTCAGTGAAAAAATTTTGGACAAGGCCATGATGGTGGCAGCTATATCTGTGGAAACACAATGATCAGCATACAGAAAACAAGAATATGCGTCAACAACCAACAACCAATAAATGTTGAGAAATGATCCAGTGAAATCCTTAGTCCCATGCATGCAATGCCATTGGCCAAGCAGATAATGACATTCAGGGAGCTGATTGGTGCATTGTGCACTGTGAACTGGTGGCAACAAGATGGGTAACATCAGCGTCCATGCCAAGCCAAAACACATGTCAACAGGCCAAATGGTTCAAAAGGCTCTGAGCACTATAGAACTTAACTGCTGAGGTCATCCGTCCCCTAGAACTTAGAACTACTTAAACCTAACTAGCCTAAGGACATCACACACATCCATGCCCGAGGCAGGATTCAAACCTGCGACCATAGCGGGTGCACGGTTCCAGACTGTAGTGCCTAGAACCGCTCGGCCACTCCGGCCGGCCAACAGGCCAACCCTCTGAATGAAGCACAGAGGGGATCACTATGTGAGGGACCTCATGATCTGTGTCTAAAAGCAGAATACCATCCACAACAGTGAACTGATGTCAAAATAGGCCACAATTATGGAAGGAGTCGGGTGCATGAGAAGGTGGTGAATCCAGCCAACCATGTTATACGAATGTTGTGACACTCTGCAAAACAGGATCCAAACGTACACACTTCATGATTCATAAGCTACTTACAGAAAAACCATCAATTGTCTACTGGGTGGTGACATCAGTGAGGAAACAAAGCAATTCCTCCTGATCAAATTCTAAATCTGGACTGGCCGGTAGGCAGGACAAAGCATTGGCATTTTTCTGTTGATTCATAGGGCGGAAATGAATCTCATAGTTGTAACATGAAAGGAAAAGAGTCCAACATTGAATGCAATGTGCTACTTTATCTGGTAATGACACAGAAAGACTGAGTAAGGAAACCAATGGTTTGTGATTGGTGAGCAGGTGGAATTTTGTACTGTACAGAAAAACATGGAATTTCTTTACAGTATATACAATGGCCAAAGCTTCCTTTTCTATTTGAGAATACCAAGTTTGAGCATAAATCAGTGTTTTTGAGGCATAAGATGTATGCCACTCAGAGCCATCAGGATATCTATGAGCCAGTACTGTCCCCAAGCAGTATTGTGAAAGGACCAAGTGGAGGCCTGGTTGGTACATTAACTAAACAGGATGCAGACTGCAACATGGACTTAAGGGGGGAAAATGCGATTTCACGAGACAGCGACCAATGAAATGGTGTAACATTCTGGATCAGAAAAAAAGTGAAAAGTTTTGTTTTTCTGTGTATAAAAGCAGCCACATACCATCCAGTGAACCCGCTCACACGGTTGCAGATGACATAATGTTCGCTAAGTAAAAAGACAGCAAAAGAAAAAAAAAAGAGCTCAGAAAATATGTTGCAAACAGCGCCAATAATTGCTTAAAACATGCTGTAGCATACAATAAATAAGATTAAAAAACCCCACTAATGATGGTGATATTTGCCGCCAAAACTAGTTTGGGATAATAAAGAAATACATGAATAACAAGGTGTTTTGCATCAAGGTGGACTCAATTTCTGATATTACTGTCGTCCAAATTGTTTGCACAAACTGGGACAGATGCTCCAAGTTGTTCCAAAAATGTTGAAAAATACTGGGAGCCCTAGCGACTCCAAAAAGCAACCACAAGTATTGGTACAGTCCAAAAGCGGTATTGACATGTAACATACATTGTGACTCTGTATCTAAAGGGAGTTGTAAATAGGCATCTGACCAGTCAATTTTTGAGAGATATTGACCACCTGATAACTTTGCAAAGGGTTCATCCGGGCACAGTATCAGGCACTTACCCCTGTAGATTGTGCATTCACAGAAACTTTAAAATTGCTGTAGAGGGCATAACAAGCCCAATGGTTTCTTTACTATAACTAGGGTGTAGACCATTCAGTTGATGCAATAGGTGAAACAACACTGGACTCTAAGAGGTGATCTAATTCATCTTTGACCTGTACCCTAAGTGCCACTGGAAACAGATGGGCCTGGAAAAAATGATGCTGAGCTGGAAGATTCATGGTAATGTGCGCTTGAAAATTGTTGGCATGCCCCAATCCAGGAGAGAACAAAGGGCAAAACTCTGAACATAATGCATCTATCAATGTATGCAGCACTTGTTCAACACTAAATTCACTTTATCTGAAATGGTAAACATCAAGCAACTTAAAAGTGCCTAATCCAAAAAGATTCTCCATATGTGCATTATCTACAAAAAGAAATCTAAGTGACCAGACTACTGACTTGTAGATCACTGGGGCAGAGAATTGGACAAGAATAAGAATACTCCATTTATTGTAATTTACTAAATTCTGTGGCACAGGAAGAAGCCCGGGGGAGCCCAAGTCCATACAAATTGTGTGTTATACAAGGTTATCACAACTCCTGTATAACTTGCATGTGCAGAACTTTACGAAAAACCATATCATCATTGAAAAGCTGGTTTGCTGCAACAGAAATAGCTGATATAATGTTTACATCCATATCTGCATCAGGATTGTTGTGCTGAATTTTTGCATTACAAACAGAAGGAATGTGACCTTTCTCGTTATGACGTGTAGCCGAGCATTTTGGACAGTCTGGATGCTCATGGTCAATGAAACAGTAAGAGCAGGATGGGAGCTTGGAATTCATACACTGCTATTTACTAGCCTGTTTACTTAGTTGGAAGTGAGGCTGGCTGCCTCGATGCTCTGATCATGTGCGGACTGCTGCGGCCATGTCTTTCACCTGTGAACAAACTAAAGCTAGGTGTGGAGGAGAGGGTTGGATTGCTGATACCTCACACTATGACTCAATCTGTTTACCTGCCACTTGTGTCACCTCAAACGAATGGGCAATAGCTAAAACCTTGGTGAGGGATGGATTTTCACACTGGAGGACATGCTCTTGCATCTCATGATCTGGAGCCAAACAAACGATAGCATGTCTGACCATCTAATCAAAATACAGCTCTTCTTGCACATCAGACACAAAATGACGATGCAATTTAATCCATGGAGTTGAGCTACCCATGCTTCCTGCAGCAGATAAACTCAACTCAGGATGCTATAACATGAGTGCACTTACAGTACTATTTTGAAAAAAGTTCAGACATTTGGTCAAACATTAAAGATGACACATCCTGCAAAGAGGCAAGGTGATACAGCACTTTCATGTAAAAGGAACAAGGTATGACTTAAAGTAGCATCAGCAATCCCATTTCTCAGTGGACTCATTGTATGCAGAAAAGGGAGGCGGATGAACCATGGGGGCCACGGAGGGCAAAACAGCAGGCAACACATACTAAGGAGCATGTCAATTAGATGATACAGATGCCAATGATTGAAGTACCAGAGTTTGAATATCCAGTGGCTGTGCTTGGTGGTCCAACACCATGGAAAATGATCCTTACTGTTCAACCAAACAACATAAAATGTTTTCCATAACATCATCAGCCATCATGAGAATAAAAAGAGGACCTACCATAGCAGAAATTTGAATGGAGAACAGGACCACACTCATCACCAATCATGTTGTATGTGCACACGTCACTGCAATTGGGACTCCCTTTGAGTTTCTCATATTTTCCCTAAGGTATTGTGAAAGTGGAATGCTTCTCATCTTTCACAATCAAAAGAAGTCCTTATGATCAAGTGACCACTAGTTGAAATCAGGAATCAGGGTACGTCTATAACGCAGTGTATGTCTTGTAATCAAAATGGAGGAAGGCTCATTTGATAAGATCCTTCTAAATCCTGAAAGCCTTAGAATTGGTGGCTATAAACTAACTTTACTTATTTCCAGGATTCTGGAAAGCAGAAAATCAGCGACTGTATGGTTGGTTTACCAATTAATGCAGTAAATATTGAAAAAAAGGAGAGAGAGAGAGTCAGAGACAGAGATTGCAGTATTAATTTTCCTTTGCCTAATAAATAAAGTGTTCAGTAACAATCAAGTGGCTGTCATAATGGATGGCATTGCATATCTTAGTGGGTGATTTGGTAATGAACTTAGGGTTCCTAACTAGTTATCAATAAAGAAAACTAATATTGCAACTTCAGTTGCATAACTTGGTATGAACTAATTCATCAAGAAGGTCCATAATGGGACTTTTAGTATCAATAAATGATAAATCAATACAAAATGGAATGACAGCTTCTGAAATACAAAAATCTATGTTAACTCATTTATGAGTAAACCACAAAATCACATAATTTTAACAAAAGTTTTGCATCATGTTCAAAATCACATAATTTTAACAAAAGTTTTGCATCATGTTCAATAAGTATTGTCACAAATGAACTATGGACAGAATGACATTATAGAGGAATATCAGATGATATGAATATCATTAAACAAGCTGATTATGAGCCTTAACAATATTAATCTTTTCATCCACTTTGCCAGAATTCATTTATACATGGTTACAATGTTAATCTTTCCACCCACTTTGCTGGAGTGCATGAAAACACAGTTCCTTCTGTTGAGAGTGTGATCAAACTTACCCTCCCCTTTGAAATGTTTTAAATGCAAACAGTACGGCCTCACTACACTTTGATAACAAGACAGCCAGGCAAAGTTTCACAGCAACCAACAAAATAAGAACCACTCGCTTACTCCACCACAGGTTGTGGCTTGCAGTAGCGTCGTCGTGAGCTACCTTTCACAAACAACGCCACAAATTCTACGTAGTTGGACAGCTCAATTGAAATCATATGGGCAGGAATGCATGCTATAGTGCAGGTTGTGGCCTTAGCATTCTGACAAGAGTTAAATACAAGGAAGATGAAACCCAAATGTTGGAGCTGAAAATAGATTTCTCACAGGAATATCTCTGTCTTCCTCTACATACAGTTTTTGCCCTCTACAGCTCCCTCTAGTACCATGAAAGTCATTCCCTCATGTCTTAGCAGGTGTCCTATCATCCTGTCCCTTCTCCTTATCAGTGTTTTCCACATATTCCTTTCCTCTCCGATTCTGCGTAGAACCTCCTCATTCCTTACCTTATCAGTCCACCTAATTTTCAACATTCGTCAATAGCACCACATCTCAAATGCTTCGATTCTCTTCTGTTCCAGTTTTCCCACAGTCCATGTTTCACTACCATATAATGCTGTACTCCAGACATCAGTTATATACAATTAACTGTTATATACAATAAGCTGTCAAAATACTGTTTACAGTGGTATTCGTTTGTGCTCTTTCACACATCTAGGGATACATAAATTGTGCCACCAAAAGTTTCAATCCAGAAGCAAACAAATAATATACAGAGCAACTCTAAAGGCGTTAGAAGTGTAGTAAATGGCTTAAAACTCGATTTATTGCCAGAAAGACGAAACAAGTTACTGAGAGAAGAGGCAACAAAATCAAAAATTTGCATTTTCTCTGACTGTCATGGGTGAGATTTGGTCACTATTCTTATGAATAAGCAGTCGGAATTTTTAGTTACATAACTGTAAAATTCAGGGCTCCCCTTCAGGAACTACTTAAAGACTGCAACCTACACCCAAATGATGTCTCTGTAGTTATTGGTTGAGCTAATGATGTATATAAAAATGAGTCAAAAAATGCAGTTAGATCATTGCCCCAAACATCAGAAATAATTTCACAACAAAAAAGATCATCATTAGCATTCCATTCAGCCATGACTTAATAAAAAGTTCATGTGTAAATACTGAAATAAGTTTCACAAACAGAAAGTTTCGTAAAATCTGTAAAGTATTCAAACATGTCAAGTTCTTAGATTCTTAGACAGTAGCTCCAAAGAAAGAAGCTACTTTACTTGCCACAGAATGTACAGAAACCTCTGAGGAAAACATGTACTTGCTAATGCTTTATTAACAGAAACGTTCCAACTATATGAAAACACCACACCACCAATTGCACTAAAAGCACCTGTGCCTAATGAAACTGTACTATTGGAAGAAAAAGAAACAGCTGCATCAAAAAATTCACTTGCAATTAATGAAGAAGCAGATAGGAAAACTTCACCTACAAAAACACAAGGAACTGGGCGAATTATTACACAGTCAAAATTTGGATACTGCTATCCTAACAACAGCTCAACAAGAAAAGTCTACGAGATCCCAACATACTCCCACTGCATCATATTCATCATTGGAGAGGCACGTTTCTTCTGGGAGTACAGCTTCAAGCAGCAAGATCTCAATTTCTCCGAAAAGATCATCAAGAAAAATAAAAAAAACTGTGAGCTTATAACGAAGATTTTTTATGGTCAAGTCACCTCTTTCGCAAGAGGACACAGCAGACATAAATCTTCCTCACACTGAAGAATGTGACAACCTTAACATACAAAATGTACAAGGATTGAGAAATAAAGTAAGTGAACTTGAAATTCTTACAAGTGATACTAATCCAGAATGAGATTTTCACTCTGCAGCGGAAGGTAGGAGACGAGGTACTGGCAGAAGTAAAGCTGTGAGTACCGGGCGTGAGTCGTGCTTCGGTAGCTCAGTTGGTAGAGCACTTGCCCGCGAAAGGCAAAGGTCCCGAGTTCGAGTCTCGGTCGGGCACACAGTTTTAATCTGCCAGGAAGTTTCAAGTGATACTAATGTTTTGTCAGACAAGCACTTACTGTGTATTTGTGAACACTGGCTAAAAGAGTCATAATTACCTTATCAGTATATTCAAAACTTCACATTAGTTCACCACTATTCTAGGAAAAATTACAAAGGTGGTGGAACTTGCACCTACATAAGAAATAGTGTTAGCTGTGAAGCTTTCCATCCCTGTGAAGTTTATTCCTTAGACAAAGGCATTGAAATAGCTGGGATAGTATTTGCCACCCTAATATGTATATAATGTGTGTGTATAGATCATCTAGTGGTAACTTTTTTGTCTTCCCCAGAAACTTTGCAGCATTGCCATAAAAAGCGTGTCGCAATAACTCAGAAAATATAATAATATGTGGTGATCTCAACATTGATTTCCTTGAATAATCTGCTCAAAAGTCACAATTAATGAATTTAATGGTGTAATTCAACTTAAATATGAAGGTGATATGTCCAACAAGATTAAACAGCTTTCTTGATCAGGTTGCTACTCACATTGATTGCACTGTAAAAATTATAGATGTTGGTTTTTCAGATCACAGTGCACTAACAATACATTTTAATCCACCACTCTATGTACTCCCAACAGGAAAAACAGTTATTACGTGTAGAAGTTATTGTGACTTGTATAACTTTGTACTTAGCTTAAAGAAAGAAGACTGGCAAATTGTGTTGACTTCTTCAACTATAAATGAAAAATATGACAATTTTCTGCATATATTTGAATATTACTTTAATTACCATTTCCCAGAGAAAACAAAGACTATCACTAACAAAAACAGAATGCTTGGGTCACAAAATGTATTAAAACTTCATCAGAAAAGATGAGGCTGCTGACTTGGCAAACTGGACAGTGGCAAATCCAAAGAGTTCAAGGTATACTATAAAAATTACAAAACCACATACAGGGGAGTTATCAAATGGGCTAAAAATGCTCATAATGATAAAACAGTTAGGTGCTCTTTCAACAAATGTAAGACTGTCTGGGGTATAGTAAATGAACAGACAGGTAGAAAGTTAAGGATAGAGGATTATTATTATGTTATAAAAAAAAAAAAAAAGAGTTACAAAGATTTTTTCGGCAGGGTGTGATATGATACCCTGATTCTTAATTCATAAGTGTTCAAATTAAAGAAGTGGAGCCCTGTCAAATATCATAAATACCTCATTTCTAGAGGGAACATTTCCAAACCAGCGATAACTTGCTAAAATTATACCTGTCTACAAGAAGGGAGGGAAAACTGACATAGCAAACTATAGGCCAATTGCTATGCTATCTGCCTTCTCAAAAATATTTGAATACTGTATGTCAATTAGATTCAAAATAGTTTTAAATTCTAACGACATAATCACATCTTCCCAATATAGATTTCAGAAAAACAGGTCTAACCACACATGCTTTGTATGCATTTCTAGAAAAGTGCTCAAGTTTTGTTGACCATAAACAACCTGCTGTTGGTATATTTCTTGATCAGTCCAAGGTATTTTACATGGTCAACCACAAGCTGCTTCTTATGAAACTCCAGAAGTATGAGATTAGAGGTGTAGCCCGCTATTGGTTCCATAGCTACCTTAGTGAAAGAAAGCAATATGTAGAAATAAGAAAATCAAAGAGATCCAGGTATCGCAGGTCAGATACACTACATACAACAAATAGTGTCCCTCAGGGATCTGTTCTTGGCCCTGTTCTTTTCATATTGTTTATAAATGATCTCCCAGAACACATACCAAATACCAGCTCATATCTGTATGCCAATGGCGCAAATATCCTGATAACCAGTAGAGGTGACACATTGCAAGATGCAGTCAATGAAACTACTTATCAATCACAATCTTGGTTTGAAGCAAATAGACTCCTCATAAATACTCAAAAACTGTAAGTATGAACTTCCACGCTAGACAAAATCTTACCCCCTTCAATGCGGTTATAGTTATTGGCAAAGACGACACTACAAACAGGCAGGACACAAAATTTCTTGGGATTGCCATCAGTAACACTCTAAATTGGAAACCACATATTGAGACACTGTCACAAAAGCTTTATAAAACCTGTTATCTATTAAGATCATTAAAAGACACAGCCAGTGTAGATGCCTTGAAGCTGGTGTAACATGAACTGTTTGAGTCTGTCTTGAGTTATGGCCTAATCTTCTGAGGAAATAGCTCTGATTCTCTCATAATTTTCAAGTTACAAAAACAAGTGGTAAGAAAAATGAAGTGTAAAAAAGAACTGAAAACTGTAAACCACTGTTTCAATAGTTAAAAATCCTGTCACTGCTATACCTCTATATAATGGTTGTTTCACAGAAATGCAGACCACCACACACGACACCAGAAACAAAACCCAACTACAAATTATAGCTCACAACACAAAATTATATGCAAATGGGGTTAAGTGTATGGGCATTAAAATATACAACCACCTCCCAACAGACATAAAAACAAGCAAAAACCCAAAAATAATGAGAATTAAATTAAAGGAATTACTACTAAAATCAGTGTTTCTATTCTGTGCACAAATTTCTTGGAACAAAATTTTAATTACTTGTAATAAGCTGTTTTTTTATCACTTGTAAGTATTTCTAGTTAGTAAGATAATTTAATTATTGTATGGTATTCATATCCTGTCGGAATTATCTCTTATGTGTATTCTGGTATCTGTAGTGTGTACCACTACTGTCATCTCTCATCACACATCACCTTTTTTATATTTTGTCTTTATATCCTACATGTATGAGAGTTATGTACCACTACCACCATCTCTCATCATACACCGTCCTAACATATTTTAAAATTGACTTGTCCTATATCATTATGCGCTTAGCTGTACAAATTGTGTGATCTACAGGTCCAATAAATAAATAAATAAATCATGTCTATGTTAATTTATTTCTCATCATACAGCATGGACCTGAGACTATCCTTTGTTTGAGGAACAGCAGTAGATGCAGGATATTAAAGTCATTTAGTGGATGCCTTACACTAAGATCATATCTGTAATGTAACTGTTGCTGCAACTTGAGGGGAAAAACTAAATAGATTATAGCTCCTTTTAGGACCTGTAGAGGTGAGGGGCAGGTGCAGATCACACAAAGCAAAATCTCTGTGATTGCTGGAGTTAGAGTAGTTTTTTTTTTAGATTAAAGTCATATAAAAAGTCAGGCCATCTTGAAAGAAAGAAATCAGAACAGGATAAGACTGCAAAATATTTGACAATTTCGAGAGAAATAAAGTTTTTTCCAGCAGAACATTGGGGGATAGGGAAATAAAATAAATGAGCTACTTGTATGACTTTAAGACTTCTGAAAAGATAGATGCTCTGCAACTGAGTGAACACCATACACCACAGGGTTCAAGAAATTAAATATAATTGGTTTTAGGATAGCAGAATTTTCATGTAGAATCAACATGGAAAAAAGAATGTTACAACATACATAAAATTTGCAGACATAGTTAAAAATGTTGAAATATGCAGTAATTGTGTAGACTAGAACTTCTGATCACATGCTTTTGAGTAGTCACTGTAGAATACTTCCAATGTTATTGTAACAACTTACAGGCCTTCAAAAGAAAACTTCAGTTTATGAGAACACCGTCGAGTTACCTATCAGACAAAGAGAAACAATGTACAGTTTATGGAGGTTTCAATGAAAATTTCTAAAAAATAGATATGGAAATATTGTTGGGCTGCTAAAATCTTACTTCAATAATGAATTTTCCAGACATTACTCAGGGTGGTAAAAATAATGTTTACCATATCGCTGACACATGAGGGGTGTCCAATAAGTAATGCAACATTTTTTTTCAGACAGTTTCAATTGAAAGAATGCAGAATTTGTTGGGAGACATCTTGAAATATTATTGCTTCAGCCCCTATAGTTGCAATAAGTTTCGACAGGTGATGGTACTATATGTAATCTTCAAAACGGCATCTGTAACAGAGGTGCATTCCAAGCAGAGGGCTCTCATTAAGTTTCTTTTGCACTAAACCAGAGCATCACAGATGTTCGTAGGCACTTGTGGAATGTCTGTAGAGACCTGGCAGAGAAAAAAAATGCAGTGAGTCATTGGGCAAGGTGTCTCTCATCATTGCGACAAGGTCGCACAAACCTTTCCATGCTCCCGCTTGCTGGCTGGCCATATACAGCTGTGACTCCTGCAGTGCTGGAATGTGCACTCTCAACCAAGGTGACAGAGATCACAACCAACCACCTCACTGCACTACTGGATGTTTCTTTTGGTAGTGCTGATACATTTGTCCACCAGTAAGGATGCTCAAAGGTGTGTGCCTGCTGGGTTCCTCGCCACAACAGAAGACCATAAAAAGCAGTGAAGTACCATTTGTGCAGAACTACTTGCATGTTATGAGGCTGATCATGACAATTATTTGTCAAACATTGTCACAGGCAATGAAACATGGGTTCATCACTTCAAAACAAAACTCATCACTTCAAACCAAAAACAAAACTGCAATCCATGGAATGGTATCACACCACCTCTCCTCCGGATAAAAAGTTCAAAGCTGCACCCTCAGCTGGTAAAATGGCAATGGTCTTCTGGGACTCTGAGGGGGTTATACTGTTTGATGTCCTCCCTCATGGTGCAATGATCAACTCTGAAGTGTACTGTGCTACCCTCAGGAAACAAAAGAATCAACTTCAACATGTTTGTCATCAAAAATGCAAACAAACTTCTCCTTCTCCATGACAACACAAGCCAGTGCATGCAAGAGGCGCTCGTAAAACTTCATTGGACTGTTCTTCCTCATCCACCCTACAGCCTAGATCTTGCACCTTCTGACTTCCACATGTAGCGCCCAATGAAGAACGGGGTCCACAGGCAGCAGTACATGGACAATGGAGAGGTTATTGATGCAGCAAGATGTTGGCTCTGACGTCAACCAGAAGAGTGGTACCATACGGGCATATAGCCATTCCCTGCAAGGCGGTGTAAGAACACTGCATTGAACAGAGATTGTATTGAAAAATAGAGTCTTTTAGTCAAAAGAATGAGGAATAACATAGTGTTCTGGAAACCTGAATAAAACCTACCTGCTTTCCGAAAAAAAATGTGTTTCATTACTTATCGAACATCGCCCATTCTATCTGATAATTATGCACAGCTAATAAAAATTAACAATGAACCACCATACAGTTCCAGGAAATAGTTTGTGTGAAATAGCTGGATGTAGGGGGATTGGCCATTGTTCATAAACAGTTGGAAGCTGTGCCAGCCATGATCAACAGGCTTCAGGTTACTGGCCTAGGCTGCACTGATACTGGGGCACCTGAGGCAGATACTTTGGCACCTCTGATGTTTATACTGTTGCCAGGGATCCTGGATGTTTCAGTTTCTTTCAGTTCACTAATCACAGCTGGTTCACACTTAACTGATGAACAGCGGCAAGGTCACAAATCTCTGGACAGAAGGCAAAAGTAGGTACCAGCTGCATGGGTCTTCCCCTACACTGCAAAACAGGTGTGAGGTACTGCCCACTGCTGAAATTACATCATATGATGCCTTGTCTGTTGGAACTGGGGCCAATCTTCCTAGGAGGTCTGAGTAAGTGCAGGGCATTGGGCTTGGGACTGCTTGTCACTGGAAGCTCCAGCATTAGGTGGGTGATGAAGCCCCTTAGGGAAATAGTGGGCAGTGTCCAATCTGTTTGCTTGCCGGGGGTCATGGCTGAGATGTTGAGAAAGATCCTTTGGTAGCAGTTGTGTGCACTGAGTGCACCCAGTTGCAAATCGTGGCTCTTGTCAGCACAAATGATGTTTGTTGCCTGGATTTAGAAGCCATCTTCAATTTCTACAGGCATCTGGCTGCTTTGGAAGACAGCTAGCCTCACTGATATGGTGCTAGTGTTTTGCAGCATTTTTCCCAGAACCAATGACCATCATTTGGGTTGGAGCCACATGGAAGGCGTAAACCTGAGGCTCAGATGATTTTGTGATACCTCCCTTAACAGGTCATGTATGAACCACACACAGGAAATGGATACTAGGATAGTGGAGTATGTGTGGCATGCACCTGTATGTTTTCAGTCCCTCTGAAGCTGTATAAAATACATTCTGATCTCAGACAGGAAAGAATACCATTCTCATTGAAAAAGGAGAGTAACATTCCATCTCAGCAGGTGTCGGAAAGAAAATTTTTATGTCTGAATGGAATGTATATCACAGATAGGTTGTATGCCAGTGATGGATGCATGTTTATAGCTGAAAAAGAAGTGTCTATTGAGGTTAGTACAGATTCTGAAAGAAAAATATGTTGGGGGAAGATGAGTGTTTAAGGTGGATCAAACATAACCAGATCCTTCTATAGAACCCCTGCCTCAGGGGCAGTAATGACAGAACATTTGAGATGAAACTTGAGAATATTTCATGTAAATTTCCTGGTGATAAGGTAGAGATTTCTACTCCAAGCTATAATTTGGGACAGGTATCATGTGATATTATTCTAAATGCCATATCAAAAATTACCTTGAGCAGCTAATCAGAGAACTGACTCAGTTGTCACTGGCCACCAACAGGCCCAAATTTTTAAACACTGTAGTCTCCCCCTCCCTCCTTTGGTGTTGTCACTACTATCACTGATGGTAAAGTCTTTTCAAAAATATGAGAGGAGTAAGATTTACAATAAACTTTTCACTTGTCTTCTCTTCTCATAGCTGGCTCAAGTTCTTCATGCCTAGCGGTCTGATTCTTAAAGCTGAAATCTTTATATTTTAGGTTCTCGTGTTCTAATTGACATAAATAAATTTGATGAATGCCTGTGAAGATTTTTTTACGTATTTTTGCTTCACATTTTACTATATCACACCATATTTTGAATTTTCACATTAATAAATCTGAAATTACATTGTTCTAGCAAAATACAAAAACACATCTGATCACATCTGAGGCATGCCCACTGCTACCTCCTCACTCTGCAGTAACAACAATATTCCATAGGGTTTACAAATTTTCTTGACAAATGAATTTCTATTAATTTATAAATGAATCCAGAAATAAACATATCAATTGTAACAAGGAAAATAAAGCAACTCAGTTTCATAGATTTTAGCTTGAAATATAACATATTCTGTAGAAAATTATACGAAATTTTTCAGATAAACAGTTGAGATAATATTGACCTGTCCAAAATTTGAAAATTAGTACTGGTATCGACTACTTCCGTTGAAGAAAAGTAATGCTAGAGGAGGTCATCCCTTTATGATATCCCCCTCACAAAATTTAGAAACAATGTGTTTACAATATTTTGTGACCTACTATAAGGTTTTCCAAATGGTGTACAAAATGATGCCAAAAGATAGAATACAGATGAATAGAAGTATCTGGTAATAACATGTTACAGAAAGCATAAGAAAAATATCTACTATACAAGTCATAATTTATACATGTATCAGATTTTCAGATCTGTGGAACATTCTGTCACAAGACAAACGATACAAACTCAAAACTACAGCATTACAACACTAAACTATAGAAATAAGTGGAGAAGCAATGTAAATTACTAGAATTACATATTGCAAGTTTACATTTATAAAGTCACACCTTCAAAGTCATCAAAAGAGAAGAAAAAATATTTAGAGCCTAAGTGTACAATGAGTGGGCTGACGTGAAAGACTCACAGTGATGGGTTCAGACCAGAAGAATACACTCAATCATGAAAAGGAATAAAACACAAAACCAGTCAGCCACATAAACCAGAGTATTTAACGATATGTTGACTCATGAAAGGAGAAAATAATGAAAACATATTAGGGCCTAAGCTTACGAAGTGGGGACTGACCCACAAATCCAAACCAGGGACAGACCAACAAAAATGTTTCGACACAACAAAATGAATGAAGTTCACAATCATATATCTATGAGATACAGTATTGCAGTACTCAGGATAAATACAGGTAATCAGATTCATAAATAGCTTCGAATGATGACATAATCGAATAGCATGAGGAGCAAAACCAGCTACTGAAATCCGAAATGTATACATCTTGTTATACCGTCTACACTCGTAAATGTCTTCCAAACTATTTGCTAATTGTTCATACAAACTAAAATATGTACATAGAGGCCTAGATGATTCGCTTACAATTTGATAAAAAAAATACATATTGATTTAAAGTTTCATAAAGTATTAGGAAGTTAATTCCCCCACTTGAAAAAATTTGCATTTATATGGAATAACACTGTCTATGCCAGTGACGATTTTTGTAAACAGTTAGGGAAAGTAACTGTGTGATTGATACAGGTAGCCCAATTTGTGGTATATCTGAAAAATTTGGTGACAAGATCAAGTATAGTCAGAATTTTGAGGAAATATCCCTTGTAGGTGTAAAGATAAGAGGAGCTACAGGTAAGCAAAGCAAATTGGTAAAATCTCAAGTACAGTTAACTTTTAGTATACAAGACAAGATCTTTGAACATGGATGTATCATGATCCCTAGTCTCGAAGAAAATGAACACTACGTTTGCAGATTCATACAACTATATAAACGTGTTTTGTTTGTTAGGAATGTAGTTTGTCAGGAATGTAGTATTTAAGATTATGTAATTTCTGAAGTTCTGTCTTATCTATTGACATACTATTTTGCAGGTTCATACAGCTATATAACTATGTTTTTAATAGATATGTACTTTAGAATCTGATACATATATGCCATGATACTAAATGAGTAGATTCTTTTACAATTTTGAAATGGGACAATGCCATTAAATATCTAGTAACAAATTTTCAAATAAATAAGCAGAGCATATGCTGTGTCATGTGAGGGAGATAATTTGGGGGTTCTGTGCTTCTTGTGTTTCCTTGCCCCAAAACTGTGGACCTTCACTGAGGCAAACTGCCGTTTCACGAGTAGTTACTTCTATGATTGTTGCTTCTATTAAAATGCCTGTGGTTATCCCAATTATTCCTATCCTGCTAATGTTCAAAATTTCTCTCTCTAATGACACTTTGGTCCTGATAGAAGTTACTGTTATCTCTGTTTCTGTTATTACTCCTGTTGTGATTTCTATCATTCCGATTATTACAGTACATATTTCTTTCTACTGCCCTGGCCAGCCTGTCAGCATATCGTAAAAATTGTTCAAGACAATAGTCAGGTCTGTGTACTAAATCCCACTCCAGCCTTTCATCATAATACCCTTTTAGAGCACCAATCAAGGTCATTTCGTCAAACAGTTTGTCACGGTGTGTTAATATTTTAAGTTAATTCTTACAAAACTCTGAGTACCACCCATACTCCTATAATTAGAACCATTCAAAAATTCACTTTTGATTTTCTCGGTTCAACTTCTGACCAAAATTTAATTTAAAAAACTTCACTTGAAACTTTGATAAGTTTCCCACTGACTTAAATTTAAATTTATCCATGATAGGGCTTCACCTTCAAGACATCTTTTAACATAAATAATTTTTAATAGTCATTCATGCTTGACACAAAACCATCTCTACAGTGGTGAAGAAAGCCCACTGGATGTAAATTGTCTTATGGAAAACTATTGATAGCAATGTTGGACCACAGTACCATTGCTTGCACGCAGATTTTTGTGAACACAATTTTCCTGGACTGCTGAAATTTTGATCCAAAACAGTTACATTAGTTTGCATATCGTTTGCAACATTTAAAATTTTTTGGTTTACACTGGCGATGTTTTGTTCCATTTTTTCTGCTACAGCCTTCTGTTCAACTCTGATGTCATCAACATTCTTCGATTATCTTGCTGACTCAATTATCAACTCATTTTCCAAAACAATAAACTGATTTTCTAAAACATCAACATTTCATTCACACTTTTTAACGCCCCTGAGAACCCATTTTCTAGCTCTGAAACTTGATTACTAAGTTGGTCCATTAGATCTTGTACTTTGTCTAATTTACTATTTTTATCTGTCTTCATTTCCTCAATTTTTGCCAAAACTAACTGCAAAATATCAGTTTTTACTGTTTCTTTGCTGACCACAATTTCACTAGGCTCAGATATGTCTTAACTGGATCCTACAGCTTTCACTTCTACCTCACTACAACCCTCATCTCGATTCATTTTGTTAACAAGCACATGAGTCCACAAACAAATTAACTTCACAAATAGTTTGTGCTTTTTGATGTTCTGGTTGTAGTTGTAATGTCCTCTTTAATTCGATCCAGTCCGTCAATGTTGGTAATACATCGTCACTGTTGATATGAATTGCTTTGCTGGATAGGCCTCGGTCTTCTTTCTTCGTGTCATTGGAAATTCAGTCATACATAAATTGTAAATACAATAAAGTACTTTCTTTTCTGCAACAGACAAAACTTCATTATTAGTCAATTGATCCCAGATGATGCCACTACATGTGATCTCCACCTCCCTCCTTTGGTGTTGCCACTACTATCGTTGATGGTAAAGTCTTATCAAAAAATACGAGAGGAGTAAGATTTACAATACACTTTTCACTTATCTTATTTTCTCATAGTTGGCTCCATTTTCTCATGTCTAGGGGTCTTATTCTTGAAGCTGAAATTTTCACATTTTAGGTTCTCATGTTCCAATTGACGTAAATAAATTTGATGAGTACCTGTGCAGATTTTTTTATGTTTATTTGCTTCACATTTTACTATGTCACACTGTCATTTGAATTTTCACATTAACAAAGCTGAAATTACATTGTTCTTCCAAAACACAAAAACACATCCAATCAAATCAGAGGTATGCCCACTGCTACCTCCTCACTCTGCAGTAAAAACAATATTCCAAAGGGTTTACAAAATTTCTTGACAAATGAATTTCTTTTACTTTATAAATGAATCCAGAAATAAACATAATAAAAAGTACCAGATTGTGTGATTAATAATAGAAATTTTAAGAGTGCCACATATTTCGTAATTTCAAATGTTTCTTAAAAAAAATAATTTCAACTGTACATGCAAAGCTAGTACGTACATATCGATTGTAACAATGAAAATAAAGTAATTCAATTTCATAGTTTTAGCTTGAAATGTAGCATACTGTGCATAAAATTATATGAAATTTTTCACATAAACATTTGAGATAATATTGACCAGTCCAAAATTTGAAAATTAGTTCTGGTATCAACTACTTCCACTGAGAAAAAGTAATGCTAGAGGAGGGTATTCCTTTACAACTCGCAATCAGTAAAGAACAGGGAATCAGTGATCATTCACCATTACAGCATTCCTGGATATTGTGGTAAATATGAATATTAAAAAAAAGTTGGAAGATATTTCTGCTTAGCAAGAATATCATTTTTCAGATTACCTGAGTGGTCAACATGAAAGTTTCAGATCTAGCACTATCAGTGATGAACATCAGTGGAAACAATTTCAGGAGCCTTGGACAAAATACCTTAAACAGGAATGTTCTGAGCAAAGTTGTAAGGGGGAGAAAAGACATGCCATAGTTCAAAAGCCACATTAAAAAGCTGCTACAAAAGCAAAGACAGCTTCATTGTAATTTCAAACATTAACTGAATGAAGCCAAAATTAGCAAAAGGAGAATGCTTGAAGCATTCAAAGAATTTGAATGCAAAATTCTATCTACTGATCTAACAGTAAATCCCAAGAAGTTTTGGTCATAAGTTAAACCAGTAAATGGTTCAAAACCACCAGTCCAAACACTCTGTGACCATAATAGCATCAAAATGGAGTATGACAGAGAAAAGGCCAAAATACTAAATGTCTTTTTATAAAACTGTTTCACTGAGGATGATTACATCTACATCTACATGTGCATCCACATGGATACTCTACAAATCACTCTTAAGTGCCTGGCAGAGGGTTCATTGAACCACCTCCACAATAATTCTCTATTATTCCAATCTCGAATAGCTCATGGAAAAGACGAACACCTATATCTTTCCATGAGAGCTGTGATTTCTGTTATTTTATTATGATGATAATTTCTTCCTATGCAGGTTGGCATCAATAAAATAGTTTTGCATTTAAAGGAGAAAGTTGGTGATCGAAATTTTGTGAGAAGATTCCAGTGCAAAAAACACCTTTGTTTTAATGATGTCCATCCCAAATCCTGTATCATGTCTGTGACTGTCTCTCCCCTATTTTGGGATAATGCAAAATGTGCTGCTCTTCTTTGAACTTTCTTGATGTACTCCATTAATCCCGTCTGGTAAATATCCCACAGCAGAACTCTACAAGAGAATGGACAAGGTTAGTGTAGGCAGTCTCTTTAGTACACCTGTTATATTTTCTAAGCATTCTGCCGATGATACACAGTCTTTGGTTTGCCTTCCACACAACATTTTCTGTGTGTTCTTTCCATTGTTGTTTATAATTGTAATTCCTATACACTTAACTGAATTTAAGGTCTTTATGTTTGACTGATTTATCATGTAAATGGATTCCTTTCAGCACTCATGTGGATAACCTCACACTGTAAATCTTCCTTTAAATCATTCCCATTTTCAAGAATGGTCATCAAACTAACTCTCAAAACTATAGGCCTATAACTCTGACGTCAATCTATTGTAGAATTTTGGAACATGTTTTATGCTTTAAATCATTCCCATTTTCAAGAATGGTCATCAAACTAACTCTCAAAACTATAGGCCTATAACTCTGACGTCAATCTATTGTAGAATTTTGGAACATGTTTTATGCTTGCATATTATGGTATTAGTGGAAACCAAAATTCTCCTCCAT
This sequence comes from Schistocerca piceifrons, assembly GCF_021461385.2. Taxonomy (NCBI): domain Eukaryota; kingdom Metazoa; phylum Arthropoda; class Insecta; order Orthoptera; family Acrididae; genus Schistocerca; species Schistocerca piceifrons. The sequence continues at coordinate 359,169,411 of NC_060139.1, read as the reverse complement.
AGGAATCAACATGGGTTCTGAAAACAACAGTCATGTGAAACCCAGCTCTTTCTCTTCATCCATGAGACCCAGAAAGCAGTGGACACTGGCATCTGGCTTGATACTGTGTTCTCGACTTCTGAAAGATGTTCAATACAGTTGAACAGCGCCTACTGACAAAAATGAAAAATGTTAGCATACAGGATATCAAACCAGCTTTATGACTGGGCTGAAGAATTTATAGCAAACAGAACACAGCATGTCATTTTCAGAGGAGAGAAGTCTTTGCATGAAAAATAATAATGGGCATACCCCATGGAATGTTAGAAACCATTAACTTTCACAATATACAGTATATAAATGACCTAGTGGATAATAGCAAACGTTTCATAAGGCTTTTTGTGGATGATGTTGTTATATACAGAGAAACTGCAACACTAGAAAATTGTAGTGAAATGCAGGAAGACCTGCAGAGGATGCTTGCTGCCAGGATTGACAGTTGAAGCTCAACATAAACAAAAGTGACATATTGCCTATAAAAAGGCAGAAAGATCTATTACTGCATGACTGCACAATCACAGAACAATAACTGGAAGCATTCACATCCACAAAATACATAATAATATGGATATGGAGTGTTTCATTGTGGAACAACCACATTAAACTCATTGCAGGTAAAGCATATGGCTGACAGATATTCGTTCGAAGAATCCTCAGGAAGAATAGTCCATCCACAAAGAAGGTACCTTACAAAACCCTCACATAACAAGTACTTGAATACTGCTCAGCTGTCTGGGACCTATACCAGATAGCATTGATAGAGGAAATGGAGGAGACCCAAAGAAGAGTGGTGAATTTAGTAAGCACGAAGCTGACATGGAGGTGCACAGCCAGCTCCAGAGGCAGCCATTTCAAGAAAGGCACTCCACACCATTGTGTGGTTTAATGTTAAATTTCCATCAGTGTACATTTCTAGAAGAATGACCAATATACTGCTTCCTCCTACATATATCTCATGAAAAGACAATGAAAGTAAAATTAGAGATATTGGAGCTCAGGCGGAGGCTTACCGAAAATTGTGAAAGAGGTGTGTGTGGAAAAAGATGTTAATTTGAAATTTACTATTTTTTTTAACATATGTAAGTAGCTTTCCTAAAAACCTTTCCTAACAGAGCATTATAAAAAAGACAGCCACCAATAACCAAAGACAATGAAATATCAGATTTAAGGAAAAGAGAATTTTACACAAAAGTCAGAAAAGATAAAGTGTTGTATAACTAGCATGCTACTAAAAGTACTGTATTATCTGGGAGAATGTTAATAAAAGACTCATAAATGTGAAAGTTACAGTATAAAATAATTTGGGTAATAACAAAATTTAAAACTATGGCCAGTGGAACAATTATATTGTCACTAATACGAAGGTGGTTTGAAAAGTTCTCGGAATCACCATGAAAGGTCAGCACTAGCACAACAAGTTGTTCACATGATATTTATTAGACTGTTGCCTATAAACACATGCCAAGTCAATGCTCTTGGAAGAGAGCTGTGGTGGTGATGTGGCTCTGTTGTTCCTTCGTAGTGATGTATGAAGATGGAAAAAAAATCAAGATTCAAGCAGTGATTAAGTACTTCATAAAGAAAGGTATGAAAACAAAGGCTATTCAGTTCATGCCAATTTTCAGAATACGCTGGGGGACTCTGCTCCTTCATATTCAACTGTTGCCAAGTGGACAAATGAATTTAAGTTTGGACAGGAGAGATTAGATGATGATCTGTGCAGGGGTTGGCCAAGATATGTCACTACTCGAGAAATCATTGCAAAAGTGCACAAAATGCTCATGGAGGACCACCGACTGAAAGTGTGTGAAATTGCTCATGCTTGCCAGATGTCATCTGAAAGGGTATATCACATTTGAACTGAAGAATTAGAAATGAAAAACATGGGTGCCACAACTCTTGACGCTGGATCAAAAACACATGAGAATGGACATATCAGAACAATGTTTGGCTCATTTTAGGAGAAACGAACAATATTTTTTGTGCCGAATTGTGACCACAGATGAAACTTTGTTGCACTACTATACCCCAGAAACAAAACAACAATCAAAGCAGTGAAAACATGCTGATTCTCAGCCACCAAAGAAAGCAAAGACAATTCCTTCAGTGGGAAAGGTCATGGCATCAGTGTTCCAGGATGCAAATGGGATTCTGTTTGTAGATTATCTGCTCACTGGGCAAACAATTACTGGAGAATACTATATAACCTCCTGTACAAATTGCAACAAAAGATATGTGAAAAAAGGCCAGGTTTAGCAAGGAAGAAAGTCATCTTCCATCAAGACAATGTGCGCCCACACATGTGCCATTGCCACGGCAAAATTACAAGATCTAAGGTATGAATTGTTGCCACACCTGCCTTATTCACCTGATACGGCTCTGCCAGACTTCCATCTCTTCCCAAAACTGAAAATTTTTCATGGTGTATGAAGATTCACTTCAAGCAAAGAACTGATAGCCAGAGTTGATAACTGTTTTGCAGGCTTGGAGAAAACTCATTTTCAAGATGGGATCAAGGCATTGGAACATCATTGGACCAGGTTCATTAATCTAAAAGGAGACTACATTGAAAAATAAAAAAAGTTCCAGTGATGTAAGAACTTTTTTTTCTATTCCGTTCTGATAACTTTCCAAACCACCCCCGTAATTCACAATTTGGAAGTATTTATAATCACGACTTTCTAAATGTGCCAACGAAACTGGTATTAAATAGTTGCAGAAACCATAGAATGTATCAAAAATGTTTTTCCATAAAACTTAAGCACTTAGAATTGGCACTAACATTCTTCATTGACATTAAAAGAATTAAAAAAGTTCTCAAAAACTAAAGATCATATGTTGTAGGTGTAATTTCAAATAGAATTCCATCCTTAGTGATGAATATATTGCACCACCAACAAAGAGAATTTTGTTAGTCAGATTAAAATATGCCCTTTTTAAATCACTTTATGTGAAACATTGCATTGCATTAAAGACTTAAATATTGCCAATTTCCCTCACAGGCATATTTTCCAACATATTTTAGAAAGTAATGTACTCATCAGTAATGCCACACTCAGCCAGAAACAGTTTATGTAATGTAACAAAGTTTTAACTGCAGAAAAGTTGATCAACTATGAACACCATTTGTGCATGTTAAATAAAAGCTTAAAGCACTCCATCTTCAGGCCACAAGTGGCCTACTGGGACCATCCGACTGCCATGTCATCCTTAGTGGAGGATGTGGATAGGAGGGGCATGGGGTCAGAACACCGCTCTCCCGGTCGTTATGATGGTATTCTTGACCAAAGCCGCTACTATTCAGTCGAGTAGCTCCTCAATTGGCACCACAAAGCTGAGTGCACCCCGAAAAATGGCAACAGCACATGGCGGCCTGGATGGTCACCCATCCAAGTGCCGACCACGCCCGACACCCTTAACTTCGGTGATCTCACGGGAACTGGTGTACCCACTGTGGCAAGGCCATTGCCAAATAAAAGCTTACATCTCCTGGAATTGATGATTATGCAAGCAAGTGGTTTGAATTATATTTATTACAAAGAATACAAAATTTTGTTCTGAAGAATTCAAACAATGCTGAAAGTAGGAAAAAAGTTAGTTGTTGTGAAGATGCATATGAGGAAGAAGTACAGTGTCACAGTAACATTGACCAATGAGTCTACCGTGTTCAATGATATGGACATCACCCATGCAACATTATGGTTCCTCACACCATAATACCTGGACCACCAAAATGATCATGTTCAATGATATTTCTAGGTGCATTATGTGTTCCCACCTCTTACCATATGAGGGTACATCCACCATTGTCAAACATGATCATTTTGCTGGTTCAGATGTTATGGTATGGGAAGGCATAATGTTGCATGGGCATACTGACCTCCATGGTCAAAATTACTGTGACACTGTACTCCATCTCCACATGTATTTGGCCTGGACATCATTTTTATACATCATGGTGTGGAAATGCACTGAACTGCACATTGGAACAAAAGGATATTCAGCGAATGGGTTGGCCTGCCCATTGCCCTGACTTAAGTCCAATCAAATATGTCTGTGACGCTTTGAGGAGATGTATTGCAGACTTCCACATACACCAACAACTATCCAGCAGTTGTCATCCATGCTTATGGACAAATGGAATGCCCTACCACAATAATTCCTTACCAACCTTGTGGGGTGCAGAGTAGCATGTTGCAAAGCATGCTTTTCCACCTGTGGTGATTACAAACCCCATTAATGACCATGTCCCACCATTCATAATGGCCAGGGGTCATCAGTGACTTCAGGTAATTACTGTCTTTGAATAAAAGTGTCACTGTTCTTGTCATTGTGTATTTCTTTCAGTTGGCTTCTGTTCTATACTGTAGTGGGTCATTCTATGTGCGGTCCAAGTTTCATTGAGCTATGTTACTTGGCAATGACACGTCATGTGAAAGTTACTTTCATCCTCAAGTTTTGCACACTAGTGTATATGAATGCCCTTCCACTTAATGAACCTCAAGCTAGTTAGTATTTTTGTGGACAACACAAGCACTGTAACTGTTAGAGAGAATGCACTAGAAAATATTGTTAATGATGTTTAACTGCTGTCTGAAAATGTTATTTAATTATGAAATTATGAAAAAACACTATGTTTTCAGTTGTATGCATCAAATAGAATAACACCAGCAATTAACAATAGCACATGAACAGGAGTTAGCAAATAGGATAGATTGTTCCAAATTTTTAGGTCTACATATTGATGAAAACTTGAAGCGAGTTCCTTGCTGAAAGATGGTTGGTGATCCACTGTTGATGAGATAGGTCTATCACAGCTCCACCAGAACCCCATTAGCTACCACTCTTTGGAGTTCTTACTGGGCTTTACAGCTACTGCATTGGTTTAATGTCCCATCAACAATGAGAACATTAGAGAACTGAATTGGTCCCAGGGCACTTGATGGATGAGGGATGATCTAAAAGAAGAGGTCGAGAGGATAAGCAACAGGATAATTAAGATCAGAATAATGACCAAGGGAAGAAGTATGGAGGTGGTTCAGGTGTATGCCCCTCAAGTGGGCTCTACATCTCAAGAGAAGGAGGGCTTCAAAGAAGAACTACAAAAGCAATTCAATGGACAATGGGTCACAGTCATGGGAGACTTGAACACACATGGAGGGAGTGAAAGACAAGGGTATGAAAATGTAATGGGAGCAGAAGGGGTGGGGAAGTAGAAATGAAGAAGGGAAGAGACTGTTGGAATTCTGCAACAGAAATGGTTTAGTGATAGGTAACTCACGGTTTCAGAAGTAAAAAAAAGTCTCAAACTAATAGAGCATGGCAGGAATCTAGTGCAGGAATCTTCTGTGGATTACATGCTCCATGACTGGGAAACCAGAAGGGCTGTAACAGATGTAAATGACCACTGGTTGGTGATAATGAGTCTGAGAATCGCGAAAGAATGGAAGAAGACAGAGAACTAGGAAAGGAGAATTACAGTATGGAAGCAGAAGAAAAGGAAGTAAAGGAAGAATATCAGGAGATTATAAGGGAAATCTTACCAAAAGATGGACCAAAACAGTAGAAGAGGAATGGGGACAGTTTACAGCAGGACAAGTGACAGAAAACAGTGGAAGGATACACCAAGGTGGAATGAAAGAGTCAAGGAGGTAGTGGGAAGGAAGAACAAGGTCTTCAGACTGTGGTTCCAAGAAAGGACCAAAGTAGCAAGAGAAGATTAAAAGAAAAAGAAAGAAGAGGCAAATAAGACAGTGGCTGAGGAGACAAGAAAGTGGTTGGAAGAATGGAGAAACATGACAGAGAGACAGCAGAGGAAGTAAGAATACATTATATGGAATAGTCAAAAGTAAGAGGAAAGGAGAGGATGCAACAAAGATAGACAGAAATAAGAATGAGGTTGATAACACAGAGAGACTGGAGATAGTTGGAAGGAGTACTTTGAGCATTTGCTGAATCCAAATAGATTTGCATGTCAAGATAATAGACTAAAGGAAGTAGAAGTAAGCTCTGAAGAAAAAAGATCTGACATGGAAAGAAATAGAAAATGCACTGAACAATATGAAAGGAGTAAAGGCACTAGGTATGGACAAAGTAAGTGTCAAATTGATGAGGGCAGCAGGGGAGATTGGGAAATAGTGGCTGTATCATGTGATGAGGGTGGTGTGGAACAAGAAGAATATTCAGGAGATTAGAAGAGGGCACTAATTATCCTTATATTCAAGAAAGGGAGTAGAAAGGATTGTAGAAACTACAGGTGATTCACAGTGATACCACATAGTGCAAATGTATATGAAAAGATCCTGGGTCAAGAACAAATTCAGAGAGGAACAGCATGGCTTCAGACCTGGGAGGTCAACTGTTGACCTCACATCTGCAGTGAGGCAGCTCCAGGAGCACCACTATGAATATGGGGAAGACCTTGTGATGGCCTTTCTCAATACAGAAAAGATATCTGATAGCATCTGCAGAAGAAAGATCTGGGAAGCACTAGAAAAGAAGGGAGTGGAAAAAGAGACAACAAGCAGAATGGAGGAGATGTACTGTGGAAGTCTGAGTTGTGTGAAAGTGGAGAATGACAGCATAGACTGATTCAGCAACCAATTGATGTGAAACAAGACAGTGCATTGTCACCTCCCCTTTTTGTTGTGGTCATGGATGAGATAATGACTAAAGTGGGAGAAAAAACTGGAGAAGACAAGATGAAAACAATGGTGTTATCAAATGACTTTATGAACTGAGGAAACAGGGAGGACAAGATCCAGGAATAGCTAGGTGCTAGGGAAGCAACTGTGAGACTGTACTGAGCAAAATTTTATGTAAACAAATGTGAGATCCTGGTTACTACTAGAAAGAAAGACCAAACAGTGGAATGAGGATTAGAGGTGAACAACTTAAGAAGGTGGAAAGTGTTGAGTAGTTGGGAAGTATGACAGAGGAAAATGGAAGAAATAAGAAAAAAATCAGTGAACATGGCAGAAAAGCAGACGTATTCCTGTGAATTGTTAGGAGCTTGGTTTGGAGTAAAGATGTCCCACAAAAAGCAAAGAAGTAATATACAGAAGTTGCTACATCCCAGTACTGACCTATGCATCTGAAACATGGATAATTAAGAAAAGAGATGTAAGCAGATTGCAGGCATGGGTGATGAAGTTCCTTGGAAGAAGGATAGATGTATCAAGGAGATATAGGATGAGAAATGAAAGGGTAAGGAAAATAGTGAAAGTTAGCAGAGCGGGATAGAAACATCAATGTTAATATAGTAAGGACACTTAAAGAGAATGGAAAACAAGAGAACTCTCAAGAAGATACATGAAATGGAAATGCAAAGGAAATGATGAAGAGGAAGATCAAGGGCTAGGTGGCTGAAAGGTGTGGAGGCAACTGTTGGAGAAAGAGGTGGGGACAGGACCAAAGTGAACACAGATAGATGGTGGGAAAACAGGACTAGACAGTGGGCCTCATGTTCCAAACAGACCCAACAAGGGGATGGAAACTGTTCAAGATGATGATGATGATGATGATGATGATGATGATATTGCTGAAAACTTGAAATAAACATAGTACTGAGCTGCTCAAACAGCATAGTTCAGCAGCTTTTGCTGTTTGTATAGTTTTGGCAACAAATTTACCAACATTTAGTGTGCGTATTACCTTTTAGTAATATCTTACAGCACAAATTTCCTGGAGTAATTTATCAACATTTAGTCATATTCTGCATATTACCTTTTAGTAATATCTCACAGCACAAATTTCCTGGAGTAATTTATCACTTATACTGAAATTATTTATTTCACAGAAGCAAGAAGTGAGAATAATATGTAGTGCTCACTCTCAAACATCTCCTAAAGGAATTGGGCATCTTAAGCAGTCCTTCACAATATGTATGTTTACTAATGAAATTTGAACAATGTAGGAAAAGACAGATGGATACTTACCATAAAGAAGTTGTAGACAGGCACAATTAAAAGACACTCACATAAAGCAAGCACACCTCATGCACACACGACCACCAACTCCAGCATCTTGGGCTGTAACACAACACCATGTGTGATGCAAGTAGCAATCTGGAGGGGGTGGGAAGGGGAAGGGGAAGGGGAAGGGATAGTAGTGTACAAATGGGGAGAGACACAAACGCTATCTGGTGGAGTATCCAGGGACTAGACTGCCAACAAGTGCAGCATCAGGAGGTTGTGGGACAGGGATATAGGAAAAAAGGAGCCAAAAAAGGACAGGAGTGGGCAATGACTGGCACATGCATTGGCAGAGGGCTGCAAATATACAGGGCGGGAGTTGAGAATGGGGAAGAGATGATAGGACAGAGGGGGTGGAAAGTGTTGGGTGGAGGGTATAGGGACAGTATGTTGCTGTAGGTTGAAGCTGGGATAATTACAGGAATGGAGAATGTGTTATTTGCATAGTTCAGAAAAGGTGGTGATGGAGGAGGAAGGATCCAGATCGCTCAGACAGTGAAGAGGCAACTGAATTCAAGTGTGTTATGTTCAGCTGCATGCTGTGCCACAGGGTGGTCTACTTTGCTCTTGGCCACAGTTTGTCAGTGTTCATCCTGGTGGACAGCTGGTTGGTAGTCATACCAATGTAAAAGCTGTGCAATGATTGCAGCAGAGCTGGTAAAGGACATGGCTGCTTTCACAGGTGGCCTGGCCCCTGATGGGGTAGGGTAAGCCTGTGACAGGACTGAAATAGGAAGTACTGGGTGGGGGTGAATTCGGAAAGTTTTGCACTTGGGTCTTCCACAGGGGTATTATCCTTGTGGCAATGGGATGGGAGAGGCATAGGGATGGACTAGGATGTTGTGGAGGTTGGGTGTGATAGAACACCACTTTAGGAGGGGTGGGAAGTATCTCAGGTAGTGTTCCGGCATAACCACAAGCACCGGCATGAAGATGAAGAATGCAAGATCAAAGAAGGCTGTGAGACGAGGTCAGTCAATAGCCTGCTGAGAAGGATCACGCTACGACAGGAGTGGCCTCTACAAGAAGAGAATATACGCGCTGCTCCTGCCAGCCTCAGCGCACAGTACTAGATAGACAGTAAACGCAAAGTACTAGACCGGGCCTAGCACAGAGCACTACTATAGCCATTATTAGTGATCATATGAGCGACTGTGAATACTTACATGGACATAGTATATAGTGAAAGATGTTGACTGTTTGTATGTCGCTCATTGCTTGCGACACCATTGTAAATTCAAAGTTAAGTATTGTCAGACTTTGTTATTGTAATAAAAACTATTAACGTGATTTGCTTGAATTGTTTTATAGCTATCCAAGAACACAGCGTCTTTTAGGCACCCTATTACAGATGAGTGAGCAGGACCGCACAGGTAGGATGTTCCTCATTTCAGGGCACTATGATAGGTAATCAAATCTTTGATTATCTATCATTGTAGGATGGGGCTAGGATGCCCCTCATTTCAGGGGATGATGATAGGTAATCAAAGCTATGATTTCAATGGCTGTTTTATTACCCGAGCCATCTGGATCCTTCCTCCTCCACCACCACCTTTTCTGAAATGCACAGATGGGAGCTATCCTTACAAGACATTCTCCATTCCTGTAATTATTCCGGCCTCAACCTATCATAACATACTGTCCCCACACCCTCCACCCAACAATTTCCACCCCTTCTGTCCTATCATCTCCTTCCCGTTCTCATCTCCCACTCTGTTTATTTTCGGCCCTTCACCAATGTATCTGCCAGTCTGTTCCAGCTCCTCTCCTTTTTCTTGCTCCTTTTACCCTATGTTCCTGCCCCATAACCTCCTGATACTGAGCCTATTGGCAGCCTAGTCCCTGCACTCTCCACCACACAGCATTCGTTTCTCTCCCCATCCGTACACTACCATCCCTTCCCATTCCCCCTCCAGATTGCTGCTTGCAATCCACGTGATGTTGTATCCTGGCCTGAGAAGCTGGAGTTGGTGGTCATGTGTGTGTGAGGTGTGCTTGCTTTATTTGAGTGTCTTTTAATTGTGCCTGTTTTCTATATGTTAAGTAGAAATCTGTCTTTTCCTACATTGTTTGCTAATGAAATTTGTCAGAAATAATAACACAATTTGAGAAGAATAAAAATATCTGCAGCTATAGAACTAAAATAAAATAACGTCCTATATTTCTCATTATTAAATCTGTCAGTGCCTCAGAAAGACTTTAGTATGCAGCCAAAAAACTAATTTTTCATTATTTGCTCAAAACATAAATCGGTAGACAAGTAAAAAATAAAATTTTAAATACACCTAAAATCATTTCTTCTGAACATCTCCTTCTGTTCCACCGAAGAATATTTATTAAAAACTAGTGGCATGTATAACAAAAACTAGGTTTAAGTGTATCGCCACTACATGAGTAGTGTTAGACTAATTTGTCCATTATTAGTAAATTTAAGAGAGTGCACTGTTTGTAACCTGTAAATGGCCACCATGTAGCCACACTCACAAAGATATTGTGTATATGTAGTCATTTAACTGACTTGTCCCACATCATTCTGATAAATATTAGGCAACCAATTAACTAAATATAATATACACAAATTGTTACATCTGTCTGATGCACTGATTGCTCTGAGAAGTTGAATAACCGGAAAGAACACACCAACCCATCACCTAACCATTGTTCCTCCACTACAGATGACTTCTTACAGTATGTACCTCAACTTTCTGCACATGTGATCACTACACCACTACCACTCACAAGCACAACAAAGGTTTTAAAAGTAATTTTTAAAAATTTTCTGTCCTATGTAATATTCCATTAGTACCCATGTGTATCAGAGGATTACCACCTCAAAACCAACATCTTCTCAATGATATTTGTGTGTGGGAGATTTAAAAAGTACTGTGAAAAATAGAATCTTCATAAAATGTGATTATGACATAATTTTAAAGTTATAAGAGTGTTTTCACTCATCCTCACACCAGTTGGACACCTTTCATAATGGGGTCTGAGTGAGTTGCTCCTCTTCCACTTTTACATCTATGTAATACATACTCTGCAAGTCATAATACAGTGCATGGGGGAGGGTACCTTGTACTGCTTTAAGTCATTACCTTTCCTATTCCACTCACAAATGGAGCAAGGGAAAAAAACTGTCTAGCCTCCATATGAGCTCTATTTCATTTATTTTGTCTTTGCGTTTCTTATATGAGATGTGTTTTGGTGGCAGAAGAGTCCTTCTGCAGGCAGTCACAATTGCCAGTTCTCTAAACTTTCTCAATAGTGTTTCACAAAAAGAATGTCATTTTTCCCTCCATATATTCCCTTTGCACTCATGGAGCATTTCTACAATACTCACATGTTAATTGAACAACCAGTTATAAATACAGCAATGAACCTCTGAATTGCTTCAATATCTGCCTTTAACGTGATCTGGTGGGTAAACCAAACACTTGAGCAATATTCAAGAATGGGTCAAATAAGTGTTCTGCTCACAGTTTCTTTTGTAAATGAGATACACTTGCCTACAATTCTTCCAATAACCCAAATTCAACCACTCATCTTTCATACCACTGACCTTATGTGCCCATCCCACTTCATATCTCTTTGCAGAGATATGATTAGATATTTAACTGACATCACAGTGTCATGTACCACACCATAAATACCCTATTTGAACATTAGTGTTGTTTTTCCTATGCAGCTGCACTAGCTTCCATTTTAGAGCAAGCTATCATTCGTTACACCAAACAGAAACTCTGCTTGAGTCATCCAGTATCCTCCTAGAGCCACTCAGTGATGTCTCTTTCCCGTACATAACAGCATCATCAGCAAACAGCTACAGATTCGTCATCTTTGTTTCCCCTTTATCCAGAATCAGTCCAGGCTGGGACATTTATGGTACTTCTTTACTTTCCCCCAGCTTCGCACCATTCTTCTTCTATAACTAATTTTCTTCCAGACCAGATTACTTCTTTTTAAATAGGTGTTTATTGAATGAGTCCACCTTGATCTAGGTCTCAGTCCTGTAATCTCTTGCCATCAAACTTATCCTCCATCGTTTGTTTTGGTATTCTTCCATCTTCCATTCTCTTTACATGTCAAAAATACACTGAAGAGCTAAAGAAACTGGTACACCTGCCTAATATCATGTAGGGCCCCCATGAGCACACAGAAGTGCCACAACATGATGTGACATGGACTTGACTAATGTCTGGAGTAATGCTGGAGGGAATTGAGACCATGAATCCTGCAGGGCTGTCCACAAATCCATAAGAGTACAAGAGGGTAGAGATCTCTTCTGAACAGCACCTTGCAGGGTATGATATGCTCATATTTGGGGTGTTTGGTGGCCAGTGAAAGTGTTTAAATTCACAAAAGTGTTCCTGAAACCACTCTGTAGCAATTTTGGATATGTAGGGTGTCACATTATACTGCTGAAATTGTCCAAGTCTGTTGGAATGCACAATGGACATGAATGCATGCAGGTTATCAGACAGGATGCTTGTTGATGGTCCAGCATCAAAATCTGCAGCAATTTGCAGAAGGGTTGCACTTCTATCATGTTGAAGGATTCTTTTCAGTCATCATTGGTCCAATTCTTGCAGGATCTTCTTCGGCTGCAGCGATGTCAGAGCTTTGACATTTTACCAGATTCCCGATATTCACAGAACACTCGTGAAATGGTCATATGGGAAAATCCTCATTTCATCGCTACCTCGGAGATGCTGTGTCCCATCGCTTGTGCACCAACTATAACACCACATTCCAATTTTCACTTAAATCTTGATAACCTGCCATTGTAGCAGCAGTAACTGATCTAACAACTTCAGCAGACACTTGTTGTCTTATATAGGCATTGCTGACAGCAGCACCGTATTCTGCCTGTTTACATACACTATGTGATCAAAAGTATCTGGGCACTCCCCAAAACATTAGTTTTTCATATTAGGTGCATTGTGATGCCACCTACTGCCAGGCACTCCATATCAGTGACCTCAGTAGTCATTAGACACAGTGAGAGAGGAGAATGGGGCACTCCATGGAACTCACGGGCTTCAAATGTGGTCAGGTGATTGGGTGTCACTTGCATCATAGGTCTTTATGTGATATTTCCACACTCCTTAACATCCTTAGGACCACTGTGTCCAATGTGATAGTGAAGTGGAAACGTGAAGGGACACGTACTGCACGAAAGCGTACAGGCCGACTTCATCTGTTGACTGACAGAGACCGCTGGCAGTTGAAGAGGGTTGTAGTGTGTAATAGGCAGACATCTATCCAGACCATCACACAGGAATTCCAAACTGCATCAGAATCCACTGCAAGTACTATGACAGTTAGGTGTGAGTTGAGAAAATTTGGATTTCATGGTCGAGTGACTGCTCATGAGCCACACATCATGCTGGTAAATGCCAAACAATGCCTCACTTGGTGTAAGGAGCATAAACATTGTAACAATTGAACAGTGGAAAAACGTTGTGTGTAGTGACGGATCATGATACACAATGTTGCAGTCCAATGGCAGTGTGTGTGTATGGCGAATGCCTGGTGAACGTCACCTGCCAGTATGTGTAGTGGCAACAATAAAATTCAGATGCGGTGGTGTTACGATGTGGTTGTGTTTTTCATGGAGGGGGCTTCCACCCCTGGTTGTTTTGCATGGCACTATCACAACACAGGCCGACATTGATGTATTCAGCACATTCCTGCTTCCCACTGTTGAAGAGCAATTTGGGGATGGTGACTGCATCTTTCAACACAATCAAGCACCTGTGCATAATGCACGGCCTGTGGCAGAGTGAGCCGGCCGAGGTCTCTAGACGCTACAGTCTGGAACCGCGTGACCGCTACGGTCGCAGGTTTGTATCCTGCATTGGGCATGGATGTGTGTGATGTCCTTAGGTTAGTTAGGTTTAAGTAGTTCTAAGTTATAGGGGACTGATGACCTCAGACGTTAAGTCCCATAGTGCTCAGAGCCATTTGAACTTCTTTTTTTTTTTTTTTTGGCAGAGTGATTACACAACAGTAACATCCCTGTAATGGACTGGTCTGCTCAGAGTCCTGATCTGAATCCTATATAACATCTTTGGGATGTTTTGGCATGCCAGCTTTGTACCAGGTCTCACCAAACAACATCAATACCTCTCCTCAGTGCAGCACTCCATGAAGAAAGGTGTGCCGTTCCCCAAGAAACCTGATTGAACGTATGCCTATGATAGGGGAACCTGTTCAAGGATAAGGGTGGGCCAACACCATATTGAATTCCAGTATTACCAATGGAGGGCATCACGAACTTGTAAGTCATTTTCAGCCAGGTGTCCAGATACTTTTGATCACATAGTGTATCTATGTATTTGAGTATGTGTGCCTGTACCAGCATCTTTGGTGCTTCGGTGTATTTTAAACTGTTCTTCTCAGTTCTCTCAGTCAGCTTTCTACCCCTTTTAATTCCTAACATCTTCATTTCTTGCTCTGTCTGTCCTCATTTTCCCTAGAATGTTTCTTAGGAATTTGAGTTCATTGGCTTGGATTCTACTCTCTAACAGCCAAAGATTACTGTTCACCTTATCTCATATTATTTTGTGTGCATAGAAACAAGAGGAGCCCCATTACACTTTCCTGGGGCACTTGTAACGGAACTGAAATGATGGTGGGCTGACAGTAATTTGGAGCCCGTGTGTCGGAAATGGGCGCGCTGGTGTGAGACTGCCAGGGAGTGCACCCTGATGCCATCTATTGGCGAAACTGGGAATTAGCGCTACCTGTCAGACAATGCACTAAGCTCTCGGAGTCAAATGTATTCTTTTTCTTGGTAATTATAAGTTATTACTGTATGATTTAATGTTATAAAGCGCTAGTAGTAAATTATTATGACTGGTATGAACTCCAGGGTAATAAATATAAATATTCTTAAATACTAAATGATTTCGGTGAAAAGGTGGTAGGGCAACGCCCCCACTCTTGGTGATACGAGCGTAGCTAGAGGTAGCTGGAGACACAGGGACTGAACAATGGAATGGCCTGGGGAGTGTTGACGTGACCGGACGTGCATAACTGTGCTCATGCAAAAGTGATTGTGCAACAGCGAAGAGGTGAATATCGTCGCCGTTTGTGGAGTGGAACGCGACGAGTGGTTGTCGAAGCCGTCTCTATACCACTGGTGCTGATTGTAAGAGTTCCTGCGCCCAGATTTTATGGCGGATGTGCAGTAGCTTATACGAGTGCTACAGCTCGTAGTTCCAGCCGCCATTAAGGGCATGAGGCATGAAGAGCTGCGTTAGCCACATGCATCTCACCACCAGCACCGACACGTCTACCCAAGGCAAGACTGCTTGCAATTGTTAAGTCGAACTTTGTATACATGTAAAAGGAGAATACCAGTTTTCTTTTATGCAAGTGCAGAGGACAGAATATAGTAATGAGTAAAATTACGATGCATGTTGTTCATTGTAAAGTGTAGTAACCTCATACATAGCATAGTGAAATCAGACTGAGGCCACCATCGCCGCTTTCATTTACAATTCTTTTGGTTGTAGAATACTTTAGCGTATAAGAATGTTGAAAAGAGCAATGGTCACACCAGAATGAGTCGCCTATTTATAGTTACTTAAATTTTTCTGAGTAACTTTTCAAGTAAAGTCACTTAACTAATTCTATATCAATTGTCCAAAGACTAATATCCAAAATCATTAAATAAGTTGAAGGATAGAATTTTGTTAACCTAAGTTCCATAAATTGTCTTGGTGGTAATTACCAAGCCAACTTACAGAAATTGAGAGAGTATTTGCTTTGTAGAATCACCTAGAATGATCAGAAATAGTAATATTCAGAATTAAGTTTAAATTCAACTCAAGCCGTTTCACTTTGAAATGAGCCAAAAAATTGATTTATTCTTTTGCTCCTTCAGAGCTGGCGACCGTAGTTATAAGTATTTTCAGGAGGATTCGACGGTAAGTCTGCTGCCCTCGTCGTGCTGATAGGATTATCCACTGCTGCTAGCAGTGGTGATTGGATACATAAGCTCACTACCAAGTTAAATGGGTCAGGTAGGCAGTGTTACCGTGTGAACTGTAGGGCACTGTAGGCCGTGGATCGAACCCGTTCAATCATCACAGCTCTTTCGGAAATAGTCCGGTTAGGAGTGTACTAATCATTAGGTAAATACTGGCGAGTAACGGTCAAAAATGTATACGCAAGTGAATTTAGCAAGGTCCATGTAGCACCTACTTAATGTGGTGCAATGGCGAGGGTAGGAGTGGAGTAAAAGTGAGCTGAGATTGTGGCAGCTGCGCTGTATTCGAAGATTAATAACGTGAATTCACTACTACCTCTTACCATTAGGACTGAGCTATTTACGGTTAAAATACGTAGCAGTAAGCGCAAAGGCGTGACAGCTACAAGTCCGTATTGGCTTTATACATACGGAAGTAGGAAGCGGGTCATTCCGTCAGTGGAGGGGGTTAAAACAACCGAGTCAGTTGAGAACATACTCCATTTACTGATGGAAAGATTCGGCGGTTCGGTCGCATGTGGCGACCGTGACAGGACTTACCAAGTTTGTAGAATAATGGCTGCAATAAAAGTGTTTTATATAAACTTGTAGTTTCAAGAAAATTTTAAATTTAAAATTCTGTTGTAGACAAATATACCACAATTGGTAAGTTCAAGACGACAACCTGCAAAGCAGCAAAAGAAAGTCCAATAGTAGGAGTTAAACAAGTAATACTTGGTTTAATAAACATTTCTATTAGGCACGAAATACAGCAGCATAAAATGTAGTCGAATAGTAACAAGCAAGACGAAAACATTACAAGGTCAGACCCAGAATTAGGGACCATAGATACTGTTGTAGGGTTGGAAAATCTTATAGATGAATCCACACCCATAAGACAGGAGGAACGGGAAGTGAAACCAATGGTAGTGAAAAGTGAACCCAATGTATCTGTGGATGCAAGTCACAAGGGAGAGGATATGGAATTAACAAATTTGTTAAATAGGATGATGGCGCAAATTCGAGAAGGGAATGCTAGTTTGAAAGCAGAAATGGCTAGTCATATATCCCAATTGGATGAAAACCTATCTGGAAAAAAGCAAATTTAGATATTTTGAATACGCAAAGCCAACGTATCACAGAGGTAAACAAATCAGTAAATAGGATTAGGGCTGAAATAACAAATGTTCAGAGAAAAGTCACAGAAATAGAGAAAAGATTTGATACCAAAATTCAGAGAATAGAGAAATCAGTGGAACCTTTGGTTAGTGAAAAATTAGAACCGATAATTGAAAGTAAATTACAGGTGATAGTACCAGTTGTGAAGAAAGAGATTGTTAAAGAAACGGCAGCTGATATTGAAACACTGCGCAATACCATGTTGAGTTTTGATGCATGTGTGCAGGAGCAGGAAAATACACTGTGTAATGAGATAAAATTGTTAAGTCAGCAAGTTCAGAATCAGACGTTTCTTAACTGTAGTGGTATCCCATTGGTAATGCAAAAATCAGAAATACTGAGTAGGGAGGAAAAATACGATCCTCAAAAGAAACAAGGTGGATGGCATCCAATGGATTTTATAAAAAATTGTGAATGTGTCTTACCAACAGACATGTCGGATAAAGAAAAAATTAATTTAGTAATAGACGCTTTAGCAGGTCATGCTAAACGTTGGGGATTGAATTTGGATATCGACAATTTGAAGTTTACAGACTTCAAAGAAAAGTTCCTTGAGGAATTCTGGAGCACACAACAGAGAGATAGATTGTGGAGAGAATTCGTTGTCACCAGAATGCCAGAACATGGGCGTGGGCTCATGAAAGAATACTGTGAAGGATGGTTCAAGCGTTTGGAGTATCTTAAAGATCGTAGATCAGAATCGGAGATAGTGTGGGAGTTGTGGAAAAAGCTACCTGACGATTCAAAGCGTTATGTAGGAGGCACTCATCGAACATTCAATGGATTTTTAGAAAAAATCAAGAATGAAGATAGGTGGCGTGAAACTAGAGAGTTTCGAGGTTTCAGAAATCAGAATGGAATAGTAAAAGGTGGTAGGAATGAACCGCAAATTAACATGATGAGAGGAAGAGGTCAAGGAGGTAACTCTCAGCGATGGAGAGGGCACTATCAGGGAAACGGGATGCATTATCAAAATCAGGAAAACTAAATACCGCGCAGGTCAAGGGCCTAACGCGCGCGGAAAGAAAGAAATGGCCCAAATATAGGGAAGATCGGAGTAGTCAGTACTATAGTAGGATAGTGCGTCGTTCGCCTGAAGAGCAGTTACATAAACGAAACTTTGAGAAGTATAATGCAGGGATACAAACAGAGGAGAGAGAGCAGGGAGGAATTATTAAAGGAAATGAAGTAGGAAAAGAATATCGGTCGGATGTGAAGGCTCACGTGAATGAAATAAGTACAATTCGAGGTCAGAGTGATGAATTGATGAAGGAAGAGTCAGAGAAGGCGTTGTTTGTCGGTAGGGATGGCAACTGTGCAGAGAGGCAGGGGCAAGGTAGGAGTGATGTGACTTATGGTAAAAGGTTCGTACGAATAGTCGACGAATCGCATCGAGAAGTAATTAAAGAGGGAAGGGTGGATAAGAAAAAGGGGCATAGTGCAGAGACACATGCCGATTCAGAAATTACCTCGTATGCAGAATATGTACATCAGCTCAAATGCCAGCCAGCACAATCAGAAAGATCTTCCACTCAAGTGATTAGTTTGGACCCGAATATGACGGTGTTAGAGAGCCATACCGATTATGATGTGTACCTAGTGACAGCAAGAGTACATGACTGTGATGAAGATTTTTTTAAAGAAATTAGAGAAAGTGTATCTAACCAAGAGAAAGAGTGTTGTGATCCCTGTAGTACTGAAGCAAATGAGTTGAGTGAGACTGGAATTCCATTAGTAGGGGAAAATAATGAAAGTAAGAGTGGCGAATGCACTATCCAACAAAGGGAAAATAGAGAAATGGATTATAATTTGCGAGAATTATTTGAATCCGAAGGAGGTCATATTTCTAAGGAGGAGGAATTATCGTCAGAATCATCAGAAAGCATCCAGGGAGAAAAAGAAGTAGAGGAAGTTTACGATTCCGCAACCGAGAGTTCAGGCATGACAGATTCGAATGAGAACGAGATGGCATTAAAGAGCCTAGACGAAGGACTATTGGAAAAAGTGGTGAAAGAATTTAGAATGAAAAGGAGAAAGAAATCTCCAGATGGAATGGTCAGTATAAAAACCTGAAAAATAATATGGCAAGACTTGGCAGTGGAAAAGGATTTATTATGGGAAGATAAAGAAAGTATGAAAGAGGACAATAGGATGCAAACAATCCTACCCATTAATGTATGTGGGTACGATTTATATGTATTGTTGGATACGGGTGCTCAAATAAGTGCTATTTCGCACGCATTTTTTGAGATGATCAAAGAGCAATGAGGAGTAGTCATGATGCCAGTAACAGGTGTTTAAGTGATAGGGGCGACAAGGAAATGTAGTAAACCTGTTAAACATCAAGTGATGATGGAATTTAAGATAAAAAACAAGCTATTTTCGAATGCATTTTTAGTAGTTCCAGAGCTCAGTGCCGAGATCATTTTAGGCATTGACTGGTTAATAAAACAGAGAGTAATTATAGATTGTGACAAAGGGATAATAGTTTGTAAAGTTGATAGTGCGGTATTAGAAATACCATTTGAATCATCTAGAGTAATGGAAGAGAACCAGCTGGGATGGGTAGAATTTAGAGATGATCATGATTCAGGAATAGGTCAAATATTCGATTGGTTTCTGGTGAGGCAGATAGTTGAAGATGGAAATAAGGAGACACTCCTTCGAAATGTAGTGGATAAAACGGAAGGACTATCTGATGCCCAAAGGGAGGATCTATGGCAAATTCTGAAAGAAAATCAGGAGGTATTTTCGGACAAACCGGGACGAGTGATAAATTATGAGTACTGCATGGAGGTAGAGGAGCATGAACCTTTCTTTAAACCACCATATAATGTACCCTTGTCTAAGAAAGAAGCAGTTCAAAAAGAAATAGATCAAATGGTTTCATGTGGGGTCATTGAACGGAGTTCTAGCCCATATAATAACCCACTGGTGATAGTAGGTAAGAAGGATGGAAGTGTACGAATAGTGATAGATGCTCGTACTCTGAATAAAGTAGTGAAGAGGGAGTTGGATCGTCCAGAGAACATAGATAATTTATTGCAGAAGTTTAATGGTGTAAAGTACATGACTAGTTTAGACCTAACTGCAGGATACTGGCAAGTCCCATTAAGTGAGGAGTCTAGGAAGTACACGGCATTTTTATTCAATGGCAAATGCTACCATTTCACAGTGGTACCGTTTGGCCTAAATACTTCCGTTTCAGTGTTCATTCGGGCTTTAGACAAAATTTTAGGAAGTGAACTTAGTTCGCTAATCACGGTTTGTGTAGATGATCTGTTAATTGCTACAAGGACATGGGAAGAGCACATGGAGTTATGCGACAGGGTGTTCAAAGCTTTAATTAAAGGAGGAATGACCCTGAACCTGAAAAAATGCGAGTTTGTGAAGAAAGAAATAAAGTTTTTAGGTCACATAGTAACACCAGAGGGAATTGGAAAGGATCCCGATAAAGTCAAAGCAATAAGAAATTGTCCGGCTCCCAAGAATAAAAAACAACTAAAGTCGTTTATAGGACTTTGTTCCTTCTATCGTAAGTATGTGGATGATCAGGTGTTCAATAGCCCACATCTGAACAACCTACTTAAGAAGAACAGTGTGTATATGAGGACTGAGGAATGTGAAACAGCATTCAACCGGCTAAAAGACAATTTGGCCAAAAACATAAAGTTATGGCACCCTGACCTGTGTGAACCATTCCACATGGCAACAGATAGTTCAGATTTTGGATTGGGAGTATCCATATTTCAGGAGGTAATGATAGATGGGGAAAAAACTCATAGACAAATAGCATTTGCGAGTAGAACCATGTCTAAGTATGAAAGAAACTATACGGTTTCAGAGAAGGAGGCTTTAGCTATAGTATGGGGTTTTAGGAAATGTCAACTTTTCTTATGGGGACATAAGACTGTGGTCCATATAGACCACAAAGCTTTAATATTTTTGAAGGACTGCAGATTGTTACATAACAGGTTGACCAGATGGGCGCTGTTTCTACAACAATTTGATATAGAGATCAAGTATGTTAAAGGGAAAGAACATGCAGTACCGGATGCTTTGTCGAGATTACCGGAAGGATGTGAGACACTAGAAAGTGTAAAGAATAGGGAAGATGTTTTTGAGGTGAATTACTTCAAAAAATCGGAAGGAAGAGAAAAAATTAGGGAAATATGTTGGAATATGCGAAGATATCAAAGTGATGATGATGCACTCAAGTCGGTAAAGGTCAAGTTTGACAATCCGGACGCAACTAACATAAGGGCTTCGTATAAAATAACATAAAGGTGTACTGTATCTTCAAAGATTAAATAATCCAGGGAAGTGGAGAGTATGTTGGCCGGAACAACACACTGAAGTGCTGATAGATTATGTTCACTTGGCATATGGCCATTGTGGTGCACGGAAGTGTACCGATAAGTTAGATGAATGCATTACCTTTAACAACATGGCACGAAGGGTAGCACAGAGGATAAGATCTTGTGATCTATGCCAAAAGGTGAAAGTAACAAATGCAACTAATCAAGGGCCCATGCAATCAATAAAACCTGATGAAGTATTAGAAATAGTAGCAGTAGATATCTCTGGGCCATTACCGAAAACCATGGGGGGTTTTGTATACATATTTGTAGCAATTGAACTTTTCTCAAAGTATATAAAGCTATATCCCTTGAGAAAAGCTACTGCCAGAGCTGTGTATGATAAAATGGTGTGTGATTATTTTGTGAAAGTAGGGAAGCCAAAGAGAATACTATCAGATAATGGTGTTCAGTTTTGCTCAAAAATGTGGAAGGATGGGATAACTGAGAAACAGGTAGAAGTGGTACATATCTCAGCTTATCACCCATCAAGCAATCTGGCAGAAAGATATATGCGTGAGATAGGTCGGTTATTTAGGACGTACTGCCATAGTAACCACAAGAAGTGGGGCATGTATGTGAGTGAATTCGAAGAAATCATGAAGTCATTAACAAACGAGAGCACTGGATTTACTCCAGAAGAAATCCTGAAAAAGACAAGAAGTAAAAGTCTAGTAGAAGACCTACTAGAATTTCCAGATAGAGTTGAATTAGATTATGATAGTAAAAAGAACTTAGTAAAAGACAAGATGAGAAAACAAGCAGATGCGAGAATTCGTCGTCACGACGAAAAAGTAAGGAATCCTAAATTCAAAATAGGTGATCTCGTTCTTGTAAAAACACATGAAAAGTCAAGTGAAATTAATAATAAGATCAGCAAATTTAAATATATATATAATGGACCATTTAAAATAGTGTCCATACCCAATGTGAATGCTTATATTTAGAGTACCCATTAACAGGCAAACGCCTGGGAGTAAGAAACATAGTGGATCTCAAAAGGTATGAACCACGTATTCTACCAGATTGAAAATAAATATATAAATAAATATTAAAGTAAACCAATATGTAAATAGTTTTGTTTCTTTTGTTCTATGTGAAAGGTAAATGTTCACTAAAATATGTTGCAGTATTCTAATGAAACTTCTAGTTTAAGTAGAGACTAAACAGACTGGGAAAGACTGAGCTTCTAAGAAAGCCTTAATAGATGTGTAAATAAGTGTTGTGGAAGAGGTAGAAAAGTGAGGAGGTAAAGTGAAAAGGACGGGCAATAAAGTAATAGGCGCATAACGTATGTTTTACTTGCCTGAGATAAAAGAAGTGTATTTAAAATTTTTGTAAAAAAAAAAAAAAAAAAAGATGTTTAAAGTGTACTGTGTTTAGAAGTAAGAAAATTGGAAAGAATATATGTAAATCATTTATGTAATGTTTAGCAGGAAAGAGAGAAAGAATTGGTGTTTAATTTTAAATATGTAATATAAGTATTGAGGTGTATCAGTAAGAAAGGGAAAACCCTTGGTAAAAAGCTTAACGAAAATTTCAGATTCATTATATGAGAGACTTCTTATTGAATTATCACTGTTAGATACTTCAACAAGAAGTGAGGCATGTGTAACAGAACTGAAATGATGGTGGGCTGACAGTAATTTGGAGCCCGCGCGTCGGAAACGGGCGAGCTGGTGTGAGACTGCCAGGGAGTGCACCCTGATGCCATCTATTGGCGAAACTGGGAATTAGCGCTACCTGTCAGACAATGCACTAAGCTCTCGGAGTCAAATGTATTCTTTTTCTTGGTAATTATAAGTTATTACTGTATGATTTAATGTTATAAAGCGCTAGTAGTAAATTATTATGAATGGTATGAACTCCAGGGTAATAAATATAAATATTCTTAAATACTAAATGATTTCGGTGAAAAGGTGGTAGGGCAACGCCCCCACTCTTGGTGATACGAGCGTAGCTAGAGGTAGCTGGAGACACAGGGACTGAACAATGGAATGGCCTGGGGAGTGTTGACGTGACCGAACGTGCGTAACTGAGCTCACGCAAAAGTGATTGTGCAACAGCGAAGAGGCGAATATCGTCGCCGTTTGTGGAGTGGAACGCGACGAATGGTTGTCGAAGCCGTCTCTATGCCACTGGTGCTGATTGTAAGAGTTCCTGCGCCCAGATTTTATGGCGGACGTGCAGTAGCTTATACGAGTGCTACAGCTCGTAGTTCCAGCCGCCATTAAGGGCATGAGGCATGAAGAGCTGCGTTAGCCACATGCATCTCACCACCAGCACCGACACGTCTACCCAAGGCAAGACTGCTTGCAATTGTTAAGTCGAACTTTGTATACATGTAAAAGGAGAATACCAGTTTTCTTTTATGCAAGTGCAGAGGACAGATATAGTAATGAGTAAAATTACGACGCATGTTGTTCATTGTAAAGTGTAGTAACCTCACACATAGTATAGTGAAATCAGACTGAGGCCACCATCGCCGCTTTCATTTACAATTCTTTTGGTTGTAGAATACTTTAGCGTATAAGAATGTTGAAAAGAGCAATGGTCACACCAGAATGAGTCGCCTATTTATAGTTACTTAAATTTTTCTGAGTAACTTTTCAAGTAAAGTCACTTAACTAATTCTATATCAATTGTCCAAAGAGTAATATCCAAAATCATTAAATAAGTTGAAGGATAGAATTTTGTTAACCTAAGTTCCATAAATTGTCTTGGTGGTAATTACCAAGCCAACTTACAGAAATTGAGAGAGTATTTGCTTTGTAGAATCACCTAGAATGATCAGAAATAGTAATATTCAGAATTAAGTTTAAATTCAACTCAAGCCGTTTCACTTTGAAATGAGCCAAAAAATTGATTTATTCTTTTGCTCCTTCAGAGCTGGCGACCGTAGTTATAAGTATTTTCAGGAGGATTCGACGGTAAGTCTGCTGCCCTCGTCGTGCTGATAGGATTATCCACTGCTGCTAGCAGTGGTGATTGGATACATAGCTCACTACCAAGTTAAGTGGGTCAGGTAGGCAGTGTTACCGTGTGAACTGTAGGGCACTGTAGGCCATGGATCAAACCCGTTCAATCATCACAGCTCTTTCGGAAATAGTCCGGTTAGGAGTGTACTAATCATTAGGTAAATACTGGCGAGTAACGGTCAAAAATGTATACGCAAGTGAATTTAGCAAGGTCCATGTAGCACCTACTTAATGTGGTGCAATGGCGAGGGTAGGAGTGGAGTAAAAGTGAGCTGAGCTTGTGGCAGCTGCGCTGTATTCGAAGGTTAATAACGTGAATTCACTACTACCTCTTACCATTAGGACTGAGCTATTTATGGTTAAAATACGTAGCAGTAAGCGCAAAGGCGTGACAGCTACAAGTCCGTATTGGCTTTATACATACGGAAGTAGGAAGTGGGTCATTCCGTCAGTGGAGGGGGTTAAAACAACCGAGTCAGTTGAGAACATACCCCATTTACTGATGGAAAGATTCGGCGGTTCGGTCGCACACTCCTGACAAAACCTTTGTCTCTAATGAACACTCACCATACAGAACAATGTACCAGGATCTATCACTTAAGAGACACTGTCATATCTGAGAACCTGTTCTGTATGCAGTGGAGCACTGTGTCAGACCCTTTCTGGAAGTCTAGGAATATGGAATCTGTCTGTTGCCCTACATCCATTGTTCACAGTATATCGTTCAAGGTATCGACAAGCTGAGTTTTGCATCAGTGATTCTTTTTAAATATGTGCTGATTTGTCTCTCACTGATGGAAAAAAATTACAGAACCAAGAAGGAGCTGTGCAACATGGACGACAGTTAGTAGGTGTGTTTCTATATCTAAAAATTATGCCTATTAGAATTTTATGCCAGATGCGTAACAGTGATGCTAGTAGCATCACTATGAGGATGCAGATCATGCCTGTGTTAAATACATGCTGTAACTATCGTGAGTGTTAGGTACCTTTGAAAATGGATGTGGTGAGTTGATGTTAATCTAGAAAGCCTTTCAAGGTGACAAAACACCATTACTGACATCTCACTCAGTTTGGACAGGGTTGTGTAATAGGATTATCAGAAGCTGGATGTTCCTTCTGCAATTCTGCAGAAAGACTTGACAGAAATGTAGCCACTGTACATGATTGTTGGCAGTGGTGGTCAGGAGAATGTACGGTCCCAAGAAGACCAGGCTCAAGATAGCCACATAGTGCCATCAAGATGGAAGACCATCGTGTTCAGTATATGGCTCAATCGCATCATGCTGCATTTGCAGCAGCAGTTTGAGCAGCAGTTGGCACCACAATGACACAATAAACTGTTACAAATTAGGTACTTCAAAGACAACTCTGAAGCAGACTTCTTATGACGTGCATTCCACTGACCCCAAACCACCACCATTTGCGACTTCAGTGGTGTCAAACCAGAGTTCATTGGAGGAAAGCTGTTCTGCCTCAGTGCCAGTGGTGGCCATATGTTGGTGAGAAGGATGCCAGTTGAGGGGCTGCGGCAACCTGTCTGGTGCTACACACACTGAACCTACAGCTGGAGTTATGGTCCGCAGTTCGATTTTGTGCGATAGCAAGAGCACTCTCTTGATTAACCCACATATATTGACAGCAAGTTTGTATGTCAGTCTAGTGATTTGACCTATTGTGTTGCCATTCATGAAAAATATTCAACAGGGCAGTTTCCAAAAGGTAACACTCGCCCATATACCGCTATTGTTACCCAACATGCTCTGCAGAGTATCAACATGTTGCCTTGGCATGCTCAATAACCAGATGAGACATCATCAGATGATAACTCCAGCTTCATCCACAAACAGCACTAAGCATCCCTGTATTCACCGACCAAGGGCAACAGGCGTGGAACTGCAGCCCACAAACTGACATGTGCACTATACAACACAAAGCATGCGCATTTGCATTCAACATTCTGCCAGTTACACCAGTTATTAACATATCAGCATTTCACATCTACAATGACAACTTCATGCTTCCA
The DNA here is from genome assembly GCF_021461385.2 of Schistocerca piceifrons. Taxonomy (NCBI): domain Eukaryota; kingdom Metazoa; phylum Arthropoda; class Insecta; order Orthoptera; family Acrididae; genus Schistocerca; species Schistocerca piceifrons. The sequence continues at coordinate 359,142,883 of NC_060139.1, read as the reverse complement.
TTAAACTGTGATCTCACAGTGTTGATCATTTAAATACATTACCTAGAGAAATGTTTTCCCAAAATTTCATTAATTATTTTCTGGAGTTGCAATTTTTTTTCCCATCAGTGTATGTTCAAGTATTCTGCAGCAAACATGTTAAGAATATTGGTGTGTAATTTTATGGGCTTCTTCCTTTATCTTTCTTATATATGTGAATCACCAGGGCTTTCTTCCAAACACTTTGGCCTTTGCACTGAGCGAGAAATTCACAATAAATGCAAACTAAGTAAGGTGCCAACACCAAAGAATAATCTCGGTAAAAGCAAATTGGAATTCCATCTGGATCTGGTGACTTATTTACTTTCAACTCTTTCAGTTGTTTATCAATGCTACATATTCCTGTTACTGTGTCCTATACACAGGAATCTTTGTAACAGTCAAATGATGCAATGTCTGTATGACCCTCCTGAGTGAATGATTTTTAAACACATAATTTGAAACTTCAGCTTTCCTTTGGCTACCTCCTATTGACACACAAGACTGGTCAATGAATGACTGACTAGAAGAAGCCTTTGACCTGCTTAGAGATTTTACATAGGACCGGAATTTCCCCAGGTTCTCAGCAGATTCTTTTGCTAAATGTATGAAGATAGAAGTAGTTTTAGGCTTTGTGCATTGACCTTTTTATAAATGCATAAATTTTTACTAACTTTTGTCTGTTGAATTTCTGTGTTCTTTTTTTAAAAAGCCTGCTACAGTCTGTTTCCTTATCATTTTCCAAGTTTTATTATGAAACCATGGTGGGTCTTTCCACTTATTTGGCACACATTTCTCCAGAGAATAATTATAAATCAGTTTAAAATGTGCCCATAATTTCTCTACATCAATCATACTGGAGCTAAATTATGTCCATTCATTGTCTAAGTAGGATCTAACAGCTACTTATCTGCTCTTTGCAGCGCAAAAACTCACCTAGTCTTCTTGATAAATTTATTAACTTTAGCAATCAAAGCAACCAACTTTCCAAAACTTGTCTCTCTTTCCTCTGTGATTAACAAATCTGAAAGGTAGGAAGCAATTTTTTTTTTTTTCTCCTTTTAATGTCTCTACCAAAGTACCGAAATTTTATCTTCTGGTTTAAGTAGTAGCCAGTCATACTGTCTATAATTTTACGCTTTTCTTAAGTGAACTCACCTTTCAACATGTCTTGGGTTTCTTCTCGATTTTTTCATGGTTATTGTCTTGTCTGTCCATGTTGCTGCTGTAGGTTTTCTAATATTGTCTACTCACTTTCAGTTATGTTGGTCCCTAAAAGGTTTACCCTAGATTACAAAAAGCACTCTATACCATTTCTAAACTTCTTTTTATATTACTTTATTTTATTTTCCGTCCTTCCAGTCGTTGTCTTCAAGTCCCTGAAATACAAAACTTCATCAACTGATTTTATGAATTCAGTGTCTTTTATACAATTTTCTGATATTTTAGTTGTATATTATTTTAGTCTTAGTACAATTTATTTTATGTCTGCTTTCAAATTTGCTGTATTAATTTCTTTAATTGATTATTAAAGTTTAGCTGTACTAGAGATAAACAGTAGAATACCCCCAAAATGAAGGGAATTCAGATAAGTTCCATTTACATGTAGGTGTTCTTATTGTTCCCATTTTAAGACTCTGAATACTCTCTCTCTAACTAGTGTTGGTGATACAGAATATCCTCTTTCAATTTCAAATTCCTGTCTATGCTAATGAAGTTTATTGGAAACTGTTGCATTCGCATATGTATTCTTTAGTATAAAGCTATATGACATCACAGATATACATAGGCTTGTTTCAGACCTCTCTGCTCAAGAGTGCGCGCGCGCGCTTGTGTGTGTGTGTGTGTGTGTGTGTGTGTGTGTGTGTGTGTGTGTGTGTTTGTATCTCCACAGGCACACGCGTGTGACTGCAGTAACATTGACTGTTGAGTGGTTGACTGTGTACCCAGGCTGGTAAGTGTGTGCAGAGGGGAAAGGTGGGTGACAGCTGGTAGAGAGTAAGACATGTGGGACGAGGGGGGAGTAGATGTATGGTGGGAGGGTAAGAGAGATGGACACAAGGTGCTGCTAGCAGCAGTAGCAAACTAAAGATTTACTAAGGTTCTTGCCCTGACATACTACTGCTATTTTTACTGCTGTGGGACATTTTCTGCAGATCTTGGCTTATTGAAGATTGATGCAGCTTCTGATATTCAGGGTAATTCCAAGTAAAATGTATAAGATTAGGCACTTTCTTTCATAACAGGAACGTTTATTTACACCTAAGGGGAAAAAAATCAGACCCAAATATTATATAATTCCACTGTGCCACAACATTAACAACAATCACAAAACGTGTGGAATGTGAACAACCCTGGTTGTGAACCTATTTGAACTCACCCACCATCTCCTTCTGCAGCTCAGTTGCAGTCACAGCTGTTCGGCAATTACAGTGCTGTGTTCTATGTCGATGTAACAACTAACCAGTGAGCCATGTTGGCTCGTATCAATTTCTTGTCCAGGCAATGTCCTCTGTTTGGTTTCTCCTCTGGTCATCCAATGGCACTGACACTGTGCTGTGGCCAGAGGGCCAAATTTTTGCAGTGTGGGAGTCTCATTGGAACAGCACTGGGAGGAAGTTGGGGCTCTGAGCTGAAGTGGTTGGGATGGTGGTTGGCTAATTTTGTGGGCAGTGACCAAAGGCTCCATTCCACAAGAGGTTGATGGCTACTGGTTTTCCATCAAAAGTATGTTGTCACCAGCACCCATTTTGTTGCCATGCATCAAAAACGATCTCTTGGTAACTAGCCTGTCAGTTGGCAATTCACTTGCAGCCATTCCCTTGCCTGTGATTTCATTGGCAATGACTGTTGGTTGGTCAGTCAGTCGTCTGAGCAGATGATGTGTATTGGGGCTTCTGGCTGCTTCTGGGTTCTGTATGTCCTGATTACTTGAAATTCATCCCTGTTGCTGCAAAATGACTGCTTTTTGTATTGTTTGAGTTCCTTATGGTATGGCTTTTTAGTGGATCTGTGAAAAACTGAAAAACATTTAAACAAGAAGGTAATATTTAAACACAAGATTAACCAAAGGTAAATACAGCAAGTTGCCTCCACAAATCCAGTACTCAGACATCAATAAGATTGACTGCTCATTTAGAAATTTCACTAGATACAAGTACTGTACCTTATCAATATAGGTCAGTCATCAATAGTCCACAATGTCCCCAACATGACAGCCATCTCGCTGTGTGGCTAGGGCTGTGGACATCTCACTGAATGACCAATGTAATTCTAGTAGTAGTTTTATTCATCCATAGATCACTTTTACAAGGATACTGGGCATGTCATGGTGGTATTACAACTTAGAAACAATAAAAATAACATGTTTCATATTACAGGCATTTCATACTTAAAAGTTTAGTTTGACAAGAATTTACCTGAAATAAATTATGGAAACAACAGTAAACCTAAATCAGGATTGTGGGATAAAGATTGGATCCTCCACCCTTCTCAATGCAACCCTGTCTCTTTAAAACAGTGCTGCCTCATTCAGTTCATCCCTACAGTAGAAAACTGTTTTCCAAGAAGTTATTTAATAATGTAAAGGCTATTGCTATACTACACATTTATTTCTCACTCGAATTCACTGCACTCACTATACACACATTATTTCATAATGTAACATTACACACACTATCAGCTGATGTCAAAACACTGCTATGACATTTCGTTTGAATTTTGTGTACCACAACTACCCACTTGCTAGCCTGAAAAACTAAGTCAGCATCCCTTGGATTAGATTAGATTAGTTTTTTATTCCATAGATCTGTGCTGAGGAGAGCCTCATTGATGTGCAACATGTCAATTTTTTTTTAAGCTGAAATAACAATACTAATAGTATGAATATATACAATACATCATTTGTTTCTATTAAAAAATTCGGCAGTGGAGTAGAAGGAGTTAGCCACTAGTAAGTCTTTCAGGCTCCTTTTAAACTGCTCTTTACTTGTAACTAAATTTTTTTATGTTTGCTGTCAAATTATTGTAGATGAGTGTTCCTTAGTAGTGGACCCCTTTTTGAACTATAGTAAGTGCTTTTAAGTCCTTGTGCAGATCATTTTTGTTCCTGGTATTGTATGTATGAACTGAGCTGTTTGTTGGAAAAAGAGATATATTATTTAGGACAAATTTCATTAAGGAGTAAATATACTGAGCGGCAGTAGTTAGTATACCCAGTTCTTTGAAGAGGTTTCCACAGGACGTCTGTGAATTTACTCCACAAATAATACGTATTACACGCTTTTGGACTCTGAAAACTTTTGTTTGACTTGAAGAGTTACCCCAAAATATTATGCCATATGACATTACAGAATGAAAGTAGGCAAAGTATGCAAGCTTTTTCTTTTTTATGTCGCCTATGTCAGCTAACACTCAAATTGCAAATATAGATTTATTAAGGCGTTTCTGCAGTTCTGTGGCGTGCTCCTCCCAACTGAATTTATTATCAAGTTGTAATCCCAGTAATTTAAGACTTTCAACCTCTTCTATCTGCTCTTCTTCATACTTTAAGCAAATGCTGGGTGGAAACCTCTTACAGGTTCTGAATTGCATATAGTGAGTCTTTTCAAAGTTTAATGACAGTGAGTTGGCTTTAAACCATTTATTAATATCCATGAAAATATCATTAGCAGATCTTTCTAGAACTACACTCAACATACTATTTATTGCAATACTTGAGTCATCTGCAAACAAAAAGAATTCTGCTTCTGGCAGTGTAACTGTAACTCTACAGTGAGTGAGACATTGAGCTCAGGAAGGGCTAGAGGTGATTTTTATTATTATTATTTATTTGTGTTAACTTTTTTCCCAAACCCCTACACTGGATTATCTGAGAAATCCTTCACTGTGAGAATGTATGGCTTCACAGGTGCTTTTTAATAGTCATTTTAAATAAGTTTGTTTTTGTAATGCCTGTAATTTCCTTGGGAAGTTTATTATACAGTTTATTGCTGTTTTAAGTTTTATGTTTATTCTTTGTTAGTAAATGTAAGTTGTTAGATCTTGTTCCATGGTAATGGAGAGAGTTGTTTGTGTTACAATTATCAGTGTTATTTTTAAATAGCACAACTGATCAGCACTCACATGATACAGTACAAATCCCAAATTCGAACAGATCTTTGCAGTGAACTTGACTACTTTTTTTGGCCATTATTTCTGAGTTATGCAGGTGGAAACTGTTCCAGTAGTGTATCCTCCATTATCCATTACTGCAGTCTCCCTGGGCTAAACTTTCACTAGTCCGCTTCCTTGGTTGCCCTCCTCTATCCTTTTTTGCTCCCATTCCTCTCTCATCGAGAACATGCTTGTGTATATATCTCTCTCATGCTTCGCCCCATCAGTTTTGTGATCCTTACTTCATTTATTCTTTATTTTGTAAATTCCACTGAGAGCCACTCCTCCCTCTCATCACCTCCCTAAGCCCATCACACCCCAGCTGCACACCCCCAAAAATCTTACTGCTTCAGTGGAGCTACATTTCCTTATTCCATCACGTCTACCTGCCTGACCAACTGTGTGTGTTTGTGTGTGTGTGTGTGTGTGTGTGTGTGTGTGAGAGAGAGAGAGAGAGAGAGAGAGAGAGCGAGATTTTCTGTGAAATTGTGCGTGTCTACATGTTATGCTTCAATAAATCTCAGTTTAGTGGCTGCCTTTTCTCATTCTTATTAAAAGAAATTGCAGGTCAAGTAAAATTTCATAGAGGTATTTTCAGTGTGTTATAAGATCTTTATCTAGAAGTGAGACACATATGTTCAATCTTACTAAGTGACTCATAAAAACAGTAAATACACGACAACGTATACATGATTTACAAGGTACATAAGAAAACAAATGGAAAATACCAAGTTTAAATGGAAAAGTTGGACTGAAATTGGGTAGAGTTCTCTAGTACCTACCTAAGATTTTCTTTCTAATGAGCTAAGAGATTAGGCTATAAGGAAATAGGTTCTATAGATCTTCTGAGCCATATTTTTTGTCATAAATACAGTTATAGTTTGATTACTACTTTCACTACAAACAAAACACAAAAACAAAACAAAAAGGAATCTAATAACACATCACTTATTTCAGCATGATTACCGATGCTGGCCCTGTGCTGGTCCTGCCAAACCCATTGTGCCATGTGGCAGGTCACTCCTGGGAGAGGGACCAATGCAGTCCCTGACAACACAGCGACATGATTATGTCTGCAAGTCAGGTCCTCCAGCAATGCCCATCAAACCACCAACAACACTGCGTTGTTCTGGCTGCCCACTTGAAGGTATTTATGTGATCCATGTTAATGTTTTATGATTTTCAGCATCTACTATTGTGTTTCTGCGAATGCTGTGGCTAGAAAAACAAGACACTATGAAAGAGGAAAACTGGAGTTTCAAAACTTTAAAATACTGGGAACTGTAATGGTCTTTGTTTCAAATCTGATCTTCTGTTAAGTTTTCAGCATTTCCAAAACAGGGAAAAAAGTTTTACCTTATACAATATTCTTCATAAATTATTTGACAGTGGGAAACAGGATGGAATAAAAACAGCATGTAAATAATAGAGTCTACTCAGCACATTGAGGAGGCATGGAGCTGCAGACAGCCACAATGAAAAAGAATGCTAGAAGTATTCGGTTTTCGAACTGAGTCTTTCATCAGAAACAACAAGCTACATTCTCTATGTGATGAGTAGCAATCTACCCTTCACAAATCACACTCTAAGAAAAAAAGTGCACCATGAAAGAATCATCTGAATGGAATGGAAATTAGTAGATGTCATGTACATGTACAGACAAAAAAATGATTAAAATTTCAGAAAAATTGGATGATTTTTTTCAGGAAAAAGATCTTTACAAATTGAGCAGATCAATAATGCATTGGTCAGCCTCTGAAAACAGTTATTTGGCTTGGGATTGATTGACAGATTTGTTGGAAGTTCTCCTGAGGGTACCATGCCAAATCTGTCCAATTGATGTGTTAGATCATCAAAATCCTGAGCTAGTTGGAGGGGACTGCACATAATGCTCCAAACATTCTGAATTGGGCCACATTTGGCAACCTTACTGGCCAAGATATGGTTTGGTGAGCATGAAGACAAGCAGTAGAAACTCTCATCGAGTGTGGGGAGGCATTATCTTGGTGAAATGTAAGCCATGGATGGCTTGCCATGAAGAGCAACAAATAATGTGTAGAATAATGTCAACATACCGCTGTGATATTTGGTTTGTGGGGTGCTCAACTGCACAGTCATCAGTGCCCATACACATTACCAATCTGTACACATTTCCAATCTTTACACATTTGCAATCTGTACACAGTCCAATCTAGGCCCATTCATGAATGATGATGACAACACAAACACCCAGCACCTGGGCAGAAAAAATCCCCAAGCCAGCTGGGAATTGAACCAGGGATCCTTTGATCCACAGGTGGCAACGCTAGCCACTGGACCACGAGCTTCAGACAACATACTGCTGTGCTCTAAGGATGCTGTGACAGCCAAAGGGGTCCTGTTATGAGAAGAAGTGGCATCCCAGACCATCGCCCCTGGTTGTCAGGCCATATAGTGGACGACAGTCTGGTTAGTATCCCATAGCTGTCCGGGAAGTCTCCAGATATGTTTTTGGCCTGGAATCTCATTTACTTCAGTGAGGAGCCTGATTCAAAATGAGCTTTGATGACCAGTTCAAACACATCTGGAGATGCCCCAGACAGCAGTGGGATACTAACCCGACTGTCACCTGCCATAGGGCCTGACAACCAAGAGTGACAGTCTATGGTGCCATCTGATTATACCAAGACCTCTCTTGTCATCCCTGGCACCATTACAATGCAGCAGTACATTGACAATATTCTGTGTCCTTTTTTGTTCCCCTTGATGACAAACTATCCTTGGCTCACATTTCAACATGATTATGCCCAATCGCACACAGCAAGATTTTCTACTGCTTGTCTTCATGCTTACCAAATCCTGCCTTGGCCAGTGAGGATGCCAGATCTCCCCCCAGTTGAGAATGTTTGGAGTATTATGAGCAAGTTCGTCCAACCAGCTCAGGGTATTGATGATCTAACATAACAGATCGACAGAATTTGGCATGATATCCCTCAGGAGGACAGCCAACAACTCCGTCAATCAATGACAAGCTGAATAACTGCTTGCATAAGGGCCAGAGGTGGACCAATGCATTACTTTTCTTGATTAAATCATCCCATTTTTTGAAACTGTAATCATTTGTTTGTCTGTAGATGTAAATTACATCTATCAATATTTGTCCCTCTTCCCCCCCCCCCCCCCCCCCTCCCCTGGGTGCGTATTTTCACAAATAATGTAAAGGTAAACAAGATACTCAGTAATTCAATTAAAGACATCATTTTAATGTAAAATGCAGGGTAAATTTATTGAAACTGAATGCTACACATTTAGGAACTCTTACTACATAACCCATAGCAGCGATGATGGAATGAGATCACAAAACATAATGTTAGACTTTGTTATACTGTGAAAATTACTTCATTTTCAATGACTCTAGGTTACATGAAGAAAAAAGTTTCACACTACAAAGTTATGCCTGGGTCTCTGTCATAGGTGAAGCTGACACTTCACCTGTGGTGGAGTGGGAGGTCACCTCGGGGCATGGAAAGCTGCAAAAGATTTCCCAGAGGGGCCGAATGTATGGCCTCCCTGGTTAATCTGACAAACCGTTTCCAAGTGAACATATCAATTGTTCTAATGGAAAGTAAGTCTTTACTGTCTGTATACATTAATGAGCAATTCAATTAGAGACTTCTAACTAGCAGCATGTAGCACCTCCTTTTGCTCTAATGGTGCATCATGGCAAGACCTAGCAAGACATTGAAAGTGTTGTAAAAGAAAGAAAGAAGATAACTTAACACTGACGAAATTGTGAGGAGTAAACAAGAGGTAAATTACATAGGAGGTTTTTGCTCTGCAGTGGACTTGGATATGCTTTAAAAGTAATAATGAGGTACTGGCAACATTAAAGATGTGAGGAAAGGTCATGAGACATGTCTTGCTGTCTCTGTCTGTAAGAGCATTGGCTGCAAAAAGTGACATGCTTTGGTGATGCCCTAATCTTACACAACTTCAATATGAGGAGTTTCCCCAACAATTTGAGAGATTAGCATAAACTGAAAGTAGTTGTGTTGTGAGAACAAGTTTTGTTATACAGAGAGCCCTAAATTGTGAAACTCTAAATCATTCATGCTGAGAATTACAAAATAATGAATTAACCACGAATATCACAACTACAGTGATGCATTGTGTGTTGTCCAACAGGATATTCTGAGTTTGTCATGTGTTCTTCCAGGAGCATACTCATGGTGAAGGGACACTATTGTGCAGGGTAGGACTGTAGTGGTGGATTGTGATGAGCATGCAGGCTGGTAATACCGCAAATAAACAACATCAAAAATCCAATATTTTATTAAAACTCATGTGAATACATTCATAGCATAGCAATGCAGTGGCCAACACTCCCCCTCAGCACATGGCGAGGACTGCACTAGGTGCACAGCCAGCTGTTGGCCAGTACGCCATGATATTTGGTCTCAAGAATGCTAACACCAGGAGCTCAGTCAATGGTGCATCCCATTTAGAAACTGGATGGCTGCTCACTAGAGGCACCAGTAGCAGGGAAGACTGTCAGAAGACTTGCAGGGGATGACAGCCAGTGGTGATGTATCTCACACCTGATAGTGGTGGCACATGGGATCAGGTACCCTTACCAGTGCAGAAGGGTGAGTGGTTGGTTGTACCACCCCAGTTTCGATCTGCTGCCCTCCAGGACATGAGTCTGGCTGTTAGTGTAGTGAGCCTGGAGGCAGCTGACCAGTGGAGTGGCACTACATCCAGGAAACAAGACTTGGTGCTAGAAGGTGGTGTGGTGGTGGACCCCCAAGCCCTTGGTGGTTGCTTGCTGTCCCATATTGCTTCAGTGCCTGGTGTAGCCCTTCACTGTAGCAGTTGCTCCCAGACTGCTAATATATTTGCTAAAATTTATGGTTATTTGTATGGGTTAGAACCAACTTGTTTAACTTCTTGTGCCGATGCACTGATTCTGGGCACAGTCAGGACAAGAAATCAAGTGTAGAAAGTGTCTGGCCCATCCTGCAAGAGTCCTGTTTTACCTCAGTGTTGGCCGATTGCAGTACTTGGCTTCACCTGTGTTACAATGCATAAACAACCCTGTTGCTGCAAAGTAAGATGCTGACACCTTAGTACTTGCTGGCTGCCTATGGCTCCTCCTACTGCTGCAGGTGAGCTGCTAGTTTCCATGGTAATGCCCAAAAAATAGTGGCAGCACTAGAATACTTCCTTCCTCCAAGAGAGCTTGCCCCTGGGTCTCTGTCATAGGTGAAGCTGACGCTTCACCTCTGGTGGAGTGGGAGGTCACATCGGGGTATGGAAAGCTGCAAAAGATTTCCCAGAGGGGCCAAATGTATGGCCTTCCTGGTTAACCTGACAAACAGTTTTCAGGTGCTGTCTCTGGCTGAGACTGTCCCTCAGCCAGATGCCATCACTTGTCTTTTTTCAGAGAAAACCTCTCAGCCTGCAAGATCCTAACAGTCACAGACTGGCAGCCTTTATCATTTCCGACAGCCACTCAAAACTAGAGAGAATCTCTGTGAGTTCAAAGTGACACACGTCACTGGCCCATCCTGCAAGAGTCCTGTTTTACCTCAGTGTTGGCCGATTGCAGTACTTGGCTTCACCTGTGTTACAATGCATAAACAACCCTGTTGCTGCAAAGTAAGATGCTGACACCTTAGTACTTGCTGGCTGCCTATGGCTCCTCCTACTGCTGCAGGTGAGCTGCTAGTTTCCATGGTAATGCCCAAAAAATAGTGGCAGCACTAGAATACTTCCTTCCTCCAAGAGAGCTTGCCCCTGGGTCTCTGTCATAGGTGAAGCTGACGCTTCACCTCTGGTGGAGTGGGAGGTCACATCGGGGTATGGAAAGCTGCAAAAGATTTCCCAGAGGGGCCAAATGTATGGCCTTCCTGGTTAACCTGACAAACAGTTTTCAGGTGCTGTCTCTGGCTGAGACTGTCCCTCAGCCAGATGCCATCACTTGTCTTTTTTCAGAGAAAACCTCTCAGCCTGCAAGATCCTAACAGTCACAGACTGGCAGCCTTTATCATTTCCGACAGCCACTCAAAACTAGAGAGAATCTCTGTGAGTTCAAAGTGACACACGTCACTGATACTGTCATGATCCACCACCTGCAGGTGGCTGCATGGCTGCACTCTGTGCTCTTCCTGGCATCCGGAAGGACACCTATTGATTATTAGTGGTTTGGAACTCCAATGTTAGGTGCATTATGGAGCCCCTTAGGGACACAACTGTGAAGGAGGGGAAGAAAGCTAATGTGCACTCCATATGTTTACTGGGTCTAGTTATTCCAGATGTAGAATAGTCCTTCCGGATGCCATGAAGAGCACAGGGTGCAGCCATGCAGCCACCTGCAGGTGGTGGCTCATGCCAGTATCAATGATGTATGCCACTTTGAACTTGCAGAGATTCTCTCTGGTTTTGAGTGGCTGCCGGAAATGATTAAGGCTGCCAGTCTTGCTTGTGAGATGAAAGCAGAGCTGACCAACTGCAGCACAGTTGACAGGACCGATTGTGGACCTCTGGTAAAGAGATGAGTGGAGGGTCTGAATCAGAGGCTCAGATGGTTCTGCGACCATGTAAGATGCGGATTCCTCAACTTGCGCCATAGGGTGGTGAGGTTTTGGGATCTGCTAAATAGGTCAGGAGTCCATTACAAGCAGGGTGTGGCTACTCGGGTAGCAGGGGTTGTGTGGCATTACTGGGTGGTTTTTCAGATTAGAGGGTCTCATGGAAACACAAAAAGGGCTTCAGTCTCAAAGGATGCAGGTCAAATGCAGGAAGAACATATATCCAGGAACCATCGGTATTATAGTTGTGCATTGACACAGCTGTGTCGGGAAAGTACCAGAGCTCCAAATGCTAATAGAAAGCACTGATGCTCAAATCGTTATACACACTGAAAGCTGTGTAAAGCCAGATATAAGTTCAGCTGAAATTTCTGCAAAGGATCTAATGTGGTTCAGAAAGGATAGGCTAAATGCAGTTGGTGGTGATGGTGTATTTGTTGCTGTTTGAAGTAGTTTATCTTGCAGTGAAATTGGAGTACATAATTCCTGTGAGTTACTATGGGTAGAGGTCATTCTCAACAACTAAAATAAAATAATAACTGGATCATTTTACCAATGTCCCAATTCAGACGATACAGTTGCTGAAAGGTTCCAGATGTGGCCTGAATTCAAAGAAATACTATCAACAGTAATTGAGAGATTTATACCAAATAAATTTACAAACAAGAGAGTTGATCCCCCTTGGTACACAAAACAGGTCAGAACAGTGTTGCAGAAACAGCAAAAAAAGCAGCATGCCAAATTTAAATGAATGCAAAATCCCCAATATTGGCTATCTTTTACAGAACCTTAAAATTTAGTGTGGATTTCAATGTGAGATGCTATTAACAGTTTCCACAAAGAAACTTTGTCTTGAAACCTGACAAAAAATCCAAAGAGAGCTGCTCATGTGTAAAGTACGCTAGCAGCAAGACACAATCAATGCAGTCTCTGCATGTTAGCAATAGAAATACTATTGATGACAGTGCTGCTAAGGCCACGTTACTAAACAGAACCTGTCGAAGCTCCTTCACCAAAGAAGACAAAGTAAATATTCTAGAATAATAATCAAGAACAGCTGCCAGCATGAATAACTTAGGAGTAGATATCCTTGGAGTAGTTAACCATCTTAAATCACTTAATAAAAACAAGTCTTCCAGTCCACATTGTATACCAATTAGGTTCCTTTCAGAGTATCTTGATGCAATAAATCCATACTTTACAATCATATACAATTGCTTGCTCCACAAAAGATCTGTACCCAAGGATTGGAAAGTTGCACAGGTCACACAAATATTCAAGAAAGGCAGTAGGAGTAATCCACTAAATTACAGGCCCATATCATTAATGTTGATATACAGCAGGATACTGAAACATATATCGTGTTCGAACATTATAAATTACCTCAAGGAGAATGGTCTGTTGACACACAGTCAACACGGATTTAGAAAATATCAGTCTTGTGAAACACAACTATCTCTTTACTCACATTAAGTGTTGAATGATATTGACAGGGGATTTCAAACTGATTCCCTATTTTTAGATTTCCAGGAGGCTTTTGACACTGTACCTCACATCTCACTTATGCGACTGCATTCATGATTTCTTGTCAGAGATGTCAAAGTTTGCATTAACTGATGGAAAGGCATCAAGTAAAACAAAAGTGATTTCTGTCATTCCCCAAGGTAGTATTACAGGCCCTCTGCTGTTCCTTATATATTTAAATGAGGTTGTTTTCAGGTGATGCTCTCATTTATCATGTAGTAAAGTCATCAGAAGGTCAGAATCAATTGCAAAAGGATTTAGATACAATATCTGTGCAAAAGTTGACAATTGACCCTAAATAATGAAATGTGTGAGGTCATCCACATGAGTGCTAAAAGGAATCCATTAAACTTCAGTTACAAAATAAATCATTTAAATCTAAAGTTCATAAATTCAACTAAATACATACGAATCAGTTACAAACACCTTAAAATGGACAGAAAGCATAGAAAATGATGTAGGAAAGGTGAACTAAAGACTGCAATTGATTTGCAGAACACTTAGACACTTAGGAGATGCAACTGATTTCCTAAAGAGACTGCCTACACTATGCTTGTCTGTCCCCTTTTGAAGTACTGCTTGGCAGTGTGGGATTCTTACCAGGTAAGGTAAGCAGAGTACATCAAGAAAGTTCAAAGAAGGGCAGCATGTTTTGTATTATTGAGAAATAAGCAGGAGAGTGTCACAGACATGATACACGATTTGGGGTGGACATCATTAAAACAAAGGTAAGATCTTCACACAAAATTTCAATCACCAACTTTCTCCTCCTAATGTGAAAATATTTTGTTGACACCAGCCTTTATAGGAGGAAATTATAATCATCATAAAGAAGGGATGTCAGAGTTCACACAGAAAGATATAGGTGCTTGTTTTTTCCATGCATGGTTCACGAGTGTAATTATGGTTTGATAAACTTGAGCCACAAGGCTCAAAGACTGCCAATTTACTCTATAGCAGGGGTGTGCAATGTGCTAACATGCTCACAGGTGCCCCTTTGTGTCTACACTGCTTGCCTGCAGATGCTCTCAGCCAAAAGTTGCCCCTACACTTCTCTGCTAACATTGTACGTTTTTTACCAGCACTCGAGAGAACTGTTTACTTCATGATGTCCGTTTGGCTTTTCTTGGTAAGTCAAAATTAGTGAGAGGAACTGGGAACCTCATCTACCCCTACATCTACATGGATACTCTGCAAAGCATGCTCAAGTGCCTCAGGGAGGGTTCATCAAACCACCTCCACAGTAATTCTTTATTATGCCAATCTCAAATAACGCAAGGAAAAAACGAACACCCATACCTTTCAGTGCAAGCTCTGGTTTCCCTTATTTTATTCTATGTTCATTTTGTCCTATGTAGGCCAGTGTCAACAAAATATTTTCACACTCAGAGGAGAAAGTTTGCGATTAAAATTTCATCAGATGATTCCACTGTAATGAAAAATGTCTTTGTTTTAATGCTGTCCACCCCAAATCCTGTATCATGTCTGTGGCACTCTCTCCCATATTTCGCAATAATACAAAACATGCTGCTCTTCTTTGAACTTTTTTGATGTACTCCATTAATCCTATTTGGTAAAGATTGCAGACCTTGCAGCAGCACTCCAAAAAGAGGACGGAAAAGTGTAGTGTATGCAGTCTCTTTAGTATATCTGTTACATTTTCTAAGTGTTCTGCCAGTAAAATGCAGTCTTTGGTTTGCCTTCCCCACAACATTTTCTACATGGTCTTTCCAATTTAAATAGTTTGTAATTGTATTTCCTAGCTATTTAGTTGAATATATGACCTTTAGATTTGTCTCATTTATCGTGTAACTTAAGCTCAGCAGATTCCTTTTAGCATTCATGGGGATGAATTCATACTTTTTATTATTTAGAGCCAACAGCCAATTTTCACACCATTTAAATATCTTTTCTAAATAGTTTTACAATTTGTTTGTATCTTCCGATGAGTTTACTAAATGATGAACTACAGCATCACCTGCAAACCACCTAAGACGTCTGCTCAGATTGTCTCCTAAATCATTTATATAGATAATGAACAGCAGAGGTCCTATAATACTACCTTGGTGAATGCCAGAAATCACTTCTGCTTTACTCAATGACTTTTTGTCAGTTACTACAAACTGTGACCTCTCTGACAGGAAATTATGGATCCAGTCACATAACTGAGACGATATTCCATAAGCACGAAATTTCACTACATATTGCTTGTGTGGTATAGTGTCAAAAGCCTTTTCGAAATCTAGAAATATAGAATCAATTTGAAATCCCTTTTAAACAGCACTCAACACTTTGTGTGTGTAGAGAGCTAGTTATGTTTCACAAGAACGATGTTTTCTAAATCGGTGTTGACTGTGTGTCAATAGACCATTCTCTTTGAGGTAATTCAGAATGTTTGAACACAATGTATATTCCAAAATCCTGCTGCATATCAGTATTAATGATATGGGCCTGTAATTTAGTGGATTACTTACTTCTATTGCCTTTCTTGAATATTGGTGCGACCTGTGCAACTTTCCAGTCTTTGGATATGGAACTTTCTTCAAGTGAGCAGTAGTATATGATTGTTAAGTGTGAAGCTATTGCATAAGTATACTCTGAAAGGAACCTAATTCGTATACTGTCAGGACTCGAAGAAGTGCTTTTATTAAGCGATTTAAGTTGCTTCGCTACTCTGAGGATATCTACATCTAAAGTACTCATGTTGGCAGCTGTTCTTGATTTGAATTTTGGAATATTTACTTCATCTTCTTTGGTGAAGGAATTCTGAAAGTAACTCTGCTTTCACAGCACTGTCTATGATAGTATTTCCATATCTATCACACAGAGGAGGCATTGACTGTGTCTTGCCACTAGCATACTTTTTTACATACGATCAGAATCTCTTTGGATTTTTTTCCAGATTGCGAGATAAAGTTGCACTGTGGGAACTGTTAAAAGCATCTTGCATTGATGTCCATGCTAACTTTTGAGCTTCTGTAAAAGATCACCAGTCTTGGAGATTTCCTGCTCATTTAAATTTGGCATGCTTTTTCCGTTGTTTCAGCAAAGTGCTCTGTCATATGATAATTTATTTGGTAGAAAGCTCTCACAATAAAAATCAATTAAGTCCCTACACTTCAACCCATAGTGGAAAGAATATTACTTTTTTTTTTTTTTATTGAAACACAAATCAGTCTTGAGTGTGTCTTTTGTAATGGTATTTTATCATCATGGCAGAAGTACAACGTGAAGTGACTTATGATTCATTGATGAGAAATTCTTGATCACTTTGGATACTGAGGAAAGGAAAGCCAAACTTCTTGAGCTAAAGCATAAGAAAGCGAAAGAAGTAAGTTTATGTAGATACGTTTCATTTCTTGAAAATTTTACTATTTCTAAGGCATTATATGGTTTTGCCCTCACTTTTACCTGTTCCTTGTAATGCATTTAAGGAAAGAAACCATGTCACACACAATGATGGTGCAGTAAGAGTAAGCTATCACATAGCTCTTAAAATAGTCAAAGTAGCCCACCCCTTCAATGATGACAAATTTGTCAAAAACTGATTTGTTGCTACTGCAATAACCTTGCATCCAGTGACTTTCTTTTCTTTCTTTCTTTCTTTCTCCCCCCCCCCTCCCCCCCACACACAAACAAATCCTCTTTCATAGAGAACAATTTGTGGATGCATCAAAGAAATGCCCTATTTTGCTTTTGATGAAAGCATGGATGTAATGGACATTACTCAGCTTCCTGTATTTGTGAGAGGATACTATCAACATGATGGAGGAACATCTTGATTTATCACTAATGCATGATACAACTATGGCCAGTGAAATATTTCCTTGCTTAGAAAACATTATTGGCAAATATGACATTTGCTGGGAAAAAACTTTTGTCAACTGCAACACTGGGACACCTAAAGATCTCCAAGCATTGGTCAGATTAGCATTGGAGTACAAGGAAATTGAAGTGTCCACAGGTATAAGGAATCAAAGAAACATGTTTGTAATCAATATAAAATGTTTTAATTGTGGTCGTGCAGGGCATGTGCAGAGGCAATGCTATCATCCACAGTGGGGTAAAAGGGATGGTGTGGCCTCCAGATGATGTAATGGAAATGGTGGTGGGGGTGGTATGGATCAACAGCAGGAATATAGGGGTAATGGTGTATGTGATTTGAGTAGTAAGAAGCATTCATTAAACTTAAGAGGGGACCTCAGACCTGCCAGAAAGAGTTATCAATAAAGATAAATGCAATAAAAATGAATGCAGAGACAGAACATGTCATAATAAGTGTGATAGATGGTAGGGGATATAGAGTTTTGTTAGACACAGACATTCATGTATCAGTGGCCTCAAGAGAGTTAGAAGGTTTGAGGCACTGGAATCCATCATGTTACAAGACGTGCAGAGTAGAGGATAATGATATACAACCACTGGAGCCAGTACTGATGAATTTTTTGTTTGAGACAATGAAGTTTAAGCAATGTGTGGAAGTGGTGTCTCATGTTAAGTGAGGGCTGCAGCATGATCCAAGGGTTAGACTTTCTGCAGCAACATAATGCCATAATTGAGGGAAGACATTGCAGCTAGGGGTAGCTGTTGTCAATGTTCATCTATTGTGAGCAGCATCTAGTGTACAGGTGTACAGGACAATCCAGTCAGACTGTGGACAAAGACATTATGGGTTAATTTGCTTGGTTGTGTGTCGAGGGGCAGCTGAAAGTTGCTATGGGTGAATGTGGAGCTTTACTTACTGAGTGATATATAGTGGAACCACAGAAAGACAGCGAGGTGTTGGATGCAGCATGTTGTTTCATGAGACTTAGTATTTTACATGTACAAGAGAGGGACAGAGGCAAGACAGTTGCTATCAGTTTGGATGATATTGGCGCTGAGAAGGTTAAGTTGTTGAAAGGAACATGATGGGCTACATTGGAGATTCTGAATGAGGAAGATTGTCACAAAGAGGGTGTAGGCTATAAGAGGGTAAAGAATGCTGCTATGACTTCATTTCACAAGAAAGTGAAGATGACAGAAAGGGCAGAGATGGAGAACCTGTTGCTAAATTTCACGATCTGGTTTTTCTGCAAGTGCTCTTACCTGCTATGCCAGCAACGCAACATGAGTCTGACAGGTAACGAAGCACCAGTATATTGAAGGCCATACAGAATATCACAATCACTGCAATCAACTTTGGGGGAATTTATAAATCAACAAACCAAGTTATGAGCATCACAGAGACAGTAGGTAATCTAGGGCAAAGCCAGTGCTTCTCAACAATGGACTTGAGAAATGGACACCATCAATTAGATGTGGCTCTGCGGGAATGATCAAAAGTGGTGTTTTCAGCACACTGGGAATGCTATTGGTACAAAAGGATGCCTCTTGGGTTAAAAAATGCACTGGAAATATTCCAGCATTTAGTGGATGTGTTGCTGAAAGAATTAAAAATGCTTCAGTGTCTGGTGTATCTCGATGACATAATCATGTTTCCAAGAAATATGTAGAGGCATAGGCAGCAGCTGAGGGAAGTGTTTAGGGATTAAGTATACAGAAATGCTGCTTTGAGCTAGAAGAAGGCAGCTGTTTAGGGCACATGATTAGTAATTATTGCAAGCAGTGCAGGATTTTCTGGTGCCAGGAGCTACCAAGGAGTTACCATCTTTTTTGGGTCGCTCAAATTATTATAGGAAGTTTGTGAAGAGGTTTGCAGATACCACTTCTGCAGTTGCTGAAGAAGGGTGTTAAATTTTTGTGGTTGGTGGAATGTCAGGGAGCATTTGTCGAACTGAAAAAGGTGTTAACATTGATTCTGGTGTTGGTGTTTACAGGCCTTCATAAGGAGTTTATATTGTCATGTGATGCACCAAATCATGCTCTTGGATGCATTTTGAGCCAAGAGGTCAATGGTCAGGAACACCCTATTGCCTTTGCATCACAAAATTTGAACACAGCAGAGAGGAATTATTCTATCATGGAGAGGGAAATACTTAGCTTGGTGTACAGACTAATGTACTTCCTGTGCTACTTGTATGGAAGTAAGTTCAAGGTAGTGACAGACTGTGGTGCTCTCTTGAAGTGGTTACTAGGATTGAAGGCTCCATCCAGTAGATTGACATGATGGGCATTAAAACTCACTGAATTCAAGTATGAAGTAATCCACAAAATAAAGAAGAAGCATGGAAATGTGGACAGGCTGCATATGAAAATAGCGGTAATACAAGCACAAAGTCAGGACCTTGGAAAATGGCAAGCAGCACAGAGCACCAATGAAGAGTGTAGTCTGTATGGCAAGCAACAGGAGTGGAAGGGAAGGAAGAATGATGTCATTCAGTATGTCAGAAATTGTGTGGATTGCACTCAGGAGGGTGAATTTATATCAGAAGCAGGTACTGTTTTGAAGATTGCCAGAAGCAACAAAACCATTTAGTTTCATAGGAGTGGACATGTTAGGCCCATTCAGCAAGACACCAGGAGACAATTGTTTTGTGTTGACAATAACAGATGTTTTCTAACGTTACATCGAGATGGTGCTGATGTCAGACCAACAAGTAATTACAGTTGAACAGGAGTTCGTTAATAGGTGGATACTGAAGTTTCATTCGCCGGAGACAATAATTACAGACCAAGGGACAAACTTCATGTCAGACCTGATGAAAGAGTTGTGTCGGTTGTTAAAAGTAAAAAGTTGAGAACTAGTCTACATCATCCACAAGCTAATGGATGGATGGAATGAGTTCAGGGGACAATTGTAAAGGTGCGAACCATTTGGACTGGGACAAATAGCTATCCTTCATAGTGAATGTGTGTAACTCCAAAGTACTCACTAGAACAGGGTTGTCACCAGTTGACGTGGTGTATGGGAAGAAGATGCCTTTGCCAATTGACATGATTAGTCAGAAAGGAAGCAAGAAGAGAGAGTCAGTCCAAAAATTTGCAAGAACAGTTAAGGAAGTGTTGAGAAAGGTCAAGTAAGCAAATACTGAGGCATAGGAGAAGCAGGGAGAGGCAGTGAAGTAAGTGGGAACATCACCTTAGTATAAAGTAGGTCAGTAGGTGATATCATTGAGCCCATATACTCCAAATGGAAAAATGAACAAGTTTGTAAAACAGTACCAGGGCCTGTAGTGAGTAATTGAAAACACATAACCATTAAATGTAAAGCTGGAGTTGCCAATGAGGTAAATAATTGTGCATACTGGGTGTCTACAACCATTGCAGGGTGCACCAGAGGCCGTTCCATGAGAGGTATGAATGAGAGTGGGGAAAGAGGAAAAGAAGAAGTGGGAGGAGGAGCAACAACAGGAGATGGAAGTCCAGATACATCATGCTCACTATGCATTGGAGCCAAGGAAATAATTGATGTGTATTGTGTTTTTTTGATATCTGAATATTGTTCTTTTGTGTATAGTTTAGGGCATTAATGTTAGTTAGATAAGGTCATATATTTGTGTTAGGGTAGGGTTTAGCATTAGTGTGTTAAGATTTGCTGTTTGAGGGCAGCAGGCTTTAGAATGGAGGGAGGTGATATTGATTCTTGCACTTAGGTTGACATATGGCAGGGTGACCACAAAAGAATGCTAGTTTTGGCAGTATTGTAACTCTTTGTTTAGAAGTGGGAGGCTGAGAGAAGTCTCAAAGGAGCACAGAAAGTTGCTCAAGGCATATGAATGATTAAAGGAACAGATGCAGGAGGTGACTGGAGTGGCACTACATGAGTCCAAGAGAATGAGAAAGGGATGTAATGATGCTGGAGATAGAATACTAATGACAATCTTTATCTTTGGGACAGCAGGTGCAAGCAACAGAAGCAAATTGAGGCCGCGAAGTGGTCAGCAGAGCGAAATAAAGAAAGTATGGAATGGCATGTTGCACTGATTGTGAACTTGGGAGAATAGTGTGTTAGCAGAGCGAAATAAAGCAAGTATGGGATGGCATGTTGCACTGATTGTGAATTTGGGAGAATGGTGTGTTAAACAATTTATGCAAGCTTCAACAGATTACTAAGGAATACATGGATAATGCCTGGGCCTCATCTAGAGCTTTAAACTGGTATTTATAAGAAGTACAAACACATGGAAGAATAACGATGACAAGAGTATTGAAGTTGCTAGGGGATAGCATCCAGGACAAATGAGAGGAGTTAACAAACCTGCAGGAATCCATTCATCGGGCACTACATGCACTGTGAAGTCCAATCTTGCTGTCACCTGAGCAGTATCTGAAGGGGATTAAAGAAGACGGGAGGAGAATTACTGCCAGAAATACAGTAGCAGAGCTGAGCAGCCAGAATTTTCATTCTACTGCCATGGTGCTACAGTGGGTGTAACAATAGGTAATGCATGGCTGCATGTATCAGAAAAGGTACTGAGGCAAGAAAGCATGCACTGTTTAAGTGTTATACAGTATACACTTACTCAGAGAAGTTAACAGTAATTGGAAAATTTAAGAGACGGAGGGTGCTACCAGTGGCAGTAGATGAGGAATGACATATGGTGATAACAGAGTGGAGGCTTCAGCAATGTTAGATTGAGTAGTCACCACATGCCCAACCCATGAGATTTCGATAGGTGGGAGCACTTGCATCATACAGTTGTTCAGGGATAAAATAAAGATACACCCTTGCTAAAAAGACAAAATCAAACTAGATGTGTATTATCGGAGAATGTGTGTACAATGGATATACTCAGTATATGATAATGCAGTAGTGGTTGCTAACTGCTATGAGCAAGGAAAACTCTTGGGAGCAAGATGGTTAGAATTGTAAGGTAGTGAACTGTTAATCAACAGGACTATGTGCGGTATTATGAGACCAACGTTTCAATATTATGAGACCAAGATTTCATTTACTAGCTACTATGATTCACCTGCTACTATAACACAAGTTACTCTGTTGAATGTGACACAGCGACAACTATATTGGCCAGACAAACGTCTAGAGATGTTAGCTAAATAAAACCTTACCTTTCTTAACAACAGTCTGGACCATTCAATAAGCCAGTTGATAGCAGCACAGGAGGGGCATATCACTGCAGAGTAATTGTTCCAGCATGTGGAACAGTATCAGAATGGTAGACATCAGATAATATGACCTTCAGTGTCACAATACTTAGTGCTATGGTGACTCTGATTTCACTCTGACTTGGATTGATGTATTTGAAACGAAGAGTCTTGCAAAAATCTGAGCCAGGGGTAATTCAAGTTTCTGGAGACAGGATCCCCCAAGCAAGAGATGAAAGACAGATTTATAAAGTTGCAGATTACTATAGTAATTATGTATTACTTAGGAGTAGCCAAATTATTTGTTTCACAGATTAGTGGCAAAGGTAATTACAATAGAGAACTGGGCTAGAGAAAGACCCAAGGGACAGGGTCTTCTCTGTGGATGGGGCAGTGTAGTGCTGGTACTCAGTCTCAGAGCAATACTTATAACTTTTTAGCAAAAGTAATAAGAAGCATGGAGCAATGTGTTAGCAGCCACACACCAGTAGCTGCCAATGTGGCAACTTGTAGGTCACAATAACAGACACACAAGTGGATTGCAAAAGCAAGGATAGCTGAACACAACAGAAACTGCACTGCACAGTGGTAACTGCATAGTGAGCGAAGCGATGTCACCTCATTGGGGCAAATATCTTGTTATGGGTGTTATGACTAGGAGCCGGGTTTTAATGAAAGAAATGCACACTTGAAGCACATAAATAAGTCTGAATTTTGAGGCAGGGATCATTTCGCTTTGCTAGAGAGAAGCAGTCATTCACAGGGCTTGGTGCCACAGCACTGCTGACTTGCTGCCTGTGCCTGCTGGTGCCAGCACTGAGTTCCTAGTGCAACTTGGCATCTCAGTGCCAGCTGCCATTTGACTCCTCTCAGAGGTCAGAGTGTCGCACCCTCCATATGGTCGTGTCCATGTGTTGCAGCAGTGATGCATGCGGAGAGAAGGGCCACCAGAAATCCATGCTCCCGAGGAAAGTAGCAAACCGCTGATGTCAATGGCTGTGGCCTCTAAAGACTACTGACCTACCATGAGTCTGCTGTCAGCATCACTGTGTACCAGCTCAGAAACCAGGGCAGAAGCCACTACCCAGAAGTCAGCACAGACAGGGATAAAAGAGAGAGAGATGTGTTTGCCTTGCTGAACCATGGCATGTCACGTATTGGAATTAATAAAGCCATACTTTACTGTCAACAGCTGAGAATATTAACTATGGCCCCACAGGACATTTATTCACCTAGGAACCTTGCTACCAACGTTAATACATTTACTGGTAAATATGATCTTTGGGTCATGTAACTAACAAACTAACTAACAGCAATTACACCCTTCAGGAGTTATCAATGGGGTCACATCATTTCATTATTTTATAATATTTGTTAAGTTTTCAGCCATGCTGTTAGAGGAGCCATGTCACTAATTGTGCGGCCCCTCCTGCCAAAGGTTCAAGTCCTCCCTTGGGCATGGGTGTGAGTGCTGTCCTTAGCGTTAAGTTATTTTAAGTAGTGTGTAAGTCTAGGGACCAATGACCTCAGCAGTTTGGTCCCTTAGGAATTCACACACATTTAAGTTTTCAGTAATTATTATAATCAACAAATGTTTGTGATAGTCAGTGTATTCCAGAGAATAAATATTTAGACTAATTTTTGATTAGTTTGTTGTCTACATAAATTTCTCCATTTTAGAAAGTCAGTTAGAGAAAGATAATTAAAATATGATAACTCATAAGTGTTCTGTTTACCTAGCAGAGATATGATGTTCAGCCATCCCAGAATTTCTCTGTTGTGATGTATTCTGACACACAGAGTTGACACAAAAAAAAAAAAAACAACAACACACTTTGTAAGTCTTTACTGAAATACTGATACTCTCAATTAACTGTGATTATGAGTATGTTGTTACATGATCTTTTGCTCAACAGATGTTGATACTTTCAACACAACAGTGATAAAACAAAATGGCTGAACAAGTCCTGAAGTGGTTTATCAAGTTTGATAATGTTGTTAAATGTGCAATGTCACTGAAGATGGGTATCTGAAATGAAAATCCCAATCCACTGAAAAATTAAATGCATTATTGATCAATTTTAGACACTTTGAACAATTTGTGATATTCACAAAGGAAGATATACAAGGCTGCATATAGCAATAATTCCTGCTTCACTGGCTCTCGTATTGGAAAAGTTTGTTACCTCTCCACAAAAGTGTGCTATGTAATGTGCACATGAAGTGAGAACTAGCAGTACAAGTGTACAATGAATTCTAAAAGCTGCTACGAGGAAAACTTATATTCCACATTTACTGCACATGATTAATGTGATGATGAACCATTGACCTTGCCGTTGGTGGGGAGGCTTGCGTGCCTCAGCAATACAGATAGCCATACCATAGGTGCAACCACAATGGAGGGGTATCTGTTGAGAGGTGAGACATATGTGTGCTTCCTGAAGAGAGGCAGCACCCTTTTCAATAGTTGTAGGGGTTACAGTCTGGATGATTGACTGATCTGGTCTTGTAACATTAACCAAAACAGCCTTGCTGTGCTGATACTGTGAACGGCTGAAACGAGAAACTACGGCCATGGCATGCAGCTTTACTGTATGGTCAAATGATGATGGCGTTCTCTTGGGTAAAATATTCCAGAGGTAAAATAGTCCCTCATTCAGATCTCTGGGCGGGGACTACTCAGGAGGACATCATTATCAGGAGAAAGAAAACTGGCGTTCTATGGATCGGAACATGGAAAGTCAGATTGCTTAATTGGGCAGGTAGGTTAGAAAATTTAAAAAGGGAATTAGTGAAGTTTGGTGGCAGGAGGAACAAGACTCTTCTGGTGAGGTGAATACAGGTTTATAAATACAAAATCAGATAGGAGTAATGCATGAATAGGTCTAATAATGAATTAAAAAAGTAGGAGTGTAGGCAAGCTACTACAAACAGCATAGTGAATGCATTATTGTAGCCAAGATAGACACAAAGCCCATGCCCACCATAGTAGTACAAGTTTATATGCCAACTAGCTCTACAGATCATGAAGCCATTGAAGAAATGTATGATGCGATAAAACAAATTATTCAGATAGTGAAGGGAGACAAAAATTTAATAGTCATGGGGGACTGGAATTCGATAGTAGGACATGGAAGAGAATGAAAAGTAGTAGGTGAATAGGGAATGGGGGTAAGGAATAAAAGA
This sequence comes from Schistocerca piceifrons, assembly GCF_021461385.2. NCBI lineage: Eukaryota > Metazoa > Arthropoda > Insecta > Orthoptera > Acrididae > Schistocerca > Schistocerca piceifrons. The sequence goes on along the minus strand of NC_060139.1, from coordinate 359,117,444 downwards.
GGAAACCACCTGGTAGAATTTTGCATAGAGCATAACTTAATCATAGCTAACACTAGGTTTAAGAATCATGAAGGAAGGCTGTATACATGGAAGAGGCCTGGAAACACTGGAATATTTCAGATAGATTATGTAACGGTAAGACAGAGATTAAGGAACCACATTTTAAATTGTAAGACATTCCAGGGGCAGATATGGGTTCTGACCACAATCTATTGGTCATGAACTGTAGATTAAAACCGAAGAAACTGCAAAAAGGTGGGGAAATTAAGGAGATTGGACATGGATAAACTGAGAGAACCAGAGGTTGTAGAGAGTTTCAGAGAGAGCATTAGGGAATGATTGACAAGAACAGGGGAAAGAAATACAGAAGAAGAAGAATGGGTAGTCTTGAGAGATGAAATAGTGAAGGCAGCTGAGGATCAAGCAGGTAAAAAGACGAGGGCTAGTAGAAATCCTTGGGTAACAGAAGAGATATTGAATTTAACTGATGAAAGTAGAAAATATAAAAATGTAGTAAATGAAGCAGGTGTAAAGGAATACAAATGTCTCAAAAATAAGATTGACAGGAAGTGCAAAATGGCTAAGCAGGGATGACTAGAGGACAAATGTAATGATGGATAGGCATATATCATTAGGGTAAGATAGATACAGCCTACAGGAAAATTAAAGAGGCCCTTGTAGACAAGAGAACCACCTGTATGAATATCAAGAACTCAGATGGAAAACCAGTTCTAAGCAAAGAAGGGAAAGCAGAAAGGCGGAAGGAGTACATAGAGGGTCTATACAAGGGCAATGCACTTGAGGGCAGTATTACAGAAATGGAAGTGGATGTAGATGAAGATGAAATGGGAGATATGATACTGCATGAAGAATTTGATAGAGCACTGAAAGACCTAAGCTAAAACAAGGCCCTGGGAATAGACAATATTCCATTAGAACTACTGATAGCCTTGGGAGAGCCAACCATGACAAAACTCTACCCATCTAATCTTCAGCATTCTTCTGTAGCACCACATTTCAAGAGCTTCTATTCTCTTCTTGTCTAAACTATTTATCGTCCATGTTTCACTTCTATACATGGCTACAATCTATACAAATACTTTCAGAAAAGACTTCCTGACACTTAAATGTGTACTCAATGTTAACAGATTTCTCTTCTTCAGAAATGCTTTCCTTACCAATGCCAATCTACATTTTATATCCTCTCTACCTTGGCCTTTCTCAGTTATTTTGCTCCCCAAACAGCAAAACTCATCTACTAATTTAAGTGTCTCATTTCCTCATCTAATTCCCTCAGTCTCACCTGATTTAATTCAACTAAATTCCATTATCCTCATTTTGCTTTTGTTGATGTTCATTCTTATCTTCCTTTCAAGACACTGCCCATGCCCATTCCGTTCAGCTGCTCTACCAGGTCCTTTGCTGTCTCTAGACAGAGATTTTCACTCTGCAGATTTTCACTCTGCAGTGGAGTGTTTGCAGATTATCTCCCCACTGGGCAAACCATTACTGGAGAATACTATGCTCACCTCCTGGACAAATTGCAACAAAAGATACACCAAAAAAGGCCAGCTTTAGCAAGGAAGAAAGTCATCTATCAAGACAATGAGCAACAGCACAAATGTGCCATCGCCATGGCAAAATTACACGAACTAAGGTATGAATTTTTGCCACACCCACCTGATTCACCTGATGCTCTGCCAGACTTCCATCTCTTCCCAAAACTGAAAATTTTTCTTGGTGGACGAAGATTCACTTCAAACGAATAATTGACAGCTGGAGTTGACAACTATTTTGCAGGCCGGGAGGAAACTCATTTTTGACATGGGATCAAGGTGCTGGAACATCATTGGACCAAGTGCATTAATCTAAAAGGAGACTACATTGAATAATAAAAAATGTTTCAGTGATGTAAGTACTTTTTTTTCTATTCCATTCTGAGAAATTTTCAAACCACCCTTGTGTCTCAGTGAAAGTGAGAGTTTCTAAACCTTGTATCCAGATATTGCCATATTAACTGAAATATCTGCATCATCTCTAATACAGATACTGAAATTTCCACAAAAATCCATCAATCCTTACTGATTCATTTAAGTTACAAATTGTGTGCATCTGTCCATACAACCTTGCTTCTGACTGATATTCTGCAGCTATTGGTTATCTCCCAACACTGATTTCTGCGAGTTTCATACGATATACAATGGACCTTATCTCTTTATCTTCACTTACTATTGGTACTCACCATGCCATTTTACTCAATAACTAGTACAACTTCTCTTGCGGAACTGTCAAACTACTTTTACATTATGATCACAGGAGGACAATAACCACCACATAGATTTCAGAATGCCAGACAATCTACAATAACATTATATCTGCACACAATTCAAGTATTCACTGGCAGCGACTGGTCAGTAAAACCACTAATTTTCCTAACACTTCTATGAAAGTGCTCAATAATTTGTAGTTAAGCCATAAAGGGTGCAGAATAAAAACTTGATACTGTCAGAGCAGAGTAGGAGAAATCAAACTGGGCAACATTGGCTAAATAACCATTTGTATGCAGATATGGCCATAAAATTGCAACCTGTCAGATATGAACAAATGAAAGTCTGTTTATTTAATGAAATATATGTTATACTAAAAAATATATGTTATACTAAAGAGTGCAGTTATGTGTTAAACTATTCAGTTTAACACATAACTGCACTCTTTAGTATAACATATATTAGCTGCAGCAAATTTCATTAAATAAACAGACTGAACAGTCAAAGCCAAACAAAGTGAAAACACCTGTTCTTGATGGGTTATGGTAAACATGATTTAACATGACTTACTGGGTAAAGCTTGACTGTTACATAAACTATGCTAGAATTACAACAGTGCTATTAATGCATAATAAACTGACATAAAAGAAAGAGATTTGTAGTAGGTCAGCCAGTATATGGTATAGTAAGGTATAATGTTTTTTTTATATATATATAATGAAATCTAAATACAACATATCAGGCATGTCTGGAACATATGTACCATTTTGGAAAGAAACTGATAAAAACATTTTTTTTTCCAAATCAAAATTTTTTTTTTTAAAAAAAGGAGCATTTCTTACAATATTCTTTTCATAATTGCCACCATTTTCAGACATTTGTCATAACAGGAAACCAACTTTTCTAAACCTTTTCAAGCCACCAGTGAAGACAGACACTGCTGAATACTGATTTTTGTGCTGTCAAAGTGCCTTCCTTGAAAATCATACTTCAGCTTCATGAACAAGTGGTAGACAGAAGGTGCAAGAGGAGGGCCATATGGTGGATGATGAGACTGCTCCCAACCAAATTGCTGAATAAGTTTTGAGTGACACCAGCAGGATGGGGATGTTCATTTTCATAAAGAAATACAATGCCTTGACTGAGCATTACACACCTTTGGTTTTGAATTGCATGCCGAAGTTCTCTTAGTGTTTTTCAGTATTGTACTGCATTGACAGTTTCACCTCTGGGAAGGAACTCAACAAGCAGACAATGATGCAAGAAACAGTGTTCCACAGTGGCTGTATTCACTGGTGACATCTTTCTGTGAAGTGGTCACAGAAAAGTTGGTTTCCTGCTATGTCAAATCTGAAAATCTCTTTGTTCTAAACATAAATTTCAGTTTGAAAAATTGTTTTATGAGGGTTTTTTCCAAAATAGTACTTACTTTCTGGACATGCCTCATATTTTGATTTTTGTTAATGTGTGGAAAGCATGAATGAACTTTTATTAAATAGGTAGACCATTTACAGTAAACTAAGGCACTACTTAAATATAAAACTGGAAATAAATTTTAGATACTCTTGTTTTCTCAAATCAGTTAGAATACATGCCCAAAATTTCTGCATTCAGCACTGGAACAATGCTAACATTTTTCAAAGAAATGATTCACACATTCTCTCAAAAATTCCTACCAAAATGTGATTGGTTGTTACAGTTTCAAAAATTCTTACAACTGACTTTTCCCAGAGTTTGACTGGTATTTGCTAAATACAAAAGAGGAAGGCTACATACACAACCCCATGTGCCTGAACATTTTAACCAAATTCAGTTGTTACCCTAGTGCAGTATGCAACATAATCTTGGTAATTTCTGCCAAAACACTTTATCTAAAATCTTTTGTGGCCTTGAACTTAATGAGGATTGTCATACTTCCAATGGTGACAATTGTAGGTATTACATATTCCTAATATTCCTTCCCCAATGAAAATATACTCATCTACAAAGAGGATAAAGTAGGTAAAATTCACTTTGTCAGAATACTGATTGCTATCTTATTGTCAACAAAAAAAAAACTTTTCTTGCCTTGAAATATTTCAAACAAGCTAAAAGTTATTTATAAATAACCTATTAGTTGTTGATGGTTCAAGGTGCCATTTCACTATTTTGAACGACAAGAGTAATTCTTCATCAAATTTCGTGATGCCACAGATCTTTGACATCCTACATTGGTCATTTTGGGTGTGAACAATCTCATTTATCTCAGGTGCTGATCCACAGCCTAATGGTGTTAATTCCTGGTAACCTTCTGTTTCAGAAATGTCCTGCATGTAATGATCTCGAGTGTATGCACAACATATGTTCGATCAGCAGTGTGGAGAAAAGAGGAATTGGGGGAACCAGAAGGGAATGCATTGTGAAAATCTCCTGAGACTTCTTATTTTTGTGTTTTCGTCCATTGGTCTGTACAACATCCAAATCCCACACGGTATCGAAGACAGCATTTTTTAATAGCACCTCAAGAACTAAAGAGGCAGACGCTAAAATTTCCACATCCCAGAATCAAATATTAATCATACTGTGGTTCCACCAAAATATAGTTAATCAGAAATTTAATTTTTAAAAAGTCTTCAGTCTCAAATATTTTTGGAAAAGGAAAAAAAGAAAGAAAAGAAAAATATACAAAACTGCTGTGTAAAATGTATGAGATCAAGAAAATAATGCCTACAGATGCAGCTGAAATAGTGTTTGAGGTTAACAACTGCTCTATGAAGAGTACTACTATGTTTTTTTTTTATTCCATCAGTTTTCCAGGGAGGAGAAACAGGGTTTCTTTCAACATGTTTGATGTAACAAAAATTAATACGACAAATGGAAATCAATAAAGGTGACTGTGATGCATGTCTGCAGAGTGAAGTATCATGTTTGTGATGATGATTAAATATAAGAGTGACTGAAACTTGGTGCCACCACAGTCTACTTCTCTCAAAGAGTACCATTGTGGCTGCCAAGCTTAATGTCCCCAGATGGGGGACAGATCACCATCAACAATGTCACAGGTCCATGGAATGCTGCAGAGAGATATTGAATTGAATCCAGGACATTAGCACAAAAATGGGTGAGCAGGAACTTTATTCCTCCATTCTATTTTCTTGCCTGCCAAATGCTGATGGTTAAAATTTCTACCACCACCAGGATATGAACTAGTTATCATCTGAGTTATGCACCACTACACAAACATGCATTGGTGCCCTTGGCTTTGAGGGCAATAAAAAACTAGATTCTATTCATATAATGAAACAAATTCAAATTATAAGGGACTTGTATAACTAATCTTGTTTATGTTTTAATTGTTGCACAGAAACTACCATAACTCAGTTGAGTTTCCAACGTCCAGATCCATGTAAGATTGATCCAGCTATATCATATCGCCCATTCCGTCATTACAAACAGCCTGAAGTTCCAATGGAGACATCAACTATCCAACGCATGAGCTATCCTGGCTGGACACCTGGATGTAAAGAGTTTTTCCCATGGGCAAGCAAGGGCAAATGGCACTGTCCCACAGTCCCTATGGATAATAATACCACGTACAACAACAGGTATGAAGACAACATTTATGTACAGATATTATTATATTTTTACTACTTTGAGCCATTTATCGATGATTTTGTGTATGCAGTTTAATTTATTACACATATATCAAATGTTAGTACACTATTCTCCCACCTTACACTGCAGTGGGAAAACTTGCATGCCGCAACAGTACAGATAGCTGAACTGTAGTTGCAACCATATAGGAGGGATACCTGCAGAAGAGTCAGACTAATATATGGCTCCCAATTAGGTGTAGTGTAGTTTTCAGTTATCACCTCAATAAACAGAACCTACTGCACAACAGTTACAAAATAAAGCATAATTATACAGTTGGCAAGATTTTAATTATAATATTCTTTGTCATTGCATACTGCAGATTCCTTAAGCAAATATTTGTACCTTACAATTGGAAAATAACAGATCATACTCAAAAAACAACCCACAAGTAGAAATTATTCACAAATTTACCATCCCACTTTGCTTACATTATTATTTGTAACAGAATGCTAGAACACGTTCCGAGTTCAAACATTATGACCTACTTGGAACAAAATAAGCTTTTTCATGGAAATTAGTAGAGGTTTCAAAAACATTAATTGTGTGACATGCAACTGAGTAAAGCATTCTAAAGGTCTTGAAGTTTGGTGATTGCCTGGTCTGCTCCCCATGAGGTGCCACTAAGAATGCATAGCATAGTCAGAGAACAGTCACAGCATGCTGCCAGATAAGGTATACGGGAGGACTAACATAGTCTTCTCCCATGAAATTTGTTGTTTTGAAGAGCAGTGGGAGATAGATCACAGAATGGTGGATGGAATTTGTTTCACGAACAAACATTCATACATATGGTTGCTTTTGGTGGAAATGTGGAAGCTCTTCTCCACAGTCCACAAGTAGTGATAGTTGAGACAGCACTGACTTCACAGCTTGAGCAGAAAGGTCCCTTGAGAGCTGCATTAGACCACAAAATCACTGACAAAGAGACAGACTGAAATGCTTGGTAGGAAACAGTTGATGATGAGCTTGATTGCTATAAAAAATTAGGTTACAATCAGCATATAGCCCTGAGGTACATTGTTCCCATAAACAAAAGTGTCTGCTAGAGCTGATTATACATACCTGCACTTTTAATTGTCGCCTTGGGAATTCCATTGTACAGAGCATTCTCATCCTCCAGTAAAATAAAAAAATGCAGCTACAGTCCAGAATTTGCTCAGAAATTTACCCACAATGTTGATACAATGGTGGGCGACTGCAGAGTTATGCCTATAAATGAGGCATTGGGCATTTGTTGGCAATTTCTGAGACTCAATCCATCACATCAGCCAGACATAGATCTTTCATTCCATCACTTTGCAGACACTATTGGTGAGAGAAAATAGGACTGTAGCTGGGAGGGAGATGGTTGTCTTAACTTAAGGTAGGTGTTGCAGTGGCTTCACATCAATGTTTAGAAAAATGTGCTGTTCTCGAAACAATTATACATATGGAGCAGCAATCGCTTGCCAACACAAGAAAGGTGCTGCATCATCTGGAAATGAATGTCATCTGTTCCTGGAGCAGAGGGCCATGATGATGAAAGTTCATGTTCTAGCTTCCTCACAGAATAAATGATGTTTTAGCATTCTCTTGTAATCTTAACACTCTGTAGATATCACCAAGGAAACTTTCAGCTGTTTATGAGAAATACAGGTTCATTATTGAGCTACCTATCATACAAACAGCTAGTAGTTTGTGGAGATTTCAATGTAGATTTCTTGTAATATTCAGACACAAAAATACACTGGAACCATTACTTGCCTCTTTCATTCTGATTTCAGTGGTTAACTTTCCAATTCACAAGCATCAACATAGCAGGATGCTGATAGATAACATTTTTATACACAGTACTTGGACTGAAACAATTAACATGTACCATATTTTTGATGGACTATTTGATCATAATGCATAACTAATGAAATTAAACAATGCAGCACCTTAAAGCTCTGTGCTATTTTCATACAAAACAGTGCAGCTTATTAATGATACCAGAATACAATGTCTTAAGAATAAGTTAAAATAGGTGGTATGGGATGGTGTATATGGGGAAAAAAATGTTGAAGTGAAATTCAATATATTCCTTACTAAATTTTGAAAGCAGCTTTCTTTAAAAAAAAATCCAGAAAGACTATTAAAACAAGTATACCATGGATCATTAAAGGAATTAAAATGTCTTGTAAGAGCAAAAGGGAAATTTCTATATAAAAATGCCACAAGAAGTTGTGATCCAACATTACTTCCATTCCACAAAAAATATTGAAATATTTCAAGGAAAGTCATTAAAACATTCATAAATATGAATACCATGGCAGAAATTAATAATGCAGGTAATAAAATTAAAACTATATGAGATATGTAGGGAGCGAAAGGCTATTTACAATTTGTACAGAAAGCAGATGGCAGTTTTAAGAGTCGAGGGACATGAAAGGGAAGCAGTGGTTGGGAAGGGAGTGAGGCAGGGTTGTAGCCTCTCCCTGATGCTATTCAATCTGTATATTGAGCAAGCAGTAAAGGAAACAAAAGAAAAATTCGGAGTAGGTATTAAAATCCATGGAGAAGAAATAAAAACTTTAAGGTTCGCCGATGACATTGCAATTCTGTCAGAGACATCAAAGGACTTGGAAGAGCAGCTGAACGGCATGGACAGTGTCTTGAAAGGAGGATATAAGATGAACATCAACAAAAGCAAAATGAGGATAATGGAATGTAGTCAAATTACGTCGGGTGATGCTGCGGGAATTAGATTAGGAAATGAGACACTTAAAGTAGTAAAGGAGTTTTGCTATTTGGGGAGCAAAATAACTGATGATGGTCGAAGTAGAGAGGATATAAAATGTAGACTGGCAATGGCAAGGAAAGTGTTTCTGAAGAAGAGAAATTTGTTAACATCAAGTATAGATTTAAGTGTCAGGAAGTCGTTTCTGAAAGTATACGTATGGAGTGTAGCCATGTATGGAAGTGAAACATGGACGATAACTAGTTTGGACAAGAAGAGAATTGAAGCTCTTGAAATGTGGTGCTACAGAAGAATGCTGAAGATTAGACGGATAGATCACATAACTAATGAGGAGGTATTGAATAGAATTGGGGAGAAGAGGAGTTTGTGGCACAACTTGACCAGAAGAAGGGATCGGTTGGTAGGACATGTTCTGAGGCATCAAAGGATCACCAATTTAGTACTGGAGGGCAGCTTGGAGGGTAAAAATCGTAGAAGGAGACCAAGAGATGAATACACTAAGCAAATTCAGAAGGATGTAGGCTGCAGTAGGTACTGGGAGATGAAGAGGCTTGCACAGGATAGAGTAGCATGGAGAGCTGCATCAAACCAGTCTCAGGACTGAAGACCACAACAACAGCAACATGAGATTTCATGAAATGGGAGGCAGGACAACCTGCTAGTGCATAAGTTACTATCACAACAGATGAATGCCAATGTTGTTATTCAATTGACAATTTGCAAGTGTTTTTAACAATCACATTCTAAATGTAGTATAAAAAACAGGATTAAATGATTTGGTTGAAGAAGCAAGAGAATACATTAAAAATCTCATTCCACAAAATTTTAACCAAATAGAAGTAGCACCAATATCCTTCACTGAAACTCATAAAATTATAAAATATCTCAAAAACAATAGCTCATATGATGCTGATGGAATTTCAAACAAAATTTAAGTTGTTTTAACTTCATAAGTAATATTCTTAGTTATATAAAGGGTGTTTCAAAATGAATATACAGGTTTTAAGGCTTTGTAGCATTTATCACATCCAACTTACAATCATAAATAATAAAACATCGAATGAAAGAGCAATTCAAATAACATTTCTTACAAGTGTTCAATGGGAGCACCACTTGTCACACATGATGTCGACAGGCAAGTTCTTCCCTAACAATGTTGCAACAATGTTATTTCTAAAGTCAGGCAGATTCAGCTGGCAGCAGAGGAACATACATATGATTCCTTATGAACTTCCAATGGTAAAAGTCACTTGGCATCAAATCGTGTGTGAACATGGAGGTCATGCAAAACAAGCTCTGTCATTTGGCTCCTGCAGCCAATCCAGTCTCAGTTACAGTGTGGTTTAACCAGTCATATACTGAATCATGCCAGTGAGGTGGTGAATCATGCTTGATAACTCAAGCAATTTTACAAGGAGAGAAAATTTTAGAGAATGGGGAAAATCACAAAGGGAATCCCACAGGCTTTCAACTATCTCTTGTCCATTTTGGGTCCTCACCTATTCCTTATATATGTGAATAACATTCCACTTAACATTCATCAAGAAGAATTGGTACTTTTAACAGATGATACTAGTGTTTTAGTAAATCCTATTAGAAATAAGGCAATAGAAGGAATTGTTAATGATGTTTTAAAAAGAATTATTAAGTAGTTTTCTGAAAATGGAATCTCCATAAATCGTGAGAAAGTACGGTACATTATATTCAAGTCTATACAACAAATATTCATGCCAAATATTGATATAGCACATGAACTGGAAGAAAAATACTATTGGGCTTCTCAGACAATTAAGTTCACTTACTTATTATCTTCCTGTAACTGCTAGTCTTGGAAACAAATGTATCAACCTACTGACAAATGTTGCATATTTTGATTAATGTTTTATTGAGTAATTAGCTGTTACCCACAGCTGTGCTTGTGTATCAGTAGTTTTCTTATGATGAGTGAGGATTAATAAGTAAACTATTGTATGTGCAATAAAGATAGTGTCTGTTGGGCTTCTCAAACAATTAAGTTCACTTACTTATTATCTTCCTGTAACTGCTAGTCTTCGAAACAAATGTATCAACCTCCTGACAAATTTTGCATATTTTGATTAATGTTTTATTGAGTAATTAGCTGTTACCCACATCTGCGCTTGTGTATCAGTAGTTTTCTTATGATGAGTGAGTATTGATGAGTAAACTATTGTATGTGCAATAAAGATAGTGTCTGTCTGTCCAGGTAAGCATAGTTATGGTGTATGCCTCCTCCCCCCCCCCCCCCCACCCCAACCCAACCCAATGCTTGATGATGGGAATGTGGGCAGTGGTAGGTGGCTGGAGAGACGAGGCATGAGAGATCTCTTTCTGTACAAGGTTTTCTTCTCTCCAGTCAACTATGACTTCCCATATTTCTGCTAGCCAGCTACAATGGAGTACTCCCCTCATGGTTCAGGACCACCCACTACTGTAGCAATTGAATCACTTTCTCCTTCAGCGTTGCAACTGTCTCTTGTCATATCCTGAAATGAGGAATATCCAACCCACTATCCTTCCCAAAGTGGTATTCTGCCACCCACCAAACATTGCAATATCCTCATCCATTCCTACTCCAAAACTACTCCAATCCTTTGCACCAAGGCTCATAATCCTACAATAGACCTAAACACAAGACCTACCCTATACATCCTCCTCCTCCCACTACCACCACCACCACCACCACCACCTACTCCAGTCTGGTCACAAGCATCACCTATCCCATCAAAGGCAGGGCTACTTGTGAAAGTAGTCATGTGATCTACAAATTAAGTTGCAGCCACTGTGATGATTTCTACATGGGCATAACATCTAACAAACTGTTCGTCTGCATGAATGGCCTCTGAGAAACTGTGACCAAGAGAAAGTGCACCACCCAGTTGCTGAGCATGTTGCCCAGCACAATGTGCTTCACTTCAAGGATTTCTTCACAGCCTGCACCATCTGGATCCTTCCCACAGACACACTTACTATATTTGTCTTCCCCATGCTCCATCATGCACCACTAGACCTTCTCCAATCCTTACTCTGCTATCTCTCACCAGCACAGACTCCTCCTTATCCCCACCACCCACAGACTGCTTCTCCCATCAGGCACAGTTGATATATACACTCCAGCCTCAGTGGTCATGTGTGTTTGAGAGTTGTACTTGTGTGAATGTGTGTGTTTTCTACTTTAGAAGAAGGCCTGTTGGCAGAAAGCCTTTTTATTGTTGTGCCTGTCTGTAACTCAGTGTCTTCACTATACAGAGTGAAGCAAAATTTGCACACTCAGGCTTCGCAGTATGACTCCTCACATGCCAGCGATAAAAAAATGTCTCTCACAAAATTTCAGCTGGTGAGTACAACCGGATGAAAAAGGACATTAAAGAGTGGCAATCTGGCAACACTGTAGCCACATGTTTGGTAACTACCTCTGTCAGCACATATTAGTTGGGCTGTACAGTTGGTGCAGTTGATATAGTTTTGGGTTAGCATGCTGGAGGTCGAGGGTTTGATCCTGGGTTGGGGTGCATTTTTTTTTTTTTTTTATTTGCTAATTTCATTCTGACAATTCATACTGTAATATACACTATTTCATAGGTCACATGTATCTTAAATTTACAACATTTTGTAACACTGAACATAACAAATACGTGGTTAGACAAATAAGAAATAGACAGTTGAAACAAATGTCCTGTCATAGGACAGATTGACTACAAAAATAAATATCAATTTCGAGATGCACAGTACAATAACACATCATCTACTTGTCCTTTATACTATATGTAATACGAGCACTCAGATGTTGCACATTAGCAACCAGTGACAATAATAATGCCCATATTAATGACCACATGACTTTCACAACAGAATATGTAGTCCTCAGAACAACAGATGCTCAAAGCGACCTCCCTGTACGTCCAAACATTGTGCAACCCGCCAGATCATACAGCTCTGGACTCTTCATAGCAAAGCTGCATCCACAGTAACAAGAGCAGCATGAACACGCGCTACTAATTCTTCCACATTTGTCAGCGGGGTAGAATACACATCTCCTTCAGGTGTCCCCACAGGAAGAAATCCAGAGGACTTAGGTCAGGTTAACCTGGTGGCCATACAACTGGTCCTCCAAGTCCGAGCCATTTCCCTGGAAATGTTCTATCCAAATACTATCGCACATTAATTCCAGAGTGTGGAGGTGCACAGTCATGTTGGAACCATATCCTTTGCCAAACATGTAGTGGAACATCTTCCAGCGCATCAGGCAGATAGTTTGAGAGGAATACATGATACCTTCATGCAATCAATCAGTCAGACAACACACCAAATATCCAAAGCGAATGTGATATCCACAATCACGGTTGACGTGCAGGTTAACCTCACACCAATGGTGGGCATTGTGCATATTGAAGAAACCCTCAGAGTGAATGCTACTTCTCTGACCAAATTACAGTGTTCATGAAGTCATCATTGGCTCCCTGATGTTGTTGGAACCATTCACAGAACTGTATCCACTGATGGCGATCTGCAGGATGCAGGTGTTGTGTAAAAGCGCAATGATAAGGGTGCAGCCCATGCTCGTGTAGCACATTAACAGCCGTGTGTTGAGAGACATGCAGCTGCCTAGCTACGCTATGTGTACTTCACTGAGATTCTTGGTGTATGACCTCCAGAATAGCTTCCTCAGTACCTGGAGTACGGCGAGTCCGTCACGTAACTCCGCTTGCAAGTAGCCCCTGTCTGGTGGACAGCACATACAGTATAAACACGCCATCAGTCCTGTGCGTTGTTCCACCTAACGCGCACTACCCCTCTGACAGATATGATTCATCCCGACACCACTAACTGTGAAATGTTTGGTTTCGAATTACACTGATTCTCTATCAGTAATAGATATGATGTTTAAACAATCCCATTGACAGAATAATAATAATAATAATAATAATAATAATAATAATAATAATGGAAATTGGAAATTTGTGGTAAGGTCTTATGGGACCAGGTTGAGATTCATTGGGAGAGTGCTTAGAAAATGTAGTCCATCAACAAAGGAGGTGGCTTACAAAACACTCGTTCGACCTATACTTGAGTATTGCTCATCAGTGTGGGATCCGTACCAGGTCGGGTTGACGGAGGAGATAGAGAAGATCCAAAGAAGAGCGGCGCGTTTCGTCACAGGGTTATTTGGTAACCGTGATAGCGTTACGGAGATGTTTAATAAACTCAAGTGGCAGACTCTGCAAGAGAGGCGCTCTGCATCGCGGTGTAGCTTGCTCGCCAGGTCTCGAGAGGGTGCGTTTCTGGATGAGGTATCGAATATATTGCTTCCCCCTACTTATACTTCCCGAGGAGATCACGAATGTAAAATTAGAGAGATTAGAGCGCGCACGGAGGCTTTCAGACAGTCTTCTTCCCGCGAACCATACGCGACTGGAACAGGAAAGGGAGGTAATGACAGTGGCACGTAAAGTGCCCTCCGCCACACACCGTTGGGTGGCTTGCGGAGTATCAATGTAGATGTAGATGCTGAGGTCATCGGTCAATAAGCCAACACACTACTTAATCTAACTTAAACTAAATTATGCTTTGGACAACACACACACCCGTGCCCGAGGGAGGACGTGAACCTCTGATGAGGGCAATAATAATAATAATAATAATAATAATAATAATAATAAACCCCGTGGAGGCCCGGGAAAAGAATAGGCCCCCAGTATGTTCTGCCAGTCGCAAAAGGTGATGAAAAGAACAAACCACTAATAGGGCTAACCCCCCTTTTAGTGTGATTAGTTGGTTCAGGACAGGACTAATGAAGCCTCAGACAAGTGCTGTCATGGTCGGGGACGACGCTTGAACCCTATGCCTGTCCACAATGGTAACGACACTGCTAGCCACATGGAAAATGATTTAAATCCAAATAGAGGTGTTTTGCAGGATATGCTTCCTGTAACCGCTCTAGAAGGAAAACAAAGACAGAGGATGAGATGGTCAGATGAAGTTAACTGACACCTCATGTTCTGTTATTACCAAGCAACAAACTTAGGAACCAACACAACTGGATACAGATCATAAGTATTCACAACATTTATTACCAGATACCCAGAATTAAAATTTTTAACAGAACAACGACTAGCTGATCAGATCCGTGTAATAATCAAAGATAACAGGATACCCCAGTCAGAATTAGAAAACATCAAACAACAAGTACAACAAATACTGGAACAAAATAATGTGCATTCAGAAGAAGAAAATACAGTAATGGACTCAAACATCCCAGAGCAAACAAACAAAGAACAACACGCATCAATTAAACAATCAGAGGAAAACGAAATCTTAAGACAGTCACCAGAACAAGCACAAATAGAACATGAAGTGACACACATGTTAGATATAGAAGAAAAATTTCAGCTGACATATATAGAATACAAAAACACAAATATAGACACTAGACCATTCTCGCATAGATCACCAAATAACCCACAAGTCGAAACAACAATAACAACTATCAACACAATCATACACAACAAAATAAATGAAAATACTACTATGGAAGAGTTACAACTACTGGTTTATATAGGAGCACTCACTACACTAAATATACACACTAGGCAGAGGTCAGAACCAACCAACACACAGAAGAAACCCACAAAACCAGCATGGCAGCACAGGCTACAGATCAGAATAGAAAAACTGAGAAAAGACATTGGACAGCTAACACAATTTATAAGAAATGAAATATCAGACAGAAAACGAAAAAGGTTAGGTAAAATTTCACAACAAGAAGCGATAGAGCAATTAGATGAAA
The DNA here is from genome assembly GCF_021461385.2 of Schistocerca piceifrons. Lineage (NCBI taxonomy): Eukaryota > Metazoa > Arthropoda > Insecta > Orthoptera > Acrididae > Schistocerca > Schistocerca piceifrons. The sequence goes on along the minus strand of NC_060139.1, from coordinate 359,102,017 downwards.
AGAAGCAGAAATTACAAGCATTGGCCAAACGATTTAGAAGATACAAAAAAAGTGAAAATAGAAGGAAACAAAACCATACATTCAACACAATCCAAAAGAAATTTTACCAGACAATAGACAAGACACACATTAAAATAGACAATCCACCAAACATAACAGACATGGAACACTTCTGGAGCAACATATGGTCAAACCCGGTACAACATAACAGGCATGCACGATGGATACAAGTGGAAACAGACACATACAAGATGATACCACAAATGCCTGAAGTGATAATTTTGCAACATGAAGTCACCCGAGCAATTAAGTGTACGCACAATTGGAAAGCCCCTGGAAAAGATAAAATAGCAAATTTCTGGCTAAAGAAGTTCACCATAACACATTCACATCTAACAAAATTATTTAACATTAATGATATGGTTATAATAGAGGGAAACATTCCACGTAGGAAAAATATATCTAAAAACAAAGATGATGTGACTTACCAAATGAAAGTGCTGGCAGGTCGACAGACACACAAACAAACACAAACACAAACATACACACAAAATTCAAGCTTTCGCAACAAACTGTTGCCTCATCAGGAAAGAGGGAAGGAGAGGGAAAGACTAAAGGATGTGGGTTTTAAGGGAGAGGGTAAGGAGTCATTCCAATCCCGGGAGCGGAAAGACTTACCTTAGGGGGAAAAAAGGACGGGTATACACTCGCACACACACACACACACACACACACACACACACACACACATATATCCATCCACACATATACAGACACAATCAGACATCATATTAAAGAAGAACTAAAAGAAAAATGTAGACAAAGACTAACAAAAATACTGAAAACAGAATTGACAGCAAGAAACAAGACAAAAGCTATAAATACTTATGCTATACCAATATTGACCTACTCATTTGGAGTAGTGAAATGGAGTAACACAGACCTAGAAGCACTCAATACACTTACACGATCACAATGCCACAAATATAGAATACATCACATACATTCAGCAATAGAAAGATTCACATTAAGCAGAAATGAAGGAGGAAGGGGATTTATCAGCATAAAAAGCCTACATTATGGACAGGTAGACAATTTAAGAAAATTATCTATATAACAAGCAGAAACTAACAAAATACACAAAGCAATCACTCATATAAATACATCAGCTACACCATTGCAATTTCATAATCACTTCTACAACCCTTTAGATCACATAACATCAACAGATACAAAGAAAGTAAATTGGAAAAAAAAAACACTACATGGCAAGCACCCATATCATCGAACACAGCCACACATCGATCAAGACACATCCAACACATGGCTAAGAAAAGGCAATATATACAGTGAGACGGAAGGATTCATGATTGCAATACAGGATCAAACAATAAACACAAGATATTACAGCAAGCATATTATTAAATATCCCAATACCACAACAGATAAATGCAGACTTTGCAAACAACAAATAGAAACAGTAGATCACATCACAAGCGGATGTACAATACTAGCAAACACAGAAACCACAGAAGACATGACAATGTAGCAAAAATAATACATCAACAACTTGCCATACAACATAAACTAATAAAACAACACGTTCCCACATACAAGTATGCACCACAAAATGAACTGGAGAATTATGAATACAAATTATACTGGAACAGAACCATTATAACAGATAAAACAACACCACATAACAAACCTGACATCATACTCACCAATAAAAAGAAGAAATTAACACAACTAATCCAAATATCCATACCCAATACAGCAAATATACAGAAGAAAAGAGGTGAAAAAATTGAAAAATACTTCCAACTGGCTGAAGAAGTCAAGGACATGTGGCATCAGGATAAAGTTGACATTATACCAATTATACTATCAACTACAGGAGTCATATCACATAATATCCACCAGTACATCAACGCAATACAGCTACATCCAAACGTATATATACAACTACAGAAATCTGTAATTATTGATACATGTTCAATTACCCGAAAGTTCCTAAATGCAATGTAACATATACCGTACAGTTAAAAGGAAGTCACGCTTGATCAAGGTCCACATCACTTTCCATTTTTAACCAGACATAACGTCTGAGAAAGGAAAGATGTAATAATAATAATAATAATAATAATAATAATGCATTGAGATATGTCCTAAACAGCAAATGGTTACCAGACTCAATGCTGAAAGGCATAATTAGTGAGGCCATGGTGATAATACATACAAATAGTTACAGAGTTTGGGCATTATTCGCAGAGCACATTGCTAGTCCTACTGGTAACGTAAAGCCCTAATGAAGCGTTATGGATTTGAACGAGGCAAGAATAATATTTGGTACTAATCTATGGGACCACTGGAGGAGGGTACAAAGAAAACAGGTTTCGCATCTGGTAGATGAAGTGGTGTGAATAAATTCACGTCCACAACCTGGAAAGGGCTTCTTTCAAAGCTGACCAATCTTCCATTTCTACGCTGTTGACAATTAAGGTGCCAGATACCATACCACCTGGACTACATTTACCAAATAAAAAACATATGCCTCAACCCAGGATCGAACCATCGATCTACTGCATGCTAACCCAAAACTCTAGCACTGCACCAACTGTACAGCACGACTAATATTTGCTGACAGAGGTAGTTACTGTACTTGTGGTTATAGTGTTGCCAGATTGCCACTCTAACATCCTTTTTGTGCCAAATGTAATTGCTGGACGAAATTTTGTGAGAGACACTTTCTTATCGCTGGCATGTGAGGAGTCGTGCTGCAAAGACTGAGTGCACGAAGTTTGCTTCACCCTGTACGCTGAGTACTCACGTACCCATTTCATAATACTGTCATTATTCCATACTGGGGTTTCCATTGTTTACCTTCTTTCTGCACCATTGGCAGCTTTAATAATGGGGAATTTTTTTGGTTTCAAGATTAGCAATTATACGAAGAGTAAAAGAAGCTTAACTTAATTGTTTGAGCAGCTCAGTACTTCTTCTAGTTCCAAGTTTTCATTCATATCAACATGCAAAAATTTGGACCATTCTACTTTACTTATTAACTCCAGTTCAATTTTTTGTTTGATTCTATTTGTTGTACAGAACTGAATACAGTGTGTTTTTTTCAATAGTGAGTAAATTTTCAGAGAACTACTTCATAACTCTTCAAAATACATCATTAACAATCTCTTCATATGGTTTTCTCTCTAATGGGATTTATTATAGCACTACTATCATTCACAAAAAGTACCATTCAGTTGTTGAATGTCAAGTGCATGGTCATTTGCATGAGTGGGCCCAAAATTGAAACCTGTGGGATTCCCTTTGTTGCTTCTCCTCAGTCACTCAATTTTTCTACCTTTCCAATATTATTTGAATTACTCCGTGCACTTTTTGCATTCTGTTTGTTAAGTATGATTCAACTCAGGTGTGAGTACAGCCACCATTTCCATAAAAGTTGAGTAGTTCTAAGAGAATAACAGGATATACACAATCAGATGTCTTGCAAAGATTGTAAAAATATCAACTGCAATATTTTACTATTCAAGACCAGTAAAATTTAATGAGTGAATGTTTGAATAGCATTCTCAGTCAAGTAAACCTTAAAAAAGATGACATGTTACTCCAAGAAGGAAAATATGGACAGTAACAGTTTCAAAAGAATGATCTGGCTCTCTACACCATCTCAGACGAGTGTCATTAGATCACCATAAGCTGGACTTTCCCAATCAGGTTAAATATCATAACACACTGTAGTGAAGTGTAAAAGATCAAAATGGACTTGAGGATGTATTTTTATTCCTTGAGGCATATAACATATGGGGATTGTGAATCTAATAGCAGCTGCAGTTCTGACCTATGCAATCCACTAAAGGATAGCCATATTTAAGGATGGGAAATGTCTCGCATTAGTGGCCATGACAGCTTTGAAGCAGTTAGTTTCATAAAAATTGGACTACAGAGTTCAGAAGCAGGAGGATCATGCTCCACTATTTCTTTAAAGATAGGGTTCTCCTCCCTGGTGCGATCAGCTGTCTATAAGGTAGAGGATTAGTTGGTAGCTCTCACAAGTTAAGGGGAGGTTGGCTGGGTAATGTATTTGCACATTGTTGCCACTCAAATGGGGAAGAGGAAGAACAGTGCTCTGCATTTGTCTTCTGATCTCCTTGTTGTTTGTCAAATTATTTATTCTGTATGAATCACAGGAAACCTCGCATGTATGGGTGAACGTTTTATTGTACAGTAGATTGTGCACGCTCAGTTGTATTATCAAAGATACTACTTTAGCAAGTGAGTATTTTACTACTGTGGCACTAAACAGGCGGTTGCAGGAATTGCCCCCTCCCCCCCTTTTTTTGTCACAGTACAGCAAAATCAGTGATGAAACTGACAGAGTTTGGAATGGAATGGTTTTGAGAAACAGTAAGGGAGCTCTTATCACTTACATGGATATATAAAGCTACACCACTTGCACTGGAGGATGTCTTGTACATCATGAACAAGAGGTGCAAAGACCAGATTCTACAGCCACCTATACATATAAAAGCCATATTTCAGACACAACTGAAGAAATGTGCAGTGTTTTTCAACTTGAATGCTGCTTGCGATACAGTGTGTAAATATGGGCTCTCATATAAGCTGATTAGAGTCTTCCTCTGTCAAACCACATTGAGGCTAATCATAACTTGCTGTCAGAAAGGTAATCTCCAGGGCAATCTCATAAACAAAGAAAGGAAATTACATAATGGACTACCTGAGGAATGAGTATTATCCCTTTTACTTTTTAACCTCTATGTTCCTGACATACCTGAAAGCAGTGCAAATAAGTTACGATATGTTGACTATCTAGCACTTTTGACATAGTATAGAGTGTCAAAAGAGTATCAAACATTCCAACTGACGATTTCAACAAATTACACCAGCATTTCAACATGTGGAGACTAGAACTCAGTCTTTCTAAAACCCTGAAGTCATCAGTTTCCCCGTCGCCAGCAGAGCAGCAGACTATAAACTGGAGGTCTGTATTAATGACACTGTGCTTCCCTACCAGACCCACTCAAATTATTTAGAAATAACTCTTGATAGGACACTATTTCTCAAGAAGCACCTTGAAAAAACATCTTAGAAATCAAGCACAAGGCACAACTTTACCAAAAACTCTGCAGTACTAACTGGAGAGCATTAGTACATGCATGCCAAACTTCTACACTCAATTTAGCCTTATCTATGGCTGAATATTGTGCTCTGGTGTGGTTGAATAGACGTCATGTAAATAAGACAGAACTCAGCTCAATGCAATCATGAGAATCATCTCTGTGTGCAAGAACTACTCTACTACACTGGCCTCCAACACTCAGCCACATAGCACCACCTCTGTTAACAAGACAAGATGTCCTGTTGAAAGAATATTCCAAAATAATGAATAATCTTCAACAAACCATCCATAGAGACATTCCAGAGTCGACAACAAACTGACTTCGTCCCATAAATTCACCCCTGCAACTGACCACAGCTTGCAGATTCACAGCAAATGGTGTGAAACCTCGAATACAAATGCTCCCTTATTGACCCTCTACCAAACCACAGGGTCTCTGAACTCCCATGACATAAGTAGAAGACTATGAATCACACCTGAACACAACAAGGAATGTGTTCATAGAACCTGCACAAATGGGGTAAGAAGCCCTGCCCAAGCTGTAATTGTGGAGCATCGTACAAGAAGTGTAAACTGAGAGCCTACTTGGGTGATCCAAACGACTTTCTGTGGCTATACCAACAAGCCTTGATTGAATAAGGCAACTGAATACAAGCATACAACTACTGTTTTTTTTAATGAATCATTTATATTTATGTTTTAATTTATTTACATATTTTTGACTACATTTCATTTCTATGCTAAATCTATATATAATGTTATAATGTAATTCTTCCCGCTTTCAGCATACTTTCTTCAACATGCTAATTAAAGAAAACAACAAAAAGTACTATACACATCTTAATCCTTATCACTAATGGTTCATGTATTTCAAAATACGTTGAGACATTCATTTTACAGTCAGTCCATCTCAGTGGCCAGTCGTGAATAATTGGTGGAAGGGGGTGAGGGGAGGAGGGAGGGGGGAGGGGGGGGGGAGGAAACTCTCCAAGCCTTTGGTCCTGGGGAGCCCCCAGATCTGGTGGGCCTCGAGATTTAGAGCCCCCCCCCCCCCCCCACTCCAGTATCACACCATTTTTAATCAAATCTTAAACAAGGCCAAAATATACTCAGTAAATAAGAGGCAGTTTGGATCTTGAGGCCCTATAAGTATGAAAATATAAACATACGTACCTACCTATTATCAGGCCATGCTGTTATCAATGAGTGTGTTTCGAATTTTTGTAAAATATTGCATGAAACTCAAAAACTGTTGAATGATATCAGTTGTCTCATAGATGCAATCATTTTACATGAAACACTTTTTTGAGACCACCAGTTACACAGACTAACTGTAAGTGCAGTTTTAAAATATTACATTTTCGTCTCTCGTAACATACTGAATAATTTCTTTCACATACTGTTTTTCAACCTCTTATCATTTTCATAACTAGTAAGCACATTTGTTCACTATGCTGTTGATAGTAGTTCAGCTGTACACTTATTTTCTTAATTGCTACTAGCCTGTGCTTGCATGAGTGTAGCCTTACTGAGAATGGGTTTAGTATAGTGCAGAAGAAATGATGTTGCATTGATAGGTGAAGAGGTTTTTCTTCAAGATTTTAGGAAACAGTGCAGCAGTATTAGGAAGAACAAGGTACATTATAAGACAAAAAATGATTAAGAAATTTTCTGAATGGGACAGAAATTGGTAGATGTGATGTACATGTACAGAAAAACAAATGATTACAAGTTCAGGAAAATTGAATGATTTCTTCAAGAGACAGAGAGCTTCACAAATTGAGGACATCAATAGTTCATTGGTCCACTCCTGGGCCTTATGAAAGCAGTTATTCAGCTTGACATGGATTGATTGCATTATTGGATGTCCTCTTGAGGGATATCATGCCTAATTCTGGCCAACTGGTGCATCAGCCCATCAAAATCCAGAGTTGAGTGGAGGGCCTTGCCCATAATGCTCCAAACACACTCAATTGGGGCAACCTTGCTGGCCAATGTAGGATTTGGCAAGCATGAAGACAAGCAGTAAAAACTCCTGCTGTCTACGAGCAGACATAATCTTGCTGAAATGTAAGTCCAGAATGGCTTGGCATGAAGAATGTATCACTGTGCTGTAAGGGTGTCACAGATGGCTAATAAAGTGGTCCTGCTACAAAATGAAATGGCACCCTAGACCATAACTCCTGGTTGTTGGCCCATATGGCAGGTGACAGTCAGGTTAATAGCTCACTGCTGTCTGGGGGCATCTCCAGAAATGTCTTAACTGGTTATCAGGGCTCAACTCAAAAACTGTAGGAAAATAGCCCTTTTATAAATGAAAGTGACACTTTGTCTTGAAAAGGAAAGTTGCTACTCACCATATAGCGGAGATGCTGACTCACAGATAGGCACAACAAAAAGACTGTCACAAATAAGGCCTTTGTCCCATAAGGCCTTCATCATAAATAGGTGACAGACACACTCACACAACTCACACACGCATGACTGCAGTCTCCAGCAACTATGGCCACAATGTGAGCAGCAGCACCAGTGCATGATGGGAGGGGCAACTGTGTGGGAGTAAGGAGGAGACTAGGGCAGGGAGGGGCATGGATTGTAGAGTAGCAGTGGCGGATGGTGTGGTGCTGCTGGGGAGCACCCAGGAACAAGGTGGAGAGAGGACAGGGCAGCTATGTGCAGTCGGGAAATTAGACAAAGGGTAGGGGAGAGGTGGGAGGGGCATGGTGGAAAAGAAGAGAAGTAAAAAGACTGGATGTGATGGTGGAATGAAGGCTGTATAGTGCTGGAATGGAAACAGGGAGGTCAGATGTGTCAGGACAATGACCAACGTTGGTTGAGGCCAGGAGGGTTACAGGAAAGTAGGGCATATTGCAGGGAAAGTTCCCACCTGCGCAATTCAGAAAAGCTTGTGTTGGTGGGAATAATCCATATGATGCAGACTGTGAAGCAGTCACTGAAATGAAGGATGTCAGGTTTGGCAGCATGTTCAGCAACCAGGTGGTCCACTTGTTTCTTGGCAACAGTTTGTCGGTGGTCACTCATGCGTACAGACAACTCGTTGGTTGTCAATGCCCACACAGAATGCAGCACAGTGGTTGCACCTTAGCATGTAGATCAGATGACTGGTTTCACAAGTAGCCCTGCCTTTGATGGGATAGGTGATGTTTGTGACCGGACTGGAGTAGTGGTGGTGGGAGGATGTATGGGACAGGTCTTGCATCTAGGTCTATTACAGGGGTATGAGCCATGAGGTATGGGGTTGGGAGTAGGGGTTGTGTAAGGATGGACGAATATATTGTGTAGGTTCAGTGGATGGTGGAATACTGTGGGAGGAGTGGGAATGATAGTGGGCACGACATTTCTCATTTCAGGGCACAACGAGAGGTAGTCAAAACCCTGGCCGAGAATGTAATTCAGTTGCTCCAGTCCTGGGTGGTACTGAGTTACGAGGTGAATGCTCCTCTGTGGCCAGACAGTGGGAATTTAGGAGGTGGTGGGAGATTGGAAAGATAAGACACAGGAGGTTTGTTTTTGTACAAGGTTGGGAAGATAATTATGGTCTGTGAAGGTTTCAGAGAGACACTCAGTATATTTTGAGAGGGACTGCTTGTCACTGCAGTTGTGGCACCATGGGCGGCTAGGCTGTATGGAAGGGACATCTTGGTATGGCATGGGTGGCAGCTGTCAAAGTGGAGGTATTGCTGGTGGTTAATAGGTTTGATATGGACAGAGAAACTGATGTAGCCATCTTTTAGGTGGAGGACAACATCTCGGAAGGTGGCTTGTTGGGTTGAGTAAGAACAGGTGAAACAAATGGGGGAGGAGTTGTTGAAGTTCTGGAGGAACAACTTCTCCTCCATTTGCTTCACCTGGTCCTACTCAACCCAACAAGCCACCTTGCGAGATGTTGACCTCCACCTCAAAGATGGATACATCAGTACCTTCGTCCATATCAAACCTACTAACCACCACCAATACATCCACTTCGACAGCTGCTACCCATTCCATGCCAAGAAGTCCCTTCCGTACAGCCTACCACCCATGGTGTCACAACCGCAGTGACAAGCAGGCCCTCTTGAAATATACTGAGGGTCTCACTGAAGTCTTCACAGACCGTAATTATCCTCCCAACCTAGTGCAAAAACAAATCTCCCATGCTTTACCTTTCCAATCTTCCACCTCCTCCCAAAGTCCTAACATCAGGCCACAGAGGAGCATTCCCCCTGTAACTCAGTACCACCCAGGACTGGAGCAACTGAATTACATTCTTGGCCAGGGTTTTGACTACCTCTCGTCATGCCCTGAAATGAGAAATGTCCTGCTCACTATCCTTCCCATCTCTTCTACAGTGGTATTCCACAATCCACCAAACCTACACAATTTATTCATCCATCCCTACAAAACCCCTACTACCAATCCCTTACCTCATGGCTCATACCCCTACAATAGACCTAGATGCAATACCTGTCCCATACATCCTCCCACCTCCACCTACTCTAGTCTGACCACAAACATCACCTATCCCATCAAAGGCAGGGCTACTTGTGATACCAGTCATCTGATCTACATGCTAAGGTGCAACCACTGTGCTGCATTCTGTGTGGGAATGACAACCAACAAGCTGTCTGTCCACATGAATGGCCACCGACAAACTGTGGTCAAGAAACAAGTGGACTGCCTTGTTGCTGAGCACCCAGCCAAACATGACATCCTCCATTTCAGTGACTGCTTCCACATAGATTATTCCCACTAACACAAGCTCTTCTGAATTGTACAGATGGGAACTTTCCCTGCAATATGTCCTACATTCCTGTAATCCTCCTGGCCTCAACCTTCGTTAGTCATTGTCCTGGCCCATCTGGCTTCCCTGTTACCATTCCAGTACTTTACAGCCCTCATTCCACTATTGCATCCATTCTTCTTACTTCTCTTCTTCTCCGCCGCCATCCCCCCCCCCCCCCCCCTCCCTCCGCCACCAACTCTCTTCTGCCCCGTCTAACCTCCCGACTGCACAACATAGCTGCCATATCTTCTTTCCACCTTGTCCCTGGGGCCTATCCAGCAGCACTACACTGTCCGCCACCCATATCCAACTATCCATCCCTCCCTCCATGCCCCAGCCTCCTCCTTACCCCCACCCACTCACCACTCCCATCATACACCGGTGCTGCTGCTCACAATGTGGCTGCAGTTGCCTGAGACTGCAGTCACGTGTAAGTGAGTTGCTTGAGTGTGTATGTGTGTGTCTGTCGTCTATTATTGATGAAGGAGTTACAGCTGAAACCTTTATTTGTGACAAGTCTTCTTGTTGAGCCTATCTGCGAGTCAGCATCTCCGCTATATGGTGAGTAGCAACTTTCCTTTTCATAATATTGTTACATTCCATCCTGGATTTTCCATTGTTTGATTTTTGACACTTTCTCTTGAGTGTGTTTAGCCATCCCAGGAAACCAAGGAAATCTTGAAGAAGATCCCAGTAGGAGGATCAAAATGTCATGCACTGAATAAGTTTGAGGAGGAATACAATGTGACCTAATGACTTACCATCAAGGACAATAGTCACTTATACAATCACTTATATAATGACAAAATTTTTTCATCCAATATGCAAGATATATAGGACACATGTAATAGCCTCAGATTTTATGGTAAATACAATAATTCTTACATAGAATTTGTTAGTGCAAAGAACTACATCAAACCAGTCTTTGAACTCAAACAGCAACAACAACAACAACAACAAAAACAAAAACAAAGACAAAAAGTTCACTATATAGATCATGTTTAACTCTATGGAACACTACTTACAGTCAATGATTTATTTCTGTTTTATCTAAATTTACATTAAACAAATGATAATAGACAATTGCTAACAGCCTGAGTGATGAAGTCATTGTGCTAACCATAGCAAATATGTACATTCTAAAACCCATATTTATTCTAATTTGCATCAGTACAAAACCAGAAATAAAGAAAAACTTTACATCGGCAGACACTATGAAAATGGTCCACAATTACCAGGATTAAAATTAGATAATGCACAGCCCTGTGTAATTATGACTCTTCCCAAGATGAAGCCCAAGTTTCAGCAATATCATACTTATGTGCAGAATACAAAGTGCTTTGGAAAAACTATGTAAACAGTGTTCATCAACCATTTATCTGTAATGTTACCATATTTTAATCCATGACATATTCAGAAGAATGTATTATTATGTTGTGTTGTTGTTGTGGTCTTCAGTCCTGAGACTGGTTTGATGCAGCTCTCCACGTTACTCTATCCTGTGCAAGCTTCATCTCCCAGTACCTACTGCAGCCTACATCCCTCTGAATATGCTTAGTGTATTCATCTCTTGGTCTCCCTCTACGATTTTTACCCTCCACGCTGCCCTCCAATACTAAATTGGTGATCCCTTGATGCCTCAGAACATGTCCTACCAACCAATCCCTTCTTCTAGTCAAGTTGTGCCACAAACTCCTCTTCTCCCCAATCCTATTCAGTACCTCCTCATTAGTTATGTGATCTATCCATCTAATCTTCAGCACTCTTCTGTAGCACCACATTTCAAGAGCTTCTATTCTCTTCTTGTCCAAACTATTTATCGTCCATGTTTCACTTCCATACATGGCTACACTCCATACGTATACTTTCAGAAACGACTTCCTGACACTTAAATCTATACTCGATGTTAACAAATTTCTCTTCTTCAGAAACACTTTCCTTGCCATTGCCAGTCTACATTTTATATCCTCTCTACTTCGACCATCATCAGTTATTTTGCTTCCCAAATAGCAAAACCCCTTTACTACTTTAAGTGTCTCATTTTCTAATCTAATTCCCGCAGCATCACCCGACATAATTTGACTACATTCCATTATCCTCGTTTTGCTTTTGTTGATGTTCATCTTATATCCTCCTTTCAAGACACTGTCCATGCCGTTCAGCTGCTCTTCCAAGTCCTTTGATGTCTCTGACAGAATTACAATGTCATCGGCGAACCTTAAAGTTTTTATTTCTTCTCCATGGATTTTAATACCTACTCCGAATTTTTCTTTTGTTTCCTTTACTGCTTGCTCAATATACAGATTGAACAACATCGGGAAGAGGCTACAACCCTGTCTCACTCCCTTCCCAACCACTGCTTCCCTTTCATGTCTCTCGACTCATATGACTGCCATCTGGTTTCTGTACAAATTGTAAATAGCCTTTTGCTCCCTGAACTTTACCCCTGTCGCCTTCAGAATTTGAAAGAGAGTATTCCAGTCAACATTGTCTAAAGCTTTCTCTAAGTCTACAAATGCTAAAAATGTAGGTTTGCCTTTTCTTAATCTAGCTTCTAAAATAAGTCGTAGGTTCAGTATTGCCTCACATGTTCCCATATTTCTACGGAATCCAAACTGATCTTCCCCAAGGTCGGCTTCTACCAGTTTTTCCATTCGTCGGTAAAGAATTCGTGTTAGTATTTTGCAGCCATGACTTATTAAACTGATAGTTCGGTAATTTTCACATCTGTCAACACCTGCTTTCTTTGGGATTGGAATTATTGTATTCTTCTTGAAGTCTGAGGGTATTTTGCCTGTCTCATACATTTTGCTCACCAGATGGTAGAGTTTTGTCAGGACTGGCTCTCTCAAGGCTGTCAGTAGTTATAATGGATTGTTGTCTACTCCCGGGGCCTTGTTTCGACTTAGGTCTTTCAGTGCTCTATCAAACTCTTCACGCAGTATCATATCTCCCATTTCATCTTCATCTAAATCCTCTTCCATTTCTATAACTTTCCCCTAAGTACATCTCCCTTGTATAGACCCTCTAAATACTCCTTCCACCTTTCTGCTTTCCCTTCTTTGCTTAGAACTGGGTTTCCATCTAAGCTCTTGATATTCATGCAAGTGGTTCTCTTTTCTCCAAAGGTCTCTTTAATTTTCCTGCAGGCAGTATCTATCTTGCCCCTTGTGAGATAAGCCTCTACATCCTTACATTTGTCCTCTAGCCATCCCTGCTTAGCCATTTTGCACTTCCTGTCGATCTCATTTTTGAGACGTTTGTATTCCTTCTTGCCTGCTTCATTTACTGAATTTTTATGTTTTCTCCTTTCGTCAATTAAGTTCAATATTTCTTCTGTCACCTAAGGATTTCTACTAGCCCTCGTCTTTTTACCTACTTGATCCTCTGCTGCCTTCACTACTTCATCCCTCAAAGCTACCCATTCTTCTTCTACTGTATTTCTTTCCCCCATTCTTGTCAATTGTTCCCTTATGCTCTCCCTGAAACTCTGTACAACCTCTGGTTTAGTCAGTTTATCCAGGTCCCATCTCCTTAAATTCTCACCTTTTGCAGTTTCTTCAGTTTTAATGTACAGTTCATAATCAATAGATTGTGGTCAGGGTCCACATCTGCCCCTGGAAATGTCTTACAATTTAAAACCTGGTTCCTAAATCTCTGTCTTACCATTATATAATCTATCTGAAACCTGTCAGTATCTACAGGCTTCTTCCGGTATACAACCTTCTTTTATGATTCTTGATCCAAGTGTTAGCTATGATTAACTTGTGCTCTGTGCAAAATTCCACCAGGCGGCTTCCTCTTTCATTTCTTATCCCCAATCCATATTCACCTACTACATTTCCTTCTCTCCCTTTTCCTACTACTGAATTCAAGTCACCCATGACTATTAAATTTTCGTCTCCCTTCACTATCTGAATAATTTCTTTTATTTCATCATACATTTCTTCAATTTCTTCATCATCTGCAGAGCTAGTTGGCATATAGATTTGTACTACTGTCGCATGGGCTTCATGTCTATCTTGGCCACAACAATGCGTTCGCTGTGCTGTTTGTAGTAGCTTACCCGCATTCCTATCGTTTTATTCATTATTAAACCTACTCCTGCATTACCCCTATTTGATTTTGTATTTATAACCCTGTATTCACCTTACCAAAAGTCTTGTTCCTCCTGCCACCGAACTTCACTAACTCCCACTATATCCAACTTTAACCTATCCATTTCCCTTTTTAAATTTTCTAACCAACCTGCCCGATTAAGGGTTCTGACATTCCACGCTCCGATCCGTAGAACGCATTTTCTTTCTCCTGATAACGAAGTCATCCTGGGTAGTCCCCGCCTGGAGATCCAAATGGGGGACTATTTTACCTCCGGAATATTTTACCCAAGAGGACGCCATCATCATTTATCCATACAGTAAAGCTGCATGCCCTCGGGAAAAATTACGGGCATAGTTTCCCCTTGCTTTCAGCCGTTCGCAGTACCAGCACATCAAGGCCGTTTTGGTTAGTGTTACAAGGCCAGATCAGTCAATCATCCAGACTGTTGCTCCTGCAACTACTGAAAAGGCTGCTGCCCCTCTTCAGGAACCACACATTTGTCTGACCTCTCAACTGATACCCCTCCGTTGTGGTTGCACCTACGGTACGGCTATCTGTATCGCTGAGGCACGCAAGCCTCCCCACCAACGGCAATGGCTACGGTTCGTGGGGGGGATTCTTGTGTTATGTATCAAGAATTATAACCCTTGCAGTTTTTGAACACATGCAAATGAATCATTCAGTGTTGAATAAAATGTCGTTATTAATATTTTCTACATAAACGGGACATCACAGAGAATCTAATGATTACAGCGGCTACAGATCATGCTTTGAAGCCTTCGTACATAATTCTTCCCTTGTTTGGATGTGGATAAAAGTAGATAGCCAAATCTATGGCAAACCAAGCACACATGAATTACAATGTTTCAATCATGATATCTTTTTACTACTTTCAATTGGCATGGAGAGCTGCATCAAACCAGTCTCAGGACTGAAGACCACAACAACAACAACTTTCAATTGCATTTTGGTTAGTCAGTTCTGTTTAACATGAATTACCATAACCTATGAGAAACAATCAACAAATGAAATGAAAAATACTGAAAATTACAACTACCAAAGAGGCAGAAATTCTTGCCAGTAACCTGTTGAAATGAAATATCAAAGCTAATTAGTGAAGAAGGTGAACAGGTGCTGAACATCAGGTAGTGAAGTTTTATGTAAGTTATCTGCTATCGGTAGTCAGTTGGGTGAATAGTGAACAAAATTTTTTAAACATGTAACGATGAGCTTTTGGTTGAACAGCCAACTTGTTAATTCCATTTTATAAAATGGAATCAACAATCAAAAAAAGTGTAACAAAGAAAATACACACATATAATTTCAAATAGGTTAATGTCTAAATTAGTGTGGAAATAAAGAAACTCTGTCAGCATAACATAAAAATAACATGTTGGGATGAAACAAAGTCACAGTGGAATGATTGTACATAACATAATGTCATAAAAATAACATGTTGGAATGAAACAAAGTCATAGTGGAATGATTGTACAGAACATAATGTCACCTGATGGTCAGCTCTGAGTAATTTATCAGTATCTATCACAAAGCCCATACATTAACACATCATTTGCGAAATGTTTGCTAACATCATACACAAAAAGTCTTGAGATCAACATATCATAATTCATGTGTGCATAACCAAATTGATCATTTACCTCTATCAAGATTGGTTGTCTAATATTGTTACAAAGATACAATAAGTGAGACTCTCAAGCAAGGCAAGTAATAATGAATGAAAACAGCACAAGGAAAACAAGTGTCATAGCCGAGTGTTAATATGACCAACAAAATCAAATGGAAAAGCTCCTCACTATAAATACTCGCACATTGAGCATATGCACTCAGCACACAGAGTAAAAAGTATAATATGACCAATTGACATATGAAAATAATTGGCCTTAAATTTATGAATATAATTATAACTAATTTCATTTGTGTATGATGGGAGGCACATGATACCATAGAGAAAAGTGAATACTTTCCAGCAGAAATACTTCTGCACTTGCTTTTGGTGTACAATTAGAATGACTTGGGTAATAAGATAAGGAAGTATGGCTCTGCAGGTGAGTTGAAGAATTAGTTACGATACAGCATACTGTATGTGCCCTTTTAGGCTGTCTACCTACGGCTATACACCCATATCAGGACAAACAATGGATGCCACATTTATCTGAATGAACATGTAACATAGATACATGTGTGATTACTCTTTGTTAAGTATATATCACCAGTAATGCTACTGGAACAGTTAGTCCAACAAAAGTCTTGAAGGGACTAAATATCAACGAATTGGAAGAGTTATGAGTGGTGACGATGTCACACTGGGAGATGACATATGAGAATAATAAAGTTGTAGGAATAATTTGTTTAATTATGTAAAATCTGAATAGGAATAAGTAAAAAATGAAACGCTCTTACATCATTTACATGGGACTAGTTTTAAAGAGTAACTTAATAAGCTTTTTGGAGAAATTTATCACCATTTGTACACTCTGTACACACGCTTGTCTTCATAACAAGTCTTTCTGCCTTGGAGAACTTGACTGCAGCGAAGGTTTTACATTTACTGAAGCACTGTTAGTGTAACAAACCAGCTTTGTTGTTTGAGGGTCTGTGAAACACTTCCTTCAGAATAAAACTTTGAGCTCCCAATAAGACAGAAATTCTTAGCAGTAGGCAACATAAACTTACAGAATAGTAAGTGTATACTATCAGTATGCTATTGTGCAATGAAAATCTTCAGTGGTATACACTATAGGAAGTTAAACAAAACCTCTTATGGTTATCACATTATATTGCTAAAAAAAATGTATCGGCCGTGTTTTAATACCATTTATCCTCTTTCATAGCTACTTGCTGCCGGGAGACTTTGAGCCAGCGTGCACCCTGCCATGCTGTGGTAAGTGTTCTATTTCACACGATACATCATCTCAATTAATTATTTTTATTTAGCAATATATATTAGATGAATTTTAGACATTACTGGTCAGCAGTCTGCTGCAGGTGGGTGCGTAATATTACACTTCATTCTTCATTTTGACCAGTTCCCAACAGAGAAGGTTCATTCTGCTGAAATTTGACTGTTAGTATCTCCCTGAAGTGCAAAATTAATTAACACTGCCAAAGCAGTGAATCTCACATAACACTAGGTGCAGAAAGCTCAATAACAAGCAATCTCCATACTTCAGGGAGGTGGAACTGAGGTGGAACTTATCTCTATACAGAGTCAGTCTTCTCTACAAATATTGTATTGGTCAGCAGTATCAACTGTACAGGCAACAAATGGCAGAAACAGAAAACTGCTATATGATGTCAAATGCAGAAGTAATACACCAACAGATAGGACATTATATGAAGGCATGATACCCACTATGCTCTCTTATTTATTTACTACTGGTTTCAATCGTGAACTAACTTCACAGTGGAAAAATATCTATTGTGTCATCTTCACATAGCATACATGCTATTTAACCAGAAAAGTGTACACCATTGCTGACTTGAAAATGTAAGAAAATGATACTTAATGCTGTAATACAGGCTTAACCAAGCATAAAACAACACTGAAAACATGAAAACCTGTATTATGCTGTTAAGTATCATCTTCCTACTTTTTCAGGTCAGCAATGGTATATATTTTTCTGGTTAAATAGCATGTATGGTTTGTCAAGTTGTCATAATATATATTTTTCCACTGTGAAGTTGGTCCACGATCAAAACCAGTGGTCAATAAATATATTTTAAGACAGCACAGTGCGCATCATGCATTTCTCCAAGTATATCGATGCTGTTGACAGACACCTGGAGGAAAAAAAAAACTGCATTAAATCAAGACTATTTCTTAAACTCTCCTCTGCTGTTCTACTCTCTCTCAACCCCATGTCTCCTCTACATCCCTCATCTCATGATCCACCCATGATCATTATTTATTTAAATTAATCTAGATAGCTGTGTGTGTATGTGTGTGAGGGTTGAGGGTGGGAGAGGGAAGGGGTGGTCTTTGGAGAAATGTTTTGTCTGAGAGCTCAGCAGCTAATTGTCTTTTGTTTGTGCATGTCTGCACTCAACACAGCACCTATTTTTGTCTGCACTCAACACAATATTTATTTTGTAAATATTGATTTATTCTGCTACATATCTTAACAGATATAAAGAGAGTGAACACCAGAGGACAAATAACAATTGACATTACAAATGAATGTAATCTTCACATTTTAAACAAAACAAGACAACTGCCAGCTTACTGTGAAAATAGTGGAGTATGCAGCAAGATAGACATTTCTCTGGCAAATAGCGCATCGTTAATACAAGAGGTGAACTGGCTGGTGCTCAGCAGCAGAATACTAAGTGATCATAATGCAACAATTATATACACTTAAACAAACACAGATGCATCACAATACACAAGGCTGCAGCTACATGAAGCAAACTGGCAAAAACTAAGGCATGTGATTGAGAAGTTTCCTCTATGTGTCACCCAAGGAAGTGTAGATTACAGAACTCAACGTTCTTAGAGATGTCTTAACAAGAGCGCATGCTACAGCAATACCTGCAGTACATTATACACCCAAAAAAAAAAAAGGGGCAACATGGTCAGCACTATTAACAAGACTGTGGAAAGACACTCATGATAAATGATAGTATTACCAGAACTTAAAGGCAGCACAGGAAAGAGAAATTAGACTTCAACATCACTGCACAATACTACGCAAGACGAGGAAAGACCACTGGGACACATACTTTAGGAAGAACTAACAGAACAACATCTGAGGGGAGCCTTTTAAACTGCAGATTGAACATATAAAGACCTCGACAGTATTTTCAGCCCTGACAAAATCAGATGGTACTACCACTAGAGGCTGGAAATGCACAGCACAGTATCTCCTCAACAAACTACTTCATGATGATGGCCACACTCAAGCCAACCTACTTCAAACCACCCATTGCAGACTTCCTACTTGATGACAAATACGAAAAAGATGGTATCACCTTGGCCCAGATGGCATCCAGCAGGAACCCATCAAGCAAGCTGCTCCACTTATCATGCCGTACCTGACAGACTTACTGAATGGTGCTCTATTAGAAGGACAAATACTAAATATGTGGAAGATTGCAAATACAGTTATAATCCAGAAAACAGAGGACAAAGACCTGACTGACCCCAAGACATATCAAACAATATGTCTCATTTAACATTCTAGCAAAGGTAAGGAGAGAATGCGGTGCAACAGACTTCAGTCACACTGTCAGCTCTTCAGCTTTAGCCCACATCAGTTCCATTTTCAACCACATAAATCCATCCACGTTGCAGTAAACAGGACCATAGAAATGAAACAGACAATACACGACAAGTACATGGTAGCAGTCCTAAGTGACGTATCTGGTGCTTTTGACACCTTTTGGTGGCAGGTGCTGTTTGCAAGTCTTAGAGATATGAATGCAACAGCCTTAGAGATTACTGTAAAAACACTATAATGGAATAGAAGACTAAGGGGTTGTCTGCAATGATCCACATGCGGATTGATTTCCTGGGACATGCTCTTAGAACCACAACTGAACGTACTATAAGATGACAACATGGCCGAACAGCGTGGTTGCTTATGCTAATGTCCTTACAGTCATGATGCCTCCAATATCCAGGGTCCAATTAGCAAGTAAAGCCATGTACCCCCTTGTATTCATTGGTGAATGGTGCACGAACAACAAACTCACAATAGCAACTAAGAAAACTGTTTACCTACATCTAAGAGGCACACTGAAAACAAACTCAATTATGAAGTTAAACAACATATCTATAAAAAGGAAGGATATGAAAAGATACCTCGGCATTTATATTGATGAACATTTACACTTTAATGAATATGTCAGTCTAACAATTAACAAAGTGATGAAACTCGTGCATAAACCTGCAAGACTGAACCCTATACGAGACAGACTACCCCTACAGACAATGAGGACATACTACACAGCACTCTTTGCTTCAGTAACTTGCTTTATGGCTAGTGCTTGGGCACACTGATTAGGTTTAGGTATGCATAAAACCATTGTGAAGCGCAGCCAGAGGAGTGTTCTACTCAGATACTCTTGGGCTTTTGACACGACCTCGATTTAGGCACTGTGTGTGGTACCTGGAGTTTTCCTACACATATTACAATTCATCACAGAGCAGTGATGGGCTCAAGAGGAGAAGATGCAATAAAATAAGAGAAATAACTGGACAAGACATAACCAACAAATGGAAATTAAATGAGTGGAGAATTGCTACATGGCAGATAGAATGAGACACAACTGATAAGGAAAGATGGGTCTACTCTTTCTTCTCCAGTATCTGAGAGCGGATGAATCTGAAGTACATAAACCCAACATATGATATGGTGCACTTTATCATGGGCCATAGACCGTATCCTGTGCATCCACAGGTTTGGCCTAAAACAAACTCACACTTGTGCCTGTGGTGAGAATGTTACAACTCACCACATAGTGCTCATCTGCGATACTCTTGGACATATAAGACCGAGATTAGGGAACCAAGACATAGGACAGTTAATACGAAGACAAGATGACTGGAACTCTATAAACAATACTGCAGATGAAGTATTGCAAGCACTACATGGGGCACAGAGGAGAGACCATATGCTAGAATCAGAGAGGCTCCACATCTAACAGATCAGCATTACATAAACACAGATACAAACACAGACACTGACTCGGATGCTATATCTCACACACAGGTAGTGAAGACAAGATATACATACAGACACAGCAAAGGTAAGCTAAGGTTCACCAACACTACATCAAAACAATGTGAAAATGTAACTCTCAATGTAGTTCGTTGTTATATCATTTCATAGCACGTAATACTATCTGAAATGTGATGTTTCTTCTTCTTTCACTGCATCAGGTGTGACTGGTTCAAAGTTTTAATGAGCCATCACACCTGATGCACCTGTCTACGGCAAATCAACTCCCAATCTCCACTGTTACCTTAAGTTCAGAAACACATTGTAACCTAATTAATCAATACATTATTAAGTATTACCACAATCAAGACAACATATGTAACAATACACATGGGAGATACATAGGGAAGAACTGTCACATCATACATAAGTCAAATTGTCATCTCTCATTTCTTCCATTAAATATACTTTTAATTTTAACTTAAAATACATCCACAAACAATTATTCATCTTATTTGTTGTTATGTAAGTTAGCAACAAGTTTAAACAAAACTTTGTATATACATTTGTACTTTTTTAAACTTTTGTAAAATTCTCAAAAAAAGGTGCTAGTAATAAAACTGAATTTGTATGTCTGCTTGTTTCTGTATATGTGCGGATGGATATGTGTGTGTGTGTACACGCGAGTGTGTACCTGTCCCTTTTTCCCCCTAAGATAAGGCTTTCCGCTCCCGGGATTGGAATGACTCCTTACCCTCTCCCTTAAAACCCACATCCTTTCGTCGTTCCCTCTCCTTCCCTCTTTCCTGATGACTCCTTACCCTCTCCCTTAAAACCCACATCCTTTCGTCGTTCCCTCTCCTTCCCTCTTTCCTGATGAAGCAACTGTGGGTTGCGAAAGCTTGATATTTGTGAGTGTGTTTGTGTGTTTTTTATTGTGTCTATCTACCAGCACTTCCCCATTTGGTAAGTCACAGCATCTATTTTTAATGAATTTGTATGATGTAACACGTAAGATCATAAAATGTATAACCTGCTATATAACAGGCAGCAGGTCTTTACTGGAGAAATAAATAAAATTACAACACTGTCATCACTGAAGTATTAAATGTTGAGGAAGCGGGGGAGAGGGACATTGAAGCAATAAAAGATTAACGTTTTATTACACATAGTAGTAAGGCTCATAAGACTAGTTCTGTTTTAAAAGGAATGCAAAGTGTATAAAGGAATTCAAAGAAATGTTTTAAATAGAACTTTTAAACTAAATTAACTCTATGCACTAATAAAGCAGTAGAAAAAAGAAGAGACAAGGCAAATCAGTGTACTTATAATAGGTTCTGTAGGAAGTGACAAGTATTATAAAAAACAATTTCAATACAAACCTGCAGGCAGAATTAAGAAGAAAAATTGGGGAATTAGAATCTGAATAATGAAATGTCAGAGGTAGATGTCTAGCGACTTTTAAGAGGACAAAACTAGTCAGTTGATTTATACATACCACTAATAAGAGTTGGACATAATACAAATGAAATGTTGCTCCTTGATGTAGTATTCACAAATCAACAATAATACAGATGTGGCTAGAATGACACCTGAACTGTTCAAACATACTGTATACTAGTATTCCTTTAACAACAGTTATTACACATTAAAAAAATACAGATAGAGAGTGTACCCTGCTAAATGCAGTACAGTAGGTAACTATGAAGCACAAAAAATCTGACATGATGAAGTTTATCTGCTCAGAGGTGAAATAGAGAATATGTAACTATAACCATGAACTACCGGAGCATAATTGCCAAGGGACATTAAGTGGTGCAGGACATTCAACAAACGTACTGTGGACCCACAAAAATGCTAACCCCAAAAAGGCTTACACATCTTGACTTACCAGGCACTGGCACACAATAGCACTGATGATTGTGTCTCCTAGGATATAAAGCCTGCCAAGTAAGATGGTACAATGACAGAAGAAATGTTGCAGTAGTTGATATGCTATGAGAAAACACTCTTATTTGACATGACTGATATTTCCAAAAAGTAAAGTTATTACGATGTCCTTTAGCCATTTAAGTATGGTACCTTAGCAGAGACCATCAAAATGAATTGAGTGCTGTCAAGCACCATTACTAAGGTAGCTGAAGAGAGACCTCACATCACTGTGGTCTGAAAGTGAGAACACTTATGACTTTATCAAAGTATTCTCTCACTGAATTTCTGCCAAGTGGATTTAGTTGCAAGAACCAAATTTTAGCCAAAGTGCATTCACTTATTCATGCAATTCAGGCTCCTATGTACTAGCCACCTGGATATCAATCAACAATGAAAAGCATAATATGTATGAAAAATGGCCACATGACCAGTTTCTCAACCATTAGTAACAAAGTAAGCAATTATAAAAGCATCTAGTTGTGATGTGTGTTTGCTCTATATGTAATGGGAGGCATGGGCACACAGCAGTGACACTGGAGATGGAAATTGTGAAATATGTGATTATTTCTATCCATTGACTGTTTCATTCTCCATTGTGTAGGGTGAAAGTTTATACAGCCTCCTTGACAATTTGTAACATTGACTTTCCTTTCTGCTTTCTGTTTTCTAACATGTAACAATGTGTCCCAAATCCACTTATTGTGGGATGCAATCTTTTATGGCCTAAGCAGTATTTTGTTTTCCATGATGATCAAACCATAATAAAAGACACAGGCATCACTATTACTGGACACAAGATGGTTCTATCCTTTCCGGGGTTTGTCCTGGAAGAGAAACTATGCAACATCTGTTTCGCAGGCTTGTAATCCACCATCTGCTTGCTTTAGAAAAGGCTCCACACTTTCAATGTGCCTTCAACTCCCATCCTTGTTCTTTGTTCACATGACTTGCCTTGCCGTATTGGACAATAAAAATTAGTCAATACACACACACACACACACACAAACACACACAAGCTGCAGATTTCCTATTTTTAATAGTCTATTTGGAAGCTAACTGTAGCAATAATTTCATTAAATATATTGCTGTTAAATTACAGATTAATGGGACGAATCCATCATGGATGGGAACAATGCACTTGTTTAATAAGATGTGAGTGGGACTTCTTGTTCATGGGAAATATCTTAAACAGAAAGATCACAATATCACAAAAATTGTAACACATAATATATAAAACCTGAATGAAATGAAGAATCAACATTAAGCTGTTTTCTCGAAGAATGATGAAACATATTTTAAGTAGTTGTGAACAGTACTGGACCTTGGAAGAGGTACCAGAGACTTTGAAATAGGAACTTTTTAGCCATTTATTCCTTTGTTGAACCCTGTTCCCTGTCTGTTTATTCCTCCATTTTGTTCTATGGCCTCAGTCCCCTATCATACTGATTTTCTACCCTCTTACCCTCCCTCTCCTCCCCCTCTCCCATTTGCTAAGACTGCTTTATCAATTTATTTGGTATTTATTACTTTTTAATTTGTATATTTTACTAATAACAGCACACTGACTGCATTATTGTAGCCAGGACAGGCAATGAAACTAACACCAACCACAGTAGTGAAAGTTTATATGCCTACTAGCTCTGCAGTTGATTAAGAGACTGGAACAATGTAGGATGAGATAAAATTAATTATTGAGACAGATAAAGATGGTGGAAAATTAATTGTGATGGGAGACTGAATGCAATTGTAGGAAAATGACAAGAGGAAAAAATAGTGTGAGAATGTGGGCAGGGGAAAGGAATGAAAGGGGAAGTTGCCTGAAAGAATTAAGTGCAGAAAAAAATGTAGTTGTTGCTGATAGTTTAAAGAAACAGGAAAGGTGGCTAAATTTGTAGGCACTCGGAGGTTTCGGTTATATAATAACTGTAAGACAGAAATTTCAGAATCAGATTTTAATCTGCAAAACGTATCCAGTGACAGATGTGAACCCTGACCATAACTTATTGATTATGAGTTACAGATTAAAACAAAGAAACTGCAGGAAGGAAACAAATTAAGAAGACGAGACCTGGATAAATTGAAAGAATCAGGAGGTGTTGGGAGATTCAAAGGGAGTAGTAGGCAATAATTGACTGAAACAAGTGAAAGGAATACAATTCAAGAAAAATGGGTAGTTTTGAGAGATGAAATAGTGGACATACCAGAGGATCCAGATGGCAAAAAAATAAGGTCCAGTAGAAATACTCGAATAACAAACAAGATTCTGAATTTAATTGACCAAAGGAGGAAAGGCAATAAGGCAGTAAATGAAGCAAGCAAAAGGGAAGACAGGCATTTAAAAAATGATATTAACAGATTGTGAAAGATGATTGAACAGGAATGATTCACAGACAAAAGCACGGCTATAGAAATGGACATGACTAAGCCACCTACAGCAAAATTACAGAAACTTTTGGAAAAAAGAAAAGTGGCTGTATAAATAGCAAGAGCTCAGATGACAAATCAGTACTGAGTAATAAGAGAAAGCTGAAAGACTGAAGGAATAAAAGGTCTATACTGCGGGACAATCTTGAAGATAATATTACAGAAAGGGAAGAGGAAGTAGGATGGGAAATACAATAATGCAAGAAGAATTTGACGGAACACTGAAGGGCCTAAATCAAAATGAGAACCATGGACTACACATCCCCTCAGAATTATTTCCAAGAGTCAGCCATGGCAAAACTATTCTGCCTCGTGTGTAAGATACACGAAGCAGTCGAAATACCCTCAGGCTTCAAGAAGAATATGAAAATTCTTCTAATTTTCAAATAAGGCAGGTCCTGACAGCTGTGACTATTACTGAACCATCAGTTTAATAAGTCATAGTTGCAAAATACAGACACAAATTATATAAAGAAAAATGATAGATGTTGATATCAGCGAATATCAGTTCTGGTTCTGGAGTAATGTAAGAACACGCAAGACAGTATTGACCCTATAACTTACCTTAAAAGGTAGGTTAAAGAAAGGCAAACCTACATTTACAGCATTTATAGATTTAAATAAAGCTTTTGACAATGTGGATAAGAATGAATTCTTTGAAATTCTAAGGGATGAATGGATAAAATACAGGTTATTAACAATTTGTACAAAAATCAGCCAACAGAGCCAAAGGACGTGAAAGGGAACTAGAAATTGAGAAGGACATGAGATATGATTGTAGCCTATCCTCAGTGTTATTCAATCTCTACATTGAGCATGCTCCACAGGAAACCAAGGAAAATTTTTGAAGAGAATTAAAGTTCAGGGTGATGAAATAAATACTTTGAAGTTTGCCAATGAAACTGTAATTCTGTCTGAGACAGCAAAAAATTTGGAAGAGCAGTGGAATGCAATGCATACTTCTTGAGAAGAGGTTGTAATATGAACATCTACAAAAATAAAACATGGGTAATGGAATGTAGTAAAATTAAATCAGATGATGTTTAGATAATAAGAGGAAATGAAAAACTAAAAGTGGAAGATAAATTTTGCATTTTAGGAAACAAAATAAATGAGATGGCTGAATTAAAGAGGATATAAAATACTGACTGGTAATAGCAAGAAACACATTTCTCAAAAGAATTAATTTAATGTCAAATATAAATTTAAGTTTTAAGAAGCTTTTTTTCAGAAGGTATTTGTGTAGAATATGGTCTTGCATGGGAGTGAAACTTGAACAGTAAACAATTCAGAAATGAAGAGAATAGGAGCTTTAGAAAGTGATACCACCGACAAATTCTGAAGATTAGGTGGATAGATAAAATAATTGGTGAGGAAGTATTGCAGTAAGTGAGCGGCTAACTTTAGGCTGGGCATCCTACTGCCTATGTGGAAAGCAACGTGAAACTACCACATTACATTCCCAAGCAGTACATGGTATGTCTCTCCATGGTATGTCTCTCCATTCCGGAGTTAAAACGTTCCCTTCATTTCGATCTCCAGGAGGGGAACACACCTTTATGAATTCACACGTAATGGCGTACATCTCTTAGTCTCGACAAAAGAATGCTACACTAGCGTTCGCTACTACGACACAGGATATCTTACTCGCTCGACTCCCAGATGAAGAAGACAAAGAAATTGATATTCGTCACGTATTATATACTAGTTACTTATTTTAATCTTTGTTCGACATTTATCGTCTGTGGCAGTTTCATTACTCGCCGACGCAGACGATAAATGTCGAACAAAGATTAAAATAAGTAACTAGTATATAATACGTGACGAACATCAATTTCTTTGTCTTCTTCATCTGGGAGTCGAGCGAGTAAGATATCCTGTGTCGTAGTAGCGAACGCTAGTGTAGCATTCTTTTGTCAAGACTAAGAGATGTACGCCATTATGTGTGAATTCATAAAGGTGTGTAACAATTGAAATATTTAAATGTTTTAATAGAGTTATGTAAATGAAAACTTGCATTATTAATTGTTAAAGCTTGCTTGCCTATTATCCCATCCTGTTGAGACATTTTTCAGTTATATAAATATTATCTGTGGTGCTGAGCTGCGTGGCGAACGAAAGAGCCGCTGCCGCGGTGTATTCAAACGACTTCCAATATAGTCTATCATACCGCAAGGAAGCGGTAAAGTAACAGTAAAATAATATTATTTCTTTTAGCTTCCAGACTTGCAGTGCAGATCAGCAGATTTTATGATGTGTTGCAGGTTGACGCGGGCTGCTGATAGTATATAACTCACAGTACAAATAAGTTCTAACACAATTACATCTGCTACATATTTATATGAGATTTCATCATTAATTGTACTTACTTACTACAAAATGATTCAAGAAATTAATCATTATTTTATCAACAAAAGATTATTCATTGCTTGAAGAGTATGTAGTATTTTAATGACACTAACTGTCTGTAAACAAAGTCTTCCATTTGCATATTATTGCTCAGTTTACTGATTCTACTTCCTCAAAATTGTAACTATACATAAATTCTTTCTTAAAACTAACATACTTATACTCTAAAACACAATTGAAATCTTCTTACCACTACTATTTACATCAGACATGTCACTGAATAAATAACTTTACATCTTTACGTGGATACAGT
Organism: Schistocerca piceifrons; assembly: GCF_021461385.2. NCBI lineage: Eukaryota > Metazoa > Arthropoda > Insecta > Orthoptera > Acrididae > Schistocerca > Schistocerca piceifrons. The sequence goes on along the minus strand of NC_060139.1, from coordinate 359,074,277 downwards.
CCTTTTATTTTCCCCGTCTGGGGATGTGCCAACAAATAGCTACATTCGTGTGCCAACATCTTCCGAATCTCTTTAGCCACTACTTCCCTCCTCGACCAAGGGATCGAGTAAGTTGCGTGACAGTATGTTTTGTGGGGCATCACCTCTATGTGATAGTAGTACCCTTTGACTATTCCTGGTCGGTCGGTAAATACCGTAGTATGTTCCGATAGCAGCTGCGTCAACTGTTGCTTTTGGATATCGCTTAAACCTTCAGATTCCTGCACTTTGGTTTGAAATGTCTCAACATTCGTTTCAAAATTTCGATCCTCCAAATTCGGGTAATAGAGGCCGGCTGGCGGCAAGGCAATCGTCTCTGCTTCTCCGCATGGCTCCCCGTCGTAGTGCATGAAACAAACATTCCACAACGGTGTACTGTCTCTAAGGACACAGATTACTAGCTGTGGAAGAAAATGCAACTTGTTTAAAAATGTTTATTGCTCATTACGCCGTCGCTTCGCTGGTATGCACAGGATGTTTTGGCATGATAACAGGTTTCTTGTGGCATTGTGACACTGGTATTCAGGGTTCGTCACACGCACATTGTACTACACACTTTCACTTGTTCTCACGGTTGATACACTGCCAGAGCGTCTTTCAACACGCGAAAATATTTCGGTACACACATACTAAATGTCTCCGTCGAGCGATGTTTGTTTGAATCGACTCCGACCGGATCACTAACTACCGTTTTTACTCACAGTGTACTACTGTTCGTTGAGCACTGCACTATGACAGTTAGTCACTGAACACTTAACTTATACCGACGTATATATATTGGTGCAGATACAACAGTCATTTTCTGTCCCTACTACACACAATATTCCGTCCTTTCCTAGGTTGTTTATGCACACAGTTTATTTTTAATGCATAACAACTGTTCTTAGCATAATCACTCTCATCTACATTGAGTCCATTGTGTTACCTTCTCATTACACACTTTTAATACTATTACTAGGCATATATTGCTTTTTTTGTAATTATTTAAAGGTGTGTAATTTTTTTTTTTGTACATAGCTTTCCTTTCCCCTTTTAGTGTAGCTTGCCAGGTTATCACCCATCTAGCAAACAGATTTTACCATGTGCATGACAGCTTGACTTGGGCATATTGTTCAATAAATACTTCATTTAGTACTAGTATTATTTTTAACGGTCCGTCCTACAGGACTACAGTGTAGTTTCCGCGTAACTTGATTCGCGTACCACGTAATTAATATTCAAGAACGTGTACCAAGTACACAGGCTTCAATTGAAGCATTCATACATACAAAGCATAGGTTACACGGAACGGTTTTGTTTTTTATTGGATTCTGCTCCAGTGTCGTTCTCAGATCACTATTGGCAGTAAACATTACATCACATAATTATTTCGTACTACAAAGTCAATTTTTGGCTAGTATAGACTCTCTCTCAGGGTTCCTTGATTCTAACATGATTACATCTGCTACATATTTATATGAGATTTCATCATTAATTGTACTTACTTACTACAAAATGATTCAAGAAATTAATCCTTATTTTATCAACAAAAGATTATTCATTGCTTGAAGAGCATGTAGTCTTTTAATGACACTAACTGTCTGTAAACCAAGTCTTCCATTTGCATATTATTGCTCAGTTTACTGATTCTACTTCCTCAAAATTGTAACTATACATAAATTCTTTCTTAAAACTAACATACTTATACTCTAAAACACAATTGAAATCTTCTTACCACTACTATTTACATCAGACATTTCACTGAATAAATAACTTTACATCTTTACGTGGATACAGTCCTTTGATTTTCCCCGTCTGGGGATGTGCTAACAAATAGCTACATTCGTGTGGCACGCTTATTACTTCAAAGGGCCCTGAATATAGCAATTCTGTTTTAAGGTGGCTGAGGATTTAGGGTGGTTACGAATAAGTACCAGGTCCCCTACATTATATTTCTGTTCGTTAGTTACACCTCGGCTGTACTTCTTTTTCCTCTCTGCTGCACAGCTGGTTAGTTTGTTCCATATCTTTTTTATCTTTTCCTCCCTTGTTTCTGCCCTGGCTGGTAATCTCGGTAAAGGCGTGAGCCATTCATTCAGTGTCTCATTAACTCCATTCAATATCTCTACCGGGGGGTATCCTGTACTTGAATGGGGTGTTAAATTGTGTATTTCTACAAATTTAGGTACTAATCCGGGCCATTTTGTATGTCGGTTCCCTATGTAAATTCTAAGGAACTTATTCAATTCTCTGAATGTTCTTTCAACTAAACTTGCTTCTGGATGGAACCGAGATACCAGAATATGCTGTATATTTTGTTCCCGTAGGTAATTTTTCCAAGTGCAACCCGTGAAATAAGAGGCATTATCAGTCGTTATGGCTTCGGGTTTTCCCACTTGAGGCAAGTATTCTTGATTGATCCGCCTGACTATGGTTTTGGCAGTAGCTGATTTTATACAATAAATTGCCAAGTATTTGGAAAAAATATCGTACATGGCCAGTATATATTTCATACCTCCTCTGGCCATGGGATATGGACCTGCTACATCCACAGATACTAATTGAAGCAGCCTGAGTGGAACTATGGGATGTAGTTCAAACTTGGTGGATCTATTATAGTGTTTTGCTTTCTGACATATAACGCAAGTCCTAACTGTTGCCTGAATCTGGTGTTTCATACGGGGAAAGTAGCAGTATCTCGCCATGATTTCTGCACACTTTCCAATCTCTGCATGGCCCCATGCCAAGTGCGTGTGCCATATTATAACTTTTACCGACTGGTTAGGTATACATACTGCCCAGCAGTCTTCTTCCGTGCTAAGTTTATGATACAAAATATGGTTCACAATCTTAAAACCTTACTCATCTCTATTGTTAGCACCCTTTTCAATATTATTAATGATTTTTTTCCACATCGGATCTGACCTCTGTAATTCAAACATATTTTTACATATATCTAAAAAATCCTTCGTTTAAGTATTGTCACGCACTAAAAGCACTTTATACTCGGCGGATTGTTCTAACATTTCTGCTAACTCCAGTAATCCTACCGGCAGTCGCGACAGAGCATCCGCTATTACGTTATCTTGGCCTTTTATGTACATAATCTTTATTCGGTATTCTTGTAAGGTAAGCATCCATCTCCTCAGTCGGGTATGGTAGAGCTTGCATGACATCAAGAAACTTAACGCCTGGTGGTCACGATACACTCTAATCTCCTTCCCCTGTAGATAGCAATTAAACTTTTTTACAGCCCAGACTACTGCAAGCGCTTCCAGTTCGGTTGCCGAGTAGGCTCTCTCGCAGCTAGTTAAAGTCCTACTGGCGAAGCCAATAATCTTTATTGTTGCCGGGTCGTTGCCTTCCTCCCACTGGAACAGGCACGCTCCCAAGCCATAGGAACACGAATCCGTCGCAAGACAAAAATCTTTTGAGAGATCTGGGTGCTGCAAACTATTTGCATTCAGTAGGGCGGTTTTAATCGCTTCGAAAGCTTGTTGACATTTGTCAGTCCAAACCCACTGCACATTTTTTCGTAGTAAATTTAGTAATGATGCATCATTTAACAACTGATTAGGTACGAACCTTCTGAAAAAGGACGTAAGCCCAATGAACGCTTTTAATTGTCTCTTAGTGCGGGGGCTTGGAAATTCTCGGATCGCCTCTAGTTTTTTGTTGTCTGGGCTGATACCAAGTGGTGTGATAAGATGGCCTAAAAATTTAATTTTATTTCGTCCGAATTTTGACTTTTCTAAATTTGCTGTCACACCTGCTTGCTTAAATCTCTCTAGTACTCTATGCAGCAATTCCATATGTTCGTCCCAAGTAGCAGTAGCGATTACCAGATCATCAACATATACTGTGATTTTTTCTAACAACTCTGGACCTAGTACCGTGTCTAGAGCAGTAATAAATACTCCAGCACTCACATTCAATCCGAAGGGAAGTACCTTGAATTGGTAACTTCGACCTCCAAATATGAAAGCTGTGTACTTCCTTGATTCCGGTGTAAGTGGGATTTGCCAATATGAACTTTTAAGATCAACCGAGGTCAAGTACTGCACTCCATGAAATTTTTGTATCTGCTCATCTAAATTCTCTGGACGGGTCCGGACAGGTATAATAATTTTGTTAATGTGCCTCGCATCTAAAACTAGCCTGATTTTTCCATTGGCTTTCGCCACTGCTACAAGAGGACTACTGTATGGAGAGAAAGAGGGCTCAATGATATCCCACTCTAACATCTTCCGAATCTCTTTAGCTACTACTTCCCTCCTCGACCAAGGGATGGAGTAAGTTGCGCGACAGTATGTTTTGTGGGGCATCACCTCTATGTGATAGTGGTACCCTTTGACTATTCCTGGTCGGTCGGTAAATACCATAGTATATTCCGATAGCAGCTGCGTCAACTGTTGCTTTTGGATATTGCTTAAACCTTCAGATTCCTGCACTTTGGTTTGAAATGTCTCAACATTTGTTTCAAAATTTCGATCCTCTAAATTCGGGTAATAGAGGTCTGCTACATGTGAAAAATCATCGAGGTGTAGTACCCAGGGGTTCCTACATTTGATATTAATTCGATTACAACATGGCACAAGTACCTCCTTCGATTTCATCATAGACAACTCAATCCTCCTACCTTTATTAACTATGCTTAGTTTCCCCAAGGAGAGGTCGATCACTGCGTCCCTCTCACGGAGAAAATCTACTCCCAGAATGCAGGCCACCTTTAGTCCTTTAACAATGAGGAACGAGCTCACTATGGCTTTGCCCTCCTTACAAATCTCTACCTGCACCTGGTATTTAACTAATTGGCTCTGTGCACTTATGGCTCCAGACACCTTACAATTATTAACCGGGAAAGTCGGTATGCTACGTCCTTTTCCCAGTGCTTTAAATAACTCTATACTCATTACACTGACTGAGGCACCTGTGTCGATGATTATATTCACTGCAACATCATTGATTTTCGCTTCTATTATGGCTTGCACATTTTCGTTATTATCTTTCTTACATTCGTGCGGTTCGTTCAGTAGATCTTTATCCATACTGATACCGTCGTCGTATCGCAGCATACATATTCCAGGTATATTATTATCATTCGTGTTGCTCTCACTCCACCCCTCAGCCCGCGATGGAGAGCATATCGAGGCCGATCCTAGTTTGTTGGATTGCTTACTTGTGAGGTACTTGGACGGCTATTGTCCGTGACCTCCCCTATGTGTACATTCTGATTTGTAGGCCGCCACGGCTGCGCAATAGGCGCGTTTTGCGGTGGTGGTCTATTGTTGTCATACCGGTCATTACCCTGTCGCTCTGGGCTTGTTCTCTGATTCTGATGCCAATTTCGATTACTATCACTATAATTGCTATGCCACTGACCTCGCGCATTTTTCCAGTGGTTGGTCCCTGACATTCCGGATTCGTACCGGTCGTCAAATCGACGCTTTTTGTTATAAGTTGGTTGCCCATACCCGTTCTGGCTTCTACCATTACTACCATTTTGCGAATGCTCTTGCCGCTTGTTACCACCCCCACCATTTCCATGGTTGTGGTTTTGTGCACTATTATTTCTGTCATGGTTACACCCTGATCCATTTTTCCGCGAGTGATTGCACGCTGATTTTGCGTCTTCCTGGATCAAGTCTATTGAATCTAGAACAGACAGGAAATGTTCCATGTCGCTTTCTGGTACGTGTATTAATTTCTCTTTGATATGAATGGGTAAATGTGATTTTAGTAGTCTTATTATGTCTCTTGGTGATATAGGCTCGTCCCAGTAGCGCGTTTTGTTTATATACTTTTCAAAATACCGTCTCAAATTCCCAAGACGGGGTGAGTACGGTTAGGGATTATATACTTCTTTTCTTAGCCGCTCTTGTATACAAGGCGACCAGTATTTCGACAGAAACGCCCTTTCGAACTGTTCATATGTCATGCAGCTGTCTGCTACTTCCGTAGCCCACAACGCTGCATCACCCTGAATGTATGACATTACGTATTGAATTTTCTGTGCTTCGTTCCACACACTAGGCAAGATATTTTTAAAGCTTTTTATGAATACTACTGGGTGTACTGACTTCCGTTCAGTAGTAAACGTTTGAAACTGCCTATTTTTGATTAAACTTTCTTCAACTAATATTTTTGAACTATATGGATTTGCTCCTGGGACATATGCTGTCTGCTCCGAACCGAAGCTACAGCTCTTCGCATTATCGACTACAGATTCACCATTGTTGTGTCGCGTATAAGTTTGTGCGTTGCCAAAAACATTGGCTGTTGGCGACACAGTTTCATGTTCCAGATGTTTTCTGCTTTGTGCTAAACCCTTTTCCAAGTCGGATATCCGTTTGTTAATATTCACTTGCCACTGCGGAATATCCTCACTGAGTATTTGTTTGATGGTTTGCACGTCGTTCTGTACCTGACTATTTACTGCGGTACTGAACGATTCGGAATTTCTATCTGCTATTGCCGCTTGTACTTTAGAATTAATATTTTTGTCAATCTCACTCTCCTTCACTTCTAGCCATGAGTTGAATTCGGTTTCAATTTTAGTTGTTTGTTCGTTCCACTTCTGCTCTACAAGCTGTGTGGAATCTACCTCTCGCTTTTCTAACCGGTTGGCTAAGACACCTATCTCATCTACCATGTTAGTGTTTGCTACTTGCAGGTTGTTGACCTGTACAGTCAACTCCTGCACGGCCTTAGGTATCGACTCATAATTCTGTTTCATACAGGCAATCTCCTTTTTCATATGTTCTAACGATTGCACAAGTTGCTGGTCCCGCTCAGCTTGCTGGCGATCTCACTCCGCTTGCTGGGCAAGAAAGATTTCAATTTTTTCGTCTTTTTCAGCTTGTTGTTGCACGAATTTTGCCTGGTAATCCAGCACGCTCTCAAATATCGCCTGAAGTGAATACCCGCCAGGAAGATTACCACTCTCTGGTTCCTGCTTTTCTGGAGGTGGTGTAATTTCTTTATCTACCTCTCCTTGAGCACTAGTGGGCGTGGCACCACTTCCTGTGCCCCTGCCCCCACATTTTCGCATGGTATATCCTCAAAGAGAGTACTTGTACTGCTTAATGCACCCGTTTCTACATTTCCTGCACTAACTAATGGCTGTTCCTCAGTATCCATATTGCTCGGACGTTGACTACGCAACTTAACCATATTCCTAAATTGCTTACTCAAACACAAAATCTGACAGTTCTGCCACTTGCACACAAAATACGTTAATTTATCTACACTACACTGCCCACTAAAAATTACTATCTACCATCAACTTTGTCCTGTCATAACACTAACATCGAACTACGCACAATATGCATACCACTAGCGATATGAGATCACTTCACTGGAGCTCAGCTTCTACAAACAGGACAACTACACTGTAGTCTTACCTTTAGTTTATCTGATCTCGGGGTTCGGCTGCCCCCGGATTACGTAGTCGTTACAGTTTCTCAGTACTATCAGGATCGTCTTCTCTGACTCGCTTGCAGTAGTACGTTTTTTGATGAAAGAGTAGTTGCACATTCATTAATACATTGCATTAATCATGATACACATACATACATTTGTCACTATATATATATATATATATATATAAAAAAAACAATAAACACTGAAAGGAAAATACATAAAAATTTTGTGGCCACTGCAAATTCGGGCCCCGCGTTTTTGGGCGACAGTTTCGCGTTTTTTAATATCGCATATACGAAAAGAGCCGCGAAATATCTGTTAATAATGCCGTGCTTTGAATTTCTTTATCATCATTACCTTTTAACAAAGCAAAATATATATATTGAGATCTTATTGTTCTGTATCTGGCCTACAATTAAAGGAACATTTTTTCGTGACTGTAACTCATTCTAAAAATCAACATATCTTCCCTACTTTATAGTTATTGAAAATTGAAATTACTTGGTTATGAACACTGATGTCACAGTTCGTATGATCGTTCAACAACAAAATTTTGCAGTGGATTTTGTTTCTCGGTAAAACACCATTCAATACCACGACTAGCACAAGAACATGAGACTATTAAAAAAATACGTTTTTACTATACTATAAAGTTTGCCAGACCAGAACGGAGCACAGCAAGATTCCTATTAGATTTTGATGGTACATTAACTTATTTGTACTGTGAGTTATATACTATCAGCAGCCCGCGTCAACCTGCAACACATCATAAAATCTGCTGATCTGCACTGCAAGTCTGGAAGCTAAAAGAAATAATATTATTTTACTGTTACTTTACCGCTTCCTTGCGGTATGATAGACTATATTGGAAGTCGTTTGAATACGCTGCGGCAGCGGCTCTTTCGTTCGCCACGCTGCTCAGCACCACAGATAATATTTATATAACTGAAAAATGTCTCAACAGGATGGGATAATAGGCAAGCAAGCTTTAACAATTAATAATGCAAGTTTTCATTTACATAACTCTATTAAAACATTTAAATATTTCAATTGTTACACACCTTTATGAATTCACACGTAATGGCGTACATCTCTTAGTCTCGACAAAAGAATGCTACACTAGCGTTCGCTACTACGACACAGGATATCTTACTCGTTCGACTCCCAGATGAAGAAGACAAAGAAATTGATATTCGTCCCGTATTATATACTAGTTACTTATTTTAATCTTTGTTCGACATTTATCGTCTGTGGCGGTTTCATTACTCGCCGACGCAGATATTCTCAAAAATAAATAATAAAAAAAATACATAATTTTATACAATAACACAATATGATACATATAATTTTCTCGTTACTACATAATATGTTGTTTTTGTTTCTTACTAGACGTTACAAAAGCAACGGGAAACTACCACATTACATTCCCAAGCAGTACATGGTATGTCTCTCCATTCCGGAGTTAAAACGTCCCCTCATTTGGATCTCCAGGAGGGGAACACACTGAGAGTAGACATATTTGAAAGGAAGAAAGGGACAGTGAAGGGAGGAAAGATACGGATTCAAACATGGAATGTGAGGATACTTCTGCAAGCAGGAAAGCTAGAGAATGCAAAACAGGAGATGAAAAGGAACAGATTGGATGCCCTCGGTTTGTGTGAAATGAGATGGGGAGAGAATGGGGAGATAGAAAGTGGAGATTATAAACTTTTTTACTCAGGGGAAATCAAGAGTGGTGAAAACGGAGTAGGAATATTAATAGGGCAAAAGTTGAAAAATAAGGTAATGAAGGTACAATATATTGATGGAAGACTGATGATGATACGACTGAAGGGTAGTTCAAAAGATTTGGTATTAATACAGGTATATATGCCAACCAGCCAGCACAGAGATAAGAAAGTGGAAGAATATTATGAGAAAATACAAGAACTCATCAAGAAAGAAACAGAAATGCCTGCATTATCATCATGGGGGACTGGAATGCAGTGGTGGGTGAAGGATGAGATGAAGATACAGTAGGAAAATTTGGGTTAGGAATAAGAAATCAGAGAGGTGAACGACTAATTAGTTTCTGTAAAGAAAATTCATTAGCAGTGGGTAACACATTATTTGAACACCACAAAAGGAGGCGTTACACATGGATATCAAATTTGAATAGGGAAAGATATCAGCTGGACTACATCCTGATACAAGAAAGGTTTAGGAACTGTTTGAAGAATGCTAAAGCTTATCCAGGAGTGGATATAAATTCAGACCACAACCTAGTGATGGGAGAAATACAAGTGAAGTTGAAAAAAGTCTGGAGAGGTAAAGCAAAGGAAAGACTAAACATAGAAAGACTCAAAGAGGTAGGAAAGGCATCAGATTTGGACAACAGATTTATGGAAAAATGGCAAAGAGGTAGTGTTGATGAAAGTGTTAATGACAAGTGGATAAAAATGTGGGAAGGACTCATGGACTCTGCCAAAGAAGTAGTAGGAATTAGAGTATCCCAAAGCACCAGGAAAGAATGGATAACATATAACATGTTGAAAAAGATGGAAGAGTGCAGAAAGTGGAAAAGGGTAGAAACTGAAGAAGGCAAGAGGAGGTACGGGAAACTGAATAATGAGTTAAGAAGAGAAACTGAAGAAGCAAGAGAAAAATGGATGAAACAGAAATGTGACGAAACAGAGAAAATGGAGAGAGGGGGGAAGTACAAAATGATGTATAGACTGGCTAGTGAGATAGTTTTTGAACGTAAAAGAAAGAGGAATAACATGGAAATAGAAAGAACAGATGGTACTCTAGCAGAAGAACCACAGGAGGTTTTGAACAGATGGCAAGAATATATTTAATGTCTGTATAAGGGGGATGAAACGCAAAGCGAAATTAAGGTTGAAGAGGAGCAATATGTGCCGGAAGATGGAAAGGGATTTACCATCTTGGAAGCAGAAGTAGAAAAGGCACTGAAGGAGATGAAGAATAGGAAGACATGTGGAATAGATGATTTGCCAGCAGAACTGTTGAAGAGTCTGGGAAACAACGCAAGAAAAGAAATAGTCTACCTCTGTTATGATATATATGACAAAGGGGAATGGCCTGAGGACTTTGCTGCAACAGTTATGATACCAACAGAGAAAAAGAGAAATACTAAAAAATGTGAAGAGCACCAGATGATCAGTCTAATTTCTCATGCAGCTAAAGTCTTGCTGAGAGTGTTGAATAGGTTATGTGGCAAGCTGGAGAGAGGGATTGCAGAGGAGCAGTTCAGATTTAGAAGAGGAAAAGGAACAAGAGATGCTATTGGCCTGCTAAGAACTATAGGGGAAAGATATATGGAAAAGGGTAGAGAAATCTTTGCTGTTTTTATAGATTTACAAAAGGCTTTTGACAGAGTTCAGTGGAACAAGCTGATGGATATCTTGAAGAGGAAAGCAGTAGATTGGAAAGAGAGACGACTGATACAGAATCTATATTTACACCAGAAAGTAAGGATAAGGATTGGAAATGAAATGTCAGAAGGAAGCAGCATTGGACGAGATATTAGACAAGGTTGTTGCTTTCCCCACTGTTGTTTAACGTATACCTTGCAGAAATTATTGCAAAAAGTTTAGATGGGGAAAGAGGAATATGTATTGGTGGAAAGAGAATAGAATGTATAAGATTTGCTGATGATATGGTATTAGTGGCAGAAAGTGAGTGGACAGTGAATAACATGCTCAAAGATCTGAATGGGATGCAAATAAACACAGCAAAAACAAAGAGTATGGTAATCAGTACAAGACGCAGACTGTCCAATATTAAAATAGGACAATCTAACATTAGCCAAGTAAGTGAATTTAAATATTTCGTAAGCACAATAACTGAAGACCTGAGGTGTCACCAGGAGGTGAAAACTCGAACTGCCATAGCGAAGGAGGCATTCAACAGAAAGAGGAGACACTTATGTGGCAAATTAGATAAAGGACTAAGGAAAAAGCTTGGCAAATGTATTGTCTGGGGTGTGGCACTATATGGGGCAGAAACATGGACACTGAGACAAGAGGATGAAAAAAGGTTAGAAGCATTTGAGATGTGGATGTGGAGGAGAATTGAGAGAATAAGCTGGATGGAAAGAGCGAGTAATGAAAGAGTATTGGAAAAGGTTGGAGAGAGAAGATGTCTGCTGAAGGTTGCATGAGAAAGGAAATAGAACTGGTTGGGACATTCATTGAGAAGGGAGTGCTTGCTAGTAGATGCTTTGGAAGGATTGGTTTGTGGGAGAAGACTGAGAGGAAGAAGGAGATACAAGGTGACAGACAACATAAAGGGAAGAGGAAATTATGCAGACCTGAAGAGGATGGCAGAAGACCGGACAGCCTGGAGAACTACCATGTGAAAACCTGCCTTTTGGCAGAACACTGATGATGATGAAGTATTCCATTGAATTTAGGAAAAATTAAATTTATGGCACAATCTGATGAAAAGAGGGGGTGCATTGATAGGACGCATTCTGAGGTATCAGAGAATAGTCAGTTTGGTAATGGAAGTAAATGTGAAGTGTAAATGAAGACCAAGGCTTTAATACAGTATGCAGGCTCAAATGAATGTTGTTGGAGGAGTTACACAGGGGTTAAAAGTCTTGCTCACAATAGACCAGTATGGGAGCTGCATTAAACCAGTCTTTATATTGAATTGAACATCATTTTTTACTTTAGTCCACCCTCTTTTTACTATTCTCTCTACATTTACATGTACACTCTACAAACCACTGTGAAGTGTATGGCAGAGGGTACATCCACCTCTACCAGCTGTTATGGTTTCTTTTCATATATGTAGTGCAGGAAGAATGATTGTTTAAATTCCTCCATGTGTGCTGTAATTAATCTAATCTTATCCACTTGTGCTGCCCTTCTTTATATATGTTCAATATCCCTGTTAGTTCTATTTGGTATGGGACCCACACACTCGAGCATTATTCTAGGATGGGTTGCATGAGTGATTTGTAAGTAATCTCTTTTGCAAATTGATTGAGTTTATCCAGTATTTCATTAATGAAACTGAAGCCTGCCTCCCACTTTACCCACTACTTAGCCTATGTAATCCTCCCTACAAAGTATTGCAACCAGGTATTTGTAGCAGCTGGCCAATTCCAGCTGTAACTCATTACTATTATAGTCAGAGGACACTAGGTTTTTTTGTTTTGTGACCAGCACAATTTTACATTTATGAACATTTAAAGCAAGTTTCTAATCTTTGCATCACTTAAAAATCTTATCAATATCTGACTGAATATTTATGTAGCTTTTTTCAGACAGTATTTCACCATAGATGATTTTGTCATCTGGGAACAGTAGAAATTACTACTAATATTGTCTGCAAGATCATTAATATTCAACATAAACTATAAGGGCTCCAATAAACTGCACTGGGACACATCAGAAGTTATTTCAACTTATTTTGAGAATTCTCTGTCCAAAATAACTTGCTAATCCTCCCTACCAAAAATATCCTAAAGCGCAAATTTCACTTTATACCCCCACAAGATTGTATTTTCGATTATAAGCATAACTGTGGTACTGAATCAAAAGCTTTCCAGAATAAAGAAATACTGTCTCTACTAGACTGCCTTTATCCAAAGCTTTCAGGATGTCACTTGAGAAAAGTGAGAGTTGGGTTTCACATGATCTGTGTTTTAGACTTCTGTGTGATTGGCATGGAGGATGTAATTCTGTTTGACATACTTCATTATGTTTGAGCTCAGAATACATTCTAAGATTCTAAAACAAATAGATGCTACCCTCCTTGTACATGGGTGTGACTTGTGCTTTCTTCCAACTACTGCACATAGTTCTTTTCTGAGGATTCTCTGACAGATTATGGTTAGCAGAGGGGCTGATTCAGTCACAAATTCAGTATAGTATCTGACACAGATTCCACCAGGCCCTGGAGCTATAGATATTAATGTCAGCTGTTTGTCAATGCCTCTGACAAGAATATCTATTTTACTCATCTTTTTAGTGGTACAAGAATTAATTTAAGGCAAGACTCCTGTGTTTTCCTTTGCAAACAAACATTTGAAAACAGAGTTAAGCATTTCAACTTTTGCTCTGCTACCATCACAATTGCACTTCCTGTCTCATCTACAAGGTCGAATGCTAACTTTGGTGCCACTGACAGCTTTTGAAAGTGACCAGAATTTCTTTGGGATTTGGGCACTTCCTGTCTCCTCGTTTTATTTTCCTCCCATCTATACTTTCTTACTTCTCATCCAAATACCATCATACATATACATGATCATGCCTTCACTGATTCCTATTGCCATTGTCACCTGAACCACCCAATTTTCCTTCTACATGCTTCCCTTTCCTCCTATCTTACTTGTCACTGCAACATCAGCGTCACAGTGTATTTTTGTATATTAGCACCCTTTACTTAACATTATTTTCAGTTTGATAGTTCAGCAAGCGCCTACCTCAACAATTTGTGCATGCATTTTCCACTCAATATTTTACCTTAAACGGTAGTGACTGTCATAACTACAGAATGGATTTTTATGAGCTAAAAAAACTTTAAAATATTTCATTTTTTATGTAGGAAAAATATAACAAATATGCATAAAAATACAAAAATATTTTTTTCACTATTACAAAACTGTAAATACTTATGTTAAACAAACACCCACACAGTGTGGACTGAAACAACTCGTTGTTGTGAACTAAGAAAACTGTCTCCAAGTTCTCCGTCACAAACCGATGTCAGTTGTCTCAACACAAGATACTGGGAGAAGGACTGTTCAACATCACGTGATGATAGTCTTGCATATTTCATCACAGATATGTCATTTCGATTTCACAATCTCCTTCCCTTGGTAGTTTTACACACAGTATGAAATCCACCATGTTTTTCGAATACACTTTTAAATTTCTGTTTAATAGCTTCCACTTTTTAATCTTTGAGTGAATTAATTTTTTTCTCAATGTCATGCACTTCATTAACTGTCTCAGTTGATTTTTCTAATTTTTTAATAGAGTGAAACAAAAAAGTCATATTTGCAGCTAGGTATGATAATTCGTTTTTTAATGTACTATAACTGAGTAAGTTCTGAAGAGTTTCAATTGAAGCAGCATCATCCTTAATTAGTTCTTCAATATGTAATACATTTATGAATGAAGTTCATTCAAATTGCATTCTCATAATATGACAATACACAAGATTTTTATTTAAATTTAAAAACTGTAACAAAGAAAAGTGAGAAATTGTGTGTTTTATTTTAAATAATATTGCGATAATAAATATTTTATCGGAAATAAAATTTTGTACACAATATTTCAGGAATATCTGTCTTAGTTACAGTTTCTGTCTAAAAAAAAAAAAAAAAAAAAAAAAAAAAAAAAAAAAAAAAAAAAAAAAAAAAAAAAAAAAACTGTTATTTACATAAAAATCCATTCCCTAGTTATAACATTCATTCATTTTCCATCTAGAATTTTCAATGGTAACATAATTATACATTGCAACCCAAAAAGTAGTGTTCTTAATGATTGTTTCGAACACTGTCTGGAGCATTATTTTTTAATCCTTTTTAACTGTCTATTCCTTTTTAATAAATTCTTAAGTGTTGTGAACCTCCTACGAAGAAAATACTTTAACATTTGCAGGACCAAGTCTTGTGTACAAATGTAACATATAACTATGCATC
Source organism: Schistocerca piceifrons (assembly GCF_021461385.2). NCBI lineage: Eukaryota > Metazoa > Arthropoda > Insecta > Orthoptera > Acrididae > Schistocerca > Schistocerca piceifrons. Next base: position 359,059,177 of record NC_060139.1, on the reverse strand, counting down.
ACTGAGTCAGCAATACGTTCACATAAAAAAAAAGCAAATCTGCTACCTTTCACAGTTATCCTTTGATAAACTAGAGTAAAACACACACACACACACACACACACACACACACACACACCTAGTCCCCTACATGGTGCCAGTTGAACTAACAGCACCAATGCTATTTTTCAGTTGGTGGGATGGTTGTGGTTGGGCTAGTGTCAGGTGTGGTGGGTAGACAAGGAGGTGAGAGGCCAGGAGAGAGAATGAGGGTGGGTGGCTAACTCCCATATGTGTAGCTCAGAGAAGCTGGTTGTGGAAGGGTCCAGATTACTTAGACTGTGAAGCAGCCAACTGCGCATGTTTTGCCACCAGGTGGCCAGCTTTATTCTTGACTACAGTTTGGCAGTTGATGTACAGCTGGTTGGTAGTCATACCAAAATAAAAAGCTGCACAGTATTCGCAGCAGAGTTGGTATGTGACATGGCTGCCATCAGAGGTGGCCTGGTCTCTTGACAGGATAGGATAAGCCTGCAACAAGACTGGAGTAGGAAGTGGGTGGGTGGATTGGGCAGATCCTGCCCCTTGGTCTGCCATAGGGATATGACCCCCAGCTAGGAGTTACGAGTGGGAGTGACAGGGATATACAAGCATATGCATAGGTTGGGTGGGCGACAAAACACCTTTTTAGGAAGAGTGGGAAGGACCTTGGTTAGGATGACACTCATTTCAGGGCAGGATGAAAGATAATCAAAGCCTTGGTCAAGAGTATGGTTCAGTTGTGATACTGGGTGACAGGGGGGTGCTACTTTGTACCTGATTTTTGGGGGTGGTGATAGGATTGGGGGTGTATGAGGATATGGCATGGGGAATCTGTAGACTAGGTTTGGAGGGTATTGCCTGTCTGTGAAGGCCTATGAGAAGCTGGATGTTCCTTCTGCAATACTACAGAAAGGCATGGCAAGAATGTAGCCACGGTACATGATTGCTGGCAGAGGTGCTCACCAGATTGTGTAGTCGCAAGATGACTGGGCTCCAGACAGCCACATGGCACTACTGAGGGGGAAGACCATCATGTTCGGCATGGGGCTCTTGTGCATTATACTGCATCTGCAGCAGCAATGTGAACAGTGGTGACACAAAAAACTTTTGTTACAACTGGGTTACTTCAAGGATAGCCCCAAGCCAGACGCTTTCCACTGACCCCCAACCACTGGCATTTGTGGCTTCATTGGTGTCAAGCGAAAGCTAGATGGAGGGCAGGTTGGAAGTCTGTTGTTTTTTCTGATGAAAGCTGATTCTGCCTCAGTGCCAGTGATGGCTGTGTGTTGGTTAGGACGATGTCAGTTGAGGGCATGCAACCAACCTGTCTGCATGCTACACACACTGGTCCTACACCTGGAGTTATGGTCTAGGGTGCGATTTTGTATGACAGAAGCAGCACACTCTTGGTTATTCCACGTATCTTGACTGAAAATTTGTACATCAGTCTGGTGATCTGACATGTTGTCCTGCCATTCATGTACAGCATTCCAGGAGGCATTTTTCAACAGGATAACACTGCCTACATATTGCTGTTGTAACTCAACATGCTCTACAAAGTGTGGACATATTGCCTTGGTCTGCTCAACCACCAGATCTGTCTCCAATTGGGCGCTTATGGGACACCATCAGACAACAACTCTAGTGTCATCCACAAATGGCATTAACCATCCACGTATTGACCAACCAAGTGCAACAGACATGGTACTCCATCCCACAAACTTACATCCAGCATCTGTACATCACAACACATGCACATTTGCATTCTGTAGGTTACACCTGTTTATTAATTTACCAGCACTTAACTTTTGAAATGGCTTATCTCGCACTAACATTAATCTGTGATCCTGCAATGTTAATCGCTTAACTATGTTACTTAGGCAAACGTATTTGTGGAATTTCATTCATTCATTCATTATCATCATCATCATTTTCTTGGGCCTTTGTCGCATTTCAACCCAGGGTCAGTCCAGTTACTATGGATTTGGCAATGTTAGTGTCAGAGGGTGGCCGGATGCCCTTCCTGATGCCACCCAATAGCCCCCCCCCCCCCTCCCCCCCCCCCCACCTGGGACAGAAGCATTGTACCCCAGTTGTCTGTGCCTAGTGTAAGACATGAAATAGTGCAAACGTTGTCAAATGTCTGCAAGTCAGGTAACTGATCCTGAATGTGGGGACCAGCCTGGTATTCAGCTAGTGGGATGTGGAAAAGTGGAAAACCGCCTAAAAACCACATCCAGGCTGTTCAGCACACCGGCCCTCATCATTAATCCACCGGGCGGATTCGATCTGGGTCCAGCGTGCCCAGTCGAGTACAGGAAGCAGCGCATTAGCATTCTCGGCTAACCTGGCTGGTTATTTGTGGAATTTCATTACTCTGCACTATTTTTTTTTGTGTTGTGATTTTTTTTCCATCAGTGTAGATAGGTAAGTGAATAAGACAATGATAAGGGAAAGTAAGGGCAACTTTTAGACTAATCTGGAATTTCCATGAATAAAACTTGCAATCTGATGTGTCTCTGTACATTTATTTATTTCATAAAAGTGTATTGATTAACAAAGAACAGGGTTATAACAGGAACCATAACACTGCAATGTAAATTTTAATGAAATTGGTAGGAACTTTGTTGCAACATTTCATTAACAAGGTTATTAATATTAGGTTGAATTCCTAAAAGTTTTATCACGAGATCCTTTTTAATGTTTCTGATTACACTCCTGTCCTATTTTTTCATGCACAGTAATTCAGGAAAGACTTGCCAACACAAGTAGGTAGCGATAAATGGAACCAATTTTCTTCCCTAAAGCAGACTCCTTAATCAAACCTTTGTACAAAACAGTACACAAGTATTAATGAAAACTTTTGCATAAACTGTGTGAATTATGGGCATATTGCCAACTAATATAAGTTGATACCACAAATTGTTTTACACAGATATGCTGGAGGATTGTAAAGGAATCTGCTATCATTTTTGAGAAATCCCAGGTCTACAGTTTCAATCTCTATACATTAGCTTAATTTTCTCTTTTTCTTGAGATACTTTAGCTTTTTATCCTTATAGATGTAGGTTTAATGTGTTTAAATGTGGCAATGCACCCAACGAGTAGCAAGTTCAGATGGGTGATGACCATGCAGGTGGAGTTTTTCCCATAAAAAGAGACTTTTATCTCATAACTTGTCAAAATAATGTATTAGCATTTTTAATTTTGATAGAAAATGAACTTCAGAAGATGGTAATAATATCAAATGTGTTGTACCTCCCTGTTTCTACAAAGCTTTTCAAATAATCATGACTTTTAAGCTGAAGTTTCAACAAAATGTATATTCTTTGAAGGGAAAAAAAAGGGGAAGTCATGCCTAAAAACTGCCAAGAGCTGCTGATAAAATGATTCTTTTCAGTAGTAAATATAGAATTATTCTATGAGTTTTGAGTGAATCATCTACTGCCTATCACAATGCTGACTTGAAAAGGGCATACAAGGAAGTCCTGAGACAGATTTTACCTTTTTTGAACTTATTTCTGGCTCACTCTCATAACATGTCAGAAATGTATTTTTCACACCCTTTCAAATACATCACATGCTCAGTTTTTTTATATAAATGCAGTCATCATCAAAGAGTAAACCTATGGTATATAAGACCATTCTTCACATCATCTTTTAAAAGAAAGTTTCAGCATAACAAACTGAAACAATGTGGAACAAATAAATCTGTTGTTTCAATTTTTTTACTATTTTTATTTAATGCTTCACTATTGCAACTGCAAAGACAACTGATATAAAATAAGAATAAAGTAAATTACACTGTTGTGAAAAAAGCTAGGGATTGCAAAGTCTCAATACAAACATCTGAAGCCATGCAAGAAAGACAGGCTGGCCAATTATCATCTTCACGAGATGCAGCTCTTACTAAAGCTGAAAGAAATACACGGAGTAACACTTCTAAATTCCCAACCCACATGACGCACCTCAGTAGATGACAGATGAAAATAAAAGAAGACATATTCTGTTTGATGCATACTATTTCCCAAATGGTCCAAAACTATGGTTTTCCTTTCTCTCACATATTCAGTTTGAAGGTTTTACTGTGCGTTTCTAACTCTTGTATAGCATAAAATGGATATTTGTATCCTTTTTATTTTTAATACAGGAAAGGTAAACACAGAAAGAACATGCTTGTGACTAATAGAAATATTTAATTTTAATTTATCACTTTAACAGACTGTAAAGTCAAACCTCAAGCAACCTCACTGTTCATGACAGAGGGTACAGTGTGTAAATATTTTATCAAAATTTTATAAGAAAGATATTAAGCATGCCAACTTCTGAAAGATCCAGGCTGGAATGTAACAATGAACAGGATAGTTGCTACTCACCAGATAGTGGACATGCTGATACACAGAAAGGCATAACAAAAAGACTGTCAGAAAATTAGCTTTTGGCCAACAAGGCCCTTCACAAAAATAGACAAAACACACACACACACACACACACACACACACAAACACACAAGTGCAAATGCAACTCAACATCCTTTTCCATTATATAGTCAACTTATGAAAGTATTTTCACTGACGTTAACTGTAAATCAATTATTTATTTTCCAGTACCAGTGGTTCCTTGTGTGGTTCCTCAGTGCTGCTGTTAAGCTTCCTGTGGTCTGTGAACTCAAGACTAGAAAATTATTTGTCTGTGTATAAAAGTGCATGTAAGTGATGTGATTATTTGTGGTGTACAGTGAGGTCGATTTTTTGTTACACGTCTTTATTGTCCATTGTAGACATTCCTTGTGTTTGTATCTCTGTCTCTTTGTAATTTTATAAATATATTTTCCATATTCCAATAATTATTTTTTCATACAAACGTTAATGACATCACAGAATGTATATGTGTCTCAACTTGATAATGATCCACACAGCCCTGTTCAAAAAATTCTGGAACTTTGTCCACAAAACTATCTGCACTTACATTTTGCTTGCTGTGCATGGTCTCCTTTGAAGTACTCTCCTCCACAATTTATACCCTGCTCCCAATGCTGTTTCCACTTACCTAAGCAGTTATAGTATGCTTCTTGCCTGATTGCATGAAGCACCATGTGTGAATTTTCTTTTACCTTCTCTGTCATTTCAATTCATCATCTTTTCAATGGGGTTTTCAACTTTGGGAATAATAAAAAAAAAATTCACAGGGACCAGATCTGGACAGTGTGGAGGATGGGGCAGCACAGTGACTTTGTTTTTTTGGAAACAGTCACGTAGCAAGAGGGATGAATGTGCGGGTGCATTATTGTGATGCAAGACACACGAATTGTCTCACCACATCTCAGGCTATTTCTTCTCACAGGCATCACAGCACATTCCGATAGTACCATCGATTAACAGACACAAATCCTGTGGCAAGAATTCATGATGAACTAATCCTTCAATGTCAAAGAAAACTATCAGCACGACTTTGAGATTTGGCCTGACCTGATGAGCCATTTTTTTGGTCTTGGACAACATTTTCCAACCCATTGTAAAGACTGAAGCTTGGTCTCAGCATCATAACCGTAGAACTACAGCTCGTCACAAGTTATGATTCTCTTAAGGAACATCTCATTCTCATTTGTGTGATCCAAAAGCTCTTCAGAGATTGCAAGGCGAAGGTCTTTCTGGTCTTGACTCATGAGCTGTGGGATGAACTTGGTGGCAACACAATACATTCCAAGATGCTCCGTCAGAATTTCATAACATGATCCAACTGAAACGTTACATTCATCTGCAATCACATGGACAGTCAGTCTTCAGTTGGCACACACAATTTCATTGATGTTCCTGACATGAAAGTCATTGGTAGACATCGAAAGGCATCCTGAAGAGGGTATCTTAATTTCCAAACAGCCATTTTTAAACCATGTAAACCATTTGTAACACTGAGTGTAGCTTAAGCACTCATCACTGTAAGTTTCCTGCATTATTTGGTATGTCTCTGTAAAGGTTTTCTTCAATTTCACGCAACATTTAATGCATATGCTTTGCTACTCTATCTTTGCCATCTCGAAATCCTGAACTGTGCAACACAACTCAACTCCTCAATACAACAATGAACAATAAATAACAGACATACAACAATGAAACTTTGGGCAGTTACACATAAAACAGGCATGTGCAGGGATGCCAACCGCATTTTCACTCCAACACATCATTGGCACAAAATTATGAATGTTCCCGAATTTTTTGAACAGACATCATATGTTGTGGATATCAGTCCTTACAACTATAGTATGTGAAATACTTTTAGTTTTCTTTAGTCAACATATTTTATTTATTATTCATGAATTCCAAATTAAATTACAGAGAACATAATAACTTGTCATGTTGAGTTGACATGATATGCAACATTAATCCTTAAAGATTTTGAGTTGCAACAGAAACACACTTTTAACTACTAAGACAAAAATATCTAATAAAATGAAAATTAAATCATATATGCAATGATTTACACCAAGTGACAACTTAAGTTCCATTTACACTTTTGTTTATTAGTATGGCAACCATGTACTGCTTACATAAATTTTGGGCAAAAACGAAAAATATATCAGAAGCAGTAACACAATAAGGGCAACTGGGAGAGTGTTGTCAACTCACACAGTATGTAATCATCTCCACATGATCAATTTGGCCTTTAGGCATCCATTATGACCCACAGCACCAACACCCCAGCACCAAGATTTAAGAAGGAGGAAGGCAAGGAAATAATGAAGCAGGTGGTATCAGGCTGTCTTCACTGGTGAGTGTAGCATTTGTAATAATCAGGAACTGCATGTAGGTATGCAGGTACCAGCACACGTCGCAAGCATTGTGCCCCGTGGGTTCAGTAGGGAGATGTGTCAATCATATTTTGTGCCCGTCTCACGTAAGATTTAGAAATCTGCAGAAAACTGTGGGTTATGTGGCACCTCTGCAGAAGAGAGGATTCACAAACTCATGAGTACGAATCCTTGGAACTGTTTCTGGTACTGCAGATTCCAATGATCTGAAGCACATAAACAAAACTTTACATACAAGAAGACACTGAAGCTATACACCAGTCAGTTATCAAATTTGCTGACTGACCAATAGAATGCTGACTGTGAATCGGGATTTAGATGTTGTAAGGGCTCAGATGCAGGTAACTGTTAACTGTTAAAAGTATTTTGAGAACAAAAGACATTAACATCACTGGCCCCTGTACACTGTCTACAAAGCTGTATTCTTAGCATGCTGTCAAAGAATAAAAAATCATATTACTTCTACCACCAAAGCATTCCTGGTGGGTTTGTGACAGATACAATATAGCATAAAGGTCATACTAGAATTCCTCTTGGCTCTGGAAGAGAGTGCATTTGCCTTCTTTTACTACATGGTATGAGGCACCTGGGTGCAAATTACCTGCTTAGTATGCAAGTTTGAGTGATAAATGAGAACTCTGAACCATTAACCTTTACCTGTCACCCAATTATATGGGAAGCAATGAGTGAGTACGTGTATCTACATGCCTGGGGCACGGAATAGGAGATCTCATGCAGTCATAACTACCACTGAGCATTTTACAGTCCCATTCTCAACTCATCATGATATGCCACACTAAACTTATCCACACAACACCAGAGTCCTGTAAAGTAGGCTAATTTGTTGCAGAGATGTTGGATCGTTGTCTGCAAGCGATATTACTAGATCTGCTTTATTATTTTCAGAAAATGAAACTACCTTGGTTGTATATTTTGGCTGACAGTGATAGTTATCATTGCTTCTCTTTTACTGCTAGTGGCTATGACTAGAACTACAGCACTGAACATCTTTTATTCCGTGATGTAAATGCCTGGCCTGGCTTTTGAAATCCTCCCACCTGCAAATTTATCACACCCTTCTCTGGGCCAATTAATCTAGCAAAATCAGAAGAGCCCCGAACTAATGCAGCATGAACAGCAGTACTACCTACAACTACTGAACTATCATGCTGGGCACTTCCTTTTCGGCAATGGTTGTGATTGCTTTATTGCTATTGTCAGCTTTTATTGTTTTAGGCAGCAGGCATTCCAAATTAAAGCCCTACTATCCTACTATCTGCATGCTGATACTGTCAGCTGCTACCCGCAGTCACGTAGAGCATGAGGGCAGCATTTGAGCTGCAACTGTTTTGTTACCTAGTGCTGATATGTGATATGATTTTCTTGTTTGTGTACAGCAAAACAGATTTTAGAAAGATTGAGGGAGAATGTGCTAACAGTGTGTGAATATAGGTACACATATGTAATCAGTGTAAAATGGCCCCAGTAGATAAACAAATCTATACCTGTTTGAGCCAGTGGGAACATACCCCATTATAATGTAATTTTTCCCTATAGGAGGTGGGATGGGGATGAAACAATGAAGCCAGCAAGTCACCCAAAAATATGCTGGTGCCATTGCATCTCACTTGAGCTGTGATATGTCTCCTCAAAATTTCTTTAATAGTGTGGTATCGGTTTTCTGCCAGGTTGTTGTTTCCATCGTCTGTACTCTTTGTGCCAGGGAAACCTGGGAGCTCACAAAGTGTTTCTTTATTATTCCTCCCTTTTTATGTCCAGACTGTGCATGACAGATGACAGTGCATGCATGCACGCAAACACACAAAATTTTATATGAATGTCGACTTAATAGTGAAATACAGTTTTGCATCACATTAAATGGTGACATATTGTGCCAATACAGTAGCAAGTTTAATGTAGGACAATAAGATAAATTAGTAATTCACAGAAGATAGCAAAGAAAATGCAAAAAAAAAAATCATATCTGTACTGTGCAACAAGAAAGTTTAAGTCCAACCTCTTCAATTTTTCAGTTTCACCTTAAAACCATATTTTTAAAATTTGCTCCAGCTGATGAAAGATTAGTAGCAGTCTCTTTTTTTCTTTATCAGTCTTCTGACTGGTTGGATGTGGCCCACCACAATTTCCATTCCTCTCTTGTGCCAATCTCTTCGTCTCTGATTGGCAGTTCACTCAATCTCTTCTAGTATTTGCTACATATATTCCAATCTCTGTCACTGCCTGCCACTTTTTTGACCTCTGCAACACTTTCTAACATATTAACACATCTCCTCTCATCCTGCCCCTTTTTCTAGTTAATATTTTCCACACACTCCCTTCCCCATCTATTCTGCTAACAGTCCCATCATTCCTCAAGTTGTCTGTCTACATAATTTTCAGTAACCTTCTTGTGCATTGTACTTCAAACCCTAAAAAAATCTTTCCTTTTCTGGTTTTCATGGTCCATGATTCACTTCCATACAATGTTATTCTCCAGCGTTTATCCTCAAAAATTTCTTTCTCAAGTTAAGGTGTATGTTACACACTAGCAGAAATCTTTTGATAAGGAATGCTTCCTTTGGGTTTATTATGTCCTCTTTCCTTCATATGCTATGCTTTATTTTGCTTCTAGGGTAACAGCATTCCTTCACTACATAGTAACCAATCTTTGTGTTAAGTTTGGCCCTAATCTCATTTCTGCTGGTCTTCAGTACCTTCATCTTTCTTTGGTTAACTCTCAGTCTCTTAACTTCCAACTGACTTCATTCCTTGGTGACTTATATTGCAGTATTCCTTTCTTTTACTGAATGTTTCTGTATTTATTTCTTTCACTGATAAACTGAAGTATTGCTTATGTTATTCAAGGTTTGTCCAAACTTATGTTCCTTGTAGTTATATTTGCCTGTCCAACAAATGTTTTTAAGGAGGTCCATTCCTCGTCAAATGAACTGCCTGCTGTGTTATTTATCAGTACACTATTTACAGCCTCGGGCAACTTCAAATTTGCTCCTGGGTATGCCTTAGAATTGAATATCTGATGATATAATCTTTATCTAACCATGATGTAATCAAGCTGGCACCTTTCTTTGCCATCTGGTGTTCTTCAACAATAAGTCTTTTGAGATTTTTCAACACACTTTTTGGGTGGGCGTTATTGTGATTCATTTTACATTCACTGATTTATGAAGACCAGCTTTAGACTTATGTTACAGTCTTCAGCTAATCAAATCGGCATTATTGCTGAATGTTTTTTTAGTATCAAATACCCATATTCCATTACATTATCTTCTTCTATCTCATGGAATCAAGCAAAGAATTTCCTTCGTCCATGTAACATCCATTTGCCTTGCTACATGTTTCACATATATCACTTTCATTTTTAGTTACAGTTATAATTATGTCATCCACTCCAGGCTGTTACCTGATCTAAATCTACATGTACATACACACTCTGCAAGCCACCACATAGTGCAAGGCATAGGGTACCTTGCACCACTGCCATTCATTTCCTTTCTTGTTCCACTCGTGCAAATAGAGCGAGCAAAAAACGGATGTCTATAAGCCTTCTCTTATCTTCATGATCCTTATGTAAAATGTATGTTGGCGGCAGTAAAATTGTCCTGCAGTCAGCTTCAAATGCTGGTTCTCTAAATTTTCTAAATAGTGTTCATCGAAAAGAACGTTGTCTTCCCTCCAGGGATTTCCAGTTGAATTTATGAAGTATCTCTGTAATACTCGCTTATTGATCAAACCTATCAGTACTCAATCTGACAGCCCACCTATGAACTGTTTCGATGTCTTCCTTTAATCCGACCTTGTAGGGATCCCAAACACTCAAGCAGTACTCAACGATGGGTCACTTTAGTGTTCTATACATGATCTCCTTTACAGATAGCCAACACTTTCCTAACATTTGAACGAAGTTGACCATTCGCCTTCCCTACTACCACCCTTACATGCTCATTCCATTTCATACCGTCTTGCAATATTACACCTTGCTATAAATAGACATGACTGTGTCAAACAGTGAATTACTAATGCTGTATTCAAATTTTATGGCATTTTTTTTCTCTATTCATCGGCATTAACTTAAATTTTTCTACATTTAAAGCAAGCTGCTATTCATCACAGCAGTAAAAATTTCATCCAAGTCATCTTGTATCCTCCTTCAGTCACTCAATGATGACACATTTCTGTACATCATCAGCATACAGCTGCAGACTGCTGCTCACCCTATCCATCACATCATTTTTGTACATACAGAATAATGCTGGTCCTATCACATTTCCCTGGGACACACCTTACAATACCCTGGTCACTCATTAACACTCACTGTTGTGGCCAACATACTGGGTTCTGTTATTTAAGAAATCTTCAAGCCACTCACATATGTGGGAAACTATTCTGTATGCTCATAAACTTGTTAACAGTCTGCTGTAGAGCACATCAAACTTTCCCGAAATCTAGGAATATGGAATCTGCATGTTAATCCTTCATCCACAGTTTGCAGGATATCATGTGAGAAAAAGGCAAGCTGAGTTTCACATGAGTGACACTTTCTAAATCCATACTGATTTGTGGACAAAAGCTCTTCCATCAGAAGGAACTTTATTATATTTGAACTGAGAATGTGTTCAAAAATTTTGCAGCAAACCAATGCTAAGGCTGTTGGACTGTACTTTTGTAGGTCCTTCCTTTTACCCTTCTTGTATACAAGAGTCAACTGTGTTTTTTTATAGTCTAATGGGATTCTGTACTGGGCGAGAAATTTGCAGTAAATGGGAGCTATGTAAGGGACCAATGCAGCAGAGTACTCTCTGTAAAACAAAAGTAAGATTACATCTGGACCTGGCAACTTACTCGTTTTCAACTCCTTCAGCTGTTTCTCTACCCCAGGGACAGCTATTACTATGTCCTCAATACAGGAATCTGCACAACAATTCAACGACACTATGTCTGTACAGTCTTTCTGTGTGAATGACTTCCTAAACGGAGATTTAAAACTTTGATTACCTTTTGCTGTTTTCTACTGCCACCCCAGACTGGTCCATGAGTAACTGGATAGAAACCTTCAATGCGCTTAGCGATTTTATGTAGAACAAGAATTTTCTCGGGTTTTCGACAAGATCTTCTGCTATGATATTACAGTGACAGTAGTTGTATTCTTTGCACACTGATCATTTTACAGATGCCCATTTTTATTCTTCTGTGTATTTCCTTTGCAGTCCATCCAAACACTATCTTTCTCAACAGGTTCTGTGATTGTATTATTAATTCGTATTTTTTCAGTGTGTTGGTCATTCATTATTTTAACCATAATTTTAATTGAGTTTCAAGCCTACTTTAACACCTGCTTTGTTAATTTCTTCCATTCACTGTTGAATTTTATCTGCACTAGAGATAAATAGTACAATGTCATCAGTAAGATCATCATGGAATCACCCTGTATGTATGGCACGTACCTATAGATCACAATACTTATGTTTGAAGCTTTCTGCAAACAAGACCAACAAATTAATATGAGAGTAGGAATTAAAGTAGTGACAGAAGTGTACGTATTACATATAAAAACTACATGGCATTTCTGATGCTTGCCTTCATGACTTACGTCATAATTATGTTTTACCACTGAAACCAATAGAACATAAGTCTAAACAGAAACAGGAACTATTTGGCAAAAGAATAATGCTGTTTACCAGAAATTACCTTTACAATTTACAATGTTTGGAGACCTGTACTGCTCACATTAATCCAGACACCCCAACACCACAACTCTGCCAATTTTGATTATGAGCTGTATCTTTTTCACTATTATGGCACAAGTCATTGCTGTGCTTTTTTACAAAAACTGGTAAGTCACGAACTGACATAGAATTGCGCTGTAAAAGAGCAACACTTCACCAAAAACTACCTTTACTGTTAAAAACTGCGAACCTATATGAACGCCATAATTCTGCAGATATTGACTATCAGCTGTTTCCTCCTAATCTATGAAACATTATACTCAATATAATAGAGGGAAACATTCCACGTGGGAAAAATATATCTAAAAACAAAGATGATGTGACTTACCGAACGAAAGTGCTGGCAGGTCGATAGACACACAAACAAACACAAACATACACACAAAATTCAAGCTTTCGCAACAAACTGTTGCCTCATCAGGAAAGAGGGAAGGAGAGGGAAAGACGAGGAAGTGGGTTTTAAGGGAGAGGGTAAGGAGTCATTCCAATCCCGGGAGCGGAAAGACTTACCTTAGGGGGAAAAAAGGACGGGTATACACTCGCGCGCGCGCGCACACACACACACACACACACACACACACACACACACACACACATATCCACGCACACATATCCATCCACACATATACAGACACAAGCAGACATATTTAAATATGTCTGCTTGTGTGTGTGTGTGTGTGTGTGTGTGTGTGTGTGTGTGTGTGTGTGTACGCGCGCGCGCGCGCGCGCGCGCGCGCGCGCGCGAGAGAGAGAGAGTGTGTATACCCATCCTTTTTTCCCCCTAAGGTAAGTCTTTCCGCTCCCGGGATTGGAATGACTCCTTACCCTCTCCCTTAAAACCCACTTCTTTTCGTATTTCCCTCTCCTTCCCTCTTTCCTTATGAGGCAACAGTTTGTTGCGAAAGCTTGAATTGTGTGTGTATGTTTGTGGTTGTTTGTGTGTCTATCGACCTGCCAGCGCTTTCGTTCGGTAAGTCACATCATCTTTGTTTTTAGAAACATTATACTCACAATGATAAGGCTAAATTTTGTACTGGAATAAGTGCTGACAGCAACAAGTGCTACTGGAGTTCAAAAAGAAAACTTGCAGAAAGGAAATTAAACACAAGCTTGGAATGGTGGTGCTGTAAAGGACACCAAATGAACTTGTACACAAGGTGTAAGCACATTGTTTATTGATACAATGGTGGGACCGTTTATAGAGTGGTGTGATTAGCAACTGGGACAAAAATATTTACAATGTCAGACTTGTCATGCAAAACACTGTAGACTGTCCTCTTCACCTTATTTAAATCTTAATATATTTTATATTTACTATCAAAACAATCAGTTGTTTCCAAAATTATTTCTATTATAGGATTTTCATTTTAGATCCCTCTTTCACCAATCCTTATTTCCTACCAGATCCACCATGAATCCTTCCTCTTCCTGTGTGTCAATACATGATAAACACTTTCACCCCATGTAATATCTGTCCCTTGGTATACCTTGTAAGAAGTACCATAAAAACTGAAATCTCTAGCTGTTATCCATCCTTTCTCAAATATCTTCATCTTTTTGTTGTTTCATCATCTTCTAAGCTGCACCATCCTGGTCTTGCAAAATAATGCAAACAGAGCTTACTTAACTACCTCTACTTCTTTCGCAAAATCCTACCTCTCTGTGACAACTTTCAGAATCTCAACTCTGAGATTTAGATACTTTCAGTTCAACAGCCGGAACAGCTTTTTCAATACTATCTACTGCAACTGGATAGATAAAAAATCTACTCAGCGAGTGGCAGCAGAAGAAGACACATACGAAAGGTATTGCCATTTGAAAGCTTTCGGTGCCAGTCGCTTCTTATGGCAGAAAGGTTGAAAGAGAAGGAAGAGGGGTGAAGAAAAAGGAATGGAGGACTTACCCCTATTCTTTCCCCGTCAGCCCTTCTGCCAGAAAAGGAGTCCCTGGCTCTGAAAGCTTGCAAATTGTAGTACCTTTATATGTGTGTTATGCAGCAGCTTGGTGAGTGGATTTTTTATCTATCCAAATACTTTATATTTTCAAAGACTGATTATTTTCAGTACTGCATAAGGAAATTATATGAGTTACTTTGGTCTTCACCCCACTTGAATCTACCGGTACCCAATAAAAACCTCTAGATCCCCAGATGCTTTGGATTTTTGAATGACCAGCTTTCCTTTATAAATTCATTTCACTGAAAGCATCTCTTCCTTACCTATTCTACTCTGCACAGTCAACAATTAACCATACAAATGGGACCCAAAAGTTTTGATTCAGACTGCTTTCGTTATAATGCATAAATCAGCAATTTGATACTGTTTGGAAAATTAGTAAATTGTAAAGTTCATGAATTAGACAACAACAAAAAACTTCTCACTTTGTCCTCCACAGTTCTAGACTTATTTGGATAGTTTAAGATTCTCATTATGCCACATTTTTTTCTTCCAAGATTAGAATTTTTTTACCCCACCTTAAAAAAAAAGGGTCTTTAGTAATTGACGGAAAGTCGGCGTGTAAAACAGAAGTGATTTCCGATATTCCCCAAGGTAGTATCTTAGGTTGTTTGTATTTGATGTTGTCATTTGTAAATTGCAAAATGATTTACAAAAGATATCTGTATGGTGCGAAAATCTGCAATTGATACTAAATAAAGAAAAGTGTGAGTCATCCACATGATTGCTAAAAGGAATTCATTAAATTTGTTACGTGATAAATCAGTCACGTCTACATGCCGTAAATTCAATTAAATACAAGATATAATGAATACTTACATGAATTGTTGTTCTTGAAATAGTGATGCAAGAGAGACTAGATATAAGTTTACAATTTTACAACTTTATAAGTCAATATGTGTGATCCTTTCACTGATTCAAGGTCAGAAGCTTATACAACTTTCTTGTGACTGGATGTCCTTGATCCGAATAATTTATAAAAGCAGTAGAATGAGTTCAGAGAACCACTTACTGTATTGGGAGATCTTGAATGAAGGGTAAACTTTCAGATTTTAGCATAGCCTGCAAAGTTTGTCCTTCAAAGAACAATACACAAAATACAATACAAATTATCCTAGTGAAGGATCCTGATTAAGCAGAATTTTAATCTGAATACAGAGTATACACAAATGAACAGAAAACACTGTGTGTCCTCTGAGTGGTTCAGGGACGAAGGACAGGGTATTAGGTTCTTAGTTTTCAAGCCACATCAGCTCGAATAATTATATCAAGCTTTCATCATCTTTACCACCATTGTCTTGATAAGACAAAGGAACTGAATGCCAATGGTAGCAAAGAATTCTCCATCTATACAAAAAGCAGCTGATTCCAGAACTTGCTTGTTCAAGATGGCGGTGAGTATAAATGTACATGATGTTACTGCTAAATTAAATTACAGTGATGTAGTTAAAATGATCGCTTGTGTGAAGTGCAAAGATGAACTTAAAATGTATAGTGAATGTATTTCAAGTTTACAATTGGATTAAGAAGAGAAAATGACAGCCTAAAGCATGAAAATATGGAGCTTAGGTGGAAACAAAACATGGGTGTACTGTTGAAAGTTAGCAACTATAAGTCGATGGAATGGAAGACAGTGAACGGCAAATGTAAAGCACACGGTGAAAAAATGTCACCTACAGTGAGTAAACCAAGTTTCGAGTGTGAAAACAATTTTAATATCCTTTATTCCGAAAACTGTAGTCAAGTGACTGGATCGAAATATGAGGTAAATTAGAGTGTGTCTATGGAAAACTTTACAAAAAGTAATCTTCACAGCAAAAAAAGTGAAAACTCTCTCAAAACAGTTACATTTGCCCTACCAGTGCCTCAGCTCTTACCAGAAACCAATAGTGATAAATGTGAAAGTGTGAAATGTGGTGAAAATGAATTTCATAAACTATGCAGTGGAAAAACAAACAAAAAACGGTAAAAAATACAAAAAATACGAAAAAAAGGTACAACATTCTCTTATTAACAGGCAGCCACGGCATAAATTTGGCGAATGTTTTACAGGACAATTACAAAGATATCCAAGCAATAGGAATAGTGAAACCAGGTGTAAGTACAAAATCTGTTATCGATGTCAACCTGCAGGGAAACATGAAAGAAGAGAATGAATATGTAGTGTGTATAGCTGGTGCCAATGACATCGCAAGAAATGAAGAACGAAATTGTCTAGCAAGCCTGGAAAACTTCCTAGAAGCAAATAAATCACGAAACACCATTATTACAACACTGCCTCATAGGTATGATCTCATGTACAATTCGTGTGTAAATAAATTGATTCGAAAAACAAACATTAAAATGAAACAAATGAGTGCTCGTTTTGGCAAATGTAAAATATTAGATATAGGCAAACTGAACAGAAGCCTACATACCAAACATGGTATGCATCTAAACTTTGAAGGCAAAAAAATTGTTGTGTGACAAAATATGGGAAATTATCGAAAAAAAGACAAATTAAACAGAATTCTCAGTCACAAAGTAAACAATGATGTTTTTTTCAGAGGAAAGCATAATAAATTAACCCTTGCATATCAGAATGTCCAGTATGTAACTAATAAAACAGAGCATCTGAGTGTTTACCTAAATGAAACTAAGTCACACCTCTTCCTAGCAAGTGAATTGGGATGCAAGGAAGAGGAAGCACATAGTGACAGACTAAAAAATTACAAATTTATAAACTTGTACTGCATAAAGACACACAAAAGTGGTGGGGTAGGCATTTATAGTAGAAATTATGTAAAATGTGATAAAGTGAAATGGATGTATGATCTGAGTACTGAAATGGTATTTGAGGTTGCAGCAGTAAACCTAAAGTACGGAAACAACAGCCTTATTATAGCAGCACTGTATAGGTCGCCTGGAAGTAACACAGAAGAGTTTCTAAATTGCCTAGAGGACTTGCTGGAGGGGACAGCAGTGTATAAAAACACTTGTTGCTTGTTGGAGACATCAACACAGACTCATTAAATAATAGTGTTAATTATTTGCACTATATGGATGTATTACAGTGTTATAACTTTAAACAAATGAACTCGGAACCCACAACAGTCACTGCAGATACGAAGTCATGTATTGACCATGTTGAAAGTAAAGGTAAACGCCTTATAAAACTACATTTGTGATCACAGAGTCCTTACTATGGAAACTGATGTAGACAACATAGATGTAACAAAGTGATACGGTCATATATAAAAGAAAATTTAATTATTCTAAACTTAAGATGGAACTAGGGAATGAAAAATGGGAACCAGTGTACGATGCAACCAAAGTGAATGAAAAATGGGAATATTTCTATAAGTTATTCAGTAACACTTTAAATGAAACCTGTGCTTCAGTTAAAAAAAGTAAATAAAGCTGTAAACCATAAAGCCGAGAATCTCCCTTCTGAAATTATCGAAAAGGGAGAAAATGAAAGACTGCTGTATAATTTTTAGAGATACTAAACTGCTCAGAAAAACATACAGAGAGTCCTTGACTAACCTAAAAGCACAGAAATATACCTCTGAAATAAGGAACTCTAGCATTATCAGTAAAACTGCCTGGAAAATAATGCATAAAGAAAGTGGGAAACAGAATTCTTGTGAACACAATAACATAACATTAAAAGAAAATGGTGAAGAAATAAATGACCCAAAAGAAGTGTGAGAGAAATTTATACAAAAGTTCAGTAAAGTTGGTACAAATGAAGTTCATGTCAAGCCACAAAATTTTAGTCTTGGAAAATCTAGCCAGTCCTTTTATATCCACAGCATTACTGAGAGGGACATCCTAGCAATCATATCCGCACTTCGACCAAAAATGTCTTGTGGCTGGGATGACACTTCACCTAAACTGCTAAAGGAATGCAGGGATGAATTAGTGAAACCCCTGACTCACTTGATAAATATCTCCCTCAGTAATGGTGTATTCCCTTACCTTTTGAAAATTACTGAAACTATATCAGTGCATAAAAAGGGATTAAAAACTGACACTAAAAACTACAGGCCAATAGCATTAACCTCAGAACTAAGCAAATTGTTAGAGAGAGTAATACTAAATCAAGTTGTATCATATTTCACCAAGCACAATCTGTTAAACAACCTAAAACATGGATTCAGAAAAAGGAGATCTACTACAACAGCAGTAGCACCTTTTATACATGAAATATTAAATAGGCTGGACAAAAGTGACAAGGTAAATAGGCACTTTCCTAGATATGAGTAAAGCCTTTGATACTGTGAATCATACCATTCTTCTGTGTCAGCTGGAAGAGTATGGGTTGAGAAGATTAGCCTTGAAACTACTTACCTCCTATTTGAAAGACAGGAAACTGCTAACTTATAAAAATAATGAGCAGCTCCTAACAACCAAATCAACCTTCAGGACACTTCAATGTGGCATGCCTCAAGGAAGCATACTAGGGCCTTTTCTGTTCCTTGCATATGTAAATAATTTATTTGAACCCCAAAATTGCATGGTTGTAAGCAATGCCAATGACATATCCTTCATCAGCTGTGGCAGTGATATGCAGTCTGCAGCTAACAGTACCGAGATCAGTTCCAATACTCTGTCCACATACCGTACAGCAAACAATCTTCTTGTAAATAAAGACAAAATGGTAATAATGAAGTTCATCCTCACTTATAATGCTGCCATAACTGATACTGTATTTACATCCCCATTGGGTCTTGTATACGCAAATTCTCATAAATTTTTGGACATTGTTGTTGATGAACACTTATCATGGAAAGAACATGTAGATAACATTTGCAAGAAAATCGGTAGAAATTTGTATCTACTGAAATAGGCGTCAGCCTTCTTGGACCATGATACTTTAAGGCAAATATATTTTGGGCTGATTCATCCGCACCTTCAGTATGGTATTGAGATATAGGGTGAGGCATCAGCAGTTCATATAGACAGACTTTTTAGATTACAAAAAAAGGCAGTAAGAATGGTAGCCAATGTAAAGAAGAGAGAGCCTTGTAGAGATATCTTTAGAAAATATAAAATTCTTACGGTTTACTCCATGTATATACTGCAGACAGTCATGTTCGTGAAACAAAATCCTGAATTTAATATGACAAACAGTAATGTAAACAACTATGATACATGGGGAAGGGAAAATTTTCATAGAACTGTGACCAATAAAAAGGCAACGGACCACAGCCCACATAGAATGGGAGCAATTTTCTACAATGCACTACCATGTGAAGTCAAGAAAGCAAATCTAAATATGCTGAAGAGTAGACTGAAGCAATTATTAATAGAGAAGTGTTGTTACTCTATAGAGGACTTTAAGTTGTAGTGCCATCTTGGAAAACAATGTATACAGACAATGTCTCCGATTTATCAGTGGTATGAAAGATTGTAATTACACACTGTATTATGTGTACTGTACTATTATAAATATAAGCTAAATTGTGTTACACTATATAGGAATCGACTTATAGTGCCCTTTTGAAAAATAGTGTGTACAGACATGCGTCTGATCCATATGGTGTTATGAAAGAATGTAAATATTTTATTGTATATATGTAAAGTAAGCTATATTTTCCTGACAATGTCCGAAAACTTTTTGTTATATGGACAGAAAATAAATAAATAAATAAATTGGCAAAAACCACACAAACACAGGAAGGCATTCAAGAAGCACACACAAGATCCTGCCCATCTTGCGACTACATGATAACAAGGAGTTCAAATGGCTGCCTCCAGTGTCGAAATTACAATTCCTGCAACAACATCATTTAACTGTTGATGCTTCTTGTTGTTTTGTGTGCAAAACTCACCTTCTGCCCTATTGAGTGTGAACTACTGGTCCCTGCTGAAATTACTGCATAGCACTTTAATCTCTGTTACCTCTGTTATATTTGAGTCCCTCTGATTTGCTGGATGGGTTAAAATAATTGTCTTTTCAAATTGTATTCTGTACTCATTCTTTGCTCAATGTCAACTTCTCAAGCTAACTTTGTTTTTAAATGGTGTATGTAGTCAACCCTGTACTGAAAGTCAATGATAACGGTTTATCCTATGTAAATATTGTCATACTTGTTCGACAGTTATAAAAGGTGGGAATGGCAGTGGCAAAGGTGATATCAGTTCCTCATGTTCCATAACATTACACAGCAGTCTGGTTCAGCTGTGTGTTTCTCTCTCTCTCTCTCTCTCTCTCTCTCTCTCTCTCTCTCTCTCTCTCCCCACCCTTCCTCTGCCCCCTCCACTTTCTCTTAGTGAGCCAAACAACACCTGACTCAATACAATGAGTTCTCGTGGCCTCACAATGAAAGCTTCCTGCTTTTCCTTCTTTCACATAAATATTAAACCAAACTCACAAATTCTTAAATATGCTGATTTCTGGAAGAAATCAATAAAACATAGTTTCATACGGACCTGAAGAGGGTCACACATTCAAATTGCAACATATCAGTCTGTGAGACATATACAATCAAAGTAAACAGTACATAAAATATAGCATTTAATGTTTGAGAATGCCAAGTAACAAAAACTGCTTTATAAAAGTGCAATGCAATAGCACTTATACATCTCTACACTGACTGCTGTCTCCATCCACCTCATCAACCGCTGTTACTGACGAAGATTCACCAGCAGAAACTGCTGTTGGTGAAGGAAAGAATGGATTTGAAGCAGCATGTTCACGTAAGAATTCACCACCTCGTTCTTCATAATCCTGACGTGTTACAAGAGCTTCTTTAAGTAGCTCAGAAGCCGCAAAATCTCTCGCACCATACCATGGATCCAAGGCGGGGTCCACTGCCACACGTACATTGACCACAGACTTAAATGGGCTAACCTACAAAAAACCAGACAGTTGTCATGTTACTTGCTTTACTGATTTTGAACTAATGTTATAACACATATCTTCCATTACAAGCAACCGCAAACACAGCTACAAAGAACACCAAACATGGTAAGAGATGGTTATCATGGGTAAGATAAAATTTAAAGGGATTCATTATTTAGTACTTAGGGAAAACAGAATACAAAGGACTGCACAGAACATGAGGGGAATTCCTATAAATGTTCATGAATTAGGGATACGTCTTGACTCAGATATGGTGTGCTTCCTGAAACTTTGGCATTAAAGTTAACAGAAAGCACGTTTTTTCTCTGAAACTGTGCATGTTACATTATCTACTTTGCATGTAGTTTTTGAGTACAAAAGGGGGTGGCAATTAATGAAACACATGGCACTTCTCTTAGAATGATTAGTGTTTCATAATACTGTAATGAGCAGGAATATTTGAGTGATTTGTAATATTAAAATTTAGTTAAAAAAATGCATACATAGCATTCCGCGGCCGCATTCAGCAGCTTTCTAAGAAAATCTTATATTGAGCAAATTTCTAATTTTATGGAAAATATTAGTATATTCATATTTAGAGATTTCAATGAAGTTGGCAAACTGTGAAGAAAAATGAAGAGAAACAACATATTTTCTCATTCAAGTAAATTCACACCGTGCATTTCATAGGAAGAATACAGGGAAGACACAGTACACTGATATATAATATGGCTATGCTTAGATGCTGAAGAAGGTAGTAACTGGTTGAGTCACAGGTTAGGAGATTGCTTGCAAAATAACTCTTATCACTCTGCAGCAGACACACCTCTTAAGAAGATGATTCTCTTTTTTATTCCAATTCCAAAACTGTTTCTTATATTTTCATTCTCACTTTAGCAAAAATTACTTTTATTTGGAAATAATATTCACTTGGTATTAATTTTTTTTAAGTTGTTATATCAATTAATACTTGAGCACAAACTGAAACTGTAACAGTCTACAGCTATCTTCTTGCTTGGTATTTACATGATTGACTAATAATCATCAAAGGGTAATAGCTATCTGCATAATCTATTTTAAGAATGGAGGTTTATTTGTAGGATCATTATTACCTGTCATACTACTATAAGTGCTTTGGCATGTTCTAAATGCAATTAGATAATGAGGCACTTCTTTCTTTCCTTTTAAATCCATGGTGTCGTCCTCCCCCCCCCCCCCCCCCCCCCTGCCTCCCACACTTGTAGACTTATCTCTACAGACAACTCAATATAAGCTTTGCATCAGAGTGCACAGCTAGATTCTGAAAACTTGCAACAGAAAGAAGATTACATCTATATTAGTTTTGTGCTAAAGCTTTTGACTGTGTGTATTATAGTTCATCTTCATAAATTTCATCAAATAGAACCCATTTTGGCACCCAGCAAACATTTACCAAGCCCCTCTATCTACTCAAGCAGCAGGCTATCACAATATGCTCTCTAAGTTCTATTAATGAGAAAACGAGATGCATCTGCCATTCTCTGTACTGAGAATCAACCAATCAATTTCTTTGTGCCACAACAGCTGTGGAACTAATGCAGTTTGATAAAAACACCAATGCCTCACATGAGTTGAAGAGGTTGCAGAAAAAAGTGATTCTTCTTACCATGAAAATCAGTTACTCCTAAGAGCTAAGAATTTTTAATACAAACTATCAAAAGAGTTGCTCATTTTTCGTAGGATGTCACAATAGTGGTCAAGCAAGCCATGTTTAGCACAGTATTATAGTTTGTATTTTCACACAATGTTTGGTCACTATTATCGGCAGTACATTGCAGTAGCATTACATAGTTTAGCTTAAAAAGCAATGTTTCCTCTTAATCATGATTCCATAGAGCGTGTCATGTCTGCACTTAAGAAACTTCCCACAGGATGACACTGTTTGGACCTGGAATTATGGTGATCACTGCATTCAGAGCATGCATTTGCTACATAAGCCACTGACATAATTGAACTTTGGGTTCTAAATCTTCCAATTCCACACTGCACACATATATAACAGGGATGTAATTGCTGCTTTAGCAGTATTCTCTGCACTGTAATCTTCAAAGTGTAGATTTCATAGGAAAATTGTAGCTGCTTATTGATAACTCTTCTCTCACATGAACCAAAACTATCTCCTCAAATTCTACTGTGCAAACAATGCTTTGATAATAACTTTGACTACATCTCCATGGTTTCTGTGAAAGTTTCTGGTAAGTTTGTTTCTATGGTGGAAAATTTCAGTTACGACGACACCTGTTGCAGAACCTTTATCTGCACAGCTTCACAGGCACTTCATCTTGCTGCATCATACATTAATGCACATTTGCAATTTCCAGTAATGGGTTATATAGGAGGTAACTGTCTGTTATGAAACATTAGCAACTTACAAACATGTGTCACACTCCCATTACTCATACAAGTCTTCATTCCCTCTGAAATATTAATTTCTGACTATTGATTCCTTCTCTCCCATGTAAGAAACAAACCAGAAGACTACAATCACTAATTTAACAGAAAATTTATTAACTGTCATGATAACAATTCAACTTTTTGGTGGTACTATCAAAAATTGTATAGTGATCTTGACAGTAATAAAAACCCTGTATAGAACTTTGCCCTCATGCACAATCTTTGCACTTGTATAGAGAATCATACATCTGCAAAGTGACTATTAGCCTATCATTAATGTGGCACAATTACCGTCTAAAATAATTTTGAAGAGAACTCAAAAATTTGTGAACATGCTTTTCATTCAAATTTTGCTGAACATCTATGACATGTGAAATAAATAAAAATGTGAAATAATGACAATAATAATGCTGCAGCAATAAGCACCAACTTAAAAATAAATGAAATTACGTTACCCCAACATTTATTAGATAAGTAAGTCATGAAAAGTATTTATGACGTACTTCCACAAGTTCTCTATGGAAACGTTGTGCAAGTCCAGGGAGTTGGGCACATCCTCCAACCAGCAGGACATTACGGATGAGAGAGGAGCGTATTTCAGGAGAGTAGGTACGTAAAGCATACTCCGTCATTTCTGCCAGACCCGCTTCCACAGAGCCCAGCATTGAAGGCTGGAAAAGCAACTCGGGGGCTCGTTGCAGCTCTACACCAAGATGGAGTTGATGAGTTTCAGCTGCATCATCACTTCCTCCACTGCCAGTCCCTCCATCAAAATCGGGATCATGTTGCCGAAGTAATTCTTCAACCTCCATCAGTTTCTGTTCCTCATCACTGTCTGAGTCACCCCCTTCCTTTAGACAAAATTAAACAATATTTCTCATTCTTTACCCACATTAACACAGTTAATGATAACAACAACATAGAAAGGTTTTATTTTCTTTTGACAGTTATCATTTTCGCAACTATATGAATAACTTTAAAGTGAAACTACATGTACCAGATGAATTACTCATGTACAGCACAATCCAATACTTCATAGTTATCACATAATCACAGGTACTCTATTCCCACACTATGCTGCTTAATCAAATTCATTATTAAAATAATTCCCTAATAAGAGCCAAAATGAGAGACTAGTACATTTATTTTGGAGGAGAAATTCCAGTACTGCTAACAGACATATACAAAAATGAAAATACAAAACCTAGCTTTTGGAAGTATTAGTTCTTACTTAGGGAAGAAAGAGGGATTGGTTGTGAAAGGGTAGAAATTAATGAGATTTATTCATCTGATTTAGTTCACATTGTTTGTTGTACATGGGGTAGTCACAGTTTATACAATCATCACCTCAAAAAAACAAAGTTACATAATTAATTTTTTGTCTGTTTTCATGGACACGTCTGCAGTCCTGGTGCACATTGAAATCCTCATGCCACAGTGCTGTAGCATGGCACTAGAGAAGTCAAAACAATATACTGCAGTTGTGTCTTGCCAATCCAGATGGCTACCAAAGGCATCTGGCTTGAGTCGACACAGCTACAACATTTCTCCACCCCCCCCCCCCCCCCCCCCTACGAAAAACAAATTAACACACTTTTAAATGGGCTGTCCTATTTTGTTTTAGCTGCTCTAACAGTATCCTACTGTAGTGTATGGACTTAAATCTGCATCAGGAATGCAGATATGCACTTGCAAACAAAACAAATTAATTACAAAACTATCTTTCGAGGTGGTAATAATAAGGGGCGTTCAAAAAGAAATGAGCCAGTGGCATAATTACAGAAACCAGTACCTGTATGTTAGAAGCAATGACCCTGGCTGTTGAGACACTTGTCCCATTGAGACACAAGGCAGTGAAAGGTTGTCTCATAAAATTCCTGCAGCTGTGATGTTAACCAGTTCCGCATGTACATTTGGACATCGTCATCCAAGGTGAATCGTTTGCCCCTCAGAGCCTTTTTAAGGGGACCAAAAATGGCGTAATCGCAGGGAGAGAAGTCCAGACTGTTTGGAGGGTGGATGAGAACCTCCCATTTGAATTTCTGCAGGAGTGCCGCAACTGTGTTGGCCATATGAGGCTTTCCATTGTCGTGGAGCAGAATGGTCCCATGGGTGAGATTGCCTGGTCATTTTGATTTGATCGCTTGGCGAAGGGTGGTCAAGGTTTGCGAGTAATGCTGGGCATTCGTGTTGTCCCAGGCTGTAGGAAGTGAATTGGAAGGGGGCCATCTTGGTCAAAGAAGAACATCAGCATAACCTTTTCTGCACTCGTGTGGATGACTACGTCCAGCTGCACATGCAGAACTGATTCACATTGAAGCCCCAGGAATTTTATGAAAGAGCCATTCACCATATTGTGTCACAGTGGGACAAGTGTCTTAACAGCCAGGATCAACACTTCTAGCATACAGGTACTGATTTATGTAATTATGCCTCCAGGTTGTTTCTTTGTGAACACCCCTTATATAAGTACATAACAGTCCCTCATAGATGGAAAATCAGCAGAAAATTGTATCTATATAAGTTCAACACTTGATTCAAGGATTGGCAGCTGACACACAACAAGAACAAAATGTAATGAATTATGCATAAAGAGGCAGAAACCCTCACTACTGCTTGATTACACAAACAGCCATAACTGTTAAATATCTAACAGTATACATTTGGAGCAAATTTAAAGGGGAACAACTTTGTAAAAACAGTTGTTTAACAGACACATTTCCTATTCATTAGAAGAAGCAAAAGGAAATTTAATCTATCCACAAAGGAAGCAGCTTACAACGCTTTCATAGTCTGAAACCCTTATGAGGAGATGATCAGGAGAAGAGCGGCATGTTTCATCAATGGTTCATTTACTAAGTCCAGGATCACTCTGGAGACAGTTAACCAACTATCGTGTCATACACAAGAGACGTGGTTTGTGCCAGTGAGAGATTTACTATTAAAATTCTCAGAGGAGTCAAACAACTGCCACACAATACAAGGTTGCCTACAGGGTGTTTTTGGATGTATATATTTATGTACCATTTTCTTAGTTTCTCTATCCTACAACCAAATTCCTGCCCAGGTAATCAAGCCCACTGCTGATGTCTCCCAGCCACTAACTGAAGAACATTTTAATCTGAATCTACAAGGGGCAGTTGAACAATCAAATCTCTTGTGGTGTAACATGTTGATTCTGCAGAATGACACATTCCACTTCTAATCACTAGGATCGACGAAAGATGCTCGTGGAAACCAGAAATGTTGTTTAGGCAGTTCTTAAGTGTAGAACATCCTATTGTGCGCGCTCTGGTTTTCGATATGTACAAACGGACATAAAAGACAGAACATCGACAATGTGTGACAGCAAGTGAACATCTCCACCTGCTGGGAATGGCCGCTTTATGCTTTGCCATCGTGACTTGGCAGTGCCTTGGAAATCACAGAGCCAAGGGCATGAGTGATAATGTAAACACCAGAACAATTTAAGATTATACATGAGCACTGTCAGTCTGAAATGTCATATCAGTAAATTTATACATGTTGTGCTCTAATGTCAGTTACAAGTTATGAGAGATCTCTTTCACCCACAACTGTAAATTAAGTTGTAGAGTGGAAGCATTTCACTTACGACACAGAAGAGTTATCATAAAAGTGACTACACCATTTTAGTAGCTTGAATAGAATGGAGCTCTCAGCTACCATCCATGTGGAAGGTGAAGGAGTCCCTTGTCAAGAAAACATGTGATGGTCTAGTGGCACTGCACAGCAGGTCAACTGAAGTGAATTACATCAGGAACAGTGACCACCAGATATCTGTAATGTGAAAGTTGGTATATGTATCAGCCGGTTGACAGATCGTGTATGTAGTGGAACTCGTCATACAAAAACACAACTACATTAGTCCATTTGGTACCCTAGTACACTGGGAGGGGTGAAGAAAAGATGTTTGTTGACCACTGCAATGAGGTCAACAGTTAAACATATTCACATGCTTAAGTAATCTTGGCCACATGAGTAAAGGAGAATTTCATTGAAGACACAACAACAGCACAGCCCACTTTGCACTACAGTGGCTGGTCAGCTGGCTACACAACTATGCAGCAGCTCATCATTACATCACTTAAACCATGTATTATGCATCTACAGCACAGTGCAGCTAGTTGTATGCTTGATAAGGTGAGCAGTAAACAGCACTGACCTGAGATCCTTTTTTAAGAGTAATCTGTAAAGAGTTGCAAAAACACATTTCACTGGCTTTGTGCACTGCTGCACATGTAGGATGCGCGTCCGATGGCCTATGCGCTGACTGTAGCTGATAGCAAAGGGTCAGTTGAAGTAATGCAGTGAGTGGTGACGGCTCTGTATGAGTCAGATGCAGTGTGTACTGTCTGAAAGTAAGGGAAGCCAGTTCAAGCACTCCAATGTTATGTTTAGAAACACAAACAACACACACAGCGGTAAACACAATAATTATTTTCAGCGGCTGCATGAGGCATCTGGTGACGCAGCATTGCCATATCCTACAGTGGTGAGATAGGTGAAAGTGTTTCATAAGAGCAGGTATGTCATTCAGTATCGGCAACATTTGGAATGACCTCCATGGACAACATGACACCTGAGCTCCTTGCCTCCTTGTTGCACATGGATCACCAATGGTTTGCATCCATCATCCTTCATGACAATGCACGATGTCACATGGCAAACCCCATGCCATACGACACACAAGGTGTACAACTTTGCTTCCGCCTTTTGGCGATAGATGGCGACAATGGTAAGTACCGGTCGAAAGAAACAGATCGCAGGCGTCAGGCAGTTAGCTCGGACCTCAGTCACCATAACCTCATTCAAACATTAGTCAATTTGTGTCTGCATCATAAAGCTGTTCTTGATTTGAAAATGTCAGTTTACAAGCCTAATTCTCGTAATTTGCGGGAGGTGTTACTGGTTTGTTTCAATATGAAGAAAACAGTGGCTGAATCTATTTCATTGCTCTCAAGTATGT
The DNA here is from genome assembly GCF_021461385.2 of Schistocerca piceifrons. Lineage (NCBI taxonomy): Eukaryota > Metazoa > Arthropoda > Insecta > Orthoptera > Acrididae > Schistocerca > Schistocerca piceifrons. The sequence continues at coordinate 359,030,400 of NC_060139.1, read as the reverse complement.
ATATTAAAGACGCTATTAGTGAAAAAATGTGTCATGAGGGGTTTCAACGCTTCAAGAATGGTGGTTTTAACGTCGTAGATGGGCATAGTGATGGAAGAGAGAATGTTTTCGAAGATGCAGGATGGAGACATTGCTGAGTGAACACTCGCGTCAGACTCAAGAAGAATTGGCACGATTAGTGGGAGTGACACAGCAAGCCATTTCAAAACATCTCAAAGCTATGGGCATGATTCATAAAGAAGGAACTTGGGTCTCGTGTGAGCTGAAACCAAGAGACATCAAACAGCGTTTTTGAACAGTTGCTTCAGAGGAAAAAACGGAAGGGATTTCTGCATTGCATTGTGACCGGAAATGAAAAATTGGTTCCTTACGATAATCTTAAATGCAAAAAATCATGGGGATATCTCAGCCATGCTTCCACGTTGACGGCCAAACTGAATATTCACGGCTCCAAGATGCTCTGCATTTGGTGGGACCAGCTCAGCGTCATGTACTATGAGGCTCGTTATCGAATGCAATTAATGCGTTTGAGCAGAACATTAAAAGACAAACGGCCACAATACAGCGAGAGGCACGATAAAGTGATTTTGCAGCACGACAACGCTCGACCCCACGTTGCAAAAGAGGTCAAAATGTACTTGGAAACATTAAAATGGGAAGTCCTACCCCACCCACCATATTCTCCAGACATTGCTCCCTCTTACTATCACCTGTTTATATCAATGGTACATGGCCTGGCTGACCAATACTTCCGATCTCATGAAGAAGTCACAAATTGGATCAATTCATCGATCACTGCAAAAGATGAACAATTTTGCAGGATTCGTACACTGCCAGAAAGATGTGAGAAAGTAGTGGGCAGCGATGAAAAATACTTTGAATGATACATGTGTAACCAAAGTGTTTCATTAAAGCCTTAAATGTTGGGGAAACAACGGCGTAAGCAAAGTTGTACACCTTAAATATATTTTTGTCTTTACTGTATGCCAGTTACTACCCACAGCACTGGAGGCAGTTTACTAGAAATATTATGAAAATTGGAAAAGTTATCCAATAGTGTTAAAGTCACCACAAAAGAGCTAGACAACTCTTTTGTGGTGACTTTAAAACTAAACAATAACAAACCAAGGGGATGAATTAAAGGACTTAAATACAACTTTCTCAAATTCAAAAAGATAAGGGCAGAAGACAGCTACAAAAGTAGGTAAAATTTTAATATAGAAGCAACCTTATTACAGTTACATAAGGAGTTAAAATGGGGATAATTAAGCAATGTGACTTAGCCAAGAATGAAGTTTAAAAACAGTTGAAAAGAGGTAAACGTTAATATGCAAACAATGCAAAGGAACTGTCAACCCACGAATTCAAAATTATTTTTGATAACAGATACTCTTAATTGCCACTTACATTGCATTTTCAAGTGAGATACTCCACGCTAAAGTGTAGCTGAGTGAATGATTACATCAGACTGATATACTTTCATTAATCTGTACTATCATTTATTGTAATGAATAGATAAAAGCAACCTACCTCCTTCATTGCCTGTTTTGTAGCCTGGATTTTCCAGTGTTCATAGTACAATGTAGGAGACAAGCTTGCCCGTAAACTGCATGCAAACTCACCATGTTATCAATGAAGTAGTGACTTTCCATCTCATGAAATGATTTAATTAATTGCAACATAATATATCAATCGGAATTTGAAGAAAATGAAATATAAAATATTTAAAAAAGCCAGACACTATTAGAAGTAATGACCTAGTAGCTAGTATTTTGATCCCTGTTTTTGCCATACCTCACTCAAATTCTCACCATTGTTATGCTGTGAAACGTTTGACCAAAAACGGAATTGTGTGAAGTGTTACAAGGATTGTTTGCAGCTGTTCAGGAAGAATCTGCAGGACTTTAAGTGTCGTTTCGTCACTTTGGATGAAACATGGATACATTACTATACTCCTGAGACCAAACAACAATCTAAACAATGGGTTACCAAGGGAGTATTTGCACCAAAAATGGCAAAGACCATTCCTTCGGCCGGAAAAGTTATGGGAACTGTCTTGTGGGATTTGCAAGGGATAATCCTCATTGACTCTGCGGAAAATAGTAAAATTATTCCAGGTGAATATTATTCATCATTATTGGACCATTTGAAAACTGGGCTGCAAGAAAAACACCGGCGATTGGATCGCAAAAACATCCTTTTCCATCACGACAATGCACCAGCAAACACCTCAACAGTTGTGGTCACAAAATTAATGGAAATAGGATTCCAACTCGTTTCACATCCCCCCTATTCTCCAGACTTGGCTCCCTCGGACTACTATTTGTTACCCAATTTGAAGAAATGGCTGGCGGCACAAAGATTTTGTTCAAATAGCTATTTTGCAGACTGGGACAATTCCTATTATTCGGATGGGATCAATCAATTAGAGCAGCATTGGACTAAGTGCATAAGCCTAAAAGGAGACTATGTCGGAAAAAAAAAAAAAAAAAAAAAAAGATTTACCCCAAACACGTAAGTGGTTTTTATTTTTTGTACAAACTTTTCAAACGCCCCTCGTATAATCTATCTGAAACCTTCCAGTGTCTCTAGGCCTCTTCCGTGTATACAGCCTTCCTTCCTGATTCTTAAACCAAGTTTTAGCTATGATTAAGTTATGCTCTGTGCAAAATTCTACCAGGCGGCTTCCCCTTTCATTCATTACCCCCAGTCCATATTCACCTACTACTTTTCCTTCTCTTCCTTTCCCTACTATCGAATTCCAGTCCCCCATGACCATAAAATTTTCATCTCCCTTAACTATCTGAATAATTTCTTTTATCGCATCATACCTGCCTTCAATCTCTTCATCACCTGCAGAGCTAGTTGGCATACAAACTTGTACTACTGTGGTACACACAGGCTTCATGTCTATCTTGGCTACAATAATGTGTTCACTATGGTGTTCGTAGTAGCTTATCCTCGTTCCTATTTTTTAAATTCATTATTAAACCTACTCCTGCATTACCCCTATTTGATTTTGTATTTATAACCCTGTATTCACCTGACCAGAAGTCTTGTTCCTCCTGCCACCGAATTTCACTAATTCCCACTACATCTAACTTCAACCTAACCATTTGCCTTTTTAAATTTTCTAAACTACCTGCCCGCTTAAGGGATCTGACATTCCACACTCCAATCCATAGAACGCCAGTTTTCTTTCTCCTGTTAATGAGGAGTATAAAAGATAATCAACTAAAAAAATGATAGAAAGAAATTCATAAAAATTACACCACTACCGTACACTGGCCAACTGCAACTGGTCAGTAATTACAAAAACTGGCAACATTTCAGATAAATTTGAAAAGTAAAGACAAACTGCAACTCTTGGTACAGAATGGTGTGTATAAAATCACATGCAAGCAGTATGGAAAAATATATGTTGCACAGTAGAGGAGAGCTTTGGCAATTAGATTACCAGAACAATGAAAGAAGCTGGAGCGTAAGGAAGAAAGATTCAACCTCTGCCAATCATAATATAAAAAGTGAAGTTTTAAACTCTGTTAAGAAAAGCAGAAAGATGATCCTACTGCAAATACTGGATATCAGCAAACATGTGACACACAATGTCAGCCCAGAACAACAATAATATTATGAAAAGGATAGATTGCTACTCACCACACAGAGGAGATGTTGAGTCACAAACATTCACAACAAAAAGACTGCGAAACATTTAAGCTTTCAGCCAAAAGGCCTCCTCCTAAACTAGAAAACACACACACATTTACAAAAGCACAACTCACACTCATGAACACAGTCTCTGGCCACTGATGCAGTATTGCACACAGTAACTTCACCTCATGGGAGAAGCCATCTGTGTGTGGTGGAGGAGGAGGAGGAGGAGGAGGAAGCTATGACAGGGAGTGGGAAGAGTAACATGGTAGGGATGGGAGAAGCAGTAGTGCTGCTTTCAGAAGCCTGCAGGTAAATGGTGGGGACAGGGTAGGAATGCTAGTAGTAGTCAGGAGGTTTGGAGGGGCGGGAGGGGGGCGGACGGGGGGGGGGGGGGGGGATGATGAGTGGCGAAGGAGAGTAGCTGAGGAGGGGAAAGAGACTAGCGGGTGCACTGGTGGAACAAAAGGCTGTGTAGTGCTGGAGTGGGGGCTGGGAATGTGACAGGTGGTTGACGGACAGGGACTAGTGAAGGTTCAGGCCAAGTGAGTTTCAGGAACATAGGCTATACTGCAGGAGATTTCTCACCAGTGCAATTCAGAAAAGTAGTAGTTGGTGGGAAGGATCAACATGGTGCAGGTTGTCAAGCAGTCATCCAAGTGAAGCAGCGTTGAGTTACACAGCATGTTCAGCAACTGGGAGAGATACCTGTCTATTGGCTGCAGTTTGTTGGTGGCCATTCATGTAGACAGACAGCTTATTGACTGTTATGCCCAAGTAAAAGGCAGCACAGTGGTTGCTGCTTAACTTGTACATCACATGACAGATTCATGGGCAGTCCTGCCATTGATGGGATAGGTAATGCCAGTAACTGGACTGGAGTAAGATGGTGGTGTGAGGATGTATGGTACAAGTGTTGAAGCTTGGTGTACTACAGGGATATGAGCCACGAGGCAAGGGGCTGGGAGCAGTGGTAGAGTAGGGATGGACAAGGGTATTGCTTTGGTTTAGTGGGCAGTGGAATCCTACTGTAGGAGTGGTGGGAAGGATGGTGAGTAGGATATTCCTTATTGAAGGGCATGATGAGAGATAGTTCACACCCTGGTGGATAATGTGTTTCAGTCCTTCCAGTCCTGAGTGGTAATGAGTCATGAAGAAAATTCTCCTTTCTTTGTGGCCAGACAGTACGAATTTGGGAGGTGGTAGGGGACTGGAGAGACAAAGCACAAGAGATCTGTTTCTATACAAGGTTTGGAGGGTAATTTCAGTCTGTGAAGTTCTTGGTGAGACCATTGGTACATTTGGAGAGGGACTGCTGGTCGGTACAGATGCAATGGCCACAGATGGCTAGGCTATATGGAAGGGACTTCTTGGTATAGAATGGGTGACAGCTGTTGAAGTGTAGGTATTGCTGCTGATTGGGAGGTTCTATGTTGGTAGAGGTACTAATGCAACCATCTTTGAGGTGGAGGTCAACATCGAGGAAGGTGACATGTTGGGTTGAGGAGGACAAGGTGGAATGAATGGGAAAGAAGAAGAAGAAGAAGAAGAAGATGATCCAGAGGAATATGGACAATTTGTCCTAACCCTCAGTGCAGATCACAAGATGTCATTGATGAACCTAAACTAGGTATGGAGTTTGTGATTCTATATGGTTAAGAAGGAATCCTCTACACAGCTCATGAACAGGTTGACATAGGACAATGCCATGTGAGTGCCCATTGCTGTACCATGGATTTGTTTGTAGATGTTGTCTACAAAGGTGAAGCAGAATGAACTTTTCACTCTCCAGTGAAGAGTCCCAGTAGATTAAATTTTGGTGGCAGACTGAGACACAAATTTGGACCTTCCTTTCGTGGGGAAGTGCTGTCTCGACTGAGTTATCCAAGCACAACTCACAAACTGTCTTCACAACTACCAAAGAAGTTGCCCACAAAAGGCAAAGGCCCCATTTCTGAATCTCAGTTCACCACACAGTTTTAATCTACCAGGAAGTTTCATATCAGTGCACTCTCCAATGCAGAGTGAAAATTTCATTCTGAAGACATTCTCCAGGCTGAGGCTACGCCAAATCTCCGCAATATCCTTTCTTGCAGGAGTATTACTCTTCCAAGTTTCATAGGAGAGCTTCTGTGTAGCTTGGAAGGTAGGCGCCAAGGTACTGGCAGAGGTAAAGTTGTGAGGACAGGTTGTTATTCGTGCTCATGTAGCTCAGTCAATGGAGAACTTCCCCACAAAAGGCACAGGTCCCGAGATCGAGTCTCAGTCTGGCACACAGTTTTAACCTGGCAGGAAGTTTCAACGGTGAAGTAATTTGTGTGAGGATACAGTTTGTCATGGCAGTCAGGAATGAGTTTGCAGGTTTGGAATCAGTAGGGCATTGGGGAAGGTAGTGTTCAATAGCAGCAAGGCTGTGGGTATCAGGGATGTTAGTGTGTAGGGAGTTGGCATCAATAGTAATGAGCAGGGCACCATGTGGTAAAGAAACAGAAACTGTGGGGACTCGGTGGAGGAAATCTTTTATAGAGGGTAGGTTGTGGGTAATTGGCTGAAGGTGTTGGTCAATGAGAGGAGCGATTCTGTCAGTGAGGTCACAGTAACTGGACACAATAGGACATCCTGGATGGTTGGGTTTATGTATTTCAGGAAGCATGCAGAAGGTGTGCCCGGGGGTGGGGGTGGGGGTGGGGGTGTGTGGCGGTGGAGGGGGGGGTTATGGTGTGGAAAGAGAGAGGCTCAGGGTGGAGGTTCTGGGATGGGCCTAAGATTTGAGGGGAGACTGTAATGGATTTCTGGAATGGATTAGGGCCATCCCAGAACCTTTTCTCTCTCTCTCTCTCTCTCTCTCTCTCTCTCTCTCCCCCCGCCCCCTTGCCCCTACCACACCCTACACTCTTACAGTCTACATGCTTCCTAAAATCCATAAACCAAACCACCTAGGACACCCCACTGTGGATAGTTACTGTGAGCCCACTGCTCTCATGTACCAACACCTTCAGCCGATTACCCACAAGCTACTACGCTATATAAAAGACACCAACCATTTCCTCCACTGCCTCTCCACAGTTCCTGTTCCTTTACAACATGGCACCCCGTCCATCACTATTGGTGCCCCCTCACCTGGATCAGATTCACTGGTGACATCTTCATTACCAGGACTGAGGTTGAGAACACCATATCCACACTACGCCAGAACCTCAACACCTTCTCCCCCATTCACTTCACCTGGTATTCCTCAATGCAACAAGCCATCTTCCTCGATGTTGAACTCAACTTCAAGGTGGCCACATCTGTACCTCTGCCTATATCAAATCTAACAGTCAGCAGCAACACCTCCGCTTTAACAGCTACCATTCATTCGATACCAGGAAGACCCTTCCATATAGCCTAGCCATCTTTGGTCACTGCATCTGTAATGACCATCAGTCCCTCTTCAAATACACCAATGCTCTCACTGAGGACTTCACAGACCATGATTATCATCTCAACCTTTTATAAAAACAGATCTCCTGTGATTTGTCTCACCAGTCCCCCACCACCTCCCAAATTCCCACTGTCCGGCCACAAAGAAAGGAGCATTCCCTTCATGACTCAGTACCATCCAAGAGTGGACAAACTGAATCACATTCTCTGCCATGGTTTGGACCACCTCTCACCATGCCCTTAAATGAGGAATATCCTACCCACTATCATTCCTACAGTGGTATTCCACCACACACCAAACAGACATAGTAACCTTATTCATCCGTACTTCACTCTGCCCCCAAACCCTTGACTCGCGGCTCTCATCCCTGCAGTAGATCTTGATGCAAGACGTGTTCCACACATTCTGCAACCACCACCTACTCCATTCTGGTTATAGGCATTCCCTGTCCGATCAAAAGCATGGCTATCCATGCAGGCACTCAGGTGATCTACGAACTAAGCTTCAATCACTGTGATGCTCTCTACATGGGCATTACAAGCTGTCTGTCGGCATGAATGGCCACTTAGAAACTGTGTCCAAGAGACAGTTGGACCACCCAGTTGCTGAACATGCTGCAAAACACAGGCTTCTTGTCAATGACTCCTCCTCCGCCGGCACCATGTGAATCCTTCCCGTCAACACCAGATTTTCTGAAATGCATGGGTGAAAACTCACCCTGCAATATATCCTATGTTCCACACACACTTCTGGCCTGTCTTCGCTAGTACCTGTCCTTCACCAACACATCCCCTTCCCTGCCACCATTCCAGTACTACGCAGCCTTCTATTCCACCATTGCACGCAGTAGCCTTTTTCCCTCCTCTACTTCTCTCCTTTCCCACGCACCTTCCCCCCCCCCCCCCCTCTTGTTTCCCTCACACCTTCCAATGCACCTAGCATTCCCACCCTGTCCCCACCACATCCATGTGTGCTCCAACAAGCACCACTACAGATTCCCCTATCCCTACTATGCTATGCCTCCCCTTCCCACCCCCAGTCGCCTCCTCACCCACACCCACCCACCCACCATTTTCTTCTCCCACAAAGCACAGTTGCCATGCGCAGTCTGGCCTCAGCAGCCTGAGACAGTGCGCATGTGTGTTTGAGTTGTGCTTGTGTGAAAGGGTGAGAGTTTTTTACTTCACAATACGGCCTTTTGGTTTAAAGCTTGAATGTATAGCAGTCTCTTCCTTATGACGGTCCGTGACTCAAAGTTTCCTTTGTATGGTGAGTAACCGTCTATCCTTTTCATAATACTGTCATTATTCCATCCTGGATTTTCCACTGTTTGAAGATGCCAGCTTAGTATTAAATGATCAGACTTAATTTCCGTTTTCCCTTTGTTAAATTAAGTTTTCAAAACAAATAATAAATTGAGATTGTAAATTCTACTTATTTTTCATCAGTTGCTAAATGCATCTCCATGTAAAAAACTTTGTTTCCTCCTTCTTTAGTTAATGTAATTATTTCAATGTGACAAAAAATGTAATGATTTCCTCTGTAAATTCTATATGTCATTTTGGTTTCTTCAACACAAATAATATTGTTTGAGTCAAACATTATTATATCTATCTCCTAAAGATGGGCTGAGAAGCCAAAAGCCAGTTCATGACCAAATAAATACAATTTTGCAGAACATTAATAAGTGTTTCCTACACGATATTCAACAAAAGTGTTGTCATTACTTCAAAGTTGTCTTCTGAGATGATATGCTGCCCATTCCTCAATACTATAGTGTGAATACAGTCACCCGCCCAGAATCTAATCTAAATTTGAACATGGAAGACAAACTACCTTCAGGTAAAAATCAAATGTTTCAAATTGTCCACACATCCTGTTGACATGAAAACTTGCTTTTCCACCAAAAACGATTTGTGTCCTTTCAGAATATTGTAATGGCTGAGACTTGCTATTATAGATACACGTAACAGTCTCTTTCTCCCTGCTAGCTTTAACAGAGTTCATTATCATTCCATGGTTGATACAATAACCTAGAGCTGTGAACACAGACTTATCCTTAACAATGGCAATGGGGCCAGATTGTATGACTACCTTTCGGAATTATTGTAACTTAGTTGCGCACTCATACGTTAAAATTTTGGAGAAAAAATTGCAAGGTGAGACGGAAATTACAGAACAGAACAATAACTACAGATTACCAGTTTTCTTAGGATTCATGCATAGTTTCTGATTCAGTTTTAACAAAATCTATGCTGAAATACCCTTCACAAGCAAAACTTTGATTCAACTTTAGGCCAACAGCTCAGGAATGGGGAATTCAGAACCAAAATAGGAATCATGCAACAAGATTTCAACATTACCAAAATTATTCTCAATAACTCTAGAGCAGGGTGTTCCAACACTGCCTCATGGAACACTGACAACTGTAAGCCTGTATCAGCTCCCCCACAGGTAGGTGCAGGTAGCAAATGTTACCAGCCATGTAGCCCTATTACAAGCATTAACAGTAGATGTGCGAGTCACTTCAACACCCCTCCCCATCAGCTTCTGGTAAAAGTAGTACTATCAAGCAGGATAGAATCAAACAGCCTAATTCACCACATGTCAACTGTTTGCCCATCACTGCCCATCTGCCTGTGAGCAAGCACTCAAACTGGAACAGCTTGCCCTACAGGAAGTCTTCAGATCTTTAACCTGGGAGCAAATAAGAAACAGAGTAAAGGAATATATATGAAACACCTTTGTTTTTTTAAAGACATTATACTGTTTGCCACTAGTACACACAAAGCTTAACAACAAGTGGAAGAAATTAATAAAGCAAGTGCGAAAGGAAGCAATAAAAATAGACTGTAATAAAACAATAATAATGCACAATGAACATATTGCAAAGTAAACTGTACAAATTAACAATGAATTTATAGAAACAGTTGATGAGGTTTTGCATTAGGATGATTTAAGACAATAAATGCATGCACAGGGGAAGAAATAAACAGAAGAGTATAAATGGCCTGTAACTATTTTCATAAATGAAATAGGATTTTCAAAACTATGCTTGCGTCATGACTGAAATAGAAACTTTACCACTATGAATAGCCTTGAATTATAGCAGTGAGGCAAGGGCTTTCAGTACAGAAACTATTCAAAAATTGAAGACTGCTTACTGAATGATGGAAGTACAGAGAGTATGAGAATTATTAGGGGAAACTAGGAAACAAACACCCGAATCAGAGAACAATTTGAGTGCAAGACATAATGAGTATAACGAAGAGAAAAATTAGCTGGGCACAACATATTGATTTTATTTACGCAGGGAGAAAGAAGCAACAGTTGCCTTAGCCCACTGCTGCCCACCGAAAATGGGTTTATTGTGCAGTTTTGCTCCCTGTCATTCTAGTAAAGAAAACCAGTACACTTGAGAAGTAGTAAGAGACTCTTTACTAGTCCCTTATTAGACACAATTTTTTCAGGCTCTATTGACCCAAAAATTCTGTCTTTTGTGTTACAGAGCTTTGCAGTGTAAGATTAGATGTGGTGCGGTTTCACCTTCCTCACCCCATAGTCTACATCCAGGGACTTCTTCCTCTATACCCAATGTGTGTATGTGTCTCTTTTAAGTTCCCAAAGCCAGTCATGAGTCCTCCCATGAGTTTAATCTGTTTCCTGTTCAAGTTCAGGATTACAGAACTTCTCTCAAAACATGGCTTTGGCAACATTTGCTTGTCATGTTTTCATCTTCGGACCATAGTCCAGTATTCTACATGCTGCCTCCTCAGCCAGCTACGTAGCTTTGATTTTCCTATCACCTGTTTGATAGTTAGGACAAGTTCCAGTCCAAAAAGCGGAAGTCGTCATGCCTGTCCTGGCCAGTCTATCAGCTTGCTCATTGTCAATAATTCTTAAGGGACAAGGGACCCACGGCAGGTTTACCATGTTGCTCTGCCCTACTCTCCCATGGGCTTCATGAGATTCTACAATTATCTTTGATATCATTGCAGGGATTGATACAACTGCTTGACTGTCTGAATAAATGTAAATGTTATGATCTTTGTAGCACCCACACAAATTCTCCTCCGCACACACCCTGATAGCTGATATTTCTGGCTGGAATAATGTGGCCAGCTTACCTAGAAAGACTGCTCGCTCTAGTCTAGGTTGTATCCTGTGTACCGTATTTACTCGAATCAAAGCCGCACTCGAATCTAAGCCGCACCTGAAAAATGAGATTCGAAATTCAAGGGGAGAGAAAAGTTTAAGGCCGCACCTCCAAATCGAAACAAAGTTGGTCCATTGTAATATGAGACACAATTTAGGTTGAATGAATGACAATACAGCTACAGTAGTATGGTTCGAATCGTAAGCTTAGCAGTTAAGCTTTACCAGGTAGCCATTGCTATGCGGCAGGCGCTCCGTCCGTATTTATACGGATACCCTTCCTTTTTCACGTGCTTCGTCTGGTTTGAATCGATTTCTTATTTTGCTTTGATCTGATAAGCGTCGTTTTCTTTGTTATAGGTGTTTGCGTCACTCTAAGCTGAAAATGCATTACTGTACTGTGTCACGCATTGTTTGTCGCATTCTGATAGTGCGTGTTTACGGACTGTCGCCGCTCGCGGCACGGCTTGCTTTTGTGTGCGCTACCGCCACTTAAAAAAAAAGAAGAGAGAGACTGCTATTTTTTGTTACTTACACTGCTGCTTTCTTTGATAATGATCAACAACAACCACTGCGTATGATAGAACATGTTCTGAACGAGAGTTAGGCGAAAATTTTTCTCCGTTTGAAAATCTTTGCGGCCGCTTCTTTAGTATATCAAATTCTGCACAGAAATTAGTCATCTTAGATTTAAAATTCTAGTAAGTTGCCCTGCTTCATTTCTGACTATATCACTATTAGGCATAAGAATAATACGAATATAAACATGACACGATACGTATATTCTTCCGCGTTTGCTGTTGTGTCACTCTAGTTTCGTAGTTTATTAAGCAGACAGGATTTAAATGAGATAGCAGCAAACACGAAAGAATACATGGCAAAATGTTTATATTCGTATTATTCTTATGGTGAAGAGAATACTGCATGTGATTCACATTTCATCAGGTTCCTATTAGCAACAATCTCTTCTCACGGGCAGGAAAAAATTCAGAATGTAGAGTTGGCTATATTGACAAACATCCTACACAGTCTTGCTAGTCGGATTTTCGTAGTATATTGAAATTCTGCTACATTCGAAGATGAACAATACAGAATTTGTATTTACTTCGTTGGATAATGTATGAAAATGCAGTGGTCGAAACTCGGGGCGGAGAAAAAAAACTCGTCTTCCACCTTTTTCTAAAAAATTTATTTACTGATGCAGAGGTTTTGGCGCCAGTATTTATCTTTGTGCCTACAAAGCATGTCTGTGTAGCGCTACATATATTCGACGGCAGAAGTTAGTTGTGGCGGCACCTACCAACATTTTTCAGAACTTCCGCTTGCTTTGCACTCGATTCTAAGCCGCAGGCGGTTTTTTGGATTAAAAAAAACGGAAAAAAAGTGTGGCTTGGATTCGAGTAAATATGTTACTCTGGCCCCAGCACCTACACCTGTTTTGACCTGTCAATAAACCAGACTATGGCTCCAGAACAATGTCACAGTTCGTTCTTCCACTGCTCCCTTCTTCCAATTGTTACACTGAAAGGTTTACTGAAGCAACTGGAAGTTATTGCATGGTCAGCTGGGTTTTCACCGACTATTGCTAACGCTTTAACTTTATTGGTGCAAGGTTCTGAATATGCTAAAGGAATACAATTTTTAACCTGTATGGCTCTGCTGCTACCTGCATTGTAACCCAAAGGTGTAACAGGGGCATGGTCTCCATCCCTGCAGTGGGTGTCCTGCTAGTTCTGTCTGCTATGGCTAAGCAGGACAATCCCTGCACCTTGCCAGACTCCTTAGCAGCCACTATTTGTTCTACATTATTCCACCACACTGTCGCCCCATAAATATTAAGTCTCATTATGGTGATGTACATCAGTACATACTCCAGGGGTTTAGACCCCAGTTCTTACCACAGGCCCATCTTAGTGTTCATGAGAGTACTTTTTGCCTTGGAACATATATTCTTCATATGTGAGCTCCATGATAGTTTCACACCTTGGTTATCTCTTCTAAATACTTCACTGACCCCCCACCCCCAATGGTAGAATTTCACTGAGGAGTTTGTATGTGTGCTGGACTTGTTTCCTTGGAAGTGGACTACAACAGTTCTTTTGGGACAAACCCTTAGACTATCCTGGGGTATAACAGTACATTTATATTTCTTCACTTCTTGGTGGCTGGGCAGATTTTTTACATATGAGGTCATAACAGCAGATGTCAATGTGCCTGCCATTTCCTAAAAATTTACTGGGTTCCTTATAAAGTTCTGACTTCAGGTAAGTTTGAGTTTAGGTCCTATGAGTCCCAGTCTGTTTTCCTATGATTTCCATAGGACGTGGCTTGCATAACCTCCATTTCAATGTCAAACTTACTATACATGTGGTCCAATAAGGATCGCTCCACTGCCACATGCCACTGTTTGCCATAACTATCCATTAGCATGGACCTGTAAGTTATGTCAACTGCTTCTCCCCTTCTTCAATTCCTGACTGTAGGTTCACTACCCCTATTCAAGATTTCCAGACTATCTTCTAGCAGAAATCTGAGTAGGTGTTCACCTCTGCTGTTGGTGTCACTGCTTCCCCACACCAGGTTGTGGGTATTGGAATCACAACCAACCAGCAGTTGTTTATTCTGCTTTGAGCAATTATCTACCAGCCTCCTCATTTCCTGGGAAGGAGGACTACTGTCTTCATCTACATCTACAAAGATACTCCACAAACCACTGTACGATTTGTGGTGGAGGGTACCCTGTACCACTAGCAGTAATTTCATTTCATTTCCACTGCAAATAGGGTGAAGGAAAAACTACTGTCTATATGCCTCCATATGAGCCCTAATGTCTCGAATCTTATGTTGGTGGTCCTTACACACAAATGTTGGCAGCAGTAGACTCATTCAGCCATCAGCTCCAAATGCCAGTTCCCTAAGTTTTCTCAATATCGTTTCTTGAAAAAAAAAAAAGTCATCTTCCCTTCAGGGATTCTCCTTCGAGTTTCTGAAACATCTCCGTAACACGTGTTGTTCGAACATACCGGTAACAAATCTAGCAGCCCACCTCTGAATTGCTTCAATGCCTTCCTTCTATCTGACATGGTATGGATCCCAAACACTTGAGCAGTATTCAAGAATAGGTCGCATCAGTGTTCTATATGTGGTATGCTTTACAGGTGAACCATTCTTCTCTAAAATTCTCCCAATGAACCATTTGCCTTCCCTACCACAGTTGTCATATGCTCATTCCATTTCATATCGCTTTGCAACGTTATGCCCAGATATTTAAATGACCTGACTATGTCAAGCAAGACAATTTGTAATACTGTAACTGAACATTACAGATTTGTTCTTCCTACTCATTTGCATTTACTCAAGTTTTCCCACATTTAAAGCTAGCTGCCATTCACCACAGCAACTAGAAATTTTGTCTCAGTCGTCTTGTATCTTCCTACAGTCACTGAACTTCCAACACCTTACCATACACCACAATATAATTAGCAAACAACTGCAGATTGCTGCCCACCCTGTTCGCCAAATCATTTATGTATATAGAGAACAGCAGCAGTTCTATCACACTTCCCTGGGGCACTCCTGATGAAACCCTTGTCTCTGACGAACATTTACCGCCGAGAAAAACATACTGGGTTCTAGTGCTTAAGAAGTCTTCAAGCCATTCACATGTCTGTGAACTCATTTCATATGCTCGTACCTTCTTTAACAGCCTGCAATGGGGTACTGTGTCAAATACTTTCCAGGAATCTATAAATACAGAATCTGTCTGTTTCCCTTCATTCATAGTTCACTGTATATCATGTGAGAAAAGTGCAAGCTGAGTTTCACACGAGCAATGCTTTCTGAAACCATGCCGATTCATTGGCATAGGCCTCTTAGTTTGAAGAAAGTCTGTTATACTTTAAATAACACTATGCTCAAGGATTTTGCACCAAACCAAAGTTAAGGACACTGGTCTGTAATTTTCCCAGTCTGTTCTTTTACCCTTCTTGTATAATGGAGTCACCTGTGTTTTTTTTCCAGTTGCCTCAGACTTTGTGCTGGGCGAGAGATTCACAATACATGCATGTTAGGTAAGAAGCCAACGTCATAGAGTAATTCCATCTGGACCTGGTGATTTATTCGCTTTAAAATCTTTCAGTTGTTTCTCTATGCCAGGGATGCTTGTTACTATGTTGTCCATACAGGAGTCAGTCTGATGGTCAAATAATAATATGTTTGTACGATTCTCCTGTGTGAACGATTTTTTGAATGTGAAATTTAAAACTCTGGCTTTCGTTTTGCTATCTGCAATTGCCACAGCACACTGGTCACCAAGGGACTGAATGGAAGCCCTAGACATGCTTACCGATTTTACATAGAACAAGCATTTTCTTGGTTTCTCTGTTTGTATGCTTTGCGAATATATCTTTTGGCAGATGCTCGAACCTCTACTAACCTATGCTTGTTGTCATTTGCGCATTCTCTTTTTAACCGGGAGTGCAACAGCCTCTGCTTCCTCAGCATCTTCCAGATTTCATTATTAAACCTTGGTGGGTCTTTTCTGTCCTTCATACACTTACTAGGCATATAGCTCTCCAGATAAGATTTACAATCTGGTTAAACTTTGCCCATAGTTCCTCTATGTCATCTTACTAGAAGTAAGTGATGTCAATTCACTGCCTAAGCGGGATGTCAACAACTGCTTATCTACTCTATCTAACAGAAACACTCTCCCAGAGTTCTTGACTGATTTATTAGCTTCCATAACCATAGTTGCTATATTGACATCATGTTCGTTAATCCCCGTTTCTATACTGACATTGTTGATAAGGCCCGGCCTTTTTTAGCTATAAGATCTAAGATATTTCCATTGCGTGGGGGCTGCTGAACTAGCCGTTTACGACAGTTTTCAGAAAACTGTACTCCGAAGTACTTCACATGATGGTCTATCTCTACCCCCCACAATGACTCCATAGACATCCCTGTCTGTACTCTGTAGGTTCAAGTCACCTCGAACTAGTATTGCATGATCCGAGTATTTCCGCACTACTGACCATAGACTTTCTTCGAATGACTTTAGGATTATCACAGCGCAGTCGAGTGGCCAGTAAAAACATCCAACAATTATTCTGGTTTCACCTACACCTGTTACAGGCATCCAGATAACTTCACTGTCACACCCAACTTTAATCTCAATGCAGACAATATTTTTGTCAACTGCAATGAACACTCCCCCTCCTATGGCTTCTAATACATCTTTCCAATATATGTTCCACGATTCGCTAAATTTCTCAGAACTCTCCTCACAAGGGAATTAAACTGAGGCAAATACAATTTCCCTCAAGTTAATTTCCTCACACTGCTTCATTCTGACAGTCACTAAGTCCTTGGAAAAGACGTCTGCCATTGGTATTAATGAAATTCCATTCTCAACATAAATACATATACTGGAGTTCTATAAATTTCTAGTATAAATCAATTTACCTCCAATTCCTCTGAGGCCTGAAATGCCCCTTCATATAGATAGGGTTTCTGAATCAGCTTTCCATAACATGGTTCAGGGTGACAGTTGGCCCTTGCTGTGTTGCAGCTTTATCTGCAACACTTGCAGCCTCCAACTTGCTGCAATGGTTGCTTCTGATGTCTTTGATTATCCTGACAGCAACCTGTGAGAACCCCATGTACTTTCACGTCTTGTTCTCACACTGCCACCAGCAATTTTTCACCAATTTCCAACTCGAGGGTTTGGCCGTCCAGTACAACCTTTCAGTTGATTACCCTCCAACCCTCTGTCGAGGGCTTCTGGTTCTGCACCCTTATTTTCTCAAACAGAGTCTTTGTGGAGTATCCTCAAGAAGTTTTGGTACCCAGATTGATACCTTTATGATCTTGGAGACGTCACCTGCTGTTTTGATCAACAGCTTTGCCTCCTCCCTTGGAGGTATCTTGGATACTATTTCCTTCAGCAACTCCACTGTTCCCATCGCATCACAGACAAAGATAAGAGCACCTTTTCCCAGACAGATCCTCCTGGACTTGTGTCCCCGCAATCTTCTGCAAGACTGCCATCTGAAGCAGCTCCATGTGCTGCAAGGTGATGTTGACCTGTGGATGTTTCTGTTGGATAAGTGTCATCCTTCACTCTGTTTTGGAGGTCTTAAATTCAGGACCTTTTAGTTCCCTCCATTTATGTTTAGGAAGCTGTTCTTTTTGTTCTTCGAGTTAGTTGGACCAGGTCAAGGTCAAATCCTTATCTGAGGCCCAGAGAAGGATTTGACCATGACCTGGTCCAACGTATTAATAACAGCTTCCATTTGGTGGACTGGTAAATCACTTCAACTCAATTACAGAAACAGCTTCCATCAGCTCCAATCTATATGCTAGGGTGTTTGAGCTCTCATCATTATTTTTTTTTTTTTTTTTTTAATTTCCCTTGTTCTCCATTTTGATCCCATAAGAATTGGGGATTTATTTGGTCAACACCATGGAACATCACATGGTGCAAGGCTAATTACTCAGCGAGGTTGTCTTGTATCCCTGAGGCTCCATTAATGACACGTCTTCCCAAGTGCAACAAACTCCTCGGCACAGATCGCATCACACTTAGGGTTGGGGATCTGGGGAAAGACTGTGGGAATAGATGGGGGAGTGATGGGGAATTGTGGGACACACTTTTTTCAGCTCATCCACTGAGAACTGTGCGGCATAGGAGACCCTGCCAGTGGCTGTGCTTCCAGGCACACCCCTCAGCTTCTTGCGAACATGCAAGCTTCTCCACCTGCATTGATGGTGCTTCTACAAGACAGTGCCCTGGCAGAGGTAGGCACCGTATATAGCCATGTAAATAAATTGTAGATGGAACAAGGAAATATTTTGCTAGACCCCAAGACATAAGGAAAGACAGAAGCAATAACATAATTTAAGGTGAATACAGAGCACCAGGAAAATGTAGCATTAACACACACGTGTGTAGCTTAAAAGCACTAGGCACGGAGAATTTTGAAGGTAGCTTTTATCCTGCACAGCTGATGTCAAGTACATTGTGTGTGTGTGTGTGTGTGTGTGTGTTTGGGTTTGGCGGCGCGCGGGGGGGGGGGGGGGGAGTGAAGGGAAGGACATTAAACTAAATACACTGTGTCACAAAAAAAAGGCAAAGTACCCAGAGGACATAGTCAGATATCAGTGTAACTTCATACACATACACATCATCAACAGGTATGTAAATGATTTAGGGTTGCAATTCAATGTGACATCTCGAATAGACACCAGAGTGCATGAGTGTTGTTAGTGTTTAATGTTATTACCAAGCTTGTTAGTGCATATAAGGAACGTGAACAGTGTTAGACATTGAAAAACTGCTGTGGAGAAATGGAGATGCCATATATTTGAGTGGCACAGTGTTATCAGCACCTGACTGAGTCTGAACGGTGCCTCACTGTGGATCTCCATTTGGCCAATTGATCAAATCATGCAATATCCACATATGGGAGCATTAGGCTATGGCAGTGGCCCAATATTGGACTGCACGGGAATGTAAGGACAGGCATATTCACTGTCAATGTTCCCCTGAACCACGTCTGAACACCAAAAGGAAGGATCACCACATTGTAAACCAAGAACACTGTAAACTCTTCACATTTGTTCTGGTCATATGAGAACAAATAATGGACCCTGAGTCATCCCGTACATTGGTCAGAGAATAGCAACTGTCAAACTAGTGAATACAGTCCCATCCATAGGCTGCCATTACCACCACAACACAAATGGCTTCGTTTTGAGTGGAGCCACGATCACGAAGCATGGATTGCTGATGAATGGCACTGCATGCCACTTAGCAATGAATTGTGGTTCTGCACTAACCCAGATGACTGTCATTGGCAAGTATGGCAGCAACCTGGGGAGAGGTCCCATTCTTCCAGTTTTTGGAATGACGCAGCAGTGTTTCTCTTGCCATCATGGTGTGGGGAGCCATTGGATATGACTTCAAGTCACAGCTGATATTGACTGAGGGAACTCTTGACAGCACAACGGTACGTCACAGACATCCTGCATCTTGATGTGTTATCTCTTATATGACATTATCATGGCTCTATTTTTCAACAGGACAATGGTCACTCAGATAATGATTCCGGATGTGGAGTGCTTAACTTCATGGTCATCAGCACCCTTACGAAGAGTCAACGTGCCACTCTCACAGGGAGAGGAGGGCAGCGGGTGAGGGGGGTGGGGGATGGATGAATGCTGCCCCCATAGGAGGAGTTCCTTCTATAATGCATTTATGTCCACCTTCCCTTCCAAGCACTTTAGAGATGAAGCCTGAAAGTTCACAAAATTTCAAAACCCATGTGACAAAAATGTCAGTGTTGGTAAGAACAGTGAGCTGATCTCCAGCCAAACTGAAGGCTGTCCTGATGTAAATATGTAAAATACATGGTCCCAAAATAAGCTGAACCGAAACCGGCACTCCACAAAATTGTGGATCCTCCTGACAGAGGAGGAAACTATATATTAGCTGACACAAATAATCTTCTCAAGTGAGAGCTCAAGAGCAGTTTTACATCCCAAGTGTCCAGCCTCCCTATGATCAGCTGAAGCTGCTTCATTGTTGTAAGATTGGAGGTGGAGAAGCAGAATGTGAAGTCACCCTTAAACAAAGAAGTTTTAACTAGATTTCTGACTGCAGAGGAGAAGCCATTGATAGTGATTGTGAATAGTGTGACTGAGTACACTCCCATGGGTCTTGGGGACTCCACTCTCCTGAACAAAGTGGTCAGACAAGCAATCACCAACATAACAGAAATAGCACTTGTCTTTGAAGAAGGATTGAATAAGAAGTTGTAGACTCCACATAGTCCCCATTCATGAACTAGGCAAAGGATGTTGTACATTCAAGTGGTGTCATATGCTTTTCCAAGGGAAGAAACAACCCTGACTAAATGGCTGTGGCATCGTGAAGACTCCTTTACTGCCATCTCCAGTAGAATAGGTGTCAAAGGCAGACAGGTAGGGCCTGCAGCTGCACTGGGGCACCACAGGTGACCCTGGGATTCAAGGAGCCAGACGAGGCGGCAATTGACAATGCACTGGAGAGTTACACCCTGGTAACTGTTAGGGGTGATACAATCCTTGATGGGTTTCCATAAGAAAATTAATATTGCCTTCTTACAAGTGATGGGGTACTGTCCATCAAGGGTCTCATAATTTTACCCCTGGAGCAAGGGGTACCCAAGTCCCAAAGCACACTACGTGCACTGAAGTCAATCATGAGGAGGAGTGGGTGATGAGTGGTCAAAAGAGCTCTGTCAGTGCATCTGCATCCAATGGATTGTGAGGTGGAACACATAAAGAACACAATGTGATCTTAACAGATATGACAAATTCCACTGACTTCAAAATGAGTTTCTTGTAAGAGAATGGAAAATGGAGTCTCCTGGGCCACGAGCTGCAATCCTTCCAAAAGTGATTGGTATCCAGCTAAGTTCCACTACAATACAAAAGTTACCCCAGGGAGCCGTCAATTAGCAATAGTTATCCTTGCCCTTCTCCCTTGGCTGCGGCAATTTTCCCCAAGAGTTCAGGGCAAACACTGTATGATGCTCAGCTCTAAGGTTCCTTCATGAGGATAATCAGTATCCTTGACTGTAAAATCCCCACCAGAAAGGGACAGTGCTCACCAATCCAATGATTTTACTGCCACTTTCTTCGATTTCTAACTACATTTTGTATGACTTTTTTCTTACTTATGAGGGGAGTTGGTTGCATATACACAGGATGGATTAGTGGGCCTCTGATGCTGTGCATTGGAATACTGCCAAGGTTCCAGGTCAATTGTTGGCAGCTTCTGACTGTTTTTGGGGTCAAGTATAGCTTTCATCCCACTTTCACAGGCTTAGATGTAAATCCTGACCACTGGCCAGCTACCACCACCGCAGGGACTAAATCCAAGTCATTCACTTAAGGCTGCCAATAAAACTGACTGGCTACAATTTTTTTCTTGATGGAGTCCTTGTATAAAAAGTTATCAGTTTCATGACAATGATGATGGAGGCAATCATCAAAAACTTCAGATTTTAGGCAAATTTGACTCAGCAAGTAAACTGAGAACTTTTCATACAATAAAACTGGTTGCCCCTCAGAAGTCTAAGTCCAGCTGCATGGATGATCTGGCAACACTAGAATGTGGGAATGTCTGGAGAAAGTGTACTCTCATTCTTGAGCTACTGTAGTGCTGGACGAGCTTGTGGTCTAGAGGTAAACTTCACAAAATGTGGACATGAAGTAACAAGTTCAATTCCACAAACTGCCTTATTTTTTAAAATGCATTTCGGCTTTCTGCTAAAGTTATCAATGTGATGGATTATCAAAGATAACTTGTTTCACTTTATAACTCACCAGTAATAGCAAAAGCTTCTGGAAACAATTCCACAAAACAGCTTGTGGCTGTATTGAGATAAGAGCAGTGTACACTTGAGTATTTCCTTGCCTTACTGCAGCCTCTGACTACCAACAACCTACCACATGCCACCTCACGTAAGTGCTGTCTGATAAGGAGACCACTTTGTGCCACTATGAATGTATTTATCAACTGTCATTTTCTTGTTTGAAGTTCTAGTATTTATCTTGCAGTTACATGTTGGATTTTGTATGCTTGAAACTTCTGAACATTGTGTTAGCAATGTAAAATCAGAGTCGCAACTGGAAAAAAGTTTAAGATTTGCGACATACTGTTCACTTTGGGTTTAATAGAGAGGTGAAGACAGTGGTGGGAGTTCAGAGTCTTTGTATTGTGTGTGGGACGAGTGTTTTCGGGCTAAACATGTCAGACAAGGATTTACTTCTTTCAAGAAAGATCATTCAGGCATGAACATTCAAGAAGTCTCGATAATTGACATGCGTGATGAACTACGACCATTAAACTGTCGTGTGACACTTTCATTCAACAGGAAAGATTCAGAAATCAGGTTTAGGAATACCGCATGTTTTAATTCAAAGTAATAAAAACTAAATGGGTGAATAGTACTGTATATTCTATTGAATGTCATCAGTTATTTCAATGAGCATTCCTATGCAATACTGTTATTGGTGAGGAGTTATGATGCTTTTATGTTAACTTTTCACAATAAATTAACTGTTGAGCACAAACAAAAGACAGAGACTTGAGCAAGGGGAAGTGTCAACACAATATTTTTCATCTGATGGCTCAGAACGGGTATTGTGCTTTATGAATGCCTTCCAAGGAGTGTGTCCATCGCAGCTGGTATTAGGTGCCAACAACCAAAACACCTTTCAGTTGCAGTGTACGAAACATGACCAACAACACTGCATTACGTTTTGCTACTATGTGAAAACACAATCTGCTGATGTCACAAACAAAACTATCCAGGAGTTTATTTGTGAAGTTGTCATCCACACACTTATTCATCTAATCTTATGCCCTCAAATGTTTACCTTTTCCGCTCCTTAACGAACCATTGTCAAGAAAATTCCTTTCAAGATGAAAATGCGGTTCAAGGATGGTTTGATGACACCTTTATCTCAGAATCAGTAAATTTTAACAGGTGTGGAAATGATAAACTACCGTAGCATTGTCAGACTGTTTTAAAGAAAGAATATACAGGGTGTCCCATAAGGAACGATCAATACTCAGGGATGTTGTTGTTGTTGTTGTGGTCTTCAGTCCTGAGACTGGTTTGATGCAGCTCTCCATGCTACTCTATCCTGTGCAAGCTTTATCATTGACGCCATCATCATGTAATCATACAGTAAAGCTGCATGCCCTCGGGAAAAATTACGGCTGTAGTTTCCCCTTGCTTTCAGCCGTTCGCAGTACCAGTACAGCAAGGCCGTTTTGGTTATTGTTACAAGGCCAGATCAGTCAATCATCCAGACTGTTGCCCTTGCAACTACTGAAAAGGCTGCTGCCCCTCTTCAGGAACCACACGTTTGTCTGGCCTCTCAACAGATACCCCTCCGTTGTGGTTGCACCTACGGTACGGCTATCTGTATCGCTGAGGCACGCAAGCCTCCCCACCAACGGCAAGGTCCATGGTTCATGGGGATATGACAGGGATAATCATTCGAAGCAAAAACATCTAGGGATCATGTGCTCTAACGTGCCTACCTTAAGAGCTATGGGACTTGTTCAGTAGTAAGACGTTTTCCATTGTAGCAAAGATGAACATGTTCTCAGAGCTCCGAAGGTATAAATTTTAGAATCCATGTTTACTGGACGGTTTTTTCTTATTTTGGTCCACATTACCAGCTACCAAAGTACAGAGAGCAAGAGCTTGCAGCAGAAGAGATTTGTTTCACAGTATCAAATATTAAGTAGTGCTCACAGCGCTTAATGTTAAGCATTTGAGAGCCCATGATAATTAGACTTTCTTGCTTCGAATTATCATTCCTGCTGACCATTCCTCATGGGACACCCTTTATTGTTGATGATTAATTTCTCTCTAGTGTTTACTTTTGTGTTCAATTAACTAAGTGAAAATGGCATTAAAGTACACATTGTATGAATACAAATGAAATACAACTTACCATGATAATCTTACAAACAAAGTCTATTTCTATTTCAGTAGCACACAATGTATTTGTAACATGAGCACACCTACATCGATTCAAAGTTCTAAGATACTACACGCTTTGGACTTCAAACCATCTATGTTTACATGCTGTCATGTGTCAAACACAAGCAGAATGGAAATCTGATATTTCATAAATAACATTGTATATTCACAGATACCAAAAATTACATAGGCAGAAGCAGGGAGAAGTATTAACAATTGTGCAGCCTCATATGTTTTTCATCCTCACACTATGGTATACTGGAAGTAGTGAGACGACTTTTGTAGGAGAAAATTTCTTGAGGTTTCCTTACTGATTTTCGATCTGGCTGCTTGTAGCTTTGCCACAGAAAGGATAAAAATCTACCCTAAAGCAAGACTGGAACTGCAAGCAGAGCAGCCTTCACTTTACATGCGACCATGCTACCTTAGACCTGCTGAATTCATCTCTCCCTTAATGTCCTAGGGATCGCTAGGACTGATAAATCACAATGTAAAAGACAGGATTAGTTCCAATTTCCAGTGAAATGACTTTCCTGGACTCAAAACAATAAACTGATAATCTTAAGTGAAAATCACTCTAATTATTCTATCAGTACATCACGAAAAATGAAGTTAATTTGGCAGCATAATTCAGTGTTAACAGGAAGTAACTCGTCAGTCACAGAGTTGCCAAACATATTCTGCATTGTTGCCAAGATTCAGTTATACGACTAGCTGGAAGAATACCAACCAATGAGTTCCTTGAGCAGGCTAGGAAGTGACTACACCTAATGTTCCAAAGATGCAGCTATCAAGGCGAGGCAGACCCAGCACACAACAATGAGTCTTACTCACTTGTCTGTAACTAGGTTTATGGACTACAGCATTGTTACTAATGATACTCAGATGCACAGCCTGCAAAAGAAACCCCATAAATCAATAAATGTCACAATTATTTCTAGTTTCTGTATTAAGCATGCTCAAAACTGAAAAGCTCATTCACCAGACAGGACTCTTATTTTTGTGAGTATTCCCCAAGGTTTTACTATAAACTTTATGAGCAGGCCATATGTCTTTTGGTCATTATAGGCTTTGAAAACATTTTTCTTTAAAATGCTGTAATTCATACTATCCCCAATATATAGGATCCCAAATGAATAAATAACAACACAGCACTGATTTCAAAACATGAACAACAACAGAGAGACTTAGTAAGTTACAAATAACAAAGTTCCATATCAGGAAATTTTACTATGCACAGAAACTGTATGCTATAAACTGAAAAAAGCAAGTTCAAAAAAGAGTGGAGAAAGTCAAACTAGTAAATATGAAGGAGAAGCAGTTGTCTCCAGAAGGTGGAACAGGGAACACAGAACACTGACAATATTATGAAGAATAAGTCATCCTTAAACAAAACTGTCACTCAGACTATATATTTCGAAAACATCACCTACCCATAATGATTACAATATTATCACTTCTGATGCTTAGCGAATAAAAGTGAAAAGCATCTACATTGAAGAGCTTTGCAACTTGCAGTAGCCTGATGACAGAGCGAACCAAGCTGAGTATGGTGCTACTTGTCTATGCAGCACTTCACAGTCAGCACATGGTGTTAATAATTTAGACTCTGATAGTTTCATGTGAATGATGCCTCTAGGCTACACAATATTCACATGATAATTATTTATGTGTAGTAGGTGCTTCCCTCTCATGAACTGGGGGGAGCAGGATCATCTTCACGAGTGATGACCCTCCCTATACGAGCACTACTACTTCCTCACTTGCATATCAGGAGGGGAACATGCCCCAAAACCCTTATCCACTGAAATTTCTATTAATTCCAACACATCCCACAATCTCTTTGCAACCCACATTGGGCTAGCATAAGAAGAGATGGTGCAAACCTTCCACAAATGAGAATGTTGAAGTTTACAATAAGCACATCCCAGGCAAGCAAAGCTGCAAACTCAGAATCTTGCACTGAAATGTCAGTCTGCCACATGGATTTTAGAGGTCAGGAGGGGTCAACTAGCTGAGTAATTGAATTAAACCAAATACTAAACACAAAGAAAATAGGATCAACTTGAACTAAACTTCCTATGTTGCTGCATATAATATTTGCACCACAAAACTTGAAGAGCATCTCGGCTCTTTGGAACAGGAATTGCAGATCATCAAAGGGGACACGCTCAGCGTCAGGGATACTACATACTACATACAGCCTTCAAATCAATTGTGACTAGGCACCTGCTTCCACCTCAACTGATGAAGAACTAGAACAGTTCAGTGCAGACCTGACAAGAGCAAAAAATTCAGAATGCACCACATCTGCCCTAATATTTGGAGAGTTTAACACCAAAATAGGAATGAGGTCCACAGAACACCATCCTCTTCATTGGAAATTAGGGACTTTCCACACAAAACCAGAGAGCAAATTATAATGAACTTTCTTAACAGGCAACAGAAAAGTTAATGAGAATGAACTCTCAGCAGAAATTACCAGCAGTATTCTAACAGCAGTAAAGAATGTGGGTGTAGAACACTACAAAAATGTAAAATCTGAGATTTAGTCTCAAAACAGAACAGCTTATAGAAGAAAGGTAAAACACTGATAGACACATGCCCAAATACAGAGACCTCAACAAAAACATAGAGGGTGATCAGAAGAAATCAGTAAACATAAGACTGATTGAGGAGATCATCAAAATCAATGTGAACATAATACTTTGTCCCAGTCAATCAAAAGGCCAGTTAATCAACCACAACATTTGGAATGGCTGACGCTAAATAGTTACTGAAAGAGAGAAAATTATAAAAAATGTTGAGGGTTTCCACAGGAAGCTCTGTGGTCAGTCACTGTTGGGCCAAAGCCTCCATGATGAATCATGAGAGACTGGACGAAATAGAACTTATCAATAAAAATGAAATGGAACCAGCTCTGAAACAACTCAAGAATTGCAGAATTGGAAGGCATCAGGAGAGGATGAGATCATGAGCGAGATATGCTTAAAACGGGGGAAGGGGGGGGGGGGGGGGCACAAATAAGCACTCCTAATTCTATTGAACAAATGCCTAGAGAATGGGAAGATCCCAGAGTCATGGGAAAATGCAGCAGCCATTCTCCTCCTCAAAAAAGTTGACACAAACATCAGGGATTCAGGTGTAATTCTTTTTTTCTACATTTCACATGCTGCTAACAAAAATCATTACAAATCAATCAAATGAGAAATTTGATTTTACTAGCCAGTAAAAACGGTAGGATTCACAAAAGGATCAGTACCATTAGCCATGTCCAAGCAGTACACAAACTGACAAGAGAAATATATGGGGTATAACATCCAAAATCACATGACCTTCATAGACACCAGAGGGAGCTCGATGTGACTGAAACCTGGGCAGTATTGAGCACAATAAATGGAGCCCACATTGACTATAAATACACCAAATTCATCCACTTCGTTTACAAGAATGCCACTCTACATGTGAAAATACTGGAAGACTGGATAACTGGAAAGGTTCCCGTGAGAAGTGGCATCACACATGGAGACACGATCTCACCTAAATTATTTACCTTCACTATGTGGGATGTGTTAAAAGTGTCTGTCATGTGGACATAAAGGTTATTGTATCAACACGGAAAAATGTCTCGACCATCTTTGCCTTGCAGATGATGATATCCCCTTTGGCAGTGACGCAAGGCAACAGTCAAAAATAACCCAAGAACTCAAAAAAGCTTCGTAAGTTGTAGATGTCAAAATTAATCTTCAGAATACCAAAATCATGAGCCCTATCAACTTCATGGCCTCCATTGAAAACCACACTCTGGAAGTAGTAAATGAATAAATTTAACTGGGGCATAAAATACAACTTGGAAAACATAATCATACAGCCAAGGTCCAGCAAATTGGCCCCACCTGCATGGCACTCGGGGAACTTAAATACATTCTCTGTAAACCAAGTATCCTTCACAAATTTAAAAAGTAAAGATTATGACTCTCGCATCCGGCCAGTAACAACTTATGGGCTCAAAACTATGACTTCCGACTAGTAGTACAGGTTGACTTTGGGTCCATCAAAGGGCAATAGAGAAAGCAATGTTTCGAGCGAATCTTGAGACAAGATCAAGAACTAACAGACAACGATAAGAACAGTGATATATGACAGTGCTGAGCAGATAGCGAGACTGAAGTGGCGTTGGGCAGAACACGTGGCCAGGAACAAATTTAAATGGACCACAACGCTGATGCAGTGATGTCGAAGGGAGTCAAGTAGAAGTGTCAGATGTCCTCTGACAAGATGAAGAGACTACATCCACTGACTTGCAGGAAAAGCCTGGTTCCAGACTGACCACAAAAGATCAACACGGATCTCTCTGGAAGAGGTCTATGTCCAGTAGTGGGCATCCAGTGACTGAAGAAAGAAGCAAAAGAATGCCATGGCACAGGTGGGCAGATGGTTCTAGAATTTGCAGAGACTATCCATAAGCTGCAGATTCATGCTGCCAAAGTACCAAATGCAGTTCATGATACCAAACTACATTATTTTAACAGTGCCGCTGTTAGCTGGATTATAGCACAGTCTTATTTCCTGTCTATGAAACAATTACTCAACAGAGTGTGAACAGCATCAACTGTCCTCCACCCCACTGTGGGACGTCATATTCCGTACATTTCTCTATCAGTGTACATACTGCATTAATATGGTCAGCAGTACTTTACCCTTTTCTGAAGCCCCCTTACTCAACTTGCTGGTGAAAGTCAAATTTCTGACTCAGATGGTTTGTAGTGATTTTTGTTAACAGGTTCTAAAACATGAATAAAAGACTAATACACATGAAATTCTTGATGTGAGTGTTATCTTTTTTTAAGAGGAACAACTTCCGAGTTTTTCCATGACTCTTGAATCTCCTTCCTAGATATGTTTACTTAACAGAATTAGGAGTGCTTCTTTGTCTTTCCTCCAATTCTTAGCATCTCGCACGTAATCTGATCTTCTCCTGATGCCTTATGATTCTTGAGTTGTTTCAGAGCTGTTTCCATTTTTTATTATTTTTATTTTTTTTACTATATAAGTTCCTGTTATTCCAGTGCCAAATTCATAACAAATATTCATGATTTGTCATGCAAGCTTTGGCTTGACAGTGATTGACTGTAGAGTTTCCAATGAAAATCCTCGCCAGTTTTTATAATTTTGTCTCTTTCGCTAACAACTTTTCCTTGGGTGTTAGGAATGATGTGGATGGTAAGCTTCACTTCTGATTGACTGGAATGAAGGATTCTAATGATCACATTGATTATGATGGTCTCTTCGGTCAGTCTTGTGTTTTGCGTTCAGTAATTTATTATGATCAACTTCTTTATGCTTTTATTGAAGTCTCTGTATTTGGATCGTCTGTCAGTATTTCAGCTTTCTTCTATACGCCATTCTGTTTTGAGGTTGAATTTTAGATTTTTCTGCTTTGGAGTGCACTGACTTACTTTACTGCTGTTCGAATACTGCTGATAATTTCAGCTGAGTGGTTGCGAAGCCCCATTTCTCTTAACTTTCCTGTTGGTTATTAAGAAAATCCATCATCTCTTGCCCTCTTGGTTTCCTGTAGAAAGTCCAAAGTTCGCAATGAAGGGATGGTCTCATGTGGACTTCATTCCTATGTTTGTATTAATATTACAGAAAATGTAGTAGTTTCTGAATTTTCTGCTGTTGCCACATCTTCATAGAACTGTTACAGTTCTTCATTGGTTAAAGTGCAACTAGTTGTGTAGGCACAACTGTTTTTTAGTCTAATATTAGCATTCAACTTATGGATCACGTTAGATCATTCTGTCTCAAATGGACATGGTCTTGGTGATAAAATGTTTCCTCCTGCTGTGAATCAGCAAATGTATGCCATCAATATGCAAATTTATTTGGAGCTGTTCTTTAATAGGAGCTGCCCAGACTTAAGAACAGTAGTCTCCACATCTCTGTGGCTTTGCCCACAACTCCAACACTTCTCCCGCAACCCACGGGGCAGACTGACATTTCAGCGCAATATTCCGAGCCTCCAGCTCTACCTGCCTGGGGTGTGATTGTTTTAAAGTTCAAAATTCACGTTCAGGGGAACCAAATATTCTAATGCTGGTCCAGTGTGGGTTACGAAGAGGTGGAGGGTTGTGTAGGAGTTAACAGAGATTTGGATGGATAAGGGTTTTAGAGCAGGTTTCCCTCAAGATAAGCAGGTGAGGAAGGATCAGCACTCCTGGAGATGATCCTGCTCCCAACGGTTAGTGAGAGGAAAGCATCTACTATCATAGCCATCGCATTAAACTTCAATAATTATCATGTGAATATTGTAGAAGCCCAGAAGCATTGTTCATATGAAACTATCAGGGACTAGATTAATAACACTCTGCCCCAACTGTAGAGTGCTGCATAGACAAGTAGCACCATGCTTAGATTTGTTGTCTCTTTCTTACATCTATTGCAAGTTGAAAAGCTCTTCAATACAGACACTTTTCGCTTTTGTTGACTAAGCAGCAGTAGTGGTAATATTGTAATGGTTATGAGTAGGTGATTTTTGTTGTGTTTTTCATATCTATAGAGTGAGTGTGAGTTTTGCTTAAGGATGACTTATCATCATCATCTTCTTCTTCTTCTTCTTCTTCTTCTCCATCATGTTTGGTGGTTTGAATTCCTCTACTCCTTTTTGAGCCCACTTTTTTGGTCTTGGCATTTGGTTTCCACGCACAGTAAACTTTCTTGATCTGGAATTTCATGTTATTCATAGCTTATGAACTCTCTGTGCATGTTCACATTTTGCAATGAATGCTGTGTTGTTAATGAATTCTTTGGGTTTCCTATGCCAATAACAACATTCTTTCAAAGTCTATAAAGATCGAAAGGCATGTGTTTACAGTATAACCACAGGAACATTCCAAAAATGTGAATCCCATCTGGTTTTACAGTTTTTCCTGTGCTTACAACATAGAAACACATGTAGCTGCGACAGTTATAGTCTGTGCATCCGAGTTCATTAGTAAGACTGCTCTAGTCCCTAAATCTAGTTACAGAAATGTAAGATTCATTGACATATTCTTTGGGTACTCTTGCTCTAAATGGTCATGTTTTTGAGAAGTCAGGTATAGACACTTCTTGCCCAATAAATGAACTCGTTGGCTGGTATTCTTCCTGCTAGTAGTATAACTGAATCTTGGCAAAAATGTAGAAAATGTCTGGCAACGCTGTGACAGCTGAGTTATTTCCTGGTTAGGACTGGATTAATATGCAGTGATATTCATCCACTTAGTTTTTGTTACTATGAATTAGAGCACGCAGTACTCCTAAACCTAACTTCTGAACTTTGCCTATTGAATGGAAATGTCGCATGATTGGTAAATGGCCCCAGTCTATCATATCTTCAGTTATTGATAGTTTTTGAATGTTGGAAACCATTCATGCCAGAATGCTCTTTTTACAAACAATAAAATCTGTTTCTCTCATGTTTTGCCTGAAAACACTTTCCCCACAAAGAAAACAAAGGATCTGAGCTTTCACCGCTGGCTTCACCTATCTATTAAACCCAAAGCACACTATATATCACTAACAATATTCTTCTCAGGTCTGCAGCTGGATCATGGAGTCATCTTGAAAGAATATTTCCATGGGCCACCTGGTTGCCATCTTCAGCTGAGTATGTTGTTGCACAGAACTGCCATAACTGAATGCAGACTGTGAGCAGGGTCTCCTTTTTATGCCACTGAAGGCCAACTGCACTTGTGCAATAAATCATCTTAACTGTCCTCTAACACAAGTGAATATATAGTGTGCCAATGATGGAAGCTGGAGAAATCAATAAATCGCTGTCAAAAGCTATTCTGATGGCCAAATAAAAGATCAGTGTTTTTTAATGTCTGATAAAACAGCATTCCAAATCTTACTTAAAAGGTAACCCTTGTCTCTATTTATAAGACTGTCAGATTTCAATGTATTTGTATCTCTTCATACAACCTTTATGTCCCTTGGTAAGACAGTGCTCTGCCACTCCAGGTTTCTCAGGCTGAAACAAACGTGTGGCACTAGTGCTCAACACATCTGTCCTGAACTGAACAAATTATTTGACCAATATAAGCTTCCCCACAATGGCAGGGGATTTTGTATAGACGAGGCATCCACAATCTCAAGTCATCCTTTACAAAGCCAAGGAGCACTCTAATGTTGGGTGGCAGATGAAAACATTTTTGATTCATATATTTTTCAAATTTTTCCTATTTTTGAAGATATGCTCCCAGCAAAAGGTAAGAAAGCCACCAATTTACATATATCTTCTAATGATTCCGCATAGGTCCACACTAGAAAGCATGATGGGTTTGTCTGTCTGTATAGCCATTCTGCTTGAACACAACTTTAAGATGACCCAGTTCTTGTGTTAAGCTTTCTGCATTTGAAATGGCATAAGCTCTTCTTGCCAAAGTCCACAGGATCCCTGTGCATAGGAACAAAGAACAACAGCATAATGCATGCAGATAATGGTCACGTGTGTGAGCTTTCGATAAACACTGTGGACCAGTGTCCCATCATCATTTCTGTAAATCAAGATATCTAGAAATGGAAGCTTTCCATCCTTCTCAATCTCCGTCATGAACTTGATGCTGGGATGAAGGCAACTGAAATGATCTACAAAACAGTTAAGTCTCCCCCCCACCCC
The DNA here is from genome assembly GCF_021461385.2 of Schistocerca piceifrons. NCBI lineage: Eukaryota > Metazoa > Arthropoda > Insecta > Orthoptera > Acrididae > Schistocerca > Schistocerca piceifrons. The sequence continues at coordinate 358,997,957 of NC_060139.1, read as the reverse complement.
CCATGTGGCCATACCATGAATGTATCTTCAACATACCTAAAAAAACAAGTAGGTTTTAAATAGAGGCAAGGGTTACCCTTTAAGTAAGATTTGCAACACTGTTTTATCAGACACTGAAAAACATTGGTCTTTCATTCAGCCATCAGAACAGTTTTTGACAGTGATTTATCAATGTCACGAGCTTCCACCACTGGGGCTCGGTATGTTCACTTGCACTAGAGGGCAGTTGTGACCATTTCCTGTGCACATGCTGTTGGCCTTCTCATGTCATATAAAGCAGCCGCCACTTGCAGTCTGAATTCAGTTCTGAGTTCATCCAACAGTATCCTCACCTGAAGATGGCAGCCAAACAGCAGAAATATCACATCAAGATGACTTCATGATCTGGCTGCGGACTCAAGAAAATGTTATCAGTTATTAGATTCGGTAAGCCCACATAATCACAATATTTCATGAGTATTACACTTTTTCCCACTTGTGACTTTATTTTATGATGTTTGCACAATGTTCATTAGTTTCAAGCATGGAAAATCCAATAAATAACTGCACGATAAGTACTAGAACTTCAAACAAGAAAATAACAATATTGATAATTATACTCATAGCACCATGACATGGTCACCTGCTCAGACAGTACTTGACATGAGGAGGTAAGTAGCACGAGGTCGGTTACCATTAGCCGGTGGCCATGGTAAGATGAGGAAACACTCAACACAGCCATAAGCTGTTTTGTGGAACTGTTTCCAGAACTTCTTGCTATTACTGATTTACTAGAAAGTGAAGCAAATTACAAAGGGTGTTCAATAAGTAATGCAATCCATTTTTTCTCCTCAGCCAGTTTTGGTTGAAAAAATGCATAATTTGTTGTGGGACATTGTGAAATATTACTGCATCTGTGCCCCTAGTTTCATGAAGTTTCAATAAGTGGCAGTGCTATATGTAGCCTTCAAAATGATGACTCTAAGGGAGTTGCATTCAAAGCAGAGAGCTGTCACTGCATTTCCTTTGGTGGAAAACTAGAGCATCACGTATATTTATAGTAGGTTGCAGAATGTCTATGGAGACCTGACAGTGAACAAAAGCATCGCAAGTCGTTTTGGTGAGGCATCTGTCATCACCGCAACAAGGCTGTGCAAACCTGTCCAATCTCCTGTGTGCTGGCTGCCCACACACACTTGTGACACCTGCAATGTTGGAAGGTCAGACCCCACTCATGTGAGGCGATCGACGGATCACAATCAAACATACTGCTGCTCAACTGGACGTCTCTGATCGTAATGGTGACACACTCATCCACCAGCTGGGGTTCTCAAAGGTGCTTGCCAGCTGAGTTCCTTGCTGCCTACCACAAGACCATAAAGAGCAACAAAGGAGCACCTGTGCAGAATTGCTTATGTATTACATGGATGAGGGTGATAATTTTTTCTTTTTCTTTCAAACATTGTCACAGGTGATGAAACATGCGTTCATCACTTCAAAATGAAATCGAAAAGGCAATCCATGGAGTGGTAAAATATCACTTCTCCTCTGAAGAAAAAGTTCAAAGCCACACACTAAACCGGTAAAGTCATGGTACAGTCTCCTGTGATTCTGTTTGTTGTCCATCACCAAGGTGCAACAATTGACTCTCAAGCGTATTGTGCTAAACTCAGAAAACCAAAGAGTCAACTTCAACATGTTTTCGCCACAGAAATGCAAATGAACTTCTCCTGCTTCATGATAATGCAAGGCCACACAGAAGTTGTGCACCTGAGAGCAGCTCACAAAACTTCACTGAATTGCTCTTTGTCATCCACCCTACAGTCTGGATTTTGCATATTCCGACTTCCATCTGTTTGGCCCAATGAATAATGCACTCTGCGAGAAGCAGTACATGGATGAAATGAAATGTCGTGTGGCTAAGGCCTCCTGTCGGGTAGACCGTTCGCCTGGTGCAGGTCTTTCGATTTGACGCCACTTCGGCGACCTGCGCATCGATGGGGATGAATTGATGATGATTAGGACAACACAACACCCAGTCCCTGAGCGGAGAAAATCTCCGACCCAGCCAGGAATCGAACCCGGGACCTTAGGATTGACATTCCGTCACGCTGACCACTCAGCTACCGTAGCCGGACAGTACATGGATGATGGGGAGGTTACTGATGCAGCAAGATGTTGGCTCCAACCAGTAGTATGGTACCATGCCGGCAAACAGGCCCTCCTGGTAAGGTGGCATAAGGCCATCACATTGAATGGAAATTATGTTGACAAATAGGGTTTTGTAGCCAAAAGAGTGGGGAATAATATGGTGCACTAGAATCCTGAATAACACGAACCTGCTTTCAGTAAAAATGTGTTGCGTTACTAATTGAAGACCCCTTGTATCTTCGAGGTTCCATCAAACTGATAACTTCAGCAGACAGCCAACATTCGATGTAAAAAATAAGGATTTGTTTGGACTCAAACTCATGACTCTCTGTCTACATTTCATGACATTTACCACTAGACCACGAGCTCATACAGCATTGTAATAATGTGAGAAGAAAACACCACTTCCCCAGAGACTTCCACATTCTTCAATGTTTTCAAATTGTGCATATGGCTGGACTTGGAATTCTGAAGGGAAGATGGTTCTTTTGATTGCCTTGAGTGAATGACATGGACTTAAGTCTCTGTGGTGGTTGGCCAGCGGCCAAGTTTTATGTCTAAAATTGTACATTGACAAATACTTTAATTTGTGTTCTGAATTTGTGTGGAGGTATCACAGTTGGTGACAGGCTTCATAAGGACCAATGCAAGAGAAGTAGCAAACATTAGAGCTTGTACAGCTTTGTAAGGACTTTTAGCTTCAGCACAGGGTATGCATCTCTTAACTTTCGTCTCCTAAATTTTCCTTTCATCAAATAAATCCTGCAGTTCCTGCTCCATATTGGCTGATTCCTGGAGCAGCATATACATTTTGGTGGAAGTGTGTCACCCAATTCGTGAGCTAAACCCCCATAATTTCCACACATAGCCTTCCTGTTACATGCTGCAGTGGTATGCCCAAATCTTTGACATTTGAATCATATAGCTGGGAGAAAACAGTTGAACCTGAATATGGATATAGCTTGCAAGAATATGTTCACGTAATTTCAGGGTGTTGAAAGTTAGAATAAATGTTTCAGTTTTTCCAATGTTTCATTGACTCTCTTCATATAGTTCTGCACTTTCATAACACCCACTTTTTTCATGCTTCACATAACTCCGTGGAGTCCATCTCCATTATATCAGAGCAGATAACCCTGCCTTTACAGAAGTTACAGGTGTTGTGCAACTCAGCCACAACAAGGTGGTCACCTCAGACCTTGCATCCCAGAAGCTTAGGTACTTGGTATGACATGGCAGTATTGGCTATAAGTGTTCCACTACAAAGTTGTTTAATGCTTTTAAGGACCCAGTAATATCCTCCAACAGTACATCAATCTCTTCAGGAGTAGATATGAACTAAAGCTAAGGAAACAGCCCAACACTGAAGGTACCAGCGATAAGGTGCTGTCCTTCAGGAGAGATGGTTGTTATCACACAGCACGTCTTCACGAACTGTTTCCATGATATTGAGATACTTCTGTGGCCAGCAAGATCCAAAGTTCTGAAACATGTGTGAGACCAGCCCCAATATGTTACAGTGCCAATATTCAGTGTATCAAGGATCAGTTATAACAGTTGTGCATCAGCTTGCCTCAGGAGAGGATACAGCAGCTTCATGATACCCATCCTAACCAAAAATCAGTGCATGCATCCAGCCAAGAATGATGTAACATCATACTTATATATTTGCTCATACTAATAAGTTATTTGTAAATCTCATTCCATTTTGTACCCTCTGAACCCATGCAGTTTCGTTTTCTTTCCTTCTCTCCTTCTGGGTGCTTCAGTGTTTTTGTCAGGCAGTTTATATTCTTATTACACACACATACACACACATTTAAGTTGCCATAATTTTATAACTTTTCCATTTTTATTCCTCAGTCTACAACATTAAAGTCAGCTGTAAGTCACTATGGTAGAGTGCCTATCATGACACCTGCTAAGCTGAGCAGATCTTTTGACTTTCTTGGATCTGATAGTTTCCTATGGCCAAAATAATTTACTTTTTTCTGTTAAATTTGTCTTCATTATCAAGTAGGGTATCTAACAAAAAATGGGTGACTGATACAACATTGTCGAATTTATTTCCTCATGATTAATTCAGCGGATTATTAATTTTTCTGTCCTCATATAATTCTTGCAATTTGTATATCGGCTGCCAATGGATTTATCAAAGTGTGATGAACTCAACATCTATCTTAGAATTTCCCCAAGTTAAATTCTTGGGATTCAGCTAAATGGCTGCAGCAGGTGAAGGAAATACAGTATGATAGGTGTTTTTTTTTTCTAAAAGGGCTTTTATTTTGCCATTCCGATCAAGGTGATGAGATTTTGCATGCCTCTACTTGCACAAAACCCACACTACTCTACTTCTACTCTGTTCTCAACTTCTTTTCACAGTCTAACTTCTGAAATCCTGAAGAAAAGCTTTCCCAGTAACAACAATGTCTCTGCAGTTGTTAAAAATTCCAACGTTTTCCACAACTTACTGGTGTGCCTAGAGAGTTGAGTCATCCACCATGAATTTAAATGAGTTCCCCTTTCTTCTGTAAGTTTTTAAACTTACTTGGTGTGGTGACATTACACTTCCCAGTTCTCCCTTTCCAAGCTCCTTTAGTGATCACTGGAACTTCACTTAATGCCAGATCTTATTTCATTCTCCTCTCATCCTCACTTTGACACACTCTCCTATTGTATTTGGAAACCACTTTTACCTAAATCCAACAGTGGAAGTATCATCCATCAACCCTTTCTTTTTTGAAACTGCTTCTTGAGTGTTATTAGTGCCGCAATGAGTCATCCTGTTCTCTGCCAATAAAATCATGTTTGCTGTCTGTATACTTTATTTACTGTTTCCAGTAATACCTCCTTAAATGTCTTTATTTCACTTCCAAATCAATCTCACTTATTCACCCTCTATCATGCACAATAACTACAGATTGTGTTACTCTTTCCTCTACCTTCTTGCCAGCTCTCAGTTGTAAGCTTTAATTTTTTCTTGTGTACTCTTCCATCACTTTTACTACTACTTTCACAACACCTAACACAAAAGTAGTTATCAATCCCTGTCTCAAAGTCCTGATAAACTCTGCAATCTCAAAGTGGTCTTCCTTCACTAGGAAGCAGTGTTCATTCCAGCTGGGTCTCTCTTGTGCACAGATGGACCATTTTGCATGGACACCGCCACAAAATTGTTGGTCACCGGCTCAACACTCATCTCAACATTGTTGTTGACTGTGTTTTCATCGGTTCTGGCAACTGTTCCAATATTCTCTGATTTCTGACTACATCACTAAACTTTCGCAACATTACAGTTTCTCCTCGAGTACCACAACCTACATTCAGAAACTTTCATAAACTTTTTGTGTGTTCCCTTTCCTCCCCTGTCATTAATGCCCTACGCCATGATGAAACACTGTTTCTAAATTTCGCCTATTAACATGCAAGCAACAAGAATTCTATCCATTCAAAACTTTTACTCCTCAGTCAGCCCTGTTCCCAGTTTCCTTGGATGCTTGTAACTTCTATGAAACCTCCTTTCAAATTTTTTTGCCCCTGCAACTACTCTCTCTGTTTGTTCACTCTTACAGGAAACATGCTGCTTCTGCTGATCGTCATCACTGTCATTGTTAGTGTGTCTGCTCTTATATATCCTCAGCTACAAGGCAAGCTATCACGCAGAATGCATTCAGTGGGGGGAGAGGGGGGGGTTCAGATATCTTTGACCACAGATAATGCAATGATTGCAGTAAATGCCACGGACACTCTACTTAACTTCTGACACTTTTTTTGGATTGCTGAAGGGCTAATAAGTGCATACATTCTTCCAGAAATACAGAGCACTATGATAATTCATCGTCTGACATAACTATGAAGGGGGAAGGGGGGGAGGGGGAGAAAGACACAAAGGGAGGGGGGGGGCAGTAAGTGAATGGCTTGCACATACAAAAAATTATGCCGCTGCAGAGACTGTAAGAGCGAAAAAAAAATAGTAAAGAACAAACAATGGAAAATCCAGGATAGAATGTAACAATACGAGAGAAGGAAAGTTGCTACTCACCATATAGCGGAGGTGCTGAGTCGCGATAGGCACAATAAAAAGATTCACACAATCATAGCTTTCGGATATTGAAGCCTTTGTCAGCAGTGGACACACACACACACACACACACACACACACACACACACACACACACACGCAAGTGCAACTTGCACACACGTCTGCAGTCTCAGAGGGCTGAAACCACACTGCGAGCAGCAGCAGTGCATGATGGGAGTGGCGACTGGGTGGGGTAAGGAGGAGGCTTGCGCAGTGAGGTGGAGGGATAGTATGGTGGGAGTGGCGGACAGTGAAGTTTTGCAGTTTAGATGGAGGGCAGGAGAGAAGGTGCGGAGGGGGGAGGGGGTAAGTAGCAGAAAGGAGAGAAACAAAAATAAAAAGAAATTAAAAGACTGGGTGTGGCGGAGAAATGACGGCTGTGTAGTGCTGGAATGGGAATAGGGAGGGGGCTGGATGGGTGAGGACAGTGATTAACTAAGGTTGAGGCCAGGAGGGTTATGGGAACGTAGGATGTATTGCAGGGAAAGTTCCCACCTGCGCAATTCAGAAAATCTGGTGTTGGTGGGGAGGATCCATATGGCACAGGCTGTGAAGCAGTCACTGAGGTGATGGGTATCATGTTTGGCAGCATGTTCAGCTACAGGGTAGTCCACTTCTTTTTTGGCCACAGTTTGTCGGTGGCCATTCATGCGGACAGACAGCTTGTTGGTTGTCATGCCTACATAGAATACAGCGCAGTGATTGCAGCTTAGCTTGTAGACCACATGACTGGTTTCACAGGTAGCCCTGCCTTTGATGTGATGGGTGATGTTAGTGACCGGACTGGAGTAGCTGGTGGTAGTAGGATGTATGGAACAGGTCTTGCATCTAGGTCTATTACAGGGGGAGCCATGGGTAAGGGATTGGGAGCAGGAAAAATAGTAAAGAGAAATATTTTGCTCCTGCATTAGTAAAGTAAGGCAAAATGTAAGTGAATAACAATGAAGAAGAAGATAACGACTGAACAATACTAAGAACAAATAAGAAAAGTCATGTAATGAGGCAGGCAGCTCCACGCAGCCTCTGATCTATATTTCCAATTTCTGAACTGGGGCAAAAACTTGGTAGTGCCCCCTCACTCAAGTGTGTGTGTGTGTGTGAGAGAGATGGCACTGTATTGCGCTCTGCGGAATTTGAAAGTCTATATTAAAAAAAAAAAAAAAAACCCTCACAATTAATATGGGGTGGGTTTATTTGTGACCAGGAGACTAAGAACTCTTCAGAAAATTTGCACTGTTTATTGCCTATTAGCTAATAACTTTCTGTTTTGCGTGACCTAAAATTAAATACAGAGAACATAAAACCAGTAAAGGCAAGAGACAAGCAAGACAGTACACATTTCTTCAATCCTTAGGTCCCCACATTTTTTTCTCTAATCTTATTACAGCTTTACACCCTCACACTTTCTTTTCTGCCAAAGAATCTATTACCTCTTCAAAGTTCGTCAAACTTTTTGCTACATGAAAAATCAAAATGTTGTCATGTAATAAGGAAAAAGCTGTAAGTATATTACCAAAGACTTACATGGTTCCTATTTGATTGCACCTATTTCGTCACTATCTGCTAGATAAAATGAAATTGGCCTTTCTAATATTGCGTCAGTTGTAACAACGAGGCTGTTTTCTACATCTACATCTACATTGATACTCCGCAAGCCACCCAACGGTGTGTGGCGGAGGGCACTTTACATGCCACTGTCATTACCTCCCTTTCCTGTTCCAGTCGCGTATGGTTCGCGGGAAGAACGACTGTCTGAAAGCCTCCGTGCGCGCTCTAATCTCTCTAATTTTACATTCGTGATCTCCTCGGGAGGTATAAGTAGGGGGAAGCAATATATTCGATACCTCATCCAGAAACGCACCCTCTCGAAACCTGGCGAGCAAGCTACACCGCGATGCAGAGCGCCTCTCTTGCAGAGTCTGCCACTTGAGTTTATTAAACATCTCCGTAACGCTATCACGGTTACCAAATAACCCTGTGACGAAACGCGCCGCTCTTCTTTGGATCTTCTCTATCTCCTCCGTCAGACCGATCTGGTACGGATCCCACACTGATGAGCAATACTCAAGTATGGTTTTGGCACACATGGTCATTTTTATCTACCTCATTTACATAAATAACACAACAGAATATAATTGATGAAGTACCAATATCAAGTGCCTATTATGCGTAGTACAAGCAAAATGTTGTATGTTAAGGGAATTTTGTTCATTCGCTCCAGTTCATGAGATCAAAAAGTAGCAGCAATATGCAATATTTATATAAATTTGGAATCATCATATTCTTCCACATAATCTGTAAGATGTCCCCGTTTCTTTTCCTTCCTCATTGTAACAAACAATCTTTGTCATTACTAATTCTGTAACTACTCCTGCCACTGTCAAAACTTATTCTCCGGTTAACTTCCCTAACACTGCCAGAATCACCATGATTATTCTCCAGTTAGGCATTATTACGTGTTCGTACAACGCGTTTTCTGTGCTATTCCAAAAATAGAACTTAAGCAGCTGCTAACCAGGGCCTGTACAACTGGCCCTTGGTAGTGTAGCGATTTGGCAAAAATTTTCTGTCAAAATTTCATTTTCTTGGGTGCACGAATAAGATATATGTAATCTTTCTTACTTGTTATTCCTGTTAGTCATTTATTTTCACTCTGTTAGTCTGAATCTCTGGATTTCACTAATAATTATAGCAGCACTGATTAGTCGCACACCCAGTCAGCCACAAAACCACATAAACAAACAGCGACTGGTATTCACCAGTTCATTTGGCTCAGCTCATATAGCTCCATTCCCTTTTGTCTGTGGGAAAGTTTTTTTATTTCTTGATCCAACGGGGATTTCACTGGCAGACACATCAAGTACCTTATGCATGCATTATAAAATCAACTTATGATTTCGTTCAGAAATCAACTCAGAATGTGTTCAAAAATGTTCAAAAAGCATCACGGACACATTTCAAAATATTATTCACAATCGATAGACCAAAGTGCATTGGATGCTAGGCAATTTGTGAAACAAGGTTTTCTTTCTTCAAGAATATGAATGTGAATATGGTGCCCCCTGAAATTGCCACCCAGGACACGTACCCCAGTCTGCCCTCCCCTAGATCCAGATCTGGCTCCATGTGATGGTCACTTGCTAGGTTAAATTACTCCATCAAAGAAAGAGTGACTATGGTGCACTAAATCTTAGACTTGATAATCTTTAGAACAATAAAAAACAAACACAAACACTCAGTCCCTCAATGTGTGGGTGGAGGAGGGGAGGGGGAAAGCTAAGCTCAGTACAATTATGCTCTGGTACTGCATGCATTGTGTGTGTCATACCAAGAAGCAGTAACAAAATAGAAGTAAAATAAGGAAGTAATAACGGTTTCATAAGAGTGCCCTAATGATGCACTAGTTTTCAATACTGTTCCACATTCATCTACAAAAGCACCATTCAGTGACATTGTGAATTGTTTGTCTTGCTTCACAATGTACTTCAAGAAACTTACTTTGACAAGTTATAGTTAGCTTCCTTGATGGACCTGGAATGTTTAAGCATATTCCAAATTAAATAAACAACTGCACAATAGGACATTCACTACTTTCTGTAAAGGTCCATACAATGCCAGTCTTAAATGTACAGCACTATCAGTAAACAGACACATTAGACTAGTCCTACAACTTTTACCAATGTGTACAAATTTTGAACTAGGGAACCAACTGATAAGCAAAGATCTGATAAATACTTCAAGCAACAATATTCACCTTATTTATTGCCTTGTACACATCCCAGTCTTCATCCCGCATGCCAAATGTGTCCTCACGTTTGTCCTTCCGAGCCAGTTGGCTAATGAGTCTCATGCGCTCCTGTGCTGCAGCAGTTCGTCGGCGAGCCAAATCTTGTCTTCTCTGTCGTCGAGCGGCCCGTTTCTCTAGCATCTCCTTCCTGCAGCATACATAAAGATATGAAATACTCTGTTGTCTCCATAAAAAGTGACATAAACGGTGGGCAGAGATATTAACGTACAAATAAAATCCTGCATTCATCAATCCCAAAGTGAAACAGAGTGAGGCTGAAGTAATTAAAATGACTGTGTTTCAAATATTAAAATCAGTACCTACAAACCCCATATATTTTCTCCTACTGTGACAGTTCATCGACTTGCTTAGACTTGAGCATCTTTGAAACAAGCTCCTCACTCTTTTTAATATGCTTTTTGACTGTGAGCCATTTTTGACAAGAAGTTCTGCGAGGGTGTCAGCAGTATAAACACTCACAAGGAACAATTACACCTCTTCTAATTATTCTTCAGCTACAATAAATATTCTCTCAATATGGCAGTGGTTATCCTACAAATATGTGGACTGTACTCAAGTGAGCACTGTGGAAGGCAACATTTTAAGAAGCCTTTTCTTGTATATCTGTATGAACTCTATATGAACCCTAGAGTGGGATGCATGAAAATTATTTCTACTTCTTGTATCTACATCTGCACCTACATCTACATGATTATTCTGCAATTCACAATTAAGTGCCAGACAGAGGGTTCTTCAAACCACCATTCCACTCTCAAACAGTGCAGGAGAAAAAATGAACACAAATCTTTCCAAGTGAGCTCTGATTTCTCTAATTTTATGATGATGATCATTTTTCCCTACGTGGGTGGGTGCCAATAAAATATTATCATGCTCTGAGATAAAGTTGGTGATAAAAATTTCATGAAAAGGTCCTGCTGCGGTGAAAAATGTGTTTTAATGACTGCCATCCCAATTCATGTATCGCACCTGTGGCACTCTCTCCCTTATTCTGCAGTAACACAAAACTAGTTGTCCTCCCTTGAATATTTTCAATATCCTCTGTCAATTTATCTGATGTGGATCCCACACCACACAGCAATATTCCAGAAGAGGGTGGACAAGTTTAGTGTAAGCAGTGTCTATAGCAGACCTGTTACATTTTCTAAGTGTTCTGCCAATAAATCACAGTCTTTGGTTTGCTTTCACCCACAACAGTATCTATGTGATTGTTCCTTTAGATTTGTGTGATTTATCATGTAACCTCAATTTAGCGGATTCCTTTTAGCACTCGTGTGGATCACTTCACAGCTTTTGTTATTTAGAGTCAATCGCCATTTTTTTTTTTTTTCCAACAATACAGATACTTTGTCTAAATCTTTTCTGAATTTGTTTTGATCAGCTGATGACTTTAATCTAAGAGCTCAGATTGTCTCTTATATCATTTATGTAGATCACGAACAACAGAGGGCCTACAATCCCTCCTTGGGGAATGCCAGATATTATTTCTGTTCTATTCAATGACTTCATGCCAATTATTATGAACTGTGACTTTTCTGACAGAAAATCAGGAATCCAGTCACGCAACTGAGACAATACTCAATAGGCATGCAATTTAGTTAGAAGTCGCTTGTGAGGGACGGTGTCAAAAGCCTTCTGGAAATCTAATCATATGAAATCAATCTGACGTCCCCTGTTGATAGCACTCATTACTTTGAGAGTAGAAGGAACTAGTTATGTTTCACAACAATGATATTTCCTGAATCTGTGTTGGCCATTTGTCAATAACTCATTTTCTTGGAAGTAATTCATGTTTGAGCACAGTGTATGTTTCAAAATCCTACTGCCAATTGATGTCAATGATACAGGTCTATAACTCAGCAATTTCCTTTCTTGGGTATTGGTGTCACTGGTTTAACTTTCCAATCTTTGGGTACAGATCTTTCTCGAGTGAGCAGCTGCATATGATTGCTAAGTATGGAGCTATTGTATAGTCATACTCTGAAATGAACCTGACTGGTATACAATCTGTATCAGATGCCGTGCCTTTTTTAAGTGCCTGTTTTAAGTGCTTCTTATACCAAGGATATCTACTTCTCAGTCACTCATGTTGGCAGTTGTTCTCGATTCAAATACTGGAATATTTACGTCATCTTCTTTTGTGAAAGAATTTCAGAAACCATGTTTAGTAATTCAGCGTTAGGGGCACTGTCATCAATAACATCACCTCTGTTATCACGCAGTGAAGCAATTGATTGTGTCTTGCCACTGATGTACTTTACATATGACCAGAACCTCTTTGGGTTTTCTGCAAGATTTCAGTAAATTTCAAGCTCCTGTAAAACTTCGCCAGTCTTCAGGATTGTGTGTTCTTTTAAATCTTGCATGCTTTTTTCATTGCTTCTGCAACAGTGTTCTGACCCATTTTGTGTACCTTGGTGCATCAGTACCACCTCTTATTAATTTATTTGGTATACATTTCTCAACTGCTGTAGCTTTGAATTCAGACCACATCTGGTCTATGCTTACACAGCCGGATTGGGAGGAGTGGAGGCTGTCTTCGAGAAAGGCGTCAAGCGAATTTTTATCTCTTCTTTTAAATAGATGTCTTTTGCTTTTATTTTCAGCGGTTTTGCATGTTATGGTATTCAGTCTAGCTACAACCACCTTGTGGTCACTAATCCCTGTACCTGTCATGATGCTCCCTATTTGGTCAGGATTATTTGTTCCTATGCGATCAAGTACGTTTTACATAACCGCTTATACTTCAAGTGGGCTTCTGAAATAGTTCTTCAAAATAACTTTCTGATAAGGCAATTTCAGATGACTTTTATGTCTACCACTGACTTTAAATACATATTTTTACCAACATATCAAGGGCAGATTGAAGACAGCTCCAACTAAAATTGTATAAAGGTGGTACCTATTTGAAATGAGGGTCAAGTTTTCTTTGAACTGTTCAGCAACCACGTCACCAAAGTTGGGGGGTCGGTAAAAGGGAACCAAATATGGGTTGTATTGCAGTTGTGAATTACTGAATTTCTAAGTTCATCCGAAACTTATTCCTGTTATTAACTACAAATATCATTATGGAGTATATGTACTGGTATGTAAATGGTAAGTAAATGCAAAAGGGTTTCTGTAAGATATCCAGCTAAAAACTGATGTTTTTATTGCACATTTCTGTAGATTAAATTCTTTTTCATGTAAGCTGCACTGTCTCAAAATATTACTGAGCAAAAGTATGCAAAAAATGGTAGCAATCACATTTCCATGGCAACACAATGACGATGGTTTCAAACTGCAAATACGGCAGAACTAAGGTTTCTCGTTAAGTAATCTAAACACTGGTGACTCCTCAGTTTATTATTCACTTGGACACATCGATGTCCACACAAAGAGCCTCATCTCTACTTTTGGTTCTTTTATCAAACAATGAAAAATCCAGGATGAACTGTAGCAGCATCATGAAAAGGCTAGTTTCTACTCATCATATAGCAGAGATACTGAGTCGCAGAGACTGTCACGAATGAGCTTTCAATCTACGAGGCCTTTGTTGAAAAAAAGAAGAAAAAAAAAAAACACACACACACACACACACACACACACACGAGTGAAACAAGCTGCACACTGGACTGAGGGGATTTCCAGCAGTGTGCCTGTCATCCTTAATTAGGAAGTTCAGGTACCTGTCCAAACTGTTCCCAGCAGTTACAGAAATCATATTTCTTTATTCTGATCCTTCCTATAGATCGTAAATAACAGGTTACATCAAGGCCTCCACATGTGGCTTAAAAATATTAGTTGGTTGGTACTCACTACCAAGAGAGTTCTGTGCCTGTTCAGACATGACCTCCCATCACTAATTCTCAGTAGAAAACTCTTGTTGTTGTTGTTGTTGTTGTTTTTACTACTACTAGACAAAGCTTGGACTTTTTCCCTGTTTTGTCCATGTCTTCCTGAACTACTTGTATCGTCTGCACATTTTTGTCTATTGTCTCCAGAACAGTGAAGCTATTGGAGACATCTAGACTAAAGCTAGCAGACATGTAGCATCTCTTGAACCCTTTTCTTGGTCTCGCAGGTTTGACTGAAGTCCAGTCATCTACCCTATTCTTAACTGCACTACTGCCAACTGCAACTCTCAAATGTTTTAATTCTGCCTGTACTATTGTCAGATAAGCTTCACGATCAGTTGCCCATGACAGCATCCAAGTCACAGACTGACCAGCATAACTTCATCCCGTATGAGTGACCGGTGTAAGTTACACAATGATCAGACAGCTTCAATGACAACACTACAGCCTGAAAAAAATTTAATTCTCTTTATATAAATGAGGCCACACACTTTGATCTTCAGGAAACAGTCTCTAATCCAAACCCAATGATTAGTAACTACCTGCCAATCAGCCATAAATTAAACGATCTGTTGCTGCTGTACGGCCAGTGGTCAATGTATGTATCGTTGCGTTTAGAATCCAGTAAATCTGCCATTATGAAAAGTTGCTACTTCTCGGCATTGTCTGTCTGTGACACAACCTATTGTTCTCAAATGACCACCACCATTGTTATCACAGTTGTATGGCTCTCCTGGTCAAAAGTGAGATGACTGCTTGTAGGCAAACAAGACACTACTTTCTTTAGGGCTCCCTGGTTCAGTATGCTTGCTATTTTCACATGATCCCCACATGTCCTGGTATTCAGGAGAATGATACAGACAGAGTTTGGCGAGAGAGTTCAGCAGGCCTATGTATCAGTTCAGACAGCCTCCACAAGGGAGCATTGGCCACACTCCTTGGGGTCTGAGGTTAGAAACTGTCAGGTTGACCACAGAATCCTTCAGACCTAGCAGTTCATTGCCAAAGTCTCCACACCTGCACTAATAGCAGTTACTTTGGCCTGCGAGAATGATGTGCTACCATCAGCTGGCCACCATCACACCATCAGTGCACTGTCTCAGCAGCATACAAGGCCACATATACATTTGCCTCCACTATACTGGATACGAAGACATCACGAGTTGACACCAGGCCATGACAAGCAGGACAACGGCCTATCTCGGCTCCAGCTTGCAGTATCAGTAAAGACTCTGACTGTAATCTGTCAATCTTGCAGCAACCACCCTCACCTTTTATTCACCCGCCAATCGAAACTGCAGAGCCTGGTCAGGTGAGTGGCTGCAACTTCCTGATATACTGAACCAATGCTCCCCCACCTCTCGGCAATGGACCACTGAAGCAGCCCATTACAAAATCAAAATGTGATCACTGAAGTGAAGAGAACTGGTCACCATTCACTGAAAATTGTAAATAACATCAATAAATAGTGTCTAACAACAGAACGATGGCAGAAAATGACTAGGATATCTATGCTGAAGGGCATGCTCTGCCTTATATTCGGCATATATGTCAGTTTTAATTTAACGCCCTCAAATGCTCAACCCATATAGCAGGTCACTGCATAGTTCCAGACCTCAACATGTTCATTAAAATGTCCACACAGAAATAAAGAAGTAGCAGCTGTGATAGCTGTGTGATGAGTTCAGTATGGGAATGTCTGGTCATATTATGAAACACAAGCACTAATGCAGTATCTGTGAGGTAATGGTGAGGGAGGGTAATGTGAAGTTGATATTTATTATTACACTGATTATTCCAATTACTCCTCTCAGTACAGATACTTTAGCTTGAATTTTGTTTCAGTTAGGAGTGTTGTACAATCAGTATGTTTACTTATGTAGAAACGCATCATTCCCAAGCATAGCAGCACAAAACTGGCATTTGAAATAAATAGCATCTTGGTAGCAAAAGAAGAAAAGGTGTTTAAGGAGATGAAGAATCTGAAGGCATGTGGAATCAATCATTTGCTGGTAGAAGTGTTGGAGAGCTTGGAAAACAGGGAAGGGAAGGAATAGCCTACCTCTGTAATGGGACATATGACACAGAGGAATGTCCTGATGACTTTCTTGCAATGGTAATGATACCAACTGAGAAAAAGATAAATAGCAAAACAATGTGTAGAGCATAGGATTATCAGTCTAATTTCTCATGCAGCTGAAGTATTGCTGAGAGTGCTGACTGACAGGCTCTATGGAAAATTGGATAAATGGATTGGGAGGAACAGTTCAGATTTAGAAAAGGGAAAGGAACGAGAGATGCTATTGGCCTGTTAAGAATCATAGGGGAAAGATATATTTAGAAAGGTAGAGAAATTTATGCTGTTTTCAATTAATTGGAAACACAGAAAGTAAGAAAAAGGATTGAAGACGAAATGTTGGAAGAAAGGAATATTCGAAGGGGTGTTAGACAAAGCTGTTCTCTCTCTCCTTTTTTTTTCAGCTTATACCTGGAAGAGATTATTGTCAAAGGCTTAGTTGGAGAAAGAGCAGCATGTATCTGTGGGAAGAGAACAGAAGGTATAAGAACTGCTAATGACATGGTATTAGTGGCAGAAAGTGACTGATCTAAAAGATCTAAATGGAGCTTGTGTGGAATATGGGGTGAGAATCAATACATCAAAAACAAAGAGTACAGTGATCAGCAGTATGGTGAGACTGACAAATATTTAGGTAGAATAAGTTATTACTAGCCAAGCAGGAGCAATTAAATAACTTGGAAATACTATCACTGAAAACTTGAGATGCATCACAAGGTGAAAACTCTCAGTGCAGTGAAGGAGGCATTCAATAGAAAGAGGAGATTATTATGTGTCAAACTAGATAAAGATAGGAGGAAAAGGCTTCCTTCCCCACAACCATCTCCCACTCCCCCCCCCCCCCCCCCCCCGACTTTATAGTTCCAGTGTTACAGATGGAATAGAACCCATTCTCTCAGATGTAGCATGAGAATCTATTCAACTGTTCTTTTGTCATCAACTAGTATCCAGGATAAGGATATGGTGCTGTCTTCATCAGAGTGTAATAAGAAGGGCACTCCTAAAAATATAAAATAGGATGCAGAAGAAAATAAAAAGGAAAAAGAAAAAAGTTCACTGCATCTCAAATAAAGTACAACAGTGTTAAATGGGATGACCAGGGTGTCTGGCAGAGGATGTAGAGTTGAGGGGCCTCCGGGCCCAGATTGTGGTGGGAGACTCTCTAATTCCTACCACCCCACCACATCCCACCCCACACCACATCCAGAGAGCTGTTTAAAACATAATATGTGAGAATAAAAACAATTTTCTCATACATGAGCTATAGTGTGTAAGGCTTCGAAACCACAATGTGGGGTAGCTCATTCCACAATATAAAATTATGGGCTAATCTGTTGTGAGTGATGTGGAGGCAACATAGAATGATGGATTCTATATTCTTTTCAAGAGGAACAGAATGAGGTGGCATCATGTGGAAATAGTCTCCTCGGTAGCAAAGATTTTACTAAAGGGGTTAATTTTCTATCAAACAACACTGTTCCTCCGGTGACAAAGTTTTACTTGTACCAGAAAATGTGTGTGTGGGATCATCAAAGCAAACATTGAGTAATTACTTCTATAACCAAGCAGTTGGCCAGTTTATTCCCCAACATATACGTATCACTTGGAACCCAGAAAATGACAACTGGGCGGATAGTATGAGTAAGGTCAGAGAGACCAGGAATAGAATTGGGTGACAACAGTAACATCAATAGACTGGAGACTGCTAACTGAGTCATTAAAAATTAAAACATGGTCAAAGGAGGTCTGTTTAGCAAATGCAGGACTCTGTTTACGGCCATCAGCTCTATCATAGCAACACGACACTTTCCTGGCAATTAATGTCCTTCCTTACAAGTTGGAGATATAAAAACATATACCAATCTATTTACTGATTTTAGATCCATCAGGATAAATGGCAGTAGCACTCTATTACTGAAGAACCGAGAGGAACGGACACCATAAGATCATGGAGGAGACTAAAACTTTAGGTCCTTGAAAAAGCTCAGCTCTACTTTGCGGTCTCAGTACTAATCAAAGGAGGAGTGCATAGGTCTTATCAGAGAGGCTTCACGTACATTCTAAACTCACCTGAGGGTGAATACCACGTATGAAGAACGAATTTGATAACTGGGAAATTGTCATATGGTACTTGTGGAAGTGACCAACAGCTGGCATTATCTAAGTGAATAGGTATGACCCCACTTCGGCCCACTGTCCACAGGACTAGTCCGAGAGGTGCCACAAAGATGTACTTGAAAGTGTTAAGCTTTTGCATGCAGTTAGTCTTAAGTTTACGAATATGGGACAGTTGTGACAGCTTTTTTCAAAAATAAGTCCAAAAAAATCAGGATTGTGCAACAACATCCAAGCACTGGGTACCCAAATAGTCCTGGGTCAGGATGATAAAAGATATGACAACAAAAATGCATGACTTGTATTTTAATGGAAGAAAACGAAGTCATCAGAAAGGATCCAAGTAAGGCTCTAGCAATGGAACCTTTGAGCTGGTGTGAAGCCAAGGCTGCAGACAAAGAGCTGTACAAAATGCAGAAGTCTTTAACATACACCGCAGGTCACTAGCTAATTGACGGTAATAAGGAAGATTGTGGAATGCCATCCTCTTGTGCCCTTGGGGAGTTAAGGGACGTACCAACACAAAAGTGAAGCGATCAATCAAATAAAAATTGACAAATAGAAATCAGTAGGGTGCCTCAAAAGCCCCAGTCATTGAAAGTGTAAGTGAAATGCAATGGTGTGCCAAGCTGCAACATTTGCCTTCTATAGGTCAACAGCAACTGTAATGAGACGGTGGTGTTCAGAAAAAGGCTGCTGAATTGATGTTTCCAGGCTAACCAGATGGTTGGTAGTGGATCATTCCTCTCAGAAATCACATTGTTAGGGAGACAAAGGGGGCAGGGGATGACTCAAGCACCCAGCATAAATGCCACGCTACAATCCCTCCAAGCATTTTGCGCATAACATGTCTGTGAGGCTTATCAGTCAGTAGCTGTCAATAGACAGACAGATTATAGTGAAGATGCTATCTCCCCATTGTGAAGAAAAACACCTTCTAGCCAAATACAATTGAGAACCCTGATTCAGGGACTAGGGTCATATCACAAGACAAGTCAACAGCTTGAAGCAGTTGTCTTTGCGTGTTTGAAAAGTAAAAAGAGGATGACACAGTTGCAAAATGAGTCGCAAGGTGTTCGGCAAGAATCGATGCACTGGTAGAAATACCACTATGAAGGAGACAGTTGTTGATCTTTGGCAGCCCAGTAGACTATGAGGTTTGGCCCACCCAGGATGATGAGGCATATGTTCCCAAGGAGGAGACTTTGCACTCCCAGCACTCCATTTTACTGCATTTAATCAGATAGCGGAACTGCTTAAAAGTGATGAGGACGGTCTGTGAAGGATGTCACTTGTGATGTTGCAGGGTTCTTCGAGGATCCTGAGCAGTTGCTAAAATGTCTTTGGTCCTCCATGATAATGGCTGCTGGTGGTGCTGGGGACTCATAGAAAGTGAGATAGTCATTTCAGTGATGAGGGCTATCACACTGGGGACAACCACCACCTTGCAATGCAATCTGACAGTTAGCCCTTTGGAGAATCAACATTTTATTTTGTCCATCAGGCAGTGACAAGGTGACAGGATCACCAGAGAGCAACCACTATCACAATGATTGTGGAATAGTGTCCACTGTGATACAGCCAACTAACAGATTGAAGAGAGAGTAAAAGATGAAATTGGTTGAGAAGGGATACCATAACTGAAGGGATCAGATAGAAGCTGGTTAATCAGAAGGCCACTACTTAACTAGGTAGTGGTGTACGTTGAAATACTCAATTAGGAGGGGAGGGAGAGGGGGGGGGGGAGACGGGATGGGGAGGGAGAGGGGGGGGAGACGGGATGGGGGGGGAGACGGGATGGGGAGGGAGAGGGGGGGGGAGACGGGATGGGGAGGGAGAGGGGGGGAGACGGGATGGGGAGGGAGGAGGGAAGGGGGCGAGAGAGAGAGAGAGAGAGAGAGAGAGAGAGAGAGAGTTGTCAAATTAAAGCCACCATATTAAGCTATGTATGTCCACTGTCCAAGGACAAATAAATGTTGCAAGGAATGATCGCCTGGTTCCTTCGCATAAAGCTATTTGCTTCCAATTTGGTACAGAAAGGAATCTTGTCATTGGTGATACCTGTACAAACCAAGATACAAACCCATACAGAAGCTCTCCAGGGCCCAGTATAGTTGCAACAAAATGAACGGTAACCTGAAAGAGTTAGAGAATGGTCAGCAGTGAAACACGTTTCTCAAAGAGCAAAACAGATTGCAGAACTGGATGACATTAGTAGTTGTAGTTCTGGTAGGTGACCCTCATATCTATTGCTGATCTATTCAATTAGCATTTTAAAGATTTCCTGGTTATGTGTGTAGGGGCCAAGAGGACTAGAGTAGCTTTCTCTGTAGATTTTTTTCTTTTTGTGTTCAATAACTTCAGAGAGTAGAGACTCTTCGAAGAGCTTATCTGCATTGGGTGTAGGGACTGGAGAGGTTCAGGCAGCCCCAGTACGCATATTCCTTGGCTCCTTCAGCCCCTACCAGGTGTCAAGTCACTGGTCCGTAAATATGCATGGAGAATGTGCCCTAAGAAAATAGATGCTGGCCAGGTTCAGGAAGTCAATGTCCCCAAATATGGTGCTACAGGAATCACAAGAAGAGAGAGTCTGTCTTCTTCCCTAAGCTCTAAATTACTTGCTCGACCACCAGAGGTCAACACTGAGGCAATGGAGGAATTATGCACTCGACAAACTGCTTACGAGCTAACCACATTAATGACAAAAGTTGATACAATCCAGACAGATATAAGCTATTGTACTTCTCCCAAGATACAAAATATGGGATGTGATCTACAACTAAGTTCCTGGGTTTTAAGTTTCCTAATTAGGGTTGTACACACTGGCGAATGAGAAGGGTGATCATTCCTGCAGCTGAGACAAAAAGGTGGTGGTTACTCACACTGAGATTTCATGAAGTGGGCAACCAGTCTCCACAAACTGGGATGTTAGTAAACCAGAAAGAAATGCTCGAAGCACTGGCATTTAAAGTACTGGCATTTAAAGCACTGTATTAGGTTGGGAAATAAGGCTACACATCACAACAGCAGACCATGCTTTTCACTTTCTCAAGAAGCAATTCATTCATGACTTTGAGGATGAATGCTCCAGTGTTAATCTTGTCTGGTGGTCCCTATCTTACATGATGTAAGAATTGAAACCCTCATTTCTACAAGTTCTCGCAATTACTTATCTATCTCTAACATCCCAGTGAAAAATTAAACCCTGTACTATGTTCATGCACTTATGAAGTGTTAACAGTAACAGGTACATCACCGAGCTTTTTAGCAAGAGAGTAATTTTCAAGACTAGGTAGGCTTCACTGTTAACAATTTACTGACAGCAGAAATTTCTCCAAATACATTTTTGATATTCTGTGCAAAGAACGCTCGCTTAGAAGATAGACAGGACACTTCATCAGTCTAGGTGCAAACAGAGAACCAAGGAGAATATGTTTCTCCAGCTAGCTTGATTCTGATTTCTTCCCATGGCCTGGTCAATGAGGGAAATTGCTTAGGTCCAAAAGGATCTGCTCTTAGGAATTCAGATTTGTCTTTAGAGAATGCCAGAGCCTGACAGCCACTGGCTGATGACTTTGACCTTTTCATTGCACGAGGTAGCCACCATGATGCTGCCTACTACAAAAGAGGGCAGCCCCCATCGGTGCCATCCAGCCAGAGTAATATTTTGTGCTTTTAGCGTTCATCACACATGAACCAAGCAGTCGAACATCAACATTAAGTGTGTAGAGTTTCTCATGTCATAGCGTGAAAAATCTTGCTGCGGTGTCTTTACAAATGTGGAGAGCAATATCAAGCATGCCGTTTTGTAGTTTAACTTACATTGTTAAAGTATCCTGCTTCAAGGCAATAGAAAATCCACCAGAAATATGTTGTTCTTGGTACAAATTACTGCAATTAAATATCCATTAATAACATATTGATGAATAAATATACAAAACATGGTCATACGTCATGGAAATTCAGTGTACCATAATGGGTACAGGGATTGAGATGCATAATTATGAAGAAGAGTTTAGCTGGTTTGCGTATAGCCTATTCCAAATACCTTTTTTATTCACCTTTGTGTTTTCTAAAAGCTTCTGGGACTGACTTGTTAATTTAATAGAAGTATGGTCTGTAATATATTATGTTATGTAAATATAAGTGTGCCCTCTCTTTCAGGAGAGCGTTTGTTCGATTGGCTTTATATACTTGCAGAAAGATATCTTACACTTTCTTGTTTCAAGTCTAAAGAGTCTGCTGCTGAATAGAAATAGTGATCAAGTAAGAATGACTTTGGGGTTTTACTAAAAAGTGAGAATGATGATGTAGTATTTATGTTATGTGGAAGGTTGTTGTAAATTTATATTGTAGTATTTGTAAGCTGATGTCCTTACTGATTGGATACGAAACACACGTTCTGCTTGTAACACATTCATGGGTATTAAAGTATTTATTTATGTATACTACACACAGAACAACGAGACTGGCATATGGAAAAGGGAGGAGATGTGTGTTTTAACAGATCTAACAAAGGAATTTTACGGCCATCCATTTTCATAAACACACTTTGTGATTTGTGAGCAAGATACAGCCACCAACTGGCACTGGAGAAGGTTGTAGTCACTTGTCCACTTTGAGACCTCACATTTACTGTGTAGTTCGCACCATGAATTGCCACTGGAGCACGCTGTGGATGTGTATATCATGTTGAGGCACAAGTATCGTACACACAAGCCGGATCATTTCTGCGAGTTCAGCAGCAAGGCGCGTATTAAGTCAACATATTGCACGTTGAATTCCATGTACCAGCTTTAGCTGATAGTGAGAGATAAATCCTGCAACAAGTTGCATATTGTTCCCCACACAATATTGAAAGTAAATTGAATTGTAGCATGTATGGAAGCATGTAAGCACTTCAATCCTCGTGTAAGAGAATTTATGCAAAGTTTTAGAACAAACTAATTCTGAAAGTGCATTAACATGTACTTTTTCATAAAAATACAGATAACTAAGTACAATTCCTTCATAGACACTCACCTGTAGTAGAACGAAAGGATAAACTTAATACTAAATGTAAGTCAGCATTGTGCTCATAGCAGAATAGTCAGAATTTTCTGTTGCTTTAGTGTGAGTGAATGTTTATTTCCCACACCTTGAATTACTAGCGAGGTTTATAAATATCATTCAATGGTTAAAGAATGCCAGGTCTAAAGTAGTCTTAATTTATGTACAATGAAGATAAATGTACATTACTTTGCCATGTACATGAATGGCTTACGATTAAGGTCACCAGATGGACTGAAGACAATATATCAAAAGCTGCATGGATTTAAATTACCTTCAACTCACATGTGTATCAGCCACATTGCAGTTAAGACAATACATTCCACTATGGCAAAGTATGAATACTTCACATCATGCACAGTAACAACTTAACAGAAGCATACAAAAACTACTGCCAAATCAAGTGCCAATATGCCACCATTACATACTGCGAAAACTTACAAGATATACAGGGTGGTCCATTGATAGTGAACACGCCAAATATCTCACGAAACAAGCGTCAAACAAAAAAACTACAAAGAACGAAATTTGTCTAGCTTGAAGGGGGAAACCAGATGGCGCTATGGTTGGCCCGCTAGATGGCGCTGCCATAGGTCAAACGGATATCAACTGCGTTTTTTAAAATAGGAACCCCATTTTTTATTACATATTCGTGTATTATGTAAAGAAATATGAATGTTTTAGTTGGACCACTTTTTTCGCTTTGTGATAGATGGTTCTGTAATAGTCACAAACGTATAAGTACTTGGCACCACGTAACATTCCGCCAGTGTGGACAGTATTTGCTTCGTAATACATTACCCTGGTTAAAATGGACCGTTTACCAATTGTAGAAAAGGTCAATATCGTGTTGACGTATGGCTATTGTGATCAAACTGCCCAACGGGCGTGTGCTATGTATGCTGCTCGGTATCCTGGATGACATCATCTAAGTGTCGGGATCGTTCGCCAGATAGTTACGTTATTTAAGGAAACAGGAAGCGTTCAGCCACATGTGAAAAGTCAACCACGACCTGCGACAATGATGATGCCCGAATAGGTGTTTTAGCTGCTGTCGCGGATAGTTACGTTATTTAAGGAAACAGGAAGCATTCAGCCACATGTGAAAAGTCAACCACGACCTGCGACAATGATGATGCCCGAATAGGTGTTTTAGCTGCTGTCGCGGCTAATCCGCACATCAGTAGCAGACACACTGCGCTAGAGTCGGGAATCTCAAAAATGTCAGTGTTGAGAATGCTACATCAACATCGATTGCACCCCTACTATATTTCTATGCATCAGGAATTGCATGGCGACAACTGTGAATGTCGTGTACAGTTCTGCCACTGGGCACAAGAGAAATTACGGGACGATGACAGATTTTTTGAACACGTTATATTTAGCGACAAAGCGTCATTCACCAACAGCGGTAACGTAAATTGGCATAATACGCACTATTGGGTAACGGAAAAACCACAATGGGTGCGACAAGTGGAACATCAGCGACCTCGGCGTGTTAATGTATGGTGCGGCATTATGGGATGAAGGATAATTGGCCCCCGTTTTATCGAAGGCAATCTAAATGGTGCAATCTAAATGGTGCAATGTATGCTGATTTCCTATGTAATATTCTATCGATATTACTACAAGATGTTTCACTGCAAGACAGAATAGCGATGTACTTCCAACATGATGGATGTCCGGCACATAGCTCGTGTGCGGTTGAAGTGGTATTGAATAGCATATTTCATGACGGGTAGATTGGTCGTCAAAGCACCATATCATGGCCCAGATGTTCCCCGGATCTGACATCCCCGGATTTCTTTCTGTGGGGAAAATTGAAGGATACTTGCTACCATGATCCACCGACAACGCCTGACAATATGCGTCAGCGCATTGTCAATGCATGTGCAAACATTACGGAAGTTGAACTATTCGCTGTTGAGAGGAATGTCGTTAAACGTATTGCCATATGCATTGAGGTTGACGGACATCATTTGAGCATTTATTGCATTAATGTGGTATTTACAGGTAATCATGCTGTAACAGCATGCGTTCTCAGAAATGATAAGTTCACAAAGGTACATGTATCACATCGGAACAACCAAAATAAAATGTTCAAACATACCTACGTTCTGTATTTTAATTTAAAAACCTACCTGTTACCAACTGTTCGTCTAAAATTGTAAGCCATATGTTTGTGACTATTACAACGCCATCTATCACAAAGCAAAAAAAGTGGTCCAACTACAACATTCATATTTCTTTACATACTACACGAATATGTAATAAAAAATGGGGGTTCCTATTTTAAAAAACGCAGTTGATATCCGTTTGACCTATGGCAGCGCCATCTAGCGGGCCAACCATAGCGCCATCTGGTTTCCCCCTTCAAGCTAGACAAGTTTCGTTCTTTGTAGTTTTTTTGTTTAACGCTTATTTCGTGAGATATTTGGCCTGGTCACAATCAATGGACCACCCTGTATATCTGATGCGACAGTATCAACTTCACCAACTTCCTTGAGATACAAGGACAAAGTCCACTCAATGACTTTCTTTCAGGATCAATGCACAGGGATAAATATTTCTCTTCAATTCATGTAGCTGCCCATCAGGCTACAGACTGGACACATAATGCCTGGCAGATGTTCAATAGTGTCTGTAATTTCAAACTGACTGTAAATTTAGTTAGAGCTCAAAGTGTATGATCTCTTTCAACAAGGCAAAGTACATGCAGATGATTGTTCCAAAGTTGTTACACTTGTGCCTTCTTCCAAAAAAAAGTGTCAAAAGACACTGGAAAGATTGAAGTTTGCAATTCCCTCTAAATTTGATCATTTTTAGTTTTTAGAAAGTTGCTGTTGAAGTCATAGTTAATGAGAAGTATAATTACAGTGAATCTGTTGTTTTACAGTGTGAGTGTCTCTCTGGGCCTCTTCAGTTGGTAAATTAGTGACCTGTCAAAACTGGTGTTGATACCACTTAGGTGATTCGAGCCTGAAATACATAATAAGAAAAATTTGTATGCAACATACATGGGTTTATTTTCAAAGTAATAGCGCATGTTGATTTTTTTGATTAAATAATTTAAAAACTCTGTAGTCAGACCTTGTTCCTGAACAGATATCACTAATTAACTCAGATAGACTAAAAACTATTACTGCAATAGATGAGTGTGCAAGATGCTGTGTGGATATTTCTTCTGCTACAAACAAGTCAATATCCTGATACATCTTATATAATGTGGCTCTATGGTCCTTCATGGTGTAGTGACGAGTATGTGCCTTCTAGGGCACATGTGGCAGGAGGCCAACTAAGATCCTCCAGAGCACGAGTACAGCCCTCCTGAACCTATCAATTTCACATTCACACAACCGCCATGGGTTCCCAACCAATACGATCAGCAATATCACTCAATAAACTGTTGTCTCAATAAGTAAAGGTTCTGCTGATGTCAAATTCTGAGATGCGCTGCCGGACGTTTACCCTTATTACTTGACTTCTAACACAATATTCTCACAAACAAACAATATTCAATGTAATTTCTGAATGAAAAACATGCTGCATAATCTATCCTTCTGTATATAATGTAGATGTCTATACTCCTTCCTTCTTTGCACGATTGTGCTGAAATGTAAATCATTTGCATATCCAACTTTGGAGTACGCTTCATGCCAGTATGACAATGTTGCACGCTGCGTTCATGATGTTTCACTTTTAATGGTCAGCAGTGTACTATATATGAGTTACATAGTTTGGTAATAGATAGTAGCTGTTACATCTCATAACATGACTCATACTGCTGGTAAGGTTTGATGCTATGTATTAGCTTATGTAAATTCTATACTCTTCTTCATACTGACTGCGTATCTGAAACATGCCTCTGCATTTTTCCTTTACTTTTAACTTGAAGTACAATATTAATTGATATATGTATACTTGATATCACAAAAAGTGGCTGTGGCTGAATTTTGAATTGTATTCCATTTCACACAGGAGTCAATCACATTACAGAGTGAACAGTACTCCTCATAAAAGTAAAAGCCACTTGTAACTGTGAGTGCAACTGAAGGAGTTACACCTAACTGGCACACAGCACAATACGCACACCTGCTAAAAACACAAGAAAATCTGCTCTGTACGAGTTGTAGGATTTCAGAAGTAGAACAAGCACTAAGTCGTGATGTGGAGCGAAGAGCGAAGCAACAGTACCAGATAATTAACACTGCAGCACTTGATTTAGTGACTATATTGTTTGCTGGCGTAGTCTACAAATCGATAAGCAGCTGCACAACAGCAGGATTCAAATAGAATCCTGCTTTCTGAAATTAGTTTTTGCTTTACTGTGTTAAAATGTTTCATCTATAGAAAATATGAAATTAGCAGAATGAACAGTCCATAGTTCTTAATAACATTCTTCAGCCTAAAAAGGCACAGTTCGTGATTTATTTACCAGTAGATATCCTATCCAAAGGGCTTCCATTTCAATGATAATCTGCATTCTTTAAGAATGGGTGTCTATAAGGTGAGCAATAGATCTCTTATTTAACGGCATCTCCTCTTAAGCAGCTAGGGTGGCATTCCAAAGGTCTTCAGGGATTCTTGGCATGGGGTCAGACACTTTCTTGCATGCTTTCTTTTGTTTCCACCACGTTTTCAGTACGGCTGAGGTCTGATGCAGAAGGAAGTCAGTCAAGAAGAGAAATCCTTTCTATTCTCCAGACCACTTGTGCATCACAGCTGACATGCACTTTAGATACAGATCCTTCTGGAGACAGATTAATCTCTCAAGATATATTTATCACTGTGATGTAATCTATACACTACACATAATATGAGTCTAAAAAGCAATTTCAAGTCAGCCATCTATCCAATGATCCATCCCTAGTTCACAGCAACACATACAGCCCCAAACTGCAACACGCACATGGCAAGACAATGTGCAGTCTATGTAATCTTACTGCAACATCATTCGCTATGGAAAAAACTGATTTGTTGAAAATGTTACATTCTCCAGTCATAATAAATATTTTCCTCAGTAAATACTACTCAAAGTAGATGATCATCACAGAGCTTCCCCTTGTCAGCTCCACATTTACTTTATAGTCCAGCCTCCTAAAGCCAATGGCAAACAGTGTCAACTGACCTGGGTATACATCAGTATCTTTCAACTGCACCACATTTGAAAGAGGATACTGATGTGATGTGGTTACAGGTTCATTACCCTGGCTCGAGTATCGCAATACCGTTTTATCCTTAGCTGCATATTGTGCTCAGCAACACCACACCTGACCACAGCCTCCGACACTGTCAAATTCCCTTCCTCCACAATATCAATGATACGGACATGAATAACTTGCTAGTAATGGGTCTTGGCTTATGAATAAAAATGTTGCATTCAAAGAGAGGCAGTTCAGACATCGGACTTCAAATTTTATGCTGTCATCAGCTATTATAGAATGAATGGTGTGATGACAGACCTAGCCTGTCTTGTTAGACTGTCAGTCAATGAGCAGAATATTGCCATCACACATGGTGATAATTTATAGGAGATCTGAGAAGCAAGTTAAGCAGTTTAGTCTCTCTAAATGTGCCCATAGAGGGTTTAGATCAAAAGGCTTAATTTTCAAAAAAAGTGAAGGGCTACAGTATTTCAGTTTGAATGCTTTCATACTTTTAACCAGAGAGATAATGCTGCAGATGGAGTGATTATTTACTGACCAGGACGTCATTGGTTCAGATCCCCACACTCGTGAAGTCTTTTTTGTTCGTGGATAATTAAGAATATTTTTGTAAAACTGAAAATTAACTTTACTTTGTGCAGCAATTACAGGGTAATATAATAATGTAGGCAAGAATAACACAGTATGATGTTATAGACAACTGTAGTATGTATTATTTTATATTATCATTCAGGCAATCTGTTACTATTAACCAATTATGGAAATATGTGATTTCATAAATAAAATCCATGTTTATTCCCTGGTGACTATAAAGATAAAGAAATCTTGTGTATTGTGAATGCTTTTACGACGTATCACTCAACAAACTGTCAAGGCGAAGTTCAGGAAAAAGACAGCCTGATGATAACAAAAACAATATACGATACGGTTGACATAGCTTCTCATAATAAGCAACTTCTTTTAAATTTCCTCTGTGCTCCTTAGTTTAAACTTGTTAAATTAATGTAGGTTTTTTATTTATCAGTTACAGTTCCACATTTTTAATTTTCTAGAGTATACTTTCGTCGTCCTTAGTATGAATGAAACTGTGATTTCTGAGTGCAGCTGCCAGCTGAGTTGGTGGCCCTACATTCACAGCTCCAGGCTGTGTTGACTGAGGTCACACAGCTTGAAGCTGCTGCCAATGGACATTAGTGTGGGGGTAGGGACGTAGACATCTGAGTCCGCCAATTGCACCACTACTGTGGCTCCCCCAGGTACTGTATGCACTGTGATTGATCCCTCACACATGGTCGAGAGGGAGGTCATTTCAAGGTGTGGTAGGCAGTGAAATATTTTCCAAGAGGCTGACTGAAGGGCCTCCCCAGTTCATCTCATGAACATGTTTCAGGCACTATCTGTGGCTGAAGAAGTCCCTGAGCCAGCAGTCAATCGCTCCGCTCCAGAGGAAGTCTGTTGGCCTGCTAGGGCTGGGCATTCACAAATGGTGGGATTACTAGTAGTTGAGAACTCCAACATTTTGGTGTGTAATGGGGCCCCTTAGGGATATGGCTGCCAAGGAGGGAAAGGAATCCAGTGCACAATCTGTGTGCATACCGGGAGGAGTCATTCCAGATGTGGAAAGGGCACTTCTGGACACCATGAGCAGCAAAGGGTGCAGCCAACTGCAGGCGGTGGCTCATATCAGTACAAACTGTGTCTCGGACACCATGAGCAGCATGTCAGTACAAACTGTGTGTCTCGCTTTGGATGGGATGGTTTCAGGCAGTAAGCTGAAGTGGCAAAGACTGCCAGTCTTGCTTGAAAATGAAAGCAGAGCTCACCATCTGTTGCATCGCTGACAGAACAAACTGTGGTGCTTTGGAACACAGCTGAGTGAACGGTCTGCGTGAGAGGCTCAGACAGTTCTGTGACCATGTAGGCTGTGGATTCCTTGACTTGAGCCATCAGATGATTGGTTTCCGGATCTTCTACACACAGGAAATAGCTACATAGATAGCAGGGTCTGTGTGGAGAGGACTGGGCAGTTTTTTAGGTTAGAGGATCTCAGGATACTAGAGAAAGATGTCAGTCTAACAGGGTCCATGGCAAACACAGGAAGATAGACTAGCAACAATCAGTATTGTAGTTCTAAATTGTCGTAGGAAACGCTAATAAAAAGTGCTGAAGCTCACATCATAGCAGGCACAAAAAGGTAGCTAAAGCCAGAATTAAGTGCAACTGAAATTTTTAAAATGACCTGACTGTGTTCAGAAACAATAGATGAAATATGGCTAGTGATGGAGCATTTATTGCTGTCAGAAATAGTTCTCTTTGCAGTAAAACTGAAGTAGATAATTGATTCCTTGTACTGATCTGCTTGATGCAGATAGTACACTTACTGAACAGTTTTAAGAAAACTTGAGTCTCATTTCAAACAGGTACTACTCAAACAATTTTAGTTGGTGATGACTTCAATCTAACCTCAATATGTTGGCAAAAATACATGTTTAAAGCCGGTGAAGGTATAAAACTTCATCCATCCAAAATTATACTGAATGCTTTCTCAGAAAATTATTTTGAACAATTAGTTCAGGGGCCCACTCTAAGAGCGAGTGGTTGTGAAAATGTCTATGACCTCTGAGCAATAAATAATCAATCCTGAGCAAATAAGGAGCATCATGGTGGACACAGGGATTAGTGACTACAAGATGGTTGTAGCTAGACTGAATACTGCAAAATCCAAACCCAACAAAAATAAACTCGAAGTACATCTGTTTAAAAAGTGCAGACACAAATTCCTTTGATTTTTTTTTTTTTTTTTTCGTCTTTGGTGTGACGTCATAAGAACGTGACTGCGTGTGAGAACGCTCTCTAAGTTTTTATATATTTTTTGGTTTCAGATACATATTTTAACAGTTTTTGTGATAATATTTACTACATAAGTGACTTATTAGTGGCTACTTCTTTCACCTCTGCCTTTTTTGTGTTGTGACCTGATATTTGTGAGTGTTTCGTATTGAGCAACTTAACCTCTTACCTGTGTTTACATTCTGCACTGACCAGTTGCAGCTGTAGCGGTGCATCGAAAGCTAAGTACTAATTAATTGTTTGTGTATAGTGGTTTATTTAGGAACTTTAGTAGTCTTCAACCGGTGTTCTTGGTGTTTTCTGGTGAAATAATTTCAGAAGAACTTTTTGGGAACTGTTTTCAGTTTCGTTACTGTGTCATTAGACGTTTGATTTTCTTTCTGTGTTAGTCTTTTGTTATATTCTCATTTGTTGATTAATACTGTTAATAATAGTAGTTACTTCCCTTGTAGAGTAAGTTTGTGATTACTGTAGTCAGTTTTTAACATCTTCTTATTGTAGTAGCGGAACTTAGATAAAGTAGTTTTCTTGTTTCAATAACTGTAAAATTTTACCATGAGTGAGAAGTGTGAGCTTTGCCGTAGGTTCGTGAGTAGTGGATTGCGGTGTGAGACTTGTTCGAAGTATTTTCACTGGGGGGAATGCAGTGGGGAAGCCAGTGGGCATTCTGGTGAGATCCTCTCCTGGAACTGCAGGTTACGTAGCAAGAGTAAGTTGATAGAGGAGCAGGAGCGTAAGATCTGTGCCCTTCAGGTGCAGTTGAAAAACTGCACAGGAGCAGCTAGATAGGATGAGGAGGGAGAAGGGGGTTGGGGAATGGGAGCTGGCTGCTGGCAAGAGACCTGCTAGGAGAAGGAGATTTTCAGATAGTTTTACTATTGGTGTTTGCAATAGATATGACCAACTGTCAGAGTCTAGTGGAGAGGAATCTCTAGTAGCTGTAGATGTAGGAAGTATGCAGCAGACTTCAGCAGTTACGATGGCTAGGACAGTTGCAAAGTCGAAGAGAAAGAAGAAGGTTCTGCTGTTAGGTAGTTCTCATGGCACAGGTGTAGGCCAGCAGTTGCAGGAAGTGTTGGGGAGTGAGTACCAGGTCACCAGCATTGTGAAGCCTAATGCAGGATTGGCTCAGGTGACTGTTAACATAGGGGGGTTATGTAGGGATTTTACTAAAGAGGATCAGGTAGTGATTGTGGGTGGGGCTGGTAATAGTACTGATAGGGATGGGGAGTATGACATAGATGGTGACCTGGAAAAGATAGCCACTCAGACTGGCAACACAAATGTGCATTTCGTGGGACTGTTTCAGCGTCACAATCGGCCTCATCTTAATACAGACATCAGGCGTAATAACATGAGACTTGGGGATGCGCTGATGACAGAAGGCATGGGTCACTTTTCAGTGGCGTAAGTGGAGTCTATCAGCAGGATGGATTTCACTAGACATGGCCTGCACTTCAACAGGTATGGGAAGGGGAGGTTGGCAAAGCTTATAGATGACAGCATACGTGGGGGTGGTGGGATCACTCATGGGAAAATTCCTGTAGCAGTGGGTGTTGGAGCTGCACCTTTTTTAGATTGAAGTCAGCTGATATGTATTCCTGCTTAAGGGAAGTCTCTCTAACAAAGGAACCACTTTCGACAAAGCTTAAGTATCCGAGTAATGAGGGAATTAGTATATTTCATCAAAATATACAAGGTATTAGAGATAAAGTTAGTGAACTGGTTACAGATGTTGACTCTGAAATTATTGGTATATCTGAACACTTCTTAAATAAGGAGATAATTCAGAGGCTTCCTTTACCAGGATACAGGTTGGCTGGCAGCTTTTCTAGGAGCTCTTTGCAGTGTGGGGGAGTAGCCATGTATGTGAAAAACGGCATCCCATTTGAGTCAATTAATGTTTCAAAGTACTGCACTGAAAAGGTGTTTGAATGTTGTGCAGGTGTGGTTAAATTTAGTGGAGCTAAACTTCTAACTCTTGTTATTTATAGATCCCCAGACTCCGATTTCACAACATTTTTGCTAAAGCTAGAGGAGGTTCTTGGTTCACTTTATAGGAAATACAAAAAATTAGTTATATATGGTGACTTCAATATTAATTTTATAAGTGATTGTGCAAGGAAAAGGATGCTGGTAGACCACCTTACTTCATATAATCTTATGCAAACCGTATTCTTTCTAACGAGAGTGCAAGGGAACAGTAGAACAACCATAGACAACATTTTTGTTCATTCCTCATTACTAGAAGGGAATTCTGTTAGTAACAAGGTGAATGGCCTTTCAGATCATGATGCACAAATTTTAAGTCTAAAAGATTTTTGTGCTGCAACACATGTTAAATACAGTTATCAACTGTTTAGGAAAGCTGATCCAGTTGTTGTACAGACCTCTGTAAACCTTATCAAGGAACAAGAGTGGCAAGATGTTTATAGTGTTGATACAGTAGACGATAAATATAATGCTTTCCTCAAGATTTTTCTCGTGCTCTTTGAAAGTTGCTTTCCGTTGGAACGTTTAAAACAGGGTACTAGCACAAACAGGCAGCCTGGGTGGCTGACTAGAGGGATACGAATATCTTGTAGAACAAAGTGGCAATTATATCAAAACGTTAGAAACAGTCAAAATCTAAATGCAGCAGCCAATTACAAACAGTATTGTAAGGTGCTTAAAAATGTTATCAGGAAGGCAAAAAGTATGTGGTATGCAGATGGAATAGCTAAGTCTCAGGATAACAGGTGTGTGTGTGTGTGTGTGTGTGTGTGTGTGTGTGTGTGTGTGTTGGGGCTTATGGGCACTCAGCGTCGAGGTCATCAGCGCCCTGACTGAAGCACACACTCAAAGAAAGCAGGAAAGGGGGAAAATGCTACATAAGAAAGTAAAACCGAAGGAAAGGGAAAACACAGCAACAAGAATGCCACAGGAAATTGTCACTGGCTGGCCACTTACATAAAATATGGGCGAGCTTGTCACACAGTGAGCAAATTAAAATCCTCTCCCTAAAATCTTTGTAAAAACATTTGACATGGTACAGAACTTTAAAACTTTAACCACATTCGTCCGAGTGTTGCCTAAAAGAGATGGCAGGTCTGTTGGCAAGTCAGCCGCGGCCCGCTGGTCAGAAAATAAAACGCAATCCAATGAAACATGGCGCACAGTGACCTGGACGCCGCAAGCACCACACATTGGAGGGTCCTCTCGCCGGAGCAGGAAGCCATGCGTCATAGGGCTGTGGCCTATTCGAAGCAGAGTGAGGAGAACCTCGTCCCGTCGATGGGGCTGAAATGAGGTACACCACACACGCGTTGTGGGCTTGACTATACGGAGCTTATTGTCAGTCACTTCCAGCCACTTCCTCCCACCGATGCATGACTCATGAGCTCAACAGCGAGGTGAGTGCGTGCAGGGGGATAGCACACTGAGATACTTGTGGATCGAGACACGCCTCCTTGGCTGCGAGATCTGCCCTTTCGTTCCCAGCAATGCCGACATGCCCCGGAACCCAGCAGAAAGCTACAACCTTCCCCAGTCACTGTAGTCGGAGGGGGGCATCCTGGATGGTCTGGATTATTTTGTCTGTCAGATACAAACTTTGCAATGAGTGAAGGGCACTGAGTGAATCGGAACAGACAAGAAATTTAGGAGAGGAAGAATGTCTTATCTGCTCCAGTGCCCGCAAGATCGCAGACAATTCTAAATCAAAGACAGTAAAAGTCTGAGGCAGTCGGACCTTGAGGACACGATCCGGAGAAACAACTGAGCAACCAACGGAATCCCCTTGTTTCGACCCATCCATAAAAACAGCTACATAGTCGTGGTGCTCCGATAAAATGGCAGAAAATGTTGCATTAAAAATGGTGGCAGGAGTACAATCTGTCTTGTACTGCAATAAATCTAAAATCACTCCGGGCCTCTTCAGCAACCAGGGTGGCAGGCGGTTAAAACCCTGGATTTGGGGTTGTACAGACTCCACACCGAGGGACTCAAGCACACGTTGCACACGGATCCCAAACGGCAACGTAGCCCGGGGACGGCGGGAAATAGGCGGTCCAGAGGTGGATGGGTAACAAGATGGTGAGCAGGCGAGCTGGGAGGTGCAAGAAACTTATAAGCCTGGCGCACCAGCAGGAGCTGCCGCCGGATGGTAAGTGGCGGCTCGCCAGCCTCAGCACAGAGGCTGGGTACGGGACTGGTCCGATACGCACCCGTGGCCAGTCGAATCCCAGCATGGTGAACAGCGTCAAGGATCTGCAAACAAGACGGCCTTGCTGACCCATAGACTGTGCACCCATAGTCCAACCATGAACGCACAAAAGCTCGGTGAAACTGAAGGAGACGCGCCCTGTCCGCTCCCCAAGACCTGTGGCTGAGGCACTTGAGGATGTTCAGTGCCTTCAGGGTTCTGGCTTTCAAGTCACGTAGGTGTGGCAGCCATGACAACCTGGAGTCAAAAATTAGGCCCAGAAACCGCACTGTGTCTCTAAAATGTAGGACAGTATCCCCCATATGCAAGGCAGGCAAAGTAAAGGACGACGAGAACGATTAAAATGAACACAAACACACTTATCAGCAGAAAACTGAAAACCTGTCTTTGCAGCCCACTCCTCTAACTGCCGCACTGTTAGACGCAACTGACAGCTCACGGTTGCAACACTGGAGGAGGAACAGAAAACAGCAAAGTCGTCCACAAACAAGGAGCACTGTAATGGACCCCTCACTGTAGATGTTATACTGTTGATGGCTATGGCAAAGAGGGTAACCCTTAAAACATTGCCCTGGGGGATACCGTTCTCTTGCTCAAAGCAATCAGACAGTGTGTTACCAACGCGGGTTCGAAAAAACCGCTGAGACAGGAAAGACCGAATGAAAATGGGGAGGCAGCCACGAAAGCCCCATTGATGCAGTTGTGCAAGAATACAGTGTCTCCAAGTAGTATCATATGACTTACTGATATCAAGGAAGATACCGATACAGTGATGCTGACGCAGGAAAGCCTGCTGAATAGCCGCCTCTAGGAGGGTCAGGTTGTCGACTGTGGACCGAAATTTTCGGAATCCACACTGAAAGCGGCTAAGGAGCTGTCTGGTCTCTAACAGCCAGACCAGACATCGGTTAACCATCCGTTCCAGGATCTTTTCGACACAGCTTGTCAAGGCGATCCTACGATAACTACCAGGACATGTGCAGTCCTTTCCTGGTTTGAGGAGAGGGATGAGGATTGCCTCCCTCCATGAGGTGGGGAACACTCCTGTCTGCCATATGAGATTAAAACATTGGAAGAGGATTTCCTTTGACGCCGCCGGCAGATGTCGAAGCATGGAGTACCGGATGCGATCGTAACCTGGTGCAGTGTCAGAAGTATCAGTAAGTGCCGATTCAAGTTCCCACATGGAGAAAGGGGAGTTGTAGGCCTCAGAACTGTTCGACCGAAAGTCCAAGTTCGCTCTTTCGACAGTAACACGGTAGCGACGAAATGCTGAATCCTGATTTGCAGTGGCAGTACATTGTGCAAAATGCTCTGCCAGCGTCTGAGCAATGGCTCTGGGTGTCGTTTGGAGGCATTCCTGGTTCAGGACTGCAGCTATTGGTAAATGGCTATGTTTCAGGACTGCAGCTATTGCTAAACGGCTATGTTTACCGGAAATCCTCCAGATGGCTTCCCATACTTTTGTGGAACAAGTGGAACGGTTGATGGAGTCCAGGAACTCCTGCCATGACCTTTTCTTGCTCTCTCTAGTGACACGGCGTGCCCTGGCTCTCGCGATTCGAAAGGCGGTAAGACTGACCGCTGTTGGGCATTTAAATCGGCGAAGAGCCGCACGCCTGTCCCGGATGGCTGAACGGCACTCTTCAGTCCACCAAGGCACAAGGTGCCGCTTAAGAGGGCCAGAAGACTGTGGTATGGACAGGTCAGCAGCATGATGGATCACAAGTGTGATGTGATCCACCCATTCCTGTACGCTGTTGTGGTGTTCAAAGACAGCCAACCAAGTGAACAGTGGCCAGTTAGCTCTGCCAATCATCCACGATGGTGGCCTCTGCTCCAGCAATACACCATCCAAGAGATGAATGAGGATGGGGAAGTGATTGCTAGAATGAAGGTCGTCAATGACCTCCTAGTGAACACAGTCAGTGAGGGTTGGAGAGCAGAAAGATAGGTCAATGGCTGAGAATGACCCAGTAGCAGTAGAGAAATGAGTCGGAGTACCTGGGTTGAGGATGCACAACACTTGAGATGTTAGGAGGCTCTCCAAAATTCGACCTCGAGTGCAAAGAGAAGTGGAGCCCCACAGGACATGATGGGCATTGAAGTCTCGCAGAAGGAGAAATGGGTGGGGGAGTTGGTCGATAAGATCTGTGAGAGCGTCTAAGGTCATTGCATCCAGAGGGGGTAAATAAAGGGAGCAAACAGTAAGCCTCCGACGTGAATGAATTTAAACTTCAACTGCTTGCAGGTCAGTATCCAGGGGGAGAGCAGAGGAGTGGTGGTCATTATTGACAAACACGGCGACTCCGCCTTTGGCCCTTTCTCCAGTCAGGTTATCTTTGCGATATAACGTATAGCTCCTTAGTACAGGAGCATCAGATGGTTTTAAATGCGTTTCCTGTAAACACAAGCACAGGGGGCGTTGCCTTGCTAGGAGGTTCAGTTCCTCCACATGTGCCCAGAATCCATTCATGTTCCACTGTATAATGGGAGGGGAGTCATCTATTAGAGTGGGAGGACCTTCATTCTCACTTCGTCAGGGAGGAGAGCCCACAACAGGTGGAGGCTCAGTTTTGGGGCGAGATGATTGCCCCAGTCTGACATCAACCTCCATCGCCTCTGAAGAGGAGTCGTGAGAGATGTCAGAGAGAATGACATCAACAGCAGCAGACTGTATAACTTCAGTCTCCTTCAGTGGGCGAGTCTTTACCTTTGGCTTTGGTTTAGAGTTTCTGGCCTGAGGTGGCATTGGAGCCAAAACCTCAGAAGCAGTAGGGGGTGTAGCAGTGCTGGGCAGTGCACAAGACTGAACACGGGAAGGGGCAGGAAGTTCCATGATGTCAGCTACCACGGCCTTGTCAGAAGGCCGGGGGGGTCCAGCAGGCTTCACAGGAACGGCAGCAGCACACGTACATTGACAAACGCAGGTGCTAGTGCTGACAGTAGCAACCTCCGTTTGTGTAGTGGCATCGGTTTTCATAACTGGCTGCTTCAGAACGGAAGAAAAGGAGGCAGTGAACATGGGCGGCTGCATGGACTTGTAGATTTTCTTTGCCTCACCATACGGGATGCGTTTGGTGGTTTTAAGTTCCTGGATCTTCTGTTCCTCAAGGAAAACTCTGCATTCCCTACTCCACACAGGGTGATCCCCAGAGCAGTTGACACTCTTGGGAGGAGAGGAGCAACCAACTCCCTCATGGGCGGCTTTACCACATTTCCCAAAAGTGGCTTCCCCTTTACAGCCGAGAGTAGTGTGTCCAAAGTGTTGGCATTTAAAAGACCACATGGGGTTGGGGTAATAAGGCCGTACACTGAGACTTAAGAAACCTGCCTTCACATGCTCTGGCAATTTGGTGCTGTTAAACGTAAGGATAAATGAGTCAGATTTCATGAGAGCACCATCCACCCGTTTCATAACGTGTTGCACGTCGACAATTCCTTCCCGGGACCATTCAGACTTCAGTTCGTCTAGGGGAATGTCAACGAGATCTCTGCAAGTCACAACACCCTTGCTGTAGTTCAAGGTGTTGTGAAATTCAGTCTCTATCACAAACTCCCCAAGAAATTGTACCTTCTGAAGGTTCTGGACTTACTGGAAACTAGACGTTTCAATCAGCAAGGTGCCATTTCGCAAGCGCTTTACAGACTTTAATGTGCCAGCAATACCTTCTAAGCCCTTCTGTATATAAAATGGTGAAACTTTTTCGAAACTCCCATCTTTCCTTTTAATTATAAGAAACACATTCTGCAAAGCAGCATGCGTTCTGTTACTACCAACTGTATCAGGAGGACTGGCTACACGAGCCCTCTTGTTAGATTGGGTGTTAGAACCTACCAGCGGCCCACCCTTTCCGCTGGGAGGAGGAGAAGAAAAGTTCAAGGGTTCCATCTCGGTCCCACGAGCAGCTAGGGAGCTAGAAGTCCACCTAGACAGAGCCCTGTGTGCCTAGGTAAGCCTTATACAACTGAGGTGCGGCAGGTTCCCCAGAGGTTGCCCACTAACGACTGTTCCACCTCAACAGCCATGCATCTCATCAGTGCGCAGCACACCCTGAGATTGAGGGGTTGTTTATAGAGGTTTATTCCATCCTCGCGATCCGGGCAGTCAAGCCAAGATCCCCATTCCCTGAGACACACAACATTCCACCGCCGCGCTGCACGGTGGTCGCTGAAGTATGCCCAGAGCTTACGGTGACAGGGGACTGGCGGCGCTTACCAGTCCCCAGCTCAGGAACCCTGGGGTTGCCAAGCCCGTACCCAGCAAATGAATGCTGAGCTCCTGGGGGCCTCAGGATAACATTAAAACCATATGGTCAGTGATAAAGGAAGTGGCTGGTCTGCAGAGACAGGTCGAGCATATAGAATCAGTGCATAGTGGGAATGTCCATGTTACTGATAAGTCGCATATATGTACAGTATTTAATAATCACTTTCTGAATATAGCAGGTGAACTAAAGAGAAACCTAGTCCCAACAGGGAATCATATAGCGCTCTTAGAAAAAAGTGTTCCAAGACTGTTACCTGAAATGCTCCTCCATGATACACACAAGAGAGAGATTGAGTTAATAATTAAATCACTAAAGACCAAGAACTCTCATGGATATGACGCGGTATCTAGCAGAATACTGAAGTATTGTTCTATGTATGGTAGCCAAGTACTTAGCCATATCTGTAACTTTTCCTCTAGGAGTGATCGGTTTCCTGACCGATTAAAGTACTCGGTAGTGAAGCCACTTTATAAAAAGGGAGACAGGGATAATGCTGACAATTTTAGACCTATTTCTATGCCATCGGTGTTTGCTAAAGTTATTGAGAAGGTTGTATATACAAGGTTACTGGAGCATTTAAATTCACATAATTTGCTGTCAAATGTACAGTTTGGTTTTAGAAATGGTTTAACAACTGAAAATGCTATATTCTCTTTTCTCTGTGAGGTTTTGGATGGATTAAATAAAAGGTTGCGAACGATAGGTGTTTTCTTTGATTTAACGAAGGCTTTTGATTGTCTTGACCACAAAATATTACTGCAGAAGTTGGACTATTAAGGAGTAACGTGAGTAGTTTACAATTGGTTCGCCTCTTACTTTAAGAACAGAAAGCAGAAGGTAATTCTCCGTAATATTGAGAGTGGTAGTGATGTTCAGTCCCAATAGGGCACTGTTAAGTGGGGCGTTCCCAAGGGTCAGTGCTGGGGCCACTGCTGTTTCTTATTTATATAAATGATATGCTTTCTAGTATTACAGGTGATTCAAAAATATTTCTGTTTGCTGATGACACCAGCTTGGTAGTGAAGGATCTTGTGTGTAATATTGAAACAGTATCAAATAATATAGTTCATGAAATAAGTTCGTGGCTTGTGGAAAATAATTTGATGCTAAATCACAGTAAGTCTCAGAACCGATATTTTGATCAGACAGAATGGGCATATTACAAGCGAGACGGAACAGTTCAAGTTCCTAGGCATTCAGATAGATAGTAAGCTGTTGTGGAAAGCCCATGTTCAGGATCTTGTTCAGAAACTAAATGCTGCTTTATTTACCATTAGGACAGTATCTGAAATAAGTGACAGTTCAACATGAAAAGTAGTCTACTTCGCATATTTTCATACGCTTATGTCATATGGTATTATGTTTTGGGGAGATTCTTCTGATTCAAAAAGGGTATTTTTGTCTCAAAAATGGGCTGTTTGAGCTATATGTGGTGTAAGTTCAAGAACCTCTTGTCAACCCGTATTCAATAGTCTGGGAATTCTGACACTGCCCTCACAGTATATATTTTCTTTAATGTCATTTGTTGTTAGCAATATTAGCTTATTCCCAAGAGTTAGCAGCTTTCACTCAGTTATACTACGCAGAAATCAAATCTGCATGTGGAATGCACTTCCTTGACACTTGTGCAGAAAGAAGTGCAGTATTCTGCTGCATCCGTTTTCAATAAGCTACCACAAGAACTCAAAAATCTTACCAGTAGCCCAAACACTTTTAAGTCTAAACTGAAGAGTTACCTCATGGCTCACTCCTTCCATTCTGCTGAAGAGCTCCTGGAAGAGCTGAAAAATTAAGCAAATTCCAGTGTTACATTGTTGATTTTCTTTATCTAAACTTACGACTTGTCGCCTGAATATGTTTCTTATATTTCATTTTATCTGTTTCTACTATCGTGTTATAATTTCATGTATTGACTCGTTCCATGACCATGGAGACATCTCCTTAATTTGGTCCCACGGAACAATAAATAAATAAATAAAAACAAATTCCTTGGCGCCCTTCTTCCAATCTGACTATGTAAGCACACACCAGATGTGGTCTGAATACAAAGAAATAGTACTGATAGCAATTAAAAGATATATACCAAATAAAGTAATAAGAGACTATACTATGGTACACTTGCACAGGATAGGGTAGCATGGAGAGCTGCATCAAACCAGTCTCAGGACTGAAGACCACAACAACAACAACAACAACAACAACAACAACAACTATGGTACACAAAACAGACCAGAACACTGTTGCTTCTGCAATGAGAAAAGCAAGCCGGATTTAAAAGAACACAAAACCCCCAATATTGGAGGAGTTTTACAGAAGTTCAAAATTTGGCATGAACTTCAGTGCGATTTACTTTTAATAACTTCCACAATGAAACTTTGTCTCAAAATGTGACAGAAAGATTCTGGTCATATGTAAAATACACCAGCGGCAAGACACAACTGATACCTTCACTGCGCAATAACAATGGTAATGCTAACAATGACTGCCACTAAATCAGACTTACTGAACACAGTTTTGCAAAACTTCTTCACCAAAGAAGGCAAAGTTAACACACTAGAATTTCAGTCTAGAACAACTGCCAACATGAGTAATTTAGAGACAGATATCTTCAGTGCAGCAAAGCAGCGTAAATTTTTCAATAAAGGCAAGGCCTTTGGTCCAGATTGTATACCAGTCAGGTACCTTTCCGAGTATGCTGATGCAATTGCTTCATACTTAGCAATCATATACACCTGCTCGCTCGTCGAAAGACAAGTACCCAAAGACTGGAATGTTGCATAGGTCATACCAATACCACAAGAAACGAAACAGGAGTAATCAGCTGAATTACAGACTCATATCACTAACATCAATAAGTAGTAGGATTTTGGAAGGTGTACTGTGTTCGAACATTATGAATTACCACCAAAAAAAATGATTTACTGAAAAATAGTCAGCACAGATTCAGAAAATATCATTCTTGCAAAACACACTATCGTATTTACTCGAATCTAAGCCGCACTTTTTTTCCAGTTTTTGTAATCCAAAAAACCGCCTGCGGCTTAGAATCGAGTGCAAAGCAAGCGGAAGTTCTGAAAAATGTTGGTCAGTGCCGCCACAACTAACTTCTGCCGTCGAATATATGTAGCGCTACATAGGCATGCTTTGTAGGCACAAAAATAAATACTGGCACCAAAACCGCTGCGTCAGTAAACAAAATTAAAACAAAAAGGTGGAAGACGAGCTTTTTTCTCCACCCCGAGTTTCGACCACTGCATTTTCGTACATTATCCAACGAAGTAAATACAAATTCCGTATTGTTCATCTTCGAATGTAGCAGCAGCATTTCAATGTACTACGAAAATCCGACTGGCAAGACTGTTTGGGATGTTTGTCAATATGGCCAACTCTACGTTCTGAATTTTTTCCTACCTGTGACAAGAGATCGTTGTTAATAAGAACTTTTATGAATTGTGAATCACATGCAGTATTCTTTTCACCATAAGAATAATACCGTACGAATATAAACATTTCGCCATGTATTCTTTCGTGTTTGCTGCTACCTCATTTAAATCCTGTCTGCCTAATAAACTACGAAACTAGAGTGAGGCAACGCAGCAAACACGGAAGAATATACATATCATGCCATCTTT
This sequence comes from Schistocerca piceifrons, assembly GCF_021461385.2. Taxonomy (NCBI): domain Eukaryota; kingdom Metazoa; phylum Arthropoda; class Insecta; order Orthoptera; family Acrididae; genus Schistocerca; species Schistocerca piceifrons. The sequence goes on along the minus strand of NC_060139.1, from coordinate 358,954,742 downwards.
ATATTTGTATTATTCTGATGCCTAATAGTGATACAGTCAGAAATGAAGCATGGCAATTGACTACATTTTTAAATCTAAGATGACTCTAATTTCTGTGCAGAATGTAACGTACTAAAGAGGCACCTGCAAAGATTTTGAAACGGAGAAAAATTTTCGCTAAACTGTTGTTCAGAACATCTATCATACGCAGTCTATTATTTGGTTCTTGTTAATCATTAGCAAAGAAAGCAGCAGTTTAAGTAACAACAAATACCAGTCTCTTGCCATTGATTTGCTAATGAGACGATTCCTCTTTTTTTTTTTAAATTATAAGTGACGGTAGCACACACAAAAGAAAGCCATGCCGCGAGCGGCGACAGGCCGTAAACACGCACTATCAGAATGCAACAAACAATGCATGACACAGTACAGTAATGCATTTTCAGCTTAGAGAGACGTAAACACCTATAACAAAGAAAACGGCACCTATCAGATCAAAGAAAAATAAGCAATCAATTCAAACCAGACAAAGCACGTGAAAAAGGAATCGTACCTGTATAAATAAGGACGGAGCGCCTGACGCATAGCAATGGCTACCTGGCAAAGCGTAACTGCTAAGCTTACGACTCGAACCAAACTACTGTAGCTGTATCGTCATTCATTCGATCTAAATTGTGTCTCATATTACAATGGACCAACTTTGTTTCGATTTGGAGATGTGGCCTAAAACTTTTGTCTCCCCTTGAATTTCGAGTCTCAAATTTCAGGTGCGGCTTAGATTCGGGAAAATTTTTTTTCCTCGATTTCGAGTCTCACTTTTCAGGTGCGGCTTAGATTTGAGTGCGGCTTAGATTCGAGTAAATACGGTAGCTCTTTATTCTCCCAAACTAATGAGTGCTATCAACAGATGATGTCAAATTGATTCCATATTTTTAGACATACAGAAGGTTAGAGAAGATACACCAAATAGCTGCTTATAATAAGCAATCTTTATTTACAACAGTCTGTTTTAGCTTAATCACCATTTTCAAGTATCTCCGATTACAATTTTGATGAGAACAGGTAAGGATGCCAATGTCATTCACATTAAAGTCTGATGTCTTCAATTATCACTTTCATGAAGGCATATGTAGGAATGACATTACGTCAAAGACAACACTTATTGCATCACCAAACTGACTTTTAAGCGAATAAAATACAGAATGTTCCCCTTTATTTCATAAGACAATATCTTCAACAATTGTTCTTCTTCAGGGCCAGCAGTGTAACGTATGTCTGATAATGACATGATTGTTAGAGTAGATACACCAAATAGCTGCTTTTATTTGCTTAAAAGTCAAATTGGGCATATAATAAGCGCTGTCTTCAATGCAGTGTCATTCCCACATATGCCTTCATAACAGTGATAATTGAAGGCATCATTCTTTAATACGAATGACATTGGTATCCATATCTGTTCTCGCCAAAATCGTAATTGCAGGTACTTGAAAATGGCGATTCAGCCGAAACAGACAATTGTAAATAAAGATTACTTATTATAAGCAGCTATTTGGTGTATCTACTCTAACAATCATATTGTTATCAGACATATATTACGCTGCTGGCCCTAAAGAAGAAATATATCCAGAAGGCTTTTGACATCGTTCCTCACAAGTGACTTCTAATCAAATTGCCTGCCTATGGAGCATTGCCTCAGTTGTGTGACTGGATTCATGAGTTCTGTCAGAATGGTCACAGTTTGCTCTAATTGACAGAAAGTCTTCAAGTAAAACAGAAGAGATATCTGGTGTTTTCCAAGGAAATGTTATTGGCCCTCTACTGTTCCTAATTTATCCAAACAATTTAGGAGATAATCTCAGCAGTCCTCTTACATTGTTTGCAAATGATGCCATCATTTACCGTCTTGTGAAGTCATCAGATAATTGAAACCAATAGCCAAATGATTTAGACAAGGTATTTGTTTGGTGCAAAAAGTCTTAATTGACTCTAAATAATGAAATGTGTGAAGTCATCAACATAAGTAGTAACACAAAAATGCTAAATTTCAGTTAAATAATAAGTAACACGAATCTGAACTTTCCTGAAGGGACCTTACCATTCTTTAGATCTTTAATGATACTTGGGATTTCATCGGAGGGGGGCAGTTCTGCATTTGTATAAGAGCATGGTGGATTCTGCTTCAGAAAGTTTACTCTTGGTCCTCACAATTTAACAACTTATTGAAAAATAGCTTGATAGTATTTTACAGTTTTCTTGATTGTTTAGGTCTAATTTTCCATCTTCATTATCACCATCACCATTTTGCAGAATTCAGAGCATCCCATACAGATTGGCTAACAACAAAGACTGCCATCAGTTTTATCATACTTGCCGGCACAAGTAGTGCTCATTTCCTTCCTGCTGTAACAGTCACATTTACAGTGGAAAGCAATTGCGTATCATCAAAATAGAGGGATATATTCCATATAGTATGCTTCTCTTACAGCAAGGAAGAAAGAGAAAAATGCTGCACTTTCAGGAGAATGCAGACCTCACAACAAAGGCTACATGTTTACCACTGTGCTACAGCTGCGACCAATAAAAGTGTCCTTGTTAAAAATGTGTTTAGTGTATCTACAGCTAACAATAATGTACATTACTTGCAGTGAAGCTCCTGTGTCTTCTTGCAATAGATATAGAACACAAATGACCGTTTTTGAACATGATTTTTCTATTTGATTTGCATCAGTACTGTATCAGACTTTGATTCCAGGTGTCATTGATTTTATGCAACCATTTTTTGTGTTCTGAAGTATACATTCATAAGCATAAGGTATTGATCTTTTTTTTCTTATTTGTATTTTGATGTACTCATGGCTGTGTTGATTGTCACTCTGAATGAAGATATTTCTTCATGTTCATGTCCCCATATACGAAGAATGTTATGTTTACTAGGCACACATTGAAAAGATTGTTAGGTCGAAATTAGCATAGAATTGCGAATAATGCATCTTATTCAAATAATATACGGCCTTATAGGAACTACAACTTTTTTAAATTGATTTTTGATGGCTATAGATAAGAAGTATTAAAAAGAGGAGACAAGAATTTTATGGAAGCTGGCTAGATATATTGAAACCAGAAATGAAAGTTAAGGTGAGTTTTAGGTTGAAACGTAAATAGGCAGACCAGCACTGTGGTACTATAATGTTACGTGTGGCTGTTTTCTTTTTGCAGCAATGCTTTAATAATGATACTTGTCCTTTCCCAGCATCATTAATTAATTAAATTTAACACTATAAGTATCTTCCTTCGTAAGTAGTAATAGATATGAACAAAAAACAAATTGTACCCAAGTTCACAACACTTCAACATTTTTCACACACACACACACACACACACACACACGCACGCACGCACGCACGAGAGAGAGAGAGAAAATAAGCACATTATTACAGTTTTTATACACACTTCACTTCAGCAATCCTTTTAGCAGAACATACCTCTTCAATCTTAAGCTCTCAATCCAAGACACATGCTCTTCCTCATTTTTGGGCTGAAATGTGGTCTTTGGAAATTTTGCCTTTGGTTCCTGGAAGGCAAAATTTGCACATTGTTACTTAACATGAAACACTGTACAATGTACTACAATTTTGTAGCAGTAATGCAGATTCCTTGCTGTTGTGTAGAGTTACTGGAGACAAAATTATTGTACGTTATGTAGAATAGGAAGCAATTTAAGTATTTGTGGAAATAAGTCCATACAATTTACACTGTCTCTGGATGGATAAATAAGCAAAATAAAAAATAAATAGTACACTGGCTGAAAAACAATCTGTACACTGCACACAGTCATGATAACTAATGAGTGGAAAACCGACAAAGATTTTGGATATGATGTGAACTGTTTCACATGCTGGAACTAGACTGATGCAAGGTCAGTGTATTAACAGGTGGCAAAGTTGACAATGTCGCCTAGAGTGGAGTTATAAAGGTGGAAGGAATGTGCTGTGACTGATTTAAACAATGTATATATGAGGGCTATTTGTAAAATTAATCTCTAATGGGTTACTAGACATGAAAATATTATGAACTTTTTTTAGGATTCTGTACCTAAATCAGTAAAAGCCAACTCTTTTGGGATCACTTGCTGTCTGTCTGTCCAGCCAAATGTTAAAAATCCTCTTTCTCAAGAACACACACACGTATCAAATTCAAATTTATCTTACATCCTAAGGTCTATGATTCCTTGATGGTGTAAAAAAAATTAAGCTTCTATGCCAATGCAACCACAAGATATGGTCATTTACATACTTGCAGGGGCTATAGTGTACTTTGTGTTAACCTAGAATCTTGAAATTTGGCAGAAAGCAAGAATTCACAGTACAAGTACAATAAAAAACCAAGAAATAGTTAATTTATAACTACATCAAATGAAAAACATATTTCTTTTGGCACTTGTTATAAATTAGAACAGTCTCAGAAGCTTTGTAATTCCCAGGACTGATATGTTGCCAATCTCAGTGCCAGTAACAGGCAAAAATAGTAGAGTGTCTCAATTATCAGAATGAATTAACTGTCTATATACATAATTAGGTTTATACAGAACTCTCAGATTGTGAGCCCTACTCACACCTGGCCTCCTCCCTCTCTCTCTCTCTCTCTCTCTCTCTCTTCCTCTCTCTCTCTCTCTCTCTCTCTCTCTCTCTCTCTTTTCCTGCAAATTATAGTTGAATTACTTGACAACATAGTCACCAACCAAATTCAAACATCTGTCATACTGTGATACCACCTTTCTTATCCCTTCATCAAAGAATGGCCCTGCCTGGTACTTCACTCAGCTGTTGACAGTACCTCTGAGCTCATCATCAGTCATGAAGTGCTGAGTAGTCAGCAGGCCTTCATCTTGAGGAAGATAAAAGTCATCTGGTGCCACATCCAGACTATGGTGAGGACACTGAAAAACCTCCCAGCCAGAAAGTGTTTCCTTTCTTCAGCTCACAGTACGGGTTCTTGCATTGTCATGAATGAGAACAAGTCCTTCAGTAATCATCCTGCATGGTTTGTTTTAGCTTGACCTTCCAAGTTTCCTGAATCTCACAACAAACTTGTGAACTCAGATCATACTCATTTGTTACTCTCATGAAATCTGTTATCAAAATCCCCTTGCAGTTTAAAAAACCTGCAACCAGCATTTTGTGATTTGACAATGTCTGCTTGAATTTTTTGGGCTTATCGGGAGAACAAGTGTGCATCCACTGCTTGGACTATTCCTTAGTTTCAGAGTTGACACACTGGACCCTTGTTCTGCCCCAGTCTCAATTTTTCTTTTTCATGAATTATTTCCCCTCTTCATGATTGTGCTAAAAGAATGACAAGGCCAAACCCATTCATTCAGTTTTCTTAATGCTAGTTAGACATTGTGGTTCCCAATGTGCAAATGTGCACAAAACTTGTAGTGACCTACTAACATCTCTCTGACAATGTTAAAAGAGGGTTGTCTCTGAGAACTTCAGAAGTTTGAAAATTGTGAATCAATGTCTCATGCACACCCTTTCGTCAAAATGTTGCACATGTTCATCAGCGGCATACGAATGCCTCCTCAACCATTTTCACTACGTACATCTGTGTGAACAACCCACAGTTTTCCGCTCCACTTGCTCACAACACCATCACTTGTAACGCCATCCCCATAACATAACTGACATTTAATCACATTAGCATTGACTCCTCCTGCTTGAAGGAACTGAATCACAAAACGTACCTCTCAAATGGCAGGAGATTCAATAACAACGTCCATTTTAACTGCTTGCTGCTTTCAGACTGATGAACACAAAAAAGAGCCTACTGACGCAACATGAATTTCAAAGTCTCTTTTTCCAATCATACAAATGCCATGAAGCTAAGAGCATTTGTTTATTTTCAGTACCCAATCAGAGGTTAATTTACGAACAGCCCTCATATGTGTGATGTGTACAATTGGTCTGATGAAGATATCTGATGCCTTCTTTTTTTAGGTTCTCACACAGAAGGCCTACTGTCAATTATGTACATACACGAGAAGCAGCATACTTCTGGAGGTCAAAACTTTCTTTTTTTTTATGGACAAGACATTTCCACTGAATTTCACACTGTAAGTGCATAATGTGCACTAAGGTCAGAAAGTATCGAGGGTAAGCTTTTACATGTGTCACTTCATTGTCAATGGTTTTGAATTGATACTACTGTTACCAAATCATCTTGTGGTGCAGTTCTTCTTGTTGTCTCCGTGCTTGCTAAGAAAATGGGATGAGAATTTCCGCCTTATGCAAGACACCTTTTTTCTTTTGTTTCACCCATACATGTTTCAGCACTTATGTGCTATCATCAGTGGGTTCTATTTTTATTTTTAACTTACATTATTTTATTGTCCTCTTTTTTTGGTAGCTGTTATGCTACACAATATACAACATGTCATAGTTTTGAAGTTGTGGTACGTTTTCCTGTTTTGTTGGCGAAGTAAATGGGCTTACTTCTTTGCCTGTGTTCGTGTGGTAATGCAGTTTTTTCGATTACTCAAATCGAAAAACTGCATTACCACACCAACACAAGTACTTTGCCCCGGTATGCAAACTGTTTTCATTGAGTTTAAGTATGTTCGGTCATAATATGTCATCTATAATTTGTGCTCTAATGACAATTGTGATGTTTAAGGCAGACATTCTGATGATAGGCCATGCCTGAAATGTGTAAATAAAGTCTTAACAAGTGGACTCTTGTCATTAGTGGCAAAAAAATGGCAGCAAGGATGTGTACAGTGCTCATATAATGGTCACAGACATCCTTTGGGATTTTATATCACAAGTTAAACTAAATTCTTAGGTCCGATTGGTCTAGGTTTCATCATACCTGTTCTATGCACATTCCTAATGGCAGTGAAATATGAGGTATTATTATGAACTGCATATTCTTATATTAAATTCTTACTGAAATTTGTGAGGTCAGTAGAGTAAGAGTATGGAAGTCACTGCACTACTTTTTTTTCTTTTCCTCTAAATTCTCCTAACTAGCAAATGTCATACAACGGATGGGACAGATTCCAGAAATGACAACACAATTTTCTTGTTTCACTTTAAGTGACTTGCCTAATTTTTGACACTGAATTAAGGAGCATGGGCATGGTCTACAGCTTAAATTCTACACTATGCCCACAAGTGAACAGATAAAGACAACTCTCATTCCATCACAAGAAAAACGGTTTTCTAAGACTGCATAAAAGTTACAGAGTGAACAAAATACTGTTCTGATGAATTTTAATAGTAATGAGCCCAACTTTCTCACGTTTTACTAGAATTTAAGCAAAATAATCTTGTTGTGCAGTACCCAGTTAGGTTGAACATCACTAGTGCATTTGTACTGGACTAAATATGGCTGAAGCGTATCCTTTAATATGAATGACTCTATTATCTCCTTCCCAAGGGTTTATACAAATAGTCTCCAGATTCCTGATAGTGGGAGTAACTAAGGTAGCTCCCTGACAAACGTTTTGAAAATACCTCTTCAAATCAGTCCATTTATTGACAAATGGGAATACATTATGTAGAACAATAAGCAAGAAAATAAAACTATTGCCTAAGGTGTAGCAATTGGACGCGAACATGAAGGAACTGTCAGTACAAAAATACAGGGTTGCACAGTTAAAAGTAGCCCACCTCATCTTTGAATCTGAATGCAATACTTCAACTTCTGAAATAGAGTAAACAGCTACAACACTGGACAGTTTTATGCAATAATTGATTATTAGCATTCTTCTGTCAGCATTTCAGTTTATTTCATCAGTGAAGTTAGATGTTTCTCTTTTCAGTCCACAAAATGACTTTCTCAATCGAAGAAAGAATTGAAATTGTGGAAGTATACGTAAAAACAGGTTTAGTTAAGGAAACTTGCAACATTTTCGGGTTCAAGTATCCAGACGGAGGAATACAAGCAGAGAAAGAAATACAAAGTCAGTATAAAAACTAGCGCATCTATGGATATGAGTAAAATGTGAAAAAAAAAAAATCATTCCTTCAGTTTGGACACCAGAAGTTATAGCACACACTCGGTGAAGAACTGTTCAGAGCCCTAAGAAGTCTACATACAAATCGGAACATGTAAGTAGGAGCAGTTGCCATCAGATACTGAAAAATCTTAATTTGAAGCCATATTATGTGACAGTTGTGCAGCAATTACAGGGGGATGACAGTCAGAAATGTATAGATTACTGCACTTGGGTTTTGAATAACATCGACGATGGTTTGTTAGACTCTTTTCATTACATCATGAGTGATGAAACATTGTCTCTCCTTCCTGACCATGTGAATTCACAGAACACAAGGTACTGTCCAACGGAGAACCCGAACATTGTTTCAGCAACCACCCCATGATGAAAAAAAATCAGCGTTTGGTGTGGTGTAACAGGAACACGCCTCATTGGACACTACTCTCAACACATTTGAATACAAGGAACTTTTTGAGTCTTTCGTGCTCAACTCACTGAATATGAAAGAGAATATTGCTTCTTCCAGAAAGATGGGGCAACATGGCACACAACTAAGGTATCCCTGGAATGAGTCCATGATGAAATGAGTCCATGATGACACTGAGGAATGAACTGTCAGCAAACATTTATGGCCACCACATTCGTCATATCTAACAATATGTGATTATTCCTGTAACGACACTTCAAGAGCAAGTGTCTATGAAACAAACCCACACACAATACAGGTACTAAAAGACAACATCACTTGTTAACTTGGCACCACTGACATCCGAACTTTATGCTGGGTGTACTTGCATATGCTTAGATATGCACAGTTGTGTATTTATGTTGCAGAGGGTCACTTTCAACATCTTCTATAAATGTATTGTTCATGTAAATAAATGTTAAGTCCATTTCAACTCTTCATTTCTGTATTTCACTGTGTAGAGCACTTGCCCGCGACAGGCAAGGGTCCGGAGTTCGAGTCTCAGTCCGGCACACAGTTTTAATCTGCCAGGAAGTTTCATAGCAGTGCACACTCCACTGCAGAGTGGAAATTTTATTCTGTAACCATCCCCCAGGCTAAGCCATGTCTCCGTAATACCCTTTCTTCCAGAAGTGCTAGTCTTGCGAGGTTTGCAGGAGAGCTTCTGTAAAGTTTGGAAGGTAGGAGATGAGGTACTGGCGGAAGTGAAGCTGTGAGAGCAGGTCGTTTGTCATGTTTGGGTATCTCAGATGGTAGAGCACTTGCCCACGAATGGCAAAGGTCCGGAGTTCAAGTCTCGGTACAGCACACAGTTTTAATTTGCTAGGAAGTTTCATAACCTTTATACTTACATGGGCTACTACTTTAATCTGCACCAACCTGTAGGTCATTTAGTGTTCATGAAGCCCTTTTAGTGGCGACTGTAGTCAGAGCAAATGTGCACTGAATTTGTTTAGAAAACACTCAGGAGATAAAAAATAACAGAGAACTGATGCTTACATTACATAGTGCAGTCTGTCTGTACATTTCTTGCATCTGTTCTATTTCAGAAACGTTTTGCTATGTGGTACATTTTCCACTTCCTAGCATTCAAAATCCCTTTCAATCTCCCTCTGTTCAAGATTCACTTGTAGTTTAAACAAAGCGTCTGTCCTGCCATGTTTCAAAGATTGAAATATAGCTTCACAAAGTGCATTGTATGTGCAAGATTTACTCTAGATGGTAGAATTAATGCTGAATAAACAAATAATTTTTAATGAAACTGAAACCATTTTCGCAGTTGTCTGTATGTATAAGCGTTCAGTGAATGTAGCTGTCACATACAAAGACTGGTTTGGTCTCTGTTTCTGCCAAGTATTTTTCCTTGATGAGAGGACTAGAACAGGGGCTATCCAGCCTCATGAAAATAACTGAGAATCTATCTGAAGGATAAGTAGCAGAGCTCATTTCTACAAACAGCACTGACAACTGTGAGAAAGATGTGTTGGCCACATGATCCAACAGCCCAATCCTATCCAAGGACAAAAAAGAGACAGAAAGAAACCAAATTTTAAGAGAGATTAGAACTGAGACAAACCTTCAGTTTGAGAAAGAAACCAAAAAACATAATTCTAGCTTATTACATCAGCATAAACAGCTATTGGTTAAGAATTTTCAACAGTCAGCAGATATTTTAACTCTGCCCAATTTTAACTCAATCAATGTGAAATGTCAGCTATCTTTATTGCATCAACATATTCGAGGACTCAGAAATAAAATTAATGAATTAACTATCTGCATAGATGAATTAGAGTCTTCAAACCCAGCTGACATAATCTGCCTCTCTGAACATCATGTGGCCACAGGTATAGAACTTTTAAGTGTTACAGGGTTTAGGTTAGCATCTCACTTTTGTAGATCAGAAATGGAGAAAGGAGGAGTAGCCACATTCATCAGGAACTGTCATAAATTTAAAAACATAGACATTTATAAATTTTGCCTAGGACAACACATGGAAGCATGTGCAACATAAGTAGAATTTCACAAATAATCCTTCATAATAGTAAGTGTACATCGAGCACCTGCAGTTAACTTTAATCTGTTTGTAAACCACCTTGAAGTTGTACTGGCCCATTTAACAACCAAAAACAAAGAAATAGTGGTTGCTGGTGATTTCAATGTAGATTTCCTTAAAGACTCTCCCAATAAGAGCTTATTTGAGTTAGTAACACTATCATTCAACTTAATTCCCACTGTAAAGTTCCCCACTAAGGTAGCCAAACGCTCACAAACAGTCATTGATAATATCTTTATAAAAAAGTCCAATGAACAAAATTATATTACAAAACCAATAGTCAATGGCCTCTCAGACCATGACATGCAGTTCCTTCTGTTAAATGTTAATACTGAACAGGATATAAAATCTCTTAAATCTGAGCTCAAGAGGGTAATCAATAAGCCAAAAATTTATTATTTTAGGACACTCCTCAGAGACATTCACTGGACTGATGTTTACAGTGCTCATGGCATGAATGAAAAATATAACACTTTTGCTAATAAAGTGCTTACCTTATTCGAACACTGCTTTCCCCCAAAACTTACCAAGGTTAGAGCAAAGTCAACAAAGAAGCCATGGATTCCTCAAGGAATAGGGGTATCTTGTAAAACAAAAGAAAACTGTATCTGTCAATCCGAAACAGTTCTGATGATGATGCTATAGCACATTACAAGAAATACTGCAAAATATTAAAGACTGTAATACGGACAACAAAGCAAATATATTATAAGGAAAAGATAGTCATACCAGATAACAAAATAAAGACAATATGGGACATAGTGAAGGAGGAGACCTGTAGAACCAGACATGAAGAGAAACAAATAGCATTAAGAGTAAATGATACATTGGTGACATGTGTATGGTGTTGCAGAACTTTTTAACAAACATTTTATAACTGTTACTGGAAAGATGAGGTTGTCAGGTTCGGTAGATGCTGCTATGGAATACCTCAGACCAGACATTTCAAGTAACTTCCGTAATATGAATGTGACCCTCACTACCCCAGCAGAAATAATGTCCATCATAAAATCTTTAAAATCAAAAACATCTAGTGGGTATGATGAAATATCAACAAAGTTAATTAAAGAATGTGATTCTGAGCTAAGTAACATATTAAGCTATCTGTGTAACCAGTCGTTTATCAGTGCAATATTTCCAGAATGGTTGAAATATGCTGAACTGTTTAAGAAGGGAATTAAAGAAATAGCATCAAATTTCCGTCCAATTTCACTGTTGCCAGCATTCTCAAAAATTTTAGAAAAAGGAATGTATAATCGGCTTTATAACCATCTTATCTCAAATAACATACTGTCAAAGTCACAGTTTGGATTTCTAAAGAGTTCTGATATTGAGAAGGCTATCTACACTTACAGTGAAAATGTGCTCAATTCATTAGACAAAAAATTGCAGGCAACTGGTATATTTTGTGATCTGTCAAAGGCATTTGACTGTGTAAATCACAATATCTTTTTAAGTAAATTAGAATATTATAGCGTAACAGGAAATTCTGCAAAATGGTTCAAATCTTATACCTCTGGCAGGAAACAAAGGGTGTTATTAGGAAAGAGACATGTATCAAGCTATCAGGCATCATCCAACTGGGAACTAATTACATGTGGGGTCCCACAAGGTTCCAATTAGGGCCCCCTACTTTTTCTTGTGTATATCAATGACCTTTCATCAGTAACATTACCAGAAGCCAAGTTTGTTTTGTTTCCCAATGATACAAACATTGCAATAAATAGCAAATCAAGTGTAGTCTTAGAAAGATCAGCTAATAAAATATTTGTGGACGTTAATAACTGGTTCCTAGGCAATTCTTTGTCACTAAACTTGGAAAAAACACATTCCATGCAGTTCAGAACTTGTAAGGGGTGTCCCACGAGTATATGCCTAACATACGATGACAAGCAGATAGAAGAAGTGGACAGTGTTAAATTCTTGGGATTACAGCTTGATAACAAATTCACCTGGGAGGAGCACACCACAGAACTGCTGAAGCATCTTAACAAATCTCTATTTGCAATGCAAACTGTGTCAGACATAGGGGATATAAAAGTGAAAAAGCTGACATACTATGCTTACTTTCATTCCATAATGTCATATGGGATTATTTTTTGGGGTGAAGTTTTTCGGACACAAAAATGTGCAGTAAGAGTTATATGTCGTGTGAACTCAAGAACATCCTGCAGAAGCCCGTTTAGGGAACTAGGGATACTAACTACTGCTTCCCAATATATTTATTCCTTAATGAAATTTGTCATTAAAAATATATCACTTTTTCAAACCAAGAGCTCAATTCATGGAATCAATACTAGAAATAAGAATAATCTTCACAAGGATTTAAAGTCACTTGGTCTTGTACAAAAAGGTGTGCATTATTCAGGAACACACATTTTCAATAACTTGCCAGCAGCCATAAAAAGCTTAACAACCAATGAAATTCAGTTTAAGAGAAGCCTAAAGGATTTATTGGTGGCCAACTACTTCTACTTCATTGATTAATTTCTCAATAGAACTAACTGATTTGTGTGTGTGATATTATAACTTCTGCACAATGTCAGTGCAGTAATGTGTTCATTGTAAATAAGTATTATAGTAGTTGTATTACATGTTTATTACCTTATAAATAAATTTAAAAAAATTTTAATTTTAAATTCAGTGCATTAGTAATTGTAAAATGACTCTTTCATATAGTGTTCATTAAAAAATGACGATCATTCCACTTGGGACCTGTGGAATGGTACATTAGCTTATATGTTTTAGTTGTAAATATTTGTCACGTATTGTTGTTTTTCTGACATGTTCTACATCCTGAAGGACCTCCTCACTACGGATCAATTGGAATGAAAGTAAATCTAATCTAATCTAACCTAATCTTGATAGTATATGTTCTGCCAGATACAAGTCTATTATAGGTGGTGGTAGGAGGGTGCATGGAGCATGTCTTGCAGCGGGGATGGTCACAGGGGTAGGAACCATAGGGTAGGGAGATGGTTGCAGAAGGAGCATATTATCTGACAAGAATACTGCGGAGATTGGGAGGGTGACGGAAAGCTATTCTAGGTGTGGCGGGCAAAATTTCAGACAGAATGGATCTAATTTCAGGGCGTGCTTTTAGGAAATCATGGCCCTGTCGAAGTAGCTGATTAACACATTCCAAATAAGGATAATACTGAGTCACCAATGATGTGCTCCAAAGCTGTTTTGTGGAGGGATCAGCAGTATCAGGATTGGATACGACGGCCTGATAAATCAGTATTTTCCACTGTAACTACTCTTTGCTTAACTTTGTTTTAGTTTTCTACATTTTTCATTGTCTTTCCCATCTCTCTTTCACTGCCACCTCCCACCTCTGTTACGTACAATGCACTTAGCTTTTCACTGTTATTAACTCGTGCACAATGTTTTAGTAGTAATCTCTGTCTTGCATACTGCCCCGTCTTTCACCTTTAAGCTCTCAGGTTTTTAAATCTCATCCGATGAGTCCCCAACAATCAGTCTTCCCTTCTCATCCCGTATGGTAAGTCTCTCCTGACCTGTGGTTCTGGGTGACTTTCCCAAAATCTACCCCTTTTCCTACACCTCTCCAGACCTTTTCCTTCACCCTTCAACCCTTCTGCCTGAAGGAGCCACTGGCTCCGAAAGCTTTCCAATTACAACAGTCTTTTATGCATGTGTTCTGCCGCCACTTGGTGAGTAGGTTTTTTATCCATCCGATTACATAACATTTAATACTTTGTTACTTATGAAACAAACACACACACACACACACACACACAATCACACACACACACACACACACACACACACACACACACAAAGTCCAGACATCTTGACACGATATGAAACAGAACCCTCCCAATCTATGAATAATTTCATCAAACAAATGAAAATTTAAGTTTCAGTCCCTTTAACTGAATGAATACAAAGAAAAAAGCAATTGAGAGAAAACACTGTCATACCTCAAGAGGATCTTCAGAGGTATTAGCTGCCACTATTTTCTGCCGTGTTTTTTCTATTCTACTCTGCAGCTGCGATATCATTTTCAGCAGTTCATTCAGGTTTTCAAGCTCATATGATGCCAGGGCTTTCTGAAAGAAAGAATTTTATCCTATAACCTTTTGCTTTGTAGTCTAAACTCAAAAATTTTAAGTGTAATAAATTTTCTTTATGTGCATTGACATGTGCAGTGCCAGCAGTAAAGGGAGGGAGGGAGGGAGGGGGGGGGGGGGGGAGGGAGGAGGAAAAACCAAAGATCACAGTTTAGTTCTGTGTGTATAATGAGGTCATTACCGACAGTTATATGTTACTGCCAGTCACCATTTTATTAATCAAGAATCACAACACTGTAAAGAAACCCAGTACTAAAAAGGTGACAACTAACCTGAACAATTGTAATATGTGAAGAGAGAAGTATACCATATAATCAACCAATCATGGAAATTCCTGGATGGAGCAATATATAAAATAAGGAAAATGTGATGCATGGAGCACAGAAACACATAACAGAAAACAGCATTCACATTAGCCTTCGAGCACTAGCTCTTTTTCTTGCTAACGTGCACATATTCACAAACACAACCATACTGACACCCAAACAGCAATCTATCAATCAATAATGAGTCTCACTGTGACCACAGGTGTGTGTGCTTTTGAGTGTCTATGTGGTTGTAGTATGAATGTGTGTATTTTTGCTACAAAAAGCCATTAAATTTCCCTTATTTTACAAGGGTGGTTTGAAAAGTTCTCGGAATGGATTAGAGAAAAAGTACATACATCACTGAAATACTTTTTTTAATTTTCAATGTAGTCTCCTTGTAGATTAAGAGACTTGGTCCAATGATATTCCAGTGTCTTGATCCCATCTCGAAAATGAGATTCCTCCAGGCCTATAAAATAATTGTCAACTCCGGCTATCAATTATTCATTTGAAGTGAATCTTCGTCCACCAAGAAAAATTTTCAGTTTTGGGAAGAGATGGAAGTCTGACGGAGCCATATCAGGTGAATAAGATGGGTGTGGCAACAATTCATACCTTAGTTTGTGTAATTTTGCCATGGTGACGGTACTTTTTGATCCAGCGTCAAGAGTCATGCACTCATCTTGCAGACAATTTTTTCATTTTTAATTCTTCAGTCAGGTGACTTCTGGCAAGCATAAGTTCTCGGAATGGATTAGAGAAAAAGTACATACATCACTGAAATACTTTTTTTAATTTTCAATGTAGTCTCCTTGTAGATTAAGAGACTTGGTCCAATGATATTCCAGTGTCTTGATCCCATCTCGAAAATGAGATTCCTCCAGGCCTATAAAATAATTGTCAACTCCGGCTATCAATTATTCATTTGAAGTGAATCTTCGTCCACCAAGAACATTTTGTGAACTTTTGCAATGATTTCTGGAGTAGTGACACATCTTGGCCAACCACAGCGCGAATCATCATCTAAGCTGTCCTGACCAAATTTAAATTCATTTGTCCATTTGGTAACATTTGAATATGAAGGAGCAGAGTCCCCCAGCGTATTCTGGAAATTGGCATGTATGTCCCTTGCTTTCATACCTTTCTTTATGAAGTACTTCATCACTCCACAAATCTCTATATTTTCCATCTTCCCAAATCACTAAGTGGGAACAACAACAGAGCCACGTCATTGCCACAGCTCTCTTCCAAGAGCACTGACGTGGCATGCGTCTACAGGCAACAATCCAATTAATATCACAAGAACAACTTGTTGCGCTAGCACTGACGTCTCGTGGTGATTGTGAGAACTTTTCAAACCACCCTCATACGTATATGGGCATCTCGCCTATGAGTCATGTACATTTTGTCCGGTGTTTCAGAAGATACTTGTAACTTCTTTTTTGCATTGTGTAGCTGGAGTCAGCCCAAACAAATAACTGCTCATTACATCTTTTGTGTGATGCCAAGTATCAACAAAACTGTTAGTCTGTTCCCTGTTACACACACACACACACACACACACACACACACACACACACACACACAAAAAAAAAAAAAAAAAACATTTTTAAAGCAAAATTTTACATTCCCCTACACAGAGTGGTCCCACGTTAGCTCAGTACAATATTTGTTTTATCGGTATGCATTAACAAGGACAGTAAAACATGAAGAATAAATAGCAAGCCAGAGGCAACTCAATAAAGCTGCACGCTTGGCACTAGCTGTTAGCATGGGCCAGGGCAGTGCTGTTGCTGTTGGAGTACTGGTTATTCTTTGAGTTTTACTGTCCCTGTTAATACATATCAATATAACAAATATCACAGTGGGCTAACTTGGGACCTCTCTATCAAATGGGCATGTAAAATTCCACTTTAAAAATAATTTTGTTTGTAATGGGAAACAAATGAATGCTTTCTGTCAACACTTGGTGTCACCTTATAGAGGTGATGACCACTACTTGTCTCGGTTAACTCCAACAACACAACACAAAAATGAAATTGCGGGAATCTGCTGAAACACCAGAGAAAAAGCACCTGAGGACTCTTAGGAGAGACATACGCTATATAGCCAACAAAGTCACTTAAAATCTATTCCATATGTTAAATCCATTTTGTATGCAGCAATATGTGATCTAAAATCCACAGAACAACCACTATTTTTCACTGCAAAGTATTTGAATTTTGCACAGTACTTCAAGAAATACAGAAACACCATAGTAGTTCTAAACTGTTGTAGCTTTGTTGGAAAGGAACCAGAATTCCAAGCACTAACAGAAATCACTGAAGCTCAAATCGTTACAGTTATGGAATGCTGACTATACTTTAAAATAAATTCAGCCGAAATTTTTACAAAGGAGCTAACTGTGTTCAGAAAGGATAGATTAAATACAATTGGTATGTATAATTTTTTAAAATTAGTTGGGGAAAAGAAGAATAAAATAAAAACTGAAGAGATATTGATAGAAGTACATACTTAAATTCCTCTTCTGGACCACTTAATGTGTGTTTCTTTGTGTTGATTTGTCTGGAAGGTTAATATTAGTACATAACTAAGCAAAATAAAAAGGACCAAACAAAATCATTTTGTGCAAATGACTTTCTTACTCTTCAAAAGTTATAATACATCAGTTACCAAAAAAAATAGTTGTGCAGGACCATTTATGGCAATCACACATACAAACAGTAGTTTTGTCTGAAACTTCTCTCTCTTTACTTTTTTATTTCTTTGTAGTATAAGTCTGTGATAGGTCCATATGGTGATAAGCTGGTCAAGGACAAGAACTGTGTGAAGACTATGCTTATTAATATTTAGTGTACAACACATTTCAATTATATATTCAACAGAGTTTCATAATGAATACTATTGTAATGCCAAAGGAAATAATAACCAAAAATCATTGCCATCTTCAGACCTAATAAATGAATATAAAGCAGGAGAGGTCCATTAGACCATGTATTGGATGAAAATCTATCAGCACAGTAATAACATACTCAAACATAATAATTAAATGATAACGTTATAAACACAATGCTTACAACAGCACTTGAGAACAATGAAACTGCTTTAAGTATTATGGTATAATTTACTTTTGAGATTTGCATCTTTTTTAGCCATTAAAAGGATATGACATCAATTCATTTAGCACATCTTCACATTAATGAGATTTTCAATGTGTATTAGATGTCATTCTTTTACAAATATAATTTCTGTAGATCCATGTTACATGTTTTCACATAAAAAGTATCCTTTACAATGAAGCAATATGGTACACACATATTGTGAACTGTGGTATGTACTGACAAGTCTATTCACATTTCTGACATTCCCTGTAAGAGTTTTTACAACAGTACTCAATATTTTACTCTGTCAAGGAACACCCCATTACTGTGTTAAAGATGTGACCACATTCAATTTATTTCACTTGTGAATGTTTTCAGTAGTGGAGGCAACTGTTTTATCTTAAGTAATAGACATTATCTGCTTAAGACTATCCTTTGTCTCACTAACAGCTAATCCACAGTCTACCAGCTCAGAAAAAGAATACTTAACTATCACAGCAATGTCCTTATTATCGCTAATTCCATTACTCTTAATATTTAGGACAATGCTCCTGATCTTGGAGGAAACTGCGCCTAATTTACTATATGAGTTACACTAAAGAAGGATGTTAGGTGCGTAAGATCAACTTTACAGACTGGTGCAGCTAAGGTTTCGGGTGTGGGGGTTGGGGTGGTCCACTGTAAGTAAAGTTTGGAGGGCCACATTTACTAATAAACATTTAAAGAACAAATATGCAAACATTAGACATCCACATACCGTAATTCATGTTAAAATTGGAAAAACGCGCCTCCTGATGCACTCCTTATTTAACAAACAATGACTTCAATTTTGTGAAGTGAGGCTACAAGCTACAGCAAACACATCTTCCAGTTTTCCTATGCTTAGCATTCAAAAACTTTTTGACAATGTCATGGGAAAGTTGAGAGAATGATATGTTTTATGTTCATTGATTAAAACTGCTGAATTAGTTATCTGGACTCTGACATTGAGTTTCTTCGAAACTTTTTGATTTGTTTCAATTTAGAAAATGATCTTTCTGGCAAAGCTGAAATAACTGTCAAAGTTGAGTACCACTAAGAGCTGTACATTCATCAGGAAAACTACATGCAAGAAAAGTAGTTTCAACAAACATTTTGCAAAACCTTTAACTGACAATATGTTTCCTTTCTTTCCAACTTCGTTCAACTCAAGTGTTTTTAGGCTCATAGTTCATGTGAAAGATTTACGTAAAATCTGATCCATACTTTTTAAAAAGCTTTTCTACTTTATTCAGAATATTTTCATTTTCTAACCTAAAAAGACGAACAGGATGTAAGAAAGAATAACCATTAACATTCTGTAGTCTGGTAAAACATTTGTGTAGTTGTTGAATAAAAAATCAACAGAAGCTTTGAAATCTCTGACTTAAAAGACTTGTGTATGTCCACAATTATAAGATCTGCAGAATGCTCATTAAAAAATTTCTTCATTTTATGAGTACATTTTGAGATCAACTTTGGATCAATGCCTCAAACTTTCACTAGTACTTGCATTACTTCTACTACAATTTCAAAACTGTTTCAGTTAGAATTAAGGTGATTAGATTAACTCTTGCAGTTAGAATCTCTATATCAGCAGTAACAGTTTGCAAACTACATTAATATTTTCAAAAATCATCCTTTGAAACATGAGCAGCAGGACAGTATCAAAAGTTTTCATACTTTTCATCAAATTAGAAGCTTTTTCCCTCTCTGCTCCTTCTTGCTCTTTAAAATGGCACTGGACAGGCACTACAAAACCTGTATGAAATCTGTTTCATTGATAACTATGAATCAAATCTGAAAGACCATCTGGTTGGGCACAGTTTCTTCAGAGTCTTGTAATATGTCTGTCAGTTTCTTTCCTTTATTTATTGCTATCAAACCACAGAAGCTCTAAAGAAATCAAATGCATTCTATTTTCTCATAAAACTGTAGTCATTCCACTATATTCATGAAGGTATCATTTATTATCAAATCAAAATTGTGTGTTGAGCAATGCATAAACTCAGCATTTGGGTACTGTGCTTTAATTCTTGACAGAAAACCAGAGTACTTGGCACTCAGAGACACAGCACCATCACATCCTTGACCTCTGCATCTATCCAGCTGTATGTTTGTCTTCTCTAAAGCACTTATTATTTCTTTTTCAAAACTCTCAGCAACATGCCCCCCTTAGCTCAAGGAGTCCTAAAAACAATTTCTTTATTTCAGACTGCTTTCTATCCGGTTTCCTTCAAAGTGCATATATCACACAACACTTAGCTAGTCCTTTCTTGATACATCAGGAGTTGTATCTGCAAAAAGTGAAGAGAATGGCTGCTGTTTAATTTCAATGATAATCCACTCTAAAACACAACCATTTAATAGTTCAGTCATTACCTTCTGAGTTTGTTGGCTGAAATTTTCCATTATAGTTTTTACAAGAGAAGGAAAGTTGCTACTCACCATATAGTGGAGATGCTGAGCCACGATAGGCACAATACAAAGATTTACACAAACATAGCTTTCGGCCATTAAGGCCTCTGTCAGCAGTAGACACACATACACACACAGTTGGTGTAGTTTCAGCTCTCTGAGACTGCAGATGTGTGTGCAAGTTGCACTTGCGTGAGTGTGTGCGGCATGTGTGTGTCTACTGCTGACAAAGGCCTTAATGGCCAAAAGCTATGTTTGTGTGCATCTTTTTATTGTGTCTATCGCGGCTCAGCATCTCCGCTACATGGTGAGTAGCAACTTTCCTTCTCTTGTATTGTTACATTTAATCCTGGATTTTCCGTTGTTTGCTACTATAGTTTTTTTTTAAAAAAAAAAAAAGAGAGAGAGAGAGAGAGAGAGAGAGAGAGAGAGAGAAGGTCTAACACACCTGTCAACAGCAATTTTGCATCTGGAATGTGATACATCAACTAGTATGTATTTTGGTATGTAGAATCCAAATATACCTTTAAAATCTACATCTACATCCATACTCCGCAAGCCACCTGACGGTGTGTGGTGGAGGGTACCCTGAGTACCTCTATCGGTTCTCCCTTCTATTCCAGTCTCGTATTGTTCGTGGAAAGAAGGATTGTCGGTATGCTTCTGTGTGGGCTCTCATCTCTCTGATTTTATCCTCATGGTCTCTTCGCGAGATATACGTAGGAGGGAGCAATATACTGCTTGACTCTTCGGTGAAGGTATGTTCTCGAAACCTCAACAAAAGCCCGTACCGAGCTACTGAGCGTCTCTCCTGCAGAGTCTTCCACTGGAGTCTATCTATCCTCTCGGTAACGCTTTCGCAATTACTAAATGATCCTGTAACGAAGTGCGCTGCTCTCCGTTGGATCTTCTCTATCTCATCTATCATCCCGTAACTGGTACGGATCCCACACTGCTGAGCAGTATTCAAGCAGTGGACGAACAAGCGTACTGTAACAAATGTTCTAGCATGCACGATTTTTGACTTTTTAAAGGTTTTTTTTTTATTTTTATTTTTCATATTCAGTATTTCGCTTTATGCTGTTCTTCTGTTTTGATGTTTAATGGTGTGTTTCGATTTTCAGAGGAAGCTAGAAGATCTACAAATCGTCAGTAAATGGTTGGTGTGGTAATCCAGTGGTGTGAAAGAGATCCTCAGTGAGTGTTTCCTGTGAAAGAGAGTGCAAAGTTTTTGTGTTTAAAACTTACGATAAGAAAAATGGCAACTAGTAAATCTTGCTGTCTAAACCACTCCGACAACTTTTGTTATATGTGTGGGAAATTCACTCCAAAAGCCCAAAGAAAACCAATCGCTGATTTGGTTAAGAAGGCATATAAATTGCAGTCTGAATGTCCTGTTGGTGATCAAGATAAAAATTTTGCACCTCATATTGCCTGCATAGCATGTACTACAACCTTAACTGAGTGGTTGAAAGGAAAACACCAAGCTATGCCATTCACTGGTCCGATGGTGTGGTGTGAGCCTAATGACCATTATTCAGAGTGTTGCTTCTTTCTTACAAATATTTCAGGACATTCAAGCAAAACTAGACATAAAATAAAGTATCCTAATATATATTCTGTGCATCTGCCTGTGCCCCATGATGAGGGGTTGCCTGCTCCTGTCTGTAACTTGAAAGCCACATAACCAGACACCATGTCAAGTGAATCAGAAATTATTGAACAGATAGATGTGTACTGCTCTCAATATCATGACACTTCGCCTCAGCTCTGAACAATTAGGTTCACGATCTAAAACTTTCGAAACAGCAAGCTGAACTCTTGAGGTCGAGACTGCAACAACAGAACCTTCTAGCTCCAGGGAGAAAAATGTCCTGTTTCCGAACAATAGGTGCTTCCTTTGCTCAATATTTCGATATGCAGAACTCAATGTGTGTATGTAGAGATGTCAATGGTATGATGATGCAGCTAGGTGTACAACATAATCCACAGGAGTGGTGACTATTTACTGACTCCAGTAAAACCAGCTTGAAAAAAGTACTACTGAATAATGGCAATGCATTTCCATCGGTACCTTTGGCTTATGCAGTAGACATGAAAGAAATTTATGAAAACATGGTTTTGCTGCTAGAGGCAATCAAATATAAGGATCACGAATGGCACATTTGCTGTGATTAAAAGTTCTTGCACTCCTTAGAGGTTTACAGGATGGATTCACAAAATACTGCTGCTTTTTGTGCCTTTGGGACAGTCGTGACACCAGGAACCACTATACAGTCAAGTAATGGCCTATAAGAAAGTCATGTGTTCCTGAAAACGCAAATGTGAACAGTACCCCATTGGTTGAGCCCGATAAAATCATTTTGCCTCCCCTTCATATCAAGTTGGGCCTTATCAAGAACTTTGTAAAAGCTCTGGATAAAGAAGATGAGGCCTTCAATTACTTAAAAGAAAAGTTTCCCAAATTAAGTGAGACAAAGCTGAAAGACAGTATATATTTGCTGGACCACAAATAATAAAATTGCTGAAAAATCCAACCTTTGATACCACACTCACAGATATCCAATTAGCTACTTGGTCTTCTTTAAAGCAATTGTGAAGAGCTTTTTGGGTAACAGAAAAGTGTAGAAGTAGTGGAAATGACAGAAGTTTGGATGGGTGAGGACAGCATCCGCCACCCCCACCGTACTACCCCTCCTCCTCCCTGCCCCAGCCTCCACCTTACCCCCAACCACTCGCTACTCCCATCATGCACCAGTGCTGTTGCTCGCAGTGTGGTTTCAGTTGCCTGAGACTGTAATCGTGTGTGTGTGTGTGTGTGTGTGTGTGTGTGTGTGTGTGTGTGTGTGTGTACACATCTGTTGTTGACAAAGTCCTTAATGGCCGAAAGCTTTATTTGTGACAGTCTCTTTGTTGTGCCTATCTGCAACTCAGCATCTCCACTATACAGTGAGTGGCATCATCTTTTCTTTTCATCATATTGACACAATATGCTGCATCTGATGTACAGCAACATCACAGCCAAGACTTTTCAATTTTCTGATGTGTTTTAGTATAATTATCATAATAATCACAGCTAAACTATCATTTGCTCTCAGTGTGTCTAGGAAAAGGATCCTGAGCTTGCTTGGCCTGCTGTTTACAATTTTTAGTTACTTTCGTCATTCGGTTGCCTTGGAATAATTCTCTGTCAGTGGTGAAAGGTTCATTTTGCTGATTATCTTGATGTGAAAAAGAACAATCTGCTGGTGGTGGATTGGTGCCTGTTGATGCGTCACCAGAATTTAAAACCAATTCATTTTATATAATGTTCACTGCGAAGTTGCAAAGTGTCAGAATCTTTCCCCTTTTACTTTTCCAACTGTATTGACTTCCATTTTAACTTTTAAATCATCAGACTTTTCTCCAATTTCACTTTTGCTATTAATTTTAGTACATATCTGTTACAGGTGCATAGCTGAACTCTGGAAGATTGTACCATTTTCATTGTCTTTTTAACGTCTTCATCTCAGCAGGCTTTTAATTCCTCTTTTGAGCACCATTTAAATATGACTTATTTCTCGATGAAACTTCCTGGCAGATTAAAACTGTGTGCCGGATTGAGACTCGAACTCGAGACCTTTGCCTTTCGCGGGCAAGTGTTCTACCATCTAAGCAACAGAAGCACAACTCACACCTCGTCCTCACAGCTTTAATTCTGCCAGTACCTCATATCCTACTTTCCAAACTTCACAGAAGTTCTCCTGCGAACCTTGCAAAATAGTCAGAATTATATTCTATATTGAGAAACAGTTACACAATTTGTAAGTGTAAAAGATGTTTCATTTGTTTTCCTGAAGTACAGGTAGCATAAAAGATTGGAAACAGCAGGCTAATGATAAGTATAAGCCACCACTTGACAAATATTCAAGAGAACTTTCACTCACAAACAGAGAATAATGAACCAAACATGACTGAGATCAATAATTTTTATTTTCAACAGAACCGATCTGTATTAGCTGTACCACATACTCAATAATGCAGAAGATTTCAGAGCTCTGCAACCAAAAATATACTCACAAGCGGTGGCAGGGGAACACACACACACACACACACACACACACACACACACACACACACACACACACACACACAAAAGGATTTAGCTTTTACAAGCTTTCGGACCCAGTTCTCCTTCTTCTGACAGAAGAGATGAAGGGGAAGGAAGATGGGTGATGGAAAAGGGCTGGAGAGGTTTAGGGAAAGGGGTACAGTTCAGAAAAGTCACCCCGAATACCAGGTCAAGGGAGACTTACCAGACAAGATGAGAAGGAAAGACTTCCTTCCCTAAACCTCTACAATCCTTTTCCTTCACCCGTCTTCCTTCCCCTTCACCTCTTCTGTCGGAAGGAGCCACTGGCTGAAGCTGAAAGCTTGTAAAAATTAAATCCTTTTGTGTGTGTATTCACCTGCTGCCACTTGGTGAGTAGATTTTTTTTTATCTATCCAATTACAGTATACTATCAGTAATTGATTATTTTCAGTGTGATTAAATGAGAAGAGAAACTTTGAAATATAGACCTCTACCATACTTGCTTTTCGAAATTGCCTGATACTTGAGGTTTACAACTTGACCTTTTCAGAACTTGTTAGTAAACTTATTCTTCTTCTAGTGCCTGGATGTTGGTGACCTTTGATCTTCCTTGTTCTCTTTTAGCACATACCTTTCCTTGAAGTACGTTCTCCCGCTGTTAATACCTGTTTCCATTTCTCACTACATAGGCAAGACACTGGTTTCCTGCATTTTACTGTTATTATGATTTCTTTTTCTTTCTTCATTTTGCATAGAATATTGTTGTTTACGTTGTATTTTATCTGTCCCAGGCACTTTCAGCATGCTTCTGTACAGCCACTTCCCAAATACCTCACGTAATTTTCCAATCATCTAGGTCAACTGTACTTCAAGATTTGTCTTAAAAGAAACAAAGTATTATCATTAATTAATTTCGTAGTGTGCGCAGCTGCTGCCTAAAGAGCATCTCTAATGAATTTGTGTTAGTTAATGATGACAAATCAGCACTGGAGCTCATAAATAGATACTGTACAGCTAACTGAATACAGCATTGTTGGAGTTTCTACTTTACAGAGCGGTACTTTATAGGAGTACAACTGACTTTATAGTGGCTAAAGATACCAATCCCGGCCAGAAGATGGTTGCAAAAGACTGAAAGAGTAACGCTAAACAGACACACTATGCAAAACATCGGTCATCAAGGAAGGCAGTTCCTTAAATTTTCTTCTACTTATTATGCAAATCACTCATTATGGGAGGTGCTCTAAAAGCAAGCTTCAACTGCTATTTAAAAAAAAACAGTGGGGTGGATACCACATGTCCGACCTGTTACCGCAAGCTAGATTGATTGTGATCGCAGGCCAGAGTTGGCCCGCAAGCGGTAGTTTCAAGACCCCTGGTGTAGAGCATGCAGTATCCATACACTCAATTTTTGAACCTTGAACTTCCCCACCACATGCAAATCTTGCATGATGGTGGAATGGTAGCCATTCACACATTAGCCGATTCTTGAGTACAATGATATGGACCACTGTGGGTTCATGTGTTTAAACAAAATTCATCACACCCTGAAGGTCTTCCTGAACATGATAATCACTACTGTCAAAACAATCCACCTTAAAACGAGAAAACCATTTTCTTGCCGTGCTCTGTCTAATGCCATTCTACACATACACAGTGAAAATGTTTCAGTTTGTCTCCACTGCTGTCACCTCTCTATTTAACTCAAACTGAAGAATATATTGGAAATATTCAGATTTTCTCCACTTGGCACTCTATTTTCTAGTGGCCAGAGCTACAATCACTATCTCCAGATGACAAAATAACAATAAATAAACTCAAATAGCAACAGTGAACTACAAATAAAAACTGACAATCGATAAATAAGCCCATTACAATTGGAATACCAACATGCAAAACAAAAAATGCTATGAACTTATGCACCAACGTAATAACTGCAAAGCTTGTGTCTAAAGATCCTGTTTTGTCTCAGATTGAGCAGTACATTCAAACTGAATGGCCTAATGACAAGACATCAGATTAAATCTTGCTGGAATATGAAACAAGCACTTACAGCTTATAAAAGGTGTCATTCTGGTACATTCAGAAATATACAAAACTTAAGTGGTTATTCCTGTGGTACTTAAATCAAATAGACAAAAGTGTTGAAATGATGGTCACATCCACATGTCAATTTTGCAAGACTGTTTCTAGGAAGCTAATGTCCATCCTCATTGATGGTTTCTCCATATTCCCATTTGTGATACAGATGTCATCAATAACGTTAACAACACAATTAAGGCCTTGTTAAACGTCTTCTCTACATCTACATCCATACTCCGCAAGCCACCCGATGGTGTGAAAGACTGAAAAAAATCAACTGTCACAGGCAATGCATTTAATTTTTTTCTCAGGAATTTAAACTATTTTGAGAAACAAACTGCATCTCACACTTCATTACTGCACCATTTCATCCTGACACCAACAGATTTGCTGAAAGATCTGCATGAACTTTTAAGTCACACATGATGGAGCTCATTTAACAGTACTATAAAGACAATGCTTTACTGATTTACTTCTCTCAATATAGGACCATCCACACAATGCACAGTCTCCAGCTGAGAAACTTCAGGGGAGACTGCACTGTACATCAACATCATTTTAAACTCACTGGTGCTTCCAAAGGCCAAGCTTCAAAGTTTTTTTTTTTAATAAATGATCTGGTACCCCTCACTAAGTACAAGCATGGGAAAAATTCATGGGTACCAGGTGTAATCATAGAGCAGCTCAGTACTGTTACGTTTTACATAAATATTCAAATGGAGTTGCTATGTGCCATAAAATCCAAATCAGGTCACATGCTGCTCACCTGCATACAGGTAGAACTTCTCCAGTGTTTTCTTTTACAGAATCAGAAGACTTGTATGCAGCCAGCCATCTGAGGGAGCTTCAGATGCAGTCGTCACCTGCTCTCAATAGCACCTCCAGCAGTGAGGCCCAGTTGCAGCTACCTAGTGATGGAGGTGGACATCACAGCTCACCTCACACAAGACTATGGATGTCAAAAAAACAAACACTTGACTGACTGCCACCTCATTGTGGTTTGGCATCAGTTTCCCATGGTGCAGTTGGCCAATGCCAGAGGGTGCAACATATTTGAACCCACCAAATTGGTACGTAGGCGAACAAGGAAGCAGGCTGCTAATGAAGCCAGCTGGCTTCACCAGTTTACATCCCCTCCACCTAGGAAGTGACTCTGTGTATATAGCAGCAACACTACAAGAGGCTGCTACCAGACAGGCACACTACTTGACTGCTCGAAACTGGAAGGCAGCTGGCAACTACTGACGACATTTACTTAAGTGGAACCAATTTCTGTTTCTGCAACACGTCCGTCAGCACCTCGAATTAATTGCCAACTGTGCTGCCAGCTCCCAGAGACAGAGCACTATTGTCAACTGTGGACTGCTTCGCTTCCGCAAAGTATGGGCACAATTGGAGATCCTTCAGCCAAGATGACAAAAGACGACATGCCGCCAACACTTGAGCTAGTTCCCGAAATTCCACTAGAGAGCCCAGTTCCAGCAGTGCCATCTCTTCTACAAGCAGATCCAAAGTTCTATCATGAATATGGTTCTGACATAGCAGTCACTATTTATGGAACAGTAGGAACAGTGATTCACGAGTATCTGCAAGTTTATTTCAGTCCAGCTGACCAACTCATCGACTTTCAGAGACAGCAAAGTTATTTATGATGGCCATTCAATAAATTATGCAACATAATTCTTTTTATGCTCAATTTCGGTTGAAAAAAATATGGGATTTGTTGTGGGACATCGTGGAATATTCCTCCTTAGCCACTATAGTTTCATGAAATTCTGATACATAACGGTGCTATATGCAGCCTTCAAAATCACATCTGTAACAGAGATGTGTTCCAAGCAGGGAGCTATCAATGAGATTCTTTCGGTGGAAAACCAGAGCATTGTAGATGTTCTCGTAGCTGTTTGTTAAACGTCTATGAAGACGTGGCACTGAACAAAAGCATAGCGAGTCATCGAGTGAGGCACCTGTCATCACAGCAACAATGTCGCATCAAACTGTCTGATCTCCCATGTGCCAGCCGACCACAGACACCCTCAGGAAATTGAAGAAATAACTTTCATGCACATTCGTCACCACAAAAATGTGAACGACTCCTCCGTCTCCATGACAACACAATGCCTCACACAGAAGTCTCAGCACCCAAGAGGAGCTTGCACAACTTGATTGGACTGTTGTCACACCTTCCGACTTCCATCTGTTTGGTAGAATGAAGGATGCACTCACAGAAAGCAGTACATGGTTACTGGCGCAGCAAGACATTGGCTCTAACATCGATCAGTGTAGTGGCACCGTGTGGTCATACAGGCCCTGCCAGTGAGGTGGCGCAAGGCCATCACAGTGAATGGAGATGGCTTTGAAAAAGCGTGTTTTGTAGCCTAAAGAGTGGAGAATAAAACGGTGTATTGGAATCCTGAATAAAACCAACCTGCTTCTGAGGGTGGGGTGGGTGGTGTTGGTGGGGTGCGGAGGGGGGGGGGGGGGGGGGGGGGGGAGTGTTGCATTACTTATTGAATGCCCCTCTCAACTGTATTACGTACAGGACTTTCTCGGTAGCCGGTTGCATGGTACTTAATTACATTATTGTAGCTATGATAAATGATATTTATGCCTTTACATTGTGTCATTTATGTTTTAGTGCCGTCCTGTCGGGCAAGTATACATTTAGACATTTGCAAGCATGCATTACTGAGACTTTGTAGCGAACTATATCAGAAAATACATTTTCAACTACTATGGGTTTGGACTAGATTAACAGCGACATTTAGTTACGACACCCCAACAGGTAATTTACGTATGACAACTGAAATCCATGAAGAGTAATGTGATAATGTAAACACAGCACCAACTCTGTCACAAACAGTTAATGTGAGACTTCTCCTGCAGAGTGGCAACAGTCATCACCATATCACAATATGAACTACTTAAAAATTGTGAAGAACTTTTAGGCACTGAAAAGCAATCATTATGGTACTTCTTACCTTGAATTCTTCTTCCTCGCCTTCTTCTATCAAATCCTGGATGGCCATTAGCTGATTTAACTGCTCCTCATCTTCAGCAAGCTGAAATCATAGAAACCGTTTGTCAGCAGTAACATCAACTCTAGAACAAGTCTGTTGGCTTCTGTCTCGGGTTCTTCAGCTGACGTTTGTCTGATGATTTTTCTGGCATTTCACCGGCACGAGTGTCTGGCATAGTCAAAGTTTCACCTTCCATTGCTGGTGGTGGACTGGAGCCGAGCTTGTGGGCGCAAACTATATGTACCTGGTGTGCCAATGTCTAAGGGCTTCTCCATGGTCATTTTCGGTGTGGTTCCCTTGCTAACTGCAACAGTCGTTAGCTGTAGCACAGGAAGCCAGGACCCATTTTTCCTCTTTCTTGTTGAAGCTGTTCTCGTTTTTGTGTATTCCTACAGCTTCTCTGAACAAATGGGTGTGATAGTTATTCTCTACAGCCAGAACTTCCGTGTCGGCGAACTTCACTGTGTGGTCAGTCTCACACAGCAAGGGCTCTCCCACAGCCAATTTCTCCACCTGCCCCAACCTGCAATGTCATTTATGTTCTGTAATCCTGGTGTGGATTGATCACCCAATCATTCCAACATAAACTTTTCTGCATGTGCATAGCATGCAGTATATCCTAGCATTGCACATGGGACCCTTTTCACCTTTTCCGATCTAAGACACACTTTGGCTTTTGTTGTCAGTTTGTAAATAGTCTTTACACCGTGTTTGCACAATATACCATGGAGAAGTCCTCGGACGTCGGCGTGACAGGTACATATAGTCTGCAGCCGCAAGCTCGGCTCCAGTCCACCACCAGCAATAGAGGGTGAACTTTGACAGCACCAGCCACTCATGCCGGCAAAACATCAGAAAAGTCATAAGACGAACATCGGCCGAAGAACCGGAGACAGAAGCCAACAGGCAGTTTGTCAACAAGTGGCCATGAAAGCCTTAACAATTTTCTAGAACAAGTGTTCCAATACTCTTCAAAAAAGTTTCTTCTTCTTCCACCTAATACAACCAAGAATACACATTGTCGTCATCATCATCATTACAACTGCTGCTACTACTACTACTACTACTACTACTACTACTATAGTCTGCTTCCATAGCTAAGAGGTCAGTGTGTTTGACTGTTGTGTAAAGGACGTGGGTTCAATTCTCAGTGCAGCTCGTGATTTTTCCTTGGTGAGGTGGGAAGCCCGGAACAGAATCCACTTAGCCTTGTGATGCTAATTTAGGAGCTACTTGAATTGACAAGTAGTGGCTCCACAGTCTGGGAAAGCTGAAATCAGCCAGGAGAATAGTGTGTTGACTCCATGTCCTGCCATATGGCATAAATGATGCAATATGCCAGAGAACAACACTAAGGTCATTACACGGTCTTCTGAGCTTATCATTATCATCATCATCATCATTATTTCACAGCAGAGGTTATTTGTTGCACAGAGTCAAGTCCACTCCAGCATACTAACAACTTCTCTTAGGCTCAGTGACTCAAATGATTTTGCAATACTTTACACCATTTATGGGTACTTCCGACCAATATTGTTAATGCCTATATCACTTTCTTTACTACATTTTCTAGTATCTAGATACAACATTCTTGAAACTGTGGGCTACTGGTTCCAGAGCAACAATGATGACAGTGCATTTCAGTTTTTATATTCCACCTTTGATAGAACTCAATACTAAGATCCTTGTGTTTCAATTTCTTTCGAATTGCCGTATCACTAATATTTTAATTACATGGGACTAAGGCATTGATTAACAAGCATGACCTCTCAACTCACTGATTTATAACAATATCAGGCTTGTTTGATGTTATAGTTCGTTCAGTATGTATTCGTTGATTGGAATATTGTTATGATCATCTGTCATGACTGCTTTAGGTGTTTAGTTGTGTCAGTTTTAGGAGAGATCTAGTACCAGCAGAGTTGAAGACACTTGCCAATGAAAATGTAAGCACACCACACTGTGCCTCTTGAGGTATTTATTCTTTATCAACATTGGGTAGCCTGATTTTATGTGAACCGTTGTCAAAGAATGTACTTCAGAAAGTCAACATCTACTGACCTGAGTGGTTTTTACTGTCACTTTTATGAAGTTCGTCGTCCTTAAGACCTGTCTGCATGTAGTCATTTTCCCTCTCTGAAGCCACAGATATGTCTAATCTCTGTCAATGTTAAAGTTCTCCGGGCTGTTTGGGTATTGACCATGCAGCCTGAGCTGCTTCTGTGTCTCAAATTTGATATTACTACAACAAGGGGAGTCAGTGTCAGAATCCTCTGGATTATGTGAGCACTTTCTTGCAGCCTTCTTAGGATGGGGAATAGTTACTGTTTCCGTTTACCATCTCTCAATTGTGGCCATGCAATTCCCTTCTTCACAGGTCATTATACAATCTGGAGAGAGAGCAAGTGATTTCCCACTATCTGCCCCACTACATCACAAGAAGCAAGTAAAGGTTGTTTCACAAAGTTATACTGAGCCTCTGCAGAGTGCACTATGAATAACACCAACGCAGTGTGCAGACAGGCTTGGTTGGGCGTGTGTATTTTCCACAAAGTGTGTTAGCACTAAATGGAATTCAGATATGAATTATTAATAATACAAACAAAAGAAACATGTATGGACAGAATTTACATAAATCTCTCCACACTGTTCGACACTGCTAGTGAGGAAACTGATTCTTCGTCATCCTGTACAGCAGCTATGAGTATAGTGTTATATATATAGAAACAAAGATGATTTGACTTACCAAATGAA
The DNA here is from genome assembly GCF_021461385.2 of Schistocerca piceifrons. Classification (NCBI taxonomy): domain Eukaryota; kingdom Metazoa; phylum Arthropoda; class Insecta; order Orthoptera; family Acrididae; genus Schistocerca; species Schistocerca piceifrons. The sequence goes on along the minus strand of NC_060139.1, from coordinate 358,922,375 downwards.
AGTGCTGGCAGGTCGACAGACACACAAACAACCACAAACATACACACAAAATTCAAGCTTTCGCAACAAACTGTTGCCTCATCAGGAAAGAGGGAAGAAGAGGGAAAGACGAAAGGAAGTGGGTTTTAAGGGAGAGGGTAAGGAGTCATTCCAATCCCGGGAGCGGAAAGACTTACCTTAGGGGGAAAAAAGGACGGGTATACACACACGCGCGCGCACACACACACACACACACACACACACACACACACACACACACACACACACACACACATATACAGACACAAGCAGACATCTGCTTGTGTCTGTATATGTGTGGATGGATACGTGTGTGTGTGAGTGTGCGCGCGCGCGCGCGAGTGTATACCCGTCCTTTCCTCCTTTTTTCCCCCTAAGGTAAATCTTTCCGCTCCCGGGATTGGAATGACTCCTTACCCTCTCCCTTAAAACCCACATCCTTTCGTCTTTCCCTCTCCTTCCCTCTTTCCTGATGAGGCAACAGTTTGTTGTGAAAGCTTGAATTTTGTGTGTATGTTTGTGTGTGTCGACCTGCCAGCACTTTCATTTGGTAAGTCACATCATCTTTGTTTTTAGATATATTTTTCCTATGTGTAATGTTTCCCTCTATTATAATCATATACGAAGATGATGTGACTTACCAAATGAAAGTGCTGGCAGGTCGACAGACACACAAACAAACACAAACATACACACAAAATTCAAGCTTTCGCAACAAACTGTTGCCTCATCAGGAAAGAGGGAAGGAGAGGGAAAGACGAAAGGAAATGGGTTTTAAGGGAGAGGGTAACGAGTCATTCCAATCCCGGGAGCGGAAAGACTTACCCTAGGGGGAAAAAAGGACGGGTATACACTCGCGCACACACACACATATCCATCCACACATATACAGACACAAGCAGACATATTTGGTCTTCAAATACACTCCTGGAAATGGAAAAAAGAACACATTGACACCGGTGTGTCAGACCCACCATACTTGCTCCGGACACTGCGAGAGGGCTGTACAAGCAATGATCACACGCCCGGCACAGCGGACACACCAGGAACCGCGGTGTTGGCCGTCGAATGGCGCTAGCTGCGCAGCATTTGTGCACCACCGCCGTCAGTGTCAGCCAGTTTGCCGTGGCATACGGAGCTCCATCGCAGTCTTTAACACTGGTAGCATGCCGCGACAGCGTGGACGTGAACCGTATGTGCAGTTGACGGACTTTGAGCGAGGGGCGTATAGTGGGCATGCGGGAGGCCGGTGTGGACGTACCGCCGAATTGCTCAACACGTGGGGCGTGAGGTCTCCACAGTACATCGATGTTGTCGCTAGTGGTCGGCGGAAGGTGCACGTGCCCGTCGACCTGGGACCGGACGGCAGCGACGCACGGATGCACGCCAAGACCGTAGGATCCTACGCAGTGCCGTAGGGGACCGCACCGCCACCTCCCAGCAAATTAGGGACACTGTTGCTCCTGAGGTATCGCCGAGGACCATTCGCAACCGTCTCCATGAAGCTGGGCTACGGTCCCGCACACCGTTAGGCCGTCTTCCGCTCACGCCCCAACATCGTGCAGCCCGCCTCCAGTGGTGTCGCGAAAGGCGTGAATGGAGGGACGAATGGAGACGTGTCGTCTTCAGCGATGAGAGTCGCTTCTGCCTTGGTGCCAATGATGGTCGTATGCGTGTTTGGCGCCGTGCAGGTGAGCGCCACAATCAGGACTGCATACGACCGAGGCACACAGGGCCAACACCCGGCATCATGGTGTGGGGAGCGATCTCCTACACTGGCCGTACACCACTGGTGATCGTCGAGGGGACACTGAATAGTGCACGGTACATCCAAACCGTCATCGAACC